>NW_026991714.1:92732046-95232046 GCF_029215605.1 Mirounga angustirostris
CAGGTCTGGCTTCTACCTAATACTTCTTTTGCTTTACCTCAGTGATTCCCAAACTCCAGTGTACATAGGGATATTTTGTACAGCATTGGACTGTCACCACCAATCAATATAGAAAAGGGATTTTGAATCTGAGACCCTCACCTGATAGCCAGGTAGCTGTCACAGCCCCCACCTCCCCTCCTACACACACACACCCACAGGACACCCACACCTGCCCACCCACACCTAGCCATCACAGCCCCCACCACACACACACACACACACACACACACACACACAACTGACTGGTGAATTCCATTTTATTTGCTTTCCCTATGTTTTTCACTTTCTCTTCATTTCAAACATGTAGTAGGGCTTGCTATTTCTTGCTGAAGGCAAGAAAGGAGAAAGCCTGCTTTTGAAAAGATGAGTTAAGAAGGCCAGGGAGGGAGGACAGCCTCATGGCTACGGTGCGCTGTGGGGCTCTGAATGCTGTGTAGTTAGTTATACAGCACCGCTCAGAGGGGAGGGTTGTGGGTGGCCAGAAGTGGGCTAGACCCCCGGAGCAGGTCTGTTCACTGCCCCAGAGAACCTCACCCTCCATGTGGCCTGGAAGCAGCAGAGGTGGAATCTGGCTGGGCCACATATACTGGCGACAATTGCGATCTCAACACTAGCCAGTGTAGACAGATGACAAATACTGGAGGAGTCTTCCCAATGCTTCTGTTCTGCGTAAGACCAGACTTTTGTAGAATCTCGGTGTGTGGGGTGTGGGAGCAGTCCCAGCATGGCTGGGTTAAATTTCCTGCCAGCTTGGTGGGCTGGTTACTCAGAATCCAAATTTAATTTGATGTAAGGAAATCTAAAATATTCCCGTTTCTTGAACACATGAATTTATAGACTGAGATTTACACCTATTTTAAGTATTTGTTGAATGCCTTGCTGATGGGAAGGATTCCCTGAGAGTTACCAGAGCTCTGTCTGTGCCAGCTTGAGGAGGATATGCAGGAGGCCATAAGAGATGAGCCACACCAGTTTCTGTCTTTCCAAGGCCTTGTTGTAGATTGTTCAACTAGAGCTAGTACCCTTTTCCATCTCTGCCAATATTTGTGGGGCAGGGAGGGGAGTAAAAATGCACATATTCAAAAACAAATCAACAAACAACTTCACTCTAGCAAATCATTTTATTAGGCTCAAGATGAGTTCCTGCCTGCAAAGCTCTCAAATGCAAGAAACTGTGGGCCGGGCATCCGCCTACTTCCCATCCCAGTCACGCTGCTTAGGGTTCGCCTTGAATGGCTAATTACTGGTCACTTCACCTTCTTGTCAAAGCTGAAAGATTATACTTAATGCACAACTTAAGCCGTCCCCTGGACCTCACTTGTTTGGACTGGCACTCACGTCTTCTGTTCGCTTCCCCACTTACCTTAAGTTTTAGTAATTGCCCTTTGGGCTCAAAAGAGCATCCCACTAGGCCATTGAAATGTTGAACAACCCCCTGACATGGGGAAATGTTTATCTGCACTCAGAGAAAGAACTGGGACAAATATGTGCAGCTTTGGTTCATGACAGGATGCAGGTTTCTTATGAGCAATTTCCTAACCTTCAGCTTAATAATAACTATAATCAACTTGGCACGTTGAGAGTTGGTTAGAAGTGTCGTTAGGCAGTAACTAAAACTTCCAAGATGGTAAATAAGTCAGAAAGGAGATCTTTTGCACAATGTAAACATAATGCCCAGTGTTCCTTCAGGCTTTGCAAGATGCAGGAATACTTTCTCAGTCTATCTTTGTAGGTACAAGGAAGATAAAGCTCTTTGTCTAGCGCTTTACCAATTCTTCCTGCTGTGGGATTCCCAGCAGACGACCTTGCTCAGCCTTGGACAAACCTTTCCAGGATGCATTTGGATGATCTACTACCGACAGCTCTTCTTCCAACTGGTGGGAGACTCAAACTGTGTGCCTTTTGGGGCCACTTCAAAACCCTGACTCCAACAAGATGTAGATGGAGTCTTCAAAGAGAAACCAGGCACACTTTATCAGGAAAAATAAAAGTCTCTGAATTCAAATAGCCCTCATATTAAACCTCACCCCCAACTTCTAGCCATGAGACAAGTGACTTCAGAGACAAATAGACATCTAGGCCTCTCCTGTAGGATAAGGATTACAATATCCTTTGGACTTACTGTGTTCTTTTCTGCTTTGGGTCCTTACACATATCATTTCATCTGCCTGCCTAGGCAATTCTTACTTGTGCTGAATGTCTCATTGCAAATATGATTGTCTAAAAAAACCCCAACTTTCCTGACATGATCCCTATATTCTGTAAGGCCTCATTACATGATCTCCCACTCCAAGCACTCTGTCCTACTTCTTCACAACACACAAGAGGATCATAAGGAAATCACTTTGTGTGTAATCAGTCTCCACTGCTGGAATATAAACTCCATGGGGGTAAGAGGTGTTTATCTGGCTCACAGTGGCATCCCAAGCTCCTGGTACACAGCCTAACTCACAGCAGCTGGTCAAGAAACAGTTGGTGACTGAATGGATGTCGATCTGTCTCCTGGGGTTGGTGACACGACATTGTGGTAATGCCGCCAACAGAGTCTGAACTTAGAAGCAGTGAAATCGATTCACTTTAGCTTTCTTTCTCCCTCCTCTGTTTTGCTGGTGTTTGACAGATGCATTAATTTTTTCTGCTTTCTTCTGCAAACTCCAAATTGGTCATATCCTGATGAAGAACCATAATTTTAGAGCTGGCGAGGAGCAGGATCACTACCTTATGGCCCCTCCTGTTAGAGACCTGACAGCTGAAGTCAGAAGAGCAGTTGTTAATTGTCAGGTCACATAATCTACTTGGTGACATGTTCAGCACAGTGTCAATCTTCTGCTCCAGCCTCTTTCTCACACTCAGTATATATTCTATTTTACTTTCTTAATCTTCAACCTTTTCTCAAGCTCTTGCCCAACCAGCCCGAGGCATTCAATACCTTACCCAAGTGGCAAACTGACAGAGGTCTGGCCTGGCTGAGGCTTTTCACAAGAAAAAAAATTCTTTATTAAATTGAGCATATATTAACCATTTGCTGCAAGTAAAATAATCAAAGAAATTTGCTTTAAATCTAAAAAAAAAATGGAATTCATTGGCCAAAGGTAGGGCACCTGTGATGAAAAAAGTACGTTTTTATGTTTTATTTTCCAAATCCAATGAAAAGTTTCATATTTTCTTCTTTTATGATTCATCAGAATTTATTTATTTATTTATTTAAATATTTTATTTATTTATTTGACAGAGAGAGAGATAGTGAGAGCAGGAACACAAGCAGGGGGAGTGGGAGAAGGAGAAGCAGGCTTCCCGCTGAGCAGGGAGCCCGATGTGGGGCTCCATCCCAGGACCCTGGGACCATGACCTGAGCTGAAGGCAGATGATTAACGACTGAGCCACCCAGGCACCCCTGATTCATCAGAATTTAGATGGTAACACTTGCAAATTAATCCATTGCATGAGTCAATGCAAAAAGTAATCAAAATTATGGATTTTCTTTGACCTTTGACAACTTACGGGTTATTTGGAAAGAGTGGAAGTTGACCATGAAGGTTTAACTATTTTAACCAGTTAGATGACTGAGTAGCAGAAAGTTGTTGAAGATACTTACCAAGCTCCGATTTAAGACCCCTGGGAATTCATGAACATCCTGAGAGAATCAATCCATTAGGCCTCAAAGAGAAGCTGGACTTATTTTCCACTGTGACCTGGCCTGAACTTCATGGGATCAGAAATTCTGGAGAAGTGCAGAACTATTTGAGAAAATGAAATCACTCTTTAGGAAGCAATTCACTCATTTTGGTGCTATGAATCATACTGTAAGCTTCTTTGCTTGCTTTCGGTGCTTAAACACGTAGATTCCTGAATGATCAAGTATCTCTCCTAGCATTGTCACTCAGTTTCTGGAGTATTCGTGTTCAATCTTGGGGCAATGTCTGTGTTTGCATGGCTCCATGACAGTACACTTCGTTTTGTTGACACGGAGACCCATCACCCACAATATAAACCTAGTATCAGAATTGCAATGGTCCCTGACAGAATGCATCCTCAGTTCTCAAAAAGATTGAGTTGGCCAAAAAGTGGTATTCTCCCTGATCTCATCATTAAGGACTGACTAACCGTAGGCTAAAAACTATGTTTTTATGTGATGAAATTTGGCTAACTTACCTTCTTGACTTTAAAATTATTCATAAAATTCATTGTAACTCTCGCCATTTGAATACAAAAATAATAATCATAAAATAAGAAACATATAGAAAAGCACATAGAAAAAATCCATTATCTTAGCACACAACAGACATGCACAGCCAATATTTTTTTGCATATATTTCCCATTTTTTCTATGTCTATAAAGATATATGGGTATGAAGATTTTTTATGCATGTGTGTGTCTGTGTGTTAAAATGATAGAACATATTGTTTTATAAACTCGTATTTTAAACTTTTGAAGATTGATTTTAGATAGAGTATCTGCGAACAGGGGGAGGTGCAAGGGGGGAGGGGCAGTGGGGAGGAAGAGGAACAAGCCAACTCTCTGCTGAGCGCAGAGCCTGACATGGGGCTTGATCTCAGGACCCTGAGATCATGACCTGAGTTGAAATCAAGTCGGACACTTAACCGACTGAACCACCCAGGCACCCCCCATATTTTAAACTTTGGAATATATTAATATATACTCGTACCAATATTGATGGTGATGATTATTATTACTGTGTGCCAGGCATAGTGCTAAGATGTCATCTTCATAGTAACTGTAGGAGAGACTCGTGTCACTCATTTTGCATGTAAGGGAACAGACACTGAGGGGGGCTAAGTGCTGCTTGAAGTCATGAAGCAAGTAGTTGTTGGAATCAGAACCTGAAGTGAGGTCTTATCCAGAACCTGCGATTTAACATTGCATGATACCACTTTCCTTCTCCAGAAAGTAAATATTCTTATATTATGTTTTTATTAACACTATATTTTTTAGAGCAATTTAAAGTTCATAGCAAAATTGAGGGGAAGTTACAGATATTTCCCATGTACCTACTGCCCCCACACAAATAAACCTCCCCAGTTATTCACATCCCCCACCATAGTGGTACGTTTGTTACACTTGATGACCCTATGTTGGCACATCATCACTCAAAGTTCATAGTTGACCTTAGGGGTTCACTCTTGGTGTTGCATATTCTGTGGTTTTAGACAAAAATATAATGACATTATCCATCATTATGGTATCATGTAGAGTATTTTCACTATCCTAAAAATCCTCTGCACTCTGCCTATTTGCCCCTTCCCATCCCCCTTCCATCATATTTTAGTGGGTATATACTATATCATCATATGTATTATTATTATATGATGCTTCCAGTTTTACAGTAGTGTAAATGACACTGTGATGAATATCCTTTTCAATAAATGTTTGCATATATCTTTGCTGACCTGGAAATAAGGATTTGAGCATCAGTAGCTTATTTGGGAGTGATCCAGGAAGGATGGCAAAATCAGTAAGAGGAGTAAGAAGGGAAGGGAAGAAAGTCAATACGGAGTGTTAATGAGCAGGTTACCACCAGGGGCAGCTGAGGCTCATTTCCACCATGACCTTTGGGGGTCTGTATTGAACTCACCTCACAGTTGTCCCCACTGAGGCTGAGGAATCCTTAACTTCTGTGTGTCATTAGTTGAGGACAGCTTCCAGGGGTGTTAACTCCTTGGAACTTCTTGCCAGCCTCCAATGTGATCTGGCACACTTCCTTACCCAGAAGAGATCCCAGGCAGAGTATGGCCAGTGCTGGCCACTGGAAACCAGCTTGTGTGCACAGAAGGGATATGGATGGGTGCTGACAACATCTTCTACAGCAGATATCTGTGATCTTTTCCTTCTGGATAAACTTAGGATATCTTAAGATATCTTTGCCAAATTGGCCCACAGAAATGTACCAATCTATACATACCTTCTGTGCTACAACCAATGTTGGGTCCACCATGCTTAGGTCGTTATGTATAAAAATTTACCTTGTTTGCATTTTCTTGATCAGTGTGGCAGTTAAATTTTTTTCATTTACTAATTAGTATAATTATTTTTTTTTTGGTACATTGCCCTTCATTTACTTTGACCATTTTTCTGTTAGAGTGTTCACCTTTTAAAATGTGCTATTTTCTTATGTGTTGTAAATGTTTTTTCCTAGTTCTCTGGATTTTAATTTTTATAATTCATTAATGTGGAAAGTTTTAAATGTTTGTGTACTTCATCTGTAGCTTGATTTTATTAATGGACTCATGTTTTTGATGTGTAATTTCTTTAATTTTTAAACATTTTACATTACTATATTACGTTAATATATACTAAGGTAGGGATCAAATAGCCTATTTTTCCCATGCTGATTTGAAATTCCACTTTACTAAGTTCTTAAGTGACAGATCAATTTATTGAAAAACACATTAATGGATTTTTGATTGATCTGTATTTTCTTATTTTTACTGGTATCTGTGTTCAGAATACTTATTAATTTTAATGTATATAATATATATTAATTTTAATGTGTAATTAATTTTAATTCACTTATTTTAGTGCTACTCACAATACTTATTAACTTTAAAAATTCATATTTCCTTTATTCATATTAATTTCTGACCATATGGTTTACTATTGCAATATCCTGGCTACCCATTGTATACTCACCCTTGCCTGTAGTCTGGCATGGATGTACAGCAATCTTCATGATTATTCCATAACTTCTTGCATTCTTTATCATTCCAACCTGTAAGTCACACTCTTAATGTCAACCAGAAAGAAAACATTACTTTATCTTGAATTTTTATTATAAACGTAACTTGAACACAATTTTGAAATTATCTTGTCTCTGCACAAGGCAACACTCTCTTCAGTGGGATACGTTATTTGATTATGAAATAAAATTCTAGAAATTGGTACATGTTGAATCAGCCACCAGGGACTCCTTATGTTTCCACAACTGCAATATCAGTAGCATCAGAATGGAAATTGCCTGTAAGTGTTCAAGCTTCAACAATATGCCTTTTCTGATTTTGTAGCTACATGGGGGAAGTGAGCCAGAACTGGGGCGCATGGCATTATAAGCTGCCTGTTGCTTAGATACCAGGCTCCCTGATTCAATATGTGCCTCTCATGTATTACACTTACCACTTTCCAAGCTGTGCCCCTCAAAGCCGAGTCCATGTGGTCTCATCCCACTGTATCAAAATGTCAAGGGGTTGCTTATTATCAGGACTTGAGAAAATTGAGTATTCTAAGATAAGAAGCCTCAAAATGGTCTCCTGACTATACTGTATTGAAGGAATATATCTTCTCCAGAAAGCCTTCCTATACATTCTGTGAGGGGTTGAACTGTGTTCCACCAACCCTCCAAATTCACATGTTGATGTCCTAATCCCCAGGACTTCAGAATGTGACCTTCTTGGGAGACAGGGTCTTTATAGAGGTAATCAAGTTAAAATGAGATCGTAAGAGTCGGCCCCAATACAGTATGACTGGTGTCCTTCCAAGAAGGGGGACTTTGGACACAGAGACAGACATGCACAGAGAAGATGTCTGTGTATGAGCCACGGAATGTCTGAGGCCACCAGAAGCTAGGAGAAAGGTCTAGAATGTCTCCTTCCCTAGGTCTTTCAGAGTGAGCGTAGACCTCTGGACATACTGAGTTTTAAACTTTTCTAAGTGTTTTTGAATAAGGTAGTACGTGCATATGGGAAAAAATTCAAAGAGTGCCGAACAGCATAAAACAGACTTAAGAGTAGAAACAGTCCTCCTCAGCTGCTTCCCTACAGCACTCCACCCTAACTCCCCCAAGTGCCTTTCCAAGAGGCAACCACCATTATCTGTAACTTACATCCTTGGTTTCATGATCATTCCTAGTTTCATTTCCTGTTTCTTCTCACTGACCATAGGCCCTTGGGGGAAGGGATATTGCTTCCTTCTGTGTAATCTCAGCTCTCAATAAATCTGAGTTTAATGAACTGTTTACCAGCTAAGTTCAGGCAAGCTGATGCATAACATTCAAGCTGGGTTGAAGGCTTTGATTGTGGTTAATATCTAAACACTCCTGTTATTTAATCATTTACACCATTAGGATGAAGCAAAGGACCTGAGCGAAGATTTTGCTTGGGGGGCAGAGCCAGGAGATAGTGAGGAACCTGGTGATGTTGTGGAGAGCGAGTGGAAAGAATTTCACCAAAGAGGAAGTGAAAACTCTGTTGGTTTGACTTCTCCTTTGCTATTCATAATGATTCCCAGTAATGGGCTTTGAATAGGAGTAACCCAACTCCTATTGGTTAATCTGAGAAGCATTCTAACTTCCTGGTTATTGGAGCTTAGATTTGGGGGCCAAACTGTGCCTATCTTTGTATTAGTTCTACCACTAGTTAGGTCTGTGACATTGAACAAGTGATTTAACCTCACTGTAACAGAGTTCTTCACCTGGGAAGTGAAAACAATAGTATCTCCTTCTTATGGTTGTTATGAGGATTAAATTGGCTAAAACTCTTAGAACCATGCCTGACAAATAGTAAGAACTGTTAAGTGTTGGATTTATTATTAAGTCACTCATCAGTTGTCCCAGTATGTGCTTATGAGTATATCATTTAGGATGCTTTCTGGCTACAAGTAGCAGAAAACCAAGCAAAAAGAAGCTTACAAAATAAGGACATTTATCATCTCTTGTAATGGGAAGTCCTGAAGGAGGTTGGTAATTCAGTGGCTCACTGGCAGCATCAAAAATCAAGGTTCATTCTATCTCTGGAACACCAGCATTTGAGGGAGAAGCACGTTGACTTTTGTCCTCAGTCTTGTCTCCTCAGGGTCACAAAATGTATATCACTGTTCAAGGAGTCACACACAGACACGACAAAATTTAGAGAATCAGACATGACAAAATTTAGAGAATCAGACAAGGGAGTACCCCTCCCCCACCACATATCCCTTTTAAAGAACAAGCAAAAAACTTTTCTAGAAGTGACCAGAAGTTTTCTCATGTCTCATTGGCCAGAATTATATCATGTGTACATGCTTAACCAATCATTAGTGTGTAGAATGAGAATCCCATGGTCATGGGCTGGAGTCCTTTTTTCTTGAAGGACATGACCACTTGGATTGGAGTTCACAAAATTAAGGTTCTGTTAGCCTGGAAAAGGGGCAGTAGGTTGGCAACAAATATCTCTACTGTAATTAGTTTGCCTTTCAATTTTTGATGGAACTGTTGAAATTTTAGTTTGTTTATTTAGTTAGTCACATAAATTTTTTACCTTAATGTGTTTCTACAGACTCAGTTAATTTGTCATGGAAAATTGTACTATTTGCCATGTGTATACATGTGTGTACGTGTGTGTGTGTGTGTGTGTGTGTGTGTGTGGTGGGGGAGAAGGGGGGAGACGGGTGGAATATATTCTTCATGATAGTCTTTATTTGCTATCCTATGGGAATCTCAGACAAGTTCAAAATGGAACATATTTCCCCCTAATTGACATAACCGTCAAGGAATAAGAGGACACAGCTCTGTCCTGTAGAGTTCATAGCACCATAGCACTGGTTCACCTGGTCTTGCCACCCTTAATTTCTTTGGGTCCTGCTCTGCCAATTTAACTAGCTTTTTTATTAGCTATTTCCATTGCCTTATCTGCTTTCTCATCTTCAAGTATGCAGTGTCCCTTTAGACAATGCCTGTTAGTCTATATCCTGATGAGGATGCACCTCAGCACAGAGCTCCACCACTGGCCCTCTTCCCTTCATGAAGCCCTCAGGGCCACTCTGGCAAGATGTGGTCTTGCTCCATGACCAGTTCCTTTTCCCTGTCTCAGTCATAAAGGGCTAAACGTTTGCTATCATCTCTTCCCTCTTCACAAAGGGGTCAATCAAACGGGTTTGGGGCCAGAGGCCTTGCTATTGGGATGACTTGAATCCAATAAATAGAAACTTAGAATGGTATATAATTGGGACTTCCACTAATTCAGACTTCCCTGTCATGAACTGATATTAAAGAAAACCACTCTCACCTCATGCAACCTTAAAAAGCAAATCATACAAAACTAGAGAGACACTAGAAGACTCAGGGGCCTTGCATTCTTCTCTCAAGCCCACCAAGCTGAGACCAGATTCCTGGCCTGGAGCTCCATCTAGGAAATGCCCCAAGTTCTTTAGCTGGAGAAGTGGGAGTCACATTTCCTCCCAGTGAGTTCACTGGCCCCGAGGGCACTGTGCAGGATGGAACCTTGTGTCTAAAAGGAGCTGGCCTTCCTGTGACAGGCCCAATTAAGCCACCAGCTGTGATCAATTACCCAAAAGACCAATCAGGTGCAGGCAGCTGGGTAGTGTGGGGGCTGGACTGGAATCTTCCAGAAAGCTAGCAGATTCTTGGCTGCCTAAAACTCCTATTCAATTTGTATTTATGGAGCCCCTCTTAAAACTCACATGGATCTTATTGAAGCTCCTGCATCTGAGGGGTATTAGGATACTATAAGGAGGTAGCCAAGATCAGGGTTTGCCCTCTGAGAAGTTGTGAAGAGGCACATTGAAGAACATTTGGTTACCTGTCCCATGTCTATTTTCTGTGAGGTGAGGAAAGGGTCCCTATGCTCCAAAGACCAGTGTCTATTGTACTTTCTCTGCACTGAGGAGAAAAATCTTCTCTTAGGAAATAACCTCAAATTCCTCTACCTTTGAAGTATAACTGACTGGTGACACGTTTTAGTTGTTTTATGCAAGTATCTCTAGGTAGATTTAGCCTTGAACTTTGCAGTGGTTTTCAAACCATGTTCCTCATAACCATCTAAATTCCATAGTTTCCACAGAGTGGTTTGAGAGGTAAGGTATGCCACAATTGGACATTTATGTAACATTTCCTTCCAGGTATTAGAAAAGTTTTTGTTTTTTTTTTTAATTTCTATGCTGAAGATCAAAGACTTAATTTGGGGAACCAGCCAACAATTGGATAGATATTTTGGAGGGATGAGAAGTTTTCTTGAAACTTTGAAATTCCACCATACACTTTTCACTCACTCCATCAAGCCCTAACTAAAGTTAGATCTAGAGAAAGATAATTGGTCTGACAGATGTCAAAGAAGCCAGTAAAATCAACTAAGATCCTGTGCTAGGAATTCCAGTTACAGACTTCTCTAATTTCTCCTCCATGGAAGCTCTGGAGAAAGGCTGCAATGTTTAAGTCAGATAGTTCAGGAAGTAAAATTAGGTGCTGAACTGTACTAAGAACTTAAATTGTCTCTTTAGTTGAAGCAGCCCTGGTACAACAGATGAATACTGTTTCAGCATGGTTTGGATTTTAGAAAGCAGAGAAACACGATATACTGTTTCATGCTATTAGAGCATCTATACATTGGAATCCATTCATGTTTCCTATACTGCTTTGTGGGTATTAGTGGACAGTGTTCATCATTACTGAAAGCTGAAGATAGTTGTCTCTTAAAATCTAGTTTACCATTTTGTGATTAAGTATTTTTGTCACCAGAAGCATATAGGAAGTAAAGAAATGCAGCATCTTGCTATTAAGTTTATTCTCTGCACTAGTTACTATGCTATGTGAGGCATAGAAAATGGAACAAGACTCAGTCCCTGTACTCAGGTGCTTCATAGTCTAGTGAAAGATACAGATCCTAATGTAATTTTAAGAAAACTGCAAGTGGGAACATAGGGTGGAGAGCTAAATAATGAATGCAAGTCTGGGGTAGGTTTTTGAGATGAGGTAGTGGAGAGAAGGAAACTGTAGTCAGAAAGACAATGTTAGGCAGAATAAATGAAAAGAGTTCCCCATTTAAACCCATCCTGATGAAATTACAGAACACCAAGGATAAAACAAAGATCCCAAAATTTTCCAGGGCAAAAAATAAAGACAACTAGAAAGTCCAGGAAAAACTAAATGCTGTATAAGAAAGTCATAGTTCAAACATGAAGCAACATGAAGTTCAAACAAATGTAGCAAGATTGTGTGTCACTGACTGCTTGGAGCTTTCTCTCTTAGGTATGTGGAATTATATGTCCTTCTTTATAGGTGCAATCACATTACTTGGGATGATGGTGAATAATCTATATAATCTTAATATCGTTAACATTGTTTATGGCCATGACAGAATAAGCTAGGTTATGCTGCCAATGACCCCAAGTCTCAGTTGCTTCCAACAATAAAAGTTTATTTCTTGCTCACCTTAAATGTCTATTACAGGTCAGCTGAGGCTCAGATGTATGTTACCTCCATTTTGGTATGTCTGGAATATTGTCAGTCTCATGGCAGAGAGGAAAGAGATTTGTGACCCATGTTTCTTGACACTCTGCCTAGGAATTCATCACTTTAACCCACATCTTATTGGCCAGAATCATTCCTTAGTTTAACACAAGGGATGTGTATAATCTTCCCACAGGGAGAGGCACCACAGGGATGAGACAAAATATTTGGTGAACAGCAATACAAACTCCTATAGTCCACCTTTCTAGTATTCACTTATTCAGTAACCTCCTTTTTCCACATGCTGAACATACTCACCCCATCTCCAAGAGAGACAACCAGAAGTCCCAAACAGGAACTTGGTCTTAACCTGTACTTCTAAGGTAAAGACCAGTATCTCCAGGTGATACGAGGTAGTCCCTGTATCAGGTCTGGATGTAGCTCTTTTTGATCCAAAGCTGCAGAAACAAAGGGAGAGACTATCTGTCTCTCATATAACCAATATGCAACAGTGGAATAGGAACAGAGAAACCATAATAAACACTCCCATTTGGAAGGGTGAAGAATGGGGGACACACATATGTCACCAGTCACTACAAATTCTAAAATCCCCTTGGACATATGTTGTCTGGGAGAGGGAAGTATTCTTGATTAGATCTTGATTCCACTTCCTGGAAATAGCTGCTAGACATTTTTCTCATTAGTCCTTGGCCCTATTATTTGAGAAGTCTTTTCTTTCCACTGTTCTCCTCGGCTGTGTCTCACAGAGAATTGTAAAACATGGTCTTCTGGAGGCTGAAGAGCATTAGTCCCCTGCCTCAAGCTCAAGCAGGAAGGATGGGGGAAAGGCAAGGGTTGTTTCAAATCCTGAACAATCTCTTTCAATCTAGACTAGTGGTTCTCCTGGTGGCACAGTGCTTTCAACTTTCAACTTACCTATTTGATTCTTGTCAAAGAGTTCCTATTCTATTTTGAAATATGTGTCTGTGGTTGTTTAATTGCTTGTACCTTGTCTCTATCTGATTTCTCTAGAAGATGTACGTTGTTAATCTCTTCTTGAGCCATCTTGCCTGATTAAAAGGATTTACTAAATGCCATCTTAATAAGTTAAGAAGTTTCAGCGAATGACATACAGCAACCCCTTAATTTGGTCCTTGACATAAGGCTAAGTTTTAGTAGAAATTTTTTATTCAAAGATATTCTTTTTCTATGCTTTATTGAGTGAAAATTAGAATCAGTTGTATCTTCCAAACTATAAAAATCCCCAAGTTTCTGGATGTTCTCTCTTTTTTCCCCTCTTTCCAGACTGACCAATTCTTTTTGAGCTCATCTCTTTTTTGTCAAATGCATCTAATAACAACCAACTAAAGCTTCTAATATATTGTTTGCTCACATCTTCTTCTAAAGCTACAAGTTTATTAAGGATATCGTTTTTTATCCTTCCACCTCCAATAGCAGTTTCCTTTCTTGCCATTAATGAGTCCTAGAGTCAATGCAACTTACTTTAGTTTTTGTTGTTGCTGCTGTTGTTTACAACAGCACCTCATGTCCATTAATAACTTTTCTACCAGTCAGGATGGGTGAGGTAACAAATGGCTCCAAAATATCATGGCTTACAACAACGAAGGTCTTTTTCTTGTTTTCATTACATGTCCATTGTGGGGTGGCTGTCTCTCTGCTTTATGTCACTTTCACTCTGGGATCAAGACTGATGGACAGCCACTAGCTGGAACATTCATGATCTCAGGGAAGAAGGAGAAGAGACAGTGATGCATGTGTTATTACTCTAAACTTCTGCCTGGAAATGGCACCTATCACTTCTACCCACACTGGCCAAAGCGAGTAATGTGACTTACTTCTGACTTCAATAGACAGGAGTATATATTCCTCCCACAGAGAGGAAAATGAGAATATTTAATAATTGGTAATATTACTTACCACAAGTACTCTTAATTTTAGAGTCAACAGGTAGACAAAGCACAGAAGATAATTATAGTTATATCCTTTAAAATGGAAGTACTAAACCTTAACCACATGCAAAGAACATATCTGACAAAAGTGAGGTAAAAGTGGGTGCCATCTACCTCCTTAACCAGAAGCTCTGCCTCAAGTTTCTGGTTGTGCAGGCTCTAGCCTGTACTTGTGGTGATTTTACAATTTATTGAGTGGATCGGCACACTCTTGAGAGTGAAAGCTGGTGCTATTAATAACGACATCAGGAAAATGGGTAAACACAGAGAGCGTCCCATGCAAACCAGGTGTATGAGTCCCTTCCTGAGCTTCCTGCTCAGCTCAAGTGCCCAGGTACAGACTTTGCTGGAACAGTATGAATTCTCAGTTGTGAAAAAATAAGCTGTATGCATCAATCATCTGGCAGCACATAAGTGAAAGGTTGCCAGCACCATTGTTGGCCAAGACACATGGTTCAATCCACGTTTTTGACTATTGTTGCTGGCACCTAGATCCCATTGTCAACTGTTTCACCTTTGCTTTTGGTTTTTATGACTATGATTCTGCAGTTTGGGAAGAATGCACTTCAAATGGGATGCTTTTGCGTGAGGTCTTAGATCAAGAAAATCACATGTTCATCGTGTCAGAAAAGCTTTTATTTGTTCAACAAGTATTTATTATGTTTTGCATGCTGGGCACTTTACAAGACACTTGAGCCAAAGCGGAGTGGGTTCAGACTTCCAATGCATGAGTTTCATTTTCACACAGCTGAAATCACACATGATGCAGATTTCTTGAGGGCACAGCCTGGTCCTCATGCTTTGTATTTCTCATGTATTTTTCCTATAAGATAGGATCATACTCTATTTAGTTTGGGACATAACCGATGCTCAATTATTGTTAAATGAATGAATATTTAATGTGTAATTTATTTCTTCAGTGCTATTCTCTGGGTAGAACAAAATCTAGTTTCCTGCCCAAAGAGAAATAAGCAATTGCTTAAAGAAGTCCAGTTTAGTTTGTTTCAAAAGTACTCTTACCAGAGAAGTTGGGGGACTAAACTGAATTCCTCCCATGAGGTAACACTGTCTTGATCTTCTCAAAATCAGTGACCTTATAACAGAGTTCAAAGGGGAAGTGTTTCCCCCCCTAAGGCATATTTAGCACAGCCTTATTAGAAAAGAAGCATATGATGGAAGTTTTTTCCCATCTCTTTCGAGATGTTGCTCAGGAATCAATCCATCATGACAGAGTTGTGCAGTATTTATGAAATTGTCAAGTTGAGGAACACATCTGCTCATTTTTTTCACTCTGAAATTACTTACCTTAACAGAGGGGCTGGATTTGGCTGTTCTCTCATGATTTAAATTGCCCGCACCTCATTAGTGTTACCAGCATTTATTTAATAAAATCAAATCAGAATAGCATTTAATTTACTTTTAATAGGATAGTTAATATATGTTAACTAAATATCAATTGATTATTAAAGTGGAGAGTGCTGAGGTGTAACAGATATGTGAGATATAAATCTTGTTGCTATGCCATTAATTCAGAATTACATAAGCAATAAATGTCTAATTAGATTCTTAGTAGTGATGAGTTGTAAGCATTTATTGAGATTCCATAAGATCGATGTTAGAGACTTGTGCTGAGGGCCACAGCTTAATTAACTCCTTCATTCTTATTTTCACCAGCCTCTGCTGTTGTTTACTGTATAGGGTGCTCAAGTGGAGGAGTGATGGTGGAGGGGGGAGGTGTTCTGAGAACAGCACCCTAGATGATTCCAGACTGACCAATAACGAGAAGACAGGGATGGCTATTCTCTCATACATAGGCTTGGATCCCAGGACGTTTGCTAATGCACTGATTTCTAGGGTCTTTTTCCTGCACATAAGTTTGGAGATTCAGCATGAGGTGGCAATAGAGTTAGACCATTTGCATCAGGTGAAAAGTGGGCCCGGAATTAATCCCATCCTGCATGGGGGAAGAACAGAAAATCTCTTATGCAGTGTGATTTTAGGAGTCCTTGTTACTCCAAAAATATCTATCCTACTTCTCTCTCACACTGTCTAAAAATCATTATGCAATTATTCCTTTGGGTTCAGGTTACCCTTTGATTTCTGGATTGTATAGGATGGGCAAAAAGTCTGGAAACATAGGTAATTATATAAGATAAATGGGTAATTGTCATAAAAAGACATGGTGTGTTCAATGATTTTGCATAATGTACTCATTGCGTTGTTCCTTGTTAAAAATATATATCTCAACGCACTGTGCAAAATTACAAGAAATGAGATTTGTGAATGCAGTGTTTCCATCAATCCCTATACATGCACATGTGATCTGTTGCCTTATTTGTGTCTCTGATTTGCACTGAATAAACTTGTTTCTTTAACATGCCCCAGAAGAAGTAGCCAAGTGGGTTCAATCCGTAAAAAAATAATTTATCTATATCACCAGATTTTATGGCCCCTTTGTATTTTAAGCTAATTCTAGACAGCTTTCTAACACCATTTGGAAAGTTAATCAAACAATTTATTTGGCATAACATCATGGAGACTTTGGCTTTGGAATCAGACACACCTGAATTTGAGGTCTGTGTCCTGTTCCTAGCTGTATTAGCTCCTGCACATTAGTCAACCTCTCTGGGCCAATATTACTGATCCCATAGCATAACTGGGGGGATTAAATGAGATAATGGATTAACAGTGCCCAACATTATTTCCTACATTGTCTGAATAAAATACATGTTGATATCCTTTGTTCTTCCCTGTTCTCCTCCAGCCCTTTCCCGACCTCCCATCCTATCTCCCTGCCTTTAATGCATGAACATTATCCCCTCTCTTTTCTTTTAGAAGTGGGGGAGAGGGTACAATGCTATTTCTTAGATGGGTGTAGGGCTTAGTGCTGTAGAAGCCAGAGATGCGAAGTGGAGAAAGGACCCAGAACCATGGGAAGAGAAGGGGACAGAATACTAGGAATGTGATTCTTTGCTGTTCACATTTTTGCCATGGCCAATCCTGGTCTAGTTCAGACTTCCAAGGGACCCCAGCTGTAGAAGTTGCAGACACCCCATTGCTCTGTTGACAGAGGTTAAGTATATCTCAGAGCAACTGCTTTTGCTGCTGGAGCTCCCATGGGGCAAGCCACTGCCTGCAATTTGCATTCCTACTGAGAGTAGACCTCAGAACCTGCATGGGGGTAGACATTGGCTCTGGATTTCTATACTGGTTCAGGCATCACTACTTTATTCATTCATTCACTTATTCATTGGCAACATCCCCTGGAATCTTCCTTTGTTTCAGGCCATCTGCTAATCTCTATGGATAGAGAGGTGATACAGAGAGGCTCACAGTTCCACATGCCCACAATGCCTCTCCTTGTACTTAGGAAACCTATGCCTGCTATAATAGGGACTCTCCAAAGGAAAGAAATCATTCAAATTCTCACCTGCACATTCAAACTTAGTGAATAAGAAATTTAACTGTTTTCCTAGAAAATTTGGTATCAGAAGCTATGGGCAAATATTTGATTTTTTTTTCCTTCCTATTTGTTTATTTCTCTCCTTGTTAGTGAGACTTGGGCATAGGAATTCAGCTACGGAAAAAGGTCTGACTTCTGAAAGAGACAGAATTCACTGGTCTGCAAAGATAGAAACCAACTGTGTACAAAACGTTGTGGTTCTCGCCAGTATGAGCCCAGAGATGGAAATCAGCACAATGCACTGGGTTCTCCAGGTAAAATATTGAAGGAAGGAAAAGGAAGAAATAACTAAGTTCTAGGAGCATCACATTTTTCTTTAACCATCCTTGACCCTCCAAACAAATCTCTGAGACAGGCATTAGCCCCATTTAATCGATGTAAAAAGAGGCACAGAGAGGATATAGTTCTATTTCTTAACCTCTTTGTAGTCCCATAGCAATTAAGTGTGAAGCTTGAATTTGATTCTGAAACAATTTGTCTTCAGAGCTTTCTTACATAGAGCACTCCAGAACACCGAGTGGGGTTTGAACCAAGTCTTGACAGATGGGTAGAGTTTGCCTCATTATGCAGGAGGAGGACAAACATTTCAAGAAGCACTGGCCATTTGGCGGATGAGACCAAAGTGGACTTGGGATAGTGAAAGAAAACATTTCATTTTAAATTAGCTGTATTCCCTGGCATGTTTCAGAAGAATCATTGGTATCAATAAATAGTGTTCCAAATAAACAATAAAAATAAATTTGGAGTTGTACCAATGTTTAATGGTTATAATAGTCAATAAAGATCTAAAAATGTTTATCTTCTTTATATGGTATAGTTTTGCATGTGCTATATAAATCCATTGCTATTGTTACTCCACTTGGAGGATGCTGCGCAGCGTGGCCCAAGTGAGAAGTAGATCAACTGCACACTGACACCAGCAATTTGAAATATTTTGTGATTTATGTGATTCAGGAACAAACAAATGCTTTCTGGGAACTGTGGACCTTTGAAAGTGAGGGGGTAGTTTAGCAATCGACCAGGAAGATATATAAATCATGAGCCTACGTACTCCTAATGAGCCAGCCTTAAACTACATAAAAGAAAATTTAAGAGAACCACGAAGAGAGGCTAATCCAGAATCATAGCGGGAGATTCTAATATATTTCTCTCAGAACTCGATAGATCAAGTAGACAAAGGAAAACTAGTAAACGTGTAGAAGATTTGCACAACAGAACTTAAAAGCTCAATCTAATGGTAGATACAGAACCTTGTACATAATAGGCTAAGAATGAATTCTTTTAAAGTACCCATTGAATGTTTAAAAAATTAATCACATACTAGGTCATGAGAATAGTCTCAACAAATTCCAAAGAATATATTCATATGGTCTATGTTATCTAACCACAAAAAAATAATTAAATTAGAAAAAAAAACAATAAAAAGACAGTTATAAACAACAGCAGCTGTCATACCTTTAGGGGGTAAACATACTTCCAAAAAACTCAAGTGTTAAAGAGGACAAGTATGGAAGTTAAAAACTATTTAGTACCGAGTTAAAACAATCGTATTACATTTTAAAATGTAGCTAAAAGCAGTACTCAGTAGAAAACTTGTTGTCTGTAAGTTCAATTCTGTGTCAATAAAACGTGAATTGAATTTTTCAGGAAACTTAAAAAGTTGTATTTTTCACAAGGAAGTCAGAAAATAATAAAACAACAGTCAATAGCTAAAACTATTCTTAAATAAGAACAGAAAATGCAGGCTTGTGCTACCTCATATCCAGATTAGTTATAAAGCTATAGTAATTAAGGTAAGGTAAGGGGATACTGGTACATGGATAGAAAGACAGATCATCAGAACAAAATAGAGAGCCTAGGAATGAAACCAAGCATATATGGGCCCTAGTTTTATAACAGAGGAGGGGGGAAAATGAGATAGAGAGAGGGGAGGCACTAATAAATAACCCTTCATATGAAAAATTGGTTTTCATGTAGAAAAAGTAAAATTAGATCACCGCCTCACATCATACATAAAAACCATCTCCCAATGGATTAAAAAACCATAATATGAAAAAAACTTAAAAAATATTAGAAGATACTAGAGAATATTTTAGGATCTCAGGATAGGAAATGATTTCTCTAGGCAAAATAGCAAAAACTTAAATCAAAACAGAAAAAATATTGACTTTGACTAACAACATTTTTTAAAGTCACAGTAAAGTTAAAATATGTGACAAAGTAGAAGGAATAAAGGTACTGTATTTTAATGCATATGACAGATAAAAGATTGTCATCTAGAATGACTTATATTACAGATAAATGAGAAGAAGACCCCCCAAAAAAACCTGAAAGAAAATCATCAAGGATACAAATAGTCAATTCTCAGAAGAGTAAATTTGGATAGTCAAAAGAAAAAAGAAAATGGCATGCACATAAATATAAATGAGTACAAGTAAAACTGGGAAAATCTGAATAAGATCGGTGATGTACCAGTGTCAGTATCCTGGATGTGATGTTATATTATAGCTCTGCAAAATGTTAACCACAGGGAAAATGGCAAAATGTACAAGGAATCCCTTCACATTATTTCTTACAACAGCAAATGAATCTACAGTTATCTCATTAAAATTTTTCCATATAAATATAAAATGATACTGGTAATCAAACAAATTCAATTTTTAAACAAGATGCTATTTTACACATATAAAATTGGTAAAAATCAAAAATTGTGACTATAACCAGGGTTGGCAAGGAAGTGTCTATTTAGAGAAAAGGGAATTCTAGTATTTTGCTGGTGGGAGTGTAATTTGAAGAGCAATTTTGCAATAATTCTTAAAATTGAAAGTGTGCATACTCAACAAATTTACTTGTATATCTGGATGTATTATTTTGCATGTGCCCAAGGGGACATATACAAGGATGTTATAGCAATTGGTAATAAAAATTGAAAACAAATATCCATGAATGGGAGAATGGATAAGTAAATTGTGGTATATAATGGAATATGAGACAGCAATTAAAATGAATGAACTAGATTGTTACGTATCAACATGATAGCTCTTGCAGGTATAACACTGATTGAGAAAATCAAACTGCAGAGTATTGCATACACTAGGAACCCATTCACTGTAAGTTTTAAACACAAAACAATATTCTATATTGTTTTTAAAATTGTATGTAACAAGATGTTAAAGTAAGTTTCTTTCTGTTTCAGTTTAAAACTGGAACCCCAAGTCAAAAAGCAGAAGTGGTCCCACATTTTAAAATAAAGCCCAGCTTTCTGGTGATTGATCACAACTTTAATCTTTAAAAAAGGATGTAGAGGTCAAGAGAGATAATGGGGATTAGAGAAAGGTTTGCTTTGGAATAAGCATCCAGCTTTGGAATAATGAGAGTCCCCCTTCTATCATTTTGAGAAAGGTGAGGTGCACAGTTCTATCTTAAGTCAGATGTGAGGAGCTTTCTTGGGACCACTCAGAGGTTGATGGTCTCCAAGTTGTTTGTTGAACACAGTGGGCTGGCATGAGGTGGAACCTGAGCAATCAGGGGTTCAGAGGACATGGTTGGGGCTCAGTGTTCCAAGGGTCCAATAAGGAGAGAGGCTGTGCTGGGAATGGCCTGGACCAGAGTCAAGAATGCATGAGTATTTCCCATGGACAAAATGAGCCATGAAGAAGAGCCTGCCATTGATTGATCATCTGATTGATTGATTGGTTCATTCATTCATTCAACAAATACATATTAAGTGCCTATTATGTGCCAAGCACTATCTTAAGTATTTAAATCAGTGAACGAGTAGGTACTGATCCTCGTTCTTGTGGAGCTTACATTTCAGTTGGGAGAGACAGATAAGAAATAATATACATAAGAAATAATTGAATGATATAGTATAATACAATGTGATAAGTACTACAGGAAAAAGAGAGCAGAGTAAGGTGCATTGGAAGTTCTAGGGAAAGGTGGGTGAATAGGGTGCAGTTGTAAATAAGGGCATCAGAGTAGGCTTTATTGAGAAGATAAGATTTGGGCAGACTTGGAGGAGGTAAAGAGAATCTGCCTGCTATGTTTTGAGCAAAAGCTGTTCTAGGCAGGGAGACTAGCCAGTTAGAATGCCATAGAAGGAAGCATGAACAGCATGTTCACGGTGCAGCGAGGGGCTGGAGGCTGGAGAGGCGTGATCAGAGAGTGAGAAGTAGGAGATCAAGTCTGAGGTCAGAGAGGTAATGGGCCAGCAAGGTGAGGGAATGGGTAGGCAGATTATGAAGGACCCTATAGGACCTTCTGAGTTCTTTGACTTTGACTCTGAGTGAACACTGGACTTCTGCAGGGCTTTGAGCAGAGGAGCTGGTATGATCTGCTTGTGTTTCAATGACCTGCTCATGTGTAACTAGCTGCTGCATTGAGAATAGACTGTCCAGTGGCCAAGGTTGGATGAAGGGCAACCAGCTGGGAAGATTCATTGCAGTGAACCAAGGGAGAGATGATGGAGTTTAGATGAGGGCAGTAGGAGTGAAGGTGGTGAGAAGCAGGTGGAGTCTGGGAAAAGTCCATACACAAACGAGTGTGAACTTATGTGAGAACAACTGGACGGCAGCATCGAAAGACACAAAAGAACACTTTAACAAATAGAAGACATACCATAGTCTAGGAGAGGAAGACCACATTACACAGATGATAATTCTCCATTAATTAATTTGGAAATATTATGCAATCCCAAGAAAGCCACCGATAGTTTGTAAGGTTTTTTAAATTAGACAGACTGATTCTAACGTCCACTGGAAAGATTGATAAATTTGACAGTACAATAAGAAGGAATGTCTTCATGGAAAAACACATCATAAATGAAGAGAAGATAAATGACAAATTGGGAACAAAATTTCCAACTGATATAACTGATTTTGTTAATATACGAAGACCTCCTACAAATAAGTAAGCAAGTTGACAACTCAATGGAAAAATGGGCCAAGAAAAGGAGTGAGCAATTAAAAGAAAATACAGATAGATTTTAAGCGTATGAAATGCTGCTCAAACTCACTCAGAATTTGTTAAAAAAAACGCAGCTTGATACCGTTTGTCACCTATCATGTGGGCAGAGATCAAAAGAATATGCCGTGGGCCAGATTCCAGGAAACGGGCATGCTGATGGAGATGTCCACTGTTGCTCCCTCTGAAGAGTAACCTGAAAATGAGTATCCACAATCAAAATGCCTCTAATGTCCTTTGATCTAGAAATACCACTATTAGGACTTCCCTGGAGATGTACCTTCATTGGAGCGAAGTAACAGATGTACAAGAGTATTCACTGTGGTATTGTTTTGAATATCAAGAAATTAAAAGCTGCTTAAATACCTATAGAAAAAGGGACTGGTTAAGTACTTTCCATCAGAGCACGCAAAGGACCATGAGAGAGCTGTCCAAACAGTGAGACAGTGATATATATTGATGCGCAAAGCTCTCTGAGATACAGTCCGTGGAAAAAGCAGAACAGATCGGTGTATAAAACACATGTAAGTTTGTTAAAGATATTCATGTGTGCTGTACATTCCTGGAATAAGGTAACGGGTGATCACCTCTTAGAACGGGAACTGGGCAACCAGAAGGGGAGACTTTTTTTCACCATGGGCACCTGTTGAATTTTATACTATGTGCTCAATTTGCTGATTTAAAACTGTAAGTGATTTTAAACGGTCAAAGTCGATGTGTGAAGAACACAGCCCAATGGATTAGAAAAGATCAAGAAAATTGTGGCTTTAGAGGTGTCATCACGATTCTCTGAGGTGAGTCCGGAAATGAAACTAGTCAACATTTAAGTGGAACTGGGTTGGGTTTTTTTGGGTTTTTTTTCTTTTTCTTTCTTTTTTTTTATTCTACTGCAAATTCACTTGAAATCCACCAGATGGCACAAGAAAATACAGTGTGAACAGAACTGGAGTGGTTGGCGCAGGTAATAGATCGGGGTTGGTGTGAAACCAGACTAAGGAGAACGAAGTCGCTCCAGACTGAGTCCTGAAGCATTCAAATATCAGTCTAGCCAGGGGCCTCGGGGCATGCCCGGGTCACATGCCAGACAGGCGATGCTGGGGAATCTTCAGGAGGTGCTGTGCTGGCGTTCACAGACATGGAATTATCTGTATGTCACAGCCTCTGCATGAATGGCTTACTGAGCGTTCACTTCTTCCATGTAGAATCCTCTTTCTTTTTTCCCCTTCATAATCCATACTTAATGCCTTACGAAAAGAGGTATTTGTTTCTTGGTAAGCCACGTTTCTTTAATTAAAGGAGGAGGGTTGGGAGAGGTCTACTGGAAAAGGAGAAAACTCTGGTTTCACAATATGCACTATTTATGAGGGTGCTTTGCTGTTGAAACCTATTAGAAGCCAGCCCGGCCCCGTTTGCCTCTTGCCCTCCCAGGAGGCAATTACTGTCCTGCATAACAATTTGAAGCAAATATCGGATGTGGTCGAAAGAACAGTTGCGGCCCTCTCTCCAGCAACCGTTTCTGCTTAGATTTCTTAATTGTTTCCACCACTTCCTTTCCTTGGCTTGTGGCCTTCTGGGTTCCGTAGGATCCTGAATTTTAATAAAAGCCTCCCGTCCCCTCTGGAATTCACATATGCAAGCAGACACCTCCTGGACCCTGGAGACACAGCACCTTAGAGCGGTGCTTTGGGCCAAATTTGTTCAGCGCCGGGGCACTTGAGAGTCCTTTCAATGCCACACCTTCACCTTCTGGGCCGGTGGGAAGCAGGGGCAACAGGCCCAAGCCGCCCCTCGCCTCCCCTGTCAGCACAGCTCTCCCTCCTTCCAGGCCTAACATTCTGATTTGTTCTTAGCCCCCGAGGAGACAATTGCCAGTTGCTCTCTTCTCTTATCTTCCTTCAGGTCTGTTTGTGGTGTGGCCTTCTGGGAGACTTTGGGAGACCGTAAAACAGGGCATCAAAGAAGGGAACTGGGCAGGACGATGGTTTAGTGATACAGTTTTTAGCACTGAAGTACCCAGGCAGGGAGATGTGTGGGGACACTTAGGGTTACCACACTGGATGATCCACTTTGTTTTTTATTCACTAAAATGAGAGACCAGCCCTGCAACGGCTACTACCTCCGACTTGTGGGTAAGATGCTGGAACTGAAGATTTGGGGGCAGCCTGGACCAGGTGTCAGTGTGCGGGACCAGGAATCAGCCGAGGCTCATCTCAGCCCTCTGACCTCGGTTTGGGAACATCCTTACTACCCTGGGCCTCGGTATCCTCATCTCTGCAATGGGGCTGACCGCATCAGCCAAGCCCACCTCAAAGAACTATTGTGAAGAGGAATACAATCAAATAACTTATTTTAATACTCTCCAGGTTGTAAATGCTCTGCATCCACGGGATGTCAAAACAGCAATTAAAACCATTGTGCAACTGGCTTATGTATTGGGAGGTGCGTTGGTCTAAATCTTAGGGTCGTGGTGGGATCCATGAACCTGACCCGGTGGCTTCAGCTGGATGGGAGGCAAGCAGAGCCCAAAGAGCCCGCCACCATCGAGACCAAGTGCTGGGCGATGGGCGGTCACCGCTGTTCCCTTGGACTGGGCTGAATGTAAGGGAAACTCCTTCTGCTGGAGATAAAGACCTGCCTTTTAGGGAGTTGAGACCTTTTAGTTACAACACCATTCAAAATGATGCTGAAGGTGTCATAACAGTGTTCCTTGCCCAAGAATGACAAACCAAAGTGCAAAACCTGCATTTCCCTAGTTGTATCTTAAACAGTTCTGAGCGTCTGCCATTCTTTGTTTTTCAAAGGGACTTTACAGAGGTAATTGTTAGCAAGTTTGGAACTGCACACACACACACTACTTCTGCAGAATAACCGTCTACGCAAGCCACGTCCGGTACCCTTCCACCATCTGCCCCAGGATTTTATTTCCGTTTATTTTTCAGAGACCACCCTCACCTTCCCGGCAACAGTCATATGCTACCTTACGTGTTTCAGGGGCGCCCTGTAGATGACAAAGAACTTTCGCAGATAAAATCTGCTAGCAGGCATGGAGCACTCTGCAATATAGATGTTAGCTCTCTTTTACAGATGAGGAAACAGGCTCAAAGGGATTTGCTGATGTGTCCAAAGATGCAGCATGTAAATTCAGAGCCAGAATTAGGACTCAGCCCTCTGTTCCATCCCTTCTTCAGTGACACTGTGTAAGGTACCCCGACGGTCCCAGAGCATGGAGCTTCGTCACGCTGAATGGGAGAAACGACATGTGGCATCTGTCATGCGGCATTTCATCATGATTCATTTACTGCTCTGCACTAGCTTTTCTAAAATGTGTTGGGATATGTAGCCCTAAGACTCTGGGGGAAGGGGGTGGGAAGGAAGAGCCTTCCCTGTCCAAATACGTCTGGAAAATGCTACATGCTATACCCCCTGCTTTCCCACAATGTGCATGTTGTCATCTTAAAGGCCTTGAGATGTCTGTTTTACCTTATTTGACCGCATATTTCCCACGCTTATTTGGGCACAGACTTCTTTATATAACATCTATTAAAATCCTGCAGAATTAGTGTGCTGTGCATGAAATACACTTTTGGGGAAGTGTATAAAAATGATATGAGGGAAGTTGAGAAAGTCAGAGAAAGTAATCAGAGGAGATGTAAACTAGGCAGGAAGAAGTCTATAACGACAAAGGGGCAGCCTGGGTGAAGGATATTCAACTGGGAGTCTGTGGCCTTGGTCCTGCACTTGTGTATCCTCTGCCTTTGACAGATGCTCAGACAGGTTCTTGCCCCACTCTCAGCCCCAATCTCCCCGTCCCTGAATTGAAAAGGCTTGCCGGGGAGATCTCCAAAGTTGTTTCTCACCATAATAGTCCATCATTTTTTCCCATGAGATCCTGAAACTTAGCTCTGTAAAGGTTTTTATGTCAAACGTTTTAGTTGACCTAACTTGAAACTTACAGAAAGTTGTGAAAATGATACACAAGTAATTTCCATATACTCTTTTCCCAGATTCGTTCATTGTTTACATTTTCCCCATTTGCTTTATTGTTATGTCTCTCATGTTTTTTTTTTTTTTTCTGAGCCCTTTGAGGGTAAGTTGGAGACATCCTGTCACTTTACCCTTAAATACTCCAGGGTTAATTTTCTAAGAATTAAGACATTCTCTTACATATGCATAGAAATTTATCAAAATCAGGTACTTACATTGGTACAGGACTATTAGGTAAGTCACAGTCAATAATCAGATTTCATCAATTTTCCCAGTAAGGTATTTATAGCTATTCTTTTCTCCCTGATCCCTGCTACCTTCTTAGAGTGGGCAAGGTTTAGGTGGAAATCGTTTATCCACCTAAAATGAAGTCAATGTATCATGCTATTTCCCCTTTCCTCTTGTTTTAGTACTGGATAGAGGGGTGGAAGGGACAGAGTGCAACTGTTTGAAAAGTGTTCAGAAATAAACCTTGGCCTTATATTGACCTGCACAAGAACGAATACCCTCATGTTGATCTGTCTTTACTCAAAACCATGGAGATTTACAATGATAAAACCTGTTTGGCTCATGGTGAAAATGAGCACTTTCTGAAAAAAAATTTTTAGTCATTCATTCCTTTATTCCTTTTCACTGAGGATATAGATCTCCTTAGATTGCAAATACTTTTGAATTATATCTGGCAATTTCAAAGCATGGTGAGAGACCCAGTTGGCTAGAGAAGGTTTATACAGGAAAAGAATGGGAGATGTGCCTAGAAAGGTAGGTTTGGTACAGGTTTGAATCCTTAAATTCTTTACCTAGGATTTTACTTTCTTCTTTTCCCTAGAGAGAAAGATTACATCATGATCTTCCAGCACTATAGGGCAGTTGAAAGAGCACAGACTTTGAAATCCTAGGAACCAAATCTCAGTTCAGTCATTTATTAGCTGAGTATCTCCTTTGACCTCTCTGAACCTCATTTATAAAATGCAGATGTTAATAATGCAGACTCGGAGGTAGAATTCAATGAGGTCACATATACAGTGTTGGTCTTCCGTTTCCCCACCTCTGCATCTCTCATATCCTCAAATACTCTCCTATATTGAGTGCTGAAAGTCTAATATCAACTCACAAGGGTTTGCTGTTTACCTGACACCTATAACTTGGGGTGCGGGGTGGGGGACTAGTTCTGGAATAAGAATATCATGATGCTGTAAAATACCTCAATTTTAGTGGCAGTTTTGACATATCAGTCTGGAGTTTTATGATTTCCCTCTGATGTGTATTTGGTTGCCATCCTCTTTACCCTTTTCCCCAGATTCCTTCAGTCTGACTGGAAACCTTAAACATGATAATACAGTCTCACAATAAATGGTCCCACTGCAGGTGCTGAGGAGATGGAGTCAAGGCTCTCCCTCCTTGAGGAGATAGGCTGGGTCAGGTGCTAGGAGGAAGTGCGTTGGAAAACGTGTGCGTACAGTTTGGAAACCTCCCTTTTCTTGCTCCATCTTTTGCAGAGATTTGTACTCTCCTCAGAGACCCATTTGGGAAGAATTTGGGCTAGGTCAGGTGTCTGTGGGCACCTGGAGCCATAGCTGAGACTGGGGGGCAAAGGGAAGCACCATTTCAGGGATAGTCAGGTGTATTGGTCTTTGGCTCTGGAAAATTAATTCCAAAAGGCACATGGAACCACCATTCTCGTCCTTCTTTTAAAAGAGCAAATAGTGGACACATAGCCAGCAATAGCCAACAAATGCCAAATACACCCAAGTCCATCATGTTAGTTGCAGTAGAGAAAAGCCAGCAACCCTTGAGCCTTTCTTTTGGCTTCAGGTGGGTGGTAAAATAGTAAAGAGAGGGGGGTCGGAACAAGATGAAACAAAAATGATAAATGGAAACCATTTTCTTCTAAGGGGCTCTCAAAAGAAGCAGTGTTTCCCCAGTGCCACCCCCAGCCTCCAACCAGTATAGACTTGCTCGACACAATGACTGGTGTTTCCGTTCTCAGGTAGAAATACTCCAAGTAAAAAACTTGCTCTTGCAGTTGCGTTATTATGGACTCGTGTGATATGTCTGATGAATTGAGTTAATTCATTCTTTTAACTTAACTGGCAAGATTTAATGGTTCACATTGAAAGCATGAATAACCATTTTGTTCCTTGAATGACTCCAGTTTAATGCCTCCTGATGTCAGTGTATTTTGCCCAGGGTGAAACTTGCTATATGAATTATTCACTGCTTGATGGAATGAATGGGACCATGTTTGCCCACAGAAAGTTAGCTGTGGTTATCTGACACGACGGGGCACAGCAGATGCCTACAAAGGACAATGGATAATGTAGAATGTGGTTCCAGGGCCTAGCTATTGCAGTTAAGATCTTTATAGGAAGCATAGCACCTTTTTGTCTTGCGCCACACATTAAGATGGCCTCAGTGAGCCAAGAAACTCTTGGCCTTTAAAAAGGAAAAAAAAAAAATCTAAGTATGGTTCTGCAATGGGCATTTTTGTCTTTGGTTAAATCTTGGTTAATGGAGGGTAGAAAGTAGTGGGGGAAGGAAAAACATTTAAGAAGAATTTAAAATAAATAAGGAAATTAGTAATTTTCATTATGGTGATTTCACCAATGTGGAAATCAAGTATTTTTGGTGAAGGAGAAATAATGTGTGACTAATAATAAAGAATCTGAACTCTGATTCTTAAACCAGACTCCCCTGGCTTAAGAGCATTGGGGGTGAGTTATCTTCCTGGCTATAGTGCCCAGCCTTGCCACTGAAAGGCTTCTGGCTTAATAAGAACAATTTATAATCTGGAGAGACAGTGCAACTTAGTGGGAGCTGATAAATGAACCACTGAGTTTACTTATACAAATAAGTGGGACATTAATCTTGACTTTGAATTTCCCCATTGGGTTCGCTTTATAACCATTTGTGATATTATGAGCGACAGGAAGGAATGATTGGCAAGTTTTAATGGTGGGCAAAACTTTTCTAAATGTCTTTAAACTCTACAAACAGGACAAATAAGCTGAGATTGAAATACAGATTAAACTGGCTTCCATCCTTTCAGTGTTCATAGCTTACTATAACTGGTGGGCAACTTGTTACGTTAGCACAGCATTCAAAATCCACCTGGAGACAAAGCTGAAATCCCAGCTGGGTTTGGGGGCTCTCTGCAGCTGAACTGGGTAACTCCAGCAGGCTTGCTGGCATCTGTGTCCTCATTGTAAATCTGCTGGAGAGAGAGTGTCAGCCCCTGGTTCAAACAGCTCTGGCCGAGAGGTAGAGGACACGCCTGCAAGGTTCCATACCCATTGTGGATGGAGAGTTAATCCTCAGAGAAAGGAAATCAAGAACTGGAAAGTCACCCATGGGATGCTGAATAATGGCCCCCAAGAGATGTCCATGTCCCAATTCTCAGAAACTGTGAATATTACCTTGTATGGTGAGAGGGACTTGCAGATGTGATTATGTTAAGGATCTTGAGATGGCGAGATTATCTTGCACTATCTGGATGGGCCCTAAATGTAATCACAAGGGTCCTTGTATGAGGGAGCCAAGAAAGTCAAAGGAGGAAGTAGGAGAAGTGATAACAGAAGTAAAAGGCTGGAGTGATGGGAGGAAGGAGCCACGAGCCAAGGAATGCAGGCATCCTCCAAAAGCTGGAAAAGGCAAGGAAACAGATTCTCCCCCAGGGACTCTAGAAGGAACCATCCCTGCCCACACTCTTGACTTAAGCTCAGTGAACTGATTTAGGATGTGTGTCCTCCAGAACTATAACAGAATACATTTGTGCTCTTTTAAGCCGCTGAGTTTGTGGTAATTTGTAACAGCAGTGATAGGAAAGGAATCCAACACCCAAAGGTTCCCTACTTCATTTGTTTGGTTGTTGTCATCCTGCTCCTCACCCCCACATCAGTTTTGAAGCCTAATTTCATAGTGTCATCCTATAGTCTTGTTAGTTCACTGCACAAGAACTATTGAAGATAGACCCTCGTGTCACTTCCTCCAAATCAGAAGACTCCTTGTGTTTGTGGAAATACTGTGCTCAACAGGAAGGTCTATGTTTCCAAAAGGAAGTGAAGCCTTCCACTTTACATGGGGTGAGGCTCAAGTAACTGTTGATGGAAGGAGAAATAAATGAAGGAAGGCAAACAGAAAAAAGCCATTGAAAATCAACACGTAACTCAACTGTATCTGTTTTAATGTTAAATGAATTTCAGTGCTAAATCTCATTGGAAGAAATAATAAATGGGGAAATCCTCCCCTGGATTTTAAATTAGGCTTTGTTTTCATTTGAGTCTAATAAAAATGCTTAAGGAAAACCTGATTTTGTCCTCTGAAATAACTCTTTGAGCATTTCTTGAATATGTCTGCAGAAGATACGTTTTCTTTTTACTTATTTCCCCCTGCATCAGTATCAAATAGAGCGTATGTCCCTACAAAAACTCACTTTATAGGGAGAAGCATGTCAGGTCATTACGATGATCGTGCTAGTCCCGTCAGAACAGTCTGAGACCTAGTGTTGGGTTTTTGATTCTCAGCTGTTTTCCCCATTCTTTTTTTTAAAGAGAAGGAGAGAGAGGCCAGGGGGAGGGACAGAGGGGGAAGGAGAGAGAATCTTAAGCAGGCCTTATGCCCAGCGTGGAGCCTGACCTGGGGCTCGATTTCACAACCCTGAGATTGTGACCCGAGCTGAAATCAAGAGTCGGATGCTTAACTTACTGAGCTACCCAGGTGCCCCTATTTTCCCCATTTCTTAATGTGGGGAGGAAGAATTAGCAGCCAATTATTAAAGAGGGGAGACTAAGACAGTTATTAAAAACTCTAAATCTCCTGAGATTTTATTGATCTGATCTTCATTCTCCCTGACCATTTTGAAGCTCTCTTCTTCTAGCCATGTAACTTTGCTCTTCCCTGACTTCCCTCCGACCCGTCCAGTCATCATGCCTAAGCTCCTCTTCCATAGCTTTGTCTTTAATTGTAGGCATCGCTCCCATACAAGTACTCACTTCCTCCTCTCTTTCTTCTCCGTGCTCACTTTCATTTTGATGACAAGGTAAGACTCTTTTTATCCTGATCTCCAACCCAGTATCTAAAACCACCCATCAGGGGTGCCTGGGTGGCTCAGCTGGTTAAGCGTCTGACTTCAGCTCAGGTCATGATCCCGAAGTCCTGGGATCAAGCCCCACATTGGGCTTCCTGCTCAGTGGGGAGCCTGCTTCTCCCTCTCTCTCTCTCTCTGCCTGCCACTCTGCCTGCTTGTGCTCTCTCTCTGTGTCAAATAAATTAAATAAATAAATAAATAAATAAATAAATAAATAAATAAATAAAATCTTTAAAGTAAATAAATAAATAAAACCACCCATCAGACAATGCTACTTGGGTAGGTCATCACCTGTCATATACCAGCAACCTTCAATATGTACAGGGTCTTTTCTGTCCTAGGCTCCTTGCATATGCTGTTCCTTCTCTCTGACAGTCCTTCTTTGAGGATCACAGTTTAAATATCACTTCCTTATGGAAGCATTCTCTGACTTGCCAGACTACATTGGCTCCCCATTGTAGGCTCTCTTAGCACCTGGCAGAAAAAGAGAATTATTTAAAATATATTTTTTGAGGAAAAAAAATTAAAATTAGTCCCCCTTTAAGAAGGAAGTCAGTTTTGATTAAAGGGAAATCATGAAGCACATCAATTGGAACTAAAAATATTTTGTTTTTCAGAAACCATGTTGTAAAATACAGGGAAGCTGAATTTACAACTTAGTGAACTGAACCAAGAGCTTTGGTTAGGTGACTCAGTGACTAAGTAAAGGTCCTAAGAATGATCAAATATGATATGCTCTGCTTGCTAGCATGCAAAGTTGTTATGCTGTTTTAAGACAGAGCTTGTCATTATCCATCTGACATTTAAACCTCAATGTTTAGATAATTGTGTTAAAGCATAAACCATGGCTGGTAGAGAGGACTGTTCATGAATTATATCTGTTGTTAACCATTTTAGATAGAACTAGACTTAAAATGAACTCTCTTAGGTTTTCAAAAAATACAGCTCACCTCTTTATTCTGCCATATAGGTGATTTTAAAAAAATCTCTTTTGGAGCACCTGGGTGGCTCAGTCGGTTAAGCATCTGCCTTCAGCTCAGGTCATGATCTCAGGGTCCTGGGATCGAGTCCCGTATTGGGCTCCCTGCTCAGCGGGGAGTCTGCTTCTCCCCCTCCCTCTGCCTCCCCCCAACCCCGCTCATGCTGTCTCTCTCTCAAATAAATAAATATCTTTAAAATAAAAAATAAATTTAAAAAATCTCTCTTATGATGTAATTTACATACCATACAATTCACCCATTTAAAGTGTACAATTCAATGGATTTGAGTATATTCAGAGTTGTGCGACAGTCACCATGGTCAAGAAATCCTATATGTCTCAGCTGTCACTACCCAATCTTTCTAACCACCCCCAGCTCCCAGACCTAGGCGACCACTAATCAGCTTTCTGTCTTGATGGCTTATCCTATTCTGGACATTTCATATAAATGGAATCATACAATATGCGAAACTTTGTGACCAGCTTCTCTCACTTAGCAAAATGTTTTCAGAGTTCATCCATGTTATGGCATGAATCAGTACTTCATTCCTTTTTATGATTGAATAATACTCTATTATATGGATGTACCACATTTTATGTGCCCATTTATCAGTTGATGGACCTCTCTGTTACCTCTGCTTTTTGGCTTTTGCAAATAATGCTGCTGTGAATGTGGGATGATTTCTGAGCTCTGAGATCTGCTTGCTCCTTTCTCTCCTCCCTGTAGTCATTTAAAAATAAAAGATGGCTTGAATATTTCTAAGTCTGAAACTACAACACAAAATATTGTTTATTCTTTGACAACCCTACAGAATTTATTACACCTATCGTTAAATGATATGTAACTATGTAGTGTCGGTCTTTCCCCTCATCTGTGAGCTCTGTGAGGCCAAGGATCACGTGCCTGTACCCCTGGCACCTGGCCCAGCGATGAGCATGTGTGAAATGTTTCCCACCTAACTAATTTTGCTTTGCCCCTAACCACAGATTGGCCTCTCGTCGCCAGTTCCCCATTTCTATAAATGGCATTACTGTCATCTCAGTAACTTGAAATCCAGATCAGAGTTGGATTTGACTCTTCCCTTTTGCACTTCTTCCTCTACATCTGATCAGTCAGCAATTTTCTTGAAATTGTTTTTCAGAGATTTGGAGAATGAGTTCTGATGGGAAAGGTCTCTACAAAAGCCCGTGGGAGAAAACAGAAAGGTCCAGAGAGGAGTTCCCTGAGGTTGATTCTCAACACTTGGGTGCATTCCTTTTTTACCACACTCCCCAATCTAGACCCTCACACTTGGCCTCCCTGCTTTCCTTCTCTCCACGTGTAAGCTACTTTGTAGAGTTTTCAAAATAATCTTCACAAAAAAGGATTATATCACTCCACTTCCCTCTTCATGAATCACCGTGGTTTCCCACTGGCCACAGACTAGAAGCCCTCAACCCAGAGTTGGAAGATTTCCACAACATAATTCCTTATATTGTGTGGCAAGTAGCCACCTCAGTTTTTGTCTAGCACTCCCTGCTCCTAGTTATCAGAGGATAGATCCTGCCTACCTAACTTATTGGCCTGTTGGACCTGGATTGTTGGCTCAATCGCTTACCATTGCATAGGAAGGCAAATACTAGTAATTTGGAACACTTTTCTGTCCAGGTTTCATTGACCAATACACAGATATATTTGATTCAATAATGTATATGTTATATTCCAACCCAAAATAGCCACCTTGATTTTTCCATCTTCTTTCCCAAAAGTGAGTTACTCATAACATTCTATAGGAAATTCCCTGTATACGGGAACTCCCTACTTTCCTGTCACAGAGAGGATCATAGTAAATCTCCCACAGACTGTGTCTTAGACAAATTTGTATCTTCCACGGCACCTGCTGTGGTGCCTTGTATATGGTAAAAGCAAAGGCATGGAGAAAGTCCTGCTATTTTTTTCCTTAGCAAAGAATTTCTCTCCCCACTCTCCAAAGCCAGAAATGTTTGGTTTTGATAAGTGGATAATTAGATAAGCCATTCGGGTTTGGAGATGACATCCTTACCCCAAGGGGACTGTTGGGATGACCACAGACAGTTGCTTAACTGACTTCCAGAGAACTTTGGCCTGGTTAATTATACCAGCTTTTGCTTCGTTTTGTAGTACACACCACTTTGAATTGTTTGGGACAGTAGCAGAGATTTGGAGAATGGGTTCTAAGGGGAAAGGGAAGTCCGCGAGGCCAAGGATCACGTGCCTGTACCCCTGGCACCTGGCCCAGCGATGAGCATGTATGAAGTGTTTCTGACTGGTATCAAAAAAGGGCTGTGGGAGAAAATACAAAGGTTCAAAGAGGAGTTTATTGAGGCTGATTTCTATGTGGTCTGCAGTTCTAACCCTCTCCCCTGTCCGTTCACAAAACTTCAGTAAAATCTGCATTGCTTACCAGTGCTTAATGGAATGGATTTGCTTTTTGGGACTAAGCCTATGCTGAGTTAGACCTCGAAGTTTGTAGAAGGCAACAGCGCCTGCCTATGGGAGGACAGCCATATAGGGTTTGCGTATGTATTAAGTAAATATGTATGAAGTTAATGTGTTTGTCTTGTCTTCCTAAAAAGATGTAATACTCCCCTTTACCTCTAGGTGATTCATAGAGAAAGTATTCAGCGAGGAATGTGCTGTAATCTAGTTTGTCTTTAAAGGAGGAAGGAAAGATGGGGCACCTGGGTGGTTCAGTTGGTTAAGCAACTGCCTTCGCCTCAGGTCATGATCCCGGGGTCCTCAGATCGAGTCCCACATCGGGCTCACCCTGCTCTGCAGGGAGCCTACTTCTTCCTCTGCCTCTGCCTGCCACTCCCCCTGCTTGTGCTCTCTGTCTGTCAAATAAGTAAATAAAATCTTTAAAAAAAAAAAAAGGAAGAAGGAAAGAAAGTTTCATAAGCCCCTGCTAGGTATCTTTTTGTAACAGATGTTCACATGTAATCTCATTTGATCCTTGCAACTTTGTGAAGTAAATACCTTTAGTACTATTCTAATGATAATTACCTTCATTTTCTAGGTGAGAAAACCAAGGCTCAGTGGACTTAGATAACTTGTCCAAATACGTATCACTAGAGGTCTGTTTGACACCAAAGGCTTCTTTGAATTACTCTGTGAACTTCAATGAGGGAGAGAGAGGGAGACGGAGAGAGAAGGGGCGGGGGGGGGGGGGGGGAGATTATATTGTATAAAGACAAGATCCTTGATGTTCTTATATCATTCATTTTCCCATTGAATATTAATTATGTAACAATGATTGGCGAGTCCTGGACTTCCTGGATTTAATTTTTTTTGTAGTATATTATGAATTATAGTTGTGAAATATATCCTTTAGTTTGAAGAACCACCCCCAAGCCCTCTATAATTTGTATGCCATGGGTAGGTTAATAGCCTAGCTTTTCTTTGCTGCCACGAAGATAGAATCTTTTACCCATTCCTGATTATTTCATTTCCATAAGTAGAGAGTTGAGGATGAAACTGTTGTCCAGTTTCTTTAACAATGAACTGTCTTTGGATTTACTGCCTACCTCAAAAGTTAGAGCTTGCAAGAATTGTGCGTACTGAATATGTTATAGCCTGGGTAGCAAATTACTGAGCTATCTTTAACAGTGCCCTCTCTTGAAATAGCAACATGAAAAACTGAGTTTTTATTTCAACTCCAATGATGACAATGACTTACTTCTTGTAAGATGAATTATTGGTAAATAAGTTACAAGCATGTGAAATTGGGTACTTCTGGTTATAGGAGAAAGTCACTGTCTATTGGTGACCATTCAAGAATGCAACCACAAGGCAAGGTTGTCATAAGACCAAGTTGCCATCATTCCTTAATGATACCTAGTCCAGTGAAAATGCCATTTTCAGAAGTCAATTACCAACAAAGTAGTGGTGGATTTTGTGGTTGGTTTATTTGGAAATTGTTCTTGAGGGTCTTGAGAAAAGAATCTAACTTCTTCAGTAATTTGTGTGTTACTACTGATTTGAGTCAGATTTAGTTTTCTTTAGAAGGTACAGTGTATTGGAGTATGTATAAATATGAAAAAAAAATTAGTTACCTTCCAAGATAAGTTGGCTAAGAAAAGTAAGACAAATCACTTTGCGCAGATCTGACTTGTCTAGGTGAAGATCTTTGTGTTCCTGATTTTGACTGGCCCGTGTTCGCTGAGTTAGTGTTTAACAGTTCTTGTCTGGGCCTAAATGTGAGCACAGTCTCACTTCTACAATTGTGCCAACCTGCCTTAGCTTTGCTCAGTTGGTTTTTCAATTGCATTTAACAGGCACCTATTATATGGTGAGCACTGCTTGGGTAAAATTTGAATGCACTATTGTTCCAGGAATATAAGGTTTAGAGAGAGTTTTCTTGTAGCTAAAAATGGAAGGCCTTCTCTTTTCAGGCACAGCCACACTTAGACTTGGGAATCAGTCACCTTCAGGTGGGCAAGGATTCTCGTTAGAACTCTGCATTCCAGAAGTCAGCTTGAGCCCCTCCAGCCACAGGCCTCTCAACTAATAATACACTATATGTTAATTAATTGAATTTAAATAAAAAATACAAAAACTGTCCAGATGTAAAATGTGGCCCCCTTTCTTTGAGTTTCCCAAAAATCTACTCACTCAAGGCATATGTGTGTTTACTATTAACTACAACTGCCAGATAAGTGGTGATTGACTATCTGAGATATTGAGAGTCAAAGTAGCACCTTCTAACAAATAATTCCAAGCTGTGTAAGGATATTTGAATCTTTTTTTTTTTTAAGATTTTTTATTTATTTATTTGAGAGAGAATGAGAGAGAGCACATGAGAGGGGGGAGGGTCAGAGGGAGAAGCAGACTCCCTGCCGAGCAGGGAGCCCGATGCGGGGACTCGATCCAGGGACTCCAGGATCATGACCTGAGCCAAAGGCAGTCGCTTAACCAACTGAGCCACCCAGGCGCCCTGGGATATTTGAATCTTTTATTCCTTTTGTTCTCAGACAAATTTGTTTTGTTTTTTTTTTAATAAGAAACATTTTATGACAAAGAGGTTCCATAATTGTGTAACAACTTCGTTAGCCAGACTATAAGTTTCATGCAGAGGTCAACGCATGGTTAACCTGCATCTCATAGAGGTACTCACGTTTTCTCAGTTGACAAACAAAATCCTAACGGAATAATTGCATGGCAAATTAAAAAAATTTCTCAGTGCAAGTTTGACTTCTGGACCATCTGTGATCAAGGCTAATGACACACTATGTTAATAAATAGTATGCAGTGGAAAAATACATCTAATGAAGTTGTGGATAGCACTTTATCCACTTTAAAAAGAGTTTGTTTTTATACCTTTCTGTTTTTTGTACATTCCAAAAAGAGCCATTTGATCTAATTGAAAGCAACTGTGAAAATCAAATCGATTTAACATCAGTTATAAAAATAATCTTTTAGAATGAACTGAGTGACTTAAGGAATATGCAGCTTATTTCCTTTGTGTTTGTTTGTTTTTGATCACCAGAACAAATTCACTGTAATTTGCATAGATTAAATTATAACTGAAGATTTAGCAGGGAATTGAGATTACTAGGGAGTGAAAAGAACACTCTTCTGTGGGCAAAGGATTTTTTCCGGAGCTGTTTAGCTGAAATGTTGTATACATAAAGGCTTAATGTATTTTGGCAACTCTAACCCTGAGATTTACATCTTCTGCTATTTCACTTTAAAAAATATTCAAAAATGCCTTTTATCTGCCTTTTCATCCATTTAGTTTCATTCTCTACAATATACCCTAGACATGGTGAACTTGATTGCCTGCAGAATGAATTAATGAACCTTTTGTGTCAATGGGAGTTTATTAACAACATTCATGACATTTTCAAATCAATCCTTCTATGTTCTCCAATTATGGCCTCATTGTGGTCAGGCACCATCCCAGGGGAAAAACAAAGGGAGAAGGGGGGATCAACATACTTACAACTGACTTCAGAAAAGCAAATTAATAAGGGCAAGTATATCTAAATTATGTTTTTTGTTTTTTGTTACGTTAAATGCAGAATGCAAATGCATGTTCTTTAAGTGTTTTGGCAATTGTTCAGAAATGTGAATTATTCTGCCAGAAGGCAAAAACGCTTTCCTTTGACCTTATATCCATAGTTAATTTACTTGTTTTTTTCAGCATGGGGCCATTTCTTAACTTTAAAGTAAATATTATTTACACAGCACATGTACTAACAATCAACAGTCTTAAAACATCTCGATGAAAATATAAAATGATTTGGGATGAAGGTTATTTAATGCTCTTGCCAGTTTTCATACTATGTAAATTAGTCTTAAAATGTGTAGAGTCATACATACGTGTTACATATATTACACATATCTGTAATTTCCTGGTCCTTTAACTCTCCTGATCACTAAACCCTCACATGTTCCATTAGATGTCAAATCCTGGCGGGGCACCTGGGTGGCTCAGTCAGTTGAGTGTCAGACTCAGTTTCGGCTCAGATCATGATCTCAGGGTGGGGGGATCGAGCCCTGAGTCGGGCTGCATGCTCAGTGGGGAGTCTGCTTGGGATTATCTCCCTCCCTCTCCCTCTGCTCCTCCCCCCATTCATGCACCTGCACGCGTGCTCTCTCTCTCAAATAAATAAAATCCTTAAAAAAAAAAAAATTCACATCCTGGCATGCCTTTCAGGGTGACACTGTGTCCTTCACTATACCAGTGGTTCCTAACAGGTAAATCAGGATACACTGACATATTGTCTCTTTCATCGGAGTGCCACCAAATTTTCATTGTTGCATAAAATTTATTTTTGCTTCAGCTGAGGGTACATATTATGTTCTGTGATAGGTTGGATGTAACATTGCCGGCAGTTCTTACAATAAGGTTTAAGGTACAGTGTTCCAAAAATAAGGGGTAAAAGGAAAATAATTATGTCAACCCAGTGACAGTTTAGACCTATACTGTCCAATATGGTAGCCATTTGTCACATGTGGCTATTGTCTTGAAATATGGCTAGTCCAAATCGAGATGTGCTGTAAGTGAACAATACACATCAAATTTTGAAGACTTAGTGCAAAAGAAAATTGTGAAATATCCCATTAATACTTTTTATGTTGATTACATATTAAAATGTTAATTTTGGATACATCACATTAAATACATTGTTCAAATTAATTTTATCTGTTTCTTTTTACCTTTTAAAAAATGTGGCTACTGTAAAGCTTTAAATTCCATATGCGGCTCTCATTATGTATCTTTCGGATACTGCTGGTATGGAATCAGATGTTTATTAGAACGTGAAAGAACTGCCTTATTAATATATAAGAAAACATGGTCAGGTCAATAAAGTTTTCCAATAGCTGCCTAGAGCTAAACGATGCTTGAATAGATATACTATTATACTGTAGCCATGATATGTAAAAGTCATTTAGAACTGGTTTAGTCCTGTTCTGAATTTTATTTTTTTTTAAGATTTTATTTATTTGAGAGAGAGTGAAAGCGAGAGAGATCACAGAAGGAGAGGGAGAAGCAGACTCCCCACGGAGCAGGGAGCCTGATGCAGGTCTCGTTCCCAGGACCCTGGGATCATGACCTGAGCCGAAGGCAGACACTTAACCAACTGAGCCACCCAGGTGCCCTGTTCTGGACTTTTAAAACCCTTCAGTGTGTACACATCCACAGAAGGCCAAGAACAGGCAATGTCTCCTTCCGCTGTAGGTTAATGTGGAAGCTCTGCACGTTCTTTATTTTATCTTCAGTGACACTTTGGTCTGTGACTTTCATAAAGTTCACTCTAATTCAGATGCATACCAGGTTAGATAACAGAAAGGTGCAGGAAAAAACAATCCCTTTTCCTGCCATTGGATCTCTAACTTGGACCATCAGTTGTGTTCCAGGGAGCACCACTGGTCCACTGCGCCGTTCTCCCCCTTCCCCCCCCCCACCCCGCCCCGAATCACTCTCCTGTCCAAGGAGATTTGCCCTTGGCTTAGTGTTTTCCATAGGTGTGCCTTTTTTGGGGAATTCGCTACTAAGCACGCCAAACCTTGCACTTGGAGTGTTGTAAGACAAATAAGCATATTTTGAAGGGATTGGGTTTCGAAGTAAAAGATGAGGGCTTGATGGTTCTCCAAATGCTCATTAACTCTTTGAGGGCCAGTGGCTCTTGTAGGATGTCCTCACTCACCATGCTCTGGTTCTCTGGCTGCTTCTCCCCTCTCATTTGTTCCATTCTGGAAAATTTCAAGCCAAAACATCTGTTCTGAAGTGCTATGCTCCTTTCTGGACAACAGTTGTTTTTTTTTTTTTAATTCTTGAGTTTGCTTATTTCCTCCTTATCATCCCCAGATGTTTTGTAACCCCCCACCTTATTTTTTCTCATTTTAGTACTTGTGCAAGCCCCAGGAGGACTGCTGGCTGATTTCCCCCCCTCCTTTGGATCACCCTGCACAGCTCTCACCAAGAATTCTACCTTTGCTCTTTGCGCATCTTTCAGCGGACTTGGGCCAAAGACTGTGAAGGATTTGGGGATTAGGGGAAGATGGTAGGCAGTAATTTCTGTCTTTAAGTTGATATGAGTCTCCTTGGAACCATAGTATCTGCACACAGGTGGAGCTATATAGGATGGAAACATGCTTCACAACCTAAAAGTTTCTGTTGTCATTTAAAAAAAAAATAAAGCAGAGGAAGCATAAAAATGTGGGGTTTTTTAAGCAATAAAATTTTGTCATTTCTGTTTTTAAAGAACTAAGGTAAGAGCACATAAACCAGCCATAATGTTATAGGACAAGAACGCACAACAATCTTTATATTGATTATAAACATAATAATAATGCATCCGACCTAGTGTCTTATCAGTTTCTAAGTGTTTTTACTCGCACTCTGGAGCAGTGGGAGCAGCTGGGAGTCTGGGGCCCTCCGAGTACAACAGCTGAAGCTTGGACTTTAGGTTGGACGAGGCTCTGGAAAATGCTGTGTAGACCTGGGCAAACCATTTTCCTTCTATAGACTTCTGGTTCTTTATGCACACCAGGCTCTGATTTTGTCATTTAGATTTCCCAGAAAACGTAGATGAGGAAACATAAACATCTATGTCACTGTAGGAAAATTAAATTTATGCCCATTTCAGAGAAGAAGAAATAGACTCAGAGAGGTTAAATTCTTTATCAAAGGTTACACTGCTGGTTGGTGTTAGATGAAGGGTCAGAGTTCAGGTCATCTGCTGAGGTCTGGCGGGAACCTTGGCGGGCGGTCAGACTCCAGTGCTGCTGATCTCTGAGGATGACCCCCAGGCAGTGGCCATCCTCTGCCCTTCAACTTCGGGCCGTGGGTCACGAGAAACTCCATCTTGAATTGTTACCTATTTTGATTGCCTGCTTCTTGTGACCTTCCCCCGAGCTCTGGGCTGTGATGTGCTGAGGAAGACAGAAATGTGTGAATGAGGAGGTTAAAGCCAGGTCTCTGGAGGGTGAGAACTGAGACCACCAAACTGACCTGACTCCCTCTTGGAGAGAGAGACACACTCTGGGCCTCTGGAGGCTGGGCGAGGCTCCGTTCCCTGGAGGTGATCCCTGGAGGCGAACAGAGTTGAGGAAAGGGAGGGCCTGTCATCTTCCAGAGTGAGTTTTCTGAATGTCGAGTTGGAAAAAGAGAAAAAAGGTAGGGAAGGAAAGAAGTGGAAAATTGCTATTATATCTACAGAGATTTAGAACACAAGCCCTCCCTGTAAGAGAGGAGGGATGGAGTTGACCCTGGCTGGGAAAGTAGAAGGCGGTGTTGATATAACTGAGGGTATTAGTAGGACATTCGCTTATTCATTCAGAAAGTGTCTGTGAAATGCCCACTATGGGCAAGGCACTTGCAGGGGGCAATCTATGGGGCAGAGGAAGAAGTTACAGTTAAGTGGGAGAAAAACATTTAAATACATATAAAGAGAGAGGGGGATGGGGGAAAAGTGGAATGATTTGCACTTTTTAAACACAAAAGCGAGGGTAGTCAGGAACTGAGTTGGACAATGACCAAATAGGACAAAGATCTGGGTCAGGGTGCTGTGCAGACTCCGTTCCTGGTTTCCCTGCAGAGGCTCCATCCTATGGGAAGAGCAGTGAGGTCAGAAAAGTCACATGCAAATTCGGGAAGCAGAAATGCGTGCAAGGGCTCCGTGGGGCCTGGTTCTCTCCCCTGAGGAGGGAGTCCTGGGGACAAGTTTCTGAGGGTTTGTGCCACAAAGAATGACACCATGAGGGGAAGTATAAATGGTTAATTAGAGCCTGCCCGCTTGAGAGGGTCTCCATTTACCTGCCAGGGGCCCATCCAATTGCTTATGAGCCTCATCTGTGGCCCCGTCGTGCCCGCGGCCCTCATTAGAGCACAGGATAATCTGAATTCCTCCTTTGGTCCTTCCTGCTCTGCTCCTCTTGTGTGTGCTTGCTTGTGAGCTCACCTGTTTAAGGGACTCACTAGATGCCCGGATTTAGGATTCACACTGCCCTCAGGGTGGTTTCCTCCCTGGTCCTCTGTGCGAAGTTAGAGCTTCCTTAGAACAGGCCCACAAGAACGTATTCATTCTTTGTTTAATCAGGGGGAGACCCAGAGCGCCCAGCTTGGCTTGTTAGTTCTGAAACAGATCCCTCGGACGTGCGGCCAAGACACTTTTGAATATCTCTGCAGGCGATTTAAGCCTGTTGCTTTGAGTTCTGAGAGTCTATAATTGTTTAACTGATGGAATGAGTTACCAAGGCAGGATGTGTAAAGTCCATTCTTGGAGATCTTTACAAGGAGGATCGTCTACTCTAGGTTTGGATGAGTTTCTTTTGCCTCCAGATCTCTTTTCAATTCTGTTCTACGGCTTCTGCTTGTGCTAAGAGGTAATTCCTAACAGATTCCAGTCTTTTCAGGTTCGTTGCTAAACTCTAATTTTGTTGCAGGATGACAAGTTCTGACCCGTCATACGAGATCTTCATCAAAGAAGAGAAAACCATCTCAAATGTATTGTTTGAAAGGAAGGAGCCCCGAAATTTTCATCTGCAGAAATCCTGGTGGAACCTCGAGGGACAATCTAAGGAGGCCATGGAAATTACAGAATAGGGTAAAAGACAGTGGCTCTTTCGAAACCATCAAGAGGGAAAGGAATGAAGACATCAGCAATACATGAAAGGGTGTCCTGGTTGGTCATTATACAGTCGGCATAAAATATGAACTGTTCTTTCCTTCTCCATCTGATTCACGTTTACACTTTATATTCCCTGTTCATTTTTATTTATTTATTTTTTTACATTCAGTGGGCTATGAGCAGTGAGTCACCATTTTAAGTGATTGTTCTTGCAGGCAGAATGAAACCTGCATTGATCTTTGAGGTGTTTAATGCACAGTCAGTGAGACCCTACCATGTGAAATGAGCGTTCTCCTGGCTTCACTCTGCCACATGTGGAGCCCCGGACCGAGTTGGAGATGCAGGTGGAGGTGTCATTGGGGGCTCAGACTAGAAATAGAGATGCAGAGGGAGGTCATCATTGAAGTTGCGGGTGTGGGGTGTGGATGCAGTCCAGGGAAGTGGGCGCAGAAACAGGAGGGGGGGCAAGGGGACCAGGAGGGCCAGCTTAGCATGAGGAAGTGAGGAGCACCAGGAGACAGGGGAGCACGAGCAAGAAGAGCTGGGACTTTGAAGGAAGGTGTGATCCACGGAGTCAAATGCAGCACAGACACTGGGCAGAAAAGACCCGTGGGAAAGCCACCAGATGGTGGTGCCTGCAAGGTCTGATGTGGCTTCTGAGAAGGTGGGTGCAACAGAACCTTGCAACAGAAACCTGACTGCCAGGTGCTCAGGCGTCCAGGACGAATGATTCTGATGGCTATTCCGAGATTGGTGGTGACATGAGGGAAGAGTGAGGATGAGAGACCAAGCTCACCTACGTGGTTTTGCTCTTTAAGAAGGGAGGTCATCTGAACATCTGTGCCGGGGAAGGAGCTTCTGGGAAGGGGGACTGAGGAAGCAGGTGAGGTGGTTACTGAAGGAGCTGGAAAGAACCAGATTAATAACAAATGAGGAGACTCTCACCTTGAAAGGAAATAGCTATGGGTGGAGATGAGGGGACCCCCAAATACATACCCCTTCTCATTGTATAAAATCTAAACAGTATCGTGGCACGGTGGCCAAGGCCATGGACCCTGGAGTCAGACTAGCAGGGTTCCAATGACCACTTCGACCCTAACTCGTCTGTGTGAACTTGGACATGTTACTCGAGCCTCTGTGCCTCAGTTTCCCCATTTTCAAAATGTGGAAAAGAATAGTATACCCTGTAAGATTATATAGGTATTTATATATCTATAGATAGATGGATGGGTGTATAGGTAGATATCAAATGCTTAGAGCAGTATCTGGCATATGTAAGTACTATATAAATTAACATAAAATGAAGAGAAATCCTGGGGGTGTGAGGGAAGTATCAAGCGCTTCATTGAGTCAGTCTCTAACAGAACATGTCTCATCTAAGTTTTCTTCTTGGAGCCGGTCCACCTTGTGTGTTTTTGTTTTGCTGTTTGCTCATTCCCCCCTGCCCCCCATTTAACCCTTTGTCTAATGTAGGAAACCAAACCACAGCATCTGGTGCCCTTGCAGTGACTAAATGTTTCTGGTCCCATTCGGTGGCGAACCCCAGCTGAGATCCTGTCAGACCCTGTCTGATGCTTGCATTCAGCCCTGGAAAAAAATGTGCTGGACAAACTCTGCGACTCCTAAGAGAATTGAGTTTTTTTAAAACTGAAAACTCAAGAGATTTGAACTATGAGTAATATAAAGTATTTGAGTCAGTAGGAATATAGTTTTATTTATAGAAGTAATAACAGGAATATTCCACACAAGCACTTCAGACACAAAGAGATGGAAGTGAATTTTTATAGATTATTCACATGGAGTCTAGGATACTTGGTTACCTATTGTCATCTTTCAAAAAACAGAATCTTGTCTCATCTCTCAAATGCAAATTAAGTGTCGCAGGCTTAGTTGGTCCAGGTCACACAGAATCTGGAGCTCACTCTAGTCTGTGCTTTGACCTCGACTCTTACACCTGCTACACTCATGGCAAACCGAACAGTGGGTGATGAGTCAGGCCAGAAAACACCACAGACCTTCCTTCAGGGTGTGGCAAGTGTAAGGGAAAGATAAACTTTAAACAAAGCTGTATTTATCGTACAACAATGTCCCCATGAGAGCACTTTGTTTCTATAGGCAAATATTCCAAATACATTCTTTCCACTGCTCAAGAACCTTCAGTGGCTCCCCAGTGCCTGTGGATTCACAATGACACCATGTGGAGACTGGGCTTTTCTTGCTTATAACTACCCCTGATGGCTTAGCAGAAATTGTCTAAGATCTGATTGGAATTCAGGATTAATCATGCAGAGGGAGAGAGACTGAAGGCTTTATGACGGTGCTGGAGTGTGCTTTAATTGGGCACTAAAAAATCCAAATATTTTAGCCTCACACTCAACCCCCTCATTACTTGGCATCAATTTAGTATCCCAAGCCTATCTCCTGCTCTGTATCTACTCAAATGGTCTGTTTTGGGTACCCTGCTGTCTTCATTGTCAATGAAACTCATCTGTGCTGTCTCACCTCTCTGTTCTCTGTCCAGCTGCTGTCCCAGCCAGCGGTGCCCTTGGCATTGGCCAAAGGAACCCCTCATTTCTTTATGCTGCTACATTTATCACTAGTTATTCTTTTTTTTCTGGCCCTCTCATTTTATTTAACTCTTAAATCCATTGTCATCGTGTAAAATTCAGACTGTACAATCAACTCTACCGATCCATGGTTTACTCGGAAATAATCACTGTTACCAATTTGAAGTGTGTCAGCCCATGTATTTTTCTATACATTCACATGCTTATGAATACATAGTTAATATTGTTATTTTTTATATATTTAATATATTTTATATTAATACATTAATTTGTTAATTTTTTTTAAAGATTTTATTTGACAGAGAGAGAGACAACGAGAGAGGGAACACAAGCAGGGGGAGTAGGAGAGGGAGAAACAGGCTTCCTGCAGAACAGGTAGCCCCATGTGGGGCTCGATCCCAGGATCCTGGGAACATGACCTGAGCCAAAGGCAGACTGCTTAATGACTGAGCCATCCAGGCACCCCTGTTAATTATTTTTTAATGTTCTGTATTTTATCTTTTAATTGATTATAAATCCCTGGAGGGGAAGGATGGGGGTTTGTGGATGTTTAATCTCCCACGGTTTATAATAGTCTCTGAAAAACCAGCGGTTTCCTAAAAACAGCATTGGAGCAGAATGGGATTGATACATGAGGAAGTAGTGGTGAGAGGGTCGGCTCCTGGGACTGGAACATTGGCTCTGAAGATGATTTGATTTGAGTTCAAATATTACCGGGAATACTCTCTTAATATGAGGTAACTCACTTGGTACAACAACCAGGGGAGGTAGGTTTCCTCATTTTACTGATGGGAACATGGAGACTTGAAGTGATTACATAATTTTCCCAAGGCCACTCTGCGAATATGTAGCACAGCCTAAGTCTGAACCCAGATCCTTATTCTACCCATTAGATTCTACCTCCTGGGAGATTGGAAAGAATGAGCATAATCATGGTGAGAAGGACACTGAAGATGCCAAGTTCATTTACTCTTTCAACTATGTGGCTGCTGGAGGAAAGACAAGTGAATGGGGATCCCTTTCAACCTTCGGCGGGTCCTGTTGAGGAATCTGATTAAAAGGACTTCTCCTCAGGCATCCCGACTTCACAAAGCTTGCCACCTTTCTTACGTGTGCTGGCGTCTTCCTCTTATCTGCTCTTGACCTTCGAATTTTGTTGCCTTCTTGACTCTTTGCTATTGCCTTTAAGGGCGCCTTTCATTTTGTTGTTGTTTGCCTCTGGTTTTCACCCGTCTCCACCTCTAGAGCTGTGGTACCGAGCTCGTGGTTCATAAACGAGGAGACTACAGGCAAAATCAAGCTGATATAAAGTAAACAGGGGGACCTCTGAAGCAATTTCCCAGAACTGGTTTGGTCTGTAGAGTTTTCTGTTTATGCAAAATAGAGCCTAGCAAGGGCTTTGGGTAAACTATCTTTTCCTTTATCTGCTTTATGCTGCTTTCATGTTGGATTTCTCCAGATTTCATTAGCAGCCCTTCCTCTTTCATTCACTGCACCGGATAGTCTCCTGCTGGACAGGCCCCACCATGCCCACAGCAGCTGCTACTCCTCCTACAGCGCATGAGTGGCCCTCCAGGCTCCAGCTGCTGCGCTGATTCTCTTCTGATGTCAGGCCCCAGTTTCTAACACCAACTTTGTACACCCGTCTGTATTTCTCACGGCATCCCAATGCCAGCCTGCTTCCTCTTCCTCCCTGTGGCCATGTCCTTCTCTTCATATCACCCATCCTGATGACTGGCTTCATCCCTCAATCTCTCCAGATCAGAAACCTGGGAGTCAGCCTAAATCCCTTACTCACATGCTCTCTGGTGCGTCGGCCGCAGGTCCTGACTGAGTCAGCCTTGTCAATAGCTCTTCTCTGCGGCCACCCCTGATCCCTTAGATCAGGCCACTTACTTCTTCCAGGACAGTTTATGTCATTAGCTTTCTAATTGTCCCTCTGCCTCAGACATGGTCCGGCACACAAATCTGCTTAAAACCTCTCAAAGGAGCCCAGTTCTTACAGGACAAAGGGCAAAGCCCTTCTAGTTATGAGCCCTGCTGCTTTTCCGATCTCCTCCTTTGTGCCATGTCTTTGTGCTCGAGCTAAAATGAACAGCCTTATTTCACCAAATCTAATGCACCATTGGTTGTAACACATCAAATTATTTTATGTTGCACTAAGAAAGAGGGGGGAAAAGAACACCATCAAGTAAACTATAACTTGTCATCAATTGTAAGCTAAATCCCAACCTCTGAGATATTAAAATAGGAAAAATTGTGTGGCCTACAGGCAGTGAAATACAGTCTTTGATGTTTCCCTTCTGCTCCACTGTACTCTCATACAGCTCATCCCCTCTGCCCATGTTCTTACCTCTCACTAGAAACGCTTGAGCATCAGACGAACTCCTACTCATCCTTCAGGATCCTACTTAAATGTCCTCCTCTCCAGGAAGGCTTCCCTGGGCTCTCTTGACAGTTATGAGCTCCCCTCTTGAGTTCTCTCTGTTATGGCAGTTAGCACATGGCCATGATTACTTGTTCTAAGCCTCCACACCCTTGGGAAGCAGATACTATGTTCTACTCATCTTTGTTTCCCTGTTGGGGAAGTGTTGGGAGTGTTGGGAGATGGTAGGCATTTAATTAGTGTCTTAGTCAGCTTGGGCTGCCATAGCAAAATACCATAGACTAAGTGACTTAAACAGCAAACATTTCTCACAGTTGTATGAGCTGGGAAGTTCAAGATCAAGGTGCCAACGAGATAGGTTTCATTCTGAAGCCTCTTCTCTTGGTTTGTATGCAGCTGCCATCTCTCTGTGTGCTCAAGTGACTCCTCCTTATGTGCTCTGACTCATACTCTCCATTTACCCTGACCTTACTTTCTAGTTGCACCTTGACTTGGATTGACCTATCTGGTGGCCCTTGACCTGTCCTTGGCCAATGATTTTGTTTTGTCCCTGTACTCATGTAGCACAAATGACATGTTAAGGTTCATTCCTGATCCAGCCAACTAGGTGTCTTAATCTCCTTGAAATATAAATTTCTTGGATTCCCTATAGCATTTAGCACAGGGCCTATCTCAAATTGAAAACCCAGTCACTCTTTTTTGATAGCTCTACCTGCCCTTTACAATTGGGGCAGAATGTGAAAGCTGCTGAGAAATTGCCTTAATCTTAGATTTAGGATTTTAGTTGCAATGGGATCTGTTTTGCACAGAAATGCTTTTGATAACATTGAAACATTATTTGTTCAAATTACAGAACTGATTACTCTTAGCTCTCTTTCTCCAGTGCTTAATTTTATTCTTTGTCCTGGTGAATAATTGGTGGTTAGAATATCTAGTTAAGCTATTGAGAGCATCACATGTGGCAAATTGTCAGGCTCATTTTAATAATTGTTCATTTTTTTGGCCAATGACTTGAAAATGTTTCACTCTGAGGCCTCAGATGCCTTTTTCCCACCACAAGTAAACCCTATTGACCCTATTTCAGTCAAGTTTAGTCTGTTCATTTCATTTCACTGTGAATGTTCTTGTAGAGGTAATTTATGATATTTCTAGATTTGTGGACTGTTATAAGCATAATGGGTTTTTAAAATAATTTTCACCATAGCTGTTGATTTTGCTAATCACAAATTATTACTGTAGTCTGTATAATGGGTGAGGAACCAATCTGATCAAAAAGCTGGTTAGGTAGTTTTCTCTTCACTTGATTCAAAGGAAGGAAAAGTCTGATCAAGGATATTGAGTCTATGGTACAAGTCCATTTTATGACTATTAACTTCTTGATACAAGCTCATTAGTCAGAATTTGGGTGCTTCCAATGAATATGATTACATTGTGTTCATAATCAAAAGTAAATCCAATTTGTGACTTTACCTAAAAGATTTGATTCACTGAACATTGTCAAGTGGTCATACTAAGTGTGGTAGAAGATGGTATTTCATGATTAATAATGCCTAGTAGGAAGATTAACTAAAGAATATTTGAGACGGTCATGTACTGTCTCAAGTATGATTGGAGTGTGATTGGAGTCAATGACTGTGTTCAAGTGCATATTGAGTTCTAATGGGAAAAGAGTTCTAATGGTTATCAAAAGAAGGGGCAGCCAGACCAATGAGAACAATATGTAACAGATAGTTCAAGTTGTGAGCCAAGTTCTTTTAAATTGGCTTTAGACAAGTGAAAACCTATGAAAGTACATGTTCCCATTGCAAGGTTCAACTCTCCTCTTTGTTGCCAGTAAATTTTGTAACAGCTTTGTTGCTTTGATACCTCCAGTTGAAATGTCCATATATGCCTAAGTTATATGTCAAGGACAAGATTATGAAGCAAGTGAAATTTGTCTTTGAATCCCCACAACTTACTCATTCTGGACCTTTCGCACCATTTGGATCTTCTTATTTACTCTCCCCTCCTGATGCAAATCACAACTGCCTTCCTCTTGCTATAGGCAGTCCTAAGCCCCCTGAGTCCCGCTACCATAGTCCACGCAGGCCTATTTGACTATTTAATATCTTCCAGTCTACTCACTCCACTGTGGCTGGTCTTACCCTAGTTAGGTACTAAGAAAGCACACAAGACAAGATATTTCACGATAAGGTCTAGACTCATACTTTGAGGGTTATTGTCAAACTGGAGCATATTTAAAGGATAGGAAGGTGGAGTACTTGACACAATTTCACATACATGGGCATTCGAAGACACTGGGATCTGGGGAGGGGGATTTAGTCTGGTGCTTAAAAAACTACAAAAGATGAGAAAGCTGCCTTCAGATTTGTGAAACTGTGTCATCATCATCATCACCTTTTATGAAGATCCTTGGCATGCTGAAATTTTTATGAACATTAGCTCTAATCCTCACAGCAACCTTATAAGACTGGTATTCATGGCCTGAATAAGGATCGGACTTGAATCTTGAGAGTTAAAAGCCTGCTTAGAGGCCATCCACTTTAACATTCCCCAATACAGAACCAATAACAACAAATTCCATGTGCCAGTAAACAATAATAATAGTAATGGCAGTTGCAAGGAAGAGTTTTTGGTCAATCTGAAATAGAAATTTCTAACAGAGTTGCTTTAAGATGGCATGGCTTTCCACGGGGGATGTGCAGTTCCAGTCACTGGAGGTGTGCAGGCAGGGCTGGACAACCTTTGACAAGGACACTGTGGAGGGAGGTCAAGCCTCAGAAGCAGAGATGAGATGAAAGAACTTTGATGGTCCCATTACAATTCTAATTCTGAATCTAAGTCATGAGTGACATATTACTGTTAACAGTGCATTCCTCCTCCTGCTCACGGCCTCCATGATTATGAAATTTCCAGAAAGAACACCATCTGTAATATGTGGACAGTCTGTGTGGTTTAGATCTGTCTGTGTGTACAGGACACTAAAACCATAATCAGCATTAAAGCAAACACTCCATGATGCACATGCTGTAGAGCACACGTTTTCCACTTAGTTCAAATCATGGCTCCAAAACAGGTCCAATGGTGGTGAAATAAAGACGTTAGCAGGTCTGATTCCTTCTGGACATTCTAAGGAAGTATCTGTTTTCTTGCCTTTTCCAACTTCTCGAGACCACCTCTATTATTTGGGTCATGGCCTCTCCCTCAATCTTCAAAGCCAGCAAAGTAGTGTCTTTAAATCTCTCTCTGATTCTGCTTCTGTAGTTACATTTTCTCTGACCCTGACCTTCTATTTTAAGGACACATGTGATTATACTGGGCCCTGGATTATCTGGATAATCCAGGATGATCTTCCCATCTCAAGATCTTTAACTTCATTACACCTGCAAGTTCCCTTTGTTATGTAAGGTAACATATTCACAGTTTCCAGGAGTTGGGACGTGGATATCTTTGGGGGATGATCATTCTGCCTACATCGTCATGTGAACTCAAGTAGATTATTACATCTCCAAGCCTTGTTTTTTTTTTTTTTTTTTTTTTTGACTGGGTACAGTATACTTTATTGATGGTACATGACAAGGTAGGGCTCCCCAAGCCCCTCCCCTTCTTCAGAGGGTCTGGGATGCAAACGGTGGAGGTTGGGAGATTCTCAGTGTTTGGGGGGACAAGTTGGGGCAGGGACTCCCCAGCAGCTGAGGGCCTCTCTCTTCCTCTTGCTCTCGCTTGGGCTGGTGGTCCAGGGGGCTCTTACTCCTTGGAGGCCATGTGGACCATAAGGTGCACCACCTGGTTGCTGTAGCCAAATTCATTGTCATACCAGGAAAGGAGCTTGACAAAGTGGTCGTTGAGAGCAATGCCAGCCCCGGCATTGAAGTTGGAGGAGTGGGTGTCACTGTTAAAGTTGCAGGAGACAACCTGGTCCTCAGTGTACCCCAGGATGCTCTTGAGGGGGCCGTCTGACACCTGCTTCACCACAGGTGATGTCGTCGTATTTGGCAGCTTTCTCCAGATGGCAGGTCAGATTCACGACGGACACATTGGGGGTGGGGACACGGAAGGCCATGCCAGTGAGCTTCCCGTTCAGCTCAGGGATGACCTTGCCCACAGCCTTGGCAGCGCCAGTGGAAGCAGGGGTGATGTTCTGGGTAGCCCCTCAGCCGTGGCAACCACAGCTTCCCAGAGGGGCCATCCACAGTCTTCTGGGTGGCAGTGATGGCATGGATGGTGGTCATTAGTCTCTCCATGATGCCGAAGTTGTCATGGATGACCTTGGCCAGAGGAGCCAAGCAGTTGGTGGTACAGGAGGCATTGCTGACAATCTTGAGGGAGTTGTCATACTTCTCATGGTTCACACCCATCACGAACATGGGGGCATTGGCAGAGGGAGCAGAGATGATGACCCTCTTGGCCCCGCCCTTCAAGTGAGCCCCAGCCTTCTCCATGGTGGTGAAGACCCCAGTGGACTCCACAACATACTCAGCACCAGCATCACCCCATTTGATGTTGGCGGGATCTCGCTCCTGGAAGATGGAGATGGACTTTCCATTGATGACAAGCTTCCCGTTCTCAGCCTTGACTGTGCCATGGAATTTGTCATGGGTGGAGTCATACTGGAACATGTAGACCATGTAGTTGAGGTCAATGAAGGGGTCATTGATGGTGACAATATCCACTTTGCCAGAGTTAAAAGCAGCACTGGTGACCAGGCGCCCAATACAGCCAAATCCATTCACTCCGACCTTCACCATTGGGTCTCAGGGATGCGGCTGGCACTGCACCAGAAGATGCGGCTGTCTGTTGAACAGGGAGGAGCAGAGAGCCAAGCCTTGTTTTTTCATGTGCACAATGATGATAATGATATTAGGTTTCTCAAAATATTGTGAAAATACAATAAGATAATGCATCTAGAGTACTTAGCACAGGGCCTGGTACTTTGTGTAAGCACTTAAGAAATTATGCTTTAAGAAACAAGGGTGGAAAGACAGAGTAGAATCAATTCTCATGCAAAATGGCTGTCACTTAAGCTGCTTCCACAAATCTGTTTGAACAAAATGAAGAAGAAGAAGCTAGTGTAAGAGGGAAAAATACCAAAATTTATATATTGTCAAAAGCATTATCATCCTACAACCAATATTTTCCCATGCCCAAAACTGCTCATTCCAGTTTTAATAACTATAAAGTTCATCCTGGTATTAAGCTAAACTAACTCCTAATAATGTCTTTCCTGTAGTTCTATTTGTGCCCACCTGCTTGTTTATCATATATTTGGTGTTTCTTCTCATAGACAGTGTTTCCTTAGCCTTTTGAAGACACTATCCTATCTCCAGCCCCTTCTGCCCCACCCTTGAGCTTTCTGTAGAGCAAACCAACCCAGTTCCTCATACTAAAACTTAACATAAATCAAGGTTGTTTTTGAGGCAGCTGAAAAAAAGAACTGAAACACTAGGTTTTTTTCCCCCCCCTTTTTTTTGGGACCACATCCTCTTATTCATCTTGAACATTAGGATGAATAGACTATGAATATAGGATGGAGGAAAGCCAAAGAGGCTCTCCATGTTACCACCACTAATACCCTGGTTCAAACCACCGTTATTTTTTTTCCAGGACTACTGCAATAGCCTTCTGATTACTCCTTCCTCTTTCCCCTCCCCCCTTCCCCTGCCCCTCCTCCCATCCTCCTCCTCCTTTTCCTCCTCCTCCTCTTCCAGCCTGTGTCCCTATCTTATAGATAAGTTTACTGATACAGAGTTTAAATAAGTAATTTACTTAAGGTCATGGAACAGTAAGTGGAAAAATTGACACCAAGACTGTTTTCATTTACAGCCTATTAGAAAATGAAGGACAGCCAACAAAATCAACAATTAGGCCATAAAATCACTCCAGATGAAATGAAAATAATGCACACTTGAAGATAACTTTAAAAGACTTAGGGTTCCAGTCTAAGAAAGATGGAATAAACACACTGCACCCCATCTCTTCTGCTGAATGCAACTAAAAGTCCTGGACTGATTGCATGAGACAGCTATGTGAAACCTTTAAAAAATAAATGGCAGGGATGCCTGGGTGGCTTAACTGGTTAAGCATCTGCCTCCTGCTTGGGTCATGAGCTCAGGGTCCTGGGATTGAGCTCAGCAGGGAGCCTGCTTCTCCCTCTGCCTGCCGCTCCCCCTGCTTGTGTGCTCGCTCTCTCTGATAAATAAATAAATAAATAAATAAATAAATAAATAAATAAATAAATAAATAAATAAAACAACATGAAGATTGAGGAATAAGACCTGAATTTGAACTTTAACCCAAACTGGTGAATTTACCAGTTTTTTCCTCCAGTATCACAGAGCCTGGACTCAAATGCAGCCCCAAATCTGAAAGGCATCCTGGCTGTTGTCAGGAAGAGATCTAAGAGAAGCTTTAGATTTCTGTTTCAAAGGCAAGGAAAAGGAGATTCTATGAAACTGAGAGTGGAGAACAATCCAGGTTTTGCCCCTATTTTCTCCTTTTCCAAACCCCAAGCAATAAAGGAGTAGCAGTGATTTTTGTTTTTGTTCCTGTTTTTTGTTTTGTTTTGTTTTCTTTCTCTGTCCTACTACTGCTTAGCGCTAGTCATAAGAAGTACCCTACAGAGTAGAAAAAGTAAAGATTCAATTTTCTGGCTGGAAGTCCCAGTGAGTTGAAACATAATGGTGAGATTGCAGAGAGAAGGGAAATCAAGAGTAATTCCCTAACATTATATATGAATACTGGGCTTACCTTCGATATGCACATACATGGATCTGAGCATTCCATAGGATTAGAAGACTCCCTGACAGGTTAGACCACACCCCAGGTGCCAGACTGGCCACTGGAAGGTACACATGTGGGACTGAATAACATTGAAAACATTTTGAAATTGAACTGATACTGGAAACATCGCCCTTAGAAGGCAAGTTAAAACATGTGGCTTGAACGGAACCTGGACAATTGCCTGCTAAAACAAAAAAGTCCTTTCCCTCAGGACTTAAACAAGATTTAGAATCTCATAACATAACATTCTAAATGCCTAGGACTCAATCCAGAGTTATTTAGGAGAGGGGAGCAGAGAGAGAGAGAAAAAACCCAGGGAAATCTTAACTCTCAAGAAAACACAACGAACAGGTGTTAACTCTGAGATGACACAGATTATCTGTAAGAAAGAAGGCTAAATGCTCTTGAAACAGAAAGGTAGACTATCTCAGTGAAGAAATAAAAGATACTAAGGAGAACCAAATGGATACTTCAGAAGTGAAAAATAAGATGTCCAAACTGAGAAATTCACTGGATGGGCTCAATAGTAGAACAGAAATGATAGAGGAAAAATAGATCAATGTAAAACATGCACTATTAACAGCACAGAAAAAAAAGATTTTAAAAATGAACAGAGCTTCCGGGAACCGTGGGAAATACCAAAAGTTCTAACATCAATGTTGTATCATCAGACTCTCTGAAAAGGAGAAGAAAGAGCATGGAGTAGAAAAATTATTTGATGGAATAATAGCTGAAAACCTGCTAAATCTGACAAAAGACACATTTTTTTTTAATTCAAGAAGCTCAGTAAATTCCAAAAGGAATAAACTCAAAGAAGTCCATCTCCAAACACAGCATAATCAAATGGCTGAAAGCAAAAGACAAAGAACAATCCTGAAATCAGTCAGAGGAAACCAGTATATCTCATATAGATGGACAGGATATGAATGGTGGCAGATTTCTCATCAGAAACCAGGAAGGCCAGAAGAGAGTGATATAACATTTTAAAGGGCTGAAATAAAAAAAGAGTCAACTCCAAATTAATAACCAGTGAAAATATTCTATCCAGTGACTGTTCTACTGTCAAGAATGAGAGTGAAGTAACATTTCTCAATGTAGAAAAACCAAAAGGATGTGTCATAAGCAGACCTGCTCTAAAGGAAATGCTAAAGGAAATTATCCAGTGGAAGGGAAATGATATCAGAGGTCTGAGGGAGAGGAAAGGTTGGTAAAGTGTGAGTATAAAAATAAATGAATTGCGAACATGAAAAACATTCTTGAGATTGATGGTGGTATTGGTTGCACAATAAGGTACTTAATGACACTGAGCTACACACTTAAAAATGGCTAAAATAGTAAATGTTGTGTTATGGGTATTTTAACACAATTTTTAAAAATTTTAATAGAATAAAATAAAAGCAATTACTGGGTGCCTGGGTGGCTCAGTTGGTTAAGCGACTGCCTTCGGCTCGGGTCATGATCCTGGAGTCCCGGGATCGAGTCCCACATCAGGCTCCCTGCTCAGCGGGGAGTCTGCTTCTCCCTCTGACCCTCCTCCCTCTCATGCTCTCTGTCTCTCATTCTCTCTCTCGCAAATAAATAAAAAATTTAAAAAATAAAATAAAATAAAAGCAATTACTGTATGTAAGCCACCATATTAATAGACCAAGAAAGAAAAAAGCCGCATAATCATTTAAGTTGATGCAGAAAAAACCCAAAAAACAAAAAAACACTTCACGAAACTCAACATCCATTCATGATAAAAACAACCAGCAAGCTAGGAATAGAAGGAAACTTTTTAAACCAAATAGAGGGTAGCTGCGAGGATCCTAAAGCTAATTTCATACTTAACTGGTGAAAGACTGAATCCTAGCCCTCCAAACTGGGAACAAAACAAGGATTCTACTCTCACCAGTCCTATTTGTTATTATACTGGAGGTTCTAGGCAACGCAAAACAGGAAAGAAAAATAAATGAAAGACATACAGATCGGAAAGGGGAAGAAGTAAAACATCCTATTCACAGATGACATTGCCTATATAGAAATGACAAAACTACATAAAAGTTTCTACAGCTGAGTTTAGCAAGATTGCAGGCTAGAAAGTCAACCCACAAAAATCTATCATATTTATATATGCCAACAAGGCAAAAATTGAAACAAATAAAATAATTTCAATTTCCATAGATCCCCCAAAATGAACTATTTAGGTATAAATCTAAAAGTCATGTGTAGGCTTAGATCTACAAAATGCCAATGAGAGAAATCAAAGAAGACCTAAATAAAAGAAACATACTGTGTTCTTTTAAATCTCTTGGATTATTCTCAGTGGATTGGAAGATTCCGGAAGAGTTAAGATGTCAGTTCTCCTCAAATTGATCTACAATTTTAATGCAATCACAGCTGATTTTTTTTTGTAAATACAGAAACACTGATTCTAACATTTATATGGAAAGGGAAAGGAACTAGATTAGCCAAAACAATTTTGAAAAAAGAAGAACAAAATTGGAGGACTGAAACTTCCCTTTTTAAAGACTTACTATAAAACTACAGTAATCAAGATGTGTAGCATTGGTGAAGGGATAGACACATAGGTCAATGAACAGAACAAGAGTTCATAAAAAGATGCACACAAATACGGTCAATGGGCATTTGACCAAGATGGAAATGCAATTCAGTAAAGAAAATATAGTCTTTTCAACAAATGGTAATGAAACAATTGGATATCCCTAAGCAAAATAATGAAATTTAACATAAGCCTCACGGTCCGTACCAGTGTTCAAAATCCATAATAAATTTAAGTGTAAAATGTACAACTATAAAACTTTTTTTTAAGATTTTGTTTATTTATTTGAGAGGGAGAGAGAATGAGAGAGAGAGAGCACATGAGAGGGAGAGGATCAGAGGGAGAAGCAGACTCCCCACTGAGCAGGGAGCCTGATGTGGGACTTGATCCAGGGACTCCAGGATCATGACCTGAGCCCAAGGCAGTCGCTTAACCAACTGAGCCACCCAGTTGCCCCAACTATAAAACTTTTTAAAGGAAGCATAGGAAAAAAGTCTTCGTGACTTGGAGTTAGGGAAAGCATTTTTAAATTTAACACAAAAAGCATGATCCATAAAAAGAAAAAATAAGGATAAACTGGATTTCATCAGCATTAAAAACTTTCGCTCTGTGAAAGATACCATTAAGAGAATGAAAAACCAAGCTATATGCTTGGAGAAATATTTACAAGTCACATATACGACAAAGGGCTTATATCCAGAATATAGAAAGAATTCTCAAAACTCAACAGTAAGAAAATAGACTACCTAATTAAAAAATGGGCAAAGGACTTGAACTGTACTTCACCAAAGATGATATACAGATGGCATATAAGGACAAGGAAGGATGCTCAACACCATTAAGAGTTAGAGAAAGGGAAATGAAAAGCATGATGAGATACCACCACACCTATTAGAATAACTAAAATAAAAAATATTGACACACACATCAATAAGAGGTGATGTGGAGTAGACCTTGTATGAATTACTGCTGAGATGACTACATATAAATCCAAGGGCTTCCATACTGACATATTTCACATGTTGTTTCAAAGCAATGTTTCACTTTGTGAACTATTCTATTCGAAAGATTACTCTTTGTTGTGATTGTTTCCCAGTATAATTCCACCATCAAGAAATGTTATAATCGAAAAAAAAATATATTGACCATGCCAAGTGCCGAGAAGGACGCAGAGCACTTGAACTGTCATATGTTGCTGGTGGGAATGAATTTAATTGCCCCAAACTGGAAACAACCCAAATGTCCTGCAACAGATCAATGGATGAACAAATTGTGTTATAATGAAATACAACTCAGGAATAAAAAGGAGTAAGTTAGGGGAGCCTGGGCGGTTCAGTCAGTTGAGCATCCAACTCTTGGTTTCAGCTCAGGTCATGATCTCAGGGTCATGAGATTAGCCCCGAGTCATCAGGCTCCGTGCTCAGTGGGGAATCTGCTTAGGATTCTCTGTCTTCCTCTGCCCCTCCCTGCCATGCACTTTCTCTCTCTCACAAATAATTTTTTTTTTTTAAAGGAACTAGTTAATGATACATGCAACAACATGGGTGTATATCAAATGTTTCAGCTGAGTCAAAGAGTCTTAAGAGGCTGCATACTGTATGATTTCGATTAATGACATTCTAGAAAAGACAAAACTAAGATGATGGAGAAAAGATCGATGGTGCCAGGGGAATGGCATAGGAGGAGGGTGTGACTAGAGGGGGCAGCACCGGGAATTTTCATGGCACTGGGCTTTTCTGTAACCTGTTTGTGGAGAAGTTTAACATGAATCTGTATGTGTGTTAAAATGCATAGAGCTGTACATCAAAGAAGTCAGTTTTCTTGGATGTTAATTAAAAAAAATAGAACAAAACTTTGTACTTAGCATTTTAGATACAGATGAAATCATACTCATAAAAAGAATAAGATTGTGAAACATAATAGCAGGCAGAACTGAAATGGTATCACATGGGTGTGAAAAAGTTTTTTGGACGAGAGTAAGTAACTTGACAAAAGTCACAATTTAATAAGAGACCACGGAGTTCGAAGGCAGGCTGGCTGACCTGGACTTGGAAGGGGGGTTAGAGCACCACGCTATGAAGTGTCTATGGTCAGTGGTCAGTCTATGGTGAGAACACTGGACAAGGACTCCAAATGCCTGCTGGTGAATCCTGGCTCCACGCTGCCTTCCAGCATGGGATGTTACCTCGTCCGGAAAATGAGATTAATAGCAGGACCTGCTTAATCAAGCTTTGTCACGTGTATAGAAAATGCTTGGTATATCATCTGGCATGTAATAAGAGCTGAAGAAATGACAGTTCTTAACCACTTGGGAGACCTAGTTTCTCCACTGGTAACTAAAGTAGCACCTGCACTGTCAAGAGTTTTAAAACAGTACCCTGTAAACGTGCTCCATAGCTGGTATGTTAGTGTTTCCACAAAGAACACAAGCCCTTAGGGTTCATATTTGGTTATAGACATGGTGGAAAAAAATTGAATTTAGGTCTGTTTGATAAAAAAACAAACAAACAAAACACAGTCTTCCTTCTACTCTTCACTCCACTCCCCCCACTTTCCTCATTGTAGTTGCCTGATAATCACTTCCTGAGTAGATGTCCAAGAATATTTTAAATTCCTAGTCAGATGTTCTTTATGGAGTACCAGTGAAGGTTACATGAATCTGTGTTTGTCAAAATGCATAACCCTACATCAAAAAGTCCCTTTTACTGGATGTTAATTTAAATAATAGAGAAAACAGAACACAAATGTATGCTTAGCATTTCTGATATAAATGAAGAAATAGTACTCATAAAAAGAATAATCAATTGTGAAACAGAGAAGCAGGCAGAACCGAAACAGTATCACATGCGGTAAAAAAATTTCTTGGAAGAGCGTGATTAAGGAACTTGACAAAAAGTCACACATTCAATAAGCGACAATAGTGGAATTTGAAGGCAGGTCAGTATATGTACACTAGGTCTCAGAGACAAGAAAAGAGTAGTCAAGATTAGGACTAACAAGCAGGGAGGGAGAGGAGCAGAGAAAAAGTAGTAACTTTTCTGAGCAGAACACCTCTAGTTAGCTTGCCGCACTCATGTCCTTGTGAAGCCGGAACAGAAATGACAAGCACCCTGGCTATTATTATACATATAGATCACCTTGATTGCTTTAAGTGATGTGGCTTAATACAATCCATGGGCAGCAGCTTTTTAAAACAGGCAAAGCTCTTTTCCAAGAATTGACGTCAGCAGAGCCTTGTAATTGTTCCTCTCGATGGCTCAACGGCCACTACAGTCCACAGACTGATGTTCCCCGCATGACGGGGACTGTCGCTTTCCACACTGTAGCACAGGCCCACGGAAGCTGCCCTCTCCCTTGGGGTTGGCGGGGGTTTGGTAGCGACCTTTGCTTCTAGCTTATTAGCTGTCTACATCATTTCCAGTCGGAGGTGAAGGATAGTTGTGGGCTGTCCCTTTTGCTCACTTGCGTTTATGAGATTCAGTGTTAGAGATAGCTTGGAAAACCTCAATCCACCTCAACTCAGCATGGGTCCTGCCCCTATTCATAATCAGAGGGCTGCCTGCCTAAATAGTTTGATTTTTAAGTGAGCATCAGAAAGCCCTTTCCTCCTACTCAAATTCATATTCCCATGAGCCCAGACATGCTGCTAGAAATATCAAGATTATTAAATCTGGACTAATATTTTGGCCAGACTTAATCTATCAATCTTTTAGTAAAGGACAGGACCAAAGGGTAAGGGACTCAGGGAAGACAACTTTTTTTTTTTTAAGATTGATTGATTGATTGATTGATTGATTGATTTCAGAGAGAGAGTGCACAAACCAGAGGGGCAGAGGGAGAGAGAATCTCCAGCAGACTCCCCACTGAGCATGGAACCTGATGTGGGACTGGATCTCAAGACCCTGAGATCACAACCTGAGCCCAAACCAAGAGTCAGAGACGCTTAACCGAGTGAGCCACCCAGGTGCCCCAGGGAAGACAACTTTTGATGGGAACTTTAAAGCAGAAAGAGCAAAAAGGATTAGGAGCAGAAAGAATACACAGGGGAGTTTTAGTGTGCAGGATGGAGATGGGGAAAGGCGAGCACAAATAAGAACAGAAGTTAATAAAAACAATTTCGCCCACTCCATCAGAAGAAATGTACCTACTCCTTCTAAGACTCATAAATAAGAGAATGATTCAATAATTGATTATTCTCTGTGTCCTATCTTGTTATCACCCTTTCAGTAATCTTTGTTGACTAGCAGGAAATTTGAAGATGTTGGGATTTAGTGATAAAGCGGGATGTATCATCACTTTGAAGTTGGTTGCCTTAATTTTGCCTTTATTCACCACAAGCAAGACTTGGAAAGCTGTAAACCTTTGTGTGTGTTTTTCCCCTGGCTGTGTTCCCATGTCCATAAATGATACTTCTGGAAAGACAAAACTCAAGTCGTGTCCCGGATGTGAACAAGACTGGACTATTATCTAGTATCTGAATAAAATTCTCATTTTCTAAGAGAATACTTACCAAAATAGCTCTTGAAAGCCCAGAAAGTCTGACTGGTTTTCCCACTGTGTTTGAAGATGTTTTGCCTGAAATCAGCACATGCTCCGTCTTTGCGATAATTGGCCAAGCCCTAGGGTTGGGGTCAGGGCGGGGGGCAGAAGGGGGGGAAGGATGACTGTACATGTGAAGTAGAGAGATGACATCTTCATTTCCTACAAAAATCTTTTTGTGTAAACTGTGAGAACTTCGCTGAATACTTTGAAGTCTGAGATGACTGGATTTCGCTCTGTGCTGTCTCAAGTAACCTCCAACTTCAGCAAGTGTCACTTCTCAGGAGGTAGACAGACCTACCAGCTTCCCCCCAAAGAAGGAAGGGCAGAATTCCTTCTCCAATTAATAGAGGCTCTGATATGGATGCAGATAATTAACCATGTTATAAAGCCTCTGTACCTCAAGTTCTATTCATTGCGTGGTTAATAGTGTGGGCTCTGGAGTCAGAGAACTGGGTTTAAATCTGTGAGTCTGGACAAGTTATTAACTTATGTTCAGTGTTCTCCTCTGTAAAATGGAGGTCGTAAGAGTATGCAAAGTACTTCTTCCTGTTCCCTGGAACATTGTAAAGGCTAACTAAATGGCAGGTATTATTATTATCATTATTGTTGCTCTTGATTTTTTTTTATCGTTGACATAATTATTATTCCTTAAGTGGATGTCTCTCTCCAGAGTTGGAGCCCCTCTACCAAACAGGCTGGGTAGAGAGCTAAAATAGCACTCCCGTGCACCTAGGGCCAAGATGGCAAGTAGGTTTTCAGTTCAGTGTACTGATTAGTTGATAGCAGCTTCCTGGAAGACTGTGTGGACAAGAATTCTCAGGCTGCTGATGAGATTCACAGGGTGCCATGATGGATTATCAATGTCTGCCACAGTGTGGGAGGAGAAAGGGCAATACTCTGCTTATTTGCCAACCCTGGCCTAGGAACTCTGGGCCATGGCTCAGCTGCTTTCTGCTCTTCTGAAAGTGCAGAAAAGTACATTCTCCTTCCTGGTTACCACAATTTGAACACCCTGGATGTTGAAAAGGGATTCTTATTGGTAGGAAGCTATAACCCAGTTCAAGACCAAACGCTGAAAAATTGTGTGTGTGTATGTGTTTTAATTTTGTTTAGAATTTCATAGCTTCCTTCTGGGGAAACTATTTGGCTATTAGACATCATCATCTGAGTAACATGGTGGTCTCCTCTTTCTCAATAATGATAATAATGGCTTATATTTTCAGAGCACTTAATTTGTAAAATGCTTTTACATCCATTAAGACACTTTATATTCAACTATTTGGCATGCAGCAAGCACAAAAGGAAGGGAAGGCAAACTGGTGTGGGTATTTCTTAAGTCTCATTTCAAGTTCATTGATGATTCCAGCACATATGTTTTGTTTCCAAAGTGCTGGCGTTTCACTTCCAGGGTAATGGTATCTGCCTCTTGCTGTGAGCCTCCCTCTGGTTCTTGACTCCTTAATTTATTTTCCTTTCATTTATGATTCTTCCCCATGTAATACATGTTTGTCTGTTGTTAAAATATTGCCCTCATATTGTGCGGCATGCCCAAGTATTTCCTCAATGAGTCACTTATGGATCACAGGGCCAATTCTGTTTTTAAGACAAAATACCAAGGCTAAGATTAGTTCCAGTTTTGTATTAATGATTGCAGATTCTTAAGGCTTAGAACTCCCAATTATTGCACAGATACCAAAATGGTCAAATGGTGGCCTATGTTGAAGGCAGGCTCTCATTTTTTTTTTTTTTTTGTACCAAAAGGTTGTTATCCTGTTCTCCTAGATAGTTTCTACTTCAGAAGCATAATCCATTCTCTCCCACTCATCCAGTCTCAAGAGATTTGGAGCTCTTTTGCAATAAAAGATGTGTAAGGTTGACCCTCCCTGCCCACGCTGCTCTCTGCTCAAATGGGTTGAGTCAGTATTTCCTCTCTCCCTAATTCAGCAATGGGCCAGCTGGGTTCATCTGATAGACTAAGACCCAATTAAATGACCTTCTTCAGACTTCATCTAACCAGGAAAAAGACAGTTAAGCAATGATTTAATTAATGAAGTCATAGAAGACTAGGGAAGCCGATTAGATCTTAAAACCTCTTTCCTCCATAGCAATATTTTGGGAAGTTTCTATAGTAGAGTAATTTGTCTTATGAAACTTTAAATTATATAATAGGGAACAATGTTTTGTCCTCCATCGATTATATGGCAACCCATATGGATCAAAATTCCTTAGATGAAGAAATAAAAAATATTATTTATTATTTATATGATTTCAAAGCCCAACAAAACACTATTAAAGGTCATATGATCTTATATGTGTCTCTCTCTTTATTTTCCTTGTTATTTAGGTTTGTTTTTGTTAGTTTTTTTTCAGTATAGTTTACATACAATGTTACATTAGTTTCAGGGGTACAACATAATGATTCAACAAGTTTTTACATTATACTCTGGTAGGATGACTACCACCATACATCACTATGACAATACTATTGACTATATTCCCATGACTTACTCACTCCATAACTAGAAGCCTGTCTCTCCCACACCCCTTTACCCATTTTGCCCAGCCTCTCCGGCTACCATCAGTTTGTTCTCTGTATTTATAGGTCTGATTCTGCTTTTCGTTTGTTTGTTTATTCATTTGTCGTGCTTTTTAGACTCCACATATAAGTGAAATTATATGGTATTTGTCTTTGTCTGACTTATTTCACTTAGCGTAATACCCCCTAGGTCCATCCCTGTTGTCACAAATGGCAAAATCCGTATCTCTTATATAATTGTTTTCACTGAATGAGGGTTTGGTATTATGTCCTTGATATACATTAAAAAGTGCTCCAAGAAACAACCAAATGAAATACAATTTTGCATTTAATGTGGGGATACAATTTGAATATGTTTTCTACTTAATTCAGAGTCTTTCTTTGATGCCCTTCCTGAGGCATTTGTTGAAGAACTAAGTTCCATGAAAAGCAGTGCTTCCCTTGAGTAACTGATATTTTTCTCCTTAAGGACAATGACAAATATTAACTGATCAAATATCTCTTTTTTTGTTGTTGTCTTGTCTATCAGGAAGCTCAAAGACAGATGTGTGGTTCAACTTCAGTAGGAAACTGAATATATGTAGTCGGAGTTAGAAATGGCTTAACCAATGCAAACATGCGGTGTCTTATTAATAAGAAGACTAGAGGGAGGTGATTGCTGATAGTGGTGTGGCTGCTCATTGATGTCATCAAAGACACAGGATTTTTCTCATGATTTTTCAGCCATGCCATTTTTGGCTGGTATCTTTTCAATCTAATGCTTAGCGCCTCATGTCACATAATGGCAGTTACAGGACCAGACCATATGTCCACATTCAGTTCAAGAGAAAAGAGAAAGGATGGGTCAGCAAGTTCTCTTCTCCCTGACCATTTTAAAAGGAAACAAAAAATTTTTCCAGAATGAATCTACTTATATCTCCCTGGCCTTTCTGGATCACATGACTACCCAATTATCTAGCTGTAACAACATATTTTGTCTGGTTCCATTTTTACAAATATTTTGATAGGCAACCTTAAATCTAAGGAATTGAGAAAAGTTTAAGATATGGCTCCTGCTTTCTTACTATCAGCTTAGCCTCTAGTTGAGAGTCAATTCAGGACAATAATAACAACAATAATAATACAAGTCAATAACATGTGGGTACACAAGGCATTCATCATGAAATACCCATTGAGTGATCTAAATAGTAAATGTTGAAGGATCTGGATAGTAGTTAGATAGCAAGAGACTGAATGTCTAGATAGTAAATGCTGAAGGATCCCACTGTGATTTGGGATGAACAGGATGGGTTTTGAAGAGTAGAAAGGGTTTGAGGTATATCTTACAAGGAATGAAATAGAAAATTAAATGCCTTCTTTTGTCATTAAGCCCCAGAACTACATCTTTCTGCTGTAATTTTATTATCTGCTCACCATCTTCTTCAATAGACAATCCATTTCAGACTTTAGAGATTTTTTGAGGATCCATGACCTATTAGGTACCTGAAAATCAGAAGTCTAGTGATAAGGCAAAACAGCATTAAAAAATGTTGGAGGGTGGTGCCTGGATGGCTCAGTCGGTTAAGATTCCAACTCTTGGTTTCAGCCCAGGTTATGATCTCAGGATCATGAGATGGAGCCCCAAGTTGGGCTGCACGCTCAGTGGGGAGTATGCTTGAGATTCTCACCCTCCCTCTCCCCCAAGCTCTCCCCTACTGTGCTCTCTCTCTCAAATAAATAACAAATCTTTAAAAAAGAAGTTGGTAGCTGATGTAATGAACTAATGAATAAGTATATCTATAGGGTATAGGAATTGGATGACCTCAGGGGAAAGAGGAGAGCGGGAGACTTGAACCCTGAGGACCTGGGTCCGGTTCCACTTGACATTTACTAGTTGTGTAATCTTGGGCTAATTGCTTAACTTCTTAAGCCTTGGATCTTCTCATCTGTAAAATGAACATGGTAATTTCCTCCACATTGACTTGCAATGATCATAAAAGCTAATATCTTTGAAAGTGTTGTGCAAACTTTAATAATGAGGTACAAAGTTTTATTTAAAAGTGACACTCATTCCAGCAATAGACTTCTTTATATAGATTTGATTATTATCACTTTATCAGAATGCCCATCTAACTAGGTTCAGTGCTTCCCGTTGACTTCATACTTGGTACTAGGAAGTAAAGCTGACAAGTCCACTTATTCCAGGACTAGTAAGCATACAAGGGCCTCTGAAATAATAAACAAGTATTAGGCACTCCGGTTCTTCCATGAGTGGGCTGAGTCCCCTAGAAGGCTTAAAGAAAATCCTCAGATGTCAAGTCAGTGGAGTTCATTCCAGGTATGCACATAATGCCATCTCAAGGAGAGTTCACACCCATGGTAAAAGGGGGTTTATAATGAAGAAAGATATTACCTTACCATTGTGAGAAAGTCTGGAATCACATCTGTAAAAATGGTGTGAACCTCAGAAGAAAGTTTTTTGGGATAAGGATAGCATGGGGATGTTCAACAGTGGTTCAAGCTCTATTTGCTAGGTTTGTCCATGGGAAACTTAAAACTAATTTTGGAAAGAGCAGAATAATGAGCACCCTGGAGCTCTGATGCCACTAGCCTCCTCAAATAACTAACAGAAATGAGAAAATAGCTCATTCATATATTATAAAGAAACCACCACATGCAGCACTAAGTACTAGACAGGATGCAGGAATTTTTTCAAACCCTAATGCTGTAAATATGCAATAAGGGAAAGAATAATACACAAGTCAGTTTAAAATAGAACTGAGCAGGTCCCATCATTCTATTTTAGGGAAATCCAATGAAGTATGTACTGGGTTTCTAAAATTGTTGTAAGGAGTGTTACATGGAAATTCATGGATGCCCATCTTAGACCCATCCCACTAGACTGAGGGAAAATCTTGTAGACCATAAGTGGTTGTATCCAAGTATATCGCCCAGTATGCTTGACTAGCTGTTATAATGTTAGGGCTTAGTATCAAATTCTAGACATGGTACTCATTCTCTCTGTCTTTTTTTTTAAAGATTTTATTTATTTATTTGAGCCAGAAAGAATGAGAGAGAGAGCACATGAGAGGGGGGAGGGTCAGAGGGAGAAGCAGGCTCCCTGCCGAGCAGGGAGCCCGATGCGGGACTCGATCCAGGGACTCCAGGATCATGACCTGAGCCGAAGGCAGTCGCTTAACCAACTGAGCCACCCAGGCACCTTCATTCTCTTTATTGTCTGTTGACCTGATTATTTAGCTGGAATAGAAGATTTTAAACAAATAGTCCAGATGGGAGACTGACACCAACAATGTAGTAGTATAATCATTTCAATAAATCTTAAGTGCTGCTGAGTACTGGTTTCCTGGATTTTCTAAAATTTACAATTGTTTCTGGAAAATGAAATAAAATTTTATGTTTATTACATTGCTCTGCAACACTCTTCATGGATTAGTTATTCTCTAGGGATTTTAGGGGACTATGATTAACATGTTTTAACATGTTTTTAGGTACATCCTAGGTGCCCAGATCTTATGTATAGCATCTGATTTAATCCTTATGGCCAGCCAAAAGGTAGGTTGTGATCATTTTTTCCATAGATAAAGTGGAACTTGGGTAGGAGAACCAGTTGACTCAAAACCACTAAGAGACGGATTTGGAATTTTAAGCAGAGCCCACCAATTACATAGCCTCTTCTTTTCAATTATTTGAAAACCATTCTTTGTCCACTATACCATGTGGTCTCTGGATAAATTACCAAGGATGCTTAAATGTATATATTGCTGCTTTCCTATAACTGCAATGCCTAGGAAATAGGGTTAGGAGGAATTCTGGCTAATTGGATTTTCTAATTAGCTGAGGGTTAATGTTTCCTTTAAAAATCTTGCTGAGATAGTTCTTGAAATGCACCTATCTTCTTCCTTGGCTTAGCAGAATATGGCAACTAAATGCAACTTTTTCTCTGTTCATGCCATAGTCTTGACCAGATCTCTGCTCAACTTTCATCTAATCAGAGAGCCCTTTTATGACCATACTTGATTAAAAAAAAAAAATCACTCCCATTGTCCCCTCAGCCTTTCACCCTTGCACCGCTTTACCTTTTCCCCTCAAAGCATGTATCACTAATTGAGACATTACATATTTGCTTATTTCTTGTCTATCTCCCTTCAGTGTAAGCTTCATGAGAGAAGGGCCTTTATAACATCCAGAGTTGTTTCTCCAGGGCCAAGGACAGTGCCTGAAATGTAGTAAGTACTCAAACAAATATTATGGGATGAACGAATGAATCCAGTTAAATATGAATTCTAACCATTTAGTCCCGTTGCTCAAGTAGATCGGGTTGAATCTGTGTGTGCGTGACACCCTGTGGCCTACCACAGAGCACTTAGGGTTGGACTTCTTTATACCAAAGCTGTTGCCACATGATCTGATTCTTCCTCCTGCAAACTGACACAGGGCTCCAATTTTAGCAAATCAAGGCTTCTGGTCAGTTGGAATCAGTCCATCAAGGTGTCTTACAATTTGAAGGAAAGAAGTGGTTTCTTGTGTACTCTGCTTTTTACGCTGTGCATTCTTTTATGCGGAGCATGCGTCATGTAAACACATTCACTCTTTAACAAAGGATATGCACTTTGAAAAGGACTCTGTTCTGGCGCCTGGGTGGCTCAGTTGGTTAAGCAACTGCCTTCGGCTCAGGTCATGATCCTTGAGTCCTGGGATCGAGTCCCACATCGGGCTCCCTGCTCAGCGGGGTTTCTGCTTCTCCCTCTGACCCTCTTCCTCTCATTCTCTCTGTCTCTCATTCTCTCTCTCGCAAATAAATAAAATCTTAAAAAAAAAAAAGGACTCTGTTCTAAAGAAAGCAGGTTCCTATTTTGTGAATCTGCTCTAGAGTTTCCTGCAAGTGCAGCATACTCACAGAGCCATCCATTTGCAGGTAACTTTCTTTCTTTTTTTTAAACTCTTGGATGTCAGATTTATTATTTATTTATTTATTTATTTATTTATTTATTTATTTATTTATTTAGTGTTCAGTGATTCATTAGTTGCGTATAACACCCAGCAGTTGACTTTCTTGCGCCGTTTCGGGAACGCTGTTGCCAGCATAGTCCCGACCTTGCTATGTGACCCTGCTTAAGTGACTTTTTCCCCCTCTTGCTTAAAAAAGGTAATCTATATGCTGTTTATAGAAGATACGTGGAAGGTAACTGAGCAGTAGGGGTTGGAGAAAAACCTCTTCTGAGTAGTACTATAGATACTTGGCAGCTAAAACCAGGACTTTCAACGGCGAATTAACCGAGTGGAGTATTGGTCATAGCAAGATGCCTGTGTCTTTTGACTATAAAATAGGCCCCAACTGCTAGGTTTTCTCTCATTGTCTTCAGAGGGCAAGCGTGGTTGGGAGCGTGGGTGAACTTTCAGACTGTCTGAAAACGTTCATGAAGCTCTCATTCTGAGACCCTGCATCGTAATTAGAGGGAGTCAAATGGTGGTTGAGAGCTTGGGCTCTGGTACCAGACTGCTCAGGCTTAAATCTTGGGTCTGCCACTTCCTGGCTAGGAGACCTTGGGCAAACTTCATTGTACAATAAAAGTTGGGTCTTGACACTCTCCTGCTCAAATCCCTCTAATGGCTCCCCAAGACTTTAGCACAGTCTACGTGGCTGTGTCTGGTGCCACTTCAGACCTCTTTGTGGCCCACTCTGCTCTTGCCTGTTCTGCTTCGGCCTCTGGGGTCTTCCAAGTGGGCCCACCTCAGCGCTTCTACACTTGCTGGCCCTTCACCAAAAGGCTCTTCTCCCACGTATTCTCGTGGCCTGCTCTCTTGCTTTCTTAGGGCTCCTGCTCAACTCAAACCTCCTCAGAGATGCTTTGTCGATATCCTTCTAACACTTATCATCCTTGAGCATCTATTAGAAAATTCACTCTCTATTATCCATGATGCACCCTACCCCATCCTGACTCTAAATGTAAGTACATGAGGTTATCAGTGTTGTTCATGGTAGGGCTCTGAGGTCTTGAATAGTGAGTGCCTAGCACATAGTATGTGCTCAATAATATTTGTTGACTTCGGGAGTCAATATCTGACCTGAATTGTTTCCATCAGAGTCTCTTTCTCCTTGATTTGGAATTGGGTGCAAAGAGAAGAAGTCAGCAGCAGGTGCTACAACTATAAAGTTTTGTTTCAAAAGCTAAGGCTCTAATCTCAGGAAAGCAATTATAAGTTGCTCTGTGAACAAAAGAGTTGGGTCAGGAGGAGAGAGAGAGATAGAGATTTGGATGTTCCTATTATCAGGACTCTAATCCTACTAATTCTCTTTGCCTAAGAGACTTGAGTGCATTTCTGTTTCTTGCAACCCTGATCCCTGAATAATATAGGAGTGAAATAAGGTGACCCTGCATAAGAGCTTTTGGGTCCTAGAGGTACTAGATTCATAATTAATGAATACAAATACAAATTTTTCAACTTAGAACTTAATTCCAATAACATAGATGTAATGATCCCTAGTTTACCCTCCCAAGACTATATTTCTGTTTTCTACTCCCTTCAAAGGCCTTCCAATAATCTAGCTCCTCTCCCTGAACATTTTCCTCAGCATTCTTGTATGGGACACATGAAAGGTTATTTACAAATGAAATCTTTTCCACACCAGGTATGCACCCAATTCTGATAAAGAGAAAATATAGTGGAGCTTCTGGGTATTCTATGTCACCGTCTATTGCCCCAAAAGGGCCAGTTACATCTTTAATCATGTAGTAGGCTTTATAAATTTAGATCTTCAAAGAGTGGACTTCAAATTATTTTGTGGTAGCTTATTTTTCTTACGTTGGAACCAGAAATATAGCTTAGCACCAACCAATGAATTGAAAATTCTGGTCTTCAGTATCAGAAAGCAATTATTTTATAGAAGAAAATTAGGGCTTAGAGTGAAACATTTAATTGTAACCATCACAAATATTATGTGGTTCAACCCATACTTGAATCCATGATTCTACCTCTTCATCTCATCTACCTTTACCACAATCCCTCTCAAGACAGAACTTCATTTTGATGGGTTACTGGCTTCATCAAGTGTCCTGTGATGCAACCTGCCCCATTTCCCATCAAAGATCCCTTCTGCTGATAATCCTCTCCATTTTCCTGTAGTTAATTTCATCATTCTTTTGGCTTACTGGTATTATCTTTTCTACCAAAGATGGAATCTCTTTATCTTTGTACTAATAACTTCTCAATTCTTTCATGAGCTACCATTTAAATATTATGGTTTATTGCTTTTTGGATAAAATAACTATTCACAATGATTGTGAAGTTAGTTACCCATATTTTGGGCTCTTATGTGTCATTCCTTAATTGATTTCCTCTCCTCTCATTATCACCTCTTCTTCTGGGTCCGCTGCAATTACTGACAGAGAAATCCTGATCTCAGTGGGATGAAGAGGAGAAAATTGATACTACCCCAGAGTCTTTTATACCCTGACAAATCATAGTCACAATTTAGAATGCTATCTTATATTAGATTGATTTTCAGGACCAGCTACCCATAGCAGCTGAAAACTAGGACAAGAACACACTAATTCAATCATTTGAAGATTGACTCCATTGTTTTCATTTGTCACTTTTGAGAACTATTTAACCCGAGTTGCTTTAATTTAGTTGCAAAAGTGTCTAGACTTACAGTGTAGGGGGAAAGGGGCTTCAACATTTTAGGCAATGGGAACAAAAGCTTGCAATAGGGCTGTGCTGTGTATAGGCAATGATTTTGAAACCTTGAGACATGACTAATGGATGGACATACAACCACAGGAAAGCCTAAATTTTCTGTTCTCAAATCCAACCCTTGCAACCTCCCTCCAGAGATATTTTTGTCTCCCCACTCGAGGAGCCGAGGCATAGATAAAAATCCTCTTCTTCTGGTTTTCTCATCGTGGAAAAAAGCCCAGGTTGAAGCACTTTCCAGCTTCTTAGCCCAGTGAACATGCAACATTATGATTTTGTTCAGTTCTGAATCAACATTCTTATGTTTGGAACTATTTTGCTCTCCCATATGAATATGGGTGTGGATTGGACTTCAGCAGCTGATTTGTTTTGCATGTAGGCAATTTTGGTTTCCCCTGGCAAGTGACCTATCCCTGTTGAATTCTGGACAGTCAGGAATATATAGGAGGTGTCTGAGAGAGAGAGTCCCAAAATGAAGAAGATTTCCTAATGTGAGGAATTGGCTGGTGTGAGGTCTAATGGGAGGTTGTAGTGGTGATTCCAAAATGCCATTATTTCATAATTTGTAAGGGTATCTGCAGCACTATCAGCACAACATCTGTAGGCATCTGACCTCAGCCAATCAGTCCCCCCATGGAATTTTAAAAATCAGAGTTGAGGAAAGGGGGCCAGCCTCTCTTAGGTGGCAGAAGCAGTAAGAAGAGAGATTTGAATGTTCAGTGGTCATGTTTCTCATTATAAAGGAAAAATTGATTTGCAATGAGAAAAAGTGAAATTGACCCAGAGAGAGACCAAAGGTAAGGATGAGGCAAGAAAGCCCAGGTATCCCTCCAGCCCCTGGTTCCCACTGTTCTTGACATCCAGAGGCATGGATGTTCGATGTTCAACTATTGCTTTGATTATATAAAATATCTCCAGAAACCTTCCAATAAACTTTTTTTCCTGAACTAAGTTAGTTCCAGTTGGGATTTTGTGTATTTGCGCTCAAGAGTCCAAATTATACATATATACTTGAGAATTCATAACCAGACATCAATCAGGCCATTCTAATGGTATCTGGGACAAGGGGAAGTTTGCAATTTATCCAGTTATACTTTTTTTCCCAATCTGCCAACCACAATTAAGAGAGCAATAGGTAAGAATCACAGTTTTTCTGGTTCTAAGGGTTAGAGTGCAGTTTTCAACCAGAAGCTTCTAGATTAGCTTCTATGCACTTTGATCTCTTGTTCACCAACAAATTCTCATGGCTTCCCTTCTACTAACTGAATACAAATGACCACTGGATGGAGAGGAATGGGCAGAGCCAAACTCAAGGTGTTCTTCTAAATATCTATACCTTTTCTCCTTTTTTTGCTCATGAGATTGCATATTAAATATGGCTTTTACTTTCAAAAATAATACTCTCCTTGGTCACTTTAGAATACATGCTTCCTGGTTGTTGTTGTTGTTGCTGTTGTTGTTGTTTTAGTAGTTTAAATCCCAATGATGGTCAGTGATGATAAGCCATTTCAGTTCTCTCTCCCCACATTTCTAGAGCATTCCAAAGGTCAAACTATTTTCAGCTCTTGGCATACACATTTCTCTTCCTTGTAATTTTCCAACTTTTCCTGCAAGGTGCATGATACAGAATCAGCTCTCACAAGTCTATAGTTGAAGGAATAAACAACCCTGCAAGAGTAAAGATAATGTTGTGAGTTGATTAAAGCTTCTGTTCCACTAGGTGGTGCTGGTTGACATGTCGTCTGTCTTGGAGTGTTTTAAAGGCCTCAATCTGTCACCATTTAGTTGGCAGTAGGAACTAGAGTCAGAGTTTATTCGTCCAAGCCAGGAATTTCTGAATCTCCGCTGGGCCTTGTCCTCTGACTAGATGTGTGGGCTTCTTAATTTCCTTATTCTTAAATAGGCTAATGATCCTGTGGAGAGGATGTAGTAAGATGTCCTACTCTATCTCAACACATCTCAGAGGCCCACTTTCCTGGAGTTTGGGGGTTGGGGGTACTGTTTCATCAGACCTAGATGGGAAAGGGGTTGTTTGGCTGAGAGTGAAAAGACATAGGTTTGGGTGACCAGTACTGGAACCTCACTATCACCTTGCCCACTGATCATTAGCATTTGTTCCCTGAACTATTGGTGACCCTGGGTCTCTCCTTTTTTGCACCTGAGATAGCATTTTACATATGACCTTTACTTTCAAAATGTAAGAAATACTTCCCTAGGATCCTTTAGGATAGACTTACAAAGGACCTTTTAGAGAATTCATCTTTTGGCAGGATAATGTCTAATGTTGTAGTATTCAATTTATCAGGCATCATCAGAGAAAGAGGTATCGCATACAAGCAAATTTTCCAGATAATCAAACCTTACTATTTTCCATGCCAAATCTTTAGAAAATTTTGCAGTGTTGGAGTAGATAAAAATAGTCCTGAAGTGTATTATGCATGCTGTGCTTTTTAAAGCATAATATACTAAATTTAATTCATTTAATAACTCACAATAATTTTATTTATTTGCTTGTTTGTTTGCTTATGTTCTAAGAGCTGTTTTGGTAACCTAGTATTTCTACCCTGAAAAATTGCTAAATGCTTCCACCATTCTTCCTTTCTTCTTGACACACTCCACTCTTTCCTATTTTTCAAGTTTGCAATCCATGGCATATCTTATGCTCGATACCAGATTGGCAGGCTGCTCAGTATGGGTTAACACAGGCACTATACTCCTCAACTGAAGTTCTGCATACCAATATCTTTGGGCAGAGAACCTTGCATCCTTACTACCTTCCATGGGGTTCTCTGGACTCCTGAACACTCAAACTGCAGGGACAGTTTCTTTTTTTTTTTTTTTTTAAGATTTTATTTATTTATTTGACAGAGAGAGACACAGTGAGAGAGGGAACACAAGCAGGGGGAGTGGGAGAGGGAGAAGCAGGCTTCTTGCTGAGCAGGGAGCCCGATGCAGGGCTCGATCCCAGGACCCTGGGATCATGACCTGAGCTGGAAGGCAGACACTTAACGACTGAGCCACCCAGGCGCCCCTGCAGGGACAGTTTCTTAGCCGATGGTCTAACAGAAGACCTCACTTCGGTTACGGTCACTCTCTGAACACTTCCTTCCCATCCATATTCCATAATGGAAATAGATTTATTAAAGACACCAAGGAAATAGCATTAACATAATAAGATAGGGAGAGGGAGGAGGAAATCTACAAAAGTCAAAGTCATAATGGTAGGTTCTTAACAAAAAATGAAAGGCCAGAAAAGAGAAATAGCAGACAAGACTCCTTTATTCATAAGATTAGAAGCCCAACTCAAACTGGCTTAGGCTCCAACATTCCCCAAAGAAAGGAGGGTCTGGAAAACTTCAGAAGAGATGGATACAAGGGGTCAGACAGCCCCCAAGACCCAATTGCTCTCCATCTCTGCCCTGTTTTGCTCTGTCTTGGCTCCATGCACACACCTGACTTCATCATTCATGGCTCCCGGCAGATCCAGGCTTATATCTTCCTGGCTTGCAGTCAAATGGAGAGAGAGCTTCTCTTTCTAATAATTCCTACAAGCACCCCAGAATTGACTCATTGGCTGGGCTTAGGTCTTATGGCTCCTGAAAGTGGATTGTTATGATTGAAAAGCTGCAATACACTGATTAAGCAGATCTGGTCCACATGTTATCTCTAGAGATAAAGGGTCAAAGACCATAACCACCTAGACCTAGGATTTAGAGTTTGAGTATAGTCACTGCCCAAAGGAAAACAACTGTATTGTTACCAGTGTAGGTATAAATGGATGCTGAGAGAATAAAACCAACATTTATGCTAAAAAGCTAATGGAGATGAGCCAGTAAAGCCTGGACACTGATCTACCAACTCCTATTATGACTCAGAGCAATTCTACCACACACCAGCCATACCTTCCCACTGGGTGCCTACTTTCACCCGTAGGGTCTTTTCTCACATCATCCCTGCCCAGGCAGAATCAGGGATGGAAGAGGGAGAAGGCAAGGCAGCTGTTGAAGTCTCCATTAGCCAAACACACTGAATTCTCCAAAAGCTTTTATCCTATTTGGCAGGTTCTCAACTACTCCAGCTAATTTTTCTTTCTTTTTATAGGCTTTAAAATAGGCCCAACATCATGACTATTTCTCCAAGGACATGAATGTTGTTGAATATAAACAAATATAGCTCAATAAAATGTCTAGCCTTCTATTACTCTGATGGTCAACCATACTAACATGCCAGAGGACTACCTATGTTGTGAACGAGATCACCCTTCTCACCTAGTTCCCCACTATTGAATTAGAAGTTCTGAAAAGTTCTAGAGAACTCCATGGATATCTTCCTCCCTTTTCTCTTCCCTCCTTCTCTCTCTCCCTCCCCCCTTCCTTCCCTTCCACAAAAATGGACTGAGATCCTATGTACCAATCACTGAAGGTACAAGCATGAAGACATGAGTCAAAGTCTGACCTTGCTCACAGAGCTCACAGATAATGGCACAGACAGGTAAATGGATAGTTATAATACAGAGTGGTCCCCACTAGCATAGAATTAGACATAGGGTGGCATGAGCATAAAGATAAGGACCTTCCTACTAGAAGGGTCAGAGAATTGGTTGGGTGTATTACCATTATTCAAGGTTCTCAGGACACACTTGCCTTCTCCTGATCCCGAGGAATGCCCCCGGTAACATAGGGGCCAAGAGGGGAAGACCACAACACATCCCTCAGACATTAAAGAGCAGAGATTCCTAACATGAGTCCATGAGCCCTGGTTTTAGGGGGTGAGGATAGTGCCTGAGTTTGTGTGCAAAATTCTTCATGTTTGCGAATTTTTTTCTGGGAGAACATTTATAACTTTTACCAGCCTCAAGAGGACGATGATCAAAAGGGCTTAAGAGTCACTACTCCAGAGAAAAAGGAGGAGAGAGAAAGAGAGAGAGAGACACAATCCCTGATGAAAGACTTCTATTGTTTAATGGGGAGCCAAGGAATGAGGGCGATTCCAGCTGAGCTGGACTTGCATCATCTCACTTTCCCTGAAACCATTTCCAGCTAGAACTGAGATTCTCTAGAAAGTATACTAATAGATCTTTTTTTCTTCTTTTTTCTTTTCCCTTTAATGGTGAAGAAGCCTATTGCATGTTGATTACATGAAGTTAGGCACTGCCTATCCCCCACTCTCATCCCTTCCCCAAGGAACATTGAGCAATATCCTGACCAGGCTGCATGTGGATCTGGGCTGTGTCTGGCCTTTTGTGAAGAAGATGAGGCTTGGTTCCAGTGCCCCCTCCTCTATTCTCCCCTCTAGACCCTCATCCTCCAAACATATGTCTTTCGCCTTAGGGCCTATCCTGTGTTCCATTCTTCTTGTTCATCTTCATCCTCACCAAAGGATTAATTAACTGAGGTATTGGTTGACAATTTATAACTGAGGTATTGGTTGACAAAGGAAGGAACTCATGATTACATTTCAAGAGAAGATTATCAAGTAGATTTGGAAAGTTCTTCAGGATTCAAAGGATGGTTGAATGACTGCCAGAGGAACTGGCATTTAAAGGCATTAGAGACTCTCAATTATACTACAAAGGTGCATGCCAACTCATAAGGGAAGTGTATACTCACAGGCTGGGATCACAACAATGGGACATGACTTTCTGGGAGTCACTAGGTCTCCCAACACTGTCAAGTAAGAGAAGTGGACCAGATTTTCTCCAGTGTGTCCTCTAGCTTCAAAATGTCAGAGAATTGAATGAGAATTAAAAAGCTCAATGTATAAATAAATTCCCATCAAGCGGGGCACCTGGGTTGCTCAGTCGTTAAGCATCTGCCTTCGGCTCAGGTCATGATCCCGGGGTCCTGGGATCGAGCCCTGCATCGGGCTCTCTGCTCCACGGGAAGCCCGTTTCTCTCTTTCCTACTCCCCCTGCTTGTGTTCCCTCTCTCTCTGTGTCTCTCTCTGTCAAATAAATAAAAACGAAATCTTAAAAAAAAAAAATTCCCATCAAGCAGAAATGTCCAAATACAGAAGAGGAGATACTGAATGCCCTATCATGGAGATGTTGATACGAAAGCTAATACAACTCCTTGCACAGGGTATCGTAGAAAGGATTTGGTGTATATGTGTGTGTGTACTCATTTGTTCATTCAACAAATACTAAGAAAGCCCCATCTACCTGTTCAGCACTGATGAGTCAGCATTGAAACATGACACTGAGTTTCTGCCTTACTAAGTCTACATTCTAGACCCGGGGCCCAGCAGGTAACACATGCCTGCAGTGGTCAGATATGACAACAGGGAGACATGGGGCCTGAGGCAAACTAGAGAGTATAAACTCCACCAATGGCATTCAAATGTGAAAAATATACTCATTTTGTGGGCCAGAATAAAATAGGTCTACAAGATGTATTTAACATCGATCACAAAGTGGTGGTTCGTGGTCCAGACAATAATAAAAGATTTATTAAGTGCTCACCATGTGCTAACATTGTTCTAGGTGCTTTACACATATTAAGTCACTTATTTCTATAATTAAGTCACTCTTATTAGGGACAATTACTACGTCCATTTTACAGATGAGAAAGCCAAGGCACAAAAGAATGAAGTGAGGAGCCCAAGTTACCTGGCCAGCCGAGAAGTCTAACATTAGACCCATTCTATGTTGCCTCCATGGATGATTTCTCTGATTCTGAACTCTTGATGATGTGAAATTGGTCTTATTTGACCAAACTAAAGAAAGTGCGTTAGTGATCAACTCTTGTTTACTTCTTTTGTACACGACCTATTTCATACAGGTTACAGTGAAGAGAGTTAGAATTCATTTTAGACTTGAGCCAGAATGACTTCTGACATTTCATCTCATTTTAAAAATTGTCTCCTCAAAAGTAGGCAAGCCCCAAAACACGCAGATTGTGTCCTTGCCTGCTGAGCAGCCAAAGGCTGGGGTGGAGCAGTGAACAAATAATCTTCTATTTTCCATGTCAAAGAAACAAATAAATTATTCATTCTTTTATCTAACAAACTTGTGGCCTTGACCACAAAGCAGTAGAACTTAAGAAGTGGAAGAAATCTGATCACACGTATCACAGTTAGTTCTATGGGATGTCAGTTGGATTTCCAAAAAAACAGTAGCTTCATGGTCAAATAACTGGAAATTTTTTGAGTTACAGAGAGTCAACCTAGATGTGTTACTTCGAGATTTGTCAGATTCTTTGCTGTGCAGTGGGAATCCATTTTGCCTTTCTTGGGTTAGGGATGTTCTGCACAACAGATCTGGAAACCTGGACCTTGTCTTCCCATCTGATTTCACACCTGTGGACCTGAGGAGCTTGGAGGAGATGGATGAGCCACCCAAGGTCTCACAGCTGATAAACGATAGCCTGATTTAATGATGGTACTGAACAAAAGCCCATTGGATTGTATAATCCTGATGGCCTGGAACTGAAAGTAATCTTCAAAAAGTATCTAATTTAAGCAATTCATTTTGCTAGGAGAGGAAATACAGCTCCAAAGAGGATAAGTTACTTGCCCAAAGCTTTACAAGCCGAGTCTGGACCAAAACTCAGGCTTTCTGCCTTCTCCTTAGAAGTGGACAAAACCAAAATGAATTTAATTATACCAACCAGAGTGATTGTTAACCAAGATTTTCCATGTACTGTGTAAGGGCTTCTGCTAAATGTTACAAGACCTTTACATGACAGACACTGAAATGCTGCTGTAACCTCAATAAGAAAGCAATTGAGAGGTGACTGGTGATTTCACATTAGGATTATGTGAGGAGCTTTAAAAATAATACTGATTACCCTTGTGGGGCCATACCAGATGATCTGAATCTAGAATTTGGAGGTGGGATGGTACCCTGATATCTGTACTTGTTTCTTTTAATTTTTTTAAAGATCTATTTATTTATTTGAGAGAGTGTGTGCACATGCGTGCATGAGTCGGGGGGAGGGCAGAGGGAGAGAGGATCCTTGAGCATACTCCCCACTGAGTGTGGAGCCCACTTGGGGCTTGATCCCAGGATCCTAAGATTATGACCTGAGCCAAAATCAAGAGTCGGCCACCCAACTGAATGAGCCACCCAGGGACCCCCAGCTAGTTGTACTTTTTAAAGTGCCTCAAGTGATTCTAGTTTAGACTGGGTGGAAAACCACTAACTTAGAGCAAAACAAGATCTAGAGTTGGGGAGGAGAGGACGTTGGCAGCCGAGGCCTGAGGCAAGAGTGTGCTCAGGTCATCCACAAAGAAGAGACCATGGTTCCTATCTCCTCATCACACACACACACACACACACACACACACACCCCTTTTATCTGTCTAGTCTATCTAGAAGAGGAGAAACACCTTGTGGGAACAAGACAACAGTAAGAAGAGATGAACAAAGGGATCACTGCCTAGCCTTGGGCCCACCTGGGTCTTGATGGTGGGGATTTATGGGAAATCCTATCAGCATGGCCCTGTGGTTTCCTTCTGAAACACACCATACTCCGAGCACAGAAGTGGAAAGAACAGGCCGGGGAGTTACTTAGGACTTTGGGTAGACAAGATTGACATAGAGGACTCTCTAGCCACAGAACTAAGGGGTGACAGCAGATGGTTGATGGATTCCATGAGGATCGTTCTTGTATCACAAACACAACAAACCAGTGATAACTCCAATGAGTAGATCCCACTGCAAGTGGGCACATGTTAATTCCACTACCCAGGAAATGCTACCTGGAATGAACTCCCTGCTCAGGACAGTGCTAGTCCACTATGCTCATATCTATGTTCCTTAGATTCTTTTCTTTTTTTGCCATCTTTCAGCGATTATTTTTTCATTTCAAACAAATTTTAGACCCATAACCATCACTCCAATTATTTCTGTAATAATGACCTTCTTATACGATGTGAGATTGCCAAATCCAGCTATGACACAGCTAATTATGAACTTGTGACTCAGTGGCCAACATTTCAAGACAACCTTTAGCCATTTCCAATAAAAAGTCAGCAGGCAGCATCTTCTAGCAATTATTGTAATTTATGTATTAAAAAACACAACAGCAATACACAGATTTCTCTAATTGATTCTTGACTAACCACATGAGGATGGAATTTCATTTGGAGGGGAACCAGGTTCTTGTCCTTCACCTCTGATCACAGCAAGTCTCAGAATGAAGTGCTATCTGAGATTAAATTGTGGCTTTCTGTTTTTATCCTCCCTCCCTTTTTATTGAACCATCCCCCGCCCTAGCCGGAATCCAAGAGTTAGCACGTACAGTGTGCCTTCCAACTGAACTGCCTGGTCGTCTATGACTCAGCTGTCCAGAGGGCCACAGCTGGCTTGGTGTGGATTTTAAAAAACTCCCCTCTCTCAATCTCTCTCTCTCTCTCTTTTTCTCTGTCTCTCCATTTCTCTCTTTCCAGTTACACAGTGTGAATTAATAGCTAGTTCCTTCCAGTTGGCTGCAAGGAGCACAGAGGGAAACTCCTAGTTTTCTGGCTGCAGGCTTGGGCTGAGGAAGCAGCTTATAAGGTCAGTGTCCCAAACCAAAGCAGACAGCAGTACAAATAAACAGCCATGGGGAGACAGACACAGAGTCAGGAAAATCCCCTACATGACTAGACTATCAGTTTCAGCAGTGCTGTGGCTGGAATGTCAGGTTCAAGCCTGTGACATGGAGGCCAAAGTGTTTGCCTTGAAATAAGTGGTGTTCTCAAGCCTCTTTCTCCTTAGTCAGTGACCATATTTTGCTAAAGAAAGAAAAATCATGCCTGTATGGGGTGGGTGGGAAGTCAGTTTCAGATAATTACAAAAATGATGCATTCCCAGGATTTGAGTTAATTGAGGTAGAAGGACATTCTAAATTAGTAAAGAGCCTGAATTGTACAAGTTCTTGAAAGACAAGTGCCAGCGGGGAGGGGTCCTACTGGGTGGTGTTCTAAAAAAAGGATGGGTGTTTGAAGTACTAGATGTCATTTAAGTCCTGGCTCCAACTGCAGTTTGCTGGGTACCAGAGGTGGATTTGTCATGAAATCAATGAAGCTTGTATTCTGGGACACAGCTAAGGGGCACTCATAATTTGTTTGCATGGTCGTATGTTGTTTTAAAATTTGCAAAAGTAAATTGTTTTTGTATTCTTTTTCTTAGAGGGGGATCCCAACTTGTATAAACTCTAGACCTCCTAAACCTGAATCCACCCCAGTTCAGAGAGGTGTTCAGAGCTGGGGGTGCTGATGAAGGGGATTGCCTTTGGAATTCACTCTTGTTCCTGTGGATTCAGGAATAGAGGGGGTACCCAGCTGTGGGGGTCCAGCTTTTCATTTTCACCAGTGATTTAGGGCTCCTCTCTCGTCTTCCAGGCCAGGCTCCCTTGTATCCCTCAGAACAATTCACTGTGTCCCTACAGACACCTCCTAGAGTCATAATCCTTACCTTAGAAGTAAATGACAGAGTTTATATGCCTGGCACAAAGAAAGTATTCAATAAGTGCTGGCAGTCATAGACAAATTTTGGGTGCTCAGAAAGTTATCCCCTTTCATGGGTACCTCACGTCCCTGGTCATGATGATTGTCCATGGTGGGCATGTGGCTCAAGTCAGGCCTTTCAGAGTCCTTCCCTGAGTTATTTCAACTGAAACAGAGTGAAGAGGACCTATTTTCTCTCTTACCAAGGCTGTTAAGGATACGGATGCATGACTAATGTCAGATGTGTCTCCTGCCTTATAGAAAAGCTAGTCTGAGAATGAGTGGAGAGAGAAGGTCAGTAGCCCTGAGTTCAGCCAGCCCCATTTCATCTTCCTATAGGTTCATAAGCCAATACGTTTCCCCTTTCTTCTCAAGTAGGTTTCTGTCTCTTGAACCCCAAATTATTCTGGCCAATACATCTTTTATCTGGAATCATATTGTCATTGAAAAAATTTGTCCAGCTCTCTGTTTCTCTTTCATTAGGTCAAATCTTCCTCATGGGCATATCTCTGTAGGTCATTCTCTAAAATGAAATTTTAATCACTTTTATCAACACACCTCACATGAATGGATTTCTACACATCTTTGACACTTTCAATTCAACTACCATATATTGAATACCTCTGTCCATGACAACTGGCTCCTATCTGGACTAGGTGAACTACCTGGAGTCTGGCTATGCTTACACTGCATAATAAACAAACCACAACTTGCCCAGGCTCTGTCACTTAAAGGGAGAAGAAACTCTCAGGCTGACCAATGATGGCTGGAACTTCTGGAATATATTAAGTGCCATGTAGATGCTAGATTTAAGATTATCTAAGAGCTTGAGGGACATTTTGACCATCATAAGAGTTAAAATACAGAACTAGATGTGTTGGGTGTAATGACTTTGCTCTCACTGAGATTACTCACAAGAGACAACTATTCCCATTAGGGATACCTTGGGTTGGTGATTTCCTGTTTTGCTAGGTGGTGTGACTGGAGGTCATCAGTTTTTACTGGGCACATGTTAAGTGTGTACCACAACTCAGACCGATTTAGTTAACACTCAAATTAGTGCTGCCAAGCATAAGATCTTTCAATTAAACAGTTAAGAATGACCTGTAACTTGCTTACAAATGATGTTTATGGTTGATTTAATAAAAGATACTATTGAAGAGCTTGAAAATAGCCCTTTTCATAGGTAGGTTATATATATATATATATATATATATATAATCTCCAACTTGAAACCTAATTTTCACAGAAAGTAGGAAAACATGTATTTCAGCCCAGTTCAAGTTTTCACAAATTACATACTTGAAAGATCCAAATTATGGAGTGAGTGATAAATGGTAAATTACCTGAATAGAGGGTTGGGTTGGAATTGAGAAATTCCAAGTTCTTGTCTTAGCCCTGTCCTTGAATTACTTCAATTACTCTGAGCCTCAGTTTCTTCATCTGTAAAATGATAGGGTTGGACGACATGGTAACTGCCATTTATTGAGCTATAACTATGTGCTAGACATTGTATTAGGAGTTTCATGTACATTATTACATTGTCATTTATTTCTCCCTTTAATAAGTGATACTTTTTAATCTCTAATTCTGTACACATAGGAAACTGAGACTCAGAGAGATAAAGAAACTTTCTTAAGATCACACAGATAGTAGGAGGAAGAATAAAGATTCACTTTGGATTAGACCAGTCTTCAGGTCAGAACCTCACACATAACCTCTATTTGATATTATTATTCTGGAAGGATCTCAGAGATTCTTCCAGCTTTAAAGCACTTTTCCTCTATTTCTATGTAACATTGTAGTTCAGGATGAACACTGTTTCCTTGTTATCTGATTGTATTTGGACCAGATTGTGGCAGTTAATTTCCAGTTCACCCAATTGTAATAAAAATGTGATCTCAGACCTATTTATTCAATTATAACTGGCTCAGAACTAATTTTCAGTAAAATTAAGATAGACTAGTCAAGAAAACACAGATGGCCATTTGATTCTGTAACTTATTCTCCAGTTCATTCTGACCACATTACCTTTTTTTTAGGCACAAACCCCATTTATAGAAGGTGAATATTGTATTACAAAGAAATTGACTATTCTTGGCTTCTTTCCAGTTAGTACAATCCTAACCCAAACACCTGTTTGTTTCCTGGTCTCCGGTCCCTCAGCTCCACTCCGGCCACCACAAACACCGTCTGACTGTGTGGTCTGACTGGTTGTTTTGGTGATGGTGATTTCAATTCTACCTTAGATCCTCTAAAAGGAAGGTTGGGATTCCAAACAAATCTATCAATAAGCTCACGTTTAGCTCCTAGAATGTTTCTAACTCCTTGAGGAGCTGAGGGCTGGAGTCGCAAAGCAATGTAATGTATGGCCCATGGCCTTGCAGGGACTCCAAATGGTGAGGGTGCAAATGAAGCAGCTGGAGATACAGAACAATGTAGAGTAAAGGGGATGTTAGGAACTCTTAGCTGCCATGGTGGAGGTGAAGGTGGACAACGCTGGTCAAGGCCTGGGCTCCGAAAGAGAGAGAGACGGAATCGAGACTTGGATCTGTTGGAGAGAAGGGACTTTCCACTTAAAAGAGGAGTAAGAGAGCCCCGGTGAACATGATGGATGTTCACTAAACTTGTTTGGTAGTCATTTCACAATACATATGTATGCCAAGTCATTATGGTCTACATCTGACATTTATACAGTGTTGAATATCAATTATATCTCAATAAAACTGAAAGGAAAAACAAATAAGACAACCACAATGAAGCACAAGGAAAAGAATGAACATGTTATGCTATTGTACCATGAGGAGACTTTCTGTGCTGAACAGACTTCTAATCAAAATCTCTGCTTAAAAACTGGAAAATTCCTGGGGCGCCTGGGTGGCTCAGTCAGTTAAGTATCTGCCTTTGGCTCAGGTCCTGATCTCAGGGTCCTGGGATCGACGCCTGCTCACAGGGAACCTGTCTCTCCCTCTCCTCCCTGCTCTTGCTCTCTCTCAGTCTCTCTTTCTAAAATAAATAGATAAAGTCTTAAAAAAAAAAAAACTGGAAAATTCAATCAGAAAGTTTCGTCAAGAGCAGAAGCCACATTTTTTTTTTTTTTTTGCTCATCACCCTGTGCCTATAACAATACTCAATACAGAGTATTCAACATTTATCAAATGAATAAATAAATCATGTATCTACTTTTAATACCTAAATGCTGTATTTCATGTAGGCCTATGGCTCTCAAAGTATGGTCCCTGGACGAGCGTCATTGACACAACCTGGGAACTTGGTAGAAATGAAAGTTCTCAGGCCTCACTCCAGACGTATTGAGCCAGACACTCTAGGGTTGGGGTCTGGCAGTCTGTGTTTTGTTTTGTTTTTTTTTTGTTAAAGATTTTATTTATTTATTTGAGAGAGAGAATGAGAGAGAGAGAACACATGAGAGGGGATAGGGTCAGAGGACGAAGCAGACTCCCTGCCGAGCAGGGAGCCCGATGAGGGACTCGATCCCGGGACTCCGGGATCATGACCTGAGCCGAAGGCAGTCACTTAACCAACTGAGCCACCCAGTCGCCCCTGGCAGTCTGTGTTTTAACAAGCCCTCCAGGTGATTCCGATGTAGGCTAAAATTTGAGAACTACTGATATGGGCCAAAGCTTTATGATGGCAATTTTACCACTGCCTCTGAAATTTGAGATACTCCTTCTTCTCTTCCAAGCTTGCTTTAAAATGGTGGGAATTGGGACTATTAAACCAAAACCAAAGCCAAAAAATACTGGAAAGTACCATCTGAAACACTGAGGGCTGATAGCGAAATCTTTGTATTTTAAAGAACACAATTATAAATAAACTTAGATTTATCCATTTCTTCAGACTGTTACTTTAACTACTATGTGGAAGTGTCTCTGACAGGAAGAAGAGGTAGGACATCAGGCGCCTGTAAGGCAATGATACTCAAAAATCAAGTGATGAGGTGCCAGTTAAGATGGCTGCCTGACCCAAAGACATTTTCTCTGCCTTCCAAAAGTCCAATAAAATTATTGCGAAAGAGTAGCCTCATAAGAACAAAGCGAATGGGAAGAACACCAGGATGATACCAAAGATTTCAATTAATGTCTGAAAAACTGAAGAGGACAGAAGACTGTGGGACCTTCTTGGACCATCTTGAGTGTACTTACACTCGTTGGTAAATCCTGAGGAGCTGGGCCTGAAAGTTTAGCAAGGCTCTCTCTCTTCCAGAAGTTAATCAGCCTCCTTCACAATATTTCATAGAATTAGAGAATTTGGAAGAGACATTAGAAACTGCAGTTCTACAGTCTGCATTGAACCAGTGAGGAAAATGGGGCATAGGGAAAATAATAGATTTCCCCCAGTCACCCACTAGTAACTCACAGACCTAAGATAATAAACCGTATCTCTTTCCCAGTACACGTTCTGCCATCCTTCATTGCCTGTGTCAGATGATCAGGATTGTCAAGGCCTCTCATGACTAAGTCCCCTTTACCTGTCCAGTTACCTCTACCTCTGTCACGCTGTTGCATGAGGCACAGAAGAAAATACTGAGCGAGGGGTCAGAAGACAAGAATGCCGCAGCACTGAGTAACTGTGTTGATTCACTCAGCTGTCTTGTATTTGTGGAGGTATGTGGTGTGTTATGGAGTGGGGCGGGGCAAATGGGATGGGGTTTTTAATTTGCATTTTTAAGTTTTTCACTTAAAAAAAATAATGTATGGGAATATTACTTAGTGAGGAAAACGAGAAAGAAATCCTGCCATTTGCAACAATATGGATGGACCTTGAGGGCTGCATGAAATAAGCCAGACAGAGAAAGATAAACACTACATGATATCACTTAAATATGAGTCTAAGACAAACAAATAAAACAAAAACAGAAAAACAAAACAACAAACAAAAAAATCCTCCAGACTTATAGACATGGAGAACAGATTGGTGAGGAAATGGGTGAAATTAGTGAAGGGGGTAAAAGGTACAAGCAAAATAAATAAGTTCTTGGGATTTAACATGCAGCAACAGCATAGTGACTATAGTTATCAATACTGCATTGCATAATTTGAAAGTTGCTAAGAGTAGATCTTAAAAGTTCTCATCACACACAAAAAGCATTTGTAACTATGTGTGGTGATGGATGTTAACTAAAGGTATTGTGGTGGTCATTTTACAATATACACAAATAACAAATCATTATGTTGTACACCTAAAGTGAATACAATGTTATATGTTGATTATATCTCAATAATAAGTAAATTAATTAATTAGTGTATGCTCATTAAATTAAATGAGCTCTATCACAGGAACCATCAATAAATTATTCTTTAACATTTGAGCATCCTTTGGGACTCATTACTTTTTGTGCTTTAATATCCAGCTTAATATTCTTATGAATTATCAGATAATTAGGATTTCTTTAATCCTTAAACAATCAATATTCCTTTAAATATTTGTATACTTCAAAACTGAAAAAATTGAAAACATATGTAGCTATCAAATTAAAATTTCCCAAATATTTAAATATTGATTGCTAATGCAAATACTTCTAAACATTTCGTTAAAACCACAATTCTACCATAATAAACTATCTTTGGCATTTAAGCACCTAAAAAGACATGAAGACTATTAAAATGATAAAAAGCTGATATGTACCGTGAAATGAAAACTAGTTACTGTAATATTATACCTTAGATTTAAATACTCTTATTTTATTTGCATTTATTTCTATGTTTGGCTTCTGAAAGTCACAGTAATTTTAGTGGTTTTTAGTTATCTCATCTGACCAAAGAAGAAGGACCTGGGTCCAGTGTCTGAGTAATCAAAGAATTGATGTTTGACCTGTGGCAGCATCTAAGGTAGTTCTTATTCTCTGGTTTTCCAACCAAGCTCCTTTCTATAACTATGTTTCACTTATTACAACGTAAGAGTTCTAATTTTCTGTCTTCCATATAGATTTACATTTTTCAAACCTAATGCCTTTCTTTTTTTTAAAGATTTTATTTATTTATTTGACAGAGACAGAGACAGTGAGAGCAGGAACATAAGCAGGGGGAGTGGGAGAGAGAGAAGCAGGCTTCCTGCTGAGCCGGGAGCCCGATGTGGGACTCGATCCCAGGACCCTGGAATCATGACCTGAGCCGAAGGCAGTCGCTCAACCAACTGAGCCACCCAGGCGCCCAAACCTAATGCCTTTCTGAAAATGATTTCTTCATTAATTGGGCACACCTGGCCGTATCTCACACACTGTCCTGCCATTTTGAGTTGTCGATTTGGCCTCTTAGCATTACTGAAAATGAATATAAACCTTACTGGAATATTAACCCTATTGGTATTTTATCATACTTTTAAGGGCCATCTGAAGGCAGAACTTTGCAACCAGCCTACTGTGCCATTCCCTATTGCTACCCATGAATTACAAGGGGCCAAGACAGAGAGACCCCCTCTACCCTGAGCTGCTCGGAGCCTCAGTGCTCAGGACCTGTAGGGGAGGGCAGCCTTTTGCATGTCACAAATTAATACGTCATTAGATAAATGTTATCCCTCTCTACAGGTGCCACGAAGTGAAAAGTTTAGGAAGCACTGGTTGGCACAATTCATCTCCAAAGAGAGAAGGGATTGAGTCTGCATGGTCAATGCTATTTTCTAGGACAAGAGGCTAATTCATCCTTGCTTCAGCCTGGCTAAGGGAAGCCCCTTTCAGTTGGCCCTTCTGTCCTTTGATCATTGCCTCTGCATTTTATAAAAGTTTGCATGCTATTTGGTGGCATGGACTGTCCCAGACCCATCCTGACATTTCCCTGAGCCCCAAGACATGAAGGCAGCTACCTTCCAAAGGACCTTGGGGTCTTTTAATGGAGGAAAGTTAGAGAGACCCAAATCTGAGCATGATCAATGCACAGTGAGAATTGGGTGGTGAGATTACTAACTAGCAGAACGGGATAATACATGTGCATTTTTAAAGAAGGCATGAGTTTGCATAGAATTTTGCACTTTGGTGTAGCATGTTTCCATATCTTCTCTTCCTTTATCAACCACCAATACTCCCCTTCTACATTGACAATAGCAGCGTCATCATTCTATGATCCCATTATCTCCCCATCACCCAAAAGTAGCATTTTGTTATAGGTCCTGTGGGCTTTTTTTCTTTAACAAGTCAGTATTTTCACCTTTAAAATAGGAACGATTCTCCAACCTAACAGGTAGTTGAATGGATTAAATGAAATAGTGTAAAAAGCCAAGAAACCAAAAACTATTTTTATTAACTACCGCTACTTTTCTATCATAGATTATCTTCTCAGGGTTTGTAGAACACATCTATATTTTCCTTTTTCCTTATCTTTGCTCACAGTGGTTCCCCCCCCACCTCCCACTAGAATGCCTCTTCTCTGTCGGGAGACCAGGCTCAGCTTAAATGATGCCGCCTCTGGAGCTTTCCAAAGCTTCCAGGCAGGGTAAGTCCTTTCTTTTCTGTGCTTCAGGAGTGCTTCTTAAAATCACTGGATTATGTGATTTGTGTACACATCCATCTCATCTAATAAGATAAGTTTGTGGAGTTCAGAGGTCATGTTGTATATACCGAGAGTCTCATACAGAGCCTTGCATGAAGTAAACTGGAGATGTCTGCTGAACAGAATTGAATGTTGATTGATCACTGACTGATTTTCTGTGATTGTGCAATTAAGCACACTCAAAGAGCTATTGATGAGTGGGATGAATAATTATTTGAAACACTAGACTTACTCTGATAACACCGCAGGTTCCTGGAACTGAAGAAGGGTGGGCTCAAACTATGGAACTGAATCACCTAGGAGACTCATTAAAAATGTAGACACTCCAGGGGTGCCTGGGTGGCTCAGTCCATTAAGCATCTGACTCTTGGTTTCGGCTTAGGTCATGATCTCAGGATCAGGAGATCGAGCCCAAGATGGGCTCCTGGCTCAGGGAGGAGTCTGCTTAGGATTGTCTCTCTCCCTCTCCTTCCCCCTTTGCTTCTCCACCCCCTCTCCCTGGCTCATGCACTCTCATAAATAAATAAATAAATAAATAAATAAATAAAATCTTTAAAAGGATCCATGCTGACACTCAGGCTCCACCAGAAACCCTAGTGAAGCAGAATGTCTGGTGATGTAGCCACGCAATCTGTCTGCATCGTTGACATTGCTCAGGTGGTTATGCTGCACACCCACCTTCGAGAACCACCGTGTGGAAGAAACCCAGGTCCCCATCTTACCCGGCGCAGGAATCCTACTCAGAGACCCTGACAACTCTCTGGCCCTCGTCTATGCATCTTCTAGTGGCCATTGGCAAGGTCTTCAGACAAGGTGTCGCTGATGTGATGGTAATGCATCATGCGGGGGTGGGGAGCCACGGTATGTGTGATGGAGCCAGGAAGAGGCCTTGTGAATTTGTAATACTGTCTCAGAGCGAGTAGTGAGAGTTGAGAATAAACCCTCATGGGACAGCTATGACCATGGAACTGAGGTATCCTAAGACGGAGGTGGGATTTGGCCCCAGAAGAGGTGGATTGGATTCACCACATTATTATGTGCTGGCTGTGGAACTAAGGGCACGCTAGTGAGGCTCTCTGAGTTTTTGTTTGGTTTTCTGTAAAATGGGAATGTGAGAACCTCCTTCGCTCTCAAGGATGTGATGAGGACTTTGCGAGAGGCAAGGATCCATCTAAACATGTTTTATTAAATCTCAAAGTGGTCTTTGTTTGTTTATTATTTTCATCGCCCGCGTCAGTTTAAAAGGCTCATGTACAGAGAATTTCTTTCACTTCTCCCAGCTCCTCAGTGCTGGTTAAGGGGACCTCGAGTGCAGCTGTACCGTAAACACAGATGACATCCACAGTGCACACGGGGACCTACCTCCTGACTTGTCACAGCACACATCGGGAGAAACTGCTTGGCCCCTCTGGTTTTCAGCCATAAAACGAGAGTCAAGTTACCCATTTACAGAGATGGAAATGCTCTCCTGGCGCCACGCCACGGCTGTGGCTCTGTTGTCCACTGACATGGCCCAGCTTGGAAGGGCGATAAGCTCCGCTGCTGTCAAAGGCCAGGGCTCATGCTCCGTTCGATTCCGAAGTGGGTATGGGGTCCTCCAGCTCAAAACAAGCACTTCTGAGATTCGAGTAAAGGAGGTCACGTCATCTCCAGAATTAGAACCTGCCCCTGGTGATGGCTTCACCCCTCTCCCTGCTGTGGGAAGCGATTTAATCCCACTTGTCAGGCACCTTAGTTACTCCTTTCTGGAGGCCCAGCGCCCCCACGCACCTTACACAGATGCTCTCTCAGCATTCAGCTGACTTGCTCAGCAGTGAACTGAATGTATACTTCTTATCCAAAGGAAGATCTTGGTCAAAGATACACCTCATTGGTGAATGTGGTGGTTATAACAATACTTCTCTGTAGAACCCAAGGTTCCACATATAGTTTAGACAGAATCTCTTATTTGGGAGGGTCTTTGACAATCTAGCATTTTCCCAAATGTATTCCATAGAACATTAATTATGTGAGATACTCCTTAGTTTCTACCTGATTACTCTGATTTTTTTGTTTTTGTTTGTTTTAGTGATGCTTGTGATTTCCCTTTGCTACCGCCTTAGAAAGCTCTAAGTTATCCAGTAAAGTTGGAGCCAGCTGGCTGTTCTAACCACCGAAAGACAATTTCAGCTCTGATGAATGACAGAGTCAGATTCTTGCCCTTTATCTCAGTCCCTGGGAATGGGTTAGTGGTCCAGTCCTCTCGCTAATTTGTAGGAATGGCTGAGAGAAAGATCCATTTCAAATATCATCCATTAACTCAACAGAAGCTGTGTTGAATCCATGTTCTTTACATAAAGTAGAAATGATACTTGGAAAGTACCATAGTCTGAAATCCAACTGTGTAAGAAGAACCACATTGCTGATGTCAGCAGCTAGGGGCCTGTAGCCTGTTGAAAGTCCTTGGGACTCTAGCATCTGCCCATATTTATAACAGTTTTGCTTTTTTGCCCTTGAAATGACACATCATCATAGGGTTTCAAAGAGATTCCAAATCAGAGAGGGCTGAGCCTATGTAAGAGCCGATGGGAGGGTCACGGCATTAAAGTAGCTGTCATCCAACAAATGAGGAATAGAGTTATTTCAGAAACTACGAGTCCACAAATTTCTTTAGAACTGAGGGCTCCAGGCAGTTCTCAGACACGGCAGCCAGTCCCAGTCTTTGGAACCCACCACAGCATAAGTGAAGGAGGGGGATTCTTTCACGTGTGGCCAAGGAAATCATAATGCCTAACCAAACACTTCTAGGAAGCAGGCAAGCTATGGATCACGTCATTAAATGTAGGTGTACATGTCTCATTGGGGCCCTCAAGATAAATAGTATGAAAAATAGTACTTAATATCTCTCTGGGTGATTCTGTTCTGGAAACAGCTAAATGACATGAAAATTGTCATCTGTTATGGATGAGAATAATAAACTCACGGAGTAATTTTTATCCTGAATTCAGATCCCGTCTGCTTCTCCCTCCGCTCTCTTTCCACATGCTGTAATGGGATAAATGATGTTTTCAATCAGGGAGGGATGGGAGAAATTAAGAAGCTTCAGGAAAAGTATATCCTAAATTTCCAAAAAGCTGTCTAGGCCAGTCCAGAGTCTAGTCAGAAAGCGTATTCATCCTGCCTGGATATTTCCACTGACAGCGGAAGCCAGGAGGGACAGCTGGAAATGATTACACTTGTGACCCTTTCCCAGGGAGAACCTAAAGTGGAAGGTACTTGGAGGCTCACAGCTTGTTACCATTTTGCCTTTGTTTCTCCGGGTGAGCAGTCATGCTGAATGAATTTGTGATTCACTTAATAAACACTTGGGGGAATGATTTCTTGCTTCCCTGAGCCATGTTTTTTAATCTGGTCTACACCACCCTTCAAAATATGAAAGAAAAAAAATGCCTTAGAAAACCAAATGACTGTCTTTTCTCAACATGGGTGAAGAATGTTTTCATTCTGTTGGTGTTATTACAGAAGAAGGTGTGTGTGGCCAGGGGACGGGGGGAGGCACCAAATTAGGTGTCAGCCCTACCTGCCCGTGGGGTGGCTGAGAGAATTACTGCATCTCAAGTGGTTTGAAAAGTGTAAAAATTCTAGAAATATAAAGTCATATTTTTCTCTTCTATTTGGTGAGCCTATCAGGCCCCATCATACTATTGACTAGTTTCCCCCAAACACTACCGCAAGTCAAGAAAAGACACTCCCCTCATGCCCTTAATGAGCCTATCTTAAGGGTTCACCTTATAGGTGTTCTTTCTCATTGGAGCCTAAGTGATATAACCATTGCAGAATCTTTTTAAAAAACCCAAACAAGCAGAGAACATATATTCTGCTTACGTTGAACTGAAGGATCTGCTTGGCCCAGTCAGCTGACTTCTTCTCTCTATATTTATACACTTGTATACATCATTATTCCTGGAGTGAACCAACTGTTCAAGGATCGTGTAGTACAGCCAAAAAGCCAAACAATGTTTCACTATAGGTTATAGCTCCTGAACTTTCTGCCAGAAATTCAATACACGCATCCCATACCTATTTCACTTAAGAGAGTGGAAAGGAAAAATGAGAATGTTCCAGCATCCTGAAGCTACTATGTGAAGAACGTATTTCTGACTGTGTCTGCAGCAAGGTGTTTGTGGACAAGGGTTTCCTGTGCGGGGAAATTTGCTGGCTTGTTTCAGAGATTCCTGTGTCAGAGCTGAGAGACAACGTGCTCCTGAAAGGTAAACAGCACATGTGCTTCGATGGTCACTGAAGCTTTATGTTGACAATCACGGGGAGGTGGTTTTAGTTTAATAACTGCAAAATAGCATTGCCGTTTAGATAGCTTTTGTTTTTGAAAGATGCTTACATCATCTTCTAGAACTGACCATGTTAGGCTTTGCTTTAACTTCTCATCTACTACTAAGAGCTCTTTCTTCTTATTTCCTTCTATTCAGGACCCTTTTTTCCTCCTGATATAGCTTTTCTATGATTTCCTATGATTTTCCCTTTTACCTACCCATCAGGTGCATTGTTCACTGAGTGATCCTCCAGATTTTTGTACTAGTTGTAGAGGGTAGTAGTGGGGATGGTAGCATAATAATAAATACTATTATTTATTAATTTATTTGCTATATTTATTATTTACTATCATAATAGATAAAAGTAAATAATAGTAATAATAAGGGAACACTAGCTGCTGTAGTAAAAATTGCTTGTTTTCAGCTTCCTAGCATCAGTTTCTCCTTCTGAAAAAAATAGTCTTCCATTTCCATTTGGAGACTTGACCTGTCTTACTCTCAGTCTACGTGGACACAGGACCCAGGTCTGGCCAACCAGAACATTCCATCCTCTGGCCCCGGTGACTGACTCACTGCTGCCTATGAGATCCAACCAGGCCAATGAAATCTCATTCCAGGGGGTTCTCTTGGTATCTCTTTCTCCTGTGGCTGCTCAGCTGGGAGGATGTCTCAGCACCCATTTTGTCATCTCGTGGGGGATAGTCTGTCTGAGAATGAAAGCAATCAGAGGAATATAGAGCCAACTGATTTAGAGAGAACCCACAGTGAGGACCTTGGGTCAGCCATAGATCCAGATGCTTCTGAACACAGAACTTTTTGGGTTAAGTGAGGTTGAGCTGGGCTTGTCCCACTTACAGCTGGAAGAACCTTGACTGATACAGAGGTGGCCATGTCATGAGTCGAGCACCAGGCACCCAGGCAGGTGCATTACTAGACGTCCTCTCCTCTAATCCACTCAACAGTCCCATGTTTGTTCTGATTGTATAGATGAGGAAACAGATTTAAAGAAGTAACTTGTCTGAGGTCCTAGGTTGGTGGGGAACACCAACACCTCTAAATTGATAATATTGATAAGATTGACTTTAGCAAGAAAGGCCTGTGACATCAACTTGAGAAATATTCACATGGGAGGGCTGCATTAGCGATCACGGGGGGCAGTGAGAGGATGACTCTGAGGCACGGTTGAGCCTCCGAATCTTTATTGGGCCAGTCTCCTCAGAGCTGACTGTGGATGAATGAAATGTAAGCCAGACAAAATTGTGCTCACTTGGCCATGGGGCTGGTCAGATCCTGGGATTGTCCACGGGGAACAGGAGCGAGGACAGTCAGTCCAAGGCTTCTGTGAAGAGAGAAGCACGTATGGCAGGCTATGTGTACGAGGATTAGGTACCTCCTGGAAAGGGTCTTGAGATAGGCCCAGACGGGGTAAAGTGGCTGGTGAGAGGATGAGGCAGCAGTTGACCACCTGGAGTCCGTTCCAGCCAGCATTTGTGGCTGATGATTGATTTGTCATGGTCTGGCCCAGCGTGAGGTGAAGTCATTGCGGTTGAAGGTTAAAAAAAAAAAAAAAAAAAATCCAAGCGTGTTCACTGTGCCCAGCTGGGGCCTGTTTGCGTCCGGTCCGTTCTTTGCCTTGCCCCTGCCCTGCCCGCCCTGCTCTGCCCGGCCCTGCTGCTAGGGGGCGCTGCCCGGGGCGGCCTTCCCGGGCTCCTGCTTGACGGCTTCCGTCCGGGCGCTCGCGCGGCAATGGCCGCTGCCGCCGAGAGACAAGCGGGGACGACGGCAAGCTGGCGGGTTTCCTCCTTCCGTCTCCTCCAGGGCTTGGGCCCTCACGGCCACCACAGTTTCACTTCCGCCTCCCAAGCCCAGGCCCTGGGCCTCTGGAAATGAGGCCTTCGTGCCTTCCGTGTGGGGCGGGCGGGGGCTTCCGGCTCGTGCCGACCCCCGGTCCTGCTGTCTCGGCTCCTCCATCACCTGGGGAACCAATCCCACATTTCCTCTTTTCCGGGTTAGCCAAACGTCCAACATAAAAGCGCTTCCTGCGTGCGAGGTGATCCTGCATTCGAGTCCCCTCATGTAGTATGTGCTTAAAACCAAGTTGGTGGCCCAGGAGGTGGGCATGCGATCCGCCAGCCGCTCCCGCGCACTGTACCCTGTTTCGCGGGTCCGCCCAGCGGGATCAGGGAGCCTGGCTCTCAGCCCCCGTTTAAAGGGCTGGCGGGGGGCGCCTGGGTGGCTCAGTTGGTTAAGCGACTGCCTTCGGCTCAGGTCATGGTCCCAGGGTCCTGGGATCGAGCCCCGCATCGGGCTCCTGGCTCAGCGGGAAGCCTGCTTCTCCCTCTCCCACTCCCCCTGCTTGTGTTCCTGCTCTCGCTGTCTCTGTCTCTGTCAAATAAATAAATTAAAAAAAAAAAAATCTTTAAAGGGCTGGCCGGCCCTCTACTTCCCACTTACTCCTTTGCAGGCTACTAGGAGCTGAGCCACAGCAATCGTTCCTGAAAACCTTTTCCGTCTTCTCAATAATCGTATTAAATATCTGATTTTGTGTGGGCTGCTCAGAGAAAACATACTTCCCTTTTCACTACAGGCAAGGCATCTCTGCATGACTCGTCACTGGGATTGCTTTTTTCCCTTTTTTTCTTAATTTAAGAGACAAGTCTGACTTACCCTGAAAACAGTGATTGTGGTTAATGGACTTAGCATACGATTTCCCATTAATGCAGCAAATTCAAGGAGGTTTTCATCTGAGTGGAGGTGAATCACAGCATTCTTATACCATGGTATTGAAAAACATCCATCATTAAATAAACACTATTGCCTTTAAGCCATTTTTTTCACAGTAAAGTCAACCTAAATTCTTGTTTGCCCCTGAAAGAGCCAGGAAATTTATCTTGAGCCACAGTTTATACATCTGCCTGCCCTTGCCTTCAGCATGCCACGTTTCCAATCCCAGTCTTTATTGTTGGCTTATAGGACCATCCTCTGCTTCAGGAAGAAACCCAGAAGGTTCTGCGTGGGGTCAGTGGCCCAGCTGACTGGAGCTGAGTGAGCCAAGGGTGCTCACATGGGTACAGTGTTTTGTTGGCTCTATCATCTGCAACTGGCCAGACTGGGAGAACTTTGGGAGACTCCACAGGAAGTAGATATTTCCTGACCAGCTCATCCCTTGCTAACTCTCCAGCATTTTCTTGTCTACAACTAAAACATTTTGCTTTGTATGTGCCTGCCCAAGGCCTCTTGAGACAGTGGGTGGGATTTTTTTCTTTCGTTTTTCAACCTGTGCCAAATGTATCAGGAGTTAAGTCCATAATGCATAGATCTTGGCCCCAGATCTCTTAGGGATGTGACCTCTCTGTTTCTGCCACAGGCTGCACAGTAACCAGAACGTGTCTGAAAATCCGACCTTTTAAGAATTCTTAGCTTGGTGCTTCTGTAGAAATGAAAACCCTGTTAAGAGGACACTGAGAAAACAAGCCTGACAAACTCTTCCCTTCCTATGACCTAAGTCAGGATGAAAAGAGAGTCGAATCCATCCAGATGCATGTCCAAGGAGAGGTCTAAGAGGAAGCACCCCCTGTCTCTAGCTTTCGCTTCTTCTCAGGCTAGGTCCTCTAGGCAGGGCCACCACATCTGGCCAAACAGGTCAACTTCAGGATGCACCGTTCTATGCAGTGCACAGCCTGCCCAACTGTGTGTGGTGGCCCTCCTGTGGGACTGAACTTCCCTGGTTTCCCTTGCTATACCTGGACCTAGACATAAAATGTCTTCTCTCTCTTAACCCCAACTTTCTCTCTGTGTAAATTATTCATGTCAGGCCTCAGTTTCTTTGCCTTAGAAGAAGAGGGGGGGATTTCCTACCTCAGAAAGCATTTATGAGACTGAATGAGCTGGCAAAAAAGGGATTTACATTACTTGGGGAAAGTCTTCCCCAAAGACAATGTAGTATTATTTTCAAGTTGGCCCTAACAAAATTACTCTTTGGGAATGAAAAATTTACCCATAGGAGCTAAACTAACTTATTCCATGTGCTGGGATGACCACGGAAATTAATAAGGGCTAATGTGCCCCAGGGTCCCCAAGAAATGCGGCTGACCTCAAGTCAACCATGCTTTGGAAAATTTGGGATCGTAAGTGGCCTTGAAATTATTATTACCCCTCTGTACTACTACAATTCTTGAGTTGAGAATTGTAACATTCATTATTCTTAGAGTCAGCCTCATTAGGAAATGCTGTAGGTTATAGGAGAAGGTTGTCTTCCAGAACCAGATGGGCTCGGAGAAAAGGGATGGAGTTGCTTCACCAAGAAGCTCATGAAACCAATGAGAGTTCCCTGCGGGGAGCACCTGGGTTGGCTCTGAAGGGCAGAGTCTGGCAGCTCAGAAGCAGACAAGACAGACGTGAGAGATTGCATGGGCAGAGAAACAATCTGGTGTGTTAGTGGAATCCACAGTTGACGGGAATGGAGATTGCGCATTTGGAGAATGAGAGATAGGGATGAGTGGGGTGGACTCACCACAAACCAGAGACCACAGAGGGCTAAGAAAGCACCACAGGACCTGGGCTTGGTACTTGGACACATTGAATATGTACTTTTTTTTTTTTGATTAAAATTTTGTTAGTTAAACATACAGTACAGTATTGGTTTCCGGAGTAGAATTCAGTGATTCATCACTTACATACAACACCCAGTGCTCATCACAGGTGCCCTTCTTAATACTCCTCACCCATCTAGCCCATCCCCCACCCACCTCCCTCCATCAACCCTTGGTTTGCTCTTTACTGTTAAGAGTTGTTTATGGCTTATTTCCCTCTCTCCTTTTTTTTCTTTCCCCCCTTCCCATATGTTCATTTGTTTTCTGTCTTAAATTCAACATATGAGTGAGGGACACCTGGGTGGCTCAGTCGGTTGGGCTTCCAACTCTTGGTTTTGGCTCAGGTCATGATCTGGCAGTCGTGGGATCAAGCCTTGAGTTGGGCTCTGTGCTCAACGTGGAGTCTGCTTCAGATTCTTTCTCCCTCTCCCTTTCTCTCAAATAAATAAATAAAATCTTAAAAGAAAATTCCACATATAAGTGAGATCCTATGGTATTTGTCTTTCTCTGACTTATTTCACTTAGCATAATACCCTCTAGTTCCATCCACTGTGCTGCAAATGGCAAGAGTTCATTCTTTTTGATGACTAATATTCCCTTGTGTGTATATAGCACCTCTTCTTGGTCCATTCATCAGTTGATGGATATATGGGCTCTCCATAGTTTGGCTATTGTTGATAATGCTGCTCTAAACATTGGGTGTAGGTACCCCTTCGAATCTGTATTTTTGTGTCCTTTGGGTAAATACCTAGTAGTGCAACTGCTGGATTATAGGGTAGTTCTATTTTTTAACTTTTTGAGGAATCTCCAAACTGTTCTCCAGAGTGGCTGCACCAGTTCGCATCCCTGCCAACAGTGCAAGAGGGTTCCCCTTTCTCTGCATCCTTGCCAACACCTGTTGTTTCTTGTGTTAATTTTAGCCATCCTGACAGGTGTGAGGTGATATCTCATTGTAGTTTTGATTTGCATTTCCCTGATTATGAGTGGTGATGATGAGCATCTTTTCATATGTCTGTTAGTCTTCTTTGGAAAAGTGTCTATTTTCATGTCTTCTGCCCATTTCTTATCTGAATTATTTGTTTTTTGGGTGTTGAATTTGATAAGTTGTTTATAGGTTTTGGATACTAACCCTTTATCAGATATGTGGTTTGCAAATATCTTCTCCCAGTCCGTAGGCTGCCTTTTAGTTTTGTTGATTGCTTCCTTTGCTGTGCAGAAGCTTTTTATCTTGATGAAGTCCCAATAGTTCATTTTGGCTTTTGTTTCCCTTTCCTCTGGCAACGTGTCTAATAAGAAGCTGCCACGGCTGAGGTCAAAGAGGTTTGTGCCTGTGTTCTCCTCTAGGATTTTGATGGTTTCCTGTCTCAGAATCTATACTTTCTGTGGCCATCAAACCAAGTATGTGGGGAAGAACCTGTTCCCTCAAGTAGGTCACAACCTTAGAGAAAATTAAAACTTTTTTCTTCTCTGCACAGTCTGGTGCTTCTCTTTATATATAATTTCCCATGTGGGGACACACTGCTTTGCCAAATAAACATCCCTTCCTAAGGGGTGTTCAGACTGGAACTTGTTTTCAAAAATGTGTTTGTCTCCCAACAAGGAAAACAAACTATTCCTAAAACTGGCATCCTTCAAATTAGAAGCCAAAGCAAGTTGCTGTAATGTATTTGTCATCGATAACTCACACTGAAATCAGAGTTTGGGTTGTTTTTTTTTAAAGCTTAAGTCCTCGGGCGCCTGGGTGGCTCAGTTGGTTAAACGACTGTCTTCGGCTCAGGTCATGATCCTGGAGTCCCAGGATCGAGTCCCGCATCGGGCTCCCTGCTCAGCAGGGAGTCTGCTTCTCCCTCTGACCCTCCCCCTCTCATGCTCTCTCTATCTCATTCTCTCTCAAATGAATAAATAAAATCTTAAAAAAAAAAAAAAAAGCTTAAGTCCTCAAACTCTCATTTCAGTGAGCATTTAGTCAGAACACGGACCTCCCGGAGATGAGGGAAAGCCTGGTTTTCTGATGCAGCACCTGACTCAGGAAGCCATTAGGCATGGACTTCACTGTGACCTTGGGCCAATCCTCAAATGGAGAGACCACTGCCTCTTTCCAAGCGAGCCTCTTAAGGGCAGTGATATAAGGAGTATGCGTTTCAGTCAAAACTTTGTTGTTTGCAAGGAGAGGAAACTCAAGCAAGCTTACATAAAGGTTGTAAAAATATTGAGATGCCACTGAGATGAATTTCAGCTAGTTCTCAAGGGAACGGAGCTTGAAACTGGGAGCCACCAGGGAGAAGGCATCTCTCTCTCTCTCTGGAGCAGCTCAGTCTGACATCTGCTTTCCTCTGAATTTGCTTAATTCTCTTCTCTGCAGACATACTCGATTCTCATTATTCACAGCAGTTATGTTCTCTAAAATCACACAATCACTGAATTAGGAAGTGCTGAGCTAATTACTTGTGGGGGAAATATGGGATTAGGTTCCCGCAAGCCTCTGGTCCCAACATTTTTGCTGACTGAAAAATGCATACCCTTGTTTTACGTGTATTTCTGTTTTAAGGCACCATATTGAATATTTATTGTTTATTCATTAACATTGAACTCACAACCAATAGCACTTTAACCCAGGCCTGAAGGAAGCTTCTGTAACACATGTATTTTCTCTGTAAGGAACATCACAGCCTTCTTGAGCTCAGTAACACTAGATAGCACTTCAGGACTATGCTTGGGGTCATTTTAAACAATGAAATCAACAACAAAATCACAAAAATGTGGAAAACATGGCGCTAAATCAACTGTGGAAAGGACACTTGTTTATAGCATAAGAGCTAAAACAAGAAGGCAGAGCGTCACCGGGGTCACCCCTCAGCTGGAAACACGGCGCTGAGTGACTCCCAAGTTTTCACCACTTTGCTCACGTCTGCAAATAACTGCAGAAGCACTGTGAGTATGGATATGGGGGTGACAAATTTTAGCGACTAAGGAAATTCACAAAAATGGAGCATGCGGTTAGTAAGGATCTACTGCAGCTTCTCTTGGCTCAAGGTCTCTGCTTCCCTGCAGCTTCGGTTTTCTCTGTGGCTTTCACTCTCCTGAACCCCACCAGCTCCAGCTTCAGCCATGGCTGATGTGGTCTTTCTGCTCTGCTCCCTGTGGATAAATGTCTCAATCACTTCAGGTTGCCATCCCAAATCCCCCAAGAAAGAAGCCGTTTGGCCTAACCTACCCTTTGAATTGATTCCATTTGGATCCAACGTCCACTGTGGTCCAATCTACTATGGTACCAGTGGGGATGGTGGGTGTGCATTGGGGAAAAGGAATCATACAATACATAGGCTCCTCCAAGCTTGAACATGGAGATATTAAACCAAAAAGAGAAAGTGGAGATTGCAGACAAAGTAACTAGTTTTCTGGTACAGTATAACTTCAGGAGTATCAGGAAATATCCCTTTCTACTTTCTTTTCTTTCTGGATTTCCCCCCAAATGCTTACTGATGTTTCAGATTTTCTTCACAGGGTCAAAGATGAAAGATTGTTCTTTCATGATTGGAGATAGGTCTTAAAATACCAAAATGCATTGGAGATGTTAAGAAAAAGAATGTTGATCCCCAAAAAGGTATAAATGGCTGATGGGAAGTCCTTTCTCTGAAATCAGGGGATTGCAGAAGACAGGAGAGGAAACAGGAAGTAGCGTAGAAAGGGGAATCAGGGAGCTCTCTGGGAAATGGCACCTGAATCCCAATTTTACCTGGGCTGGTATTTGCTTGCTTGTTTATTTTGTTTTTGTGATTGTGTTTTGTTTTGGTTTTTGCCCCAGGCCCCCAAGGCTGTCTCAGAGAGGGGAAACTCCTGCAGCATCTTGTCACCCGCTGCTGTCTCTGTGAGCTTTGATGAAACCCCAGAGCCGTGAGGTCTGAACTTTTCTAAACATCATCAGCTAACCACTCTCTCAGCAGCAACAACACACTCACATATCCAGCTCTCATGGAGCTGGACAGAAACTCCACTAGCAAGACTTTGCCTCTTAAAATGCAATTTAGCAACCATCTTTCTCCTGTTACTTTTACTCCAACTCCAGTGGGTATCAAAGTACTTCCTCTAAATGGACTCAAACACAAGTAAACCTATTAACAGATATCTTTCCAAGACGCCAAGAGATTACAATCCTCTCCATCTCTGGGATCCAGAAAGGGAAGAATGGAGACCAGATGGAGAAGTCACCCTCATGGAGGCAAGGAGATAGGCAATGAAAATGACACACAAATGGTTCTGGCTGGCAGAGAGGGCAGCCCCTGGGGAGAGGAGGCGCAGGGAGTTCGGCGAGGTGGGTTGGAGGCAAAGGGATAGAGACAGGAGAGTCTGATGAGTGATTCCCATCTTAACAGGGTAGGTAAGAGCAGGGGGGTGGGGTGGGGAGGAAATGTGGCCTTTGGAAAGAAGAATGATATGGGAGAACCAGTGTCTAAGAAAATGTATTCCCAGAGAAGTGGAGAAGTCCAGGCTATGACTTCAAGAACTGGAAGATTTAGAAGTCAGTACAAGTGGGAATTAATGAAGGGCTTAAATCCAGTCCCTGACAACAGGCCAGGCTGAGAATGGCTCCTAAATTTATCTAAAGATCTCATAGAATTTTAGAGCTAGAACAACCATAATGGGGGGGGGGTGCTGTTTCCTGGTATCAGTCAGCATTTGGGATTGCTTAATCCAAGGTAAGTGGCAGGACATGAATATCAAAAAAGCATATGCCTGTCCCTGCAACACATCATCCCCCCACCCCAAAACCCTTCCTCCCTAGTTTCCTGATGTCATATCCTGGCATCGTGAAAGGGGGCGGGGTGAGGTTATATAACTGTCTGAAGTATTACAGAACATGAAACAATAAATAAGCTCTGTAAATTGTGAAACATGAGTCATGATTCTTTGTTCTGCATCTTAATAACTGCATTTTAAAAATTATATATTTTTGCTTCATGATAGAAATCAAAAACAAAACAAATTTTAAAAAAACCTCTAAGTGCCCTCTCACGGAGGAACCTATTTTCTACATCACATCAGGCCTCGGCGATCGCTATTGAAATAATAGCCAGCAGTTTTTAAGAGTCTGTCGTGGCAGGCACTCAAAACCACCTACTTCTATACCTGTTTTAAAGAAGAGGAAACCAAAAATAGAGAGGTTAAGTGGTTTATCTATGGTTACCTGGTCACTACTTGTCACAGCCAAGATCTGAGCTCAGAGCCCCTCTTGTCCAGAGTCCACGCTCTTGCTCCTTTCCGTGACACGACACCGTCTCTCGGGTCTCCTCTCCGAGCAGAGGTCTAGAGAGACCCCATGAACACCAGCCTGAGTTTGGCCACCTGTTCCACAGCCGGCAGCCTCCTGGCTGACACTCTCAGGTTACAGATGGAAACTTCCCACTACGCATCTTCAGGTGCTCCCAGCAATCCTTCTCTCTTCTGCTCACACCCTGATCTTTGAAGAATACTTCTTCCAGCTTCTAGGTGCAACCTAAAACCCACTCTTGATAAGGAAAGAGAGATATTAAAAGAAATATAAACTTGCAGCAGGGCCTCAGGAAGCCTGGAAAATTTTTTGTACTCCTATTAACTAAAAAAAATCTATTCAGTTTGGGGGAAAAAAGAATGTGAGATACACATGACTGAATGAGCTGAGGCTCCTCTTGAAACTACGGGTTTAAAATTCGAATGGGAGAAGAGGCTTCTGGGCCCTCCAGTCCTCAACAGGGTAGTGGGTGTGCTCTCCTCTCTCTACAGATGAGTGAAATTCTAGGGGTAAATGTTCTTTTTCAATCAGACCTGGGCTAGGTGATGGAGACACAGTGACCAAAGGGCAAAGTCTGTGCCCTTTAGGAAATTACAGGTTGCCCAGAGGAGGGAACACAAGAATATAAAAGGTCGGCTCAGAAGTTTGATTGGTAACAAATATTTTTATTAAAAAGATTGGGGGCACTTGGGTGGCTCAGTCAGTTAAGCAGCTGACTCTTGATAGCGGCTCAGGTAATGATCTCAGGGTCCTGGGATTGAACCCTGTGTCAGGTTCCCTGCTCAGCGGGGAGTCTGATTGGGATTCTCTCCCTCTCCCTCTGCTCCTCCTCCCACTCACGCTCCCTCTCAAATAAATAAATAAATCTTTTTTTTTTAAAGATTGAATGATTTCAGTAGATGCAGGAAAAACATTCAGTAAAAAAATAACTTGAGAAAGAGTAGTAAAAAGAAGCTTCCTTCAATTGATAAAGGGTAACTACCAAACCCATCAAAAATCTTCAAATTTTATAAACATCCTTATTTAGTTTAGGAATAAGTCAATAATGTCTCTTGTCATATCTGTTACTCAACACTGACTTGGCAGTCTTAACCAACACAAGAAAATAAGAAAAGAAGTTATAAAAAGAGATCTAAGACTGGAAAGGAAGAGATTAACTGTCATTTGTAGCCTATATGATAATTTATTTCAAAAAGTTGAAAGAGTCAATGGACAAACTTCTATAAATAATAAAAATTTAAGCAAGGTAGCTGAATACAAAGGCAAAACAGAAAAATCTAATAATATCTGGCAAATGCATAGCACTTCATGCCTTTCAAAGCACTCAGATTTGTTTGCATTTGCAGAAGCTCCCCCAGATCCTGTGAGTTTGGTTAGATCATCCTCCTCATCATCAGTGGCAACTGTATCATTCCTATTGAACAAATGTGCAACTGAGGCAGACACCGCGTTTTTTCCTTTTAAAAAAACTGATGTGTGGGGCACCTAGGTGGCTCAGTCATTTAAGCATCTGCCTTTGGCTCAGGTCATGATCTCAGGGTCCTGGGATCGAGCCATGCATCAGGCTCCCTGCTCAGCGGGAGCCTGTTCCTCCCTCTCTCTTTGCCCTTCCCCCTGCTCATGCACGCTCTCTCTCTCTCTCTCAAATAAATAAATAAATAAAAATCTTAAGAAACAAAACAAACAAAACAAAAACTGATGTGTAATTCATATATGTTGATATTCATACTTTTTGGTATTACAGCTCTATGAGTTTTGACAAACATATAGACATCTAAGAACCACCACAATCAAGATATAGAACAGATCTGTCCCCCAAAGATTCTCTGATGCTCCTTTGCAGTCAACCTCTCTTCCCACACCCAGCCCCTGATAACCACTGATCTCTTCTCAGTCCTATACTTCTGCCTTTTTCCTGACATTCTTTTTCTTTTTTTTTTTTTAACTTCAGCTTTATATAAATGGAATCATACAGTATGTAGCCTCTTGCATCTGACTTCTTTCACTTAGTATAATGCACTGGACATTCATCTATGGTGTAGCCAGCTACAGTAGTCAGTTCCCTTTTCTTACCGAGTAGTATTCCATTGGGTGGATCCCATCAGGGTTTGTTTTCCATTCACCCACTGAAGGACATTTGAGTGTTTCCAGTTTTTGGTGATTATGAACACAGCCAGCCAACGATTTGTACACAGGTTTTGATGTGAATGTAACTTTTCATTCTCTGGAGTAAATGCCTAGGAGGGGATCGTTGGGTCAAATGGTAAGCATGTGTTTATAATAGACGGCCAAACTGTTTTCCAAATCAGCCATTCCATTTTGCATTCCCACCAGCAATGTACGAGAGTTCCATCTGCTCTGCATCCTTGTCAGCACTGATATTGACAAAGTTTTTTAGACTTCAGCCATTCTGGTAGGTGTGTAGTAGTATCTCATTGTGGTTTCAATTTCTACTTCTCTAATGATGAAAGATCTTGAACATCTTTTCAGGTGCTTATTTGCCATATGTATATCTTGTTGGGTAAAGAACAAAGAGATGGCAGAAAAAGAGCTATTCAATGTTTTGCCTATTTTTAAAAAGTGGATTTTTTTTTATTGAACTGTAAGAGTTCTTTTTATATTCTGGATATAAATCCTTTATCAGATATGTGCTTTACAAATATTTCTCCCACTCTGTAGATTGTGTTTTTGTTCTGTTAACAGTATCTTTGTAGAGCAGAAGCTTTTGATTTTGATTAAGTTCAATTTATCATTTTTCTTTTCTGTATTGTGTTTTTGATGCTGTATATAAGAAATTATTGTCTAATAATTCGTAAGCCACAAAGATTTTCTCCTAAGAGCTTATAGCTGATTCCTGAGGAAACTAATCCTAAAACTTAGATTCTCTGGGCCTTCATCCACTATTCAGTTTTACCACATCACGATCCTACAAAGTAAGTTGCATAAATTAAGGAATAAAAAAGATAATTAAAATGCTGTCTTTGGACATAGAGACAGAACTGTATCATTTAGCAGTTAATTTTTCTCTAAAGTTCTCATATATGTTCTTTTGCTTCAACAATTCAAGTTTATTTCTTGAGACTAGGACCATGCTCTATAATGACTACCATGTCCAGCCCTGTGGGTCCTGTGGGAGATATCCAGTTGTACCCAATAATGCAGCAGATTTCATTTCCTGACTGAAGAGCACATTCTGGACCCTTCTCATTCTGCTAATCCAGAGATGAAATCAGTCATTTTTCAGCTGGGTTGGGTACTAGACGAGGAGGCTGTCTACTCTCTGGGTGGGGCCACTATCTGAGTGATATCATAGGAGTTAGCGTCTCTCAGACGATTCTAAACCCTCAATAGCTACTCGCTCTCAAATACTCACAGCAACAAACCAACAAACACAGGTTTATGAAGAACTTGAGGAACCTGAGGCACTGGAAAGAAATACAACATAAATTCTAAGGAATCTGATAATCCAGCTAAGCCTGGTAGAAACAAAAGGAGGTAGATAGGAGTTTCAGTGTAAGGATTATGGGAATAAATGGCCAAACCAAAAGTTCAATAGATTTTACTAAAAGTATTCCGGAAGTAGCTGCCATAACTTAGATAAGAACTCCAAACTCCACATTCTGAGCTCGATGACAAATTATCAGAGCCCTGGACCTCTGCTCTGGGGCTGACAAATCCTTCCGTGATGCACTTGCTGAAAAAACAAGCTCCAATGTTACATCCCTTTGGTGCTGTTGGGGTGTTGCTATCTCACTTAGCAAGGAAGAGGTGAGTAAATATTACCTCCGTTTTCAGTTAGGGAAAGGAGACAGAAGGTAAATAGAGTAATAATGTTGTGTGTGGCAGGGGAGAGGGAGTGGGTAGGATGAAGACACTCCATCCTCTTGAGAAGCATAATATGTCAACTAGAGAAAATCAACTAGAGAAAACAGAATAGAGCAAACACCTCCATCAAAAAAATAATAAACCTTGAGAGAAAAGAAGAATCGGGAAGACAGCTTATTTAAAATGGCTTTTCCTATTTACAATAACCTTAAATTTCGTCAAGGTTGTAGTATGGTTTCAAAAATGTTTGGAGGAGCAGGGTATACGGACAAAGGATTTATAAATAAATACACATTTATAAGAGTAAAGACTTTTTAAATAAATAACTTCTAAGGTAGAATTTAAATTATGACATTCTATTGTTACTAAAAATTGTTATGGCTTACCATGTGTAAGTGGATGTTCCAACCAAATGGAACTTGAGCCATGATGTTAACACAGCCAGGATGGGAATGAGGACTGTACATTCAATTTTATGGGGGTTACTATTAGGATGACTCATGGAAATTGCTTTGTAGTTTAAAATTAGCCAAAGATCAACAGTTTTATATGGTTCAACCTAATTCTGAAGCAGAGTTTAATCCTAATGATCAGTTTTCTAGTACAGTATATTTCTAGTTGATACTCATTTTCCTAACCAAAGCCTTTCCTGATGGGCCCAGTTGCAGACCCTGACTCGTGAATGACTCAGAGGGTTCCTTCCCCTCAAGCCAGCTGAGGGCCCCTGCTCCCCTCAACCACCTTAACCTTCGTCATCACCATCTTCAACCACCTTCAAACACCTTCATCATCCACTTCAAATACTGACAACAAAATACAGTCATTGTGGTGTGAATGGAATTAGCACTTCACGTGAGCTGAGCTTTTGGGAAATGTTTGTCTGAGCTACTTTCTTGATTCTAGAGAGCCCAGGGTTTCATGTTTTAGGTGCCAAATGTATTCTGTGTGTTCAATAAGACCTGTCCTTTGGGGGCAGTCAAAGAATAGAGACCTCAAAATGTGTATGTGACCTTTCCTCTGAACATATAGGCCTATCTATTGCCTTTATTGACTGATAGATTAATTTTTCTATTGCCTTTAATTGACTCATCGAATAGGGAATTGAGCAGCTGTCATCTGCACAGCATCGTACCTACCACTGGGAATTGCAAAGCCATTGAATTTCCATGTAGGTGGCCAAACCAAATATACATCTACACGGGCTAAGTTACATGGCTTGAAACTTATGTAATAAAGCAATGCATTTCTGAAGCCATGTTGTAAGAAAGGTACAAATGCCAAGAGACTTGCTCAGATAGTATTTTGAATCTAGAAGGAGAATAGTTCTGTGGCTAGAGAAGTCTAGTGTTTCTTCTGTTGAAGAAACAACAGCATTTAGAAAGGAAGAGACCAGACAAAGACAGTCCAGGTAGGAGCTACAGGATCAACAAAAGCATGGTCCCAGGATAGTTTATGAGGATCATGAATAACAGTGTCTATTATTTATCATGTAAATAGTCAGGTATAATCTACTATGGGGCAGTCAAGTGTAAAGGATGGGTACATTTATCGTTTGTTAGTGGAAAAATCCACAAATGCAGTGAGAAACAAAGCTTCCTTTGTTCTTTGCCCTCCTCCTGTGCTCTCATCTCCTTACTCTCCCTGGGAGCTGAGTCTGGGTGATGGGTACTGAAATCTTCCCACCGAACTGGGAACCCCTCAATATTTCTGGCAGTGATCCCAAGTTGAAAAGTAGAAGACACAACCAACTTTCATGTTCCTATCATTTTTGTTTAAATACTAGATTTTGGGGTGTCTGGGTGGCACAGTTGGTTAAGCATCCGACTCTTGGTTTTAGTTCAGGTGGTGATTTCAGGGTGGTGAGATTGAGCCCCGCGTCAGGCTCAGTGCTGAGTGTAGAGTCTGCTTAAGCTCTCTTTCCCTCTATCTCTGCACCTCCCCTGCTCTCTAAAATAAACAAAAATAAATCTTTAAAAATAAAATAAAATACTAAATTTTAAGCATTAAAAATGTTGTGTTCATGATTGATAACTTCTTTGGTAAGTTTAACTGTTAAAATAAAGGCAAATGATTAATAGTTTTGGAGAAGACTCCAAAGGACCAAGCTGACTGTCACTTCTCTATTCAACTCAGAAACCATACCCATAGATGGTTAGTGACTTCATGCGGAACACATCTTGGGGTGTTTTTATTTTAAGAGAAGTCATGGAGGACAGGTCAATGCTTTACCCAAAAAATGAATTTCTCATGGTAGAATTTTCGACTTTCAGGCAGATAAGTGGAAAAGATGGTTTAGGACTGGGGAATCTTTCAAATACCATTATATTTCAAATAACTACTTTTCTGCCCTGAAGGGAGGTTATCCCTAACAGTGATGATAATAGAGAGGTAGTGGCCTCTTCTCCTTCCTTCTGATACTTAAAAGGCTAGTGCCAACACCTCCATTTGACCCTGGATAAGTCTGGTGCCTACTGAGATAGAATTCTGAGACCTGGATTCCTCCAAGAGAAAAAAATAATTTGGCAGGTGAGAAAATTACAGTCACAGTATAAGCATCAGTTTACGATGGCCAGTCTCCATGAGTGGATCCTGGGAGACAAGGAAAGGCAAGGTGGCCCAGCCTTGGCCCGCTGCTATAGCCTCCCTCACACCAACATAAATTCACCTGGGTGTGGAACAAGGATGTTTGCACTGAGGCCAGGACTGGATGGGCTGCCAGCATCATGTAGCAGAATATAAAGGGGGACTTTTTCTCTTGCCGCAGAATTTTCCCAAATCGCAGGCACCCAGTACCCTCCTCCTAGAGACAGCGCCTCCTCACACCCCGACCAACTTACAAGCCAGCCTTCTTATAGGCAACCACAGTCATTCCCCCACCCCACCCTGCAGTCCATTCCTCATAGGCAGAGGCCTGGCAGGAGGGAGAGAATCAAGGGTCTCAGGTCAGCCCTGCAAGAATCCAAATGCTCACCACAGCAACCTTGCAGGGAAATTGTCTATGTGAGAGGCAATTCCCTTGACCCCACTAGGATGGTTCAATAAACTGCTCACAGTCCTAAAACCATCACTGCACATAGTATTCTATCCACATCATATCCCATCTAAATAACACCCCTGGAACACTCAAATGCAATTTCTGCTCAGAGCAGTATGCAGTCACCTCTGTAACTGAATCATTTAGGGAACTCTTGGTCTCTTCCCCTTTAACAAACCCACCTTCCATCCCTTCATTTATACCCAGGTATAAATAACTTTAAAAGTTAATGCTTTGAACAATCAGGAGAGAATCGCAAAATTCACCAGAGCCTTCTAGTTGTCTCTGGATCTCTAATTATATAGGCTCTGGCTAACTTTCTTGTGGTCATTCCCCACCCTGAGGGCAGTCCGCAAGTCTGAGTAATGCCTGTCAGAGCCACTGGGTGGCACTGGCAGGCCTGAGTTGTGGGCAAGAGGGAGGCTGAAAGAAAGAAAGGCCGGAGAGAGTCAAGGTGGGCGGGGAGATGAGAGGGAGAGAGATAAAGAGAGAAAAGAGAAATAGAGAAGGAAGACTATGTCACAGGCAACAACTGCCTCATGGTGCCTCTGTAGGAACCCCTGACACAGAACAATGAGGCGAGCTTGTTTTATCCATCTTTATGTTCCCGGTACCTAGCTTGGTGCCTGCCTGATGCTCTGGGTCAGTCAACTGGTGAATGAATGCTGCAGCCCCTCCAGGAAAAGATCCTTAAATGGGGAGGTTGAGGCAGTGCGCATCTGAATGCTCCATCCTCTTGTTCTGGGATAACTCAGTTGAAAATTCAAAGAGTAGAGCCTCGCTGTGGTTCTCAATCAATGGTAAATGTTTGCCTTGTACAGAAACAAAGCAGGAATATCAACACACACTGAGGCTAGATTACCCAGGAGTTGACAAATTATTCTGTAAAGAGCTGGATAGTAACTATTTTAGTCTATGCGAACCATACTTGTCTCTGCCACAGCAGCGTAAAAGCAGCCACTGACCGTTGGTAAATGAATGAGTGTGGCTGTGTGCCAGTAAAACTTTATTGATGAACACAGGCAGGAGGTCAGATTTGGCTCAGCGTTTGCCAGACCTTCAGTGCTTCGGGTTCTGAGGTAATCTTTCTGTTTTCTGTTACATCCTCTTTGATCCAATACCACTCTTTCAGCAAATGACTATCCACTGGTCTCTCTCTGAGTCTGTGTTGACCCCAGGATTTTAGACTGTAAATACTTTGGAGTCCAAGAGTCCACATAGATGGCTTCAATGTACCATAAGGGTTCCTGTCTTCCTTAGCTTTGAAATTCTCATAACACATTGCTTCTGAAGATTCCATAAAGGCTTAGATGGAGCAATGTGATTGGTGCCAAGTTACAGAACATGAAGTCTTGGGGAATTATACTGCTCTGGCTACAGTGGACCAAATTCAACCAGCCTGAGAAAGGTCATTCCCAGCTCAAACTGTGAAGTAACTTAAGTTTGTCTTTAGAAGCTTCTAGATACACACTCTCTACCCCTCCTCTTTCAGTATTCAGTCCCCTCATTCATGCTCCCTGCTCTCATTCCCCTCAAGAACTTGATTCTTGGGTGCCTGGGTGGCTCAGTTGGTTAAGCGACTGCCTTTGGCTCAGGTCATGATCCTGGAGTCCCGGGATCGAGTCCCGCCTTGGGTTTCCTGCTCAATGGGGAGTCTGCTTCACCCTCTGACCGTCTCCCCTCTCATGCTCTTTCTCACTCTCTCTCTCTAAAATAAATAAATAAAATCTTTTTTTTTTTTTAAAAAAAGAACTTGATTCTTCACTTAGCTAAAGTAGAAGTAACATATAACAAATTGAATGTTTCCCATTGTGGGATATTCACAGTTTAATAAGGTTGAGAGCATTTGAATAAAGGGACACAGTGCTAATAATGGGATATTATACCTCCTGGGGATGATTTTTTATTTGAAAGTGGATTCCACTTTGATCATGGTCAGTGGGAAAATCCAGGAGAAATACTGAGTAGGCTACTCTATATAGCCCTGTGGCTTTACAGAATTCCATGGATTGGAACGTGAATGACATTTTTTGGAGTTGTGTAACACAGTGTGTGTGTGCGTGTGTGTGTGTGTGTGTGTGTGTGTGTAGCAGTTCCTAAGAGAGGCCAAGTTCCCTAAGAAATAGGTAACTGAAGTGTAAGTTTGTAGTTTTGAGTTTTCCTCCTTGGGAAATGAAGGAAGTTGACATGGGTAAGATTTTTTGCATGCCAAATGAAATCAAGCACTCTGGACCAGAGGAAATTGTATCTTCTTCCCAAGAGAGAAGTTTCCCCATATCGTTGATCATGTTGGAGGCCTCTTATATATTTCAAAATCTCTATGGCCCCACCTCTTACTCCAGGAACTGCAGCAAAAACCAGTTCTGTGAAGGTTTGGGCCAGCTTCCTGTCAGCTCAGTCATATAGATCTGGGGTCATACTTCCCACTGCTTCTCTCACTGCAGGAAGAAGCAGATTTCCACTTACACATGGGTAAAATGGAAATGTGGGGCTCCCTTACCAATAGATGAAGGGGTTTAGTGAAGAAACGTTTCCCCCTTTCTTCCCAATTCAGATGCTTCTGAGACCACATTCTACAAAGTTCCTCAAAAGGCTCTGGAAGGATCAAGCACCAGTTGCCGACAGCAGGGGCCGACTTCCAAAAGAATCTTGGCATTGACTCCCCTCTTGCCTTTTTCCCTTTCCCATCTTCCCTCACTGCTCCCTGGAATCATATGATAAATAAGTCACCTGCATAAAGGCCTTTGTCTGAGGCTCTGCTTTGGGGAAAACCCAGGATAAGACACTGTGCTTGTTCAGTCGTCATGAGAAAACCTGTTGTGGGACACAAACTACTATGGGCTATCCAGAGCCAAAATTGCCTGCTAGGAAAAACACCTTACTCTTGGACAGTGGTCTTCAGAGCACTTAGATGCAAAGTACTTTTATACACCGGATCTCAAAGACAAAGCTTATCTGTGGTGTCTTTCCCCTCCTTTTCCCACTGTTTACTCTCCCTGGGTGTCAGCGTCTTCTACTGCCCCATGTCTCCAGTTCTGGACATCAACAGTACCCACTCTGCTCAATGGGCCAGAAGTGGCCATGGGCTGGTTACTGGCTACCCATGTGTTGGCTGATTATGGCCCATGAGGTGGCCCATGAGGTGGCCAGGTGAGAAAGATTCTACCCAACTAGATGAATGTACTAGCTCAGGCTTATTTAAAATTTGGACATGAAAATAGATGAAAGATTAGCTAGTCCATGGTTGACAGTGGAGGAGAGCAGATGTGTAGAGAGAAGCAAACGCAACATGAGGAGACCATGCAGCCCAGGAACCAGGGATCCCAAGATGTTCCCTAGAGTAATGTCAGGCTCTCAACAGCTTTGAAATTCTTGGCTCAGTCCAGGTTTCCCTATAATATCTGCTACCTAGTAGGTCCTCTTCTTTTTTAAGTCTCAGCTTTCTTATGAGCCAACAAACCTGGGGGACCTGGTGCCCCAAACCTGTACTTTCTCCCCTCAAGATCCTATTTTCCTCCAGGCCAGTAATAAACAATGATACCTAATAGGTGTCATCTCTCCATAGACAGGAACTCTCTAGAAGTAGGGCTTCACCTTGAAGGGGTGATACCAAGAGAGAAATTTGGGGTAAGTGAGGATAGTTACATTGCCCCTTGGATGACCCTGTGTAAGCAGCTGCTCAGACTGTCTATTTGCATCTCCAGCTTCATGGTAGGAATTTGGTCCTGGAGAAAATGACAGGGATCTATTCACATCTGGCAACTCTTCCACACTGGAATGTACATTCCACAGAGGGCTGAGCCTGTGGCTTCTCAGCAGCCCCGCCAGTGACTAATGCCCATGGTATAGAGTCTACATCCCAAATTTTCTGGGATTATCCAGATTTCAAATACGCTGCCCCAGGGTTGCTGTATATCATTGATCTATCCCTTAAGTTCCAATGGTTAGTAAATAATTTCAAAATAATTCAAACTGGTGGGCATTAAGATAAGGATGCACTTGGATTCGAATGCTAGTATTCTCACTGGCTGAAGAAATATTAATGGTTCGTGGAGACACAGATATACTATGTGTCTAAAGCTGCCTAGATGCCCTCTCCTACTTCAAAGTCATTTGAAATATACACAAAATCTTTGAAATCATTATAGAATTTTATTTTACTATCAAAATGTATATAAAGTAAAGGAGGAAAAAATTTAGTTTTAAAGGGATCCCACAATAGCAATATTCCCCTTGGAAAGAAATGTGACAATTCAAAAGTAACATTTTGTCCCTGGATACACTATATCTCATCAATTTAAAGATGCACATTTACTTAGAATTTTACATTTCTGAAATGAGAGTGCATCTTTTTCCGTTGATGGCAGTGCGTATTTTAATGAAAAGCATTTCTTTTCTTTCCTAGTGTCCATTTAAAAATGGTGCATTTTATAATTAATGGCATCTTAGCTTCAATAATACATAGCAATAGTGATGTAAATGTTACTCAAAGTGGAAAATTTGATAATACTTCTTATATTATATTAGATAAGCACAAACTGGCTATCAGCCCTTTAGCTTTCAGTATTATATCAAAGAAATTTATTACAAATATGTCTTTAAAAATGCAGTTTGTAGCAACTCACATATTATTATGTAAGACACAGTTACAAGCTCCAGATATTTAGACTGAACCTCTGATTTCCACCTTTCTCAAACCTAGTTTTATATCAATATGAATAATAATTAAAAAAAAAAAACACTTTTGTTCCAGAAGCTCCAGGTATGGGGCAAAACATTGTGCCTCACCATTATGATAGATTTAGCTTACTGTGAGTATAAAAAGTTTCCTCTATCATAGTATTATGTCTTAGAAGTTAATACTAGAGTATTGGCATGTGGATGGACCTATAAATTAACGGATCAGAATTAATAATCCAGAAACCAATCCTTAAATTTAGTCAATTGATTTTCAACAAAGGTCAAGGCAATTAAATGGGGAAAGAATTATCTTTTCAACAAATGGTGAAGGGACAACTGGATATCCACATGCACAAAAATGAATTTGAGCCCTAATTTCACACCATATAAAAAATTTACTCAAAATGGATTATGTACCTAAATGTGAGAGCAAAATAATAAAAGTTTCAGAGGAAAACATGGGAGAAAAATCTTTATGATCTTGTTAGGCAAAGAGTTTTTAGATATGACACCAAAAGCATGATTCATAAAAGAAAAAATTGGTAAATTGGACTTCATCAAAATGAAAATATTTGTGCTTCAAAAGACACTATTAAGAAAAGTGGAAAAGACAATCCATAGATGGGAGAAAACATTTGCAAATCACATAACTGATAAGGGACTTATATCCGGAATATATAAAGAACTCTTAGAATTCAAAAAGAAGAAAGCAAACAACCCAAATGGAGAATAGACAAAAGATTTGAGTAGCCATTTCACCAAAGAAAATGTATGTACAGCAAACAAGTAAATGAAAAGATGTTCAACATATTTAGTTATTAAGGAAATGAAAGTTAAAACTACAATGAAATACAACTACACACCCATTAAAATAGGTTTTAAAAAAATCCCTGATAAGGATGCAGAACAACTAGAACTTTCTTACATTTCTGGTACAGCCGATTCGGAAAACAGATTGGCAGTTTTATTATAAAGTTAAAAAGATGCTTATCATTCAACCTAATAATCTTACTCCTATAGATTTACCCAAAAGAAATGAAAATTTATGTCCACACAAAACCTGAACACAAATGTTTATAGTGACATTGTTCATAATAACCCAAACCAGGCAAACCTCAATTGCTATTTAACTGGTGAGTGGCAAAACAAGGCCTGATGCATCACACAATGGAATACTAGTCAGCAATAAAAAGGAGCTAACTACTACAACCTGGATGAACCCCAAAAACATTATGCCAACTAAAAGAAACCAGGTGCAAAAAGTTATATATTGTACGATTCCATTAATATGAAATGTTCAGAAAATGCAATTTTACAGGTACAGAAAGTAAATTTGTGATTGCCTGAGGTTGGAGGAAAGAATGGAGGTTCACTACAAACAGAAATGAAGGATATATTTTGGATGATGGACATGTTCTAAAATTGGACGGTGGAGTTGGTTGAACAACTCTTCAAATTTACTAAAAAATCATTTAATTTTACATGTAAAATGGATGAATTTCATGGGTATTTCATATAAATGGAATTATACAATTATAGCTCAATAAAGCTGGGTTTTTTTTTTTTAATTAACACTGGAATTAATATGAAAGTTTTTGACCTTGGCATCCTGCTAACTAATGGGTATGTGGTTGTGTTTGTTGTTTTCTCTTATGAACTATATGACACTTGTTGATAAGATTATTGATATGGTCATATAACATTATTAATACTAACTTCGGAGGTATAAAACATATACATTCTAAGAATATTTTTTTGTAAATTATGATGATAGATGCCAATGGAATAAGCTTGAAAGAGTTATATGAATAACATATTTGAAGTTCTTCCAGTTCATTTGGAAATTGATATTATAAGATACTGAAATATTTTCATATTTATAAACTACTACTAGAGACATTGAAATCATTTTGTAATTTTTATCCACTGCTTTGCAGACAAATTTGATTATGTTTGAATATTTGATTTCTAGGATTTGTGCCTGTCCTTGAAGGAAACCAATATTTCAACTTGTATAAGGTCAACTTTATCAGTTAAAAATAAGTGGTTCTTAAGAAATTTTATAGATCTTGAGTCATAATTTTCTTATCTGTTTTCTTGGTTAGGGCAAGCTAAGTGTTGTAACAAAACAACCTCCATGTCTCAGTGGCTGAAGACAATAAAGGTGTATTTCTCACTCATGTCATAGTTCAGTGGAGGTCTCTGAACTATGACTCCCATCTAGTCATTCAGGGAGCCAGGCTTCAGCCATGTTAAGATTTTACCACCTTCTATTTCCTTGGAGTTTTCTTCACTATAAGATTTTTATGGGAAAGATGTAAACTTTTATTGGCCAGGCCTGAAAGTGGTGCATATCACTTTGGTTCACATTCTACTGAAACTAGTCACTTTGCCACATCTAGCTGCAAGGGACTCTGGAAAAAATAATTTAGTTGTATGTGTAGGAGGAGGAAGAGAAAGCAGATATGGCTGGGCAGTGACATTTCTGCCTTACAGATTCTTGTCATATGATATTATTATTGATTTTTTAAAAGTAGCTTTTTTGAGATTTAATTAATATACCACGAAATTCATCATTTTTGAGACTACAATTCAGCAGTTTTTAGTATATTCACAAAGTTGTACAATCATCACTACTATCTAATTTCAGAGCCCCCAAAAGAAACCCCATACCCATTACTAGTCATTCTTCTCTGCCTGCTGCCCTGGCCCCTAGCAACCCCTAAATATTTTCTATTCTAGCCTTTTGATATCAATGGAATTACACAACAAATGGCCTTTTATAAATGGCCTCTTAGTAGAGTTTTTGAGGTTCATCCCTGTTGTAGCTGTAATATGTTGCAGTTGTAATGTATCAATATTTTGTTCTCTGTATTGCTGAATACTATTCTATCATATGGATATAACACATTTTGTTTATCCATTCCTCAATTGACAGACATTTGGATTGTTTCCACTTTTTGACTATTATGAATTATGCTGCTATGAACATTCTTATACAGGCTTTTGTGTGGACATACGTTTTCAGTTCCCTTGGGTATATACCCAGGAGTGGAGTTGCTAGGTCCTATGGTAACTCTTTTGCATTTTGACCAACTGTCAAGCTGTTTTCCAAAGTGGTTGTACCATTTTACAATCCAACCAGCAATGTATGAAGATTCTGAAAGTTCTGCATCCTTACCAACACTTAATTATCTGTCTTCTTAATTTTAGCCATCCTAGTGGCTGTGAAGTATTTTTTTTTTTAGATTTATTTATTTATTTATTTATTTATTCAACAGAGAGAGACACAGTGAGAGAGGGAACACAAGCAGGGGGAGCGGGAGAGGGAGAAGCAGGCTTCCCGCCGAGCAGGGAGCCTGATGCGGGGCTCGATTCCAGGACCTTGGGATCATGACCTGAGCCGAAGGCAGACGCTTAACGACCGAGCCAACCAGGCGCCCCAGTGGCTGTGAAGTATTATCTTATTGTAGTTTTGATTTGTATTTTGCTGACGCTAATAAAGTTGAACATGCTTTCATATGCTTATTGGTCATTTGTTTATCTTCCTTGGAAAAAAAGTCTATTCAAATCCTGTGCTTATTTTTGAGTCAGCTTATTCTTCTTTTTACCACAGGGTTATAAGACTTCTATACATGTTCTGGATGGAAATTCCTTGTCAGTTCTCTTGGTTTGTAAATATGCTATTCCATTATATGTTTTTCATTTCATTTTCTTGGTAGTGTTCTTTGAAGGACAAAAGTTTTCATTGTGATGAATTGCAAGCATTTATTTATTTTTGTCCTTTGTGCTTTTAGAAACCATTGCCTAAATCCAAGTTCACAGAGATTTACTCCTAGATTTTCTTCTAGGAGTTTTATAGTTTTAGCTTTTACATCTAGGTTTATGATGCATTTTGAGTTAATTTTTATATAAGTTGAGGTAGGGATCCAACTTCATTCTTTTGTACATGTATATACAGTTATCCAAGCAGGATTCGTTGAAAGACTATTTTTTCTCCATTGAATGGTTTTGGCGTCCTTGTCAAAAATCAATTGACCATAAATGTAAGAGTTTATTTCTGGACTCCCAATTCCATCCCACTGATCTCTGTCTATACCTAGGCCAGAACACTCTATTTTAATCACTATAGTTTTGTAGTAGGTTTCAAAGTTGGGAAATGTGAATCCTCCAACTTTGTCCTTTTTCAACATTGTTTTGACTATTCTTCATCTTTACCATTGATTTTTACAATCTGATTTCCAATACTGGAGATGGAAAAGGGCAGGACAGGGCACTATTCAGATAGAAAATAGAAAATGTTGGCACTGAAAGCCAAATGTGAGTATGTGTGCTCACACAATAATTTTGGAGAAGCTTATTTTTGCTTTACAAAGAAAAATTCTCTAAGAAAATTGTTACTGATAATAGTCACCATGATGTAGAATTTATAGTTGTATTCTAGGAAATTATATGTGAATAGTTTTAATCATCAACACCTTGAGGACATAAAACTTACTAATGTTCATCATTATTCCTGATTTATTGGGGCAAAAAAAGCCCTGAATGGGATAATCTAGGGGGAAAATTACTTTATTCTTTTTGCAAACCTTTCACTGCTTTGTTATAAAATCCCATTTTTAGAGGATTTTGTGTCCTTAATGTAAGGTGAGCTTGGTAGTTAATTGGAACAAGGTAAAATTATCTTCAAAGCAGAAAATATCGGTGCCTCGATTCCTAAATTCCTGAGTGCTAAATGAGGAAATGTACACATTCGTCCCTTCGCTGCTGAACAGAGAGTTAAAGGAGCCATCTGTGACCTTTGAAATGATACAATATCACTTGGTTTTCCTAACAATTACTCAGAGATGTGCCCAAAGGTGATTGCAAAGCACTGGGAACAAATAATATTGAGCAAGCGGGGAGGTTGCACCATGTGATGGAAAAACAGAGACAGGCTTTAGGATGAGACAGCCATGGATTTCAAACATGGGCTTCTAACTGGCTTTGTGAACTCTGGAAAGATATTGAGCTTTTGTTTCATTATCTCTAAAAATTGGTAAATAGCTCTTACAGGATTTCTGTGCAGCTTAACTGATTAGGTGAGGCAAGAGATGCATAGGAACGTGCCCAGAAAAATACTTACCATGGATCAGCCCTCAACCAGTCTACCTGTGGACAAATGATGAAGAAGACCACACAAATAATATGTTAACTGCCTTATTATGATACATTTGGTATTTCTTCCCATGAAATCTTATTCTTTTCAATAAAAAATATCTGTCAAATAGGATTCACAAAACATGATCTTTTTATATCTTTCAGGCAAATTTTCCTATAAATAAACAAATCGTTTTTTTGAAAGCCTCTTTTGTCAGCTAAATTGTCCTAATTCCTCGTTAGGAAAATCGCATTCTTTTAACACTTTGGGACTTGGCGAATACCGTAGAGTCAACAATCAAGCTTCAAGTTCTCACGAGGAAGTGAGACAACCAGAAAACAAGAAGTTAAATGTGTGCAAAAGTATATGTTTTGGTTGCCCATCTGAGGATGAGGATGTGGTCTCTGTGTCCAAGGTCACGTCTATAGTAGAAAGCCAAATAGCCTTGATTTTAAGTTATAGCTTCTGTTGAACAAAGGAATCTATTTTTCACTCACACCGTTTCCTTGACAACAGTCCCTGAGACACAACAAGTGCTCAATAAATGTTTACTGGATGAATGAATAAATGAGTGAACCACAGCAGGGTAGTTTTCAAACATGTTTTTAGCTGTGGACTCTCTGTTCAAACAAAATGCTTGGTGGGTACCCAATATGACATGCATATGCAAGAAGGGCCTCTCTGGGTCATGAGACAGACTGAGGGGCCTGTGCCCCAGGATCCTCTAGATTCCGGACAGCAGAGTGGGGAGCTATTCTTGTCCAGCTTCCCATTTCAGAGAGGGGAACAATAAGGGCCCAAGAGGATCAGGACTTGCCCAGTGCTTCACAGCCGAAGCTAAAAGTTCACTCTCAACCCTGGGAATCCCTATGCCAGTGGCGAAAAGGGCACATTCCACTGAGGGTTTGCATCACTGGGAGGGCATGTGGACACCCTGGGGCCATCCAGGTGGCCTTACAGAGGAGTCAGTATCGGTTGCTTATCCAATATTCAGAGGTGCGACTCATTCTATGGTGCAATAAAAGGCTTCAAGCTGTATCACTGAGGGCTCTCTGACAGCAAGACTCTCCTTGTGAGCTATAACTGTATGACCTCCCAGCTCTCCACACAGACAGGAAATTGGTCCCCAGTTTACACATCCTAAAATTGTCACCAAAAGAAAGGGAATATGGATTTTGGGGGGGACCACTTGTGTCCAATGAGCGGATGAGAATTTGGATTTGGTGGCACTAGAATCCTTCCAGATCAAAGATTTTATGAGCATCCAGTCAATAATATTAATTAGTTCTAAGCATGGAAGGGATATCTCAACCTGTGCTTTTTGTCTTGGGTCTTCATATTTCCTCGTCACACCCTGTTTTTTTCCTCCATGCTTCACCCCTCCTCTTCCACTCCCGCTCCTTAGATGCCACAGAGGGCTTGCACCATGGAGGGCCTGGAGCCCAGGCCCTTCTCTTCTTCCTCCATCTGGTCAGCAACGGGCCAACCCACCCATGGGGTGTAGCTCAGGATCTGCCCGTTCCCTTGAGCCAGAAGCTGATCACTTCCCTCTGCAGCCTCTGCTACCATCTCTGGCTCCTTCTCTTCCCGCTTGTTTTCCATCATGATGGAGATGAAGAAAAAGAGGCCATCCGATTCCCTCATAGGCAGGCATTACAAAGTCACAGAGATGAGATTAATGTGGGATTTAATGCTAGCCACCAAACCATTTTTCAACTGTACAGTCCCGGATAATATATGATGTCTTAATGGGCACATAACAACAACAACAACAACAACGACAACGACAACGACAACGACAATGACAAACATTTGAAGACATCCAAAATGTACCTGGCAGAGTTCTACCACGCGGGCAGGTGCTCAGGGCAGTTTGGCGCAGTGTGCCCAGAGTCCCTGCTGTTTTTCCGGTCGGCCTAAAGAGGGAGCTGTTTCCTTAGAATGCCTGAGCAAAGGGCCTGCCCAGCCAGCCTGGGGGTTTGCAGGACCACAGCAGCCCCGGGGCTCTTCATAAACTTCATGTGTCACTGAACAAACCCGTTACACTGTCATCATCTTAAAAAAAAAAAAAAAAACAAAAAAAACTATGTCCATTAAACAGACAAGAGTTCTAAGAATCAGGAGACCTGTCATCCTGATCCCACCTGCCTCCTGGTCCTAACCAGGTGCTGTTGGGTAAATTCTGTTACCACTCAGGCTCAGTACCCTCAGCAATAAGGTGGGCACAAGGGCACAAGCTGGGTGGGTAAGAGGATTGTGCTTGGAAAGGGTGTCACGTTATAGGGTGTGAGCCCTAGAGGCTGAAACACCAGGTTTGAACCAATTACTAACCACAGGGCTATGGCCAGGTTTCTCACCTCTCCACCTCTCGAGTTTTTCATGTGTAAATTTGTAAATCTAATTTGCACTAAACACTTAGGATTGTTGTAAAGAATAGATAAAAAAGCACGAGACGCATTAAACAGGAACAATACATCATAAGCTCTTAAGAAATGGTAGCTTTTAAAAAATATAGCTATTGAAACGCAAATGTTTTCAAACCCTGTCGTTCTGTATACAGGTGAGGTGCATGATTTGGTTTGATTCTCCCACAAAGCTAAGACAATAGCCTAGAAGGAAGGAGCTGTTTCCAGTCCAAATGGAAACACCGCTTGGCCCTAATCTCTTCAGGGCATTTCATTGAAGGGAAGGCACCCATGCCACATGGATGATGATCCTGTCTATGTACCTTGGAGAGAGTCACTATCAGTGTGTGTTCTGTCTGTAACCAGGCATTCATTCATTCCTTCATTCATTCAATAAGCATTTATGGAGCCATAATCGAATATGTGTACTGTTAGAGTCTAAAGAAAGGTGAACAAGGTGCAATCCCTGCCCTCAAGAAATTTACCGTCTAGTTGAGGAAGATGAAAAGATAAATGAAAAAGCAGTCACGATGTAAAGAAAGGGTAAGCCCAACTTGCTCTGAGGACACATAGAAAGGGCCCCTAGCCTGGCTATAAAGAGGGGAGGGTCACAAACCTTCTTGGATGAGGGAATGAGCTATATATTAACAGGGAACATAAATTTGCTAGCTGAGGTGGGAAGGAAGGGTGTTTTAGGTGTGAGTTCTCCAGTTTCCTCATCTATAAAATGTAGGAGTTCAACTAGACGGCTCTCTGAAGAAAGGGAGATGGGAAATAGTGAACAAGGGAGACTCCTTGCAATAAATCTCACTTAAGGAATCTTCCCCTTGCACATGGACATGACAGAACATAGCACCTTCGGAAGCTGCTAGGTTGTGAGCATGAATTTAAAAGCAAGAGGTGAAGCTGGATTGTGACGAGGTCATAGGTATTTAGAAAAATCAGTCTGGAGCTGCGTGGAGAATGGATTGAAAGGGTGGCAGCAAAGAAACGGATGGCAAGATAGTTAATTGGGGGAGAGGGGGAAGACATGACTGAATCAAGGTCAGAAGCAGATGCAAAGGTGATTCAAAAGAGGAGGCCAAGTGCAAAGGTATTTAGGAGGTCGAATTGACAGGACTTGATGACTTGATGGAGAACAATAAAGAGAAGTTAAGAATGACTCTCAGGATCCCGGCTGGGGCCATGGAACCATCTCAGAGCTCCCTCATCAAGCATTTAATGAACGCTTCTTTTACGCACAGTTTATGATCCACATTCTTTCCGAAGTGAAATATACAATCAAGTTGGGAAATTGAGACATGTTAACATCAGGGGTCTTCCATCTTTGTTTTCAGTTTGGAGTTGTTCTGCTGTTGTTTTGGAGGGGAGGGAGGACTAGACCCTCAGAATGACTGCCTAACAATTGAAACCTTCAGATGGAGAGGTCAACCATAGTTGGAAAGATGGCAGACTTTTCCATTTGTGACTGATGGAAGCATAAAATAACTAGACTTTCTGGAAGTTAGACAACACTCATTGGAAACCTTAAACATGAACATTTCTGCTTTTTGGAATTTAGACTAAGGAAAACAATAATTAAGACTCACAAGGATGAACCCAAAGATTTATTTCAGGGATGTTTATTGCAAAGTTGTTTATAATTGTGAAAAGCTGGAAACAAGCATGATATACAGAAATAGTGCCTGGTCTTAGAGGACAAAAGACAGCCTAGCTCTGTAGCAGAGGCATTCTCAACTACGAAGAAAGGAAAATGGGGTGGAGATGTCCCACTGACCTAAGGAGGCTCTTGCAGTCATGTGCTGACCAACATGTCCTTTTTGAATTGAGAATAGGGGCCCCACAGACAACATACAGTTATACTTCTCAAGAGGGCCTTCCTTTCCCTCTTTCCTAGCTCCCAGGCATTGCTAAGCCAAGTATTCCTAGCTGAGCAGTAAACATGTCTAAGACTTGTCCGCCCCCCCGCCCCGCACCAGTCATCTTTCCCTCTGTTGTTTCCCCTTATCCCCAGAAGGCTTTGCTTCATGTCTGAAAGGTCAGAGATGTTGGGCAAGTAGCATTGGTCTAGGGATCAGAAAACTTCCTCTCTTGCTTGAGTACCTACTATATGCCATGCCTTCAGCTAAGTCCAAGAGAGAGAGAATGATAAATGAGATACTTTTCCTGCATATGGTAGGCACTGACATATACCTACCCAATATCAATTCCTCCTTTTGCCTTATTAACCAAACCCTGATTGTATTATGAATTTTGATATGTCCAATTAAACAAATATGTCTCCAATTCTTTTTGCCACTGTAGGCATCCATATAATCCCATCTGACCAAGGAGATACAAACCAGAGTCACTAAGTAGGGCTTCCAGAAAAGCTCTGTAAAATGGTTAATGACTACTTCCTTATCCATCACCCCTGTGTTTTTTCCAGCCTGGAATGTAGATATGGTAAAGGAGCAGCCATTTGGTGACCACTGGATGACAAGCGTGAGGAAAAAAAGCCACATGATAGATAGGAACCTGGATTTCTAAAGATATCATGGAGTTATCATAGCAACCTTGCCTACCAAAATAATAATAATAATAATAATAATAATAATAAAATATTAACCCCCTAGTTTGTCTAAGCTATGGATTAACTGTGCTTTTGGTTACTTGCAACTGAGCACAATCCTAAGAAAATATATGTGGGATGAGATGGGGGATAATGTAGGAGAGGTAAGATCCCGGTCATGAAAAGACTGAACCAGTCCATCCCCAGTTTCCTCAGCCATAAAGAGAAGAGGTTCACCTAGAGGAAGGGGATAGCTATCAACAGGGGCTGCCCTGCAGCCATCCCTTGCAGAACTCTAGCTGGAGGTTCCGGCTCCTTTGCAGGACACGGAAGTTTCCACGGGAAGTGCCATCCCACCCACCCCCACCTCCCTCGGTTTCACACTGCATGGTGTATTCCAAGGACTGCGCTGGCATTTCAGTTTGAACACTAAATGGTGACTCAGAACGAACAGAAGTGTGGACAACTGTTTACTAAGAAGGCAGCCTTTGGTGTGACAAATTAGAGTGGGCTGCTGGATTGTGCAGTACTCATGAGCTAGGCAGCTTCAAAATAGCACATACCATTGCACTGGGCAATTGATTCATTTCTTGTCCTGTCTTGCCAAGCAGGGCATCACATGCCAACCCCGTCTAACCCATAGTCAAACAGGCCAGGGAAAGTGTTTGCTCTTCTGGGACAGTGCCCCATAGACGCTGGGATGTTCCTCTAGTGCATCCCTTGTATCTTATAATTCTATCTTGCAAGATTACACCACTTTCTTGAGACTATTCATACTTTTAGTTTACTTAACCTCTCTGAGCCAAGAGACTGCAGTCTGTAGAGAGCATCAGACTATCTCAATACTGTTTCCACTAGAATGTTTAAAACCAAACAAATAGATTGATATCTGTTAGTTACAAAGAAGCCAGGGGTTACTGGGGACACAGATGATGAAGACGTCATTCCTGTTTAAAATAGTCAAACTCATAAAAACACAGAATAGAACAGCGGTTGCCTGGGGCTGGGGGAGAAGGGAAATGGGAGATGTTGGTCAAAGGGTACAAAGTTTCAGTGATGCAAGATGAATAAATCCTGGAGATCTAATGTACGTCATGGTGACTATAAGTAACCACACTGTATTGTATGCTTCAGATTTGTTAAAAGGTATATCTTAAGTGTTCTCACCACAAAAAAAGGTAACAATGAGATAATGGCTTGATCATGATCATATACCCAAGTGTGCATCTATCCAAACATCAAGTTGCACCCCTTCGCTACATAAATTTTTAATTGTCAATTATACCCCAAGAAAACTAAAATTAAATTTAAACATTTATATTTAAATATAACAGAACCTGAATAAAACAAAACTGTGATGGCTGGCCTTGAACTTAGCATAGCCATACAGCCTAAGGGTATGCTCTAGGCTAGGAGGTCAGCAAAGCCACCTCGCAGATGAATCAGGATTCGAATTCCAGCTCCAGCACTGACAGCAGAGGTAAGCCTGACTGATTGCCTTGACCTGTCCCAGCTTCTGTTTCCTCATTCCACAAGTTGGGAGTAGAAGACCTGCCTCCCCTGGAGAATGTGACCATTAGAGAGAACGTATGCATGCAACAGTGTGCAGGGGTGGGGGGGATCTGCTCCATAAATGAGGGCCATTCCTAGTATTGTTAAGTGGACAAGTTACAGAATTTGAAGCAATGACAAAAGAGGCATCAAATGTAGCAATGCAAGATGAGTGCTGAAGTCATGGTTGAAAGTGTCTGGGACTTCCATGCCTACACATCGTTCCTGTGGTTCTCACTACCAACCCGTGAGGAATATCCCCCTTTGCAGATGAGAAAACTGAGGGTGGAGAGAATTCAAGTAGCTTGGAAGCATCTGGTAAGAGGCAGAGCCAGGATTTGGTTCTATGTGCTTTCCATGCTACAAGAGCTTCATGCCAGGGGACTGAGGGCTTTAGTTCAGAAGAAATCAGGGAGCCGAGGTGGGCGGGAAGGCTTCGGAAGGGCAAGCCCATCATTCAGCCTGTCAGTCACCACCTAGCACCTGCCTACTATTTGCAAAGCATTATTCTGAGCAAGACAGACAGATTCCTATTTTCGTGGGGCTTGTGGGGGAGGATTTGAGGAGCTAGGGGAGAAGAAGAGGAGAAAGAACATCGCAGGTACAGAGTGTGTACCCAGACCCTTCAGTGAACCTGGCTATAACTCACACACCTGCCGAAAACATCACCTCCTCTCTGCCTCTGGTATCGTTGGCGACTACTTCCCATTTGCTGTTCCACCACTCCTCGCTTTGCTTGTTCTGACTTCTGGACTCCCATTTTGCACCTTGCCCCCGTGGTATTGTGTTCCCCCCGACTCCACAGATGGTCACTTCGCCTCGCTCTGCCGAGACCCTCCAGGCCATATTCTCCTTCTAAGTACTGCATCTGAAGTAAAAGGCCCTCAGGTGGTATGCTCCCTACCACCCCCATGGGAACCACCCCAGCTGAGCTGGTCCCCACTCATCCACCCTCTCTCAGGGGAAAAGCAAGTAGACAAAGACAATGCCAGAAGGATTTGTTGAGGATAACAGAACCCACATGCTAGAGTGAGAATGACTTAGATTTACCTATTGATTTACACACACACACACACACACGCACATACATGTGCACATGCACATGGAAATCAATCACCAAATATGTGTTTGCATGTGTGTATGTGTTAGATAAAACTTTGTGTTCTCCTGCTAGAATGGAAGCTCCAAGGGCAGAGATATTTGTGTGTTTTATTTTCCAGAAGAGAAACCTAGCACAAGGTGGGCCTCCGATGAGCACCTGGCGAATGAGTGAATCTGTGCCCCCCAGGCAGACGCCCTTCACGGGGAGGGCTGCCCAGGCTGAGATGTGCATTGATGAATCTGCCTGGGGCAGAAGGGAGCCTCGCCGGCTGGGTGCCAGGCTCATGCCTTAGTTCTGTGAGGCAGTGGGAAACCTCTTCCAAAAAAGGGGGCAGGATTTCGATGGGCTGAGAACTGCTTTGGGGAAGAATCACAGGAAAAGAAGCCCCATTGAAGGTCTTGCAGTAAAGCGGTTAGGAGGAGAAGAAATTCTTCTAAGAGATTTTATGAACCAGATTCCTACTGTTGTGTGATGTAAGTGTCCCCATCCAACTGCCTGCAGCACCACCAGGCATGCCCCTCACTGCCCTTCCACTCGTGCAGGTGGGGCTCCAACCCGCAAAGGACAGGAGGAGCTCAGAGAGGAAGGCAGTGCCTGCAGACTGCTATGAGCTGGATGCACGTGCAGAGGCTCCCTGAAGGGCCTGGCGGGGACCACCGGCCAGCATTTACAGATCACCCTCCGCCAAGGCCCCACTTGGCCCTCTTCTTCCAGGCTCTTCTCTATGCTGCACACTATTCTTGTCCAGTGCTGTTGGACTGGGAGGGGCATTGTCCTTGTTTGGGGGCCCTTCTTACTATTTGAATTCATGATGTTCAGTCTCTGCTAATGTGATTGCTGTCAGGTGCCAAGGGATTATCATTTGGGTTTGCAGTTTAGTTGGTTCTCCAAATGTATTCTGAAAGACACCAGCTGCTGGTCTATTACATAACCTAGAAATGGCTTCGTTCTCGAAGATGAATGGCCTATGTCATTTTGGCTGGCTGCACTGCCTGCCTCCCTACAATGATTGGCGCGTCATACCTTCTTCTTCTTTTGGCAGAGAATCCTTCCTGATTGGACTCCAATAGGAACCTAATCCCCAACATATGACACCATAACTCTTCCTGCTTAACACCCTGAAATATATGTATTTCTGCAACAGAAGCCTAGGGGAGTTATCCTAACCATTCCAGGCCCCGTAAGGAGTAGGGCCTTCAGGACCTGCATCAATGAACACCTGCACATCCACCAGGGTCCCCTGGCTCATTTCTGCGAACCCTGGGACAGAACACCAAACAGTTACTAAACAGACATAACTATAGTTATAAAGTTAAGTTTGATTAACAGAGGAGCAAATGCTGAATTAGTAGGTAAGTTCAACTGCAAGTTCTGTTATTCTTGGCTTTTACATTTCAAATGTTGGCTTTTATTTTTCCTGTGAGCATGGGATGTCATGGTCTGAGAGGCTGTTGACTAGGTGTCCCAGACTACAGTTTTCTGAGTGTAGACCCCAAGCCAACCGTGCTTAGCTGCTGTGGGGCCTTCTCAGAACCCCTGTTCTAGACTCTTCAACATGATATAATCCTGCAGGAAGGAGAAGAAAACCGAGGGGGAGCCACTCGGCTTTCCAAGTGCAGCTAAGGAACGTTCTATGGTGGAAAGAATGGAGCATCCTCCATAGAAAGACAACAAATGAGATATCTGAATTTATCCTTTCTGTGTTCAAACCTGTGAAATTCTTCTCTTTTCCTTCTCAAAGTTACTTGAATGGACTTTATTTTCCAACTAGGCCATCTGGCCTCCTCTGTTACTGGGCTAGATTATTGCATTGCCAGGGCTCTGAACAGCCGGGCTGTGGGGTTCACTCTCACCTGGCCGAGTCTTACTACTGTGCTGGCAGCTGGTGGAGAGGCTTCGCCCGGATGGGGAGCGCAGAGCATGGGCTCCTGGTGAACTCAGCCAGCAGGTTAGTCTTTGTTCCCGAGCCGCTGCTGCTTTGCCTCTCAGTTGACACAAAGCCTCGGGTGCGTGGTCCGTTCTAGCTGGTGCCCTTCAGCTGAAGTTCGTCCAAACCCCAGGGAGTCTGTGTGTGACAGGCATCTATGAAACTCCTCCTACACAATCGTAACTGCCAGGGAAAACGGCCCCTCACTAAACTTGTTTGTGACCCTTCTCCCTGAAGATGTCAATCGGGGCGCTCACGGACAGAATGAGAGCCCTTGCAGGTAGCCCAGCAAGAGAGTCCTGGCAGCTTGAGCCGGGCTTGCCTGTTCGCCTCTGTTTTCTCTCCGGGACCACTGCTGCCTCCAGGGCAGCAACATCTCCGACTTGTGCTCAGGGCTTGGTCCCCAGCACAGCGCCGGGCACACGGGCGAGGAAAGTGACCATGGATGCTCGTGGAATGCATGCAAGCCTGAGATGCTCTCCCTCCCCCAGGGACAAGTTTTGGGTTTTTTTTTTCTTTTTCCAAGATCAACTCCTCTCTGCTATTGGGAAATGCCTCCTGGTTCTGGGTCCTCTAAGTCCATCCTTTTTCCTCCTTCCCCTTCATTTAGGCAACATTTTCCATTTCTAAGGACTCGAGAACCACAGTTCACTGAAACAATACTGAATCATACTGGACAACCACGATCTTGGGTAGACAGCTCTTCCAAAGAACTCAGGGAACTGACAACCCCAGCAGCTTGCATGCGTTGGGTGCTTCCTCTATGCCAGGTCCGAACACTGTCTGTGAGCCAATTGTGTGCTTGTCATGATTTAACTCACACAAGCCACTTCGGTTCTGTCATGGCCTGAGACTCAGGAAGGCTAAGTAGCTTGCACACAGTGGTCACATAGCTAGTAACTGGGACTCCGACACCGGGGCTTCTCTCACTCGAGCTCCTGCACTCCTGCTCCCGTTCCTGGGAGGGCAGCTGCTGCCCCCCATGGAGGCCCTTTTACTGAGAAGGCAGCTTGAGGTCAATGGCCAGGTCAAAACTTGAATCCCAGGCAGTGGTTACCAACTCTGGAGGCTCATTAGAATCACCTGGGGAGTTAAAAAAAACAAAACACACAATGCCCAAGCTGCATCCTTAACAAATGTGATTTAATTGCTCTGGGGAGAGGCCCCAGTAGTGGTATTTTTAGAGAGCTTCCCAGGGGATTCTGAAAAAGATGCCGCCAGGTTTGAGAGTCTCTGACAGACCTACCTGTTCCCAGTCTGAAGGTCACCCAACCAAAATGCCTCACCTTATCTCACACATCCGCGAGTCGGGTCCAGCTGGGAAGCGCCTGGAGGCGGGAGGTCAGGTCACCCCCACATGCCCCCATGAGAGCTGAGGACGTGTGCTCAGTTTGCTCATTGGTCAAATGGGGAGAAAGAGGAGGTGCAGGACTACTGATTACACCTGAGGATATTAGACGCCTAACCTAGTGCCGAGTCAGTGCTCGTGAATGGCCGTGGTGTGAGGACACTTGCCTTCGTCTCAGGGGCAGGAGTTTTGTGACCCTAGTGCAGACTTCACCCCCCAAGGGCAGCACTTGGTTAGCCACAGGCACTTGAAACAAGCACCATCAAACTTTTATCAACACTGACTCCTTCAAGTCAGTCCCAAACACGCACACGCATGAGCGGATGCGCGCACACACACATATACACCCCAGCATCTTCACACCAACATATGTGTGCAGGAAGTGGCCCTTTTAGCAGCATTCTCTGTGGATAAGCCCCGATGACAGATAAGTGAGGCATCCTGGGGTTATCAGTGCAAATCATGGCAGTTTTTACGGTTGGTCTGAGTGTGCAGAGGCCCAGGCAGGACCTCCCAATACAGAGGAAACGCAGAGAGGAATCTCTTACTACTCGCTTGCCTAATCATTTCCACTTAACACACAGTGAAAGCAGAACTTTGTGACACACTTGGCGCTGTCTGGCCAAAGGTTCTGCTTTTTCTGGAAGATCTTGGAAAAAGAAAAAAAAAAAAAACCCAAAACTTGTCCCTGAGGGAGGGAGAGCATCTCAGGCTTGCATGCATTCCACGAGCATCCATGGTCACTTTCCTCGCCCGTGTGCTCGGCACTGTGCTGGGGACCAAGCCCTGAGCACAAGTCGGAGATGTTGCTGCCCTGGAGGCAGCAGTGGTCCCGGAGAGAAAACAGAGGCGAACAGGCAAGCCCGGCTCGAGCTGCCAGGACTCTCTTGCTGGGCTACCTGCAAGGGCTCTCATTCTGTCCGTGAGCGCCCTGTGTAAGGAACCTCATGGCAATGTCTGTATTCAGCAGTCTGCACCAGTATGGCCATCTGGTTATCAAACTGCTGAGAAGCAGGGTGCCTGGGTGATTCAGTCGGTTGAGCGTCTGTCTTCAGCTCAGGTCATGGTCCTGGTGTCCTGGGATCAGGTCTCTGCTCAGCGGGGAGTCTGCTTCTCCCTCTCATCTGCCCCCCTTCCCCCACCCTGCTCAGTAAGCATGCAAGCACTCTCTCTCTCGCTTTCTCAAATAAATAAATGAAATCTTTGAAAACAAGAAACTACTGAGATGCTTCTGAATCAGTGGGCAAATTGCTGCTGCCCTGCCACCCCACTACCCCCCACCCCCCACTGCCACCTGGAAAATTCAGCACCGAAAGAGTTAACTCCTGGCACACAAGAGGTCTCAGGACAATGCTCTGGCACCACCCTTGGCTTCCGACTGGTTAGTGCCTGTGGGGAGCAAGTTGGCCAACACTTGCCCCTGCCCCTTGGTAAGCGCAGCTCTAGAATCTCTATATAGAGAGGTCTTATAGGCCATAATCTACTCGCAAGGTAGAGGTTAGAAACCTGTCTCCGAGCTGCATATGCATAGGTTCATGGTTTTACCTCAACTGCTTGTCTATTTGGGATAGCTTAGGGGAGCTGATGCTGTTTTCAGGGGCTAAAGTCCTTCCCCCCACAGATCACTTCCTGGCAATGCGTCCACTCTTAACCTGAAAATTTTAGGATGTCTGTATTTCCCGAAAGGCCCATCCTAAGGAAAAAGAAACTCAACTCAATCTATGGAAATACAAACAAATACATTTTTAAAATTTTGCTATTCAGAAAGATTGATCATGGTGTTCCATTATGTGTGAGCCTTGCTCTGATGGGGAGATTTATTAGGAGGGCGCTCGCTCCAACCTGGGACATGGCCCCGAGTTTGCACACGAGAGGTAACTCTGAAGGTTGCTACCAAGAGATTCATGTGTTCTGCTAGGACAGCAGTGTTGCTCAAATGGGTGCCCAAGAAAGGAGTGTTTAATGATGGATGGTGTGGTCACAGGTCTGAGCCTTGTTCTTCCCCTGCTTTTGCATCTCGCACCCCCTCTGCGTCTCCTGGCTTCTTGCTGGGTCTGACCAATGGGAGGTATTGAAAGGTGATCGGAGGGTGGGAGTGAGGAGAAAGCCAGGATATTTCTCCTCCTTCCTCTCTGCCTCAGGCAGCATCCCAAGCTGCCATCTCTAACCTTGGTGGTACCAGTTCCCACAGGACGAGGCTCCCGGCTTCTGCCAGGAGAGAGACCCCTGGGCTCCTGCAGTTCTGCCTCCTCCTTCTTTGTCTTCCAGCTGGGGTCATTGGCTTTCTGCTGTTGGTAATCAGGGGCCCCTGTTGGCTTTCCCGCATCCCCATCACCAGTGCGACCAATTCCTTGCATGAAATTTCCTCTGTTGCACTCTGTGTGCTGTCTTTTTTCCCAATCAGACTCTCATTGATACGCAGGGTAACTGTGCTCTTTAGGACATTCCTTCCCTCCCTGGGTGTCAGTTTCCTCATTAGTAAATGAGCCTGGGGGAAGAAGTTGCCAAACTTTATTTAGCTTCATGGCATCTATGGATGTTGGGCCCTGCATGCTGGGGGACCTACAAAGATTAAAATGCCTCTCACACTTCAGGGTGGTCTGGAAATAAGTACTTTATTTTGTTTTTCCCAAAGCAGTTTCATTTTGAGCTGCAGTTTCAAATCCTTACTTTGGAAACAGCCAGAGTATAAATAACAAGGAATATATTTTAACTCTGCCATTTAATAAGCAATAGATTCATTGTCTCTTTCATACCCACTTCATAATTTGACATTTCCTTATCTTGCCTTTAAGTGCTGGAGGTCTGAATGGTTTCCCTCTAGTCTCAAAACTGTGCCATTTGGTGGTACAGCCTGTGTTTGTGGTTGTATCTCAATTCCTTTTGCTTTTTTTTTTTTTTTTCTTCTTCTTTTTAGTCTTTGGGCCATATAAATCACCATCTTTCTGGGTTGAGAGATTCTCATCATTTAACTTCTCCTTCGAAGATCTGCATGGATTGTGGTTTGGCCAGAGAGTGGTTCTGTTCGTTTCCCTCCTCCCTCTGCAAGTGCTCGGGTGTAGGCAGCCCCTCACCTCCCCACCCCACCCATTCCCACCGCAGAGGTTCTGCAGGGCCTGGCATGGAGCAGTCCCTGTGGTCCTTGCTGGGCCCTCTTGAGCAATCCTGGGTGGCAAGGCCCATGAACTTCCTCAGCTACCCCCTGAGCTGGTGGGGAGACGAGACCCAGGGAGCTGCAGAGCTGGAAGCACGAGTTGCTCACAGCCAGATCCGTGTCAGGAGTGACTCAGCAGGCAGTGATGCAGCCACTTCCTAGAACTGTACTCCAAGAGGAAGGACAGGGATGGCCACACACGTGGCCTCGTCGATGCAGCCCAAGGGGTTTGGAGTCAGACACGGTTCCATCACACACTCGCTGTGTGAACTTCTGCAATAATAAGAGTCAACAACGTGTGTTAAGCTCTAACTATGTGATAGGTACTGTGCAAAGTTTTTCTGCTTGTATTATCTTGTTTAATCCATACAGTCATATGGGATAGATTTTACGGATGAGGAAACAGGCTGGGAGCAATTAAGCAACTTGACCAATGCTATATTAACTAGAAAGTGCTAAAGCCAGGAAGTACCCAGGATTGATCTGCTTTCCTAGGTTCTTTGCCTCTTTGCAAGTGAATTCCATTTCCAGGCAGTTACCTTGTTCCCTTGTCTTTCACATCAGGATATTAGCACCTATCTTGCAGTGTTATTTCATTCTCTTGCTCTGTCTTTCTCTCCCACTTAACATTTGTTGAGCTTCTAGCTAGCTCATCTATGCTCCGAGTTACAGCTGGATAACAGTAGGATAGCTAGCCAAAAAACCAAAATAATTTCAAATAATTCAATAAGTATGCAAAATTTACCTACTGGGTGGAAGGTATTTGGGGAGTCTCTCTTAGGTGTTACATGAACTCAAGTGGGTCCTCAGAATGCACTTAAAGAATTCATAACACTGCATCAAAGCAATCTTGAGAAAGAAGAACAAAGCTAGAGGTATCACAATCCCAGATTTCAAAATATACTACAAAGCTTCAGGAGTCAAAACAGTAAGGTATTGGCACAAAAATAGACAGATCGATTGGACAGAATAGAGAGCCCAGAAGTAAATCCACACTTACATGGTCAATTAACCTATGACAAAGGAGGCAAGAATATACAATGGGGGAAAGACAGTCTCATCAATAAATGGTGCTGGGAAAACTGGATGGCCACATGCAAAAGAATGAAACTAGACCACTTTCTTACACCATATACAAAAATAAACTCAAAGTGAATTAAAGTTCTAAATGCAGACCTGAAACCATAAAACTCCCAGAAGAAAACATAAACAGTAATCTCTTTGACATTGGCCTCAGCAACATTTTTCTAGATATGTCTCCTGAGGCAAGGGAAACAAAAGCAAAAATAAACTATTGGGACAACACCAAAATAAAAGGCTTTTGCACAGTGGAGGAAACCATCGACAAAACAAAAAGGCAACCTACAGAATGGGAGAAGATATTTGCAAATGATATACCTGATAAAGGGGTAATATCCAAACTATATACAAAATTTATACAACTCAACACTAAAAAAAAAAAATCCACAAATAATCCCAGTTTGAAATGGGCAGAGGACCTGAATAAACATTTTTCTGAAGAAGACATACAGATGGCCAACAGACACATGAAAAGATGCTCAACATCACTGATCATCAGGGAAATGCAAATCAAAACCATAGTGAGATATCACCTTACACCTGTCAGAATGGCTAGAATCACAAGAAACAAGTGTTGGCAAGGACATGGGAAAAAACCTTCATGCACTATTGATGGGAATGCAAACTGGTACAGCCACTGTGGAAAACGGCATGGAGGTTACTTAAAAAATTAAAAATAGAACTACCCTATGATCCAATAATCCCACTACTGAGTATTTACCCAAAGAAAACAAAAACACTAATTTGAAAAGATATATGCACCCCTTTGTTTATTGCAGCTTCATTCACAGTAGCCAAGATATGGAAGCAGCCCAAGTGTCCATTAATAGATAAATGGATAAAGAAGATGTGGTACACACACACACACATACACACACACACACAGGAACATTACTCAGCCATAAAAAAAAATGAGATTTTGCTGTTTGCAACAACATGGATAAACCTAAAGGGTATTATGCTAAGTGAAATAAGTCAGACAAAAAAAGGACAAATACCATATGATTTCACTTATATGTGCAATCTAAAAAACAAAACAAACAAACAAAAACCAGATTCTTAAATATGGACAATGAACTGTGGTTGCCAGAGGGGAGGTGTGGGGGGTGGGGATGGGCAAAATAAAGGGGATTAGAAGATACGAACTTCCAGTTATGAAATAAGTAAGTCATGGAGATAAAAAGTACAGCATAAGAAATATAGTCAATAATATTTCAGTAATGCTGTATGGTGACAGATGGCGACTACACTTGCAGGGAGCACTGAATAATGTATAGAATTGTTGAATCAATATGCTGTACACCTGAAACTAATATAACATTGGATGTTACATATGCTTCAATAAAAAAGGAAAAAGAATTCTGAGCACTGTGACCCAGTGGAGGTCCACACCCCATTTGCACATGTGGAACACAGGGGCAGCGGCAGGGAGGGGTCTGGTATAAGCAGAGAGCAATTTGCAAGGAACACGTGAAGCCATCAGATCTTGTCTGTGTCTTTTTCTATCCAAAGCTGTGATGGAGAACTAGTTCACATCAGACCCTGAGGCAGTGGGCTGGGACCGAGAAGTTATTTGGAGGCAGCTGGAACTAGGCATGGTAGCAAGAGAGCAGCCCCTTTCCATTTGAGAGTTTAGCAGTCAAGGTCTTGATACTTCAGGAGCATGCTGAGGGTCTCTGAGGAGGACTGGGGTGGGAAGATGGGCAGAGTGCATGTAGCAATATTTGCAGGGCCACCCTTTGGCTCACTTTCTCTTGAAGATAGGTGCATCTCAGCAGGAATGAGTGCCTCCACTCCCAGTTGCCTCTGGGAGGAATCCTCTAGATATGGAAAACCAAACTTATTCATGGGGTGGGAAAGCCATCAAGGAAAGAGAAAACTTGAATGAAGGAACTCGAAGCAGCAGTTCATGTGAGGTGATAATGGATCCGTGGGCATTGGGAGATGAGCCTGACGATGACTAGAGTAGGAGCCAGTAGAACATTTCTGTACTCAACTCTCTAGGCTTTGCTGCCTTACCAGATACCTGGTGATATTCCCACTGCTCTGTAGGAGAATGAGGGGTTGTCTGGTTGCCTTCAGGAGTGTTGTGTCCTGGCTGGAGGTCATAGATCAGGACCATGAATTGTACATCCTTCCAGAGCCCATGTCAGAGAAAAGCATATTAAAAGTTCATCTTCTCCCATCACTGGAGGTGGAATCCCTAAAAGGAAAAGAGCAATCAATCCGCAGCTTTGGATGCACCATCAATTATATACTAAGCTGTGGTAATTTTACTTTCATTTTACAATGGAGAGCATCAGTCACTTGGCTTCCTTACGCACTGTGTCCACACCGTCTGTGTCTTTGCTTTATATACAGCTCACAGCAAACAGGAACTGGAGGGGGAAGGATGAAAACGACGACGACGACAACAACAACAACAACAAAATTGGCCCCCAAAGAGAACAGAAGCCAGGAAAGACAGCATGTGAGGTAGACCAGAACAACATGTAGGCTACTATTTTCCACCGGTCTGCAAAGTAAGCCATCTGTCCCCATTAGGGAATGGGGAGCCTGGGGAGAGAGGTGGGAGAAGAGATACAAATGGGGAGATAATAAAAGAGAGAGAGGATGAAGAGAGGCATTATTTAGGGCAAATATTCCTAGAATAGTCAATGTGCCTGTATTCGAACCATCTCCTCCCCAGAGAGGGAAGATTTCTTGGAGTCTCTGGGGTCACTACTCCCTTCTCTAAAGGCCCAGAACTCTCCCTCTCTACAGGCTGTTCTCAACTGCGTTGAGATGATTGCTTCTCCATCTGTCCTCACCTTTAGATTTGGAACTTCCTGAGCACAGAAAAACATGGCTGCCACATGTGGGTAGCACCAATGCATGCGGCCATGCCTGACACACTCGATTGCCTGGTGTGCCCTTGCCGCGTACAGGGCCCGCTGTGTGCGAGTGACCCTGGGCCAGTCCTGTAATCTGCGAGTGTAGAGCAGGGAGGGCCATCTGTTCTAACGAAATGAATATTTTCACCCAGTTAGATCTTACCTTTATTACTTTAACTCCTGTATTAACTAAAGTTACAATTGTCCTACATCATTATGACGTTTTCAGGATCAGGGAAAAGGTATTAGAAAGTTTGTTCAGAGCATGAAGATTGTGTTCATCTTTTTTTTTTTTTTTTAAAGATTTTATTTATTTATTCATGAGAGAGAGAGAGACAGAGGGAGAAGCAGGCTCCCAAGGAGCAGGGAGCCCGATGCAGGACTCGATCCCAGGACCCTGGGATCATGACCTGAGCCGAAAGCAGACGCCTAACCAACTGAGCCACCCAGGCGCCCAAGATTGTGTTCATCTTAATACTAAGTGTAAACACAAAAGCAGACCTCCATCGTGTATAGAAGATCACATGTACATGCTCACACCTGCGGAAAACTCCAAAAATGAAACTGGATGATGAGTTAGGACAATGAGATTACAGTTGTGGTTTTTCTTTTTAGGACAAATTGCCTTTATGGTGTTTATTGTATTTGTACAAAGACAAATGAATAAATATGCAAACAAAGAAGTATAAAATAGATGCACCAGCAGAGAAGGAAAAACAAAGATCATGCTTCTCTGTCCAAACTTCCGTTACTGGAATAGCAAGCCATGCTTTTTTCTAGCTGTGCAGAAACAAATAGATTGTTTAGAATAGCACAGTACCTGGGTGTGGTGAGAAGTTTGAGGAGAAAGCCTCTGAAATTCCTGTTACTCCTCCCTTTGGGGTTGGGAACTAGGGTTTGCTCTTGCCCTTCTAGTGGTTGATTGCACTGACTAACTCAGTATCAGGGAAAGGGCAAGAATTTTTCTATCCATTTCTGGTTGATGACATGCCCATTAGTCATCTCTCCTCTCGCTACTCAGAAACTGTGAATGCGCCGTGTTGCACAATGGCCTCTGGGAACGTGCAGAGAGCACCCGTTTAATGCTGGCTAGCCTGGTTCAGAGTGTGAATCTTGCTGAAAATCAAGTGAACTCCATGGAAGTCCTGTGGTTGCTAAGATACTGACTTTAAACATCAGTGACCATTTCCCCTCAAAATAGCTCAAAAATCATCTATTGTTTGGCTGTAGAAATTGCAAGATGTGCTACACTTAAAGTGACTGGATTAAAATCTTGACTTCACCATTTCCTAGCTGGGTGATCTTGGCTAAGCTCCTTCTCCAAGCCTTGTTTTTCCTTCTCCATCTGCAGGGAGTGGTGATAGGGGACAATTTCATAAACTACCAAACACTACAGTTTGAACAACTGTTTTTTTCTAAGATTTATTTACTTATTTATTTGAGAGAGAGAGAGAGAATCTCAAACAGACTTCCCACTGAGCGTGGAGCCCAATGTGGGGCTCTATCTCAGGACCCTGAGATCCTGACCTGAGTCAAAATCAAGAGTTGGAGGCTTAACCATCTGAGCGACCCAGGTACCCTTAAGTTTGAACAACTTAATTCACATCAGATATGGGAATGCACATGAAAAAGACTGAAAACAAAATTTAAATGCTTACCATAGGAATCCCTGTGCTTCATTCCTTGAATATCATTTTTACCATGTTTGAGGTAGATGTTAAAAGCTATGGGATGTGAGCAAGAGATGATCTGATGCCTCTAGTTGATATTTAGGTTTTAAAAAGGAATTAGGGAATGATTTTGCAATAATTCTGCACTTTACAGAATAATTAACAATGGTTTATTATCATTACTATTGTGTAATATTGTATATTATAATTAACATCATTAAGGATCCAGCTATCCTAGTTCATTTTAAATGTGATTTGATTCACAAAATGCTGTTTTTAGCCCAGTTTGCAAAGGCACAGTATTGCAGAATACCAGGTACACATGAAGCTTCCCAGTGGACCCTGGCAAATGAGACTTCAAACATCAGATAAGGACTCGCACTTGCCCCCTCCGTGGTCTGTAAATGGATACCTCTAGCGTGTATATGCTGACACTGGCAGTGAAGCCCAGCCATGGTGTATGTAATTCTATGCTCTGGGCAAATAGAAAAATCTCTTCCTTTGATCCCTTCCTCACTGAGCCCTTTCTGAACTCATCCTCAGGCTACGTGCCTCACACCTACATCTGGGACCCTATGGTGGTCTCGGTGGGCGGCCCAGCCTCTGCCCTGGTGCCTTTGTCTTGGTTCCAGCTGGGTGAGGTAATGACACACTCCTTGAGTGCGTGCTTTACAGAATCCTTGTAGCTTTCCTCCTGCTCGGCCTTTCTGAGTGGCCCTGACTTTAAATAACTAAACAGCAAGCTGCCTGGAAGCCAGCTGTTTGGACTTTGGACTTGGGCAACCAACTTAACAGCGACAGTAGCCAACTACTCATCCTGGGACCCTGGGGAAGGTTACTCAGCATTTGGGAACTTGAACTTGAACTTTATTTTCCTCATCTGTAAATGGGGATACTACCATCTATTATAATTTTTCTTATTAAGTAGATAGATAGGTGTGTTTAGCATGGAGTTAGCAAGCTAAGCAAGTAAGCCAGCAAGTAACTTATGAGCGTCCTTGGTGCTATTGTTACTATTGCTGTCATTATCACCCTGAACTACAAGAACTATTAGCAAGCAAGTATCAATTTGGTCTTGGTGCAACTACTGTAATATTAGACTTTGTAGCTAGAGATTTTATGTAAATTTACATACAAATGTGTATGATGCCCCGAAGAGCAAATGGATAATCATCTATACTTATGTAGAAATCCAAAGTGGGATAACTAAAAATTAATTTCTTTTTGACTTTAGAATGCCCTACATGACTCGGTGTGTGTGTGTGTGTGTGTGTGTGCGTGCATGCACACAGATCTATCTCCAAACCACTTCTAGCTTGGATTAACATAAAAACAAAGTGAAATCTGTATTCCCTAACATGCATCAACAAACTTAAACTTAGGGAATGAAAGTGGTCCAGTGTAGCTGAGGGGGAGAGAAGAAAATGTTATTGCATGTAGTTTACACACTTGGATTTAGTCCACATAGAGAGTCAAGGCAGCTTGAAAGAGAGAGAAAGAAGAGGATTGACTCATAATGCTCATAAATAAGTAAATAAATAGCTAGATAGATAAACAAACAAACAAGCCCCAGAAAAGGAATTTAACTGAGCAAGAGATCAGGAGTTCTCTTGTGGCTCTGTGAGAGGGCCAAGAATGTTTTCCTGGAGAGAAGGCTTGAAGAGCCCTGGTCTCTTTTTTCTGAAGTCTGAGGGCCATTATGTAAAGGAAAGCATTTGTTCTGCTTTTTTCCTTACTGGATAAACAGGACCAATGAATGAGAGTAAAAGAGATCAAACTGGGCTCAATGGAAGGAAGAACTTTTTTTTTTTAAGATTTTATTTATTTATTTGAGAGAGAGAGACAGGGATAGCGAGAAGAGAGCATGAGCGGGGAGGAGAGGGAGAAACAGGCTCCTGCTGAGCCAGGAGCCAGATGTGGGGCTCGATCCCACGACCCTCAGATCATGACCTGAGCCAAGGGCAGATGCTTAACTGACTGAGCCACCCACGTGCCCCAAAACTTCTTAACTGTATCCACGGTCCCCCTCATGATGGAATGGATTGCCTCTGGGCCCCTAGTTTTTGAAGGGTTCAAGCAGGAGCTGGGTGCCCAAATCTCAGGGATGTTGTAGATGATTGGGGGTATGGGAGATTGGTTACGATGACCTCTCTGATCTTCTTTAAGACTAAATAACATTTTACTTAGAGAATTTCTATGCTTTGTTTTCCTGAACATTAGAATAGATACAATGTAATTTAATGATCCAATCAAATAGATTGGTCCTTATTAAAATGTGCAAGAAATGGGATTTGCAACTATGCTATATAAATAGATATTATCTTTGAATATTGAAAATACATAATATACAGCAAACTAAACTATTTTCAACTTTCCAAAATAGCTCTGTAGGATCTATGTAGGAGAAGAATCTCTAAAAATATTTCTCAATTCTTTAAAGCTTTTTTTTAAAAAAATAATATAGACCATCTCAAAGACATGACAGAATTAACCCACTGTGAGTTACATTGGCCAAATCTTTCAGAAATCCTGATTTATGATAATGCAGCATTAGTATTTATGCTCATAAAAAAATCCCATTTGAGGGGGCGCCCGGGTGGCTCAGTCGGTTAAGCAGCCGACTCTTGGTTTCGGTTCAGGTCATGAGTTCAGTGTCATGGGATCAAGCCTGGAGTCGGGCCCCGTGCTCAGTGACAGTCTGCTTGAGATTCTTTCTCTCTCTGTCTCCCTCTGCCCCTCCCCCACTCACGCCCTCCCTCTCTCTCTGTCTCTAAAAATAAATAAATAAATCTTTTTAAAAAATCTCATTTAAGGATCTGTATGCCATATATGATTCTAACAGCTCTCTATGAGGTAGACATTTTTAGTATCCCCATTTTAAGGAGGAGGAAACTGAGGTTTACAGAGATCAAGAAACTCATTCAAGGCCACCCAGCTCAATGTGGAGCTGCCTGACTCCCCAGCCCCTGCTCTTCCCATTACGTCACACTTCTTGACCACTTCCTGTCTTGCCTGAACAAACACGCTTCAGGTCAAACGTCCAAGCAGCGATGGCGGGCCCCTGTCACACCTCCCAATGAAACTCTATAATTTCCAAGTCTGAGTTGGAAATCCTTTGGCTCTGTGTTCTTGTCTGGCCTGCCCAGAAGAATGTTTGTTTTTGCGATATGCCTCTCTCAGAATGGCTAGATATTTTTTGCTGGCCATTTATACACGGACCGTGTGCGACTGCAGGTGTAGCGTTATTACTTCACCTCACAAGTGAGACAGCCCCTGTGCCCCCTGCTCTCAGCTTGGGGTCTGTTTCAAGGAGGGTGTTAAGGCTATTAGTAGGTCCATGGAGGCTATAAATAGAGCCCTCGGCTTCAGCCAACTCACCGTGTTTATGTTTTTGGGTTGCACTGCAACCGTTGTTGGTAATTATAGATGCGTGGGTGAAGATGGGTACTGATGAATAGTTCCTCCTCTTAGTTTCCTCTTTGCACAAGCCCAACACTGGGGGTGTCTGGATTCACAGTCCTATCATGAGGTCCCTCATGTCTAGTCACTGCTGTGCTTCCTGGACAACTCAGGGAACCAGAGAGGTTGAAAGATTTCAAGATAATCCACATCACCATTCACATTACAACCTGTGTAGTCAGTGCCTTCTTTAAGAGAAATAAGGGGACATCAAAAGAAAATTATTCCTCCTTCTGCCTGCACATACTATAAGCAAGCTTTCTATCTTTGGGTGACAAAGCATTTTCCAAATAAATGCAGATAAATGTGTAAAGAGAATTCATGGGTCCAACAGAAATGATGATCTGCAAGGGAACTCAGTGAATGGTAGCACACGTGTCCAGTAAATTTTTGTAATCTGGAATATAAGCTCTTTTGGTACTCCCAAGGGTACATGCAATCTCTTAACCAGTGAAGTGGGGAAGTTACTATTTCCAGATTTTCTCTTGGTTCTCTGGTGTGCCAAGAGAAAGTTTTGGTCGTAGGTCAAGGATTCTCCCTGAGCTGACTATGTGGCTACTAGAATAGTCAGGCACATCTGATTCTGACCAATGGTATGGTTCTAACTGGGCGTACAAGAAGCCAAGAGGAAGATACCCACATCGTGTCCAAGGACAAGGTTCTGAGGTCAGACAAGCATGTGACAGGTCATGAGAAAAAGGTAAGCAGTGAAAGAAGCCAGTCATGGAGGACCACATAGAGTGTGATTCCATGTCTATGAAATGTCTAGAATAGGCAAATTTATAGAGACAGAAAGTAGATTGGTGGTTGTCTGGGGCTGAGGGGCACGGAAGGTTGGAGAGTAATGGCCAAGGAGTGTGGGATTTCTTTTTGGCGTGGGGAAATGTCCTAAAATTGATAGTGGTGATGGATATACAACTCTGTGGATATGCTGGAAGTCATCAAACCGGCTTTAACTGGGTGAACTGTGTGATATGAGAATTATATCTCAATGAAGCTATTCAAAATAAAAGTAAAAAGTGATACACTTGGGGAGCTGAGCTGTGAAAAACCAGAAAAGTTGGATGAGCAGCAGTGAGATGGAGAATGCTAACAGGAGGGGGTCTGCTGGGCAGCCTTGGGAGGGAGGTCAAGCTCTCCAGGCAGAGGGTTTATGCAGTTCTAGCTAGAGCTCATGTGTTTTGAAAAAGGCAGAGATGGCTACTCCCCTCATGTAAAAGACCTCTGCAGATCACAACAGGATTCCTATAAACCACTTCTCCCATTCTAGAGAAATAAATGTGTCTAAAGATTGGATCTGGGGCACCCGGGTGGCTCAGTTGGTTAAGCGACTGCCTTTGGCTTGGGTCGTGATCCTGGAGTCCTGGGATTGATTCCCGCGTCGTGCTGCCTGCTTGGCGGGGAGTCTGCTTCTCCCTCTGACCTTCCCCCATCTTGTGCTCTCTCTCACTCTCTCTTCTCAAATAAATAAATAAAATATAAAAAAAATATTAAAAAAAAAAGATTGGATCTGGTCAGCTTGGTGGATCTCACTCCTGTGATAGGATTATACCTATGGATAAATTAACTTCATTTGTTGGAGCCTAATTAGAAATTTAGCGTGCGCGTCATGTTCCTTGGGGGTTAACTGCTCTTCTGGAGAACGGTAATTTTGTTTCGATTTTATCAGGACCTCACTCGAAGAGGTCCAAAGTTGGCCGATCATTAGAGTGAGAAGGTGGTTTTAGTTACATTTGAGGGAAAACCAAAATTACACCATTATTTCAGCAACAAATAATGGATGAGGAGCCATTTATGCAAGGTTCAGTTCCAGAGAAGGTGCTGTGAGATTTTTTATGCAGTATGTAGCATGCCCTGGTCCTTTTGGGACTCCCCAACCTCATCTCTGACTCTCTGTCTCATAGAGATTCAGAACTGCAGCCCCAAATGCATGTCTGCATTTTTACTTATGTTGTTCATTCTACCTAAAACACCCTTTCTACTTCTCCATCTTGGCTAATCCCTACCTATTCTTCAAGAATCTTCCAAGAAGCATTCCCTGAATTCTCAGGATGGTCTGGGAGTCCTTTCCTATATTCCCACAGCATCCTGTTTATACTCTATCAACACATTTACTGAATTATAAAGGGATTATCTATTTACCTGTTTGTGTCCCCATTGGTCTGGAAGCTCCTTAGGGCACCTCACCAGGTATCTCTGTCCTCAGCCCTTAGACTAGTTCCCAGCACCTAATGTATCTTAATAAATGTGAGCTTTAAAAAATGTGAGCCCTTTGGGGCGCCTGGGTGGCTCAGTTGGTTGAGCGAATGCTTTCGGCTCAGGTTGTGATCCTGGAGTCCCGGGATCGAATCCCGCATTGGGCTCCCTGCTTGGCAGGGAGCCCGCTTCTCCCTCTGACCCTCCCCCCTCTCATGTGCTCTCTCTCTCTCATTCTCTCTGTCTCAAATAAATAAATAAAATCTTAAAAAAAAATGTGAGCTCTTCATTGCAAAAAGGCTATGCAGTGGCCACCTGGAAAGTCTGATCAAAGAAATTTGATGCCATCCCTCTCAACCCCAAATATCACCCCAATCAACGGACCAATTCAAAAGGATCATGGAATGGCAGGTCATTCTCAGTGTCCACAGCCTAGCACAAGGCGGAGCACACAGTAGGCTCTCCCTAAACATTTGCTAAACTGATCTATTTAGAGTTCTAGACTGTCATATGTCTAATTCTCTTACAGCCCACACTTTCAATACCTTAGACATGCCTACCCTGAAATTGTTTTCCACATGCTGAGTGCAGATGCTCGTTCGTTAACTGACAAGACGACACTGGGAATTCTCCTGTACTGGAGCTACACAATTATTCGTTTTTGTTTTTTTTTTAAAGATTTTATTTATTTATTTGACAGAGAGATTGACAGCGAGAGAGGGAACACAAGCAGGGGGGAGTGGGAGAGGGAGAAGCAGGCTCCCCGCCGAGCAGGGAGCCCGATGCGGGGCTCCATCCCAGGACCCTGGGATCATGACCTGAGCCGAAGGCAGACGCTTAACGACTGAGCCACCCAGGCGCCCCCACAATCGTTCAGTTTTGACAGCAGCACCATCTTGGTAACGGAAGGTTCATGTCTGATTATTCAAATATTCATTTACAAAAATGAGTGGGAAACAGAAAAAGAAAATGCTGATATTAGTGAAAATAAGCAGAGAGGTCTCATCAATTTAATAAGTTTAGGATGAAAATAGAAATGATTAGGTGTGCTAAAAGTGGCCAGTCTTTGGCCTCAATTGAATGTTCAATGGAGGATAGGTTGATTGTATGTTCAGTAATGAAGAAAAAGAACAAATTAAAGAGCTCAGTGAAATCTGAAAGCGTAGTGTCAAATATAATATCCAGAAGGCAAGGCATAGTTAGCATTTTTATAATTATTTTTTAAATCTCTGGGAGTCCTTCCATGCCTTAAACAAATAGTATCTACATCTATTGTTTGATGTCCATCCTTTTGATTTTCCTATGTTCTCATGAATGCATTATATATCAAGGCAGGAAATGACTTGTGTCAGATTTGAGATTCTTGAAGCCTTTTCCAGTACCAAAAAGCTTTGGGAGGAGTAACACTTTAAGAGGAAATAACCAACTGAGGACAAAGCTCAAAGATTATATCTTGGCTACAGCCTTCTTGCCAAGTGATTAAAAGCACAGACATAAGAACCAGAAACACCTGGATCGCCTAACAATGTGTCTTGATCAAGTTACTTCATCCCACAAACCTCAGTTTCTTCATCTGTAAAATGGGGATGATGGTAGTAGCTATCTCAGTAGATGGCTATAAGACACCAATGAGTGAATGTGTTCAATATGCTTAGTCCAGTGCCTGGTACTTCCTCTGAGCTTATAATATAGAAACTGTTGTCTAGGAGGGAGGAAGAATGCTGGAGGAAGCCATGGGAGGAACAAAACTTGGCCTACTTCACAAATTGTCTAGGGCCCCACTGGATCCCGAGCTCTATTAAAAACTCAATGCGGAAACACTTACAGCTTCTATTACTACTCCCAGTCTACCCACTGGGTCCTCCTGGCTTCTGCTAGGCTGAGTGGGCGTGTGCTATTTATTCACCTAATGACTCTTTCCAAGTTTGAGAAGTTGGAAACCCTGGTGGTTGTTCCAACCGTTACTTCTTTCAGTTCGCCACCTCTGCACTCAGGAAGGTGTGTCTTCTGCATTACTGTCAACCTGCGTTTTGATTTTTCAGTTGTCTGAGGCTCCCAGGTCTTTGAAATAGGTGATTACTGGCTCCACAATTAAACAATCAGCAGAGGCTGGGTTTAGGATATGCAGTTAGAAACAACACGGGCCAGGTGAGCTCTGTGTGATGAATGCCGGGCCCCACCACCACCTCGTTCACCATGCCAACCCTCTGTGTTTGTGGGGACTCTACCCTCATTCAGACAGCATTCTCACCTAACTTCTTTAATGGCTGATGAGGGTTTAATGACATGATTTCTTACTGTTTAACATTATTTATTATTATTGCTCCCGTTTATTCAAAAATTTTGAGATGATCTCGTACCTCTCAGGTTGTATTCAGACCCCAAATGCCCCTAAGGAGCAAAAGCCCACAACAGCAGAGATGGGGTCCAACAGAGGAGGGGAACAGTGGCAGAAAACATGGAAGAAAATGAAAGGCAAGATGGAAGAAAAACACTCAAGGTAATGATGGCAAAGCACCCAGCCCAGGGTCAAGAACATAGTGGCAAGTGCTTAGTAGTTTACATGTCTACCTTTTAAATCTTTCTTGTCCCATCAGGCTGCCCTAGTTTTTTCACTTGTGAAATGACTTACAGACAAAATCAGTAGTTCCAAATATCTTTGTGAAGCTCTCTCCTTTCCACAGGCAGGCGTTCCACAGGCATTGTCAACACTCCATCTACATTTACTCACTCCCCACCTGCTCCCCCTCACTTGACCTTGACCTTCCTGCCCAGTTCCCCACTGTAGTGGCTCTCCCTCAACACCAGCCATGGCCTTCTCCAATGGGCGCCCCCCACCTACGCCTCACTGGCCCCCCCAAAGGCTCTGACGCTGTTGATCAGTCTCTTCATCTCAAAAGCCTCTTCCCTGCCTCCCTGCCTCCCTGTACCCACTTTCCCTTTCTTCTCTTTCTGGCCCCTTTTGCTTTGCCCACTGCTTTCAGTGATTGAGTTGAAAGATCTGTCTCTGGCTGTCAGCCCTTCTCACAGGACATGGCCATCCTTTGCCGTGATTTCAACTACCTACAGGTAAACAATTTTCATGTTTTTCTCCTCATCTCTGACCTAGTTTTTGAGCATTGAACTCACATAAGCAAGTACGTGCTGGGCCTCTCCACTTGGTCATCCCACAGGCATCTCAAGTTCAGCTGGCACAAAACTGAATTAATTGCTTACACCCTCTCCTCCCCACATCATCTGTAGTTACTCAAACCAGGACGCTGGGTGTCACCTTAGGTTTCTCATTTCCCTTCCCCTCCCACCCTTCCTCCTACTACACGTCCACTAAGTCACGGGGATTCTGTCTTTCCAAAACATCTCTGTTCCTTTCATGCTCCCACTGTCTCGGTTGCAACTCTCATGTTTCCTTGAATTATCTCGATAGATTCCTAGCACGTTTTCCTGACTCCTCTGTCTTTCCACCTTCAGGCCCATTCTCCCCTGGGATACTTAAAATGAAGGTCTGCTAAGTCACTACCTTACTTAACGTCTAGCTGGCGGCTCCCATTGCTTATAGGGGAGAATAAAAACCCTTTGCCGAGCCTGCAAGGGGCTCTTTGACCTGGCCCCCCTATTTCATCTCTACTCTTCTCCCTTTCTCCCTTCTCTCACTCCAACTTAGACCCTGGCCATCAAACTTTTAGAAGTTCTCCCCAAAGCATTATGCTGTTCTACATATTTGCAAATGTAAATCTATGTATTTTGTATTTGCATCTCATTCCCACCTAGACAAGTGCCTATTTCTTCTTGGAGGCCCAGCCCAAGCATTATCTCTCTCTTGTCTTCTCTAACTGCCCCCTCCCCGTCCTCAGAGAACAGACTACTTTCTCTGATCTGCCACAGTCTATCTTTGTAAGTGATCTACCCACACTCTTTTACAGGTCTGTCTCTCTGCTAGACTGAAAACTCCTTAAGGGAGCGGATAATGTCTTACCAGTCTTTACCCTTACCCCTGCACCCTGGGCCTGCCATAAAGCAGGCATTTTTTCCATGTGTGATCAATACATGAACACAGCGCCTCATTATCCTTCTAATCAACCAGAATGGAAAACTCAAGAAGCCACCTGTGCTGGCTTCAGTTTCAGTGCCAGTCGCTCAGTCTGGGCAGCTCAGAGCAGCTTCCTGAGCCTTCCACCAGTGCAGAGAGCATCCAAGCTGCCCTGAAGGGTTCACTGTCATTTGCTGAGCGGGAGTCAACAGCGATCCTGCTGATAGGATGGCCTTTGTCTCCTTGAACCCCAGTCCCACACCCTACAGACTGTGCATCTTAAAGGTCATGGTCCTGGGCGGTCCTTATCAATCAAAGCATCAGTAGAGAAGAAAAAATCCCACTCTGGGATATGGCGAGACATGTTGGTTTCAAAACATTGCAGATCATTAAATGAGTAATGTTAATGTGATCTCAGAATAATAAACACACCCCCACATGGATAATAATATCAGTTGCATTATCAGCAAAGGAACAAAAAGCAACATTTGGCTGCAAGGACTATGGAAGAGACGTCTGTATGGGTAATTCCAGGTCTGTCAGGGCAGGTAAATTGCATTTTTTGACTACCATCCCCCCCACCCAATGTGGACACTCATTCCCAAATCAAATCTTTCTTCTGAGGTAGGTATATGATTTGGGAGAAGTGAAGAGAAGGAGGGAGCACACACTTAGAGGAAGAAAACAAAGGCCTTCGTTTTCTAAAACTGTCACTCACTCTGATTGGGAAAGACTTTCTCAAGAATTGAAAATGTCCTGCACAGGAAGTAACGCTTCATCACACGGCTGATAATCAGCCTCGTGCTTGTCAGGGATTGGTTTTTCCCTTCTGTGGCAAGAGGATGGTTACAGGCGAGCTTGGACATCTTCCCCACCACTCTGATAGTCATTTAAACATATCTTGTACCTATCTTCCAAAATGTTTGAGCACACTGGTGCTACTGCATCAAATTCATATGGAAGAAGACTCACAATGGTGGGTGGGGGTTGTCTGCCATTTCAGTGAGTTTCCATGGAGCCAGACCAACACACTTCCCCTAATAGCCTTTTTGTTTAGAGGTTCTAGCAGGGGAGCACAGCTACTCGTATACCCTTGACCGAAGAACAGTCCTCCTCTATCGGGGAAGATCGTCCTCTTCGACCGAGCGCACAGCTTCGGGAGGGATGCACATGGAGCAGTGAGGGAGGAAGGGGACACCTGCATAGCCAGCCAGATCAGCCGAATCAACCCTGGCGATCAATGGGGTGACAGATGTCACAGCCAGATTGCCCTCACATCCCCCCAATAGCCTTTTTGAAATGGCAGCTTGCATGGAGCTTGTACATGTATCAAGTTAAACAAAATGCACTTTCTTTCACCCTCCAACTAACTTGCCCCTGCCCTTCCTCTCTCTGATACCCAGTTCTTTCCCCACCCCACCCCCAATCCAGTATCTTAAAGGACTCTTATCCTTAAAGAAAACCACCAGTCAGCTAATTCACTCCAAGGTATTGGCTACTCAATGTGTTTATATTTAGAAGAAAGATAAGTACTTTATCCAAAGAAATGACTCTCTAATGGTGAAGTTTCTAGCCTTATCATGGGAGCTGGTGGGACTTTCCAGTGCCTCTCAAGCCTACAACATTGGTGGCCACCAATGATGAGGATACATAAGCATGACCCTCATGCCTGGGTCACAATTTATTCCCAGACAAGAGGCTGGTAGCTTTCTTCACAATTATCAAGTTGCCTTTATGCAGTGCCTGTTTAAGCTTTTTTTCAGAAGCACTTAGCAGAGTAAGATAAATCCCAAGTCTCCTTGCCCCATACCCAAAGATCCTTAGCATATTGCCACTCTATCCCAGACTTCTTAGGAGGATAAGAAGGTTCTCATCCCATGAGCCCTTAGATGTGTCATTTTTAAGATTCAAGTCATATGGTAATCTTACAACAGATATATAAGAGTACTCATGCATTCATTTATTAATCACTTATTAAGCTCCTGCTGTGTGCCAGAAATTGTTCCAGAGATACACCAAAAGTCAAAATTGACAAAGTCCCCACCCTGGTCAAGCTTAAAGCTGGAAATTGGTTTAAACTATTTCCATCTGTCTCCAGAAAGCAGAACTAGGACAAACGGGTAGGAGTCTCAGGGAATCAGATTTCTGTTTCATATACTATACGACCAAATATGGAATGGTAATGAGCTCCCCATCACTGGAGGAGTGTGGGAAGAAGCTGCATGACTGCTTGTTGCAGAGAGATTCATGCATAAAGCTGGACTACCCATTGCCTTCAATTTTTTTCTTTTAGCAGCAGGGATCTGTTTTTGAGCAAAATCTTATCTTAATATAATAAAAAGCAGAGTCACTGGGTTGCAGTGGCAAATATGGCTCCAGAGGCCTCTCTGAATTCTCCTCTGTCCATGAAACCTTAGATATCCACAAGCCGCTGGATGAGGGGATCACGAAGCTCCCAGCTTACCCTAGTGTCCTGGGGATCTGTGAAGCTAAGCAGGATGGCAAAAGCTTCTCACCAGAGTCTTCACCTCCCTCGTTCCTGCTTCCACCTTTTCCTGGGAAGCTGCTGAAGCCAGATAAAAGAGGCAGAGATTCTGGGCGTACAAGTAGGAGGACATTTAATGAATGCTGTCTGAGGATGTCACTATAATACGAAGACATTTTTTTTTGGCTGGACCTGAAGATCATAGCGTGGCTCCTCCAGCTCCAAAAAGAGCACATTGCCTGGCATCCTGAACCTTAAGGAAAAGCCAACAGTTTCAAAAGGATGAAAAGGACCCTTGTGGGAAGAAGGTAAGAGCCCAGATGGAAAGAAGGCACTCACAGGCCACTCGATGAAACACATAAGAACTCGTATGCACCGTTCTCTGATGACCCCACGTGTATTCTTTATCTTCTAACATAAGGCTGACTTCCTAGTAATGGACCCTATCATCGCACCCAGATGTACCATGTTTAACTACGAGATTTCACGTTATTCTGCAATCTGGAGCAGGGAGTCGGAGAAGTATTTTCCTTTCAGGTTTCATGCCTGGAAAGTCCCAACCCCTTTGGGCACCATGTACTTGGAAAGGAAAAGCTTCAGCAACTCAGAGGACTTGGGGCTGGCAGCTACTCACTGGCTGGGACTGGCGTCGGGATGTGGGAGGTGGGAGAGGGGAACCTCGCAACTTGAAACAGAGCTCGAGGTCCTCCCAGGCAGGTAGCCACCACATAGAGCTTCAAGTTTGCCCAGTCATAACCTTATCATCCTTCCAGCTAGAATTTTCCTGACAGTTCCAGAAAAGCTTATCGAAATTGGACTCACATCTATCCTCATAGTCTAAACTGTGAGCAAAAGTAAGTGAGTCAGCTGAGCTTTCCTTAAACCCATGGTTTTCCAAAACGTATAACATACATGAAACATGATTTGGTCGGGGGCGGGGGGCGGGGAGATGTTAATAGGTGTGAGTCAATAGAATTCTGAAGAGCACTACTTTAGGAAATTCTAGTTGAAACAAAACTAAGTGGGTTTCTATAAAACGAATAGTCCTGGGAATGAAGGGCCCAGCATAGGGAATATAGTCGGTGGTATTGTAATAGTGTTGTATGGGGACAGATGGGAGTTTCACCTGTGGTGAGCACAGCATGACATACAGACTTGTCAAATCACTATGTTGTACACCTGAAACTATTGTAACTTATGTGTCAACCATACTTCAAAGAAAGAAAGAAAGAAAGAAAGAAAGAAAAAGCAGATTCATTACTGTAGGACTTTTCAGAGCCTAGAAGATGTAAATTGGGACCCTCCAAAAAGAGAATAAATTATACAGTGTTTCCCAATTTCATTTGAACTCCAAATATTTTATGTCACAGAGCAACTCAAAGCACTCCATTTTTCCTGAAACACACTTTGCAAAATGCTCTGATAAGCCAAACTCTTAACCAATTATATGAATTTAGCGTTTTGTTTTTCATTAAAGTAAGCCAGGATATCCAAAGTACATCAATGTCTTATCTACCATCTTGGGAGACAGGACTGCACATACATGAATTGTTCACATGACTGAAGCTTCAAACACCAAAACCATTCAACAGTTTTATCTAAAAATCTTACTAAAGTGTACTACACGCATCTCTACTTTTGATTATTAAAAACAAAACAATATATTCTGAGTATAAAAGTAAACACATGCTTATTTTCAAAAGCTTATAAATTCTGAAAAAAAAATAAGGCAAAAGTTACTCACAGATCCATAACTATTAACATTTGGCATAATTTTTCTTATTCTGCATCAGATGGATGCTGAAGTATTTTTTTTAAATGTTTCACAATTCACTTAATGTTTTTGATATCATCAAACATTCTTTGAAAATATGTTTTAATGGCTCTCACCGTAATATAAATGTATCATACTTTACTTTTAACCATTACTTCACTGGATAAATCAGTTGTTTTTATTATAAATAAGGATGAGCATCTTTTTGCAGAAAGCTTTGTCTCTATTTTTTTCTTTTGAATAGATCTCTATAAGTGGAATTCATATGTCAAAGTATATAAATATCTGTAGGATCTTGATACATACAAATTGCCTTCCGAAGAATTTGCACCATTTACATATTCCCAGCAATTTATACAAGGGTTATTTTACCACACCCTCACCAACATTAAATACTATTATTTTTTTTAAATCACTGTTAATTTGATAAGTTAAAACTGCCATAACTGTTTTGACTTTTTATTACCATTAAATTTAAACATTTGCTATCAATATTTTCTACATATAATATGCCTATTTTTCTCCTGTAGCCTTAATATTTTTCTCATTGATTTGTGTGATTACTGACTCTCAAGATTACTGACTATACTATTTGTGACAAATAATTTTCACAGTTTGCTGCTTACCTTTAAATTTGTTCATAATGTATAATTAAATAATCTGGTTTTAAGGCATAAATATGAATATCTATTTATATAAAAATATGGCTCCTTTTTTTTTTAATTTCTTCCTTTGTTTTCCTGATTAGAGAATCCTTTCTCATTCCTCTGGGTGTTTTATGATTTTTTTAAATCCTTTTTTATTTTTTAAATATGGTGTGCTGCTTGCTTTTTAAACTGAATAAAACATTTTGTTAATGACTCAGGGTGATAGTTTTGAACAGCATTTAAAGCTTGGTGCATGAAACAGAACATCCCTAGCAGCCACTGAAGTAGGTAGAGAGAATTCTTTCCATTCTCTGTGACCTCAGACTCCTGAGATTTGCTGGTTCTGTGGCTGATTTTCGGTTTTGATCTCTTTTTTTTTTTTTTTTGACATTAGGCTCCCAGCTCTCACTTCCTATTGCAGAGAACTGTCTGCCACTCACAGCACTCCCTACTTTGAACAGCTCACACCCTAAATCACCATATTTATATTACAGTGGACTAATGATGTGTACAGTTGAGTGTGGGTGTGGAAGACAGAATCATGTCCTTAGTAAAGATGTTTTCATCCTAATCCCTGGAAGTCCTGGATATATTATGTTACATGGGAAGGGGGAATTCAGATTGCTGATCAGCTGACCTTGAGATGTGGAGGCCATTCTGGATTACAGGGTGGGCCCAGTGTAATCACAAGTTTCCTTAGAAATGAAAGAGAGGAGCCAGAGTGTTGGAGTGATCTGATATGAGGAAAACTCAGTCAACCATTGCTGGCTTTGAAGGCAGGAGGTGGCTACAAACCAAGGAATTCAGGAAGCTGGAAGCTAGAAGCTAGCAAAGGAAAGCGCATGGGGTCTCCCCGAGAGCCTCCAAAAAGGAATACAGCCCTCCTAGGACCTGATTGTAGCCCAGTGAGAACCATTTCAAACTTCTGACCTCCAGAATTGTAAGACAGTAAATTTGAGTTGTTTTAAACTACTAAGTTTGGGGTGATTTGTTACAGCAGTAATAGGCAGCTAACAAACTGAGTCTAGAAGTCTCCATGGGGTTTAGAGCATGGCCTTGATGACTGCTATTTTGGCTGCTCTGATGTTTTATCCCTGCCCCCCCCCCCCTTCCTCCCAATTATTTCCATGGTTGCTGGAAATCTAGCCTCCATCTAGATCATGCATGAGGTGGGGCATTATTATTTTACAGGAATTGGTCTTGACAAATTACGTTGCAGACATTGGGTCAAAGGATGAAGTAGAAGGAAGCTGGAGAGACAAAGTATTTAACAGGTTTTTCAGAGAAATCACATGGTGGACCTTCTGCCCACTTTGGAAGAAGAACATCCAAAAGAAGGTCATGACCCCTGGACTGGGTGAGAGCATCACCATTTAACTGATGTCTGTACTGGCTCAGATAACCAACACTGTCTGTAGATGAATTCCCCTCTGTCTAAAAGACTGGGTAGTTCAAGGGTGTGAGACACAAGAAATCTACTCAGCAGAAAGAGATTTTGGGAGTAGATTGGGGAATAAATGGAGTCTATGTCACGAAGAGCCTTGGATCCAGACCAAGTGGTAGAGTGTGGAGCAGCCCAATAAAAATGCAGGTAGACTTCAAGAATATTACATAAGGAAGCATAAGGGAGGCTCAGGAAAGTTGGGGCCAGCATTGGGCAGAGGTAGATCATTTAGTTAGTCTACATTGGCAGACTACACTACACTACACTACACTCAGACCCACTGTGAGTGTGGGTCTAAAATGCATCAGGACATTTGCCCAGTGGCCTAAATAGAACCTGCACTTAGATAATTTATTGTAATGGATGCTGAAGAGGAATCTGAATAGTGTGTCTTCTTTATCCCTGCCTCCCTAATGTCTACCATAGTGTCCTGCATATTGTAAGTGCTCAATCTTTAAATCCCATTCTGGGTCTAGTAACATAGATCTGATACTGCTCCTTGATAAAAGTTTCCAGCCTTAACATGAAAGATTCATGTTGTCAGAACATTAACAAAATGTTTTATTCAGTTTAAAAATGCAGCCCTAGCTCAATCTTACTTAGGAAGCCAAAAGAGCAATGAAGAAGTATTTTATTAATATATTAGAATTCTTTTTTTTTTTCCCCAATGGAGAAAAAAAATACTAGCTTTCTCTAAGTTATAAGATTTGGAGTGATATTTTGGAAAAAAGGGTGTTATATGAAAACAATGGATCGTGGATCACCACATCAAAAACTAATGAAGTATTGTATGGTGACTAACATAACATAATAAAATTAAAAAAAAAAACAGTTAAAGGTAAAGAAGGAATAATAATAATAGCTTATGTCATAGTTTAATATGTAGTTTTAATAACTGAATGCATGTATGGCATTTAGAGAGCAGTGCCTGGTGTCAATGCACTCTAACTAGATGCTGACTATCATTCTGATTCTTCAACATTTTTACATGTTCTTCATTGATTAAAAAATAATACCCAGAAAAATATTAACTTGAAATCATAATTTATAACAAGACCAAAGAATATATGTGTGTTATTTATGAGAAAAGACGGTAGCTAATGGACAATGACAAGACAATCTTTACAAATATAGGCTAGCATATGCGACACACAGAGTTATGGAAATGAAAGCATAGATTTAAATATATTTTCTTGGCTGTGTTCATTACTTGAAGGATCATGTAGTGAATCCTTTACTAAAGTAAAGAATATTTCTTCAAGCTTGTATTACTACTACAATTTTTTAATACATTGATTTTTATAGAGAGGGTCTCATTCAAATAGGAAACCCCAGGATAAATGAGCCAAATAAAGTGTTTCACGCTGGGTCTAAAAACATGAGCACCAAGATGAAAGGTAACACAGAGATCAGATGTATCGGGCAATGTCAATGAAGCCATATCCTTCAGCGAATAAAATTCACTTTCAAAGTACTGGCTGGGGCACAGAAAGAGTCATAGGAAATTGACAGCCACCCTACACCCAAATGTAAGAAAAGACCAACTCATCTAGAAGACAAATTAAAATAAAAAACATAAAACAATTTAAAAAACTCCCTTTTAATTAGGAACACTGACTCCATGTTTGCTGTTATGGAGGAGGGGAGAGGTCACATCCATTTGCTGTCATTGAGGAAGCAGTAGGATGGGAAGTGGGTCTGAGGTTGCCAGTGTAGACTAACTAAATGATCTACATTTAATACGAAGGACTGTTAAATGTACAACTTCAAGACCACTGTATTAGTTATTCCAACACTTTCTTCTCAACAACCTGCTCTCCAAAGTTCCTAGATATGCTGATAATCTGAGCCCTTGTTCTTGATGGAAATGCAGTGTTTAAATCTAAGTGAGGCCCAAATGGATTTTATTACTGACTTATGTGAGCACCATGATCCCTGCTCACATTTGTGGAAACCTGTAGGTTCTTCTGTTTCTAAAAAAAAATACTTCTGAGCTTTTGGAAAAGAAGTTGCTCATCACTGGCAGTTAGTGTGGGTTCACTGATAAAGAGTTATGCCGGGGCTCCTGGGTGGCTCAGCTGCTTAAGCAGCTGCCTTTGGCTCAGGTCTTGATCCCAGGGTCCTGGGATCGAGCCCCGTGTGGTGCGCTCTGCTCAGTGGAGAGCTTTCTTCTCCCTCTCCCTCTGCCTGCTGCTCTGCCTGCTTGTGCTCTCTATCTCTCTATCAAATAAATAAAATCTTAAAAAAAAAAAGAGTTATGCCAACATACTTTGCTTTTGATGAGGTTTCTAGTGTGTGAAGTGGAAGGAGCAGCACAGACAGACACTGTGTACCTTGATTTTGGCAAAGCTTTTGACAAGGTCTCTCATCGTGTCCTTACAGAAGCTGTGGACTGTAGGATAGTATAGTTGATGGAATGTTCTTATGGTGGCCAAAGAACACTGAATGCTGGGCTGACCAGGAGGAAGACTCTCCTCTTAGTGCTTGAGGGCACCTAGACCTTGGCCTGTCCCAGGACTTTTATCAAAGGAGTTGGATGAAGCCTGTATCAGGTTACCCAGCATGCTCACAACCATTTGGAAGATTTTCAGTTCATGCTTCTGGTGGCAGCCAGGAAAAGGAAAGAGAAGATCTCTGAGATGCACTAGTTTGGGTCCTAGGGAGATGTCCAAACCTGGCTGCACATCAGAAACACCTGGGGCCATGTTGAAAAACATAGACACCCAGACCTTCCCCCAGGCCTACTTCACTAGGATTTCAAGGGGTAAAGTCCTGGCTTTTTTTTTTTTAACTTCCCTATATAATCCACAGACAATCAGCCCAGCATCCCATCTTTAGAACCATTGCATTGGTGGGATTTAGTAAAGGAGCCTTTCCAGGGTCATAATAGAGCTGGCAGTCTAGAGATCTTCAAGGGCTTTCAAACCAAGAGAAAACCCTTCCCTACACTCTGGCTCAATCCAACCTTGACCCTTCTTCATGGGGACAGAGCAGGCCAGGGAGGGGAGGAACACAGCACCTGACAACGAGCGCACTGGCTGTGAAGTCAGCCACGTTTGGAGTCAAGCCTTGTTTCTATGACCTGTCTACTGTGCAAGCGAGAGTATGGGCCTCCATTGTATACATAAGTGGCCAACTGATGCAGCTATGACCATTATGAGTCTGTTCGGCAAACTCTCGAGTTCTGTGGATCTTGAGTCTGTAGTTTTTACCAGAACATGCTTTTTTCCAGCTCCGCCCAGAGAAGGAAAGAAGCCACCATCTACTGACCATCAACTGTGTGCTGGGCACTAGGTCCCTCACAGATCTAATCTCATTTCCTTTAATGGTCACCAAAACCCTTGTTTTTGCCCATGAGAAATCTGAGCCTCAGAGAGGTGAAATGACTTCCCCCGAGTCACTCAGCTAGAAAGGGACAGATAGATATCAAGAATTTGGCTGATAAACTTGCACTGAGGATTCCCCGTGGCACTTTTAAAATGGTTAATATAAGGAGTGGAGAAAGCTTTGCCCTTTAAAAAATCTAAATAGAGACATTTTGAAACTGCGAGGGAGGGGGAAAGTCACACCACCTACACTCCCCACTACCTGAACACTCAGCAAGTAGCCAGAGGAAAAGCCCGACAAATAGACCGTCATTGCTTGGTCTCTTTCTCTTTCTCTCTCTCTCTCTCTCTCTCTCTCACACACACACACACACACACACACACACACACACACACACACACATCCCTGGCCACCTTATTTAAAATTATAATACCTCCCCAAGTACAGTCTTATTCTTTTCCTCTGCTTTATTTTTCTTCTTACCACTTAACCATCATCCCACAAACTATCATTTGGGTTATTTATCTTGTTTATGGTGACTCATCCCCACTAGAATGTTAGATCCTAGAGGGGAAGAATTTTTGTCCATTTTCTTTATTTCAATATACACATTGCCCAGAAGAGAGTGAACATTGACATTCAATAAATATTTGTGGCGTGAATGAATAGAAAAAGCCTAGAAATGTAAATATCATAAATGTTGAAATTAATTGTAATCTCTTTAGACAGCTACATGTTCTAGCTTTTCTATTACAAATATATACTATTTGTATCATAAGAATTTTTAAAAATTGTCTCTGTCGTCCAGGTTATTACTGATTTCAAGCTAAAGTGAGAGGGAAGATAGGACCAGATTTATCTTCTAGAGGGCAAATGTGCTGGGTATTTCAGCTCTGAACCCACTTTCTACCCTTCCTCACTCTGCTCTGTGCCTTGCTCTATCATCCTCTTTGAACTGAATCAACAAGCTCACTTGACCTTTGGCTTCCGTTTGGGAAAAGAATGAGGTTGGGCTGCTACCCATGGGCTGTGTTCCTCTACCCAAGCCCGGTGCCTGGCAGGCGCCTTCTAGGTGCCCCTCCTCCCTGGGGGTCTGTAACTGCTCCTGCCCTTGCCTCCCCCGGGTCTTTGGGTGTAACAGCTCTTCATCCTTGCATGACCTGGAGCACTTCACAGCCTTTGCTGGTCTTCTTAACTCTGTCCATACCTTTTAAATAGTCCCTTCATTAAATTTTCCTCAATTATCCAATTGAGTATGCCACCAGTGTCTTGCTGGGTTTCTGACTGACAGTGTGCAAAATGGGGAAATGTGCCTACAGTCCGAAGAGCTAATGTCTAATGCCCCGTTTCTTCACTGGTTTGCTCAAGGCCAAAGCCTCAAGGCTCTTTGGGTTCAAATCATCGGAAAACTAAGAAATTTGGGCAAGATGACCTCTGATATTCTGTGATTTTAAGAAACCCTTTGCTTAGAGAATGAAATAGTTACTTCTCTATTAGCTAGAAAATGTTAACTTGATCCGGATTCTGAAAAGAGCCCAGTTTTCCAGAACCTTATCCACAATTGTTGTAGCTATACTACTGACAATCAATCTGAACTTGGCAATAAGACAGCCAACAAATCCCAGTCCTCTCTTTGCCCTCACTTTAGCTACGTGTCAGTAAGTTGCTGTAAAATCGGGGTTACCTTTTTTAAAACAATCATTACACAAATAACACATCTTTAAAATAGAAAAGTCAGAATCTGTAGCTAGCAAAGAGATAATTCCTGAGCACTTGCTGTGATGAGCACTGGGTGTTGTATGTAAGTGATGAATCACTAAATTCTACTCCTGAAACCAATATTACCCTCTATGTTAACTAACTAGAATTTAAGTAAAAACCTGAAACCACAAAAAATAGAGAGATAATTACTTTTAACATTCACAGTTGAGTGTTAAATGAGTTAATGTATGTAAAATGCTTACCATGGGGCCTGGCACATTGTAAACAGTTAAAAAATGACACGATTACCCACCTCTCTTCCTTCTCTACACGCAGACAGCTTTCCTGATCTGCCTCTAAGGATTCCGTCCTCATTCTCGTAATTAACTGGGCCCGTGTGCCCTTCCCTAGACACACAAGACACACTGATGGTGTTTCATGGTATCTCCATTAGAGACGTTTGAAGATTTTAAATAAACTTGACACTGAAATTAACTTCAATCGGCAGTTGTCCCCCCTTGACCTTCCTCCTGTGCCAGATACTGTAAGTGTGCAGAGAGAACAGCAAGGCACCATTGGAACCCAGTCGATCTGGTGACTGAAAAAGGCAGTTTACGTTCTTACTCCCATTTATCCAACACATATTTATTTGATGCCTGCTGTGTTTTGAGCCATGGCAGAAACACCAGGATGAATCAGATGTTAATGTTTTCTTAAAAGAAGTGTCTGGGGGCACCTGGGTGGCTCAGCCGGTTAAGCCTCTGCCTTCAGCTCAGGTCATGATCCCCGGGGTCCTGGGATGGAGCCCCGCATCGGGCTCCCTGCTCTGCAGGAAGCCTGCTTCTCCCTCTCCCACTCCCCCTGCTTGTGTTCCCTCTCTCGCTGTGTCTCTCTCTGTCAAATAAATAAATAAATAAAATCTTTAAAAAAAAAAAAAGGAAAGAAATGTCCGTCAGAGGGTGGGGAAAAATCAGATAGCTTATGAATACAGGTAGAAAGTGACGTGGGCCATGGAGAAGTAGGGCTGGAGTGCTGTGGCCCTTCGTGACAGGAAAGACTCGAGAAAAGAGAGTAGAGTTCATACAAATGCAGGTCACTGACGCCTGCTGTGGGTAGTGACTCAACCTGTCTTAAGACAATTACCTTAAACGTAAGGATGTGGTCCGTGTCGAGGGCATTTTGTTCTGCCAGGACGGAGATGCTGGCCAAGTCTGTCATGTTGTACGCCTTTATATCTGCAGTCCCCCTCACCGCCACAGCCACCGTAACTCCTACCCATGGCAGCAGTGTGTCCAGCCCTGAATCTGGACCTGTGCCCTTTGCCAGTCTCATCTTGATCAAAATGGCCCCTCTATATGTCCGTTGTCCTTCAGGGTCCCCGGGTGGTTGTGGCCAGTCCTCAGAGAAATACTCATGTTTAAAGCACAGTGGATACTTAGTCAAGGTAATAACCAATCAGTGGGTTTTGACCAGCTCAATCACAGAAAAACCTCAATAACTAGCTGGGACACTGCGAAGGTTAATGCAACTTCGGTTTGGTTATCACATTGAACTCTCTATGAATGGCATCAGCTAATGTTGTGCCAAGTGCAATCTACTCACCAAAACTTGGAGGCCCTGACTGAGAAAGCCACAGGGTTTTAACAGCTAGACTTGTCAGATGAAAGGACAAACGTTTTTAGATAAAACATATCACAAGTAATTACATGTTTTAAGCATGCTAATGGCAAATGGCTAATGCATGTGCCTTTGTAGATGTCTTTCCGAGTTGCATCTGTATCTTTGTCAATATAACAACATCTTACCTGGGTATAACACCGTGTGATTTGGGTAACACATCATTCTTTTACAAGACTGTATTCTGGAAAGGTCAGCACTGTGCCAGCCCACCCACAGCCTCTTCTGTGGGGATCCACCCAGCCCACACTTCCTGCTGAAGGGGCAGGCCCAGACTGCCACATTAAGTATTCAGTGCCCCACCTCCTCTGTCCAATGATGACTAACCCCGGCCCAGGCCCTTGGGCCGACTGGACACACAAGGAATTACAGTCTGCCCTAAAAGATGGACTGGACCAATCAGATTCTCTCTTAAGGCCCTGAACTTGAAGCAAACATAGCCATCAATTAGTACTAGGACCACAAGAAGACATGTAGTGTGTTGCCTAGTCATAGAAATCAAAAATCCATGAGCTCCTGCAGCTGAACAGCCAGGAACCTTTGTGACTCTAGAGTCACTTTTGAGCTCTGGGCTCCTTGAGGCCAAGACTTAATATGGCTCCTGTTCTTGGATTTCCATGAAAATTCCTTTATCATTTAAAAATAATGTGACAGGGGTGCCTGAGTGGCTCAGTCAGTTAAGAGGCTGACTTTTGATTTTGGCTCAGGTCATGATCTCAGGGTCATGAGATAGAGTCCCACTTAGGGCTCTATGCTCAGCTGGGAGTCTACTTCTCTCCCTCTCTCTCTCTACCTCTCCCTCTGCCCCTTACCCTGCTTGGGCTCTCTCTCTCTAAAATGAATAAATAAACCTTTATAAATAAATAAATAAATAAATAAATAAATAAATAAATAAATAAATAAATAAAATGTGACATAATACAATATGCTAAAACCCTTTGTCTCCAGCTGACTTGAATGACTTACTATTCCTCGCTCGAAGAAGAGCCAGACTGAAAACAATGAGAAATTAAAACTGGGTCCCAGCTGAACTCCTTCCTGGGCCATGAAGTCTTCTGGAGAAATCATGAGAAGAAAGACAAACTGGCAATGTCTTAACCACTACTGGGAAGGCAATAGAAACCAAAAAAAGAAAAAAGGGAACCGAAAACCTTTAAAGACGACTTGGAAAGTGTGTGCGTGTTGAGCCCCCTTTTGAGTATACGGTGACTTATAGAACCGACTCCATGAGTGGAGAAGCCACGGCCTCCTCAAGCTCTCTCCCATGAGCGAGACGTAGCATTTGAACAACCAGACTTAAAATAGACGACGAATGACTGATTGCTGGTGATGAGATACACTAAAGGCACAGGAGTCCCAAGTGATGGAAGCCAGTTCACAGGAAAAACAGATCGGATTTGAGGCCATTTCAAAAGCAGGTGCTCGGTGTAGGGCGTGTCTACACGGCCCTAGTTTTTGTTTCCACTCGGCTTTGGAAACTAAATGATGCTGCTCTCTATTTAAAAATGTAAATGTATTGGGTCATATAGACCATGTCTAAATAAAACACAGTTTCCAAATATCGCCTCAGTGGTGGTATTCCACGGCCAAAGATACTTCATGGCTTGGAGTTAAATACAGTTTGGCCACTATCTAAATATTCCAATTGATTTAGAAATTGAATGATTATCATGCTTGATCCGTGAAGACATTCCAGTAGTTTAAAAACTAAACTGTAGGGGCGCCTGGGTGGCTCAGTTGGTTAAGCGACTGCCTTCAGCTCAGGTCATGATCCTGGAGTCCCTGGATCGAGTCCCGCATCGGGCTCCCTGCTCAGCGGGGGGGTCTGCTTCTCCCTCTGACCCTCCCCCCTCACATGTGCTCTCTCTCTCATTCTCTCTCTCAAATAAATAAATAAAATCTTTAAAAAAAAAAAACTAAACTGTAAATTGAATTTCTCACTACTCGGATCAATTTTTTCTATGCCTGCATTATACTAATTGTGTCTTCTTGTCAAGGGGAAGCAGTGTGGTGATGTGGCTAAGTTACAGACTTTGGAGACAGGCTTGAGTTCAAATCCAGATTCAATGACTCTCTAGTTATGTGGCCTTGGGCAAGTTTCTCCTGCAGTGTCTTTATTTCTCAAATAAGGATGATGATAATAATAGTACATACCTTACAGGATGTTGTAAGACTTAAATGAATTAATGTACATTAAATGCTTAAAGCAGGGATGCCTGCATGGCTCAGTCGGTTAAGTGTCTGCCTTCGGCTCAGGTCATGATCCCAGGATCCTGGAATCAAGTCCCGTGTTGGGCTCCCTCCTCAGTAGGGAGCCTGCTTCTCCCTCTGCCACTCCCCCTGCTTGTGTTCTCTCTCTCTCTCTCACACACATAAATAAATAAAATCTTGAGGAAAAAATGCTTAAAGCAATCCCCTGGCACATAGGAAATAATCTACAAATGTTTGCTTCTATTACTCGTATTATTTTCATTGAACTCACAAAGTAAATCATTGAGGACATGGAAATATTGTGCTTGGTGTGTACTTTTGTAATTTTGTTTAAAACTCACAAGGGGAGGGTAGGAATTATCATCTCAGTTTTACCGTTGCAGATGCGAAGCATGGAAAAAAGTTAACTAATTTGTGAAAAGTTGCCTGGTTATTAACTGGCAGAGTTAGGATTCATTAATTCACTCACTAATTCACTCAACATGTTTTTATTGAGCACTGGCTACATACTATCTTAGGTGCTGGAACACAGAACCAACCAGACAAACATGCTTGCTTTCAATGAACTTACTTTCAACTAGGCGAGACAGTCAAAAAACAGGAGAAGTCAGTAAAATGTACAGTAGGGGGGATAGTGGAGTATTCTGAGTAAACAAAAACAGGCAAGAGGAGAAAGAGCATGTGTGTGTGTCGGGGGGGAGGGTTGGAGTTCAGAATGCAATTATGGCTAGCATAGATAACTAGGGATGGTCTTAAAAGGGGATGTTTGAGGAGAGGTTTGAGAGAGATCAAAGTCATGGGGTATCTAGGGGAAAAGGTTCCAGGCAGAAGAGAGAGCATGTGCAAAGGCCCTGAGGCAGGAATGTGCCTGGCATGTTTCAAGAAGAGCAAAAGGGCCAGTGTGGCTGGAGCAGAGCAAATAAGGAGAACAATAGGAAATGAGGTCAGGGAGGGCTCAGCTAACATTGGTAATTGTTCAAGAGAACCCTGCCCCATGTTCCTGTTAACTGGGGTTCTGCCTCCACAAAGCCAACACATCTTAAGAAGCCACTGATGGAAGAGTCTCCCGCTTGGAAAGGCCATCAGACCTCCCATCCTCTCCATCCTGTAGAGAGGAAAACCCAGGCTTGGCGTTGGCAGTCAGGTAGTTCATCAGAACTGGAAACCACCTAACCAGCACCCCCTCAGCCCACTGGAAGCAACCATGACGGTGGTGCTCAGCGCCCTTGCAGAGATGTGCTGTGGTCTCTCTGAGCTCATCACCGCACCTCCCTAGGCAAGAGTTTCAATTCAAGGTCATTTTTGGTTCCTTTTCAGTAGCAGACTCAGAACCAGATCTATTCAAGTGTAGGAACAGTGCAGACACATTAATAGCCAGACCCAGTGGGGGTTTTATTTTCCATTTCCTCCTCCCTCATATTTATTTGTTTCTTCATCTCCTCTGCGTGGTAAAGGTACCCTTGCAGGATATTTTCAGATGAAGTCTGAGAAGGTAGGGTGGAGAATGGAAGGTGTCACCCTAGGTTGGAACCCACTCCTCCCCAGACCCTGCCAGGCTCTCTGGAGTTGGGCTGCCTGGGTTCAAATCCCCATTCGCCCACTTAGAACTGGGTACGATCATATCTGTTTCTAGTAAGCTTTTAGTGAGAATGGAATGAAATCATTGAATGCTATTGTAGAATTTAGCCAAAATCAGGGACCGCCTCCTGTCTCTGGGGTGCCGTTGCAATGAGAATGTTTCAGGACACCTTAGAGGTATCCAAATGGTGTGGTTGTATCTGAGTTTCCGCTTAAAGCATGATTCAGATATTTCCTGTGTCCTGTATCCAGTAGTTCCCCTACTGAACATTCTCGTTTTCCTCTGCTGGGTGGTCCCAGACCCCCATGCTGATAAGCCTCTTGAGTTCTTAGAAGTAGCCACGGGGCCGTCTCAGCCCTGTCTGTGGTCTAGAGAAGCAATAGCCCCAGTGCCTCCAATGGGGATGGGATTCCAACTGCACTGACCGCAGCTCCTGGAACAGACTCTGAGCTGTTCTTACGTCAAGAAGGGCGTTGAGGTATGTTTGCAAATTCTCTGGTAGAAATATGAAACAATAAGCAAGTGCCCTTTCTAAACAAGGAGGCCTTTAGTGAAAGAATCTACGGGGCTTATATTTTTCCTCCTTTGGTCGAATTTATCTTTTGGGAAAAGGACACACAGAATTTAGTGAATGTTGTTCAGTAGTTGCAGCTTATTAACTCTATGTGTTCCTGTAGAAGGGAAAAAAGAAATCACTACACGGTTATGCCAGGAAGTCTCCCATGCCTAGGATATAGCAGGCAGTCAGTGTTACTACTGTCGGTGCTGTAAGTCAGTAAATAAACGACACATTAGTAACAGCTACCTCCGTGCATAGGAACAGCCCAAACTATTGCCTTTGGATCATTGTAATTGAAAAAAGTGTCCTAGAAATGTTTCCGTAGCTCAATGATTTAAACAAACAATGTTTTCTTATTGGCCCAGAGCTCCATCTCTGAGATGACTTATCAGGGTTCCTGCCGAAGCTTCAACAGGAAGACCCCCTTCCGATTACGATTTTTTGTTCACGTAGCTCAGGCTCGTCATCACACAGGCTCAGTGTCAAATAGTAAAATGACTTTGACACAAACCCCTGAAATGTATTTAAAAGCCATAGAAAGGATTCCTCGCAGACCAGAAGCCAAGTGCAGCATGGATGTTGACCCCTGGCTTAACTCAGTGGTAAGTTTAGATTGAGATGTGCCAGGACTTTCTGAAGGATGCACCACAGGACAAAAGAACCTGATTTAATGATACAGACCCACCAATCCCACTCCTCATCCTATCCCCAGAGACATGCCCACCAAAACATGTGTGCAAGAATATTCATAGCAGCTTTATTCATAACAGTCCAAAGCTGAAAACAATCCAACATCTGATAGTAGTAGAATGCATTAATTGTAGTATATACATTCAACAAAATACTATTTTTGTATTATTGTTATACAATAATACAATAAAATTATTGTTATACACAGCAACTTGATAGGATCTCAAAACATACTGAGGAAACGAAGCAGAAACAAAAACATACACACTGTATGATCCCATGAGCATGAGGTTTCGAAGCAGTAAAAGTAACCTAGAGAGATGGAAATCAGTGGATCTCCACTGACCAGCTGAGACAGGGAGGGTGTAAGGGAATCGGAAGCGTACAAAGGAGCCTGATGGTTTCTAGAATATTCTTGATCATGATTGGGGTTATATTTCCATGGGGTATACGTATGAAAAATTCACCTTCTGTGCATTTAGTATTTGTGCAGTTTACTCTGCATTAAGTTATACCTCAACTTTAAGAAGAACTGTAAGGAAACAAACAAAAAATTAAATCTAGAGATAAACAGGACTTGCGTTTTCTGGGTGGCTTTTCTAAGACTCTGGTATTGCAAACCTAAGAACTATGACTCCTCTGTGAGGAGAGAAAATGTGAATTCCACCTTTTTCCACACTACCCAGAGAGGGGTCCCCACAGCGTCCTTCTGCATTTCCTGTCGTAACTGAAAGGGACTTTCACAATGTCCAGAGCCCTTGACGTCCTGCCACTGAAGGAAGACGATGCCCTCAAATTCCTTGCAGCAAGACCCACTTGGGTGGCCCTAACCTTGGCTTCCACGTGGACCAGTACATCTGCGGAAGGAAAAGTGAGGGCATCTACAGCATACATCTGAAGAGAACCTGGGAGAAGCTTCTGCCAGCAGCTCATGCCATCTTTGCCCTTGAAAACCCAGGGAGTTGTGAGCATCCTCCCCTCCAGGAATCCCGGCCAGCGAGCTGGGCTGACATTTGCTGCTGGCCCCGGAGCCACTCCTACTGCAGGCAGCTTCACCTCTGGGACCTTCACCAACCAGATCCAGGCAGCCTCCCCGGTGGCTTCTGGTGGTGACTGATCCCAGGGCTGAGCGCCCATGGGAGGTCCCGCATGATCTCTACTTCAGCAGAGAGCCTGAAGAGACCAAGAGCAAGCCGCTGCTGGAAAGGCAGTGACCCAGGGGGAATTTCAGGGTGAATGGGCTGCTCCAGCTCCTGAATCCCCTGCTACTCAGCCTGAAGTTGTGGCCCGGTCCAGAGTAGGGGCAGGTGCCCTTGGTAGCGACTCAGCAGTTCCCTACTGAAGACTGGAGCGCTCAGCCCACCTGCTCCCACTGCCCGGGCCACTGAATGCGGAGGAAGAACCATTGAGTGGCCTTAAGCTGCTCTTCCACAAAGGCAAGCAAAATGGAAATAAGGCTGGAAAAAAATAAACAGCTTCTAAAAGTTGGGGGGAAAAAAAGTGAGTTCCTTACAGTTAGATTTATCCCAGGATTACGATGTGGGATATTTATTCATCATTAACCAGCATTATGGAAAGTTGTGTGTCAGACAGTGGGCTAGCTGCTGGCAAGACGTTGGGGAACAAGACTGTTATATCCCCACTGTAGAAGATGGGGCAACAGTCCAGAAAGCAACTAGACACATTATTCTCTGATTCTCAAATGTGACACAGGCTCTAAGAAGAAAGCATGGGAGAGGTGTTCTATGAGAAAGAGTAAGAGGTGGGCCTAGGAAGAAAGTCTCCCAGAGAAAAATCACATATGCACAGAGGTATGAAGGCCGGGTGGGAGTCAGCCAGGAGAATGAGGGAGAGAGGGAGGGAGGGAAGAAAGGGGCAGGGGAGAGGAGAAGAGAGAGAAGCATGGGCGAGGACTTGAGTTCTCCGATCTGGGATTCCGGGAGAATTCTAATGTGCCTGAACTGTAGTGGCGGGGAGGGGAGGGGATGCAGAGAAGAGGGAAATGAAGCTGAGGGAGGAGGAGTATACCGGGGCCAGGTTGTGGAGCTCTTGCCAGACCAAGATTAGGGTTCTGATCAAATGCCAAGTATAGTACAAAGAGTCGATGTGTTCTAAGTAAGATCTAATTTACATTTACAAAAATTTCCAAAATTCCAAGAAGAGAATAAACTAAAAAGAAGTAAGAATAGGGGTGCCTGGGTGTCTCAGTTGGTTAAGTGTCTGACTCTTGATTTCGGCTCCGGTCATGATCTCATGAGATCGAGCCCCAAGTTGGGCTCTGTGCTCAGTGGGGAGTCTGCTTGAGATTCTCTCCCTCTGCCTGTGCCCCCCCACCCACTCTCTCTCCCTCTGATCTCTATCTCTGTCTCTCTTTCCCCCTCCTACCCCATCAAACCCATGTACACACATTCACAGCAAACCCTCACACACTACCTGCTAGACCCCAGCTGCAATGAGAGTGCAGGAATGATGGTGCACACTCAGGGCCCCACTACAAATTCCAATGCATCACTCAGTTCAAGGAAAGGAAATCAGGCGTAAATATTGCATTTACTCAATGTCGACTATGTGCCAGGCATTGTGCCATGTACTTTCACATTTGTTAGCTTGGGTACTGTGATGGACTTCATATGTTGAAATCTAAATTGTGATGGTGTCAGGAGGTGGGGCCTCTGGGAGGACATTAGGTGATGTGAATGGAACCCTCATGAATGGGATTAGTGTCTTTCTAAAAGGGCCCCTGGAGAGGTTCCTTGCCCCTTCCACCGTGTGAGGGTATATCGGATGATTGCCATCCATGGATCAGGAAACAGGTCCTCACCAGACACAGAACCTGCCAGGAACTTGATCTTGGACTTCCCAGCCTCTAGAATATGAGAATAAATTTCTGTTGTTTATAAATCAGTCAATGATATTTTTATTATAATAGCCCGAACAGACTAAGACATATATCAAATTAGATATTATTATTTCCATTTTAATAGGTGAGGAAACTGCAGCTTGAAGAGATTAATAATCATTTTATTGATGTCTCACCGCTATCTTAAAGGGCAGAGACAGGATTTGAATTCAGATCTATATGATGATCCCTTTATGAAAGCTGTATGTCATGTTTATAACAAACATCAACAAGAGTCATCCAAAGGAATGACTCTCTAATTGTGAAATTTCAGACTTTAAAACACCTAGATGAAGGCAGGTACTTTTGAGCACTTGCTATAGGCAACACCTTACTCTACTCTGATGGTGACTAATCGCAACCCAGCTCCATGCACAGCAGCTGGCGGCCAGTGACGTCTGAGAGCAACCATTAGGAGATGGGGGTGGCTGCACAACTCCACAAGCAGTGACAGCAGAGCTGAGTTCAGCTCAGGTTTGCTTGGGCAGGTACAGCCTTGAGTCACTCTGTGGCCTCTTATCCTGGGTTTCACTACGAGTCACATCTGATCCAGCTCCAGAGACAACACCACAGTCTTGTGGGGAGAAAATCAAAAAGGGCATGAGAGGCTCACCAATCCTGGGTTTCTTCCTGCCTGTGACGGTGACTTTGCCCAATTACCAGGAACAAATTTCTATACCCTGGGGACCCTGGGAAGAAGGATGAATCAGTTAGAGTTTGATCAGAGAAGCAGAGCTACTCTGAGTGACACAGAACAAGGGATTTGTCATAAAGGTTAGACCCTTGCCCAATGATGGAAGCTGGTGGAGTCGGGGGCAGCTTGTGGCCTCTGCACCTGGCGGGGGCCTCAGCTCACTGTAGGTCAGCGGCTCTGGGAATCAGGAAGAAGCACAGGACTTAAAGCAGGGCAAGCAACCCAAACTGGAGGCACCGGAAGCACCGGAAGCAATGAGCATCAGCAGCAACCCATGGCTGCCTCTCACGGCCAGCGACTTGACCAACACAAGGCACTTGCCAGAGCCAGCCCTTCTCCATGGACCTGCACACACAGTGAGCCGGTGGCTCAGAGACTCTGTAGGAGGAGGCTAGGTGGCAGCTGGAGGAAGTGCGGACTCAGGTGTTGCTGCACGCCCACAGGAGGAGCCTCTAGGTCAGCCTGAGCTGGGGGCCCGCCTGGAGCTGATAACAGTGCAAAGAGGAATACAAGAAATATTTTGAAGGAGGGAAGTAATGGTTCGTGGTGCCTACTTGCACACTGGAGCAGAGATGCTAAGTAGGAGCCAAGATTCCAAGCCTGGGCGCCATGAAGAGACATAGGGAAGCTGGGGGTAGGGTGTAGAAGAGAGAAAAGAGGCTGTGTTCCATGTGGAGATTCTGTGGGTCCCACCAAAGATCAGTGTAACCTGCCTGAAGAACCTGGCTAGTTGAGAGCAGAAGGGATGGGCGTGAGAGGAGGCCTGGCTGAACTTGGGGAATGCCCAAAGGCAGTTGAGTTAGTGTCCACAAGGTGGTCATCATGGCCACAGTCAGGGTCCCTTGGGAATCAGATGGTACATTCAAAGGGCCAAAGAGTGATCAGGAAGGGACTGCTTACAGTGATCATGAAAGATCGACCATCCTCCTCGACCTGAAGAGGGGAAGAGGGAATGATGTTCCCTGGAGCCCAGTGAGGGCCATAGGGGTGGAGGAGGCTGTCCAATTAGAGCAGTGGCTATGGGAGAATGCAGCTACTCCCCCAAGCTCCAGTGGTCAAGGAGAGAGCAAGAGGAATACATACTCCAGCTTTTCTCTCCTGACACCTTCCCATTTCTTAAGAACAGTTCTCATTGGCCAAACCCAAGCAGAAGCCACAAGATAAGGAAGTGTGGGCAGAAAAGGGTGCACAGACCTCGGGGAGAAAATGGAGAATAACCAGAACATTGACCCAGTAGGATTCCTTAGCTCAATGTCATCCTTGGAGCAAAAGTAGAAATAATACATTTTTATCACTAGTAATACATACTTGTGTAACGTTTTATGCTTCATAGAGCGTCTTCACATAGATTCTCCCTCCTGAGCTACACAGCACCCCTGTATAGTTCTTGTGAAGTAGATAAGACTTTGCTATTCAGGTCAGTTTAACTCTGAAGCCCAGAGAGGTTAAATGATTTATCAGAAGTTAGTCACACAGTGAGTGAATTATGAAATTCGTATTAGAAATAAGGCTCTCTGACTCCCAACCCAGTGCTCCTCCCCAGGTGTGAAATTTATTTCCCTGGGAAGACACCATTGCTGTGAACTACATGACGAAATTGCTGTCCTGAATGTGGTATGTCTCCTGGCCCCGGCCCCACTGGGTGTTCGGGGCCTTCCTGGGTTGTTTTCAATAAGCAAATATTCCTGACACTTCAATTATCCCAATCCAAACAATGAACACACTGTGTAAGAAGCTTCATAAAATTCATTCAGTTGGATGCAATGAGAAAGCTTTGTGTGTATTCCCTCAAAAAAAAAAAAATTATCCAACAAAACAGAGATTGTTGTAATGGAAATATCTAGGCTAGAAAAAAAAAAAAAAGGCTCTGTGTTTTTAGGAACCTGGCTCTGATTCTTTCATCTTCATCACTGTGTCTTGGCAGAGAAAGAGTTTTCTGTCAGGAACCCATGTCTTCCTTTCTACAAATCAAAGCAAGGCCTTCTGACATGTGAATAACGCTGAACTGTGTTTGGTAAGGTATTTTTTAAAACTTTCCTATGTTGGGTGTCTTGTCATTTCCATATACATCCTCCCAAGCCCCTCCTTCTACCCCACTGTTATGAGTTGAATTGTGTCCCCCAGTAAAAATATGTTGAATCTCTAACTCAGTAGAGTAACTCAGAATGTGACCTTATTTGGAAATCAGGTCCATATAGAGGTAATCAAGCTAAAATGAGATCATTAGGATGGGCCCTACTCCAATATGACTGGTATCCTTTAAAAAGGGGAAATGTGGACACAGAGACAAACACCCAGAGAGGGAAAATGATCTGAAGAGACAGGGGAAGATGGGCATCCACAAGACAAGGAATGTCTGAGGCCACCAGAAGCTAGGAGACAGGTCAGGACCAGATCCTTCCCTGGTGCTTCTATGATGTATACACAGTTATGCCCAAGATGTAACCTGAAAATGGTAGTTATTTCCTTGGCAGAACTCAAGGTTTTATCAAAACATGTCAAAAGGCAATGTTAGGAAACTTTATATAAATTAAATATCACTCCTCTTTTCTGCCCCTCGAGAAGAATTCTAGTATCAGTGGCTAATGTGTTGTTACCTGAATTCATTAGGACACTTTGGGTTACAAGGAATAGAAAATCCATACCAAAGTGGTTTAAACAATAAAGATGACTTCTGGGTTCGCACACCTAAAAATGCAGATGTAGTCTTGACTTTAGACCTGGTTTGATCAAGGCTCTAGATGAATTTCTCTGTGACTCTTTCAATCTTGCCTCTTTGGTGTGTAGCTGCCTTCCCTCATGGTAGCAAAGTGATTGCAGTGTGTCTCTCTGAAGCCCACAGTTCCCAGGGGAAAAAGGCTCATATACTCCAGAATCCCCAGCAAAAGTCCTAGATGTGGTGGGAAATCCAACTGTTGATTGACTTGTGCCTGGCCTGTGTGGTCTAATCACTATGGCCAGAAGCCTAGGACTCCCTGCTGGCTTAGTCATTCAGGGCCTACTTCTGGAGCTGGAGGGGAGTGACCAGACAACCGGATCACTACTGGATAGGAGATGAGCAAAACGGATGAGGAATCAGCACAACGTGCCATCCAGGACTAAACCTAACCTTTGTACATCACCCTTAACATACCAGCCTTACATAAAACCTTGCCGTATCAACACTGTGAGGATCTGACTTTTAGGAAACATGAGCTTGGTCTATGACCATCTGCTACACTATGAAATCCAGAATATGAAGGTTTCTTTTCATATCTTAGGAGGGGTTGTGAGTAGAGGAGGTGAGACTGTATTTATTTTATTTATCAAGCACTGTTCCAGTTTCTATGGCGACATAAGAAGTTATCTCAAAACATAGTATCTTAAAATAACAATGATCATTTATTATGTCTCACTGTTTCTGTGGATCGGGAATGCGGGCCCCGAGTCGGTGGGCATTTCTGGCTCAGGGTCTGCCCTGTGCTTGCAGTAATTAGATGGCGGGGCCTGAGTCATCACAGAGGATGCTCTGCTCACTCCAGGATACCTTCAACAGCTGAGGCTCCTTGGCCATCCCTCTGTCCTTGTGTGGTCTCTTCATATGACCCCTCCAGTGTGGCAGTCTATGGTAGGGATCCCAAGGTGCATGTGCACGTGTGCGCGCGCGCATGTGTGTGTGTGTGTGTGTCTATATACATATATACAGAGAGAGAAAGAGACAAAAAGATAAGCAGACCCATGTGACCCAGACACGGAAGCCAGCAGCTTCCCTTCTGCATCCCTGTGTTCACCAAGGCAACATAATGTCCCACTGGGTCAGGAGGAGGAGAAACAGACTACCTGCTATTAGGGAACATTTTATTTATTTATTTGAGAGAGAGAGAGCACACACAAGCATGAGCAGGGGGGAGGGGTAGAGGGAGAGAGAGAAACAGGCTCCCCACTGAGCGGGGATCCCGATGCTGAGCTCGATCCAAGGACCCTGGAATCATGACCTGAGCCAAAGGCAGACACTTAACTAACTGAGCCACCCAGGCACCCCAAGGGAATGGCAGGGTTCTTGATTAAAAAAACCGCTGTGTCTGTGTATGGACAATATAATCTGCCACACTCAGAGCGTTTGTATACCCTGCAGTGCTCTAAGTGCGTTACAAATATCAACTCACTTAATGAGCTGGGTACTAGGCTTCTTTTTGCAGAAAGCAGATGGCGTGTTCATATGTGCTTGGTCCTCACTGTTGCAGCACCTAGTAGTTCAACTTCCAAATGCCAAGACTGGGCCTGAGACCGTCTGCCCACCGTGTTCTGGCATGCCGCATATGTTGGGCAAGAAATATCCCCTAGGAGTAGCCATCAACTAGTCATCAACAGGAGTAAGTGTGTACATTCTCTGGCCCCCTTGCCCTTTGGTTGGCAGGGTGTGGATGTCATTCTGGGGCACGTGTTCTAGCCTGACCTCCCAAGTTCCCCAGGGGGGTTAAGCTCCAGTGGCCACAGTGGTGACCTGCATGGTAATACAATTCAATCAGCTGCCATCCTTTCCCTGTCATCTTCCCATCACTACTACTTCCAACCCATACCTCCCACATAAACTAGGTGGATTTGAAACTTTGGTGGGGGGAACCCAAACTAAGACTTTTAACCGGCCCAAGATCCCTCAGCTAGGACTACAATTCCAGATTACAATTTCAAGTAGTTTTGAGAAACCCTTTCTTAGCACCTTAAACTATGTGACATTAGAGAAAAGTACTGTACTGAAGAAAATAAAAAGCCCTGGGAGAGGAGATGGAAAACATCCATTTCAGACCCTGGATGCTCCAAGGTTACATCCGCCAAACACTTATCGAGCTTCCGGTGTGAGTCAGCCATTGCACGAAATGCTAGAGAATCGCAACTAGCTTGATTCTGGGATGGACATAAAAACTCCTGACCAAGCTCGCCCTCAAGGCCATGGTGGGAACCATAGTAAAGCTTTTAGATGAGAAAGGCTGCCTCCAGTGTAAGACTCATTTCGGTAGCTCTGGGACTTCGGCATGACCCATTATGAGTGAACTAGGGTGATTGTGTCAGGCGGCTCTGGCGGCCGTAACAAAACGCCACAGACTGTGTGGCTTACACAACAGAAATTATTTTCTCACACAGTTCTGGAGGCTTGGTCCAAGATCAAAGTGACAGCCAGTTCAGTCTCTGGTGAGGGATCTCTTCCTGGCTAACACGCAGCCATCTTCTTGCTACACCCTCACATGGGGGAGAGAGGGTGGGAATGAGACAGAGAGAGAGCACGCACAAGAGAGCGAGCTCGCACAAGAGAGCGAGCTCTCTGATGTCTCTTCTTTTAAGGACACTGACCTATCAGATCAGCCCCAGCCCCACCCCCACCCCGATGTCATTTAACCTTAGCTACTTCCTTATAGGCTGTATCTCCAAATACAGTCACATTAGGGCTTGAACGTAATTTTGCAGGCACTCAGTTCAGTTCAGAGCAGTGAGATTCTGGTAGATTTCTGCAGGTGCGCCCACCTCTTAAAGCGTTTTGTGTTTGGTTTAGTTCGCAATCATAATCATTACCAGTGGCAAGTTAACGTGGAAGCACTTATGACTACAAAAGATAGTTTTAAAATGTAAAGGGCATACCTATTGTGTGATTGGATGGCCCAGGACCCCATCTTCAACTACCTCCCAGGGCAATCCGTGCTGCTCCACTTGTGGGGGGAGGGGTGCAATCTGCGTTAAAGAGCCTTCGTTAAAACATCCCCCACTTTTCCCCAGAATCCAAAGTTGTTTTCCTAGGAACATGCCATCTCACTCTCCAGTCTTCTGAGTGATACCTGTGTAATAAAAAATAAATTAGAAGCATGCTGCTTTGGCCAAACAGCTGGATTTCATAGCTGCTAAACAAACCAGCACAATCTTGGACTTTAAGCCAAAAACTCTGATTGGTGAATCTCATCATTGTCCCTTTTCTCTCTCTTCATAGACTAATCAACAATCATTTATTTTATAATGACTGAGGAGTTTCTAGGTGTGAGGCATTGTGCCATCTGCTCTTCATAGGGCTGTGCCTTCAGCAGCTAACAGAACTGAGAAGAGGTGAAAAGTCAATAGGACCAGGCCTCAGTCGTGGACCTATGGACACCCTGTCTGTACTCACCTGGCTGCACCTGTGAGAGACCCTTTACCATGTTCTGACAGCTTCTCACTCAGGTGTCTGTACTGCTCTTCTCTCTTCCTGAGGTTACCTCTGACCCCACTGGAGGCAACCCTCAGTCAACGCCCAGCCTCCCTCACTCTGATGGAGGATTCTGAGGTAGATCACAGTTTCCCAGAGAGTCCTCAGAACGATTGTGCACAACTGGTAGCCCACATTTGAACAGACACTTTATTAACTTCTCTCCCTTCTTTGTCTCATCTTCCACACTTTGTCATTTGTTGGTTCTAGGATTCGTTTCCCAAATTCACTGCCGGAACCCAAGCCTTTGTCCTGGCAGCTTCTTTTGGGGAACTCAAACTGAGACCATCATTTACTGAGGTCAGCAAGTACCCAGCACGTGTGCCACCCTCTCCATTCCAGTGCTCTTGACAGACATGCCTATGGACCATGGCTTCTTCCCACTGAATCAGGAAAACATCTTAGAATTCTCTGAGCAGCCAGTGGGAACTGACCAGTATTGGCATGTGGGATGAAATCCACTTCCCATCCCAGCCATAAAGAATAAATGTTAAAAGAGCAGTAGTCAGGAAATGTTTTAAGAGCTTAGGAGCAGGAGAGTTGGACTGTGGTAGGCTAGAGAGAAGAGAAAGTATCCACAGTGGTAGGACCTGTACTGAACCTTGAAAAATCGCCACAGTCCTGACAGAGCTTCCTGGGTGGTGAATAACAAACAGGATAGATAGGGAGATGTGCCCAGTATGTTCTAAAAGCAGAGGATCTAAGCAATAGAGGAGTTTATATTGACTCTGTCAGATGGATTATGTCTAAGATCTTGAGAATTTTTTCCTACAAAACACATGTAGGTTTTAGTTTCTTGATCTCCCTAATTCCTGTGATTTTGATCTTCAACCAACTGGATCCATTCATCACCCTGTATCAGACTTTGAAACTGCCTCTCTACAATCTTGAACTCTGAATGTTGTCTTTCTTCTAAATTCCTCTCTGACTCTTTCCTTCAAAGTTCTTACCTCCTCCTATCAACCCCCATAATGATGGCTCTAAATTAAGAAGATGGTTCAGAAATTTCTGTCTATCCTTCACTTCAGTTACCCGATGGATATTTCCAACTGGTTGTCTTAACAGCCACTCGAAGTCCACATACCCCAAGTCAAACTCATCTTTACCCACAAAACAGGCTGGCTTGCTGCTTCCCTAGTTTTCTGAAGGGCGCCACCATTCCTCTCTCTATCAACCATGCTCAAAACCCAGGAGGAAAGAAAACAAATCTAAAAAGAATGCCAGGCTAACTCACCCCTCCACCCCCCTCCCCTCTAAAACCCTCAGTTTGTTTCTCAGAGTCCATAGTCTCTCATGATTCAACTCTCCCTCCGATTTCCCCCTCTTCATTTTTCACTTCCTTCTCCTAATGTCCTCCATGCTATTCCTTATGTTCCACAAATAAGTGAAACCATATGATAATTGACTTTCTCTGCTTGACTTATTTCACTTAGCATAATACCCTCCAGTCCCATCCATGTTGATGTAAAAGTTGGGTGTTCATCCTTTCTGATGGCTGAGTAATATTTTGTATATATGGACCACATCTTCTTTATCCATTCATCTGTTGAAGAGCATCTCGGCTCTTTCCACAGTTTGGCTATTGCGGACATTGCTGCTATGAACATTGGGGTGCATACGGCCCTTATTTTCACTACACCTGTGTCTTTGGGGTAAATACCCAGGAGTGCAATTGCTGGGTCATAGGGTAGCTCTATTTTTAATTTTCTGAGGCACCTCCACACTGTTTTCCTAAGTAGCTGTACCAACTTGCATTCCCACCAACAGTGTAAGAGAGTTCCCCTTTCTCCACAACCTCTCCAACATTTGTTGTTTCTTGTTTTGTCAATTTTTGCCATTCTAACTGGTGTAAGGTGGTATCTCAGTGTGGTTTTGATTTTAATGTCCCCGACGGCTAATGATGATGAACATTTTTTCATGTATCTGTTAGCCATTTGTATGTCTTCTTTGGAGAAGTGTCTGTTCATGTCTTCTGCCCATTTTTTGACTGGATTATTTTTTTTGGGGGTGTTGAGTTTGAGAAGTTCTTTATAGATCTTGGATACCAGCCCTTTATCTGTAGTGTCATTTGCAAATATCTTCTCCCATTCTGTGGGTTGCCTCTTTAAAGGGGGCACGTACTACATGGAGAACTGGGTGTTATACAAAAACAATGAATCGTGGATCCCTACATCAAAAACTAATGATGTATTTTATGGTGACTAACATAACATAATAAAATAAAATTTAAAAAAATTTTCAACTAAAAAAAATAAAATAAATAAAAAGAATGCCAGGTACCACGCTACTTATCATCACCCCGTAGTCTCATTTAATCCTCACAACAGGCAAGGAGGTAGACAATACTGTCTCCATTTTTAAGCGAGAAAACAGACGCTAAGAGGAGTTAAAGAATTTGCTTGAGGTTGGAAAGTAGAGCTAAAAATAGCTTTAAAAAATAGAGCTGGGATTCAAACTCAGGTCTGTTTGACTCTAAAGTTTGTGTTCTCATCATTCTTCTCAAGTTTTTTATTTTCCCCTGAGATAACTCTTGCCTCCGTCTATCCCTTCCATTTCCCTGCTACCACTCCCATCTAATGTCACACCCTATGGGCGAGTCTCTATCAGGTCTCCCTGCTCATAACAGCCAAGGGCAGCAGGTGCACACAGCATAGCAGTAGGTGCGTGCTATGGGGAGACTGATGTTCAACCTGCCTAATGCATGGTTACTGGCCTCAGAAGAATGTACAACTCAGCAGAGACTATAGGAGAGAGATGGTGGGAGGACTGTGAGAGGAAAGGGTAGGAGGTGGAGAGAGGGGAGAAAGGAATTGGGTGTGGGCTAAGGAGAGAATCTGCCAGTGTCATGGTTTGCTATGGAAACCTTTGGTTGGCTCTGCCCCCAGCCTATTTCTGGGTACTCTTCCTCTCCCCTCCCTGCTCTCCACACAGGTACAATGTGGGCAAACATGATTGTAAACTAGGACCTCCTTTCCCTAACACCATCCTAAATGTGAAACCAAGCAGCCTAAAGAAGCTCTTCTAGAGGGTATTTGTGAACATTGGTTGGATTTCTTTTTAATATTACTAGCTAACATTGTCAAGCTCTTACTCATGGGCTAGACTCTGTGCTAAGCACTTTCTAGACATTACATTATTTAATCCACACAACAACCACATTCTGCAAAGAGGTGAGTTAGGCTCACAAAAATGTACCTGGGGTCCCAAGGTTGAGACTGCCAGCTCTAGGACCCTGTATACTTCACCACTATATTAAAGTGACAATCTAGCATATCCTCCAAAAAAAAAAAAAAGGTTTTTGTCACAAAAGTAACATAATCATACTGTGTGTGTGTATGTGTGTGTATGTGGTCATTATAAAGTATAGATAAACAAAAGAAAATAAAAAATCCTATTACCTCACCATCCAGGAATAACTACTGTTAACATGTTGGTAAATATGTCCCTGGGCTTCTCTATGCCTATACACACTATTCTTCTTTAATGAAAATAGAATTATACAGTGCAGATAGTTTTGTAACTTTTGTTCATAAAACAGTGTATCGTGGATTTCTTTATCATTAAAATAGTCTTCTAGGCTACAGGAGGCTGTATAGAGCTGCTATCTTTCTTTGAATGGATGTACCACAACTTATTTAACCAATCTTTATTATTAGACATTTAAGGTTTGGGTTTTGTTTGGTTTTTCAGCCTTGTACTTTTGTAAGTAATTCTGTGATGGACACCCATATGGTCAAAGCCTTCCAAAAAGGCTCATCAGAGCCTCCTCCAAATCCCTCAACACTCTGCAGCTGGAGGGAACATGGCTTTGGCACATAGCGCCTCATCTGTTTGGAGTGCTCCTCCTCACTCTCCACTTACAACCTCTCAAGTCTCTGCCAAAATGTAACTTCTTCAGGAAGCCTTCCAAGACTTCCTGGTTGGATCCGGACTGGATCAAGTCCCTTGGTTGTTTGTGCTCATGGACCCTACATAGTTCCTTTGTTGCACTTAACATATTTGTGATTCACTAACCGGTCATGTAATTCTTTGTCTAATGGTGATCTTCCTTATTAGATTATTAGTTAGTTCTGTGAGGGCAGCATCTGTGACTCATTTTTCACTATGGTATCCCCAGAGCAGAGCAAAGGCATGCAGTAGGTACTTAGTGTCTTTGAAAAAATAAATGAATGAATTTTTGTGGACATCCTTAACTATTTTCTTGAGTAAAGCCAAAGCATGGCTCAAATAACCAGCACATTTTTATGATTTTTCATACCTTGTTCAATTGTCCTCCAGAAAAGTAGTGATTCCTATCCCATCATTAGTGTGTACGTACAGTGCAGGTCTCCCTTTTGTGCGCCTTCAAACAAACTATCATTTATTTTTTGAAAGCCAGTTAAAAAATGACTGCCAAATTACATCAACAGTATTGAAGTTGACCCCAAAATCAAGTTATATATAGATAGTATGGTCAGTTACTATTTTACACAATGTACTCTGAATCCACAGAGCAGATCTTTCTGCTTATGTATTTATTATGACTGTATGATATTAGTTCTACTCTCAGATCCTAGGTTACCTGATTTTTACAATGATAACTAACATTTGCTGGGGACCCACTGCATCAATACACCATGCCCATGCTTTTCCTGCATTGTCTTATTTAATCTATGCACAGCCTTAATGGGATAAATATCATGATGACTCTCAATCACAGATGAGTAACTGAGGCATAGAGAGGTTAGGTAACTTGCTTGAGGTCACACAGCTAACCAGTCATGGCATTAATATTTGAATGCACATAGCCTTGATTCTAGAACCTATATTCTGGGCTAAGCATTATACAGCTTCCAGTTTCAACAAATAGCCCCTACCTTTTCGGATCCCACTCCAAGCTGCCTTGAGTCAAAAATATCTTGGATCCAACATTATTTCAAAATTGTCCTTCTAGAGATAATTTAAGGACCTACTATCTGCCATAGATCTTATATCAACTCATTTTCAGTACTTTTATTTCAGTGTTATTATTATTACCATTTTATAGATGACAGACTGAGGCTCGCATAAGTTATGTAACTTGCCCATACGGCTAGGAAGCAGTAGAACCAAAATCTCGATCAACAACCTATAACTCCTTGCCGGTTTCCCCAGCTGGCTCCCAGCTATTACATGTTGTTTATTCATTAACCTTTTTTTTTTTTAGCCAAGACTTTTACGAAATAAACTCATCTGCTGGAAAAAAGTACTTGAATAAGAGAGAGAAGATTCTAGTTCCGGTGTTGCCGCTGACTAACTCTGTGATCTTGGGCACAGAGGAATCATGAGCTGTAAAGACCCTTCTACTTCTGGGGGTGCCTGAGGGGCTCCATAAGTTAAGCAACTGACTCCTGATTTCCGCTCAGGTAATGAACTCAGGGTTGTGAGATGGAGCCCCGCATCAGGCTCCATGCTCAGTGATGCGTCTGCTTAAGATTCTCTCCCTCTGCCCCTCACCCCCACTCACACATGCTCTCTCCCACTCTCTCTCGGTAAAATAAATAAATAAAACAGATAAATAAAAAAGCCCCTTCCACTTCTAAACTCTGCAACCCCATGCACTGGGCAATGGAAAGAACATCAACTCTGACCCCAGAAAGATCTGTTTTCAAAATGTAGCTTGCCGCTTCCCAGCTGATGGATCTTGGTCATGATGGTTAAGTGTTTTGAACTTTATTTTCCTCGTCATCATAATGGAGATAATAGGTTCCTTGCTGTATAATTATGAGGATTAGAGCTAGCACATGGCACGATTCCCGGTGGGGGCTGGCACCCGTGAGGAGAGGGGCGCTGGCGCCAGTGCCCGCTGTACTGATGGCTGGCGGGTGGCTTCCCTCCGTGGCTTGTGCCAGCCTCAGTCTCACCGTAGGACTCTCTGCCTGCATTCGCCTCTGCTCAAGCTAACACACGCTCACACCTTTGAACTTTCCTGTGACTATGACACAAACTTTTCAATCTCTCTTCAGGTGACCTTCACTTGCACGGAAAATCTGAAACTGTACAGTCAGAGTTACGTAACTGTGAGGCTGGCCTATAAAGGAAGCCGCTCTTCTCTTCCTCCTGCAATTTGTTTTTTCTTCAGCAACTTGAGGCATTCCCCTTGTGGGCGTGTGATCTCCCCAAAGGCAGCAATAGCTCAGGCAGCCACAACCACAGCCCTCAGCCGCTGCAACTGAGCGTGCGGAGCACCTGGCCTCCTGCAGGGCCAGAGCTCTGAGAGGTTCCATCTGGTGGCTGCCCGAGAAAAGGCGGGCCCAGAGCAGTGAGTGCTGAGTGTGGGAGCTGGCTGGCCTTCCCGGTGCAAAGCTACCTCTGGAAGAACCTCGGTAGAATGCCAATGACGCAGGACCCCAGACGCCAGAAGAACCAACACACTCAGATGGCCCTCTGCCCACTCTAAACGCACCCTTGGCTACGGTCCAGGTAGGAAAGTGAAGGGTTCCCATGTCAGTGCAGGGTCATGTTACAGGGATAGCAGGAATTTCTTAATTTCAGAAATAGGACAAGAGCTACAGAAATGGGCTGTCATCTCTCGGGTGGTCCTTAGCCTGGTCACACTTCAGTATCACTGCGAGACAAAAATGGGCAAAAGATGCAGCCAAATATCACGATAGCGAATTCTCACATCAACCTCACTACGTGCCAGACACTTAATAATCTCTAAAACCCCAAAGGGTAGATAACATTATGTTTACTTCACACATGAAGAATGAGGGGGAGCGGGGCAAGGGATTAAATAACTTGCCTAAAGTCCCGTAGCCAGTAAGAGGTGAAGACACAGTTCGCATCCCCATAGCAGCTTGGTTTCAAGCACTAAGCTCTAAACCGCTATGTTTCACCAGAGGAAAATTTCAAAGGACTGATCAAAATATGGAAAAAATGCTTAACCTCACCAGTGACGAGGGGATGGCGTGGTGAAGTGCGCATGTGCAAATACCCTGCGCGTCTACATCGGCCTTTGTAGAAAGGTGATTTGTCAGGCTCTATCAGAGGGTCCTCTGTGAATTCCCCTTGGCAGGATCCCACTGCCAGCGATCTATGCCTCTGGAATACGCAAAAAGCGTTATGTACGAGGATGCTCCATATGGCACTGTCTGTGCGAGATTGCTAGTCATCTCTGTCTGTGACTCAGGAAAGCACCTGGCACTTGCTAGGCGTGCCAGGACTATTCACAGGAATATATGAACAATAAGTATTTATTTAACTAAATAATGATGTGTTTGTCCACGTACTTCAACATTGCTACTAACGATTCAATAGTACACGTGTGACCAGACCAGAGTTCTGCAAAACTAAAATAAATGAAAAAGGCTCTTCTCCTCCCAACTCGGATAGCCGCTACCCGCTGTGTGATCCTGGCTCCGCTGCTCTGGGGCTCCTGACTGGGTCCAGCCAGCCGGACACGCCAGCAGATCAGAAGAAGGAGTGAGAGGTTAGAGGACTGATGCCCCTCTCCTCTCCCTCCAGGACAAGCTGTCGTTTCCTGAGTGGGTTGACATTCCTTGCAGCCCCAGCTAGGCTCAGCTCTCTCTGAATGGTGCCCCTCCTTTATGGCTATGACTCACACCAGCTTGATGACACCTTTCCTTCCCCTTCAGGTCTCAAAGAGGGGACAGTTTCCGCCCTCGCTAGTCTCCCTTTGCATCACCATCCCCGTTGCTTCCATGCACCTGCCCTCACCTCTGTAGCTCCCCTCCCCCAAACGAAACAGGCTCCACTTGAAGCCCCCGAGGTCACCATCCATTTTGCTAGGACCCTAAGTGATTCAACCTCAGAGTTTCATCCAGTGCGTATTTATGGAGCACGTGCTATGTTCTGGGAATCAATCCTGTACTGGTGTTACCAGCATAAGGAAGTCAGTCCCTTCCACCTGCTGGCTTGGGGAGGAGCACTTGTAGCAGAGATCTCTCATGGGCCCATGCAGGACTTCTTCCTCCAAATCTGGTCAGGGCTCAGCTCTTTTCTAGGGGAAAATGAATTAGGATGGTGTACATTCTGTTAAATTACTTCCTGTTCAGGTGTCAGTTTCAGATAAATCTGAACCCAGTGAAAACATCCGTGCCTCTAGAAAGCTCCTAAGAACTTTATCCAATAGAACAAATGTAGTGAGTTCAAGGAGGCCAGGGGGAGCTAAGTGGAAGTAAACCTGCTTCTCTCGGGTGTCCCCATTTCACAGAAGGGCACCACCAACCATCTCGTCCCAAACCTACAGCCCTAAAATCTCTTGCTCCATCTCTCAGAACTGCTCTCTGCTTCACCCTCTCTTATCCATCATCATTTCCATTGCCTTGGTCCAGGCCCTTACCTTTTCTCGCCTGGCTTGTGATGGGCATGAGGAGTGGATTGTGTCCTCACCTCTGAATTCCCAACCCAGCCCCGGGTCTGGCATCCGGTAGGCCTTCAAGAAGGTTGATTGCATGACAAAAGTCTATCACAGTGGCCTCCCGCCTTTAGTCCTCCACCCATCTATCCTCCCTCCTACCCCACGAGGTCTTTTTCAACCAGAGATATGCTTACATTATTACTTGAAGTCCTTCAGTGGTCCATCATGGCTCTTAGTGAGGGGTTGCCGAACTTTCTCTGTAAAGAAAGAGCAGATATTTTAGGTTTCGTGGGCCATGTCATCTGTTGCAACTCCTCAACTCCGCTGTTGTAGTGTGAAAGCAGCCATATACGGGACCTGATGAATGAGCTCAGTTATAGTCCAGTAAACCCTGACTGACAAAAACAAGGGGAAGACTAGACATAGACCCCAGGCTGCAGTTGCCAACCCTGTTGTAAACCCGTCCAAGCTGTCCGGCATGGCCTAGGGGTGGCTCATGGCCCAGCTTCTGTCTAGCTTGTCCCCTGGCACTCCTATGTCACACATCATTCTCCAGCATCTTACAATTCCTCAGATGTGCTATGTGCTTTCCAGTATGTGTGACTTTGCACTTGTTTTTCCTTTCTAGAAATCCCTTCTGCCATCTCTGTCTCTGAAACATGTCTTTCAAAACCCCTTGCTTATTGATGTCTTCCCTATGTACCCTCTCCTCCCCTGCCCTCACCCTCCTTCTGTTGCCTTTTTGTTTGCTCCTGCTTCCATGATTGCACTTAACCCTCTCCCGACATTACTTCTCGACATGTCTGTGTCCAGTTATGGAAGGGGATGATGCCTGGTGCAGAGACGCTTAGGAGATGCTGTTAAATTGAACTGAAGCCAAGGTACCTTTCAGTACAGTGATTCCTGGTTTCCCAGAGACAACTCCAGTTTTTGCTTGTGGCTCCAACATAATTCTTAATTAGTGCCCCTTTTTACTCTCAGAAGTGACCCATGTTTATGGTAAATGATGTGGTTGCCCCACCTTTCAGCATTCTTTGAACCACAGTGCATAGGTGGCTGGGCTGCCTGGCCGGTCCATGGGTCAAGCAACAGAAGGGCTCAGGTCTCCTTGCCAGTGTTGGCCAGCAGATCCACATCCCTGGCTTCCTCAGCCCTGGGCCTGAACAGCCATGGGGCCAGGCCAAAGAGGTTGTCCATACAAGTTCAAAAGTCTGTGCATGCAGCCCAGTGGGCTAGGGTCCCTTGAGGCATCCAACACAGTCACACTTTCAAGGAGGGTACAGTCCCACGGTGGCCAGTTCTCCTACCCATGACTCAGAACAACCCTAACCGAAGCCAGAACAGTGGGGAGAGAACAACAGGACTTCATGCTCAGTGCAGGAAATCCCTCAAACCCTGGTTCCACCAGGGGCAGGTCATTCACGGTGCCTGTCTGTACAAAGTGGGGATACTTTATTATAGCGACCGTCCCTCATCAAGGGTCAGAGAAGTAGCTCCTGGACAAGGTGCCCAGAAAAGAGAAAGAGAAATGCTGAATGCCCATTCCCCCCACCCCCACGCCTCCTCCACTTGTTTGACAAGCAGTCTGGTTACCCTAGACTCTTTCCTGAACTTCCTCCCTCCTCCCCCGCACCTCAGACACTTCCATCTCTGTTCCCTGGGCCCCTCACAAGAATACGAAATGGCCACCCGGATGTGGGGCTGCATAAGGAGCCCTTGGTTCTTTGAAATCCATCTCAAATCCAGGAGTGGTTCCCACAGTGCTCACAGCTCTGAAATCAGAGTAAAAGGCAACTGAATGCATTTACCAAAAATGTGTCCTTCTGCATGTAAGTCTCAAAAAGTTATCTGTACAACCATCTCCCCACAGCTGCCCTCCCAAAAGGCCAGCCTTATTATTTCCAAGAGAATCGAGCTCCTTCTTGACCTCAAGGTTCTAACTCATGACCTTGAATCTATGCTCCTGACTTTTTGTTTAATAAGTCATTTGAGTAGCTTTTGAATAATTCCCACCCCAACCCCAGCTACATTCAGTTTTTCCAAAGGGACATGCCTCCCTCATTGTGTATCAGGCAATGCCCTGCTTTAAAAATATATGCCAAGAAGCAAAAATGCAAACTTTGAAAACAAAGTGATCACTAGCAGACATTCAGAAGGATTCTGTGCACAATGAGCAGTTTGTTTACAAATTGAAAGTGCTCCTGAATTTGTTTGTAACTTCTTAAAGCAGAGACTTCAGGAACCCCTGTCAAATAAAGACCATCTCTCAAATTACAGCAGAAGGAAAACAGGAATCAATTTATTCCAAATTTCTTGGAAACACTTCTTTTTTGTCCCCCATCTTGACTTACATTACCTAGAACACAGGGGTATGATTGAACTATAGCCAAAAAATAAAGTAAAATAAAATTTTGCATCAAAGAATATGACAAAACAATTTGGTGGCAAAAGTTGTGAATTCTGAGACTTTTCAGCAAATAGGTGATTTATTACCCTCCATGCACAAGATACTCCATAGGCTTAGAACAGAGGGTCATAGATGAACCAGGAACACTCCCTGTTCTCAAGGAGCTATCCATTCAGAGGATAAATAAGAGAGAATACGAACAAGTTACATAAAGCAAATGAGCTATGAGATCTTGAACAATTTATGCAACCTTACTAAGTCAGCTTTGTCAACAATAAAAATGGAAGTTGGTATCTCATAGGATCTCCATGGGATTTAGAGGTGATGCCAGTCAAGGGTACATACAGTGCTGGGGAACAGAATAGGCCATCATCAGGTGTTAGCCATCCAACTCCTGTAGCTCTCATCCATCCACATGTGTCTTACCTGGTCATTGTAGAAAGTAGAAAGGAGAGGTTATTCAGCTAGGAGAATCAAGGAAGGCTGCATGGAGGAAGTGGAATGTGAGAAGGTCTTTAGGGATGGAGATGGGGTCAGGAAGGAGGAGTCCACACTCAGGAGGTGTGTGAACTACAGCAGGAGGAAGGACAGGCTCAGCATGAGCCTAGGCCAGGTTCTAGAGGCTGTGGACAGGTCTGACTAGCATAAAAGATACCTAACAGGGAAAAACAAGGGGTTAGGCTGGGAACAAAGGTTGAGATCAAATTTTGAAGGAAGTTTGACTTTCCATGCTGAGATATTTGAGTGTATCCTATAGGCCATAGAGAGCTACCAAAGGTTTCTGAGGAGAGGAGTAATATTCTGAGTTATATGTGAGAATGTTTTTCTGGTAGCAGTGGACTAAATGTATAACAGTAAAGAGACTGATCAAAAGGCTATGTTAATAGCCCAGGCAGGAGGTTAATGAGGGCCTAAGGAAACTCAGAGACTTTAGAATATAAATGAAGGAGACATTCTGGAGGAAGATCAGCAGGCCTAATTTCAGGAAAGATGGCTGGAGTCAGCTTCCAGTAATTCACATTTTGAACTTGGGTGTGGACGCCATTAAAAAAGTTAGGGAACCCAGGAAGAGGAACTAGTCTCGGAGCCAGGTGAGAAGACATTTGTAGCTCTAGGGTCTAACTCGAAGCCTTCTCCTGGCAAGAAGGCCTTGGACGGAAATAACTCTCTTTCCCCATCTGTGAAATGGGGATATCTGAGTATATTCCATAACTTCACACAAATAGCTTTCCTGATTTCTAAGTTTGGGTTTCTCAGGGGCTGGAGTCTCTTCAGTCATGATTCACTATAATTTGGGGAGTAAATGAATCACCCCCTGTGAGCCTATTTATATCTATTACGAGTTAGTCAGGAAGCCTTACACAGGCTGGCAAAGTCATCTATGGACCCAACATTCTAAAAGCATCAACTTGGAAGCCAGAAGATGGGTTTCAACTATTTGCTAAATGTCAGTTTTTTTGGTGTATAGAATTCCAACAGCAGTTATTAAAACCCAATTATAATACTGTATCTCTCAGGGTCAGTCAGGAAAATGAACCATACTGAGTATCTTAACAGAGAGAATATAATGTAGGGATTTGGTTAAATATGTGTTGGAGGACTGATAAAGCAAAATGAAAACAGGGGACTAACACCAAGGTAATAATAGTTGCCACCACCAGTAAGGAGGACAAAGAGAAAAGAATGGGGTTATCAGAACCTACAAGCTTAGAGAAAGATCCCATGGAGCTGGGGCTCAGAGATCCATGAAGGGAGCACTGCCCAGCTCGTGCTGCTTTCTGAGGGGTCCAGTGAGGCTGACTCTAGGAATGCTGGAAGAAGATGAACCAGAACCAACTACCACTGCTGGGTGAAGGAGTAATGCTGGCTTGAGCAGCCAAAAAGGAAGAAACAAGTGCCCTCTCCTCTGCTCCTTCCCTCCTGCCACCTATTGGAGGAACAAACAGGAAGCCAGCTAACAAAGGAGAAATAATTTACAGAGTCCCAGCATCACAGAAACTATAGAAGGGAGAATTTTGAGCTGAGAACCAATAGTTGAGTAACTAACATGAGGACTTTTACATCATGACACATGTACAGATTGCCGTACTTATTTTCTGAACAAACAACCACAAAACATAGGAACTGACTCAGATAATAGAGCATGGGCTAGAAATATTAAGCTGTTCTCCTGCAAGCCTCAAAGTAAAGGAACAACTATTTTTTGGGGGGGGGAGCAAAAGTTCTTGTAATAGTGGAATCCATTATGTATGGAGATTGAGGCAGATGTGCCCAATTGCTCCCACTGGTTTATGCCCTTGTATAATCCCCTCCCCTGAGTTAGAATTGCTCTTAACTAGTAGAGTAGGCAAAGGTGATGAGATGTCACTCCTTCGATTACATTGTGTTATGTGGATTCTATCCTAGCAGATTGCAGTGAGAAACGTTCTCCTGGCAGCCTAGTCTTCATGGCAAACATCCATGTTGTGAAGTGCTAGTGGCTTCTAGGAGCTGAGGGTGGCTTTCAGCGACAGCCGGTAAGAAGCAGGGACCCTCAGTCATTCAACTACAAGGAAATGAATTCTAAACAACCTCAATGAGCTTGGAAACGATCATCCTCAGAGCCGCCATGGCAAAGCCTGGTTGCAGCCCTTCTGAGACCTTGGGCAGAGGACCCACCTGAACTGTGTGCAGAATCCTGATGCATGGAAACCCTGTTAGTAAATTAAACTGTATTAAGAAATGTGTGTTGTTCTCTGGAAAACAGTATGGAGGTTCCTCAAAAAGTTGAAAACAGAGCTACCCTATGACCCAGCAATTGCACTACTGGGTATTTACCCTGAAGATACAAATGTAGGGATCCGAAAGGGCACATGTGCTCCAATGTTTATAGCAGCAATGTCCACAATAGCCAAACTATGGAAAGAGCCAAGATGTCCATCGACAGATGAATGGATAAAGAAGATGTGGTATATATATACAATGGAATATTTTGCAGCCATCAAAAAAATGAAATCTTGCCATTTGCAATGACATGGATGGAACTAGACGGTATTATGCTAAGCGAAATAAGTCAATCAGAGAAAGACAATTATCATATGATCTCACTGATATGAGGAATTTGAGAAACAAGACAGAGGATCATAGGGGAAGGGAGGGAAAAAATGAAACAAGATGAAACCAGAGGGGGAGACAAACCATAAGAGACTCTTAATCTCAGGAAACAAACTGAGAGTTGCTGGAGTGGAGGGGGTGGGAGGGATGGGGTGGCTGGGTGATGGACATTGGGGAGGGTATGTGCTATGGTGAGCGCTGTGAATTGTGTAAGACTGATGAATCACAGTCCTGTACCCCTGAAACAAATAATACATTGTATGTTAATAAAGAAAAGAAAAGAAAAAAAGAAAGGAAAAGGAAAGAAAAGAAAAGAAATGTGTGTTGTTTTAAGCCGCTTGCTTTGTGGTAATTTGTTACACTGCAATAGAAAACTAACAGGGGGATGATCCTTATTTGTCTATATCCCCTAGACGTTCAGTATTGGCCTGATGTTTATTGCAGCTAACATGGGCCACGAGTTTTCAGTCTTCAAAAAGCCAGTATGGGAGAGCAAGCCGACAAGTACGCAGGCCATTCCAGCTGGTGCAATGTGGTCACGATGCAGGTGTGCCCGAGGGGCCTCAGATCCTGGAGGAGGGCAGGCTGACAAGAACACAGGTATGAGAAGCCTTCAAAGGAGGAAGTCTTAGTTAAAGGAAGATTAATTCGCTAATTAGGAAAGGGGGCTTTAGGCAGAAGTCTAAAAAAATTAGATTGTTCTGGATAGCTGATCAATTTTCTTCAACTTCATATATGTGGCAGAAATCAGAAGGGGTTCTTCCGTAAATTGTTTTGCTCCCATCAGATTTACACTCATATTTCAGCATTCAATTGAAAATCCAGAATCCAGAAGAGGCAAAAAAAAAAAAAATGTGTGCTTGAACTTAAATATGTCTCTTTATAGAGATTAGATTAACAATTGTTTGTCTTAATAACCAGCACTTCCTCTTGAAACTGTGCCCAAAACAACCTTAAAAAGCTCCAATTTCATGAAACGTGTCACTTCCTCTCCACTCACAGCCCCCCTTTTCCTTCCTTCCCCTGGGTCTCACTTTTTTTTTAACGTAATACTTCAGTGTTTGAAATAATATCCCTCTTTGGCAGGCTGATATGCCGTAACTCCCATTTTTCTGGGGAGATTGTGATCTCAGCCAAGGTCACAAACAGCAGAGCTAAGATTCAAGTCCTCACCCCAGGAGCCTCTAGATGAGCCCCATAGCGGTCTTCTTGCCATTGTCTGACTTTGGACGGGCCTCCCACCCACGCCTGGACTTCTCAGGCACCTTCCTCCCTTCCCATAACTTCATGGAGCCAGTTCTTTGGGACTCAAACACATGGCCAGCCCAGCCATGCCACTCATTTTCATGCTAGTCAGGGAAACTTTGGGGCAGAACCATGATGGTGGAGACCAGCCCCTCCCGGCTCGCTTTGGACCTGACTGCACTGCACGAAGGAAAGGAGGACAGAGCAGATGAAAGAACAGAGGGGAGGGAAAGGTGACCATGGTTGCTTTCAACCACACCCAAGGAATGAGCTGAGAGATTTCTTGCATGTGTGGCCAAAGACTTAAGTCCCTGTCACACTCCTGTCCCTTTCATATCAGGTTCCCAAACATCTGCTGATCAACCTCTTACCCATCTCAAGTTATCATGGAAGCTGCTGGGGAAGAACCCTGTCTTCTGTGAGTTCTCTAAAGTGCCATGTACCCCTCCTCCCACAAGGGCAGTATAATTAGTCATGTAGAAACACTGTGGGGCTACCATCTCCTTTAAGGTGGGCTATTAACTTTTCAGAGAGTGTGAAGAGCTACTACTCTATTTTAAATAAAGCTAATGCCAAGGGACCCACATTCAAAGTTCTAAAACAGCAACTACTCACCCACCACCACCCACAGATCAAACGATTGAGATTTTCAGCTTGGCCTATTATTTATTTAGAATCTATCTGGATGATGTAGTCATTCAAGCTGACATCTCAAAAAGCATCCAATAGTACAGTCCCTCTCCCTTAAAAACATTCTAGGGAGGTCCTGTAGCAGCACCCTCCATAGCTGTGAGTTGACTTCTCCCAAATATAAGAGTGCTCATGAACTGACCTGAATCACCTGCTTCTCTGTACCTTGCTGAGACCATGCTCAGACCAGAGACACCTAAGCTGGAGGCATCAGAGATGGAAGCCCAAGCAGCAAGGGCTCATTTCTTTCTTTCTTTCTTTTTTTTTTTTTTTAAGTAGAATCCGTGCCCAGCGTGGAGCCCAACCGCGGGGCTTGAACTCATGACCTTGAGATCAAGACCTGAGCTGAGATCAAGAGTCGGGCATCCAACCAACTGAGCCACCCAGGCACCCCAGCAAGGGCTCGTTTCTGTTGGAGCCCTGGCCTTCGACACATTGGTAGCCACTGGCAGAGACTTTGAAGCCAAAATTACGACTCAATACTTGCTGCAGCCTTCCCTTTAACTTCTGAAGTGGAAATTGTGGGGCGGGAATTGGGGTGGGAAACGGACGGGTGGAGGGAAAATAAAAATAGAGCCTCTCTTTTAAAAAATACAATTAACTTAAAAATTAAAAATTAAATTAAAAAAAAAAGGCACTAAGAGAAAAGTTTCCTTAAGGAACATCTTTGCTGTGTGTCAATTAGTGAGCCTGCTCTTGCTGTAGGTTTTCTCTGCCGCCTCAGAGCCAAATCTTCAGCCTCCCACACAGATCTGTGAAACCAATTGTCTTCCCCAAACATGTGGTAACCACAGAGAAGTGAAATTAATAAAACTGCTCCAAAAGATGATTTCTAAAGATGACATTCCTACTCTAGTTTTAGGTTTTCTGTCTTGCGGCCAAGTAGGGGTCTGAAGGGGGAGTAGGAGTTGTGAGGTAAAGGATCTGGGGCTTTTTTTTTTTTTAATTTTAGAGTTTTTAGTTTAACATAGTTGTTTTTTACTGGGGGCTTGGGGGGCAAAGAGGACTTAAGGGTGGAAGCCAAAAAATGCAAAAGCCAGCAATTATGAACTGATCAAGAGAGACCTGTCATTCCTGACATGCATGTCAAAGCCAAGGGGGGTTGAGGCCCACACTCAACGCCCCCACAAACCCCCTCTGTTTGTTTCTCTCACTCCCACCCCTTGGTTGAAGACGACCGCTGAGGGCAGCATGGATGATACACCCGACCTGCCACCAAATGAAGAAGGCCTGTCTCAGCTGCAGCCCTCACAATGCCAGGAAGACAAGCAAAGGCCATCAGTCTCCATTACGAAGACAGTATTTTCCTCCCATATTATCCTGTCTGTCGTGTCCTCCTTGGACTCCAAAGGCATCACTGTCTCATACATCATCACCATTTCTCCCCACAAAGATGGAGAGACCGTGGGTGGGGTCCTTTCTGCCTACCGTCCAGCCCTGGATGGCCAAGGGCCTTCCCCTGCTGATAGAAGCAATGCTCAGCTACCAGGGGAGACATTTGCATTCCAATTAGGCACGGGCTTTGAAGAGTGGGGGAGGACAGCCAGTTTGTAAATCAGAAGTTTAAATAAACTTCCACAATCTCTGGAGCTGCTGGGAGAGGTCTCCGTGACACTGAGTGGAGAGGGAGAGGAAAAACCCCCAAATCAGAAGAGCTCAGGGAATACGGATACACTGAGTCTTGACAGAACAAAGGCACGTTGTCTCTGAAAATTGGAATATGTATTAATAGTTGTATTTAATTAAACATGGGATGCACCATTTTTTAAAATTTTATTTTATTATGTTAATCACCATACATTACATCATTAGTTTTTGATGTAGTGTTCCATGATTCATTGTGTATAACACCCACTGCTCCATTCAGTGCATGCTCTCTTTAATACCCATCACCAGGCAAACCCATCCCCCCACCCCCCTCTCCTCTAGAACCCTCAGTTTGTTTCTCAGAATCCATAGTCTCTCATGGTTCGTCTCCCCCTCTGATTTCCCCCCCTTCATTTTTCCCTTCCTACTATCTTCTTTTTTTAACATATAATGTATTATTTGTTTCAGAGGTACAGGTCTGTGATTCATCAGTCTTACACAATTCACAGCACTCACCATGACACATACCCTCCCCAATGTCTATCACGCAGCCACCCCATCCCTCCCACCCCCTACCATTCCAGCAACCCTCAGTTTGTTTCCTGAGATTAAGAATTTCTCATATCAGTGAGATCATATGATACATGTCTTTCTCTGATTGACTTATTTCGCTTAGCATAATACCCTCTAGTTCCATCCACGTCATTGCAAATGGCAAGATTTCGGTTTTTTTGATGGCTGCATAATATTCCATTGTGTATATATACCACATCTTCTTTATCCATTCATCTGTCGATGGACATCTTGGCTCTTTCCATAGTTTGGCTATTGTGGACATTGCTGCTATAAACATTGGGGTGCACATACCCCTTCGGATCACTACATTTGTATCTTCAGGGTAAATACCCAGTAGTGCAATTGCTGGGTCGTAGGGTAGCTTTATTTTCAACTTTCTGAGGAACCTCCATACTGTTTTCCAGAGTGGCTGCACCAGCTTGCATTCCCACCAACAGTGTAGGAGGGTTCCCCTTTCTCCACATCCTTGCCAACATCTGTCGTTTCCCAACTTGTTAATTTTAGCCATTCTGACTGGTGTGAGGTGGTATCTCATTGAGGTTTTGATTTGGATTTCCCTCATGTTGAGCACTCTTTCATGTGTCTGTTGGCCATTGGGATGTCTTCTTTGGAAAAATGTCTGTTCATGTCTTCTGCCCCTTTCTTGTTTGGATTATTTGTTCTTTGGGTGTTGAGTTTGATAAGTTCTTTATAGATTTTGGATACTAGCCTTTTATCTGATATATCATTGGGATGCACCATTTTATTAAATTCTCACAACAGTCTCACTTTACATTTACAGAACATTTTTTAGGGGACAAAATTGAGGCCTAGAGGCTCAGCCAAAATTAGAAGAAAGCTATTTGTCTGATTCCTAGATCTTGATACTGCTGCGCATGAATTGGAACACTCCAGAACTTATGCATACTTCCTAAATAATAATGTTAATAGTTACTACTCATTGAGTCCTGCTATGTGTCAGGCGCTGTTCTAAACACCTTACGTACCTATTTTCATTTAATCTGCACAGGTAACACGTCTTTGAGAGACAAACATCATTATTATGATTATCTACATTTTCCAGCAGGGGAGACGGGGGCTTAGGGAAATTAGGTAACTCACTGGATTGCCCCCCACTAGCCATTGCTAGAGTTAGGATTCAGACTCAGACTCTAGTGCCTCTATATAGCCAGTATAAATACTGATTTGCTGTCCAGAAGTCTAAACTAACACGGTAGAAGGAAGCAACCATGGAGCGTAGGAGCATTCATAACTGGGTTCCTTACCAGTGTTAATTTCGATGAAATCAGTTGAAAATGAACCTCAAGGCAAGTCTCAAAGGAGAAAACATGTCACTAGAGTGGGTGAGGAAGACCCAGGCCTTGCCTTCGTTTTGAGAGGGAAAGCCTATCAGCTAATGGTGAGTATGAGCTTGGTTCTTTCTTGGTGTCAGCATGTGAAATCACGGCTTCTCTAGCAGGCAGTGCCGTTGGGCAGAGGAAGGAGGCCAGAACACTGTCTGCTTGGCAAAAACCAGCATGCATCCCTCTAGCTCTCAGGTCTGCCAGTAGGCTGGGCTAAATGCACCCTTTCAGCCTGTCTCTGCTTGAAGAGGGCACTAGTTTGTCCTGGGTCCCCCCAAAATTGAACTGGGCAAGTCTACTGCATGGAATTTGACTCACTTGCTTAGAAAAGGGCTGCTATCATGCTCAGTGTTAAGGCAGCAGCAAGAGAAACTCCACCTAACTCAAAACAGTTGTAAGAGACCCTATGGTTTCCTAACTACCTGTCAGTCGGTCCCTTTCTTTCTGTTAATAGAACCCTGATCTTGTTCAGGTAACCTTCCTTCTCACAGTCTAATGTTTCACTACACCCATATGGTAACTCCATTCCCTGTGCCAGTGAGTGACCAAGGAATGGACAAATGACAAATTTGTGGCCAATCAGCTGTGAAGGGGGGCTGGAAATGTTTCTGTTCTGAATTTAAAAAGAGAGAGAGACACACACAGAGAAAGTAATTATTTTTTTCTTCCACTTGAAATTGTCATGACAGGATGTGATGGCTGGAACTACAGCAGCCGTGTTGCTGCCTCAGGCTATCTCCCCTGAGAACTAATCTAACCACTCTGAGAAGGGCAGCCTAAAATGACGGGAAGAACTTGAGTCCTTGAAGGCACTGTGAAGTCACCAAATTAACCAACACCAGAACTCTCCTACCTTGGACTTTCGATTATATAAGATATATATTTTTCCCTATGTATCAACAGAGGTCCGTGCAGGAAACACTGGTTGAATGAAATTAAATAAGATAATCACACTTGGCAGTGCCTGCCGTGTAGGAAATTTTAGCTATGATTACATCCTTCATATGTGTCTAAAGCTCCCAGCTCTGTCTTCTCTCCTGCCTTTTGAGTCAAAAGGCTAATAATGAAGACAACTGGTCTATATAACCCATTTCAGGTCTTCAAGAAGTCTCAGAAATATTCAACCTAAAAACATGTAGGTTGAACCATGGCAACAGTCTAAATGGAATCTATGCAAAGCGAAGAAGTTTAGAGATTTGAGCTAATACTACCACCTTATCTCACCTGACTATAAAGTCATAAAAACCCACAATAAAAGATATAGTTTAGAGTTTTCTTGTGAATTTCCTGGTTCCATTAACTGAATCAAAACAGAAAATAGTGTCTCTGCTCTTCTTTGTAAGTTGCACACTTTATGAAGAAAAAGCAATAATATTCCCAGCCAACATGTGCCTGTTATGTAATAAATACACATTATAGATTCTTTGAAAAGAGTGTGATTTATAGTTGGATCCTGCCAACTACTTTGAAGCATACCATTTTTCACTTAAGGCTAATTAGAGGATTCTTAATTAGCAAATCTTACATCCAATTGATTAGACAATGAAGATTTTTCACAACAATTGTAATATTTAGTTCTCTTTTTCTCATTTTGACAAAGCAAACTAGAAAGATATCATTTATAAAAACCTCCCTTCAAGGTCTACAAAGCTTATAACCTGGAAATGATCAGAGAGAATGAGATATATAGATTCTCCTACCCTTGATTTTGACTTGCTTTGGGATCTGGAATAAGTCATGTCCTTTCTGATCTAATTTTTTCCCACCTATGAAATGGGGAGGTTGAATTAGATCAGAGTTTCTCAACCTTAGCACTACTGGAATTTTGGATCAGATCATTCTATAGATGTTTAGCAGCATCCCTGGCATTTACCCACTAGATGCCAGTAGCACCCCCCCCCAACCGCTATGCCACTGCAGTTGGGACCATCAAACATATCTCCAGGCATTGCCAATGTTCCCTGGGGTGGGGAGGCAAAATCACTTCAGCTAAGAACCACTGAATTAGATCAGGGGTCATAAATGCAGACAAGGGGGCAAGCTATTATACAAATGAGAGAAATAGTCTAGATGAAAGAAAGGAAAATTCGAGAACATGTATTCTATCAAAGGGGGAGAACACTCTTCACTAGTGGATGCTCACCATATGTTACAATTGTTCAAGAGGGGACATGAATCCCATGATTTCATGAAATGACTTCTTCTTCTTCTTCTTCTTCTTCTTCTTCTTCTTCTTCTTCTTCTTCTTCTTCTTCTTCTTCTTCTTTTTTTAAGTTGACAACTCATTCCTTGTAACAGTTAAGAAATTAGGTTCTGGAGGTAGACTGCATGAGTTCAAATCCCAAGTTCAAATCTTATTGACTTCAATATTTGGCAAGTTCTTTAACATTACTAGGCCTGTTTTCTCATCAGTAAGATAAAGACAATAATAATACCTATATCATAAGATTATTGTCAGGATTAAATAACACAATACATCTGAAGGGATAATGCATAGTAAGTGCTTAACAAATATTAGCTATAATTATTCCTAAGTTATAAAAATACTACAAGCCAAATTAAATATAACTATAGATCAGATTTAGCCTAAAGACTACAGGTTTACAACTCTGAACTACAGGATTTCAAGGGTTTGTTCAGGTTTCTAAGGTTTTATGATTCCATTTTATGGAAGCAGGGACACTGATTAGCCTCTGATTAATTCTGTAGAATCTAGTTGAGGAGACAGAGCTCTGACATTAGCAAAGATCATGTAGTCAGAACAGGATTCTAAGCAAATGGCAAACATATGTGTTCTTGGAGATAGAGGTTGAAGAGCCATCCATGCTTTTTATTTAAGAAAAGATTGGGTTTTGTTTCTCTTTTTAAAAAATGTACGTAAAAGAGAAGAGTATCAAATTTAGAAACTGACATCCTCAATAGTATCCTCTTAATAGATGCCACGACAATACCATGAGTTATTACTTACTTTCTAGCTAAAACAAATTGACAATTATAAGTTGGTATCATTAGCCCAATGGCTTTTCAGTGAGATAGCTGATAGAGGCAATCATAGATTGGCTTCTCTATCCTTATCCTCCCACTGGAAAGCAATTTATCCACTCCTGATCAATACTTTGATCTGAGTTACTTATAATGCTGTCAGACAGGAGTGTTTGCTTCACTCCAGGGTGAAGAAATAAGATAGTTTTGCAAAATTTAGGTCAGACATGAAATTGTCTTGGACAAGCTGTTATTCCAGTCTAGAGCCACATAACCAAATCAGCATTTCAGACGGTCACAGAAACTAAAGGGGCGGCCTGAGGAAGTGCCACTGCCTTTATTAACTATGTCATGGAGGCACCTGGTGGCTCAGTTGGTTGAGTGTCTGCCTTTGGATCAGGTAATGATCCCGGCATCCTGGGACTGGGTCCCGCATTGGGCTCCTTGCTCAGCAGGGAGCCTGCTTCTCCTTCTGCCTCTGCCCCTGCTTGTGCTTTCTGTTTCTCTCTCTCTGACAAATAAACAAACAAATCTTAAAAAAAAACAAAACAACTATGTCATGGAGGTATGGAGTCGAATGAGCTCATGGTAGCCATGTGTTTGAATCACATTTCACGAAAATGATTTGAGAACATGTCTTAAATGCTTTAAAATAAAAGCTTAAACCACCTGGCCCATATTTCTCCTCCCAAGAATCTGTTATAAAGAAATATTAAGAAGCTGGAATCAAAATGTATGCATAGAGATGTTCCATATAATGTTATTTATAATAGATAAAGTAGGTACTGAACTAAATGACAAATATTTGAAAAATGTAAAATTAATTAAGGAATAGCCAGTTAGAAATGGTATTTCAAGGAGTATTTTGCCGCATGAGAACATTCTTAATATATAATGCTATGCAAAAATGGTGATAAAAAATTGGATATACAATGTGATACCAATTGTGTGTGCATGTGTGTAGTACATCAAAATGTGAACTCTAGCTATTTTTAGGTGGAATTATAAGTAATCTTTATTCCCATTTATAAACTTCTCTGCATTTTCTAAATCCTTACATGGACCTCAGGTTGCCTCACACAGTTGTGTAGTTGTGCCTTGCAGAAGGGAACCAAGCCCATGGAGCACTCTGAGTCATGGGCACATGCACTACTTCTGTTCAGAGAGGATGACTTTTTCAATTCATACAATTTCATACAATGACACCATGAAGGATACTGGTTCCCTCTTATATTTCTATAGTCAGAAAAAAAAATGTAATATAAAAAAAATATATACCTATCAGTACCAGGGGTGGATAAGAGTCTGTGTGGAAAAGCCTCTTTGTAAAAAGAATTAATTATAAAATTAGTGACTGATGTGATTTTCAATTTAGAGTGAGAACATAAATCACACACTCACACACACACACACACACACACACATCCTGGAGGTTTAGAAATGAGATCTGTTCACTCTAGTAATTTAGCAGAAATGCTTATATGGAAGTGCTCTCTGGTTGTAACCTGGCTCCCCTCCCCATCAGAACACTCTCGAACCCTTGGCAATGCTCAGCTCTCTTGGGGGCGGGGGGGTTTCATGCAAGTGAAGGACTCTGGCTGAAGCTTGTGTTTCATTAGTGTCATAGTAAATCTGGCTCTGATCTTCAGGGAAAGAAAAACTGGATAAACTCAGAACCAGATGTTATTTTCACAGGTAAGTTTGCCTAAATAATATAGTTCCAAATCAAACAATCTAAAAAGTAATTTAAATACCCAGCACTGCTAAAAGAACCATTTTATTTCAATTTAACAAGGGCATTCCATAAATGCTCATTAATGCTTATTAAAATTTGGGAAGTTTTCTGCTTTATCCAGGGATGCAGCCACCTTATGTTTAATATTAATTCATTTTTTAAATTTTTATAATTTTAAAAAAGTTAATGTCATAATGTCATAATGTCCTCTGCCATACCTAAAGCTCTCCACTGGGTCAGGACAGCTAAAAAAAAAAAAAAAAATCTTTGGGAGACCACACCAGCTTCTTAGGGCAGAGAAATGGTCTAGGATTCAGAGCAGCTCTGTCTCTGGTGAGCCACCAAGAATATTGAGCTAAATTCCTATCATGGAAAGGTAATAACAAAAGAGTGCTCCTTCAGTTAAAACAAAACAAAACAAAAGTCCAAACAACAATCAGAACAGACTTTCATATAAATACTATCAGTGAAAACCCAACTGCCAAAATTTAATCTAGAGCAGTGGTTTTGCAACAATTTTAGAAAGAGAATTTTTTTGAACCAAAACTTATGCCAAACTCTAATATATAAGTGAATAAGTATTTTAAATATTTATACATTTTACCCACAATGTATAAAAACACCTAGAACTATAACTATCTCCAAAATGTCATCACAACATGGTATGTTATGTGTTCCTATCTCAGCTGACTCTTAAACTATTTTAAAGTTGACAATGGCATATGTATGCTGCCCAACCTCACATGTTGGTCATAATGCCTGAATCTCAAAAAAAAAAAAAAAGATCAGTATGGAGTTATAATATTCTTTAAAAGAAAAAAGATTTTTTATATATTTGAGAGAGAGAGAGAGAGAGCACAAGCAGGGGGAGAGGCAGAGGGAGAAGCTGACTCCACAGGAGGGAGGGAGCGCAACACAGGGTTCTATCCTAGGACCCTGAGATCATGACCAGAGACAAAGGCAGACGCTTAACCAACTGAGCCATGCAGGTGTGCCTGGAGTTATAATATTCTTATTCAGTGACATCCAGATAAGATATTCAAATTTGTGCCAGAATGGGGGAAAAAAAAAAAACTACTGTAAATAAGATTGGAAGACAAATGATATAGTCTGAAGGGAAATATTCACAATACATATAACAGACCATATGTGTGTGTGTGTAGAATTGGGATTCCAGAAAGAGGAAAAAAAAAAAAAAAGAAAGGGACAGAGAAGTATTTGAAGAGATAATGGCTGAAATTTTTACAAAATTGTTGAAAGATATCAACCCACAGATAGAAGACCAGCAAACCCCAAACAATCTAAAAACAAACAAACAAAATCCACACTTACATATATTATAGTCAAACAGTGGAAAACAAACAACAAACTAAACTAAACCAGAAAATCTTGAAAGCAAATGGGAACTTCAAAAGGTGGGAGGAGGCACATATTTTATATAAGAAAAGAATAATAAGAATGAGAACTAGCTTCTCATCAAAAGTAGTGGCCAGAAGACAATAGCCTTACCTCTTTAAATGCTGAAAGAAAAAACCCTGCCAACTCTGAATTCTATATCCAGTGAACATATCTTTCAAAAGTGAAGGTGAAGTAAAGATGTTTTTAGACAGACAAAAGCTGAGTTTTTCCCCAGCAGACTGCACTTCATGGAATGCAAAAAGAAGTTCTGCAGGCTGAAGAGAAATTGTATCAGATAAAAACCTGGCTCTGCAGGAAGAAATGAAGGACTCCAGAAAGGGAAATACGACAGTATATCAAACATTATTTTGAAGATATTTTCTTATACATGCAGTATGTCTAAATTTCTTTAAAATGCTTTTAATCACTTAAAGTAAAAATAACCATGCATTGTGGAGTGTATAGAATAGGCAGAAGTAAAATAAATGATAAGAACATACAGAGTCAAAGGATGATAATTGGGAAATTTACTGTTCTGAGAACAGAGAGAATGGAAAAAAGGCAATGTTTGAGGAAATTATCACCAAGAACCTTCCAGAACCAAAAAAAAAGATAAGCATCCTCAGATCAAATGAGTGCCACCACTCATAGGCACAACCGGATTTTTTTTAACTCAATCTATAGGCATCACAGTGAAATTTCAGAAACTCAAGAACATACATAAAATACTAAAAGAAAACTAATTTTTAAGAAAGAAAATTAAAAAAAAATCTTCAGACATTTAAATCTCAGGAGGTTTAGCACTCACTGGTGATCTTCTAAAGAAATACTTCAGAATGTACTCCAACCGAGAAACAAATGAACATAGAAGAAAGGAGTGGGATGTAAGAAACACTTATAAACAAAGAATACAATGACTGGATTAATTCCAAATAAGTATTTATTTTAAAGGATTGTCAGAGCAATTTAGAAGTCATATTCTGTATTATATGAACATTGAAAGTGGAGAAAGCACAAAGAGAAGTAAAGGTTCTTGTCTCGATCTAGAGAGGGACAGAGACTGATTATAACTCTGGTTTTTATTATAAAAATATATGTTCATGGATAGGTAACAAAAACTACAATGTAAAAAAAAAACCCTTTAACCAATAAAAGGATAGAAATGGAGCATATAATTTTAAACCAACAGAAGGGAAAATGGAGCAAAGAGCAGTTACTAGCTTTATGTTTGTAACAGCAAAGACAATTATATAGAAGGATAATACGAAACTTATCTGTGTGTTTTTATGTGTGTATGTTTCTGTGTAAACATCGTGTGCATCTGTGTGTATATTTGGTATGAGTCTTTGGGTGTGTGCCTGGTGTGCATCTATGTGTATACATCTTGTCTGTGTCTGGATATAAATACTGTTATATAGTATTTTTCTTCACAGAAATAAGATCCTACTGTACTGTTTTTCCTTTTCTACATAGAATGCCCTAAATGTTATAGGCAACCTAACTACCAACAACCCTGATGGGCAACAAAGCCAGGAAGCTTGATCATCCTGGGATGATCCCTAATAGGGGTGTGGTGAGGATTAAATGAGCTAATGTATGTAAATCACTTGAATGATGCCTGGCTTATAAACAGCATTCTGTAATCGATGTGATATTTAAGATTCAGGGGAAGTACGAAGAGGTAGGAATGGAGCAGGACCAGCCATGGGCTTATGTTTGCCGGGGTTGAGTGATGGGCACATAGTGCTCTACTTTTAGGGTATGTTCAAATTCTTTATAATAAAAATGCTTTGTGAAAAACACTCTATGAATATTAGCTGTCATAATAGGAAGTGCCAAGAAGAAACATATCTTCACTTTGGTCACAATTTTATTACAATGAGAAAGATAAGATGTCAGTACATAAAGCAGCTGTTAGACAAAGGTACAAATGTCATTTATTCTTGTTCTATGATGTGACCTTAGAGGCTTTATCAAGGTGTTTGCCCTCCTGCCCCTCCCCCAAACCCCCAAATCTGTCTCTCAGGCAGCCTCATGGATGCCTGAAATATTTTCAGGAAAACCTTAGCTTAAGTTTTTGTAACCTAGTCAAAAAGGTGGGGGTGGGGAGAGGAGTGGGAAGGAGCAGAACTAAATATTTAAAGCAAAGCTGCAATCATTGTCCTTATAAAACACACTGACATGTTTATCCTCTTCAGAGACAAGATTTTGATGAGAAGAAAAGGGCCCCACCTGGGTGGCAGAAAGGGAGGGGGACCCAGATGGGGAAGCAGACCTCTCTGTCCACATGGGCTTTGTGTCAACCCTGAAGGAAGCACAAGAAATTCCTGCAGGAGGGAGGAAAAGAGCCTTCTTAGTCTTGCCACTCAAAGTGTGGTCTACAGACCAGCAGCTCCAGTACCACCTGGATGCTTGTAGGACCCACAGAAACTCAGCCTCACCTTAGATCTACTGAATCGGACTCTATTTTAACAAGGTCCCAGGCCATTCTCGTGCACATTAAACTGTGAGAATGTTATTGCCTAACCCAAGACCTAGGTATGACTGATCCTTAGTAAATACCTGGAGAGAGAGCTTTCCGAACAGATGGAGGAAAACAGTGCTAGCTTTGCTTTTATTCAGCAACTTCGCATTCATTCTGCATCCACAGGGTGTATAGAATTGTGTGATGCTGTAGTTCTTTGCTTCTCAGCCCTTATTATAAGTTAGAATCACCTGAGGTACTGTTAACAACAGCTGTTGGGGCACCTGGGTGGCTCATTCGGTTAAACGTCTGCCTTCAGCTCAGGTCATGATCGCAGGGTCCTGGGATCGAGCCCCATATTGGACTCCCTGCTCAGTGGGGAGTCTGCTTCTTCCCCTCTGCCACTCCCCCTACTTGTGTTCTCTCTCTCAAATAAATAAATAAAACCTTAAAAGAACAAACAAAAAACAACAGCTGTACAGGTCCCATCCTCAGAAATTCTGACTCGATTGGTCTGAGAGGGACTTAGTCTAAGATGATAGCAGCAGACTGTTTTCTCAAGACATGTAGTACTAAGTAATAGGACTCCTGGTGATGAGCCACTGAGTCTACCCTTGCTGAAGACAAATGCAGTGAAGATGCAGGAGTCAATGCCACAGAGGAAGGGAAAATTAATCCCAACCTTGTACTGTCATTTTCCCTTTGCAGATGCCCCAGAATATATGAACCTATTGCTGGCTCATGCGGGTGGTTGGAGGGGAAGGAGACTGATGTGTCTCTGATGGGTTTTATACTGTTTGACCTTTCTCCAAATAGATTAACCTGTTGCCTGAGTCATGACCCCTTTGAGAATATGTTTCCTGTAGCCTCTTTTTCTGCCCTTCCTCCTTCCCCCAACACACACATACAACAGGGGCTAAAAATTGTCACATAGAAGCTGGGTAGGCTCAACTTCTGATGAGTCTCCTTTTTTTGGCTTCCTTGAGCTTAGGGAGGTAAACAGAACAAAACAACCTTGAAGCTGTGCTTTACATGGCTATTCCTGAACCAACTACCAAAGTGCAGATTTTAGTGAACCCCCTTCTGGTTGGGAATTACTTATTTCTGAACAACCCCATCAGTAAGGAGGTGCCCGTTAGCATAATTGGTCCAGTTGCATCCTTTAGCATCCACTACCAGAAAATTTAATAAAGTAATCATGTCCTCTGCCTCTGTTTTTAACCTGGCTTGATTAAAATTATGCCCCTTGCTAAGTAATGACAATGGAAGGGTGAAACTTGGGTTATGGCCTGTCTGTGCATTGTTTTCTCATTAAAAACTTTTAGCAAAGTGGGGCGCCTGGGTGGCTCAGTCGATTGAGCAACTGATTCTTGATTTCGGCTTGGGTCACTATCTCAGGGTGGTGTGATGGAGCCCCACCTAGGGCTTCGTGCTCAGCGGGGAGTCTGCTTGGGATTCTCTCTCTCTCCTTCTCCCTCTGCCCCTCCCCCCTGCTTACATGCTCTCTCTCTCTCTCAATAAATAAAATCTTTTAAAAAAATAAATAAAGACTTTTAGCCAAACTCAAATGTCTTCACGATAATTTGGAATTCATCGAGGCAATTCAGGCATCTCAACCTCCTTTCCTTTGTCTTCATGGTCTCATTCAGGGATAAGAGAAATGGGAAAATGAACGGTAAGAGAATAATCAAAGCTAAGTCCAAGTTAAGAAGAAGTAAATTAACACACGAAAATCACAATGTCTGATGAAGGAACGGGTGTAGGTGCAATTAGCTCTGACTTCCAAACGCTTTGATCAGTTGGAGCATTTAAAACTTCTAAAGGCACGAGATGCCTTGCCGAGGTTGCACCATGGAAGGGGGAGGCGTGATTAAACTCCAGGCTGCCTGTCAGAGATGTTCCAGTCTACTCACTTGCGACGCTTCTACGGAGTTTCTGTATGAGAGCAGGCTGTCACGTTCAGGAAGAGACAGCACCCTCATCCTGACTCCTCCTCCCTTTGATGCCTGTAGAATTTGGCCATTAAAATCTGCCTTGGGCTAAAACTCAGCAGGTAAGTTTCTAGTCCAGGAACAGCTTTGACAAAATTTTAATAAAATTAGAACCAGACTGCCATTAAGGGATTTGAGTTAGAGAAAAGCTGATCTATAAATGTAGGTAGACATGAGAATGGCCAGATCCTCACTGTGGGATGCTACATAGAGGTAACTCTTGGCCTGCTCGTGTTTGGTACACAACTACTAACGTCCTCGATCCATGAATTTTCTTAGACAGTGTGAAGGCATGTCAAAGGTCCTACGTTTGGGTGAATTTCATGAACTTCAGTATTGTTCTGTACTAGCTGGCTAAAAAGATAAAATCTTTAAGAAGACTGGAAGGTATTCCAAGTCATTTGAGGCATTTGCGTAAGTTTTGTTTTAAATTGATAGAACAATTGCATCACTTGAAAACACAAATGTGTTTTCATTTGAAAACTCAGTCTTGCAATATTTAACTTTTCTATAAGATTCTTGGTACTTTAAGCAAAGAAGATTGGCTTACTTCTGAATATGGGCAGCACACACACCTCTATGTTTATTGCAAGAGATAGAGTAGTGGCTGTACTTTATTCAAAAACACAGAAAAAAAAGATCAGAGGACTTCCAAATATGTAATCAATCCATTTGATTCCTTTTGCCACTCTCTTTCCACGTACCTACACCATGCAGGGGAACTGCAAGTCCCAGTCCTGTCCCTTATCATTTATTAGGAACCGTAGGTACTCATAGTGATGGAATCTTTGCATCAGTTTGAGTTCTATCCTACATACTCAATACATAACCAACACCTTACAGAGAAACATTGGAAGCTTCCTCTCTAACATTTAGTCTTGTCTAAGGTTATTAAATAGAGAAGCAACCATTTGACATATACAATAAAGACCTTCCAAGTTACTTTTTCAAGTATGCCTTATAGATGTATTAAAGCAGCAAAAACTGAACGATCCCCACAAAAATGCTTCATTTGTATCCTGTTCTCCTTGGCTCAGTTGCTCATTTCATGAAAGTCAAAGAGAGACCATGTTCTAAGAATGTTATGTAAATTATCTAAAATTAGTGTGAGACTATTTTCACCCTGCCCACCCTTATTCTACTGATGCAAAAAAAAAAAAAGAAGAAGAAGAAGAAGAAGAGGAAAGGAAGAAGGAAAAGAAAAAATACAAATCAGAAGCTATAAACAGTCTGGCTCCCATGAATGCCTATACCCTAATACGAATGAAGAAAATATATTTGCTGGGGCGCCTGGGTGGCTCAGTTGGTTAAGCGACTGCCTTCGCCTCAGGTCATGATCCTGGAGTCCCAGGATCGAGTCCCGCATCGGGCTCCCTGCTCGGCAGGGAGCCCGCTTCTCCCTCTGACCCTCCTCCCTCTCATGCTCTCTGTCTCTCATTCTCTCTCTCTCAAATAAATAAAATCTTAAAAAAAAAAAAAAAAGAAAATATATTTGCTAAATATTCATCTCTTCATAACTAGAACCACTCTCAACTACCATTTGATCTTTTTGGGATTCAAACTGGCATAATAACATTAAAATTGGGTTTTTGTGGGGTTTTTTGGTTTTTGTCTTTAACACATATAGAAGCCAACTCTTTGTTTTGTATTAATCTGTTTTCTTGCTGCACTGGTAGATTGATTTTGTGTACTTATATGTTTTTTCTCCATTTTTCCTGATGTCATAGTTATAGACAGTGTGCTTAACCTCTGCATGCATTTCAATACTAGAGCTAAATAGCAGTGAAAGGCTTCCAGGACAAGTTCTCCTAAAAGCACATCCTCACTTTCTAGGTCAGCTCTTCTCCTTAAAAGTGTAACTCTTTTAAGTGTTCCTAACAGAAAATTTATATATATATTTTAAGGTTTTATTTATTTATTTGAGAGTGAGATAAAGTGAGAGACAGAGCACAGGAGGAGGGGGAGGAGAAGAGGGAGAAGCAGACTCCCCGCTGACCAGAGAGCCCGATGTGGGGTTCAATCCCAGGACTCTGGGATCACGACCTGAGCCAAAGGCAGACACTTAACCAACTGAGCCACGCAGGTGCCCCCCAATGTTTAATGTTTCCTGGTTTTTGTCTCCAGAAGGCCCTTTTGTATGAATGCTCTAACTACTTCAGGCCAGGGTCAGGAAACTCCTTACTGTGAGCATCTTGAGAGTGTTTCATTTCTTGGGTGTATTTTCTGCCTTGACAAAAATCTATCAGTCGGTTGCAGGGTTTTCTTCCATTGTATTTTGGACCAGAACCCTCCACATCTCATGTGCCCATTAGTCCCTGGCTAGGGCCCAAGATCAGATGACTTCCCACAGAGCCAAATATGGAGAAAACAAAACAAAACTCACTGGGCCTTATGGCAGGAGGAAGAAGAGGGATGTTTCACTTTCAGAGCAGTTTAAACTAGACTGTATTCCCATGGTGCAGTAAGAATCCCTCCTACATGGTGCTCATGTTTGAAAGGGTTATGGCAGGTGGTATTTTGCCATCAGTATGCTCAACTCATGGTCAGTAGTAGTTAACATGGATCCCTGATCTGACATTACCTTCAATCTAGTTGAGGGAATAAGCTACAGACACCTACAATGACTAGTACATTGCTGGCAAACAGATGCTAAGAGATATATGTCTGAGGATTCGCTAGTAAAACACGCCAAAATCTATTGTTCAAGAATCTCTCAGTTCATAATGGTTCTTCTGTAGATATCTACCCTAAACACAGCATCCCTAATAATAGTCCTTGCTTCCAAGTTTAATTCAAAACTTCTTACCATCACTAATTTCTCATTAACCTCCTAGTCAGTAAGATTCTGTTATAGCTTGATGGAATGATTTTTTTAAGGAAAGAATGGTGGGACCCAAAAGATACTAGGAGCTGTCATATTCTGTCTTCTGGTTATTTTGGCCTAAAGATGACTACTATGACTCAATAAATCTATTATTGGAATCAACACTTTTCTAAAAAAAGTGACTTACTGTTGTAACTGAACAAACCCCACAGATCCAAAAAGTCATGTGGTTACAGAATCACATGAGGTGGTGAAATGTCAGCCACAGACATCCACCAAAAAACACTATAGTGTTCACTTGCACAATCAAAACAAACTTATTAAGCACTACACTATGCCAAGGAAAGTATAAAGAATGAAAACAAACGGTTAAATAATGTAACAACTTAATAAAATACAGTGTGATAATTACTATTAGCAAAAGAATCTGAAAGTATCATGGGAGCACCTATAGGAAAGAAAACTTTTTAGAAGGAATCAGGAAAGGCACCACAGAGAAGGCAACTTTTGCTTTGGGTCTTGAAGAATGAATAGGAGTCATGAGCATAGAATGAGTAGCAGGCACAACATATACACATAAACAACTGTATTTGCCATTTTGAGCAAAATGAGGTTTAAAAGCATGGAACACACATTTCCAAGTGAGTAGCTTGGCATAGTTGGAAAAAAAAGCATGGAGGAGGCAATGGGACCATGGTTAGGAAAAGATAATGGCAGGATTGTGAAGGGAGATATATATCTATATATAGATAAAGAGCAAGAAAGAAAACTACTAAATTCTTTAAGCAGAAGAATAATGTGATTAATAAGTAAAGGATAGGGGTTCCTGGGTGGCTCTCAGTTGGTTAAGCATCTGACTCTTGATTTCGGTTCAGGTCACGATCACAGGGTCATGAGATTGAGCCCCGTGTTGGGCTCCATGCTAGGCAAGGAGCCTGCTTAAGATTCTCTCTCTCAAGGGGAACCCCCTTACACTGTTGGTGGGAATGCAAACTGGTGCAGCCACTCTGGAAAACAGTATAGAGTTTCCTCAAAAAGTTAAAAATAGAACTACCCTATGACTCAGTAATTGCACTACTAGGTATTTATCCAAATGATACAAACATAGTGATTTGAGCCCAGATATCCATTGATGGATGAATGGATAAAAAAGATTGTGGTATATATATACAATGGAATATTACTCAGCCATCAAAAAAGAATGAAGTCTTGCCATTTGCAATGACATGGATGGAATTAGAGGGTATTATGCTAAGTGAAATAAGCCAGACAGAGGAAGAAACATGATTTCACTCATGTGGAATTTAAGAAACAAAACTGATGAACATAGGGGAAGGGAAGGAAAAATAAAATAGGATAAAAACAGAGAGGGGGACAAACCATAAGAGTTTCTTAACTATAGAGAGCAAACTGAGGGGTGAGGGAGGGAAGGTGGGTGGGGGGATGGGGTAACTGGGTGATGGGCATTAAGGAGGGCACTTGATGCAATGAGCACTGGGGGTTATTTGCAAATGATGAAACACTAAATTCTACCCCGAAATTAATACTACACTATATGTTAGCTAACTTGAATTTACATAAAACTGAAAAAAAAGAGAGAGAGATTCTCTCTCTCTCTCTCCCTCTGCCTCTCCTCCTCCCATCTCTAAAAAAAATAATAATAAGTAAAGGATATATAGAAAGAGAGATATGAGGTGGGCAAAGAAGGCCAATATTACAACAGCTGGGAAAAGACATAATGAGAACCTGGACTAGTTATATATTTGTTTGGTTTCACCTTGTTCCAGAGAAAAGTGAAGGTAACATCCAAAGATACATAAATATAAAGGGCATAAAATAAATGTGGATCCAATGAAAAATGAAAAACAAAGGTCACAAGGCTCCATTTAGGGTGGAGCCACAAACCAAGAGTTAAAGATAAATGCTCTACATATTTGTTACTGATTGACTAAGAGAAGTACAACTCACTCTTCTCAGGATTGACATGAGACAGGAACATCTCCTGGGTGAAAGGAGGTCTCTGTGAAGTCATGAGTAACACCCCTGATCATCTCTTTTTGGCTAGCTCTCTGCAGATCTGGTTTGATACAGGGTTAAATTTCATCTTCAAGCCATCCTCCCTTCATGTTGCTTTTCTGGGCTAAACTCTTATAAAAACTGGATGGCCCAAAGCTGGAAAGGGCTCCAACTAACAAGAGTCTCATGTTACTGTGTGCTGCCATTAATCACAGGTCTTTTTGTCTTAGTAGATGAGCAAGTTAGAGAAAGGACTGATCTCTTTTTGAAGGTTGAGAATGGCTCTTCATAAGAATGGCGAAATACAAAAAGGAAACCTTTCTCTACTGGAAGTGAGCCAAGGGAGGGTATAAAGGTAAGGCAGTTCCTAAACAGAGGCAGAGGTGATGAGGATGGAGAAGAGAAAAGATGTTTGAGAAATATTTCCAAGGCACAATTAATAGAGCTATTCACTAATTGGATATGAAAAATGGGGGCGGGGGGAGAAAGTAGAGTTGAAGTTGCCTTCCAAGTTCCTTGCTTGGGCACTTGGATGAATGGTGGTGACAGAAGAAACAAAATAAGAAAGAATAGTTAGGATTTCTGGAAAGCATGATTAAATCCAATTTTGATAAAGTAATATTTGAAGCAAGGTGTTTGGAAGCAGTTAAAAATAGGCATCTAAAGCTCTAGTGAGAGGTCTGGAATGAAATGATAAACTTATAAATTGCTGACCTCTTGAAAGCAGCTAGAGATCTGCTAGTGTACCAAAGCATCCTGGGAAAACCCAGAAAGTGAAAGAAAAGAAGATGAGGGTGGGGGGAAAACAGGTGGAGACGTCCAAGGGGAGTATACTAGAGAATAAACAGTGAGAGTTAGGCAGATGACAAAGAGCTAAGAAAAGGCTCAAGAAAATAATTCAGAAGTTGAGAACTTCTAGGAAAGAGAGGTATTGCAGAAGCCCATGGAGGAAGAGGAGGAGGAGGAGGAGGAAATGGCCAGTTGAGCCAACAAAGTTTTCAGGGGGGATAAAATTCAAAAAAGATGCCACAGGGATCATCAGTAATGTTAGTTACAATAGTTTCTGTGGAAGTTATCTAGAGATCAGCTCTAGAGGCCTGATACATGGTGGATCACAAAGGAGTGGAGGAAGCATGGGTGGGCTACTCATACAAGAAATCCGACAGTGAAGTGAGGAATGAGGATAAGGCAGTAACATGAAGAAGAGGTAGAGTCAAGCAAACATTTTTGGTTGACAGATGTTATCCAAATAAAGTGACTTACAAATGAGTCTGTGAAATTCCCTCTTAAATCCAACCAACTAGCATTCCTATCTTCATAAGAAAGTAGCTTTATGAGTTAGGGAAGCAATAAGTTGCAAATAAAGAAACCAACCTAATGTGCTGACTTTAAGGAAGAGGGATTTATTTGTCTCACATGACAAGAACCCCAGAAGTACAAGTTAGGGCTGAGGCAGTGCCTCAACAATGGAATCAGGAACCCAGACTCTTACTATCTTTCTGTTCTGCCACTTGTAACTCATGGTTACAAGATGATTGCTGCGCCTTGGGGCTGCTTTGCAGAAAGGAAAAGAAGAAGGAAGGGCGAAGAGTAAAAGGGAAATGACTACTGAGTCCATCTCTTTTTCTCAGTAAAGGAAAAACTTTCTCAGAAACCTCACTCAATTACTTCTGCTTGGTTTCCATTGGCCAGAATGGTGTCACATAGCCACCACTAGCTAGAAGGTGACTAGGTAAAAGGGAGTTATGCAGAAAAGTTAGGTCAACCCTCACTATCACTCACAAAGAGTGTCTGTCACTCTAGTGAATGATTAAAAACAGATAAACCACAAAAATGAAGACAAAAATATAAAATCTGCCTGATAAAAAGAGACAAGGATAATTTTATATGTTTCCCCCTTCTACCTACTCGATGAAGAGTGGTCCCAGAGACAGAGTTGAGGAGAGTTTGTGTTCTTGCCTTGACCCCGGCAAACAGAAGATCAGTATCCCAGACCCCAGCTTTAAACCATATACTCTTAGACAATGCCTCGTACTCTTCTACTTGTTGTAGACATCTAAAAACCCATGGTTACCACCACTCCTATTTCATAAAGGTTGATCTCCAGGCTTAATTACTATCATTGTCAACATTATTCCTGACCTAATTCTTAGTGATTTCAGTATCTAAGTAGATGATCTTTCTAAGAGGCTGGACTCTTAGTTCCTTGACCTTCTTCCCTCTGATGATCTCATCCTCCACCCTAACTGAGATCCTCTTTCTCAAGGCCATACTTTAACCCAGTCCTTACCAATAACTGCAACACTTCCATAATCTCTATTTTAAGTATCCTACTCTCTGTCCCTTACCTCCTATTTTTCCAGCTCTCTCCCTCTAGTGCTTTGACTCTGAAAATCGTTCCACTGCACTAGAACCGACAATCTATTGGGTTCTACCTTTTTACTATCCACACCACCTTCACACACTCATTCCTTTACTTAAATTCCATAGTTAATCAGTTATTGCCTTGGATCTACCCTCAGTTCTCTTGCTCTGTCCTCCCTTTAACTTACTTACATCACAAAACCCAATTTTGATTGAATCTAACTCCCTACCTACTTCAGACCTGTACCCAAAGAGTTGAATATAACTGAAGAAAAATAGAACATTTTGAATAGATTCATCTTAAATGCTTGGCCACTAATACCAAGGGGGCCCTGAATGCTGCTTGGCAATCCTACTGCATTTTGCTATTCCATTACTCTTCCACAATGCTAGACAACCATGCAACACTTTTCCTCTCTTTTCAAATCTCTGACTTCTTCTCCCTATCCATTCTCATTTATAGTTAATTACCATTCTTCTTATTTCTCTTAAGAAAATGGTGGAAATCAGAAGAGAAATTCCACATGTTTCAATACCACTTCTCCCTATAATAGTCTGCCCTTATTCTCCACCTTCCCACCTGTTACTATAGGAGAACTCTTCAGGTCCTGTTTAAGGTCAACTCCTCTGGTCTCCCTCTAGTTGTTACCAGTCTTGTCTACCCAAAGACATTGCTTCGATTATGGCCTCCATCTTACCTCAGTAATCTGTGTGACCTCTTTTTAAAATCATTCCTATCAGTGTCCAAATATGTTGAAATTTCCCCCATCTCAAAAAAAAAAAAAAAAGTTTGATCCTCATATCCCCCTCCAGCTATCATCTAAATATTCTGTTTCCCTTTGAGGGAAATACCTGAAAGGAGTTTCCTCTTCCCATTGTTTGCAATTTCCCTCTCCTTATTCTTTCTTGAACACATTCCAATAGGACTTTTGTTCCAGTCATTTGGCTAGAAATCTCTTCTAGGTCACCAGTGAGTTCCAGGTTGCTAAATCCACAGTCAACTCAGGCCTCATCTTACTTGACCTATCAACTGCATGTAACAGGTAATAATTCCTCTTTGACATTTTCTTCCCTTGGGCTCAGGGACATCAAACCCCCTACTTCCCTCCTAAATCACTGGCTGCTCTCCCTGGCTGATTCCTTCTCTTCCTTGCAAATCCTAAACATTAGGTCACCCCCTGATGGTAACAGCCATCAAAACTCATCTCTTTTCCACGTGTACCACTTTCTAGGATAACAATCTCATCTGGTCACATAGCTTTAACTGCAGGTATAGACTGATGATTCCCAACTTTGCATTTCCAGCCTGGACTGCCCCCCACACTTCCAGATTTCTACTTCTAGCTACCTGTATGACATTTCCACTTGGATATGCAGCAGGCATTTCAAACATAAGATGTCCAAAAACTAAATCTGATCTTTCCCAACCTCCTCCCTGGCTCCCCTGCATACTTCCCCACCTCAGATGAAAGCAACTTCATCCTTCCAGTTGCTCAGGACAAAAAACGCATGGTCACCTTTGATTCCTTCCCCCCACCCCACCCATGCTCATATCTAATCCATCAGCAAATCTTGTTAGCTTTGCCTTTAAAATCTCTCTAGGATGTGTCCTCTTCCCATTACCTCCACTGCTACTACTCTGGTTCAAGCTGCCATCACATCTTGCCTGAATTACTGTCCTAGCTTCCTAACTTGTCCCCTGCCCCCATCCTGGTCCATCTTTAGTCTATACTCAACATGGCAGCCAGAGTAAACATTCATTATCTCTCTCAAAGTAAAAGCTGAAGTCCCATAGTAGCTTAAAGGCCCTGCATCCAGAATTCTGAACCTTCTTTGTAGATGTGAATCTCTTTGGCAGACAGTTGAAGTCTATATATTCCTTCTCAAAATAACATTTTTAAGTGCATAAAATAAAAGACATAGGGTTAAAAAAGAAACAAACTATACTGAAATACAGTGAACAAAAATTAAATAAGTCCAAATTTGTGATATGTTAATACATGAGCTTCTTTATTACATTAAATAACAATATTTAGCAGACCCTGAGTAAGAGTTTTTGCTCTGGACAATCTGGTTCTTGCTACCTCTCTGAACTCAGTTCCCACCACTCTCCTCCAACCATTTGGCTAGGGCCACCCCAGCCGTTTTGCTGGTCCATCAAGCATGCTTCTGCCCCAGAGACTTGGCATTTGCTGTTCTCCAAATATCTGCATGGGTTATTCCTGTCCCTCCTTCAGGTCTCTGATCAAATATCACCTTGCCAGTGATGCCTTCCCTGGCCATTCCATTTAAAATGGCAACTCTCCCCCATACACATACCTTGGCTCAAAATTTCCTGGTCTATTTTCTTTGTAATATTTTCACCATCTAAAAGATGATAGATGATAGATAGATGATAGATAGATAGATAGATAGATAGATAGATAGATAGATAGATAGATAAAGAATGCCCTGGTTAATTTTTTTATTGTCTATTCATGCATACATACACATAAATATAATTTCTATGAGGGCAGGAATTTTTATCAATTTTGTTTATTGCTGTATTTATAGCAACTGGCACATTATTGGTACTTAACAAATATTTATTGAAAGGACAAATAAATAAAATGAATTTCTCCATTCCAGATGGGTGACTCTGAGGGCTGCCTCCTTCTGAGCCGGGCATCAGGCAGCAGCCTGATGTGATGGCAGCTCAAGATGTGATGGCAGCTTGAACCAGAGTAGTGCTCAGAGAAGTGACTGCTGACTTTGCCCAAGGTTTTGTAAGATCAAAATATCCATTGTCATATAGTCCCCCAAGTGAAGCTGATTACTTTGAAAGCCACACCCTGGCTGCACAGGCACTAGACTGAGACTTGGGTGTTTGACCATCTGGCCACTTTCCTTGGTGCTAAAGGAGAATGGCCTGGCCATGGCCATTCTTTCTCATGTCAGGGCCTTTTAAATAAAGTTCCACTCCAGAGACCCAATATGAAAGGAGAGGAAAGAAAATTCGGTGATAGATAAGATACTACAAGAGACTGTCAGAATCTTCACAACAGAATAAAATAATGCTCAGGGTACTGTCGATGAACGCAACCATGAAAGAGCACACCATTTTCTTAACTGGGGCACCATCCAATCTACGTACGGTGGCACAACATATTTCTCCTCCAAAGATGCCAATTTCAAACTATGACTATTGATCTCTATCTAACCCTGAAAATTAATGATCCCAGAGAGAAAAAGTGACATTGAATCGTTGGAGGATTTCAGACAATAAAAATAAAACTAAAGGGGCTGTGGTAAGTTCTAGACTTGATAAGTGTGCATGTCACAGTTTTAATGCATTGTGTCGAGCATAACATATAGAATTAGAAAAACGGGTTTTGTTTGTTTTAGTTTAGTGGGGCTTTTATTTTGTTTTACTTTGAATCACTTCCATTTGAAGGCTCCATGGAGCTTCTAGATTCTTAATCACCCCAACCTCCTCCTTCTGTTCCCTTAGCTACTTTCTGTAGCTACGATTCTGAGATACTTTAGTATTCCCTTTTGTATATTTTCAGCCTTCCAGCACCTGTTTAACTACATCCTTATTAAATTCTATTTGAATGAGGAAAGATGTACTGTGCTTGCCTTACATTGATGACAAAAATCTGTACAACAAAGTTCAAAATATGTGATAAACATGTTTTTATAGCAGGTTTGCCATAGGCAGAGAGGATCCTTGATTTGTGTGTCTAGTGCTCTTGTTGGATGTCCTTCATGCAAAAGTCAGGTCATTTTTAAGAATCTCAAGATTTGAGATTCGAACCTATTGAGTGGCATTTCCTTCCTGTGGAACACCCAGAGACAACTGGAACTGCTCAGGGTCTTGGTCTGTCATTAAAACGGTCACCAACCCCGGATGGAATACTTAGGATCTCCTACCAATTCTAAGAAATGCCTTAGAAACGACCTGGAAGAGAAGACAGCCCAGCAGTGATGCTATTGCTTTGCTGCAGAGGATATAGAGCATAGACGCGGCCCATTGGATCAAGCACCACGGAGACCAGAAAGAGTCACAAAGAAGAATTTCCGCGTGGGTTTAGGAGCAAGAGGATCTTCAGTGATCTTAGTAAGTGTGGTCTCTGTGGAGCGGGGGTGGTAGAGGCTGGTGTGGACAGACTCCAGGAGTGAGTCAGGGCAGGTTTTTGATGCATCATTTCATTAGTGCTTGGGAGTAGCTGCTAGGCAGGTGGGGAGCCCTCTGGGGTCTGCTAATGCTGACCTCCTGTGCTCTTGTGGGCACTGACTGTAGTTTGTGCACAACCTGGGGCAGGAACTGAATCTGATAAGAAGCCTGGGAAATCATATTCTCCTCCACTCAAAACTTGCTGGTAAAAGTCTACTACAAAGCATTTTTTCCTCCACTCCCAGTGGCCCAAAGCCAGCTGTTGCCCCAGAATTGTTCAGGACTATTCTTCCTTTCCTAACTACAGAAAGTATGCAAATGCACCCTAACAGCACAGAGAGATTTTCTCATCCCTGTTGCTCTAGTAGGGAAGGGAGATGGATTTCCTCGATCATGTCTAATCTCACAGAGGAGGGGCAATGCCTGGGGCTCAGAGTTCGAACAGAGGGGGCTTACATCCTGGCTGGGCCCAGAAACTTGCTGAAGTTCTCTGACCTCCAGTTTCTTCATCTGGATTATAAAAGAGATGATGGTATTTTCTCCCAAAGGGCTGCTATGGGAAATAATTAACCAAGCATCTAGTATGGAGTCTGGCCTGGAGTAGGTCAGGAGTCAAGTTAGTTGTTTTCAGGAGCCTATTTAAAAAATCATTAGACTGCATAATTCTATCTCTCAAAATTCCTTCAAAGAAAATAAATATTTAAACTCCGTTTCGGATGCTCTGGGGAGATTTGCAAGTAGTTGTAAGATCTTATCTTCCAGGAAAACCTTCTGATTATGCATTAGTTCATTCTCCCTCACCAATCCCCGCCCCCCCCCACCAACAGGGTTCTGACTGTGACTGCTCTCCACGGATTTCTGGGTTTAGAAGAATTCAGGAATTTTTGGAGTTAACTGAAAGAAATGAGGGCAACCCTTCGGGGCTTCAGAGGCCCCACTCCCTCTGCCATCCTTGGGTCTTTAGACCACATTTAGACGTGCCCAGACTTCAGAGCTGTAATGGACATGTGCAATTTTGCTCTCCAGCAACTTTCCCCTCTCCTCCTGCAAAGGCCCTGATTTATTGGGATTATTTATGTGGAGGTGGGGTTTGCTTATAGTGGGGCATCTTCCCTGATTCTCAGCCCCATGGGCTGTGGGATTCCACCCACACCTTATATGCTTAAACCAATGGGATGATGGCCCTCTCTGGTCACAGAGATTCATTCAGGAGTGTGCATGTGACCTAAGTTGGTCTCTTCTGGTGAATTTCAGGGATTTGACAAGAAACTCTGGGTCAAAATCTTTGCTCTTCTCTGATGGGGTTGGCCTTGTGATGGGATAAACCTGGAGTTTCTGGGGGTATGAGGTGGAGCCTGGGAATAAGTCTGACACAGGAAAGGGCAGGATCAAGAAGAGAGAAACTTCAACTCCAAATCAAGTCATAAGCGAAATCAGCATCTGAGTTTTCAATGGCCAGAGACCGTAAATTCTCCATTGCGCTGAAGCCAGGTCAAGCCTGGATTTTTGTCATTGGCAAAATTTGTGACTGCTACTTGAAATCTCAGAGTATTTGGACCAGTACTTATCAGAAGAGATAAAATCCTGACCCTCCTGGAACTGCTACAAAACTTATGATTGATTTCTCTTAGACACTACATTCTATATACCTGCCAAAGGAAATCCTCCGTTGGCTGCCTCCAACAGAGAAATGGTAAAGAAAGTAAAAAAAAATTTAAGTAAAAAAAAATCCACATAAATTCATAAGGTACTTCCCCACAAGCCAAACTCCCATGACCATTTTGCAGATAAAGTCTGATAATAATAATATGCGCAATAATGAAAACAACAATAAAGCCTTGTAACTACCAATAACATTCCAGGTGGTGTCAACAAATAATACATTATATGTTAATTTAAAAAAATATTCCAGGGTGTATGAGGGCCCAAGTATTTTTAGTGAAATGCCTCATCTATGAAAAGTAGACCCATCCCCCCATTCCTGCCTTGAGCAAAACCTCTTCCTTAGGAGATTTCTGAGGGCACCGAGTGATACCAGTCTGCAACCTACAGAGGATTGCCTTGGTGGCAGTCCAGATGCTAACTGCCTGGAACAGTAAGTGAGTCATAATTTGTACCAGAGATGTTGCGGTAATTACAATACAATGAAAAAGCCAGAGCTTTTAATTGTTTCCATGTCAGGATAGACCTTGGGCTTGTGGGCTAGAAGCTAAGAAACTCAGCCAGCAGCAGGCTCAAAATCTGACATCCCTGGCTCTTTGTCATTCACATTTTTGCCCCGGGGGCCAACCAGGTAAACTGTCTACAGAGGCAGGGCAGTCTCTGGCAGATTCCAGCTGGGTTCTGTGTGAAACAGAAACAGACTCTTCCTTTTCTTCTGAGCGTTGTATGTAACAGGTGCTCCAGGGAAGGAGAGACTGAGGCTGGCCAGTGGCAGAAGGTTAAATGAGGCTGATGGGGTCTTCCCTGCAAATCCAGCCATTCTCAGGAATGTGCCTTCCCATAACACTACCTGGGAAGATGCCCATGGCAAAAGAGAGAAATCTGCCTGTCTTCCCTTCTCTCTCTCTTTCTTTCTCTCTCCCTCCCTTCCTCCCTCCCTCCCCCCTTCTCTTTCTTTTTCCTTCTTTCTTTCTCTTTCTTTCTTTCTTTCTTTCTTTCTTTCTTTCTTTCTTTCTTTCTTTCTCTCTCTCTCTCTTTCTTTCTTTCTTCCTTCCTTTTTTTCTTTCTTCCTTTTTTTCCTCCCTCCCTCTCTCCTTCCATTTCTTTCTCTTCTTTCTCTTTTCCTTTCCTTTCTTTTATTCTTTTCTTTCTTTCTTTCTTTCTTTCTTTCTTTCTTTCTTTCTTTCTTTCTTTCTTTCTTTCTTTCTTTCTTTCTTTCTTTCTTTTCTTTCTTTCACCTCTGAAGGATCTGGAAATTTTCCTTAAGGAGTTCTGGTAAATAAAAAGTAGACTTCCTAGAATTCTACTAATAGCTTCCACCACGGATTTTTTTTTTTCCCTGTATCAGTTAGTTTTTTTTTTCTTCCCAGTTGTAAGCAACAGACACTGATTCTGGATAACAAACAAAACAGATTTTATTGTAAGGATATGAGAGAGCTTACAGAATTGAAGGAAAAACTAAAGACTCAAGCATGACAAAGTTGAGAAACAGAGTAAGTCTGGGATCCAGGTAGGAAATATGAACTTACTTTTTAGGGTTCTGCAATGACCACTTTCCTTCGTTGCAATGACTGTCCTAAAGAGTCAAATTCCTGGGTGAGAGAATTCAATGGGCCTAGCTTGGCTCAGCTGCCATGGACTTGGATCTCAGGGTCCCTTGACAGACAGCTCCACCAAGACTGCTCTCAATAGAGGAGGGTGAGTTGCCAAGGGGTCATCAAGAAAAGGAAAATGGCACCTGGCTGGACAAAAAAACCAATAGATGCCATATACAGTGACTTTGATCAGGCTGCCTCCTCTACCTGGAATGCCCTTCCCCACTGCAGACTCTAGTCCAGCTCAGACATCACCTCCACCAGGAAGTCTTCCCTGACTCAAACACATACCCTCCCCAGCTGCTGAGTTAGACATCCCACAGTCTTCTGGATTCCCTTCTCTTACTGTTCTTAAAACACTGGAGTGTGGGCACCCAGGTGGCTCAGTCAGTTAAGCATCTGTCTTCGGCTCAGGTCATGATCCCAGGGTCCTGGGATCAAGCCCCGCATCAGGATCCTTGCTCAGTGGGGAGCCTGCTTCTCCCTCTGCCTGCCGCTCCCCCCTGCTTGTGCTCTCTCCCTCTCTCTCTCTCTGTCAAATAAATAAAATCTTAAAAAAAAACCCCAAACACTGGAGTGTAATTCTCTGAGTATCTGACTTTCTTGAGAAAAGAAACAATTTATTATTCAATCTTCTATCCTTAACACCTCACACATAGTGGGCACTCAACAGATGTCTTTTGGATGATCAGTTGAAAGGAAAAATGGGCCAGTGATGAATCTGATACTTGGTAGAATCTGGACTAATTTGACTTTAAGTTATAGCTATATCTTTATATAGGCAGAAGGATTCAACTATAATATATCAATCCAATAACTATCATCTTCAAAGCAGTATCAATACAAAATTTTAAAGGATTTGTTGCAGCTTTTGGAGCATAGGATATAAGTACCTGTTTATTTTGTACTCAATAGCTAGTAAAGCACTTAGTAAACACACCAGGTGAAATAAATTAAATCAGAACAATTCACCTCAAATAGCTGCTGGTGCCTGTTTGTCTTTCCAGTGAAGGTCTAATTCATCGCACATCAATCATGCTTTCCCATTCAAGCTCATTTGAAAATGCCCACAAATTTATAAAAGAATTTGTCAAGTGATCTTCATGTGGGTGCTTCTTGGTTCGGAGGGCGCTGATGCACAGGACCTGGTTGGCTCCGTCGAGCTGCGGGTCTAGGGAATGCTGAGAAAACTGGTGCTCGCTCAGAACTGAGGTAGGGACTAGTGAGCAAATTGGATCCTCCTCCCCTCTCTGGCTGGCATCCCATGCAGCAGAAGCATGTTTTCAACCTTCTTCTCAAGACTGCGTTAATGGTTACCTTGGTAAGGCTGGGAAACCCTGGGTGTGGCCTTGAGCTCCCAGGTCAGGTCTGCGATTCCTCTAGAGCGTGCCTTTGTGCAGATACAAAAAGGAGCTGCCTGCTATGCGGTCAGATTATGCAGGCACATGAATTAGCAGAAGATGCCTGCTCTGGATGGATGCAAATGCACAAGGTGTGCAGTCACCTATCAAGGGGCATCGCTCAGGGAGCAGAGCAGGGACTGCGGTTCGGACCCCATTTGGCCAGCATCTTCGGGAAGCGAAAGGATTGCTCACCTATACATGGCATCCCTGCTCTAGATGAGCCCTTTCTCCAAAGAGAGCATGATGCAGACTGAAACCAAGTACTACAAATCCAGAAGGCACTCTAGGGAATAAACAGGTCCCATTACACACTATCTTCTCAGAGACCTAACTGGAAAAGCCATAAGGAAGGACAGCCTCGGCATCAAGAAAGGGAACCCAGGGGCGCCTGGGTGGCTCAGTCCTTGAGTGTCTGCCTTCGGCTTGGGCCATGATCCCAAGGTTCTGGGATCGAGCCCCTCATCGGGCTCCCTGCTCAGCGGGAAGCCTGCTTCTCCCTCTCCCACTCCCCCTGCTTGTGTTCCCTCTCTCGCTGTGTCTCTCTCTGTCAAATAAATAAAATCTTAAAAAAAGAAAAAAAAGAAAGGGAACCCATTCTTTTAATTTTAAAATGCCAAACATATGGGAAAGCATAAACATCTGTGTATTACTATCAACAGCCTAGATTTAATAATAGCATTTTATCCTATTTCCTTCAAATCTTACTGAAGCCCCCCTCCCCAAACCACTACCATCCTCTTCTCCTTCATCCATCTCCAGACTGTCCTCCAGTTGGTATTTGTTCTGCCCATGCTCATTTTTCATACTTTCTATGTATTTTTACACAAACAAGATATACGTGTTTTAAAAAAATATATGATTTAGATGTACCTATATAATAAATACATATAAGTGACATATATTATATATAAATATATAATAAGTACATAGTAAAATGTAACATATAATATAAATATATAATGTGAACAATGTAAAGTTTGGTGTCTTTTCATATTTTTATCTAAATGGTATCAAGCAATTCAAACCCTTCTATATAGTTTGTTATTTGCATGCCACTGTTATCTCTCAGAGATTGATCCATATTGGTACATGTAGCTCTATCTCATTCACTGTAACTGCTGTATAAGATGGCATTGTATGACTAATTCACAACTTACTTGTCTGTCCTGTTCTGGATGGGCATTAATTCATTCCAGCTTTTTGTCTTTACAATGATGCAATGATCATTCTTGTGCCTGTTACTTTGTTTACATGTGCAAGACATTTTCTAGGATATGTACTTACAAGTAGAATTTCTGGGTCTTGGGATATTCACTTCTTCAGTTTTGAGAGATATTGCTAATGTGGTCTCTAGAGTAGTATTCCCAACTTGCACTCTAACCAGCAATATGTGAGGTGTGTTTCCCCAGAGCCTCATTAAAACTGGTTTTATCAGATGATATCATTTTGGCCAGGCTCACGGGTATAAAATAGTATCACACTATGGTTTTAATTTGAATTTCCCTTGTTATTAGTGAGATTGAGTTTCTTTTTCTGAGTGTCCAGTTCATGCTATCTGTCCATTTTTCTTAGATTATCTTTTCTTATTAAGTCATATGACTTTTTAAAAATAAGTTTTATTAAGAATTCTTTGTTGATTATAGGCATTATAGTATCTTTTTTCAGTCTCAAGCTTGTACTTTAACTTTGTTTATTTTGTCTTTGTTGGTACAGAAATGTAATATTTTAATATAATCATATTTTAAAACCTCTTCCTTTTGGTATATGCCTTTTGAAACATAAGCCCCTATGTTTAAAAGTTCCCTATATTTCCTCCTCAAAGTTTTAACCTTTCTCTTTCATATGTACATCTTAATTCCATCTGGAATTTACTTGTGTCTAAAGTGTGAGGTAGGGATTTCCTGTTTCCATCAATCATCCCGGCACTTGACTAATTCTTCCTCTCTCTGTAGATTTGTATTTCCATCTCTGTTGTGAACCAAGTTCCCATGTGTTCATGAGTCTGTTGTGGAGACCATTCCATCAGTCTATCTGTCTCTTCCTGTACAAATACCAAACCCTTTCATTACTTTCAGAAAATGCAGTTTCACTGATACCTGAAATGATGTCATTCTTTGGGTGAGATGTGAACACCTCCAGGGAGGGCAATGCTCTAAATCAATGACAATGTGATATACATATCTTGCTTGGATTCCTTCCACTCTGCCAATCCACTGAGAGAAGTGTTGACAGAGAAAATCAGAGAAAGATCCAGGGCACTCAAGGCTTCCAGAAAGGAGAAAGAAGACAGATTTAGATAGAGAGGCTCTTGGGCAGGAAACAAAAAGAAGATATCTCCAATTACTCAGGTTTTTTCTAGGCTTGGCCTTGAATGTAAATACATTTGTCCAGAAATATGGTACTTCGATATATAAATGTGCCCCCATAGCATTACTGGCCAAGTCTTCCCATAAAATCATAGCCAGAATCATAGCTCACATTTACTGACACATGGGCTAAACACTTGATAGGCATTATTTTATTAAATCCCATAACATGGGTAATTTCCTTGAAATATACACGAGAAAATTGAAACACAGAGAAAGGAAGTGACGTGTACAAGATCATACAGCCCAGTGAGTGGCAAAACTCAGCTTATGTTCCTTGCTACTAGATTATGCTGCCCTTCATGTTGCAGAATGTTCCACGCTAGAGTGGGATTATCTGTTTTTGAGGGGAGGGAGTGAATCTTATTTTACCATTACATCCTCAACCCAATCACTGTGTTAGTCACAAAATAGGCTCTCCATCAATATTTGTAGACAAGAATGAATAGATGCATGTTGTCTGTGGGGTCTGTGGTTTCTGAGTCATGAAAGGCCTAAGCGGTTTACTTAGTAGGCTGAGGGAGAAGAATCTTCACCTTACTTCCTCTGAAAGCCATGCCAAACCTCTTTGCTACTTACCCTCAAATGATGGCCTGAGTTACAAACACACAGCAATGTACTTCTTCCTACGTCGATCCTGGAAATGTACAAATAGTGTTGGGAATGGGGGCACACAAAGGTCTGTACAAGCCATCCTTCCAGCTTGGACATTGGCTTCCAACCTGTAGAAACCTTCCCATTTCCCAGATATGTCAGCATCGCTGATTTGGTTTCTCAGCAGAGACAACACAACTTTGTCTCTTCACAAGGCTATGTGCTAAATCTGAAAAGTAGCTTGCAGCCCAACCCCACAGAGGCTGCTGTTGCCGTGGGGATTCCCAGCCAGCACCAGAGGTCCCTGCTGCTCAGTAGAGTTCCCCAACATGAGACGTAAGTGGGCCATAGAACTCATTGGTCTCTGGTCTCTTGGGGAACATCACTACCATGATATCTCCTCTGATGAACTGGTTTTGGGGAAAGCATCTGCAAGGAGGGGGCAGTTGTCGTGTGTTAGGAGATAATTTCAGAAGGCCTGAGTCTCTTCCCAGACTCTGTAGAATTAAATGGATTGATTGGTGATGACTTCATAGCAGGTAGGCTTTTAGCTTCCACCACCTTGGATCACCCTGTTTACCATCTCTGAACTGAGCTCAACCTCAGAGCCTCCTCAGGACCCACACTGTGGCCCCTGTTCCAGGCATAGCCATGTAGGAAGCTTCCCAGTTGAGAAAGTGTCTCAATGTTAACTTCTTTGTGCTAGGAATTCTTATCCACTGTCATAATCATTCACTTGGATTCTGACATTGACTCACAATTGCCTGGAAGCTCCGTACTTTCTGAGTGTTGCCCAGGCATGCGGCTTCCGGATCGGCCCTTACCACCAGTCAGCTGATCCCGGCCTCAGGCGCCACACTCCTTGCCATGGATTCACACACCATCTTGATCCTCCCCGTGACTTGACATGCAATCCCATGGCCTAGAGAAGACCCCTCACTTTAAAAATCCATGCATCAATTTAACAAATACTTCTTGAACACCTCCTATGTTCTAGGCCTTCTTCTAGACATGACAACAATGAACAAGTTCCCGCCCTCAAAGACTTCCATTCTGGGGAGGAGGAAAGAAAATCAATACATAAGTAACTAGTGCACATGATCTTCAGTAGTAACGAGCTGCAGCAGCAAGAAAAATAAAGTAAGTTTCGAGAATAGGGAGTACCATGGGAAAGAGGAGTCACTTCCTATAAAGGAGCCAAGGAAGAAGGTAACATTTGAACGAGATGTGAATGAATGAGAGAGAAAGCCCCATGAAGATCTGGGGGGCGAACACACCCGGCAAAGCGGCTGAGGTGGAAATGAGTGTGGCAAGATGTGAAGGAACAGAAGATAGGCCAGGGTGGCTGGAAGAGAGGCAGAGAGGAAGAGAATGGGGGAGACCAGATCACAAGGAGCAGACCATAGATCACGCGGATATTTGAGGCTGTGCTGAGGCCTTCTGATTGCACTGCAAGTGTGCCGGAAAACCATCGGAGGGTGGGAAGCAGCAGAATGATAGGACCTTATTGACGTTTTTCAAGCACTGAAGAGGACAGACTGGAGGGCGGGAGAGTGAGAGCAGGGAGCCAGATGGGACTCTATGGCAGCTGAGCATGTGAGAGATGCAGAGGGGGCGCTGGCCAGGCGGCAGTGGAGGTGATGACAAGGGGTTGGATCAGCACAGATTCTGTCAGCTCTTCCTGAGAGGATGGACGGAGAATGTGTGGGAACAAAAAGAGTCGAGGATGACTCCCAGGGCTTCCGAAGTCCTGACCTAGTTTAGAGGTACGAAATGGGAAAACAAGCCCATGAAGATGGGTTCCTCACCAGCTGGTCCTTTGGGAGACCACTCTTCTTGGCCCATTCGACCTCAGCCTGAATCCCCAAACCATCAACGGGCATCTAACCCGAATTACAGACTTAATCATAGGGAGAGTTGAAAAGTTTCATGCCTATACTCTTTGTAAACTGATCCAGTGACAGTATATTCCCAGGAAGGCAGTGCTGAGGATTCTTGATGCCAGTCTCAGGCCCCTGAAAACCTGGAAAGGACACTTTGGGTATGGACTGAAGCAGAAAAAGGCCCTTGGTGGGCCTAGTATCTCCTCCCTGTCCCTCCAAGTCCAAGCCCACAGCCACAAGCCCACTGCTAATCAATAATGCCATTCTTATTCATTGTGCCTAGATGCCACCTCACACTCCCTATCAACCACAACACGTCATGCGCCACTACCAATTAATGACCGATGACTGCCATTCTGGTTCCTGATTGGTCAGAACAGTTTAGTTCCTCAAGATCAGACAATCCCTCGGTAGCCTTGACAGTCTCCTAGCCGGGACAGCTTTCAGCCACATGATGGATGGAGTGGAAAAGGAAACAGATTTATGAAGCTTTGACCCGGACACCTTACATAGACTGTCTTGTCATGTTGTGGCAGAGTTCATCTTTGGTGACAATGTTAATCACGCCCCGGCACACTCAGGCATCCCAGCGCCTGCTGTGGTCACGAATTACACCACTGCGTTCTCTGGAACAGTTCTGGGTTCCTGAGTGATTCTGGAGGCCTCTCACCTTTGATTGCCTCCTTCCCAACCAGGACCCCCATTTCCCCATTCTCTCTGCGCACGATACCAGGAAGTAATAGTTTAAACCACATATGTTTATTTCTGCCAGGACATCAACCAGCTGATAAGTAATGTCTTTTTCCCATAAAATGAAGCCTTCACTCAATAATACCCTTAGGGTAACATGCGCAGAATGGGAATTTCTGGAATTGTGACAGAACTTCTGGGAAGAAAGGTATTTTGGGGCAGGGAGCTTTGAGCCCTCTCACAAGCATGACACCAGACAGACAAGAGTCCAGGAGGGTCGCCATCCATCATTGCAGGCCATAGAAAGCCAGCCCTTTCCAGCTTGTGACCAAAATAAAGGAAGGGAGTCCTACCAAGGGCCATTTTGAATAATCTTTGGGGCAGAAAGAAAATTACCATGCCATCCTGACACTGCTAAAGTTCTCCTACTAACACTGTACACATAATACCTCAACTTCTAGGTATTATTGGAACTGATTTCATCCACACCAAACTACATGATGAAGAAGCTCAAAAGGGAAATTTCTTAACCGTGTATAGTACTCTGACCACATCCTGCCCAGAAAGGAGGCGCTGGGCTGTGGGTCACTGTCCAAGGCATCTAAATGGTTTTTTTTTTTTTTCAGTTGTTTATTTTATTTGGGGCTCTGCATTTGGACTTTTGAGAAAATTCTTAAATTTTTTTAACTAACCCCACCCACACAAATAGAATGACTCACCGCAGAGGGGTCTAAGTTGATGTCTGGTAAGGCAGGGAGATTAAACAGCTACTCTAAAAAGCAATGTCCTAAATTATCCCTGTAGCAATTGCTGCTCGGAAGAAAGGCTCAGAGAGAGGGCATCCTGATACTCTTTCATAGATATATCAAAGTCCCAGCAGAAAATAATGGCACACTCAAACTGTGAAGTATGAAGAGAGTTAATGATAAAGACTCTTTTCAGAGATGTGGCCAGGGTATGGGGAAAGAAGAAAGAGCATAGCATCTGGGGCTGGCCACAGCAGCCCTCCCTTTACTCTCCCTGGGCTTGAAGAAGCAATGAGAAGGAGCGGTTTCCAAGGAAACAGAGGACTGTGAGGAGAGGGTCTCCAACAGGTGACAGGAGCTATATGACTCACAGTATTAGGATCTGGGCAGTCCACCTTGTCCCACAGGAAAGGAGTCAGGGGAATAAATACCCCAGTTTCACACTTACCTGATTGCCAGATCTCCTGTTGATGCCTCCCACTGGCCAGTTGCCAACAGGAAGCCCAGGGCAAGGCAGCTCAGTGATCAGTCCACAGGTCAGCCCCCCAGGGCACATAGCTGGGTGGAGAAGGGCGGACACTGGATCTGGGGTGGGGGTGGGGAGGATAACTGGAAAACACGCAGCAGATATGGCGCATTTGTGTGTAGGCAAATAAGTCAAGCCCAAGAAAAATAAGACAACTCTTTGAGCCTTCTCTGACTCTAAAAATTCTCTAACTCTAAATATATTTTGTATAGTCATTTGCTACTTTTCTTTCCAGATTACCCAAGTACTCCCTTAAAAGAATGTATCTAAATCTAGGGTGGGAAATGGGCTTTATCTCACATGTCAATTCCAATCAATGAGTTGTACGGGCCTCCATTGTCTTGTTGAGGATTGGGAGGCCCAACTGGGCTTAGCAAGAATAAGTGCTATATTGATAAGTATGCCCACCATGGGCTCTGGAAGGGCAGGGGCAGAGAAGTCCTCATATGAACTAAATGAACTAAAGCAAAAGGAGGAATTGAGATAATTATCCAGATAATCTGATTTAAAAAAAATTATCCAGAATATTCCCTTTAAGTGTGTGTATGTTTGTGTTTGTGTATAACTTCAATCTATCTAGTACAGAAAAAATTTTATATGAGTACTGCAGACACCATTATCATGTCAGTTTCTAGGAGCATGAACAGTTGACACTTCTAATTTTATCCTACTGATGGTTTTTATGTTCACATGTCCAAATGGCATAGATGATCTTACAAAAGGACTTGTTATCTTTATGTTTACTCTCTAGATCTACATAGTCCAATATGGTAGCCACTAGTCATATGTGGCCATTTTAATTTAATTAGAATTAAATAAAATTAAAACTTCATCTTTTCAGTCACACTAGCCCCATTTCAAGTATTCATAGGTGCATATTAGACAGTACAAATATAGAAAAGTTCTATCACTACAGAAAGTTCTATTGGAAGGTGTTGCTCTAGAATCCAAGGCTTATTGTTGAACACAGTGAAAATGATGTGTCTGTAAGCATCACTTAGGCATTTTTTATTAAGCTTTTTATTTTAATTCCAGTATAATTAACATAGAGTATTATACTAGTTTCAGGTGTACAATATAGTAATTCAACACTTACATACAACACCCGGTGCTCATCACAATACGTGTACTCTTTAATCTCCATCACCTATTTCACTACCCCGCCCCCCACCTCCTCTCTGGTAACCTTCAGTGGGTTCTCTATAGTTAAAAGTTTGATTTTTGATTTGTCTCTCTCTCTTATTCCTCTTTGCTCATTTCTTTTGTTAAGTTCCACATATGAGTGAAATCATATGGTATTTGTCTTTCTCTTATGACTTATTTCACTTAGCATAATACTCTCTAGCTCCATCCACGTCATTGCAAATGGCAAGAGTTCATTCTTTTTAATGGCTGAATAATATTCCATTGTGTATATATACCACTTCTTCTTTATCCATTCATCTATCAGTGAACACTTGGGCTGCTTCCATAATTTAGCTACTGTAAATAATGCTGCAATAAACACAGGGGTGCCTTATCCTTTTGAATTAGTGTTTTTTTATTTTTTGTATTTAAATACCCAGTGTATCACTTAGTCATTTTAATAAATCTGTTATGTACAAGGCAACAAAATAAGTGCTTTATAAACATTATCTCATTTAATCTGCGCATGTGTGTGTGTGTCTGTGTGTGGTGAGAACACTTAAGTTCTGTCAGGATATTTCAAGTGTATTATTTATTATAGTCACCATTCTGTATATTAGATCCTCAGAACTTATTCATCTTATAACTGAAAGTTGGTACCCTTTAACCTACATCTTCCTGTTTGCCCCTCCCCCAGATCCCAGCAACCACTATTTTACTCTCTGTTTAAATGAGATTAGCTTTTCTTAAAAAAAGATTCCACATGTAAGTGATACCACACAATATTTATCTTATGCTGTCTGGTTCATTTTACTGAACATAATGCCCTCCAGATTCATCCACATTGTTGCAAATGGCAGGATTTCCTTCTTTTTTATGGCTGAATAATATTCCATTGTATAAACACCACGTTCATCCATTGCCAGACATGTGCGTTGTTTCCATATCTTGGCTATTGTGAATAATGCTGCAGTGAAAATGGGAGTACAGATACTTCTCTTTGAGATCCTGTTTTCATATCCTTCATATATATCCAGGAGTGGGATTGCTCATTATATGGTAGTTGTATTTTTAATTTTTTGAGGAATCTCCATCCTGTTTTTCAGAGTGGCTGCACCAATTTACATTCCCACCAAAAGTGCAAAAGGGTTCCTTTTTCTCCACATTCTCACCAAAATTTTTTAGCTCTTGTTTTTTTAGTAATATTCATCCTAACAAATATGAGGTGATATCTCTTCAAGGTTTTTTTTTTTTTTAAGATTTTATTTATTTATTTGAGAGAGAGAATGAGAGAGAGTACATGAGAGGGGGGAGGGTCAGAGGGAGAAGCAGACTCCCTGCCGAGCAGGGAGCCCGATGCGGGACTCGATCCTGGGACTCCAGGATCATGACCTGAGCCGAAGGCAGTCGCTTAACCAACTGAGCCACCCAGGCACCCCAAGGTTTTTTTTTTTTTAAAGATTTATTTATTTGAGAGAGTGAGAATGAGAGAGAGAGAGAGAGTACATGACGGGGGGAGGGTTAGAGGGAGAAGCAGGTTCCTCGCTGAGCAGGGAGCCCGATGCAGGACTCGATCCTGGGACTCCAGGATCACGACCTGAGCCGAAGGCAGTCGCTTAACCAACTGAGCCACCCAGGCACCCCTCTCTTCAAGGTTTTGATTTACAGTTCCCTGATAACTAGTGATGTTAAACACCTTTTCATGTCCCTATTGGCCATTTGTACATCTTCTTTGGAAAAATGTCTATTCAGGTCCTTTACCCAATATCTCCCCTAATTTTTACAACCACTGTGTGAGGGAGGAATTATCACTCCGTGTTATAGATAAGGCCACGAGAAGCAACTCATCCGATAACCACAAGGTAGTAACTAAAAGCGCTCAGATTCAAAACTAAATCTTTCTGACATCAAAACTCAAGTTCTTTACCATTATATCTGCACCTGCAAAAAAAAATAGCAATTCTATTGAACAATTCACTTGGTTTTGTGTTGAACACCCGAGACTCCCCAGAGATAATAACTAAGTTGAAATGTAATTTATTTTCCAAACCAGCATATTTCCTTACATAATAGATTGTCACCTGTTGTTCAAAAGGTATGAGAGTGAGGTATGACATGTCCTTGAATTAACCTTTCCTCCATCTTTAGTATTGTAAACAGGAATTAATAAGCAAATAAATTATTGTCGTCATACTACTTTTATCTGCATCATTCAGGGTCCCATCAAGAAACAAATGGCACACTCAAACAGTAATTGAGGAGAGTTTAATAAAGTGATGACTATTTATCAAGGTGTGAGCAGTGTTTAGGAAAACCAACAAGGAAAAGTGCATATGTTATGGCAACCAAGAGTGGGAAGCCATTACTACCCAAAGCCTGCGGTAGGGGCAGACCAAGGGAAGGAAGCACTTTCCGGAACCAGAAAGGGCTGCTGTATGGAGAAGGTGCTTGAGGAAAGCTGTGGCCTTTTGTAGAGGGACACAGTGAACTTTGAGTGACTCAATGGGAGAGAGCCACCTCACTGACCAGCTACCCTACAAAGTGAAGGCAAGGTAGTCCATTAAGACCGTCTACATAGTACAGCTTCCTGGGGTGCCCAGCAAGATGGAAAAGTGGAGAAGAGGGACACATAGATGATACTGTGCATATTATCTTTCCGTGTGGTTTAGAAAAAGACTAAGGACAACAAGGCATGAGGTTGATGTTCATAGGAATGAGGTTGACTAACAACAGACTCCTTTACGTCACAGGGAGTCACTTATGGCCAGTCAGAGCCTTGAGGTAGATGAAAAGCCCAGCCTCAGGCCTAAGCAGGCACGGGTCTCTTCCCATCACTAGTTTAAGAGGAGTAAGTGAATATTAGACTTCACTATGGGATCTGTGGCATGCCATGGTGAAGGACATGCCAACTATGCCACGAAGCTAACCTGAAGGAAATAGGCACTTTCCAAGAACATCTGCTTGATTGAAGAGGCTGCTGGGTTAGTGGCCCAAGCATGGGCAGTTAGAGTCACAGAATTGAGAATAAGGATCACTGTGGTCTTAACTCCAGGGCCACCTCTATGGAGCTGCCGAATGGAGCATTTGGGACGAATCTCTGAATCACTGTTTACCAAGTGCCTCCTGCGTCCCAGATACCAGCGCACCAATCACCCCGCTTCTCTCTCCATTCCTGGGCACACCATTCCCTTTTATGTAGTTAGGACTTGGCACCTGCTGGTCCCTCTCCCCAGCTCCCCCTCCCCCACCCGGTCTGTCAACTCGCACCCTGACTTCAAATCTCACCCTGGGGATCCCATCCTCTGGGAAGCCTTTCCAATTGCTATTCTGAAGCCTGAGGGGTTCCCTCCCCGAGATCCTCACAGCTCTTGGCTCATCCTCCCGTTCGTTAGCGGGTATCAGGATACAATGAAATGAATCGATTCACACGTTTGCCTCCTCAGCCTTGGTGAGAGCTAAGTGCTTAGCCTGAAAGAGGATGGTTTTCATTATATTGAGTCCCTAAGTATCTTTGAAAGGCACTGTGTTAGGCACTGTGGGACTGGGTGTGGGAGTGATAGGGACGTTGGGAGGAAAGAGGTAGATAAGGAAAGAGTAAAGTCCCTGATCCCTGCCCTCAAAGGAAGAGTCATCCGTTAAAATACAGGATGCCCAGTTCAATGGGAATTTCAGATAAGCAATAAACAATTCTTAGTGTTACTTCTTAAATATATCTCATACAAATAGATTCAAGTTCTGCATGGGACACACATGAACTAAAAAAGTATTTATTTGAAATTCAAATTTCACTGGGCATCTTGAATGTTAATTTGTTAAATCTGGCAACCCTATTCAAAGGCCTCGTACTCTAGTTGCTGAAATAAGATGCGACAGCATGGGTCCCTAGCGCCGCCAGGCTGCGCAGGGCTCGCTAAGAACATAAGCGAGGCGCAGTTCGGGTGCCACTGGAGGCCCCCAGGGCAGCCCTCCCCACTGCTGGGCAGAAAGGCCTGGCCAGTGTGCAGAAGCCTGGGGTGCTTCGAGCCCCCTGCCTCGAAGGAAAAGTTCTGGGCTTAAGTCTGACTGGCTGTGTAGCTTTCAGGAAATCACTGAACTCCTCTAAGTGTCATTTTCCTTTCCCATAACTGAAAAACTCCGAATCGATTTAAAAAGGGGGGAGGGGGTCTTTTGATAGCCTTAGGGATTCACGCGGGCCCTACTCTGAGAAAAATTGGAATCTTCCTATAGCTTCATCCACTGTCCCACCCTTTGCTGTCTCCCACTGCTGACAGACATGGGACCCAGGCATGAGCCAAGAAACGAATACTTAGTGCATGCCTCATCCCTCAGAATCTTCTGTATCAGGGGTCAGCAAGCTTTTGCTATAAAAGGCACTATGGTGAATATTTTAGGCTTTGCAGGCCATCTAATTTACAAATTATAAACTATTTTAGGCTTTTCAAGTTTCTGTTGCAACCACTCTACTCTTCCATCGTAGCACGAAAGCAGCCAAAGACAGCATCAGTAAGGAAGCAAACAAGCGTGGCCGTGCCCAGGTTCAGCTCTATTTGGGGGCACAAAAGGCCAGATTTCATGTAATTTTCATGTGTCGTGAAATAGTATTCTCCTTGTGCTTTAAAAAAAAAAAATCAAATAAAATTCCAATAAAATGCTTACCTTGTGGGCCATAAAAAACAAACAAACAAACAAACAAAAAAACAGACAGCGGGCCAGATTTGGGCCTTGGCTGTGGTCGGCCTGCGCCTGTTCTAAGAAGACCAAATCGCTCACCTCCAATAAAGTCTTCGGGCTGGAGGGGTGGTCCGCCTCCTACGATTCGTGCCCTACAGCAGAGGTGAGCAAAGGGCCGGTCTGAGCTCTTACCCGGCCCTGGCCTCTGTCGTTAACTCGCAATGTGAATCTAGGGAAATTATATCACCACTTCCTGCCTCATCCTTCTTCTGTTTAAAAAAGGACCCAGGGTGAAGGGGCGTTATATTTAGCAAGCTGTTAAATAAAGTGATTGGGAAATAGAAATGAGGTCAATAAGGACAGACACTTCGCCGGGATGGTCCAAGTATTGGGTAATCTTGAAAATCAGATGGCAAGAGAAATAGGGAAATTAAATTGTTTTCCTTGTAAATTTTCCACCATGATTTTTTTACTTCATGGAAAGCAGAGTAACGTGTGAGGTCATTTTCCTTCATACACAATTCACTTTCATGGAGTTTATTTTTTTTAAAAAGGCGGGCTGGGGGGGTTTCTCTCAGAAACTGAGTCCAGAGGGAGCATTTTCTCACGAAGGCCATTTCTGTCCCTCCTCTGCCCCTCCCCTTTCTCCCTACACTGCTTCCCATCCCCAGCTGGTATATCCCGGTTTTCCCCCATGACAGATAATCCTCACCTCTCTTCCTTTTTTCTGCAGGATTGTGGTGCTAACATATACCAGGTATACTGCTAAAGCCAGGAACCCAACACAAACTACAGTGCTTAGAAATCATTGATATTTTGATGATATGACATCAGAAAGATGGGGGGGGAATTAAAGAAAATCGTTAAAATGTATGCGAGTACAAAGTGTCAGGTAAACAATGATATAAAACCCCAACTATAAAGAAGGTACTTGTCTCAATCGCCCAGGAATTTCTGCTGGTGAGACATGGCAATCAACTTTAAATGACAAATCCTGGGGAGTTTAGAAAAAGGGCCTTGCAGGTGACATAGGGGGAAAGATCAGGTTTTGATAAAAGTAGAAAGCATCCACCAGAATGGAATGATAATTAGAGATAATAATAATCAAGCACGAGGGTGCCAGAATATTGGTGTCTACCCAGCAAGCTACAGTAGGGTCAAACCTCATTTTTAATCACTTTGAACATGCCATTTTATTTCTTGGCTGATGAATTGTTCCCAGACAGTCTTGGTGTATTTACAGAGTATTTAGTTCAACTAAGGTAAAGGCAGATGTACATTCTCCTCAGAGCCTCATTCCCTCTCAGATGCTTAGGTAAATGGCTTATGAGAAGCCACATGGAGCACAAAAGGGGACACCAGAATTCAGGGCCTGGTCCTGCCCCCATTAAGCCAAGTGAATGTGAGCACATGAACTTCTTTGAGCCTCCGTTCCTTCATCCATAGAATGGGGCTAATGCTGTGTTCTACTTACTGCACAGCTCTGTTGTGAAGCTCAAACAATACGACACATAGAAAGGGCTTTGCAAATAATAAAACTAGAAGTGCTTCTTATGATTATTATTGTTGCTAAAGAAGGAACAGTTGTTTAAATCAACTGCTAAGTTACTGAACGGCAGCTTCGGTTAGTTGAACAGATGGCTTGTAAGGGTTAATCAGCACATGTCTTGGTCACCAGTTAGGCCTGGTGAGTCAGAGCCCCAGAGCACGAGGCCCAGATCATGGGCTCCATGAGACCTGCTCATCTGATTTGGGCAGCAGAAGCTCTCAAGTTCAAGAAATCTGGGATTGAGTCCCATCTTTCCCCCTTCCTCACTAGGCAAGTCCTTCAGTCCATCCAAGCCTCAGTTTCTCTATCCCCAAGATTGGGACATTAATACTGCCTTGCAGGGTTGTTGTGGGGCTCAGAGACCACATACGTATTCTCTGGTACCTGGTAGGTTTTTCACCCAGGAGCAAGCAGGAACTGTAGAGGGAAGAGGCAATACTTTTAACCCTTAGCAGCTATTTGGCAAATGCACGCGGAGATTGCTTATATAATCTTCTCAAATCTATCCCTACTTCTTGAAAAAAAAAATTCAAAAGACATGGCTCACGAGTGATGGGATCTGCATCTAAAAATGAGAGCACATTATAAACCGGCTTCTTTCAGTTACATTTCTTATTATCATATGGTCCCTGAGATATACAGAAAATTTTGATAAGTTGACCTAAATTGGCCAGAAGGCTGCTCTGTGCTCAAAACTGCAGATCCTCACCATCCCCCAGACCTGCCACTTTACTATAGTGAATCCTTTCCATACTTCTATCTCATTTGCCCCTACATTCAACACTACACCCCAGCCAACTGGACGTCTCAACTGTTTCCCAAATCCACCCTCTGCCTGGAAAGCCTGACATTGTCCTAAGTCAGGCATTCTGGGAACAGACAGTGTGAGATGCTGTAATGTGTGTACAGGAGGTTTACTGGGGAGCTCTCAGGAAGACCCATGAGGGAGCGAGGGGAGCGGGACTGGGCAAGGGGAGAAGTTGAACCATGATATGTCCAGAACTGAGGCCCCCAGCAGATCCCACCTGAAGCTGTGGAGCTGAGGTGGCCCTTCAGGATGTCAGAAATTGTGTCAAGGTGCTGTGCACTCCACTCCGCATTGACCAGTCACTAGAGCTGGGCTTCCCCCAGGGAGGAGGTATGACCTTGGGCAAGAGGCAGATCTCAGAGAGGGATTCAACTGAGCTCTATCAGCAGCCAACCCTCCCTGCAGCTGGGCAGTGTCTGTCTCCTCCTGAAGGAGCATCTGGGCAGCGCCCCACCACACCCACTACTCCAGTTTCCAAACCACTGCCCAGACCTCAAGGCCCACATTCACCACGGCCTCACCATGAAGCCCACTCTGACCGTGTATTGTCCCCCTCTTCATACCTGAGGCACCCAAACCAGGTGCCTCTTGCATCACCACTGAGTTCAGAGTTGACAAAGCTCAAAACATATATTTGGTACTACTTCTCAAAATTCCAGTGAATGTAGAGAACAAGAGAGTTATGCCCCTTTAACACATGTAGTGAGGCATGTTCTTCTTCTAGTTAAAATTTCCAGGACCTCAGCATTTTTAGCATACTTAATTCGTCTCAGTCTGGTTCCTCATTTTGTTTATAGGAAAGAATATTTCATCGGTAATGATACAATTCTATTCTTACACAACATCCATTGGGGTTTTCATTTCCTTTATTTGATGAATAATTTTTCTTTATAAAGTATTCTTTTGAAAATATAACAAGAAGTGCTATATACTGAAAAGAAAAAGTAGGTTAGATAAGCAGGGTCAAATTAATAAGAAATCTGCTACATTATACAAAATTACACAAAAGTATCACCCACAAAGAAAATACAGTCATAAAGAGAAACCAGTTCCTTTAAGAACTGAAGAAATGAGGGGCACCTGGCTGGCTCAGTCTGTAGAGCATGCAACTCTTGACCTCAGGGTTGTGAGATTGAGCCCCATGTTGGGCGTGGAGATTACTTTAAACAAAAGTGACGAAATGAAGATTAGTGTCCTATTAGTGTCATGATGTCACACATTGAAATAATTTATTGGATCAAAAACATAAAAATGCTTGCTTTGCAATAAATAGGTTATATGAATAAAAAAATCGAGTTAATGAAAAAAATGAAGCCAAATTCTTCTATCAAGTGAGACATATGTGTGAAAGATATACATATATTTATGTTTATACATGTCCGTAAAAATTTATAAAATAAATTATGTGCTTATATATTATTTCATATGTATTTATATACAAATGTATATATGGGAACACATGTGTGCATTAGAGGAATACACACACATACATATGCTTCCCTAACAAATTATTATATAGCTGTTGTTTTTTGGAAAATGATACCCCTTCACTCTGATAGACCATTGCAAACTGAAGGGCTAATGTATATCCAGCTCTCAGTCAACAGTATGGCCATTTACTTATGAACTCTACATGCTTCCAAATCTACAGTACAACACCCTCCATAGCACCACCCTTAGACCCAGGCAAAGGGCCCAACCCCATCCACACCTCAGAGTACCTCTGCTTTGGAGGTCTTGTGCAAATTCTTCTAAGTCTTCCTCGGATGCCTGGGACCTACCTGGGCTAGCTGTGCCATCTGGGTCCTGCAGCCCCGTCCTAGACCAGTGCCTGCAGGGGCCCTGGCCCCCACTTCTCCTCTTCAGGGCACTCTCTAACCCCTCTGTCCCAGGGTGGCATCAACCAGGTGCCCCAAGGAAGCCCTGACCTCACACCTCTTGGTTGTTGGGGCCTGTGGTCCAGATCTGTTCCAGGAGGTTAGCCTGGCAACAGGTCACCCCCAGCAGCCAGCACACTGTGTCTTCCCATACGACTGGGCTACCAGAGTGGGTGTTGGCATACTGACTCTGGGTTGGACATAGGATTATTCAGGGCAATGGGCTAACTGTCCACTTCTGGGCCTTTATGGGCCTGTCAGTGTTCCCACAGCAGTGCTGCCTCCATCTACAAAACCCCAGGGTGGTGGGGTGGTGGCAAGAGGGGTCCTTCCACAGCCGGAGAGCCCCCCTTCATTGCCGGCCTGAAGGTGGTCACCAGCCTCTGACATGCTCCTTGCCTCATGTCAGTCCTCAGAGGTCCTCAGAGGCAGCCTCACTCATCTCCTCCAAGGTTTTTGGAAACTGTTACTTTATCACATACCCTTGCAACAGACATCCCCAGGTCAATGTGGTAACATTGCATTTTCTCAGACTGGCTGTTTTGTGGAAATGGAACCACTCCTCTGCTGGGCCCACAGGACCCTCTCCCACTGTCAACACTGAAGGCCTTCAAGAAAAGACATGGCTGAAAATGTGTCATTCTACACTTATACTAGTTAATTGCCAACAGTCGATTGAACGTGACCTACGCATATATTATTTTGCTGCATACTCTGGGTAAAAACTGCACTTGTGGTCATCAGCAAAGAAGCACAAGAATGATCCTAAGAGTCACGGGAGGCCCATATCCATGGGCGGCACTGACATGACCAGTGCCAAACAGACGATTCTAAGCGGGAGGGACGAGGTCGGGAGATGTACCTATACTTCAACAGAAACAGGCTCCGAAGAATAAGAACATATTTCTTACCTTTTTCCCACGGTGGGAGATAAGAATTGAGCCAGGAAGGGTACATTTGACAAAAAGAAGACAGAGATGGTCCCTGAACCGAAATAGGAAGAGATGGCACCCAGCCCCTGGGAGAACCTTCTTCACAAGCACTGACCGGACCATAAACAAATATGCGAGTATCACGTCTTTACCCATTATTCTAAATCATTATTGATAAATGACTAGACCTCACACGGGTCCATTAATTTTATGTTTTTAGTCAAAGTGTTTATATAAACAAGGCCCTGCAAAAAATATTCTTCTAAGGCCCTGTACAACCTAGAGGTGGCCCTGATCCTATATGAGTTTTTTAAAAATCACCCTGAAACCTGGACATACTGAATGAACAATACCTTTCACAGGCCCTTTTAGTGTAGCAAATTCTCTGAAGGCTTTCCAGATTGCAGTGAATATCATTATTAGAGTCACTTGGTGATACTTTGTAGCAATCCGATGAAATGTTAGCTTCCAATGGAATTTTGAAAAACCTATTGATTTTAAAATTAAAATAAACGTTGAGACCAATGAGACAATTTCCCTTGGCTCTTGTTAGTAATATTCCCCATGCTCTCTTCATTCTTACCTGTTTTTGTTATCCACTATTTTAAGTGAAAATTCTGTAACTGTTTAAATTGCAAATATAGGTAATTCATATTTGAAGACAACCTAGTATAGCACTGGCCCAGGATGCTCACTACATCTGACCCAGCTGCTTCACCCTCTTTTCTTCCTCCTGCTTTGAAGTAGTTTAAAACCCAAATAGACCAATGGAAATGTTTCCTGGTTTTCATAATCTCCTGAGAAGAGACTCCATCACTCTGCCCACTCACCCATCCCAATGCCTAACAATGCCCACACTGCTTCCATATGAGGAACTCATCCTTGATCTGAACATCTCTCTCAACTGGGGTCCTAACCAGAGACATCCAATGACCCCTCCTAGTCTATCGAGGCAAACAAAACATTTTTTAAGGGACAAGTAACTTTTCTACAAAGACCATGCCTTAAATCCCTCTGAATGTATCTGCTACTTTTAAACATAGACTCAAATATTTATTTCTTTTAAAATTTCATTCTTAGACATGCTGATAAATCCCTTCTCTCGAAGAATATTTAAGCCCCTTTGATTAACTCGGTGGTAAGCTATGAACATCAGTCCGTCTAAGGTGAACTCAGTCACTGGTTGATCAGGGGATCATCATCATTTCAGGGTGCTCCCATCCCTTTCTTCTACTCTATCTCTATGGGGTGATCCAAGTTGGGGGAAGGGGCTTTTGAAACTTGCTGGTATTAGGCCAAGGTCATCAGTAGGTGTGATACTCAAAATATTTAACAAGCAGTAAGGTAGAGGCATCAACCAATCAGAGCAGACACCAACTGACACAGCTGATGGGGCCTTGCTGGTGAGTTCCAGGTGATGTCAGCCCCATCCATTAGCATCCATCCATGTGGACTTCCAACAGGGCTTGTTCTAGGATTCTCGTGACCTGCCACATGGCATCCATGGTTGAAAAACCTGCATCCTCCTGCTCTGTCCTCAGGTTGATGAGTCATTGAAGGTCACCCAGATGACTCCTGAGACTTTGGGTGATTTGACAGCCAGACATAGGAAAAGAAAATTTAGACTACAATGATTCACTCTTATAGCAGTTACAAATTTTATGTGTTTAAAAAAATGGTAAATGCAAATGGTCACTCTTTTGCTCATCTCAGGGGAATGGGAAATTTTTGTCTCTGGCGTCTCCAGAGGCTGCAGGCTTTTTGGGGTGCTACTTTCTCTGCTGACACCCTCCTGTCCCCTTTTATACTTTGCTGCTGCAGAACCATGCTGGAATGGGAGACTTACCTACAAGAATTGCTTTCTTTCTCTTGAGCTTCATCAGGAAACAAGGTACAAGGTGCCAAATCTATCCTATCCTATCCTATCCTATCCTATCCTATCCTATCCTATCCTATCCTATCCTATCCATCCTCAGGTTCCCCAAAGGCTTTGTAGGAGGGAAGCAGAGCACTAAAAACTTGCTCCAGCTGCTCATCAGCCCCTAACCTCTATTTCTCCTCATGGGTACCTGCTGCTCAAGCCTGATCTCGCTTGGCTAGAAAAATGCTCATGAACCATTCCTTCCCACTCAATGGTTTGGCATAAACTCTGTGCATTGAAACTTCCAAAATCTTTTTTTTTTTTAAGATTTTTATTTATTTGTTTAACATAAAGAGAGAGAGCACAAGTGGGCAGAGCAGCAGACAGAGGGAGAGGGAGAAGCAGGCTCTCCGCAGAGCAGGGAGCCCGATGCGGGGCTTGATCCCAGGACCCTGGGATCATGACCTGAGCCGAAGGCAGCCGCTCAATGACTGAGCCACCCAGGCGCCCCTGAAACTTCCAAAATCTTAAGCTTTTGGAGCTCAGGCTTTTATAGCAGAAGTCTCAGCTTTCCAGAGTATTGTCTCTCTGAGGACTTTAAAAAATAAATTAAGAAACTCAATTGACTTCCCGGGATCAGCTATTTTAGCCTTCTCCTAAAGTAACAAATTCCACTGAAGCAATGGGTGGAAGGTTGCAAAGAAGTGAGGAAATTGTGAAGAAAAGAACATACACACACACACACACACACACACACACACACACACCCCTCATTATCTCCAAACTGTATCTTTTCCATACATTTTGGGAGAGGTTCTTTCAATATACAAGACAGAGACCCAGAGGTCCATAAAATAATAATAATAATTAAGATGTGCATATCAATAGTTAATCAATAAGATATGACAAAGATATTTAAAATATAAAATTATCTTCATTAAGAAAATTCTATTCCATTTAATATACTACTTGTTCAATAACTTCAGCTCAAGAAAAATTCAAGATAGTACTCTTTTTTACCCTCTACATTTTTTTCCCCAAAGAAAATATTTCAAGAGACCACACTCCTCACATATGTGTCATCGTGTTCTAAAAGCCTTCCCTCTTGCAGAAGGAATGAGGTGACTTTAAGGACAGTTAAGATTTTTCACACTGAATTTTAAGGGCTGATGACATAAGTCAACCATCAGAGTTGCTGACAATTCACTTCCTTGTTTTTAACACTGGTTTAAAAGGAATACTTTCCATCTTGGTTTTTTCTCCCCTCAAATCCAGAAACTAAATATTCTGTCCGTGAGGGAAAATTGAAAACAATGTTCAGTTTCCTAGTAACACAGGCATTAGCATCTGTCTTCCTTACAGCCATGTAGATACAACCTATCATCCTGGAAGTAAAAGTGTAAACTCCAAAGAGGAGAAGGAGGAGGGAAGCAGAGAGTACTTCTTTTTATAAAGTACCTCACAGAGTACAATAAACTCTTCCGTTGATCTTGTTTGACCCTGAAAACAACCTATGCAGCAGATGAGGCCGAGATTGTTATCATTCCTATTTTACAGTTAATGAAGCTGATGCTCTGGAAGATTATGTCTTAGGCAAGGCCACCCAGCTAACAAGCGATGAGCTAGGACAAATACAAATCCAGGCCTTCTGATTTCAAATCCATACTCTTTTCACCAAAGCACAAGGGCATCCCCAATTAAATGCACATAGATTTGGGAGCTGTGACCATTCCCCTGTGAGAGCATCCCCATCTACAAAAAATTGTGGTTTTTTACATATCTATTGAAACCTATGGCTGAGAACTCTACTGCTCACCTACATGCATGTTTCTCCTCTTATTTTAGAAGAGGAGATATATTAGAAATTTTTCAAATTGTCTTTGACTTTTAGTGTTCTCTTATATTCGACAGAGGAAAATCTTATTGAGTAACTGGTTTAGGAAAGGTCCAAGACTGGTGAGTTTCACACACACACACACACACACACACACACACACACACATATTTTGCTTTGTATCAAGTCATTCTTAAATAGGGTGGATGCAGGCTTTGAAAAAACAAAATTTATATAATGGAAGGGTGGTCTTTTTGAAGAACACAAATTACAAATAAAATTAGGTACAAAAGCAAGTATTTATTGATAATTAAATTATGACAAATTAAAAACATTATAAGCTGAGAAATACCATAGTGTCACAAAATCCAAAAAAGAGAACATAATATTTTTCATTAATTAACTGCCTGACACACCTAGATAATATTTGTTCTTACATTTTTGGCTACATAGTCTTTCATCACCCCTTCAGGACAATGATTTTATATTTTTTAAGAGGGAGAACAGAAAGATAAATATCTTTTTTCTAACATAATTGGTCAAATTTTGTTTTTATTATTGCTGGTAATATCATATGCATATTCAGGATTATTGTCAACTTTGGGAAGATCTCTATGAAGCCTCTGCCATATATGAACTGTAAGGCTTAGAAGAACTATCCACAGACAGGCTTTCAACTCTGTATATCTCAAACCTTGTTTCTCTTCCACGGTCCACGTGCTTCCAGTACTGGGGACCATCAGACACATTAATAGTAAGACAGAAACCTTGCCTGAATCTGTGTCAAGATGTGAGGTTAAACTGGCACATTGGACAACAGAAATATTCCTGGAAGACGTGTGTATACCAGGATAACTAGGCAGGACGTGGAAGGGTTGGAAAACCATATAAATATATCCCACTAAACCCATACTAAGTGTATCTTCAGTTGTGCTTTCTCTAAGTTGGATTTTGAAAATATATAAAAGGTATGGTTTTGCCGATACCAGCTGACATGAGAAGTGTCACATGAGAAGAAGTGAGAAAGAGAGGAAAGAGTGAGCTTAACTGATTGTAATTAAAATATCTAGAAACTCTCCCTAGGGGTGAATATTTTAATAAAACTCAGGCTGATGTCCAAAGCTGACATGATCCATGGCTTTGGGGATTAAACGCCCCACTCCCAAATAGCAAATGTCATTCAGGAAATCCTAACTTGGCTTCTTTTATTGAAGTGGGTCCAGTCATGTCCCAGATTATCTCTCTCTCATTGCAAAAGAGACAGTCTCCCAGTTACACTGAATTTTGTGAACACTCCCAGGAGGCAAGACCATGTACCAAGGTGCCTAAGATAAAGATGGATACTGCCTATTGGCACAGAAAGGTTTTGAAGCAGTCACATTAGCTAAAATAAGACCCTCTGAATTTTGTAATAGCTCAGGTGGATTGAAATGGAAGGTGGGTTGAGATTATCCAGATGGGTTAGAAGTTGAGTGGAATTAACATGGAAAAGCTCCTTGGGGGAGATAAGTAATTTGGAGCATTATAGGATAGTAGTGGTTAAGCTCCATGAGTACGGGGACCTTGTCTGCTGTGTTTGCTGTCACCTCCAGGGCCTATAACACTGCTCAGCACAGTGTTCAATTAGACTTGGATGGATGGATGGATGGATGGACGGAAGGAAGGAAAGATATGGAGAGAAGAGGAAAAGGGGGTATGGAGAGGGAAAAGGGGAGGAGTGGAAGGAAAGAAGAGAAAGGAAGGGGTGGGAAGGGGAAGGAAAAAATAGGGGAGGGGAGGAAAAAAAAGGGGAGGAGGGATGCAGGGGGAAGGCCTTTGCCTTAGGAAAATTGCAAATTAGTATGTCTCAGTTTCCTCACCTATAAAATGAGAATAAAGGGGCTCCTGGTGGCTCAGTCGGTTAAGCGTCTGACTTTGACTCAGGTCATGATCCTGGAGTCCTGGGATCGAGCCCCACATCGGGGGTCTCTGCTCAGCGGGGAGCCTGCTTCTCCCTCTCCCTCTGACCCCCCCACCCAGCTTGAGTTCTGTCTCCCTCCCTCTCTCTCTCTCAAATAAATAAATAAAATATTTAAAAAATAAATAAAATAAAATGAGACTAAAAATAGTCCCTCCCTCATAAAGTTGTTGTGAGGATTAAACGAGCTAATACACATAAATCACAAGAGGGCCTGGTACTACTTAGTCTACCTTTAGTTACTACAATGAATATTTGATTTTCACTTAGTTCCTTCAAGCACTTAGTCAGGGTATCCAACAAAAGAGGATATTGTTACTGGCATAGAGAAAAGGGAGCTAAATTAGAAGAATAATTAATGGGAAATCTGTCAGAGGGCCTGAAATCTCTACTCTAAAAATTCTCAATTTCATGGGAGAGTCCAGAAGATCCTGGCTCTCAGGCAGGACGAAAAGAAGAGCATGCTGTGTGGTATGGTAGGGCCCCATCTCAAGCCCCAGTTGGGTAAATGCAATCAATAACATCCTGTCAGTAACTTTTTGTGGTCTCATGTAAATATAGGGTACCTGAATAAAGATAAAAACTGTCATTTCCTCTCTCAAGTTGTAGCATAATGATTTATCTATTCTTTTGAAAGAACCAAACCAAACAATTGCTTAAACTTTCCTAGTTATATATGTCCATTGTGAAATATGTGGGGAAAATATGGTGCAAGATGGTACAATATTTTTAGGACATTAGCAGAGAGGAATACTAGAAAGAATAAGGAACAGTTAACTCAATCCAATGGGCAAGTCATTATAATTACTCCTAAGACAGCCATTGAGGGAAAAGGTGTCATGGGCTGTTTAATCAACCCTGAACTGCGGGGGTGACTAGGTGTTTTCCAATTAGCTAATACAAAACAGTAATAAATGGCCAGCTGCATTTTTTTTTAAGCAGGCTCCACCCTGAAATCAAGACCCGAGATCAAGAGTCAGCCAGTCTTCTGACTGAACCACCCAGGTGACCCAGCCAGCTGCATTCTTAACAGATGCTTCCACATACTTAAAAAGAGTCATTGTAGACTTCCTTTCCAACTTTAAACTTGACTTGGGATGCTCATGAAAAATTTTATTTTTCAAAATTATTATTATCAAACCCATGATCTTCAAAGAAACTTAGGCTCACAAAAGCAATATGAAATATCACTGAGGCAGGAAGTGAGTACTGTTTTAACATTTAGGCAAGCCTTTGTGAATAACAAATCCTTTACACGGAGACAAGGTTGAGGTCCAGGCACAAAAGACCAATTCACAACTTGTCTCCCACCATTTCCAATCTGCTTTCACTTTGATGCGTGGGGAGTGTCATATTCAACACTGTCTATGTTGAAAGATACATAAGATGTGTGGCAGAGAACTCGGTGTTTCAGACGACCCCATGGAGAAACAGGGAAACATCTGGGCAGGCTCCCCAACTTGGGCTCAGCCCAAAGGCTCCTCTTATCTCACTCAGCAAGGCAAAAACAAAGGTTGACACCATCTAGCCCATACCTGCAGACCTAAGGCCTCCAGACAAACACCTACATAATCTTACTGTGATCAAGTATCAGGGTCGGGGGTGCCTGGGTGGCTCAGTCAGTTAACCAGCTAACCATCTGCCTTTAGCTCAGGTCATGATCTCAGGGATCAAGTCCCGCATCAGGCTCCTTGGTCATCAGGGAGTCTGCTTCTCCTTCTCATTCTCTCCCTCTCAAGTAAATAAATAAAATCTTAAATAAAAAAAAAAAAAAAAAAAAAAAAGCGTAAGGGTGGGATTCATACTGTTTTTCCTAAACCTCAGCCTAATTTTTGAAAAATCAGCTCGTTTGTGTAAACAACACTAGGGATTATTTTCAAAGGCATCTTTCTGAAGTCAAAATATTATTTTAGAATAATCTTGTTTATCATATGGGTCAATATTCAAGAAAGATTAAAGTAAAATTATATCCACTCAAACCCCAATAACTAATGAGAAAGAAGCACGGAGAAAAAACTTGACCCTGAAAGTCAGACAAACTAAGAGTAAGCTCTCAACTTATTAGAAATAGGACCTGGGATAAATTATTTGACCTGGAGGAGACTAGGTTTCCTCGACTGTAAACGGAACTAAGAAACCTCACCTTATAAGGAAGCTGTGAGAAACAGTACAAGTGCCAAAGAGATAGCAGGGGATCAGGAGATACTCCATTATTGTTATGGTCAACATGAAGATTTGGTGGTAGTTCAACAAAGACAGGGCATTCGCAGATCTAAGTTCTACTCCTGAAGGCCCAAAGCTCGGCAATATGATACTAGATAAATCAATCGTGTCCCACTGCCTTATCCTTAAATGAAGATAATAATTGCAATCCTTGTAGAGTCTATAATTTTAACGGTGAAAAATACAAATGTAAAAATCTCTAAAAATTAAAAGCACGTATAAAGTATGATTCGTGTAACTGCTGGGGCTGCTGGAGTGGCCACATACCATGTGCGTCTTTGTTTTTGCTGCTCATCTGGTCCCATTTCCAGCTGGGCGCCTCTGAGTTCTGTGCTCCCCTGGTTTGAGTCTGCCAGTGTGGTTGCGGGGGCAGCGCCACACCCCATTTGCTCCCTACCCGGTTGAAATAGGACATTTTTCTAAACTGAAATTTGGCAGTTCTAGATAGCATATGGTAGGTGCTTTTGAGTAAAGTAAGCAATTTCTCCTTGTGGAAATCCTAACCTACTGAGCAGGACTTTGAGATTGCCCGCGGCCATTTTGACAGTCTCTGACCTTTCCGGATGCGTCTTGTCTTCCTAACTTTGAGGTACTCTTTCTGAGGCCAGGATCTGTATTTTAATTACTTTTGAACCTTCTACATCACTTCCTATTTTCTCTTCACAGGCTGTTAATTCTAATCTCAGATAAATCCTTCTTTTTAACTACTTATTAGCTAAGTTTAGCAAAATGATTCTCCCGCAATATAATGGATGGAGGACCTTGAGTTTCTTCATCTTAAAAACAGGATATAACAGTATTTCATGATGATGATAATAATAGTAATTATCATAACTAACACTGGGCATTTTTAATACCTGAGACATTATACTAAGTGCTTTACAAATATGACTTCATTTCATCCTCTCCGTAACCTGATGAAGTAGTTTTCATCTCTCATTTACAGAGATGGAAGCCAAGGCACAGAAGAATAAAGTAGCTTGCCTGAGTCTGTGGATAGTGGAACCAGGATTCTGACTCAAAGCCACACCACCTCAACATTTATAACACCCCTGGCTTTTGGTCCCAAACCAAAGTTTCAAAATTTACTTTGAAATGTCAAAGGCTTGTATACAAGCCTATCGCTAATTGTGAGAACTTGGTTTGTGGATTTATAACACATTTAATTAATGTCTCTCATTTTATGACCCAAACCCACTTGTAATTTGCATTGTCATTTAAAGTAATGAAACTGGCCTAATTCATAAATATTCAGTTTCTCCAATTTGTACCAAGGAAGCTTCCTATTGGCAGAGCTCATTTATCCATTAGCTACAACAGGCACAGTGCCTACACCCCAGAAAACTTTCAGGGGACCACAAAAATCTTTTCATTTCCTTAAAATAAGAGGAAAAAATGAACTTTTAGGTCAAAAGAAATGTTGTGATATATAACATTAATATGCTGTCTTTATACCAATGCAGTCATGAAACTTAATTATTTACTTATTTATCTAATTTTTATGGAGGAAAGGGCCACAATGGCAAAACCTCTAGGGCCCCCTGAAAGCCCTACCTGTTGGCTCTGCAGGCTTTACTGGCCCTCTCTGTCTTACTGATGCAATTTCTCATTGCATCTCTCTCATTGCTCCCATGGTCACTCCCCTGCAGCTTGTGACTTCTGGCTCTGTGGATGTCAAGTGTGACAGAGAGTCTGGCTTATAAAAAGCATTACAGCTGCTCCTTAGCATAAATAGCACATCCTGGGAGCCTGGTGTGAGTTGTTAGAAGGTGGTTTCCTTCTCCCTTTCAGCGTGATGAGGAAACGCAGCTACTGGGGTGTCTACATCACCCATCGGAGGAGGGTTTTCTGGCCACAAAGTGTCTAGCCACGAGAAACAGTCTACAGCAAAAGGATATTACAGAGAGGAAATAGAAAATGTCAGGAAAACCCATCTTAACTGCTCAATGGGAGCACTCAAGTCTGAGATTCTAAGAAATGTACTTGCCACAACCAATGACAGCAATGACAGTTCTAGGTCACCTGGGGGCCAAGGCCCTAGAGAAGGGAAGACCTTCCCCAACTTGAGGCTGTTTTGTGGCCATTCGTCCCTCTCCCCGTGCCCATAATCTTGAGCTCTTTTTAGCAGGCTCAGATTCCAGATGTCAGCCTGAAATCCTTGCAAAGCTGAAGGCAAGCCTTGGGTTAAGACAGGACCCTAAAGACAGGACAAGGGCTATTTGACCCCAGTGGGGCTGGGGACCCACAGAGAACCACGGATTTTCACTTTTGTTATACTTGAACTGTAATGACCTTTATCCTCAAGTCTGGCTTATGAGTAATGAATACGAAGTCCTCTCCTTTCAGCCTCTCAGTTTAAAGAAAGAGGAAGGAAACGGTCCATTGTTTTTCTAACCTTACAGTTTCCTAGTGTGAGGTGGAAAACTGTGGATGGCAAGTGAAAGCACCAGGCATCTCTATAGGAGGACATCCGGTGAGGCCCGACCTGCTCTTGAGGGGCACACAGGGACTGTGGAGCCATGGGGCACAGGAGTAAAAACAAACTGAAACAAGTTTCCTTAGCAAATACATCTGAATACTCACCACAAGCAACTCTTTACTCTGAAACCTAGCACACAGTCTGTCCATTCTGTAACTTAAACCCAGGGAAAGAAAACCTCCTTGGGTTTCCAACAAAGCAGCAATTTTCTCCAGCTCTGAGAGAGATTTTGTTGTACCCAGAAGAGCTAAAAGGGGTAACCAAAAGAGTTGTGTTTTTTTTTAATATTGTTCTGTTCATCCACTAATTTGTTCAAAAATAGCTCTCAAGTTTGTTCAGCACAATTTGACCTTCATAATTATGCAGGTGATTATGAGGCCCCATTAGAGTTTTCAAAGCACTTTGTACATAAGGGGCCTTTAAACATTCTACTATAATAAAAACAAGCTCATAAAAATCCCACACGTTTCACATAGACCTTTGATAACCCATCACATGATAATGGCCTTGAGTAACTAACAGTCTGTACTACATTCAAACCAGTAGCTTGGAGGTAAAAGTTTTTGTATCTTATTATTTCTGGCTAGAGTCACCCAGATCCTTAGAAGAAACACACACACACACATACACACACACACACACTTGCCCTTAGATGAGCAAATTCCATGAGTCATCAAAAATAACCCCCGTCTTCTCTGGCTACCACCTTCTCCCAAGCAGGTTTGTCAGAATAGATGGTCTGGATCAGCACTCACATGACCAGGGTGCCTCGACCCCAGTCCTACCTAAATGGGGGATCCTTGGTCCCTTCCTCTATCTGGGTCTTGGTTTCTCTTCTATAAAATCAGAGGGTTAGTCTAGAATCAGTGGAATTCTGTGCATGACTTTAGGGCTTTTTGGTTGGGGAAAGCTGCGGAGCAGGGAGGTGCTGCCCACCTCCTCTCAATCAGAGCGTAGCCCTTTTTGTTTTATAGGTAGTGTTCTGAATTATCTTTCAGTTGGAAAAAAAAAAGGTTGAAAACCATCATACTAGATGATCTCTAGGGCACCTTTTATTTTGAACACATTGAGAATCTGTGACTATCAGCAGTTTACCTTGGGTGAACTATCCCTTCGGTCGAGCAATTGTTAGTTTTGGGGGGATATTTTTTAACCCATTACTATCAATTAATGGATTAATAGAGATGATTTTATCCTAGTCTATCCTGAAGAAGCAAGACATAGGGCAGATAAGTCTTAATAGGGACATTTAAGAGAAAAGTGGGGAATAGATTAGAGGTGACAGAGTGAACAGTAAGGCTCTGCCTGGGGACAGCAGCCTCAGTGGGGCAGCAGACGGCGGTGGACACCTCTGGGCCCCCAGAAAGGGCACTGGGCAGTAGCAGAGCCACAAGCCTTTGCTGACCAGTGGCTTTCACACAATGCCGTATTACTCCATCTTTACAAGGGAGTAACAATATCCCCATTTTCCAGCTGCAGTCAGAATCCCAGCACAAGGGAAGGACCAGTGTGCCAAATGGGAGGGGGAAAAGAAGGCCAAGTTGTCTGGTTCTCTTTTCCATTTTCTTCCAGCCCCATGCTAAGCTCTGCAGGCAGCCAGTTACCAACACGTATCGCTCTCCTACTACAGGCTGGTGCTGAAAGAGACAGAGGAATGAGTCAGTGTCATTACCTTCAATGAGTTTATGGCTGGGAAGACATATATGTAAATGTGGTAGTATTGGTGCTAATCACCCAACATTTCTGTTCTCCAGCCAAACATACATGACAGCTGTACTCTGCTGCTTCGTTAGAGTGTGTCCATGCTTCTTCCAGTGACATTTTGAGCTGAAATGATGTGTACCACTTCCAGGTGGGAGATTTAGGACCCTGGGCTCAATCCACTACTCTGTGTCTCTGGGCCACAATGACTGGCAACATGTCCCGTGGTGGCTCCTCCATCAGCCTGGGTCCCCAGGGAGGCCAATCTGGGGCAGAGACCTAGACAAACTGATATGGGCATGTCTCATAAGAAAGAAATCAATCTCGTTTAGGCCACTGAGAGTTTTCAGAGTTGTCTGTTACCTCAGCACTACCTGGCCTAACTTGGCTAGTAAATACCCACCATGGCAGAAGAATCAGGAAGCCATAGGTTTACATCAGTCATCATCCAAATGGGTTAACCTATAGCAACAATTCTTTTAAAGAGAGGTAGTAGTTTTTCCTTTCATTATAAAACCCAGCAAAATATATTTCACTTGCTTACTATATGGTAGCCAGCAGGCTTCTATTATTTAATTAAATACTACAGATGCTAATAAATTCTACTGATATAATTTACTGTTAATTAAAAGTTCTTTCCAAGTTCCTACATTGTAGGCTAAAGAAAACTATCTGGCATATTTAGTTTTACACCAATTTCTTAAATAGCCATAGCAAACTCTGAGGGAGAAGTGGGTATATGAGGGGAAGGGGAAAGCAGAAAAGTGTAGAAAGCACTTCCAATTTTTCCTTTGCAAAGCTAATGCCAGTTTTTTTAACTTGCCCCACCAATGGCTATGCAGTGTTTTCAACCAAGTCTCAATTTCAGCCTTACCTTTCTACAATATTCAAAATACTATTGCATTACTCATTATAAATGACAATTCTCTTTTCTGATTTTTGTCCCTTCCATTGAGAAGTTCTCTACAGCCTGATTCCCTTATCAACTCATGAAATGTCATTCACACCTAACAAGAAGCCACCACTTGTAGACTGTGGGCGGGCTCTTTGCTGTGTGTGAATCTCTTCACTGACCCTCACGACAACCCTGTGAAGTAGGCGCTCTTGTTACAGATTTTACAGATGAGGAAACTGAGGATTTTTTCGGGGGCAAGTAACTTATTCAAGCCCCATAGCCAGTAATTGGTGGAACCAAGCAGTTTGCCTTAAGAACCCACATACTTTACCCCCACACTTCCCAGGCCTCCTGGTTCTCTCGCAACTGAGGAATGCTCCCCTACAAAATGGCTCCCTCCTCTGTGGCCTTTCACACCACCATGGGGCTGAGGAACAGGGAGGGGGCTAGTAGTGCCAGGCCCTGTGGGGCACAGACAGACGGCCAGCCGGAGCCCAGAAGCCACACGCCCCTGAGAACAGACTGTACGGCTGGAGGCAGCCAGCCAGAGCCCATTGTCCTGGGGCCCTGCTGAAAGGTCTTAAAATAGCATTTGACAATGTGGAAACACACAGGTGTTGCATGTGACTGATCTCTGGAACCCCATGGATACCACGAAAATGCAGAGTCAGGAAGTTGGGGACTGGGCCTGGCTCTGTCATTAACTGGCTTTAATAATAGGAAATAGCACCCCAACAAGGTGTCAGGGGGTATGCCCAGCACATCATGTGTATGTTCTCATTTCACTTACTCTTCCCCAAAACTACAAAAAGGAGGTGTTATCATCCTGCATTTCAGAGATGACAAGTGACAAGTAAGCGACTTGCCCAAGACTACACAAATAGAAAGCAGCAGAACTGGGATTTATTCCAACCATTTCCTTTCTCTGGGCCTCAGTTTATCCATCTATATTAGAATGTTGGGTGTGATGAACTCAAAACTCCATTTCAGCTCTAATATCCCAGCTCTTTCACTCTGTTGCAAAGTTCTGTTTACACGGGCACAAATATCCCTCGAGAGGGAGATATGCAATCTATACCACCTTGAATTTGCAGGGTACCATTTGTATCTCTGTCCCCTCTGCCCATCTTTGTAAAATTGGCCAAAATAGGCCAAACTCAGATCAACACAGCTCCTCATTTTCTGCAGCTCCTAGATATTGTTAAGAGAGAAGTTAGCAAATCTACGATGGGATTAATCCCAATGACAGAGGTAATAATGAAAAAGAAAAGATTGATGTTTAAACATATCCCCTTTTCTTGTAATATAATGATGCAACCCTTTCCCCATCCTCATGGGTGGGTTTATAATGTGTGGAAGTGGTTTGGAATTAAGACTAACTTCATATTCTTTCCGCAGCGCCGACTGAGGTTAACACTACCCCTGGGATTAGTCCACTGGTCCAAGTTCTGAACGTATTTGTGACTTTAAATCAACAAACTAAAAATAATAATAATAATAAAAAATAAATAAATAAACTAACTAACAACATTCCCCAAATAATGAACTTTCTCTAGGGCCTTAGTGTTTCCTTGATTCTAAGCATCTCATCCCAGATATCCTCAAACTTTAGAGTACAGCAGAACTACCTGGCGAACTTGCTCTATATGCCAAGAACGAGGCCCATTCTCTGAGAATGATTCTGGAGTCTGGGGTAGAGACTCAGAATCTGCATTTTAAGCTCCACCCTCCCACCCCTTGTCCCCTGCCCCAAGCAAGTCTGATGCCCAAGGTTTGTGGACTTCACTTTGAGAGGTATAGCCTGGTCCTTGCACCAAATCTATTAAACTTCCCTTCCCTTGAGAGAGATATGGACTGTCCTTGCCATTTTGGCCAGACACAAACCAATTAGGTCAATGTAGATGACCAATTCAATGTGGTTGGTTGGTTTGGTGAGGTTTTATTGTTTGTTTTTGTCAATTCAGATTTTTAATTGTGGCACACAGTTGATGCCCAATAAACCTTCACTTATGTCGAACAAAATCACTATTTGGCTTCTTTGCTGTACAGTGAATGGACAAGTTTTTCATGGAAATAACACACTCTGCTACTTGTTTGGGGCCATTAGCCACAGCCTTCATGCCACTTCACATTGTTACTCAATAGTACTTTACTCTATTCCCCTGAAAAAGTTCACTTTGAAAAGCACCACCCTCAGGTGACCATGTAATGTACCATCCAAAACAGGAGACTGGTGACACTAAGAGGAGATGCTATTAATAATTTCCCTGGGAAAGCAAGCATAAAGCAAGACTGTCTGGGAGAAGTGGGAGATATGGGCCCCCCTACTTTCTCAGTTAGAAAGGAGATCGCCAGGGGGCCACCTACTTGCCAAGACTCCAAAGCGACCCCTCCCCTCTGTGAAGGTCCACAGCGCTAGATCAGACACGGCCTGGTGTTGCTTTTATCTTCCCACGGGACTTACAGCTGTCTAGCCACCAAAATGCTTATCACTGCTACAGAGGTAGAGGCTGTGTCTCTCCTCATCTCCCTCACGTCTTCTGGCCCAGATGCTCCTCAAGGGTGCCATCTGATGGAGAGGTAAGCTAGGCAGTAGAATTCACTGTTCATATGACACTGCAGGGGCTCCCACCCAGCCCAGGGAAGCCTCATGTGCTAGGGGAAATCCTTTGAACTATAGAGCCACAAAAATTAGGTTTGCTTTCTAGCTGTGTGACCTTAGGGAAATCATTTAACCTCTCTGAGCCCTAGTTCTCTGGACCATAGAGTTGCTAATGTTAATTTTGCAATGTCAGTAGGAAGATCAAATGAGATAATATATGTAAATCACCTAAAAAGGCCTTCTAAACAATGATAATTCCCTCCCTCCCTTCTCTACAACACTGATCCTGTTGAACAGAGAGATGAACTGCAAAAGGTCATTAGTGCTTACTCTTATTTTTTTCTTACTGTTCTAGTTATGACCACAGCGTAACAAATTACCCCAAACCTAGCTTCATAAAATAACCATTTTATTATGCTCACTGCTTCTGTGTGCCAGGAATTTGAAAGGGGCAGAGTGGGGGTGCTTTTATTCTGCTCTTTGACATCTGGGACCTCAGCAAGAAGGACCTAAAGGCTTGGAGTGATTCAACTTCCAGGACCAAGAATCATCTAGAGGCATTTTTTACTCACATTTCTGGTGGCTGATGCTGGTTGTCAACCAGAAGGCCAACAAGTGACCTGGGCTTCCTCATAGCATGGAGACCCCTGCCTTCCTACTTTGGGGTTTAAAGCTCCAAAAGCAAACGTTCTGAGAAAACTAGGAGGAAGCTGCTTGGCCTTTTATGACGTAGCCTCAGAAGTCATATGGTCACACTTCCACCACAATCACAAACCAGCCTAAGGAGGAGAACACAGATCCCACCACTTAACAAGAGGAAAGTCAATAAGATTATGTGGGATGAAAAAACTTGATTTGGTCATTTATGGAAAATAAAATCTGCCACATTTACCCTGTAAGTGACCACATGATAAAGATGAATAGATTTTTAAAAAGAAAAAAAAAAAAAAAAACCAACACATACAACATCTTAGAATCCCGAAGCACTCTGTGATAATCTGAACCTCATATTAATCCAGGCTTTGGTTAACCATGCCAAGCTCCTGTCTTTAAGACACTAAAAGATGGTTTAGCAAAGTACAACTATACCCCTACTCTTAGAAAGCATTTGTTGTTGAAAAATCAATCCTTATCAACCAGAAATTTTAGGGGATGGACATTCATATTGGTGAGTTATGTGAGGAATTTACTTATATACCAAATAAAATCTTAACCTGGCATTCATGGCCTCTTACACCTGACTTCTACCAACTGCACCCATTTTATCTCCAGCTCTGCTGAATGACATAGCATTCCTGGAATAGGCTTGTATTTTTTGCCATGACACCTCTGGGTGATTTTCCTCTCTCTGGAATGTTCTTCCAGCCATGCCTTTCAAAATCTTACCCATCCTTCCACACCTGGTTTCAATGTCACCTCCTCTCTGAAGAATTGCCTGGTTGCCCATGAAAGTAATTTGTCCTTCAGAACTTCTAGAGATCTTTATTTATACCCTTCCTTTATCAGTACTACATCCCACCTCACATAAACTTTGCCATTTCCCAAGGCCCACAGTGAAACTCCACCTCATTCTTTCCCTCGGTCCTGATCTCCATCCTTAACTGTTACAAGGAAGAAAGCAGGATTAAAGTGTTTCATCCACTCTGGAAGTGACTGCGTTCTCACCTAGGCAGAAAGTGTGGGCATCAAGAGGTGGTGAGAAGTCAAGGTGCAAATGGAGAAGCAGAGATGAATTAGTAGGATTGCCCCTAGTCAAATGACCTCTGCCCTGTTTCTCATGGTTTCTTCTTTTTTTACTACTCTGTGCTTTGTGACGTGAGCACATGCGTGTACATGCACGCTCTCTCTTTCATACACACACACACACAATTCAGCCACTTAAAAACATTATGAATTTCTATGGGGAGAGGTATATTTTTTCAGTCACTTTTACATTATCCTTTATCTCAGAAATGTAGAGCTCCATTTTTTAATGAGAAAATTCTTCTACTTATTGATTCTTTCCTATTTGACAAGACTCTCTTCAATCCTTGGATTCCTATTCCTTCTTCAAAACCACATTCATCGAATTGACCATGGACACTCCCATACACACATAATTATATTTTAAATTACATCGATTTAGACTTCAAGTTACACTGTGTTTCTTTCTACTGGACCAAAGGGTAAATTTGAGCAACTAATCTCTTGCTAAATGCAGTCATCAAAGGGAAGAAAAGCCTCCCCTTTATAATTTTAATCTAATCTGAAGAAGAGAATTTACATCAATTCAAGCACAAAAGCTCTCCTGAACTATTTGGTCTGACCTTCATGCCAGAATTATGACTCTCCTTCATATCTCCTTACTTGTTTCCTCTAATCTTCATTGTATTCATGACTTTCCAAATTTCACATCGAAAATTTCAGCTAGGACTTACTTAAGCTCCTACAGGAGTGTGATTAATTGCTGCTAAATATTCATGATTTAGGCCACAGAGGCACACTATGAAACAGCATTCACCAGAGTGGGTCAGAACTGGGAATCTCTCCTGACCCTAATTCCTCGTCAGCTAAATTGTCTCTTCCTTTATGCATGTTCTCTTTCAAAATTCCTGAAAACAATCACTACTTTACCAGACAACAGCACTGTTTTAATATACTAAATGCCATCAATGAAACTGCCAGCACTCAAGTAGACAGATTGTCTACTCTACTCTGTTGAACAGTCAAGATGGCCCAGTCTACTAATTTACCATGCACGTGTGGACCTCAGCCTGCCTCAGCATTAAGCTTTCAAGAGATCTCAAAGTGAGGTAGGCATGTAGTGGATATTTAAGTCCTTAGTTTTACATGATATAATTCATGTCTCACTTAATCATTCATTCAATATAACTATAAATATTTCTTGAGTACCTACCCTACCCAATCAAGGACACTATAATCCAATAGTGCTCAATATTTAGATTTTACAGACCAGTAAAATTCCCAAAATGTTTGGTGGACTAACAAATGCTGACAAATTTTTATTTCGTGGAGGAAGGCCACAGCATGAAGATCAGTGGGTCTCCCAGCGAGAGACTGGAAATGAACTGGCTGATGGTACAGAGTGGCAGGTTAAAAGTAACTGTAAATAAATGTACAAATCCACAGAATGAGAAAAGTACAAGAAGTAAAGAACATTCTCTAGTTTCAAGGTTAATGTGTTAAGAAGACCTGAAAATGGCAATTCACCAATACCCTTAGCCAAGTTACTAAAGCTTTGATGAGAGATCATACCAGAGTTGTACCAACTAGGCATTGTCTTTGCCCAGCTCTGCTCTCTCCTTCCCACCAGATTCCCAGAGACAGGCTCGCACTGCCCTACCTGAGGACTTAACCATAACTGCCATGGTCTGAAGCCAAATATCTCATGGATGGGAAAATCTTGCTGAGTAATCCTGAGCCCATTCAGCTCTAATCCTAGTTTTGGTTATTGGGCTTTCTTTGTGACCTGGCCTGCACCTTCTCAACAAGTTCCAGTTACTCTCGTCTTATATGATTCCAGATGCCTTCTCTTGGCTTCTTTCTCAGTAGTCTAAGAGTCTCCAGACGGTCATTATACCCTTAATTCGCAGTCCCCAGGCTTAGGCTTTGACACCTATAGCTAGTGATACCCAGCACCAGCTCCCACCTCATTGCAACATGATTTGTTGTTTGCTCTCCTTCCTACAGCTGGGAAAATCCACTAAGTTCTCTCTGAACTTCCTGCCAGCCATCCTCTCTGCCTGGACCTAAAAGTATTGCCTACTACCAGGCTTTGCTGATGCCATATTCCCTCTACCTATGAAGACTGGCTCCAGGAGCTGGCAAGCCCAGAAATTGTGTGCCACAGTTTGCATGCATATATGTGTGGATATTTTTCTTGAGAGCCCATAGCACTCACTTCTCAGCTCCTAAGAGTTCCATTAGCCTGAAAAGACAAAAACCAAAACAAAACCACTGCTGTAGAGCCATTTCCTGACTAAGAAATCTGAATTGTACATTCCAGGCTAGTGTTTATTCTTATTTTATAACAAAACCAGGCATGAATGAGGGGAAAGTATTTACCAAGGATTCTCAGCATCTAGAGAAACCCGGATTTGAGTCTACTTTCCCTATTTCTTTTCTAGTTCACCTCTGGCCTATGCTCCACCTTCCGTCAAATTACATTTATATTTCCTTCTGCTGATCATGAGACCCACTGGCACCTCTGTTTTTAAACAAGACAATACAAAAAAATAAAAATTAAAAAAAATGAACAAGATTATACAGTGCTTGGCACATCACAAGCACTCAAAAAAATGTCAGCCATTAATCTTATTTCTCAATCACATAGAGCCTCTTAGTTTGGGAAAGTGAAAATTCATGTTTTCATGGCAGTAATGCCTGGAAAATGTTATCAATTTAATTCCTAGGCAAGTCACTTTTCCCACGGAAAGGTAAACTCCTCCAGATGTGTCCTTAGTTTCCACAAGCCTAAGAGAGGCATAGGCCAAGGGGAAGGTGCAGCCTGGCTTCACAGATGATGCTTGTGACCCCATGCCATGAGTGTGAAGGTGTGAAGGATGGCAGCCAAATCCTGTCTGAGTAAATCGGTGAGGTTGGTGTGTAAAGTTTGTGGGAAACACTCCCTTTACCCTGGAAGTCTTCCTTCATATTTTCCTGTTGCCTCCCTCTCTCATCGTGCTGACTATTTGCTGAAGCATTTGCTGGTAAACAAGGAGCGGACAAAGGTAAGCTATGAGAATTCATTAGCACTCTCAAAGGGAACCTCAAACTTTGTGCCGAGGTTTTCCCAGATCTTCAACTTGATCCAGCAGCCTGCATGGCTTGTAGAGGAGCAGCCCACTGGCACAGTGTCCAGGATGCTGGGTGTCTCAGGCCTGGAACATGATCCCTGGAGCATCTCAACTTCACCTCTGGAAACAGACTCCACTGTTGAGTTTTCCCCTGTGTAGGCCACCAGGGTGGCACTGGCTTCCCACAAGACGAGCCTTGGCATGCTACTTCAGAAAGATCAAAGGCCTTAGACCTTAGATCTTAATCCTTCTGCAAAGATCTCTGACCCATACTCATTCAAAATGTGTGTATCTTGATATGATAGCTCAATAGAAGGAGCTCTCTCACAATTTGATTTTTTTGTAATTTTTTTACTGAATTTCTTTTTCTCTATTTATATATACTCTGCCAAGATATCTCTACCACTCCTACCTTGAATTAAGTCTGTCAATTAAGTCTTTAAAGAGACAGTAAAACTGACAGGGCACAGAGGTGGTTCAGATAGTTCCTGCCATATGCAAAACCTCAATCTCAACTTAGAAATCTCAAAAAAATCACTGAGCAAGTTACCATCATGGGAATTCTAATCATGAAGCAATTCCTACTGATTTCTGGAAATTTTTTAACCCCATGATGCAGTAACAAATCTAACCTATTAAGGTTTTTTTTGTATTTGATAACCATGATATTTAATCTTTGCCATCATTCAAAATGGAAGTTGTCTTTATTTCAATATAATAAAGTGAATCTAATTTAAATAGCAGGGCCTTTGGAAAACAGAGACTCACCTCTCAATGCAAAGAACAAATATTTGCATTACCTATTTATATTAAAATATGCAGAAATTTCTCAAGCATTCAGCCAACTTATAAATTTTTATAACTTCTTTGAATTGTTAACATTTTTTTTAACACACTGCATTATTTCAGCTTTGTGAAGGGCTCAATAACAATCTTTTTGGTCAGGAAAAAGGAAAGGACATTAGAATAAAGAATGCAGAATAAATAAAAACAAAACAGTACAGCCCGTACATCTACTCATACAAAGACAACTTTCATGGTGAGCTATAGCAATTATAATAACACAATGTCCTTCATGTTGATTTCAGCAGTGAAAAGAATTTCTCTAGTTATTAAAGACTTTCCTGGCCAAGTTTCAGAAAAAAAAATCTGATTCTATCCCAATCTGACTTCTGTGCAATGCAAGTCATGCACATTTTAAATACTGATATATAATGCTGCCATTCTTCTATGAACTGTTAACAGCTGTAGAAACTATTATAGCCAGCTTCAAAACATGTCTGTGTAGTCAGTGCTCTCCAGACACTTAGCAATCCCAAAGCTATTCCTGGACTCACTCAGATTGCAGCGCGAACACAAAGTTTTGATTTATGTTGGTAATGAAACAACAAACTTCTGATCTTTCCTCTAAATGGCCATTCAGATTACATGAACAGCATGTGCTTCAGGGGAAAGTAGAGGGCAGAATTTACAGAAACAAAAAGGAAGCAAGAAAATAAATGGAAGGGCCACCCACAGTTACCTTAAGGAAAACCCACAGTGGCCAGTATAAAGCACTGTATTGGAGTTACATCTCTCAGCCACAAAAAGCACTTGTGCTTCTAGAGAAATAAATAGCAGCAGAGGCTTTGGATGAGGTGACCCAGTGAGAGCCATGTGCCATAAGCAGGAACATGTGCAAAGCTGGTGATGGGCATTAATACACACAAGGTGTCACCCTGGCTATGAGCAAAGATGCACAAAGACCATGAGATTCTCATTTCAACTGAAAAGTTCCACTTCACTGAATCATGACCAAAATCCCCTGAAACTGACAAACTTATGCAAGGGAATTTTTTAGCTGTAGCAATCCAACCGCCCCCAAAGGCACCATGTCCATTGAAGATCTTCCTTAAGCTATGAAGTTCCCTTATTCCACATTTGCCAACTAGAACTCAAATACATGGGGGTGCTTCCCTAAAACGCTTTGTTTCAAGCTAACCATTACAGGATGGTTACAGACCCAATCCTGCATCTAAGTTGTTCACAAAGAATAGAAATACTGATATATAACCAAACTCAAATAATGTCCACTTCCTATGACTAGTCATGTAACCTGAAACAGTCCCCACAGGATATTTCATGGTTGCTGTTTTCCTACTTAGAGACGAAAGAGGTGGTAAGTTTGTATCTTCTAAAGATAAATCATTTGCTTACTTCCCTCCCTGCTGGCTGAGATAAAGAAGGTAAGTCACAGTATTCATTCATTTCCCTACTTCCCTGTCACTGAGAACCCCCTCTACATTGAGTATACGAATCAACCCAGAAGAGTAAGAGGCCCAGACTCTGTTCTGAAGGAGTTTCAAAGCTTACTGGGAAAGAAAACATGAAAGGGCATAGAAAAGAAGCAGAAAATAGAATAGATCCTAGTGTTAAAGGTATGTAAGAATGAAATGACCTGAACGGGTGAGTTGAAGGGCTGTATAGCTGTGGGCAAATTATTCAGGCTCTCTAAAGCCAGAGTCAGAGTAAAATTACAATGGAAGGGAGCTGGGGGGAGAGAGGTGATAGGATAGCTGTAGAAACCACACAAGATACTGTTCATTGCTTTTGTACCAGTCAGTATGCATTAAGTGAGAAATAATGGAATAACCAACTCCAGTCACTTAAACAATGAGAAGTTATCTCACACAGCCAGAAATCTGAAAGTAGGTAATTAAAAGCTTGGTCTTGGACTTGGGATTTTTTTTTTTTTAACTTTTTGTTGTACCATTTGCTAATGTGAAGTTTTTTTCCCCATGATTGCTATCACATGTTGTCAAGAGAGCTGCCAGAGCACCTGACATCACATTTACATTCATGGCAGGAAGAAAAGAGGTGTAAGCTCTCTTCTAACCCTTGTCCCATTTATCAAGGAAACAAAAGCTTTCCCAGAAGCCTCACCCCAGAGGATTTCTACTTGTTGGCGAGAACTACCTCATACGGCTCCTGCTACCATCGAGGAGAGCTGGAAATGTGTGCATCTGGTTATAAGACTACTGTGATCAGTCTGGAGAATCATGATGCAGCCCCAGCTGTCAGTACAATGCTGCCAGAAGACATCAAGTTTCATTAGCAAGGAAGAAAAAGCAAAGAGGGTAAAAATGGCAGATGAGTGGTCAATGAATAGTGTCTTCAGTGTTCTCTTGTTTTCATTTTTTATCTTGATGAAAAAGTTAAAATTTTATTTTTACTGTTACAGAGAAGCAGAAATATGACTTCTATTTTGCATGCAAAGTTCTTCTAACTTGTTTCCAATGATGGTATGGCATGAAAAGAATCACCCTTTCACTTCCAATGTCCTAGAATCATTTTAAGTGAGATAGGAGGTATGCTGTTCAAAGAGAAAGCACGTGTAACAGACACTATTGGTTGCCCACCCTACAATTTGTCCCAGTTATCCTTTGTTAATTAAGCCCTGATCTTGCTCACCCTCTGTATGACCATATACTCAATGACGATGCCCCTTTAAATGTCCAGGGTGAGTCTTAATCTAATCTAATCATAATAATTTGACTTCCTAAATTGGTACTTGGTTTTGGGGTTTTTTGTTTGTTTCTTTGTTTTTTTATTTTTAAGTAGGCTCCACGCCCAGTGCAGAGCCCAACGTGGGGCTTAAACTCAAGACCCTGAGATCAAGACCTGAATTGAGATCAAGAGTCAGATGTTTAACCAACTGAGCCACCCAGGCACCCCAGTAATTGGTTTAAGAATGAGGATGTAACATAATTCTGGCCAATGATTCATGAGCAGACGTCTACTAATGACCCTCCAAGAAAAGTTTTCTTCCTTCATAAGACACAAATTGAGAAACTGTCCTTTTCTTCATTTCAAAGAAAATAGATGAGGATATGATGCCTGGAGCATCAGCACCCATCTTGCAATCATGAGGGTATAAACCTAGGAAAAGGCCAATATGTTGAGAATAGCAAAAGAGAAACTAGGGTCTTGATACATCATTGTTGAAACACTGAATTAACCAACCCCTAAACTGCCCTACCTCTAGGGTTTTGTTATGTGTGATAATAAATCCCTCCTTATTTAAGAGACTTACAGTTTGTTTTCTGTGAGCCCAAAGCATTCTCACTGATAAGGTACTATCCCTATTAGCATATGTCCCAGGTTCTAAATTTACATTCATAAGCTTATTTAACCAGCAGCAGCATCAAGCTCTTATCAATTCCCAGTTATCTGTAGGACACTGTGCAACTCTTTGATAAGCTAAAGCTGACTTATCATCATACTCCATACTGCCACTTCAGCCTTAGCAGAACCAGATATTCTGAAATCCACGTGGTCAGAAAATCCAACCTCAGTCGTGGTGAAAGGCGGCTTTGAGGCTCTTCAGGTTCACCACTTAAAGATTCTCTATTTCCCCTCAGCCACCCACAACCGCCTACAATGAGGTGCCTCATTAATTGTAAGAGGGGACACATACACTGCTCCTAAAGTCACAGGCAAAGGAACATCAAAAGCTTAAAGGAGAAGAACCATGAAAAGCATAAAATAGTCTGACAGACATAAAGAAATTTGCCTATAAAAAATTGGCTATAATTTTGGGATTTTATTCCTATAAACTAAGATATAATATGTCTTGTGCACAAATTATATGGAGAGATGAAAAAGCTGTGAACATACAAATGTATATCCAGATACAGATAGATATTATAAATTGGAAGAATAGTATTTGGTTCTATTAAATGGTTTATCATAAATTATCCCTTTATAGAAATTATTTTAAATGTGGTTAAATATCTAAAATATCAACTGACACACATTTTTTTCCCCCAGAAACAAAGTTGTGGTGCACAGCTGCATGCTTATTATATAAGAAATCTTGCAAAAGAAAATCATGCATCATTCCTAATACCCAGGATTCTCAGAGCTAAAATATCTCTTCTGATGGTTGGTGACCTTGCCTTCTCTGAACCCCAATTCAGGGTTGCTTTAAAAATGCCCCCTCACTTACTCCTTCTTGCATGAGGACAATATCCTAAAAGGGCCCTAAATAAATACTTTCTACTTTGGCAAGGGGGAAAAGTACACTGCAAATTTTTGTCCCAAGTTTATCATGCCTATAGGGCCTTAAGCAAGACTTAGCATCAGAAGGACTTAGGACAACACTCTCAACTAGATGGAGCAAACCACTTTATTTATATCTTTATAACATAGTTTCCCATGTACTTCTAAAACTGATGATTTCATATACTTATTTAACCAGCAGCAGCATCAAGCTCTTATCAATTCCCAGTTTTTCAAATCTATTTTTTAGACCAAAATATTCTGAAACCAAATGAGATTGTCAAAGAGACCTAGAATCATGCAGGCTAGGAAAGGACAGGTTTCCAAGGAAACTAATTAAGGCCCAATATGTTAGTGACACCTTCAAATCCAAATGACTTAGGTCTGAACTGATTAAATCAAAAGCCAAGTGGAAACTAGACCTAATCTTAGATATCAAAATTATAACAATCAAGTGCTGTTTTCTAGACCAAGCAAAAGAACAGGCAGTAAGACTGTAGTTTAGGATACTCTGGGAGATCAATGGAAAGCACACCAATGGTTTTTAAACAAACATAACAAAACTTTTCAACCTAGAAAGGGTTCTAGGTAGGTAGTTTGGACAAGGGTACATTTATCCTAAGGATGTTGCTATTGCTTAAAACATGGAGAACTCTTTCATCATTTCCTTCGGAGCCTCTAGCAAGTTTAGAATATCCTCAGTAGTGTTAAACCTTTAACAAAAAGTTTATTTTGTTTGGTGGTGGACAGAGTTTAAGGGAAATAATGAGGAGACTGAAGTAGCCAATAATCTTGTGAAGGATAATCCAGCAAATAAGGATAGTTACCAAATTAGGTTAGTACCGTTTTACATTCACCTATTCACCCAAAAGAACAATTTTCAAATGGAAAAGGATAAGGCAGTTACCATTAAGAGGGCACTGAATGACCTGAAACCATAAAAATCCTAGAAGAGAACATAGGCAGTGTTCTTTTTTATATCGGCCATAGAAACATCTTACTAGACATGTCTCCTGAGGCAAGGGGAAAAAAGCAAAAATAAACTGTTGGGACTACATCAAAATAAAAACCTTCTGCACAGAAAAGGAAACAATCAACAAAAGTAAAAGGCAGCCTATGGAATGGGAGAAGATACTTGCAAATGACATATCTGATAAAGGGTTAGGATCCAAATATATAAAGAACTTATTAAACTTACCACCCAAAAAAAGAAAAATCCAATTAAAAAGTGCAGAAGACATGAATAGACATTTTCCAAAGAAGACATCAGAGGCCAACAGACACATGAAAAGATGCACATCACGGATCATCAGGGAAATACAAATCAAAACTACAATGAGATATCACCTCACACCTGTCAGAATGGTTAAAATCAGGGGCACCTGGGTGGCTCAGTCATTAAGTGTCTGCCTTTGGCTCAGGTCGTGATCCCAGGGCCTGGGATGGAGCCCCGCATCGGGCTCCCTGCTCAGCAGGAAGCCTGCCTCTCCCTCTCCCACTCCCCCTGCTTGTGTTCCCTCTTCTCGCTGTGTCTCTGTCAAATAAATAATAAATAAAATCTTAAAAAAAAAAGAATGGCTAAAATAAAAATCAGAACACAAGAAACAACAGGTGTTGGCAAGGATGTGAGAAAAAGGAACCTCTTGCACTTTTGGTGGGAATGCAAACTGGTACAGCCACTTGTGGAAAACAGTGTAGAAGTTCCTCAAAAAGTTAGAAATACCCTATGATCCAGCAATCATACTTCTAGTATTTACCCAAAGAATACAAAAATACTGGGGCACCCAGGTGGCTCAGTTGGTTGGGCATCTGCCTTCAGCTTGGGTGTGATCTTGGGGTCCTGGAATTGAGCCCTGTGCTAGGCTCCCTGCTCAGTGGGGAACCTGCTTCTCCCTCTCCTCCCCACTGTTCTCTGGCTATCTCTGTCTCTCTCAAATAAATAAATAAAACCTTTAAAAAAAAAAAGAATACAAAAATACTAATTCAAAGGGATACATGCACACTGATGTTTACTGCAGCATTATTTACAGTAGCCAAATTATGGAAACAGCTCAAGTGTCCATTGATAGATGAATGGATAAAGAAGATGTGGTATATATGTATATAATGGAATATTACTCAGCCATCAAAAAGAATGAAATCTTGCCACTTGCAATGACATGGATACAGCTGGAAAGTATCATGCTAAGCAAAATAAGTCAGAGAAAGACAAATAGTATACAATTTCCCTCATATGTGGAATTTAAGACACACAAAAAAAACTAGCAAAGGGGAAAAAAGAGGGGCAAACCAAGAAACAGACTCTGAACTGTAGAGAACAAACTGATGGTTATCAGAAGGGAAGTGTGTGGGGGGATGGATGAAATAGGTGATGGGGATTAAGGAGTGTACTTGTGATGAGCACTGGGTGTTGTATGTAAGTGCTGAATCACTATGTTGTACACCAGAAACTAATATTACGCTGTATGTTAACTAATTGGAATTTAAATAAAAACTTAAAAAAAATTTTAAAAGAGGGCACTGAAGTTTAAGATACATATTAGAAAATAACTGTTAACTTAAGTGAGAAGAATTATAACCCATGTGTCCCCATATACACACTCACAAAGAAAAGTAAAAAACATTTCAAATATAATCAGAGCATCATAGTTAATGACATACAAGAAATCAAGAAGAAAGACGGAGGATAGATCAAAGCCTCTGATTTCAAAGGGAAGGTACACAGTAGGAGAGAAAAAAGTAGAATCTAGAAAGCACATCGTTTCTAGAAAAATTCTAGAATAAGGTGTTAAACAGATGTCTCCAAATTATAAAATTCTAGAAATAATCAAGCTTATAGTTTTACAGATTTAAAAAAACAGAGGGTAAAAGAGACAAACTGACTTGCCTAAGGTCATAAAACTAAGCATAACAGGGAAATCAAGACAACAACTTGGGTTATGTCCTGACATGTCTTAGAACACTTAAAAAATAAAGGAACACGTGGGTGGGGTTCAGTTGGTTAAGCATCTGCCTTCCACTCAAGTCCTGATCTCAGGGTCCTGAGATTGAGTCCCGCATTGGGCTCCTTGCTCAGCAGGGAGCCTGCTTCTCCCTCTGCCTGCTGCTCTCCCTGCTTATTCCCTCTCTCTCTGTGACAAATTAATAAATAGAATCTAAAAAAAATCTTTTTCTGTTTCTTTAAAAAAAAAAAAAACATTTAAAAAATAAAGTGATGTCACTAGGAGGAAATTGGGTTCAGAAAGGAACCAACAGAACCCACAAAGTTGCAACAAACTTATCTTTAATAAACAATTAGACCAGGAAACATCGAGTTGGTGTATCTTCACTCCAGCAAAGCATTTTAACACCACTGGTGATAGCCTTGCAGACAAGATGGAAAAATGTAGCAGGGTACTTGGAAGAGCCCAGAGGATTCTGAAGAGTTGGGTGGTTTAACAGTCAGAGCAAATTAAGGACTGGGTATCTATCACCTGTTGTGTGCTGCACACCTCTCATCGACACATCTGTATTAATGACTTGGGGTAGAAATAACAAAAATATGTTTATCAAACCTACACTTCATAATGCTAAAAAGGGAAATTGAAAAATTGACCTAGAATTCAACAACAAATTTTACATATATATGCAAATATATATAAAATATGAACACACACATGCATATATATATAATTTTGGATTGCAGATATAGTATGAGAGGAAGCTGGCTTATAATGGTTCATATTAAAACAAATTAAAAAATAAGTAACAAGAGCAAATAAGTCTCACGTGACAAATTTAATATAAGCCACCAGGGCAATATGGGTATCTAAAAAAGGCAAATAAACTTCCTGTTTCTAGTACCACATGTAAGGAACTTAGAAGTCACCACTGCATCCTAACATGAAGTAAAAAGATGAACAGACTGAAAAATCAATAACTCTTCTTGGATCCTTAAGAGGTGGGAGGACACAGGGTAAACCACTGCCCCAAGACTGGAGAGAGAGGGAAGAGGAAAAGAACTATTTAGAAATATACCAGAGCACTCTATGCTTTTTTTTTTTTTAAGATTTTATTTTTTTGTCAGAGAGAGAGAGAGAGCGTGCACAGGCAGAGAAGCAGGCAGAGGGAGAAGCAGGATTGCCAATGAGCAAGGAGCCTGATGCAGGACTCAATCCCAGGACCCTAGGATCATGACCTGGGCCAAAGGCAGGTGCTTAACAGACTGAGCCACCCAGGCATCCCACACTCTGTGCTTCTTAGTAAGGCCAGCACTCAGAAAAAACTAGTTAACCAGAGCCTAACCTTATAGGTTATTATCAAAGTTTCACTAACCTGGGAAAAGTATCTGATTCTAGCCTACTCTAGTCATCCCATCCTACCTAAGGGGGGGAAGGGGGAGGAAAAAACTGAGAAAGACTTGTCAAGTTCACAGTCTAGAAGCATTGGTCCACTGAAAGACTGAGACCTAATCACTGACTACAGATCACTTCCCCTCCCCCTACCTTCACACCACATTACTAAGGCCTATTTACAGTAGTTTCTTTTATCCAGTACATCATGTACAGATATCAAAAAAAAAAAAAAAAAATCCAAGGCATACTAAAAGGCAAAAAAAACCACAATTTGAAGAAATAAAGTAAGCATCAGAACTATCAGAACCAGACATGCAGGGATGTTGGAATTATCAAAACAGGAATTTAAAACAACCATGATTAATATGCTAAGGGCTATAAAGGATAAAGTAGACAACATGCAAGAACAGATGGGCAATGTAAGCAGAGAGATGGAAATCCTAAGGACTAAAAAGAAATGCTTTAGAGCAAAAACACCGTAACAGAAATGAAGAATGCCTTTGATGAGCTTATTAGAGAACTGGTCATGGCTGAGGAAAAAATTGCTAAGCTTGAGGATATCTTAATAGAAACCACCAAAACTGGGGCAGGGGGCAGGAAGGGAGGGGACAACAGAATTTCCAAGGACTGTGAGACAACTAAAAAGGTGAAATAAATGTGTGATGGGAATACCAGAAAGAAAAGAAACAGAAGAAATATTTGAAACAATAATGACAGACTTTCCCCCCAATTAATGTCAGACACAAAACCACAGATCCAGGAAGCTCAAAGAACACTAAGCAGGATTAATTCCAAATAGGAAAAAACAAATAGGCATATCATTTTAAAACTACAGAAAATCAAAGATAAAGAAAAAATTCTGAAAGAAGCCAGAGGGGAAAAGCACCTTAACTATAGATGAAAAAATAAGAATTATACCCAACTTCTCAAAAACCATGCAAGCAACAAGAGAGTGGAGTGACATATTTAAAGTGTTGAGAGAACAATACAACCAACCTTGAATTTCATACCCTGTGAAATTATCTCTTAAAAGTGAAGGAGAAATAAAGACCTTCTCAGACAAACAAAAATGGAGGAAATTTGTTGCCAGTAAGTCCTGCCTTGCAAGAAATATTAAATGAAATTCTTTAGAGAGAAGGAAAATATATAGGTCAGCTACTCAAATCTACATAAAGCAAGGAAGAGCTTCAAAAAAGAAATATGAAGGTAATATAAGAACTTTTATTTTTTATTCTTTATTGGTCTAACAGATAACAGTTTCTTCAAAATAATAATAACAATATATTAATAATAATTATTATTAGCAACAATATATTCAGTTATATGTGCTTGTATATAAAAGCAATGATATAAAGAATGAGAGGGGGGCACCTGGGTGGCTCAGTCAGTTAAGCGTCTGCCTTCAGATCAGGTCATGATCCCAGGGTCCTGGGATCGAGCCCCACATTGGCTCCATGCTCAGCAGGCAGACTGCTTCTCCCTCTCCCTCTACCCCTCCCCCTGACCCCTCTCCATCTGCTCATGTGCTCTCTCTCTCTCTCAAATAAATAAATAAAATCTTTTTAAAAAATGAGAGGGAGAAATTAGGATTCTTTCACTATTATAAAGTACTCACACTACCTATGAAGTGGTATAGCATTATTTGAAAGTGGGTTTGGGTGGCTGTATATGCATATTGTAATCTCTAAGGCAATTACCAAAAAAAAAGAAGTATAAATGATATGCTAAGAAAGGACATAAAATGGAGTTCTAGAAAATGCTCAATTTTAACCACAAAAAGCAGAAAAGGAGTGGAAGACAAAAATAAGAACAAAGAATAAGGGTAACAAATAGAAAACAGTAACAAATATGGTAGATGTTATGCCAACTACATCAATAATCACTCTGAACATGAATAGTCTAAATGTACCAATAAAGACAGCAAATAAAAGCAAAACCCAACTATATGTTGTCTACAAGAGACCCACCTTAACTATAAAGATTGAAACTATATAGATTGAAAGTAAATGGATAGAGAAAAATATACCATGCTAACACTAATCAAAAGAAAGCAGAAGTAGCTATGTTAATTTCAGACAGAGCAGACTTCAAAGCAAGGAAATTAAACAGAGATAAAGAAGGGCATTGCATATGACAAAGGGGTCAGTTCTCCAAGAAGACAACAATCTTTAACATATATGTGCCTAACAATACAGCATCAAGCTACATGAGGCAAAACTGATAGAACTTTAAGGAGAAACAGATGAACCCACTCTTGAAGTTAAAGTCTTCAACACCCCTCTATCAGAAATGGACAGACCCAGCAGACAGAAAATCAGTTAAGGACAGAGTTGAACTGAACAACACCATCAATTGGTGTAAAGGACATCTGTAGATTACTTCATCCAACAACAGCAAAACACACATTCTTCTCAAGTTGACATGGTGCATTTACCAAGACAAACCACATCCTGTGCCATAAAAAGGCAAACAGTTCTCAACCTCAGGTGACCCTATCCAGAGGATTATGTTCCATTCCCAGCCCTGGGTTTCATGAAGGACCTCCATAAACTAAATGAGTCTAGAAAAGGATGTCTAGAACAGTAAGAGCTGTAAACATGAAAAGAGTTGAAGCATCTGACATGAAAACTTAGAAGTTATAAGATGGTTGTCTTCAAATATTTGGAATGAGTCATGAGAAAAGGAGAGAAGACATGTTGTATGTTAAAGGAAGAACTCTAGCTGCAGATTAGAGGAAGGCAATTTCATCTCGACATGAAGAACTTTCTTACCAACTGCACCGTCTAGCCAAGGGATGACTGTCTCACCCACGTATGTTCAACAATGAGCACTCCAGCACCACAGGGGCCAGATGGAAGTCGGGGGACCATCAGTCAGGTGCCCCTGAAAGATGTTCCTGTACCTGGAGTTGGAGGATAAACCAGACGTTTTCCAAGGAACCCTTCCATAGTTAAAGCTGACTTTTGCTCCTAAGTGGTGTGACTAGGAGGTTTTGAGAATGATTTTCTCTCTCAGCTCATATACCATCTCTTTGAGTCATTTAAAATAAATGGCCTTATCTTCTTCCAAAGATTGTCTCCCATGAAATTCCCATTTACATATGCAGAATAACATCTTTTCCCAATTTCCACACTGCCTCATTCACTGATCCCCATGCCTCTTTCTAAGATAGCAAGATAATGGTTAACTTGGTCAGAGTGCCAGCTTCAGGTACTGCTTCCTTGTATTTGTCTCCTTCCTCTAATTGTCTCTCTGTGGCTCCTTAGATTCTAAATTTCCTTAATGAGCTGTTGGTTCTGAAACTGGCCCTTTGCCCAGTGTGGGGCTTCCCCATCCTAGAGGTGTGAAAAGACACATCACACCCTGTGGCACCGGGGAAGTCCCCAGGCCCCTGGAGAGCTGAACTATTTTATTTTAAATATTAAATAGAAGAGAAGCTTGACTGGTGGGTGTGAAAGAGATGGGGATTTTCAGTTATGAAATAGTGACTAGGTACTATTTTCACAGTAAAAGATCATTTATCTTCATTGACTCACACATACACACCTCCTTGATCAGTTGGCTCTTTTACCAAGTGTCCAATATTCTAGTAGCACCATCAGAAGAGTCAGGTCCAGGGGTATTAGCATTACAACTACATTATACAGTAGCATCTGAATGAAGCAGAAAACCTTTGATTGCTTTTTAAAACATTGAAGAAATCTTAGTTGCAGGCACTACCTAAATGTTTACCTCATATCAAAAGTCTTGGACAAACTTTTGAATAGTTTTCATCCATTAACTTTTCACTGAAAAATGCCAAGTGAATTTTAGAATAAATTTGCTCACTTTCTGTGGATTTAAATCTGACACTCCTCAAGTCACCAGGTCCTTTAAAACTTTTTTCATGGTAACAGCCCCTTAAACAAACCAGAGGAGAAGAAAAATCCAAGGTAGAATCTACATGTACTCAAGACCCTATCTACTTAGAGTCCAAGTGCATGGTGTAATGAAACAGAGAAGCTTGCATGCGTCTACTCATCTTAACTATTAACCCAGCTGGGAAGAAGAACCAGAAGTCAGTCACTTTGTCTAAAAACTTACAAAGGAAAGTTCCTGGCTAAAGAGGTTGGCATGAGAAAATGGAGAAGACAGGAGGTGGAAAATGTTAATGCCAAACATCTGGACCCATACCTCAGTGCTGAAGTTTAAAATCCAGGCAAGGAGAAAGGAAAGGACCCATACAGGTTAACACTCTGAGAACCCAGAGCTTCCTCTTTGCTGCCTCATCCCTATTTGTAATGTGTGTATAAACGGAGTCTGCTGATAACGACAAATCTGTCTATCCAGGACAGCTTTGGTTCTTCCTAGACTATACCAATAAGAAGGGATGGAGGGGTTCTCTGAGGATGACCCACTGAGATGGTCAACAGAAAAAGAACACCACCAGGAAAAGACAGAGGTTCTAAAGGATGGGAGGTATGAATTCTTAATAAAAAATTATCTTCAGGATACACTACAAAAGTATACCCTAAAGTTATACAAACTACCAAGCTTTTTCCAGCCTTAGAACCTCTGCCAGGAACGCTTTCTCCAGATCGTAAGATGGCTGGCTCCTCCTTGTCCTTTAGGTCCCTCTCAAATGCTACATTCACCAAGAAAGTTTTTCTCAGTTTCCAGACTCAGGCAGTCATCCAGTCACAGTCACTATGTTAGCTTTATCCCAGCACTCAGGGTGCCTTGAAATTATCTTGTTCGTTTGTTTTGTCTACTTCCTCCTTCTAGAATGTAAGTTCTGTGCAAACAGGAATCTTGCCTGTCCTGCCACATCTTATCGTTCACCCAAAGAAGGGTTCCTAACACATGGAGTGGCTGTTAATACACATCTGTTGAATGAATGAATGACCAAATCTCTGGTGGATTTTCTTGTTTTTAATGAATTTTATAACAAATGTTCTTGTGAGGGGAATTTCATTCCCCAGTAATACCTGGTAAATGAGGATGTAAATGGGAAAGCCTGTTGTCATTATCTAAATAATTTAAAGAACAAAATTTCTGAGTACATGCTATTATTAGAGGACAGAACTACCAGACTATGAATCACAATTGTAAAACAAAATTATTACTTACTTTTCTGACTGATAGATCATTACCTCATCTTTCTTCTGATGCCCAAGGAGCTGCTGTACCCAAGGACCACCTTTTCATTTCAAAGCAACTTGGTACGAGTAAAATGAGTCACTTTTAAAAGTCTACCAAGAGCTTTACTTTTCACTCTGAGCATCTTCTTCACCACCTACATTGTATAAAATGATTTCTGTTTTATCCCACCCATTCCCTCCCCCCGCCCCCCCCGCCTCCATGCCTTCTGAGAAATCCAAGCAGAGTCCCAAATCCTACATCTGGACGCACTGTAAGTCAGGTACTATATAAATCTATTCTCTCCACCAACAGTATTTCTTGCTATACTAATGTGATTCTAACATGCTAAAATAGTCACCTGCTAAGCTGAAAATTCCGCAACCAGTAAGAAATATCAAGAAGATCTGTCTTTGCAGACAAAATAAACACTGTGGTATGAAGTGTACTTTGTGAATTAAATAATTAGAAGCCAGATGCCAAAGGGCCAAAGTAAAAATAGTTGCGTCCACCAGGCCTCCTACATTCTTTATGAGGGACTAAGACATACAGTAAGACTATGGCTAAATGTAAAATTCGTTTTCGCTAATCCTGTTCATTTAGGCAGAAAATTCTTTGTTCTAGCTTTAGAGCAAGAAGACTGCACCATTACTGAAAGTCCATTTTGTACATTTAAAAATAAAACGTGACAAATGGGGATTTGCTGCCTGTCCCTGGCTGTCAGTTACAGTGCATAGCTGTGGGCTTACCCGAACAGGAGAACAAAAGCCTGTGTGGGAGAGAACGCACACTGCTGACTGTATCCAGGGAAAAGCCATAAAAGAGGAGATGCTCTTGTGGGACAGTTTGGGCAGGATTACCAGAATGTTGGAGAGAATTCCATTAAGCAACCAGACTCGATGCCTTGGTGGGATCCACCATGCACACAAGGCCACAAAGAAAAATGTGTGACTCTTCCACAATCAAGCGGGAGAACACGGGCTGAGCCTTTGCTCCAAGTTTTTCTGACTGGAGTCCTCTACACTCTCCTTTCCATCAAGTTGCTCCCAGTTCTTCTGTGGAGATCTGGGTCAAGCTGCACATCCTCAGAAAAGCTTTTTCTAACACATCTTGCCTAGGGTTGACTTGGATGTATTTCGTGAGCCCCTACCTGTTTTTACAAACATATAACAGCTGCTATACAAATCCCCATAGCCTGCTGTTGTTTTCATTCTAGCCCCTGCATGTCCTGGCTTGAGGCAGATTATAATCTCCCCACCAGGACAGATGTATGTCCCCTATTGCCCCACAGAGTTGAGTACTGTATTCTTTCCCACAAATCGGTTATTTTTATTTTTTTAAAAGATTTTATTTATTCATTTGACAGAGATAGATACAGTGAGAGAGGGAACACAAGCAGAGGGAGTGGGAGAGGGAGAAGCAGGCTTCCCACAGAGCAAGGAGCCCAATGCGGGGCTTGATCCCAGGACCCTGGGATCATGACCTGAGCCGAAGGCAGACGCTTAACGACTGAGCCACCAGGCGCCCCTCCCACAAATCAGTTATTTAATAAAAGCTGGCAGAATGACCTAGCAAATTATATTCTCACAGGATTCATTCCTAAAAACCAGGGGGCCCCTGCATAAGAACTGGAGTTTGGGGAACACTGAAATATGACTGGAGGAAGGCTAAGGATTAAACACGTTAGGCCAAGGAAGAAGAGGTAAAGAAGATGGACATTCCCCAGGAGAGAGCAAGGAAGGCCCTCCGAACCAAATAGTACCATTTAAGGGTCAAGGAGAGAATAGGAAGCACTGAGGGGACCCAGGAGGAGCAAAGACTCAAGGTCAGGACAGAATGGTGGCACTAAACCCAAAATGAGAAGAATGGAAGAGGGTTTCTAAAAGCAATGTGCCAAATGTTGAGTTAAGAGTGAAAGCAAGCAAGCATTTCTGGGTGTGTGGGTGGGTGGGTATGAGGTCACTGAGGCAGGAGGAAGGTGAACGGGAGAGCAGACCACAGATGTAGCACAACCGAGTTCATCTGCGGGACGAGGAGAGCTGTTAGGCTAAGGTGTACCCCTCCCAAATGTGCGCTAGGGTGCTAGCTCCCAAACCACACCCAGCTCTGATGAGGTGTGGTCACTGAAACCTCAGTTTCCAAGGTCTCCACCGTGATTAACGATTAACGTGCTCATTTCCATGGTGATACTTTCTGGCACTTGCCCTCTCTTACAAAGGTAGTATAAGGACTAATTAGATAAAAGTCTCTCGGGAAGTCAAAGTTGTCACAGCTGGGCTCAGTTCTCCCAGCGTCAGCTGCTGGCCCTTTGAGCAGCCTTCCCAGACCACACGGTGAACCAGTACAAGGACCCAGGAGAGTGCCCAGCTTCCCTGTGGGACCCAAAGGACCAGCTGAAGATGTGAGGCAGAGGCAGTCTCCTCCTGGGACCCTTTCCAGCTTCCAGTAAAGCTGTTCTGGGGCAGGAACACAAATGGAGCAACAGTGCTCTCGTCTTGGTCAGTGTCTGCAGCCAGGGTCGGACATGCTGCCTGAGGTGGACCCCGGACCCGGGAAGGAAGAGGAGGAGAAGTGACAGTGCCATCACTAATCACAGATTCTTAGATTGGCTTATTTCTTTGACAGTTCATTTTAATACTTCATACCTGATGCTCCAAAACCTAAAATAAAACTGTTTATCCCCACCCCCCTTTTCTAATAGAAAGAGGAAAGCAATTCAGAATCCATTCCTCTATCACTTGGGCAAAGAATACATTAAAGCAGCATCTCTGTCCTCACTTCCCCAGAAAATACCCAATGACCATTCCTTCTGGGAGTGTATTCCAGAAAATGCTTTGCTTGAAAGAGTGCAAAAAGAATAAGCCCCACCGTCACTAAGGTGTGTTAAGATGGTCATGGTATCATTCTGAATTCTGCTAAGAATATGTTAATTAAATGCAGTCTTTGTCCTCAGGAAATGTATAACCCGATACATGAATTCCCCTCCCATCTCTGCCCCTCACGGTGAGGAAATGGCCCAGGTGGCACCATCTTGGATTCCCACCCTCTGGCTGAACTCTGGGGCTTGGCCACTTGACCTCATACGGTTTGGTGACCATATTCATCAACCCCAGTAAGATACATAGCCTGAGGCAGAAGTTTTTCAAGGAACTAAATTGTGCAGGTTCAAAATCTTAAAATAAATATATTTCCGTCTAATGTTGTCTTGTGAAATGTTTATATGAAGTTTCTTTGGTCAACAACTTATTAAAGTACTTTCTATCAGTAATATAATTTAGGGAATTGCTGCAAAATCTATAGAGTTTCAAGAAAGTAACAGACCACTTGTTCTGGTCTATGGTATTTCATGATTGTTTGCTGACAACACCCCATAATTCCTGTAGCATGTTTCTCTAAACTGCGTGTGTTTAGAGAAATATAATCTAAGGAGAATTGTATGGCATATTCCTGGATATGGTCAAGAGGGGTTCACTTAGTTTGGGTCAGTTTTCATATTCAGTCCCTGGATTTCTATTCACCTTTGTCTGTCAGTAGTAGTTTATAAATGTCTGTCTGAATAAATAGGGCCAGGATAGCTCACAATAAAGAATAAGTGGTAATTTAAGATAACAAATTCAGATTCATTAAGGATTTTTTTCCTAGATTTCCTAAAATCCAGTAAGAATTGTATTCCTTCGGAACAATTTAAACTTTTATTCAGTGTTTCACCTTGTCTGTAATTACCATTCTATGAAACCATGCATATCTATTAAGAGTTGGAAACACCACAGTAAACGTCTGGTAACTGTAAAAAACAAGAAAACCAAACCTTAAGGGGAACAAGGAAACTCGATATCTGAAAGCAGGATTGGGATCATTTTCATAGATCCCTATATTTTGAGGGAAAAAAAGGCTAAAGCACATTATTCAAAGGTGAACACTCATATGGCCATCAGTACTAAGGTACTCTTGTTACTATTACAATAAGAAAACATTATCTTTATGTGAAACCGTGTTGGAAAATCTGAGTTGACTGAAGAAAGGTAAAAACATAATGCTAGATTGGAAAAATTAGGCCAAAAGGGACAAATGTGAAACTTGTCAGGTATAATGTTAAGACAACTGCTTATATAATATGTGTAAGTCAAAACTAAAAAAGAGGAACCATTTAGTCTGTTTTGAGACAAGGAACCTAAAAAAATGGTGAGGTCCATGCATAATATTAAGCTATACAGCCTGAAAATAAAAACTGTGAAACAAGAATATTTTATTTTATTTTGATGTTTAGTTGGACTTTTGAAAACATGTTGGATTAACCACTAGAAGGTAGAAGATGAGAAACTAGTCAAGGAATCCATAATCTTACCTGGTGAACAGCAAAATGTTTACATAAATAAATCAGGCTCTGTGCAAGTCCCTGCAAAGGAGATGCCTGTTGTCCAAATCCAGCTGTGATCTGTGATGTATTTTAGCCTCTTTACTTTAGGAAGAGATCAGGAAATGAAGAGGCAAGTGACACTGGATGGGTAAAACCAAAATAAACAGAACCTATACTTAGAAGTTTGGTCATGGTCCAAGTGCCATGATGCAGTATTCCGTAAGAAAAGCCAACCAGACAAATAGCCAGCATAAATAACTGAAAACCTACAGCTACATGGAAGCTCAGTGGAGGAGCTACTAAGTCAGGTAGGAAAGTCCCCTGGACTCAGTTTCAGCGTGCTGGCCTTCAGATAGATCTCCATGTCTCTCCCATGGTTTAGAAAGCTCCTTTTAGTACAGCATTATTCTAATCATTAGAAAGTGGGTTTGTTTAAATTGAGCATCAGCGTGAACATCTACTTATGCGAGGTTGTCAAGTGTACCCACAGGGCCATCCTTTATGGTACCCGCTGAGTGGGGCTGGAGGGGCCAGCAGCCTTCCAGGCCTGAAACTGCCAGTCACTGATGTGATAGACAGCAATGGGAGAAAAGCAGGCTGATGCGGCTCAGACCTCCTCTCTCAGCATGGAGGGTACATTTAGAGGTCAGGTAATCTAGTCAATCTTTCTCTAGACTTTTAGATTTCATCTACCTGTAACTTTACAAAATTAACTTGGGATACCCAATGCTATGTGGCAAAAAAACTACATTAAAAAAACAACTACCATACAATCTACTAGTCTTTGCTGCTTTAAAAAAAGGCGGGGGGGGGGGGGCGGGCAGGGGCTGGGGCACCTGGGTGATGCAGTCAGTGAAGCGTCTGCTGTAGGCTCGGGTCATGATCCCAGGGTCCTGGGATCAAGGCCCGCGTCAGGCTCCCTGCTCAGCAGGGAGTCTGCTTGTCCCTCTCCCTCTGCCTCTCCCCCTGCTTGTGCTTGTGCTGGCTCTCTGACAAATAAGTAAAATCTTAAAAAAAAAAAAAAAAAAAGGCGGGGTAGGGGAGATTTAAAGATACAGGGAGTAGCAGAAAAGGCAAACACTGAAACATGGCAAGAGTAACTCAGGGTGACCCATTAAAAATGAGGCTCTTTCTAGTGCTTCCCACCTCCCTTTCATCCTTCCTTTTCCCAGACATGGTGCTTGACTCCCATTCACCCACCAGCTCTCAATTCCCGAGGATATTTTCTTCAGTGTCCTCTTCCACAAGGACCTTTTCATAAGGAAAAAGGTAGGTAGATACATGTTAGTAACATGCTAGTTTTTAGCTGAAAACTAAAGTTTCAGTTTTAATGTAAAGGACGATCCTCTCAGAAATATTTACATTTTTAACAGAAGGAACAAATAGGAGTGCAAAGTTCCATTACTCTAGCTTGCCTTTTGGAAAAGTCAAGTGCAATATGGGAGCAGGAGCCTTCTTTCAGTGCCCCCCCAAAACCACTCCAAACTGGAGGTCAACAAGGCTCTCAATTCATTTTCTAATAAGACTTCACTTACTAAAGACAGTCTAGAAACCCAAATTCAACATCCTTCATTTTGTTCATCCTGAAATGCTTTTAAAGGAAGAAATTGCCACAGACTTATTCTATATTATTGATTACCAGTCGGGGGTGATTTTGCCCCCTAGCCTGGGGACTTTTGTTAACATCTGGAGATCCTTATGGTTATCTCAGGGTGGGGAGTGGGGGACAGCTGGTGCCACTGTCATCTTGTGGGCAGAGGCCAGGGATATTGCTAAGCATCCTACAATGCACAAGGCAGCCCCACAACAAAGAATTAGCCAGTCCAAAATGTCAATAGTGCTAAAGTTGAGAAAACCTACTTTATAAGAGCTAACTGCTATATAGCTGATATTTGGAGGATGTAAACACTAATGCTAGTGAAATTACTGTGCCCATGGTACGAATAAAAATGACCATAATTTGGAAAGATTCACACTATTTTCTTAACATTTCTGGAACATCATAATTCTGGCTCTGAATTATTTAAATTACTTTTTCAAAACAGTCGATTGAATAAAACGAAGAGGCTTTATATAGTTCATCTAAGTTTTTCTATTTTGGAAATAAGAGTTTTGATTAAAATTGGCATTTCTGAAACTCTAATTGCTAGTTATTGCTGGGGAAAGAAAGGAAAAAATTATTTCCAAGACCAGCCAGATGGGAAGTCTCAAGATAAGAAATTATAAGCCAATGTTCATATTCCAATCACAAGAAGGTTTCTGTTTACACGTTCTTAATTCTGCTTAAAAATAAGCAATATATTTCTTCAAATAGTTACTGAACTGCTATTAACTGGCTAATTTCTTAACATTAGGTTTAATCCCCCCAATCTTGTTAGATTATTAATAAGTAGAACAGCAATTTTTACAAGAACACTCTGTATATTAAGGAGTCCATAAATTCTAATAGAATCAGAATGGTTTCTGATATGGCAAAGGATATCTCTTTGTAGATGTTAAATCTTCCCATAGAAATTTTTAATGTCCATATTTCTGAACCTATTTCTGATTGAAATATAATGAATGCTTCAGTTTACAGGCCCAGAACCAGAGCATCCCAAATGTCTTCCTGACATTTATACTTTAGTACCATTCATTCTTAGGACCTGCACACTTTGGTAACTTCTGATCTTCCATATCTGAAAGCTCTCTCTCCTAACTTTCTCACTCCCTTCTCTTTTTTTCCTCTCCGCCATTTCCCCCAAGAAATGTCAAATGGATGAAAAAGACTTGCAGTACAGGGATGTGAGGAAAAGCCATAATGGTTCCTTCTGTCGTCCATGAGATTGAAAACTGTCCACAACCAGGAAAAGATGGCCAACTGAGGACTTTCACTTACTGAAATGCATCTTAAGCACTTGTAAGAGTTTCCAAACGTAAGAATCTTCAAGCCACACACACAAAAAAAAGCCTCTTTTTTTGAGGATCTTGTTTTAGGTAGATTTATGGAACTGTTTCCTTTTATTCAAGTCTACTGAAAGCCACAGAGAAAGAACTCCAAATTGAGGTACATCTCTTACTAGTTGCTTGGATTTGACAAATAAAGCAATCATCAAAATCAAGGAGCGTGCACTGCTTTTAAAAACCCTATTCGTTTGACATAATATAGCAGTGGGATGGCAAGGCAAACAAATGGCATTACTTAACATAATCACTTAATGTTGTGCAACCAACAGTCAGGTCTCATTGCTTTATCGCTTGCAAAGAGTTGGATGATAATAAAGTTGATTGTTAGTGTGAAGATATAAATTGTTCAGTAGTTAGAGTTGTTAATGAAAGCAAAGGAACACAAAAGAGGAAAAATAGGTTTTAGCAGCTCAAATTCATTGCTAATTGCCTGTGCATTCATTATAGGCTGACCAGGGCTAATTATCTAATTAAACTAAAGTTCTGCTGCCTTAGAGGAATTTCTCCCACTATGATGTTGGTTGTCAATTACCTCAGCAGGTCCCATTGAAATGTGTAGTTAACTCAAGTCATGTTTTGCTTTTTCCAACAGCAATACGTGGCACTCTTGGTGCATGATAATTTATGTTTAGAATTTTTAAAAAGTTTTTCCTTAAAAAATACTGTGAAAACTTAATAATAATGGTAAACATCATTTTAAACAAGAGTCTTGCTCACTTTATTCAATGATTTGTATTCAAGAAATGTCAATATAATCTGCTTTAGGTAGAGACAACACAATACAAAAGAGAAATCAAATATCATTGTATGCATGTTACTGAGTGTTCTTTTCACATGTTGCTTTTAAAAATACATTTAAAAGTGTCTTTTGTGATGCTCTGCAGTATTTCACAGTTGGAAATTATATTACTTATTGTCATGTAATTACAATTTTTAAAATTCATAGATTTTTCTAAAAAGCTGGAAATAAAGTGGTAAATCATCTGAACTAAATTCTTCACTTTATAAATAAGGGAACTGAGGTGCTAAGAAGTGAAATGACTTACCCAAAGTCACAGAGTGGGTTGTCAGAACCAGAGCCAGAACTGGTATTCAATCAGTTCTTCTTTCATCCTTGATTGCTGCTGGTCCACTTTCAGATTAGACTGTCATCCTTCATGCTTTCTCTAAAATGTTGTAATAGAGCATCTAGTTGGACAAGGTTTCTGGTGTTTGTTGATTGGTTTTTCAAAAGAAGGCTTCAAAACCTTTCACTCCCCCAAGGAAACAGGTACTACGGTCAAGTCAGTCAAATATGCCCCAGAGATGTATTTTGGTCCTAGGGAACTTGATCCCAATCGGTGGGATCATAAACCATCAAGCAATATTTACTAAGCATCCTTTGAGAAAGACATCTCCAAAGAAAGTACAATCTTGGGGCACCTGGGTGGTTTAGTCAGTTAAGCAACTGACTCTTGATTTCGGCTGAGGTCATGATTTCACGCTGGGCGTGGATCCTGCTTAAGATTCTCTCTCCTGCCCCTGGGTGGCTCAGTTGGTTAAGCGTCTGCCTTCAGCTCAGGTCATGATCTCAGGGTCCTGGGATCAAGTCCCAAGTCAGGCTCCCTGCTCAGAGGGGAGGCTGCTTCTCCCTCTGCTGCTCCCCCTGCTTGTGCATGCACACTTCCACCCTCTGTCAAATAAATAAAATCTTTAAAAAAAAAAAGATTCTCTCTCCCTCCCTTTCTGCCCCTCCCTCCCACCACCCCCACCCTACTCGCATGCGTGCTTTCTCTCTACAAAAAAGAAAAAAGAAAGTACAATCTCACCCTAAAGAGCTTTTCCCATTTTCACCTCCCTTGATCTTGGGATGCGGCATCTGCTCCCTGTAGGGACACAGGACTCTGGAACCTTTCCCTTTCGCAGTCATTTTTCAGGCCGGCAGCAGCAATGAACATACAGGTCTTTTCTGCCAAGTTAGAGAAGATGATTTTTCCCTTTTACTGCCTCTTGAAGATGAACATCAACTGTTTCACCACTTGTGATTCAAATCCATTAATTAAAATAAATATAAAGTAAAAATCTCTCTTTCAGCCAAGAGGAAAAGGACAGATGGGGAAGCGGAGGAGGTGGAGACAGCTGATGTCTTCTTAGAGGGGGAAAAAAGGGAAAGAAAAACAAGAAGCATGAAATTGGGGGAAAAAGTTAATTAAGAGAGGTAAAAGGTGTTTCGATTTAATTTACAGTTCAGAACTATTTTGGTTCTCATAATAATTGCACTACTCAAAGAAGAGGAAAACCTCTCTAATATGAAAGTGGTAGGGGAGTGTTACCTTAAACCACTTCCAAAAACAGTCATACCTGGACTTTGGCAGTGCTTCAGACTGAGCTCCGCAAAAGCTTCTCTTCATTCATTCTCTTTCATTGCAAAAGCCACACATTTTTCCCCCTCAAGCTCCTTCTTGCATGCGCCTAATTTTTCATTTCTTTCTCCCTTGCCTCCCATTGCCTAAAACAAGACACTGGCAAGGAAACTAAAAAATGAACCAGTTTTAAGTCCTTTTCCGTCTCAATGCCACGTGCACTGGCCTACAGAAATCACACAGTTCGAAACCAATGTCCTATAGCTTACACCACATACCACAACCTCCACAATTTATTGGTGCAATGTGCATACCTGAAGTCTAACCTGAACACTAAAAATTCCTAAGCATAGCATATTTAACTGAACACCCCATACACCAAAATGATTTGATTTCAGATAAACACACAAAGTTAAATCAGAATAGAGTGGAGCAGAGTTACTTTTAAGGTGGTAAGAGAGGGCGCCTGGGTGGCTCAGTAGGTGGGTGAAGTGTCTCCCTTTGGCTCATGATCTCAGGATCCTGGGATCAAGTTCCGCATAGGTCTCCTTGTTCAGCAGGGAATCTGCTTCTCCCTGTGCCCTCCCCCCCTCCAGCTGGTGCACTCGCTACTTCTTGCAAAAATAAATACAATCTTTAAAAAAAAGATGGTAGTAGAGATGGACAGAGCTAAGAGATGGACAGAGCTAAAAATAATTTTAGATAAGTGAGATGAAAGAAAATACATGGTTTTGTCTGAATTGTTCTTTTTAACTATCTCCATCATCCATGTGGAGCTAATGAGATGCTGAAAGGAATCTCAGAGATCATATGTCCCTGAACCACTAAGAAACTAGGATCTAGGGAAGTCAAATGATTTGCTCAAGAACACACAGCTGGTTAGTGTGAAAGCCATGTCTAGAACCAGCTCTTCTGCCTTCGAAAGTATTTCTTACAACTTGACATTTATTCATGATAACAGATGAGAAATATGTTAACATTTCCTAAGAATTGAAAGGAAAGCTACAATATAAACCCAAAATATTTCAAATATAACTAAGTATAAGTAAGTTAGCTGAAAAGTAGGAAAAATTCTTTAGCAATTTAGTTACCATGTTCTATAGTAACATAAAAGACAGATATAGGAGTAAGGTGACAAGAGCTACTGGGAAAAAAGAAACCTTCCTGCCCACCTCTAAACAAACAAACAACCTCAGGCTAGGAACTCAGAGCATTTGAGAATGTCAATACTTTTTTACTCTTTTGACTGGGCCCCAGTGTGATCAGAGAATTGGACAAAATTAATTCTGAAGAAGGATTTGAGAAAAAGTCAGAAGGTAATCTATCTCATGAATTAAGGAAAATAATTCCTCATAAAGAGGAGGGCCAAGGGAAAAAGGAAAAAAAACAAAATATAAGCCTATTCCCAAAGAATGAAGAAATCAGAGAATTGAGGTAAAGTTAAGGGGGGTGGGGTGTGGAGGTGTGTGTGCGTGTGTGTGTGTGTCTGCCAGTATGTCTGTGTTTGGGGCTTTTTCCAGTTCTTCTTGGTTCCTGGTTAATTAAGCAAATATTTAAAAAAAAATCAGCTTTATTCATGCTTCTGTGTGCTGAGCCCATTCCTAAATTTAATAATTAGATGTGGGCAAGAGGTACGATTCAAGCTTTGTCAGTGTTACCTATCACTACATCGCTGCCAACTCATAAAAAAGAAAATGTGGAGAGAATATACTTTAAGAAATAGATTGTCAAAGCAATGGTTCATTAGCAAGCCCTGTCAGATCCACCTACAAAATAGATTCCTAATCTTTACACTAGTTCTCTCGTCTTTTCCCTGGATTACTGCCTCTAAACAGGGATTCTTTGCTGTTACACTCTTCCCCCACCAATCTCTAAGAAGTGTAAAACAGGTAAGTCATTCTCCTTCCCAAAGTTCTCCAAAAGCTTCTCACTGTATTTGTAATAAAGTCCACCTCCCCACCATGGCCCTCAACTCCCCATCACACCCCTATAACAATGGCCTATAAGGCCTATAAAATATGGCCCTTGCCTACCTCCCCAAATTCATCTCCAGGAACTCTGAAGGTCACTATGTGGTCTAACCTCACAGGCTTCATTCTCGTCCCCAATGATACCAAGCTCCTTCCCACTGTGTCAAAGTCACAGTATCTTATATCCTGTTTAACAACCTTAAGGCTTGGAATGCTCTGACTCCAAATTTTTCCATAACTGACTCCTTAATATGCAGGAGCAGCTCAAATGTTATCTTCTGGTCACCTCTGACTACCCAGTTTAAAGTAACACACCATATACACACACAAATATCACAGCATCCTATCATCCTGTTTTGTCTTCATAAACATATCTCTATCTGAAATTATGTTGCTCACTGATTTATACTATGTAACCTCCTCCATCCCAAAATACACACACACACACACACACACCCATGCACACACATGCAGGTAAATTCCTTGGGAAAGCAGATATTCCTTGCTGAAATCCCCAAAACCTAGAACAATGCCTGCTACTCAGCAGATACTTTTATCGAATGATAGATTCTGAATGATTGATTCCATCTATCCCAAACTTTTCCCAAATCCTGTGTCTGCCTTGTATTTCTAGCACTTGTTTACTATCACTTCTTCTTTGCTCCCTTTTCTGAATTTCTTTTGATCTTCATTCTGCTTACTGCAACACAAAGGAAAACAGAACAAGGAGCATAAAAAGGACATTAATGGTGACAGAAATCTACTCAGCCAATGCTATTGGCAGTGGTAGAGAAGGGCAAGTAAGGTGCTTAAGGGCAAAAGTCCCTAGGATTGATTTCATCCATTAGTGTAGCTCTAAGGACATCACCAAAAGGAATTATGGAGATAGCCTGTCTGTGGCCTAAAAAAAAAAAGTACCACATGCCCTATGGACACTCAGTAGTTCTTAAAACCTTTAATGTGCAAAAGATTCAGATTCAGTAGGTGTAGACATGATCTAGGAATCTGCACTTTCAACAAATGCCCCCAGGTGATTCAGATTCAAGCAGTCTTTGAAAACTTTCAGGTCTTTGGCCAAACAATAATAGCAAGGACCTGAAGGATGGTATCCCTACATAGAAGGTTTAACCAATAAAAATGATCTTTTTTTTTTATCTCTACCTTGAAGCTGATTCTCAAGTCAAATTCCATTTCAGTATTTGCTGAGTATTATTTAAAATCATTGGTGCTTACTAATTTCTAAATGGCTTTTCACCATTTAAAAACTATAATAATAGCTACTGCTATGGGACATCTATGTTCCATATGCTATTAACAGTTTTTCACACATGTATCTTATTATCCCATTTCATAGATGAGCTTCAGTTAAATAAGTACAGGTAACTATTAAGTGACAGATTCGAAAATTACATACATCTATATGTTACTAAAGTCTGTGTTCTATAGAGTCTACACCTCCCACTAATTATACCTTAACAGAAGCAAAACCAATAAATAAAAACCCAGATTTGTAAATAAAGATAGGGGATTCTTCTTCTTAATTTAACTAGTCCTCACTTTAGAAAAAGATTGCATGGGATTTCACTACATGGTGAACTTTGACAGTATAATTTAAACACCTTAACAATGGCATGGTAACTCTGAAGAACAAAGAAATATCAAGAGTCCTTTCTCTAACAAATAATCACCGTCTTAATCAAAATCACCAAATACTAAGAACTGGTTCACTATTTACAGATCCAGCAGTGATTCTCAAACTGGGCTGATAATTAAGAATCACTTGGGCAGCACCTTAGAAAAAAAATTCTAGGCTTCACACTAGTTCTTCTGAATCAGAATCTCTGGGGTAGGACCTCCAAATCTTTATTTTTATAAAGTTTCCCAGGGGCTTCTGACGAGTAACTCCCGTTCAGAAGGACTGTTACCCTAACCCCAGCATTTTACAAGTGAATAAACTGAGGACCTAAACGGGTAAGATCTGCCTAAAGACATACAACCTGTAAGTAGCACAGTAGGTTGGAAAAACAATATCCTGACTCCACATATAGTGCTTTTAACACCAATTCAAACTGTTTTTTTTTTTTAACTGTACATTTTCTGCACTGCTTAGGCCCTGCCCATTCCTTACTATCCTTGTGCAACTTACTCCCTCATCTGCAAACTGGGAATAATAGTGCCCACCTTTTAAAGAGTTGCTATGAGGATTAAATAGTATAATATTCATTAGGTACAGAGTGCCTCGCATATACTGAGCGCCCATTAAATAGGTTACACAGCCCACTAAAAAACCATGCCTTTTTCAGCTGGAGAGGATTTACAGAACCACTTCAATTACAAAACGAACAAGGAGCCCATGTTCAGCTTTGGAAGTCCAAAAGTACTTTAAACTCAGGGTAAGGTGAAGGTCAAGAGCTTGCCTGATTCTCGCACACCACTGTTGCTCATAAGATGCCTCAGAATCATCTAGTGAATCAATTTCTAGACCAGTAATCTGTATTTTTTAAAAGCCCCTCCCTACCTCCCCCTCCCAACCAGGTGCTGCTTTGGCAAACCATGGTTTGATAATCCTTAGTATACACAATCCTTGGCCACAGCAAATGGCCTCTCGAATCCCAGCAAAACTATCGTGCTCTGTAACCGGAAGAGCAGCGTCATCACACCCTGACGCAAACAACAGCTGGGGACGGCTGTGGGGAGGAATCGTGATCACTAAGGACGGCCTCGACCCTCTCATCTCCCAAACTTGCAAAATTACGAAAGTGCCGTCCAGTAATCTCCAGGGCAGACAGTGCTGCCTAGGTGGCCAGGAAGACATAAAGTTAACTCAACAGCCTCCTTTCCAAGGGTAGAGCCAAAGAAAAGCGACCCTGTTGGGCGGAACAGGACCGAGCGGCGCCAGAAGGTTAACGACCCTCTTGCCCTGTTCCAGGCGGTGGCCAAGACTCCACCACGCCACAGGCCAGCTGCCGGAAGTGCGTCATTCCAGCTTACTGGGGGTGCCGGGAGTTGTAGTCAACTGGCTATTTCTCTTGTGCCCCAATTCACCTTTTTCAAACAAGCAACCACCTTGGAACCGTAAAGAAGGGCGCTTTGTAAGAAACAAATCCAATCCTTCCTTTTCCAGCTGACAAAGGAAACTCAGACCTCACCCGTAATCTCGGACTACAAGTCCCAGCATGCTCTGTAAGACGGCCAGAGCGCTCGGCCACCGTCGTAGGTGTGGGCCACTTGAATGGAACGTCGGGCGTAATGCAAAGCCTTCCACGGTCCGCACGGCCAGTACCTGCTCCCCGGGCGTGAGTGCGGCGTGTGGGTCGTGCGCGTGCGCGCTCGCCGGAGGCGCGGGGCGGGTGCGCCGGGCTGTTGCGGGCGTGAGGCTGCTGAGGTTGGCCGCGGCGGTGCCGCGCGCCCGAAAGACCGGTACTTGCGGGGCCTCTAGCTTCGCCCCGGGCTGCGGGCAGCCCTGGCGGCCGCCGGAGACCGCAAGGCGCGGAGGAAAGCAGGGGGCGGCGGGGGCCGGCCTCGGCACGCGGAGGAACAGCCGAGCATGCCCCGAGACAACATGGCCTCCCTGATCCAACGGATCGCCCGCCAGGCGTGCCTCACCTTCCGGGGCAGCGGGGGCGGCCGCAGCGCTTCCGACCTCGGCGCGGCGCCGGGCCCCGAGGCCTCGATGCCGCATGGCTTCCCGGAGAACCTGAGCAAGTTGAAGAACCTGCTGACCCAAGTCCGCGCGGAGGACCTGAACATCGCCCCGCGTAAGGCCACGCTGCAGCCATTGCCACCCAACCTGCCGCCGGTCACCTACATGCACATCTACGAAACCGACGGCTTCAGCCTCGGCGTGTTCCTGCTCAAGAGCGGCACGTCCATCCCATTGCACGACCACCCGGGCATGCACGGCATGCTCAAGGTGCTCTATGGCACCGTGCGCATTAGCTGCATGGACAAACTGGAGGCGGGCGGCGGGCAACAACCGCGGACCCCGCCGCCAGAGCAGCAGTTCGAGCCACCGCTGCAGGCCCAGGAGCGGGACGCCGTGCGGCCGGGCGTGCTGCGTTCGCGGGCCGAGTACACCGAGGCCAGCGGCCCCTGCGTCCTCACTCCGCACCAGGACAACCTGCACCAGATCGACGCTGTGGACGGACCCGCCGCCTTCCTGGACATTCTGGCCCCGCCCTATGACCCCGACAATGGCCGAGACTGCCATTATTACCGGGTGCTGAAGGCCGTCAGGGACAAGGAGGCCTCTGGCTCGGCCGGTGACCTGCCCCGAGAGGTGTGGCTCCTGGAGACCCCGCAAGCCGATGACTTCTGGTGCGAGGGGGAGCCCTATCCAGGTCCCAAAGTCTTCCCTTGAAGCCGCTGGCGCCTAGTTGCTGCGGGCTGAAGACGTGCCCTATTCACATCTGGGCCTTGCTGCCCGCGACCCACCATAAGGGCTCTCTCCCTACCCCCAGGCCTGGGCGTTGGATCTACTGGAATGGGCTGTAGCCGCTTCCTCTGGAGCCGTGGGAAGCACGGGCGACTGGAGTGCAGCCACGGGGCCCGGTTAGGGGGTGGGGAAGGCGGGTAGGCTAGGTTGTTTCCTGGCTCTGTCACTGCCACCGGGGTTTTGATTTGGGGGAAGGAGGGTAGGGGACTATCTGAAGCGCTTCCATCCTAAAGCCATAATGAAAATATCTTTTCTCTGTTCCTTATCCTACACAAAATACACGAAATGCCCCCACCCCCCTTCCCCGGGTAAATAGGGTTTGTTTTCCACTCACATCTTATGCCCTTTTACTTATTGTTATAGTTTTAACTTATTGACTGCATGACCCAGTGGTTTGAATTGTTTTTAGTTCAAGTCATTGGTAAAAACTAGGCTTAAAAAGATGAGCTACTATTTAAAGTGAGTTGTCCTGCCTAATTAATTCGTTGTGGAAATTAGATCTTTTTTCCAGAGTTGGGGCATCACCCCCAAAACAACTATGCATGTAGAGGACAAGATTTAATTTCTTTCCTCCCCCTGCCCAGTAGCCACATCTGGTTTACTCTGGCAGCATCTACTAAGAAATTCAGCACCTGCATATCTCAGTGACAAATGGTCACTTACAGCTTATCTTCCCCATGAGTCTCCAGATCTGTGAGTTGAACAGGTTTCTTGTTGCAGATTGACCTTTAATGCAAAAACTATATTATCCTTAAATGACCTTTTTTTTTTTTTTGGTCTTAGTGTGCTTTAAGAGGTGATAGGGTAATTCTGTGTTTTCTAAGGAGAAGATTCAAAGGAGCTGAATCGGTATGCTTCCAAACAACTGAATGTAAAACACTCCTAAGCCAGCTGTTGCATTCCATGCCCCTATTTACTTCCAGTATTTTCCTGCAAAAAAGAGAAAAATGTTGATGACTGTTTCAAATTCTCTCAGGAGCTCTAATGTTCCAGAAGGCCGGTGGTTCCAGCTGTGTTGTTTTGGTGGCAGTGTTCTCAAAACTCTTCAAAACAGTAGAGAGCCAGTGCTTGTTTCATCCAGTGTGGTTTTCTATAGGAAGAGAGAAAGCACAGATGATCAAGGCTACAGAATAGAGAATTACTATACTGCTGGCCATTTTAGAGCACCAAAACTTGGGACAAAACACTTCCTAACCTCTTAAACAATTGTGCTATCTGTAACTAGTTTAATTTTTGTCCTTTTAGTAAGCTCAGCAACTTTTACCTTGTTTACAAATGTATTTACACCATTTGCTTCAGGCTATGGAGCACTATTATTTCCCTCTTTTTACTATTTATAGGATTCCTTTTTCACAACACTTTTAATAAAAACAAACTGTAGAAATAAACACGTTAAAATCTGCCCAGCTGTTGTCTAAGCCCTCTTGATTGACTTGCCCAAATGGCAATCCAGTTCTAAGGTCTGTAATAAAGGGAGATTTGCTATTGGCGGAAAGTGTTGACCCTGTAGAGAAACAGTATGTGCCTTTGCCTCTTTGCGCACAGTGGGTTACTATGGCGCAGAGTGAAGGAATATTTGTTCCCAATTTTTTAAATAGAATAAAAAAGCAAATTCTTGATGGTTTTAAAAAAGATGCTTATTCAGTGCGAAATGCCACTCTGTTGTAAAACCTGAGACAGGCATAATGCCAAGCATTTCTTCCAGGGTTGCTAACATTGTTTTATGGTAGCTTCACATTCTGGTATAGTTTAATATGCCTTGGGGACAGCTTAAAGCAGTTCTTAATGCCATTCAGTTTAAAAATAATCCTAGATATGCAAATGATGATTTTCTTAGAAAAATGTTCACAAAATGGGGTTTTTAATAGCACAGTAATGAATGTGAATGGTTACCACATACCTACCTGTTCTGAATTATAGCCAAAAGATGATTAACTTATATTGTTTATAATGATATATATGCTGTAATACAACCTGGCCTATATTAAACCGACAAAAACTCATTCTGGCAGTAGGACAGTAATAAAGGAGGAATTGTTTTTCCAAACTTTAAAGTTCTCAAGTACAAACAAGTAGAATGAAAAAAAAAACTAAGGTGCTTTTCAAAAGATTAACTGAAATGGTTGCAGGCCAAAATAGCAATATGATATCTCTCTAATTTAGTTCAATAAGAACGGTGAGACTTTTGGTTCACTAATAAATTCTGAGGAAATCAATGGTGAAAACAACCTGTGTCAGTGAGCCACTAAGGAAAGAATATTCTTAATACAAGTACAAAATGTGGTGCAGCAAAGCTGTCCCCTCTCTGCATAACTGTTGGTCATGACTGACTGGATGTGCTGCTGTTGTATTTCCATATATTCCATATATTCCTGCAATATAGACTATATAACAGCTGTAGGAAAAATTTGTCTTCCTCCACACAGACTAATGAGCACAATGACACTAATCACTTTTCTGTGGAATAACATGCAATAATTGCCTCTCATGAGTGAGATGTCAATCTCAATACTTCTAAAGCTTTTTTATTCTCTGGTGATATCAAAAGCCAGTTATATTATTGGGGAATATGGTGCATCTACCTACTACTTTATGACAATTGACTTTTTACAAAGCTTGATTTGCATGGGTTGAGTTTACACTAACTGCTGTTTATTAATGAACATCTTGGGCCCGTTTTAAAGAAATAGTTGTCAACAGGAGTGGGTTCTCTGAACTTTTAAGACTAATTGACCTTAAATTCTTCCGAAATCCATACCTTTTATTCCAACTTTTGCATTGTCCCCTTGTAGGTGCCTCAGCCTTGGCATCTCAGGAAGACTCTTACTGCTCATCTAATCCCAGTGGCTGTCTTGTGCCCTAGCTCTGCTGCTCAGCAAAGCAGTATGTCTTTAATTCAGGGTTCAGCCCATTACTATTCAACTCGAACCTGAGGGCAGTGCCACTCCTGTAACCCTCCTAGTCTGAATTCTGAACTCCAGATTACAAACAAGCCAGCCACTGATCATTTCAGTGTAATGAAGCATCTACTGTCAAGGAAATCGTTTGTTAAGCCCCATATACATGCTGAATTTTCAGATCCAGAGATGTTTACATTTCTGGATTAAAATCAGTGTACTTATGGAAAATAAAGGCATGTTTGAAATTGTTTAGAGGTAAATCTTTTCTGATTATTGCAAAATAGAGAAGAAAAATACTATGATGTCTACATTTTAATTACTATTAAAGATTTAGTCTATACAGTAGGATTATGTTGTATTGAAAGCCGGTGGCTTTCTGCAGATTCTAAAGCCCAAGTAATAATATAAACTTAGTCTATTTCCTTGAGAGTGAGCTTTGAAACAATCTGATTGAAAACACATCTGAAACTGTCTAATCATGTTACTTTGCTACAACAGAAAATAGTTCCTTTTATATTTAAGCTAAGGAAAATAAACTAGTGCAAGAAAACAAACATACTTTTATACATGAAGGAAAGAATCTTTGGACTTTATTTCTTATCTTTACTTTTTCTGTGAAGTTTAATTGCAGTTTGGAATGGCAGCATCTTAAGTACTTGATGATGCTGACCATTCATTCCCATATATATATATATAACAGTTAAAATATCACTACAGCCACTTTTAATATATATCAAACAGTTTGGCTTAATTTCATTAGCAGTTGGTATTTAAATACACTGATTTATGAATAATTGAAGACCTTATTTAGGTTTAATAGACCTTTTTATAATATGCAGTGAACCCATAGCAAATGCATTATGATCTCTAGGCAATTAACTCTCCAGAAGTTTTTTTTTTTTTTTTTAAGATTTTATTTATTTATTTGAGAGAGAGATTGAGCATGAGCGGGGTGAGGGGCAGAGGGAGAAGCAGACTCCCTGCTCAGCAGGGAGCCTGATGTTGGGCTCAGTGCTGGGGTGCAGGATCATGAGTTGAGCCAAAGGCAGATGCTTAACCAACTGAGCCACAGGTGACCCCAGAAGTTTATTTTTAATAATCCCCAGTAACGGCTGTACCATCAGAAATACTATTCAATAAGGCATACTGAATGTAAGAAGGAGCAGACTTAGCTTTGTATGCTTTATTTCTTGAGCAAAGTAAAAAATGAGGCACTTGCATGACAGTACCCTGAATGTTTCAACTGAGAGTAAAATCTGATTAAAGATGGATCTAACATGTTAAAATCAAGTAAAAGTCACCAAGTTGTGAAAAAGCACCAAGATGTGTTCCTTATGGTATGTTATGCCACTTCGAGCCCACAGCAAGGTGGTTATGTAACCAATTTGACTACCATCAAAATATTTAATCTTACTCTTTTAAAAATGACTTCTTTACTTTTTTAGTCCTGCTTTATAAACAGTTGTTTACATTATCTTGATTAAAGGTGTTCTGAAATTTAAAGTGGCAAGACAATTCTAGATCTTCTAAAACTTAGGTGTACTATATTTTAATCTAATGAAATTTTGATAGGAGGGGAGTATTCATTAAAAACACAGTTATCAAAATGTGGCGTTGTTTTATACATATTTTAACAAAATTAGCCAAGCAAGGATGATAATATGCTGACAAATTAGGAAATATGCATCTAATAGAATAACACCAGTCACTAGAACGATCTGGCACTGAAGTTTAGAAATTTCTATTTCGCAGTTACAGAAAGAGGTATTCTGTATCTTTGAAATAGGGAAAGAGAGGAAATAAAAGGATTAATTACCTCCACAAGTTAGATCTCAAAATTCCAATGCTTGGAAGGACAAAGAGTAGCTGTTGCCGTCTGCTGTTCTAAAATAAAGGCCTTTGAGTATCCACCATGTATGAAGGCGGCTGACAGTGGCAAAGGACAAACATGACCGTTTTCAGAGGATAGAGCTGAACAGTGAGTATTCCAACAGGTTACGCTTGTGTGAGGATCCAGAAGCCGTGGGTGAACTTAAATGATCCTGAGGCCCAATTTTAGAGTACAGATAACTTCACAGAGACCCAACCCATTTACTTCGTATGACAGGTAGATAAATTGTTGGGGTTATATTTTAAAATCACAACAAAGGGCTTGCGGTAAAATGAACCCTATAGTGTATTCTTTTGCAAACCATTATCCAGTACCATGGAGGCCCGTATATGCCTATTCAATTTGCCTATTAAAGAAAGGGTGTCTTTCTTTGAGATTTTCTTCGGCTGCTGTACACCCATCTTATCTAATGAGCTGGGTATTTGGATCGTCCCTTGACCCACCAAACCTATGGCAGATTACTGATCCTTCCAAAAACGGGTAATCAGGGAGAGAAGACGAGAGAGAAATGAGTCCTGGGGTAATTCCTTTGGCAACCCATTAATGCTGTCTTCAGCAGTGTCTGAGTGCATTTTTGATCTGAAGAGGCGATAGCATTTTTCAAAAAGTTTTCTGTGGTCCTGAGACTAATCCTGGAACCTAAAAGTCATTTCCAGCTTGACCACGCCACCACACTTTCCACAAAGCCACATCTCGTCTGAGTTCCTGGCCTTGGTCAGGGTTCTGAAAGCAGCCACAAATGTGTAGTCTCCGAGTGGGCACTTGTTTGTAAGTATTTATTTTCCGGAGCCCACTCAGGAGCCAAGAGAAGCTATAGGCTGTTATAGAGGACGGAACAATGAGTCAAAACAACGCCTCCCCACTTTTACACTAATGCATGGGGGAAATCCCCGGAACACTAGTGTTTGATTATGAATGGAGATTGCTTTGGGGGTGACCGGGCGGGCTGGTGTTGAAAGGCAAGCAGAGATCCTGGCTTGGTCAAAGCACTAAAACCCACTGGATAACCATTGAATTCCCGCCCAGGAAATCTTTCATAAATGATTTCTGCAGCAAAAATATTGTTGAAAAGTATTTATTTACACTATAGTCATAAACCATCCGTTATCTGAACTTCAGTTAGTGGTTTTGCATTAGAATAAATCATTTATATTTCCACAACTATTAAGAGCTAATAACCAAACAAGTCAGCTCCAGTAATATTATTTACATTCTTATCTGCAATTCGACTACAAAGGTAACACTTAAGTCACAAAACAGAGCATACAAAAATATACTTTCTAAAAAAAAAAAATCCAAATATTAATAGGCAGAAATATACAGCCATACTAAACCCAGGGAGTGATTTTTTTTTCCATAGTAAGGCAACCCATTTACATGCAGACCCTGTAACATTGTCTACATCACACAAGGCACCAAGGACACTTCTGACACAACTGCATGCATCCTAGTTTCAGAGAATATATGTACATCCCCCTTTAAATAAGTTAACTTCTGACTCATTTCAAGAGATCATAAATGCTTTACTTTTTTTCCCAAAGGTTCAGAACTTGGAGAACAGTGCACATCAAAAAATACACAAAATCTGAGTGGATATACACTGAAAAAATAGTCTTTACGTTTCTCAAACAACTCAAAAAGGAGCAGATATTGCTAAGTCCCTCCCATCACATTGCACTTCCGTTCTTTGAGTTTATAATACATATTGCTTAAAGGGTTAGAACGACTAGATGAGCTTTGATTCACTGTTCTAGGGCCACAGAATGCAGCATAAAGGCCATGCTTCATTCACTGTACAGCATCCCCAAATGAGTCCCAAGCCATAAAGTGCACATCAGCTTTGCTTCTTTCTGCTGCCCCCACCTGAAGGGATCAGCATCTCCCAACCTACTGTAGAAAAAGTCTCAAATCAACTCTGACATCCAGAGTCAAAATCCTGTAATGGGACAAAATACGAGAGAGGGGAAAGCAAAACCTAGTCAAACAACCCTTTAAAGCAGGGTCAGGCCTCAGCCCTCCAGGCCAGGGGACCCCTCCCAACCCCTTTCTGAGCCTCCCCATTACGTTGGGGTGATGATAGTCAACTCACCTAAGAGAGACTACAGTGGGCTAAGTTTTGGGGAGGACCTGCTTCTAAGTGTAAAGGGGACAGTGCTGGGCTCCACCAAGGCCCTTTGCCCAAGGAAGGGAGAGAGGGGCAGGAAAGGGTGGTAGTGTTTGTTGTGCAGCTCGAGTGGACCAGTGGACGAAGGGCCTCCGGGGCCTCAAGGAGCTGGTGTGTCAGCCTGAGGCTCATCTCAAGGTGTCCGGGTCCGAGAGGAGCAAGGGGCAAGGGACCCTCCACCGATAGCGCTGCTGTTGCTGCCGCACATGGGCCCCCCAGCCTGAGAGCCTCCAGGGCATGAGGCCGAGGAGGCCCCAGGCCCGGATGAGGAGGGGGCGCTGCTTTTGCGCTCCTTCTGTCTCAGGTGGATCTTGGTGTGGCGCTTCCTCTCGTCACTCCGGGCAAACTTGCGGCCGCAGTAGTCACAGGCAAAGGGCTTCTCGCCAGTGTGGGTGCGGATGTGGGTAGTGAGGTGGTCACTGCGGCTGAAGTTACGCATGCAAATCCGACACTGGAAGGGCTTGTGTCCCGTGTGGATTCGGATGTGCCGGGTCAGCTCGTCCGAGCGGGAGAAGCGTCGGTCACAGCCTTCCGCTGGGCACGGGTAGGGCCTCTCATGCACTGGGGTCTTGCTGGGCCTGTTGGGGTACTTGCGAGGCCGCAGAATGGGCCGCAGTGGCAGGTGGTGTGGGTTATAGGCGGCAGCGGCGGCGGCTGAGCTGCTACCAGCCAGCCTGGGTCCCTCACTGCCTCCATTGGCCCCTGGCCCTGTGGCCGCAACACTGGGGCCCCCCAGGGTAAAGTTGCGGATGGTGGAGAGTGGAGTGAGTGGAGGAGGGACTCGCAAGGAGTCCAGAGGGCAGGGGAAGGGTTTGCGGTCTGGGCCAGCTGTACCATGTAGGTCTCTCTGGCACTGTGATGGGAAGAATCCAGGATAGTCTGGGATCATGGGAAAGAGACCGGGGTCCGTGGCTGGCTTAGGGGAGGGGTAGGAAGGAGGTGGTGGGTAGGCCAGAGAGGAGGAGGTGGAGGTGGTGGCTGCTGACAGGAATGCCGAGGGATCCTGGTAGATGTCTCCTGCACAGCCAGAATAAGGAGGCGGTGGCGGTGGAGAGTAGAGGTGGTCCAGGTCAGGCTGGGTCTGAGACATGGTGCACACACCCAGGGGTCCTGTGGCCAGTGGGTTGGGGGAGGCAGAGGTGACGCTGGACGAGGCTGTGGTCGAAGCTGGGGAGGTAACCCCCTGCAGGATGCCTGCACTCACAATATTGATGATGCCTTCTGGGTAGCAGCCGGCACCAGGGTACTGGGGGTCAATGGAGAACTTGCCCATGTACGTGAAGGTCTGGTTTCTAGGTGTGGAGACGGGAGCAAAGCTGCTGGGATATGGGAGATCCAAGGACCTCTTCTCTCCAGTCATGTCAATGTTGATCATGCCATCTGGGGAGGGAATAGAAAGAATGGAGGTGGAGCAATGAAAATGCAGCCAAGTATCCCTTGTCATCCCCTCTAAACATGAGTCCATTCCCAAATCCCAAGATCCTAGCACAGTAGAGCTGGGGCAGAGTCCAACAGGTGGGAAAATTGCAGCCCAGAGACAGTAAGAAGAGGGCAGCCCAGGATCCCACTGGCAGCCAGTGACAGTCTGGGACTCAAACTACCTCCAGGAAAGCAGGATGAGCTACTCCCAACCCCCACACACAGCCATCTGTGGCTCTTGTCCCCAATAAAAACACCCAATAATAGCAACAACAATATTTAAAAAATTCCCCATCTGCCTGGAACTTCTCTCCCTCTCCTTTGTCTGGGGGTCCCACGGCTGGGGCTAACAGACACTAACCAGGAGACTGATCCCAGCCAGTGCCGCCCGAGAGAGGGGAGCCTGAGGAGGAGATCAGTGATTTCCTGGCTCCTACCCATCCGCGGTGCCTTCCTTCCCTCCCTCCCTCCCTCCCTCTCCAAGCTGCGCTACAGCTGACGGCTGCTGGAGGGGTATGGGGCGCTGCAGTGGAAGGAATCTATAGGTTTCTTCCCTTTCCCAACCTTCTCAGCCTTGTCCAACACCCGCACGCCCCAGCCCAAGGCCAGTGGCGGAGCTTCGAGGAAGGAGCGGGGGCCGCGGGGGACCACTTTCCACTGCATCGCCAAGGAAACCAGCGGCGCGGGTGCCCCCGCGGGCCTCCTTCGGCAGCCAGGGGACCGCTTCCCGCGTTGCCCGCCCTCCTCCTCCTCCTTCTTCCCGCCTCGCCAACCCCCTCAACTTCATGGGCGGCGCGCAGGTGGGGGCGCTCCTTCTGGCCGCTCCCGGAACGCGCTCGGAGATTTTTCCCGGGGTCGGCTCTGCCCGGGAGGGAGCGGCGGACGCTTTCCTCTGGCGCTTTTCCGCCGCTCGGCTCTCCAGCTCTCCTCCGGAGCCCCGAACTTTCTCGTCACTTTGTCCCTGCCCCGGGAGAGGGGAGGCCTGGGTACCTCCGGCCCACGAGCCGGCACAAGCCCGACGCCTGGTGGGGCACCTCTTCTACTCTTATCCCTGCGCCCGCCAGGGGCTGGGCGCGCCGCGGCGCAAGCACGCCGGCTCGCTGACGACCTGGTGCATCTGCCCGCGCGCTCAGCTCCAGCGATCCGGTCCTTGCTCCCGCGGGCTTCTCCAGCACCCCGTTCGGTCAACACCGTCCACCTCGCGCCCCAAACCCTCTCCTCCAAAGTCCTGCAAACGCACCCCACCCCACCCACCACCTTCGAGCCGCGTGGGTCCCGGCCCGCGAAGGGGATATGCGGCTTACCTCCGGCCACTCCGTTCATCTGGTCAAAGGGGCCTCCCAGTTCGGCATTGGGGAAGATGGTCACCGACGTGGCGGCGAGGTCCTCCACCGGGTAGATGTTGTCAGACAGCTGGTGCACAAAACCACTGAGAGTTACTGGGATTTTGTCTACGGCCTTGGCGGTCATCATTTGCTCCTCGCACAACCTGGAGACCCAACTCCCTCTCTACCTGGAGCGTCAGAGAAGCCGTTTTGGAGAGGGATTGGACTGAGTCTAAGTTGGTATCTCCTTTTGCCCTCCACGCTTAAAAGCAACCACACACAAAAAAAAACAAAAACAAAAAAAACAACAGAAATAAAACTAGCAAACAAGTTGCTGTTTTTTCTAAGAAAGCAGAAAAATGACTATTTGCCACTGACTCTCTCCTGTGTTCCGGCTGGGAAGCCAGGAGTTGCTGGTGTAGTGTTATTATAACAGTCAGTGTGTCCCCTCGCCGAGCTATTAATCAATTGCTGCTCTCTCGGTTAGACGGAAAGTGTTGCTGTAAGTATTTATGGGCAGGTCCTCAATGCCCGTGACGTCGCTGCCCATATATGGACTGAGGAACAGGGCTGGGCCAGGCGGCTTCTTGCCGTCACATGGCCGATTTGCATACGGGCTCGGCAGCGCGGGCTCCGCGGGGCTCGCGACTCCCGGCTCTCAGACAGCAGGGAATCACGGGGGTCTAGGGCGCGCAGCCCAAGCCCCAGTCCCTGTCCAGGGCGCACGGCCCAGCGGGGAGCGGATGAGCCCGGGAGTCCGGCTCAGGCCACCGGGGAAGAGCTTGCGGGTCCAAGCTGCGGCGAGGCCTCCCCAGGCGGGGAGGAATTCCGGTTCTCCGGGACTTTCCAAAAAAGGCGAAGATCCGGTGCCGGCGGCTCCGCCTCCCCAGCCCTTGTTTGGGAGCCATTCCGGAAAATTAAACTTCGGAAAGAAACCGAGCGGAGCCGAGACACTACAGTCAAACCCCTACTCACTTTCTTGGCAGCTCAAAACCGCAAGCAAAAGGAGGCAGCGAAGAAAAAAAAAAAAAGCTGCATGCATTCACGGAAGCTGACTGTTTTTTTCTGAATTACTTGGTGGAAAGAAGTGGCTGGTGATAAGAGTGAATGCGGTATTGCTTTTTTGGAAAGTCTGTTCTATTTATACAGGAGTGAAAACGGAACAGGTTTGGGGTTGTTTGTTTGTTTAAGTATTTCGGGCATCTTGGGGCTGGGGGGTAGACCCTAGGAGGAGCAGAATAACTGCGGCGAGCTTCGAGAGAAATCCTCAGCCGGAGACACCCCCCCTTCCTCTGCCCGCGCGCTCCCCGCCCCCCTTCAGCTGCTGCGCGGAGCGGGCGCCCTTCCCGGCGCGTCTGGGCGGTCGGCTGTGTGGGGGCGTCCAGATGGAGGCTTGGACACTCACCCTGCCCCGCCACGCACACACACACACACTCTTACACTCACACACGCTCCACTTCCGCTACACACACTCCCGCCCCCGCTGCCTTCTTCACACACCCACTCGCACACCTTACGCTACACACCTCCCTGTTGACAGCGCGCCGGGGCGCCCGCCTCGCCAACAGAGTGCCCAGCCTGCCGAGCGCACCGGGGGTTGCGGCACAGGGTGCTCTGCCAAGACACCCCTCCTCACCTTCTCTCGCCGTACCGGCAGCCCCCAACCCCTGAGAGCCTACAGTCGGGGGGTTACGCTCTGCCCTCCCCGAGCCCTACTCCACAACACGCACATTTGGAAGAATCTTCTTGCTTTGCCTCGCCAAGAGCCACCTCGGTGAGCCCAGGGAGGTCCCGAGTGACAGCAAACAGCGTCGCTAACGCCAATTTCGAGCCGCCATCACCCCACACGCGTTTCCCTTTTTGAGTAAAAAAAACAACAAGAAAACTATCCCGGATGGAAACCTTTCTGTTTAGTTCCCAAAGCAATTTTTAAAAACTTTTCCGAGGTCCAGAAAGCGGTGGGTTCTGGCTCGCTGCACGCACCGCTCCCGCCTCCCGGCCCACAGCCAGAGCGCTCCCGGCTTGGTCCGGGCCCCGCGGGAGGCTGGTCCCAGGTGCCCAAGCCGGCGCGCCGCCACCGGCCAGGCTCTGTCCCGCCCCAAAGCCGCCAAGACCTGGGATAAAGCGCGGGGGCAGCTTCTGGGGCCTGGCCAAGCCCTTTCCCGCCCCCGGCCCGGGACGGCCCCAGCCTCGTGGGGGCCCAGGCGGGCGAGAGCCACGACGCCACGCCGTGGAGGAAGCGCGGCGCTGCAGGCGGCTCTCCAGCCGCTCACCTGCCGCGGCCGCGGCCGCCGCCGCAGCCAGCCCGCTCCCACCCGGCCCCGCACGCGGGGGAGACCGGGCACGGGGAAGGCCGGCAGCGGCTTCTGCTCCTCGGCCCAAGCGTCGCGTCTCCCCCTGCCCGCCGCGAAATCGTCTTCAAGGGGGACCGGCCACCTTCCTGACTTCAAATGCCCAGAAAAAAATTGGGAAAGTTTACCGCTCTCACTGCGCGCTCTTTTTCCAATTGGAGATAAATATAAAAGGGAAAGGAAGGATCGCAGCGACCTTAGCGCCCTTGTAGATACCCCACCCTCGGCGTAAACGTGCAAAGTCCCATTTTGTGAAAAAAAAAAAAGGAAAAGAAAAAGAAAAGAAAGCTGCGCTCTTACCACGTGCGCCAGCCCGCTCCGCCTGCGCTCCGGCCGGTCCCGCGGTCCCCGCGCTGACCACCGGCAAGACGACGCCTCGGAGGGGAGCCCGACTCGCATCTCCAGCCTTGAGTCCGAAAGAAATGGGGGGGGGACAAATTATGCAAATGTGGGTAGTGGCAGCGAGACTCGGGTTACGGCCCCCGCCGGCCTCTGAGGTGAGGCACCCACACGCACGCAGGAGGCGCGGGCGCGGCGACTGCTAGAGCTTCGCTCCTCTCCACGCACATGGGCGGGCGAGTCTTCGGGGCCGCCCCGCGGCGAGCGCTGCTGCCAACCCCGCCGGCGGCCACTCCGCGCGGCCCGGAGGGGGAGCTCCTGGATGCCCGCGTGCCGGCTGCGAAGGGCGCAAAGGGCAGGACGCAGGCTGGGGGCGGCCCTGGCATAGGGGAGACTTGCGGTCCTCGGCTGCTACCCTTCCCGAAGGAGGAGGCTGAGTTTGGGGGTGAGACCGGAAAGGGGGCCCCACCGAGGAGAGGCGGGCTTGCCTGGCCCGTCTAACAGGCACATTAGAGTAAGTGGGAGTGACTGACCCACAGGAATTATCCGGAGCTTTCTAACAACTCACAACTCCCTCAAGAGCTGCACCGTGTCAAGCCCGCCGTGTGCCTGGGGTGGAATGGGGTAGGGGTGATCAATAGCGGCCGCCAGGCTCCGCGGGCTCCCGGGACGGCGCCTGGGGCCAGTCCTGGGAGGCCCTCCCTCAACCTCTGCTGGAAACGGGTCAGTAGATACTTCCTGTAACCACCTTCTTCTTTTTCTTCTTTTTTGAAGAATGCTAATGGAACGAAGGCTAGGCACACTCATTTCAAGCCAGCCACTCCGTGGTAAGTAGTAAGAAAGCTCAAGTGACTCTCCTCAAGTCACGTAGCTAAGTGGTGGTGTTCAAACTTGCAACCGGATCTTCTGACTCCAAGTACAGTGCTCCGGTCGCTACCTCCTTCTCTCGGGAAAACCCAGCTCCGGAAAGGGAACAGCTCTTTGAGGACTGAGAGCCTGGTTCGGCCCACTAGAGAAGAAACAGGTCACCTTCACCAGCTTCATCTCTTTTCTTTGACATTTCTGAGGAGAGGAAAGCTGAGGTCAGCGCTTTCAAAGGACAAGGGCCGCAGGACCGTCGTGGACACACACTCCTCCCCAGGGTGAAGGCAGAATTTGAATTCTTGGGCTCTCTAGACCTATGTTGTGGATGGAGTAAGCAGGTTGGCACAAAGCCAGCATACTAATAGGCCCTGGGATAGGAGAAGTCAAGCACACAGTACGCTTCCTGGAGGGAGTAAGTGAGGAAAGAAAGAGGTAGAGACCGGAAAAACTCAGCAGGTGTTTACAGAGCCCCTACTGTGCTGGGGAGGAGAGAAGCAAGGAAGGGGGAATGTGGCAGTTAGTATGCAGATAGACCACCGCCTCTACTTTTAGGCGCTTGAACTTTTTCTGATCAAAAAACTGAAAGGCCAACCAATTACAAATAAATTGATTCTTAAATCACCCCCCAAAAAACCTGAAAAAAAATACCCTAAACAAATAGATGTCTTTCTTTAAAACAGAGTTGTCAAAATGCCCAAGTAAATGGGGCACTCCAAGATACGTCAGGATTATTAATGCCAGATTCAGATGTGCTTTGTCCTGAATTCCAGACCCCAAAAGTAAAAGGGCAAGGAAGGAGAGGAGCATCTGGTGGGCTTGCCCCTGCAAGTGGGGGATTGGGTGGGAGGGAAGAGCAAGGTTGGCAGCCTGAGGCTTCTGGCTAGTCCTCAGAGTCCCCTCTGTAAGTGGTTTCCAGCTTCTTTCCCCATGATGTGTGGACTGAGAATCACAATCAGCCATGAGGCATATCACAAATAATGTGTTAACATTTGCATTTTGATTTATTAAGAAATATTCTTAACATCATTAGAGGCCATTCCTATTGTAATATCCTTTTCACTCACTCCCATTCTAATCCAGCTACCGGAGTGGGAATTAAAGGGATGTCAAGGGATACAAGAATTGCTTGTAACTACAGACACACATGAGATTATGGATCCAAACTCGAATGGCATAGGACATGTGCGTCTCAGTGAAAATCAGGCTGATTGCCAACTCTGCCATCCAGCAAGGCCTTTCTTAAAGGCGCCCCTGTGTGCCGAGAAAACTGATAAACGATTCCCTGCATTCAGCATCTCACTAGGCATCTGGTAATCCCAGAGACTATAAACCAAGCACAGATTATGCCACTCAGCATTGTTGGGAAGCCTGGGAGAAGCATTGCAATGGAAATCGTGTTTTGTTGGCACAAATCCCCTGGTGAGGAGGAAGTAAGACCCCGGTGATCTCATTTTGTAGCAGTAGCAGCATTGGCTTAAGCAGGGGGTACTCAGCTCACCCTAAAGGGTGAACCATCAGTAAGTCAACAGATATTTCTTAGTATATGGGCTGCCAAAGCAAGCACAAGTCAACAGATATTTCTTGAGCATCTACTATGTATCAAGCACTAGGCCAAACCCTGGGCATACAGTGGTGCCTAAAACCAGGCCTGGTTCCTGCCCCCATGGAGCTTGCAGTCAATCACACAGATACACAACCACAAACAATGACAGTGTTTGACGCCAGTGACGAAAGGGACAAAGGACCCAATCGAGCCTAGAACATTGAGGAAGGCTTCTCTAAGCCAAGATCTGAAGGATGAGCAAGGATTGAGGAAAGGTCAGTGGAGAGAGCATTCCCAGGAGAAAAAGCACGTGTGGAAAGGCCCTAAGGTGGGAGGAAGCAGAGTGTATTTGTAGAATAAAGAAAGGCCAGTGTGGGTGGAAACCTCCAGGACGAATTCCATACCTAGTACACTGGGGCTGAGGGTTAGCAGATACAAGCCGGCTCCTCGGAAGCCCCTCCCCAAACCATACTCCCCCAACCCCCGAGAGATTTTAACCTCTACAAGGTCTTTCCTTTTTCTCTATTATCTTTTCTGGCTAATGACAATGGCATTATAATTTTAACATTTGAGGTTTTATTTTTTACCACTCAACTTCTGCAAACGAATGAGAATATGCCAACAAGATTTCAGCAAGACGAGAGAACACAGACAGAAATGCTTATTGACATCAGTATTGTGTTTCAGTGACAGTCTTAATGAAATAACACTCCTTAGTTGTCTATTTCTCAATCAGGAAATGACAGACCAAGTGAATTTTGTCCCATTGAAAATGAATAAACTGAAGAAGTGCAGCATCTCTAGTTATAAACACATCATGTCAAACCTACTGATCACTTTACCACTGCTGGCAAAAAATATAAAGTAAACCAGTGCATCATTTATCACAATTGTTGAAGACAAGGTACATATCAATCTGGAGTCTAGGTTAATAAGTGATAGTCTGTCAGATTGGTCACAAAGGCGTGAAGTAAAACTTCCATTCCAAATCACCCCTTTTTATGCCTTTAAAGGTTAAATCTTTCAGCTTATACATTTAAATGTATGAAAAATGAAGTTCACTATAACTAGGGAATTCCTGGATTTTTTTCATACACTTATCTCTAGCCTCCTTATATTACCAGGTTATGGAAAACAATTTTCCTTTTTCCAAGTAGTGCCAGACTTCCTACATAAGCTTTGTTTTTATGTTGAGAAAGGGATGGGACCAGTCCCTGCATCTGTTGTCAGAATAGTTATTTTGCAGCGTTTAAACGAAAAAAAAAAAAAAAACACTTCATATTTCAACTTAATAATCTTGACAAGAATGGCCACCATTCTTGTGGTTAAGATTATGAGCTTTGGGGGTGCCTGGGTGGCTCAGTTGGTTGGGCGACTGCCTTCGGCTTGGGTCATGGTCCTGGAGTCCCAGGATCGAGTCCCGCGTCGGGCTCCCTGCTCAGCGGGAAGTCTGCTTCTCCCTCTGACCCTCCCCCCCTCATGTTCTCTCTATTTCATTCTCTTTCTCAAATAAATAAATAAAATCTTTAAAAAAAAAAAAAAGATTATGAGCTTTGGAGGCCCAGACAGCCTGGATTCAAATCCTAGGACCTAAATTTAAATCCTAATTCTGACACTGCCTGGCTGTGTTTTCTTAAGCAACTTATATAACTTCTCTGTGCCTCAGTTTACTCATCTATGAAAAGGGAAAAGATGATTATACATATCTCATAGGGTATATTGGGGATTAAATATAATGATATATGAAAAGCACATAGCATACCATTTGGGACATAGTAAGTATTCACTAATTGTTAGTTTTTAAATTATTACCATCAGTGAACATCTACTTTGTAGGTAGATAGTATACTGTGTTTTCTAGGTTCATTGCTTTATTCCTCACAACCACCTTGCATAATTGGGCTATTTCTGCCCGTTTCACAGACAAGGGAACTAAGGCTCAGGAAGATACAGAGCTTACCCAAATTCACACAGTTGGGAAGTTGCCAAGCCAGAATACCCACCCTATTCTCTCAATTGCCAAAGCCCCCATCTCTGAAGCATGTCATGTGATAGAGAGCAACCTGCAGCAGATAAAAGCAAAAAGAGTAGCTATATGTCCAATACTAATGTATGAAGCATTTGTGATATTTATTCTCAAATTCAGAGTTCCAGCTTCCAAGAATAATGATGATAGTATTACTGAGGACTTTCAGGTTTCGGCTGTAAGGAGAAAAGTTAACTCAGAAAGCAGCGATTATTGGCACACAATTTATAACAAGCTGTGCCTTTGTGGAAAACGTCATCTAAACTTCGAAAGCCAAGTTCCACATTAATAATAACCTAATTGAGGGGCACCTGGGTGGCTCAGTTGTTAAGCGTCTGCCTTCGGCTCAGGTCATGATCCCAGGGTCTTGGGATCGAGCCCCACGTCGGGCTCCCTGCTTGGCGGGAAGCCTGCTTCTCCCTCTCCCACTCCCCCTGCTTGTGCTCCCTCTCTCGCTATATCTCTCTCTGTCAAATAAATAAAAATCTAAATAATAATAATAATAATAATAATAATAATAATAATAATAACCTAATTGACATGACACCTTTCTTCCCCCAGGAAGATCAAAATGCATAATGATAATACTGGTGTTTTTCCACAGAGGTTTAGAAGTGTGGGATAGAAATGTAAAATTTAGGGAGGGTGGGTTAGCCAGTGACCTGCAAAATCCGCAGGCAGGCCTCCATGAGAGACATTCCTGGCCTTCATGGAACCCGGGTACAGGACTTGCCTCCTGCTTTTTCTCACGTAGTCTCTATGCTGTTACTCTTTCAACTCCATCAGTTCCCTGAAGGCAGGGGCCTCCAAGTGTGCGCCCTGTCTTTTCTCCAGCAAGCGGAGTTCTGATAGAGTCATCCCAGCAGTGAGAGGAATGAGGCCTGGCCCATCTGAGATTTGCATATGCTATCTTGTCGGAGAGCTCCTAATTAACTAATTCTCCCCAGCCCATGGCACTGTATGTCTAATGATTTCTCCAGGAGATGTTGGACTTAAGAGCAAAGACAGGGACCCCAGAAAACATCCTCTGAAGGGCTTTTTTTTTTTTTTTTTTCAGATAGGCCCTGTGGGGAAAGCTTAAATCAGAAAGTTCCAAGCTGCCATCATCTGTTCCCAGCACAGTGAGTACCACTGAGGCAGTGGCAGCTGGGAGTGGGGACCACTGTGGAGACATGGACCCAGAAGCCCTTTGCAGGCCCAGCCTCCGTCCTTCCTGACTCTTCCCTCCGCAGGACTACTAGTCACAGATGCAGGGCAATGCATGCAGCTGGGGAGTGGAAGGGATTCAGGGTAAGGAGCCCCAAGATCCTCCTTTCCAGTTCCACCTCTGCTGCAGACTGGTGGCATTATCTTGGGTTGGTGGTTGCTGCTGGGAGGAAGCAACAGGGCCTCCTTGGGGGGCAGCCTTGGGAGATAGGCTATTCTTTCCCCATATATGATGATACTTCTCAACCATATGCCACAAAGATGTAGAGACATCACGTCCCCTGCCCTCATGCCTGCCCAGACTTTTAAATAGCAACCAGAAAGGCCAAAGTGTCTGCAAAGAGTTTGAGTTTTCACCGTCTTGAGTGAGGAAGGTGGTGAGGGCAGAGGGAAAGGATTGGAGGGAGTGAGAATGGCAGAACCATTGCCGGGTGCATCACTGGGTAGTGGAAAAAGCACTAGATTGGGAATCATGCTCCATGGTATCTCCTCATAATAATAGTATCCTTAATAATAATAATGGTTAATATTGACCAAGCACTAAAGGGTACTAAGCACTCTGCTGACTATGTTGCCTTATCTCTTAGCCTACCAACCACACCATGAAGCAGGTATCACTACTCTTTTCATTTTACAGATGAAGAAACTGAGTCACAAAAACCCAAGCCACAGAGCTACTTAAGTGGAAATGCCAAGATATGAACCCAAGCAGTGTGACTCCATCGCCTGTCCGCAGGTGCTCCCGGGACCTACCCTAGCCTGTGTAACTAGACAAGCTACTTCGCCTCTCGGAGCCTCAGGTTCTTCATCTTTACAATGGGCCTGGGCACTGCTGCCCAGGCTCTGCCCTCGGCCAGAGTATCGTGGTGAGTCAAAGGGAGAGAAAGAACACGTTCCGAAAAGCAGGACAGGCACTGCAAACCCAATCGTCGTCTCCCAGAGCAACTGTGCAGGTTGCTGGACCTTTAGTGATAGAGCTGAATGTAGATTGGGGTGGGACAGGAGGAGGCGACGTCTATGATTCCAGGACAGGGACGAGGCATCAACAATTGAATTGAACTTCTCACCGGTTCGCCAATCCTGAGGCCCTTCAAAGGTCTGTTGCCTCCCTCCTGCACACTGGAAGGTGGTCCGGATCTGTGTATTCCCTTTCATCTGAAGATGGGATTGGGGAACGTGTCCCCCAGAGGCTTGGGGCCTTTGGAATGCGTCCTTGGCAGGTCTGCCTCCCTGATGCTAAATAGAGGCCCAGACACGGGGTTACGCGACTTCTTTTATCCTAATAATTAACTAGAATGTATGTTTCTGCTCAAGGGCTGTTGTGCCTGAGAGAATATTGTGGTTACAGTGTGATCACCAGTGGGTAACAGAACAATTCAGTCAATGGCCTTGTAAGCACATAATCAGAGCCTCCCCAGAAACCTGGCAACTCCCAGCCTCTTAGAATTAGAACATTTGCTCTTTAAAAATACGATTAGTTAGGGGCGCCTGGGTGGCTCCGTCAGTTGAGCGGCTGCCTTTGGCTCAGGTCATGATCCTGGAGTCCTGGGATAAAGCCCCTCGTGAGTCGTAGGTCAGGTTGTAAGTTGGGCTCCCTCCTCAGTGGGGAGTCTGCTTCTCCCTTTCCCTCTGCCGCTCCCCCTGCTCGTGCTCTCTCTCTCAAATAAATAAAATCTTTTTTAAAAAATGATTATTTAGGCAACAGTCCATGGAAACTTCAAAAAGAGGAAAACCGGAACAATTTAGATCCTTTCTTCTCATTGTTTGGATTTTATGAAACAAGAAACACCAAAGACATGACCAAAATGACCATTTTAGCCCCTTCATCTGTTACTCAGAAATCCTCTGGGGAAGGTGCCTTCACAGAAGACTTATTTTCCTTGCCTTCCCTGTGCTTCAGACTTCTCATCTCGAGGCTCTGTCATATAACAGCAGCTCCAAACCAAAGCAATGGAAAATGATATCCTGAAGCCCAATATACACAATGAAGGGTACTACGCACTCTGCTGACTATGTTGCCTTCTCTTAGCCTACCAACCACACCATGAAGCAGATATCCCTACTCTTTTCATTTTACAGAGAAGAAACTGAGTCACAAAAACCCAAGCCACAGAGCTACTTAAGTGGAAATGTGACCAAGTAAGGCTTGGTGGTGCCAGTTGAACGGGATTGACTCTCTCCACTCTGTGCAGATTCCCTGGCGTCTGAAATCTGTTGCTGTGACAGGAAGCTGGCCCACCATGGCTGGGGCTGGGGCTGCTTAGGTAGGGGAACCAGAGAGCCAGCGAATACATAGGGATGGGCTGGTCTTGCTTTCAAATGCTGGGACAAGCCATGGTGTTCTGTTAATCCATTCAGTGAAGATTTATTAAGTACTTACTATGCACCAGGTACTGTGCTGGGTGCTTGGGATGCATCCGTGAACAAAACTCCCTGTCTTCATGTAGCTTACAGCCTGGAAATCCTTGTGTCTTTAATTCCAAGAACAAAAAAAAAAAAAGAAAGAAAGAAAAGCTCTGTAGGTAGTGTAGTGTCTTCCCTTATCTTCAGCCAGAATCACATTTAAGCCACCCACACTCAGGTACAAATCTCCTGTAAGGCCATTAGAGAAAAAATACCAACCTTGCTTTAGTAACACATTCTGGTATTTAACACGCTTGCAAGACATTCGTTCTTCAGAGATAGAAAATGCTCCTTTTTTGTTTTTTTATGCATTTTATTTTGTTTTCTCTTCAGGAACATGAAAGAAGTTAGTCATGATGTTTTGAATAAGAACCAGTCCCAGGCTGGATACGGCCCTCGACCTCCCCTGTTTAACATGGACAAATCTCAGTTCCTACAGCCTGTCCTCTGAAGTTCTCCTTTTGATCCTTTCAGCATCCATATCAACTCTTTGATGAACTTCCTGATTTCCCACACTTCCCAGAGCTTGTAAAGCCTCATCAGACATTTTATGTGGCTCTCTATTCCTCCCAAATCCCTTTCACACACATTACTTCTTTTGGGACTTGGAACGCAACCCTGTGATGTTGGCAAGGTCCCGTTCACCTTTCCCACTGCCCAGAGAAGCCAAATGAGACCCAGAGAGGCCAAGGCACTTATCTAAGTTCGCACAGCTATTGAGGAGGCAGGGCGGACATTCCCAGTCAGGTCTCGCGGTGCTGATGTTGAAAGCGCTGTCTAATGTGAGCCTCAACACTCGTTGGGAAGGCCCAGGCCCTTGAATGCTTTTGAAATCTCTACTACACTTTGATGGCTGGTGGCCAGTTAACATTTAGGTCATGGGTTTCCTTCCCCAGGTGTGTGTTCACCCTGTTCTGTACCCCCATGTCATCTTACCCCCAGTGGCAGAGGCTGACAGCATAAAGCCAAGCCACAACAACAGCTAGCTCCTAGCCTTCGAGGTTACCGAAGGCAATTTGGGGGCCACCAGCTCCAGGTCCATCCCATGTAGTCCTCATTTGTCCCATTTCTGTGAGGTTGGCACTGACTCACTGCTTGCTACCCTCTGGGTTATCAGCCTGTGGTGCAATCAGAAGAGATTTTCATCTGTGTGGGGGTGGCGTAAGTGTGGTTGGGTCTACCCTACTGGGGTGACCAGCCTGACCAGGGGGAGGGGTCAAATTCATCAACTTCATGGATGGAAGACCTTGGTGGTTTCGTTTTCCCCAAACTTAGCTAGCCTATGCTATGGTCTGCTCAAAGATGATCACATAGTATTTTTACGTGAAACTTGTGTGCGTGGCTAAAATTTGGCCAATTTTACCTTGTCTAATGGGTTTCGTGTTTGCCCAGAGGGTGGCAAGAGATTCATTAATACGGTGGAAGGAGCTGACTTGCAACCCCAGGAACTGGCCCGTAACCATGCCGGTCCATCTTCCCATCTGACTCATTGGAAGCCTAGTCCCAACAATCTAGATCAAAACAATAAAAACAACAAAGAAAATGCCCTCTTAAAAAGTTAAATTTGATGATGAGCTGATAGCCTGTTACAATTTTTAAAAAATCCATACTCTTTCCATGACCTATAAATCTTTACATGTCCTGGCCATGTCCTACACCTCCAACCATAGCTCTTTCCTCTTGCCCCATGCTCACCGTGCTGGGCCACCTCTTAAACATCCCAAGCTCTTTTCCATCTTAAAGCCTGTGTTCTCACCACTCCCTTTGTCTGGAACGGTTCCTGACCCATCCCTTTGAACATCCCACATCTAGTCCTATAGACTAAATGTCATGTACCCCTAAAATTTGTATGTTGAAATCTATTCCCCAGTGTGATGGTATTTAAAGGTGGGGCTTTTGGGGGTGATTAGGTAATGAGGGTGGAGCCCTCATGAATGAGATTCGTGCCCTTATCAAAGAGGTCCCCGGGAGCTCCCAGGTCCCTTCTGCCTTGTGAAGACACAGTGAAAAGACAGGCACCTGTGAACCGGAAAGTGGGCTCTTGCCAGACACGAAATCTGCTATTGCCTTGATCATGGACTTCCCAGCCTCCAAAACTGTAAGAAATAAATTACGATTGTCTATCAACTGCCCAGTTTATGGTATTCTGTTTCAGCAGCCTGAATGGACAGCTCCTTCAGATCTCAGCACAAGCCTTTCTTTCCCAGACCTCCCCACTTTTCCCTGGTCACTCATCCCCTGTCCATCACTATGCAGTGTTCTTGGTGCTGGGCATATACAATGGTAAGAACCACAGCTGTCACAACCACCACCATATGCCCAACACTAAGAGTAGTGTGCTACACAGAGCATGCAGTAAGCATTTGCTGAATGAAATGAAAGGAAAGAGCAGTGATCAGCCAGGTTTCAGATCCACTGCCTTAGTACGGGGTCCCTTTCCCTCCGTGGATCCCAGCTGCTTTATTTGTAAAACAGAAATATTTGCGCGACATCCAAGGCCCCGTGCAGCTTTGGCGGTCCATTATTAGCTGGCCCTGAGGACGCAGGGGAGCCCAAGGGCTGCAGGCTCAACATCACCCCAAACTGGACTGTGCTTTCCTCCATAAGGCAGCATCTCAAGTCATGATAAAGCAAACCAGATTAGGTCTGTAGAAGAGGCCTCCCCTCCTCTACAAATAAAAAATTAGGCTCTGCTTTCTTCTATGAAGAGATCAGATAGTTCTTATAGAAATTGTTCTCCATGAAATCGTTTTGATTGAATCCTGCTGACTTTCTTTTGCCGAGACATTTGCAAGTGGATGGAGCAAATCAATGTCCAGATGTATACGTGGGTTATGCTGAGAAAGTAGATGGACTGAGTCCATAGCTACTGGCATCTCTTTTCACTTTTATAAATAAAGGTGATTTATTCTTTTTCAAACTTCAGGTAAGACCTCGGGATTCCATTAATTCTTTCAAATGGATGTTCTGCTTAAAATGATATAGATACAATGGAAAGGAGACAGGGGGAAGAAAAGAAATGATTTTTTCTATCTAATTAGAGTACAGAAACTTGAAGTAACTTATATTCTTTGGTCTAAGGCAGTGAAGGCCGCATGTTATTTTTTGAATAAATACTGTTAAATTTCAGTTAGTAAATACCATTATCATCAACGTGTGGTCTTGAATACTCTAATGGCACTCCTGTGGGCTTACTTTAATTTCATTAATGTATTTTAATTTGGGCTCTAGAAATGAAACTACAGGTTATATAATTTTTTAAAAATCAAAAATAAGTTGATCAAGAATCAGCTGGCTTCACTGGGACTTGGTTATTTAAAACACACATACGCAAATCATCAATAAATGATGTAAAGAGAAAATGAACGTGCAAAGAAGTCAATTCTTTCATTTTCAGGTCCCAAAAGAATCAAGAATGTCAGGTGTAAATTATACTTGACAGTTAAACAAATGTCATCTGTCAAAATTGAGGAGGGAGGGCATTGCTGATGAAATAATCCGCTAAGTATTTTGAGACCTAGTGCGTGTTAGGTCCTGTGCCAGAGGTTACAGAGAATGCAAGAGGAATTAGAGTTCCTGCCTCTTGGAACCAGTAGTCCAGGAAAGAGGTAAGGCAAGTGCACAAATCAATAGAATGCATGAAGGACATGGCAAGTATTATCAGACATGTTCAAAAATGTTGGTACGGGGCCCCAAGAAGGGGGAGGACAATCAGCGATGTGATAGTAGCCATCAGATGAAGCAAAGCACAGGAAGGTCACTCAGTTCTTCAGATTTAGGTGGAACCGTGTCCTTCATAGCTCAGTACACCTCTCTGTCGTACATCTAATTCAGCGGCATGGCTGTGAGAGATGACCAATAAACACTGGTAGATCGATTGTTTGGTTGATTCTTAGTAAGAGACAAAGGAGTCTCTCTTATGGTTTGCCTCCCTCTCTTTTTTTTCTTTCCCCTATGTTCATCTGTTTCATTTCTTAAATTCCACATATGAGTGAAATCATATGGTATTTGTCTTTCTCTGACTTACTTCGCTTAGCATAATACCCTCTAGTTCCATCCACGTCATTGCAAATGGCAAGATTTCATTCTTTTTGATGGCTGAGTAGTATTCCATTGTGTATGTATGTATGCATGTGTGTGTGCATGCGTGTGTGTGTGTGTGTGTGTGTATACCACATCTTCTTTATCCATTCATCTGTCAGTGGATGTTTGGGCTGTTTCTATAATTTGGCTATTGTTGATAATGCTGCCACAAACATCAGGGTGCATGTACCCCTTTCAATCTGTATTTTTGTATCCTTTGGGTAAACACCTACTAGTACAATTTTTAACTTTCTGAGGAACCTCCCTACTGTCTTCCAGAGTGGCTGCACCAGTCTGCATTCCTACCAACAGTGTAAGAGGGTTCCCCTTTCTCTGCATCCTTGCTAACACCTGTTGTTTCCTGTGTTGTTAATTTTAGCCATTCTGATAGGTGTGAAGTGGTATCTCATTGTAGTTTTGATTTGCATTTCTCTGATGATGAGTGATGTTGAGCATCTTGTCATGTGTCTGTTGGCCATCTGGATGTTTTCTTTGGAAAAATGTCTATTCTTGTTTTCTGCCCATTTCTTAACTGGCTTATTTGTTTTCTGGGTGTTGAGTTTTATAAGTTCTTTATAGATTTTGGATACCAACACTTTATCAGATATGTCATTTGCAAACCATAAGACAGCCTCTTAACGACAGAGAACAAACTGAGGGTTGCTGGAAAGGAGGTGGGTGGAGGCGGGGGATGGGTAGATGGGTGATGGGGATGAAAGAGGGCACCTGTTGTGATGAGCACTGGGTGTTAGATGTAAGTGATGAATCACTAAATTCTACTTCTGAAACTAATATTACACTGTATGTTAACTAATTCAAATTTAAAACCTGAAACATTAAAAATAAATAAATAAACAATAAAAGACAAAGGAAACATATTCCAAACATTTGCTGTAGCAGCCAGTTGGTAGAATTAATGGATCCTCGGGACTTACCTTGAAGATTGATAAAAAATTTGGCTACTGTATTTGCAGGCCCATAAAAATAAGCTAGGTATGTATTTATCATCTTTAGTTTTCCGGGCAAAGATTATTGAACCCAGTCAAGAAAGGAGAAATATGCTTTCGTGCAGCCCACTCAAAAATGAAGGAGGCTGCATTTAGCAGCAACTAAACATTCTTTTTTCCATCAGAATGCTCTGAGAATTACTGCACAGATACCTCACCGAAAAGTGGTTATGAGGTTCTGTGTGGGGAGAAGGTGGGCCCCAAATTATGCAGGCTTAGTTTTATAATAGAATGATAGATAGAGAGAGAGAGAAAAAAAAAAAACAACCTTAGCCTTGTGCACAGCACTGACAATCTAGAGGAACCCCCAGGACGTGGCAGTCCCCTAAAGACAGAGTTTCCCCACCCTCTCCCAGGCCCCGGTCCCTGGACCATCCACAGTTGCAACCCCCATCGGCTGATCAGCTCTAGTCCTCACCCACTGCGCAGACAGCTCCCCTGGGATCCACAGCCCCAGCTAGAAATGAACCATGAGGAACATGATGGCGCATTTTAGTGTGGGGTCTCTGCTTGCTCTTCAGCAGGGCTCCCGGACGGAATAGGAACTGAGAACTCACTTGAGCTGCAGTCACTGAGTTTGGAGAGCCAGGGGGAAGTCCATTTCTTCCAGGGGGGATGGTGACCCTTCTCATTAGGCTGAGGGGCCAGAAACCTGTCTCTGCCTTTTATATAGACTTTGCCTCAGTGAGAGCCAGGGGGAGTTTGGTAACGAGAGTCTCGTCCTCAGGCAGTTGACAGGAAAGAAAGACACCTGTCTCGGGCCCTGGTTCTCAAAGTTTCCATTTGGAGTAAATTTTTGAAATGGAAAATTGATTGTTTAAACTTCAGAAAATTAAAAAAAAATGGCCTTTTGTTGGTTCTGTCTCAATGGTTTTAATTAACTCTCAAAAGTCTACAGCAATAACTGTTACCTATGATGCTATTATAGATAAAATGTGATGGGATAGATAAAATTAAATGTTAATTGGCATAATTACCCAGTTAATATTTTAAGATTTGTTATCTATATTTCTCTGCATTTGCCTTATTGTATATGGCAGCTCAATACAAAGATTTAAAAAAAGAACTTTCTCTGCATCCCCAATGAGTTATTTTTTCACTTTGACTTTGCTAGTTATTAGTCAGAGATGATAATAATAATTTTTCTTAAAGTGAGGGCTGCAGCTGAGAATTTCCAAATTGCAGTGAGTCACCTCTGGAGTAGTCAAGTCATTTATCCCCAAGCCTCAGACTCAGACGTTGTGCCAGGAAGGGGATCCAGGATTCCCCATCCTTAACACCAGGCATCAGTAACAGCCTGTCCCCCCAGTACCACGTGGGACGGCTGTCCTGGCCTAGTGTGAGCTGCTGTGGTGCCTGAAGCAGGCCTCAGAGAAGGGCTCTAATTTTCGTGTCCCTCAAACCAGTGGTTTCCATGTTCTCTACCTCGGCATCACTGGACACGTCCTGCTGCCAAACAGTGACAGACATTCATTAGCCGCACAAGAAAGTCTATACACGTTACTCTCCAAAAAAAAAAAAAGGACCCGGACCATTAGAAGATCCAACCTCTAGTCCCTGTTCTGCCAGTAACATCTGAATTATGGTATCTCAGCGTGGGCAGTGCAGGATCTCTCAAACTCCAGCCATTTTTATTGCATCCTGCACTTTTATCCACTTTGTACTTTTATTTAAGTGATGTCTTTTCATAAATAAATATATTTTAAAAGAGAATTTTTATATTACTGCTGCAGGACACAAACTTGTGTCATTTTGCATAAATAAAAATAAATCATAAGACTAACTATATTGGGGCGCCTGGGTGGCTCAGTTGGTTAAGCGACTGCCTTCGGCTCAGGTCATGATCCTGGAGTCCTGGGATCGATCCCGCATTGGGACAGTCTGCTTCTCCCTCTGACCCTCCCCTCTCTCATGTGCTCTCTCTCTCCTCTCATCCTCTCTCTCAAATAAATAAAATCTTAAAAAAAGAAAAAAGACTAACTATATTGGGCTTTCTGGCCAACACAGTGAAGTGACTGATAAAGTTCAGCTTCTGGGAATAAAAAGGATTAAATATGGGAAACGGGAACAGGTTCAGTGCTTAAGACCAAGGGCTGAGGCAGGCCCTTCATTACCATTTTGTGTGTTGAAAAAAATTGTTGACTCATTGTCTGAGGTTATGGTGTAAAGAATTGTGTGAAGATAGACCAGCCCTAAGACAGGGACTTCAACCAAGCCAGCAGCTGACAAGTTGCAGGTGGTTTGGTGTGGTGGCGGCCGGGGTACTGAGAGTGAAGGGTGGGGGGCTTGAAGATGAAGTAAAAGAAAGTTGAAGCAGGGCTGATCAGCTCTTTCACTTCATCCTGAAGGATCTGAGCTTTAACCTATAAGCCAGTGCTGTTCAGTCTTTTTTTTTTAATCAAACACTCCTATTATTTAAATGTTTGTAAGTCCATACCAACAAATAAATGCTATTTATTTATAAATCATATAAATATACAAACATCATTACTCACATCCAAGGAACAAATATAGCCTTAGAATGGCATTCTTATTAAATCAAATGTAAATTTATATATCAAATACTGTTTGTCTAGGAATACAACCAGGGAATTACTGTATAAGATATAAGATGACAAAGAGTAACGGAGGATCATATTTAAGAATTAATATTAGCTACTCTTTTCAAATTATAAACAATCAAGGATCTAAAAGCATTTTTAAGATATTAAATTGCCTGCGGTTAATAAACTATTGAAGGGTCACAAGTTAACACAAGCTCTAATAGTTAATGATGCCTTGTTTTCTCCAACACAAAACCATATATTTAGGTTAGGGGTTCCTATCTAGAATATTTTAAGTGTTCATCCTATTGAACAAAAGTAAAAAGATGCTGGGCGCCTGGGTGGCTCAGTTGGTTAAGCGACTGCCTTCGGCTCAGGTCATGATCCTGGAGTCCCTGGATCGAGTCCCGCATCGGGCTCCCTGCTCGGCAGGGAGTCTGCTTCTCCCTCTGACCCTCCTCCCTCTCATGCTCTCTGTCTCTCATTCTCTCTGTCTCAAATAAATAAATAAAATCTTTAAAAAAAAAAAGTAAAAAGATGCTGTTTTCACTCACAAATTCAACAAAGTTTTCAATTGTCTAAAGAGTTAAGCAAGAAAATTAAAGATGAGCAATAAATGGGGCACCTGGGAGGCTCAGTCCGTTAAGCATCCAACTCCTGACTTCGGCTTTGGTCATGATCTCAGGGTTGAGAGGGTTGAGAGATCGAGCCCTGCATCAGGCTTGTCAGGTTCCGTGCTCGGCTTGGAGCCTGCTTGAGATTCTCTCTCTCCCTCTCTCTGTGCCCCTCCCCCCGCTCTCTCTCAAAAAAAAAAAGATGAGCAATAAAATGTAATAGCAAACATTTATAAAGCATTTAATTTTACCAGACATCGTTATAAGCAACCTACATATATTCGCTCACTTAATCCCTCCCAACTATCCTACGAATTATTAGTGTCCCCACCTCCCCAAGAAGAAACTAAGGCATAGAGATCCCAAGTATCCAACATCACAGAGTTTGTAAGAGGAGAGCCAGTGTATGAACCCAGGCAGACTGGCACCAGAGCCTGCACTCCTGACCACTCTATTACAAGAATGCTCACCCAAGAATTATTTAAAAGAGAGGGAATCTAAACGTAAATGACCATAAATTGTGGTAAATTCCCAATATAGAATAGTACATACCCACTAAAAACATGTTGTTTCAGCAATATTTGATGACCTAGGAAATGCTCGTGAAACTATCAAACTGAAAGCTAAATATGATGATAAGTGACATTTATTCAGTGATTGCTGTGTTATAGGTTCATTCTAAATGATTTATAATGGTTTATTTCAATTAATTCTCACACTAACTTTATGAAATAGATACTGTTTTTATACTCATATTACAGATGAGAAAAAGCTTCCAGAAGTTAAGTAATCTGCTCAACATTACACACACTGGATTCAAATGTGAGCCGTCTTTGAGTCCAGAAGCAATGCTCTTAAATAATACTCTATGCAGCTTCCCCTTTATTCTCCTACAAAACTGAACATCATTATGAGTGTCTGTTATTAATTCATTCATTTAACCAATATTTATTGAGCACTTCTATGATCCAGATGCTTCTCAGCAATGGGCTACAACAGTGAACAGGCAAAAATCCTACATTATATTCTAGTGGGAAATAGATATCAAACCACTCATTACAATAAAGTTTAATGAGCACTAAGACAAGGGAAGTTCCAGAGTGCCTTGGGAACCAGCAGTCTAATTAATTCCTGGTATGACAAATCCGTTCTAGATCCCATTATGTTTATATATTAGACTGGTCAGGGCACAGTTCAGATGATCAATGAAGGCTCCATACATCCCCCTCATGAAAGAAGCAATCTCTGGTTGCTACTTATTCAATGGCTGACATAACCAGCTACCTTGGCCACAGATTGGACTAGGGCCTGCCAAAAATAGCTATCTTATGCAATGGTTGTCATGCCTCTAGTACCCTGAGTGAGAGCAAGAGAGAGAGAGAGTGGGTTGAGAATTCTCAGAGATACTCCAGGAAAAAAAAGACTTAAAGGAAATCCACCAAAATGCTACTCCAGTTAACTTGATTCCTTAGCTCCAGATAGGAGATGGGTGATGTTATTTTCTTTTTGTACTTTTGTATTTTCCATATTTTCTACAGTGGATAATGTGTTGCATTTGTATTTTCTACATTTTCTATAGGTGATAATGGTTTGTATATGTAGGTTTTGAAGCTCCAGACCACTTGTACAATGACAGTAACTTGTAGAAAAGATAAAATAGCCAGTTGAAGAGACTTAGCATCTTTCTGACTACACGAACCAAAATGCTATATCCTGCTGGGTGTTTTAAATTGTGGCAAAATAAACAAATAATATATATCAGCCATCATAACCATTTTCAATTGTATGGTTTAGTGACACGAAGTGCATTTACACTGTTGTGCAACCATCACCAGCAGCCAACTCCAGACTCTTTCCTTCTTGCAACTTCTTGAAACTCTGAACCCTTTAGACAATAACTCCCTGTCCCCCTCCCCCCAGCCCCTGGCAACCACCATTCTACTTTCTGTCACCATGAATTCGACTACTGTAGGTACGTCATGTAAGTGGTACCTCATACAGTATTTGGCTTTTTGTGACTGGCTTATTTCCCTTAGCCCAATGTCTTCTAATGTCTTTATTCATGTTGTAGCCTGTGTCAGAGGCCTGAATATTATTCAGCCTTCCTTTTAGAGGCTGAATAACGTTCCATTGTCTGTATGGACCACATTGCTTACCCATTTTAAACCCAAGTGTTTGTTTCCACCCCTTGGCTATTGTGAATAATGTTGTTATGAACATTGATGTTCAAATATCTGACTCCCCACTTTTAATCCTTTGGGGTATGTATCCAAAAGTAGAATTACTGGATCATATGGTAATTCTATATTTAATTTTTTGAGAAACTTCCATACCATTGTCCATAGTGGCTGTACCATTTCACATTCCCATCAACAGTGCACAAGGCTTCCAATTTCTTCACATACTCACCACACTTTCTAGTTTTAGTTTCTTGATAATAGCCATAATAATGGGTGTGAGGTGTTATCTCCTGTGGTTTTGATTTGCATGTCCCTGATGATTAATGATGGAGCATCTTTTCATGTGCTTATTGGCCATTGGTCACATTTCATCTTCAGAAAAATATCTATTTTAGTTCTTTATGCATTTGTTTTTGTGTGTGTTTGTTGAGTTGTAGGCATTCTTTGTATATTCTAGATATTAATTCCTTGTCAGATACTTTATTTGCAAAATGTCCTCCCACTTCATGGGTTGTCTTTCCACTCTGTTGATTATATTACATCCCATTTTAAGTTGAATATTTTCATGAGGAGTGGGGCATGGGGGGAACTGATTTTTTTCTCAGGCCAGCAATTTATTCCAGGCCACTGAATAGGAGTGGCCTCAGTGTGTGTGACCAACTATTCAGAGGGCTAGATCTGATGCTTACAATTTTTGGTATGAAGAACTATAGCAAAAGCAAGGAAAGTCTCAGAGTCTTTGACACATCTCTCTCTCGACCCCACATCCAAACAACATGGCAAGCCCTCTTAAGACTTCTTCCTCCAAGATGGCTGCAGCCATTCTGTTTTCCCCATTGTTCTGCTGCCACCCCCATTCAGATTTTTATGATTCTGCTGTAAGATTTCCAAAGAGCTTGCTGCTGTTCCGAACGCCACTGTGAAAAAATGCAGGCTACAAACTGAATGTTCTGGGTTCAAATAAATTTGAGAAATAATTAAATAAATTTTTATTGCAGGACTTCTCAGGACCTATATTATGTTAAGGGTATTGCAGATCTTCAAGAAGAGATTTAATGGGCAAGTTTTTCAAGATTATTTAGCTGCTGAACTTATTTAGGGAGGTGGATGGGGGAAATATTACTAACTTTGAATAGAGTGTGGAAAAATGCTAATATATAGCAATAGTTTCCCAAATAGCCTCTCAGTCTCCAGTCTCATTGTCCCTCAACCTCCTGACCTTATCAGAGTTGCATTAATCTACCTAAAGCACCACCCAGGGGTATTTCCCATAGGCTACCAAAGGAAACACATCAAAACTATTGGAGTTCTAACCCAACTTACCCTTCTAGACTTTTTGCTGACTGTGCCTCAACAAACCCTACACTTACAACACTCTAGACTGAACATCCTACCCGGAGATGGCATAGCCTTTCTCACCTTTCTCACAAAAGCGCCTCCATGCCACCCCCTGTCAAAATCCTTCCATCCACTGGGCTCCACCTCTTGGCCTTTTCTCCTCTCTCCAGGCAGAGGGAATCTCTCCTTCATCTGGATTCCTCAACACCTTCCATGGCATCATCCTGTCATAATCCATATATTGCCTTATCCCTCCTACTGGATTTTATCTTGTTTTGAGGGAAGGAAATAGCACCTTCTCCAGTTTTAGATTCTTTGTCTTTCCTAATAGCTGCTTGGGGTATACTTCCTCTGTCTTCTAGAAAACTTAAAAAAAAAAAAAAAGCCACAAGTAATAAATGAATGCATGCTTGCAAAATTCCAAACACTACCTATGCCTACCCACCCTCCTCTTTCTAACTCCTTCAAATAGGAAACTCTTATTTATATTTAAATATATATGTACTTTTTGAATCTACTTTAATTTGTTAAAACATAAATGAGATTATAGCATACCTACTCGGCTATGACTTGCATTTTTCACTTTACAATATATCTTGAAGATCTTCCCGTGTTGTTACATACAAATCTAACTCATTCATTTTAACGGCTTCATGATATTCCACTTCTGCTGGTACTACACTATATTTACCATTCCTCTTGGAAATTTAGTTTGCTTATTCTTTCATAACTAAAATTAATGCTGCAATTAACATCCTCCTATAAATATCTTTATGTTCATTATATGAGCAATCTGTTCTAGGAAATAAGGGTAGAATGTTGGACAAATGCTAAGAACATACAAAATATGGGTGCTGACAAATTGTCCACTAAAAAGCTAGTACCAACAACAAGTACGTGTTGCATAAATAAGCTTCATATTACAATTCTCTAAAGGCCTTATCTCTCTGGTCCAGTGCCCAGCACAGGACCACACACAAATAGATAGTCAATGCACATTCCTGTTCAGCAACAGTGGTAACCAGTTTTACAATTTCCTATCAGTTGAATATAGGATGGGTAGCAACTTATGTAAATAAGTCTAAGGGTCTTAGCTGACTAGGAGCTTAACACAAGGCAAGGTGAAGCAGCATCTTTGAAAAACCACCTCTTTGGTTACATAAATAGAAGGATAATTTCCAGATCACAGGATCGAATAATGAACTCAGTTCAATAAGCATCTTTCCCATAGACTTGTACAAGTCAGACTAGGTATTTCTCACCGTGGAGCACTGGTCATAAAACAGTCACTGACAACCTGGGGTTACTCAGGCTGATGAAAGCTCTAATGCTATGTCACATGAGGCAGAGTCGAAAAACTGATATATTTAGCTTAGAGAAGAGAAAACCCAGGAGCGCATGATAGCCATCTTCAACAACTTGAAAGGCTGACACGGGAGAAGAGGAAGCAGATATGCTCTGTGAACCAACACTAATGGGTGGACTTGTCAAGCAGAGAGATTTCAACCTAGTGTGAGCTGACCACTTTCTAACCACTTAGGTCATTCAACAATGAAATGAGCTGTCTCATGAGGTAATGAGGTTCCCATCACTAAGGAGGTTGCAGAAGAGGGGGTGTGGACTTTTAAGGACTTTGCAAAGGCTATCCTGAAGAGTAAGGCATCTCCTGGTGTCCCATAAGCAGCTTCCTCGGGGCAAAGGAATGAGCTCCTGATCTGTCTTCCCTTTATCCCAGCACCTCAGTCAGTAGTACCCTGAACAATTCTCTCCTAACATTCTAACCCTGGAAGGGAGTGGTGAAGCACATGCCACAGAGTTGATAAGCTTGTACTAAGATGTCAGTACTTGCGAATCCCTGAGGAGGAATGAAATATTTTTATAAGAGGTCTGTGGGAAGAGGCAATGCTTAATCCAAAAAGGGGACTTAATAATAGTGGAGATTACAAGCACAGTGGCATTTTAGCAGAGGCCACATCTGAGCACAAAGAAGTAACTCCTGGCACCCCTAAACCCTACCACAGAAGTGGCCTCCAGTTCCATTCCCTGTTGGGCAGGTTCTGGGGGCTAAAGGGAGAAAGTGAATATCAACATCGGCTGTACTGTTTCCAACTTAAGGCCCAGAAATAAAGGTGAATGGATTTTTGCCTCGAGATGATCATGCTCATCTTCCCCTTCCATCTTCTATTCCAAGACCCAAACCCAAGAACTGAGAGGATAAATGATTTCCCAAATTCTATTCATCTTCCTCCTGTCTTCGGATTCATTACTGCCAGTCTCCTGAAACTGTTAGAGCCCATGAACCATTAGCCTCTCTCTCTCTCCAGTGTCTGCTGCTCTTGGGCCAGACTCAGGCCCTCCATCCCTTCACCAGGTAACTCTGTCCACTCCCTGAGGCTCCCACCCACCTCTCAGAGGCCCGTTCCAAGTATTATGGTGATGTCAGTGGTTTCTGGCTCCCTGCCTGCAGCCCACGCTTTCCTCCACAACAAAAATGCTTCAATTCTTCGGCCCCCATCGCCTTTCAAGTTGTCGGTCCCGGGCTGGCCACAAAGGGCTCTGTTCTCCTCCTGGTGTCTGTCTCCACAGCACAGACTCAAGACTGCCCCAGGGCACTAGCAATGGTTGGGGTTGGTGGGGATGAGTGGGGAGACACTCAGGGCTTTGCACATATCCTTTTCACTGAATGTTAAGGAAACTGAGGCTCAGAGAGGAGAGGAGACTTGCTGTGGGTGATAGAGAGTAGGTGGTGGAGGTGAGACTAGAACCCAGATTACCCCCCATGGTGTCCAGTCTTTCCACCCCAAGAGCCTCTAGGAGACAATTCAGGCCAGGACTGCTTGACTTGGTTTTTACTTTATATACTGTAAAAACAAATCTCCCTCTCCCCATCGTCCTCCTCCTCCATCTTTTTCTCCTTCTTTCCTTCTTGTCCCACTTTCTGGCTCTTCCCCTCTTTCCCTGTCACTCATCTCCATCCCTCTTCCTGTTCTCTCCACCTCAGCTTCTCTTACCTACCCTTCCTGTCCCTTCTCTTCCATTCTCTTCTCTTCTCCCTAACCCCTTTCCTTCTTCCATTCCTCCTCTCTTTCTTTCTCTCTCTCTCTGACAAAGACTAAAGAAGAGCTGCTTTCTCACCCTAAGGTGAGAGGGAAGAGGCAACTTCCTCTAAGTTTAGTGTCCTCCACAGGCTGGAGAAGGGACAGTAAGCAGGATCAGAGAAGGAGGACTGAGGTATCCACCCCCCTTGGTTAACATTCCTTCAGGCTCCATTGTCTGACCCTACAGTCTGGCTAGTCTGTCTATTTTCTTTTAAAGGGGTGCGATTTTTCCTTTACTTCTCCCTTGACTACATACAGGAGCAGTCATATCAAGTAAAGGAGGAGTGCTTTGCTGTTAATCGAAGTGTCCCCCCCATTAAATTTTGGGGGGTACTGAGGAGAGGGACAACCAAGAAGGAGGGTAGAAGTCACCGGGAAAGGGAGCACTCACTGAAATGCCTATGTTATCTGATGAAGCAGGTCAGTGTGTTCTGCTTCAAACGTTGTTAACAATGAGAGAGGAGTAGGAGTGCAGGTTTTGCAACCAGATACCTGGATAATGTGTAATAAATAAGGAACACAGATGAGATGTCCTTTTATTATTTTTTTAATCTATGCTGTCAGGTTTCACTTGTGAAATGGAAGAGAGACAAAGCAGACGTATTTCTCTCTGGGGTCCACAGCCTGTCCCCTCAGGTGGACCTGCAGCTCCTCCTCCCCTTGAAGATTTACAGTTTAGACAAGACTGGGCCACTGGGATGTTGACAGAATCTTCCCCAGACCCACAAGCATTGGGCTCGTGGAAAGAGCACCAGATCAGGAGTCAGGAGATGGGAGATGGGAGTTCCTCGTGCCTGTATGGCCTTGTCTGTTTTGTAGGATTCTGAGTAAGCCATTTTACTTTTCAACGCCTGCATTCTCTCCTCCTGGACTAAAGGAATTAAACTAGATAAGTCCTTTTCAAATCAAACTCCGTGCATCCCCAGGGCTCACTACAAACATGTTTCCAGGCTTTTCCACACAGGAAAATGGTGTCTGCCAAACAGTGAAGATTGAGACTTCCAGAGGCTGGCCCGTTGCTCTTATTTGTTTGATATATTCCAGTTACAGGTAAGATTTAGTTTGGAAAAAAGAGTTCACTTAAAGTATGAAAGTCACTAAAGTAGATTATTCTTTTCCTCATACAGGGGCTGCAGAGAGATGTCCAAATCTGGTCAATAAGATTATCCTCTGGGAGTGAAAAGATAAGCCAGCCTAAAATGATCAGGCAGTCATCTCAAAGACACTGGCCTGCTTTCAGACCTGCAGCACTTAACTCTGACCTGACTGAACATATCCACAGGAAGGATGGGTTAGTCAGAAAGACCCATGACACATGGAAGCACTGAAAATGGATGTTGGCGTTTGCTAGCCAAGCAGTGTGCAGGGTTCTTGAACCCCCAGTCCTAATATGTGTACATGTGTGTATGTGTGTGTGTGTGTGCATGTGTCTGGGTGTCTATGAATTCATAAGGCTATCTGTGATGGCTTCACACTAGGGATGGCTCAGTAGAGCACACATGTCACTTACTCCTATTCCTATGTCCATGGCAGACATTGCTAATCAACTGTCGTTTTCCCACCAGGTCTAAAAGTGGCCTCATACTTCTCAACACTCCAGACAGCCCTTAACAATCAATTAGAGTTACTCATGAAATGAAATCTATCTTTCATCCTTGCATTTAAGCATTTGAATCATATAAGTAACTCCTTTTGTTTAGATCTCTGACTCACCAAGCAACCTTCCAATTATAACATAGTTTCCCATGAAGGTTACAGAAACCAAATGGACTTTTCAGAAGACAGGAGTGTCTAGTCCTCTTAATAGTTGATTTTTCTCCAGATCCATACACAAGTTGCATTGATTCAGTTACTGACAACTATTCCTCTAAAACAACTCATTTGCCTTTCAATATGATGATGTTAGGTATCTTGATACCTTAAGGACTGGAGACCATACCCTGGACTCTGGCAGATCCACCAAGTAATGTCCCTCAGTGGAGACATTTGGACAACCAGCCTTCTCCAGATAACTTACTCATCATCTCTGTTTAATATAATAACCTTAGGGGCGCCTGGGTGGCTCAGATGGTTAAGCGTCTGCCTTCGGCTCAGGCCATGATCCCGGGGTCCTGGGATCGAGTCCCGCATCGGGCTCCCTGCTGGGCGGGGAGCCTGTTTCTCTCCCTCTGCCTCTGCCTCTCTCTCTCTCTCTGACTTTCATGAATAAAAAAAAAAATTAAAAAAAAAATATAATAACCTTAGATCCTTTCAAATTACTGTGATGACTCCTAAAGTAATTCCAAACTGAAGATTCTATAACTTAGGAGATATTTGCTACTTGCAGAGTGACTTGAGGTCAAAGAATAACAGAGTGTTTGCCTAGTATTCATGAGAATATGTCCAGCCAGCTTAATGAAAAAAGAATGGGAATGTGGAAGTCTAAGTACAGACCCATGCCCCTCCTTCAGCCCTGTCTGTCAGACCGTGCTCAAACTCTAAATCAGAATTCCTACACACCAGCGACCACAGGGCATCTAACCAGGAATGTCTTCTTTTCTTGCCTGGTTTCTGAGATCATCTCAGAATCATCATGAGAAAACAAGAACTAAATGCTGATCGAGTGAGACCCTTTCAGAATGTACCATACACTGACCAGAACCATCTGTCCTTCAATCAGTTTTCCTACTTGCTTGTTTGTTGAGTCTCTTAATTAGAGAACCCACTAAGGCCCTGGTTGGCTCAGTCGCCCATGGAAGTGAGTGCTATAGGCACACTCTGCACCCAAAGGGCTTGAATGAAATGGTACACAATGTCACTCCTTCTCTTGGAAACCTAACTCAGACCTGGATCCTGTCTGTAGTGCGTTCCATATTTTTGCAAAGAAAGTCTGCTCCAAAGCATATATACTTCCCTTGCAGAAATACCTAAATGTCCCAATATATCAGTCTTAGACTTGAACGATGAGACTATCCCACCTGTTATGACCTGAATTGTGTCTCTACTCCCACCCCCAAAATTCATATGTTGAAGCCCTCAGTCCCTCAGAATGTGGCTGTATTTGGAAATTAAGGTAATTAAGTTAAAAAGAGGCCATTAGGGTAGGCCCCAATCCAATCTGACTGGTGTCCTTTTGCGAAGAAGACATTTGGACAGAGAGACATCAGTATGCATAGAGGAAAGACTAGGCGAGGACATAGGGAGAAGATAACCAAAGAAATGAAAACCATCAACCTTGATCTTAGACTTCTAACCTCCAGAACTGTGAGAAAATAAATTTCTATTGTTTTAACCACCCAATCTCTGGTACTTTGTTATGGCAGCCCTAGCAAACTAATACACCATCTGTTTCTCTTTCTTGTTAAGGTACGTTATACCAACCCCAAAGAAATTCTTAGCTCTCCATGTCCCCAGCTATGTCTATTGAATGCTCCAAGCACTATATATCACTCTTAGATTTGACTTCACTCTTTAAGTCTAAAGATAATGGATTAAGAAACTTAAATTTTCAAAATGAAATCTTGCCATTTGCAATGACGTGGATGGAACTAGAGGGCATTATGCTAAGCGAAATAAGTCAATCGGAGAAAGACAAATATCATATTATCTCACTGATACGAGGAATTTGAGAAACAAGACAGAGGATCATAGGGAAAGGAAAGGAAAAATGAAACAAGACGAAACCAGAGGGGGAGACAAACCATAAGAAACTCTTAATATCCTGAAATAAGCTGAGGGTTGCTGGAGTGGAGGGAGGTGGGAGGGATGGAGTGGCTGGGTGATGGACATTGGGGAGGGTATGTGCTATGGTGAGCACTGTGAATTGTGTAAGACTGATGAATCACAGATCCCAGAAACAAATAATATATTATGGAAAGGAAGAAAGAAAGATGAAAGAGAAAGAAAGAAAGGAGAAAGAAAGGAAAGAAAGAAAGAAAGAAAGAAAGAAAGAAAGAAAGAAAGAAAGAAAGAAAGAAAGAAAGTTAAATTTTCTATTTAGATACCACCATTTTCTACCCTGTCCCCTATAGCCACACAGTCCTCTTGGAGAATGATGGGTTGGGAATCCAGCACTTTATAGAAACCCAGCACAATTTAGAATTAGAATTCATCTGCTTATCACACACGGATCAGGAAAATGGAACATTATCCCAAGCAAGGATCCTCAACAAAAAAAGCCGTTGATTATTTCAAGAAAAGAAGTAAGCATCTAGGGAACCTGGGTGGCTCAATTGTTAAGCTTCTGACTCTTGATTTTGGCTCAGATCATGATCTCACGGTCCTGGGATCGAGCCCCAAGTCGGGCTCTGTGCTGAGTTCAGAGTCTGCTTGTCCCTCTCCCTCTGCTCTTCCTCCTCCTCCTCTCCCTCTCTCTCTCTCATAAATAAATTAAATCTTAAAAAAAAAAGAAGTAAGCATCTGACATACATCAGAGAGATATAGCATCTTGAGATCAACGATCTATATTTTATCTTTGGGAACTAGAGGAGAGGACAGAGACTACATCTTGTCCATCTTTGTATCCTTGACTTTCATACTTTCTGACTAGCATAGGATTTTGCATAAGATGGTACCTTTTTAAATTTTAATGTAGTGGATGAAAAAGAACATGAACTCTAAGAGAGCCTGGAGGAATGGTCTTGTCTATTACAAATGTGGATACAATGTCTATTTCAACCAAGCTCATAGCAGCACACCCACAGTGACATTCTAGAAGTAGAATCCAAATACTTTTTTTGAATGTGGTATCCTGTGAATCTTCTTGGGGAAGTGTCCTATTATCAGATTTCACCTGATTGAATTTACCATGCAGCCTAGGTCTGTCTGGAACATTGTCCATTCACAACACCGAGATCAAAGTAATCGCTTTAGGGAACCCTCTTGCACTGTTGATGGGAATGCAAACTGGTGCAATCACTCTGGAGAATTTTGGAGGTTCCTCAAAAAGTTAAAAATAGAACTACCCTAGGGAGACCTGGGTAGGAAGGTGGCTTGGTACTTAAGCATCTGCCTTCGGCTCAGGTCATGATCTCAGGGTCCTGGGATCGAGTTCCCCACCCACCCCACCCCCACCCCGGATGGGGCTCCCTGCTCATTGGGAAGTCTGCTTCTCCCTCTCCCTCTGCCCCTCCCTCCCCACTCATGCTCTATCTCTCTCTCTCAAATAAATAAGTAAAACCTTAAAAAAAAAATAGAACTACCCTATGATAGAGCAATTCCACTATGGATTCAAAATTGCACAAAGGATTCAAAAATATAGATGTTTATAGCAGCATTATCAACAATAGCCTAACTATGGAGAGAGCGCAAACATCCATCAACTGATGAATGGATCAAGAAGATGTGGTATATATATACAATGGAATATTATTCCACCATCAAAAAGAATGAATCTTGCGATTTGCAATGATGTAAATGGAGCTAGAGAGTATAATGCTAAGTGAAATAAGTCAGTCAGAGAAAGACAAATACAATATGATTTCAGTCATATGTGGAATTTAAGAAAGAAAACAGATAAACATATGTGAAGGGGGAAAAGAAAAAAGAGAGAGAGGGAAACAAGCCATAAGAGACTCTTACCTTACTTACTATGTGTATTGTTTACTGCCTGTCTTCTCACATAGAATGTAAGCACCATGAAGGCAAAGATCTTTGTTTGCTTCAATGATGTACTTCAAACACCTAGAACAGTACCTGGCACATAGTTAGATGCTTAATAAAATTTTCTGATAGAATGAATTGTGTTTTGCATAAACTAGATATTTATATTTTCTAAGAGTAGGTTAAAATAAAGTCACATTTTCCCATCAGTGATCAAAATACAGTGACATCTCTCATGGCTTTATTCTTATGCTGTATAGAAATCTAGATGGAATAACTGTCTAGTTCTAAATCCCTCGCTAAGATTCTAATATTCTCTAAGAACACTTCATGGTAAACAGTCCCCTAGCGGACAGACAACACAAATGCACCTCATCTTATGGGCAGTGACCCCAATGTTATCAATGCCAAAACCACCAACCAGTTTGGTCACACTAGTGAAAAGTTTAATAAATAGGTTAGTATCATAAGGCCAAAACAAATAGTTGACTACATTTTCCACCTTCTGACAGTAGAAGGTCTGGAGACTCTGCCTTAACCATCAAGAAGATGAGGACCAGAATTTTTGAAGGTTTTTGAGATCTCTGAAGATTGCGTGGGCTGAAAATGTTTTAACACTTAAGCTGAGACACCTGTTGACCACCAGGCTAGATGGGGACAGACTTCCAGCAGAGATAATATCCTAATTTTTCCTGCCGCACTACTCCCTGGTTAATTCCATGCCATCTAATTCTCAGACCAGATTATTCTCCCCAGGCAAGTGTTATTAATTATGACTAGCCTGAGATTTCAGACAACTCCTCATCCCAGAGAAAAAGCAATTCTGAATGCAGTGATTTTTTTATGCCTTTATTCTCTGCGGAAGTGTGGAGGTGGGTTCTCTTGGAACAGAAAACGTCTCTTGCAGGTATCTGACAAAGTTAAAGGCATTGCATTTTTCCCCCAGAATCTCTGCCTCTCCTAACGAACAACTTCAGACACCCAAAGACAGGCCATAAAGGAGTCACGTACGAGGGAGCAAGAGAAAACAGACCATTCAGCACTACTCTGTACAGTTGATTTCTTCTTACTTCACTATCAAATTTGCTCATACATTTTCCAAAATTTTCCATAAATTCTTTTCTCTCTCCTTCTTTCCCTCTGTCTCCTCCTCCTGTCCTCCTGTCTTAAGGAGTCCTCACAAAGCAGTTACTGCTAGGCAGAGGTACACATGAAGTTCCTCTGGCCCTCAGGAACTCCTCACAGATACAAATAACTCTCTACAAGGTGGCAAATGTCAGGACAGAAATGGGTGCACAACACCTGAGAAGCACAGAGGAGAGAGGGGATGCAAATTAGTTCTACCTGAGGAAGAAGTGTTGTCAACAAATGCTTCCCAGAGGAGGGGCTACTTGAGCTGTGCTTTAAAGTGATGAGGCAAAGTTCACCAGGCAGAAAAGAAATGAAAGGCACTTGATTTAAGTGGTGTTTGCAGAAAGTGACCATTGAAATTGAGTTTTCCATAGGCTGAATCCATATGGCATCAAAGCAGCTGGTTAATGAGGGGAGGGAGAAATTAGCCAAAATAATTATTTGACCTTGGGCAGATTTTTTTTATAAAGCATTGAACTGATTGTTTTTTCATACATGTTGACAGTTAGAGTCAAATAGAATGGAAACATGACCTGGGCAATCCAGCCAGACTAAAAAGGATTCCCTTGGCCCTCCCAACAGTATAATCAAATAGTGGAACATTCCACCACCTGACTTCTGTTTCCTATATGACACATCTCCAGTGAGATGGTGCAGAAAGATGAGCTCCAGGAAAGCGTGGTCTCTGGATCGGACATCAGTTGTAGAGATCCAGGAGGGCTGGAGGTCCTGGGACCTTCTTTCTTTCTCTGTGAAACAGATTCCAAGATCCAGAGCTTCTTTTGGAACCCAGGCAGGCTGATTCCAGAGTCTAAAGTCCTAGACATAACATCGTGGTGTGTCCCTGAGTGCACAAACTGTTTTGTCAAACAGGCAGGGAGCTCAAGGTGGAAGATGCTGTGGCTTAGTCCCGTTCTTAAGAGGATCATAGACTCTGAGAAGTTGAAGTGACCTCCAACACCTTCCAACTAGTGTTTTCATTTTACTCTGGGGAACCTGAGTCCCAGAGACTTGAAAGAGGTCACACAAAGTTAGTGACAGGGCCGAGACTAGAACAAAGTTATTTTTATTTCTAAGGAATAGAAACTTCCCCCCACATTCTCATGGCTTTTCTCATACTCCATTTTCACAAAGAACAAGAAGCGAATGGGAGTGAATGAAGGTGAAACGTCAATATGCAAAGAAGACATTCTGGTGGTGTCAGGACATAAGGTAAAAACTCCCCTGTGGTCAACCTGACTCTTGAAAATATCTCAATTAGACACCCCACTGGCGGCCGGCAGACTCCCTCTCAACGTGCCAGTGCTGCCAATTTTCCCATCTAGTGTTGGAAAGATGCGCTACTTCTTTGGCTGAGCACAACTAAGGTATTTGCTTACGTCTCGGGGCTGTGCTGAATGAAAAACACACAGCCAGCGTGGGTTAACTTCAGCTGTTGCAGGACTGGGAGCTGCAACCCCACTTCTCCTAACCACACAGGAACCACGTCGCCCTCCTACTTCTCTAGACAGTTCCACTTTCTGCCCCTGTCAAATTTCACCTTTGCAAGATTTCCTGCAGAACCTCCACAGAGTCAGCCTTTCCCCTTTCTGTGGACCTCATTACTCATACTTTTAGATTCTGTTTCTAGTACTTCGTCAAAGTATTTGAAAATATTTCCATATAATCTGAACAGGTAGAGTCATGTGTATTTCCAAAGCAGCTTATGAAATGGAAGCATAAAGGAAAGAGCACTAGGCAGGAGTCAGAAGACCCAGATTCAAATGTGTGTGGCCAGAGTCTGGGTAAGAAACCCATGACATATTCATTGACTATTCAAGAGAAGAAAACCATATAGCAAAGTGTTAAGAGGAACCAGTAACATCTGATGAAGCACTCTGAGGCTGGCCACAACTGGAAGGTTTATCAGCCCTGTGTCTAAAGGGACAAGGGGAGGAAATGGTTCCTAGAATTGGAGAGAAGGCAGCCAACAGGAGCTGTGGCCTTAGGTGTACGAATGGAATCCTGATCAATGTGGCTGGTAGGGAGCTTGTTGAGACTTGCCCTCCTTCATCCTCCAATCTTTTACCCTTGCCTCCCACTAGTGACTACAAGGGGAAGCCGGAAAGCAATAAGGCTTGATCCGTGTAGCTCACAGAACAGGGTGGAAAAGGAGAGGCAGGGACTCTTGAGGGACAAATAAAGATTACCCAGCAGAAGATCTGAATTCAGTCCCTTTGGAAGAGTCTCCTTACTCTCCCATCCTTGGAATCTGCATTAGTAACAATGAGTGGGCTGATTATTAGACAGTCTGTGTTACCTCCCTGTACAACACTCAATGATGCTATGACTCCAGATAAAAAAATACTCACATGTTGATATTTTAGATTTCCAGAGGCAGATATTCTCAATAGACCAGGATATAGCAGCTGCTATAAAATACTCCTGGAAAGAGTGTGGAATTAAAAACCCATGCCTATGTAACATAATTCAGTGCTTAATAAATTTTGAAGAAAAACAAGCTGTCCTTATTCATCTTTCTTAGTTTTAAAAAATGTTACTTTATGCAGCCCTGTTTAGGCAACATACTAATGTGTGTACTAAAAATCATTCAGTTTGCTTTTATGGTGAGGCCTCTGCTTGGCCCTTGGTCTCTAAATGACCTCATTACCTTATCTGACCTCTGTGAGGCTTCTTTTAATCATTTGTAAAATATATATATATATAATTGACCTGTCAAAGCATTCTGTTTTGCTATAAGAGTTAGGAGGCAACCCTTTCCAAAAAGTATTAGCACCCAGAGATGGTGGAACTCTTAAGAGAGCCTAAGAAAGCTTGATGTCTCTGGCCAAGGGTCCTTGGTGGGTAGCCTAGATCCATAAGATGGGGACAGACCATCATCGGCTATTGGGTTTACTTCTCTCTCTCAATCAATCTGTACTGAGCAGTTGCCAGCACTGTTCCAAGAACTGGGGTGCACCTGTCAGCCAAACAAAGCTGCTGCTTCTAAAGGAAGAAGAATCATGGTCCTAAAGCATATATGTACAAAACACATAGATGTGTAGGATACGTTTATATAATAAGTGCAAGGAAGAGCATCATACAGGATAACAGGATAGAATGATGGGTGTGGAGCACAGGGTGGAGGGGACACCACTGAGCCAAAATATACAAGCTTCAGAAGAGGTTGACTTTTGATATGAAACTTACTTCAAATATTTTGTTTTAGTTCTTTTTTTTTTTTGCATAAATGTAAAACTGTTCCCAAACTTCCAAGATCTTATGAATAGTAACAGAGAGAATCAAATCAGTGATGCCCATTTTAAAGGATTAAGAATATGAGTGAGAACTCCAAAAGGTGAAGCATCCTAAGCTGAATAATTTATTACAGTAACTTGTAAATGTTTGTGTAAAATGTCTCATAAGGGCTTATTGTTGGGTCCACAGGCACCCCCAGGTGAGGGGTGGGGGCAAAGAAGCCAAGGGCGAGACATCTCTAAGGGAAAGAAAGCCAGCCTTTGGATGTTGAGGGAGAAAGAGGAGCAGAGAGGGAGAAGCTAGTTCCTGTGAACACTGAGATGGGTATTAGCCCATGCCACGCAAACCTGAAGCTATATACATATTTCTAAGTGTAAGGCAAAGTGGATTCCTGTGTTATGGGATGATAATGACAGTGGCTAATGCTGTTAGCTATAATTCAGAGATATTTGAGGTGTGCATAATATTATTTAAACAGTTTTATTTTAGTATCAAAATGATACTAAAGAAAGGAAAGGAAAGAAAGAAAACATTTAATGAGGTTTGCAAAAGAAATACTCTTATATAAAGTGTCAATCCACAAGTAGAATTTTGCCTCTTAGGTAGTGAGATAAACGTTGAGGCCCACTCTGCTCTCTTTATGCATTTTCAATGTAAGGAAACGGGCATTATCTGTCAGATCTGGAGCTTCCATGATTCAGTGATGAAATAGCTCAAAAAAGAGGCTCAAAAAAGAGGTGGTAATTCCATATAATGCCACAGAACACAATCATGGCTTCAGATCTTTAGATGGCTCTTCTGAGCTAAGTTCCATGGTATTTGAACTTAAATTTCCATCAGCACAAACCAAAGGTATAATGTAAAAAAAAAAAAAATTGCTCCAGTACCTCAAAAGATTTAACAACACTAACTGGGTAAAACCTTTATGTCTCAGCAGTATGACAGCTTCAGCTAACCACAAAAATCAAAAAGTTGTCCCTATATTACTAAGTTATTTTAATGAAATTCCTGGAGATAACGTAAAAGTTCTTGAACTTGATGTCCTGCCAGGTGCGACAAGTGACCATCTAAATAGTTATACTGTCTCTGCTGTGAGTGCAGTACACTGGTCGATAAGATGACTAGCATGTCAGCTGATAACATTAATATTAACTGCAGAGATGGAAAATTCTACCAGTTCAAAGAAATTTTTTCTAGAAACTGATGACTAACTTCATCAAAACATTGGTGAGGATTGATTCTAACGGTAGACTCATATTGACTCTATGAATAACACATCTGATGATTTTCCAGTCCTGGAGGAAAGTTGTTCTTGTAAAAATATTTTTATATTCATATGATATGAATAGTCACTACAACAATTTGATGATTTACTCCAAGTGTGGTACAAATAGTATTATATTAAGTCCAAGATATCTGAGACAGATGCCTTTTCTTAAAAGAAGACTAAAAATGTTTCAAAGAGCTCATGAATTTAAGAAAAGTAAAAAAAAAAAATTAAAGATTCTAATTCAAAACATTAGTTCAAAACATTTTACATGATGTTCTTTCTAAAAGAAGGGGCAAAACATATCACTGAAGACTAGATTTTTCCAGCAATATGCAAAAGTCATAAATAATTCTAAGTTTTCACTTTCATTTTGAACTAAGGAAATTGTGAAAGAATATCATCAACAGCAGTTTTCACTCTGGTTTATCTGCTGCTAACAGATGAGTTATGTAGAAATTGTCCAAATCACAAAACTTTGAGAAAGTTTAAGTCTAAGTAGGGTCTATCATCAATACTGGATTCAGCTGGGTGAGAAATTATAAATAAAATCATCCAGAGGAGCCATAAATCCCTTTCAAAGTGCTGTTCTTTCTTTATCATGCAATGATCTTTTTAATGAACACCATGTCCTTAAACTATAGCTTAACGAGAACTTGCTAGCCTAACAGGCAAGGAGAAAGTATCTACAAATGAGAACCAACTGAATATGCCAGAAAATTGTTTTTGTTCTGTGTATATTAGTATTTTAGTCTTATTTTCAAAGCAAAAATTCATCCTCTCTCCTGGGTACCCCCATGGTGGAGAGGCAAATTTCAGCAGATAACCATTTTGGAGATCATGAAATGTCTTTAGTGAGCACTGAACCTACAAACTCTCATTTAGTAATTCAAATTAAATTAATTCTCGGTTAGAGATATTCGAGAAAATTAGGCAAAATACACAATTATTGAACAAGTTGTAGTCTTCAGGAAATGCAAATAAAATAATTTGCTATCAGCATCATTACTAGATAAATGATAAGAGTAAAAAACCAAATAATGTATTAAATTATAACATATATATGTTTTAACTTCCCAAATTATAATTCACTGAAAAAAAATGTTCTCTGTACTTTTTTTCCAACACAACAGTCAATGTTACTTTATTTTTTAACTAATAGGCTTTATTTTTTTGAACAGTTTTAGGTTTACAGAAAATTGAACAGATATAGAGAGTCCTTGAATACTCTTTCTCACCTGTGCATAGTTTACCCTATTATGAACACCTTGCATTACTGTGGAACACTTGTTATAATTGATGAGTCAAAATTGATGCTTTATTGTTAACTAAAATTTACACTTTAGGGTTTGCTCCTTGTATTATACAGTTCTATGGGTTTTATCATATACATTTTTACCAACTTTTATATTTCTCTTTATCTAATTTTATTCTTTTATATTTAGAATAAAGATTCATAAACATGTACAGTGAAATATAATGTAATGTCTATATTTTGTAACACCTTTCATGTAAATAAATTCCAGGGGAATAAGTTCTTGGTTTCTAGTTTGGGTTCAGAAAAAGAGAACACTACAGATAGCATCAGAAAGAGCCTGAGTAGTTCTGGGAAAAGAAACTTCAGAATGTGAAGACAGGAACAACTTTGACCTCTCCCTTGAGCACCGAGTCACAAATCCCTAAGTCTTAGCAGCGAGGAGCAGGCCTGGCTCTCTAAACGTGCTTCTGACACCACACAGCCTGGTCATAGAAAGCCCTAACTGCAGCCTCCACTAGCCCCTCAGCCTTGAGAGCTCCATTCCATAGCGGGGACTGGGGTCTCTCCCACTCTCCTCCAGGGACTGCCCCCCACCCCAGTTTGATCATGTGCCTCTCTCTGCCTGTTGCTTTTCCAGCAAGATCACAGCCACCTACTTTTTACCCAGCTGAGATGGAGAAGACACATTTCTTTTGCTCAAGGAATTCCCAGTGGAGTTAGAATTCACAAGGGTGAGAGAGGGGTGGCCCATGAACTCCCTCCAACCTCTGGATGTGTTCAGTTTTGCTGCACAATGTTTTCTCTTGTGCTTTTTTAAATTTGAATTTCGTTGCCAACAATTAAAAAATCAGAAAATTTCACTCGCAAAAGAATTGACTTGTAGCTTCTCTTGAAAAATCAGAAGCAACCCTGGCACTCACACTGCTAACAATCAGCTGCAGGTGAGTGGCAGATGCCCTCCTTTAGACAGGGCATTTGCTCCCTCCTTTGACACCTTCCCCCGCTCTCTCCATGATATTACAGTTAGGTCACTTACTGCATGTATATGATCTACCTGAACTCTGTAGGCAATTGAGTTTGCAACCCTTGGACTAGGTGGGAGAACCTAAAATATAACCCTACACCAAGCGCCACCCCTCACCATCCATTGATGGAAGAAATAAATGTTCCAATGTGGCCACTCATGCCTTTTTGTGCCAAGAAAACCACAAGGCTACAGTGTCTTCTTGTGGTATCTCTTATTTTAAAAATCCAGCTGGCTCAATGAAATGCTCCTCTACAGAAAAGGAACTCCTGACCACTAAGCCAAATGTATATAGTCTATAAGCATTACCTGGAGGGCATCTTGAACCTAGAGATGATCAGGATGGACCCACTGTACTTTGACTTGGAGTATCTCAGCTCCCTCAGGGAATTCTTTGTTCTAAAAATTTCACAAGTTCTCAACTCCCTGACCTGATGAGTTCTGATTTGTACCTTGAGTGGGTCTTCATCATTGGAGTTGTCATTTCCTCACCTCTCGGACTTACTGAAGTACAGGAGAAAGTAGCAAAGATTCGTCTCCGTGCCCCACCCCTGCTTCATCCAAGGGCTCTCTGCCACTTGCTTCCAGCATCACGGAAACACATGCTTCATGCCCCGCTGGGCTCACTTTAGCCAAGCCCCGAAGGACTATCCAACCTTTTCCTGTTCTGCCTCCATAGTAAAAATCAAAGCATCAAACAGATGATTCAAACCATAGACTTGCTTGTATCTTACACCTGGTGATTGGGCTACATTGAAGTTCAAAAGTTGGATTTGCAAGCAGGCACTCTCCTGTACCCGTAGCACCTAGACCTCATCTGGTATGACTAGAAGGGCTAGCGAAGGGGACAGGAGGTGCATCAGGAGCACCATTCAGATAGAGCTCCATGTAAGTGTGCCCCAGGATCAGCCTTTAACAGACCCGCCTTTGTTCACCTCTGTATTCCCGATGCCTGGAATGGTGCCTAGCAAATTAGAGGCATTAGGCAAGAAATTTCAGAATAAATGAAAAACATTTGTCTTCAGCAGCCTTATTTGTCCCTGATCCATGGCTTTTGGTCTTTCTTTCCCTCACCCTGCCTTTGGCATCTTTCACTTACAGACGGACATAAGACTGACCTCCCAACATTTTGGATCTGACATTTACTTTTTCCTTTGCCATAATGGTTCATGAATACCTCTGTTTTTTTTAGTTTTTATGCTCTGTATTTCTCCAGGCAAATGAAAAAAGCTGGAGAGGCCAGGTTATTTGGCTTCTGGTTCTAGTCCTGACAAAGGGTAAGTCTTATAACCTCTCTGGGCTTCCTATGAAAATGGACTGGGTGACACAAGTGTGGGAAATGGGTGTGATATCTCCTACTTGCTATGGAGGAATGTTAGCAGTTCAGGGGAGTCTTGCAGTGATGAAAACCTGTCCAATATTGTTTAAATGTAGCGTTTCCCAACATTCTCTTGATTAAGGAACCTCTCCTTTTCTTCCCCACATAATATCTATTGACATGTGGAATTAGGATTCCGAGGAACAGACACACTTTGGGAATTGCTGGAGTAGAGACTCTGGAGTCTGTTGGAGGACTTAACATTAACTGATTAAATTCATTTGCATTAACATGAAGGGTGAGGACAGCTCATCACCAAGCAAATGGTATAAAAGTAAGAGAATGACAAGGTCTGAAAGCATTCTCTAAAAGGAAACTATAGTGTCCCTCTTTGCCAACTTCCTTTTGTGGGCCCTGTTTTATGAGTCGGTCATTTATCAGCAGTTAATGAGACCAAGTGGAGTCAAAGCCTCCACCTTCCTTATGGGGGGGATCTAAGTTGGATTGAGGGTCGGGGGTGGGGACCCAGCTGCAGCATTTTATCTTTGCTGACAACAAGCAGTTGTGTTCCTTCTTAGGCAGTCACCGGGTTCATGAATAGTGCCACAGTCTTTTAAAGCCAGGACTGCTCTTTTGATCTACAAGTTCATGTGACTCCACCATGGGTAAGGCCTTCTGTCCCATTCCACCCCTCCCCCTTCTTGTGTTTGTCTCTGCCCTTGCAAGGGTTTAGGCTCCCAGCCAGAATGAAAGCAGTGAGTTGCCCAATTCAGAGAAATAAAGGAAAACATCCCCCTCCCCAATTTGATGGTCAATAGCTGTAGGGAAGATATAATAAACCTCTTCATTAAGCAAATGCAGCTTTTAGATAAGTGGAGAATTACAACTCCAAAGCTATTCTTCCAAAACTGACGGTTCCACATGGTCAGAGGCGGTCATGCTGTCATGGAGATGGAATTTAAGTATAGAATTTGAGGGACTTTAGCCTACATGGTTTTCTTCTTTCCAGCCCCACCTTGCACTGTGGTATATATTAAAAAAAAAAAAAAAAAAGCAAAAGTGAACTGTAAACTAAACGCAACTTCTGATGCAAAGAATTAAACAAAGAGCATGGATGCTTTTTTAGTGTAATTTATTTTTATTTTTGGGGATCTATCCATTTTGAGTAATATTGACGTGCATCAGCCTTGCAAAGATTGCTGGGACTCCTGCCAGCCACAGTAGTACAAGGGGTGGAGTACAAGCACTCCATCATGGCTGTCCCTTCTACCAAAAAGAACAAGAGCTTTGGTGTTTTCTGACGAAAAGCCTCTTTCTTCCTTCCTGTGAGTGGACATTTACTTGGTTCTTTGCAGAGCAAAGCCCCACCCATAAGTAAAGATGGCCAAGTACATCTCCATCCCAGTGACTCAATTCCCATTTTTAGGGCCACTCTGTAGGATTCAGGCATCATCTCCAGAAGATCCCAGCTAATTACTTTCCACATATCCTGCCACACACCCTCTCTCCCTCATTCGGCTCCATCCCTGCTGGCCTCCTTACTACCGTTCAAATACTCCAGGCATGCATCCAACTCTGGGTTTTTGCAGTCGCTGTTCCCTCCAACTGGAATGCTCTTGCCTGGATGTACACATGGCTCACCCTCTCCTCGCCTACAAGTCTTTACTCAAAGGCTTTTAGTCAGTGAGGCTATCTGAACCACCCTATTTAAAACAGCAGTTTTCCCAACCCAACAGTTCCCAGCTTCTTGTTATGCTTTTCTCCATAGCATTAACCACTATTTAATACATTTATTTGCCTATTTTTTTATTCATGGTCTGCTACTCCCACTAGAAGGCTGGTCCACAAGAATAAGGATTTTATCTAATTTGTTTGCTGCTATAATCTCAGCAGTTAAATGTCTCGAACAGTGCCTGTAGACCTTCATTGACTATTTGTTGAATGAATGAATGAATTGCCTGGCTAACTGCCACCTAATAGAGACCAAGGCCCTGAGACAAGAGGCATTAGGACTAGTATATTTTGACTGTTGGTGTACAGCTCCAAGAAGAGAATCTGAAATCATAGGGCTCTGGGCACAAGGATATAAGTGTTGACGATACTAATTTCTCAAGTCACAAGAATGACTTTTAAGCATTTTCCCAAGACCTCCTCCCTACGGTCTGTAAGTTTCTTCTCATCACCTGAAAATTTTGACCATGTCTGCTATTAACCATTAGCATCCTTATTCCTCCAGGCACAGCCAGTAATGGATGATTCCATCAATAATGGGCCCGGCTTTGCTTAAACCCATGCATAGATGAAGGAGACTCCCAAATATTCCCCATAAACCAGCAATTCCGCCTCAACTAGTGTCACTTCTAATCTCTTCCATATTAAGGTCACCTTCCAATTCTCTCTCTCCTTCTATATCCAACTAGTTGCCAGGCTATGGTGATTTTATTTCCAAAATGCCTCTTGCATCGTTTGCCTCTTTCCCATTCTCATCACCATAGTCCTAACCTGGCCCTCATTAGCTCTTACCTGACACCATGGCAATAGCTGCCCAGCTGGTTTCCTATCTCTGGTTTCTTCCTCCTCCAACCCATGCTCTGTCCAGCTACCACAAAAAATATTCCCAAAGAACAAATGTAATGTCACTCTCACTATTCTTACAAAATGCCAATGTCTCCCTATCACCCTTGAGTTGGGTCCTTCAATCTACCTTCTAGGCTTCCCACCCACTAGCTCTTTAAATAAGCCTTCCACCATAGCTTTGTCTACTCATGTACCCAAGCACTTCTTGTCTCCCATATAAAATGTATGCTCTCCACTCTTCGTATCTTGGCTCCCCATGCTGTCTACCCCCTTCTAACCATATGCCCCCATTTCCTACCTGTGTCTGTTGAAATCCTATTCAAAGATCCCTTAAAACCAATTTATTGATTTGGTAAGTCAGTTAGAACAGAGATTGGGAAAGCTCAAACCTCTCTTCTTCACAGATCTCCTATGTCAGAAATGATCTTTCCTCTGTGTATCTCCTGCACATTTATAGCACATTCCCTTGGTGAGGGTTATTATTCTCATATAAATCATTATTTCTCCAGCCCATCTCTGTGCATGGTCCTTGAGGGCACAGGCTTTTGTGCCTCTATTTTATTTGCAGAGCACTTTACATGACAGCTTGCTCATAGCTGGTGCCCACATCTATTCGGGGATACTAACAATACATCTCACAGGTCCTCCAAGTGTCACTATAATTCTCCCAAGGTCATGTTTTTGATTATAACTGGTGAACCATCACCCAGAAATATTTGCCCTTCCCTCATCCCTACAGTCATCAGGTTTCACAGTTCTCAAGGTGGCTGGTTGTTATTCAAAGCCAAGTGAGTTAGAAGCCCAGGGTGGAAAATAAATGTTACACAATTTCCTCCAAGATGAATTTTAAAAAGGAAATCATCAGGGTTAGAAGAACAGAGACTTGATTTACCAGTTGAGGCTGTTGTACCAGGTGCACAGACATCATTTCCCTGTCCAATGCCCTGTGGCACACACCTAGATAATCCTGGATGCCTCGTTTTGGGGGCAGGCAATTTGGGGGCATGTAAAATGAATCTGAAATTAGAGATGTAGTGTGAGAGAATAAGAAGAAGGAACAAATGGAAGAAGAGAAAGAAGGGAGGAAGAATTTAGTTTCACCTTGCCTGGCAACAACATCATGAGGGAAAACGGGCACAAAGAGTCCTGTAATATGCCAATGTGTGGGCTCTGCTGTCGGGTTTCATTCTAACTCTTCACTATTGTCTGTGATTTCTGGCTGTTTGGTGTGTGCCCTGCCTCACCAGCAGGACAGACTTCCCACATTTCCCAGCTCACATGTTTTCTCTTGTCTTGACCATGAACTCTCAGAAGTAGCAGCACGTTCCTTTGGTACTGAGCACAGCATCTAGCACATAGGGAGCACTCAAGAGAGGTGTATTGATGATGATAAAGTAAAGCCATGTTTCCCAAACTTCAACCGTGAGCACGCTGACATTGTGCCTTTTGTCCTGGCCATGGACCACGACCCATACAATTATTTTCTTCTTTCAACTGAAAGAAGAAATTTTAAAAATATTTTATGCCATTCTTTGCGTGTATCTTTGCACAATCATGTCTGGGCAATTACACACGTCACAGATTGATGAGCAGGTTATATTTTTCCTAACACATATTAAAATAAGTAGATAACTATTAAACAGTATTCATCCAGGTACCACCTAAATCAGTACACCTGTGGCAGGCAGCTGATTTTTAGGGAAACACAGATTAGGCTTTCTTCCCTAAAACTGTGGCATAAGCAAGTGTATCAATTCTGTACTTTAGGTCTTTCGATAGAAATCTTGCACACATTCACCAATGCTATTTGTCTTTAGAAGAAAATTAACACTCTGTGTTTAAATCTTTTTGTGTACCAGTTAATTTGTGGAGCACAATTTGTAACAGGGAGAGAGGGGTTACTTTATTATTGTTCCAGATACTGTAGTTGAGTTGATTCTGATTTTAAGGAGGTGTGTGGCCATTTTAGCAATCAGTGCTGAAGATTTTCTCAAATCCTGACTTTTCTCTCTTACTCAGCCCTTCATCCCGATGTCTTCCCCAAATCTGGGGAGCCTACCTGGAAAACGACTCCTAAAAACTCTTCAGAAGAGAACTAGGTGAAGTGGACAAGCGGATAACTCACAAAGGAGGAAATGCACCTAATCAATAATGTATGGGAAAATATGCAACCCTACTGAAAATCAAATGAATCCTTTAAAATAGGATTATTTTATTAAAAACTTATTATTATAATATAATAATATATGTATTGTAATATATAATAATTTTTTTAAAATAATGCTCAACACAAGTGAGGGTGGGCTGCAGTTGATATTCTCATACTTTACGTGTGGCTATATGGTGACTATGATGACTGTATAGTGACTCTGTGAACTGGTAAAACATTTCCACCATGCAATCTGGCAATGACTATCAAGGCTTCACAATTGCCGTGAGGCCTTCAATCCAATGGTAACCTTTTTTCTAGAAACTCAGTCTATTGAAATAATTCTATATGAAAAATATTATGCACATGAAAACATTTGTTACTTTATTATGGTACTAGCGAAAACTGAGGAAGGACCACAATACCAACAATGAAGATAGTGTGATCAGTGGTCTATATCCACTCAGTGGATAATAATGTACCTGTTAAAATTAAATTTATGAAAACACTTTATGACATGGCAGTATGTTTTGGGTAAAACAAGATATAAAATTTTATGGGTGATCATGATAAATATGTAAAACTATATGTCTGCAAGACTGCAGGGAAATGCCCTCATTCCCGGCGCAGCAGGTGCGTGTGATGGCCAAGTGCATGAACTCTGGTGTCAGATTGTCTGTGTTTGCAGCTCAACTCTGCTGCTTTAGTAGCTTTGTGACCTTGGGCAAGTTGCTTAACTTCCCTAAGAAGTGTTTGGTTTTTCCCATTTGTAAATGTAATAGCTATCTCACCGTGTTGTTGTGAGGATTAGGTGAGATAATTTATAGAAAACATTCAACACAGGACTGGCACGTGGTGGCATTGACTAACGAGTCATTCATCCTGCAGATGTTTCGCAGTCATTGACTATGTGAAAGACACCTAATATGCTAATAAGGCATGGGGAAATTTCGTCTTTTTTCTGTTCTCTGAAATATGCTTCTATCATCTTTATAAGGAATAATAAAGCACCACCCTATGAGTATGATAATCACGCTTCCTGGGTTTTCCTCAACCACCCATTCCAAATCAAAGCTTTGATCATGTCATACCTTTGCTTCTGCCCTTTCCCTGGGCCCCAATTGCTGGCAAGATAAAGTCCAACACCTTTACTTAGGGATTTGCTAAATTGACCACAACCTACCCTTAATGGGCCATTTCTTGTCATTTTCTCTCTGCACTCTCTGTTCCAAACACTCTACCTTCCCCATCCCAAATCTGCACCAGACAGCCACTGCCAGAGCCCTCGATATGTGCACTAGCACATTGCAATTCACAAATTCTATCCTCCTTCCAAATGGTGATTCTCCGACCACACCCCCAAGGATGCAGATTCAAAAGTCTGGAGTGGGGCCTTGGAACCCCATTGTATCTCAGGGATGCCATCTGAGAAACATGTCATTCTCTTCTCTGCCTGGTAGGCCTGTTCTGCCTGGTGGACATTTCTGCACTCTGCCAAACACAGCTGAAAAGTGGTCTCCAGTCTCCGTACTTCCATGGTCTTTTATCCAAACTTCTACTAAGGCCTGTCATTTCCTTGTGCTTTCTTTGCTTACTTACTTCTCTAGCTGTTGCCCCCACTGCATTATGAGCTCCTAGATTTCAGAGACTATGTCTCATTTATATTTACAGCCCCTTACCAGGCACAATAACTGGCACTTATTAGACATTTACAGATGTCTATGGGATGTATTCATGCACTCATTTATTGGCATTAATTGTGGACAATTGGGTCATTCCATTGGCCACATTGAGCTCTAGTTCATTTGTAATTCCTAAGACTGACCTTACTTATGCTGATTATTGGCTCTGCTCAATTTAGCATGTAACCAGCAACCACATAGCTAGGAGGGAGAGAGAAGGAACCTGTGTCAGACACCATGAGGTTGAAAATGGGTGGAATGTGAACTTCCAACTGGAAGAAGTTAACTAAGCTTGGGGAATCACACTGCAGACAGATGAGCAGGGCACAAACCCAGCTGGGTGTTGTTCTGTGCGCAGATCCCAATACACTCACCATGAGCTTTCCTGCCTAAATATTAGGATAGCATGGTAGTTACTCACATGGGCCCTAAAGTCAGACTGCCTTGGCTAGAATTCCAGCTCCACTGGCTGTGTGACTCTAGACATGTTCTATAACCTCTCTGTGCTTCAGTTTCTCATCTGTAAAATGGGGCTCATAATAGTACCTAGCTTATGGAGTCGTTACGACAAGTAAATGAACTAAAATATATACAGTCTTTAGCATTACATTTGGTACGTGGTAACTGCTCAATAAAGGGTAACTACTATAATTAGATTTCTAAACTATAACATGGATTCAATGCACACATTAGACTGTAAGTTTTGCTCGGCCTTTTTTTTTTTTTTCAAACATGCCCTAAATTTTTCTTTAGTAATCTAGGTCTTTGCTTAACTCCAAACTTAGGGACCTAACTTATTACCTATCAGATTGGCTTCAATTCCACAAGACTTTGAAAAACCAGGGTAATATCACACTAATTCATGTGTTGGAGATAAATTTGAAGTTAAAAAAAAATACGGCAAAAGAGAATGCAAGAGAGTTACATTTGTAGGGGAGAAGATAGTAAGCATCCCCAAAATGATAAGATGAAGAGAGACTTTGGAAAAAGAATGGTAAGAAACAAAGTCCCATCTATTCAAAATTGCTAACAACATCTTGCATGAAAAGATGTCACTTAACTTTTATCCCTTTGAAGAAACTGAGGCATAAGTCTGTTCTCAGTGTTGAGAACCTATTAGTGGTCAAGGTTGGAGCTCAGCACATTACATAAATCGCCTCTTTAAATATCCATTTGCAGTCACTATTTTTCTGACTTTACTGAGGGGAAACTAAATAGTTATATTACTAGTAATGCCAAAACTGGATTCATACCCAGCTCTTAGATGGCTCTAAAGCTCTAGAGTTTTATATTTTACCCTGCTGCTTCCTCGTTGCTCCTAATTTTGCCTCTTGGAATGGATGGTGTTTTGTAGCTTTTAAGCCAACTTCCAGGTCTAGCTCTGTATCCCCCAAAGCCTGTGAGGAGGAAATGCCTCACATGACCTCCTGTTGAAGTCCTAAACCCCCGTTCTTCAGAATGTGACCTTATTGGAAATAGGGCCATTGTAGATGTAAGTAGTCAAGCTAAGATAAGGTCAGAGTGGAATAAGGTGGACCCCTAATTCAATACGCCTGGTGTCCTTAGAAGAGAAGAAGAAATACTGAGCAGACACGTGAGAGGAGGTGGCTCGGGTGCTACAGCTGCCAGCCGAGGAGCCGAGGAGCACCCAGGATGGAGAGCGGCCACCAGAAGCTGGGAAGAGAGGAAGGGTTCTCCCCCACAGGCTTGAGAAGGAGCATGAACCGATGAGCCTTGAGTGGACTTCGTGCACTTGAAAGAATGCTCTGAGTGGATCCATCAAACTGGATTATCTTCTTACAGCCCATTTTGTTAGGGACACTATTTTGGAGCTCAGGAATCTGCCCGGTTTTACCATTCCACATGCTAAGACCAAATGGGGCTTCTGCATTCTGCCCTGCTAGACCGCCAGGATGGAGTGAGTGATTCACCCACCAACTCAAAAAATGAATAGGTTTGGCGGCTTGCATGGCTAATTACCAGCACTTACTAACAGATCCCAATAATACTAACACTGGCAAACCCACAGAGATGTAAGTAGTCCTCTTCCTGTGCTTCTTCTCCTCACCCTCCCTCAAAACAAACTAGTGGATAGGCGCATTTTTAAATGTTCCTTCTTATTCAAATTGAACTTGGTAATTTTATTTTTTAACATCTTTTTTTTTTACATACTGTATAATTCCATTTACATAAAGTTCAAAAACAGGCAAAAGATCTGATCTTAGAAATGAGGAGAAAGCTTCCCTCTGGTGAGGAGGGAGGGGCAGAGATTGGGAAGGGGCATGAGGGAGTTTCAGGGGTGCTGGTAATGTCTTTCTTGAGCTGAGTGTGGGTCACACAAGTGTGTTCATTTTATAATACTTGTGATTTGTGCACTTTTCTAAATCTATGTTGCCTTTCAAGATTTTTTTTTTTTTAAAGATCATATTTTGGCTCCCAGGACTTCTCATGTCTTTTCTTCCACAGTATTGTTCCCACTCACGTTCATGCTCCAACAGCACATTTCGGAAGGTTGACTCAACAGAGGATCCCGGATGAAGCAGGAGCAGGTGGTAACCTAGGCCCCATCACTAGATGTTACCCCCAATCAGGGCTGCCTCTCCCACTAAGCCACTGCTTTCCAGGAAGCAAGGGCCACTTCCTAATTCACTTTTTTAAAAGATTTTTTTTTCCTAGTTTTATTTCTAGAAAACGTTCTTACTAAAGAGACCTTCCTATTTCACTGAGATGATGAAAGGCCTCTTTCACCATGAGCTAGGTGCTTGAAATATGCAGCTTATATCTTACAAAATGTCCCTGCTCCCCCCAATCACACCTTTCTTGTCTTTAGTTGAGTTTATTAAACTGATCATGTACTTGATCAAGGGCATTGCTTTCAAATTGAGCAGGAAGCAAATGACTGCTTCCCCATCTGTTCACATTGCGCACTGGCTTTCAGGGATGTTTACCTAATACATCTAAAGTAGTTGTGAATCAACAAAATACAGTTTTCAGAGCAATTGCTCATTACACTTTATCCCGTGACACTTCCATCTTAGTTTGAGGAAAAAAACAAACAAAAACCCTTAAGAAATGCACCTGCAGACCAGTTCTACTTATGCCGAATGTCAGCTTGCTAACCTGTGGTAGCCAGGACATATAAAATATTGACAGAACAAATTTGCAAAATCTCATCAAAGTCTTTCAATTTCTTTGGAGATTTTTGGTTAGAGATCAAAAAGAGCAAAAGCTTCTGTTTTCCATGGAGGACCTTTTTTTTTGTTAAGAAAGCTTCATTCATTTAGTAAACATTTACTGCTTTTAAAAATACATATTGCTCAGAGAGTTTAAAATGTATTGAGGGAGACAAAAATGGGGAAGAATCCTAAAAAAAAAAAAAAAATAGTGAAAAGTACCAAAATAGAGGAACTGAGGTCCCAGCCCTGAAGGAGGCTAACACTGACTCTTGGACAATGGATGGGATCTAAATGTGGAGATGGAAAGAGGGCAGGTCATTCCAGGTAAAGTGGGCACGCTTAGGAAATGCAAAAGAGTAAAGCAGGACAGAGCAGGGAAATGCAGGAATACAGCGATTCAACAATGTGACCAGAGCTTTAAGTGGAAGAGGGCATTCTGAGTTAACACAATCCTGGGAAGGGGGTGGAAGCCGGATTTTGGAGAGTTTGACATGAAGGCTTGAAAAGATCTCTGAAGCCAGCAGGAGTGACAAAGTACTTGCTGTTAGCAGTCTCTCTCTCTCTCTCTCTCTCTCTCTCTATCTGTGTGTGTGTGGTGTAATATATAGAGAATGTGAAATTTACCATTTTAACCATTTTTTTAAAGTAGGTTCCACACCCAGCATGGAGCTTAACCCGGGACTTGAACTCACGACTCTGAGATCAAGACCTGAGCTGAGATCAAGACTCAGGAGCTTAACTGACTGAGCCACCCAGGTACCCCACTATTTTAACCATTTTCAAGTGAACAGTTCAGTGACCTTAAGCACATTCACAGGGGCTCCTGGGTGGCTCAGTTGGTTAAGTAATTGCCTTCGGCTCAGGTCATGATCCTGGAGTCCTGGGATCGAGTCCCACGTTGGGCTCCCGGCTCAGCGGGGAACCTGCTTCTCCCTCTGACCTTCTCCCCTCTCATGCTGTTCCTCTCTCGCTCGCTCTCTAATAAATAAATAAATAAAATCTTTAAAAAAAAAAAAGAGCACATTCACATTGTTGTGCAACTACTGGCCATCTCCAGAATTCTCTCATCTTCCCCAAGTGAAACTCCATACCCATTAAATGTTAACTCCCATTCCACCTGCCCCCCACCCAGCCCCCGGCAATCACCACTCTACCTTGTGTCTCTGTGATTTTCACCTCTTCAGGGATGTCATATAAGTCATATCACATAGTATTTATTCTTTTGTATCTGTCTTATTTCACTTAGCATAACGTGTTCCAGTTTCATCTATGTGTCAGAATTTCCTTCCTTTTTAAGGTTGAATAACAATCCATTGTATGTATATACCACATTTTGTTTGTCTATTTATAAGCCAAGGGACACTTTGGTTGCTTCCACTTCTTGGCTACTGTGAATGACACTACTGTGAACATGAGTGTACAAATATTATGTTCAAGTCCCTGCTTTCAGGTCTTCGGAGTGTATATCCAGAAGTGGAGTTGCTGGATCTGATGGCAATTCTGTTTAATTTTTTGAAGAATCTCCATATCATTTTCTGTAGAGACCACACCACTTTACAGTCCCACCAACAACGTACAAGAGATCCAATGTCTCCATGTCGTCTCCAACACTTATTTTTTTTTTATTTAATAATAGCCATCCCAATAGGAGTGAATCGATTTGACTGGTGTTTCCCTAAAGACTGGTAATACTGAGCAGTTTTTGTGTGCTTATTGGCCCTTTGCATATCTTCTTTGGAAAAATGTCTACTTGAATCCTTTGCCTAGTTTTAAATTGGATTGTTTGTTTTAATATTGTTGAGGTGTAAGAATTCTTTATTCATTGTAGATATCAATCTTTTATCAGATCTATGATTTTTAACTATTTTCTCCCATTCTGTGGGCTGCCTTTTTCACTCTGTTGATAATGTCCTTTGATGCACAAAAGTGTTTAATTTTGATGAAATCCAACTTACCAAATTTTTTTTTTTTACCTATGCTTTTGATGTCAATGCCTAAGAAGTCATTGACAAATCCAGCGACTTTTCCTATATGATTTCTTCTGAGAGTTTAATAGTTGCAGCTCTTACATTTAGGACTTTGATCCACTTTTAGCTGATTTTTTTAAATGGTGTAAAATAAGGGTCCAACTTCATTTTTTTGCAGGTGGATATCCAGGTTTCCTCAACACCATTTGTTGAAAAGACTGTACTTTCCCTATTGAGTAATCTTGGCCCCCTTATTGAAAATCATTTGACCATATATGCGAGAGCTATTTCTGAGCTCTCTATTCTGTCTCATGGTCGGTATGTCTGTCTTTAGGCCGGTACCATACTATTTTAATTGCTGTAGCTTTGTAGCACATTTTGAAATCAGGAAATGTGAGACCTTCAATTTCATTGTTCCTTTTCCAGATTGTTTTGGCTATTTGGGGTTCCTTAAGATTCTATATGAATTCGAGAAGAGATTTTTCTATTTCTGCAAAAACACCATTGAGATTTGGATAGGGATTGCATTGAATCTGTGGATCATTTTGGGTAGTATGGACATTTGAGCAATATTAAGGCTTCCAATCTACGAAAACAGATATCTTTCCATCGATTTGTATATCAGATTTTATATTTTTTAAGTGACATTTTATTTTTAATTAACACTTCATTCTGTGCTTCTAACTTGAGACAAATGGTGCTGTAAAATGTCACACAGCAGATGCATCATAAGTGAATGTTGCTGAATAAAAAACAACAGTTGCATAAACTTTGCTCACCAACACTAACATTTATAACACACACCTAGTTTACCTACATAAGACTGTGAGGCTGGTCATTCATTTCTTCTCCCCTCCCATTCAGAAAATCCCTTTCTTTCCATAGTTTCTCCTTTGCTGTATCTCAAGCCTCCACTAAGGAATTTGCCCTCCTCTACAAGGAGGTTATGTTTTTAAAGTCTAGTTTATTGAGTCATAATCACTTAGAGTAACATTCACCATTTAAAAATGCACAACTTGATGAGTTTTGACAAATGTTTACAATCGTTTAATCTCGAGAGCCAGGCTTTGGAGAGTGGACTTGAGGACAGCTTCGTTCATCACACACGGAAAAAAGTGGTTTGCTGCTTGGCAGTTCCTCAAAAACTTAAACATAAAATTACCATATGTCCCATCAATTCTACTTCTAAGTATAGACCCAAAAAATTGAAAGCAGGGACTCAAACAGCTATTTGTACACCGATGTTCATAGCAGTATTAGTCACAATAGCAAAGGGTAGAAATAACTTAAATGCCCATAAACAGATGAATGGATAAACAAAATGGGGGTATATATGTACAACGCAATACCCTCAGCCATAAAAAAGAATGAAGTTCTGACATAGGCTACAACATAGATGAACCTGGGAAACATCATGCTAAGTGAAAGCAGCCAGATACAGAAGGACAAACATTGCATTATTCCATTTATATACCTAGAATAGGCAACATAAAGACAGAAAGTAGAATCGAAAATACTAGAGAAAAACAAATACTGTGTGATCTCAAGTACCTGTGAAATCTAAAAAAAATCAATCTCCTAGAAACAGAGAACAGACTGGTGGTTGCCAGGGCAGGGGGTGGGGGAACAGGAGAGGAAATGGATGAAGGCAGTCAAAGGAGACAGACTTCCAGTTAGAAGATAAATTCTGGCGATGTAACAGTGACCATAGTTAACAACCCTGTATCATGTATTTTAAAGTTGCCAAGAGACTAGATCTTAAAAGTTCACACACACACACACACACACACACACACATGACTGTCACTGTGTGAAGTGATGGATGTTACCTAATCTTATTGTGGTAATTATTTTCCAATATATACATATTGAATCATTATGATGTACACATTAAACTTTCACAATGTTGCATGTCAATTATATCTCCATAAATCTAGAGAAAAAAAAATAAAGAAGGTTCTACGGATTGGGGGGAGAGGTAATGGGGAATTATAGCTTAATGGTGGTCGCAGAGTTCCTGTCTCCAGTGATGAAAAGGCTTTGGCAATAGATAGCGGTGGTGGTACCACGACATGAACGTACTTAACGCCACTGGGATGTACACTTAGAGATGGCTAAAATGCTAACCCCCATGTTATATATTACCAATTTTAACATTTAACTTTTTTTAAAGTGCGTTGGCCTCACTTCTAAGGGACACAAGTGACCCCAAACCCTCTGGCCAAACACATGACACACAACCACGAGGATAAATACAATATCATAAAAATATAAAATAAATAGAAACAGATCAGAGAACACTGCAAGTTGGGAGAAGGTTGGGAAAAAAGAGAGAAGCTGAAGGCAGCGTCACTGGAGAGGAAGCTACTGCAATGGTCCCAGCATGGCCCAAGTTACAATACTGGCAGAAGGAAAGGGAAGATAGTACAGACATAAGAGGCAGGGAGAACTCAGGTGCTAAATGAATTTGGCACAAGGAAAGTGGAAAAGGCCTGGTCAGGGCCACATTGTGATGTTTGTGGGCCTTCAGCATTTTTGCCTTGAAGGATCGCTTCTTCCATTAAAAAAAAAAAAAGAACATTAAAATTATGTTTTGTGATTGCATTGTTATAAGGATGACTATATCATTTTTTGTCCTAAAAGTACATTTTTTCCTTCTGATTTTAAAGGATCAGAATATTTTTATGGGCCCCTAAACATACATATGTGAGCCCTTGGGGCTGCCCCTTCCAGGCGTTCTGGGGGAGTGGGCCCTGGGCCAGCCCTGTGTGAGGAACTGACCATGCCCTACCTGAGACTTCCCACCCTCCCTCTCCTTCCCTGTGGCCCTCCCTGTCTGACTGACTGCTCTGAGGACTGAGGACTTTGTTACTGCAAACATGTGATCTGGCAGAACGAGGCATTCAGAGACTATGGGCTCAGTGTGGGGGTTAAGACTGTGGACCCCAGAATCGGAACACTTTGGGTTGGAATCACAGTTCCCCCCGCCTGGCTGTGTGAACTGGAGCAAGTTACGTAACCTTTCTGAGCCACAGTTTCTATCTGTGAAATGGGGGTGAGAATTCCAAACACCACTGCAGTCTTAGGAGGCTTAACTGTGGTGAGAACACAACCACCTGAGCATGCTGCCTGATGCGTGGCTGGCAAGTGCTGGCAAAGCTCAGCTCTCCTGCCACCTGGCCCTCACCCATCACCTCTTCTGACTTGGTAGAAACAGGCACCGTGATTTGGGGTTTGTTATGAGGGGGAGGAGGGAAGCCATAAAGACGCCTGGCAAGGGGAACGCGAAAGGGGTGAAGGAGTCCAGAAGGGCGGGATCGTGAACGACGTCACACTTTTGCCCAGGACAAGCCCAGTGACCCTCCTATCTCCCACCCACACTGCCTGCAGTGTCACCCCCTACAGACATCCTCACAATGCCCCCCTCCCAGCTCTCTGTCATTTCCCTGTGTCCCCCTTTCCTCCTCCCCTCACCCTCCTCCATTCTAGACTTCCATTCTTCAAACCGTCTTGCTCTTTTGGTGGACAGTTTCTTTTGCCTAGGATGCCTTTTTCGGTAAACTTATCCTGCAGGACCCAGCCCCAGTGTCTCCGCCTTCTGCGACTGCCTAGGCAAAATGAATCCCTCCCTCTCCTGCACTCCCACAACAACCTGTATCGCTGTACTTATCATCTCAGCGTGTTTGATAATCATTTGTTTACATCTCTTCCCAGCTGGAAGGTGTGTCCCAGTAGGGGAAGGCTGATGGGCCCTCATTCACAGGCTACCTCCACCACTAGCTTCCCACCCCAAGCACTGCCCCACCTCCCGCACACGCTGGTAGCCCATGAATGAGGGAAGAAAGGCTTCTTCGTGTTTATTTGCTTTTGAAATCTCCCTTCTCACACCTGTTCCAACACAGGACACTGGATTATGCAGCACATTAAAGATTCAACACTTAGCAAGTCACAACGCAGCATGAAGTAGCAAGAAACTAGCAGAATGGTTTCCAAGATGGGAAAGTATCAGGGGGATTCATTTCATGATTATACCTGGGACTCCAGGAGGTTATTCCTGAAGGACTAGGGGGTGGAGGGAGTCACTGGTAACCCCAAAGGCTGGGGATTCATCAGTACGATCAGTACTCAGTGGGTAATATAGGATGAGGTGCTGGACAGCGGCCCCTAACCTTGGCCTCCCCTCCTTGTACATTTCTCGCCAATTTCCCCACCCTCTCCCCAGATAGCATTTGGCCTCCTCTTCTCCATCAAGGTCATTCCCTTACTCCGGTAGTTTCTACCTGACCCTGAGCTCATTCAGATAAAAATACTGGGGTTGGGAAGTATTTGTCCCTGGTCCCTAGGAATGGCCCTCCCAACTGCTTCACGGAACTGCCTTCTTCCTGCAAGAAAGGCAAACTGCCAGATCCCCAACGTCCACTTGCGCCAACAAGGCAAACTCCCCGGTGCTACTGACTGGTTCGGAATTGCTCTTTTACCCCCATGTGACTCCTGGGTCCCCCGGAGCCTGTGGCCATCCCAACAGCCACAGAAGGGTTGGGGTGTCATTGTCAATATTGCAGGGACAGCTGATGAGGGAAGAGGAGCTGAGGAACATGGTGAGAGGCTGCAGCAGACCCCGTAGCAGAGAACACTGCTTCCTCCTGGGCCGCTGCAGAACCTTTTCTGAATCCAGTGGGCTGGGAGGCACTGGCTCTCTAACTGGATGCTGCCTTGGGGCAGGCCAGAGCTCGGCAGGGCCGTGCACACCCCTAAACAGCCCCAGCTTCACTCGTCTGTTCCTGGGGAGCCCCCCTCACCTCTCCGTGCCATCCTCCGCAGCTGCGGCCCCTGTCCCCTTCTCACGGTCGCCACCCTGGCACAGAGCCCTCATTCCTCGGCTCCCCCAGGCTCCAGCCACAATCCCCTTTTCCTCTCCCCAACCGTTCTGCACGGTGCCACCGAAGAAACCCCCCATGGGCTGCTCTACAGGAGGCCTATGTACGTAACATTGAACAACAGGCAAAACTGATCCAGGTAATGCAAGTCAAAGGCAGTGGGGACTGACTTGGGTGTGTGGAGACAGGCTTCCGCGCTGTCCGGCAGGGAGCGCCAGGGAGCGCCAGGGAGACTTTGGGTTCAAAATGCTCTACATTTTGACCATTGTGGTTGTTACATGTGTCAACATTGATGGAGTCTTACACTTAAGATCTGTGCCCTTGATACATGTTAAGCCTCAATAAGAAAGAAATAAAAATCAAGTAGAATAAGTCTGCCTTTATTGGCAAACATCTTCAGTTTGCCATCTTTGGTGGGGATTCGGGAATGGAACACAACCCTGCTAATCACTCCTCCCTTGGCCTGCCTTCCAGACTCCCCTCCTGTTCTTCTAGACGACCGTAACTAAATCAGTAGCTCATGTGCCAGATTCATCCCTCTGCCACCGCAGGTCCCTCTGAAACCTCACTGGACCTCACTCCCATCACCACTTCCTCCTATTCCCAGCCCCCCTGGCTGAAATCCCACTGCAGGCTCCAAGCTGGGGTCAGCTTCCAGGTGACCCCACATACTTCCACATACACCTATGTGCCTTCCTCTCTGCACCCCTGCCTTACTTGGTGCTTCTCCTGGTGCCTCCTTTTTGGAAGTTCTGTTTCTCCTGCCTGACCTTTCCTAGCAGAACGAGCTCCTTGAGGCCAGAGCCCCACCTCTGATTCACCTGTGCTGCACAAACACCTGCTGGGTTGACCAATCAGAAGAAAGGGGAGAACACCTCAAACAGCTTCCCAGGGCTCCCAGCTTGATCTCGGCCTGCCTCGTGGTTGAGGGGCACTCAGGTTAAGCAGAAGCTTTCATTACCATTATACCGTGACCTACCTGCTCCCTGATCCACCCGCTCCACCCACTAGCATGAGGGGTTTAGCTGCAATGGCTTGTTGAGACATTCGGTGCTCCCAACAATCTCCAGCGACCTCAACAGAAAAACACAGAAAAGGTAGTGAGGGAGGAGGGAGAAGGACGGGAAAGTGTTAAATACACCCACTAGCAAGTCTCCTTCTGGGATATAATCTGTTGATTTTCCCCTATAATCTCTACAGGAGTCACCTCTGTATCCGGAGGAAAGAGCCTTAAAAGCTTCTGTCTCAGAGGAAGGAGCAGCCCCAATTTCTGGGCATCACCTGGATTGGACGTTGATGCCCAGAACACCGTCAGCTTTGAATTTGTACTTCCGCTTAAAACATTACTTCAAAACGTGACTTTGGGTATTAGTTTACATATACATATGTTGTGCAATGTATGTGTTAATAAATCTATTGATTATCTGCCACAGGCCGGGCCCTGTGCTAAGGGGAAGAGAGGATTCAAAAATTAGAATTCACCGTTCCTGTCTCCCACAGGGTTTTAAATAGTTTGGCATATGTATGGGATGTTCACTGGAGCATTATTTATAACAAGAAAAAATTAGAAACAACCTAAATATCCATCATGAGGAGAAGGGACAAATCAAATGCAGCACACTAGCTTCATAGAATACAATAGAGTAATTTAATGGAACTGACTAGGAATTGTACACATCGGTGTTAATAGATCTCAAAAATATATTGAGTGAAAAACTTAGATTGCAGAATGATGCATATTGCACAATGCCATTTATGCAAACACAGACATAATGAAAATAATATTCTATATAATCCATGAGTACATAATACGTCTGTATGTAAAAGTATGTTTTTTAAATGGTAAGAAGGGCACAGACCAGGGGTCTCTCTGGGAGAGGGGAAGACACGGGATGGGTCCAGATCCTGCTTTTTCCATAATGACTCTCATTTTTTAAAAGTAATTAGGAAGGCATGGCCTAAATCCACGAGAAGCTAAGTAATGAGTTCATCGATATCCGAGACAACAATGCAAGCAACACCACGAGGCAGAATGGATTTATTGCCCAATGATCAGCATCTGCAATCAGGGCCAGTTGAGAAGAGGAAGAACCTGCTGGGTGCCCTGGAGCTCTGAGAAGGAGCTGGGGAGTTAGCACTTCCTTGGAAGTCTTTGGGAAAGGGAATGCTGCGACAAAGGTGGAGTTTTGTAAAGATTCATCTGGCCACAGGTGTGCACTATAAAAATTTGCATAATGAGAGCATGTAAGGTTTTATTCCCCATACTTGTCAGGCCATAGAGAATTGAAGAAGATGGTATTACTTAAGCTAAGCTCTGAGAGGAAATCAGGTTAGGAAATGAGGGATGCATTGGTAGAAATCTTGAGCCAAATGAGCAAGTGATCAGTGACTCTCAGGGGCACCTGGGGTCCAGGAAAGTTTACTCATTAGTTTCCTTCATTGGGTTGTGAGGCCCTGAGGGGCAGGGACTGTGATGTCTTCCTTCCTAAAGTCCCAGTTCATGGAACAGTGCATGATGTTGAGTAAGGAAAACATAATGAAAGGGAAGGAAGGAAAGGAAACTGCAGAAAGGTCAAAGAGGATAAGGACTCCCATGAGGTTTGTTGCTTGAATGGCTAACTCTTTAGCTCTGTGGCACATCTGTCTCCTTCTCCATTTGCCTCTCCCAGACCCCTCCCTTGGAGGATGACTTTGACTTGCTTCTTGCCCACTCCCACCTCTGCTCCACGACTGAACACCTAAACCCTAGGGTCCTTCTTTAAGATGGGAGTGGGGAGTGGCTCTCAACTCTCAGGGAGGCCCAGTATGTTGAGGTCAGAAGAGGATAAAATAAAAAATCACTTGGAGGGTTGAGCTGGGACGATCCTCACAGAATTTGGGTGGGGGGAAGCAATACACATTGCTGGTTTGGGTGGGGCAGGGGGGATTCTAACCTGAGGCAGAGGTGCTATGAATCTACAGAAAAGGGGATCAGGCAGGTAGACGGACTGGGGCCAGATTTCAGAAAATTGGATGAGGAACTGATTCATGCAGAAGTTTTCAAATGTGGAGCTCAGAATGCCAGGATTCCACAGACAACCTCCAGGGGGTTCCCAAACAATGAGGCTGCTTTTGCCAAGGAGAGAAGATTAAAACTGCCAGAGGGACCTGTTCATCTACTATCTGTCTTACATCAGAACCTGAGTTTTGAGTAAGATTTCATTTGAAGGAAGGAGACAGAGATGGGAAGGAGAGAAGGGGAGAGAGAGAGAAATAGAGAGAGAGAGAGAGATCATTGTAACTAAAACATTTGAAAGAACATCCAGTTATCCAGTTCATTCTCTCTCTCTTTCTCATCAAATGAGATTTTATATAATAAGTGTTCTAGATGAAAAAGGCTCTCGGTGTGTGTTAGTGTTGGGCTAGACTCAGAAGAACTGAACCAAAAGACAAATTCATTTGGAATCACTGTCAATTGCCCACCCCATCTCCTTCTTAAGATTGAGAATCCTCCCAGAATGTCAAAATTAAGAGACTCCAAGCCCAGCGTATGGGAGGCAAGGAGGTGTAGATGATCAGGTTTGGTTCTTGTTAATAATCACTCACATGCTCTCAGGCATTTCTCAGGAGCTCTGCTACCCTTTACACACATAAGCTTATCAAGTCTCACCACAGGCTATGAAGTAGGCCCTATCGCCGTCCCTACTGAGGCTCAGAGAGGTGGCAACTTATCCAGTGTCACGCCAGATGGCAAGCAGCAGAGCTGGGCTTTGAATCCAGGCAGCCTGACGCTGAAGTCCCTGAGCTGCAGCTGGTCTAGGAGTACTTCCCAAAGACAATGCCCCGAGCAGGTACGGATGAGGCAAGGTGCAGTTGCCTGCGGCAAAGGTCTGAGGGAAGAGAGAGCAACACTTCCATCTCCGAGAGGGCCCCCTGGGACGCAATCCTCCACAGAAAACTCCAGAAACCCTGTCTCTGTAGGGGCAGCTGCCTCCTTGGGCCCTTGGGTGGACTGGCCCCACCCAGAAGGTTCATTCCCTTCATCCTTGGAGAACTTTAAGGTATCTTAACATTCAATCACTGAACAGGAGGATGACAGATCTGGCCAAGCTTCAGGGGAAGAGAAGGCACTTAATTTTAAAATGAGAGGATTAGAGGGGGAGGTGAGAGCTCTCTGGAACACTCAGAAAGCTTTCTCAGGAAGAGTGGCCAAACTTGTTTTGTACAGCTCTGGGTGGCAGAGCTAGGGTCAAGGGGGAAGTAAGATGGAGACAAATTTCAAATCAAGAATACAAATTATTTTCTTTAGCTGTGTTTGAAAAGGAAGTTGGCCACACTGGAGGTAGGGAGCTCTCTGCCAAAGGAAGCAATCACGCAAAGCCAGAGAATCAGAAATCTTGATTGCAAAGAACTCACATGCTGGGGAAAAGGTTCAATGAATACTGAAGGCTCTTCTGACATGAAGATTCCACAGGTTTATAATCAGGATGTTTCTTTTCCTTTTCAAAACTGAGTCAAAGACCTAAGCATGAACTCAGTGGGCATTCCAGCCACTGAAAACATACTGTCTTATAAATTCCTATATTCCTCATGTCTGTGCAAAGGGAGCCCCGCCTATGACAGAGGTCTATGCGTCTGTCATCAGGGGCTACATTTTTCACACTAATAGTACAAGTCAGAATAAATACCATCTCCATTTGGGAGACAGTCCTCGACAGAACAGAATTGGCCTCCTTGATGAGGAATATATGTCAGGCACTGATAACAGGGAAATCCTTTTGAGCGGAGCCCCAGAACCTGAGCAGTCATAATGAGACCGATTTAATGAGCCTCCTGCTCTACAATATTAATTACAACCCTGTCACAGAAGGCAGCCGGCTCAAAATAAAATAGGTAAAATGCACAAGAATTGGATCACATTCAGAATCTTTTTCCTGGATACAAATAGGCTTGCAGTCATATACATGTGTCTATAGCAAGTGAATGGATTTAATGCCTTCTTGAAGCTGTTTGGAAGAAATACTTCTGAAGTTGCTCTAAACAGCAGAAATGCTTCTGAACTTTGGGTTTCTCTCTCAGGATGCATCTACCCCAAATCTACCTTGTGAGCCTGATCAGTCCCAACTTGTTGCCACGCAGAAAACTTAAAGAGAGCAACAAAGGCCTTTCTTGTCAAGCAGGTAGGCATCCCTCCAAGCATTTATTTGGTCAAGGGTCACAAATCTTTTGTCTAAAAGAAAAAGAATTTCAGGGCACTGTGGGTGGCTCAGTCAGCTAGGTATCTGACTCTTGATTTCAGCTTGGGTCAAGATCTCAGGGTTGTGAGATCGAGCCCCATGTTGGGCTCCATGCTGGGCATGGAGCCTGCTTAGGATTCTTTCTCTCCTGTTCCATCTGCCCCTCACCCCTCTCTAAAAAAAAAGAAAAAAAAGGAATTTCTTCAGGTAAAATTTTAACTAGAGAATGTTACCAATCCAATTCAATAAATCATCACCAAGGGACTATTACTGCTAATATGTACTGAGCACTACCAGGTACCAGGCACTGTTTTAAGTATTTTTAGCTCATGTGGTCATCACAGAACATCTGTGGTCACAACTGACAGGTTGCCCTTTACAAGAAGCTCAGAGATGTTAAGCAGCTTGTTGAAGGGCACACAGCCAGTTCGGTGGAGCCAGGATTCAAACCCAGGCTGACTGATTCCAGAACCAGGGTACTTAACTACAAGTCCATGCTGTGCACTATGTTTGCAGGCAGCTCGTTCACTCAGCAAGTGTTAATTGAGCACCTCCTAAGTGCCAGGGGCAGAGACGAATAAGACACAAGCCCTGTCAAAGAAGTTGGGAAATTCCAGCAGATCATAGCAAACCATCCCACTCCCTGCGGCTCTGCTTCTGGAAATGGTAAAGTGTAACCAGAGCCCTGAAGAGGGGGCAAGAGTTAGGGAATGGGGGGAGTTAGCAGAGAGCAAGTGACAGAGGAGTTCTTGAGATCAGGGTGGCAGAAGCATGGACACTGTGCAAATTTTGAGGAATTCTGTGACACAGAGAGGCAAGACCATCCTGAGAGAAAGAAGATGGAAGGAGGCAGAACTTGAGGTAGGTCCTTAAAACTAGACACAGTGAAGGAAGGTAGACAATGTGTACGATACACGCTTTAAGTCCATCGAAATATTCTCCTATGGACATAACCCTCTCTCACTGTAACTCAGACCCACGGAACTTTGCCACATGGACAAAGGCCTGACTCCAAGGGGTTCATCACCTGCCAGTCAAAAGAGGCCACAATGGTTTTCTTCTCTTTTCTAAGTTGGTGAGATATTTTTTAAAAGATTTTATTTAGTAGGGGCGCCTGGGTGGCTCAGTCGTTAAGCGTCTGCCTTCGGCTCAGGTCATGGTCCCAGGGTCCTGGGATTGAGCCCCGCATCGGGCTCCCCGCTCCGCGGGAAGCCTGCTTCTCCCTCCCCCACTCCCCCTGCTTGTGTTCCCTCTCTCACTGTATCTCTCTCTGTCAAATAAATAAAATCTTAAAAAAAAAAAGATTTTATTTATCTACTTGAGAGAGAGAGAGAAAGAGCATGAGCAGGGGTGGAGGGAGAAGCAGACTCCCTGTTGAGCAGAGAGCCCAATGTAGGGCTCTATCCCAGGACCCTGGGATCACGACCCGAGCCAAAGGCAGACACTTCACCAACTGAGCCACCCAGGCACCCTAGCTGGTGAGATTTTGTTGGTGCAGAGAGATTGGGGGTGGCTCATGAAGAAGGTATGGGAGAGGACAAACATGGAATCCTGAGCCTCCACTCAGGCAGGCTGTGGTTACTCAAATCTGACACAGGGCAACAGAAATAGTGGGAGCAAAGCCTATGTCCACACATGCTGAGGATCCAGAGGCGTATAAACTCACACTGACCCCTGGTCGCAGATCCCATTGACTTGTGAACCCATGAAAGAGTCGGTGCCCACCCCCACTCCCCATCCCTGCTGCACAGGCGGCCCGGCCGGGACCACCAGGCTCGCCCCATGTCAGGGCTGCCGACGTCTCTCCAGTGTCTCTCCAATTTCAGCATGCGTTGGAATCAGCTGCAGGGCCACTTGAACCACAGATTGTAGGCCCTCCTCCAGAGTTTCTGATTCAGTAAGGATGGTGCCAGAATTTGCATTTCGAACAAGTTCCTGGGTGATGCTGATGCTGGTGGTCCCGCACTTTGAGAAGTGCTATTCTGTGGCAGGAGGCAAGTTGCACCTCTCCAGGAAGACCTGCCCCAGCATGCCAGCCTCTCTGGCTTCTCTCCCCAGTCTTGTGCACATTTAAGTTAATACATACTGCAAAAATAAACCCACTGCCTCAAGAAGGAGCTAGGAAGGCAATGGAATATCAGGGAATTCAGTGAGCTCAGAGGCATATGCATGGTACGAGAGATGGGAACTATGGTGAACTGGGAAATTTAGGCCCCAGTAGAAGCAGGCAACTCACTGGGCTCTAGCCAGTTTTGGCTGGGTGCCCTTGCAAGCCCAGCATGGCCAGGTCTTCTTGCTTTCAAGAGAAGGCAGAAATCCCAATTTTTATATAAAATATCACCCAAGTTTTCAAAGTTGGTTCAAGATTTTTAAAGACACTGCAGGATGGGTCAGGTGACCTCCTATAGCTCTAGTCATGGTGGTTTGGGTTTGTAGTAAAATGTTCTAGTCATGTGTTCTGGCCTCTCATAGGGAGGAAGACAAGAAACATGTCTGTGAGAGCCACTCAGCCCTGTCACATTCTTTCCAAAACCTATAACCCCAGTCTAATCATAAGAAAGTCCACCCGCAGACCCAGATTGGGGGGCATTCTGCCAGATACCTAGCAAGCATTCCTCAAGACCCTCAAGGTCATGAAAAACCAGGAAAGCCTGAGAGGCTGAAACAGACCAGAGGAGACTGGAGAAGCTGGATAGGATCCTAAAGTAAAAGGAGGGCATTAATGGAAAAACTGGTAAAACAAAACAACAACCCTGGAGTTTCACGTATAGTAACGTACCAATATTAATTTCTTAGTTTTGACAAGTGTACCATGGTAATATGAACTAGGGGAAACTGCATGAGGGGCACACAAGCACTCTCTGTTCCAGCTTTGCAACCTGCCTATAGATCTAAAATTATTCTCAAAAATATATATATTTAAAAATAATTAATTCTTAAAAACTACAAGGAAAAAAAAAGTCCATAGGCAACATCTGATCCGTGGGCTAGCGGTTTTCAGTCTTTGATTTAAAAAAAAATATATTCTCTTTTGTAGAATCCTAGATGTGCTCTTTGTGGTCTCTGGCTTTATGCAGGCAAAGCTGGGGTTCCAGGAAGTTTAAATCGCTTGTCTGAGATGTCACAGTGGAGGGAGATAATCTCCATGTCCTCACCTCCTACTGTCCTTTGTTGACTTCAGGTATGAAAACACCTTACTTCCTCCACCAGATTATAAGCAATGTGAGAGCATGGTTCATGCATTTTTAGTATCTGTAACTTAGCATCTCTCACTTAAGAGGCATTTAATAAATAGTCCTATTTTAATTAATACATTGAAGAGGAATGGTTTTTAACTCTGGTATCTCCCTCACCATATTCAGGAAAAGGCTATCTAATGATGAACTGTGTGAGTTGCTTAACGACTCCAGGACACAGGTTTCTCCTCTTTAAAATGAGAGGGTTGGACTGGGTCCTTTCCACCACAAGTACGGTCCATGGAAGTCTGTTAGGAATGCAAAATCCCAGGCCCCAGTCCATACCTACTGAATCAGTATCTGCATCTTAACAAGATTCCCTGAGGTGATTTCTATGCATTAAAATTTGAGAAGGACTGGACTAGCTGTCAAATTTTCATATGCAGCAAAATCACCTAGGTTGCTTTAAAATGCAGCTATCTATGCCCCAGGACAGATCAGTGGAACGAGAATCTCTGGGCATGGAGGCTGGGTGTCAGCATTTCTAGTGAGCTTCCTGGGGCCTCCCTTTGAGAAACACTAGTGAGGCCAGGCATGCATTCACACTCTACTGAAGGTTGTGCAGGAGAGCAAAGGGTGATGGAGGATGAGGCTACTGGAGGGAATGAGTAAGCGCTCAAGCTTTGAGACAAACCTGACTTCAAATCCAGATCCACTTCTTATGACTGTTGCCTTGGTTCAATTGCTTAAATTGCTAAACCTCTTTAAGCAACTTATTTTATATAAATAAATAAATATGTGTGTGTATACATATAAGATATATACATCTGTGATATTTGCTAAATCTGCCATACAGACATACACTTCTATATTACATACTATATGCATACAGCCTCAAGAAGCTTTGGTCTAACCCATATAAGGAAATAGTAACATGAAAAGTTGAGTGGAAGGTACGTGGGTATTCATTTTATCATTTGCCTTTTAATTACATATATGGAGTATATAATTTTTTGAGTGTATTACCTATTTCACAATAAAAAAGGGTAATACAACCTAAATGAGGTTAATCACTAAAATGTGTCATCTCATTATCTCCCCAGGTCATCCGTGTTGCCATCTTGGAAAGTGAGGTCATGACCCACTGGGAAGTTGGCTGAGAACTTGGCTCTGTGGAGATGTCAGCTGGATGCACGGTGAAGCTAAGGGCATCTAATTCTCCCTGGAGCTTGTGGGGACCAAACTTGAAGAGACATGAGGGGACCCCATTCAACTAAGAAAGAACTTTATTCATGCTTTGTGGAGACCTGAGTCAGCAATTCTATCCCTGCCAGCACCACCAGGGCAGACACACTGAATTCCTGGAAACCAGTAGGCAGGTTCAGAAATGGGGCTCAGGGGAAGTACGGCATGACTCAGAAAAGACACAGGCCATGTGCCCCCTTCCACTTCAACATTCTTCGGCTGAAAGGCTTTCTGACAACTGAAATAAGTTATTCATGCTCCTTGCTAGGGTCCATTACTGTCTCAACCTTCTCCCCCTTTTCCAGGGAAGTATCTTGTAGCAAGTTGAGTGATGAGTGTGGCATGGCCAGGCTGCTGGGGGACAGCCGGCACTTGGCCCTGACAATCAAGGTCGTAGGCCTTTTCCTGGGCCTCGGGTTCTTTCCCAAACCAGCAGGAGGGTCTGGTGATCTCTCAAGCTTTTTGAAGCTTTAATACTCGATGGTTTGGGTCACGTGTTCGAGCCTCTCGGGGGGGCAGAGGAATCAGCATTTTCAAATCACATGATTTCTTATGTTTTTCCTGCCTTGTTTCTTATAAGATATTTTTTATGTAGGAAATAAATAGGGCAGGCAGTTAATTGCGTTTAGCCAAGTAAATAATAAAAATAGCTAATATGTAATACAGGCACCACTCAAAGTGCTTTACAAAATATTGATTCAACTGAGGAAGACACCATCATTATCATTATCCCCAATTTACAGATGGGTAAACTGAGGCATGGAGCAATTACATGGTTTGTCCAGGGTGACACAACTTGCATGTGGCAAAGCCAACATCATGGATCCAAGTAGTTTAGTGCTGGGATCCACGCTGTGCAGCATTGCCTTCCGATTCTATGGTTTCCAGATATGCGCCTGATAAAGTGGCCTTTCTTTGAGGAGGTAAAGCCAGGCGATCTCATTGTATCAAGCTTGGAAACTACTAAGCATCCAGAAGTTTGAAGCCTTTATTTAGAACTGTTTTTGTCCCAGATTCTAAAAATGATTCTCTGATTTTGCCTGAAAAGGTATTCAAAGGTTTGCCTTAAAAGTTCTTTATCAGTCTCTTCTTAACAGATCAGCCACGGGATGGTTTTGAAACACAGAGCACATCAAGGCAGGGGAGAGCCCACTTAACAGAAGCAGGAAAGCAGGCTTCATCCACCCCTGACCCAAGGAGCTGTGCACCTTGGGGGGAAGTGCTTCACCTCTCTGGACCTCAGAGTTCTCGCTTGTAAGATAAAGGAATAAAGACAGATGACTTTGGAGGTCCTTTGCCTCTTTAAAAGAGACTGTGAGTCTCTGTTCTTCCCCCAACTATACGAGTTGTTGGTGATGAAGAGATAAGGCAAATGACAAGCAAGTTTCGACGGTGCTCTGAAAGCAGACACCAGACATGTAAATTCAGATCCCAGGAATGTGAGAGAAAGCTCTGGCATGGCCTTCCTATTTGAATGAACAACTAATCAATGCAGAAACAGCCAGATAATTAAAAGCCACCTATTCATTTCCAGACTTTGCTCATCACAGACTCATCCTTCAAACTACCTCCTTTTACCAAAGTTCATCCCAGACGCAGAAACCGTAGACAAGGAGGGATCTTTCCCCTCCACAATCTCTCTTCACACCCTACTTTTCACATTTGATGACAGAAACAAAACCTTTCAAATATTCCACACAAAATGTCTGAGACTTCCAAAGTTTGTGAATCATAACATATCATCAATCTGTCCAAAACATGACAAATAGATTAGAAGTTCCTTTGTTATACCTCAGTATCTGATGAAGAGCAGGCACTTGACAAATATTTGTTGATTAATAATAAACGTGTTGATGCAAAGTTCTGATTGTTACCAATGAAAAATCAGGCTCCTTCCTATATGTGCTGATTAAACCTCAGTTAATCGCATACTCCATTCATCTTCAGACCAGGCAGTGAGGCCTCCTCAACGTTTACCTCTGAAACTAAGATTTTACTAGAACATCCAATGCCCAGACCGCCCTCCCATGCATGTCACTGAGGAACGGGTGAGAGACATCCAGCACACACACACCAACACCGGAAGTCCCTGATGCTTGGGAAACCCTGAGCTTAGGACCTGATGAGGGTTTGGTGGATTATTCCCCAACCCTCTTACCCATTTGGTTTTGTAATTTCCAGAGGTTGAGCCAAAGGGGTTGGTGAGTAAGTGAAAGTGCCTGGGGGGAGGGGAGGAAGGGCAGGATTTTTAGTGAATTTAGGAAGTCACAGTACAGCGGCCACAGCTACTTTCTCTTAAGAACCCAGTGTTCTCACTTTGAGGGACAGTGGATCTCCATGACATCGCCACCTGACCTGGGAAAAGCCTGCCTTGTGCAAGCCAAGGAACTTGAATCAATTATCTTAGACTGTGTCTTTTGCAATTATGACCCTGGGGCAGAGTAGCCTGAGGGTCTTTTCTATAAGACCTTTCCTTGAACGGTGGCTAACATCCACAGCAGGCTTGAACCACAAGTTAATTTGAGACTCAGTTCTGGTGGAATCTATGTTCAATTATACAGGCAGATCATTGGTTCGTCTAAAGAAACTCTGTGCTTAGTTATCAACGTCACTATCTGAAGGTATTGAGTGACCCTGGACCCCTATAAGGATTTGGGGAAAATGATCTTTACCCTTTGGGAGTTTAAGCACTTCTGACTTACTCCAAGCAACTATTGGCCTTACAAAGAAGACAGGGCTCCTTGTGTGAAAATTTCTAACTGGAAATGACACCTAGCCAAGGTTTGAAGGGTCTGGTCCTGGAATTTCAATTTTGATGAGCAGAGGATGCACATGGCCATTGGCTAAGTTTTCACCCTCAGCTGAGCATTCTTCCTCTCTTAGGAAGAGTCCCAATAACTGTCATAATTCCACCTATTCTTGTATAGTTCTTTTCCATTTTTCAAAGACTTTCCCAGCAATATCTCATTTGAATCAACTGAATTCCAAATCTGTTTAGCTTAACTTTGCATTCTGTTAAAAGTTTTCTCCCTTTTTAGCCAGTTCCGGAATCCCTCTCAACTCTCTAATGTCAAGCACTCCATGGCCTCCTCGAAGCTACCTGGCTTAAGAGGACAAAGGGTCAGGAGCAGTGCTGTCCAGGGAAGCTTCCTACAATGACAGAAATGTTTCATCTCTGCACCATCCAATAAAGTAGCCACTAGCTCCATACGGCTATTGAACACTCGAAATGTGGCTAGTGTGACTGAGAAATTGAATATTAAATTGTATTTCATTTTAATTAATTTACATGAGAACAGCCATGCAGGAGGAGTAGTGCTATATTGGCCAGTAAGGTTCTGGGGACTTTTCACAGTACAGGATAGAAAAGGTTAAACTACTGGTCATCATCACTTAACCTTTTATTTCCAATTGGTACTCATTTCCACACATGGAAATTTAAAGAGTTTTCAGACTTCACAACAAATTTCCATATAATCCACATGGCTTACTGCTAGCGTTGTCTGCTCTCCCCTCAAATGCAAATATGGCTCAATACACTGTGCAGAAGTAGCAACTTTATTCTTCTGTAGGGTCTAGGAACCTTCACATCCCTGCTGGGAGGGCTCCATGCTCTCAGGCTTGTGAATTCTCCACCCTGCACCCACACATCTTGGGGCTTCTAAAGAGCGCCCTTTGTCTCCTTGGCTTGTGTGTCAAGGAGGCAAAGGGTTCTGCTGCATGGCAATTAATCAAATGGCCCACTATTACCTTTGATCTGGGAAAAAATAGTCAAGATAACATTGAAGAGGAGAAAGTGAGAGACAGTGACAGAGAAATGGCTCCGGGGTGGGGGGGGGTGGGGAGAGGGAGAGGAGAAACTGCCAGAGTCACAAGGGGGAAAGGGAAGGTAGAAAGGGGAAGAGAGAGATGGTAGAGAAGAGCATGGGTATTTCCTTTTCTATTCCATATTCTTAGAAAAATCAAACTGTCTCACACCACCGTGACAAGTCCCTTTTCTGCTCTTGGCCATATTCAAGCCACCAGACATCCTAACTCAGAGAAGGGACCTGACAGAGCTCTATTGGGAAGAAATGGGTTTTGATAATACCTATTAATGTCTTACTCCAGGGTCCTGATGACTAGTTTTCACCCAGGTTAAGAGGTGTACCTAAAGGCAGCACTCAGGAAGATGTTGACTAAGAGTGCACTCCAAGAAAAATACAGTAAGCCTGCGGGTCTCTGAGAGCTCCTATAGACGTTTAAACTTTCTTTATCCTGACTGAAAAACCCGAAATCCACGATTAACTGCAGAGAAGGCAGGAACTAGTAATCATTGGTGATTAAATACAATAGCTTGGTAGCAAAACCCTTCTCAAGGCCTCGCAGGGTTTACCTTTATATGAAGCTCTTTAGACAATGGCTGGGTAGAGAGCAGCCCTGGAAGAGAGGATTGAGAAAAAAATGGCATCATTTTGTTCAACTAAAGAGAAATGAAGTATTCAAAACCAAGGGTTTATGTTGGCATTTGTTTTGCTTTCCTGAAAGAAAGGAAGAAAGAAAGAAAGAAGAAGAGCTATAATATGTGTTCTTTTTGTACATCTTAAAAACATGTTAGGGACACACTGAGCTGATAGATATGAAAAATTATGAATATTCCACTCAATAATGAAGCATGTCTTCTTTTCTTGGCCCTTTTTAATGACATTTCCTGCACAATCCATTTTAATCCAATTCTTTGATATTTTAAAAAAAAACGGAGATTCCTCTAACTGATTCATAGAACAAGTTTATTTTTCCAAAGGAACTGAGAAAAGTTAGGTTGGAAGATAACTACGAGCTTCCTCATGAGGTTACGAGTTGGCATTATTCAGAGATGCAAAAAAATTGATCTGCAGTTTTTCTAAAGAACAAACTTGATGATTTCACTCGATTGCCTAAACACACAGACCCAAACACACTTACCCTCTTTACTACTGTGAGCTTGGCTGGATTTGGGGCCAGGCTATAATGTTATAAACGTTCTGCATGAGGAGCCCAACTGTCTCAGGTTCTGTAAAATAGGTCCGGTTTTTCCTCACCAGACACTGGAGTCTGGTTATATCCGTTACAGGTGAATGGGTTTGTTCTCAGCCTATCCAACTCAAACCCTCTAGGAACCTTTTTGAAAACCACAGAACATCATTCCATGCTTGATTTTGCACTAAGATCTTTCAATGGGTTGAAACATACAGCACGTAAGAGCAGGTGTTCCCAGCTCCCGGCCGAGTTCCACGCCTGAGGAGGTTGCAGAGGGCATGCCATTCTCATTAAAAATGCACCATCTCCATCCATGTCTCTTCCTGAAACAAGCTCACCTTGTTTCAGACTGGAGGATGGGGAGAGAGGCTAGTAACATCTTGACCACTTCAGCAACCAGGGGAACAAGAGGAAAGACATAAATTAACATTCACACGTGGCTGTTCTCTAGAAACCCCCAGAAAGCTCCTCAAGTGTCCTGAAGGACAAATCTTGGCCTTAGCCCTTACCTGTTCACCTACATTGATCCCAACATGGGGGAAAACACAATAAGTAACTCCAGTTCCCCTGAATTACCAACTGAAAGTTTAGATACTACATTTTGTGAATAGTTGGAATGGTAGGGCAGATTTCCAAATGCAGAGGGCTCAAAGACTCATTCTGGTCTCCTAACTTACAAATGAAATACAACTTTTGGTCCATCAGTGACTTACACAAACTGACAAAGTAAGAGCCCTTCCTGAACAGCGGCCCCATCAGCTCTGTGCTGTAGCTCGTCTACGGTACAAAGTAACAATGAAACATTGCAAAATCACAAAAACTCACTCCGTCCATTTGACTGGGATGTCACACAGCACTGAAAAAGAATACCTCCTGTCAGAGGTCCACCCACGGCCTTCCTTGCAGACTTGTGGGTGGGGGGTGGGGCGATCGTGCAGGCCTGGAACCCTACACCCTCCACAGCCAACTTGCTTACACCAGAAGCATTTCTTCACATTGGTCTGGTTAGCTGGTGCCAGGCCTTCAAAAATAAGAGGGGGAGAAAAGGATCATTCCTGTCAAAAGAAATACATAGTGTTGTTTCCAAACACTTCATTTCTTTGACACTTCATAGTACTATAACAAACAGAAAGGGGGGGGGGGGCGGCGGCTGCTCCACTAAGAACATATAGGAGAACATCAGAAAAACCACATGAAGGCAAGAAATTAGAAGGCACAAAATTCTTTGTGGTTTGATGAATATTATTTGTTCTCAGAAATAATCAATAACACTTATTAAGTACTTACTATGTAACAGGCATGGGCATCCAGTATCTCACCACTTCAAATACATATTGCCCTGTGAGGTAGGCATTCGGTCTCCCTTTCACGGCTGAGGAAAGTCAAGCTTTTGTCCAAAGTTGCAAAGATGATAACAGAGAAAGGCAGGATTTGCACCCAGGTAGTCTGACTCTGGGGCCTAGCTCTCCGGCACTCTAACAGCCAGAGTGCCGAGGGCTCCCTCTAACCCAGCTGACTTCTTCGGAGCAAGAGATGGTCTTTTCCATGTCACATTTCATAATCTACCCACCGTCACATTTTTAGGAAATCCATCTCCCAGAGGCTTTTCACTTGCTCCCTCCCCAGGATGGAGAGAGAAAGGACCATGTCAAGGGGAGTCGTCCAGACAAGAAATCAGACATCGGTCACAGGTGGCCAGCACAGGTTCATAAGGACCAGGTCAGGCCAGACGAAGGCCAACCACATTTTCTTTTTAATAAGGTTATTAGTCTGCTCAACCAAGGGACATGCTGTGTCTGATTTTCAACAAGATGTTTGGCCAAATCTCTCAAGATATTCTGTGGACAGGAAGGAGAAAGGCAGAGACTGGAGTTTTGGCAACCACCCTCCCCAGGGACAACTGGTGGACGGATTGATGTTAGTCTCAGACATCGCTGCCCAATATTTCCATCGAGAGCCCAGACAGGCTGAAACCCCACAGATGCTCCCATTGCCCTTCCCTTGATAGGTGTCTCTGCCAGTCCCATCCACCCATACGCATGACCTGCTCCCCTGGCCGTGGTTTCTTTGTCTCTGGTACTGGACTCCTGTGATTCCCCAGCCTGGAACTCTCTTCTGTCTCTGATGTCATAGCTTTCACATCTTACCTTAGAGGTCACTTCCATAAGGAAGTGTTCCCTAACCACTGCCCACCAAGGCCGGATTAGATGTTTACCTCTGGACCTCTCTCCCCACTGCCACGTGTGCCCAGTACATGCCATATTGACCTCATCATCACCAGGAAGGCACACGTTGTTGGAGACTAGTTTCTATACCTCTTTAGACCATAAAGTCCATGAGGGAAGGGATACGTCTGTCTTCATCATAATATCCAGTATCATGATTAGCATATCATAGGTTTTCAATAAATATTTGTGGAATGAATGATTGAATAGAATCAAATAATCTTGGATTAATAATAACAATCTCAGAATCCAAAAAAACGGTCCCATTATCTGGGATGGTGGGGTAAGTCGAGCAAGATTAATTTCAACTAGGATAAACGTAAAGTAAAACACATGGGTGTTAACAATGACAAAAGAAGTCATGAATGAAAACTAGGTGAGGGAGGCATGATTTTAGCAGCACATGTGAAAAAAACTTGGGATTTTAATTAACGGTGAGTTGAATGTGATTGGGCCACCCAAAAATATCACACAGTTTTAGTCTTCATGATTAGGAGCCAAGTGTCTAGAAGTAATGAATTCCAAACTGATCAAACCACACTGAGCACTGTGACTATTCTAGGTGCCATATCTTAATACCAAAGATGACCAAACAGACTGCTTTTGGAGGAAAACAGTCAGAATGAAGAGAATATTTAAAGCTAAGTTATACAAAGAATAGCCAAAGAATGTTGGGTTGTTCAGTCTAGACCAAAAAGAAAAGAAAACAAAAAAAGATTTAGGTAGAGGACATGATCACTGTCATGCGGAAGGCAAATGAGACTTGTTCTCTCTTGAAAGTAGGACCAGCATCAGTGGTAGGAACTACAGGTGGGCAGGAGAGATTTTTATTTCCATGTAGAACTAATTGTAATAGGATCAGAGCTGGTAGAAAATGGGTGGAGCTGAGGCTCAGGAGGTTTGGGAGAAACTCTATCCCTAGAAACCTTCAGTCCAACAAGTCTTCAACCAAATGGATGCACACTTGGCCAGGATGTCAAATTGAGGATTTTAAGAACCAGGTGCAAGTTTCAACTTGACATCCTCCACCAAGCCTCTTCCAGATCATTCAGAAAAGGGCCTGTGTGGGCCTCCTATTCCTGCATTTCAGTAACATCCTCAGATTCACATGCTTGAGGCAGCCACATTGCTCAATCACACAACCCTGAGCTGTTTTACCTCTATTTTGTTATATCTCACCTTATAACGTAGAGCCTCATTAACTAAAAGTTAGGGGACCTGGTTTCTAGTCCCAGATCTGCCTCTGATTAGCTGTGGGCTTATCATCTTATTTAAGTTCAATTTCTTCGTCTGTAAAGTTTGGACTCATCAGTCACTTAGTTATTTCCACATTAAAGTTCTAAAACATCACTGTTTCTCAGACTTGGTTCTTGGACCAGAATCACCAGAATCACCAAGGGAGCCTGTTTAATATATAGATATTTGGACCCCATCATAAAATCTGGGAATGGAATCCAAGAATATGAATTTTTAATAAAGCACCATACATTGTTAACATGTTCACTGACGATTCTGAAACAAAAGAATTTGTGTTCCCTTGAGATCGGAAAAACAAATAAGCAGAACTCAGGCACAGAAAGGTTAACTCGGTTGTCTATACCTCATAGTAAAATCTGAATTATTCCTAGAAGAAAATAATCAGGTTATTTCCTGTTTTCTTCAAGGACCTGAAAATTTAAATGACGAGGTGGTTAGAGAATGAGAAAAATCTCCAAGACATGTCTTAGTAGGGCTGGAGAAGCCCTAAACCCTCTCTGGTAAGGAAGGATTCAAAGCTCAGAGACAAGAGGCAAAGCAAAGACTCCAAAGCAGGTGAGCACAACAATAGGCCCAACCCCCGACTGCAGGGACCAGACCACACCTGTCAGTAAGCTCTCCCTGAACCCACTTACCCCTCAGGAGTCACATGACTCAGGGTTTGAAAAACTGGGAAAATGGGAAAAGCGAGGGAGGGTCTTAATTAACAGAAAACCACCCTAGGAAAGCAAGCCCAGGAAAGCAAGACTTGCACATGGAGCAATGACTCTATCATAGGAATGTTCATTATCCAGAAGTAGCTCTACAAAAGCTTTGCATTTCATTCCCCAATTTCAAAGTCCCAGAGAGCTGTTTTCCCAAACTTGCCATGAAACTCTCCTGGTTTGAAGACCTAGTGAAATTAATCCCATGTAGATGTGAGATTATCTCCACTGGCGAGTCCACTTTCTTCTATATACTTTCACTGAGGTTTTCCCAACACTGAGAATTACAGTGTACGTTTTCCTTAATCTCTATTTAAAAAGCACATGACATTACTGATTTTGAAAATGCTGGTTTTGTCCTACAGTTTATTATCCAGGCAAGCACCCTGAAGTAACAATTTTACTAAGTCCGTTGCTTGCATAAGGTTCACTCTCTGATATTTAAGCTGAAAAATCCCAGATGCTGGCACATTCAATATTTATACATTTAGCAACAACTTCAGACCCTGCCTCTCCAGAAGCACTCCCTCCCCAAAAGCAAATCCACGAATGCTCATCATACATGTAAATATTGCCTAATATAGGGTTTCCAACTGTTCAGATGAGGCACATTGAATGAAGTTACGACCACAGGTTCATGGTTAAGATCACGAATCTGTCAAGTACTGGGGTCTTGTACAAACCAAAACAACTTCGATGCCCCTCTCCCCTTAAAAACTATAGAAAGGCTTTACATAAATCATGGGTACTCGCTAGGCATTAAGTCCTTATCACACTGAAACCTCTGGTAACATTTCCTTAAATGATACTTCTACCTTTCAGCTCTAAAAGTCACTTAAGTGACTCCACCAAATCAGCTATGAAGGAAATAAACTCTAGGAAGACACCTCAACGTAACACAAACATTCTTTTTTTTTTTTTTTAAAGATTTTATTTATTTATTTGACAGAGAAAGACACAGCGAGAGAGGGAACACAAACGGGGAGTGGGAGAGGGAGAAGCAGACTCCCTGCCGAGCAGGGAGCCCGATGCGGGACTCGATCCAGGGACTCCAGGATCATGACCTGAGCCGAAGGCAGTCGCTTAACCAACTGAGCCACCCAGGCGCCCCGTAACACAAATATTCTTAATGCTGAGAAGTATAAAGAAGAAATCTTGCCTATGAGAAAAGCCAATTTCGTATTCCTATCAGAGAGTCATCAAGTAATAACTGCTGGAAAAATAAAATACCTTACCCAGAAACAGTCGAATTAAGCAGATGGATTTTGACAGGATCTACATAATTAAAGTTTCCACTGCAGCTTTAGAAACTCCTGTTCTGAAACCCATTTTGTCAGCCAATGCTAAAGAATGTTTTTTGGCTCAGGAACATAAAATCCAAATAGTCCCAGAGGAGAAGCTGCGTCTCAGCCTGGACACCCTCAGACAATGCGTTTCAAAGAACAACTCTTTTGCCTAGAAATGGATCTTGTCATTGACATTGTCATGTTAATTGGCCAAATTCAAGCACAAGTCATCTCTCTAACCAGCAATGGGAGGATCTTGGGTGGACTGTTTTAAAACCTTTTCCTAAAGGAAAAGAGACATGCTAATAAAAAGTCAACCTTGGCATTTTAGTCCTTAACAATTAAGAACCCAAGACCAAGGGTGCCTGGCTGGCTCAGTCAGTAGAGCATGTGACTCTCAATCTCAGGGTCATGAGTTCAAGCCCCATGTTGGGCATGGAGCTTACTTAAAAAGAAGAAAGAAAAAAAGAAATTATCAATCAAGAGTGAGGATTGAATGAGAACCCAAGACCAAAATGCTTATTGTTAGCTGCTGCTAACCAAGAGGACTTCCTCTTTGTATTCTTTACTAAACAGTAAGAAAAGACACCCAGGAAAACCTGGGTGGTGCATTTGGTTAAGCTTCTGACTCTTGGTTTTGGCTCAGGTCATGATCTCAGGGTTGTGAGATGGAGCCCCACACAGGACTCTGAGCTGAGTGGAGGATTCTCTCTCCCTCTTCCTCTGCCCCTTCCCCTCCTTTCTCTCTCTCTCTCTCTAATAAATAAATCTTAGGGGAAAAAAAGAAAAAAAAAAAGCACTCAGACCTCAAAACTCCATATACTACCAAGTGATTGGAAGTAGTAAGAATAGATTGCTATGCACATAAAACCCAAAATCTTATATCAACCTTCAGATTTCTTCTGAAGCAAATTTCATTCCATACCTGTTCACAAGGAGCAGAGATTTATGTTAAAAGAGAGAGATTGAGGGTCCCATAAAGTTTGGCTCCTGAGCTGTAGGCTCTATATAAGTAACCAACTGAAGGGTGCTGTGAACAAATGCAGAAGGCAAAGCCCTCTTCGAGGGATAAAAAGCACAATTCCCCCCACTCTACTCTCCCTACCCACAAAAACAAAGCTATGTGAACCACATTCTTGAAATGGGATTTGGATTTCTGGGCCTGAAGGTAAGGTGTTGTGCTGCCGAAACCAGCGCCATTTCTGACTCATTCCTTTCCTGGCTGACCCTGACAGAGCCTGAGGAGGATTACTTGGTTTCTGGGGCTCTGTAGCTGGAAACCTGAAGGCTCTATTTTGCCATTTATGGATGAGAAGGGTTTTTTTAAAAGATTTTATTTATTTATTTGAGAGAGAGTGATAAAAAGCAAGAGTGGGGCGGCGGGGGGGAACAGAGGGAAAGGGAGAAGCGGACTCCCCACAAAGCAGGGAGCCCGACGCAGGGCTCCATCCTGTGACTCTGGGATCATGTCCTGAGCCAAAGGCAGATGCTTAACCCAGGCGCCCCGAGAATATATTTTTGACAGATCTTTTCTACTTGGTTCAGATCTACTACTGAGGCCATAACTTTTAAATTGGTTAAAAGAAATAAATTATATAATTGGGAAGAATAACTGGAAAGGTCTACTCCACTTGGAAAGAGTAGATTTTAAATACTTGAAAACATGTAAATGTTGGTTGTATTACCGCTTCTGTAAAACTCATCCCATTGATTTGAAACTCACAAGCATTTGTTTGGAGGAATCACTAAGATATTCTCTTACCCAACTGTCTACAAGGACCTGGTGCTAGCAAGTGTACAACACATCTCTTTGGTTTAAAAATCAGACTTTGCTGGGCCACTAGTGTTGTGAAAGAGTCTTAACATCTTAGGAATAAACCTGAAGACTTAATCAGTATATACCTGAGAGCTAGAAAAGTCCAGGAAATTGACTCCCTCCCCGGAAACGAGCAATGAGTAAAAATCAAGATCTAATTCAGTGACCTGGAAGCCAGCACTGACTTACCCTGGGGAGGCTGATGGGGCTCTGTAACCAGGTCCAGGATGATAGGTGCTTTGGACATTCCTGACAGGGCATCCACTTAGGTCTCTTGTGAGAGTTGTGAGAGCTGGACACATTGTGGCCCTGCACCCCCCTTCCCCACATAGATTGGGGGCCCGCCCAGGAAGGAAGGAGCAGAGAAAAGTCTTCAAGGTTTGGGAAGGCTACAGAAGTTGCTTGACTCACAAGTATTTACAATAGGAAAGATATATTGTGTTCTGAGTTGGGTACAATATAACTGATGTAGAAACAGAAATGTGAATATAGAACTCTACCTTAGCACAGGTTCTATGCATTGTTAGAAGAAACCAGTAATTCCCAAGGGCTGGTCCAATTTTAAAAATCACTCTCCCTTGGGCACCTGAGTGGCTCAGTCAGTTAAGTGTCTGCCTTCAGCTCAGGTCATGATCCCAGGTTGCTGGGATCGAGCCTGGCATCAGGCTCCCTACTCAGCAGAGAGCCTGTTTATCACTCTGCCCCTCCTCCCTGCTCTTGTGCGCTCTCTCGCTCTTTCTCTCTAATAAATAAATAAAATCTTTTTAAAAAAATCATTCTCCCTTATCCTATCACCCTGTGCCCCTATACACATATTCACATACACATACATATGTATTTTATACAAGTAAAATCAAGTTGAAGAACTATAGGTCCAGTCCTACTTTAAAGCCTTCAGGGAACACCTAATCTTATCTGCTTCTGTGACCAATGAGAAAATTGAGGTCAGAGACATATTGTGACTTGCCAAAGATCTAGGCAAGACTAGAGCCCAGGTACCCAGTCTCTTAATCCAGCTTTTTTTCCAATCATACTAGCTAAAATGTTGGACAAAGGGCCTCAGCACAGTATTCGGCATCATGACAAGCCATCCTCCCAACCCCTTCAGCACATGTGCTCACCCGCCAGATCTTTCGATGGCCTCACCCCACTATACTCCATCCTTTCCACACCCTCACCTTCAGCCAAGGTTTGTCAACTGAGAAGCCAAGGGTTTCTCAACTCATTTCAGCAAAGCCACAGAAACATAAAACTAAGTGGCACAGGAATGGTAATCAGAGTCTGGTGGGGCTGGAAACACTGTGTTTGCAGGAGGAGGGGAGGAGATTGTCGGAGATGGATGGCGATGGAAGATGTTTTGAGGATAGATGGCAATGGGTCTTGAATGTCTTACTGAGAGATAAGAAATAAATTAGGAACCTTTTTAATGCATGGGCCCAGCCTGCTTAAAAAAAGACTTATCCAGGGGCACCTGGGTGGCTCCGTTGCTAAGCATCTGCCTTTGGCTCAGGTCATGGTCCCAGGGCCCTGGGATCAAGCCCCGCATCAGGTTCCCTGCTCAGCGGGAAGCCTGCTTCTCCCTCTCCCACTCCTCTGCTTGTGTTCCCTCTCTCACTCTGTCTTTCTCTGTCAAATAAATAAATAAATAAATAAATAAATAAATAAATAAATAAATAAATAAATGTCTTAAAAAAAGAAAAAAGACTTATCCTTCATGACAATTGCATTTGTTTCTTTCTGTGTTTAATGTATATGATCCCACTAGTGTGGATGCTCTTTGAGGACAAGAACAATGACTATCAGGTTCAATACCACCTCCCCAGTGGCCAGCAAACTGACTGCCATACACAAGTACTACAAAGATATGGGTTACTGAAGGAATACAAACACAACTACAGACATGCAACTCCCCTTATACTTGTTACATGTGAGCTCTCTTGGTCAGTGGCCAACATTTATATTTTAGGAAATAAGGATAGCCCAAGGGGTGCTCCCCCTGGAGTTTTTCCCCACCAGTTACAAGAATAGCAGGCAGAGCTCTATATTCATATTTCTGTTTCTACATCAGTTATATGGCACCCAAACTAGGATACAGCATATTCTCCCTGTTGTAAACACTTCTGGATCAAACAACTTCTATAATCTTCCCAAACCCTGAAGACAATACCAAGAGGATGGAACAATGGCCTGGGAATGAAGAAGCTTCTCCTGCTGGCTCACTCTCTGACTCACACCTGACCAAGGACAAATCACTTAACCTCAGCTTGCCTTGTTTTTACTGTATGCAAAATAGAGCCGATAACAATATAAGCCTCCTCCTTCCCTTGGAGGGATATTCTGAGAATTGGGGAGATGCTATCTTGGAAGTGATTAGAGCTCCCAAGAACTGGGCTCTTAATACAGAAGCAGTGTTGTTCTCAGGTTGTGCTACAGCTGCTGTTTTTCTCATGAAAGGTCCATATTGTGAGGCCTTGTTGGCAAGGAGAAGCAACTGTTGCTATGTGTTGACAGAATGCTACAACAAGCAGGAGGGCAGGCACCTCAAGAGTTTAATGGTTCTGATTTCATTCATTGAATACCTTCTTCCTCACCTCAAACCTCAATCTCCATTATTCTTTATGGATAGGTGTTGTTTTTTCGCTTTCCAACTTTCCTTAGCTGCCAGGACATCTGGAGAAAAACAAAGCTGGTCCAAGACATATATTTTTTTTTTCTCGACTGAATCAGAGAACCACAAGGGGAGTGCTGTTTCTTGAAGAGTCACCCAGTTCATTCAATTTGACAATCAAACAATTTCTGAGCATTTTCTATACCGAGGCTATATAAGGACTGTTTTCTGAACAGGTGTATGGTCAGATGGCCATGCATGTACTTAAGGAGAGCAACAAGACAGAAAAGTCACTGCCCTGAAAAATCAAGATCATATACAGATTATATAAATAAAACATGGTTTCTGCTTTCACAGAGCTCAGAGGCAGCAAGAAACAAACAGTTCACTAAAGGCAAATTATAAATAACTTGTAAGTAAACTTGCCTGAGAGTACAGAGCAGAGAATATGTAATTCTGAAGCTGAGATTAGGAAGAAGTATTCAGAAGAGAGCTCTCAGGAAAAGCAAGTTTCTCAGCAATGAGAACAGGGTATGCAAAGTCCCAGAAACATTAAACTGAGTGAAACAGGGATGGTAATCAGAGTTCAAGGCATGGGAGCACCATGGGTTTTGGGAGAGTGTTGAATGGGGTTAGAGTTGATAGGAATTTTGAGATAGCTTATCAAGGGTTCTGGAATACTTGCTGAGAGCCTAGGAATTCATGCGAGCAATGGGAGGCATCACACATCTTGAGTTGGCCAGTAGGATACAAACTACACTTTGGGAAATGTGATTCCTGGAGTCTGGGAGAACTCAGGAGGACTATAACAATGATTCGGGAGGGACATGGTGAATAGCCTCTGCAAATAGCTGAAGGTACAGAGAGGGAAGAGGGCATCAAATGGACCATGGTTGCCTACAAACTGGGTGGAGTTCTTGAAGGAGAAGAAAAGGAGAACTGTGGTCAAACTATTCCAACCTGCTTACACTCTCAGCCCAAATAACCACTCTCCTAGGCCAAGACCTGTGGCCTCAAGAAGAACCACTTTATGAGTTTTAGCATGAAATCCTTACTTCTAGCAGAGCAAGAATATGTTCCTCTTTAGATTGAATCATTACACCCAAACCATGTCCATGGGGGTCACAGAATACCAGTAGCAGGAAAGATGTGAAAAAGGAGATGAAACAAAGAAGGATAGAGAAAATAAAAGGGGAATAAATAGGGAGGCATCTGCCAATCATGTCTCACTCCAGTTGCCTTGCCCAACTCTAGGGCTTAGAACATCATCTAAAAGAAGATCCCCAGTTTCCACAGCCTCGAGACAAAGAGCTGTTGCTTTTGGCCTCTCAGTGGATAACAACTTTTTGGGATTTGATTAGAGCAAAAACCTCTGTAAGCACCATCACAATATCTCTCACTTGGAATTGCCAGTGATGGTAGTCCTTACTCCAACATTTGAAATGTCTTAGTAATAAATAAATTCATTCATTCATTCATTCATTCATTCATTCACATGGTTTGACTGCCCATTATGATTATAAGTTCCTCAAATGTATTAGTTCATTCAACATTCAACCACGTTTGTTATATGGGTACTGTATACTAAGCCCTGTCCCAGGCTTTAGAGAAACTGAGGTGTACAAAACAGGTGTTATGTCATAATCCCTGACTCCATGTAGCTTGCAGTCTGATAGGGAAGACAGACATTAAAGAAATATTTAAACACTTTAATTACAATTCTGCTATGAGGGAATAGTATGGGCACTATAAAAGCAGTCAGATTTGGTCCCATCGATCCCCATAGACTTGAAGGGTGGGAGGAATTTGCCAAGCAGAAAGTGGAGGGAAGAGTATTCCAGGTAGAGTCAAGAGCTACATGAGGGCCTGAGATGGGCCTCTGGCATGACAGAGATCAGAGAGGACAGTGTGGTCAGAACCTAGTAAGCAAGGAAGAGAGCAGAAGCAGGTGAGTATGGCAACTCACAGAGATGACCCTTTTCCATGTCCTACAATTACCACCTTAGCACCTAGCAAAGCAAGCCTCGAGAACATATGAATAAATGCAGCTTGGAGTACTAAAGGTATACTCACCTACTGGCACCCCCCCTCCCCAGCATGGAATTCATCTTTACTGAGTAGTGTGAGGTTAGGAGAAATGGTTTCTGCAACTTTGCTTATGCCAAGAACGGCCTTGTAGAACTAGAAAATTCGCAACGAAGATATGACATGATCTGTTTTACCCACTTTATTATTCATCTGTCTCATGGCAGTAAAACCAGTATTGGAGTTGCTATTGAGGTGAAGACTTATGGAAGACTCCATAAAAACCAAGTATAGGTAGAAATTTGGTTTCGAGGTATTGTGTTGTAGTAACACAATGTATTTCTCATGCAACTTCATTCTAGTGAAGAATAGAAGACAATAAGATCAAACTCTGTATAACAACTCACCTTTCTTGAAAGCTTAATTTCCAAGTAAGTTTATAGATATGAAAAGGAAAAGGTAAACAAAGGGGTAGAGAATTGTATCAGTGCAAATTCCAGGGAGAAACAGAATTTGCCCACAGATGATTCAGATGAAGAGATGGGCATGACAAAAATATATCTACACAGTTGAAGACAGAGTTAAGGGAAGGAATGAACTAGGGGTGTGCAGCCTGCCAGGGATAGAAAGCATGGAAAAAGTTCCCCAGGACTAGGGCTGAAGGGATTCAGAGAGGAAACAGTGGTACTGGTGTCCAGGGCAGAAGCTATCGTCGTGCAGGAAGAAGCTGGGATGGAGGAGGAAAGACACATCCTGAGACTTCTCTCTCTCTCTCTCTCTTCAGGGTCCCTGCAGTGCCTCCAGTTGCTGAGCTGAACTTGTTACTTTAAATGTTCATGAATGCTGAAACTAGTCTGTGAATGCCAAAATGGGTCAAATCAAACCAAAGAGGCATCCTTATCCAACTGGAGCCTCTCTTTGACTTTTTAGGGTCAGAATCCTTATTGGATTTATAGTTTGATTTTCCTTGGAGGGAGAGAATGGTAGGAGAGAAAAAAGGCAGGAAAGAACACCCTGTTCTTAGAGTATACAACTCCAGTTCTAGATTCAAATGAAATCAAGAATACAGGGAAAGACAGATAAATCCAGACAAGCATGGAAGTGTTGAGGAATATAATGCCAAGCTTTCCATCCATCAGTGACAGCAACGAGCCCAGGACTGAACCGTGTGCAGAGGACTTCTCAGCCATGGATACACCTCCTTACCTGGTAGTTAGAGGAGATGCCGGGTGCTAGGTGTCATTTGAGGCCAGCAGTCCATAGGGAGATCACTAATCTATAGAGGTGCCGTAACACAATGTGACCTAGCAAACTGATGTCAAAAAGGACTCTTAATCTCTATTTTCACATGCATAAGTAACTGTACGCTGCATGTCAATGAGTTTTCCCTAAGCAGCCAGGCCATTGAAAACCATTTATGTGGTACTGGGTATGTATTTTAATGGCATTAGTCTAAAGGTCAAGCAATGCAAAGAAAAGCAGCCAGGAAGCCGGCCAACAGCTGAGGCAGGTAATTGAGCATGCAAAAGCACTCCCCTACCATCGGGGTTAGTCAGATTTTTGTTTTTTTCTCCAGTGCATGGTGTAGAAATGGCATTCTTTAATTTTCTCTTCTCTGTTTATGTTAGAAAGCAACCATCAAGATACGGATTATCCTTCTAGAAATAATATTGCTATTGTCGATAGTCTATCAGCAAAAGCTGGGCTTTCACTGTCAAGGAGAGTCAGGGAGAGTCAGGTATTAGCTCTCAGAGCAAACGTCCAGGATCACAATGAAGACTGGAACAAAACCGAGAACGGAGGTAGAGCTTTGAAAATACGGGATTTCCCAACCTCTAATTCCAGTTTAGAGACCTGGCAGACCGGAAGTGGGTAAATACTTTAGTAGTTTATTGCAATGACTGCTTGCTGCAGCCATAGGGAATGACATCCCTCTATCCTTCCGTCTGTCTGTCCATTCATCCAAAAGAACATATATTGAACACATGAATAATAGTGACAATAGTATGTATCTAGAATATCATTTATTTCTCATCCCGTTCCAGAAACGGAACCTACTGATTTATATAGATTACCTCATGCCATGCTTATAACAGCCCTGATATTCCTACTGAATGAAAGTAGAAACTGAGACCTAGAAGAAATTAAGTAAGGCTGCCCAAGGAGCCAGAGAGTAGAGACTGGACCAAATCCAGGCCTGATCGCCAGGTCCAAGCTCTTAAGCACAACACTGGTCTGCTATCTTATTTCATGCAAGACCCTGCTAGGAGCCACAGAAGACACTAAACAGAGAAAGGCACTGCCCTCAGGGAACTTAGAGTCTAGTAGAGGAACAGAACAACAAAAGGAACTAGGAAATACAGGTGGGAAAATGGCATTTTCCCCAAGGTTCCCAAGCTCAAGATGTTCTGGAAACACTTTGTAGAAGGAGCATCTGAATAAAGTCTTTGTTATCCATGCTATTAGGTCAAAAGGAAGTGTAAAGAACTTTTTAGAAATTAGAAATGTATCTCCAGTGACATGCGTGCACACGCATGCACATGCACACACGTGCGCGTGCACACAGGATCTTTGAAGATGACTAAAAGTTATTTCTCTGTAAAAGGTTTGTTTAAGCTAATTTCAAAATGGCTCTGTATTCCTTTCAAATACATCAGTTCACTGGGAGTTCAGGTTAGAAGTATGTTAGAGGGATAGGGGAAGAACATGCAAGATTTTTTAGATTCCCTCGGAGAACCACCCACTTGGTAGAGGCACTAAGGTACTTGTGATGAGCCTCGCTTTGTGCTATAGATACTATATCATTTTACCCTCAATTTGATGAAGCAGTTCCTTATTCTCCATTGAATGATGAAAAATCTCTAAAAAATTAACTAATTTGCCCAAGTTCATGGAGCTATAGTCATGACGCCTAGCATTTGAGCACTGTTCTCTCTGACACGCAGCTACTAACTAACCGGTATTCATCACGAGTCTGTAGCTTTCATGCTAACTAGGTAGGTAGCTCAGCCTTCAAGTAAGCACTAAGAGACTGCTGAACTGGGACATTTTCCCAAACTCTTCCTTTTCCCCAAGGGAATCGAATTGTTTTTGGTTTTGTTTTTTTAATGAAGAAGGAGAAAAAGAAGAAGGGGTGGGAGGGGGAGAAAAAATAAATTAATTTAGGGTCCGGAATATGCCAGTCATTCATGGTGCTAATTTATTTCCCGAAAGTAATATGCAGGCAACATTTCTCAAAATTACCTAACTGTAAAGGGTCAAATGTTGATCTTTCAGGAGCTCTGCTAGAGATGGAAGGGGGGAATACAGCTGTCAGAAAGACAAGATTAACAGAGGCAAATGCCAAAAGCCCATAAGAAAAACCAACTATCCCCCCAAAACTTCCTTCAATGTATGGAAAGCTGAGGGCGTTTGCCCTTCTCTAGTGAGTCACTGGGGATATTGTCGCATCGCTTATCAGAGGAACAAGCCGAAGGCAAGAGATTCTGCCTGCAGAAGGGAAGACTAGATGCACAGATGTTGAAGAGGCCGTGGGTGCCTGATGACATTTAGCCCAGAGTAATTCAGAGGGAAGCTCAGGCCCCTACACTTCATCAGACTTGCACTATCTTTGGAATAAAGTTCTATGACTGGTAGCTAAGAGCTTCTGAGTCCCCAAACAAGAGCTTGTGGAAAAAGCAATAATTCTCTAGACTATGTAAACCTCTTCTTGGAAATCAAAAATCTTCCAGACTAACATTTCCAAGATATTTGTAGTCGATAACAACTGGCAGACAAACCTGCAGTGATTCAGAGGGGTGGACTTGGGCTTGCCTCTTCCAAGATGCAGGGAAGTATTCAAGAATTTCCTTTAAGGGAGCAGAAAGCTTCTCCCAAGTAAGAATACAGACCGCTAGGAATCTGGGCTGAGAGAAAGAGGTAAAGATATGATCCAAAGGTTTATGTGTTCCACTCTGGGTGATGGAGTAAAAGGTCATTTGGAATGTTCCCAGAAGATTGCAATTAATAAAGTTCATTCCAAAACCGGCATCTTACAGGTCCCATATTGAAGGACTCTCAAGGTGGTCAGAAAAGAGAGGCACCGTCTGATAATCAGCCAGGACAAGGAAAACACCATATTGAAAAAATATGGCATGTGAATTGTTCCTCTCTTCTTGGGGGGGACAGGAGCAGCGGGCAAAATGAACTTTAGTCATCATTAAATTATCCCAGAGCAGGCACACTGAGCAAGGGTCAGCCTGGCCTGAAAAGACCTACCTATTGAATGGTCCAGGGAGAAAACCAGAAAGGTACCCACTGACTTGCAGATCCATAGTTTAGAAGGTCTGCTAGGGCAATTCTGTCTCTCTTTCCCATTCCCTCTGTTGGTGGCCTTCACAGCAGGGTGCAGCTGCTGGTGGCCAGGACCCAGGCTGCACCTCCCTATGGCCCCTGAAGCTTCCTCCTGAGGCTCCCTCTATGGGCATGCTTAGTGAGTGGATATGCAGCAGCCAGAAATGAGTGAGGATATTTCTGGAAGTGCCCACGGTTCTTGCTCTGCTCCCACTGTTCTGCTCTGGGCACTGAACCCATCTCAAAAGACGAAAAAGACACAAGAAGGAAGAATCTGCCTCACTAACCGGGACACTTCCCTCTTTTAGCTCCCCATTCCCTATCTGTTGGCTGCCCTTCTTCAGGGCTGCTGACCTCTGGCAATGGACTCTTCTGCTGAGACCCTTGGCGCTCCTTCCTTCACTCACTCAGCTGAAGAACTAGAAAACAGAACAAAGCAAAAATGCTTGTCATCTGGGGGCAGACAGGAAAATTCTGTCCTAATTCCACCAAACCTCAAGTACAGGTGAGGAGAGGCACAGGATGACACAGGAGAGCCAGCAAAATGCCCCTGGGTAAGACCCAGCCTCCAATACCAGTTTGGTTCCTAAACTCTTGGCACCTCTCTGAGATAAAAGTGGATAGCATTCAGAAATGGGGGTTCCCAAAGACTGAGAAAGAAGTGTGGGCTTTTATTAGTTATTACTGAATATTTATGTCCCATTTATCACTGATTGTTGGCTATGAAAAAGCCAGATAAAGCAATTTGGCCTGGGGCTCTCACGAGTAACATGCCAGCCTATCAGAGGCCCCATTTCTGAGGGCTCTGATTGAGACAAAGGTCCTTTGTAAACTCTAAAGCCCCAGAGCACGGGCTTGGAGCTGTGTTGCTGCAAGCAGAAGGAAGAGGGAGAGAAAAAAGGAAAAGACCATCTTTTGCTTTTCTCAGCAGAAACTTAGTATTGAGAGCAGGGACTTGTTAAAGGAAAGGGTTGCCAGGGAATGATGAGGACCAGGACGTGCTAGAACATCTTTCACAGATGTCCTCCTGGGACTGATAATTCAGCTCTGACAGGGCTCCATGCTTTAGTTTTGAAATCTCCAAAATAAAGAATGATTTGGAAACCTCCAAATACAGGTGCAGAACAAGATATGAATTTCCAAGTATGCCACTGTGCAGGACCTCTGTGATTGTCTCTCCCAGATCTGGAGAGGTTAAAGGCCTTTCTTTCTCTTTTTCGGAGGGGAGTTGAGTAGAGAGGAAGAAAGAAACTGGAAGAGAATACGTTCAAAATAAATCAAGAACTCTGTTGATTGTTCTTAGTCTGGAGAGAGAAGAGTCACTCTTTCGTGGAGCCAGTGCTCACTGAAATAGGTTCCCCCAACTTGGGGGATCCCCAGAAAGGCAGATTATCTGCTTGTGGTACTTTATGTGCTCTGTTCCCCTTTTTTTTTTTCCTGAGGGGATGGACCATCTAGGATAAACAATCAAATTCAGGCCAGAGAATTGGGAGCAGACAAGAGAATTAGGAACTCAAGGCCCAGGCCATGAGTATAAGAACTAAGATAGATTGAATGTTATCATTTTCTCATATTTATCATTTTTATTAGCACCTTGCTATTTCCTGATAAAAAGGCTCCCTGAAAGCCACTCTGGAGTCTCCATCAAAGGCAGCAAAATGGATCCAAGTGTCCCATTAGTCATTCAAATCATCGCCCACTAGACTGTTCCCCTGAACAAGTATCAGGCAATGAAATTTTAATTTTTCTTTTTGTCCAAAACTGTCAGACTATACTTGCATGGTTTTTAAATTCACATAGTATGACAATTAGCAGTCCTCCAACTCACTTCAGCCCTGTCCTCTTGCTCCCCAGAGGCAACCACCTTCAACCCATTGAGCTCTTGCTTCTCATAGGCACTGCTATATTGAGAAGCAATATGCTTACCATGCTATTTCTTAATTTATTAATGTTAAGCATTATTTATTGGTTTCCTGCCAAAAAAGATAGGAACTTTGTTATTTTATATATACATATTCAGCTTTCCTTCTCTCATCACCCCAAAATAGCAATATTATAACATCGTTCAGTTAATAGCAGTGTTCACATTATAACTATGCAAATATTGTTCACCATTGATATAAGTAGTACACTGAGCTGGGATCTCCTTTCTGGTGTACCCTTCATACCTCCCAGAGAACCAACTTTGGAAACTTTTCTAAGTTCTGCAAGAAGAGATGTCCAGTTCAGCCTCTTTGCTTCCTCATAAACGCAACAGTCCCCTCCTGAAACTCTGCCTTTGTTTGCTTTTCTCTCCTGCCAGCTGTCTTCCACCCTCCCAAATCCCAGACATAACAATACCTCATGTTCCATTTCCTCCACAAAGCCTCACCCCTCCACTGCTCTCCTTCCCTTCTAAATGTCTGTATAATTCACAGCCTGCACTCCGCCATTTGGCTGTGTTATGTCTTTGCATTATTCTTGCCTCCCTACTGTAAGTTCTCTGAGGGCTGGTCTTCTGCCTTGTACCTCCTCTGTATCCATCACCCTTGGGAAAGCCCCTCTACAGTGTGATTCTCAGTGCATTCTTTGAAGCTGTTCTTCAGGTATTATGGAACTATTTCTTTGAAGATTGTTATTTCTGCCAGGTAGGAGTCCTCAACATATTCTTTGTGACAATCAGTTTTCTCTTAAGCCTTCCTACCAAACAGAAATGATTTGATCATAACCCAGGAGGAATTGCAACCAAGATAAAAATCCTCAAAGCCATCATTGACAGTGTATTCTGTCTTAACTGCCCCATGTCTAATCAATTACCATTTTATCCCACACTGTCTCCTATATGTGCCTTCTCCTTTTGTTTTCACTGCTTCTCTCTCTCTCTCTCTCTCTCTCTCTCCCTCCCTGTCCCCCATTCAGGTTTTCATTTTCTGTGGTCTGGACTGTTGTAATAGTTTCCTGAATCACCTCCTCCTTCCTGTCTTTCACTCCTAAACCCACCTGCCAGATAAATTTTTCTACAGCAAGATTCATTTCTGCAGCGGTTCTTCATTGCTCTCTTGCCTTGCAGTCCGGACCTCTTGCTTGGCATTTAAAACCTTCCCTCCTATTACTCTCATCTCACCCTCTACATTGCCTCCAGCTGGAGGACTCACTATGTCCTAAACATACTCCCATGCTTTTTGGCCTTAATGTCTTAATATCACCAGGTGGTGATATTCACCACCTGGCATGCTTCTCTTCACCATGCCTGCTTTCTTCTCCACCATGAAGGCTCCCCTGCTCTCCCCAGCTCAGCCAGATCTTTCTCATCTCTGAATTCCTGTAACTTTTCATTCCTATCTTTCTACAGGGGCTTGTTACATTCCACTTTTTATTACCATTATTTGTCGGTCTATCTTAATCTCCCTGACTAACATGAAAGATCATGAAGGGCCAAGACTTGGTCATTTCATCTTCCATTCTCCACAAACATGGCAAACTGTACAGATTAGGAGAGGCAGGGGTTGAATAAATGTTTATTAAGTAAGTGAATGAATGAAATAAAAATTCATCTTCTCTCTTGAACCTATAGATCCTTCAGAAGACCATTCTGATTGTCTTTACTCTCTCTGTGGTGAGTGGCAGGGATGAGTTTCAACACCCAACTTCTGGTGAGTAGAGGAGTCTAGCTAAATTCTGTGGCTTGCCAAAAAATTATGTTCTGGCATTAAGTCGAGTGCCTCCTACTCTGATGCACAGCCCAGGAGGTCACACTATTTTCCAATCCAAAAACCCTCTTGGGGATGGGGTTTCAACTCAGGGAGACCATAATTCAGAGCTGTCAACACTCAGATTACCTAAACCTCACAACTCAGCTCTAACTGCAAAGCAGTGCTCTTCCCTCTGTAAGTGGAAAAGGAAGTCTATGTCTATTTTTACAGAATTGAGGGGGAGGCAAGAGGAAGCATTTCATTTAATTTCTATTTCTTCTCTTGGCCTCTAACTTTCTGGCCAGGATTTTCTATTTCCAAAGCTTTGTATTATGTAAACATAGGAGGGCCTTCCCAAAAACAGAAGCAAACTCTGCTAATTTCCAGTCTCCCTTGTGGTATTCTCAGAAGTCCTGCTAAGCATCTTGATCATAGGCAAATATGTCTTTGGCTACAAGTCACTTGTAAGCAGGTAATGGCCAACCCTGGGTCAATAGATTCATTTGATTCTGTGTAGCCAATATATTTACAGTACTCCTTAGTTGAAAACTTTTCTAGAGAAAAATGATGTTGTCCATGACTTTTCTCTTAGGCCAATTTACACAAAGCCAAACATGTTTCCATTGAACAAAGCCTGCCAAAGTCAAGAATAATTCTTAGGGAAGCTTCTTGTAACCCATCTCACAATTACACAAATAATTAAGGCAAAAAGTGACTTGAGAACTACATCATCCACATCTTGATGCTGTATAGACTATGTAGCCTGAACTCATTCTAAATGGAAGACTATCCCTACCTGCTTCCCCTATTAAGGAGATGTGGCAGAAGGTAGACAAACACACAGGTGCAAGCTCCAATGAAGACTATGTCATTTTTTAAATCATCCAACACAAACATACCTTTGAGATTGCTACCAAAGCTGGACAACCTTCATAGTTCTGTATCAAACAAGGAAGGCTGGGCCCATGCCCTAGAGATCTAAGATCTAAGATTAGAAGGCTCACCTTGATGCGGCAATAAATCAGATGAAATTATAAGAAAACAAGAATTATTTTTATTTTCCCTACCTTTATCCCACATCACTCTACCCTCAGGGAGAGAATTTCTGGAACCAGCATACTATAATGTAGATGAAGTACATTAGACACCTTGGAACTATTCTAGATTCTTAGTCTTCCAGCCCACCAAGGGGCGGGGGGGTAGCAGATGGCACAGGACCCAATCTGTTTTCAAACATTGCAGTTGTGAGTGGAAGCAGGCACTTTGGACAGATTCCAGTTGGTAGAGTCAATGAAGAATAACATAAACCTCAGACTCCCCATTGGTAAAACAAAGGAGGTTGGGTGAGACATTCCCTAAAGTCCCTTCCAGCTCTAATATTTTATGATTCTCAGTGGTAAAAATTCAAGGATTTGAAATGACCAGTCTCATTTCTCCCATTAAGCTCCGGGTGAATCGAGGGCCAGTATTACATTGCATCATCTCTTGTACAGTAATATGTGAATGACATTACACAATGCCCGCTTTTATTAATGGGAACACTCTTCCAGCAATAATGCAATACCCTTGAGCTCATTCTGGCCTTCTTTGTTAGTACCCAACCCAGTTGCATTGTCAGGAGCTACAAGAACATGACATAGATGTTGGAAGCAGGAGCAGCTGAAGAGGGCAGGCACATAAGGGAATGACACAAACTAACAGCCCATCGTCTTGTTCATGCTCACAGTGGACGCTTAGTGAATGCCTGGTGACTAAGAGTGAGTAATGTAGAAACACTAGTGGACTTGTTAACTGCCTACAGTCAACACCTTTGCACCTTGCTATTTTGCTGGGGCTGAGTCTCAGCGGGGGTGGAAGGGAGGGAATTTAGATTTAGGAGTACTTTTAGAGTTCCCTTATGCTGGGGGCTCTCATCTATTGGTCTCCTGATTATATGGGATGGATTTCTTCCATTAAATGTATATATATATATATATTTAATTTAAATATGTATTTAAATTAATTTAAGTGTATATAATTAGATATAATTAACAAATCATTAATAAATATAATTTTATATATATTTATATCTCCCATTCCTAAGAGATTTGACACAGGCAAAGTTTGAGTCAAATCTACACACTTGATTCCTGATTTGGACTTCTGTCCTAAGTCCCTGTCAGCTCTCTAATGCAGGATACACTAAAAGAAAAAGCAGAGATCCTCCAGTATCTCATCATGTCTCTTCCCTGCATGGCTCTAAACAGCTTTTCTTGCTTCTCTCCCTTGGAGCTTCCTTGACCCCCTGAAACTGCCTGCAAACACCCACTCCCCTACCCATACCAACAAAGAGCAGTAGCTTACAGCTCTGAAAGGAGAGAAAGAGCATTCTATAGTCTTAGACAGTATGATCTTCCTTCCACTCTTTACAAATGTCTCACCTCCCTGATCCTGACCTCAATAAGGGGTTGAGTTCAGCATTGCCTTTTAATAGCCCTATTAAGCTATTTGTTTCTGGAAAACACAAGTAGCCAACACCTATCCTATGCATGATACTTTTCTCATATAAAAATGAATCCTCTATGGATCCATTTTCACAAGACCCTTCTTTGAACTGTTTTACTGGAATTGACTTACTATTATTTGCTGCGACCATCATTCTCTTTCTTTTGGTCCCTGAGTTCCAGGTAGCAGCATAGGGTAAGAGCCAGGCAGGGGCCATGGGGCAAAACAAAACCAACTGGTCATATAGAAACTATGTTTGAGGAGAAATAAACTTTGATAATAAGCCACTTGCTATATGGAATAAGAAGAATGTTAGGCTAGAATAAATTTTCTGTCCATTTTGCCCTACTGTCTTTCCAAATCATATCAGATTCGTAATGTCAGAGTAAGAGCTAGTTAACACTTAACACAGTGTGACACCCAGCACAGCTCCTTCCTCTGAGGTTCTGACTGATTTCTCTCTGTGCTCCTTCCCCCTTTGTGGATGTTCTCCTCTTGTCAACTCATATTTCACTACTTTCTCTTTAAGCGTATTGAACAGGTTGAGATCCCTCAGCTATAAAGGTGTAGGGTGCACTTAGCCTTGGACAAGCTTGGAGGACTTTTCTTTTTAGGGATTTAAAGCTGACATCTTCCATGGAGCCAGTCATTTGCAAACCGTTCACTTCATTTGTAATTGAAAAGTAGTTAACACTGAACCAAAGTCTCTGCTTAGATGTTCATACAGATTGCCTCATTAAGAGATACTTAAATTTCTACACAGCGAGATATTTAAATAATCTGCAAGAAGTAGAAACACAAAACCTAGAATGGCCACTTATGTGATGAGGCTGAGGTGAAGCACCCAGATGAGAATTCCTGTAATTTTATAAGTTGCACAAATTCTTAGAAATTCCAGAGGTGTATGAAGAAATGGACCTCAATAGGTCCTTTAATAAATATCTAAGGCATAAGTTATGGTTGCCTGTCAGGGAGCAGGTCATGGGGAGAGACCTGAGTTGGTGCTACTAGTTCTCTCCAGAAGGTTCATGGCCTTGTCACCATCTTTGGACATTTGATCTGTTTTGTCCCAAAATAGTTTTTAGAATCATCGCTAGGAAATGTCAGGTAAACAAGATCACCCAGGCTCCAAGACGTGACTTTGGAGCCAAGTGATTGGACCTAACCATAATACAGGGAAGGTTGTCCAGCCAGCTTGCCCTTGAAGACATGTGACATATCTGACAGAGCTGTTTTGGCTTTCAGATTAAAGGGTTCTTCATTTTAACATGACTACAAAAAACATTAAACTTTCTGGTGTTTCTTCTTACCAGGGACGATGAACCCCACCCCTCTTTACCTCTTTCCTCAGGGTCACCTCCTCCCTGAGTGGTTATTGTGCCTCCCATCCTTCCTGGATCTCAGAGTCAGCTTTGAGTGTGGTGAAAGTCAGAGATAGGAATGGGACAGTGATAGAGTATAATGTGGGGATAGGGAAATGCTGCTTGTCTTACTTGATAAACAAAACATTTGTAAAAATTGCTTGTTAATAGAAAGCAGCATTTTAAAATTTTTGCTACTTCCAAATGGGCAGCATTAAGATGCTCTGCTTCTTGCTAAACAATCTGTGGGGCCAGTACAGTGTTCAGAGTCAGCACTTTATAGGACAACAAAAGCTGGTATCCAAGCAATATCCCTTTTCTCCACACCATACTACTATAGGACTTTGAGCAAGCCAGTTAAAAACACCTCTCTTTTCTCCCAAATTTTGAGTGGTTGGAAATATAAACACTGGAGTCTATCTGGATATTTTTGCAGATTAAAGCTAGTCTTGGAAGTGTGAATTAAATGGGCAGCCACAGTGGTTTCCTAATTCATCTAAGTAAATCAGACCTACCCAACCAGGCACTGGTAGAAGTGGACAACCTCAGGCTTGTTTCCAGGCAGACACAGGTGGCTCACCTCCTGGCAGAGGAGGAAATGAGCCTGACCTAAGAACAGATGCTCTGAGAAAGTGTGGGGAAAAATATACCATGCTTACACTAATTAAAAGGAAGCTGGAGTGGCTATATTCACAATAGACAAAGTAAATTTCAGACCAAAGAATATTACGAGGGATAAAGATGGTCTTTCCTAATTATAAAGGAGTTAATTCATCAAGAAGATATAATAATCCTAAACATTTATGCATCTAATAACAGAGTTTCAAATTATATGAAACAAAAGCTGGTACAACTTAAAGAAGAAATCTACAATTATAGCTGGACCTAAACACCCATAACTCAGTAATTGATAGAACAAGTAGACTAAAAATCAGTAAGGATATAGAATAGGTGTCAGCAAATGAGTCTTTGGATCAAATCCATTTCATGGTGGGTCAAATACAGCAACATCCATTTATGTATTTTCATGCTACAACTCCAGATATCAGTAGCTGTAACAGGGAATGTATGGCTCACGAAAATGAAAATATTTACTACCTGGCCCTTTACAGAGAACGTTTACTGACCTCTAGACCTCTGATATGTAAGACTGACAACACTATGAACCAACATGACATAATTGACATTTGTAGAAATTTCCATAACACAGAAGAACATACATGTTTTTCTTTTTTTTTTTAAGATTTATTTATTTATTTGAGAAAGAGAGAGGAGAAAGCACGTGGGGGGAGGGGTATATATATAGAGAGAGAATCTCAAGCACATTCCCCATAGAATATGAAGCCCAATGCAGGGCTCAATCCCAGGACCCTGAGCTCATGACCTGAGCAGAAAGCAAGTCGGACTCTTAACCAACTGAACCACGCAGGTGCCCTGAACATACATATTTTTCAAGTGCCTATGGAACGTTTACCAAGATACATCATATTTGGACCATACGGAGGTTTCAATAAATTTTAAGGATTCAAGTATTCAAAGTATAATCTCTGACCATAATGGAATTACATTTGAAATTAATAACAGAAAGCTGTCTTGGAAATTCCCAGATATTTGAAAACTAAAGAACTCCCTTTAAATATCTCATGAGTCAAAGAAGAAATCACAAGGAAAAATATATAACATATTTTCAATTACATGCAAATGAAAAACACAACAAAATTTGTGGACTACTGATAACACAGTACTTAGGAGGAAACATAGTGCATAAAATGCCCAAATTAGTAATTTTAAAAGGTCTTAAATCAATAAACTAAGTTTTCACATTAAAGAGCTAGAAAAAATAACAATTAAACCTAAATTAAACAGAAAGAAATAAAATCAGAACAGAATTAAATGAAGTAAAAAACAAACAATGAAAGCTAGTTCTTTGAGAAAAATCAATAACATTTATAAATCTCCTGCCTGACTGATAAGAAAAAAAAGAAAGACACAAATCATCAATGTCAGGAATGAGAAAAGTGACATCACTACAGACTTTACAGACACTAAAAAGATAGTAAGGGAATAGCTTGAACAATTTTATGCCTACAAATTCAACAATAAAATTGCACAAATTCCTTGAAAGATACAAACTCCCATAACTTACTCAAGAAAAATAATCAGAAAATCCCTAAAACTATTTAAAAATTAAATTTGTAGTTTAAGCTTTTCTCACAGAGAAAACTTCAGGCCCAGGTAGCTTCACTAGTGAATTCTATCAAACATTTAAGGAAGAAATTATACCAATTTTACATAAACTCTTACAGAAAATTGAAGATGAGGGACTACATCTTAATTTATTCTGCAAGACTAATATTATTCTGATACCAAATCCAGACAAAAACTACTGGAGTTTATCCCAGGAAAGCAAGGTTGGTTTAACATTCAAAAACCAATCATGTATATTAAAAAATATAAAACATCATGGAAAGAAATTAAAGAAGACAAATAAATGGAGGGTTATAACTTGTTTGTAGGTCAGAAGTCTCAGTATTGTTCAGATAAATTTTCCCACAATTGTTCTACAAATTAAACACAAATACAATAAAACCCAGCAGGCTTTTTTTTTAATGATCTATTATTAACAAATATTATCTAACACTTTTAATCCTCATAAGAAGTCTATGAAATATGAATTATTATTACTCCCAAAGTGAGGTCAAGGTTCCATGCCCAATATTTCAATGAGTAAGTGGTAGAACTGTGATATGAACTCCATTTGACTCCAGAATTCATGCTTTTATTAATCACTCCACCATATGTCATAATGTGCTTTCCAGGAAAATAAAACACCAGGTGCCACAACTCTGAAAGAAGGCCAGGAAACCATTTTAAGAAATCTAATTTAGTAAACAAATTAACATTTTAGAAATTAAAGAGATGAAGATTAAGAATAACTTTTCAACTCTCTGGAAGCACCCACATTCTTTAATCTTCATTCATTAAATATGTATTGAGTGTTAAGTATAAGACCTGCTTCTTCATTCTTCAACAGTTTACATACCAACAATTGATATGTGACCATCAAGTCATTGAGACTCTTTATTAGAAACAAAACTCTTAGGTTAGTGTAGACTAATTTAAAATAATAAATGGCATTGCTGTTTTCTAAAAATCCATTTATTTTACAACCTCAGATTGGCTTTCTCCCATTCTCTCAATTACTTCTGAGCTTTGACTTCACCAGACTGCATAAAGTATATTTTCAATATAATAAAACATAATTCTAGCTAAGCCACAGAGGAGAAATCTGTCCAAGTCATTGGCTATTATCACAGTTTTGTGCTTAGTAAATATATATATATCAATAAATAAATTTAGTATGTCAGAAACAGAGCTTGAGGCCTTAAAGGGAAGCATATTTCATAAAGTAAATAGTTAAAATCCAGTATCCATTTAACTTTAACTCCATAAACCCTTATTCCATATATCTACAGTGCAATGTACAACACAGAAGTCCCCCTTATCCGCAGATTCACTTTCTGTAGTTTCAGTGACCCCGCCATCAACCAAGGTCCAGAAGCAGATGATCCTCCTTCTGAGATATTACCAGAAGGTCACTAGTAGCCTAACATTACATCACCATGCCTACATCGTTCACCTCATTCCACCTCATCACGTGGGCATTTTATCATCTCACATCATCACAAGAAGAAGGGTGAGTCCAGTACAATAAGATATCTGGAGAGAGAGAGAGACCACATTCATGTAACTATTATTATAGCATATCATTATAATGGTCCTATTTTATTATTAGTTACTGTTGTTAATATCTTACTGTGCCTAATTTATAAATTAAACTATCATAAGCACATACGTATAGGAGAAAACATAGTATAGATAGGGGTCATACTACCTCAGTTTCAGGCATCCACTGAGGGTCTTGGAACATATCCCCTGTGAATAAAGGGAAACTACTGTAGAAGTTGTTTCAACCAACCTCTACTTAACCAGCCCACCAAATTAACTAATGATCTCCATTTCCTCAATAAAATCTGACTGATGACCAGAATATGCTGGATACTTGGAACTCCAGACAACTCTGCAGCATGCACTTCCAATTAAGTTGTCTGCTTACTGAGAGTCAATTGTAATTGTTCTCAAATCTATTCATGCTGGTTCTATTTGTTCCTTGACTTTTGAAATTTAATCAAGTATTATATAAACCCATGTGAGTACACTATGAGTGCAAAAAGAGTATTGTTTCTATAAAAATTTATTTGTTTGAATTGATAAGTATAAAATTTTAGAAGTTTTTCATAAAATTACAGATTCTGAAAGAATTCTTTACTCATCACACAGCTTTGCTAATGTCTATAAATTCCTTAAAGAACCCACTTTAGGGATAATGAAACTTGAAAAATAGATGAAGTTTATGCAAGAAAGATGACAGAAAACTACATAAGCAAGGACATATAATCAAAGATGAGGCCATGACCCTGCACGGAAGATTGCCTAAGAGTGTACATTTATAACATTTTAAGTTTAAATGAAATAATGGAAGTGTATGCCAGTATTATTATTCCTTGTTCTAACTTTTTAATTTAACTCACAAACTACTAGTTTTAAGAGCACAGAATAAGAACAGTTCTACTAGATGAATGCCCCCCAGACCAATTCTAGATCAAATTGTGAATTAGGAGAATTTTTTTTCTATTAGAATCACACTTCATCTGACCTGCCTATTTCTCTCCCCAACCCCATCCCCCATTATGCAAATGGTACCTATTTGGTCTAACTTAGTAGTACTAAAACTTGATTGAGAATCAGAATTATCTGGGGAGCTTTAGAAATACAGATTTCCCCAGGAGCTTACAAGCAAAGGTATGCACGTAAATGAAAGGTAAGGCCCAGGGATCTGCTATTTATAAAGCTTTCTAGATGATTCTCATCATCAGCCAGGTTTGGGAATTACTGCCAAGTCACACTGAAGAGTAAATGACGTAGTAGCTTTAAAAATTACCTGGTAGAGGGGCACCTGCGTGGCTCAGTCCATTAAGCATCTGCCTTCAGCTCAGGTCATGATCCCAGCGTCCTGGGATCAAGTCCCGCATCGGGATCCTTGCTCAGCGGGGAGCCTGCTTCTTCCTCTCTCTGCCTGCTGCTCCCCCTGCTTGTGTATGCTTTCTCTCTCGCTATCCCTCTCTCTGTCAAATGAATAAATAAATTCATAAAATTACCTGGCAGAACAAAATGACAAAAGAGTTATAGATGTATGCAATTGACATTTCATCACAAAATGTTTGTGGTTTAAAACAAATGCATGGGGGAGAAGACTCTGGAAGGATAAAAATAAGCCTCTTAGTCTCGTATTTTAGGATGATGTTCCACAAAAGTTAAAGTGGATTTTCTGTAATTTGCAAATTGTGAATCTTTGAAAAGACATGATTTTTAAATAACTTTTAACTGTAGTAGAGCTCTTCCTTCAGAAGTTTCCTTCCTTCAGAAATTTCATGTGGAAAAAAATATTCAGAACAGAACAAAGAGCACTATTGCAGCTGATGCTGGAGGTGGGGAAGGGTCTTGTCCATTTAGCACTCCCTCTTCCCTTGTGGAGGCCCCCACAGAGCTTCTTGGACCTCTAGGAAATCATGGGCAACATTTTGAAAACCACAGGCATCACCAAATTCTACAGAGAATCGGAAGTTCCCTCAGGATGCAACACTAGATCTCATCATCCAGTAACAACTCCCTTGACCCAACAGCTGCTGTCAGAGTGTGCCATCAGAAGACCCACACTGCCAGACTCCTGGCTTAAAGATTTGCTTCTCCTGCTGGCTCCTGACTCCCTACTCCAAATCTGCCTCATGGCTTTGGTTTATTGAAAACTTCTCCTCATGGATCTTGTGCACTGCTTTCTCTCTGTACCACTCCACTGTCTCTTATATCTCTTGTTATCTCTCACAGTCAGATGCCCAAAGAAGCTGATTGTGGTACCCTGTCCATATCCGGTAGTGTATCTTTTGAGGCAGAGCTGTTGTGTCAAGCTATCTGATGGGTCACAGGCCAAGTATAGATATATGAGTATCTTTGAGTCAGTTGCTACTCCCTAGGGTATTTTGTTAATGGTGCCGGGGTAATAAGGTCATATGATATAAAGTATAAGGATTTTAAATGGCTTTTTTCAAAAGTGAGTTGCAGGTGGCAGGTTCTCAGATCAATATGACAGTACATGGGGTGTCAGAATCAATCAATAAATATAAATTTAAACCACAACATATAATAAATAACTATAATAAAGCTGCAAGTCCAAACTTACCTGAGCTTATAATAATAATATTACCAAATTTGAATGAAAGGATAAAGACAGGAGGAAAAGGATAAAAGTATAATTGTGAGTTTTTAACTGAATGGAGATTTCCCCCATTTTAGGCCACCGTTGTAATATGAATAACTTTTAAAATATGCATTCATTTAAAAAGAGGAATCCCTCTCCATTTATTTCCACTCTTCCTTACATTAGGAAAATCCAACTATTTTTCAATGAAGAAAAAATTTGCAAGCATACCTTATGAAATATGAAGAATCGTGGGACTAACTGACCACTTCAGTGATTAGGAAAAGTGTAAACTAGTTTAAAAAGCAAATTTTTCACTGTTCTTCATTAAGGTTTGATTACCTTGCCCATTAGCATTTGGCTGTTATTATGATTGTGAAATACTGTAGATGTTACCACTAATGGATAAAGAAAGTTGACATGGTTATCTTGATTAACTCATCAATAATCATTTGGAATAATTTTTCTTCATTCGGTGAATGGATCATTCACATGCCCTATAATAACTGTATACATTGAGGTGCAGGAAATTAGCATAAAAATTATCTACCCTGGAGAGCTAGTTTCCACTTCTTTTGTTTTTTTTTTTTAAAGATTTTATTTATTTATTTGACAGAGAGAGAGAGAGATAGCGAGAGCAGGAACACAAGCAGCGGGAGTGGGAGAGGGAGAAGCAGGCTTCCCACCGAGCAGAGAGCCCAATGTGGGACTCGATCCCAGGACCCTGGGATCATGACCTGAGCCGAAGGCAGATGCTTAATGACTGAGCCACCCAGGCACCCAAGCTAGTTTCCACTTCTAATACCACTAAAAGTTAGTTCAGACTAACATTTGAAGGCTTTGTCAACTGAAAAGAAGAAAGGATTCCTTGGCCATTTTTTTCTGTCATGCTATTATATACACAGCTTTTCATTTTTAGGGTCCCCCGCTTATTATAAGAGCAAAAATTAGAAATGTAACAGCATTCTTAAATCCTCCTTCTTGCTACTTTCTTCCTGCTAAGACAAAAACATTAAGCAGCTCGGGGCACCTGGTGGCTCAATCGGTTGGGCTTCTGATTCTTGATCTCAGCTAAGGTCTTGATCTCAGGGTTGTGAGCTCAAGCCCCACATTGGGCTCTGTGCTGGGCGTGGAGCCTACTTAAAAAAAAAAAAAATTAAGCAGCTGCTTGAAATTCTACAACAATGTAATAGTAACTTTCTGTAAATAGAATATTGCACAAAGATACTATTCCACAGTTGTCTTCCTCAGATGAAAAAGAAAGAAAATCGTGGCTTTTTGATCCCCATTCTCAGAATGGTATCGGGATTTTAAGTGCATTTACCTTGTTTGGGCTTCATGTCTTAGCTACAGCCAGAACAACTTAGAAACACAAAACTTTGGTTCTAGAAGATGTCTCCTAGATCATTGGATCTTATCCAGAACAGAAAACTGAGACTATGTGTTTTACCCAAAGTCATTTATTTAGTAAACCACAAATAGGACCTCTCATCTGAATCTTCTGATTTAAGTCCAATAATTGCTTTTTTATATCACAGGGCATTACTATCACAAATACCCCGAAACTACCATCAATGCAGACATGGAAACAGTATAGGAAAGGTGGGTAGGGGACATAGGAGGAGACTTCCAGATTATTTTTTCCTCTGTGGCAATCTCTTCTTAACCAGTTCTCAGGAACTCAGACAATGACTTCAGTTGGCTTATCTCACAGAGGCCTTGGCACCATGAATCCATTTGTTTTCAGGCACAGGTGAACATATCAAATACTGACTGACAAATCCTATGGGATTTGATTTCTGGTCATCCTCCCAGTCAGAGTTTACCTCAGTTGATTGACGTAGGTGATAACCAGTCCAAGATCACTGGTGCAGTTCCTCCATGGACAGGCAAAGTTCTCAAGGAAATTTAGTTCCAGAACCACAGACTGGCCACAGACTCACAAACATACCTGCTAGTTTACAATGGGGAGAGGATGTGAGTGGGTCAGTGGCTTACAAACAACTTGCCATTTCATGACAATTGGCCTTGATCTAGGTATACTGGGTATACTGATACTGATACCTTTGGGGTTTTGGAACTATTTGACAAAATCCATAATGCTAGAACTTTGTAGCAAGCCCTACGCAACAGAAATGTAATGCAAACAACACGTGTAATTTTAAATTTGCTAGTTACCACAATAAAAAGGCTAAAAAAGAAATAGGTGAAATTAATTTTAATAAAATTTATTTAAGCCAGCATGTTCAAAATAATGTAATTTCAACATGTAATCAACATAAAAATTATTATTGAGATTTTTACATTCTTGTATTTTCACTAAGTCTTCAAAATCCAGTATAGATAATTTTATATTTACAGACTATCTCAATGTATATGCTCAGAAATGCTTTCATAAAATTTACAGTTAAAAAATAAATCCCTTTCCCAAGTTGTTCTAAACATACTTAAAAGTTTTCCAACCATTAATCAATTATCCAAAAATCAACTCCCTTTAATATTCACATCCAAATTGACAAAACTGATTCTTTTTTTTTTTTTTAAGATTTTCTTATTTTTAAATAATCTCTACACCCAACATGGGGGTCAAACTCACAACCTCGAGATCAAGAATTGCATGCTCTACTGACCAAGCCAGCCAGGTACCCCAAAACTGGTTCTTTTTTAAAGAAAATTTGATTTGACTTTGAAGCAAAAGCATATCAGTTTTATTTTTTTTTTCTTCTTTTTTTTTTTTTTTATAAGTCTCTTCTTTTTTTTTTTTTTTTTTTTAAAGATTTTATTTATTTATTTGAGAGAGAGAGAATGAGAGAGAGCACATGAGAGGGGGGAGGGCCAGAGGGAGAAGCAGACTCCCTGCCGAGCAGGGAGCCCGATGCGGGACTCGATCCCGGGACTCCAGGATCATGACCTGAGCTGAAGGCAGTCGCTTAACCAACTGAGCCACCCAGGCGCCCCAAGCATATCAGTTTTAAAACTACATCTATCCAAGTTAAGTAAATTCACCTCTCCTGTGTCCACTCATGATTATTAACATGAAACTCAAAAACATATTTAATAAATTGAAATACAATTCTAAATTTATCAATATCAACAAAGTATTCAAATTTCCCTTGTACTGTTGGCAGCCAATTTTCATGAAAATGCTCTTCATATTGATTCATGTTATAAAAATGTGTAAAATCATTATTATTAATTTGTATTAGGAAAAGTTTCCATTTTGACATAATTGTTCTGCCTAGCTAGGTCACAAATAAGTTTTTCCCTTTCCTTGGAGCTAGTTTCAAATTTAACACACTCATATGCAGTGTGATATCACTTGGAAAATGTAAATTATACTGTCATTTGCATCTTCTGTTCCAAGAAAATCAGAGTTGACCATATAGTAGGACTGTAAAACTCTTCCATAACTCAACCAATGAGCCCTGGCAAAGAACACAAGATCATTAAATTCATTGCCTACTCTTTCTTTCAACAGTTCCATAAACTGCTGATGATTCATAGCATTTGCACATGTACATTAAAGGATTTTAACAACTATATGCATAACACTGTCACAGGTTTTGTTTTAGCAAAATGAGCACAAAGGTTTTCTATATATCATACATGTCATATAAAGGAAACATCAGTCACTTGTTTTAAAATTCCAGTAAATTTGAATTTTTGATCTGATACAGTTGAAGCACCATCCATTATGACAAAAAGTAATTTTTTCAAATCTAGCTGAAACTGTTCTTCAACAGTTGTAAAAGATTCAAAAACTATGTACATCATGAGTTTGATTTTAGGTCACAAATTGACAGTATTTCTTTGAGAGATAATATAACTAAAGTATTAATTGGGCAAAGTCTCTCAAGGTACCTAAAAGTAAAGAAAAGTTTTTACAATTTTTACAATTTTGAATCAATTGATATTTTATATTGTTAGAACGGTCATGTTTGGGCAGTTATTTTGGTGCCCTAATTGAAGATTTTTCACATTTTGTAAACTATCTTTTTTAGTCTTTTCCTTATAATTTCCTATCAAAATTTCCATCACTGCAATAATAACTTATTTTACCATCTCTCCATCTAAATCATGTGTGTGTGGTGTGCATTTATAAGTGTGCAAGAGTGCAAGTAGTTTTATGAGCTGGCTAAAGTTATAGCTCAGATCATCTTAAACTCATTTTTTAGGAGCGCTTGGGGGACTCAGTCGATTGGATGCCTGACTCTTGACCTCAGCTCAGGTCTTGATCTCAGGGTCATGAGTTCAAGTCCGGAATTGGGTTCCATGCTGGGTGTGGAAGCTATTTACATAAAATAAATAAATAAATAATTTTTTAAAACCTCATTTTTAAATAATTTATTGGACATTGAAGTCTGATTTTAGGTGCCTCCTCTCATCAATTTTTTTTTTAACTGTAAAGAGGAAACTTCTTACAAAATTCACTATGCATTTGCCAAAAGTTTCATAAATTGTCCACCTCATTATGTTAAAAAAATAAATTCTGTCACAAAAAAACAGATTTTTTACCTTCCTCTGCCACAGCAAATTGCAACCGCCATTCACTGCGAAATACACAACATACCTTCTTTCAGTATCTTTCTTCCTCTGTCGTTTACTATTTTTGCATTTCCACTTGACTCTCCATCAGTAGTACATTTTCATTTTTAATTTAAAGTTCATTCACATTTATTTTAACTAGAAAAAAAACTGAGTTATATTACAATTAAATAAGCATTTCAATTTATGAGTATTACTGTAACTCATGCTATCTGCATACAACATCCAAATAAACACATTATTGTTTTACATCAAAGCATAGAAAAAAAATTTGAACTGCAGCAATCTGTTGACACCAACTACTTGATTATATATCATGTGTGACACTAAGCATGACACATGTACCCAATACCTGCACTATGAAAAATGTCTGACCCAATGCAGTAGGTAGTGAAACGTAGCCCTACCAAAATAATATTTATAGGAAAATACACTGATTTGGTTTTTAAATTTAAATTATTAAAATTAAATTAAAAATTACATTCCCAGTCATCCTAACTACATCTCAAGGGTTCAATAGCCACATGTGGCTGGTGGCTACCATTCTGGGCAGTGTGATTGTAGAGTTTTGTGGACTGTATACCCAGTTTGAGAACTGATTCATGTTTGCTGTTGTTGTTGTTGTTGTTGTTTAAAGATTTTTATTTATTTATTGAGAGAGATAGTGATAGAGAGAGCATGAGAGGGGGAGAGTCAGAGGGAGAGGCAGACTCCCCGCCGAGCAGGGAGCCTGATGGGGGACTCGATCCCGAGACTCCAGGATCATGACCTGAGCCGAAGGCAGTCGCTTAAACAACTGAGCCACCCAGGCGCCCCTCGTGTTTGTTGTTTTTGTTCGCCTTTCTTAATAAATTCACACTTCAGCTTAAGTTTTAAAGGCTTTAAACTTCTCCCATGGATCTTGCTTGCTTCTCTGGAAGCTGCCACTTGTTGAGGATTTGGAGGTAATTGAAATAGCGTTCAGGCTTTCATAAGAGAAATGGAAAGGAATGAGAAAACATTTACCACTCACCTGTGCTTTCTATTTTTAGAACATTCAGAATTGGTGATATCTTCTTTTAAAACTGTGGGAAATTAAAACAAAAAGAAGATGGCTTTTTAAAATGTAAGCATCTTAGGATGCCTGGATGGCTCAGTTGGTTGAGCGTCTGCCTTCAGCTCAGGTCATGATCCTGGGGTCCTGGGATCCAGGCCCAAATTGGGCTCCTTGCTCAGTGGGGAGCCAGCTTATCCCTCTGTCTGCCTCTCCCCCCCTTGTGCACACGCTCGCTCACGTTCTCTCTCTCTCTCATAAATAAATAAATAAAAATCTTTAAAAATAAATAAATAAATAGGGGCACCTGGGTGGCTCAGTCCTTAAGTGTCTGCCTTTGGGTCAGGTCATGATCCCGGGGTCCTGGGATCGAGCCCCATATCGGGCTCCCTGCTCTGCAGGAAGCCTGCTTCTCAATCTTCTACTCATCCTGCTTGGGTTCCCTCTCTCGCTGTGTCTCTCTCTTTGTCAAATAAATAAATAAAATCTTAATAAATAAATAAATAAATAAATAAATAAGCATCTTTTCATTTGTTAAATTAGTAGAAATCTTTTTCTTTTTCTTCCTTTTTAGAGAGGGAGAGAGACAGGGGAGGAGAGGAGGGGCAGAGGGAGAGAGAAAATCTCAAGCAAGTTCTATACCCAGCCCGGAGCCCACACGCAGCTTGATCTCACAACTGTGAGATCATGACCTGAACTGAAATCAAGAGTTGGATGCTTAACCAACTGAGCCATCCAGGTGCCCCCAAATCTTCTTATTTTTCTTAAACATTGAATTGCTTATTATTCTATTAATAGGATACCCTAGCTTTTGTAGCTTCAGGTCACTTTCTTCCAGCTTAAACCCCACTCCTTCTTTATCTTTAGTTCTTTGGACCTATTCCTCTCCTGCCAACAAGAGCTGAAAGTTTCTTGGTGACTTTAAATAGCAGTGAAAAAATAATAAGCATACTATTTGGCATAATAACAAAAACTCAAAATTTCAATAATGTGAAATGATGCATTACTTAGAATAATTAAAACCTAGAAACAACTCAAATACCCAATAGTAGGGAGTTAGTTAAATTTTGGCATATTTACACAACAGAATGTGCTTCAGACTTGAGAAATGATAAAATAAATAACTATTTATTGACATAGAAAGATGGCTATAAATGTACTGAGTAAAAGAGCAAATTCTATAACAATACATACTGTATAATCCCATTGATGGTTTAAAATGCATGTGCATATACATAAAAATACATATGAATATATGTATATTATATCTGTATCTTTAAATATAAATGCCTGACAATGTTTAACAAAGGTTTCCTTTAACCCTTTAAATTTCACCATTTCAGGGGTACCTGAGTGGCTGAGTCAGTTGCTTGTTCTTGGTTTCGACTCAGGTCATGATCTCAGGGTCATGTCATCCACGTCAGGCTCCACACTCAGTGGGGAGTCTGCTTGTGGATTCTCTCGCCCCCTCCCCCTGCTAGCATACATGAGCTTTGTCCCTCTCTCTCAAATAAAAAAAATAAATATTAAAAGAAAAATTTCACCATTTCATATGGCCTTTTTTATTTTCTTCTTTTTGTTTTTCTACACTTTATATAAAAAGAGAGCATATTTCATCCTTTTATATTTTAAAATACAATAATGTTTATTTTCATTTATTTATTTATTTTAAAGACCAGTTTCTGTAATTGCCATTCCTAGCTATCTCCAATCCACTCAGAGCTCTTCCTTGCAGGTAAATATTTTAAAACCTGGGTCATCTAAGGAGGCTAGCCTTCACCATTTCTGGCATTTTGAAATCACCAGACAAACCAAAACACAGGCCAAAAAATATTTGGGTGGATTTGTCCAGTGTTATAACAACTCTGCCCTGTGTATGTAATGAGATGTTGAGAATTATAGGTGTAACAGGTCATTTCCCAATACTTTATCCCTCTCATGAACCCCACTTGGACAATCAAAGCAAAGAAGAATATTCTAAAATGACTGAGTCCCCAAATGTGGGTTCCTGACCTCCTAGAAACACAATGTGTCCCCCACATTGGAGAAGACCCTCCCTGCTGGGGAGCACCACAGTTCTTTGCCTCCCTGGTCTGCCTCCTTCCCTTTAGCTCCAAGAGGGTCCTCTTTGTTTCTCTCAGCTCTCTTTAGAACAGAACAGGCTGGTGTCTTCCTTCCTATCCACACTGTGTCTCATAACCAGATCAAGTTTCTTACCAAAGGATTCTGCTGACATTTTAGTCAAGGCCTCTGAAATGAGTTAATGAGGACGTATGTAGATAATAAAGGATAATAAAGACATCATATCAGTTGACAACAGGATGCCAGCCCTCAAGAGGTCATGGGCCAGTTAAAAAAAAAAACAAAGGCCACACATGTGACCAGTCTTAGAAAACTTACCTATGAACAAGCACTGAATAGTGCAGAACCGACTGAATTTTCATGGTAACCAGGTAACAGTGGGAGAAAGGTCAATACCCAAAAACCTTAACTGGGGGCATCAAATCTGGCCTTATGCACAGATGCTTCTTACATAGAACAATTTCAGAGAAACAGGAGATGTCCACCCCAAGCCCCTCCCCTCTGGATGCTGACTGTCAACTTTCCCAAATAAATAATTCTGAGCTGAAGCTCCAAAAACCACTATTAAGTTGGAAATGTTAAGAGAGGATTAACATGGTAGGCTGATTCGGCCTTCTGTTTTACCACCAATTTTATAAACAGATTATCAGATTAGTTGACCAGTCACCAAGCTGATTCTGAGCAGACGGAACCCAGATGGAAGCATTTGATGGAGAGGAGAGTGAGGTGAGGACCTGGGACATTGGTCTGCAGGATGCTCAGGGTGGAACAGCAAAGAGGCAAAAAGACGGCTCAGGGCCCAGAACAGAGGGAAAAGCCAAGAGACGGACAATGCCTGTGGAAAAGCCCGCAAGAGCGAAAGAGTGAGGCCGTCAGTTGGTGGGCAAAGAAGAGAGGAGAGGAAAAGCGTGCCCCAGCCTGCTGGAGGCATTTGGAGTTCATGGGGCCATTCATTCGCCACCCCAATTAAAGGCTCTTTGCTCCCTGCCTTGCCTCACTGTGGTTTCCTCAGACAGAAGTGGCTTTGTTCCTGGGTGAGCACCGGGGCCTAGAAGCAGCTGGGAGTGTGTGGACTTCCTGCTTGCAGCCTTTCTCCTCTGAATGCCTCCCAGGGACCTCTCAGTCCTGAGCCTTTTATCTCCCGTGTTTCATCTGATTCTCATTGAGTATATTCTGTAATTTGCTTTGTCAACTGTCGCTCCCAAGGAATCATTCCCTCTTGATCTTTTGCTTTCAATCCATTTTTTGTTCTGTCCAGAATGTGATTTTCAATTAATTTTTTAGCTTAAAAAGTTCAAAAACAGTCTAAAATGTTTATCACTAAGAAGAGCAGTTCCTTACCATTCCCACCTCACTGGATGGAACTACATTTATTTTAGTGATTTTTTCCCTCTAATTTACCCCAAATTGTGACATAACATAAATATACTGTTACCTCTTAATTCATCAATTATAGGCACCTCTCTCCCAATATCCTCACCTCTCTCATCCTCCCAATTAGCCGCTCTGTAATTTGGGGTTAATCCATTTTGAGTATTTTAGTTATTATGACTAAGTAAATACTATTTGATGTTAAGCCACGCTGTACCCTATGATTACATTTTTGTTATTTTTTCTTTCCTGGAGTTCATAATTACTTCATGTTTTTCATTTGCTTAAAGAATATGAACTTCATGAATTTGCATGTCCCTTTTGGGCAAGGGTCATGTTGAGCTGCTTTTTCCCTTGCAGTTACAATACACATGCTACCAAAGATCCTACTTGATGACAAAATTTATCCCAGATCACAGAACCAACACTGAACCCTACACATAACTAGTGCTCCATAACTATTCCCCGCTTGGTTTGTTGTCCATGATCTGGTGCTGCCTTTAGCTCCTGCCAACACTTTTGCATCTTCTGCAGTAAACCAAAGTTTACTCACCAACGTTTGCCACAATGAGCCAAGACTCACACCCATCATGTGAAATGGAACCTAGCCCTTCGCACTGACTCTTAAACATGTTCCTCAAGATGCACTTAACACTAGCACCTGGAGGTATGACCTGTAGAAACCCCATCCTTCTGGAAAATTACCTTAAATTTAGAAGTAAACAAGTGGTGTCTTAGAACCTTCAAAGGAAAACAAAGCCTGGGCCTTCCTTCAGAGCTTGTTGGATCTTACATGACACACAATTCTAGGAAACATGATTGTTTCACAGTCTTAAGCAAGTTAGAAGTAGCAGCAAACTATGAAGTGGTCTTTAAAAAAAAAATTTTTTAAGTATGCTCCCCACCCAACATGGGGCTTGAACCCATGACCCTGAGATCAAGGGTCACATGTTCTACCAACTGAGCCAGCCAGGGGCCCTAGAATGTTCTTAAAAGAAGTAGACACAAGAGCAGTGGGAGAAGGACAGTTCCGACCTTCAGGAAAAAGCAACAACCTAAAAACAGAATTGCATTCACTGGTAGCAAAGCAAATGTTTATCATGATTCATGCATCTCTCAAAAAGGCATTTTAGACATGTTTCTTTCTCAAATGTGAAGTCCTGGTCCTTGATGGAGTCAACTTGTGTCATCTAGAAAACATATGTCATACTTCAATCTTGATGATGCCAGATAAAAAAGATAGATTAAGTTCCATTTGGTCTTAACTCAGGCAATGGCAAACCTCTCTGGCCTGGGAAAGCCCTCATTTCTTACAGAACATGTTTCTCAGAAGCTTTACTTAAAAGGCTTATAAAAATAAATTTGAATAAAACCAAAGAGGTTTGTTTTACTTCATATCAACAAAACCTTAAATGCATCTAACATAAAAATTTTTTGCCAGTAGTTTTGTTTTCTCCCAGGGTGTCATATAATGAATCAGAATGTCTGAAATTTTAGTATTTCATCAAGTAATCAGAACAGACTTGCAGTTAGGGAAAGGCTGATGGTTATATTTAAAATCCTTCTTCCCAACTGAAAAAGCATGAATCTAGTAGCAGAGAAGGAGGAAATGGCTCCATTTGGAACCAAGGTAGAATTGGAGAGTTACAGCCTCATGCTCATGCTTCACCATCAAGGCTGCGTTGGAAGTACTCCCCAGGAAAAAATTTATCTAGAGGGATGTGCTGAGAAAATTGCTGCTTTCCTAAAGAACATACATTTTTCTTCTTGTCCGCACTGAAAACCATGTGTGTGATTATTTAATTCATTTCTTTTTTTCCTATTGACTAGAGCTCCATGGCACAGAGAACATATCTGGGTTTTTGTTGTTGTTGTTGTTGTTGTTTTTTAACTTAATATCCTTAGAGCCTTGCACAATGCCTGGTACCTAATAGACACTTAATAAGTATCTATATTGAATTAATGCTACTGAATGATTCTCCTTTTTCACTGTGGTCACCAGGAACCTCTAGTTTAAATTTACAACTTATCCACTAATGTGTTACTGGGTTGAATGGTGTTCAGATCTATTATTTTTTTTCACCATTCTTACTTCCTATTTTATTATTAATTTCCACTGACACATATTTTTATTTTTATTTGATTGTTTTATTGCATGTTCTCCTGCTATGGGTCATCCTAAATCAATTGCTGAAAAAAAATGGGCATGAAATAATGAAGTTATAATTTAAAATAGGTTATCTGCTGCTACCAGTAGAAACATTGTAGCAATCCTAAGATTCACTTTACTTAATTTCTCCTAGATTAAAATACTGAGAAGGGAGTGAGGTTTTCCTTAGAACTTGTGCCCACTTAATCTAACAGTAGTCTATATTTACTGAACATCAGTCACTATTTCAAGCACCTCACTTGTACTTACTTATTTAATCCTCACAAGTGTCCCCAGATGCTGTGAATGCTTTTCAGGGAGGAGGGAACCACAAGAATAAAATATTGCTAAAAATAGGGTATTCCCTGATTTATGAATCAGAATTTATCAGTGACAAATAGGTTTGAATATCCATAACACAGTACTTAATAAATGGTGGCTTGAACGAATAAAGGTTTATCTTCCTCATACAACAGAAATTCCCCCGGAAGACATTTCAGGACAGACATAGAAACCCACAGTGTCATCAGACTCCTGTATTTTCACTGAGCCATCCTTTGTATATCTTCATGCTTACTGCTTCATAGTCCAAGATGACAGCACTACCTCGGTCATCACATCTGCAGTCCAGGCAGGAAGAAAGGGAAAGGCATAGGACAAAAACGTTTACTAGCTGAGTATGTCTCCTCTAACAAGAAAAGAATGGCTTTTCCTAGATGCTTCACCAGGTGACTTTCACTTGTATCTCATTGGTCGGAATGAGGTCACATGGCTACTCCTTTCGCCTATAAGGGAATCTGGGAAATGTAGTTTCTGTTTGTTTTTAGGCAAGGCACATTGCCATCCCAAATAGAATTGAGGTCTTATATGTAGTGTATCAGGAGTGCTTCTGATGTTCTCATACATCTGGTAAATGATACCAATATGTCATGAAAATTAGAGTTAACAGATTTATGGAAATGATAGAACTGAGCCTATTTTTAGTCCAGTGTTACCTTCGCACAAGATTTTTTGGCTTTCTTTGTACTGCAGGTCTAGATCCAATTTCCCACATATAATCATATTTGTTATAATGACTCTTTGTGCACTGAGATATCCCCAGATATTCTGCACTAACAGGATTTCTGACAGTGATTTTGCAAATATCCTCATCCAAAAAGATTCAAAATTTATTAGTGTATCTAAACCCTCATACATACAAATGCACAAAGACCAAGGGAAAAAACAAACAAACAAAAAACAAAACAAAACAAAAAAAGCAGGGTCAAGCCGTTGGGAATCAACTAAGTAAAGAACATTTAGTGATAATCAGGATTAATTTTGAAGAAAATGATACTGTTGGGGTTTTAGAAAGAATAAGCAACTGGCATAATGAAATATTTGCAGTATTTTTTTCACCTTCTGTGAAGGGAGTTGTTTTCCCAACAAGATGTGAATATCTGTTACATAAATACTAAATATAATTCTCATAATTACAATGGAGAAGGAAACCTGCAAACACTCTATGATTTAAATGAAGTTTATTTCCTCTTTCCAAACTCTCTTTAGCTAGCCAGGGAAGCTGTAATTTCTACAACTTCTGAAAGATTAGAATCTAAGAATGGGCTGAAGAAGTTGATTTGGGTGGCATCATGATGCAGTATTACTGCCCAATAGTATTCCCCACAGAAAATGACTTTTAAAATAGTACAAATATTAACAAACACCTTTAAAATAATCAGAACTAGACAGCTGAAAATAAGGCAGGGGTCTCAAGAGGATACTGGTTGCATTCTGCTTTTCAGTTTAACTTCTTTATAGGAATGTGGTTTTTATAGGAATGTGGTTTGAGGGAGAATTCAAGATAATCTGTCTTCTGTGAGGCAAGCACTTCGATACTTTCATCACGTCCCAGCAGGAATGCCTTCTCTCCCTCCTCTGCCTTGTTGAAAATCTGTCATTTTTCAAGGCTGCATCTACAAAGCCTTCCCTGGTACCACCATCCACTCCTCCTCCTTCCTCATAATCAACTGAATTCACTGTAATATTGCTTGTGTGTATCATGACCTTATAATTTATCATACAAACGAGGACTTTTTTGAAAGGGAAAGAAAGCACTATTAAATATTATGCCAGCTCAACAGAAGTCAACCAAGAATATCCCAGGCAGGCCAGGATACACAGTCACCCTACATAGTTGGTCCAGGGACCTTTGACATCTATGAAGGATATAGTCCCATAACTTGCAGAAGGTCAAAATCATGAAAGCAGGTTTGGTTTCCTGGCTGTATCCTAAATTCCATTTGGATTTTCAAATTTTATCTTATTTGATGACCATTTGTTCATAAAGAAACAACATTTAAAGACTTCACATGATGAGGGAGGTGAGAGGGGGTAGCAGGTGAGGTGGGGATGGATGTTGGGCTGAATTGTAGGTCCACCAACCAGTTAAGTGGTGGACACCCTCTCAGTAGCCTCAGCATGCACAGTTAAAATCCCCACATCAGCAAAGTGCCAAATTGGTACATCATGATCTTCCTTGTCATTTCTCACAAGTTAAACATGATGCTGAATGTAAGATAATTATATATTGCCTGGACCGTCTTTAAGTTTCAAGACTCCATGGTTTCAATGAAGTCCTTGTTCAAGCATTTGAGCAACTATAAAGCTATTTTTTGAGAAAAGGTACAGGAACTCCAGCAGCCCATTTTTTCAGAGAGATGGAGGGGCCCTTTTCTATTTACATGTTAATGTTTAAGACTATCTGTGCCTAGAACCCATCTTTTTTTCTCCTCACCATCAAATTTCTGGAAGACTTGTCTACACTCTTCACGTTCTGTGCATTTCTCACTCTACCTTCTGGCTCCAGCACCTTCTGTAACATGGAAAGTATTCTGACAAAGGCCAACAAGCAGGAGCTTAGGAAAGTCATGGAAAACCTTTTCAAGCTTTATTATAACTGAACTCTTCTCATTGGCCTTTCCTCTTTGACAGATGTTTTGTTCCATTGGCTTCTAACATGTCATTCCCTCCTGGTTCTTGGTCTCATTTGCTGACCCTCCAACACCTCTTGAATATCAGTGTTCTCCAGCGTTCTGTTCTAGATCCTCTTTCCTCCCCACCTTCACATTCTTCCTTGGCAAACATGTTGACTCCCATGGCTTCAACCAATACTACATAACCAGCAGTCATAGGTTCTAAAATTTTTAATCAGCTCCAAATTATTCTACCTCATGCTTTCTGTAAAAGTTGCCTTTATTATGCAATTAAATGTGATTTAATTTCTAGAAATTCATGGGATTTCCCCTATAATTATTCAAGTTTTCCTGCCTTTGTACCTTGTCACATTATTCATTGTGTATGGATTTTTTTATTAACTAATTTGTCTGAGTTCAAATCGCAACTCCCTCACTTATTAGTGTGAGCTTGGGCAATAAATTATATAACCTCTTTGTGTCTCAATTTCCTTGTCCTATAAAATGGGATTAATAATAGTAAGTCCAACCTCATGTAGTTATAGGGGAGATTATAGGAGCTAAACTATATGCAAAACACTTGGAACAGTGCCTGGCGCTCTAAGTCCTATATCCTTGTTAGCTATTATGATTTTATATAGTGAACATACTTATATACTGAGGACTCCCACATTTCTCTGCCTGTTCATGTGGAGGTCCCATAGGTACTTCAGCTACAACATGCCCAACCCTCAACTTGTTATTTTTTTCCAACACACTTCCTCCTCTATTCCCTGTTTGCATGAGTGGTATCACTTTCATTCTCCATCCAGGCATAAAATATCATTTTTACTTAACTATTCATCCTCATCCACCTAATTGGTCATGTTACTTCTACCTTCCAAATGTCTTGGATTGAACCCATTTCTCCATTAACATTGTCACTCATCTTCTCTCAACTTGACCCTCAAAACCTCCTTTCCCAATTCAATCTATTTCTTTTTTTTAAAATTTTTTATTGTTATGTTAATCCCCATACATTACATCATTAGTTTTAGATGTAGTGTTCCATGATTCATTGTTTGTGCATAACACACAGTGCTCCATGCCAAACATGCCCTCCTCAGTACCCATCACCAGGCTAACCCATCCTCCCACCCCCCTCCGCTCTAGAACCCTCAGTTTGTTTTTCAGAGTCCATTGTCTCTCATGGTTCGTCTACCCCTCTGATTTCCCCCCCTTCATTCTTCCCCTCCTGCTATCTTCTTCTTTTTTTTTTTCTTAACATATATTGCATTATTTGTTTCAGAGGTACAGATCTGAGATTCAACAGTCTTGCACAATTCACAGCTCTTACCAGAGCATATACCCTCCCCAGTGTCTATCACCCAGTCACCCCATCCCTCCCACCCCACCCTCCACTCCAGCAACCCTCAGTTTGTTTCCTGAGATTAAGAATTCCTCATATCAGTGAGGTCATATGATACATGTCTTTCTCTGTTTGACTTATTTCGCTCAGCATAATATCCTCCAGTTCCATCCACGTCATTGCAAATGGCAAGATCTCATTCCTTTTGATGGCTGCATAATATTCCATTGTATATCTATACCCCATCTTTTTTCTTCTCTTTTTTTTTTAAGATTTATTTATTTATTTGAGAGAGCGAGAATGAGAGAGAGTACATGAGAGGGGGGAGGGTCAGAGGGAGAAGCAGGCTCCTCGCTGAGCAGGGAACCCGATGTGGGACTCAATCCTGGGACTCCGGGATCATGACCTGAGCTGAAGGCAGTTGCTTAACCAACTGAGCCACCCAGGTGCCCCTATACCCCATCTTTTTTATCCATTCATCTGTCGATGGACATCTTGGCTCTCTCCATAGTTTGGCTATTGTGGACATTGCTGCTATAAACATTGGGGTGCACGTACCCTTTCGGATCCCTACTTTTGTATCTTTGGGGTAAATACCCAGTAGTGCAATTGCTGGATCATACGGTAGCTCTATTTTCAACTTTTTGAGGAACCTCCATACTGTTTTCCAGAGTGGCTGCACCAGCTTGCATTCCCACCAACAGTGTAGGAGGGTTCCCCTTTCTCTGCATCCCCGCCAACATCTGTCGTTTCCTGACTTGTTAATTTTAGCCATTCTGACTGGTGTGAGGTGGTATCTCATTGAGGTTTTGATTTGGATTTCCCTGAGGCCGAGTGATATTGAGCACTTTTTCATGTGTCTGTTGGCCATTTCGATGTCTTTTTTAGAAAAATGTCTGTTCATGTCTTCTGCCCATTTCTTGATTGGATTCTTTGTTCTTTGGGTGTTAAGTTTGATAAATTCTTTATAGATTTTGGATACTAGCCCTTGATCTGATATGTCATTTGCAAATATCTTCTCCCATTCTGTCGGTTGTCTTTTGGTTTTGTTGACTGTTTCCTTTGCTTTGCAAAAGCTTTTTATCTTGATGAAGTCCCAATAGTTCATTTTTGCCCTTGCTTCCCTTGCCTTTGGTGATGTTTCTAGGAAGAAGTTGCTGCAGCTGAGGTCGAAGAGGTTGCTGCCTGTGTTCTCCTTTAGGATTTTGATGGACTCCTGTCTCACATTGAGGTCTTTCAACCATTTGGAGTCTATTTTTGTGTGTGGTGTAAGGAAATGGTCCAGTTTCATTCTTCTGCATGTGGCCATCCAATTTTCCCAACACCATTTGTTGAAGAGACTGTCTTTTTTCCATTGGACATTCTTTCCTGCTTTGTCGAAGATGAGTTGACCATAGAGTTGAGGGTCCATTTCTGGGCTCTCTATTCTGTTCCATGGATCTATGTGTCTGTTTTTGTGCCAGGACCATACTGTCTTGATGATGACAGCTTTGTAATAGAGCTGGAAGTCCGGAATTGTGATGCCGCCGGCTTTGCTTTTCTTTTTCAACATTCCTCTGGCTATTCGGGGTCTTTTCTGGTTCCATACAAATTTTAGGATTATTTGTTCCATTTCTTTGAAAAAAGTGGATGGTATTTTGATGGGGATTGCACTGAATGTGTAGATTGCTCTAGGTAGCATTGACATCTTCACAATATTTGTTCTTCCAATCCATGAGCATGGAACGTTTTTCCATTTCTTTGTGTCTTCCTCAATTTCTTTCATGAGTATTAGGTCTGTTCAGGTTTTCTATTTCTTCCTGGTTCAGTTTTGGTAGTTGATACATCTCTAGGAATGCATCCATTTCTTCCAGGTTATCTAATTTGCTGGCGTAGAGTTGCTCATAATATGTTCTTATAATTGTTTGTATTTCTTTGGTGTTGGTTGTGATCTCTCCTCTTTCATTCATGATTTTGTTGATTTGGGTCATTTCTCTTTTCTTTTTGATAAGTCTGGCCAGGGGTTTATCAATCTTGTTAATTCTTTCAAAGAACCAGCTCCTAGTTTCGTTGATCTGTTCTACTGTTCTTTTGGTTTCTATTTCATTGATTTCTGCTTTGATCTTTATTATTTCTCTTCTCCTGCTGGGTTTAGGCTTTATTTGCTGTTCTTTCTCCAGCTCCTTTAGGGTTAGGTTGTGTACTTGAGACCTTTCCTGTTTCTTGAGAAAGCCTTGTATTGCTATATACTTTCCTCTTAGGACTGCCTTTGCTGCATCCCAAAGATTTTGAACAGTTGTGTTTTCATTATCATTGGTTTCCATGAATTTTTTTAATTCTTCTTTAATTTCCTGGTTGACCCATTCATTCTTTAGTAGGATGCTTTTTAGCCTCCATGTATTTGAGTTCTTTCCGACTTTCCTCTTGTGATTGAGTTCTAGTTTCAAAGCATTGTGGTCTGAAAATAGGCAGGGAATGATCCCAATCTTTTGGTACCAGTTGAGACCTGATTTATGACCTAGGATGTGATCGATTCTGGAGAATGTTCCATGGGCACTAGAGAAGAATGTGTATTCCGTTGCTTTGGGATGGAATGTTCTGAATGTCTGTGAAGTCCATTTGGTCCAGTGTGTCATTTAAGGTCTTTATTTCCTTGTTGATCTTTTGCTTAGACGATCTGTCCATTTCATTGAGGGGTGTGTTAAAGTCCCCCACTATTATTGTATTGTTGTCGATGTGTTTCTTTGCTTTTCTTATTAATTGCCTTATATAATTGGCTGCTCCCATGTTAGGGGCATAGATATTTACCATTGTTAGATCTTCTTGTTGGATAGACCCTTTAAGTATGATATAGTGTCCTTCCTCATCTCTTATTACAGTCTTTGGTTTAAAATCTAATTTGTCTGATATAAGGATATCAGCTTTCTTTTGGTGTCCATTAGCATGGTAAATGGTTTTCCACCCCCTCACTTTCAATCTGGGGGTGTCTTTGGGTCTAAAATGAGTCTCTTGCAGACAGCATATCGATGGGTCTTGTTTTTTAATCCAATCTGATAGCCTGTATCTTTAGTTTGGGGCATTTAGCCCATTTACATTCAGGGTAACTATTGAAAGATAGGAATTTAGAGCCATTGTATTGCCTATAAGGTGACTGTTACTGTATATTGTCTGTGTTCCTTTCTGGTCTATGTTGCTTTTAGGCTCTCTCTTTGGTTAGAGGACCCCTTTCAATATTTCTTGTAGGGCTGGTTTCGTGTGTGTAAATTCCTTTAGTTTTTGTTTGTCCTGGAAGCTTTTTATCTCTCCTTCTATTTTCAGTGACAGCCTAGCTGGATATAGTATTCTTGGCTGCATATTTTTCTCCTTTAGTACTCTGAATATATCCTGCCAGTCCCTTCTGGCCTGCCAGGTCTCTGTGGATAGGTCTGTTGCCAATCTAATGTTTCTACCATTGTAGGTTACATATCTCTTCTCCCGAGCTGCTTTCAGGATTTTCTCTTTGTCTCTGAGACTCATAAGTTTTACTATTAGATGTCGGGGTGTTGACCTATTTTTATTGATTTTGAGAGGGGTTCTCTGTGCTTCCTGGATTTTGATGCCTGTTTCCTTCCCCAAATTAGGGAAGTTCTCTGCTATAATTTGCTCCAGTATACCTTCTGCCCCTCTCTCTCTTTCTTCTTCTTCTGGTATCCCAATTATTCTAATGTTGTTTCATCTTATGGTATCGCTTATCTCTCGAATTCTGCCCTCGTGATCCAGTAGTTGTTTATCTCTCTTTTTCTCAGCTTCTTTATTTTCCATCATTTGGTCTTCTATATCACTGATTCTCTCTTCTGCCTCATTTATCCTAGCAGTTAGCGCCCCCATATTTGATTGCACCTCATTAATAGCCTTTTTGATTTCAACTTGGTTAGATTTTAGCTCTTTTACTTCTCCAGAAAGCGTTTCTCTAATAACTTCCATGCTTTTTTCAAGCCCAGCTAGTATCTTTAAAGTGATGATTCTGAACTCTAAATCCGACATCGTACTAATGTCCATATTGAGTAGGTCCCTGGCAGTCGGTACTACCTCTTGTTCTTTTTGTTGAGGTGATTTTTTCCATCTTGTCATTTTGTCCAGAGGAGAATAGATTAATGAGAGAACAAAATGCTAACAGGGTAACAACGTTCCCAGAAAATATACTCTAAACAAATCAGAAAAGACGTGAAGCAGTGGGAAAAGAAAGGGAAAGAGAGAAAAAAGAAAAAGAAAAAGAAAAAAAGAAAAAGATAAAGATGAAAACAAACAAAACCAGGACAAAACAAAACAAAAAAATAGAATGTGATCAAATATGATCAGGCTGGTATATAGATCAGTGCCACACACTAGATTTTGGGTGTATTTTGGTCTGTTAGAAGAAAGTGACTCCCAAAATTTTAAAGAAAGAAAAACTTATATATGTACAAAAATAGGGTTGATATGATGAAGGGATGGAATATGACTGTAAAGATAGAAATTATAAAAAATTTTATAAAAGGAATTGATAAGAAGTTGTTTGAAAAAAGAAAGAAGAGGATTTAAAAAAAAAGGGAGAGAATGTGATCAGGCAGGGGAGTAGAAAAAAACCATACACTAGAGATTTAGGGTATATTTTGATCTGTTAGAAGAAACTATCTCAAAATTTTAAAAGAGAGAACAACTTATATATATATGCCAAAAATACGGGTAACTATTATGAAGGGATAGAATATGACTCTAAAAATGAAAAATAAAAATGAAAAATAAAAAAAAATTTTTTAAGGGATTGATAAGATGTTGGTTGAAAAAGGGAAAAAGAAAAATTCAAAAAAAAAAAAAGAAAGAAAAAGACAGTTAAAAAAAAATTAACTTTGAAAGACTAAAGAATCATGGTAAAAAAGCCATGAATTCTATGTGCATTATTCCCCTAGCGCTGGAGTTCTGCCATTCTCATTGATCGGTAAACTTGGTCTTGGCTGGCTGTTCTCACTGATCTTCTGGGGGAGGGGCCTGTTGCCGTGGTTTCCAAAAGTCTTTGCTGGAGGTGGAATTGCCCTACCTTTGCCCCATCCGGGCTAAGTAATCTGCTTGGGTTTGCTCTCCAGAGCTTTTGTTCCCTGCGAGCTTTCCGTACAGCTTTGGAGGCGGAGAGTGAAAATGGCGGCCTCCCAATCTCCACCCCGGAGGAGCCGAGAACTCGGGGCCGCACTCCTCAGTGAGCCCCCAGAGAAAAGCAGTCAGTCACTCCCGTCTCCCCTGTCTCCGGCCGCACTCCATGCTCACCTGGCCTGTGCCTGAGCATCTCTATCTCTGGCACCCGACCCCGTGTGGAGTCTCCAAACCCAGCAGATCCCTGTGGTGCGCTCCCACACCGCTCCTCCCAGGGAAAGAAGGGGAGTCTCCCCGGATCTGCCGCTTGTTGGGTCCCTGCTGGAGGAGCAGTGGCCCGACTGTGCTGCGGATCATGGTTTATGGCAACCCCAAGCTGAGAGCCTGTGCCTGGGCTCCATCTCTGCAGCTGGCTTCCCTGCTCCGATCCCTGGGAGCTCTGCCGCACTCAGGCACCCCCGGTCTTTCTGTGACCCCGAGGGTCCTGAGACCACACTGTCCCACGAGGGTTCCACCCCCCGCTTAGCCACCGGAGTGACGTCCCTCAGCCTTCTAAAAGTTCCGATTTTGTGCTCCGCAGCTCTATCACTTGCCAGAAGCGGCCGACGGAGTCCCCCTCTCCCGCTGTCTATCCTCCCAAATATCGCCTCAGATTCACTTCTCCGCACGTCCTACCTTCCAGAAAGTGGTCGTTTTTCTGTTCAGAGAGTTGCTGCTCTTCTTTTCTTCGATCTCCTGTTGAGTTAGTAGGTGTTCAGAATGGTTTGATCCCTATCCAGCTGAATTCCTGAGAGGAGACGAAATCCAGGTCTCCTACTCCTCCACCATCTTGCTCCGCCTCAATTCAATCTATTTCTAAAACACTGATCTGGTCACATCACTTCTCTACTTAAGTCTTTCAAGCAGTCCATTGTCCATAGAAGTGCTATACAATAGAACTTGATGCAAGGATGGAAATTTCTATATCTGTGCTCTCCAATATGGCTGCCACTAGCCACTTGTGGCTACTGAGCACTGGAAATGTGGCTAGTGTCACTGAGGAAATGGATTTTTAATTATGTTGAATTCTAATTAGTTTAAACATAGCTTCATATGACTGCTAACTATCTAATTGGACTGCCCAGGTCTAGAAGATAAAGCCTACCCAATCTGGCCTTGCAAACCCTACATTCCCCACACCCACCCTTACACCCTATACCCTGACCCCAGTAGTCTACTTATCTTCTTCCAACACTCCTTGTACTTTTATATATCTTTGCTTTTGCGGGAAGGCCTTTTTTTGCGGGAAGGCCTTTCTCACTTTTTCTATCTGATGAATTCCTATTCAGCTTTGCAAACCTCAATCAAATGAATGTCACTCCCACTCAAAAACATTTACTGATATCACATACATAGATACACAGACTTACTTTTACTCTGCAATTTGCATTCATTGCTATTATAATTGTTACACCACCTTACGTTTGAACTGTTTATCTCCTCCCAAATTATGATCTCCTGTAGAACAGTCCTTAGCTCAGTATCTTGAACTCATTAAACATTTTTTGAATGCATAAATGAATAAATGAAACACAGAAAACTAATTTTGATCAGAAACTGAATACCTATACTTTGTATTGATGGGCATTAATGATCTCTTTTTTTTTTTTTTTTTTTTGTCATCTTCAGTCATCTTCAATGATTGGTACAGTGAAACAACAGACTTTGAAGTGGGTTGACCAAAGATTTATGCTGGTGATTCTGATTCTAGATTCTCAAGGTTCTATTCCTGTACTATACTAAATCAGATTATCAGAAAGGCATACATCTTACTTCTCTCTTAGAAAAACTAAGGACCGCAATGTAGTGTTATGTCTTCTTTTTTGTTGTTTTTACTGTAAGAAATAGTCATGTGGAGGCTGAATTTTCAATAAAATTCTCTCAAAGACACTGTTGATTATATGGTTCAATGCTTCTTATAGAAAGACCTATGTGAGAATTCTTCTGCTAGAACAGTACTGTAAAGATTTCATCTTTATAAAAAACTTGCACACATCCTTTTATTACCTAATGACAGCTATGTTGACCCTTCACATTTCCCTCTGGCTGCCCACAAGCTTGGAGTTAAGTTTCATACATTGTAATTAGCAATTTCTTTTTCTTTTTTTCAAGCTTAAGGTAAATTCCATTCTTTAATCTCTGTCTTAATGGTCTTATTGGATCTATGCAATTTGTTGTTGGTAGTCTCAGATCCTTTGATCAAACATTTTTCACATATTCTTTTAGATATTATAAATATTAAATACATAAAATATACCAGGTTTCCCATTTTAAATGACCTATTTGTATATACCTGCATTATCTCTCCAGCAGGTCAACTTTACTTAGAGACAGAAACTCACTTTTCCTCATCTGCTACAACCTCTCTGTGGCAGGAGTCCCACAGGTAGTAATCAATATAGTCACTGATTCATGGTATCAAAGCTAACTAAGTCAGCCAAAATAGAAGTAGTGTGGTCTAATTCTATTTTTTAACTACTTGTAAAGCTGAGCTACTATATTAATCTTAAGACTGAAAACAACAACAAAAAAGTTTCATTAACCACCAAAGAAACAAAATACAGTACTGTCCTGGGACTATCCAGTTAGCAAAGACTTTTTTAATAAGTTGCATCCTGGCAAGCATCTTGAGAACTATATGGAATTCTAATCACTGGAGGTAAGAGTGAACAACCTTTCTAGAAGAAAATTTGGCAATATGGAGGAAAGCTTTAAAAATTTTATATCTTTGGTACTGCAATTGTATTTCTAAGGATTCTAACCTAAGAAAACATTAAATGTGCAAAATATCATGCCAAAGAAGTTTTCACAGTATTACTGACAATAGTAACAAAATTGGAAATAACCTGTCAAACATAATAACAGTGAAAATTGGTACAAATGCTGCAATCTGGCCACATTTAAAGATTTTATTTATTTATTTGTCAGAGAGAGAGAGCATGCACACAAGCAGGGAGAGCTTCAGGCAAAGGGAGAAGCGGGCTCCCCACTGACCAAGGAGCCTGATGCAGGACTCGATTCCAGCACCCTGGGATCATGGCAATTTGGCCACATTTAAACATACCCTTAATCTAGCAATCCTTTTTCTAGGAATTTACCCAAAAAGAATATAGATATAGATGTTATAATGACATAGATTTATAGATATAGACATGCATATTTATTTCAGTATTATTAAAAATTTCCAATCCTAATAAATTAAGTAAAACTCAGAACCTTTATGTGATGAAATACTAGGTAGCTATTAACTTGGTGTTGTAGAAACTGTATAGAAAAATGAACATAATAAAATTTTTAGATGCAAGTATAGTCTATAAAACACCATTTGCAGTATGTATTTTTGAAAATAAAAACTCTGGTAAAATTTAGTATGCCATTGTGCTCTTTCTGTACTTGTCAAATGGTATACAGTGAACAAATAGTACTTTTTTAAAATCAGAAAAATCTATCCAAGACAAGTATGCACTTAGATTCTGAAGTCTCAGTATAGAAAAAGCTAACAATAAAATGTCAGAACCTTCTGAAGAAAGTTATTCTCTAGGTGTGGGTCAGGTGCTTCACAATCCCTGGGCCTAGATGCTCTAGAGAAGCCCTACCAAGGTTTTATGAAGTGCAATGCTTAGCCATCTGGGCAAGGTCGGGAAGCCAGGGCCACTGAGCCAGGAGGCTTTATACCACCCCAGAGCCCACACACAGACCAGAGCCTGTTCTCCATGTCTTTCTGGCTCTAACCGCCACCATTGGACATAACCATTCATGGGTTCTCTATCAGAGAGGCTTATAAGCCAGCAACATTTGTCTCCAGAAAAGAGCCCAACCTCTAGGACTGAGACAGGAGGATGCAAGAGAAAAATGGCCTCATCATGTTTTCTGTTTGGCAGCTGCACCCTAGTAAGTGGGCCTTCACCTTACTAAAAAAGGTAAAACATAGTGTTTTGCTTTCTGGTCTATTTTACAAATTATTACTTAGATGCGCTAAGCAACATGCAAAAGAATTTCAAATTATGGAAACAGCCCACATGTCCATCAACAGATGAATAGATAAAGAAGATGTTGTATTTTTTCAGTGGAATATTACATAGCCATTAAAAATGAAATCGTGCCATTTACAACAATGTGGATGGAGCTAAAGAGTATAGTGCTAAGTGAAATAAGTCAGTCAGAGAAAGACAAATACCATATGATTTCACTTATATGTGGAACTTAAGAAACAAAACGAAAGAGCAAAGGGGCAAAAAAAAAAAAAAGAGGGAGAGAGAGGCAAACCAAGAAACAGACACTTAACTATAGAGAACAAACTGAAGGTCATCAGAGGGGAGGGGTTGGGGGGATTAGTGAAATAGGGGGTGATGTATGGAAGTGTTGAATCTCTATGTTGTACACCTGAAACTAATATTACATGTATGTTATCTAACTGGAATTTAAAGAAAAAATTTTAAAAATAGATGCACTAAGAAGGCCTGAAAAGAGTTAATGTTGCTGGCAAGGTCCCAAATCTAACCCCTATTCAATTTAATTCAATTTGGAAAATGTTACTGAGTACCTTAACACTGCTGGGAACTATACTAAATGATGCAGGGTACATAAAAGGCAAACTAGCATTCAGTCAGCATCTACTAGAAGTCAGACACCAGGCTTGAACGTCATATTCCTGATCTCTCACAGCTTCTCGATCACACTAGAAGGTAATTAACATGATCCCAATAAGCAGATGACGTAGAGGCACAGAGCAGAAACAGAATTTGCCTAAACCCAGACATTAAGGGGTGAAGCTGAAATTTAAACTTGGATCAGCCTGGTACTAAAGCCCATGTTTTCCTCACTATTTATCAACCTATCCATCTTCACCATAAAGGAAAACAAGTCATGCCTAGAGTTTACAAGTCATGCATCCAAAGATCTCTAAAAAGAAAAAATGGTAGGGAACACCTGGGTGGCTCAGTCGGTTAAGTGCCTGACTCTTGATTTCAGCTCAGGTCATGTTCTCAGGGTCATGAGATCGAGCCCCGCATCAGGCTCTGTGCTCAGCGGGGAGTCTGCTTGAGATTCTCTCCTTCTGTCCCCCCCACCAAACGTAGGCACTCTCTCTCTTTCTCTCTCTCTCTGAAATTAATAAATGACTCTTTGGGGGGAAAAAAGAGGAAGAGAGGAAATGTCCTATGAGCTCAGTTTAAACCTCTAAAGGAGGGTAAAGGAAGGAGGGCACCTCTTCCAGGAATGCTGAGGGAGAGTCTTCCCAAGAGGGAATAGCGGCTGTAAACCAGGCCGTGGAGTTTCTGTAGGACTCCAGCAGGATGGCAGTGAAGGCTGTCTAGAGGCCCAAGGCTTACAATAGCAAGAGCAAAGGCACGGAGGTGAGACTTGGAGCTCTGCCTCAGAAATGGTGATTGTCTGTGGGAGGCCTGGAGGCAACAGGTGGAGTTGAGGCTGGCAAGGCAGGCCTGAGCCAAGCCAGAGAGAAGCCTGAATTTATCTTATGGATAGTTTTTGAGCAGAGGATCAGCACAATCAGAATTGTGTTTCAGAATATTTACTTAGAAGTATTTGGTCCAGGGACACCTGGGTGGCTCACTCGGTTAAGCGTCTGCCTTCAGCTCAGGTCATGATACCTGGGTCCTGGGATCGAGCCCCACTTTGGGTTCCTTGCTTGGCGGGGAACCTGCTTCTCCCTCTCCCTCTGCCGCTCCCCCTGCTTGTGCTCTCTTTCTCTCTCTGACAAATAAATAAATAAAATATTTTTAAAAAAATATAAGTATTTGCCCCAGTTTGCTGTTTTCCCCCCTTTTAATTTCACGAGGGAATTTTGATATTTGAAGAGCAAATAATGGCCATCTTAAAAGGTCAGGGTTTGGGGTTTGTTTTTTGTTTTGTTTTGTTTTTGTTTTTTTGTTTTTGTTTTGCTTTATCCTTTTCAACTTTTTAGTAAGTAGATTTCCTTAGCTAGGTTCTTGATGACAAGAACCTAGTAAATCTGCCCATTTAAGAACTTACTGTCTGAGCCTCACATAATAGTCTTTCATTACAGACCAATGTTATTTTCCCATTCACCAAATTACCTCATGTGGGCAAGTGCGGATTGGTTACTAAGATATTTCAATCCTCTCAGCTTGGTTAATGAAGAATATGGACGTGGATAAATGGGTGAGTCCATCAGTGCTCCCCCTCAGGGGCTGGGTCATTGTCACATCACCGCTCATGGAAATCAGGTCAAGGGGCTCCGTATTTTAGGATGGGAAACTGGGCTAATTGGACAAAACCAACAGAACCTTAATTTGGAAGCAAAAAAAAAAAAATGTACATGAACATAAAGAGCTGGAGAGATGAATATGGTCTGTCTTCTTTTTTGTCATAACTCTTCAATGCTGCCTGACAATCAATTCAATTTAATATAACCCCCTGGAAAGCACATTTTCTCCCTAAGCAGGAAACCGTAAAATGTCAAAAATACATAAAAGGCAGCTCACATCTGGAAGAGGAGAGACAGGTATGCTTCTAGAAGGAACACCTGTGAGGTGAACCCTGAGAATTAAGCAGTTGGCACTGCTCGTCTATTAACGTTTCTTTATTTCCGCCATAGGGAGTGTGGTTTAGGAACAGGCTGGAAACTCCTTCCTCGATATTCCAATGAAGACTATGAGCACCAGTGCTAGAAATGAAAGTCGAGGGGCAGTAGAAAGGACCATGATAGTTTGGAGAAAACCATGGGCAGCAGGACAGGCCACTACTTCCATCCCCACTCCCACTCCGAGACCCTCAGCACCTCACCCCTGAGCTTCTCCCAGTTACCTGTTTGGTGCTCCTTCCCTGGCTCTCTCCCCATTCCAGCTCCCCTGCAGGAAGCTTCTGGCCCAGCTGTGCTCCAGCCCAGCCACCACACCTGACTATGCCTCCCTATTGCTTTGGGTTCTCAAGCTGCTTCCAGAGGAGCACCTAAGTACTGTGGACAGGGCAGGCTACTCAGGAATAGGGCAGGGGGCACAGTCCCAGACCCACTCCTCCTTTCCACCCAGAACGAATCATTTTCAGCTATTTAGTTCACTGAGCTTCCAATTAAGATTTCTTAATAAGTAGGGTGCCTGGGTGGCTCAGTCAGTTAGGCGTCTGCCTTCGGCTCAGGTCATGATCCCAGGGTCCTGGGATCAAGGCCCCGCAAGGCAGACCAGAGGCCTGGGGTAAGCTGGGGGCTCCCCTGCAGAGACATTCAGCACTCACTCACATGTAAGATCCTCACGCAAGGCTCCTTCCCACTTCCCTGCACTTGCCCCTCTGTTCCACCCCTGCAGGCTACCCACTCAGGAGGCGGAGCACTATTGCAGCTCACGTCCTGCCTCTCTCGATCATGTCCAAGGCTCCAGTCTGTCCTGACCTCTCCTCCTCAGAGCTAATGCACGCGTACTCAGTGCCACACGACAGAGCACGTACGTAATCATCCCACGCCTTGAACTGTTCTCTGGCGGTTGCAGATATGACTCTGGTTCCCACTGACACAGCAGATTGGGTCTCACCCGCAAGGGCAGACAGGCCTGATTTGCTTTTGGCAAACTACACGGCAAGGTCATTGAATGAGTTGACTCCTCCCTAATTCCAACAGAAGAGAATTTTCTCTTTCGGTTTTGAAAGGCCAACCTTGCCTTCACTTTCAATGCTGCAAATAACTTCCAAAAAAGTCATGAATATGTATAAAACAGTATGTTTTCAGTGGAGAAGCCGAAGCACCAGGCTTCGGTAGTTGTGAATAACAGAGGCCTGGTCACCCCATGCACACACTGCAGCAGAAGAGGTCGTGAAGATGCGGGGCCCTGCAAAACAGCCACCAGCCACAAGTGATGGGACGTCAGGGCCTCCTCCCCCAAACCCTAAGTGCCAAGTAGAAACTGGCTACCCCCCAGCATGTCCCAGAGATCAGGGGATTGCAAAATCTGCTTTTCAAGACAGAGCAGTTCCCTTCCCTGGGGTCCCTGCGTCCACCTTTCTAGATATCCTCCGGGCTTCCCAGCTCCCTGTCATTATTCAACATCACACTGGCACCGCCTGTCCCCGAAGCCCCAGATGCTGCAGGACCTTCCAGCTTTCTAGCTGAGCACCTGCTACTCTCCACCCCAGGTCCCTCAGTTCAGATCTTAAGAGAGAGAAGCTGATTGGCTGGGTTCCCCTTCTGTCCGGTGTCCAGTGGGGAAGAAAGAGGCCTTTAGTCCAAAGGGGACAACCTGTGCAATCTAAGGAAAGAATATTAAGGAGATATGACTAAGAGGCAAGGACGGGTCTCTCTCGTAACATTTATGAATACTTGCAACTCTTTCAAAACACGCCATTGGCTCCCTCCGATTTTACCTCTTCTGTTTTGCAAATATGCTATTTTCTCAAAACGTACTCCTAATTCCTAAGTGCATGGACAGAAGGAAATCAGCAACCTGGAACCCACCCGAGTTAGACTGAGCGTGCCCTCATCAGCCAAAGCTGACACCAACAGGGTCTGTCTCAAAGAAGCAGCTTTTTTATCAATCCTCTTAAAAATCTCTCAAGTTTAAACAGACTCAACTTGGCATCTAAATTGAAATAGTCTCTCAAACTAATGAGCTTACATTCTATTATTTGCATTTCGAGGCCATTAAAAAAGCAATTTCCTCTGGTTCTCTCAGAAGAACTTCATGCTTACGATTTCGGTGAGCTTTTCCCAGTGAATATCATTATATCATGGGATTTTTGACTGCAGACAACACAGTGTTTGTTGTTCAATAAAGAATAGTTTGAGATATGAGCATAGTGTCTGAAAATCGGCACTTTTTTTTCAAATGAAAACTTCCAGGAAGCATATCTTTTAAAAATTCTGTCAAGTTTTGATGTTGCCAGTCTCATTTTCATTAAAAAAAAAAAAAAAAAAACTAGAAAAAATTGTGGTATCACAGCCTTCTTGACCTATGGTTCTCCATTCTACAATTTTTAACATAGAAAATGTTTCCATAAAGTGAAGACCAAAAATAGATGAGAATTCCCACCAGAACTCTAACAAAAACACAGTCAAGTTGTAAATTTCAGAAACAAGAAACTTAAATAATTCTCCATAAAGAACTATGGGGACAGAATCAACATTTTATGGACTAAAGGTATATAACGCCAAAACCTAACTAAACATTTTTGAGACTACTTTACCTTCAGTGATAACAAATTATTGAATTTTCTGCTAAAGGAAAGACTTATAGAACCCACAAGACTCAGATTCAACAGAGAACAAATCAGTATTATTGGACATTAATGACTTTTGAGTCTTTGAGATGGATTTTATAGCCAACAACAATGATTCTGTCTTACTCACATTGAATCATGTAAAAAGGAGGAATTTTGAAATTGGCATTTTCCACACAATTTATTGCCTACAACTAAAGGCAAACACTGGTTTCCCCTGGTATCTCTCAACTTCATCTTTACTACTTCTCTATAAGACCAGAACTCCCTTAACAAGGTTTGTGTGTGAAATCGAAACTCTGCTGTAGGGAAGAAGCTCTTCAGATCTTTCCTGCTACCATTTTCTTCCTGATCCTGTAGATATACTTTGATATATACAGTATTGCCTTTGCTTACATTCTCCCTAATAATCTACTTGATGCACCATATACATGACTGTATTGTTATTTTTAGCAGACAGGGATTCTTTTTTTTCTGATTCTGAATATAGTCATAACACGTTGTCCAAGAATTAATTGCTCCTTCCTCTGTGCTCCCATGGCCAAGGCACCCCTGTTCTAACATAAGTAATATAAGTTGCCTTATATAGAGTGTAGCTAACCAAATCACAAACGTCTCCCTAGATCGTATTCCTTGAGAAAAGAGAGTGTCTCCTTTGCTTTGTCTCTCCCCAGGTCCTTGGCATAGTACCTGGTAGGGCTAAGGGACAGCTTCTGGATTTCTGTATTCTATCTTCAGCCATCCCAAATAAACACATAATCCAAGGGAAGCTGCACTTGGCAAATTCAATCTTAAAACAATTTTTAAGCCCACTCCTCTTTACCCTCCAACCTGATTGCAAAACCTAGGCCTTCTCTCTAAATAGAAATTCTAAAGCTTCTTGTCACTTAGGAGAAGGGAGTAGGGAGGAAAGAGGGAGGAGAGAAAGAGCAAGAGAAGGAGAAAGAGGAAAAGAGATGACTAACATTTTTTGAGCCCCATATGTCTGGAATCATGTTAAATACTTTACATGCTTTATCTCATTTAATCTTACCAACAGTCCTAACAGGGGAAAATACTATTATTGTGCTATCTTTCAGCTGAGAAAATTGCAAGGATTAAGTAACTGCTCAGTCACCAGTAAGAAACAAAGCCAAACACTCGGAAGTTGTTAAGGGATTGAATAAATGATCTTGTCACCTTTCCCCTGGCATTTCAATGCAGTTGAGAACTAGAGTAAGATAAAAGCCATATCCATTATTGGATGCCATGGCATTTCAGGCACACACACATTCACCTGCCTATCAGACTGGATGAAGTGCTTGGTGTCCTGAGCCAAAGATACAGAAAATGATTGGAAATACGGCAGCCACACAGATGGGAGCAGGTACAGTATAGCTCAGTACAGCTCCTTCTGCCTGCTGAACTGCTAAAGGGGTCCACAGCCAAGGGCTGGAGACAGCATCACAGAAAATGAGATCTCGCTGAACCTGAAAAACCCCGTTTTTGCTTTGCCCCAGCCTTCCACATTGAGGATTCCAGACAAAACGTCCTATTAATCATCTGTACGCCTGCATTCAGGGAATGTTCACAAATAGGTTCTCCTGGTTCATGGATCAAGTTAAGCCTCAGTGAGGCCACATGCTCCTCCAGAGAGAGAAACCAGAGATAAACACCATGCTCAGGTGATCCTGAACCATCTGTTGGCCTCCAACTTCCTCAGCTGGGAAAGCCAGTCCCCCTGCACACTCAGACCTCAAAAGAACATTTTTAGTCTAGTATTTCTAAAAGCGTGATCCACCACCCCAGTATCAAAATTTCCTGGTACATTCGTTGGAAAAGCCCATGCCTCATCCACCCTGGACCTACAGAATCAGACTATCTAGGACCAGAAACCAGGAATTGGCATTGTTATTAGGCTCCTAGTACAACCCCTACTCACTAACATGGCAGCAGGGCTGTGTACGGAAGGGATGCTCAAGGCCTCCAAGGAAAGTCTCATTGAGGTGAGCAGAACTTTCCACTTAAAATATTCAAAACCCATTACTGTTACAAACTTTTCATTCCAGCACCTTGTTTTGCAGAAGAAGCCGGGGACCTAAAGTTTCAAGCTTTCTTAGAATCGTACTCATTAAACTGTATGTTAATCATGGATCAGGGATTACACATTATACAACCCATTAAGCTTTTGTATGTTCTTGGAAGACTGCAGATTGTATAAAAATACAAATGAGCCAGTGGTTAAAATAATTGGCTATAATGAACAGCAAAATTAATTATGAATGACCACATTGTTTACCCAGTTGACCTAAGTCATTAACAGATGTAATGGGTTGGATAAAAATAAGATGTATTTTGGCTCCTACAAAGTGTTCCACAAGCATCCACTGCAGTCCCAGGATCTCACTGCCAGCCCAGAAGATATGTAGAGGAGGCAGTGTACATGAGACCAATGATGGTCCCCTAGAGAAAAATTCACTATGAAGCCCGATAAGAGCATAATCTTTTATGAGCTCCTGGATTTACTACAGAGCAAGAACACCGTTCACCTTTTGTAGTTAAATGAGCTCTTCCCTATCACTAAGGTGTCTTCTAATTTAGCTAAGCAGTAAATTAGCATTTCCATCCATGTGTTCCATGAACACCAACCCCAAAAGATATTGTGGGGGAGAGGATAAGGGGTGTGAAGGCAGAGCTTCTGGAGTGAAGCACATTTTAGAGAATCACAATGCAAACCATAACATTACAGGCCCTGGAAGCCCAGTGGTAAAGAAACTCATTTCAGTTCTGCTTTAGTCAATGTCTTCGGCTACAGGCTGCAAGCCAAACTCTGCCTACCCTAAGGAGAAATGGGGGTCATAGAGGAATATGAAGTAGCCCCCAGAGTAGATAGAAGGCTGGAAAACAAAGGATGTAGGCACAGAAAGACTTGGAAATCCGGCCACCGTGAGTCACTTCATCTCCTCTGACTGCATCATTCCCCAGATGAATGTCTCAGGATGAAGCATTTGAACAGACAATCCCAGGTTAGAGACCTGTTCTCTGACTAATGGGGGCAGAGAAAATTATTATCTATCCCAGCAAATTCCTTCCAGGAAGCAATGAAGACCTCACTCCAGGACTTTGGACGGTTCTGACTCCCTAGACTCACACACCCAGTAACAATTTTCCAGCTCAACTTGCTTTAACTTCACGTTTCTCAAAATTACTCTACAACCATTCCTTCACGTAACACCTATTAACAGTAGAACACCCTTTTGGAAATGGGGTAAATAATCATAAATGGAATATGTGATTAGTATGTAAATTGGATTGCACACACAATTAGTATATCCCATCATTTGCATGGTTAATTTTGAAGGTATGCTGAGCTGTCATTTTTGTTCACAATAGTATTCCGAGCAGGTCACCCCTGGAAAGAAATAGGTTCTGGAACAAGTCATTCTAAATGTTCTTATTCCTCCAGTCTTTTTTTTTTTTTTAAGATTTTATTTATTTATTTATTTGAGAGAGAGAGAGCAGGGGGAGGTGCGGAGGGATAGGGACAAGCAGACTCCGTGCTGAGCTCAGAGCCCAATGCAGAGCTTGATCTCAGGACCCATGAGATCATGACCTGATCAGAAACCAAGAGTCGGATGCTCTCAACTGACTGAGCCACCCAGGCGCCCATCCTCCAGTCTTTTCTAATCTACAATAACTTTGGTTAAAACGAATCCCAAAAGCAGACTTGATGGGGAGGAATTAATGAGAGGGCACCATGCCATCTCTGTGGGTGTGTCGAAGGGGGTCCGTACCTCATGGTCTCAGTAACAGTGGGGAAAGGGGTGATTCTGCTGTTATTACCTCCATCAGTACAATTACAGTCATCTGCAGGGTACTTCACCTCTCACAGCATGCTTCTCCCCACCTTAAGTCTTTGACTGTGAAAGCTCAGGGCTAAGAGCTCTTTCTGGCCCAGGAGGCTCTGAGCTCCAGCACACAGACCTGCAAACTCCTCGCTCCGCAGCAGGCTGTCTCCTTGAGTCACTGCCTAAAAGTGTCTCTGACTACGAAATGTCACCAGCAACGAAACTATATGTCGGGTCTTACGTGATGCTAACCGAAGGGAAGCCGCTCCTCTCGGCCCCTATAGCAGTAAGGCTTCTGTTGTTTGTGTCTCTGGTTTTCCCATACTTTGGAGTCTAGAGTATTCACAGTCCAATGAATCCCCAGAGAGTAAATGAGCTCAGTGCAGGGAAAATGAGGACCAGTAGGGATACAGCTGGCCCACACATGGAAGAGGGACAGGAGCAAAGCTGAGTCTCACAAGCCTGGATGTTGGAGGGCGTCATCCAGCTGCTTACAGCCCCAAGAGGAGAGGTCCAGCCTCCTGGTTCTGCCTTAACCGCTTCTAAAGGAGGCAGGGGCTATGTCAGCCCCTGCCTGCTTCTGCCTCTGCCCAGCCCATGTCAGGCACCGAAGGCCTGACCCTTGTGGGCCTACCTAGTGTGCCCAGCACAGGGAGGGCCTGGTCTGACAGCACAGAGGTGCTTTTATCCATCAACGATCAGGACTCTGATGATCTACACCCATTCATCCGGCCAGAGCGCTAACACTGAACTTGACTTAGTCAGCCAGCTTGTTGCCAGGAAGTTGCTACTTCACTCCAGTTTTCCAGTTAGAACTGAGACACAGGCCCCCAGATCCAGGTTTCTGAGGTTGACCCACGTTTCCTTTATCTTCTCGTTAACTCTAATGAACCACTCTGTCTGATAGGATTAGATTTGGCTACACCTAATAGAAAACTCAGAATCAAGAGGCTTAAAAACCAAAAGATTTATTTCTTTGTGTAGAAGAAGTCCAAAAAAAAGCAAGTGGCCCCCCTGATAAATTGCCTTCACACAAAGTCATCGAGAAACTTTGGAAAAGGAAGAAGAAGAACACCTTTTCACTCTGCTTTCCAAGGGCTCTCATAGTCCAAAATAGTCCCTAGACCCCCATCCGCTGCATCCACATTTTGAGCCATTGGAAGGAAGGAGAAAAGACACAAGGAACTTTCTCCAGCTGTCTATACTTCTTTTAAGGAAGCTTTCCAGAATTGTTTCATAATTTCCACTTTCTTTCAAGCCAGAACTTATAGATATTGCTGTATATAGCTTCAAGGAAGCCTAGAAAACATAGTTTTATTGTTGGATGCATTGCCACCCCCAATAATATAGGGATTCTATTAGTATATTAGTTAGAATTAAATTCATATTAATATAGGCAGTCCAGGACTGGGTTGGTGGCTCCAGAATCACCAGGTCTCAGGTCCCTTTTACTTGTAGTCCTACCATCCTCCTCATAGGACTTCCATGTTGTTGTACTCAGTTCAGGACACTATAACAGAAAGCCACTGGCTGGGCGACTTAAACAACAGGCATTTTTTTCTCACAGTTCTGGAAGCTGGGAAGCCCAAATCAGTGTGCTTGCAGATTCATTTCTTGGTGAGGATCCTATTCCTGGCTTGCAGATGGCCATCATCTCTCTGGATGTTCATATGATTTCCTCTTTGTGTGGAGAGAGAAACAAACAAAGACAGACAGACAGAAAGAAAGAAAGCAAGCTCAGGTTTCTCTTCCTCTTCTTATAAGGACACTAATCCCATGGTGGGGGCTCCACCCTCATGACATCATCTAAACCTCATTACCTCCCAAATTAAGAGGCCCCACCTCCTAATATCTTCACATTGGGAGTTAGGGTTTCAACATGTGAATTTGCAGGGGAGAGGGAAGCAAATTTTCAGTTCATAACGCACTTCATAGTCTGTAATGGCTGCTCCTGCACCAGCCTTCACATCTGCAGTCCAACTAGCTAGAAGAAAGAAAGCCTGGAGACTTTAAAAATACTTCCCGAAAGCTTGATGGATCACTCTGCTTTCATCTCATTGGTCATATGGCCACACCTAGCTGAAAGGGAGGCTGATAAGTAAATTCTGGCTGACCATGTGCCTGGCTAATATTTGGGAATTCTAATTCTGGAAGATGGGGAAATGCACATTAGAGACAAGTACCAATTTCTGTCACCATGTGTAAGAAAGACAGAATAGATAGTGGATAAGAAATAACCAGTACATACCATAACCTCCCTAATTCCACTGGGACACCCACTAGATGCTGAGACTTGCCTTGGTCAAGAAACTCTGTCGAAACCCTGACCCCTGGATGAAAACCATTGGGTCTAATTCCTGCTGGACTGGACCAGGTTTTGCCTGCTCCCCTTGGGTTTGAAATGATGGTGTCACCCTAGAGCTGGTTCATCACTCTGTCCTAACTACCCTTTCCCCTTCCCTAACCTTGTCTAAGGGCCCGTAGGACATTTTATTTTGCACACTTAGCCAGTTTTAACACAGACACAAAGGATTGGCGGTTACTTAAAAAACATTTTTTCCACCGATTTCTAATCATGAAATAGTTTTAGATTTGTGAAACGGCCTCTTTTTCACTTCACCTTTTGACAGCACCGGATGGATTTGCATATGTAAACAGAAGCACATGAATGAATGAAAGAAAGACTGAATGAAGTGAGGTTTTGGTTACAAGCCAGCCACTGAGCATTTTACCTTCGTCCTTTGCACAAAAACTTCGGAAGGAATTCATCCATTTCAACTGATAAAAATCTCAATTTCAGCCCATCTTCTTGACTTAAATAGTAGCCAACAAATATTTTCAAATAGGTATACCATGAGTAATTGTTATTTTGCCAAGTTCAGGGAAATTTCAAAGAAGTTTAGAGATTACAGACAGACTACTTGTCCCGGCCTGAGGTCAACAGACATTAAGACGTGGAGAAAGTTACAATACTACCAACATCCTGCATACATGGACTGTGAGAATATTGACTTCCCAAAAAGGAAATCTGTGTTTGTATCCCAGCTTAGGCACTTCTTAAACTCTGTAACTTAGTTAAGTCTCTTCACCTCAGATCTTCTTCTCTCTAATGAAGATGACATCATTGGGCTCTTTGAAGATTAAGTGACGACATCCGAGGAAGAAGCTAACACAATGTCTTTGGCCCACAGAAGACAGTCAGTAACTGTCCTCTGAATCTGAATTTATATAGAGAAAATTTCTGTGCCACACTAATTAAATACACTTTTTAGAAATACATATTTTTATGGACTTAAAAGAAACCTCATTCTGAATTTTCCACTTTAGAAAAACAAACTAAATATTTTCAAAGCTCTGTAAGCAATGTAGTAACCAGTTTAGTATTTAATACAATAAGATAGTCAGCTATTTTTTCATTAAAAAATAAAAGCTTGTATTGGAAATTATACCCATAAAGTCCATTTGGTTTTACAACTTAATTATATGTAGTAAAACTTTACTGCCACATTTAACAGGTATTAACCTAATTCTTTTTAAACAAAAGCAGTATTTGACTGGAAGTGAACCCTAAGTTGAGGGGAAAAAAAAGGAACTCCCTTAAAATATTTCCTTAATATTTATTTTTCAAGAAAGGTCAACTCAGCTAATGCATGAGTTTGCTTAATGTCTTATTTGTGTTATCTCAATATTTTTAGTAAAACAAATTTGTTACTATGGTGTTCAATTTTAGCATCACCACGAAATAGGCCAATATCAGGAAGGCAAAACCAACTGATTTTTGCAATGACAAATTTTAGTCAATTGAGTTTGTATACTGGTTAAAACAATTTTTAAAACTCAGGGAATAGTTGGAAAAGATGAGTCTTTTAGGGCGCCTGGGTGGCTCAGTTGGTTAAGCGACTGCCTTCGGCTCAGGTCATGATCCTGGAGTCCCGGGATCGAGTCCCACATCGGGCTCCCTGCTCAGCGGGGAGTCTGCTTCTCCCTCTGACCCTCCCCCCTCTCATGCTCTCTCTATCTCATTCTCTCTCTCAAATAAATAAATAAAAATCTTTAAAAAAAAAAAAAAAAAAAAAAAAAAGATGAGTCTTTTAGATAGATTAATCTCTTACTATATTCTAGCGGATTTGTCAGTTTCTTTTATAATAAGACAAAACAAAAGAATCTATTCAAGTGCTGAGAATTCATTGCTTTTAGTCTTAATAGACTTCAGAGTGAAATCTTACCAGCACTTCCACCTTATTTGATGTGTTCCATATACAATAAAATATTCTTTAAAGTTCTCAATAAAAATCCATGAGACACCATTAGGTCCTTAAAATATGTTTCATATAGAATATTTACAACTCATAGCTTCAGAAACTGCCAGCACACATATGCATGAGCAATAAGACAGACTTCTTGGGTGATTATCTGAAATTCAATTTAACTCTACAACTATTTATTGACTAGTATATAATCAGAGATAACAAGTTTATATAATGAATGAGATCCACATCACAAGACACCATATTGGCAACTCCAACTATCATGGTGGCGCTCCCTACTAAACAGGCAGCCATATGGTAAGCCATAGAGATACAAAGATATGTCAAATACAGCCCCTGCCTCAAGAAGTTTGTCTCATTATTCTTACTGGGGAGAATGCCAGCATATTACATTTGTATAGTGCTTTAAATTTACCAAATATACTGCTATCCATTTTTTGACTGAACACCCTCAATATTCTTATAAGGTAGTTGTGGAACAGGTAAAACCATACTCGTTTTATACATTAAGTGAATCTCAGCAATTAAGCAACCTGCCCAGGGTGACAAAGCTAGACCGCTGGCAGAAGTAGGGTTAGAACTACATTCATATCTAAGAATTTTTTCCACTGTAATAAACTTCTTCCAAACATTATTTGGAAGCCCACATGTATTTACAAGATTTCTAAAATGCCAAGGCAGTGTGGTAGATGCAAAGGCCAATGACAAATATCAGATGAATTAAGGAAGCTATGGGGAGAGAACTTTAAATCCACACCCTCTCACATAGGCTTCTAGAAGGCAGATCTGAACTGGTTGTGAAGGGTGGTTACGATGCAGAAAAGCAGGGAAGAACCAGGAAGGCATCGCAGGACAGAGTAAGCTTGACCCAAAATGGGCCGTGTGAATTACCATCTTCTCTGGAGCACAATAAACTGAGGGTAATTCATATTTTTGTCAGCCTTAACCTCAAAATGCCCAGCACAGGCCCCCTGAGCATTGTAGATTGCTTAGCAGCACTTCTGACCTCTTTCCATGATAAGCCCTCAATAAATGTTGGGGAATGGAGAGACGAGTGAATGAATGAATCAGAATAAATGAATGGGCAACATTCATTCAAGAATTAGAAAATCCCAAGGATACAAAGATTTGGAAATACCATCATACTTCTACTGACGCATCCCTTTGTACATAAATTATAGATACAAGAGCGGCTCTCAGCTGGGGTGATTTTGCCCCCCACGGTATATTTGGAGACATTTTTTGGTTGTCACGCTAGGAAAGTACTACTGGCATTTAGTGGGAAGAGGCCAAGGATGCTGGTAAACATTCTGCAATGCACAGGAACGCACAGGACAACCCCCTAAAGCAAAGCATTACTCTGTTCAAAGTTTCAATATGGCCGAGATTGAGAAATCTTGTTTTATAATAAGTGCTAGTAATGATTTTGGCAGTGATGAGGACAGAAGCTTCAAATATGTAAACAGATTAATCATTACAGATAATAATAAATAATAATTATAAACTGGTAAGTACAATGGGGAAAAAAAGATTGAGAAATACCATGAAAAAAATTGTTGGGAAATTCTCTCAATACCTTATTGCTTCTGGCAGGAAAGGATAACTGGTCATTTCCAGAGAACAGCATTCTGGAAAATCTCAGGCAAACTAATTAGAAACCCAAACACACCAGAAACCCAAAATAAATTGGGTGCCTTTCTGGGGGAAAAAAATTCAATGCCTAAGGCAATTGTTCTGCTCTTTTCCCTCTGAAATGTAGCATACCCCCAACACCACTTGTCAACATAAATTAAATTTCTTTATCCTTATCCTTAAATTAGGATAATGTTTGAGACTTCCATTTTTTTTAAAATGCAAAGACAAATTTTTTAAAAATAGAGTATTATTTGGGTTTAAAAAAAGGCCCACAGTCTGTCTAGGCTCTCTCTCTTGGAGGAATCAGCCCTTCCTCACTCCTTGTGATTCTGGGAGACAGCTAATCATAGGCTCTCTCATCTCTTCCACTGGAGTGGCCACGTGATACCAGATGGACCAACCAGACTCTCTCCTGGGGACTCAAAAGGAAGGTCAATGAAGCAGATTCATTTGATGTCTTGTCTTAGAAAACTTGACTATGCATTCCACCACACCACTAAGATCCCCAGCGCTGCTATGACACTTGCTTTCTATAGATCTTGTTATCCACCCATCCTTGGCTCCTAGGAGAAACCCCAGCATTCTCCTGATAATTTGATTTTCCTTTCTTGAATTGGCCAAAGTTGTCATCTTTGCTTGTACCTAATAACCTTACCTGAAACAGTTTGGTATTTTGTTTTAGTAATGGACAACGGCTCAAAGAGGGAAGTAGAAAGAACCAGAGCTTCTTTTTTTCACTTGCTCATCCAAATATCCCAACCCCATCCATCTTTCTAACACCCACCCCATGTACTCTTGAAGCCTTCACTGATTTTCCAAGTTAGGGTCACCTCTCAATAGATATCATCGCCTGAAATGAGCATTATTTATTTAACATGCATTATCTTTTACTGCTAGTTTTTTTCTCTAGACTGCAAAGGCATATGATGGCAGGCTTACATTTGATATTTCTTCCAATCTTTCACACTGGCAAGTAAATACTCAATAGGAATTGTTAAATGAATAACTGTGGAAGCCAGTCTCCAAGATGCCCCCAATGATACTCACCTCTTGGTGTTCATGCCTTAGTGGAGTCCTCCCCCACTGTGAATAGGGCTGACTTCTGTATTTCATAGGATATTGTGGGAATGAAGGTTTATGACGTCCAAGCCAAGATTCATAAAAGATGTTTGAGTTCCTGCTTTACTCTCTCTTACATCCTTCTATCTTGGAGAAGCCAGCTACTGTGTCACAAAGACACTTTAGTAGCCTTATGGCACGGTCCACTTGGTAAGGAATTAAATCTCTTGCCTACAACCAGCACTTACTTGCCAGTGTGAGCCATCTTAGAATTGAACCCTCCAGTCCCAGTCCAGGCTTCAGATGACTTGTGCTCTCTGGACAACACTCTGAACTCAACCCTCGTAAGAAACCCTGACCCAGACCCATCCAGCTAAGCCACTTCCAAATTCCTGACCCACAGAAACTGTGAGACAATAAATGTTGGATACTGTTTCAAGCCACTAAGTTTTCAGGCCATTTGACACACAGTAATAGATAACCTGATGCAATAATTGACTCCATCTTGGAGAAAGACAAACCCCATGTTTATCTGAACTACAAGAATGAAAGAAATGTATTTGGTTCCTTGCAGAGACAATTCCTATAAACAAAGCCACTTTAATATATGATGACTCAGTTCCACTTAGAGGCTAAAGACAAAAACAAAAACAATTTAACTCTCAACATGGGAAATACTTAAGAGTAAATATAGTACCTTTTGAGGTACTTAGCTACTCAGGGATGAACAGTGTGGATTTTTCATATAGAAAAGTCTTCTTCTGCAAGAAGGTGGACAAAAAGATTAAAACCATGGTCCCCAGATTTTCTGAACCCCAAATTAGAAAATACCGGTTGACTTTTATGAAGACAATGGACTAGAATATTTGAAGTCAATATAGTCCTGGAAAATTCTAGAGATGACCTCAGTACTTGAACTTAAATCATGCTGAAGATTGAGCTGAAACTATGGAAATAGACAGCTATTATTAGATTTATTTACAATGTTTGATTTGTCTCTGAGAAGGAGAATAGCTTTCAAGAAGACTTATACCATCCTAAAATGGTGAATTGTGATCTTAAAGTAATACTGACTAGGAAAAAAACCTGCTCAGTAATGAGAAAAGCATGTGAGTTATATATATGCTCAGAAAATCCAAGCATAGAACTTCTTTTCAAAGTCATGATTGTAATAAACCAACAAGACCTGAATGTTCAGTCTAAATGATTATGTTTTCTTGTTTCTTTTAAACAGATAATAGAATATAAATTTGATTCTATCTAGCAAATTCACTACAAATTAATCATTGAGTAGAGACATTACAGGGTTTTGCCATATATACATATATATATATATATATATACACACACACACACACATATATATATGCGTTTATGTATATGTGTATACATATATATGTGTGTTGTGTGTTTCCATTAAACATTCAGCTTATAATAACAAACATCACTGAGTCTTTGCATCTAAATAAGATTTGTCTCCAGTACTGAGTTCATAAACTTATTCCTAAGACATTGTCATTATTCAAAATACTTTCAGAACTTCTCATTTGCCTTTCCCATCACTGCAAAGGTACGAATTTGGTGGTTAGGAGAAGGCAAATAATTTAGTGGTCAGGAACAGGGACTCTGGATTCACTTTTTGGGTTAAAACCCTGGCTTTGCCACTTAGGCAGTGAGCAATCTTACAGAAATCACTGAATATCTCTGTATATTAGTTTTCTCATCTGAAGACCGGGAATAATAATCTCTCAAAGTCGTTGTGGGGAGTAAATGAAATAACTCATGTAGAACTCTTAGAACAGTCCCTGGGACACGGTAAGTGCCTCCCTCAGCAAATGGTAGCTGGTGAGGTTAGTTAGTTAGTTAGCTAGTTAATTAATCACTTAATTAGAGATGAGAATTTTTCCCCAAAAATCTCTCCTAAAAACCTGTGCAGTGGTACCATAATTATAAAACACATTTACTCTCACAAAGAGCCCCAGGAGATTAATGATCTTGGAAGCAAACAGTCTTGAAACATTTAACTTAATGATCTTGGAAGCAAACAGTTAATGTTGCTGTTGAATGAATTGAGTGGGGTTCTTTGGCTTTTAGGGGGCTTCTCCATAAACAAAAGATCGACTGAGCAGACAAACCCTTCCCACCAGGACAAGAAGAAGAGCTGGGTAATATGAAGAAACAACTGCTTGCAGGCCTTGGAGTGTGGCGACAGCAGAAGATTTGAGGGAGATGGCAGAGAAAAGGGGTGCATTTGAGATAAGCCCCACTTCTACCTACCTTTGCCCTCTGAGCATCTGCTGGTTTGAAGATTGGCCCGGCTCAGGCAGAGAGGCTGGGAGCCAAGCAGAAAGCAATAGGAGAGAGGTAGACTGTGATAGTCTCATAGGACCGGGGTACAGAAATTGAGGTTCATGGCCACCAAGTCATCCAAGATATAAGGGACCAAGATTACAAGTAAGAAAAAGAAGCCTAGAGAAGGAAGACTGAGCCTGATCATTTGAACCTCTCTTGCCCTTGAAGCATTTGCTGACTCAGAAGCTGCCTGGACTCAGAGGCACAGGGGCTAAGCAGAAAGCAGCAGAGAAGAGGCTGGGGAGTTAATAGAGCAATTAGTAGGCTCGGAATGGAGGGGAGATAAAAACTGGAGTTCAGGAACACCAAGGAAAAGGGCATCTGGTAATTACCTCAGGCTCTCAGATCAGACTCCTACAGGACTACTTTTTAGGAATAAGGGCAATTGGGGAATTGACTGGATCTCATGAAGACTGAAACCCAGCCTGGAACCAGTTCAATCCCTAATTGGATTAATGCAAGCTACTCCTACTCTAAATGTCTGCCAGAAACTAAATCTTCTCTAGAGGGATTTTCATTAAAAATGTTTAGCATTCAATCAAAAGTTATCAGATGCATCAAGAGACAAGACCTGAGAAAAAATATATAGACAACAAAATAGACCCTGTTGATGATACCAACTCAACATTATCAGTCAGGGCCTTTTAAATGACAGTGATTGATATATTTAGTAAAAGAGAGGTCAGGATGGAGGATTTTAGCAGAGAACTGGAATCTAAAAAAAATGGACATTCTAGGACTGAAAATACAGTAACTGAAATTAAAAACTCATCAGATGTTTTAAACAGGAAATTTGACAAAGATGAAGAGAAGTGAATAAGACAGGTCAGGAGAAAATATCTGGAATGAAGGACAGAAAAGAAAAGCCTAGAATATACATAAAAGTTCATGAGACACATGGGACAGAGTGAAGAATTCTAATTTATGTGTCATTGATTCCTAGAAGATGAGGAGAGAGAATAAGGCAGAAGAAACATGTGAAGAAATAAGCCAAAGAATATTCAGAATTGACACAAGACATAAAAGCACAGACTCAAGAAGCGCAGTGAACAGGTTACATACCAAAACAAACAACCAAAACCTTTCAGTATATCGTACTAAAACTGCTAAAAACAAAGACAAAGAGAAAATCCTCAAAAGCAGCCAGAAAGAAAGGTACTTTGCTTCAAAGGAACAAAAAGAGTTTGACAACTGACTTCTCAACAAAACAAATGAGGTTGCAGAAGTAGGAAGAGGATATTATGTAGTGCGTTGTATACCACGTTAAGGATTTTCATCTTTTTTGGAAGAAAAATGGGGAGTTAAAAAGCAAAGAGCAGATTTGTGGATTTTTTTTTTTTTTTTTAAGATAGGTATGAAGCTGCTAGGAGCCACCACATGGGAGAGCATGCCTGGAAAGGAATTCAACAGAGAGAAGATCAAAGCAGACAAATGGAAGAGAAATCAACTCTTAACTGCTTATTAAGCCCCTGGTCCTTGAATTCATTTATACCTGGAGTTTCATAAGCCACTGGGTTCCTTAACCAAAGTTTCTTGGAATAATGCAGGGGTCCTTGGCTGCCAATGTCTGCTCTTGGAGCATGGAGGAAAGGTTCCCAAACTAAACCTGGGGAAGGAGGTTCAGGAAAGGCTTCCTGAAAGCCGAGAAAGGTTCAGGGTGACTAAAAATAAACATGTAGTAGAAGACACCGTAGGAGAAAAGTTCCTGGCAGAGGACTAGTCCTTGTGAAGGAGACAGTGTGTAGCTCATTTAGAGTCATATTCTGTATGACTGGTCATTTCCATGTGACTGAGGCATGGGAGGTAGGCTTTACATGAAGGCTCTGGAGATTTGAGTGATATGGAAGATGCAAGACTAGTAGTCCTCTTCAACTGCATACAGAATGAGAGCAGGAAAGACTCAAACATGAATCCCAGATGTCTGCTCAGGGCAACCTGATGGCTAGAGCTGGCAGTGGAATTTACTAGACCAGGAGGAGGGGCCCACCCAAGAGTGAAGAGTAGAGCCGAGGAAGGAGATAAATTCAGTTGGGGATATGACGACATGAAGACTATCTGTCCTAGGGAACTCCACTGGGATGTATAGATCTAGAATGTAGAAGAGAGCTCTGAACTGGTGGGTGAAACCTCAACATTTGCCGACTGGTGGTTGAAACCTCAGCAGTGGGTAAGCAAGGATGAAGCCAAAGGGATCAGTGAGGGAAAGTTATTTACAAAAGCTTCTCAGGAGGAATTGTTAGGGAAATGGGAGGAGAACCAAGAGAGAAGGAAAGAAGGACAGAGTTTAAAGAAGGGAGCTTTCAGGCTTCGGAACCGAAAGTAATGTGGGCTTCTAAATATTTGGTTCTGTTCCTTTCTTTACACTGGCTGTTAGGAAGCTCAGAGATTTGTGCAGAACTGTACAGAATTTTAAATCATTAGGTTCATTAACTTTATCCTTAGTTTTATTTTACTTATCATTATTTCCCCCTCATCCTATTCTTTATTTTTTTAATTGCATTCCTTTGTATCACCTTCAATCCCGAGACAGAGGGAAAATGAGTAAACAAACACCTTGCATCTAAAACAAGAGTTCAAGTGGTAGGCACGTTGCAGCGCCTGTCTTATGCACAGCCTGCTCTCTCATTTACCTTACCTGCCTCAACCCTGGAGCATTTGAGTTCAAGACTCCTAGTCTAACCGATCCCTAAGACCCTTTTCTGCTCGAAACTGGATGAATCTATCTGTAGTCCTTCAGTGCTAAAATCCCATGAGTTGTGACCAAATACAATATCAAGTAATCAGAATCACAGTTGTTTCTACTAAATACCACTAAACACATCGAAACGGTGCACATCTAGGATGTACACAGCACTCGAGGAGAGGTGCGCTGCCCTTCCAAAGCAAGATGACAGCATTTACTCCAGACCTTTGTTACTAATCACTATGAGGCCCGGAGCTAGTGCATGTGTTCAGTGGGATTTAAAACCAAATGACTGAGTGGTCCATCATTAGACCATGATGTTCAAGGCTAATTCCGTGAGCCTCTGCGTTAATGGGGTAATATTCTGTTTGGCCTTATTCTATTAATATTTATAGAGTACTCATTATCATAGCAACTAAGTGCTTTCCACAGAGAACTGATCAAATTATTAGGGGCCTTCTGATCTGCCTCTAAATAACCCTTTCCCTCCCCTACCTGGCAAAGCAGGATTGTGTCTGTGAGAGGTCCTGCATCTGCTTCATGCACTTGCTCCCAGGATCCTGGCACTATCCCATCTTTGTTCCCTGGAATGCTGCCACCTGCCATAGTGGGCTCATCCTCGGCAAAATGGTGGAGTAGAAGTTGTTGGTCCTCCGCCCTGATGTTGCCTTTCTGTGTCCCTTTTCCTCTGCAGGGAGGCAGCCCAGCTTACTCTTTCCAAGCCAGTCTTCGAAATCAAACTGCCTAGATTTGAATTCCTGCTCTTGGGTCTCCTTTAGCAAATTACTTAACTTCTCTGAGCCTCGATTTCCCCCTCCCTGAAATAGGGGTACTAAGAGTGCCTACTTCCAGGGCGCCTGGGTGGCTCAGTCCTTAAGTGTCTGCCTTCGACTCAGGTCATGATCCCAGGATCCTGGGATTGAGCCCCACATCAGGCTCCCTGCTCCACGGGAAGCCTGCTTCTCCCTCTCCCACTCCCCCTGCTTGTGTTCCCTCTCTCACCATGTCTCTCTCTGTCAAATAAATAAATGGAATCTTTAAAAAAAAAAAAAAGAGTGCCTACTTCCTAGGTTATTGTGAGAATCCGGTGAGTTGATAACTATTAAGTGCACTGAAGAATTCCTGGCACATAGTAAATGCTGAGTAAATGTGAGCTGTTATGTCAGCATATCTTTTTCTCTCCCCCCCACCCCAACCAGAACACGCATGCTGCCCTGATCTTCCTGGTTTTCAGAGAATGGACAAAACTTTTTATCTAAGTTGAGATCCCTTCTAGATACCATGCGGAGGAGTGAGGCAGGAAGATGGCGGGCTGGCCCAGTTGGCCAGATCAAAAATGCCTAAACTTTTACCATTGGAAACTCATTTCTCTGGGCAAAGCAATTCCTTTACAAGTACATTCTCCTACCAGACTTAGCTTTCATGAAGGCAAGGAACGTGCCTCAATCATTTGTCTCCACCCTCACCTCCCATCCGTACTAAGGAGTAAATGAATACCTTGTTTTCCCTCTCTAAGAATATGTGTCCATACAAAAGTAAAGAGTTATGGCAAGCCTATTATTTCAGGCTCTATGACAGGCGGAATGGCTAATAAAAAATGTTGGAGCCATGCTCCCTGCCTTCATGAAAGTCAGATCCAGTAATAGAAAATACTTGAAAAGGAAATGTTTTACCCAAAGCAGTGGGTTTCCAGGTAGAATTTTAAGCACTGATTCAGGAGGAATGTGGTGGGGTCTTTGTGAGTTCCTAAAGCACATGATGGAGATGACCACCAACTCTAGCAGAGGTAAGCCAGGCCCTGGGATGGAGTCAGGTGGCATTCCTCTCCTTGAAGAGTTTCTAGCCTGGCGTGGTGTGGCAGTGCTGATCCGTGCTACTGACTCATCTTTGCTCAATCACAAAGAGAACATCTCAGACCAAGTCGGAAGCGATCAACACCCAAATCTAAGAGTTAAGATTTCAGATAAGCACCCTTGAAACTTGGAAGAGGTCGTTTTAGGATAAATAAAGGGACACATTCCTTTACACTGTGGGTAGTAAATTCATTACCTCATCTGGGACTTGTTACTGCAAGATCCTATATAAACCAAAATTAAAATTAGGTTCAAGGAGGTTGAGATACACGTATGAATGAAGAGTTACAAACAGGCTCTTGAGATGAAGTTAAGGAGGTTTTCAATTCAGTAAGAATCTACCAAGGACCTACTGCTCTATACTGACCACACTTTGGACACAATCCTAACTTTCTGAAGGTCCCATTCTCTGCCATCAAATGTTCTTTGGTGCCATTCCTAAAGCAGGGGGCTGCTTTGGAGACACTGGGGAATCTCCTATACCTTAACATTCTTTATTAGCACCATTTGCTTGTAGATGCCCTTTCTCCCTCAGCCAGGCCTTGGACAACCACTCACTAAAGGGCAATGGCTCTGTTCCAGGAGAATTCGAGAGCCTAACTTGAGCACTAGGAACAAGAAGGGGAAGCCACATCTGCTCAAACGTTTCAACAGTGTATCTGTCCACAGTGGAAATACTCAGGCTAATTAAATTCCAAAGGCTATTTTTACTTTGTTGAATTCAGCAGCTTAGGACCCATGGGTAGGAGGGCTTTAGTTATGAGTAGCATAGGTTGTGTCCTGAGAGGAGAGAGAAGAGAGGCTCATGAGGCCCTGTTGTCCTTAGTGTTCTTTTGCCTCAATTCACTGGTAAATGCCCCGAATACCACTGGGTGAGAGCACAATCACTGTAGGTCAGTGATTCTCAAACCTTAGCATCCATCAGAATCACCTGGAGAGCTTGTTAAACTGGATTGCTGAGTCCCGACTCCCAGAGTTTCTGCCTCAGTAGGTGTGTGGTAGGGTCCAGGAATTTGCCTCTTTTTCTTTTCCTTTTTTTTCCTTTCATTTTCTTTTTCTTTTTTCTTTTCACTTTTCTTTTTCTTTTTTTAATTTTCTTTTTCTTTTTTCTTCTATTCTTTTCTTTTTTATTTATTTATTTATTTATTTTAGAAATTTGCCTTTCTAACAAATTTCCAAGTAATGCTAACTCTCCTGGCCCAGGGACCACACCTTGGGAGACACCGCTCTAGATCATGATGTCCATTCAAAAGCAATCTCCACCTGGAAGAGATTACACTCCAGCTGTCATCAGCCTCTTACACTTGAAGGTAGAAAAAGGCTCCAAGAGCAGGCTTAGATTTGGGGGTGGCAGGCAGACAGCTGGAAGGTCGGGAGGGGACACTGAGACTCGTGTTCTGCACTTTGCTGATTCTGCCCAGGAGAGGACTTTGGGCTGCTCCCTACATCCATCTCTGGCCCTCGCACATCCATGTGGATCCCTTACTCTTGGGCCGTCTTCTGCAAGAGCCCTTCCTCCACCACAGGACTCCCAGCCACCTCCCAGGCTGGAAGCTCAGCTGTCACTCTTGCCCATCTCCCTGTCAGGCAGCAGCTGCTCCCAGTCCCCAGGGAACTGGCCTGTTGAAAGAGTAACTGGTGAATTGCAAATCACCCCAGGACTGGTCCAAGCTCCCTGCCCGAGAGGCAGCTGTCCTGGGGGAGGGACCCCTTCCCCCCTTCTCACGCACGCGCCAGCCATGCCCACCAGCAGCATGCTTCAAGCGACCAGGGCTTCCTCCACCCACACAGCCAGCCTTCAGGGACCACTCCTGGGCTCCAAATACCATGCTCAGCCTCAGACCAAAGAGGGCAAAGATCCAAGGAAAAACCTGAATCACCAGCAGAGAAGAGGGAGCCTGGGGAGGAGGAGACAATTTGCTAGTCAAAGTAAATACCAGACACGAATATTCGGTTCTGACATCTTGACATCTTTAGTCTCTTTCATCCACACATGTCCAGTTGAGAGAAACTCCACATTAGGAGCAGATGAAAATAATGAATAAATCCACAGAGCAATATCCGGGAATCTCTGAATTTGCCCATGGGAGTAAGACCGAAATAAGTAAATCTCTCTGAGTCCACTCATCCTTCCTCTGACATTCATGAGAAGTGAAAAAAAGTTCATGCACACTCATACTCTTTCTTCCTGTCCACAGAAGGTCCTACTTTCCTCATTCTGGAAACCCTGCCTACTCACTCAGAAATCACATGTGTAAGAATTGGTGGAGAGACTGGTCCGGCTGGAAGTGGGCTGAACTGCATTCCCCTGCTCCTCCCCACCCTCCCTGTTCTCCTACTTCCCTTCGCCACCCAGAGACGCTCTAACTTCCCGCCCTGGCCGCACCTTGCCACCACAAACCAGGCACCCCCACTCTGACAGAGCCTGAGCCTCTTTGGAAAGCCTTCCAGCGTGCATCCTTCTACATGCTTTTTATTTTTTTAATGGAAGTGGTAGTCATCATTAAACCATAAAACTGAAACCTTCATCGTCGGAAATTCTATTCCTAAATAAGTAATATAAAATAGCCATAATGCACCAAGTTAAATACCAACATTATCCATCTTTTTGGCTGCAAAGGTAAAAATATTAAATGCATTACTTCAGTGAGAAATGATTACTGGTAAGCCACCAGATATCTCATCTCCCTTGGAGTTATTTTTAGGCACTTAAGTTGATAAACGTGCACCTTGATGCCCTAAGGTTAAAAAAAAAAAAATCAGAATAAGAGTATAAGAGAGTTGTGATCCTAAATGTGATTTAACTGAAAACAGTGTCTCTTATAGAACACTTTTAAAAAGATGTATTCTAATGTTTGTACAATTAAAGTTTATTTCCCAGGTTTATAAAATTCCAATGCATTTCCGCAAAAGAAAAAAAAAGGCACCCTCTTCCCCTCCTCATGACAAAGCCCCAGCAGCAAGTCTTTATCACGTTGGACTAATCAGAGAGAAACCACCTGCAGGAATACTCCCCTTTCTGTTAGCTCCCAGCAGAACCTTCCAAATGATGATTAATCACTGAATAAACGGTGGAATTGACAACAGCATAATGACAAAAAGAGAGCAGAGAAGGGGCTCCGACAGTGGGTGCATGTGGTCCAGCCCAGTGGGTGGAAGGCCGAAGAAGATGGATGACCCCGTAAGCGCTTGACACTTGAGTATCTTGTCTTTTACTTGGCGGGCGGGGGGTACTGCTGCCAAATTCAACAAATAAGACAGCATGCATCCAGTGGACATGCTTCCTATTGCTGTCAGAAGCAAGGAGAAACATCTTAAAAATTAAACTAATGAGCTGAAATTGACATCCTAAGCTCACACAACAACAGAAATAAGAGATACAACAAATGACAGCCCAATCCATTATTGCGGAAGGCATTCGGAAGGTTTTACTGATTACAGCCTCAGATTACCCTACCCGTGTCCCTACTAATTTGAAAAGTGATGAATCACTAAGTTCAGACAGGGCTCAGAGAGTAAATTATACTACAGCAGTGATATCAAAAGCTCATATTTTCTACACTAAGGAATAAAACATGTTATGCCTAATAACAAACAGAAATGAGGCCTATTACCCACTCTCAGTTGACCAAGTCATTAGCAGTAAGAATGTTTCTCTAATTTTTCAATATTTCTTTTCCGGATATATACTCCCTGCCCCAAGGAATCCTGCTAGCCAAAGTTTATTAACATGAAGAAAAGATTTGTGGTAAATGAGATATTGGTTTGCAACTGGCTTAATGTTTTTCGGGTACCATCAAGTTCCAGGCCTTTCACGTTCAAATGAAAAAGGCAGTAAGTGGTCAGACCCATCATTTCCCAGACAACATCAATCCTGTGGTCTTCCTCATGATCCTCTTCACCTTTACCACTTCTTTTCTGTAAAACAGAACTTCAAATTCACCAAAAAGTTTCATGCATAGGCCCCAACTTACACAGGTGTGCCCACTGCAGTGCCCCTTCTATCCAGGGGATTCTGATACTTGCAATTCTGCCTTGTCTCATGGACACCAACCATATTAATTCATATCAACAGAAAGTATTTCACAGCATAACTATGACATCATGTCTCAAGATTTCCCAGTTTTGCTAGGTACATTTTTCCCGCATTATGTCTTGTTCCCTACCATGCCTAGAACAATGTTTTGCACATTGTATGTCCTCAGCAAACAAGTGACTTTCTTGTCTGGTTCCTTTTTCTAGACTCAACCAACAGGAGGTCCTATATGTGAGACCTTTGAGATCCTTCCCAAGGGGATTTCTTAGGCATGCATAAGTCACATTAAGACCTGAGTGAAACAATCACCTTGAAACTGTAGAAGAATCTAAGAATGAGTGACTATAGATGGACCTTGAAATAGTCAGGGAACAATCTCATTTCTTTCTACTTGTGGTATGGCTGCACTGGGGACTGATTTTTCCCACCAAAATCCAATCTCTGCCATCCTCCAATAGCTAGAGAGTTTAAAACCCAGATTCAGAACTTAGCTTCAGATTCAAACTCTATGGTCTGGTTTCAAGCCCCCATCCAAGCTGGCCTGCACTGCCTGCTTAGCCAGGCTCCCCCACCATCCCCACCTCCCTCAACTCCACCCTCCTCCCTCCCCACCCCAGCCCCCCGCTGCTCCCACCACACACACACATACATGCACACACACACACACACACACATACCACTCACCATGTTTACCTCGGCCTTTGTCTGCCTCTATAACAGGCCCGTTCTCCCCCTCCATTCCTATTCGGATGTTCTCATCCTTGTTGCACTCCACCGCCCTTCTCTGGAGCTCTTCTAAAATCTTACAGTCTTGCATCAGATGTTTGGGAGGCTGTACCAGCCAAGGCCAGGGTGACAGAGCAGGGACTTTGGGGTCATCAAGCCATTCCAAGTTATCCATTCACTCACTGTGTGACCTTGGGCAAGTTGCTTACACTTTGCAAGACTGTTCCTTCATCTGTGAAATGGGGGTAAAGAGATGTACCCAGAGCATTGTTGAAAAAAAAAAAAAAAGACGAAACAATGCGTGAGAAACGGCTGGCCCTGACACTGCAAAGATTGTGTCATTCATTTCCAAATCCTTGGGCCTGGCACATACTAGTAAATGTTTACTCAATATTCATTGAAAAGGGAGCAGACACGAAGAGGAGTAAAATACATACATGCATGAGTCAAAGTCTTTAACTCAGTAAAATATAACAGCTTTGGTTCTCTTTATCTTTTGTATTATCTTTTCTTCCATTTTTTAAAAAAATCCCCTATTTTCCATGTCTACCAAATATCATACATCATTCATTAATGAGCAGCAGAAACCAGACGTTTAAACTCTGATCCTAGTGTGGATTTCCAAATCCTCTTGGCTCCTCCTCCTGTGCCCTCCCACAGCTCCAGAGGGGAACTGAGGGAAACTTTGGGCCTGTATCTGACAAGTGGAAATTGGAGAAGCATAAGGCTCCCCCTGCTGAGCTCCTCCCTGCTGGGGAGATGGGAGGTTTAAAGTCAACAGAGGACACAGAGGTCCCCCTGAAGGCAACTAAAGGCAATAGGGACTTAAGGTCAAATAAGAACTAATTTATTGGGGGAAAACACCATAGAGATTACTAAGTCATTAGATAATCAATACTTATGTAGAGGACAACTCAAATGCATATGAAATGCAGGAAAATAAGAGAATAACACAGGATAGCTTTAATGTGATGGATGAGTGGGATTTTCAATTTCTTTGTTTTGTGTGTGTATGCGTGGTTTTGTTGGGGTTTTTTTGTCTGTTTTTGCTAACAACCATACTTTTTACTCACGACAATCTTCATTATATTTATTTAGTAACTGTAAAAAAGAACATACATTTATAATTTAAGTTCTTAGAGTAAAAGAGCAAAAAAAGAAAAAAATCCAAAAAAGATACCTATTTCTGAAGACTGTTCTGGGAGAAGCTCTTTGTCCCATCTCTCTCTGAAATTTTCACTTTTGGATTTCATATCCGAGAGCACACAAAAAATGATCATTTTCTAAACAAATTAAATCGCACAAAATGCACCTTTTGTTCCTAAACCAAGTAAGTTCCAATTTATAAATGGTGCTTTTAACAAGAGTAACAACAATAACAATTTACTATAGTTCTTTCACTCTCTTCTCTCCCTACCTTCAAAAACTAAATTTCTTTTCCCACTGTGATTTAATTTTTTTGATGAAGCTCAAATCTTGGGAGAAGCCAGACAGTTCAGCATGTCAAGTTTTGCCCCACTGATTATTAGCCCTCCTTAGATATTTGAATTTAGTCCCGCACATAGTATGTGCTCAATAAAATTTACTTCATTATACTCAAGTGTCCAGTGAAAAAAAAATGTTTCCCTTGACTCGCCACCCTGGCATTGGGCTGTCTGATGCTCTCTAGGCAAAGCTGCCTGTGTGCCATCTAGGAGCTGTCTAGGAGTAGACTAGCCTTCTCCCGGAGGGCCCACGCCTCCGGAATGTTCTTCCCCTCCTGATCGGACATGGGCTAGAGTCTGTGAAGCTGTCTGCTCAGTCAGGCATTTTCCTGAAAGCTGTGGGTGGCCTGGGATCAGAGATTAAAGTGGTGGCAAGTCTTTATTTATTATGACTCCAGAGTCGTCTGTCCAAGCTGTCCATTTATAGGGATGGGAGATGCTCTTATAAATGCAAAGAACATCATTAGCATTTTATTTCCTCTCCCAACTACCTGTCTATGCCTGTTGTGCTCACTCTGCCCCAGTTGGAGCTCAGGAACAGTTTCCTGGCCTAGGGGATAAAATGTGAGGTGGCCCACCTCCCAAACCAGGCTGGACGCTCGTAGACAACATGGTCCAGTGACCTAAGCAATGGGCTGGAAATTCCAGACAAATTAGGCCCTGTCCAGCATCAGACTTGCTGTGTGATGCAGGTGAGGCAGCTGCCTTCTCTGGACTCCCGCTTGGGCTCATCTGCTAAGTGAGGGAAGGAGCTGCTGGGAGATAACAAACCCATTAACTAACCACCTTTCTGATCCTCGGCTTCCTCACCTACAAAACAGGCATGACTAACCAGTGCCTCTGTTGCCTCACAAGGTCAATGTGAGGCAAAAATGCATATAAAAACTCCAGTAATTTGTACAGTGTTGAATAAGTGGTTCTTCCTAGTGCCCTTATTAGTCACGGGGTAAATCTGGGGCTCAAATCCCAGGTTGCCTACTCCCATTCCAAGATCCAACAAAAGCTAAGCCAACGAATTCCCTTTTCTTTCGATGGACATCCAACAAATGTTGGACCCCAGGGACGATGCTTTCATGACAAACACTCCTGCAAGGGTTTGAGTATATTCTAGTAGTGGCTAAATCCAAAAAAAAAAAAAAAAAGAATCCAAAGCCAGTATCTCTTAGAGACAGTGGCAGTCCTTAGGTTGAAACCAAGAAAACGTGATGCAACATTTTTATTTAAAGTGAATGTCGAAGTTATCCACACTTCTCTTTCAAGTTCTCGAATGTATAGAAAGTTTCCGCTTGAGGATTAGACATAGAATGGCAAGGCTTCTTCTCTCCACGCTGAATCACACTTGGCCCTCCCTCATTATATCCCTAGTTAATTCTTCAGCAATTGGGGAGCCATGGTCCTTGCAAATGTCACAATTTTACCACAGTGTATTTACTTCTGGGTGGATTAGCATGAATGTGTCAATTGTATTGGATTGCCAATTTTGTGGGAGTGATTTGATAGCTTGCAGAATAAACTGTTATTTAACTTGGGGAAATGGGAAGGAAAAAATGGCAGCTTTTTAAGTTTTGCTCTCTTTGGTTCAGATTTGCATGAAATCCTCATAACCAAAGGCAGCTGGAATCCTGAGTATAATGATAACATTGGTGGTGAGAGGTTTGGACGTGGCTGGAAGGTGGGGCTTGTGTAGGAGGCAATTCTTCCACACAGATGTAAAGCATAAGAAATATTTATTAGTAGAAATTATATATGAAGATTAGGGAAAAAATAGACTTGTTTTTGAGGAAACTTGCTCACAGTTTAAATCAAAAGTATTCACCTAACTTGGTTTCCATATAAAGATAGCCCCCTTCATACCCACTTGCAAACATTCTTCATTCTGTAGAACATTTCTTGTCATTCATTACCCCGAAGAACTTCTCATTTGGGGTAATAATGCAGTTAGATCGTTTCTACAAATCAGTTAATTCCAAACCGACAAAAATAAGTCCCCCTTCTTTTTTTTCTGAAATCACTGGAATGAAGGGGGGGACAATTAATGAGGCCCATATCAAGAGAGCGGTGAGTGTCTGCACACAGGCTCTGCTAACTGTGAATGAGCATCAGCATCCCGCATGCTGACATCATTGCTCTCTTCTTCTCCTTGGCTTTTGTCCTCCGTGGCTCATTTCTGCCTTGTTCCTCTGCCTCTTTAGTCTCCTGAACATGTTTCTAATGATCTCTTTGATGGTCATGAGGGCATTTTCTGCGAAACACTCCCGCAACGTGCACAGTAGAGCAGAGACACACAACACCGAGATAAGGACCACTCTCGGCATAGCGCACAACCCATGAATTTCGGCCACAGTCTGTTGGTAAAGCCTGCATTCTAACGGATCACCTCCACGGGGCTTACCAAATCATGATTAAACAGAATCTGAATAGCAAGAATGTCCAATTATTTTTTTTAAGAAGCAAATGGAAAAATACAATGAAGTATGCCATAGGAAGTAGAAGCTTGATCAGTTGTCCCAAGACTGCTTCTAACAGGTTCAGAGTTTGAGCAAGTCACGTATCTCTCTGGTCCTCAGTTTTCCAATCCAAAAATGAGTGGCTTGGACTAGTCCTATGAACTTTTTCAGCTTTTAACCTCTTTGGTTCTATTTCCACAATGCTCATTTTTTATTAACTATTTTTCTTCTTACGTAAGTAATGTAGGTTCATTACATAGTTGTGACAAACAAGAGCAAAATTAAAATCACCTGCTGTCTTACCACTCAGAGATAACTAGGTTTGCAGGTATATGAAATCTACATCTCTCTGCAAGTAAATCAAAATGAACCTACACCAAATATCCTAAAATATATTAAACACTGAAAATATATTAAAACAAGCCGATACCAAATTCTTTTTTTCAAAAAGTAACACAGAGTTTTTTGCTTATTTCCAGAGCACACCGGGGCCCATTTTCTCTCACTTTCTCAATTTATTGCTGCTGGCTTGAATACAAATTAATGTTGGGACAATGATGCTCCTGCCCATCAGAAAGAAAGTATAAAACCTCAAAAGAGTGCTCAAAGGAGCCATAAAGATCAATTGGAACTACCCCCTCATTTTACGGATGAGAAAAGTTGAGGCCAAAGGAGTCTAAGCGATATGTCACCCATCAGGGTACCGCTGGACGGCAGAAACAAGGCTTACACAAAGGTCTCCTACCGCCTGTTCTAAAACTGTTTGCATTATTATATTATTCCTGGATTTTTTTTAAATTGAAACTTCGGTTAATAAGAAAACTTGATTTAACCACCTTTCCTGGTTAATGGAGGTCTCACCTTACCCCACTCTGACCTCACAGTGGGTCATTAACAAGCTGCAGAGAGCTGCCTTGAAGGGCAGGAATGAGTCATGGTGATAAACTGTGCTTAGTAGCAAAAGTCCATGTCCCTACTATCTCACACAGTGATTTTAGATAAGCAACAGAACCTTAATTTCCCCTTAATTCATTGAGTTTCCTTCCATATTCCCCAAATGAAGGGACATCCCTACACATTCCTTTAAAAAGAGGGATGCCAGGAAATAATGTCAGATACTTCATAAATATTTGTTGACTGATGGAGCTTGCTCCAATCAAAGGCGCGGGTTTTCCTAGTGTTCCTGTTTATGAGGAGATGGGGAAATAGCACCCACCCACGCCTATCTCACGGAGAGGCCAAGAGAATGAAAGAAACAATAAAGATCAAATCCTTGGAAGAAAAGTACTCTGTGTACTCAGCTCTCATTCATGTTACCACCAAGCCAAAGCACCTGGGCCATGAGAGGCTGCTTCTCCATTCTTGAGAACTTGTAGGGCTTATTCTATAATCTATAAATGGCCTCGTTCCCCAGACTACTCCATCTGTCCTTTAAAACTCCTCACCCACAACTCTCCACCCAGTTTGCTTTCCTGAGGTCACACCGGATCCTGATCACAGTCACTTCAAGGGCATCTAACCTAGTTGTCTCATTTTCTTTTTGTTTTCCCTACCCCAGCCTATGGGAAGGATACAATACTTTCTGAAAGATAAGGTGGGGGTGAGCTTTCTTGTCTTGAGTGAAATCTTCAGGATGATTCTGCTATGCCCACCATCTCCTCATTCCTGGGTAAGAAACACTGATTCTGGTTCACCAGAAGAAACTGTAATCCAGAGATTGGAGATGGTATACCCAGGATTCCATGACTGGCTGGAGGAAGAGGAGAGGCAATCTCTTCAGATTTTAACTTTTGATCCTCTTTTCTTCACTAGGCTCCCATGTCCCTCTCAATCATGACATTGTTTCATTTTATTCCAGAGTAAATCTTAGTATCTCCTTATAGAAGCAAGCAGAGTGTTTTATACCTAGTAGATGCTTAATGAATTAATTAATCACTAACTTAATTTTCTCTTTCTACTTCTTACTCAGGTTTTAGCACTTATCTGGACAAGAGTCTATTCAGTGAGTCTCAGACCTGAACATCCATCAGAATCCTTGGAGCGTTTGTTAAACAGTTGGCTAGGTTCCACACTCAGAGGTTATTTAATAGGTCTGAGGTGTGGCCTGATAATTTGCATTTCTAACAAGTTCCCAGGTGACGCTGATGCTCCCGGTTCAGAAACAGCATTTTGAGAGCCCCTGGTTTTTCTTACCTAAGGACAGCATAGGGTCTTGCCTTTTTTTTTAAAGGTTGGTTTTCAGCTACTTAAGATTTCTATGCCTACTTGCCACTTTGCTCAAGCATATTCTTAAGCAGTGGTCTGATTTGCTTACCAATTTAAGCAACATTATCCATGGTAATCTGTAACAGTGATATATATGTGGGTGTCAGCACATACACACTAAATACGTATGTATGTATTTAATAGTATACAATGTAAATATAAATATTTACATATCCTTAATCCTCCCATCAAGGATTAATGCTATTATTTTTCCTCATTTGTACTAATTCTTCTATACCTACAAATGACACTTATTAGCATTGGCTCATGTCTTAGTCCTCACCTAAAAGAAATAAGCACTAGCACTGCATTTTGTTGACTACTACTCTTCAGTAAGATTTATTATAGAGAGTCATCAAATTTAGAAATGGACTAGGCCTCAAATAAAACTACCAATCCAGTTTATAGATGAAGAAACTGAAGCTCATAAAGTTGAGTTTTCCAAGATTTCACAGTTAAGTTGCAGCATAGCCAAGACCAGAATCCTACTCCCTTTCTTCTATTTCGTGTTTGTTTGTGTAAAGCCCACCATGACGCCTCTCTGGCATTGTGTGTGAGGCTATCATTGTGTGTGAGGCTGTTGAAATGTCTAATTTCTTCATTTTTTTTCAAACCCACCTCTATCTATGGAATTCTTCCCACAGTTAATAATAATTCCTCCAGTTTGATTAATTATACAAAAATCTAAATTTTTTAAAAATACATTTGCAATAACCATTCTCTACTACCATAAATACTGTTCTCAGGCACTGCTCTAAGTACTCTATATGAAATACTCATTTAATTCTGGAATGAATGCTAGGGATGGGTATGATCTCCAATTTTCAGATGTAAAAATTGAGACACCAGAGGTTACTCTCCCATACCTCTAGGACCAGAATTTACTATGACCATTTTCTTTTTTGCATCTCCACTAGACAATGAGCTTCATAAGGGCAAGGACTGCATGCATTTAATTCCTATTTCCAATCCAGCTCATAGATAATAGAAACAGCTCAATAAATACATGTTGGGTTAACGAGTGAATGAAATCCTTTTCAGTATCTTTGGTCTTACCTACTCTTCTGCATTCCTTATTCTACCGTGGCATGTCCTCTGATAACAAAAGTTTGCAACTGTCCTGAAATTATGGAAGTGTATGTTTTCTTATGCAGCAAAATCTATGGTTTATTGTTACTGCCTTGAAATTTGTATACTACCAAAATTTTTCCAGCTATTTGAGCATAATTGGGCTCCTGTGGAAACCCTTGCTTGTAAAGTGCTTTTAGTTGTTCTTTTAATTGTCCCAGTGGCAAATGTGACTCATCATCTCATCATTCCCATTCAACAGAGGGGAAACACATAACCAAGTCACATCCAAGGTCAAAGTCAAATGAATGGAGAAGTCAGGCATGAAACCAGTGACCCTGGCCCTGAATCTAGTTACTTAGGCCTCTGGCTCCTGGTCTCTTCCAAGATTTCTACATAGTTCCAAACTCCCCTTACTTTGCCAGATGTTTACCACATCTTTCAAGTGGAAGCAAGTCCTTTCAATTAGGCTCACCAGGGGAAACCCACCCTACTTCTCTGAAGGAGGAATGGCCGAACCAGTTCGTCTAAAATAAGAACTGACGTGATTCTTTGTCTGAATTCTGAAGCTGTTCTGACAGCGTTTTCTTGTTGGCTAAGGTCCCACCAGTAATGAACTGGAATAGAAAAACAAAGGCTGTTCTCATGTTGTTTCCCAACCAAAGAGGGCTAAGCCCTGGGTGAGCACTGAAATGTCGGCATGTTTATCTGAGTCTTGAGCTTGATATTTTCCTACCTAAATACTCCATCAAGTTCCCAGCAGCGCGAGTGCATACACACACACACACACACACACACACACAGTTTCCATGCCTATACAAGGGTCCCTGAAAACAAGCCAATTTCTACAGTCATTTAACAATTTCACCCTTGATATCTCCGGATTTCGTTTTCTCTGGAGGGAATAAGTGAGCAGCTGACAGTAAAAGAGATAAAAAAAACTGCACTTCAAATTTAAGCACTATGACTTGTCTTTATTCCCAATTTCATAATACAATTTCATGTCTATACTAGCATTTTGATGGTGCCACATTTGTGTAGTTCCTTTGAAATTTTCATAATCTCATTAATTAAAGAATTGAGGAACATAAAAGGTGAGACTAAAAAGGTCATGCAAGAACAAAAGCATAGCTCAAGACTTGAATATTTAATTAGACTTATGGTTCAAGTGTTCCTTCTGGTGTGAAAAAAATCACTCCAGACCAGCCATTATTAATCTAACCTAAAAAGTAACTAATAAAGATTATTGCAACAATCTTTCCAGGTTTTCCCAGTGCCCTCACAATTTGAGACGGCAAACCTTAAACCCCAGGTATTTCTATGAAGAGATTTCCAGGTTAAACAGAACCGCAGATAATTAGAGCAAACTGACTTGTAGACGGTAGCTGCTCTGGCAAATTCTACACCAGGGCATTCCTTGGCATCCTTGGTGAATTGGCTTCCAGGCAAGAGAGGTCAGAAGAAGAATCTCCACTCCCACATCAGTGTCTTGCCTGTGTCATCCCTGCATTTTCTCCCTAATAGGGAAGCTGCAAAATAGGGAAGACCCTCAAAATTCTCGCCCTGATTGCTTCAAACTGCTTAAGGAATAACAATCAGATTGAACATATAATGGGATAGGGAGAGGATGTGGGCTAATATTTTATACTTTGTTCTTCTCTAATTTACCCGGATTTTTTTTTCTTTGCTGTTTAAGTCGAGAGCAGAGCTGACATTAGGAGAGGGCTTGAAAACTCAGTTATTTGCAGGAGAAAGACATATAACATCAACCCATAAGCAGGCTGGGTATAAGAAGCACACATTCCGCTCAGTCTGCTTTTATTTTCCTGCTTTTAATGGAGACCCGAATAGAAGAAATAGATTTTACCTGAACTCTGCTACATGAAAATAGCATTCTGAGGGCAATGATAAATGGCAACGACACTAGTCCTCAATAATGGCACTAGGGCATGGTGAGGACTGAGGAAAACAGAAGCATTATAAGCCCATCTAAAGGTGGTGGCCACTGCGCACCTCCAGCCATTTGCTGACATGCTGGGATTCGGGACCCACGGCTGCCAAACTGGCTGATGTTTCAAGAGAAGCCAGAAATCTCGACTTTTCCCATGTTGGCCACTCAGTCTGGTTTGGTGGTGGTTGTTGCTGTTTGTTGGTTGGGTGGGTTTTTTGTTTTTTTTGTTTGTTTGTTTGTTTGTTTGTTTTTTAAGAAACACTGTTCCAAGTAACACTGTGTGGGCCAAAAAGCAAAGAAGCAAAGAAAATAAAACAAAACAAAACAAAAACCTTGTGTGCAAGCTCTGCCTTCAAATCTTGAGATCAGTCAGGTTTGCCCATTAGATTTTATTTTCCATCCCTCTCCACCTCGCCCACTCAGCCTTCAGCCTCCAGGGCCAGTCCTCCACTCCCAGCCCTCGCTTCTGACTAAATCTAAATTCAGCACAAAACTTTGGGATCAGCAAAGATAGAGTTTGTTTACCTCTATGCCTCCCTTATAAAGTTAATGCTTCATACACACTTTGAGACATTTCTGAGACATTTTTTTCTCAGTTATGACAACTGATGAGTTCTTATCTATGTATAAACTCTTGCCATGAATACACTTTTCTATTAAAAAGAAAAAAAAAATCTGTCCTTATGAGGAGTCACCTCTATGGATATGAGATGAAGTGGTGCCAGTTGGACCCGCAGTGAGTTGAACCCCAACTGAACAAATCAACTAAAAAGTGAGAACAAAGAATATTTCATAGCAGTAATATTGAAACTGTTAAAATCAGAGAATCATTCAACATTAGACATTGGCATGCCCTTAGACATAAGCTGACTTTAATCCATTCATTTTACATCTGAAGGAACTGAGGCTCAAAGAGATTCCATGTTTGGGGATGGTCAGAAACCTAGCTAGCCCATCAGGAAACTAGATCTAGAACCCAAGTCTCCGGTTCTGCTGTTCAGCATGTGGTGTGTTATAAGCTATTAGCAATTCTACAACACTACTAGATGATTGGAGAATGTATTCACCAAGTGGAATATGAGCAAAAAGAAGCCTATCCTTTGTCAGTCATACTACTCATAGACTCGGGGGTCCACCCCTGGATGGCACATCACATAGCTCCATAGCGCCAAAAACAACAAACATTATTGTGATTATATTATTATTATTATTTTTAGTGTTCACTTAGCAGTAAATCAGGGTCTCCTCTTGAACCCCATTGTTTTTCATTCTGTGATTAGCAGGGTCCCCTGGGCTCCACAGAAGAGCAGTATACAAATAAACACAGCACGTCATGATTCACCTCTGAATACATTTTTTCCATGAAGTTACTCAATCAGAAGATGACAATACCTCACTCTCTTGGAAATACACAAGGAAATATTTTCTATCGGCAGACAGAGTAGAAAGCTGGAGGAGTCCCTTGTCATCGCAGTTGCCAGCCCTCGGGGTTCTGAGGCAGATTTGACCCCCAATATCTCCGCTTCTGAAAAGAGGTCTTACCCCCAAATTCCCAATGACCGACAGGCAGCATGGTGTTGTCGAAAAAGCAGTGGACCCCAGCAGGGAAGAACAGTGGCAGTGGGTCTGTCCACGTGGGGATTATCATGGATATGTCCCCTCTGGCTTTCTCATCTGCGAAGTGACAGTATCAAACAAGATGATTCTGCAAGTCTCCTAATCTTCTGCTTCTTCTGCCACAGCGAGTAGAGGCTTTACAAAGTTTTCTGATGAAAACACATCCACACAGAATTGACATCTTGGGGTGCCTGGGCGGCTCAGTGGTTGAGCGTCTGCCTTCGGCTCAGGTCATAATCTCAGGGTCCTGGGATTGAGCCCCACATCGGGCTCCCTGCTCAGCGGGAAGCCTGCTTCTCCCTCTCCCACTCCCCCTGCTTGTGTTCCCTCTCTCGCTCTCTCTCTCTCTCTCTCTGTCAAATAAAGAAATAAAATCTTTAAAAAAAAAAAAAAAGAACTGACATCTTTAAGACCGACATACTGTATAGGGTTAATAGTTTAAGTGGTCAGGATTATATCCCAACCCAATATAAAATATTTGCCTTGTTGTTGTTGCTGCTGCTGCATCTTTAAATATGTGTTGATATGACCATTATATTCTCGATATTTGTTTACAATCTTTTTGGAGTATCTGCCTTTATATTTTGACAACTTGCTAAGAATACACGCACACATATCTAAAATTTCTTTTTTAACCTAAATCTTTTAGGAGGTACAGAAACAAGAGAGAAGGAAACACTTGCAATCTCTTGGCTTTTGTCTCAACTGGGAAACTTTTTTCATTTTTTTAAAGTCTTCGACTTTTTTTCAAAACAAACATCACAGGAAAGAGAAGAAATTGTTGCCGAGACACTAAAAAGTCCATACACTGCATTTCCACCCATCCTCTCCACATTGCCACATCTTGTGATGCTTCCTTAACAATGAATTGAAGATTGATGCTTTTCAGGATAATGAAGCATGGGACTACCTTCAAGACATACAGTTCCTTTTCAGCCCCTTCTCTGCATGGGCCAGGATATTGGAGAAAATCAGCAGATTTCCAAGTGTTAATGTTCAACCAGGTGCAGTAATGGATATAAAGCACAGAGGGCAAGACAGATCCATTTGACAGATCCACCTCTCCAGCCCATTGAAGTTGGCATGTACTAGGCTTGTATGTTGCCTTGTCTAATTAGCTGCTGAGCTGTGCCCTGGCTCCTTGCTCCTGATGGAAACTTAGCAGGGAAACTCCTGTCACCAGGCATGATGAAGTGGCGCTTGATTGTACTACAAGATGTCCCGTGGCTGCAGTCCAGACTGTTTCAGCTAATCATCAACTTTGCAGATCCCAACACGAGGGCTTGTCTACCAGAGCAGGAGCTTTGCAAAAGTCAGTGTGAATGATCTATAGCTGCAGGAAGAATATAAGGAATTGCTTTGTTTATATATTTTTTAAAGAACCAACTACAATAGAGAGCACCATGAGTGTGCCTGAGAAACGGGGGCTACTTTCAAGTCAACAATCCTTACGGTGTCATCGTAAGAAGGGAGAAGCACCCGCACTTACCATCTGCATGTGACCAGATCGGTCACCACCGCCAGGTTAAATTTTTAATCATTTTATAACTATGTAACTAGTCAGTTAACTCCCGAATTTCTTCCTTTGAGAAGGAATTTGCATTCCGGTTGCATCACTAAGTTGCAACTCTACGCCTCTAGACAGATTACTTATCCTTTCTGAGTCTCCATTTCCCCATCCGTAAACTATTTTCTAGGGTTGCAGTGAGTGACTTTTAAAGTACTTTGAACAGTTCCTAACACATAGTAAGTGCTCATTAATGTTAGCTGCTATTATTATTCTTAGGGTGTTTGAACACATCATTCTAAAAGTAAATGTGGCCAAAGAACACCTGTTGATAAGCATCATCTGTGCAGTGTAAATTCTAAAGTCAACTAACAGGTTTCCAGTGATAGCAGAGGGTATATCAAGAATCCTCTTTTAAAAGGCTGTAATTAGGGGCTCCTGGGTGGCTCAGTCATCAAGCGTCTGCCTTCGGCTCAGGTCATGATCCCAGGGTCCTGGGATTGAGCCCCGCATCGGGCTCCCTGCTCCACAGGAAGCCTGCTTCTCCCTCTCCCACTCCCCCTGCTTGTGTTCCCTCTCTCACTGTGCCTCTCTCTGTCAAATAAATAAATAAAAATCTTAAAAAATAAATAAATAAAAGGCTGTAATTACAAGTTGTAATAACAACTAAGTCTTCCAGTGCAGCTTTCTTCGATGGCAGCAGAGGAGCAGGCTGGGTCTTTCTCTCCCTGTTGGTTAGCCATATCATACCTTGGTGATGTCAAAGGCCGTTGCAAGCAGTGTTTTCAAGGACAAAGGCATATGCCCATGATTGGTAAAAATAGACCTGAGTGTCCCTACTTAAGACTTTGGGGGTCTGTCATGAGCACACAATTATAACTAATCCCAGAAGAATTACCCCCTGTAAAAATGCAGCGTTTAGCTCAGAAAACAGAAATAGAGGGTGGAATATTTGAAGAGGAACAGGATCAAATCTGGCCCAATCCACCCCAGCTCCCATTTTCAAATGGGGAAACTGAAACCTAGAGAGGTGACCTGCTTGGGTGTCAGAGCCAGATTTCCCACCTGCACTTGCCCCGAATCAGGGGCTTCCATCCTCTCTAACCATGGGATGAGTTCCTTCTTTGGATTCGGTCAGAAGGGGTCAGCCCAAATCAGCCATTTAACTAGCTGAGACTCCTATTGAGCTTTTCCTCTATTTTATCTGCGTCTGAACGAGACTTCCTAAAACAGAGGATAACCTGAAAGAGCAAATAATATTTCATAAAACAATATCATAGTTAAAAACAGGTATGACCATTTTTTTAAGAACTATGTATACATATGTGAAAAGATGCTCAAAACATATTTTTAGGTGAAAAACACAACCTGAAGAACGGTCTAAAGAATATCCATAGCACGGGGCGCCTGCGGGGCTCAGTCGTTGGGCGTCTGCCTTCGGCTCAGGTCATGATCCCGGGGTCCTGGGATCGAGCCCCGCATCGAGCTCCCTGCTTGGCGGGAAGCCTGCTTCTCCCTCTCCCACTCCCCCTGCTTGTGTTCCCTCTCACGCTATGTCTCTGTCAAATAAATAAAATCTTTTAAAAAAAAAAAAAAGAATATCCATAGCACAATCCTAGAGGGGGGTGTGTGTGTACACTTGTACATGAGTGCATGGAAAACAGCCTAGAACAATATGCACCACATTATTCAGCAACCCTCTGAGGAAGAGAATGGAACTGAGGAAACCAAAATGAGTAGAAGGTAGAAGGATGCTTTTATTTTTATTCCACTTACTTCAGCATTGTTCAGACGCTTTTGCAACAATAATTTTTTACAGTCAGTGTTCCTTGTGCAATTATAAACTTATTTAATGTATTTCAATACATTAACCACAGTTTATGTCATCATCTCCATCATCCCCGAAGCTGACAGCTTTTACAAAAGCTGTTATAACAAAGGGAAACGTTTACTCCATTTGCTTCTGTTCTCAAACCAAGGCACACTGTCGTAAAAGTACATTTCTGCTATGGCCAGTAATAATATACAAATCTAAATCAGGTTATTAGTGGTACTAGTAATACAAATACTGTTATAGAATATTGACTGAGTTTCAAAAGCATTTTAGGAACAGTATATAAACATAGAAATATGTCAGTATACTGGGGCCTTTCAGTTTACATATAAACACACATAAAATAAAACCTCACCTATTTGTACAGATAAATTACATTATTTTAAGAATTAATCACAGAACCATGCTTTTCACTTAGGAAATTCCATCAAAAATGAATTTTAACTTTATCTTCCAAACCACATGGTTAGTACAATCATTAGCAGCAAAATAAAAAATCAAGCTGTATTAACGCTTCCTAGAAAAATTATCTGCTAATTGTACTTTTACTTTCCTCTAGGAAACAGTAAATTATTTCACATTAAGAAATGTTATTGGAGGGCACCTGGGTGGCTCAGTCGGTTAAGCGTCTACCTTCGGCTCAGGTCATGATCCCAGGGTCCTGGGATCGAGCCCCCTGTCAGGCTCCTTGCTCAGTGGGGAGCCTGCTTCTCCCTCTGTCTGCAGCTCCCCCTGCTTGTGCTCCCTCCTTCTCTCTCTCTCTCTCAAATAAATAAATAAAATTTTTTTTTAAAAAAGAAAAGAAATGTTATTGGATAGTCTTTATATTTGAATGTCAATTGAAATTTTAAATTTTTTAAATTTTAGTTCAATTTTTCCCATAAAGCAGAAATAAAAGATCCAAACTGTTGTGTTGCTTAAGTAGGGTAATCATCAGAGAACACTACTGAACGTCTGCTTACAGTAATAATGACTAGGTAGCCGTCATTTTTAAAAACAATGTCACAAAAGCTATTTCGATGCTGTCATGCTTAAAAATAGTTTTCATCAAAGCAACAGATTATCTGTTCATGTTGTCCACTGGGTCATTACAATGAACAACCAATACAGATAAATGATATCTAATCTTTTCTGCTCTTCTATTGGGCTGATGGATGGTTATGACATCTCCGATATTATAAGGCAGAAAAATTATGCTGACATTTAGAAGCAAAAGCACAGAAAGATAAAACTAAGTACAAAGCATGCCGAACACTATTGGGGAGAAAAAGAAATATCTAAAGACAAATAGAACTGAAAACAGAATGGCAATTAGGCCAACAGAGAATTATGGGAGGGGATGACTATACCTTGTGGGTAGCAGGCAGCTCAATTAATTATATAACAAGAAGAAGGAACCCAGGCATTTCCGTAAGACACATTATTAAAAGGAATATTGACTTAAGCATCTTTTAAATTTTATGCCCTGAAAGAATACAAAAGGGTTTCCCTAGTATTGATCTGCTCCTGAATCAGGTTGACTTTAAGGGATCATATAATGAGAAATGGTTGAGCAGCAAATGGGACTAAGAAGGAAATGCAATTACTTACAACTCACATTTACCAGGTTCAATAGATTACAGCTTTTCCATGTCACTTTGTGTTCATGTCGTATTTGTCAGGAAGAATTGGAAGAGAACCACTCAGCTTGCCCTAAATATGAAACAGCAATTTGGGACTATACTTTTGGTTCACTCCATTAGCATTTGTCATTTAGAGAAAAACTACGAAATGAGGATGGAGTAGACTGAGAGTCAAGACAAAAGCCATCTTTAGGCTATTTTTTCTGATATTTAGAAAATATGAACTGTCATAGCTATTTTTGCCTTGGCGAGTGTTGATTCCACTTTCTACTTTAAGCGGAAATAAGGGAATGTTTTAGCTTAGTGGGTGCTGATGTAGATAGGTCATGGCTTAGAAAATTTTGCTCGAGGGGCACCTGGGTGGCTCAGTTGTTAAGCGTCTGCCTTCGGCTCAGGTCATGATCCCAGGGTCCTGGGATCGAGCCCCGCATCGGGCTCCCCGCTCCGCGGGAAGCCTGCTTCTCCCTCTCCCACTCCCCCTGCTTGTGTTCCCTCTCTTGCTGTGTCCCTCTCTGTCAAGTAAATAAATAAAGTCTTAAAAAAAAAGAAAAGAAAAGAAAATTCTGCTCGCTGTCATCATCTGAGAATCGGCAATTTTCCAGGAATAATACATTATATTCTTTCCATTAAAAAATAAGTTATGCTCTCTCTAAATGCAATGAGCAATCTGGATTGGATCCTGGAACTGCAAAAGGAGGTTTGTGGGGAAACTGAGCAAATCCAAATAAAGTCTGTAGTTTAGTTAATAATATTGTATCTATCATTGCTAAGATCTTAGTTTTGATAAATGTATCACAGTTATGTAAGATGTCAACATTAGAGGAAGTTGGGAGGAAGATATACGGGAACATAAGATTATTTCAAAAGAAAAAGAAAAAAATATGCTCCCCAGGCACCAACCTCCCCACCCCCATCAAACTTCAGAATTGATAGCAAACTGGCAAGTGAGCAGTTGCTTGTTAAACCTACACACAATGGCATCATTGTGGTCTACTAGCTAGACTTCATAGCAAGATAGAAAAGTTGTTCAAAAAAAAATCCTAAAGTTTGTGAATATTCTTCCTTAACACACACACAAACACACACACACACACACGAAAAGAATATGCTCCTTTCTCTCAGCCAGTGGTTCTTAACTGGGGTAATTTTGCCCCCCACCCTCCCAGGGACACTTGGCAATGTCTGGAGACATTTTTGTTTGTCACAACAGGGAGGTGTTACTAGCGTCTGGTGGGTAGAGGCCAGGAATGATGCTAACTATCCCACAATGCCCAGCAAAGCTTCCCACAACAAAGAATTATCTTGCCCAAAATGTCAAAAGTGCCAAGGTTGAGAAACTCTGCTTTAAGCAATTAGAACTCAAAAGCAAAATGGATGAGAAGAAATCACACTAAAGAAAAGCTGTGCCAGGTCCTCCCTTTAAAGGAATACAGTAAAGATGGGAGAGGTTCTAATAAGGAATAAATAGCCAGAGTGGCCACGCAGGTAATGACCACAACGTTTCCAAGCAGGATCTCACAAGGGCAGCATCTCTCTTCCTGGAATCCCTACCCCGCCTTCTTAGGGCTTATGTAAATCAACTCTCATTTAGCAACTTAGCTCAAGTCTGGCCTTGGGAGTCCTTTAAAACTTCACTGCCTTAAGACTCACTGATTTCTCCAGTGGTTTTCCCATTTTCCAAATTCACAGAACTTCTCCTAAGGATTATGTTTGATGATCTTTATAACCCATTCCATTCTTTTTTTTCTTTTTAAAAACAATTTTAGGGTGCCTGGGTGGCTCAGTTGGTTAAGCGTCTGACTCAGGTCTTGAACTCAGGGTTGTGAGATCAAGGCCCACCTTGGGCTCCACGCTCAGTGGGGAGTCTGCTGGAGATTTTCTCTTTCACTCCCTCTCCCTCTGCCCTTCCCCCCACCCGCACTCTCCCTTTCTCTCTCTAAAATAAATAAATGAATCTTTAAAAAATAAATAAATAAAACCAATGTTATTAAAGTACTATGGATGCAACTGTACATAAAGTATACAGTGTGATGTCTTAATAAACCTATACACCTGTGAAGTCATCACCTCAGTCAAGATAATGAAAATTTTTATCACCCTCAAAAAGTTTCATCATGCCTCTCCTTGTCCCTATCTAGGCAACTACTGATCTGCTTTCTGTTTCTATAGACTAGTTTGCATTTTCTAGAATGTTATATAAATAAATGGAGGAGTCACATGTTACGTGTATGTTTAACTTTTTACGAATTAACTGTTTTCCAAAGTGGTTGTACAATTTTGCATTCCTCCCAGGAATGCCAAATTCCATTCTTTATCTAGCCTGTGGTAAATATTTTGTGTTACATATTACTACTAGCTACCATATTTCATTGAATCTGAGATACCATCAGTTACAAGATACACCATTATTTTATACACGACTAAAAAATGAAAAGATGCTACCAATTATTAAATAAGTCATTATCAATTATTAGATGCATCTCAATAACGTGGACATGAAACATGATAAATTCTGTCTTAGGAGCAATGATATATAGTTTTGTCACCCTTTAGCCTTTACTTACTATGTATTTTCCCAATTATTGCATGGAAACCTGTCTTGTCTCTTAAGCAGGTGGAAATCTCTTTAAAGGCCAATTTTTCAGGGCGCCTGGGTGGCTCAGATGGTTAAGCGTCTGCCTTCGGCTCAGGTCATGATCCCAGGGTCCTGGGATCAAGCCCCACATCGGGCTCCTGGCTCAGGGAGGAGCCTGCTTCTCCCTCTCCCTCTGCCTCTCTCCCTGCTCATGCTTTCTCTCTCTCTCTCTCTCTGTATCTCTGTGTCTCAAATAAATAAATAAAATCTTTAAAAAAAAATTTTTTAATAAATAAAGGCCAATTTTTCTTGCATTTCTTTCTTCATCCTCAGCACCAAGATCAACACCGATAGCACCAGAATCAGTCCTGGAAAATAGTAACGATAATAGCACATTACATGCCTTATACTTGTGCTACATGACACATTACTATGAGTATTTCATCATCCAAAGAACATCATGAAGCAGTATTATTATCCCCACTTAGTAGATGAGGAAAACAAGGGAATGAACGTGCCCAAGCTGGTGTGTGGCAGAACCTCAAATTATCTAGTTCTTTCCATTGCAAAGCCCAGGCTTGCTACTCTTATACCACTCTGCCCTCCAGAACCTTACAAATAGCTGTAAGCTGCAAAGGGTAAGTTTAAGAGGGACTAGAGACATTATGCTTTTTGGTCACATTCCACACTATGACTTTATAAGGGTCTTACCTTAGGTATTTTACGTATTATTATCTTCAAAAACAGGGACATTAGCAATAGCAACAAAAACGAAACCACAATTGTCTGTTTCCAACTTTAAGCCACTAGAGGGCAAGTAATAATAACCCTCAGCCACAAACCAAGAATATCTAACGAATATGCTTTGAATGTGATGCTGCCCTTGGTGGCCTTATGAGAAATAGTTTCTTTTCGAGTTTGCCCTAAAAATGAAATTTTCTGACACTCTTTGGATTGAAGGACTACAGGGCTTTAGTTTTAAAATCATTAATAAGGTAGCACATTAATATTAAGAAATATTTCAGTCAAAGAATAGCACAGTAAATTCCATCTCTCTAACCCTCTCCAAATTCTAATGTCCTACTTCTGTTTCCACACGCCTGTTATTTTTTATGTTTGTGTACATAGGTCAATCCACATTCTGCTCTTTCACACGATCTGTCATAAGCATCTTTCCATCTTTCTATACCAACCTACCCAACTACCATATTAATATCAGCATAATATTTCCTCATACATTTGGTTACTAAAGCATTTCCCAATGTTAAATATTTAGACATATTTTCTAACATACCTCTGTATATTAGCTAATTATGAAAGCCAACAAGATATTTTTTAGAAGATTTTATTTTTGTTAAAGCTTTTATTTATTGGGGCGCCTGGGTGGCTCAGTTGGTTAAGCGACTGCCTTCAACTCAGGTCATGATCCCAGAGTCCTGGGATCGAGTCCCGCATCGGGCTCCCTGCTCTGCGGGGAGCCTGCTTCTCCCTCTCCCACTCCCCCTGCTTGTGTTCCCTCTCTCACTGTGTCTCTCTGTCAAATAAATAAAATCTTTAAAAAAAAAAAAGCTTTTATTTATTTATTTGAGAGAGAGAGAGAGCATGAGCAGGAGGAAGGGCAGAGGGAGAGGGAGAAGCAGACTCCCCACTGAGCAGGGAGCCCAACGTGGGGCTCGATCCCAGGACCTCGGGATCATGACCTGAGCCAAAGGCAGACGCTTAACTGCCTGAGCCACCCAGGTGCCCCAACAAGATATTTTCTTAATCTTAACTTCCATAATGTTGTATATTTAGATTTCCACATTGATTGTTTATTTTAGTTGCGTTTCCTCCCCTATTGAAAATAACACACAATGACTAAGCAGTGAGGCAAGGATACTTTTTAATCCTGCAGGATTATTTATTTAAAATTCATCTCTGTTTGGGATTATTGAGTCAAAAGATTGAATATCCTTACGACATGATTTCTTAATAGTTCAATAGTATGAGACAGAAATCTCCACATTAAGCTGCTTTGTTGTCCTAAAAAAAAGGTGGTGAGGGAATAAAAAGTAGAATAATGATATCTAGCATTAATGTAACACCTTATACATTCTGAAGTGCTTTCTCAAATGAAATAAAATGCTACATCTCCAAGCTATGAAGGCTTGAGTTTCTCAGGGACAGATGCTGATGGAGTTTACCAGTAACTGAAGTGTGTTCAAGAGACAATATTATAAGATCAACCGGTGTTTGTTACAATGAAATAAAGTCTGTCAGGGGGGAAAAGAGGTGCCTTTAGACTCTTCAAGTGAAATATTGATCCGATTGATCACAGACATGCTAAAGGCATAATTACATCTGTCATGTAAACTGCACTTTGTTCATAAAGTATTGAACAGAAACAGTAATTGTTTTCCTATTAATGAGGCTGTAGACTATCCTTTCAGAGTGACTCGTTTATTATTTAGTTTATTTCTTTTTTTTAAAAGATTTTATTTATTTATTTGACAGAGAGAGCACAAGCAGGGGGAGTGGGAGAGGGAGAAGTAGGCTCCCCACTGAGCAGGAAGCCCGATGCAGAGCTCGATCCCAGGACCCAGGGACCATGACCTGAGCCGAAGGCAGACACTTAATGACTGAGCCACCCAGGAGCCCTATGTTGGTTTATTTCTAAATGCAGAGGGGCTCATCAGCATTCAGCTAAATTAGACCGCCACCACTACCACCACCACCCCCCTCCGAAGTCAGGCTCCCGTCCAAAACATGCAGTGAAGCTCTCACCGAAAACCAAAACCACACAATCCCTTGACTCATAAGAGGGCCAAACTGTACTCAAACCCACAAGTTACTATATCCCTTGACTTGATTTTCATACCATAGTCCATAACTTAAGACCATCCTAATAGAAACTTTTGGGGTTTTAGGTAAGATTATAAAATTAACCAAATAAATGTGTGAATCATATGTAAATAGGACATTCCTGTTTCTGTTTCCAGGCAAGATCTACAAGGTGACACATTGTAATGATGGAAATGCCACCAGAGCAGTAAGATCCACATTGTGGTTTTGGAACAATGCTCCAAATGAAGGATGAGCGTCCTCGGTCACAGCGCACGCAACATCTCCCCACACTCTATATGCCACTTATGTGTTTCCCAAAGGACCTTGCACTCATTGCTCTGTGCCTTTACAACTTCTACTCTATCTACTTAAAATACCTATCCCTGCCAAAACTTGGAAGCAACCAAGATGTCCTTCGGTGGGTGAATGGATGAGAAATTGGGGTCCATCCAGACAGTGAAATACTATTCAGTGCTAAAAGGAAATGAATTATCAAGCCGTGAAAAGACACAAAGGAACCTTAAACACACATATGACATGGAAGAAGCCAATCTGAAAAAACTGTATACTGTATGATTCCAATTATATATGACATTCCGAAAAACACTCTAAGATACCGTAAATGATGGGTCCATTGCATTACACATTTGTTCAACACATAGAATGTACAACAACTAATGTAAACTATGGACTCTGGATGACAATGATGTGTCCATGTAGGTTCATCAAGTGTAACAATGTAACAAATCCCCCCACTCTGGTGGGGGATGGTGATAATGGGGGAGGTTTATGTGTATGGGATAAGGGGCAAATGGGAAATCTCTCTACCTTACACTCACTTTTGCTGTGAACCTAAAACTGCTCTAAAAAATAAAGTTTATTTTAAGGGCAGGTGCGCAGGGGGGATGGGTTAAATAGGTGACGGGGATTAAGGAGGGCCCTTGTGGTGAGCACTGGGTGTTGTAAGTGACGAATCACTAAATTCTATGCTTGAAATTAACATTACACTGCATGTTAACTAACTGGAATTTAAATAAAAACTTGAAAGTAAAAAAATAAACTAAAATAATAAAAAATAGAGCTCTATTCTTTAAAATCCTACCTGCTCGCCTTCATCACCTGGCCAAGAGCTACCTGTCCTTCAAGATGCAGCTGGGGGCCACTTGGCAACTGTGTTGCATCTGTCCCCATCTCATTCCCCACCCCCCCCCCAAAGGGCAAGGACCTAGCACACAGTAGAAGCTCAGTTAACTGTTGGTTAATAAATGTATAAGAGGAGAAGGCCTTTCCAGCCAGTCTGGTTTTGTGAAGAATATACCTCCTTGGCTTTTATAATTAGCCACCATACAGAGGTGCATTAGAAAAGGACAGAAAACCTGCGGGAACAGAAAAACCACCCAGCATTCTACCATATTCCAGGAGTCCTGGGTGAACATTTCAGCCATAATCTGAAGTGTTAAAATCCAAGCATCCTATATGTTTTTTTTTAACAACTCTGTGAATCCTGTTTTCCCTTCCAGCCCAATAATGATTAAGAGGAGGGAGAAATCAAAGGTCTTGTTTAAACCGGTGAAAAGTGCATTCAAGAGCTCCCTCTGCCTTGTTTTCTGCCCACACAGCACAGAAGTGTATAAAGTGCTGGATTGCCTCACCGTGGTTCCAGTCACAGAAAAAAAAGAAAACTCCCTTGGCTCCGATTTACACAGTCACGAAACAAAACCCGACTTTACAGACATAAAGGGCATATGCATGGAGGAGAATAAAGACCCAAGAGCCAAGTCGGCAAAGCTGCAACCGCCTAATGCAGGGTTTAAAGTGAGTAATTTGCAGCTAGGAGGTGGTGCTCTCGCGGAAGGACCAGCTATAGCTTTCCTCCGGCTCCTCCAGATAATAGTTTTTTAAATGCCTCCAATTTGGGGCTGTTGAGCATCCACAGAAGCTAACAATCAGGAAAAGAGCTTTCTGGGTGAGTCTGGCTGCCACACAGGTGAGGACAGCGGAGCTGTATGTAGACAAGCGACAGGGCTTTCATTTCTTGTCACTCCCTTCCTCTACTATTTATTTTCCTTTCTGCCCCAAACTTCCATCACCCCACCCCCTCAAAGGACATCACTGCTGAGAGGAGTTTGGGATAGAATTAATAGTCCTTCTTTCACTTTCTAATAAGGCACCTTTTTGCAGGCTTTGGAGGCTCCAGAGTAATATTGGAAAGTGTGTGGCAGAGAGCCCGGCACATTAGAAAGATCCAGTAGCACATGTGTGAGAAAGATGGGGTGGGGGCGGGGGGTGCGGTGGCAGGTGGACCACTGGGCCCAGGGCTCACATTCACAATTTAGGCTTCTGAAGTCATCTCCAGATAAGATTACAGATGCAATTTACAGAAATAAATCAAGAGGTGGAAAGAAGTACCTTTACTAACTTTCAAATTGTGCTACATAACTGGACCGCGTTACCTCCACTGGTCTCTTTTCTGTAAATCCTAAACTTGTCTTAGTGCTGGCACGGTACATGACATTGCAATGTATTTTTATACTAAAAGTGTTGATTTATCAAGTATAAAATTTTGCACCATGAAAATACAAAACCATTTATGTAACTCCAGTTTTGACATTTCCCATTTTAAACTTACTGGGAAGTGGTCTGAGTCGCTCGTGCTCTCTGAGATCCAGACTGGAAATGTATAGACTTGAGGTCTTTCTTGGGAAGGATTAGCAAAACGCATAATCAGCAATCTGTCGAGTCAGTGCCGTGCCATAGAAATGTAATGCAAGCCACAAAAATGAGCTGCATGCGTGATTTTCAATTTCCTTGTAGTCACACTTTAAAAAGCAAAAAGACATAAAGAAAATTAATTTTAATAATATTTTGTTAACCCAGTAGATTTAAGATATCACTTCAAAATTTAATCTATATAAAAATTACTAACAAGGCATTTTTATATTCTTTTTTTTTACAAAGTCTACCAAATCAGTGTGTACTTTATACTTGCAGCACATCTTAATTTGGACTAGCTACTTTCCAAGTGCTCGGTAGTCATGTGTGGCTAATGACTGCTACTTGGAACGACATGGGTCTGGAAGCCGCATCTTGCAGAAGCTTGCCTTCGCATTTGTTTGGATGGAGTAATACGTGGACACTCACCATTCTCATGGTTAACGGTGGCATTTATAAGAAGCAGGTTAAAAAAGATGGAAGAGATGCCAACTGACACCTAGAGGACCTGAACTGAACATTTTTAGCAAGAAAATCAATTAAGTAGGGGCGCCTAGGTGGCTCAGTCGGTTAAGCATCTGCCTTCAGCTCAGGTCATGATCTCAGTGTCCTGGGATCAAGCCCCACATCGGGCTCCCTGCTCAGTTGGGGAGTCTGCTTCTCAGTCTCCCTCTTCCTGCCACTCCCCCTGCTTGTGCTCTCTCTCTCTCTCTCAAATGAATAAAATATTAAAAGAAAATCAACTAAGTAAGTAAGAATCCATACTTCAACAAAAATGTAAGGACTAGAAATTTTGCAGCATTTTTAATGATTTTCCCAGGTCACGTTTCCTCCATGGAAATTTCTCTGTGAATATTTCTGCAACCAGAAACCTACTTTGAAAAAACACAGAGATTCTGAACTGTTGTGACTGTGGAATGCATGGGAAAAACAAAATTCTGTGAGCAAACTACAATGTCCTTGCTTCATCACAAGATACCTTGGGCTGGGGCTCCTCATCATGATTCATAAAAGTAAGCTGTTTCTATCTGTCTCAAGTATTGAATTTCTACATACAAGTTTGTTTAGGGGGGAAAAAATGTTCCTAGCGGAGGGGGAAAGAGATTGCACACCATTGAACAAATTGATCTCCGGTTAAGTGAAAGAAGTCAGACTCAAAAGCTACAAACTGTGTATTTCCATTTATAGGATATTCTGGGAAAGGCAAAGCGATAGGTGCAGAAATCAAATCAGTGGCTGCCAGGGGTTGGGGTTGAGACTAGGGATGAAGGAGAGAATTGATCACAAACGGACACGAGGCAACTTTCTGGGGTGAAAGAAATATTCCATACCTTGATTGTGGTGCTCTATCTACATCTAAAAAAAGTGAGTTTACAGTACGTAAATTATACTATAATATACCTGACCCCATACAATGACCTCTCTTTCTTTTTTCTTCCAAATTTTTATTTAAAATCTAGTTAGTTAAGGGGCGCCTCGGTGGCTCAGCTGTTAAGCGTCTGCCTTCGGCTCAGGTCATGATCCCAGGGTCCTGGGATGGAGCCGTGCATCGGGCTCCCTGCTCTGCCGGGAAGCCTGCTTCTCCCTCTCCCACTCCCCCTGCTTGTGTTCCCTCTCTCGCTGTCTCTCTCTCTGTCAAATAAATAAATAAAATCTTTAAAAAAATAAAATCTAGTTAGTTAACATATAGTATAATATTGGTTTCAGGAGTAGATCAGTGATTCATCACTTACATATAACACCCAGTGCTCATCACAACAAATGCCCTCCTTAATACTCATCACCCATCTAGCCCATCCCCCACCCACCTCCCTCCATCACCTTCAATTTGTTCTCTCTCATTTAGAGTCTCTTATGGTTGCTTCCCTCTCTCTTTTTTCTCCCTTCCCATATGTTCACCTGTTTTGTTTCCTAAATTTCATATATGAGGGAAATTGTATGTTGTTTACTGTTCTCTGACATATTTCACTCTAGCTCCATCCACTACAATGAACTTTCTAAGTCCCTTTTGTCTCTAACTGCTATAATTCATGGGGATATTGGCTCTCAGGCAGAATGCCTGAAATGTAATTTGATATTCAAACTATCACTCCTTATTTTATTTAACGCTGTAGTGGGCATTCATGGGGGTTTTGCCCCAAAGTACATTTCCCTTCATCTTGGCAATAGCATCCCATTTTGGGTTGAAAAAGTTGGACAAATTACTTCTCTCTTATATGCCATTTTAGTGGAACTGTCAGTCCAATCCCCTCCTGCCCAAGAAATGGGCTTGTGACCCGATCTTTGCTGACCAGACACTCCTTTTCAAGATTTTGAATCTTTATCATCAAGGGAAGAATGATATCCTTCAAAGAAATGTGAGTTGGTTTCTGCCATCTAGATCTCCAAAGAAGCCCTGGCTTCTGTCTTTTTCATTTTGTTTTCCAGCCCAACCTTTCATTTCTGTATCAGAATCTGCAGAATGGCTCATCTCATATGGTCTCTAAGCTCTCTGGCACATTTCCTGTACTACAAAGGCTGGAAATTAAAACTACACTTCCCAGATGCCCTTGCACCTAGGGCTCATACATGACTTGGGTCCACCAAGTAGATGTACCTGCAAGAGATTTGGAAGACAATTGTGAGCTATATGAAGTGATGGCTTCACATAGGAGATAAGGTAACCTGGGGCAACGTGGGTGGAAGTTCCACTGTTTACAACCAGAGGATCCTATGCTACATCTCAGCATCTAGTCATTCAACAAGTGTTTGCTGGACACCTACTATGTGCCAAATATTGTATTAAACCCTGAGGATATAAAGATGACAGAAACTGTTAGGCCTGCAAAAGCCTGGTACAAACACTTTGGAAACTTATTTGTCAGTATTTACTAAGCTACTAAAACCAGACAAATGCCTATGCTATGACCTAATACACCCACTTCTATCTATGTCCCTAAGAGAAATGAGAGCACCCATCTACCCAGAGAAATGTGCAAAAATGTCTGTGGCAGCTTTTTCATAATAACAAGAAATTAGAAAGACAAATATCCATTATCAGTAGAATAGATGAATAAATTGCAGTATGTTTGGAATATTCATATAATATAATACTATACAACAATTGCAAGAATAAATTATTGCTACATTCAACCACATGGATGTATCTGAAAGGTATAATGTTAAGAGAAAGAAGTCAGATACAAAAGGGTACACCCAATATGATTCTATTTATATCAAGTTCAAGAACAAGCCAAAAAAAATCTATTGTGTTGGAAGTCAGAAGAGTGGGGGTGGGGTGTTGACTAAGAAGGGGCCCAAAGGCGCAACCTGGGATGCTAGAAATGTTCTGTATCTTGACCCGGGTGGAAATTTAAGAAATCATCAGGCTGCGCACTAAATATTAGTGCATTTCATGTATATAACAATTAAAAAAGAAAAAAAAAGAATTTTAAGAAGCTTACAGCCTAGCTGGACAATCAAATGGCATTTAGAAAATTCTGACTGAGGTGATGAGTGCTCTGAGAGATGAGTGGTTAGATCCCATAGAGCCACAAAGAAGGGAGCAGTGAGTTTCCCCAAGAACAGGTGTGCTGACAGCAAGGAAGTTTACTTAGGACTACACTGTGAAGGGCCTTGAATACCAAGATAATAAAAATATTAAAAAAAAAATCATCGTCCATCTTCTTTTTGAAACAGAGAGCTGTTTTTTTTAAAAGGAAGAAAAATTAGTTTTATTGCCATATCAGTTATTACCCAGGCTTTTATAATATACAATGTCCTTCTATGAATTATTTAATGTATCTTATATTTAAATTGCCAGTGAAAAAAATAAAAGATTTTAATTAAAAAATACAAAACAACCATATTGAACCTTTAGGATCTCTCAAGTATACAATTCTTCTACTCTTTAATTTGTAGTATAACATTTAAACTAGTTTTGTTTTTGGTTTTTCAAATGTAAGATTTCCTTAAGGCAACCCTAAAAATTGAAAACCAAAGAAAATAAGGATTTTATTTATCATTTTTAGAAATCTCTCAACCTTCATACTCAGCTCTTAAGTGGGTATTAGGTAATCTCCAAATTCAGCTGAATATCGGGTGGATCTGGAAAAGATTATGATATAACTGTAGATAAAATTATGGTGCTTCTTGATGAGGGGCAAGTAGTTTTTAGGCTTTTTCATGTTTGTCCTATATTTTAAAGAAACTACTTCTAAATTCAGAGCATTTTCTGCTTTACTTTAGTAAGAGTGTATACGATATTAAACACTATCAAATGTTTTAAGTCTTGTTTTTTTTTTTAAGATTTATTTATTTGAGAGGGACGCCTGGGTGGCTCAGTCGGTTAAGCGTCTGCCTTCAGCTTGGGTCATGATCCCAGGGTCCTGGGATCGAGTCCAGCATTGGGCTCCCTGCTCCGCGGGGAGCCTGCTTCTCCCTCTGCCTCTGTCTCTCTCTCTCTCTGTCTCTCATGAGTAAATAAATAAAATCTTTTAAAAAAAAGAAAAAGATTTATTTATTTGAGAGAGAGAATGCGTGCATGGGGTGGGGGGCACAGAAGGAGAGGGAGAGAGAGAATCCCAAGGAGACTCCATATTGAGTGTGAATCCCAAGGTGGGGCTCCATCTCACAACCCTGAGATCAAGACCTGAGCCGAAACCAAGAGTCAGATGCTCAACCAACTGAGCCACCCAGGCGTCCCTGTTTTAAGTCTGTTTTAAACAAGATGGGATATAAGTAAATAAGCAGATTTTAGTGGTGCTCTCTTTCCATTCACAAAAATACCTACAGCATTTCAATTGCGTGTGTTTATTCAAGTTGCCTCACATCCTGGGCGTAATGGAAGGGATGCTTACCTGATTCTGCAGAAGGGAAGGGTTATTGCAGAACCCCATATGGTAGTTAACAATACCATATTGTATACTTAAAATTTGCTAAGACAGTACCTTTTTAATATTCTCACACCACACATATAGACACACGCACACAACTATGTAAGATGATGGATGTATTAACTAACCTTATTGTGATAAGCATTTCATAATATATATGTTTATCAATTCATCACATTGTACACCTCAAATTTACATAGTGTTATTTGTCAATTATATCTCAATAAAGTTGGGGGGAAAACCAGTACAGAAGGCTTCTCTACAACATAAACAAACACAAATGTATATGGTGTTTACAAAAGGGGTGGGGCAGGGAAGGGAAAGAAAATATGGTTTTGCAATAAGATCTTCAAAAACGTATTAAAATTGCCAATAGCCTACATTTATACTACAACTGTAGGTTTCTAAATTGCCATCTTATTTTGGCATTTTTTTCTACTATGGAGTTGTGACACCCAGATCAAATGCCATTTCAACAAACATAATTATAATAAATAGCAAATTCCAGTTATGCTTCACAGACACAACAGTAAAACATTCAGCCAAAGAAAATAATTTAAACAGCCTTTCGGAGCTTATTCAGTCATTCAACTCTTCATTCGGTGAATATCCATTATGTAATTATTATGCCAAACATCACACCAGGAACTGAGAAAACAATGAGTGGAATACAGTACTTCCTCTTGAGGATCTTACAGTCTGGTGAGAGAGAGAGAGAGAGAGAGAGACACATGACAGATTACAGCATTGAGTAAATAGTACCTCAGAGGCAAGCTGGGGACATAGAAGTGCAGTGGGGACTGAGACTATTTGTGCTGGGGCATCGTCACAGGAGGGGGTGTTTGAGTTTCCTCCCTAAAGATGGAGAAGAGGGATATCTTGATGGCTCAGTCGGTTATGCATCTAACTCTTGGTTAGGCTCAGGTCATGATCTCAGGATCATGAGACTAAGCCCCACATCAGGCTCTAAGCTCAGGGTGAAGTCTGCTTGAGATTATCTCTCTCCCTCTGCCTCTGTCCTTCCCTCCACTTGCTCTTGCTCTCTGTCTCTCTAAAATAAATAAATAAATAAAATCTTTAAAAAAATATGTATATATATAAAGATGGAGAGGAATTTGAGGTAGGAGAGCAGATCTAGGGAAGGAGTGACAAGAGATGAAGTTGGAGAACTAGGCTGGAACCAGGTCCTGAAAGGTTTCATATGGCTTGTTGAGGATCATGGAATTAGTCCTGCAGGCACTAGGGAGCTGATGAAGAGTATTCAGATAGGGGGTTAAGTCAGATGGGTATTCCCTTCAGGATTAGCCTCGCACTAGCACAGTTGATGTGTGGTGTGGGGTGAGAGTGGAAGCAGGGAAACCGAGTAGGAGGTTGCAGTGAGTACCCAGACAAGAATCATGAGGGCAACAGCGGAAGGAATGAAGAAGTGGGGACAGTTTTGAGAATGATTTGGAATTTCTGGAAGTCAAGACGTTGTGACAAATGACTATTTTGGAGAGTGCAAGCTCTCCAAAATGTCTTGGAAACTTTCAGCTTGACTGACTGCATGGATGGTGGTATCATTCCTGTAAATGTAATGTAAATACAAATCTAAGAGGAGAAGCCATTTTGGAGAAAAGAAGGTAAGTTTGGCTTTATAACCCAATGTTGAATGTAAATTGACTATGGGATACTCAGAGCTCAAATAGGCAATTGGAGATATAGAAAAGGAGTCAGATTGGCTTAATTATTTTGGTTTCCATTCTTGCAAGGAGAACATGAGCCCTTGGAAGTACAATTCCAGCATCTTTTAGAATAACTTCTTGATAAACTAATGTTCCCTTCTTCTTGGGACTTTGTTATCAAACTACGTAATTTGTTTTAAGGGTGGAGATATTCAGTGCTTCCCAGAGCTGTCAGCTCAAGGCCAAGTCTTCATAATTCCATACAAAATTATTCATATTTTTTCTAAAGGAAAGGCGATGAGAAATGAGATAATATATTAAAGGAAATCAAATAAATTTACAATAAAAGATCATTAGGAAATGAAATCTTGTCAGCCTAGAAAAATGGGCTCGATTATTACATTTAAGTCAAACTAAATTACTGTCCATGTATCTATTAAAGCATTTATAAGTGTCGAAAATCGAGATGTTAGGATTCCAATTGTAGGTGTAAAATCAAAGTGATTTTGATAAGTTTAAACAATCTTTTATTGTGAAGGAAAAGAAATTTTTAAATTGGAAAATAATATAAATATCACAGGAAGGTTTATAGAATTCTTTTTCTTAAATGCTGCCAACAATTTGGGAGACTAAAAAAAAGACACACTATTTGCACAATTAAGCATGACAACCACATGACCTTAGTTCCAAATAAGTAATTATGGTATTTTTTAAGTTGGGCAAAATCTTACATGTCCTTCTTGAAGAACTAAGAGGAAGCTGCTGAGACAAATTCAATTTGTATAGATAAAAGCAATTTGTTTGCTCTCTCTTTCTCTAGCAGAAAACTTAAATCATTATTGCTCTGATTTAAATGAAACCTCCTTTAACTAGACTCCGTCTAGCCAGATCCCTTAATTAAGCAATTAAGCTGATATTGTTTATCTCTTATTTGTAAGAGAAAGAGGGAAAAAATAAGAAAAACGGGTGTGTGTGTGTGTGTGTGTGTTGTTCTTGATCAAATTGAATCCATTATTGAGGCTTTCCAAGGATGACTCTGACACCAGAGAGTTTTTGTTCTGGCAGCTGGATGATATGCTCACTGGTACCTGTTTACCAAATCTGGAAAAGTGGGAAAAGCACCCTTGTCACTTGAACCTCTCACATTTTCAGGTTTCCTAATGTGCAAAAGAGATGACTGGACTAGATAACTTCAAAGGAGTAGTTGCCAAACCCTGGAGAAATGTTTTATAAACACAGATTCCTAGACCCTCTATCCCATCTATAAACCAGAATCTTTTGGGAGAAAGGGAGTTTGCTCAGTTGTTTTTTGTTTGTTTGTTTAGGTTCTTCAGGTGATTTCAATGAATGAACAGCCGTGTTGGGGAACGACAGCGCTAAGCTACCAGCTTTAAAGGCTATGAAATTATAAATCAGACATTTTAAGAGTCTTAAAAGCAAAAAATCAACAAATACATATCACTATCTATTCAATGAAGTACAAATGTAGTCATTGTAGTTGACCCTCTGGCACCACTGCAATCATGATCATCCTGTTCCTCACACCCATGACCCAGTTCTGGCCAGTGTGACATGGGGGCTTCCAAAGTTTCCTTGTTAGAGTTGTTCACACCCTCTGTTCATCTTATTGCCCACGAGAGGCATGAGTTGATTACCAGCTGCTCTTAATTCAGGCTAGGAACCTACTGAGGAAGGCTCCTTCCATGCAGTCTTGTCCATCAACCAGCATTAGTGTGCAATCTTATATTACGTAGGGTGATTTTAGCAACAAATATCAGCAAATTCCAGCTCAATTTGGTAAGGAAAATTGTTACCTTCGATAGGAAGAAGTCTAGTGAGTTGTACATTTTTAGCTAAACTGACTCAGGGCTCAACAATATCATCGAGCACCCAGGTTCTTTTCTGTTTTCTACAGCTCCATCTTTGGTGTGCTGTCTTTGTTCTTAACTCTAGATGTGGAAATTGGATGCTAGGACTCCATGCTATTGAATGGCTAAAGCCTTAGTGAGAGGGAGCACATCAATACAAAGTAGTATTTAAAAATCAGCATGTCACTAAAGACCTAAATATGAGACCTGAAATCATAAAATCCTGGAAGAGAACACAGGCACTAACTCCTTTGACATTGGCCATAGCAGCTTCTTTCTAGCTATATCTTCTGAGGTAAGGGAAATAAAAGCAAAAATGAACTATTGGAACTACATCAAAATAAAAAGCTTCTGCACAGCAAAGGAAACAACCAACAAAACTAAAAGGCAACTTACAGAATGGGAGAAGAAGACATATGTAAATGACATATCCGATAAAGGGTTAGAATCCAAAATATATAAATAACTTATAAAACTCAACACCCAAAATATGAATAATCCAACTTAAAAAATGGGCAGAAGGGACACCTGGGTGGCTCAGTCCGTTAGACAGCTGCCTAGAGCTCAGGTCATGATCCCAGGATCCTGGGATGGAGCCCCACATTGGGCTCCCTGCTCAGCGGGGAGCCTGCTTCTCCTTCTCCCTCTGCCTACCACTCCCCCTGCTTGTGTTGTGCTCTTTCTCTCTCTGTCAAATAAGTAAATAAAATATTTAAAAATAAATAAATAAATAAATTTAAAAATAAATTAATGGACATTTATCCAACGAAGACATACTGATGGCCAATAGGCACATGAAAAGAAGTTCAACATCACTGATCATCAGGGAAATACAAACCAAAACTACAATGAGATATCACCTCACACCTGTCAGAATGGCTAAAATCAACAACACAAGAAACAACAGGTGTTAGCAAGGATGCACTGTTGGTGGGAATGCAAACTAGTGCAGCCACTCTGAAAGACAGCAGGGAGGTTCCTCAAAAAGTTAAAAATAGAACTACCCTATGATCCAGCAATTGCACTAGTAGGTATTTACCCAAAGAATACAAAAGTACTAATTAAAAGGGATACATGCACCCTGAAGTTTATAGCAGCATTATCTACAATAGCCAAATTATGGGAACAGTCCAAGTTCCAATCAACTGATGAATGGATAAAGATGAGGTGGTATATATACCCAATGAAATATTATTAAGCCATCAAAAAGAATGAACTCTTGCCATTTGCAAGGACATGGATGGATAGAGCTGGAGTATTATGCTAAGGGAAATAAGTCAGAGAAAGACCATATGATTTTACTCATATGTGGAATATAAGAAACAAAACAAACTAGCAAAAGGGAAAAAAAAAGAGAGCTATGCAAACCAAGAAACAGACTCTTAACTATAGAGAACAAACTGATGGTTACCAAAGGGGAGGTAGGTGGGGGGGATGGGTGAAACAGGTGACTGGGCACTTGTTATAATGAGCACAGGGCATTGTATGTATTGAATCACTATATTGTACACCTGAAACTGTACCTCAACTAACTGGAACTTAAAAACTTAAAAAAGAAAAATAAAAGCCAACATGTCAGTAGTGTTAAGGACAAATAAAGACTATAAGAGAGTGGGGGAACAAGATGGCAGCCTGAAAAGAAAAAGAAGAAAGTAGGGAACCAACTAGAAAAACTGCACTAATAATTGTTTAAGCCAAGCTTGCAAACAACAAGTGTTTGGGTTAGGTTAGTGGCACCAGAAATGGAAATGGAAGAAATATTTTAGTAATATTCCAGAATGGTTCCTTGAGACATGAAATTTGACTGGAAATAGACAAAAAATAGAAAGAAGAGTCAAAGGTGCATGAAAAGTACTGACATTATGAGGAGATATTATATAAATATAAAAGAAGCAAAATTTACTCATTGAGTATTTGCTTGCTTTTTAAAAAAATATAATGGCCATTATGGTAATTTACATTTAGAAGCTCTTTTAAAAGACAAATGGGTGTATTACTCCCTATTCAAACAAAATTTTGATCATTAATATAAGAAAATCCAGTAATTGTATTAAGGAATTTTTATTTGACAAATAATTTGACCATCAAAATGGAATGCATCCCAATGGCAAGCTGTGTTGGGTTTGTGAATGGAATAGGGAAGACTCATTATTGTAAGAATGCTCATTTTCTTCAAATTATGTTATATAATCAATGTAGTTCTGATCAAAATTCCCAAAGAGTTTTTTAAACTAATGAAATTATTCTAGGGGTGCCTGGGTGGCTCAATCACTTAAGCGTCTGACTCTTGATTTTGGCTCAGGTCATGATACCAGGGTTGTGAGATTGAGCCCTGCATGGGCTCTGCACTGGATGTGGAGCCTGCTTAAGATTCTCTCTCTCCCTCTTCCTCTCCCCCTTCTCCCCCTTCCCTCTCTTAAAATAAAATAATCAGATTTTTCTAATTTTTCAAAATTTACCTCATAGGAAAAAAATGCAAGAAAAGTAATGAAATGGTGTCAAAATGACACTAAGGGAAGGGGGGATTTGTATTAATCATGATGAGGTGGGACAGGTTATATGGTAGGTAGTGGACATGGAAATTGCAATGGGAATTACTAATTTTATTTGGGACGGATTAATTTGAGATGGCTGCTAAACATTCACGTGGACATCCCGAGCAGTAGTTGGATATATAAATCCAGAACTTAGGGGAAGGGTCCATCCCAAGGTATTAATATGGTGGTTGTCACTCCATAAGTGGCATCTAAAGCCATAGGATTGGATGAATTCGCCCACAGAATACATGTAGAGGCATAAGTATTGACAGGTCAGAGACATGAGGGAGATTCAGCAAAGGAATGGGAAGTAAACCAGAAGAGACTTGTATCTAAAAACCAAACAAAGAAAATGTTTCAAGAGACTCTGTGCCAGACGAGGGCCATAGGCCAAGTAGGATAGAATTAACTATTGAATTTAGCAATATGTTGGCTGCTGGCAACCAGAGCTCTTCAGATAATGTGGTGAGAGCAAAAATAACCAGTGGGAGAGGGTTCAAGAGAAAATGGGAGAAGAGGAAAAAAGACATCTGAGGCATTTCTCTCTAAAATAGAGCAGGGAACAAGAGCAGTAGCTGAATCAAGCTGGAATCCAGAGAAGGATTTAGTTGGCCAAGCTGGGATTCCCTGCCATCCTGTGGCCAGAGCTGGGCAGGAAACGGACCTACCAAGATAGCAAGCACTGAAGGAAAAGTTGAGGCACTCTTATTGAAATAAAGGGAAATCACTTCAAGGCAAACCAAAAATACCTCTCTTCCACAGATAATTACAGATAAGAACATCAAGACTTTTAAGATTGGATTTATTTGCACCAGTGTCAGGCTGGAAAGGGCCGAAGCCAGGTCTAAATCTTTAGTCTTCTGACTCCTAGACCTGGGTTTGTTCCTCTACACCTTGACCTTCCCTCGTACAATCATTAAAACTCTACCATGCATTACTTGGGGACTTGCTGCTCTTGCATAGTAGCTTTAAGGGCACCATGTTCAGCATCATGTTGGCATAATTTTGTGCTAAGAATATTAGCATGCAACAGAATTAAATACCATTATTTAATCATATTTACTCCCTAAATAATGGTGGCAGACACCAATGGTTGCCTACCAATAATCATTTCCAACCTACATTTTCCTTAGGCAGAGCCCACTTCCTAAGATAAATTTTAAACTCAAAATGGATGAAAGACCTCAATGTGAGACAGGAATCTATCAAAATCCTAGAGGAGAACATAGGCAGTAACCTCTTTGACATCGCCCACAGCAACTTCTTTCAAGACAGGTCTCCAAAGGCAAGGGAAACAAAAGCAAAAATGAACTTTTAGGACTTCATCAAGATTAAAAGCTTCTGCACAGCAAAGGAAACAGTCAACAAAACTAAGAGGCAACCCACAGAATGGGAGAAGATATTTGCAAATGACATTACAGATAAAGGGCTGATATCCAAGATCTATAAAGAACGTCTCAAACTCAACACTCAAAAAATAAATAACCTGGTCAAAAAATGGGCAGAAGACATGAACAGACACTTCTCCAAAGAAGACATACAAATGGCTAACAGACACATGAAAAAATGCTCCACATCACTAGCCATCAAGGAAATACAAATTAAAACCACACTGAGATATCACCTTACACCAGTTAGAATGGCAAAAATTAACAAAACAGGAAGCAACAAATATTGGTGAGGATGAGGAGAAAGGGGAGCCCTCTTACACTGTTGGTGGGAATGCAAGCTGGTACAGCCACTCTGGAAAACAGTATGGAGGTTCCTGATGATGTTAAAAATAGAGCTACCCTACGATCTAAGATAAATTTTAAAACACTTGATTCTTTCCCAGCCTTCTTTGCAGCTAGGGCACGAAAATGTGACTCAATCTCGGCCAACGGGCTTTGGTTGGAAATTTGCTGGGTATATCTGCAAATGGCTGTCTTCTCTAATAAGACATAAGAGAGGAAAAATTCTTCCCCTTTCTTCCTGGGGGTGCTGCCATGTGAGGATATGATGCCTGGATCTGCAGCAGTCATCCTGTAAACATGAAGGAAACATAAGGAAAAATCAAAACACTGGCCATAACACAGTGAAGAGATGAAAGGAGCCTGGAGCTTTGACAACATTCAGAACCACTGAATTAATCCTGAAACTGTTCTGCCCTTGGACTTCCTGGTATGTGAGATAACAAATGTATTTTTTTGTTTTGACCAATTTTAGGATACTGACATCATCCTAACTGTTACAGTGACTTTCCAGGAATCTATGCACCTGGAGAAAATTGAGCAACTTTCTAAGACTACTGTGTACTCTAATGCCTTGCCAAATGCACACATACACATAACTCAAATACATCTGACAAAATAAACAAACACCAATCTCTCTCAAATAAATTATTAGTACTGCGTAAAATTAAGGGATGTCAGAATTACTTCTTCATGCGAGAAGTCTTTCAGGTGTAACAAATCTCCTGCTAGAAAAGTTATTGATAGGGGTGCCTGGGTGGCTCAGTCGGTTAAGCAGCTGCCTTCAGTTCAGGTCATGATCCCACCCGCAACGGGCTCTCTGCTCCATGGGGAATCTGCTTCTCCTTCTCCCTCTTCGTGCCGCTCTGCCTACTTGTGCTCTCTCTCTATCTCTCTGTCAAATAATAAATAAAACTCTTTAAAAAAAAGTTATTGATATGTGAATGGACTGACTCCACCGCTGTTCCTAGAACATTATAAGAAGCCTCCCAATCACCCATTTTGCAACTATAACCCAGATAAGGACTCCCTGTTTTTGTCACAATTCCTTCATCCTTAATGAACTCACTTTTTCCTTAATTACTAAAAATTTAAAAATGTCTCAATGGCTTTTGAAGCTGAGTGATAGGTAACCAAGTTCTCACTGCTATTTTTTAGTGTTTTTCAAAGTTTCTATAATGAGGGGCGCCTGAGTGGCTCAGTCGTTAAGCATCTGCCTTCGGCTCAGGTCATGATCCCAGGGTCCTGGGATCAAGCCCCACATCGGGCTCCCTGCTCCACGGGAAGCCTGCTTCTTCCTTTCCCACTCCCCGGGCTTGTGTTCCCCCTCTCTCTGTGTCTCTCTCTGTCAAATAAATAAATAAATAATCTTTAAAAAAAAATTTCTATAATGAAAAAAATTTTAACTGCCCCAATCCCCCCATCCCATACTATGGGAAGATTAGTGTCCTCGCCACGATTCACTTCTCATGGTCAACTCTCACTCGATTTCCTGCTCCCACTTGGTCTCACTAGAGAGTCTTGTTTCCTGTATTTAACATCATCCCAAAATTACACAAGACCTGTTTTGCTTTAACTTCCAAAGCCACCTCTTAACACAAGGTCACTATCTGTAGCCTACTTACAAAAGAGGCTTGGCACTAAACCCTTCAGCACTTAATGGTAGGCATCCTTGTGTTTAAATTCCCTTGACCATCCCTGTCATTAATCATCCTTTCTCCTTGGGCCAGGACCTCCCAGTAGGCTTATGGGCCCTCCCTCACCAAACTGCTTCAAGACTCCCCACAGAGTTCCCTTTCCAGGCCCCTTCTGTCCCTTTCCCAGGAAACTCAAGGATTCCTCTCACCTACTGAGCACAACACATCAGCATACTGTGTTTCCCCTTCTCCTTGTAGAACTGCTATAATCACCTTTTTAAATCAAAGATGTTCATCAGGTTATTTTTTAAAATAAGTAAAAATCTATCTTTCCAGAGATAAACTAAGACATTCCCCTTGTAAGATAAAGAGCGGGGAAAAAAAAAGAAGCAGGTGCAATGAGTTTCTATAACTAGTGATATTTTTCATCCCACTGTGCCAGAATACAAATACTTTATAGTCAATGCAAAAGAATGTTAACGCAGGACACTTTCTGCCTTAATTTTGGATAATGCCTAATGGCCAATAAGTGCCAAATCTCATGGCATTCCAAATTGGATGCTGGACCATCTAGGAAGGATTTGCCAAAGGGGTAGCTAAAAATAGTTTGCAGAACCCTAACCCATGCCCCCACCTAAGGCTATAAAAGGATTGAAGTTATGAAGGACGAAGGAGAATTTATTTGGAGATTTATTGGTCTTCTGTGTATTCCCTCCCCCTCCCCCAATGAGGGGAAAGATGAAAGAGCTTGTGCTTCAGTTAAGCCAAGTAAGAAGGAAAGTTTCAAGAGAACCACTCAAAAGCCCAATGTGTCTCCTGGAGATTAGGGAGTAAATGGATGGTGTGACTGCATTGGAAGGAAACTGTACCTACACCAAGGGCAGAGCAAAAATGCATGAGCACACGGCTGGATTGAATCCTGCCCAAGAGGACTTCCTCAAGGAATGAAGTGGCCAAGTGAGGTGGACCACGGGAAGTCCAGGAATTCTGAGTGATAAGCCAGGAAAATGGACTTTCTCATGCCATGGGAAATGTAGATAGGGTTCCAGGCATGCATATCTTGCAAGGAACCCATGAGAGCATGAAATAAGGGAGAAGGAAAACTACACTGGGACTATTGCATACCCAGCAGGCACCATCACTAAATTATGTGTGTGCCAAGTCCTTTTCATCTTCCAGCTCCTTATCCAACCCAGGAGGAGCCAGGAACAATCAGGTGAGGGGGAGAGCAGGAGAACAGGTAGAATAAATAGAAGAATCGAACCACATCCACCTCCCAGCCGCAGGTTTGCTGACTTGAAGGAGGCTCAGGTCGCAAGGAAGGGAGAGCTCTTACCTTTGAATGAGGCTCTAGATGTCCATTGTGACACTGGCTGGACAAATCAATGACAGAAATGAGCCCATCCTTGGGACAATATGATTAGAAGAATTTATTCTCTGAGATTGATGATAAAAGTTATGGGCTCTTCTTAACAGTTCATCCAAGGCTGGAAGAAGAGTAGTCCACAGTGTTTGACATAGTTGTACATAGTAATCTATGCATATCTAAGGTTGGAAAGGAGCTTGTAGGATATGACACACAAAGAAAAACAAAGCTCATCAAATTAGGAAGAATGATAAGGACCACTGAATTTGGCCCAAAGGAAAAGTTTTATTTTGCAAAGATTCTTGGGTTTGCTTTGTTTTTTTGGTTGTTGATACTGGGTTTTGTTATGGTTCTTATTCTGTTTTATTCACTACTGTAAGTCCATTGCTCAGAACACTGCCTGGCATGCAGTAGGTGCTTATTAGTGTTTATTAAGCATATTGTGGGTTTGATTTTATATTTAATAGCCTTTAAAGCAGATTTTATAGTTTAGTTTTATTTTTAAATGCATACAATGTAACTAGTAAATAGGATGATTGAACATTTATAAATAAAATTTCATCTAATGGTGAAACTATATTTTTTAACTAGTTAAAATGGATAGACTTAGCCACTATAAAAGCATCTAATGTGTATCTCACTTGTATACTTACATGGCTGGTGGATAACTTGGAAATGAATAAGGACAATCAAGATGGCCAAATACGTCCTTAAGACAGACAACTAAAATCATCATCTAATGAATGGTCTTCCAGTAATTAACTTTCTGCCATAATTAGTGTTGTCCTGAATAGAGCAAATTAAAAATACTGGATATTAATAACATAGCGGGGTTTTTAAATGGAGAAAAACAGTGCATCTAGAAAACATAAATGATTTTCAATGTTTGGATTCTACTAATCTAATTTGGACCACCTTTTCCTCTGAGGACAATTAGAAAAGCTAAACAAAATAATGAAGAAAGCATGCTTGAAAGCATTTAAAAGCTCACAAGTGAGTAAACTAGCTTTTGTTTAAAAAAAAAAAGGAAACTGAGGGGCACCTGGGTGGCTCAATTGAGCATCCGACTCTTGATTTTGGCCCAGGTCATGATCTCAGGGTCATGAGATCAAGCCCCACATGGGCTCTGCACTGGGCATGGAGCCTGCTTAAGATTCTCTATCTCCCTCTCCCTCTTCCTCTGCCCCTTGCCCCCAACTTGTGCATGCCCACGCACACTCTTTTTCTCTCTCTTTAAATAAATAAATACAGACAGACAGACAGACAGACATAAAACTCCTAGAAGTGAAGTAACTGGATCAAAGGTCATGAAAAGTATAAACCTGGTATATGTTATAAAATTTCTGCCTGGAAGAGTAATACTAATTTAAACTGCTAGCAGCATTTCCTGAGAGTGCTTATTTTATCGTAACTTCTTTTTTCTTAATTTTATTTAAGTAAACTCTACGCCCAATGTGGGGCTCAAGCTCAAGACCTCAAGATTAAGAGTCACATGCTCTACCAGCTAAGCCAGCCAGGCACCCCTTTATTGTAGCTTTGCCAACATGAAGTGCTAACTTTGCTTCATCAGTCTCAATTAACTGCAAAATAATAATGTTCATTAATTAATTAGACAAAATACCTATCCAGGAATACACTGGCAAGCAAAACAGACCTAGTTTCTGATCTCTTGGAGTGCGTAATTTGGTTAGGAGATAGATAATGATCAAATAATTATGCAAATTGAAATATAATTACAGATACATGTACTATAGGAAATGACTAGAATACTTAAGAGTGGTTTGAGATAAGGTCAAGATATAACCAGGGGGTTAGCATGGAGGTGACATGATTGGATTTGAATTTTGAAAATTTCCCTCTTTCTGCAATATGGAGAATAGATTATTGAACAATCAGAATGGGTCAGGGAAGCCCAGGTAATTGGTTATTGTGAGAAAAAGAAACGGTAATTCCATCTATAGTATTACAGTAAGAAGTTGAGAAGTTACGGAATAGATCATTGATATTTTAATCTGAGTTTGATTATTACTAAAATTGAATACTTTTCCATACGTTGATTGGCATTTTACATTTTTTGTCTGTGTGTAAGAGCAGGAGCGAGCGAGAGCAAAAGAAAGAGAATTAGAGCTGGAAAGAGGTTAATCTATTCTTGGGTTTTTTGCTCATTTCAGTTGAGGTTTTGAGCATTTCCTTGATTTATTTCTGGAAGTCTTTTATTGGTAACTATATTTCCCTCATAATATTCTAAAGATTTTATTTATTTATTTTTGCGAGAGAAAGAGAGAGCGAGAGCGGGGGGAGGCGCAGAGGGAGAAGCAGACTCCCCCCTGTGCAGGGAGCCTGATGTGGGCTCGATCCCAGGACCCCAGTATCATGACCTGAGCCACTCAGGCGCCCTCCATCATAGTATTCTAAATGATCACAGAAAACCTAGTGGTTTAAACTGCAAGCCCCCGTTTCTCCTGTGTGCCTGCAGGTTGGCTGGGGAAGCCCTGCTTCAGGCTTACACAAGTACAGGCTGTTCCATATCTCTCATTCTGGGACCAGAGTCATCTCAGGACATGCTTATGTCCAAGACAGATGACAGAAGCACAGATGGCCAAGCCAAAGTGCATATTTAAAGCCTCTGTTTTCACCAGATCTGCTAACTTTCCATCGGCCAAGTCAAGTCAGGTAGCCAATCCTAATATCAACAGGGCCAGGATGTTGACTCACCTATTTTACTTGGAGACTTTGCCAAGTCTCATGGCAGAGTGGATAACGCACACTCCTCTTATAGAGAGGGTGTAAAGAACAGGGAACAATTACCTGATCTACCAAAGGACATTTGTCATTTGCTCTTTATACAGACGGTTCCCAATTTAGGATGGTTCGACTAACAACTTTTGAATGGGGCAGTAGAGGGAACAGGTGTTTTACATTATAAGCCATTAATTTGTGAATGTACATAAATGTATATTTAAATGTATAAATGTAGGGGCGCCTGGGTGGCTCAGTCGTTAAGCGGCTGCCTTCGGCTCAGGTCATGATCCCGGGGTCCTGGGATGGAGCCCCACATCAGGCTCCCTGCTCCGCGGGAAGCCCGTTTCTCCCTCTCCCACTCCCCCTGCTTGTGTTCCCTCTCTCACTGTGTCTCTCTCTGTCAAATAAATAATAAAATATTTTTTATAAATAAATAAATAAATAAATAAATAAATGTATAAATGTACTATGTATATAAACATTCTTTGATAACTCTTTTTTAATTTTTGAAAGGATTAATAGTAGTTTTCATTAATAAATCTTCTGCTTCCCCAATCAACACTTGGTAAACTTTAATGTAAATAATAATAATATTATTAATAGTAGTATTGCTGTATGGCTTATGCACCAAATCTGGATTTCCTTTTAAAATTTTTCCTCCTCCAATTATTAAAATCTTTCAAGGTGTCAAATAATAACCTTAGGTACAGAAGAAACCTTATTTAACGTTTGTATTACTTTGACTGTCTTAAAGTTATCACTCTATTATTTTAGATGCCTTTCTTAACTATTGTCTCAACTTCAAATTCTCCATTGAATCAAACTCTATGAATAATTCATGGTGGCTAAATCAATGGGATTAGTGCTTCTAGCTTTCAGAATCTATAAATCTCATCATCGGGGAAGATGTAGTTTTCCAAAGCCAGTTCTGCAAGAGTAACAATCCAACCTGCAGCCCGCAGGTTTTCAGGCTTCTTGATCCAGTAGTTTTAATATATGTAGGTCATGTCATCAAACAGGATGTCACCTCTTTCAACACATCGGCTGCCTTCTTCTTCCACGTCCCAGTGTTTGTCTTTTCATCTCCTAACCTATAACTTTATTTTCAGCAGCATAGCCCTAGAGTCTCAGATGCGTTGTAGAAACAGCCTCATTATCTGTAGTGTTGTAACAGCAGTGAGAAACTGAATGACATTCAATTAAAATGATATTAGCAGCTCAGGAGTGATTTTGTTTAATTTACTCCTACTCAGATGTAAAAACATTAGCGACTTTTTTAATTGGACCTCATAATGTCTAACTCCTACTCAAATGCAATGAAATTAAAGACTTTGGTGCCTAAATACCGCTTAATTTACTCCTACCCATCTATAATGACATTAAAGATGCTTTAGGGTAGATATTGTTTCCAATCAATTTTATTCAAAAGAAATCTGAGCTCACAGGTACTATTATTAAGCATATAATAAAATCACACAAGAAATATATCTTTACAATTGGGGATAGGGTGGTTTCTAGTAATATTAAAAAGTAATCATTTTCATTTTAATGCAAGGATATTAAAAAGTAATATCTTAAATACAAGAATTTGTAAAGTTTTCTATTGTTTAAATAAATATGTGATTCACAGCCTGTTAAAGAAATGTATGTCATTACATATAAATTTAAAGTGAATTTTTATCCAGTCACGGCATGTGATTGGCGATGCCTGATTAGAAATTTTATCTTAAACATGGCTTAGAGAAAAAGCATCTTTTTCATCTAATGTTAATACTTTTTAAAACCCTTTTCTTACCATAAGTTCACAGAATAAATTTTTTGAACCTTTATTTTCCTGAAAATGTTTTAAGCACATCAGGATTTTGAGCTTGGACAGAGTCAGTATTCAATAGATAGTTGTGGAAAAGGGAAATAAAAACTATTAGCAATAACAAGAGCTAAAGTTTATCAAGAGTCTACTGTGTGTCAGAAATTGTTCTGGGCATTTTAAGTATATTATCTCATTTAGTCCTCTGAATTAAGTATTATTAAATGATATTGTCAGTTTACAGATAAAAACAATGAAATGACCAATGTTGCTGTTAAAATTCTTTGGAGTTGCCTTTAGTTTGGGAAGTCTTTTAAGCACTTATAAATTCTTACCCTATAACATGAAATTCTCCCCCATAAAATAAATGAAGAAAATTTGATGATAAAATTAGAAAGTGAGCAACAAGCCCACAACCACCCATACACATATATTCATGCATACATGGGATATTTCCACTTTCTTTACTAATATTTTTAATCAATACCTTTACTAAATATAGCTTTCTTCACTTTGATATTTAGGAATAATTTCTCAAGATGTTTGCTTTGAAAAAAAAAATCGATGGTATTTTAAAACACCTAACACTAATAATGTTGGTGTGTCTTGACGTGTCTCGATCACAGCAACCGGTTGGGCTCATAGATGTGCTCAGTGCTGGAGGAATAGACGTTTCAGTCTCTCCAGTGAGCCTGCTTTGGCTGAAATGCGTGCCTCCTCCTGGGCAGGTAGGCAGGGCCTAAGATTAAGAAATGTTCTAATAATAGCTGTCAGGGCAGCTGCATAACTGCCTGGGCTTGAATCCTTGTTCTGCCACTTGTTAGTTGTTTGGGTTCAGGCACGAGATTTAATTCTGTAAACTTCAGTTTTGTTATCCATCGATAGAAATCATAAACCTCATTGTTCTTCCCCAAAATACTACTCACCTCTTATTTCGTATTTAAATGAATGTCACTGAAAGTGCTTATGATTGTTTAGTCCAAACCTTTAGGTGTCATCCGAGGTTGATTGATCTCATTCTCACTCTTTCTTTCTTCTCACATCTGATGAATCACCAAATCTGCCTATTTTGTGTCCTAAATATTACTCATTCAGAGCATCTGAACTGCAACGAGACACAACAGAATATATGTGATGATAGAATAGATAGGTGAGCATTCATTCACCCAATGTTTACAGAACCCCAGTTCTCTTCCAGGAGGTGCTAGGATGCCAGAGATGCAGAGGTGATCTCCCCTGGCCAGTGGGAGAGAGAAACTGAAAATCCCTGGTTCCAAGATAGCAGGATAAATGCCTTAACAACATGTGAGAATACAGTCATGTCTTCTCACAGACAATATCAGTTAGGATGACCCAGCTCCAGTCTTCACACCAAATATGGTTTATGGGACCTACAAACATTTAAAATCCAAGGGATAGTTTTGAAAGAACCAGTGTAATCCGGAGCCTAGATAGTAAATACTGATCCCCCCCTTTTTTTTTAATGTCTGAATTCAGGGCATCAGTCTGTTAATGAAATTTTCCATACTTTTGGAGGGTTACCGTTCTCTCTCACATGGCTTTATCCCTGAACAGCACATCCCCCTCCTCAGTCCTCAGTGGCGCGAGTTCTAGGTAATCCTCGAACTGCACCCCCATGAGTGAAGCCCAGTCCAATCCTAGCAGTCATCCTGTCCAGATTGTACGAAGTCCAGCCAGCCACTTCAGACAATCAAGAAAATAGACCAAAACAATGTTCTCACGTAGATGAAAATGTATGCTGCAGTAAAGACACAACAAAAACAGGGCACTTGAGTGGCTCGATCAGTTAAGTGACTGCCTTCGGCTCAGGTCATGATCCTGGAGTCCTAGGATCGAGACCCACATCGGGTTCTCCACTCGGCAGGGAGTCTTTCTCCCTCTGACCCTCCCCCAAATAAATAAATATAATCTTAAAAAAAAAAAAAAGAATGAAAACATATTCACCTCCCCCCCCCAAAAAAAGATAATCAGGAAAAATCAAGAATTCATTTTGGATCTTTTAAGAGTAATGATCATTATTTTTTTTTTAAAGAGTAATGATTTATTTTTAAGATTTTATTTATTTGACAGCGAGAGAGACAGCGAGAGAGGGAACACAAGCAGGGGGAGCGGGAGAGGGAGAAGCAGGTTTCACGCGGAGCAGGGAGCCCGATGCGGGGCTCGATCCCAGGACCCCGGGATCATGACCTGAGCCGAAGGCAGACGCCCAACGACTGAGTCACCCGGGTGCCCCAGTGATTTATTATTTTTAAAAAGGCCACGATTAACGGTGTCAACCATGAAAATACTGACTGAGCTTCACATATCACTTCCAGTGAGATATCTGATATAATTCTGTAAGACAAGTTCTCACAGACCAGTTTGATTTTTGTTTCTCCTATTTTCCGCAGCTGTGGTTCAAGTTCAGTACTGTCACTATTACTACGGCGGAGATTGTTTCCTTGTGCCTAAAGAGACGTCGTCGTCATCGTCGTGGTGTATGTGTAGTAGCAGGACTCGCGGTAGTGGCAGCCCTAGTAAGGACAGCCGCAGCCATGGCCCCAGGAGTAATAACGGCAAGCCACCACAACATTAAGAACAGTGTCTCTCCGGCTCTGAGCTCATTCACTGTTTTGGCCCCACCACCATTCCCTGGAAAGCTCACCGGCAGTGGTTTCTCACAACAGGATCCCATCCAGAGGATCTCAGGGGCTTGTAGCTCTGGGGGTCGCCTGCCACTTCCCTCCTATTATGGATTTGAATGTTTATGTCCCCCCAGAATTCATGTGTTGAAGCTCTAATCCTCAGTGTGATGGGATTTGGAGGTGAGGCCTTGGAGAGGTAATTAGGCTTAAATGATATCATGAGGGAGGGGCCCCCATGATGGACTTTGGGCCCTTAATAAGCAGAGAAAGAGACCAGATCTCTCTCTCTCTGTCAATCCCCACCATGTGAGAACCCAGTGAGAAAGTTGCAAGGCAGGCAAAGGGTCCACACCAGAAACCAAAGCTGCCGGCACCTTGATCTTGGACTTGCAGCTTCCAAAGCATGAGAAAGAAATGCTGTTTAAGCCCTTCAGTCTACATATTTCTTATAACAGCCTGAACAGAGACATCTCTCTTACTCCAGCTCCCTGTGGCCATGGTGGAGGCTCCTGAGTCCCAAAAGCCCTGTTAAGAGCTTCTATCTCTGCGATGGATGGAGGCACTGATGCCCCAGAAGTCAGGGCCACGCCCTGTCCCATGAATCCTACAGCAGGTCTCCCACTGGACCATGCAGATCATATTCAGACAATCGTAGTTATTTCTGACTCACAGCGCCACTCCCTAGGAATCTGGCACAAGTCCATACACGTTAGGCCAACAGACATTCTGCCTTGACTCTGCTTTGCTCAGATAGTTCAATACATCGTCTCACTGTTATGTCCCCAGAACAGCCCACATACCTGTCATGAAGACCCTCAATACGGTGTTGGTGTAATGAATGAACACACATGCGTTCATTTTGGAAGGGCCCTCACTTCTCTGCTAGAAGATTCCTTGGTCCCTCATGGAAATAGTCTCAAGGAATTATTTGTGAGGTAGCAGAATGTGTATTACTACCCCCATTTCATGGATGGAAAAATTGAGGTGCAGGAAGGTTTGGTGACTTGCCTAGAAGCCCCACTGCCCCATTATGTTTACTGAGTGCCTCACTTAGGGTTTTGTTTTTTGTTTTTTGGGTTGTTGTTTTTTCTTCCATTTTATCTGAGTAAAGCATCTTTCCTTAAACAGCTTTTTAGCTCATAATTTGTTCAGGGAAACAGGGGGAGGGGCGTATTTACAGACTGGAAGAGGATTAACAAACAAGTTCATGGTGAAAAAAAGCCCAGTTTTTGAAAGTCTGTGACCACACTCCTCCCAAAGAATGCCCAAGGGCTCTGAAGCCATTTACTTCTCCTTAGAATAAGAAGAGAGTGTGAGCCTTGTAAAATTTCCCACACTGCCTGACCCAGCAAACTTTTGCAAAGAGAAAGGAACTCTCTATTAGCTTCCAATCTGATTTTTATGCTTCTGCTCTGAATGTTCAATTGTCAGGCAGGATTCTGGGGTGTATAAATATATAATTATACTGCATAGCCCAAACCAAATAGGTCAGGTTTTGGGGGAGAATTGGTTTTATTATGATTCACAATTTCTAGTCAAACAGTTTAGACTTTGGATTTCCAATATTTTGTGGAAATATAAATTTTCCATTCCCAAATCTGTTTTCATTTAAAATGTTTAAAAATGGGATGATGCAAGTATTTTATTTTACAGTTTGGCAAACTCACTTTCCTGTGTCATACAAACAACTACAGCTTAAGATTGGACTCCACAAATATTTCAATGGGTCTATTTTTCTATGAATAATAAAAACACAACACTTGTATAGATACCAGCCATTCAAGAATTCCATGATAAACTGGAAGCAGCCTCACTGATGAAGCATTCTGCTTCCCTTGTATTTATTACCAGAGGTTCATGTTTCACCGTCAAACATTTTCCTATATTGCATTGGGTTTAAGGAGATTGCTTTGGCCAGAAAATTCAAAGAACTTGTAGATGATGTTATGGTCAGGAGTTATCGCTTGCACACAAACACCATCAATGAGAGGAATGAACAGGACGTTAATGTTGGCCAGGCAATGGCTTATATTCAGCCGGAAGTCAGGTTTCCTGACTCCTTGCCCCCCACACCCCAGGGGACTAAATTTAGTTACTACTCTGGCAAGCGAAGATATTATGTTGATCTATATGATAAATGGAATATATATCATAGGTCTCCAGTAACTGAAAGACTATAAAGAGTCTTATTTTCATAGTTGCCCCATTTGAAGTTGTCCAGGTCAGTGGCCTTTGGCCTCCTCCTGTGGGTCTGCAGTGTCCTCCCACACCCCCTGGCTTCCTTCTGTTTCATCTCCTTCCTTCTTGAAAGTCAAGACTTCCATCTTTGAAGACCAGCACGGGCACTGTGCTACAGGGAGTCTCCGACTTGCGGGACGGGGGAGGCCAGGAGAAGCCACCTGATGGCAAAGACCATGTCTACACGGCAGACACAGCAGCTGGGTGGGTCAGGAAGGCGATGGGGCACACCAGCCCCTGGGGTCTCGGGAGCCACCCAGATAAAGTCATCAGCAAACAGTGCGCGCTCTCCCTCCCTCCCTCCCCTTTTCTGAGGGCCATCCTGGGAGACAGAAGGCAGAAAGTAGACGACCAAAAGAAAGCAGCAGCAACCACGTAGGCAGGGCTGGATTTCCTTATATTTTTAATCATAAAAAAAGTTAAAAGTTTGTGTAGTGAACGTTCACGCTTATGAAAGACTTACTAGATGTGCCCCTAGCCTCCCCCTGCCACACACACACAAACCAGATGTGTTCTCTCCTTCTCCAGAGTCTCCTGGTATCGTGTGTATGCTTTTATAACATGTATTATACTCTCCTCGTGACACAGCCATTTCAGTCTGCATTGTAGACCGTAAGTTCCCCTAAGGAAAGGCACTGAAGCTTTTGGATTTTTATGCTCCTACATGTAAAGCCCAAGACTATACCCAAAAATGATAAATTGGGGTTTACTGGTTTGCTTACAAATTATGCCACCCGAGCAGGAACCTATGATTCAGCAAAAGGGACTATAGTAAATGTTGAGAAGAAATATATATATAATAATCTAGAGATTTTAAAACGGACTAGTTGTGAGATATATTGATTATTTTAAGGTGAGTTATTATTATTTTTTTTTAATCAAGGGGCTTTGTAAATCAGGGAAAGTGTCAGTTTTTTAAAATAAACTATTATTGGGGCGCCTGGGTGGCTCAGCCGTTAAGCATCTGCCTTCGGCTCAGGTCATGATCCCAGGGTCCTGGGATTGAGCCCCGCATCGGGCTCCCTGCTTGGCGGGAAGCCTGCTTCTCCCTCTCCCACTCCCCCTGCTTGTGTTCCCTCTCTCACTAACTCTCTCTCTGTCAAATAAATAAATAAAATCCTAAAAAAATAAAAATAAAATAAAATAAAATAAACTATTATTTTAAAATATTCCTTATGGGGCTCCTGGTTGGCTCAGCAGACTCCTGGTTTTGGCTCAGGTCACGTTCTTGGGGTCCTGAGATCTGGTCTGGTGCGGGGCTCTGCGCTCAGTGTGGAGTCTGCTTGAGATTCTCTCTCCCTCTCCCTGTACCCCTCCCCTAGCTTGTGCATGCACGCTCTCTCTCTCTCTCTCCCACCAAATAAATAAATAAATAAATAAAATCTTTAAAAATAAATAAAATAAAATATTCCTTATGAGTACCTCTGGGCAAACTAATTACAAAGCAGAGGAAAGGGAGGGATGAGTATATGCCTTCTTAAAACCTTTTTAAGAACAGGTAGAGTGTTATATATACATGAAGGTTTTGGTGAATTGGGTATTAAAAAGTAAAAACTAATCATTGATCTTCATCAAAACCTACAAGTGTGATGTCATGAGAGGTAGAATTCTACTGTTCAAAAGTTTACAAAAGAGTAGTTGACACTGAAAATACAACTTTTAAAAGAAAAGAAGAAAAAAGAAAAGAAGAGTTTTCTTAGAAGTCTTACTTGCCTGATGATTCTGAGAAAAAGACAGAGGCTTCTTCTTCTCGTAAAAATAAATTAATGTAGAAATGTTTTTTATTGTTTCAAATATTTAGAAATTTCTTAATGGAAATTAACTTCTAAAGCAAGCAGCTTGCAATCAGGCTAGGCATAGTGGGGACACTAGTCTAGAACAGGGTTTCTCAGACTTTAATGTGAGTGAACATAGCCTGAGATCTTATTGAAATGCAGATTCTGGTTCAGAACATGTGGGGTGTGGCCTGAGACTCTGCACTCCTCACAAACTCCCAGGTGAAGCCAATACTGGTCCAGGAACCACACGTTGAGAAGCAAGGCCATAAGGCACTAAACACTTACTTCGGTGCCCTTAATACTAATTAGTCATGTTTGGGATTAGCTTCAGGGCCAGGCTCCCAGTGAGGGTCACTGCCTAGTTCTCTACATCAGCATTAGAGTCCCATGATCTCTCCAGTGATATTGTCATTATGAAGCTGTCAATCCAGGCAGGCCAATGACACAGGGAAAACAGAATTCAGAGATAAATCAAAGTCTAGAAGGTAAAAACAAAAAACTGCGAATTGGAACACACAGATATAGAGAAGCCAAAGGACTGAGGATATGCAATAAAAAGGCCAATATAAGTAACTAGATGATGGGGTGCCTGGGTGGCTCAGTCAGTTAAGCATCCGACTCTTGATTTCTGCTCAGGTCATGATCTCAGGGTCTTGCGATCAAGCCCCAAGTCGGGCTCCCCACACAGCGGGGAGTCTAATTGAGATTCTTTCTTCCCTACTCCCTCTGCCCCTCACCCCTCCCTCCTCACCCCCCAAAAGAAGTAAATAGATGCTAGTAGGTAAAATGGGGCATGTTGAAAGCTAATACTATGTTCTTTATAACTCCATGGGGACATTAATTTTATGTACAGTTTGGCTTATTTCTCTTGCTAATAGGCAAGCTTTTAAAAGGACTCAGTTGGGTTAGACAATCATATGGAAGTAATCTAGCCAGTACAAAATATTTGCCTAGGTTCAATGAAATCACTGGGGCCCGGTGTTTTTTGGAATTGAAACTTTTTTCTATTTTGTGCATATGCTATATGCTACAATAAATCCTCAGCAGAGCCTGGGAAAAACACCGTATAGTCAAATCCACTTACATTCTGCAGCAAAGCATGTGAACATCCAATCACTCTGAGTGGGAAAAATAAGGAATCTAGACAGTCTCATATCCATTCAGGGCAGGTTTTGTTGCTAAATGAGTTACAAAAAAATCCTATGGTTTGAAGATTTCAGAATTACAGCTTAAGGGAATATGGATATCTTTTCCAACTCTTCCGCTTCCCATTAGGGGTGTTCAACCTATGTCCCTTCTTAAAATAAACTTCCTTAAGGGAAAAAAATATATATCCATTTATTTTAGAACGAGTGCATGAACAGGGGGAGGAGCAGAGGGAGAAGGAGAGAGAGAATCCTCAAGCAGACTCCCCACTGAGCACAGAGCCCGACTCAGGGCTCAATCCCAGAACTGTGAGATCATGACCTGAGCCTAAATTAAGAGCCAGCCACCAAACTGAGCCACCCAGACACCCCTTAAAATAAACTTCTTAATCTCTTCTCAGTTATACTAAGGTGTAAATGACTAATAGCCAGCTCAAGTATACTTGCATTTGAACAGAGACAACCACATTCTGAGGTGGAATTTCAGGCATTAACCAGTAATTAATTTCATCTCAGAATTTAGCACCCAGGAGATTCTAATTAAGTGGGAAAGGATTAAGGGGTTCAATACAACAAAATAAATTTTCCCTAACCAAAAGTTGTTCCCTGCCTTTGACTTAATTGATTTTAAGCTAACCTTTTTAAATTTACTGTACCGTGCATTTGCATAGAGCTCCACAGGTTTTAAACGATTTTTATAAACATCATCTCATTCCATGTATATTAATCTCTCTTCTTTTTTTAGTTAAGGAAACTGAGATTCGAAGGAGTGACTTGTCCAAGGTCACAGAGTTGAGATACAGCTAGGAGTCAGACCCAGAATTTTGACCAAATTAGACCATTGCTATAAAACATCGGTTAGAAATAAGAGGGCAGTGTTTGTTCCTCCCAGTTGGTGAAATGCAAATGTGAACTTAGATGATGATGATTCACTGTGGAAACAGTAAAAGACATAAGAGAGAAACTATATGTATCCTTTATTAGAACGATCTCATTTTCTCTGATAATGGCTCACAGACCAACTTTGAGCAAATGTTCAGCCTGATAGAAATATTATATTCCTTGAGGTGTTGTTAATATCTCCATGATTTCTAATGGTCACAAAGTCCTGGACTTGGAACCCCCAGACCAAATTTGTTTGGGTCATATTTCACCAACTGACACAGGAAGTTTGAAGTGTCGCGGAAGTGGCAAGAAATCAATTCCACAAACATTTATTGCACACACTGCCTAGCTAACAATAGGTGCTCAATAAATGTTAAATGAATGAATATATCCCCTGTAATTACAAGATCCCCTCCTGTCAGTTTGAGTGAGTCAGGAGCTCTCTACTGCCTCAGTAGATACAACATTCCCTAAAACAAATGTCTGAATCAAAGCGTAGGAGGAAGGTTAATTTGCTTCAAAGAATGAATCGGGGAGTTGGTTTAAAAAATAATGCCGCGGGCGCCTGGGTGGCTCAGATGTTAAGCGTCTGCCTTCAGCTCAGGTCATGACCTCAGGGTCCTGGAATCGAGTCCCGCATCGGGCTCCCTGCTCCTTGGGAGCCTGCTTCTCCCTCTGCCTTTCTCTCTCGCTCTGTCTCTCATAAAAAAAAAAAAAAAAAAAAAAAAAAAAAAAAAAATCTTAAAAAAAAAAAAAAATGCCGCTATCTCTGTGGGAAAAGCTCCCAGAGAAATAATAAAGTGTGTACACAAGCAAAATGGAAGCTAAAGCATGTTGTCCATTTACTTTCTCTAGGGAATTTCTTATCACTCATATTTTACTTTTTCTGAGAGAGGGGTTCCTTTGCCTACACCAGCTGCCCTCTCCTCCCTTCTGCCTGGGGTGGCATACCATAGTAAAATTTTGCCAGGCTGCATACCTCACTCTGGGCAACGATACTCCTTTTTATGTCTCACTCAACAAAAGGTGTTCATGAATCAGCTCGAAATCTCAGTTCATATTTAGATGACGCATTTTCCTCAACTGAACAACAGTCCACAGTTACAAATGCCAAACAGGAAGGGCACATCTGCGAAAAACAAGCCTCTTAAGCTGGAAGAATGAATAATGATGATGTGTGGGTTGTGCTTTCTATACAGCAAACTCTGGGAAGACCTTTCTGTGAACAGCTATCTGATCACAATTGAAGAGGCTTTGTCCTACTCACCTCCCACACTCTGGATCAGCAGCTCCACAGGCCAAGGCAGATTGATAGGGAAGATTCCTTGGTCATCAGAAACTCAGGTGTCAATTCAGAATCTCCAAACCTTAGGGTAGAGATTCTTTTTCTCATCACTTGTAGTTCTTGGGACCAAGTAAATCCTAGAAGTGAGTGTTTCCTTCAGGAATATGAAAGTTGTTTCCACTTTGAGTTTCAAATCCCCAGTAGAAGCTTCCAGATAATGAACTAGACACTTAAATAAAGTACTGGTTCAATCTGGATTTAATTAATTTTTCCTGATTATAAAACAGTTCCATTTTCATTATAGAAATCGTATAATAAATATGGGCTTTTCCATTTTCACTTCATTTCCACTTCAATCATTTTGGAAAATATATAAGTTTGCTTCTTGTTTAAATTGTCTCTGCACATAGCACACATGTGTGTGTGTGTGTGTCCGTGTATCCATGTATGTCTGTGTTTAAGTAAGCTCACTATTGAATAAAATAATAAAATTTTAGTTTGGTTAAGGAGTCAGCAAATTAGCATATGCTTTGTTGCAGTTTTTGATTCATGGTAACATTTATAACTAACTTTCTTTAGTTTATAGATCTTTCTCTGTTACTGTCATAAGATTGCCATAATAAAACCTCTCTTTTCCATATGGAATTCCATTAACAGTTTGGCTGTTTCATCCATCATGAGAGGAGTTTGCTACTGAGGAAGAAGCTAACAGTATTAACCCTGGAACCTCCCACCTCCTCCCCCCATTCCCAAACTCAATTAAACCAGCATCACATCAAGACACACAAAAAAACTGCCGCCTATTTACATAACACAATGATCAAGTAATAAATCAACATTAATCATGAATGTTGCAACAAGTCACTGAAAATGATGTTTGACCTCACCATGGACCAGACTCATCCAACCATGAAAAGCATTCATCTCCAACTGGGAGCCACTTCCCACTCCCAAGGACAGGGTCAAGCATTTCGGATACATACGACAGGCAGGTTTGATCTTTCCTTCCGGATATCACTTTCCTTCTTTCCTAACTCCATTACCTCCTAACTCTGAATCAGTCCTATCCTAGAAATGATTCCAGTTCCAACACCCCTGGAGTCAAGTTGTCCCTTTTCTTTAAAGCCCTTCTTCACATCTACTTTCTCAGGATGGGTTCCCTACTAAGGTAGAATTTAGCTGCAATGTATATCATAGTCCTAGGCAACCTGATTCCATCTATAATTACTCTGTTTGAACATTTCAGGGGAAAATTAAAGTTAATTTTCTGGGTAGTATTTTCCGAGCTACAATTCTTTAGGCCTTGGAAAGAAGGCATCGCTCTGCATGCAGCACCCTGAGGTAATCTTGACATCTCTATCACACCAGAGTATACATTACTATATATACTAGATCGAGACAGGTTTGTGAATTTTTCTTCTTCCTGAAAATGCTTTCTCATGCCTCTGAGTCTTCACACAGGCTGTTCGTTCTTTCTAGAATCTGCCCATCCTCGCCCCTCACCCACAGTCGCACTCCATTTGTGTGTCTGGGAAACTCTTCATTTACATCCCAAGTATCCACACAAGGCAGCTCTCCAGACTCCACCAGGTTCCCTCCAACACTCTTCTTTGTGTCCCACTGCACTTTGTGAAGACTCCATTTTGGAGCTCATCCCTGCTTGCATTTGTGTCAGCTTCTGCTCATCACTAGATTGTGAGCTACCCAGAACCAGGGACCATATCAGTTTAGGTTGTATCCCAGAGCCTAGCACAATGCCTATCAAGAGAAGTGTTCAATAAAAAAGAAAATGTGATAAACGAATGAGTGAACAAAGTGCAATTTGACAGAATTTTAAAAAGAGAACAACTAAGAGGAAAACTGTGTTCAAATAATCAACATCCCTCCATTACATCAAAGTGAAACCATCTTGCAAATAATTTTCTATTCTATTCATTACTTCTTTAAGTGCAAACCCCTCCTTAACTATTTTGATGAACAGGGCAGATAGATGTTTACATAGCAATTGGTCATTTATTAGTTTATTAAAATGGCAGCATTAAAGGAAACAAGTTATGACTAATTTCAGTGTTTTAATAGGGAAAAGAGAATTTTTGTACACAAAAACCAACCTGTGTCAAACATAAATTATGCATCGTCACACTGATCACCTGCTATGGTCAATGACGTGGAAGTTGAAGATGACAGAAATACGATATGATATTTAAATTAGTATTTTGCACAGCCATATGCTGACTATGTGCTATTTCCCCCCATGATAAACTGATTGAAAAACTTACATAATGTTTTAACATACATCATTATACAAAAAAAATTAGAGTAAACGATGAATCATTCTGTCAACTTGTGATTCAATGGAACAATGTATATCTTTCATGGTTATTAATATTCAGTGTCTTTAAGTAAATTAAAAATCCAGCTTAACAAAGGTTAAAAATATCTGATGATACATGGATGATTGTAAAAGTAATATATATTAATGAAGTTTTGTATGATTGACTTTTTTCTTTTTTGGTTAATCACTCACAGAATTATGTCAAACATATATCAAGACTTTAGCTCCTTTTTCATCCAACCTTCCGGCATTTCATTACTATAGTTACCTGATTAATGGATGCAATAATATATATGGCATGATATGATATGTTCACATTAAATTTTAATCAAATATTACTAAATTCAGAAAACATTAAGTAAATCATGACTGATGAGGCAATATTGCTGTCCTGTCATATTGATGACTCTCAAACTTCACTACTGAGAGTAACAGATTAAGCACAAGAAGTGAATTTTATGAGGAAATATAAGGATCTCAACTTCCACAGTTGTGTTTTGTTAATTGCTTTACAGTCATCAGAGGAGACATTAGATCCATCAAGTCTCCCAGTGTCACAGATCCTGTAATTCCCTTTCTCAGTCTCAAGAATTATATTTGTAGTGAAGGAGGGGCACATTTGTTATCCATGGAGATTTGTTGTTTTCTAATCATGGTTTTTAACTAAAATTGTTGTCATTGTTCCCTCCCATTAGGTTTCTAAAAGCAGACAAAGTGATAGGAATGGAAAGTGGACTGGTGGTTTCCAGGGGCCAGGACGAGGGGGTGGTGGGGACTTGCCGTTTCATGTTTCATGGGTCATGCTTCAATTTTGCATGATGAGAAAGTTCCGGAGATCTGTTGCGCAACAATGTGACTATCCTTAAGGCTATTGAACTCTACATTTGAAAATGGGGGAAGATGTTAAATTTAATGTTACGTATTTTCTATCACAGTGTTTTAAAAACATTGTAAATGGAACTTAGAACCTAACACTGGCTCCATCAGTCTTGTCAAGGAGGGGAGGCAAGGAGAACTATTATTTGCTGGGGGGGGGGGGCAGGCACTTTGTCTAACACCAGAGGCCTCACCCTGGGGCTTGGAATTAAGTCCTAGCTTGGCATCCAACTCCCAGAGGCAATCTTGCTATTTCTATCACACCACACTTTTTTTGTCCAGATTAACTAGGTAGTAGTTGGACAACCCTGGGCACTTTCTAGGTGATATCTCACCTAACCTCACAGCAAAGTCACAATGTGGCCATCCTTGTGCTGGCGTTATGTATGAAGAAACACATAACTGTGAGCAGTAAGACAGACGGTCAGCTTCTAAAAGCTGTATTCTTCTTACTTGTGGTAGAGATTTCCAGTGCTCATCCGTATCCTGTTCTCCTCACCTTCCCGGACTCTCAGAGGAAAAAGCTCGTCCCAGCCCCTCTCGTTGCTACGCAGGGCCATGTGAGCTACACAGGTTATTTTGGGGCTTGGGCAGTGAACCAGCCCTGTGTGACCCTCCAGGGGCTGCTCCTCTCCTGTGGTAACTCTGGCAACCACGTGCTGAGGTAGCAAAGCCACATGATTGGATCTCTGACTCATCCTTGGAAGGAAGATGCCTCAGAGAACCCAGGTAACCTACAGCAGGCTCGCATTGAGCCACCAAGACTTTGAAGACTTGGGTCGCTTCAGGATTGCCCGGCCTAGCCTGCCTATACACTGCTGCCTACTTGGGATAGGATTGGTCAGGGTTAGTGCCGCAAGCAACGAGTATTGGTCTTTAGGATTATGAAAATGTTTTCCTACCTTAGCCTCACCAAGTGAAATCCATGTTTTGCAACTACCTAGCCTCCTAAGAGCCAAATGTGTACTTCTCCTTTCCTTTCTCTCTCTCTCCTCTTCTACCTCCACCTTCTCTACTTCTACTTCTTCCTCCTCTTCCTCCTTCTACACCAGAAGAATGGAATCTTGAATCTGATGTTATAATAATATGGAATTGGGGCACCTGGGTGGCTCAGTCAATTAAGCGTCTGACTCTGAGTTCAGCTCAGGTTGATCTCGGGGTTGTAAAATCGAGCCCCGTGTCGGGCTCCCCACTCAGTGCGAGTCTGCTTGAGATTCTCTCTCTCCCTCTCCCTTTGCCCCTATCAATCCCCCTCCCTCTCAAATAAATAAACAAACAAATAAATAAATAGATAAAATCTTAAGAAAAAATATGGAATCAACTCAGTTTCACAATCTTCTCACGTTGACACAGGACAACATTCTTGACCAAGTATATCCTGTCCTCTGAAGCCAACATATCTTGTGCATTTTCCTAAAACGTGGTACTCCAAATAATTTTAGGTGCTTCATGAATCAGTACTTTCTATTTTACTTTTATACGTTTTATTTATTTTATCTCTTATTTTGCAGTTACATTTTTACTCAAAAGTACATTAGAAAATATCGAACCAGTGATTTCATGGGTATCATTGCTTAGGACAAGGCAAAAGGAGAATATTTATGTTTCAAAAGTAGGTAGATGTTTTTAGAAACTAGTGAGTAAACAACAGGGCAGCTTGTTGCGCACCAGGATGACAAAAATCACGAAGCTGAGGAAATGCTGCCAGATTGTGCCCTGGTGGGAACCCTCCAAACAGGGTTAGTGCCAGTTACGCCAGGTGGCCAGCCATTCCTATTCCCTGCCGTCCTTTGGACAGTGTGATAAAAAGAACACACCCTCATCTGTGTTTCCCCACATCACTGTGCCAGGTAGGCGTGTCATCTCTGCTCAGGGTTTTCCTTCCAGTGTCAGTGAGCAGTCAATGAACATGCAGAGGCCACCAGACAGGGCTACGGATTGTGTTTAAGCGCTAATCTCAGTTTCCTTCTTTTCTTATTGGAGCCCAAAATCTCATTATCAGAAGCTGACCCGATTGTTCACTTGATCCCTTGAGGGGCCTAGCTGCTTTCAGCTGGGAGGGGAAGGAGGTGTAAAGGCAGGACCTGGGCAGGGGTGGAGCCTCTCTTGCTCAAACATTACTGTCATGTTTAGCCTGGGCCCCTGCCAGGTTTTTGGGAGGGGGCAAGTCATCCAACTGGGTGCAGTCTGAGCACCTGGGTTCTCTGGTGAAAGCCAGTGTGAAAATGCAGAGATAGGCAGACTGATCCAGCCTCCCATGTGTTTAGGTGTTCAGCACAAACCGAAATACATGAGTAGGTGGCCCTGATCAGAACACCAAAGTCTGTTTTAATGTTAATATCACTGTCTCTGTGCTATACTATATTTAGACAAAGGCACCATCTTGCTTTTCACACAGTTCTCCCCATCCTTCTGCCTTTAGTTTGACCCAGGGGAATTCACCATGCATTCTGGTTCTTATCTCCCTAGAAGGAGTTGCAGTTTCCTTACCACCCTTGGGCATGTTGCCGCCTCGCTCAGCCAGTGGATTATCATGTAACCACAGGCTGAGTCTTGGCTCCATCTCCTTTCCTCTGGTCTACCAAAAATAATTCCACAAATTATCCTCTCTATGGACCTAAATCAGCAACCAGGCCCAAAATGGAGAAAGAGGAACAGAATCATGGGAATAGAGTGTTGATTTCCTCTCATCTTCCACCACAGCTTGGAAGACAGGTCCAATTCCCTGGGCCCCCAGGGTGGGATGTGGGAAAGGAGGTAAAGGTGTCCTGTACAACTTAAATGACATGCCCACTGAATATCTGCCATCACTTGTAAAAAGCATCTATGGACCAGAAGAGTCCATCAGGAAGAAGAAGAAAAAAAAAACAAAAGGCAAGGGACACAGTAGTAGCTAGAGAAATGTTTCCGAAGGTATTTTCTGAGAATGGGAAAAAGCACCCTACTAATTGGTTAAGCTTCTTGAGAATCTAAAGCTATTGTGAAGGGAGCTACGTAAGCAAGGACATTGTGAATCTGCAGGTGAGTTGGCCGTCAAGGTGAAGAATACGTGCCCCAAAGGGAGGGAAAAAACAAATAGAGAAGTAAGATGGAGTTGGAGAGCTGAACCAGTTTAGACAACTAGTGGAAAGCCCCCGGAATGAGTACACCTTCTCCCAAGCTGCTAGTGTCTGGGCCTGCCGGGGCAGTGCCAACTTCCAGCCAGGCCCCGAGGGACTCTCATCGAGCACCTTGCGTGGCAGGTGGGAGCTGCTGTGGGCAAGGGTTGGGCCTCCCATTGTCTCAGTGCATTCAATGAAGCTTCCATCGGGGGAGGGGAGCCAGCAGAATGTGGGCTGACACATGGAGGAACGCCCAGAGAACCACGGCTCCCCCTTAACAGAGCACCCCCTCAACGACTGACTGAGTTCCCACCTGGACTTAGGGTTATAGGTCAGATTATAGGACTGTTGTAGGACCAGAGCAGTCTCATCTAGAGTTCTGGGCTGCCCATGGGCTCTTCCCTCCCCAGGAGGCCTGCAGAGAAGTTTAGTGTGATACTGATCTGGTAGTTTGGGTCCATTCTTAGCGGAAGACTTCCGCGGTGAGCTTCTCCAGCAGCACAGATTTGCGGAGACTTACCAGAGATACTCAATATGTGGAAGGCACGCATCCAGGCGTCCCAACTGGTATCTCTGGCTTTGGCCAGACGGCTCTATCGTGTTTCAGAGAACGCACTTTGACTTGTGGTATATCTGAATTAACGAATATTGGCCCGTGCACTAGCCAGAGCTGTTATGTTGGGTACCCACCTGTTTTATTTCTAAAACACATCGAGCTTGTTTATAAACCCGTAATTGCATCTTTGCAACTTAAACCCTTAATGAGTTAAAGCCAGAGCCTAGAGGTCTAAAACATTTACTTATTTATTTATTTATTTATCTGGCAACATATGTCCTAATAAGTACAAATAGGCCGCCACCCATCTGTGAGTTCTGCCCAATGTGGTGGGAAAGAACCAATTGTCAGGCGCACCAGCGCATAGGGGAATCCCTTTTGTTTAAGAAATGCTTCTTCAAAGGAATTGGCATCCCTGCCTCCCTTTGAGGGTGTCGCTGTGTGGGAGGCTCTGTCGGTCTCCCTACAATGACAAAGCTGAGGAGCCTGTCTTGGGTTGGTGCTTCGCTCAAAATGCACAGTCTGGGCAAAAAATACAGACACAAAGCATGCACAGAGAAGAAGTCAGTGCCGAGCAGAGTGTGGGCTGAAGAATCCTGCCTCCTAAGGAGGTGACAGTCAAATGACGCTGGCTCATCATGTGTGTCAAAGGCAGCGCAAGGCAGGTAAATAGCAAGTAAGCATTTCCCACCCACTCACAAATTCCATGCTGGAAACGCTGGTGTGGCGGGAGCCTCTTCCACTATTGGATCCATTCACATCCAAGCTCTTTTTAAGAAGGAAACAAACAAACCTCCAATACGTCAGGCACGATTTCAGAATGTTTTCAATAGTAGCCACAGGAAATCTGTAACATTTCCCTCCCGTGCCCTAGCATTTAATCACTTAATCTTGCCTTGCTTGGTTTTCTGTGAAATGAGATAAAAAGCCAATTTTCTAATAGTAAGTACAGAATCAATACATAAGTGCAGTGACTAAATATCTATTATAAGAAAACCTGACTGAGCAAGAACTCACTTGAACAGAACATGCGTTCCCCTTTCGCAAGCTCTACGTTATTGTCGACTGCAGCTGTGTTTAGGACACAGAACCAAAATATTCTCATTTGGACAAAGTATGAAACTATGTAAAATCCCACCAATAAATGGATTCGATGAAGCAATACTAAATAAATGAAGACTATAAATATCATTTTGAAGAATTTATGTCAAACAAAATAGGACTATATAGACTTAAAACTGTGATAGATCTCAAGTGCCAGAGAATCAAGGGAAGGAACGAGAAATTGGAGCAACCATGAAAGGCTTTGTTGGAGAACGAGTAAACAGTAAGGAAAAGCTGCTGTAATATGATTTTTATATAGGTATTGCTCTCTAACTTATCTTTAAAGTATAATGCAAATAATACTTCACAGAGTAGAGTACAGAATGGTTTATCAACCCATGCTACATAAAATGCTGTCTTTCAAGTAATTGATGTCTGTGTCAATCAACAATATCTCTACCAGATTACCCAAATGTTATGACCGTTCGCCTGTGTAGGCTCCTGTTTCAGAGAATGTTTCTTCTTATCACAGTAAAACAAAATAGGAAATGCCATTCTCCTCTTCCAACTGCATAAGGAGTAATAACTGCATTTTGGTGGAAGCCAATTATGCTCTAAAGATCTGGGTTATCTATGCAGGAGGGAGAGGAGGAGGAAAGGAGAAACAGTGAAGACTAGTGATACAATTAAATAAAACAAATTGTGGTTTGTCTGGGGTTTTGGTCTACATCCTGCCAGGAAGTGAGGAAGAAGTCATGGGCAGGTGCTGCATTCTGGAAGAAAGCTTTTTTGCAGCAAGGTAAGTCAGTGCAGGGCCAGCCAGCCTTACGTGTAGGAAGAAGGGCAACCACCTACATAGCACTATTTGACATGTATGACAAGGCCCTGCTGGCCATAAAGTAGCTCTTCCACTAGCCTGCAACAGCCCAATATTCTCCTCAACCAATCAGTATTGGCCAAGTATAAAACTCGTATGTAAGAATTAACACTTTCTGGATGCACAAGGGTTGCTGAGCACATAAGCAAACAGGAGGCATGGTCCCCGGCTTCAAGATCAGAGAGACAAAACGAAAGTAGGTGAGAATATCAAATGCGTTAAGACAATATATAATTAAAATTGTGCGATAAACTTTCAAGTGCTATAAAACTAAGAGAAGGAAGGAAGAATTCGAGCAGTCATGGAGGGCTTTGTCAATGAGTGAGTGAACCAAGGGAGGACCAAGCTCTAGGATGACAGCATGGATTCGAAGAAAGGACAGGAGATCCGAAAAGCGCAATGGCCCAGGGACAGAGGTGAAGGGGGACTTTCTCAGAAAAATGAGACACGTCTGATTAAAAGAGTGCATTGAAGGCACTGATGGAAAATAACTGAATAGATAGAGCAAGATCAGATGACAGGACGCTCCCTTTCTGGTCTATTATCTCCACCTTTCTGGGTCTTTTTTCCTTTTGTAAAGACTAAGAAATGAAACCTCTACCCTAGTTATACTTTGTATCATCATCCTATTTATTTCCTTCCTAAGATTTACCACAGACTTTTATTATCTTGTTTTTAATTCATTTACTTTTGCACTTACTTACTTACTACGTATTGTCCCTGTCCTGCCGGGCACATACTATGTGCTCAATAAGTAATGAGTGAATTATTTTTTTTTTCAGATTTTTAAAATTTATTTGACAGAGAGAGACACAGAGAGAAAGGGAACACAAGTAGAGGGAGTGGGAGAGGGAGAAGCAGGCTTCCTGCCGAGCAGGGAGCCCGATGCAGGGTTCGATCCCAGAACCCTGGGATCATGCCATGAGCCGAAGGCAGACACTTAATGACTGAGCCACCCAGGTGCCCCTGAGTGAAGGAATAAATGAATCCAAGTGTTCCTCAGAGACACTTGGTGGAGCCGGGTGGGGTTATCTTTAGCTCGCTTTCCTTATCTCAGACTCACTGAGGATTTTACGATTCCCTTCAAGGCAGATGGGAGCCCTGTCCTGAAGAATCCAAAACAAAGCTTTCTTTCTGAGGAGTAGGGGATGGGATCTTCAGTATCAAGTTAAGTCATGTGAAATTTAAGAATGAATAGAGGCCACACTGGGGAATGCTGTCCATCAGTCATGGTTTAGAAGCAAATTGGTACCTGAGGCATGAGAGGAGAAAAGACACTAGAGAAACAAGAAAGTCGAACTAGGGAAACAAGGGGAAAGGAGGTGTTCACAGAAAGGGAGTGCCCATCCAAAGAAGAGAGCATTGCTAGGACCTACCTGGTACTGAGTCTAGAATTGGTCAAATCAGAATTACTGTGATTCCTCCCTGATGTCTCCCTGCCACATGGAGAGTAGCTAGAGAATCAGAAGGGTTATAAGAACAGGAAGGTCCAAAGACTTGAGTAGTTATAGATGAGAGTCTGGAGGAGAATTCCCTGGGAAGGGAGTATAACTCCAGGAATGTCTGCACCTTAATTAAACAATTGCAAAACTAACTCACTAATTGATATAGTTACCTCTTCATTCATAGGATAACAGAATCTTAAGGGCTGAAAGGGTACTGGGGCCACTTTTAATCAGCTCTCAACCTTCAGAGAGGTTTTTCCCACAGTATTCTAAACTGAAAGCAGTCTATTCTCATTTTTTTAAAAAGATTTTATTTATTTATCCAAGAGACAGAGAGATCATGAGCAGTGGGGAGGGATAGAGGGAGAAGCAGACTCCCCGCTGAGCAGGGAGCCTGACGCGGGACCCAATCGCAATCATGACCTGAGCTGAAGGCAGAGGCTTAACTGACTGAGCCACCCAGGCGCCCTCATTTTAAAAATTCAAAGAGGAAGTCACTTTCAGCAATGATACAGTCTTTTCTTTTCAAGAAATTCTTCTATGACCCTATCCCAAAAAGCCACCTAGACTGAGATGCAGGCCTGTCTGGGTACAGTTCTAAAACTAATTTGCAGAGACCAGAACCAGTGAGCTCCATTCTTGTAACTGGTACTTCCAAGTGCCAGTCCTCTCACCATGGCTGCTGGCTTACTTCTTGCCTCAGTCTCCTCTTGTCTTCTTCCTGTCCCACATCATAAAAGAAAACACACTGGAGAACACTGAGTCACATGAGATGAGAAACTTAAAACCCACCTGATCCTATATAGTACAGGGCGGCTGGTTACTCTGCCTTTCTCTCTAACTCAAAGGGTTTGTCCCACTCAACCACTTCCAAGTTAAGAAATTATATGAGAACTGGTACTACAGATTTACAAAGTCCTTCATGTTGAAAGAAAAAAATTTTCAGAGTTTTCCATTTTTTACCGTTTTGTTCAATGGTTACAAATTTGTCTTTGCATTATTCTTTATAGTATACACAACAAACTTTTCAAAAGTAATGGTCTTCTGGGTGTGAAGCCATATATGAAAGGTTGAAAAGAAAATGCTTTGGGCACCTGGGTGGCTCAGTTGGTTAAGCGTCTGCCTTTGGCTCAGGTCATGATCTCAGGGTCCTGGGATCGAGCCCAACATCGGGATCCCTGCCCAGCGGGGAGCCTGCTTCTCCCTCTCCCTCTGCCTGCCGCTCCCCCTGCTTCTGTTCCTCACTCTCTATCTCTGTTAAATAAATAAATAAATTCTTTAAAAAAAAAAAAAAAAGAAAATGCTTTGAAAATGAGTAAATGGGTTGATATTATTGAGAGTCATATTCTCATTGTAGAAGAAGGGACGTACAAATATGGGACGGGAGAAAGCCAAAAAGAATCCTATAGAACTGTGCTGGAATTGGAGGTACTGGTATAAACTGTAATTTCTAAAATATGTATTTTTATATGCATATCTGTGTGCATATACATATTATAAACATGGATATGTGTATACATATGCATATATAAATGTATATATTTCTTAGCTCTATACACTAAAAGGGCCAAGAGGCAAAGATGTCCCCAGTAGCAACAAGCATACCTAGGTCTTGGTCTCTAATACAACTCTCCACGAAGAGGAGCTAGGGGTTCTCAGAGAAATGTCTGATTCCAGAGACAGGACAGGATAGGTGCAAAAGACCCTGGAATATCTTGCTGGCCAGGAAGTAAGAAGGTACTCAAAACAATGAACAAGGACACCAAGGCTGGCTTGAATGTGCTACTCCTGGCCAAATCTGGAACAATCTGAGCATCAATGTCCCAGCATCAATCATGAATTTTAAACCATTGAATAAATAAGAACTCGTGTCCATTCCAAAAATATATAGATGATAATGGTGATTATAAGGATAGAGGATAAAAAAAATAATGCTAGATGATGGATAGATAAAAATCAAGGTCTCTAGCTTACAGTAGAATGCAGAGGACCAAATATTAAATAGAGAGGTGGTACTGGAGTTAGAAAATTATCACTTTGCAACTGTTATGGTTAAAATCAAACTAAGAAAGAATTGTCAATGAATTTTTAAATCTTGGAGGAAATTTTGAATGAGATGAAGGATATTTGCATAATCCTGTCAGTTGCAAGAGAGAGAGAAAAAGTAAATTATATAATGCAAAAACCAGGCAACATCTTGACCAGGATATGAAAATTAGTATCACCAACAAGAGACAGATGGACATTGTATGCTTCCAGATGCAATGTCCAGAAAGGACACATCACCTAGGCAATAATCTGGTTGAGAATGTACAATCTCAATCTAATCACAAGGAAACATCAGAGAAATACAAAATGAGAAATGTTATATTCATTTTTAAAAGGGGAGGCTCCACTATATTCTTCAAAAAATGTCAGCATCGTAAAAGACAAGGAAAGGTGGTGGGATTTGCTCCAGATTAAAGGAGGCTAGAGAGACTTGATGACTACATGCGATACCTAACCCTAGATTGGATCCACTGGTGACGAAAAATACTATTAAAAAAAAATCACTAGATGACTGATAATAATCAGAACATGGATAGCAGATGGAAAGAAAGCCTTGTATCAATGGAAATTTAGGAAGTAAATGTCTGTACCGTAGTCATTCATAGGAAATACCCACTGAAGAATTTAGATGCAAAGGGCCATGCTGTTTGTAACTTACGCTTAAAGAGTTCAGAAAAAAAATATAGAGAAAGAGGGAGGGAGAGATCAAGGGGCACAAATGACAAAGCAAATGGTGTAAACATTGAAGATAAGTGAATCTGGATAAATGATCTAAGAGTGTTCCTTGCAACTCTCTTTACTGTTGCAAACTTTTTTTGTTAAGTTTGAAACCATTTCCAAATAAAACCTTTAAAAAAGAAATGCTTTGATATTCTGTAGCTCTCGGGACAAAGGAACAAAAGGAAATGATTTCGTGGGATGCTTTATTATTATCTTTTAATTATAATTGCAAATTAGTTGTCTTGCTTTCTTACTTTGAATGTAAGAACTTATTTGAAAAATATTTGAGCGAAACTTATTTGAAAGTGACATTTTTAGATGTTGCAAGCCTCTTGGGTCATCAATATCTTACGCTAAGCATCACAGAGTCTTGCAAATAGAGTCAATAGATCTGGCTTGCAACAGAAACTCCCTAGTTCAAGGTACACTGAGACCCTACCCACATTTACCTGTCAAAGTCCAAATCACATCCCCCTCCTCAAACTCTCTCCCTTAGGTTTAAAGAACAACACGATCTTCCTACTTGACGTAATTTTAGAATTCTCCCCAAATCCAAACTTATAATGACAAAGGAAGAGTTTGGAGCTCACAGCCTGATAACCTAAGCCCACTGAGGCGGTTACTCAGACTCCATCTTTTGTGCCAACTAATTTGCATAATTCAGACTAGAGTCACATTTTTCCTAATTGCACATTTTATCTCCTAATCTCCCCCCTGCACCCCAAGAAGTGTGTTTGCTTTAGCCACTTGGGGTTTTTTTAATAACCTAATTTAAACCACTTACATGAGGAGAGTTTCCTGAGTAGTCATGTTGTAGAAATATGAGATCAGTATTTTACCTAAGATGAATGCAGGAAGTTTTCTCAATGTTCAGAAGTATTTATTGCACAAAAGACAAACATGGAATCCAAAATACTTCATTCTTGATAATCCAAATGCTATAAAGAAGCGATTGCAGAACTTCTTCTGGCCCCCATGCAGAAAATCTCTGCGAATACTGGTCACTGAAGACACCTAGAGGACATATTTAGAAACTACACGGGAACAGGACAGCAACAGCTCAAGGGTTCCTCTTGCTGCCTCTGTGTTTAAGGAGTATTTTATTCAGGATGCCTGGTGGGAGGAGGGGAACGGAGTTGAGCACCAGGCTTTGGTAGTGAAACCGGGATATTAGATCCTCAGCACATGCCAGAGCAATTCTTCATGATGCTGGATAGGCTACATTAGTTCCATAAGAGCATGTGCGGGGATACTCCTGTTAAAATAGTTAAGAATGAGTGTTATTGGCTTAAAAAGAAAATCATTGAAAACCTACACTGGGGGGCGCCTGGGTGACTCAGTTGGTTAAGCGACTGCCTTCAGCTCAGGTCATGATCCTGGAGTCCCTGAATCGAGTCCCGCATCGGGCTCCCTGCTCGGCAGGGAGTCTGCTTCTCCCTCTGACCCTCCTCCCTCTCATGCTCTCTGTCTCTCATTCTCTCTCTCAAAATAAATAAACAAATAAATAAAATATTTAAAAAAAAAAAAACCTACACTGGGGTTGATAGTGGTCAAAGAAGGTAGAAAAGCTTCTGCTGCCTTTGTTCTGATGCTTTATTTGCTTTCCTATTACTTTGTGTTACTTGGACCTATGGATTCTGTAAACTTTTTTTTTTTTTAAGATTTTATTTATTTATCAGAGAGTGGGCGAGAGAAACAGCATGAGAGGGGAGAGGGTCAGAGGGAGAAGCAGGCTCCCCGCGGAGCCGGGAGCTCGATGTGGGGCTCGATCCCAGGACCCCGGGATCATGACCTGAGCCGAAGGCAGACGCTTAACGACTGAGCCACCCAGGGGCCCAATTCTGTAAACTTTAAAAAAGATATTTTGGGGCCATTGAAAACTTCCCTTTGGTTTACCAAAAGCCCCAACTTTGTCTTCCCTTTGGTAGAAAGGAGAGATGACCCATCTTATCCCTTTGGCCCATCAACCTCCAGTATTCTTCCCAGTGTACTAATTGGTGAACTGGTAGAGACTGTGCTTTCCTGCTTTAGGAAGCTGGACTCATGCTGTCTGGGTGGGCAGTAACATGCAGTTACAGCAAATGTACCAGTCTGTTAAAACACAGCTACAACTATAACAAGAACAACTATTTTTAACACGAAATTCCACGGCCCAAAGAGTTTAAATATTTCAAGCAATATTTATTACAACAAGAATGCAGGCTGTGTCTAGCACTCCTTTATAGTGGAATTTAAACAGGGCCCTCCCATGGAGATACCATCCTATTTTATGAGAAACTTTCCTCTTCCTTTGTTACAAAGGGATTAGATTAGGTATTGATCAAGGGTATTACTTCAGGAACATCTGCTTTATTGACACAATTATTGATTAAAAATACTTGAGCCTTCTACCAAAATGTTTTCTTCTCTTTTGGGGGATAGAGATCAGGGGACAGGAAGAAGTTGCTTACTGGTGTCTGGAAGTACTTACCAATAACAAACTCGAATGAGGCTGCATTTTTATGTCCAGACAGGGTGTGGTTAGACAGAGACTTAGAACTGGGGAAAATGTGCATTTGGCAATTTTCAATTTCTTTTTCAAGGAGGAAAACAATGAAAAGACTTGTTAGTTTCACGAGGGTCATTTGTTAATACACATGGGGATAGCATTATTGTTCGATCTTTATTGAGCACTTACATGAAAAGGACAGAATTAAATGATGTGAATAACTGTGAGGTCCATACACAGTGTATTTCAGTCTGAAGCTTGAATGATACGATTCATTTAAATCCATGTACAAAATAAGCACAATCAAATGTTTTTGGATGGTGAATTAAGTGCAGATGATATTAAGAGATTTTGAATTAAAGTGGAACCAAGTGACCATTGTTGGACTATTTAATATGAAAACAGGAATCCAGAAGACTCATAAAAGTAGAATAAACAAAGCCCTGATTTAAAAGAAGTAAACTGGTCAAAAATTTTTTTCTTGTAGGAAGTATCCTGCATGCTTAGAGCATCGAGGATCATGGATGCTGTGTGGGTTTTTTAAGTAGTCTAAGGGATTTTCTCAATTTTGATTTATTTAGTTTTAAATACATAATGAATCCCCATGAGTTCAAATTTTTGGAAGAAGAATAAGATATGCTATAAAAAGTTTTCTTCCCACTCCTGTCCCTTAGCAACCAGTTTCCTGACTCAGAAGCAATCAATGTTAATTTTTTATGAATCTTTTATTTTATACATAAATACATACACACACATTCACACAGACATGCACACACTTCTCTCCCTTGCTTTTTGCAGCTGCATGAGCACTTTAAACATTGTATCCCGTACCTTGCTTTTCCCACTTAATGTATCTTTGAAAACATGAAGTACATAGGACTCTCCTGTTCTTTTTATAACTATATAGTATTTACTATATAGATGTACCATAATTTATTCAATGAGCCCCTGTTAGTGAATATTCAGTGTTTCCAAATCTTGGTTTCAACCTTTGCTATTACAAAAGATACAGTATCTAACCTTGTACATACCGATATACAAGATGTATACCTATTTATGTAGAATTAATTCCTCAGAGTGGAATTCTGGGTCGAAGGATATGTGCATTTGTAATTTTGGTAGATTCTGCCAACATTTCCCCCAAAGAGGTCATACCATGTATATTGCACCAGCATCGTACAGAAGTGTCTATTTCCTCAGTTCTCCCCAACACATAGACTTTTTAAAAATATTCATCTCCTAGAAAAATCTAGGATTTTTCTATTCTGGATCTAGTGCACAAAAATTCCGCTGCCTTTCAACCTAGATCCCCTGCCATCATCTGTCACTGCCCTCGGTCTCCCCAGAGCCCACAGATCTAGTATTCACTCCACTGCTCTGCCCTGTTCCATGTCTTTTCCTCTGCTGGAATGTCTTTTTCCATCAATACTGTCCCTCCAACCTACCACCTTTCAAAGCCAAGTTCTATCTACACCTCTCCCATGAAACCCTTCTCAGTTTATCTGGCCCTCACTGACCTCTTCTTCTGTAAGAGCCTCCCAACAGGTGTGCCATAAAAGGGTTACAGGGAAATGAAGCTCTTGATCCCCCTCAAGTCTTGGGATAGACAGGGTCTGGGGCCTGGCATCTAGACTGGTCCTTCTGGCCAGGTCTGCATTATTTTTTAGGTTTTTTTTTCCAAGATTTTATTTATTTATTTGATATAGAGAGACAGAGAGAGAGAGAGAGAGCATGAGCATGGGGAGCAGCAGAAGGAGAGCAGGGAGCCAAATGTGGGACTCGATCCCAGGACCCGGGGATCATGACCTGAGCCAAAGGCAAACACTTAACTGACTGAGCCACCCAGGCGCCCCCAGGTCTGCAGTTTTACCCCAGAGTTCATACAAAATTACCATACTTTTTTTTTAGAGGGGGGATGAGGGACAGAGGGAGAGGGAGAGAGAGAGAATCTTAAGCATGCTCCGTGCCCAGCATGGAGCCTGATGCAGGGTTCGATCTCACAATCCTGAGATCATAACCTGAGCCGAAATCAAGAGTCAGCCGTTTAACCACCCAGGCACCCCCAAAATTATCCTATTCTTTTTTTTATATTCAGTTAGCCACTGTATAGTACATAATTAGTCTTTGATGTAGTGTTCAATGATTCATTAGTTAAGTGTAACACCCAGTGCTCATCACAGCCTATTCTATGCATGCCTTGACATGAAAAGTGAAGGGAAGGTTTCTAGATTTTCTATATTCTTACTGTGCTTTTTGTTCTTTTGTTCTGTCCTGGAATGAGAAAGTTGTCTCTCTTGATAGCAGTTGGGTTTTGCTCAGTGATGCAATGGGAAAATACCTTTCTTTAAATAGTATTGACCAGGACTTCTATGTTAAACTAGTAGTTGGTGAGATGTGCTGTTGGGGAAACTAAGACCTCGAGCAATGAATTACTTGTCCAAGGGCACACAGAGGAGGTAGCAGTGAAGCACCAGCCTGGACTAACAGTGAAAGTGTATCATCAGAACTGGGGTGAATTCGGGCGCCCGGGTGGCTCAGTCGTTAAGCGTCTGCCTTCAGCTCAGGTCATGATCCCAGGGTCCTGGGATCGAGCCCCGCATTGGGCTCCCTGCTCAGCGGGAAGCCTGCTTCTCCCTCTCCCACTCCCTGGGCTTGTGTTCCTGCTCTCGCTGTCTCTCTCTCTGTCAAATAAATAAAATCTTAAAAAAAAAAACATTGGGGTGAATTCTATTCTGTGCACCTGAGACACAAAAGAACAAATTCTAGTCTGCCTGACTACAAGGCCTATATGTTTGACCACCATGCCACCCTGCTCCAGGGAAAGTTTGCTAAGAGATGGATGCAGGTCTGCTGAGCCAAGAAAACACCCTCTTGCTTCAGTGACAAAATAGAAACCATTGGACATCAGGCATTATTACAGGGCCCTCATCTTCCCAGCACTGAATCTCTAAACCTTCCAGTACCTGTGTTCATCTTTGTCAAATTCCTTCTTGTTACAATAAGAGGGGTCAAGGGACCTCTTCTCCTCTCTGAGGCCCAGGGTGACTAGATTCCAAACCCTCCATCCCCAGGCATTATTCTCTTTCTCTTCTGTGTCTTCATCCTCTCTTTCCCAACCCAATCATTCCCAACAGCATAGTCCAGTAACTCCCATCTTTTATTTTTTTTTAATGTTTTATTTATTTATTTGAGAGACAAAGATGGATCACAAGCAAGGAGGAGGGACAGAGGGAGAGAGAGAAGCAGACTCCCTGCTGAGCAGGGAGCTCAATGTGGGGCTCCATCCCAGCACCCCAGGATCATGACCTGAGCTGAAGTCAGATGCTTAACCAACTGAGCCACCCAGGTGCCCAAATCCCATCTTTAAAAAAAAAAAAAAAATGTTCTTTGGAGGCCCTGGCTGGCTCAGTTAGTAGAGCATGGGACTCTTGATCTTGAGGACGTGAGTTCAAGCCCCACTTTGGGCATGGAGCTGAAAGAAGAAAGAAAGAAAGAAAGAAAGAAAGAAAGAAAGAAAGAAAGAAAGAAAGAAAGAAAGAAAGAAAGAAAGAAAGAAAGAAAGAAAGAAAGAAAGAGAGAGAGAGAGAGAGAGAGAAAGAAAGAGAGAGAGAGAGGGAGAGAGAGAGAGAGAGAGAGAAAGAAAGAAAGAAAGAAAGAAAGAAAGAAAGAAAGAAAGAAAGATTGTTCTTTGACCCTCCTCTTACCATCATCCTATCTCCCCAGGGTCTGTTTGCACAGAACCCCGAGTGTGGAAACACTGAAGTCACAGAGGTAAAAACCCTGCCAAAGATGGCGCCCTTGTCACAGGCCTCAGCAGCCTCAGCGGTGGCTGAGCCTTGCTGGGCTGGTGTTATCTGTGTTGATAGTTGAGGCTCTGCTAGGCAAGGGCATGGTGCATGACAGCCTTGATATCAGAGGTTGGCTGCTGTGATAGGGATCACATGGACAGCACCCTTTTCTGTAACTATCTCAAAAAAAGAAGAAGAAGGAAGACGGTTTTTTTTAAGAATTTATTTATTTATCTGACAGATTGAGAGACAGCGAGAGAGGGAACAGAAGCAGGGGGAGTACAAGAGGGAGAAGCAGGCTTCCTGCCGAGCAGGGAGCCCGATGCGGGGCTCGATCCCAGGACCCTGGGATCATGACCTGAGCAGAAGGCAGACGCTTAATGACTGAGCCACGCAGGCACTCCAAAGGAAGACCTTAATAGCTAACCCTTCTATGAGGTTTACTGTAGGTCAGACATCACATTTTACATATGTTCATTCATTTTAAGTTTCACAACTCTAATAGGGAGTATTATTATCATCCCTATGTTCAGTTGGGAAAATGAAGGCACATAAAGCTTAAATTACTTGCCCAAGCTACATGGCTAGTAAGTGGCAGAGCTGGGATTTGGATCCAGGCCCTCCGCTTTGAAGTCCATCCGAGAAGCTCTATAATGTACCAGGCCTCATTTAGCATGTGCTGCTGGCACAGTTACCACTTTGGCCTTTGCTGTGCTATAAGACATCATTGCAGAGACCCCAAGGTAAAAAGGAACAAATACACAAAAGAATTAAGGCAGGGATTCCCCTAGTTCGTGCAAACATTTCCTGCAAATAAAAAAAAAATGTCAGGGCGCCTGGGTGGCTCAGATGGTTAAGCGTCTGCCTTCGGCTCAGGTCATGATCTCAGGGTCCTGGGATCGAGCCCCGCATCGGGCTCCCTGCTCCTTGGGAGCCTGCTTCTCTCTCTCTCTCTGTGTCTCTCATGAATAAATAAATAAAATCTTTAAAAAAAAAAAATGTCTTTTTAGGTGGGCTACAGTCCCAAGACTTGGTAAGCAGATGGTATTTGCACATCACTTAAGAAAAAGTACTTCTCCTCTAGGCAAAAGGAGCCAGGGCATGGGGTTTGGTGAGTGAAGCAAGGACTGGATTTCAACTCCCACAGGATCCCTCATCTGGGTGCCCTTGACATTCACAACTGTACCCGATGGCTCCAAATTAAGGACAAGAGAAAGAGAGAGCACAATTATCATGTAACTCAATAGTGCCTCTTCTATAACTATATTTACAGATCAGATCAAAGATCTAGATGGTCTAAAATGTGATGTATATGCAATCTGTACCTTGCTTGTGCTATCAGCCTGTAAACTCAAAAAGAGGTCAAAGTTAACTTCGCTGCCAAAATGGCCAGGATTCTAAATATTCCCTCCCAGTCCCTAGGTACCTGCCCCCAACATGAGTAATTTCTGGAAATCCCCGAAGGGAAGCCTCACACATGCCTACAACCCAGATGGTAGTTCTAGGCCCTAATGGTGTTCCACCACCTCTTGCTCTAGCTCCAACTTGCCAACATCACTGGCTTCTCCTAAAACCACAGAAGCCTTGCCAACACTTTTTGGAAGCCATCAAAGTTCCCAGTCCTCCAAGCGCCAAGGAGCACTGTGGGCAGTGCAGAGGGGGGAGGATGGTCTCTCCCTCAATTCTGTGCCACATCTTCTCACGTAAGCCCCAAAACAGGTCTGTCTGCATCCAGAATATCCCAAAATCTTCTATAAACGGTTTTTACCCTGTGCTCAGAATCTCATTTAGCCTTTCTGCCAGTTTCTGATCATCATCTTTTAAACTAGAGAGACTCAAATCCAAAAGGAAAACAAACACTATTGCCATCCTCTCCATCCATCCATCTATCCATCCATCCAACCATCCATCCAACCGTCCAACCATCTGTCCATCCAACCAACCATCCATCCATCCAACCATCCATCCATCCATCCATCCATCCAACCATCCATCCAACCGTCCAACCATCTGTCCATCCAACCAACCATCCATCCATCCAACCATCCATCCATCCATCCATCCATCCAACCATCCATCCATCCGTCCAACCATCCCTCCATCCATCCAACCATCCATTCTTTGGAGAACATTGGTTGAGGCAAGTTTGTTCCTGACACTGTTCTAGGCACTGAGAATAAAACATTATATGAGACAGGTAAGATCGATACTCTCACAGAGCTTACATTCTAGAATGGGCAGGCAGATACCAATCAAATAATCAATTAATTAGCAAGAAGCTATTAGCTAGTGATAATTGCTATGATGAAAATAAAACAACGTAAGTGATGGGAAGAGACTGGAGAACTACTTTGAATTAATTCAGTATCTTTCAAACCTGTCAAACCCAACATCCTCTATCCAGAACAAATATAACAACATTTATGATTCTAAAATAAAATTCTTAGATGATACAGTATACTTCATACATATCATGTATATAGATAGTACATAAATATGTATATGCCCAACTATAATAAAGAGGAAAAATAAGAAGACATAATTTTATAATAAAATATGCATTCCAATATGTAAATGATTGAACATGACTATGCTTGAAAATATAATGAGGCGGTCAGATGTTTGCATCCATACATTGAGTCGCCATAAATGCAAATAGCCACAAATGCCCAATGATTATAGGAGTGTTACAAGTGACTCAAATACCACTGGCATTGCCCTTAATGACATGATTTACCTAAACAGGGAACAACTCTGGGTAATGCCTCAAACAAAACAGTCGATTATCTTTCATCAATTTACATGATAATTGCATCCCTAGAAATTTTAGTGGATGTTAAAACTAGGCAAAAAAATATTTAGTGTTTAGGTATCTATGGGTCTATGGAGTGGGTTCTTGGTACACATAATTATAAACAGGTTTTTCCCCTACATGACAAGTGAGATACTCCAAGTCGTGCAGTATGCAGGCCAATCCGTCATTGGGAAGACTCTATGACATATTGCCAGACATCTGGCATCCCCGGCATCCCCTCCCACCCTGCCATTAAATGCCAGTGGGACAAAGATGTCCCCACACATTTTCTAAACACCTCCTTGGGATTGGTGCCACCCGATGGAGAACCACTAGAATAAGTGATTAGGGAAGGGCTTGCTAAGTACCTACTCTTTAAGAGCCACTGGGGAAAAACATTCTGAGCAGAAGGAACACTGGATGTACCTCTACTACAGTGATGCAACAAGCTTGGAGGGTTCAAGGAGCAGAAAGACTGCGGGGAGTAGCATGGATTCAGTGAGGAGTGTGGTGCATATGGCTTTGGAAAGTGGGCAGAGGTCAAACCACATAGGACCTTCAGGCCAAAGACTTAGATGTTATTATTAGTGTGACAGAGGCTTGTTAAGGGGGTTGTTGAGCACCAAGTGGTGCCTGGGTGGCTTAGTTGTTTAAGTAAGCATCTGCCTTCTGCTCAGGTCATGACCTCAGGGTCCTGGGATCCAGCCTTGCAATGGGTTCCCTGCTCAGCGTGGAGCCTGCTTCTCCCTCTCCCTCTGCCCCTCCCCCACCCCGTGCATTTTCTCTCTCTCTCTCAGATAAATAAATAAAATCTTTTAAAAAAAAATCTGAGTTGGCATGTTTGTTTTAAATGCTCTGTATGAGATTCAAAGGAGTACATCCACCCCAATGTTTATAGCAACATTATCTACAATAACCAAATTATGGAAAGAGCCCAAATGTCCATCAACTGATGAATGGACACAGAAGATGTGCCATATATACACAATGGAAAATTACCCAGCCATCAAAAAGAATGAAATCTTGCCATTTGCAACAACATGGATGGAGCTAGAGAGTATTATGCTAAGCAAAATAAGTCAGAGAAAGACAACCATATGGTTTCACTCACATGTGGAATATAAGAAAAAAAACAGACAAACATATGGGAAGGAAAAAAAAAGAGGGGGGAGCAAACTATAAGAGACTCTATGGTAGAGAACAAACTGATAGTTGCTAGAAGGGAGGTGGGTGGGGAATGGGCTAAATAGATGATGGGCATTGTGATGAGCACTGGGTGTTGTATGTAGGTGATAAATCACTAAATTCTACTCCTGAAACCAATATTACCCTATATGTTAACTAACTAGAATTTAAATAAAATTTTGAAAAGAAGATAAATAAATAAATACAATGCTCTGTATATGAGAGAAAACCAAAACAGTAAAATATAACCGTTGCAAAATACTGAAGTAGTCAATAACTTCAGGTACTACCAAGGCAGCTTTTTCTCCCCGCCCCCAAATTAAGAAAATTCTGCATAATTAATGGTTTTTTTAAAGATTTTATTTTTAAGTAATCTCTATGACCAACGTGGGGCTCAAACTCACAACCCTGAGATCAAGAGTCACACATTCCTCCAACTGAGGCAACCAGGTGCCCTATAATGTTTTAAAAGAACGCTTGTAGCCCTTTGCTTTCACCATTCCTAGTTACATGATAGTACACCTGACCATGATACTTTTCAGTAGAAGAATGCAATTGTTGAGCAAAGTCACAGATTTTAGTTAGTGAGAAGTTAAAAATTGTTCATGGGTGTTTCTATTATTCATGTAGAATACAACAATCACCATCTGAAAGTGTTTGGCACTCCTGTATATAGACTTTAACTAATAGAGTAGTTTTGGATATCTGGTTTATATATTTGATTCACTAGTCTTTAATAGGTTTTAGAGAAGTCACATTCATTCTTTTATTTTGACAGTTTTTCCCAAGTTCTTATGCAAAAAGAGAATTCAGCAATTAGTTCAGGGATAACCACAAAACTACCTTTGTTTGAAGAACACAATGTTTTCACTAGGACCTCCAAAGCCATTTTTTTTTCCAATGCTATTTTTATTTAAAAATTTAATAGCTGCTGCTACAGTTTATGGCATTCTGATTAATTCAGAATGTTTTCCCTGTTTACTTTTTGGGGGGTGGTTATTTTTCAAGAAGGTGGCTTAATGAATTTTTATTAGACTTACATATACAGTTCATCCTTGAACAACGTGGGGGTTGGGAGGCACCAAACCTCACGAAGTCAAAAATTTGTGTATAACTTTCGATTCCCCAAAAACTTAACTACTGATAGCCTAATGTTGACCAGAAGCCTTACCTTTAACTAGTCCAATAACACATATTTTGTATGTAATATGTACTGTATATTATATTCTTACAATAAGCTAAAGAAAAGAAAATGTTATTAAGAAAATCATAAGGAAGAGAAAATACATTTACAGTACTGTATTTATTAAAAAAAAAGAAAAAATCCGGGGCGCCTGGGTGGCTCAGTCGTTGAGCACCTGCCTTTGGCTCAGGTCATGATCCCAGGGTCCTGGGATCGAGCCCCGCATCGGGCTCCCTGCTCAGCAGGGAGCCTGCTTCTCCTCTGTCTACCACTCTGCCTACTTGTGCTCTCTCTCTGTCAAATAAATAAATAAAAGCTTTTAAAAAAATAAAAAAGAAAATAAAAAAAAAGAAAAAATCCATGAATAAGTGGACCTGTGCAGTTCAGACCTGTGTTGTTCAAGAGTCAACTAGTATTTCAAGTAAACATGGTGTCCTAGCACTCTGTGAGATATACTTCACTTTTTAAACTTCTTAGTGTATTTATCCAGTTCAAAAACCCATCTGATGTAATCTATCATGTTGAAAACCATCTACAAATAAAATAATAAAGGCAACCTTTAGTTTTAGAATAGGCTAGCCAGGTTCTCATAGCAGTTTGACTATTTTTTTTTTAAGATTTTATTTATTTATTTGACAGAGAGAGAGAGAGCATAAGCAAGGCAAGCAGCAGAGGGAGAGGGAGAGGCAGGTTTCCCGCTGAGCAAGGAGCCCCATGCGGGACTCTATCCCAGGACTCTGGGATCATGACCTGAGCCAAAGGCAGATGCTTAACCAACTGAGCCACCCAGGCCCCCCCCTTGACCATTTTAAATGTATATAAAATGTATCTGTTTGACAAGTATATGTTTTCCCATGATCTGTTCTGTTGAATTCTCTGTGAATATTATTAGATCAAAATTTGGAAAAAGTGAATTCTATCATTATTCAATGTTGAATGAAATTGTTGTTCCTCATAGCAGACCACAATGAAAGATCATGGCAATTACCAAAATCAATTAATTCATCAAAGTGAAGCAGCTTCTGATGTTTGTGTGTTCTTTTGACTGTACAACGTTTATTTTCCTTTACTATTACTTTCATCTTCCTTCTTCTGTTTTCTTTTTCCTGTTTCAAATATTTTGATTATCATAAGCATTTTTATCTCTTCTGTTGGCTATCATGAATCTTTCCCTAAGCTTCATGATTTTGAATACAATAGACTTTAGTTTCTGTGGCAATATAATAAAAAAATTGGGGTGGGGCATTTTAAACCTTCCACCTGTCCTTTCTTTCTTTCAGTTTATGTTTTTGGCTTCCACAAGGATACTGCCTCCTCATCATAGTTGAATAGTGAAATAATCGCTAGTGCCAAAAAGTAAAGATCTAAAATGAATGTATATACAAGAGCAATTCAAATAGGTTTTAAATTGCTGCTACATTGCATAGAGCAATGCAATTGTGAAACCAAATTTCTTTCATTCTACATACATTGACTTACTGACGAAAAAGTATAGGAATTTTGTGTCTGAAACACTAGTTTCTTTAGACCACTTCACTCTCCTGGTGCCAATTTTGGTGCCATTTCATCTGAAACCACCAGATTTTGAAGTGGCAAGTATATTAAAATGCAATCCAATTTGTCAGGCTTGTACACATGTGTATACTCACTGCAATACTGAGCAGGTTCCTGCCCTAGAGTTTTTTTCTGATAAATTCTGTTTGGCATGATTCCCATTTTTATTAACATATAGTGTATTCTTAGTTTCAGAGGTAGAGTTCAGTGATTCATCAGTCTTATATAACACCCAGTGCTCATTACATCACATGCCCTCCTTAATGTCCATCACCCAGTTACCGCATCCCTCCACCCCCCCTCCCCAAGCACAGTGCATTTTTAATGCACATGCTGCAGGATTGAGCATATACCTGATAGGAGAGGACTTCTAATTTGATAAACTGCCAAAGAAACTCTAATTCCCCTGCTTGCAAATATATGTGTCTGAAGATTAGAAGATTTTTTTCACAGATTAGCTTCCAGGTCACTCTGTTTCCAACACTGTTGCCCCCACGTCCTAAGTACCTATAGAGCAGGGTGCCATAGGACGTGTTCATGTCATGACATGACTCCAGGTCCACATTTTCATGTCACAACTTGGGGTGAGAGGTTGGCCAAGTGGGCGGAATGTGTATTCCTGGAGCTCCCGCCCCTCCCCCAACCCCCGGTACCACTATACTGGTGTGACTAGATCCTAACTAAATGTGTTTGCAGCTCAACTTCCCTGAGTGGGGTCCCTAAATGCAGGGAGAAAGTGATGAAGTGGAGATCAGAATGAAAAGAGAAAGTGGTCTTGACTAATTGCAGTGAAAGTAGTTTGCAAATTTTACAAGATTTCATGATCCTGTGAACACATGGCTAGAACTCCTTGTAGGTCCTTGGGCAGAGAAGGTGCCAATGAGGGGCCCTATGGCCCATGCTTCATTTACTTTGCAGCAAATTCTTCTCTGCAAGGCAATAAAACATAAAAGGGAGAGAGTGTTTGCTATGTCCAATGTTACCAAGGAGTGAAATAATATGAGGGCTTGAAAGAGGACTTCAGCTATCTCCATTTTGACCGCAGTCTGTATTTCCTAATTGAATAAGTTCTTCTTTCCAGCTTATCTCTTAACTCAGGCAAAAGACCCTGCGGGCAAAGCACCCCCTGATGGGAACCCCATCTACTGCCTCAAGAATAAGGACTGTCCTGGGCACCTGGGTGGCTCAGTTGGTTAAGCATCTGCCTTCAGTTCAGGTCACGATCTCAGGGTCCTGGGATGGAGCCCTGCATTGGGCTCCCTGCTCAGTGGGGAGCCTGCTTCTCCCTCTTCTTCTCTCTCTGTGATCTCTCTGGCTCTCATTCTCTCTCAAATAAATAAATAAAATCTTAAAAAAAAAAAAAAAAGAATAGGGACTGCCCTGAGCCAGCAAGCCCCTGCCCACTTGTGACTGACCCCAAGACAATGATTGCCTTGACCTTCACTGCCCACCTGAAGGTACCCACGACCTTTGTTCCATGTTTTCCTTATTTAAATCTAGAAGTGGGACACCTGCATGGTGCAGTTGGTTAAGCATCAGACTCCTGGTTTCAGCTCAGGTCATGATCTCAGGGTCATGAGATTGAGCCCCAAATCTGGCTCCACACTCAGTGGGGAGTCTGCTTGAGATTCTCTCTCCCTCTCCCTCTGCCCCTCCTGCTCATGCTCTCTCTCTCTCTTTCTCAAATAAATAAATAAATAAATAAATAAATAAATAAATAAATAAATAAGTCTAAATCAATCAATCAGTCAATCAATCTAGAAGTATTTTCATCACTTTAGAGAGTCTTTGAGATGCTAGTCCTCTGTCTTCCGAGTGTTGGCTTCAATGCAATAAATCCCTTTCTTTTATCACAACCACCCATCTCTCTGCCTTTGGATTTTGTCAGCAGTGAGTGGCCAAATCTGATCTGTGTGGGTCCCTGGCACCAGGTGCTCTTACACCCCTGTGCCCCAGTTATAGACTGAAGCAGCAACATTTAGATTTAGCAAGTGGAGATTTTTGGTGACTTGGAAGATAGCCATTTCACTGGAAGGGACAGAAGCCACATTAGAATGAATTGGAGAGAGAATGAGAGGTTAGAAAGGTTAGACAAAAACTACCAGAAGTTTGACTATGATCTTTCTGCTCTGATACAGAAAGACTGCCAGCATCTGTTTTCTAGTGAAAGGTAAAGAACAGTGTGTGCCTTATGGTATTATTACTGGATGCTTCAATATGTATAGCTCTCCAAGTACATACAAGATGCTTCTAGCAAGGAGACTTTGCCTTTGGAGTTTTTGAAGCATGTGAATATATTATTTAAAACATCGTGTGTGTGTGTTTAAAGAAATGTAACTGCGATGGGAAGCAGTAAAGTGCTGGAAGTTAGAAGAGACACAGGTGGGAGGAAGTGGGCATTTAAGGATGGGTGGGTTTGTATGCTGACCCAGTAGAGAGAAAGAGAATAATAATGCAGAAGAGAAAGGCTAATTGTAGAAGCCAAGTGCCTTAGGAGAGAGGGGAGCCATTCATCTCTCCTGAGGAAAAGCTGGTTGCTGATAAGGTAAGTTTGTTCTCACCAAGATTAGGGAGAGCACTGCCTGCAGAGTCTAAGTGTCTCAGAGTGGGGAGGGCAAAATTAGAACATTTATGAGGTTTTGGAGTCTGGTTTAAGGCAGGTCGCTTCATATGGGCCACAGGGGAGGTTTGATTAGGATTAGGTAAGAATCATGATTTGATAGCTTAGGATCTGTGGACTCTTCTGCAGAGAAGGAAGCAAGAGAAGGTACAGCTGAAGGCAAATTGACAGATTTGGTGAAAGGAAGAGGTTCAAAGGAATCACTCCCAGATGATTAACTCTATTTTCTTTTTATTTTCCTGGTAGAGTCTGAAGCAAGGTCATCAGTGAAGAGTGGGGGGGTGCAGGAAGTCTGAAGAGGAGAGTTACTTTGGAAAGTAACAAGAGAAGATACCACACAAGGATAGTATGAATACAGGCGGTTGACCGGGTGTGCTCCTAGCCTCTCAGCTAAAAGGCAGTCTCCCAGATGCAATTAAGCCTTCCCCTCGAAAAACATTTAAAACCATTGTCACTCCCAAAGCAGATGTCAGCCACAGGAAATGGAGTTCCTCAAAATGTCTCTATGTCAGCAAAGTTTCTTTACTTTCCATTTTAGGACTAACAACCTATTAGAAGAATTGTTCCCAATCAGGAGGTAGTTGGCCACAAAAGTGACTTCAGGTTTCTATAACTTCCAACATGGAGAATCACCCAAGACTTTGAAATTACAATGTTTTCTGGTTTCCTCCCTTCTCCTCAAGACCTTGAAGATCTTTAAGGCCAGGTTTGTTTGTTTGTTTTTTCCTTTCTGTACATAATTTTTTAATTTAAATTCAATTAATTAACATATAATGTATTAGTAGTTTCAGGTAGAGTTCAGTGATTCATCGGTCTTATATAACACCCAGTGCTCATTACATCACGTGCCCTCCTTAATGCCTATCACTTTCCCCATCCCCCCACTTTCCCCATCCCCCCACCTCCCTCCCCTCCAGCAACTCTCAGTTTGTTTCCTATGATTAAGAGTCTCTTATGGTTTGTCTCCCTCTCTGATTTCAACTAGTTTTATTTTTTCCTCTCTTCCACTATGATCCTCTGTTTTGTTTCTTAAATTCAGCATGAGTGAGATCATATGATAATTGTCTTTCTCTGACTGACTTATTTCACTTAGCATAATACCCTCTAGTTCTATCCATGTCATTGCAAATGGCAAGATTTCATTTTTTGACGCCGACTAATATTCCATTGTATATATGTACCACGTCTTCTCTATTAAGGCCAAGTTTTAATCAGATGTCAGTGGGCAATAAGACTTCTCCTTCCCCAGGGTTTCTACAAAGGACAGGAGAATGTCTCCTGCCTTTGCCTGGACTGCCCCTTTCCTTGTGACTTGTGTAGCCTTGACACAGAGCATGCATTCAATAGATAATAGCTGCCATATAATCCATATTGTCCCTTATTTGCTTTCCAGTATCTCAGCCCATGAGACACACTTGAGGCACTGGGGACTCCTAGACCATTTGGAAAGAATTTGAGTTTCTTCAGAGATGGTGTTTAGAGAAATGCTGCTTTGGAAATATTTTTTTGACCCTAGTTCTCACTCAAGGTGAAGATGGTGAGAAATAGGGAACAGAGAGCCCAAGTAAGTTTTACAACACAGGTTGTGTTCATTCAGTATCAAACAAAATGAGCCAATCAGTAGTTCTACAGGGCTCCTTGTGTATGAGAGAGAAAGGGCCAAACCTCATCATATTAAATGATGAAGACATGCTAAAAGCTGGCCTAAAATTGGGGCATAGTTGGGTTTTTTTTTTAAGTTTATTTATTTATTTAAGTAATCTCTACCTCCATTGTGGGGCTCAAACTCATGACCCCGAGATCAAGAGTTGCATGCTCCTCTGTCTGACCAACCAGGCACCCCAAATAGGACATAGTTTAAATATTCACATCTAACAAATTAAATCATGTCGTTCAAAAGATAATTGGGAGATTCATAAAACAAATTAATTCAGGGCGCCTGGGTGGCTCAGTTGGTTAAGCGACTGCCTTCGGCTCAGGTCATGATCCTGGAGTCCCAGGATCGAGTCCCACATCGGGCTCCCTACTCGGCAGGGAGTCTGCTTCTCCCTCTGACCCTCCTCCCTCTCATGCTCTCTGTCTCTCATTCTCTCTCTCTCAAATAAATAAATAAAATCTTTAAAAAAACAAAACAAAACAAATTAATTCATAGTGCACTACAAGCATGGAATCCAGGAGGGGATACACATTTCAAATTGTGTGATAAATGCCTTCTGTTCTCAGGCTTTTCCGTATCTTTGGGGGTGTAAGAGTAATTTCATTTGGAGACAAGTGTAAAAATCTACATTCTGTTAAGAAAGAAATAGCAGGCCCAAGATGGAGTCACTTGTGCTGAGCCCAAGGGGCCGGCAAACCAAGACTAAATACCTAACCTAATTGCAGTTTTAGCCTCTCCTAGGAGCGGAATTTTATACCAATCAGTCTGGAATTTCCTGGTCAATACTCCTGAGAGAATCTGCTTGGTGTATCTCCACCCTTCCCCCAAGGAAGGTGACCTTGCCCAAAATAATCCTTTCTTTTGTTTATGAGGCCCTTGTCCCTGCTCCCATCTGCCTATAAACACCTTCCATTTTGTACAGTTCCTCAGAACTCCTTTCTACTTGCTAGACGGGATGCAACCCACTTCATGGATCAATGAATAAAGCCAATTAGACCTTCAAGTTTACTCAGTTGAGTTTTGTTTTTTAACAATTCCAAGCCCTGAATGGTGTCGCCCTGTGTAGCCTTGTCCCGGGGATGCCTTGGTTATTGCTTATCGCGAAGAAGAAATCTCCCGTAACTACTATTAAATGGAAAATAACTAAATAAAATAACACAAAACAAAACCAAAACTACTCATTCTGCCAGAGTTACAAAACCAAATCCATTCAGTTGTTTGAGCATTAGGAGAACGTTTTGGAGTTTGCTATTAACTATTAACTTTATCATGGTTTTGTGTACAAGAGGTTGTGAGACAGGGAAACTGAAGAGACATATAAAAGACTGCTTTTTTTACAGCCTCTACTCTTGCTAGTGATGTGGGAAACAAAGGCAAAAGAAAAATTAAATTTCCTTACTACTTACAGTCCACTGACAAGTCCTTAAAACAGGTAGAGTGACATTCCTCTAGGCGCTCAGCTGCCTCAATGTTAATACTTTGCTAAGGGCAAAAGGCAATCTTAGCCGGACCCCCAGGATCCTGTGAGTCTACTTTAACATATAAAAATTCCTTTGGAAACTTCCTTTGTCTCTCCCCCTTAGATATATGTTGGCAATCATCCCCCAAGCATATGACACACCGATATATATCTGAAGGGTCTCATGACTGAGTTTTTGCCAAACAGTAACAAATGAACTTTTCCTAACAATAGCTAGCCCCCTCACCATCCTGGAAACCTTGTTTCCAAAATACCTGGGAGGCTTGTGCTCCCCTCCCAACTTGAAAGTATATAATCAGCCACTCTTCATGACCCCAGTGCAGCTTTCTGCCCACAGGTCCTATCCCCGTGGTTTAATAAAACCACCTTTTTACACCCAAGAAGTCTCAAGAATTCTTTCTTGGTCATTGGCTCCAAACTGCAACCAACTCCTACATCACTAGGACCTGCACCCCCACCTTACACATGCCTGAAGGTATGTCCTCCTTGAAGAGGGCACTCTTTGGTCTACCTCTTCATTCTTCAAGTGGCATGACCAAGAACGGCGGGCACTAAAGGAGAAGGAAATCCTGTAATAAAACTATAGGTATAGACCACTAAATGCACATTTTAGCTTTCATTTAATCGTTTAGCATGTTTCAGTTATATTGAAATTTATTCATTTAAGAATTTCACCTACTCTACTGCACAAAATATTAGGTGAGCCACTGGGGTGGGGGAGGCATGGGGGGTGGGTAATGGAGGTAATTAAGGTTGCCTCTAGGGTCAAAGATTTTACACATGAATCAAGATGATGCTTACCATCCACACAATACCATATTCAGTCTTAAAAAAAACAAATCTATAGTTAGTTTCTGTTTAAAGTTAAAGGCATTCTTACCTTTCATTCTTTGAGGTTGAAAATGGGAAAAGATTTGCACTCCTCTTCAAGACAAGGAATGGCATAGCAGGAAGATGAGTCCTCATACATGTTAAAGTATTTCTAAAGCAATACAACTGCATCAGAACTGCCACCTGGCTGACAGCGATTATATGATCACCTCATTTCAGAGATGGTAAAATGGGAAAAAATACAACAGTAAGCACCCACATCCCCATCACTCTGCTTAGAGAGAGATCAGTTCCCCACTCTTGTGACTCCATATACATATCTCCCCATCACATGTCCTCTTCCCACTCTAGAGACAGCCACTGTCCTAAACTTCGAGTTTAACATTGGTTTCCTCTCCATTTTTACCAAATGTGTACCCTAAACAACATTGTTTGTTCTTGTTTATGACTTGATCAGCAAATGACACTATATCACCCATGTTCTTCTGTGATTTGTTTTACTCACCCTTAACTGAAATTCATCCATGATAATGTGTATAGCTGCTACTCATTTTCATTGCTCTATGGTGTCTTGCTGCCTGCTTATTCCAATACTTATGAATTTTTCTCGGGTCCTGTTGTAAGTCCAGCTATGACTAAAGCTATATTTTACTGAAGCTGAGTGAGGTGGGGCTAATTGTGGCCAAAGCCAAATCATCATCATTGTGAAGAAAAATTTAGAAGCTATTTAATAGGACCAGTGAGGAATCATGAATGAAAGAAAGCATCCTTCAGGAAAATTATGGAGGTAGAATCTATACAATTGGTAAGTTTTTGGATTTTGGAAGTGAGAAAAAGGGAAGATCAAAGATGAAAGAATGTTGGAGTTATGAACTAACACAGGAAAGCCAGAAGCTGGAAATGAAGGACAGGTGGAATATCCAGGTTCAGGAAATGGGTTAAGGATAAAGAAGTAATTTTCATTAGAATCTTTGAAAAGGTGATCATCAAAGTTTGAAACTGCATTGTCTGAAGGGAGTCCGTAGTAGAGGGCTCACAGTCTTGGAAAATGCCAAAGTAACATATCACAGCAGCTCTTTCTTGTTTGAATAGGACCCAAGATGCTCTTCAAAGTTTCCCTCAAGTATTTCTGGGAGTTCTTGAGAACTTTCATTTCCCCCTTTCTGTTTAGCCCCTCTTTGCTGGGCACCACTGCTACTTCCTTCTCACTCAGGGGGTCCTGCCACCTCTGCTGGGCAATATGCTGTTTCTCTGGCTCCTGTCCCTGGTGCGGTACCCAAACTGCAACATTCGATGGCAATTTGGAAGTGAATGCCTAGCTCCCTATTATGGATAAATTTCTGTTGTTTAAGTCACCAAGTCTGTGGTACTTTGTTATGACAACCCTAGCAAACTAGTACACTCCCTTTTGGAGCTAACCTATATTAGAATGGAACCAGGTTGGTAGGCCCTTCTAGTAACTGAGATCACACTACACTTTGGGTCACTTCTCCCATAGACCAAGGCTTGTTATTCCTCAGTCAAATGTGTCATGCTGGATTCTCAGGAGACAATGCAACCTGTCATACACAATGCAACCATACACATGGTTGGTGGGTCTATCCTATAAAATCTTCAGATGTGCTTGGTCATGTCTCAATTTAAATAGTAGACTCAAGCTGCAATTACATTTACTGGATGGGAAAAGGAGCTTGTGATAGGAAGAAGCAATTGGAAACAGGAGAAACAAAAAGATATAACAAACACAGAGTGTGAATATCTATTGTTAACCACACAAGAACATTTACATATGTTATTCTATTAATTAATTTATTCATTCAAAAATATTTATTGAGTGTCTATGACACGCAAGCTATTCTGTGAGGAGCTAGGGCTTCAGTGGTGAACAAAAAAGATGCATCCCTGCCCCGGAGGTAGCTTCTTTAAGTCTAAAAGGAGATACGGAGATACGGAAAACAAAACAGATGATTATGATATCACATGATGAAGATTCTAATGGAAGAATTCTAGCATGCCCTGAGAAGACAGAAGAAGGATTATGTATTAGTCCGCTAGGGCTGTCACAACAAAACACCACAGACCCAGTGGCTTATACAACAGAAATTTATTTTCTCAGTTCTGGAGGCTAAAAGGCCAAGATCAAGGTTGGCAGAATTGGTTTCTCTTAAGGCTTCTCTCTCCTTGGCTGCCTTCTCGCTGTGTCCTCACATGGGCTTTTCCCTGGTGTCTCTTCCTCTTCTAATGAGGAACCTAGTCTTATTGGGTTAGGACCCCACTTTTATGACCTCATTTAACCTTCATAACCTCCCTAAAGGCCCCATCTCCAAATGGAGTCACATTAAGGGTTGAGGCTTCAACATATGAATTTTGGAAAAACAAAATTCAGTCCAAAACAGATCAGCTTTTCAGAAAGAAGTCTCCCATTCAAAGTAAGGTCTTAAGTTTGCATGAAAATAGCCGGGTATAGGATATGGGAAAAGGGTGCTTTAAACATCAGGTAAAGCATAGTCAAAGACCAGGGCACAAGAGAGAATATGGCAAGTTAGGGAATGAAAGGTAGTTTGCCCAGTAAGCAGATAACCTGGGAAGACCTGGGAAATCATGATAGAACTGGAACTTGATCTTAGAGCAACGGGAAGACAATGGGTCTAAGCAGGACAGCGGCATAATCAAATTTGCATTGATTGCTCTAGTGTGGAGAGTGAACTGAAAAGTGGCAACACTGGAGATAGGAAGACAACTTAGGAGTCTGTTACAATAACATAGGCAAGATGGTAGTGGGAATGGAGAGAAATATGCAGAATTGAGAACCCCTCAGGATGTAGAATTGACGGGACTTGCTAATGGACTGGGAAAGGAGGAATAAACTGAGGTTGGTGTTTAGGTTTCTGAGTTGGGCAAATGGGTGGGAAGCTGGTGTCATGCCCTAAGATAGGGAACAAAGAAACAGATGGTCGGGGGCGGGGACAATGGTGAGCTCAGTTTTCAATATATTGAGTTTTAGATGTGTGAGTCATATGAGTAAGGATGTTCACAGCCTTATCAGCTAGTTATTTCAATCCCTGCTTTAGAGATGAGGTTAAAAAAACAAAACTGAAGTTTCAAGAGGTTGAATGAAGTGGGATTGACACCCAAGTTTATCTGACTCCAAGGTTATACGTTTTCTATGATAACCTACAAAATTTTACCTAAAACTTTAAGAGTTGAATCTATTTCGGAATTTAGAATTTTCTGAGTTTTCAAAGCTAATATGGTACTTTTACTCCATATCACAGAACAGAGACTGGGGCAGTATCTCATAATAAATGGATGCATTAACAAATCTTCAATGAATCATGTAAACATAACACCAAGTGGGATAAAGAAAGACTAAATAGTCTCATGATAGCTCAAGAGAGGTCTTGCCACCAAATGAGTAATACAAAAACTTTTTGTTTTCAAGGTGTACTGGATTTTGGACTTGTGGATAAAGGTGCACGTTCCAAGGTAATGCAAAGTCATGGAAGTCAATGAAATAGAGTTTCCAGAAGAAAGTAGTGGTTAGTGATATCAAATGTTACTGAGAGATGAAGGGCATAAATTGAAGAAAGGTCATTAGATGTGGTGATCAAAAAATTAATAGAGATATCTTCAGGAGCATATCCTTTACTAGGATAAAGTTTTGGGAGCACAAGTCAACTTTTAAAGAGTTACATGGTAAGGCAAACTACCTAGCAATAGAATGGTTAAAATGATAAAGACAAAAAATGCAAAGTATCAACAGCAATTTAAAGCAAATGGCATTTTCACTCATTGCCAGTGTTAGTGTAAATTGATATAAGCGTTTTGGAAAACTGGCAATATCTACTAAAACTGAACATAAACACATCACACATGAGCCAGCAGTTCTAGTCCTAGATAGATGCTCAGCAGCCATGCATGCATATGTGCTCCGAAATACATGGACAGGAATGTTCATATTACTTTTGTTTTGTAGTAGTGGTGGGTGCATGGGCGCTTATTATATTCTAAATACATCAGTTACAAATAAATAGAAAGTTCCATGCATGGATTACTAATGACATTTGGTCATGAACCAAGGATTATAATTAATTCAAATCAGCACTGAGGTCCCCAAGAAAAGGGAGAGGTGTAAGTTGTTGATGAGAATGGTCCCTGAGGATGCACTAGTCCTTCGAAGCGCACGGATGATCAAAGCAAAGGAAGAGGTAGCAGGTTGAGAGTTAACCTTGAGATGAAAGCCACGTGACTGAGTGTACAGTGGAGAGATAGTTTGGGCCCCTGCTATGTCTCTGCCAGGACAGGCCTGGACTGCTCTCCTCTAGATGTCTTTTACAGACTTCTATCTTACTTAAGCCATTTTTACTCTGGGATTTTATATTACATGCAGGAAAATGCAATTCATAACTAACAAGTTCAGCTAAATTTCCCATTTGATTTAATCTAGTCAAGGTTGGTTTCTGCTATTTCCCAACAAAAAGAGGACCCACTAAAATAAGTGGCACAAGATTCTTGGTTATAAAGTCAGAATTTGCTATTCTTTATTTTATTTACTTTAAGGCTTATTATAAGTGATACGTGAAGAAAGTATAGTTAATATCTATAGCCAATGATTTTATTTGTTTATTTTTAAAGATTTTATTTATTTATTTGACAGAGAGAGAGAGCACAAGCAGGGGGAGCGGCAGGCAGAGGGAGAGGGAGAAGCGGGGAGCCAAACACAGGGCTCTGGGATCATGACCTGAGCTGAAGGCAGATGCTTAACCAACTGAGCTACCCAGGCACTCCTACCTCTGATGATTTTAAAAGACAGTGTGATCAATGATTAAAAATAGAGTGGGAGAGTGGACAACTGGCCAAGTTTCCTCCACAAGTAAATGTCATGAAAAAAAAAGAAAAAGGAGTCAGGATTTATCTAGATTGAAGCAAATTAAGAGAATTAAGAGCTATAACCATCATATGCAACATGTGGACTTTGATTGGATCTTGACTTGCTACAATTTTGGCATTTGGGGGGCAGTTGGGGAACTCTATGATATAGGTTGATGTTAAGGAACTGATGTTACTTCCATTAAGCACACCTAAGGTATTATAGTAAGTCACATTAAAGTAGGGAAAATGCTCTTATTTTTTAGAGATGAATACTAAAGTAATTAGAGGGAAGTAATATATTGTTTATAATTTAAAAATTTTAGCAAATAGATGGAGAAAATATGGTAAAATGTTAACTACTAAATACAGGGGTCTGGGTATATGGATGTTCATTATACTATTATACTTTTTAATATATTTGAAATTTTTCATATGAGGTATACAAAGTGCATCTATGCAAAAAAGGCTTTAATGGTTTATACAATTATAAAATATGCTTCCTGTAAAACACAGCCAATAATTACAATTTAATCAAGTCGTAGTTGTTCTGTGATAATTGAAAAATTCAAGAGAGTTCTGTAAATTATTTCAACATTGTGACCAAAAATTCTCCAATTGGTTTATTTCCCCAGTTACTTTTCTTCCTTCCCCCCCAAACCTGAACTGAAAAAGAATAGTGTGATGAATATGGCAGTCAAGCCATGTAAGAGTCAGTCAGAGTTGTGCAGGTTTTAGAACTGGAGAGAGAGAATTCAGCATGGAATAACCTAAGTGTCTGGCCAAGGTTGAAGTCTGGCCAGCCTCCATGTATGCTGTGAAAATTCTCTGGCCACAGTCCCGAGGTCCTCACATCTGAGGTTGCATCATTCTTCCCACGGTTGCTTCTGGACTGGATGTCAACAGCATATGATGTAAATACATCAGGATAGAAAGTATAATGGATTTGTCATATTTTCTTTTTCTTTCTCTCTTTCCCTCCCTCTCTCCCTCTTCTTTTTTTTTTCTTCCTTCCTTCCCTCCTTCCTTCTTTTTTCTTTCTTTCTTTCTTTTTCTTCTTTCTTTCTTTTTTTCTTTCTTTCTTTCTTTCTTTCTTTCTTTCTTTCTTTCTTTCTTCTTTCTTCTTTCTTCTTTCTTTTTTTTCTTTCTTTCTTTTCTTTTTCTTTCTCTCCTTCCTTCTCTTCTCTTCTTCCTCCTCCTCCTCCACCTCCTTTTTCTCTCTCTCACTCCCTCTTTCTCTCTCCCTCCTCTTCCTCTCTCCTCCCCATATTCCCCCCTCCCTTACTTTTTGTTTGTTTTGGAATCATTTGCCTACAGGGCTTTAAAAGAGAAGCTCCCAGAGGGTTTTCCAGTTCCCTGAAGGGTGGGGAAAGTATAAAGACGTGAAAAAGACCATCTCAGAAGTAAAGAGTGCAGTGAAAGCGAGAGGTAAAACATTCAATTAAGGAATTGAATATTTTGTCTGTGTTACTTTGCAATGACCCCCTCCTTCCCTGAAGCCCTCACATGGCATCCCAGGATCGTCGGTGAGAGATGTCCAATGCTAGTGTCCTTAGGTGGAATGGGAGCAGGAAGCATGGGCACAGAGGGACTAAATAGATTAACAAGGGACTTGCGAATCTTGACAACTTTGGGAAATACTTTTTTAAAAGGAAGCTGGAGGTAAATCTCTCCTAGAAACATAAGGAAGAACAATCTCTAAACTTCTGCCTCATGACTTCAATCATTTCTTCTCTACCATTCCGTTTCTAAGTCTCCCCTCATCTATATTTATTTAAGAGTGACCAAACCCTATTATCTTCTAACATCTCAGGATTCCCATGATCCTTTCCCAATATGTGACCCCCTCTGTTTGAAACAAAGTCCAGATGCGCCAGCATTTTGCAGCAAAGGGTCAGAGCAAGAGGTAGAACTGGAAGTTTGAGGTCTGTGTAATCGGGGGTGGTGATTACAATGGTTGAAGAGGATTTAATTAGAGATGCCTCAGGGTTCTGAAGTGCTTGTAAAAAAACAGAGAGAGAGAGATGAAGGTGCTTGGCTGGCTCACTCAGTAGAGCATGTGACTCTTGATCTCAGGGTTGTAAGTTCGAGCCCCACATTGGGTGTAGAGATTACTTTGAAAGGAAAAGTAAAAACCATATATATATATATATATATAAAGGGTTTCCCTCATGCCAGATACCACGAATAAACAGGGAAGTTATTTTTTCTAGATGGAAAACGAAGCAGCCCTGCTGATGGAACAGCAGACACATGGTCCAAGGACATTTTGGGATTTTGGAGAGTTCTCTTCTGCTCCCTTGTGTGACAAACACTAACCTGATACAAAGTTGTTTGAATCATTGCCTTTCTGCCTTTATTTGGCTGACTTTTCCCAGGTATCAGCTTACTGGACAAGAAACCTGCCCTGAAATTCTACTTTCCTTGGCCTCCCCTCTGTTGAACTTTGTTGAATAGAATGCCTGATTCCTGCCTAACTTGACTCTCTTCATCCTGGCTCATGCTGAAGCAACTGGACAGCTTGGCTCAGAGTCCAAGGAGTTGGAGCCTGTGACCTCAGGGCTACCCTCCCCCTCCCTCACATGGCCTGTTCCTGCCCAGTCTGGTTTGTGAATAGTTCTTGGCAAATACCCCGGAGGAGAATAGAGCCACTAACAATAGCAACTCCCTTTTTAGCTTTAATCTCTTGGTACTCAGGACTGTGAATTTAGGAAAACCCAAAATAACCTATGTAATTACAGTGGGTTACCCTAACAGTCTACTTCTGTTATTACCAACGTTCGACGTCACTCCAGTAGATATTTAGCTGCTTGTAGTGGAAAGAGTACTGGGCTTATGGCCAGACAGACCTAGATTTCAGACCTAGTTCAGCTATTTACTAGTTTTATGACATTGGGCAAGTCACTAATTTGAGCCTGTTGGAATTAAATGAGCAAGTGTACATGTAAGTGCTTGGAACCCTGCAAAGTGTTACACAAAGTTAAACCATTGCTATTGAGAAGTGAGGATAGAAAAGTTTTAGGAAAAAGAAGAAATTCAAATCTTCGTGAAGCACTGGAATCAACTTGAAGCGAGATAGTGTTTACCTCTGTTCAACATCATGCTCGGTCTTAAAAAAAAACAAAACTAGGGACACCTGGGTGGCTCAGTCAGTTAAGCGTATGCCTTCGGCTCAGGTTATGATCCCAGGGTCCTGGGATCAAGTCCCACATTGGGCTCCCTGCTCAGTGGAGATCCTGCTTCTCCCTCTCCCTCTGCCTGCTGCTCTGCCTACTTGTGCTCGCTCTGTCAAATAAATAAATAAAATCTTAAAAAAAAAAAAAAACTATAGTCTCCACTTAAAGGTAAAGGAAGTCCTTTTTTAATTTTATTTTTACTTTTTTAAAAGATCTTATTTATTTATTTGAGAGTGAAAGAGAGAGAGAGAGAGAGGGAGAGAAAGCACGAGCAAGGGGAGGGAGAAGCGGACTCCCCGTTGAGCAGGGAGCCCGACACGGGGCTCTAGCCCAGTATCTGGAGATTATGACCTGAGCCGAAGGCAGACACTTTAACTGACTGAGCCACCTAAGTGCCCCTTTAAAGATTTATTTATTTATTTGTGTGTGAGAGAGTTGGGGGGAGGTGCAGAAGGAGAGAGAGAGAGAGGGAGAGAGAGAGAGCGAGAATCCTGGATCAGACTTGCTGCTGAGCTTGGAGCCTGACCTGGGGCTTGATTCCAAGACCCCAAGACCATGACCTCAACCGAAACCAAGAGTTGGCCGCTTAATTGACTGAGCCACCCAGGCACCCCTATAGTTAAGGGCAGTGTTACTTTTTGTTCATGATGAATTTGGAAAAGGGAAGGATTTGGTGGTTCCTTTCAAGGCAAGGATTGATGAAGCAGGAAGATGAGTCCTCATATGGAATAAGTACAGGAAAGAGGGTTATTATCCACTTACATGCCAACTATGCCACCTTAAACTGGTTTTCTCTGAAATGCAGCCATTGTTTTCATCACTTAAATTTTTATTTTATATGTAGTGAAAGAGGCTGGTCCTTCAGACCTAGATGTATTTTTGCCCCATATCACTCTTGTGCATACATAAAAAGGTAAACATAAATGAAAGAAACTTGGTTAAAGGTTTTTTTCTAAGGCAACGCGACTAACTGCCACCTGGCATCGTGATGATAAGATCACCTGATCTCAGACATGGTAAAATAGAGAAAATCACAGCTAGAAGCACCCCCATACCTGCCACCCTGCTTGGATACAAAACAATTCCCCCACCTTGTTGTAATTCTTTGTGCATCAGGTCTGGAAGTACCTTTCAAGGACGTGTGTAAAGCACCTGCCAGAACCACTTACATGATTCTGCCATAACTGTGCTGGCTCCTCATCCTCCTGGGCCCTTAGGGCTGGCTGCTCCTGACATTGCTGTGTTGATCCGTCTTGGGCCTGCAGACCTGGTTGCTACCTTGCACACAGCACTGTTGTTGCTGCCCCTGCTGCTACCCCTGTTCTTGACCCTTTGGCAGGGCCCGTAGGTTTCATGACTACAGAAGAGGCTGTGCTTTGGATGGATTCACTGGGAAGTCTATAAACAGCAGGTGTGAGAGGCGTATTGGACTCCTTTTTCTACAGCATAATCAAAGGGGCTCCCAGACCCCTCTAGGACCATGTGAAGCTTCCTGATACTGGCCTTATCCTGATCCCCTTTTCCACGGAACTCCTATGGAGTGGAGAGAACAGCAAAGGTAGAGAAGATGGAGCAGGAGACCAGAAGGGCCTGCTCTCCTCTCTTCCTGTAACTGAGTACAACAAAGGACTATAACTAGACAAACTTTTGAGGTCATCAATTCAAGCTCCCACCTGATGCAGCAATGTCTTCTACAACGTCTCTGCCAAATGGTCCTTCTAGATTCACTTGAGCGTTCCAGAACTAGGAAAAGCATTATTACAAAGCCCCAGTGAACTTCCTCACATACCTTTATTTTCTATATTTATGCTACTGTTTCTGTAGGAATTGCTGAGTCAAGGGTATGCACACTACATTTTGATAGCAGGGAACAGACTGTGCATGTGTTCACGCATAGGTGTTACAGTGATTTATACAAACTTAGGGCATGGCAGTCACAGGAAGACAGATTACAGTTCAAATAAAGGAAGAATTCCCTAATCATTAAAAACAGATCACAACAGATCACTCTTTGATTGGTGTAGTGAGCATTCAAGAAGAGATTGGACGATTATGATGCTATAGATGGGTATGAGATTAGAGCAGCTAATATACAAGGAATGTCTGAATGCCTTGTGGTAAATTCTAGAGAAACAAAGGAACCTCTCCGATGTGGCAAGTCCATCGGTGGTGGCCCATTTAGGAATGGATTCTTTAACATGAAATGCATTTTCCAGGTGAGCCACAGAAAGCACAAAGCACTTTGCAGCTTTTAAATGTTCTTCCAGGGGCACCTGGGTGACTCAGTTGGTTAAGCGTCTGCCTTTGGCTCAGGTCAGGATCTCAGGGTCCTGGGTTGGGCTCCCTGCTCCGTGGGGAGTTTGCATCTCCCTCTCCCTTTGCCCCTCCCTCCTGCTCATGCTCTCTCTCAAATAAATAAATAAATAAATAAATAAATAAATAAATAAATAAATCCTAAAATAAATAAATAAATAAATCCTAAAATAAATAAATAAATAAAATCCTAAAAAATAAATGTTCTCCCAAAGGCCTTTGGCTCCATCTTGCTGAGTTGCAGCAGAGACCTAGTGCTGAGCTCTTCTCATCTCTGACTCAATAGTAGGAATGTCCACTGTGTTCCCAACTATGATGGCCTGGGGATTTCTATAACCCCCCACTGATGGTCTCAGGAGATAAATGGGCTTTTCCCAAAGGCAAAGAAGTCGTCCATGTGTCTGAAGGGATACAAACCTACAAGTAGTAAAAACAGCCAGTGGCAAGCTTCTGGTGCAGCTGCTGTTTCCCGACTTTCAAAGGAATCAGCTTGGAGAGCTCTAAAGTCTTTGTAGGCCTCTGCCCTTTTCCTTTGATGACATGGCCATCTCCAGCATGCTTCTTCATAGCCTGTGGCTAGGTGGGCCAACAGGGTGACAGCAAGTGGCAGAAACTAGGGCTGGTGGATGCAATGTCTGTGTCACCATTTGGATTTGGTTGTGTACATCCAGCATGTTCTCTCTTTTACTGATCTGACCGAAGTTTCCCTCAAACACAGTTGAGTGCTTGAATACATCATACTCTCCTCCTCCCTTGTCCAGCTGTCACTGAAGTTTATTAAACTGGTCCACTGCACAGCCAGCCACTGGAAATTCACTAGGGCAGTGACATGGATTTACCACCCACGTTTACAGTTTATCTACCACCTCCAAGGGGTCTGTAATAGTTTGTTCTTTTTGCCTTATAACAAATGTATGGCTTAAAACAACACACACTCATTATCTCACAATTTCCATGGGTCGGGAGTCTGGGCATTGCTTCAGTGAGTCCTTGCCCAGGATCTCACAAGTATGCAATCAAGGTGTATGCCCGGGCTGGGGCCTCACCTGAAGCTTGGGATCCTCTTTCAAGATCACATGGCTTTTGGGCGCCTGGGTGGCTCAGTCCGTTAAGCAATTGCCTTCAGCTCAGGTCATGATCCTGGAGTCCCGGGATCAAGTCCCGCATCGGGCTCCCTGCTCCGCAGGGAGTCTGCTTCTCCCTCTGACCCTACCCCCTCTCATGTACTCTCTCTCATTCTCACTCTCTCGAATGAATAAATAAATCTTTAAAAAAAAAAGATCACATGGCTTTTGAACAAATTCATTTCCTTGAAGCCGTCCAATTCATGGTGCCTCTATCCCAGTTCCTATCTGTTCCCTTTACAACGTAAATCACAATTATTTTTTGTCGGTGAATTCCTTGACGGAAAGAACCTAGCAGAGTAGTTTAGCATATAATTGTTAGCTTAATCAAGTATTCTATTTGGCTATTTGTAACCCATATCACTTTGCTAATTAGTTTGCTATCATCTAGAGGGCAGAGCCCTTTATCATTCGTTTGTCTCCCTCCAGGGGGAGGTCTAGTCCAGCGCATGGTTTAGCATTGCTCAAATCTGATGGTTTTTTGTTTGAAAAAAATCAGATGCAAGAATAAAGGTAGGATCGGGAGAGCAAGAGAAGGTGTAGCACAGCAGAGGGATTTTGCGAAAACTCACGGGGGCAGAAAATGGGAGAGGCCCAGAGCATAAGGCAGCCATCTTACTTAAATTTCAAGAAGGCGGTCCACCCCCACGTGATGTCAGAGAAGACTGCAAGAAGCTGAAGACACGCCTCTCGCGAGAGGAAAGATAGCCCAGGAGCAAGTGTACGCCCGTCCGTGCCCCGCCTTCCCTGAGCCCCACCCACTCCCCGGTCCTCACTCCCACCTTGAACCAGCCACGTGTGACGCCATGACGCGTGCGTGCCCGCGGCGCAGGGGGCGGGCCCGCAGCGCGCCACCGGAGGAGGAAGTGGTGCGTTTGTTGCTCCCTCTGCGCCCACTGCTGGCTCCCGGGGCGCGGAGAGGGGCAGCTGCCGTCGCCGCTGCGTCGTCCCCTTTACTACTGTTTTCCTCCATGTGCCCCGGCGCCGTCGCTCCCCTTCCTCAGGCCGCCGCTTACCCCGGGGTCTATGGAAGTAATGGAAGGACCCCTCAACCTGGTGAGTAGCCCACAGAGGGTCGCGTCCGCCCTCGGGAGCTCTTGCTTCAGGAGTCCGGTCGCGTCTCCGGCTTGCTGCAGACCCTTGAGGCCGGGAGGCGGGTTTGGCGGGGGTGGGCCTGAGGGGTAGGGGAGGCGAGCAGGCGTGGTCCCCCAGCGGCTCCGCGCAAGCAGCTCCAGAAGTTGCCCCCTTTGGTATCCCCGGGAAGTTATCACGTCCCACTTCCCGCCGCCCCGGGGCTCCCCTTGTCGCAGTGCCCTGAGCGAGGGGCTTCCACCAGCCGGGAAAGCCGCCACCTCTTCAGGCTGGAGGAAATGCCTCCAAGCGCCACGTAACCACCTCGTTGCAGCCTGGAGGGGCTCTGAAGCCGGCCAGGCAGCAGTGGTGTGTAATGCTGGGTTTAACTTCTAACACATAGGGTCTGAAGTCTGAGCCTCCTTAGTTTGGAGAGTTGGAGTAATAGCCACCCCCATTTTTCCCTCCACCCATTTCTCATCTACATTCAGATGCATAAACTGAGAATCTCCCTTCTCGAATAAGTTAGAGACAGCTGGATAAAAAAGAGGGCCGTCCCTGTTTTTAGCTCCTTTTCATCACTTTAGGCATCATGAAAATACGGTAGGTGTTTGCCCTTCTCAGAAAAAGCACTCGCTCATAGGCTATTGGCATTTCAGATGTTCCCATTAAAACAGCAGCGAGCAACACAAGTTCTTTTCTGACTACTGACTGACTACTGCATCTTTCGGTTTCTTAGAGGGTACCTATTTTGGATAGAGAAGTCAGATTATTTAAGGTTGTAGACAGGCAGGAGGAACTTTTGGAGTCACAAGTTTGCAGTTTATTTGCGGTAGTGGGCGATGGTGGCATTGGAGAAAGGGAGGTAGGGAGAATTAGTTTCTCAGGTTGGAACTCTGAACCCTAGTGTCGTGGAAGAGCCCTAGGCTGCATTTAAGCCATTCTATAGAGACGCAGTAGAGCTTGGTGGTTTGAATAAGGATTCAGGAGCTAGACTGCTTGGATTTCAGTTCTGGCTTTGTCACTTAATAGTTCTGTGACCTTGGGCAAATTAGTTGACCTCACCCTGTTTCTGGTTTGTTGTGAGGATTAAAGGAGTAAATAGGTGTAAAGGGCTTAGAACAGTACCTTGTACCTAGTACAATGTAAGAGTTAGCTATCATAGTAATCAGACCATAAGCTCTTAATTTAAAATCTCATTTGTAAAATGAAGGCTTGGGCTTGCTGCGCTTGAAAAGCCTAAGATTCTAGGACCTATAGCTGTTGTTCCCAAATAACCGATGCCAGGTTAGCTGCTCTGAGAAGCGCCTCCCAGTTTTAAGTGGAGCCTGCCCCCATTGGTAAGAGTTGTTTACACTTAAAAAGAATTGGACAAGATTTGTGAGTTTTTAAAAACCAGGGACATATCTTGCACTTTTTTTGTTTTTAAGGTGACGTATAGTTTACAGTGAAATATAATAGATGGCTCAATACTGAAACTTCACAGGAATATTATTAGAAATAACCAGCAATTTACAGAGTGCTTCAAAGTTCAAGTGTCCTTGCAAAATGACCATTGGTTCAGTTCCAGTTAGCGTCACTTTATTTGGCTAGAGGCTGCAACATAATGCCAGCCAACTGCCCCACTAGTGTGTGGTAGCTTATGAGAAGACTGGAGCTGGGTGACAGTTGTAGATGGAGCAGCAGAATCACCAGTTTAGGGCGCCTGAGTGGCTCAGTTGGTTAAGCGACTGCCTTCGGCTCAGGTCATGATCCTGGAGTCCTGGGATCGAGTCCCGCATCGGGCTCCCTGCTCGGCAGGGAGTCTGCTTCTCCCTCTGACCCTCCTCCCTCTCATGCTCTCTTTCATTCTCTCTCTCTCAAATAAATAAATAAAATCTTAAAAAAAAAAAAAAAGAATCACCAGTTTAGGAAAAATTAGTTAAATGGTGACAGTAGTATTATCTTTCTATAGAGGAGAATTTTGGCTAGAGCCTTGTCAAGTAGGCTAGCATAGTTCCACAATCCAGCCATAAAATATACGTGGACAAGTATCAGAAATTTGGCATCTTGAATTCTTACCGTTTGAGATTTGAAAGATCTGAGTTCTAGCTTAGCTGTTTATTGGAAGATAACAGTTGGACAGAGATTTAACATTTACTTGAATCATTAAGTGCTAAGTACCAATGAGAAGCCTCTGAATTTGTCACTCAGTTTTAAAAGATGGTTGGTTTTTTTTAAGACTATCACTTTTTTTTATGTCAGCAGTTAACCAACTTAGTATCCATTTGACTAAACGTGAGAAATAGTTCTCAGTGCTATGATTTAATGAGTGCCTGTGAAAATCCCAGTAGTTTATATAGGCTTTTTCTAATGACATTATAGTGTAGTCCAGATTTGTTGTATAAGGGCTTATTACAGTACCTAGGTTTATAATTATGTGTCCTCAGAGCATCCTTGGAATTTAGGAAGAATTGCTTCCTAGTTTTACAGAAAAATAAGCCTAGACTGAGAGAAATTAAGTAATTACTTAGATTGGTGGATCACAACTTATTTTAATATCATGACCTTTTCTAACAATAGTTCTGAATTAATGTACAGTACTCACCATTTTCATTTTAGTATGGTTCTTATTTATATTGAATTGTGGATTCTGTGTCATTAGTGCCTTTGCTTTAGTATTGATTCTCTTATGGAAGGTTTGCAGAAAGGGCCTTATGTGCTTATTTTCTGGCGGTAGATTTTTAAGATACAGAGAGATTGGTTCAAAAATAGTCATTTAAATATATAATACAGATACTGTGTTCTAGTTCTCTGGTTTTTGAAATTGGTCAAAAGAAAAACTAAATCATATTTCCATTGTTGGGGGCAGAGGAATAACTAGTCTTTGGACTGAATAAGTTTTGTTTCATCAGTTTTTTTTCTTTGGTCAATTTTTAATATAGAAAAATTATAACTTATAAAGCTACTTAGTGTATATTTAGGCATTTCTTTCCATTTAAATTTGTCAGAGTGAGTGCTGGTAGCGAATGTCAAAACTTGGCGTGAGATAATTTGTAGTTCTTTGATATGTTTACTGCCTATTTGGGAAGTGATGTCAGACCTTAATTTACACATGACTGTTGCTCATGCTTTGTTTACGTACTCTGCAAACTCTTAAGGACAGGGTCCATGTGACTATGTGGCCACAGTTGTATGTGTTTGGCTCTATTAAGTGCCGAGAATGTTTTGTTGAGTAACTGAGCTTCCCTCTAGAGTGGTGATTTCTCTTCTAAGACAAGGAATCAGATACATGTTCCAGAGAATGGCCTTGTACATACCTGGAGCCTTTATATAATTATCCCATATTACTTATGGTGGCAGTAAAATCTTTAAGGTAAAAAAGAGGCTGTTTTGAACCACTTCCTTGTTGCCCTAAAAAATTTCAAGTTCATCCTGTCACAGCTATGTTGGGCCCAGTGGAAGCACTCTGGGGAAAGGTGGTAGAGCACTAAGACTTATTCAACAATTACTAAGTGCTAGGATTGGCATCCGGCACTTTACATATATAGTTGACCCTTGAACAATGTGAGGATTAGGGGTGCCAGCCTCCTGTCTGGTCAAAAACTCCATGTATAACTTTTCACTCCCCAAAGACTTTTTTTATGATAATACTGTCAATTTTTATTTATAACATTACTACCTTCCTTAAATTTCTGAATATTCCTTTATTATTTCCACATTTTCTGTATATTCAACAATAATCATAAATAATTTTTTAAAAATATTTATTTATTTGGGGGGGCGGGTGATGGGCAGAGGGAGAGGGAGAGTGAATCTAAAGCAGACTCCCTGCTGAATGCAGAGCCTGATGTGGGCTTAATGTGACGACTCTGAGATCATGACCTGAGCTGAAATCAAGAGAGTCTAACGTTCAACGGACTGAGCTACCCAGGCACCCCCCCCATAAAGAATATTATTAATACATGAGAACATAATTTAAATATGCCTCTGTTATTTTATCAGTATTTACATAAACTTAAATATTTCTGTTTCCATGACCCTAATAGTCTTATTTATTTAATGTTTCAAGTTTTTATTTAAATTCTAGTTAACATATAGTGTACTCTTAGTTTCAGGAGTAGAATTTAGTGATTCATCACTTACATATAACACCCATTGCTCAGTCACAAGTATCCTCCTTAACACCTGTCACTTAGTCCACTGCCTCCCCACCCCCCACCTACCCTCCAGCAACCCTATTTGTTTTCTGTAGTTAAGAATCTCTCTAATGGTTTGCTTCCCTCCTTTTTTCTTTCTCTTATGTTCATCTGTTTTTTTTTCCCCTTAAATTCCACATAATGAGTGAAATCATATGGTATTTGTCTCTCTAACTTATTTCGTTTAGCATAATACTCTAGTTCCATCCACATCATTGCAAATGGCAAGATTTCATTCTTTTTGATGACTAATACTCCATTGTATATATATATATACCACATCTCTAACCATTCACCAGTCGATGGACATTTGGGCTCTATCCATAATTTGGCTATTGTGATAATGTTGCTATAAATATTGGCATGCATTGGTCCTTTGAATCACTATTTTTGTATCCTTTGGATAAATTCCTAGTAGTGCAATTGTTGGGTCATAGGGTAGTTTTATTTTTAACTTTTTGAGGAACCTCCATACTCTTTTCCAGAGTGGCTGCACCAGTTTGCATTCCCACCAATAGTGCAAGAGGATTCCCCTTTCTCCGCATCCCCGCCAACCCGTTACTTCTTGTGTTGTTAATTTTAGCCATTCTGACAAGTGTGAGGTGATATCTCACTGTAGTTTTTATTTGTATTTCCCTGATAATGAGCAATGTTGATCATCTTTTCATGTGACTGCTGGCCATCTGGATGTCTTCTTTGGAAAAATGTCTATTCATGTCTTCTGCCCATTTCTTAACTGGGATTGTTTTTGGGGTGTTGATTTTGATAAGTTCTTTATAGATTTTGGACTAACCCTTTCTCAGATATGTCATTTGCAAATATCTTCTCCCATTCTGAAGGTTGCCTTTTAGTTTTGTTGATTGTTTCCTTGAAATCCCAGTAGTTCATTTTCGCTTTTGTTTCCCTTGCCTCTGGAGATGTGTCTAGTAAGAAGTTGCTACGACTGATGTCAGTGGGGTTGCTGCCTGTGTTCTCTAGGATTTTGATAGTTTCCTTTCTCACATTTAGATCTTCCATCCCTTTTGAATTTATTTTTGTGTATGGTGTTTAAGAGAGTGGTCCAGTTTCATTCTTTTGCATGTTGCTGTCCAGTTTTCCCAACTCCCTGAAGACTTAACTAATAGCCTACTGTTGACTGAAAGCCTTACCAATAACATAAACAGTTGATTAACACATATTTTGTATATGTATTATGTACCATATTCTTACAATAAACTAGAGAAAAGAAAATACTAAAATCATAAGGAAAATACTTTACAATACTACACTGTAACTGGAAAAAAAAAATCCACGTGTAAGTGGACCTGTGCAGTTTGAACCAATGTTGTTCAAGGGTCAACTGTATTATTTATCTTCTTAGTAGCTGTATATTTCCCCATTTTACTGATGAAGAATTGAAATGCCAAGTAAATGTGATAGTGGGATTTGAAAGCAAGATTCTCATTAAAATAGTGATGTTACTGTTAGATCAGTGTTTGCCTATTTGTTTTGACTGTGATCCACAGTAAGATTTTTATGTAATGACCAGTACACACATACATATGTATATATTACTGCAGAGCTGCCACATTTTGCATATGCCTCTTGAAATTGTGCAAAATGCAGGGGCTCTCATAAATTTCACCCAAAACAAAACTCTAATATTTACTATTACAAATATTTTTTAAAACTTTAAGAGTAATATTTACTATTATTTACTATATAATGTTTCCTATTAGGTTTTTTAAACTCTAATATTTACTATTAGAGCTTAAATATTTACTCTAATATTTACTATTAGGTTTTTTAAAATGCTGGTTTTGACCCACTAAATTGATTTCACAACTCACTGGTGGATTGTATCCTACAGTTTGTCTTCACAGCAGATGGTGGCAGTTCTGAAGAAAAGTAAGCTACACTGGAAAGGAAGTAGGAAAAAAGATGCAGCAGAGCTGCATGTGGGAGAAATTGATCCTTAGACTTAAAATCAAAAACAGGTCTTGGACTTCTCTAACACTTGAACAGTTATCGTAAGTATAATTACATTACATTAGTTTGACAGGTCAATTCAGTACTTACTTTACTGTTAGGAGATACTGTTTGCCTGTAGGAGACTTACAGTGAATTTATTGGGGAAGGGAGAGTAAATGCAGCTTCTCCTTTGCTCTCTATTGAAGACTCTACCACAAGGTTCAAGAGGACGTTACATTTTCCTCTGCCTTTTTGGTATCGTGTTTGTTATGGTGTTCCTCTTGTCATCTTTACGTACAGCTTTCCCCAAGGGCACGGAAATAAATACATGAAAAGTAATAGAAGGTAATACTGTTTTCCTTTGGGAAAAAAGACAATACTGAATCTGTATTTTTAAAGCAGTTAGTATGTGGAAGTAGGAGGTATTTCTTGGTGGGGGCAGTCACTAAGTAATCTAGTTGTAGTTAGGATTTTCACTGGTTGCAGGTGATGAAAGCCACTTAAGATTAGCTAATGCCAAAAGGGATAGTTTATTGGAATCAAAAGAAAGGTGCAGGAAGGGCAGGGCTACAGTGTAGGTGGGTCTAAGAACATACGGGACCTGAGACTCAAAGATAATCAGATTCTCCCTCTGCCTCTGCAGGCTTACATTATTTGGTTAATTCCTGAATGTCACATTAGTTACAACCACTTAAAACTTTCTTGACAGACTCTGTGTTCCTAAGCTTGAAAATCTAGTGGAACAAATTCTTTAGGTGTCCAGGGGACGAGGTAATATAAGAATATGGCAACTTCCACAAGAATCCTATTTGATTACCTAGGAAGAAGAGCAGTTAACGGGAGTGGGATTATGTGTAAAGTGTTGGCTGTTTCTGAGGAGGATTCAACAAGGGAGGAATTTGTACAGGGCATACAGTAAGACATTACTAAATCTGAAGCTGTTTTACTTTTTGTAAATGTTTTAGAGCATTTTGTAGTATTGGGCTTTCATTTGTACTCAAGAGGGAGTAGGAAAATTCTGGTTAAAATGCTCTAGAGATTGGTTGTTGGATGAAATAGTGAATGAAGTAAGTGCACCAAGGACCAATTATTTTTTTGTATATATGTATATACATATATGTAGTTATTTTAGATTTTGATGCAGTTTTATTCTGATATTTTTCTGAAATACAGTAATGTTATGTCAGCATTTATCAATCTCCCATCCTTCCATGCGACTTAGCATTCATTCCCTCATCCAGCTAACCCAACAACTGTGAGTAAGTACTGTCTCCTCAGATACTGTTCTGGATCTCAGGCATTCAACAGTGAATGGGACAAGGTCCCAATTCTTACAGAACTTTTGTCCCACGTCTCTAGTTTTCATCTGTTGTGTCCTCATTCCGTATTTTCTTTAATATCTGAAGCATAGTTACTTTGAGTTCCTTGATGTGAATTCCAAAATATGGATTATCTCTAGGTCTGTTTCCGTTGTCTTTCTCTTTATTATCAGTCACTTTTTCCTGCTTCACATGCTTAGTAAGTTTATTGTATGTCATGCATTGTGGATGATGTGTTTGTTGTAGAGACTGAAATAGGAATTTTCCTCCAAAGAGTATTTTGTTCTGGTTGGCAGTTAAAATACAGGCAGATCACCATGATCTAGTCTAAATTTGGTTTTTAGGCTTTATTAGGGTGGGTCTATTTTACTTTTACCCATAATGCATAGAGTGTGATCCTTAGTCCCAGGGCTGACCTTCTGGGGCCTGAACTGAAAGCTCTGGTGTTCACCAAGGTTACTGTAGTCTGTACAGCCTAAACTGCAGCCTGTCTCCCCAATGTTGTGTGGCTTCTGAAATGTCTGCGCAGTGTCTGCTAGGCCTTCTGGAGTTATACCCTGTGCATGTGCAGCTTAGGCATTTGGTAAGGACCTGAGAGGACTTAAAAAAAAAAAATTATTTATTTGTCAAAGAGAGACAGAGAGCACAAGCAGGGGGAGAAGCAGGCTCCCCGCTGAGCAGGGACCCCCCCAATGCGGGGCTCGATCCCAGGACCCTGGGATCATGACCTGAGCCGAAGGTAGCCGCTTAACCGACTGAGCCACCCAGGCATCCTCTGAGAGGATTTTTTATGCCTATTTTTAGGTTGTCTTCTTCACTGCAGTTCCCTCCAATCCTGGACCCTCCTCAAATTCCAGCCTTTTGACTCCAGTCCCCATTCCTCTTTCCCAATTAGATACTGCCGTCTACTTGGGTTTTATTTTTCTGCACTACATTTTGGAAAGTGCTCTCAGAAAGAAAGCCAGGTGAATGTAGTTCTCACCTTGTGCTTTTCCCTTTTCTTGAAAATGTAGCCTTCTGTTACTTTTTTGTTTAGTGTCTGTAAACTGTTTTTTTATATACTGTATCCAGCTTTGTAATTGTCTACAGGGGAGGTAAGCCAATGCTAGCTACTCCCTCATAGGGGGATCATAAATCTAAATCTCCATGAGAATTCAAGAGGTTCTCAACAAAATTACATCAGTTTATTGTAAACCCTAAATGCCAGAGAGTACTTTAATATGAGATCGTAGTATCATGAAATCTAATACTTAGTACTCAGTGACAAGTATCACAATCTCATGAGGATTGGCCAGTCACTGCTTTCCCTATGTAAACATCTATTTCTAGGGCTGCTTGGATAGCTCAGTCAGTAGAGCATGTGATTCTTGATCTTGGGTTGTGAGTTGAAGCCCCACATTGGGTGTAGAGTTTACTTAAAAAATTTTCTAGATAGAGTTTGAGGCAGCTTACAGTGAAAGATGAAGATGCCATACTATTAATATATGACTTATACAGTAAAGTATTGCAAGATTTAGGAGCTTAAAATAACACACATTTGTTTTCTCACAATTTCTGTGAGGCAGGAATAAGGGCATGGCTTAGTTGGGTCCTTTGCTATATAGGGTCTCTCAAGACTGCCCTCAAGGTGTCATCTGGGGCTGCAGTCCCATTTGAAGGTTCCACTGGGTCAGGAGCTACTTCCGTGCTTACTCACATGGTTGATGGTAGGATTTAATTCCTCGAGGGCTTTGTAATCAACGTTTGGATTCAGTTCCTTGCTGGTTGTTGGCAGACTACGCTCAGTTTCTTCCACGTGAGCCTTTCCATAGGGCAGTTCACAACAGGACTGGTGGCTTAGTTAAAGTGAGCAAGGGAGAGAAAGTGCTACCAAGATGAAAGTGACAGTCTTTTGTAAACTAATCATAGAAACAACATCCACCACCTTTGCTATATTCTGTTCCTTTAGATGCAAGTCACTAGGTTTAGCACACATGAGAGGGGAAGAGATTACATAAGTGTGTGAATACCAGAAGGCAGGGGTCATTGGGAGCTACATCAGAATCTGCTTACTACAGTTGTTGATAGAGAAGCAAAGAAAATAACTGAATCAACAAAGAATATCAAGAAAATATAATTGTGTGGGACTACATCAAACTAATAAGCTGCACAGCAAAGGAAATCATCGACAAAATGAATGGGAGAAAATATTTGCAAATCCTATATCTGATAAGGTGTTAATGTCTAAAATATATCAAGAATTCATATAACTCAATAGCAGAAAAGCAAACAGTCCAATTAAAAAATGGGCAAAGGGGGGCGCCTGGGTGGCTCAGTTGGTTAAGCGTCTGCCTTTGGCTCAGGTCATGATGCCAGGGTCCTGGGATCGAGCCCCTCATTGGGCTCCCTTCTCCTCAGGGAGCCTGCTTCTCCCTCTCCTCGTGCCTGCCGCTCCCTGTGCTTGTGCTCTCTGTCAAATGAATAAATCTTTTAAAAAAAAATGGGCAGAGGATTTGAGTAGACATTATTCCTTTTTTTTTTTTTAAGATTTTATTTATTAGAGGAAGAGAGCATGAGTGATGGAGAAGTAGGATACCCTCCTGAGCAGGGATCCCGACGCAGAGCTCAATCCCAGCACCCTGGGATCATAACCTGAGCTGAAGGCAGACACTTAACCAACTGAGCTACCCAAGCACCCCAAATAGACCTTTTTCTATAGGAGACATGCAGATGGCCAACTGGTACATGAAAAGATACCTAAATCACTGATAATCAGGAAATGCACATCAAAACCACAATGAGATACCATCTTACCTATGTTAGAATGGCTAATATCAAAAAGGCTAGAAGTGACAATTGTTGGCTAGGATGTGAAAAAAAAGAGAACCCTTGTGCACTATTGGTGGGAATGCAAATTGGTGCAGCCACTGTGGAAAACAGTATGGAGGTTCTTCAAAAAATTAAGAATAGAACTACCTTATGATCCAACGGTTCCACTTCTGGGTATTTGAAGAAAATGAAAACACTAACTTGAAAAGATATATGGACTCCATATTCATTGAAGCTTTATTTATGTATGTATGTATGTGACAGAGAGATAGCGAGAGCAGGAACACAAGCAGGGGGAGTGGGAGAGGGAGAAGCAGGCCTCCCGCCGAGCAGGGAGCCCGACGTGGGACTCAATCCCAGGACCCTGGGATCATGACCTGAGCCGAAGGCAGACGCCTAACGACTGAGCCACCCAGGCGCCCGAAGCGTTGTTTATAATAGCCAAGATATGGAAACAGCCTAAGTTTCCATTGATGGATGAATGGATAAAGATGTGGTACTTATACATTGGGATATTATTTAGCCACACACACACACACAATGAGATCTTCCCATTTATGGCAAAATGAATGGACACAGAGGGCATTATGCTATGTGAAGTAAGTCAGAGAAAGACAGATATGTGTGATTTTACTTACATATGGAACTTAAAAGGCAAAAAAAAAAAAAAACCCAAAAAACCAGGCTCATAGAACAGATTGGTAGTTGCCTTAAGTGGCGGTGAGGGGGTGCTCAGAATAGATGGAGGAGGTCAGAAGGTACAAACTTGTAGTTATAAATAAGTCCTGGGATATAATGTATAGCATGGTGACTGTTGCTAATAATACTGTATTGCGTATTTGAAAGTTGCAAAGATAGTAGATCTTAAAAGTCTTCATCTGAAGAAAAAGTTTTGGGGCAACTGGATGGCTCAGTTGGTTAAGTATCCGACTCTTGATTTCGGCTCAGGTCATGATCTCAGGGTCATGCTTAAGATGCTCTCTCTCAGGCGCCTGGGTGGCTCGGTTGGTTAAGCGACTGCCTTCGGCTCAGGTCATGATCCCGGAGTCCTGGGATCGAGTCCCACATCGGGCTCCCAGCTCAGCGGGGAGCCTGCTTCTCCCTCTGACCCTATCCCCTCTCATGCTGTTTTTCTCTCTCTCTCTCAAATAAATAAAATCTTTAAAAAAAAAAGATGCTCTCTCTCCCTCTCCCTCTGCTCCCCACCTCTTAAAAAAAAGAAAGTTTTTTGTAATGTATGGTGTATGATGTTAAATTATTGTAGTGATCATTTTCCAATATATACAAATATCAAGTCATGTACACCTGAAACTAATAAAATGTTACATGTCAACTATACCTGAATTAAAAAAGAAAATATCCTGTGGGAAGCAACTACTAATGATTAGTTAACTGTGATATATTAGAATGGAAAAGATAATCAGGACAGAAAAGACTAATTTTTTATTTTTATTTTGAAGTATTTTATTTTGAAGTATAGTTGACAGTGTTATATATTAGTTTCAGGTGTACAACATAGTGATTTAACAATTCTATACATTACTCAGTGCTCACTATAAATAGTCACCATCTGTCACCATACAACGTTGTTATGTTGTTATTGACTATATTGCACTTTTCATCTCCGTGACTTATTTTATAACTGGAAGTTTGTATCTCTTAATTATCTTCACCTATTTCGTTCATCAGCCCACCCCTCTTCCCTCTGGCCACCACCAGTTCTCTGTTTATGAGTCTGTTTCTGTTTTGTTGTTTTGGAAAACACTGATTTTTATGAAAGATTTATATACACTTTTATAAGAAATCCAGAGGGTTAAAACAGACAAAAAATTGAGCTCATTTGTTTATCAGCAAGGGAGATGAAGATGGGTTAATGGAATTGAAGCTCTTGAAGAGTGTTAGGTTGCTTTTTCCGCCTAACAGTTTCCTGGCCAGGATTGATACTTTAAGAAAAAGATAAATAAAATTTAAGCTTAATTTGTTTTGTTTAGTAGCCAAAATAGATGCATTCTTGGCTTAAACATTTTTTGACTGGTTAGTGAAACCATTCATAAAGACCTGGAGTGTCTTTTACCCTTTCTTAATGAATATGAAATATTGAGATACAGCCTTTTCCATAAATCAGTGCATCTTGAAATACTTGGCAAACCCCCCCCCATGTTATCAGAATTAAAATATATCACTGCCCAGACTGCTTTTAGAATCTCTCAACCAACATTCCCATTTCAGTTGCTTCTTGTTCCTGTTTTATTTTGAATTACCAAAGAAACTTATTTATAGACTTAGTATGTTTAATGGCTGTGATTCTACCAAGAACAGTATTTAAAGAGATTAATTTTAACTTAACGGGATCTTTAAAAATTGTTTTAAAAATAAGTATTGGGGTGCCTGGGTAGCTTAGTAGGTTAAGTGTCTGACTCTTGATCACAGGGTTGTGAGTTCAAGCCCCAGCATGGAGCCTACTTAAAAAAAAAAGAAAAAGGAAGTATCAATAATAAATAAATAAATAAATAAAAATAAGTATTACCAAAATAAATTTCCCATAATATCTTCAGTTAGAAAAAAAAAAGCAATTTAGTCTCCCCAACTACATTGTGAACTTGATGGCAAGTACCGCCAAGGCTTCTCTTGTCTTTTAACTAGTTTAATTTTCATAATACTCTCATTTTAGAGATGGGAAAACTCAGGCAGAAAGTTAAGAAAGCCAATTTCATGTGTCTAGTAAGTGTTCAAGCTGAGATTTGAACCTAAGCAGTCAAGCTCTGTATGGAGTCTGGGCTTGCTGGGTGTCTAACAAGAACTTAGTAGGAACTGTATTTTTTTTTTTTTTTTTTAAGATTTTATTTATTTATTTGACAGAGAGCGAGAGCAGGAACACAAGCAGGGGGAGTGGGAGAGCGAGAAGCAGGCTTCCTGCTAAGCAGGGAGCCCAATGTGGGACTCGATCCCAGGACCCTGGGATCATGACCTGAGCCGAAGGCAGACGCTTAACGACTGAGCCACCCAGGCGCCCTGTATTTTTTACTTTTTTTAAATAGGGAATTTGATTGCTATGATGCCAGATGACCTAGAGTAGGTGTGTGTTTTTATTTATTTATTTATTTATTTATTTATTTATTTATTTATTTATTTATTTATTTATTTAAAGATTTTATTTATTTGACAGAGAGAAACACAGTGAGAGAGGGAGCACAAGCAGGGGGAAGTGGAGGGAGAAGCAGGCTCCCCGCTAAGCAGGGAGCCCAATGCGGGGCTCAGTCCCAGGACCCTGGGACCATGACCTGAGCTGAAGGCAGACGCTTAATGACTGAGCCACCCAGGTGCCCCAGGTGTGTGTTTTTAAATGAGCTGTAACTCCTGAATTGGCAGAGTGATCAGAGATTGGACTTTACATGGGGAGGTTTTAGTGAATTCAAGACAAGTAGGAGATACTGTTCTCACCACTTAAGAACTTTTTCTTTGGTGTTCAAGAAACAATTTATTCTGTTACTGTGGAGCTTGAAGTTGAATTAGGGAGCTTCTTAAGTATAGTACAAGGTAGAAAGTGGTTAATGTCATCAGAGACACAGATGCAGCATCAGAGCGAGGTGACCTCAGAGAGCATCTCATCCCTGCTTCTCAGAGTGTGTCTAGGAGCCAGCTGCTTCACCTGCACCCGCTCTAGACCTACAGAATCAGTCTGCATTTTAACCAGATCCCCAGGTGATTTGTATTCCATTAAAACTTAAGCACCAATCTGGTCCATGTCTATCATTTTACAGAGCTTGAAGAATGAAGTAATTTAACTAGTTAGTGGGAAAGCCAAAACTTGAGTCCAGAGCCCTGGGTTCATGGTAGGGATGGATCTGCACTTTGCCATGCACAGTTAGGAGGTACTTTGGAATTTCAGAGCAGGTTTGTCTCTTATGTATGGCTTTTCTTGCAATGCTCAGAAAAGTTAAGCCACCTGCAGATTCACCCCTTTCTTTTTTTCTTTTACCACCTAGACTTAGAGCCTTGTTGATAGAGTGCCAGTTGCTTTATATTAGCAGAACACATTACTTAGAGAAACTGTGTTGATCATAACTTAGCTTTCTTCGTGTATAGTCTCTTCCCAAAAGATCTGTATCATTTCTGGGTACTATAAAATACGCCTGTGTTCAGAACATATAGTCATTTCTTTTACCCATTATTATTTTCAGGAATAAATTGAGGCTTAGAGAGAAAGTTTAGTTATTATTTGAAGAATAAAAGCCTCTGAAACAGTTGAAATGGATGATCTTGCTTTTAAGAGTGTTGCTGTGTCTTCCTTCCAAAAATAGAAGGGAAAATGTAAACAGGCATTGCCAGGAGGGCTGTTTTCTACTTTTGTCTTCACCTCTGTTTTAAATTGAGCATGATTTGCAAACATGCCCAGAATATTTCTAATCTCAGTTGCAAAACTGATTCTCTGAAGTATTTTTGTGAGGCATCTGTGGCACAGTTTTTGAAAAACATTCAAGTTAAGCCACTTTACACCTGACGGTACAGATTTGCTTTTTGCCTTCTTAAAACATTGAGGTAAAGGGATGCCTGGCTGGCTCAGTTGTAAGAGCATGTGACTCTTGATCTCGGGGTCCTGAGTTCAAGCCCCATATTTGGTATAGAGATTACTGAAAAAGTAAATAAACTTAAAATTTTTCTAAATTGTGGTAAAGTACACACAGCATAAAATATACTCTATCATTTTTAAGTACACGGTATAGCAGCAAGTATATTCACTTACCGTGCAGCAGGTCTCCAGAACCTTTCACCTCGCAAAACTGAAACTCTACACCTTCAACAACAGCTCCTCACTTTTCTCTCACCACCCCCTGGCAACCACTATTTCACTTTCTGTTTTGATGAGTTTGACTACATTAGGTACCCACATAAGTGGGATCATACGTATTTGTCTTTTGGTAAGTGGCTTATTTTCTATTTTATTATTAGGATAATGTTCTCGGAGTTCATCCATGTTGTAGCATGTGTTGGAATTTCCTTCCTTTGCAAGGCTGACTACGAATTCCCTTGTGTGTGTGTGTATATATTTATATACCGTATTTTGTTCCTCCGTTGATCTGTTGATCCCATGTTCTGACTGCTGTGACTAATGCTGCTGCGGACCTGAGTGTACAGTGCTTTTCCCTTCTTTCTTAAGCTTTGCTAAATCATCTGTGAGTTTGTGAGGAAAACTACACTAGTTAGAAGAATTGAGTTGATCATTTCTTTCTTCTTTGCTGCTAATTGTATAACCTTAGGTGAGATATGTGGCCCCTAGGAGTCTGCTGGACGTCCTTATGTCAGAAAGGGAAATACATAAAGTTGTAGGAATTCATAAAGTGTAGCACAGATGTGAAGAGGCCAGTGACTACTTATTAATCGATTTTCCTTTACATTCGGGGGCACTTTAGTCATTTGCTTTTGGAAGTTCTGAGTTTGTTGTTTTGTGGTCAGTGGTACCTGAAAAAGAAATCACTGTAATATTAAATATTTGTATAGTCAGGGGTGCCTGGGTGGCTCAGTCATTAAGCATCTGCCTTCGGCTCAGGTCATGATCCCAGGGTCCTGGGATCGAGCCCTGCGTCAGGCTCCCTGCTCGGCGGGAAGCCTGCTTCTCCCTTTCCCACTCCCCCTGCTTGTGTTCCCTCTCCTGCTGTGTCTCTGTCAAATAAAAAAATAAAATCTTAAAAAAATTTTTTGTATAGTTAATTCTTCAACTGTACAGTGCAAATTTTTATCTTAAAAACAAATAGTAACTGTAATGTTGGAAGGGAAGAATGAGTTGATATAAGAGAAGCTTGACTTCTCTGGAAATTTCCTGATTTTAGTTGTTGAACGATACAAACTAGTGAAAGGATTCACAAGATGACTTTTGTTTTGAAAGGTTGTTAAAAATCAAGTAACTACACATTTTAGGTAGCAATCTGTGATTGTAACTCTTGGTTAATCTCTGAAGAGTGGAAGAATATGAGTCACTGAAGTAGTTAAGTGCCTGGTGTGAAACGTAATGGTTTATTGGTAGAGTTGAGAGAAGTTGCCAATCCTTTCAGATGCTACAGCTCAAGGAGCTATCCATTAGATTTCTTACGGATATAGCTGTAATGGTTTGATGTGTGGCAAAAAAGGGCATCATTTATCTTGTCCAAAAAAAAAATTTTTTTTTTTAAGAGATTTTGACAGAGAGAGAGAGAGCACAAGTAGGCAGAGAGGCAGGCAGAGGGAGAAGCAGGCTCTCCACTGAGCAGGGAGCCCGACGTGGGGCTCGATCCCATCATGACCTGAGCCGAAGGCAGACGCTTAACCGACTGAGCCACCCATACGCCCCTAAAAAATTTTTTTTAAGTCCTATCTTTTTATATAATTCAGAGGAATTTGGGAATGTTTGTCTTCTAGGCTCATCAACAGAGCAGACGAGCAGATCGTTTATTAGCTGCAGGGAAATACGAAGAGGCTATTTCTTGTCACAAAAAGGCCTCAGGTGAGTATTCTTCTAAAGAAATACTGAGTCTAAAACTGGAGGGCAATTTCTTTTCTCCAGCCATCTCTCAACAAGTTATTCAGAATGAAAGTCCCAGTAGTAATGATAGGGTGTTGCCCTGCATGTACAAGGTTGACACTACTGACCCACCAGGACATCAGTTTGGATTACTTTTCAAGTGAGTATGTTGGATTTCCTAGTTCCTCCTAACCTAGTCTTCCTAAACCATGAAGGTTGCATATGCCATATTGGTAAATGACTCTGGACACAGCTTTCTGAATCCAAAGATTCCTAAAGGTAGAAGTGATTGCAAGAAGTCTACCACTTTATCTTATTTGTTATGGAAAATGAATTTTAAATAGCCGTTTTGGGTTATGAAAGTAATAACTAAATTTTAACCGATTAGTTTTCACTGAATTTGTTTTCTAAGATGCTGGTAATACTCTTTGTTTAGCTTCTTTCTGAATATTTCATCTGTACATTTGTGCCTATGGTATCATGCTGATGATCGCTTTCTTTTAGGTATGAAATTTAGAATTAATGACTTCTTATCAAACAGTTATTTTATCCCAGTCAGTTGCAGTTTAGCATATGTTGAACTCAGAAATAGATATTTGGGGTCTGTTATGTAAAGACTGGTTTCTGTTGGCTGATTAACAAACCTAAAAACCTCGGGGAGGGAGTGATTTACTCATGCTGCATTCAAAATAGGCCACCTTTCTTAGAGCGAGGAAGACACTTCTTTTCTAGGCCACTGTGATGATTAAAACCATGTTGTTTCTTGGCAGAGTGTACCCTCCAGTGTTGCCTTAGGGCTGGACTACAGACCACACGGTTGGATACTGGTTTGACTAAGTTCTTTTATGTCAGTGATTTTTGCCTACACGCCCGTGATTTTCAGAGAAAATTTCAAGTCTTATTTTTAAAAGAATTAGTTTTGCCACTGAAGTGTACCCCTTCAGCAGTAAGGCTGAGGGCCTAATATGTACCCTGTAAGTCTTTGTGAATTTTTATGGTGAGTTTCATGGAGAGCTTTATACAAAATTAAACTTGGCAGCTAGTGCTCTTTAAATCTTTCATAAACTGTATTTTGTTGTGAATCAAATTGTTAATTTTATAGTCACCTTACAGAAAAGACAATGTACTACACTATTAAAAAAAAAAACAAACAGTGTTGTGTAGGGTGACTGGGTGGCTCAGGCGGTTACGGGTCTGCCTTTGGCTCAGGTCATGATCCCAGGGTCCTGGGATCGAACCCCTGCTCAGTGGGGAGCTTGTTTCTCCCTCTACCTGCCACTCCTGCTTGTACTCTCTCTCTCTCTCTGTCAAATAAAGAAAATATTTTTAAAAAATGCTGTGGATGAATGCCACTGAAATAATACCGCAGTGGTTGTGGTTACATGTATATAAAATAAAATACAATGGAGTGACCAGCATATGTTGTGCATTGAGCAGTAGGAGATTCTGAGTATATAAAAGGGAGAAAGGTCTCCTTCATTCCTAACCTATATCCCTGTCTTTTTTTTTTTTTTAAGATTTTATTTATTTATTTGAGAGAGCACAAGAGGGAGGAGGGTCAGAGGGAGAAGCAGACTCCCTGCTGAGCAGGGAGCCCGATGCGGGGCTCGATCCAGGGACTGCAGGATCATGACCTGAGTCGAAGGCAGACTCTTAACCGACTGAGCCACCCAGACACCCTCTACATCCCTGTCTTTATTTGAGGAGTTAAGATTGATGTTGGGCTTTACACGCCCCTTCCTACTTTGTCAGTATCTGCATTCTGCCACATTCTCAGGAGTAGAAAAGATAAAGGCAGCCTTTTGGATCCCATTAGCTCTAATTAGGGAGAGAATTTAAGTGTGATTAGTTAATCCCACTGAGCTGATTTGATTTGGAGTTCAGACTTGGTTAAAAATAGCCTTGTGGGGCGCCTGAGTGGCTCAGTCATTAAGCTTCTCCCTTCGGCTTAGGTCATGATTCCTGGGATCGAGCCCTGCATTGGGCTCCGCATCGGGCTCCCTGCTCAGCGGGAAGCCTGCTTCTCCCTCTCCCACTCCCTCTGCTTGTGTTTCCTCTCTCGCTCTGTCAAATACATAAATAAAATCTTTTTTTTTTTTTTTAAAGATTTTTATTTATTTATTTGACAGAGACATAGCGAGAGCAGGAACACAAGCAGGGGGAGTGGGAGAGGGAGAAGCAGGCTTCCTGCCGAGCAGGGAGCCCGATGTGGGACTCGATCCTAGGACCCTGGGATCATGACCTGAGCCGAAGGCAGACGCTTAACGACTGAGCCACCCAGGCGCCCTACATAAATAAAATCTTTTAAAAAAAAAAATAGCCTTGTGTTTCAGAGTGGAGTTGAAAATTGACGTGGTTAGGGGTGCCTGGGTGGCTCAGTCGTTAGAATTCTTACTTGTAGTCTTACACAGTCCACTTCCCTAAGTGGGTTTCATTTTTTTCACAAATAGCAAAAAGAGCAAATTTATGTTATTTATAAGTACATATTTTTAAGATTTTGTTTTTAAGTGATCTACACCGAACGTGGGGCTGAGCTTAAAATCCTGAGATCGAGTCACACACTACTGACTAAGCCAGCTAAGTGCCCCTTAAGACCCAAATTTTATTTATTTATTTATTTATATTTTTTAAAGAGTTTATTTATTTTTGACAGAGAGAGAGTGTACAAGCAGGAGAAGCAGCAGGCAGAGGGAGAGGGAGAAGCAGACTCTCTGCTGAGCAGGGAGCCCGATGCGGGGCTCGATACCAGGACCCTGGCATCATGACCCGAGCCGAAGGCAGTCTGTATGCAGCTATTCAGACTTACTATAGGAATAAAGGGCAAAAGTTGAGAAAAAAATATAAGTATGGCTAGAGCAAAGGCTATAGAACCAACTGTTTTCTGTTGGGGAGAGACCATCCAGTTAATCTGTATCTTAAAGACTATGATAGAAACTGGCAGACAACAAAACCATTTAAAATATTTGAATTAAGAGGACAGAAACATTGCCTTGTAGTATCTGCAAAAAGGCAAAAAGGAACTTAATGTAGGGATGAGAGACACTGAAAAGTTTATAGTAAGCAAGAAATAAAAAATGGAGACTGCGTGATTATTTTATTACTTGTCATTTATACCGTTTTGTTCCACAGTATATAAAAGGCCTTAGAGAGGAATATAGCAAAATATAAAATGTAATTAGAAATAAGCAGATGAGGGCGCCTGGGTGGCTCAGTTGGTTAAGCGACTGCCTTCGGCTCAGGTCATGATCCTGGAGTCCCTGGATCGAGTCCCGCATCGGGCTCCCTACTCGGCAGGAAGTCTGCTTCTCCCTCTGACCCTCCCCCCTCTCATGTGCTCTCTCATTCTCTCTCTCTCAAATAAATAAATAAAATCTTTAAAAAAAAAAAGAAAGAAAAGAAATAAGCAGATGAGGAAGCCACAGAAAGATAAAATGAGGGGTACCTGGAAGCATAGTTCACAAAATGCACCATGAGTTCTTGCTTATTTGATAGAAGGAGAACTTGGCTTTGAGCTTTCTAGAAGGTAGCTCAGAGAGGAAAATTAGGGATTTTTACAGTGACTTTTTAAATCCAAGTAAATTAAGTCACCCAGGAACTGATCCTAAGGTCAGAGAGAAGTTTATTGAATTACTATTTATGGTCTTCATAAAGGACATTATTCTATCCTCAGCAACTTGCTTACAATAAATAAGTCAGCAGGTTCTTATGGCTCTTAACTACCTGATTCATGGTAGGTTGATGGGATAGCTCAGAAATAATTCAATAAAAGTAGTTCTATAGGAGGCCAAAATGATATAGTCCAGGTATTCATGTGGGTAAAAAGACACTAATAATCAGTCTCTGATTTTGATTTGTGATCAAAATGAGTAGTAGGGTTTTGATAGGTTCCTGTTTAATTTTAATCCTTCCTGATCCTATATTTCTAATTAGGCCATCTTTACTTTCTTAATTATGAAACCTACAAGGATTTTGAAGAAAAACCCCTTCAAAATGGGGTAGAGAATATCTCCAGTTGATTACCACTGACTTCTTTCTTGGAGAAGTTAAGAATCCTGTCTTAAAATCCCCACCTTGTTTCTGTTCAGGAACAGGATAACTATGTAGCAGAATTGCTTCTAAAACCAGTTCTTTTTGTCCTAGGAGTACTAAAACTCTTCCTTTGACCTGTTGATTACAAGATTATGACACTCATATTAATGTGCCTTTTTTTTTTTTAACCAGCATATCTTTCTGAAGCCATGAAGCTCACACAGTCTGAGCAGGTGAGACAATTTCTTAGTATTTGTGATAAGGATTAGAAGGATTTTCTTGTGGAGACTTGAACTGTGTGTAAAATAAAGTATTGCGCCCCTCTCAAAACACCGTAGTCCAAAATACATAAGTTGGATAAGAGAAGAGTACTTCAGAAATTAAAACTCAGTGAACTGCTGTCAGTGTCCCAGACATGGCATGCAGAAACTTCTTTTTTTTCTTAGTTACTCCTAGATCTCAGATCACCAGATGTGTTCCTTAGAGACTTCTAGGGCCTCTCCTGAGCATTAGCTCACAGAGAGTAAGCAGGTCTGGCCAAGGGGAAACCAGTTGGCCTTCCCTTTGCATGCCAAAAATAATTTAAATCTGAATTTGTCTTTTCCTGAATTCCTAAGCAGTTCTGGTACCTTTAAATTTTGTTTCACCAACGGTTTTAAATTTCTTCTGTGTTTGGGGAGGGCCTTTATCTTTGGATAAAGGTTTTGAAAATACCTTTATCCAAAGATGATTTTCTAATTATAAAAGTGGCAGGGTACATAGGAGATACTCAGTAGTGTTTGTCTAATTGAATTAAGGAGATCCTTAGGGGATATCAGCGGGCAGGGAAGAAATACCACTTCCTCAAACTGAACCAAGAGAACCTGAAAGTTATGTTCTATTCCGTGCTCTTCCCTTGGTATAGAACTGCTCATGTTAGCCATGTAATACAAACATGCACTGAGCCTCCTTAACTCTTGTTAATAAAAAGGGATTTTAGCTGGGGCACCTGGGTGGCTCAGTTGGTTAAGTGTCTGACTTTTTTTTTTTTTTTTAAGATTTTATTTATTTGTCAGAGCACAAGCAGGGGCAGCGGCAGGCAGAGGGAGAAGCAGGCTCCCTGTTGAGCAAGGAGCCTGACATAGGACTCGATCCCAGGACCCCGGAATCATGACCTGAGCCAAAGGCAGATGCTTAACCGACTGAGCCACCCAGGCATCCCTAAGCATCTGACTCTTGATTTCAGCTCAGATCATGATCTTAGGGTCCTGGGATCGAGCCCTACCCTGGGCTCTGCACTCAGCCTGGAGTCTGCTTAGGGATTCTCTCTCTCCTTCTCCCCCCATCTCTCTCTCTAATAAATAAATCTTTAAAAAAAGATCTTAACTAGTTGTAGAATGAATATCTAAAGAGGAAAGTTTTCTAATTTTAAGCTTAGTACAAATGGCATTTCACAGGGGTAGGGTTGTTCAAAAAAGTTCTCAATATGTTGATTTGGAAAGGACTTCTGACTTTCTGAATGAATGGGGTTTTGTTTATGAATAAAAAAGTTAGCTTATCTAAGATAGAAAGGTCCAGTTATTTTGTTTTTGCTTTTTTGTTTAAAAAATTTTAAAACATCATATCAGAATAGAATTCTGATTGAATCACATTGTCATTATTATTATTATTTTTTAGACCACTGTTTTTCTCACTTAGAATTTTTTTTAAAGCACCCAGTATGGTTAACAGAATGCCATAGCATTTTAAACAAAATATTAAAGCTTTTTTCCCCCCACACACTTTACTGTGGATATGTTACTTTTACAAGTAGAAAATTGTTAACAGAAAGTTTCCACAAATACTCCTTGACAACACGTTGAGCATAGAATATGTGGAAAATACAGTTGAGTCTTGAACAACTTGAGGCTTACAAGTGCCAGCCTCCTAAATAGTCGAAAGTCTGCCTAAACTTCCCCCCCATCCAAAACTTAATTACTGATATTCTGTTGACCAGAAGCCTTAACAATAACATTAACAGTTGATTACACATACTGTGTATGTTGCATGACTATATACTGTATTCTTATACAGCCATAAGCTAGAAAAAAGAAAATAATAAAATCACAAGAAAGAGAAAATACGGTTAGCGTACTGTCCTGTATTTGTTGACTCTATATAGGTTAAAGTTTCTGTTGCCTGTTTACAGGATGAATTGTCTGTTAGTACCGACATCAGTACTGTAGATGTTAAATGTATTACTGACATGAGACATCAGAAATAAAAATGTGACAAGAACTCATTTATTTGCAGGTATAACAAACAATGCATGCACTGATAACGAAGAAGCAGCAATATGGTTGCTTTATGGTAGACTAGCCTAAACACTAATGTATGACTCATTCATTATAGAATGTTTATGGTGTATAGTGTTACAGTCATATTCATAATACAGTGTTGGAAATATTGTTACATCTTTAAAAACCCACTTACCTGTGATGATAGGCTAATATGTGGTTTCTCCCGTTTACGGGAGAGGCGTACCAAATGGTCATGTAATTCTTTGAAAGCAAGGTCATAAAACAGTAAGAAAACTTCATCATGATGCCCATGTAAAGGTGGACTGCTTCCACACAAGCCTTGCACACGGTGTCAGACACAGTAAATGAATACTTCAGCAATGTTGAGGACACACAAACATTTCATACGGTTCTTGCAGCATAGTTACTAGATTTTCACATGAAGCTGCTCACACACAGGTAAGTTCATTAACTATATGGCATGATGATGATTTACTCTTCATTAAGTGGAAGGAGATCATAAGGTTTTTGTGTTATCATAAAAGTTTTTGTTTTTTTTTTCTTTTTAAATAGGCATTTGTTCACAAATCAGGTTGACTGGGCTCAGCTGGGCAGTTGTCAGTTGAGGGGGTGGGGAGCTCTCATGCAGTCAGATGGTGGCAGCTGATGATGTCATCTCCCAGGTGGCTTCTCCCGTCTGGTGCTGGGCTGGGGAGACTTAGTACGGCCTGAGACAGCTAGGGCTCCTCAGGTAGCACAGCATCGTTCTCCTCCTCCTCCTCTTTCTGGTCTTTGTAACCTGGCCACGTGGCAGTTGAAGTTTCCCAGCACCATCCCTTCTGCATTGTTCCTTGAATTGACCACAAAGGCTCACCCAGGTTTGAGGGGAGGGTATTAGACTCCGTCTCTTGATAGGACTGTTCAAAAGTTTATAGACATGTGTTAAAACTACCACAGTGGGGCTCTCCTGCCCTGGTTGGTCCACACCCCAGCTTTGCCTTTTGGCTCTGTGACCTTGGGCATGTTCCTGAGTCTCTCTCTTCCTCAACTGCCATTCATTCATTCGTTTATTTTTTTTTTCGTTTGTTTATTTTTAAGTTTAGTTGATAATTCAGTGTTACATGAGTTTTAGGTGCACAGCATAGTGATTTGACAGTTCTGTGTATTAGGCAGTGGTGACCATAAGTATAGTTCCAATCTCTCACCATACAATGTTACTCCAGTATTAATGACTGGATTCCCTGTGGTGTACTTCTCATCTTCATGACTTACTTATTTTTTTTTTTTAAAGATTTTTATTTATTTATTTGAGACAGAATGAGATAGAGAGAGCATGAGAGGGAGGAGGGTCAGAGGGAGAAGCAGACTCCCTGCCGAGCAGGGAGCCCGATGCGGGACTCGATCCCGGGACTCCAGGATCATGACCTGAGCCGAAGGCAGTCGCTTAACCAACTGAGCCACCCAGGCGCCCTATGACTTACTTATTTTATAATGGAAGTTTGAACCTCTTAATCCCCTTCACCTATTTTGTCCATCAACCCATCCCCCTCCCCTGTGGCCACCACCAGTTCTCTGTATTTGAGTCTGTTTCTGTTTGTTCAGTTGCTTTTTAGATTCCGCATACAAGTAAAATCATATGGTATTTATCTTATCCCTGTTTTATTTGCTTAGTGTGAGACCCTCTAGGTCCATCCATGCTGTCACAGGTGGTAAGATCGCATTCTTTTTAATGGCTGGATAATACTCCGTTTATATACACCACATCTTTTTTTATCCATTCATCTATCCATAGATACTTAGGTTGTTTCCATATCTGGGCTATTGTAAATAATGCTTCAGTGAACGTAGGGTGTGCGGAGATCTTTTCGAATTAGTGTTTTTGTTTTGTTTGGGTTAATACCTGGTAGTGGAATTACTGGGTTCTATGGTGGTTCTATTTTTAAATTTTTAAGGAACCACCATAGTGGCTGCACCAGTTTGCATTCCCGCCAGCTGTGGGTTCTTTTTTCTCCACATCCTCACCAACACCTGCTGTGTCTTGTGTTGTTGATTTTAGCCATTTTGACAGGTGTGAGGTGATACTTTATTATTGTGGTTTTCATTTGCATTTCCCTGATTGGTAGTGATGTTGAGCATCTTTTCATGGGTCTGTTGGCCATGTGGATGTCTTTTTTGGAGGAATGTCCATTCGTGTCTTCTGCCCATTTTTTGGATTTTTTTTTCATAAAGTTTTATGAATGCTTTATATATTTGGATATTAACCCCTTATTGGATTCATCATTTGTGAATACCTTCTCCCATATTGTAAGTTGTTGCCTCTTCATTTTGTTGATGGTTTCCTCCTTATGCAAAAGCTTTATATTTTGATATAGTCCCATTTATTTTTGCTTTTGTTGTCCTTGCTTGAAGAGGCAGATCCAAAAAATAATCACTGAGACCAGTGTTAAAGAACTTACTGCTTATGTTTTTTCCCAGGAATTTTAGGTTTCAGGTCTCATGTTTAGGTCTTTAATTCATGTTGAGTTTATTTTTGTGGGTGGCGTAAGAAAGTGGTCCAATTTCATTCTTTAGCATGTAGTGGGCCAGTTTTATTAAAGAGACTATCTTTTCCCCATTGTATATTCCTGCCTCCTTTGTCATAGATAAGCTATATGTGCATTTATTTTTGTGATCTCTGTTCTGTTCTGTTTGATGTATATGTCTGTTTTTGTGCCATACCATACCGTTTTGATTACATAGCTTTGCAGTATAGCTTGAAATTTGGAGTATAGTACCTCCAGCTTTGTTCTTTTTTTTTTTTTTTTTTAAGGTTTTATTTTGTGAGAGAGGCAGAGAGGGAGCGAGCATGAGTGGGAGAGGGGCAGAGAGAAAGGGAGAAGCAGACTCCTTGCTGAGCAGGGATGCCCCCCCCCCCAACTTGGGGCTTGATCCCAGGACCCTGAGATTATGACCTGAGCATGACCAGGCAGATGTTTAACCGACTGAGCCACCCAGGCGCCTCCAGCTTTGTTCTTTATCAAGATTGCTTTGGTTATTTGGGGTCTTTTGTGTTTCCATATAAATTTTAGGATTATTCTAGTTCTTTGAAAAATGTCATTGGTATTTTGATAGGGATTGCATTGAATCCGTAGATTGCTTTGGGTAATATGGACATTTTAGTAGTATATCTTTCTATTTATTTGTGTCATCTTTAATTTTTTTTCATCCATGTCTTAGTTTTCAGAGTATAGGTCATTTTCACCTCTTTGGTTATAAATTTATTTTTAGGTATTCTTTTTGATGTAATTATAGAAGTGATTGTTTTCTTAATTTCTGCTACTTTGATACTAGTGTTTAGAAACATGATGGATTACTGTATATTTTGTATCCTGAAACCTTACTGAAATCATTTATTCTCATACTTTCCTGGTGGCTTTTTTTTTTTTTTAATTTTTTTTTTTAGATTTTATTATTTATTTGAGAGAGAGAGGGATAGAGCACAAGCAGGGGGAGCAGCAGAGAGGAAGAAGCAGGCTCCCCACTGAGCAGGGAGCCCAATGAGGGGCTCGATCCCAGGACCCTGGCATCATGACCTGAGCCGGAGGCAGACGCTTAACCGACTGAGCCACCCAGGCACCGCTTTCCTGGTGGCTTCTTACGGGTTTTCTCTATATAGTATTCTGTCATCTGCAAATAGTGACAATTTTATTTCTTCCTTACCAATTTGGATACCTTTTGTTTCTTTTTCTTATTGCTGGGGCTAGGACTTCAGTATTACATTGAATAAGTGGCAAGGGCTGATACCCTTATCTTGTTCCTGATCTAAAGAGGGAAAACTTTCAGCTTCTAACCATTGAGTATGATGTTAGCTGTGGGTTTTTCATATATGGCCTTTATTATAAAAGTTGAGGCATCTTCCCTCTAAACCCATTTTGTTGAGAGCTTCTTTATCAAGAATAAATGTTGAATTTTGTCAAATGCTTTCTCTGCTTCTGTTGAGATGATTGTATGATTTTTACCTTTCGTTTTGTTAACCTGGTATTAGCTGGTTGATACATTTGCAGATATTGACAGTCCTTGGAGCCCTGAAATAAATCCCACTAGATTGTGGTGTGGTGGATGATCCTTTTAATGTGTTGTTGATTCGGCTTGCTAATACTTTGTTGAGGATTTTTACATCTGTGTTCATCAGGAATATTAGTCTGTAATTTTTTTTGTAGCGTCTTTGTCTGGTTTAGGTATCACGATAATGCTGGCCTCACAGAATTTGGAAGCTGTCCTAGCTCTTCTATTTTTTGTAATAGGTTCAGAAGGATAGGTATTAACTCTTAAAAAAAAAGATGTTTGGTAGAATTCACCTGTGAAGTCATCTGGTCCTGGATCTTTGCTTGTTGGGAATTTTTTATTACACATTCAGTTCAGGTACTAGTAATCAGTCTTAAATTTTTCTATTTCTTCCTGATTCAGTTTTGGGAGGTTATATGTTTCTAAGAATTTATCCATTTCTTCTAGTTGTCCAATATATTGACATGTAAGTTTTTGTAGTAGTTTCTCATAATCCTTTGTATTTCTGTGGTATTGGTTGTAACTTCTCTTTTCATTTCTGATTTTATATGTAAGTGTCCTCTTCTTTTGATGAGTGTTGTTGAAGGTTTATCAATTTTGTTGTCTTTTCAGAAAACCAGCTCTTCGTTTCTTTTATCTTTTCTATTTTTTAAAGTCTCCATTTCACTTATTGCCACACTGATCTTTATTATCTCCTTCCATTTACTTTGGGCTTTCTTCTTCCTTTTCTAGTTCCTTTATCTGAAAGGTTAGATTGAGATTTTTCTTATTTCTTGAGGTCATCAGTATCACTCTTAACTTCCCTTTTGCTTTTGCTGTGTCCCGTAGTCTTTGAACTGTTGTTTTCATTGCTCCGTGTCTTTTTTTGGAGTCCTCTTTGATTTTTTCTTTTTATTGACCTTGCTTAGTAGCATGTTTTAGCCTCCACGTGTTTGTGTTTTTTCCAGTTTTCTTCTTGTAGTTGATTGCTAGTTACATACTCTGGTGGTTAGAAAAGATGCTTGAAATGATTTCAATCTTAAATTTATTGTGGACTAACGTGATTTATCCTGGAGACTGTTCCATGTGCATTTGAGAACAGTGTGTGTTCTATTGTTTTTGGATGGATTTAAGTCCATCTGGTCTAATGTGTCTTTCAAGGCCAATGTTTCCTTAATAATTTTATGTCTGGATCTATCTTTTGGTGTAAGTGGGGTGTTCAAGTTCCCTGTTACTCTATTACTGTCAGTTTCTCCCTTTGGGTCTGTTAATATTTGCTTTATGTATTTAGGTATTATGTATTTAGGTTTATGTATTTATTTATGCTCCTATGTTGGCTGCATAAATGTTTCCAGGTGTTTTCTTCTTGTTGGATTGATCCTTTATCATTGTGTAACGCCCTCCTTTGTCTCTTATTACTGCTTTTGTTTTACAGTGTATTTCTCCTGATGTAAGTATTGCTACCGCAGCTTTTATTCTGTTCTGTTTGCGTGGAATATCTTTTTCCATTTCTCCGCTTTTAGTCCGTGTGTCTTTAGGTTGGGAGTAAGTTTGTCGTAGGGAACATGTATGTAGGTCCTTTTTTTTTTTAATCCACTCAGCCACCCTACCTGTTTTGATTGGAGCATTTAGTCTGTTTACATTTAAAGTAATTATCGGTTGGTGTGTATTTATTGCCATTTAAAAAATTGTTTTCTTGTTGTTTTGCAGTTCTTGTTCCTTCTATTGCTCTCTTCCCTTGTGATTCACTTTCTTTAATGTTATCATTGGATTCCTTTCTGTTTGTGTCTGTTACAGATTTTTGATTTGTGGTTACCGTGAGCTTCCTATATGATTGCATGTATATAGCTCTCTGTTTTAGGTTGGTGGTGATTTAAGTTTGAATGCATTCTAAAAGCAAGTGCATTTTTATTCACTTTATCACCCCCACGCACACACGTTTTTATGTTTTTGACATCTGTTTTATACCTTATTTAATGAGTCCCTTAACTAATTATAGTAGATTTTGTCGACTTCGTTCTTTTAACCCTCATACTAGCTTTATCCGTGGTTGGTCCACTCCTTTTCTGTGTTTTTCCTTGCTGGCAAGATTTTTTCTTTCATGTGTTTTCTTCTAGTTTTGGTCTTTTCTTTTCCACTTTAATGCTTGTAACTGGTTTAGTGCTGATGAGCTCCTTTAGCTTTTGTTTTGTCTGGGACACTCTCTTATCTCTCCTTCAATTCAGAATGATAGCCTTGCTGGGTATTTATTGATTTGTTTCAGCACTTTGAATATATCATGCCGCTCCTGGCCTGCAGACCTTTTGCTTAGAATCCACCTGATTCTGGAAAAGTGCAAATACTAGAATAAAACAGAACAAGCATCCCATACTGTTCAGTAACTGAACACAGCTACTCTTGTTTGGCAGAGGATTCATTAACTGGATTGGATCATCTTTGTAACAACATCTAATTTTTAGGGTTCAGGATTCAATAACTGAACACATCTCTTTGGCAGAGGATTCACTGTAACATTACCACCAGAGGCCTAGCCTTCCCCCTTTTCATAACTGGCATCTTGCTGTGATGTGGATGGAATTGCATTAAACCTGTATAGCGATTTGCGAAGAATTGACACCTTTCGTGTTCCAGGTCTTCATGCGGCAGGTGACATCTGCCCCGGTTGAGCCTCCTCCTCTGTGGCGGCTCCACAGAGGGCTGGCCTCGGAAGGTCATGGGGCGTCCTGCTGAGGCCCCACGGCCGCTCCCCTGCTTGCTTTGGGAGGAATGGGAGAGAGCCAGCCTTCTCCCTCTTCTCCCCGCCCCACCCCCGCCAGGGGTTTCTGCCCTTGGCATGGGGACCCAGGGACTTGCCGGCATGCTTTGTGCAGACATGAGCACCAGCCAGAGCATTTATCTTAAAAGGCCAGAGTCTTTCTGGCATTTAGGAGAGATCATGTCAATGACCAGGGCCTTAGTTGGTCCTAAACAGAGTACCAGGCAAATAAAACATGTTCTTCATTTCCTTCCAGATACCATAATTGATATTATTTATTAGGACTCTAGTATTGTTAGTGTGAATAGGGTTGTGATGTTAGAAGACCTAACAAGACCTTAGGGGGAAAATAGATGATCACATTTTTGCACTGTCTTCCTCACGGTGGTGGTCAGAAAAACACACTTCCAGGCAGGAGTTTTGCACTTTTCTAAAATTTGTACCACGTGGTCTGTGGTCAACTCTCCTAGGGTTTTTTTGGTCCCCCTCCTCCTTAGTGACACTTCTCCAGTCTGTGTTTCTACTCCAGAAACTGAGAATGAAATGTGCTGAAATTATGAAAACTTGTCCGTGATCACTGTCCTACTGCATCCTGCACTTGGTTCAGTCGCTGAAGAAAGAGTAGCTGTGTTCAGTTATTGAACAGTATGGGATGCTTGTTCTGTTTTATTCTAGTATTTGACTATTTCACACTGGTCTTTCTATGGAACTCATGTATGTTGGAAAAGTGTTTTCATTTCTGAAATTGCCAAACTGTTTCCCATATTGCTCCTCCCAGTTGCCGCTGCAGTTCGGTGATGGCAGACTTTACACTGCTGTTGATAGAACGTGGTCATTTTGATGGTGAAAATAAAATTGATTTAGGGGTGCCTGGGTGGCTCAGTCGGTTAGGCCTAGACACCTTCGGCTCAGATCATGATCCTGGGGTCCTGGGATCGAGCCTCACATCTGACTCTCTGCTCGGCAGGGAGCCTGCTTCTCCCTCTCCCTCTCCCGCTCCCCCTGCTTGTGCGCTCTCGCTCTCTGACAAATAAAATCTTAAAAAAAAAATAAAATAAAATTGATTTATATAATTAATAACATCCCAATGTTATTTTATAGTTGAGGTTATATAGTTTTCATCTAAACCAGAGTGCAAAGATCTGTACAGAAATGATATAAAATAAAACCACCTTAAAAATTAGATGTTGTTACAAAGGTGAGGAAAGAGATTTACCAAAAAAACCCCCACAAAAACCCAGCTGATAATCCTGTGGGGATTTCCTTATATGTAACTAGTTGTTTTTCTCTTGCTGCTTTTAAGATTCACTTTATCTTTAATTTTTGACAGTTTAACTATAATATGTCTTGGTATGGATCTTTGGGTTAAATTTGTTTGGGGCTTTTTTTGATTCCTGGACCTGATGTCTGTTTTCTTCCCCGTGTTAAGGAAGTTCTCAGCTATTTCTTTTTTGTTTTGTTTTAAAATAAAAATTATTGGGACGCCTGGGTGGCTCAGTTGGTTAAGCGACTGCCTTCGGCTCAGGTCATGATCCTAGAGTCCTGGGATCGAGTCCCACATCGGGCTCCCTGCTGAGCAGGGAGTCTGCTTCTCCCTCTGACCCTCCCCCCTCTCATGCTCTCTCTATCTCATTCTCTCTCTCAAATAAATAAATAAAATCTTTAAAAAATAAAATAAAATAAAAATTATTTTTAAAAAGCTCTATTCCTTTTTTTTTTTTTTAATTTCAGGGGTAAAATTTAGTGATTCATCAGGTGCATATAACACCCAGTGCTCATCACAAGTGCCCTCCTTAATGCCTGTCACCCAATTACCCCATCCCCCCCACCCACATCCCCTCCAGCAACCCTGTTTGTTTCCTAGAGTTTGGTGTCTCTTATGGTTCTCCCTGTTCTCGTCGTATTTTATTTTTCCTTTCCCCTATGTTCATCTGTTTTGTTTCTTAAATTCCACATATGAGTGAAATCATATGGTATTTGTCTTTCTCTGACTGACTGCGCTTAGCATAATACCCTCTAGTTCCATCCATACCATTGCAGATGGCAAGATTTAATTCTTTTGATGGCTGAGTAGTATTTCGCTGTATGTGTGTATGTATATATATATATATACACACCACATCTTCTTTATCCATTCATCTGTCAGTGGACATCTGGGCTCTTTCCACAGTTTGGCTATTGCAGTCGTTGTAATTATTTCTTCATACAAGTTTTCTTATTATGCTTTGTTGCCCCAGAGGGGCAACAAATAATAACTGTCCTCATCCAAAAAATTTTTTTCTTTTGATGTTGATTTTGGGTGATTTCTACCCTTTCAGATGGCTGATCTCTTCTTCTGTATCATCTAATCTGTTTATTCCCTATAGTGTATTTTTTGTTTGTTGTATTCTTCTGCTTTGCTTGGTACTTTCTTATTGTAGAGAGATTTTTGTCTCTTTGTTGAAGACTTACGTTCATCCATTCTTCTCCCAAGTTTGGTGAGCATCTTTATGACCATTACTTTGAACTGTTTATGGGGTAGATTGCTCATCTTTGTTTTATTTAATTGTTTTTCTGAGGATCTGTCTTGTTCTTTCATTTAGAATGTGTTCTTCTGTCTCCTTATTTTGACTGTCTTTATTTGTCTGTTAGGGAGTTCACCTTCGTCTCCTGGTCTTGACGGAGTGGCCTTATGTAGGAGATGTCCTGTGGGGCTCAGAGGTGCAGTCCTCCGTAATCCCCTTTGTGGCCTGCAGGGACCCTCTTTGTGGCCGGGCCGTGACTGCTGTGGGTGGGAGTGGCCTCTGGCCCAGCTGAGACCTAATACTTGTTTTAAAAAAATTTGAGGCTCTGTTGAATAGCAAACATAGTATGTAAATTTTAAGTGTTACAAAGTTGTTCAGAAAGGAGGATAGGATCTTGGGATTATATTCATTGGATATTACTAAAGAGACTTAAATATTAAATGATCCCTTTCCTTCCCGTAATAGGCTCATCTGTCACTGGAATTGCAAAGGGATAGCCACATGAAACAGCTGCTCCTCATCCAGGAGAGGTGGAAAAGGGCCAAGCGGGAGGAGAGACTGAAAGCCCAGCAGAGCACAGACAGGGAGGCGGCCGCCCAGCTGCAGGCATCTCCCAGGCCCTCTTCTGAGGACGCCGAGGGCCAGAGTCCCCTTCTCTCTGAGAAATACGGCCCTTCCGCGGAGAAGCGTCTGCCTGAAATTCAGGGGGTCTTTGACAGGGACCCAGACACACTCCTGTTTTTACTTGAGCAGAAGCGTGAGCCGGCAGAGCCGCGCGTCGGAAGCAGAGCGCCCAAAGATGATAAGACAGTCATAGAGGAGCAGGCGACCAAGATCGCCGATTTGAAGAGGCATGTGGAGTTCCTCGTGGCTGAGAATGAAAGATTAAGGAAGGAAAATAAACAGCTGAAGGCCGAGAAGGCCAGACTTCTAAAGGGCGCAGTAGAGAAGGAGCTGGGTGTGGATGCTGACTTCGTAGAAAAGTCGGAGCTGTGGAGCTTGCCGCCGCCTCCCGAGACCGCCGAGGCCTCGTCCGGCTGGCAGAGCCTGGCCGCGAGCGCGGGGAGAGCCAAGGACATCCCCATACCCAGTCTCCCGCCCCTGGATTTCCCGTCCCCGGAGCTTCCCCTTATGGAGCTCTCGGAGGATCTTCTGAAAGGGTTTATGAATAATTGAAACGGAAGGCCATACAAGAGCTGAGGAGACAAGACAAAATAATAGAGTAATACAGTTCATCCAGAAAAAAAAGGGAAAACCACACGGGGGGCGATAGCAGAGACGGGCCGGGGAGGGGGGCCCGCGCGGGGCCGGGAAACGCTCACTGTGACGCGTCCCGTGTGCGGCGGAGCCCGGGCGCTGAGGACTCCAGACGGGCCAGACACCAGGCTCCCGGGGGCTCCCTCTCTCCTGATACAAACCAAATGGCTACCTGGAATAACGTTTTCAAGCAACAGTTATTTTTCTTATCTTCAGGGTTAAAATGTATAAAAGTCTGTTATGTATAATTAATCTATAATGCCATAAATGATAATGCAAAGCCTAAATAATATGGCGGCCTGAGGGGCCACCTTGTATTTGAAACATGCTTTCTATCATGCATTGACTCTATGCATTTTGTTATGCACATTTCGTTTGTTGAGTAAGGTGTGTAAGACACACCTTTCTAGCTGAAACTCTGTGCGCCACACTTTGCACTACTCATGACATAATGAGAACCTCAAGACTATCAGGAGAAATATTTAAATTTCCATTTTATGAAGAAAGGAACCAAATTGTTATTTTTTTTTTAAATTACCAGTTTACATAATTAATCAGGGTGCATTTTAAGTTCTGTTTTATTGTTTAAATGTATCATTTGAAAGTACTAAGGAAATATCCTTTTCTTTACTGATGCATGAGTGGAAGTGATGGTAGTTGGCAGTGTTTGATTGTAAGAAGTCAATAAAGTAATTGTGTTTTATACCTTTGTTGAATGTGGTTGGCAGTTGACAAGCAGGTTTTGGGTGGCTCCTCTGTTGTCAGTCCTGAATATGCCCTTGAAGAGATTCAGCCAGGTGATTCCTTGCGTTTGTTAAAGACCTGTGTCCGTTTCCCCTGTGACGGGGGGGGGGGGGTGGGGGGTGAAGGACAATGAGGGAGCCCCTGAGGTTTCAGTGTGCCCCCTCTTGCCCAGCCGCACGGACAGTGCGCAGGCAGGGGGCGGCTGTACCCCGGGCCGCCCCCGCGCCCCCTGCTCCGCCGAGTCCCTGGATGTTCCATCCCGGAGCCGGAAGGGAGGGAGGAAGAGGACAACGTGAGCGCAATGCGTGGCTACAGGCCACTGGGTGTGTTTAAAGCCTAGACTTTGTTCACTGTGTGGAACTGTGGGAGGGCCACACGGACGGACGGACCCCACACTGCCTCCGAGACTGACCTCAGGGACAGTGGGGCCGAGGGGTAGGACTGCGCTCACACGTTTGGCGACGAAACTGGCAGAAGGAGGATGAGATGGAAGTGAGCTTGCGGAGGCCACGTTTTTTCATGTCTCATCTTGCTGCGGGTGAAACCAAAAATAAACTAGCTTCTTAAAAGACTTCTTCCAATTCTGTTAAAGTTATGTCAGTTTGTCCGTCTCAGTGTTGTAATATCCCAGATTCAGAATATTTTGCTTGCCTAACCTTCCTCACAAAACTTCCAATTTTAAAAGTTTGTGCCCCTGGGGCGCCTGAGTGGCACAGTCGGTTAAGCCTCTGACCCTTGATCTCAGCTCAGGTCATGATCTCAGGGTCGTGAGTTCAAGCCCCACGTCGGGTTCCAGGCTGGGCCTGGAGCCTGCTTAAAAAAAAGTATAAAAGTTTGTGCCCCGGAGAAACTCACGCAGCTCACCATTTCTCTCCCGGAACTGAGCTTTGCTGTATTTTGACCTGAACCTTTTCTAAGTCAATCCCCTCTCCCCCGGCCAGCGTGCCCTGGCCCCTCGCCCTCCGCTCACTGTCGGCACTGGGACCTGTTCGGCAGGACCCCGTTCTGAGCGTCTCCAGAGCAAGTGCGCGTTTCACGGACTTCGGCTCTACTGTTGTTCTGAAGCTCTCGCACTAGTTCGTATCTGGTTTATCTGGTTGAGTTTTATAGAACGTATGTGCCTCTTGACCAGCATGACTGGCAGCTTTGCAGCAGTCTCGCGGTGTCTTCCCTAGAGTAGATAATGAAATAAAAAACCCTTGTTTATTTAATTGAAAGACCCAGCCTCTCGGCACATGGCCCCGCTGCCAGCCGGGTTTCCCCGTGTTCCTGGGTCTTCGTTTAGCTTGAGGTGCGGAGTGGGATTTAGGAATAAATAGCCTGTTTCCACAGAATGACAACGCGTTCTGCTTGTACGGGATTCTTAGCGGGCTCTTGTCATAACTTAACTTGGTGGTGGCCTCTCGCTGTCGTCCACAGATAACCAGCTGCATGTTAGAAAGGCCAGGAAGTTTCTCACTGTCAGCTTTTCACAGAAGGACAACAGACATTTCGTTCAGAAACTAAGTGGTATGTAGGAAGTCTCAGCTATCCTGCCATGGTGACCGCAGGTCGCGCCTCCTGCCTGGAAACCATTATTAAGAGGAAACAAGATATTTTCAAGATCGTTCCTTCAGAGCCATTGTCTGTCCCTCATGTTTTATCAAGGTTATTGAGATAATAAAAATACTTTGTCTCTAAATCAATTCAAAATATTAAATCCATTATGTTCTGCTTTTAACACTTTGTAGGTACTGCTTCTTTTAATATATTTTGTGTGCCATAATTTTTAAAGCCGACTTGATATTGAAACAAATTGAGGCTCAGAAGGTTCTGACTTAGGTGAAGTTTTCTCCCAGCGTCGGAGCAGAGCCAAGAGGGAAGCGGCCCAGCAGTCCCGTGCTGTCTTTCCAGGGCCATGCGAGGCCGAGTTGGCCAGTTTCCCTACTTGGGCTCAGTGACCTGGTCATTCACATTTCTCTGCAGGCACACACGGTATCCCTGGGCCTCAGCTACTCTGCTTCCCGAGGGTTGTTTGAAGCCGAAAGTTGTCTCTACCCTCAACTGTAGAAAGCCTCATCTCCATTTTCGGTGGTGTCCCTTTTCATTTGTGGGGAGTCGTGATTAAAGTTTTGTTGTTTTAGAAGATGAAGGTGAATACTAGCTTGGGGCAGTCAGCCTTAGGATGGTTATAATACTTGAAGAGCCAAGGGCTTACAAACTCTAATAATAGCAGCTATTATTGGGTCATTTTAGACCAATAGGCTATAGATGTGAAGACTAAGTGATCACTGTTATATTTCGTCATAGTCCCAGTGTAGCCTAATTGGAGACCTCTGCAGGGGCAAGTGGCATGGTTTACAAAAGGAGAGTGTCTTCAAGATTTGTCTACTTTGTCCCAGTTGGAACAGTAGCCTTTAAGCGTCACCGCTGAACAAGTAAGCAGTGCCATCTAGTGGGCGGTGAGAAACTTCTGGTTCATGTTGGTCAAAGGGAGTGTGGGCAGCAGAGGTGAAAAATCCTCAGTTGGTCACGAGTAAATGCCTCATATTTAAATACTCCTCTAGTATTTAGTAAATATTCTCATATTCAAGAGTCATTTGTAGATATGTATAGACAGAAAGAAAAATCCTCAAATCTGTGTAATCTGAACACAGGCACCGGATATTTAACACAGGCCATCTTTTCTGCCCCTAAAACTATAAAGTAGCTAGTGTAGCCTTCACGGGAGAAGTAAGGGCGATCAGAGGATGGGGAAATGGCTTTCTTGGTAGAGAACAGCATGAACAAAAGTATGGAGTCAGAAATGGGAAAGAGGAACTTAAGTTTGGTCAGAATCCTATCATGGCAAGACACATGAGGAAATTTGGTGGAGGCTCATGTGGATTGTCCTTTCATTTCCTAAAAGTGAGGGGGTCAGGATCAGGTCCTGGTCTTGAGGAGTGCCCCCAAACCCTTTAGTTTTAGGGTTAAAACTAAACTACGGAGGCAGCAAGAAATTGAGCGGGATATGGGTCATAGACCCCTTTTCATTTTTAGGTAGTTTTCATTTATTTAAATACCCAACACTTTGGTTTTTGTTTTGTTTTGTTTTTTAAGATTTTATTTTGTCAGAGAAAGAGGGAACACAAGCAGGGGGAGTGGGAGAGGGAGAAGCAGGCTTCCCGCTGAGCAGGGAGCCCAATGGGGAGCTCAATCCCAGGATCTTGGATCATGACCTGAGCCGAAGGCAGATGCTTAACGACTGAGCCACCGAGGCGCCCCTAAATACCTAACACTTTGGGTAATGTTAAGTTCTAGAAAGACCTTTGTTCCATACTTTAAAGTTGATTGAGATTTCTGGGGAAGATGGTGGGGTAGGAGGACCCTAAGCACACCTTGTCCGGCAGGTACAGCTAGGTAACACAGCAGTGTAAATAACCCAGAAAATGACCCAAAGTCTAGCAGAACAGACTTCACAGCTAAAGGCAGAGAAGAGGGTAGGAAGGGTGGCGATGTGGTCGAGAGCTAAAGGGACCTGTGGGACTGTCCATGGGAGGGAGGGAACTGTGGGTGCCAAAGAGGAGAGAAACACCCTCACAACAAGCACCCCAGGCACTGGAACCCGCACAGGGAAGACAAATCCCCAAAATGTTTGGTTCTTAAAATCTGCAGGGCTTAAACCCGTAACTTTGACAATCAGTGGGCTCAGCTCTGGGAGAGCCAGGAGGGGAGAGGAAACAGAGTCCCCACCCTTAGAGAGCACTACAAACAACCCTGCAGAGACACAGCACAGAAGCAGCAATTTGAAAACCTCTGGGGCACATGGGAGGCAGATTTGTTCACTAATCTGAGAGTGCATGATGGAGGCGCAGGGATCATTGAGACTCCTCTGGAAACCAAGGAGCTGGTGGGCGCCATCCCCTCCCCCCACCCCCCTCGCCTCCAGCCCAGACACCTGCAGGAACCAGCGCTGTGCCAACACTCACTACCTAATTGCTAACAGTACGCCCCGCCCCCATATGCCCCTTGGGACACGCCCCCTCCAGCCAGGCCTCCACTCCAGGTCCCCTCCCAAAGCACACCTGTGCAAAGCTGGCTAACACCGTTCACCCGGCCCCTGCATTCTCCTGCGGACCTTACCCCTCCAATATGCCCTCGGCCGGAGCCTATTCATAGAGGAGCCACAAGCCTGGCATGGGGCAAGCAGTCCCAACAGGGACTAGGACCCTCCAAAGTGACTCCTGCCCTGGGCAGAGGGTAAGATAACCACACACACTAGTCGGGCTGGGGGCAAACCACTGGTCTGACTGCAGGCCCCCCACCAATGAAAGTTTTTCAGGGGACAACACAGGAAAAGCAGCCCACAGTTTGGTGCTACTGCATCTCTGGCAAATGTCTGGTCTGACTCAACTCAATACTATCAGATAAAATAGACTTTAGGGGCACCTGGGTGGCTCAGTTGGTTAAGTATCTGCCTTCGGCTCGGGTCGTGATCCCGGGGTCCTGGGATAGAGCCCCGCATCGGGCTCCCTGCTCAGCGGGGAGCCTGCTTGTCCCTCTCCCTCTGCCCCTTCCCCCCTGCTTGCACTCCCTCTCTGAAATAAATACAATCTTAAAAAAATATATTTATAAAATAGACTTTAAAACAAAGACTATAGCAATCATAAATGTAACAACCCAACAAGATGATATAACAATTATAAATATTTATGCACCCAACATGGGGGGACAGCCAAATACACAAAGCAGCTAATAATAAACATAAAGGAAGTAATTGACAGTAATACAATAATAGTAGGGAACTTTAACATCCCACTTACATCAAGGAACAGATCATTCAAACAAAATCAAGAAGGAAAGACTGGCTTTGCATGACACATTGGACCAGACAGATCCAACAGATATATTCAGAACATCCTAAAACAGCAGAATACACATTCTTTTCAAGTGCACATGGAACACTCTCCAGAATCAATCACATATTAGACCAAAAAACAAGTCTCAACAAATTCAAAAAGACTGAAGTCATACCATGCATCTTTTCCAACCACAACACTGTAAAACTAGAAATCAACCACCAGAAAAAATCCGGAAAGAACACAAATACATGGAGGTTAAATAACATGCTACTAAGAAATGAATGGGTCAACCAAGAAATCAAAGAGAAATTAAAAAAATACATGGAGACAAGTGAAAATGAAAACACAATGGTTCAAAATCTTTGGGATGCAGCAAAAGTAGTTCTAAGAGGGAAGTATATAGCAAAACAAGCCTACCTCAAGAATCAAGAAAAATCACAAATAAAAGGGCGCCTGGGTGGCTCAGTTGGTTGAGCGACTGCCTTCGGCTCAGGTCATGATCCTGGAGTCCCGGGATCGAGTCCCACATCAGGCTCCCTGCTCGGCGGGGAGCCTGCTTCTCCCTCTGATCCTCCCCCATCTCGTGCTCTCTCTGTCTCATTCTCTCTCTCAAATAAATAAATAAAAATTAAAAAAAAAAAAGAAAAAAAATCACAAATAAAACAACTTAACCTTACACCTAAAGGAGCTAGAAAAAGAACAAACAAAACCCAAAACCAGAAGATGGAAGGAAATGAGATGAGAGGAGAAATAAAAGAAATTCAACTTAAAAAAAACCCCAAAAAACAATAGTACAGATAATAAAATCAGGAACTGGTTGTTTCAAAAGATCAACAAAATTGATAAACCTTTAGCCAGACTCATTAAAAAAAAAAAAAAAAAAGACTCAAAATCAGAAACAAGAGAGGAGAAATAACTAACACTATAGAAATGCAAAGGATTATATATGAAGGACTACTACAAAAACTTATATGCCAACAAATTGGACAACGTAGAAGAAATGGATAAATTCCTAAAAATATATAACCCCCCAAAACTGAATCAGGAAGAAATAAAAAATTTGAACAGACCGATGACTGGCAATGAAATGGAATCAGATGGCTTTACAGGTGCCATCTACCAAACATTTGATGAAAAGTGAGTACCTATTCTTCTCAAACTGTTCCAAGAAAAATAGAAGAGGAAAGGAAGCTTCCAAATTTATCCTATAAGGCCGGCATTACTCTGATACCAAAACCAGATAAAGACACTACAAAAAAGAACTACGGGCCAATATACTTCATGAACACAGATGCAAAATTCCTCAACAAAATATTAGCAAACCAAACCCAACAATTCATTTTAAAAAAAGTCATTCACCAGGGTGCCTGGGTGGCTGTTGGTTGAGCGTTGGCCTCTTGGTTTCAGCTCAGGTCATGATCTCATGGGTCATGAAATCCAGCCCTGCATAGGGCTCTTGCTCAACAGGAAGTCTATTTGAAGATTCTCTCCCTCTGCCCCTCCCCCCATGCATGCACACACTCTCTCTCTCAAATAAATAAATCTTTAAAAAAAAGTCATTCACCATGACCAAGTGGAATTTATTTCTGGGATGTAGGTGGGTTCAATATTCACAAATCAGTGTGACACAGCACATCAACAAGAGAAAAGATAAAAACCACATGATCATTTCAATAGATGTAGAAAAAGCATTTGACAAAGTACAATATCCATTCATGATTAAAAAAAACAACAACCCTCAACAAAGTAGGTTTAGAGGGAACATTCCTCAACATAAAAAAGGCCATTTATGAAAAACCCACAGCTAACATCATACTTAATGGTGAAAAATGGAGAGCTTGTCCCCTAAGGTCAGTAAGAAGACAAGCCTGTTCACTCTCACCACTTTTATTCAACCTAGTACTAGAAGTCCTAGCCATAGCAATCAGACAAGAAAAAGGAATAAAAGGCATCTAAATTGGTAAGAAGTAACACTTTCACTAGTTACAGATGACATGATATATAGAGAAAATCCTAGACTCCTCCAAAAAGCTACTAGAACTAATAAATCAATTCATAAGGTTACAAGATACAAAGTTGATATGCAGAAATTTCTAAACACTAATAATGAAGTAGCAGAAAAAGAAGTTAAGAAAATAATCCCACTTATATTACCAAAAGTAATAAAATACGTAGGAACATGCTTAACCAAGAAGGTGAAAGACTTGTACTCTGAAAACTATAAAACCCTGATGAAAGAAACTGAAGATGACTCAAACAAAGGGAAAACTATTCCATGCTCATGGACTGGAAGAACAAATACTGTTAAAATGTCCATACCACCCAAAGCAATCTACAGATTTAATGCAATCCCTATTAAAATACTAACAGCATTTTCCACAGAACCAGAACAATCCTAAAATGTGCAGGGAACCACAAAAGACCCTGAATAGCCAAAGCAACCTAAACAAGGGAACAAAGCTGGAGATATCACAATCCAGATTTCAAGAAATACTACAAAGCTGTAGTAATCAGTATGGTATTGGCACAAAAACAGATGCACAGATTAATGTAACAGAACAGAGGGGTGCCTGGGTGGCTCAGTTGTTAAGCGCCTGCCTTCGGCTCAGGTCATGATCCCAGGGTCCTGGGATCGAGTCCCACATTGGGCTTCCCTTGCTCTTTAGAGAGCCTGCAGCCTAAGCTGCATTTATAGATGAATGGATAAAGATGTGGTATAGATATACAATGGAATATTATTCAGCCATAAAAAGGAATTAAATCTTGCCATTTGCAACAACATGGATAGATCTATAAAGTATAATGCTAAGTAAAATAAGTCAAAGACAAATACCATAAGATTTCACTCGTACAGAATTTAAGAAAAAATGAACAAAGAAAAAAGAGACAAACTGAAAAACAGACTCTTAACTTAGAGAACAAACTGATGGTTACCAGAGGGGAGGTGGGTGGGAGGATGAGTGCTGTAGGTGATGGGGATTAAGAGTACCCTTCTCATGATAAGCACTGAATATAGAATTGTTTAATCACTATAGTGTACACCTGAAGCTAATTGAATACTGTATGTTAACTATCATGGAATTAAAATTTTATAAAATTTTTTAAAATGTTGGTTGAATATAATACTTTAGGTATTTGTTGAATTTTTAAAATGTAGGCTCATTTATTGGAAGACTGCCAACAGAATGAATAGGGTCACAACTCAAGACAGAGATTTGGACTTACCTTGGGCTGTTTTAATTTTTTTTTAAATTATTTTAAAACATTTCTTAAAAGTAATCTCTACACCTAATGTAGGGCTCAAACTCATTACCCCAAGATTAAGAGTTACATGCTCTAATGACTGAGCCAGTCAGGCACCCCTTTCTGTGGTTATTTGTAAATGCTATTTTTCATTGTCTTTCCATGGTGGCAAATCTATTTGTGGATTTATAAAGCTATTAGAAATATTTAGTTTGAAAGTTAGGATGGCATAGTAACAATTGAAAAAAAAAAAAAACCCAAACAGCATACCAATTTTTATATAATACATGATTGTGAAGTGAAAAAAACACATAGAAAAGATTTGTGGCAAGTAACCAGTAACGGTGGTCATCTCTAGGTGGGGAAACTGTAAGTACCCCCATTTACCCCCAATTCTTCATACTTGGTGGTACATATCTTGATAAATCCAGAAAAAAAAAAAAAAACAATTTTTAAGACTCCTGAGGTATTTTAACAATCAAAAATGGTTTGGGCTTCATTCAATTATTGGTCATCCTTATCTTTTATTTATATATTTGACAGAGAGAGAGCACAAGCAGGAAAAGTGGCAGAGGGAAAGGGAGAAGCAGGCCCCCGCTGAGCAGGGAGCCCAACGTGCGGCTCGATCCCAGGACTCTGGGATCATGACCTGAGCCGAAGGCAGATGCTTAACGGACTGACCCACCCAGGCGCCCCTCTATCTCCCTTTTAAATAAACCCTTCTCCCTGTTCAGTTAACACCAAGCTCACTAACACCACAGAAAATGTTTTGAACACCAGGAAGATGAGGAGTAAAAGCTGGACTTGAAAAATTCAAGAAACTGCTAATGGTTGGAAAGACGTGAATGGAATACTTAGAACCAAATGTGAACTCCGAACTCAGCATACTTGAAAGCCGACTATGATAGATCAATATGTCCTATGTATTTCCTCAAAAGTTCCATTAACAAGGGATGAGCGCAATTTCCCATGATTACAATTTCTAGAGCTTATACATTTCTTTTAGAACACATAACCATTAGTTACTGGGCTCAATAGCTACTTTCATTTCTCCTCTGGGAGAGAATGTGAGATGATGCACCCAGTCATGGGATAAACAATTCAACAGATGTACCAAATTTTTAATTTACTAGAAAGTATTTCTGAAACCCTCTGTCTTCATTGGCTCAAAGCTTTGAAGAATCTTTTGTTGTACAGTCAGTTCAGCGGTAAGTATTGCTTTGAAAGTGCAAATTTGTCCCAACATAAATTTATAGGGAATAATTTGAGCATGATGTGCATTTTGTGTTTGCTTAAGGGACAATTTTGTCTGCAAGAAAAACTTAATGCAGAAAACTGCACCACCTGAACCTTCATGATGGTATTGAGCCCCACCCATCCATCCACATCTGGTGTTACCACTTTCCCTCTGATTTCATAGAACCCTATTTCAACCACTTCACAGTGTTTGTCACAAGCAGCAAGGTTTCTGATGTCACTTTGCTTTCATTAAAAGAATCAGGTTGATTACTCTGAGAGCCAAAGTACATATACTACTCAGTTCCTATAACTTTCATATAGTTTCAAGGTGTCACTACTGAGATTACTGTGTAACCAGGTACGTCATAACTTGAGTCTGAATCTTGGCCACTTGCTATACCCCAATCCATAGTGCATAGTATAGAGGTAGAACGGTAATTGAATCATTTCCTTTTTCTTCTTCCATGGCCAACGTTCCTGATTTGGTCTGGCAGAATATCTTTGATAGGTTGGCATCTAGAGATAGAACATGCTAAATTTACATCTCTGTATCTAAAGCACGTGTACACACACAGAACAAGCAAAGGTATGAGAGCACATTTTTCTTCTGAAGCTCACTAATCTTACACAGATATCATTAAACTCATATTCCATCTACCAAAGGGAAGTAACAAGAAACTAGACATTTTATGGGTGTTAGAATCCCAGAATGTGTTGGCAGAAGAGAAATGGATTTGGACTCATGTAATTCATTGGTCAGGAAAAGGAATTCAGATTCAGGTCCAAATTACGGTAAAATGGGAGGGACCTAAATATTCAGCACAAGTTTCCCTGTATAAAGTCTCCTTGAAGCTTTTCATATTATTCTACACATTTACTACTTACTCTATCGCTATCAGGAAGGAACAGACATGCTCTCAGATGGTTTCAAATATAAGAAGCATCTGAGCCAACCCAAAGGGTGGAGGGAACAAGGTAAATGGTCAGAGGAACTGCTCCAACAGGCAGCAAACACAACTCCCAGCCTTCCAAAAAGTCAAACGCCTTTTAATGACGTAAGCATTATAGTCCATTCTCTCCACCCTGTCTTACCAAGAATTAAGTCACTAGCATGGAATTAAGACCATGGATAGAATACTCTTATCAGATGAGTTTGCTCTGAAAGAAGCCACAGCTATTCTGTAGGGGTCGTAGGATGGTTAAAAAGGTGGCTGAAACAACAGCCAAAGAAGCCAAACCTTTTGGAAGAAAATCAGCATAAGACTCTGGGTTCTTGGCAGACTTAAGGGACCAGCAGGCAGTCCACTCCAGAATTAGTATCTTGGGCTTGAAATTAATTTCACTACAAAATTAGATCACATAGGACTTTTGAAAGTGTTAAGCAAAAAGTACCATTTAAATGCAATGAAACATGTTTTGAAAAACAGTATTAAAAAGTAAAAAATTAGGGGCGCCTGGGTGGCTCAGTCGTTAAGCGTCTGCCTTTGGCTCAGGTCATGATCCCAGGGTCCTGGGATCGAGCCCCGCGCATCGGGCTCCCTGCTCCGCGGGAGGCCTGCTTCTCCCTCTCCCACTCCCCCTGCTTGTGTTCCCTCTCTTGTGGTCTCTGTCTCTGTGTCAAATAAATAAATAAATAAATAAATAAATAAATAAATAAATAAATAAATAAATAAAAAAAACAAAATAAATAAATAAATAAAAAGTCAAAACCTTACAAAAGAAAATTCACATAATCATTTGAACTATTCCTCAGCCCAATTTTTCTAGCCACGTAGTCATCATCCATCCCATTAACTTTTTTTTAATTTTTTTTTATTTTAAAGATTTTATTTATTTATTCATGAGAGACAGAGAGAGAGAGGCAGAGGGAGAAGCAGGCTCCCAAGGAGCAGGGAGCCCGATGTGGGACTCGATCCCAGGACCCTGAGATCATGACCTGAGCCGAAGGCAGACGTTTAACCATCTGAGCCACCCAGGCGCCCCCATCCCATTAACTCTTGTGCCATGTGGGGCATTAATGTGAAATGTAACTGCTCACATTCCTGGCTGAATGCTGCCTGGAGTGGAAGGTGATATAATAAATAGCTCACATGGAGCTAAAAATGGTAGATATAAACAAGAGGATGAAAACTAAGCAACTTGCAAGGTCACAACTTGGGCTACTTTTTTCTTTTAAAGTATGTGCTTTCAGATGAAAATAAAAATATCCTGCAGGTGTCAGTGGAGGACTACATATTTCCAGGAGCATTCATATAGTTAGGGCTCTGTGCACCTCAAAGCAACCAACTGGTAACCAACTTGAATCTGAATCTTGGCCACTTGCTATACCACAATTCATTGTGCATAGTGTAGAGGTAGAATGGTAATTGAATCATTTCCTTTTTCTGGTAATAGTCAGCTATTAAAACCAAGACTTCAAATTAAAGCAAATTACCAAGTAGAGCTCATATTCAACTGAGGCTGGCTGACTTTAGCCTCTTCCCCGCCACTGCTCCCCCGCCTTCCTCCCACCCACAAAACTCTATCATCAGCTATTTCTGCTATGAAAAACACTTACTTGAAGTTGATCATATACGCTCATAATCATGGCTTTTTAAAAATTCATTTATGGGTTCTTCTTTCAATGAAAATGTGCTCATAAACAACAAATGGGAGTTACCTGTATTCCCTTCTTTAGTTGGCCCACAGGACAAGTAAGCTGAAACACATATGATGGCTCATAAAATCTACACCTGATCTTAGCCAAAAGGTCAAGAAGCGATGATGGCTCATAAAATCTACAGAAAAGCTGGAAACTTTTAAGAGTAAAACAAAGGAGAAATGTTCCAGAAGAGAATGTTGTATCATAAGTAAATGCTAGTAGTCATCATGATGATGAATCCCTATTAGTATGTGTGTCATAACAGGAAGAACGCTGGAACAAGCCATTTTCTGATAAAGTCCTTTTAATGGAAAATGTAAAACCCCTTTCAACTTTAATGTACAAAGCCATATGTAACACTTGCACTTTTAACAAATAAAAGCAAGCCAATGTTTTAAAAAAATACATCATTAAATGTATATATGTATATATTTACATAGCATATTAAGTTTAATATTTAGCTTTAAAAGTTCACATAAATTTTACCAAAATGAGACAATTTTAAATAAATTACACCTTTTGAAAATGTTTAATTGTACAGTCAATAGCTTCAACAAAATATTGAAGTGTCCGTATTTAGTATCTACTTTATATACTTCATATTTTACAAATTTTACAATTATTTGGCAGTAATTTTCTGATTATGACATGAATGCTGTGCGATTCAGCAATTTCCCAAATGCAGGCAATAGCTGGTGTTTGTGTCCTATTCTCACAGTAACTGTCTCAATGTAGTGAAAAATATCAGTTATTTTATTAAACTGTACAAGGTCACATTTACACTTGATCAACAATATAGCATAGAATTTTGTGGGTTTTTTTTTCAAAAATAAATACATCATTTTAAATCTGGCATTTTCACAAACATCATATACACTATAATACAAAAACAGCTATAGACGCTGCTTTTTAAATTCAGCTTGTTTTCGTAACTAACATTGAATCACAGGAGCTGTGACGTATGCTATACTGCTGCGGTATCAGTAACAAGTAATTACTACAAAAGAGAATTTCTTGGCACTGATGGTTTTATGAAGCTTAAGTCAATGTGCATACATATCATCGTTCTAGAGTAAGTAGTTCCAGTTCAATGGCCTCAAAACATCAAACTGGACCACACCTAATTTTCTTCCATATCCTCTACTTCATCTTCATGTATCTTCAAAGCTCTCACCATTTCCTTGACTGCATGATACAATATATTTTTAACCTGAAAGAGATGTTGGTATTTCTAATCACTTTAGCTGGAGATAAAGTAACAAATGAAAACTGCTATATTAAAAATTTTTTTTTCTTAATGAAACAAAGCCAAATTCAAGAAAAACAAATGTCATAGTTAAAAAATGTTAAAATGCAAGTTAGGATAAGGGCCACTAAAAATCATACAATTAAATGCATATTGTTAACCTGTGCTTGTTAATCAAATGTGACAAACTAGGTAGTGATTAACTAAGCTGTTCTGCAGGTATCCTATTTCTGAATAAAAAAAACATGCAGAGCAGGAGCTCGTCAGAAAGTTCATCTCTTACCTGGAGTTTATCATCATAATTGATTTCCTCCTTCAAAAGTCTCAGTTCCTGTGTCAAATGAAATGACTGTACAAGATGTTCTGGAGACACAAAGTCTTCAGTTACCTGAATACAGCTGTGAAAATTCTGTACCTATCCCCAAAACAAAAACAGTAAAATCTCAACTTCAGGAGGCAGGAATACCAGAGAACTTATTTTCTCCAAAACATCAAATGCATTTCAAAGCAGACACCTACTTTTATGAGAGTTACATCACTGAAAAGCTTTCATGTGGAGGGACTTTATAAATGGAATATTTTTATTTATTTATTTTTTTAAAGACTTTATTTATTTGACAGAGAGAGACACAGCGAGAGAGGGAACACAAGCAGGGAGAGTGGGAGAGGGAGAAGCAGGCCTCCCGCGGAGCAGGGTGCCCCATGTGGGGCTCGATCCCAGGACTCCGGAATCATGACCTGAGCCGAAGGCAGATGCTCGAAGACTGAGCCACCCAGGCGCCCCATATAAATGGAATATTTTTAAATGATGAAAATAACAGAACTTTTCCAGGAATCCTTCAGAGAGGCTGATAATCAGATCCTAAATTATCAATTTAGTCAAGGTGACTTTTTGGTGTTACTTAAAAAAAAAAAGCTAACTGGAAAGTATCTGCTTTACTATTCAGTGCAAACAATCTGATGTTTGTTGCTGCTCCTTTGGCTTTCAGCATTTGGGTCATTTCACTGTTAACTTTTTTTTTTAAGATTTATTTATTTATTTGAGAGAGAGAGAGAGGAGGGGAAGGGCAGAGGGACAGAGGGAGGAAGAGAATCTCAAGGAGATTCCCGGCTGAGCATGAAGCCCAACTCGGGGCTTGCTCCCTTGACCCTGAGATCATGACTTGAGCTGAAATCAAGAGTTGGATGCTTAAGCGACTGAGCCACCCAGGAGCCCCTCACTGTTAACTTTTACAACAGAAAGTAGATGAAAGCAAAAGAAATGAAATTTAGTTTGTGAGGACTGGGGATGAAAACTGTAGTTCCAGATAGATCTATTGCTCACAACAGTTTTAGAACTACCCTAGGATTTTATTTGTGCCTTTCTTTCAAATTAACCAACTAAAGTATACCTCCAGGCTCCAGTGGCATCAGTGCAACTGTTTTCAATAGTTGTCCCTCCTCAACTAAATGGTTGTCACAAGAAACCAGTCAACAGTCTTATCTATTATTTGTACACCATGTACAAATTGACTCAGTACTTCCCTATTTCTTGGAATTGTTTTCTATTAACGCTTAGTATAATGACACAGAAGGACCAAGCTGATCCAATGTGCATTATATGACATTCTAGGTTGTCTTCTAGTGATATGAAAGGGTATCATAAAATTCCTGGGAAAGGAGAAATAACTGAAAAGTAAGCATTTATGCTAATTCTAATTTTTAAAAAAGATTTTATTTATTTACTTGGGAGAAAGAGAGAGGGAGGGACAAGCAGAGGGAGAGGGACAAGCAGACTCCACCCTAGCGCGGAGCCAGACACACGACCCTGTGAACAGGACCTGAGCTGAAATCAAGAGTTGGACACCCAAACAACTGAGCCACCCAGGCGCCCCTACACTAATCCTAATTTTAAAAAGATGAAAGTAAGTTTAATTTGGAGGCATGAGAAGAGAATAAGTGGGGAATAAAGAACGGTGAAAAAAATCTAACAACAGAGTGATGGATTCCAAAGGCACTGAAATTCCTCCTCTGGGCATAATGTCTACCTGAACAGCTGCTCAAGTCTGCAGAGTTCTTTAAGTCAAGCACTGTCCCTCTACTGGTAACTTGGTAGCATATATAAACATTCTCTTCCTTTAATCATTAGGTTGTTGGTTCCTCTGCAGGATGAACATAGTGATGCCTCACATTTTCAGCACTGCTACAGTGTCTCCCTGGATCTTCACTATGTGTCTCTAGAACAGATGCTCTATTTCACAGAGCAGGAAACCATGGATAAGAAGTTCAGTGCCTGTTCCAAGATAAATCAGCCAACAAATGGCAAGCCAACAGGAGCCCAGCTCCTGTAACATCTTGTCTAACAGATGCTTTATGGTCCTATATTAACTCAGTCACACCAGCATAGTCTCCAAATGTCCTGTCTTGTTATGTCTTTCACTTATGTGAACATGCCATGGGGATTAAGTCCTTCAAAAGTTCTGGCATGTACCTTTCTTTGAGCATGTCTAGTTCTACTGTTTTATAATTTGTCTCTTCATCGATATTCTAATTTTGTTCATATGTCATTTTCCTGATTTTCTTTACCAGTTTCCTTTAGCTCTTTGAGTACATTTAAGACAGTTGATATAAAGTCTATGTCTAGTAAGTCCAATGTCTCGGCTTCCTCAGGGACAGTTTCTGCTGATTATTTTCCCCTATGAATAGGCATACTTTATGGTTTCTATGTATGTCTTATAACTTTTTGCTGAAAACTGGACACCTGAACATTATAATGTGGTTACTGGAAATCAGATTCTCTCTCTGCCTCAGGGTAGCTGCTGACTGCTGGACAAGGCTGCAGTCATCCATTTCTTTTGTGACTTTTCCACACTATTCTTGCAAAGGCTGTGTTCCTTGCTGGGTGTGATCACTGAAGTCTCTGTTCTGTTATCTCAGTGGTCAGCCAGTGACCTGTAGATTTCCTTAAATGCCCCAAATCAGCTGCCCTTTTCTTCACTAAACAGTCCCCCAATTGATGTAAATTTGGATTAGATTCCAGAGTTCTAAAAAAGTTGATTCTGTCAGTTTTTGCCAGTTCATGGTTGCTTTAAAATCAGTTTTAGAACTGTGACTTTTATTAGTGCTTAAAAATGCTATTATGCTAATGACCTCAACTTGATAATATTTTGCTCAAAGGCTTATGGCTTACAGGTTAGTTTGAAGAGACAAGTTTCAGTCTTAAAAGCAGAACCCATTTGAACTTCCCATTCTACTAATCTTTTTCAGCTATCTTTGATTAATTTACATTTCACTTCCTTGACAGACTATCTTATTCATACTTGCCTATGGGATCAATTGTAATTATAAATAGGTAATATTAAGATAATGTAACTCTTTGTGTTCACAGTAGGAAGGTTATCATCTTGACACTGTGAAGAGAACTTAAGTTCTCTTAAGAGTGAAGGATTTTATTAAAGTCCTTTTAGCATTATGAATGCAGAAAATTCACAACTCAGCAATATTATGAACTATGAATGACCAAACATAATCAATTAAGATAAACAGTTAAGGACAAATTTATCCTAAAGATTTTGTGGCTTTAAAAAAAAAAAAAAATGTTGCTGTTTAAAATGAAGGCCACTGGAGCGCCTGGGTGGCTCGGTCAGTTAAGCATCTGCCTTCGGCTCAGGTCATGATCCCAGGGTCCTGGGATCTAGCCCTGTGTTGGGCTCCCTGCTCAGTGGGGAGCCTGCTTCTCCCTCTGCCCCTCTCCGTGCTCTCTCTCAAATAAGTAAAATCTTTAAAATGAATGAATGAATGAATGAGTGAATAAATAAATAAATAAATAAATAAAATGAAGGCCACTGAGAACATCAGGGTACTAGAGCTAAGACAAAGTAATTCCTGGAGGTCAGGGTCCACCTGCTCCATCCAGTGATAAACTGGGGTTTCACAGATTCACTCATGTTTGCCAACAGAAGAGTAAGCCTGCAATTGTTCTTAATACATGGAGGGTTGTGGCTATACTTTCCCTCAGGGTGGCTTCTCTAAGTGCTCACTGCTGACAAACCAAAGAATACAATGTATCATATCTGGCCAAAACCGTTTTTTGACAGGTGCCTTGGGTTTGCAAGAACTTTCTATTGGCAATGATTTTCGAAGTGTGGTCCTCAGAGAGTAACATAAGCATCACCTGGGGACTTCTTAGAAATGTAAAATTTCATGTCCCTCCTCAGACCCACTGAATCAGAAATTCTGGGGGTAGGGTCCAGCAATCTGTGTTTTATCAAATCTTCTAGGAAATCCTGATGTATGCTAACAACACGAGAAGCACTAACTTAGACTTTGCGTTTATTTTAAGGGCTACCTGTAGTCTACTGGAAGTGAAGTCATCAATGAAAAGTTTTCAGGACCTCTAAGGACTAAGTAAGTTGTAAATAATAATACATCTCAAATCCAAGTTAATATTGTGAACAGAGTTCTTATTTCCTTTTACTTCTCTCTCAAAACCACACTATCATCACTTCTGAGTCATGGACAACACCCTTTCAACAGAATACAAATAACCATGCTGTCATTATCACACCACATAAGGAAAAGAAGACAGAAATTTTTGTGCTTATAGCTGGCAAGTCTATGCCAAAATATGCAGCAGAGTGGTCTTGGAACACTCAGCAAGTTAGCAGCAGAGCTCAGAATAGAATTTGCCAATCTAGGTTATACATGCTATAGTTAAGTATGATATCTTTTATACTCTAGAAATCTATGATGAAATTTGCTCTCTAGAATCTAAGTGATATTTCTATGTATCTCAAAAGAAAGCATGTTTTCCTATGTACTTACGTATATTGTCATAATTGGAAGTTAGATTCCAACCTAAGTAAACTTTCTGAAGTAGCCAGAAGACACATATAAGAAGAGGCCAAAATTTACATGTTTGTACAAAGAGCACAATATATATAAATCATGTAAAGTCATAACTTTGTTTTCATTTGTACTTGTGCAAAAATATGTTGTGTATGAGAACATATTTTCAGGCTGTCAGGACTTACAAATATTTAAGTGCATTATTCTAAACATAGGAGAGAGCAATGAAAAACACAGAAAACTCTGTCCTCGTGAACCTTATATTCCAGTGGGGATTAAAAGACAATAAACAAAGTAAATAAATTATGAATAATGTTAGAAGGTGATGATCAAGATGGAGAATAAAGCAGGAGGATGACAGGGAATTGGGGGACATAATTTGCACTTTAAAACTAAGGTGTTAAGGAAGACCTCACTGAGGAAGGTGACATTTGAGCAAACAAATCTTTAAAGAATGTGAAGAAGCAAGTCTTACAGATACCTGAAAAAAGAATTCCAGGCCAAAGGATTAGCAAGCACAATGGCCCTGGGGTGGAAACTTGCATGGTGTATGTGAAGACCATAGAGAGGGCAGGGTGGCCAGAGAGAAGTAAGGAGGAGGGAAGTAGGGAAGAAAGGCAGTGAAGGGGGCTGTGTGTATGCATAAACAGGAGACATGGACAGGATACAAACACCAATCATTTAGGGCCTTGTGAAGCTTTGAGCAGTGTTATGTGAACTAAACTTTTTAACAAGATCACTTTGCCTACTATTTTGAGAAAACATGGGTCTCTACCCACAAAAAAGCAACAGCAGAGAGACATTTCCATGGCATGGAATCTCTGTGGTAAACAGTGATTGCCTCTGAAGGAGGGCAACTGGGGACAAAGGTGAGAAAAAGACTGAATTTTTACTGTGAACCCTTTTGTACTACTCAGACTCTTAAAAATTGTTATCACTGTATTACATTTCAAAATAAAAATCATTTGAAAATAGCCTAGAACAACTAAACTATCCATACCTGCCCCTCAAAAAGAAAAAGAAGAATTTTGGTCCATACTTTCCACAATGTACAGAAATTAACTAAAACTGGATTACAGATCTAAATTTAAGACTAACCACAATAAAGCTTCTAGAAGAAAATGTAAGAGAAAATGATTGCTATATTGGACTAGGCAGCAATTCTGGATATATAATGAAAGTATGATACATAAAAGAAAAAATTGATCACCTGAACTTCATCAGAATTAAAACACTTCTCTTTGGAAGACACCATTAAAAAAATGTAAGGACAAGTCACAGACCTGGAGAATATATTTGCAAAGCATATACCAGGTAAAGGGCTTATTTTTTTTTTTTAAACATTTTATTTATTTATTTGACAGAGAGAGACACAGCGAGAGGGGGGCACAAGCAGGGGGAGTGGGAGAGGGATAAGCAGGCTTCCCGGCAGAGCAGGGAGCCCGATGCGGGGCTCGATCCCAGGACCCTGGGATCATGACCTGAGCTGAAGGCAGACGCTTGACGACTGAGCCACCCAGGCACCCCTCAGATAAAGGGCTTATAAAGTAGAATAGTTAAGAACACTCAAAACTCAGTAAGAAAAAAGAAAATCCAACTGCAAAAAATGTATAAAATATTTGAACACACAGGTTTACCAAAATAGATATATAGATGATGGCAAATAAGCATATGAAAAGATGCTAGACATACTTAGTTATTAAGGAAAAGTAAATTAAATTAATACTACAATGTGATACCAATGCACACCTACTCAAATGTTTAAAAACAAAACTGACAGTAAGTAGAGGAAATGGAACTTACATACACAACTTCAGGGAATAGAAAATGGTACAATCACTTTGGAGAACTACCTGGCAGTTTCTGGTAAAGTTAATCATACATTTATTATATGACCAGGAAATCCCATCACTTGGTATTTATCAAACTGAAAAGAAAATCGATGTTCACAGAAAAACCTGTATGCAAATGTTTTTGGTGGCTTTACTTATTATTTGTCCCGAGCTAGAAAACACCCAAATGTTCTTTGATTGGTGAATGGATTAAAAAAAACTGTTATATTTATATAATGAACAACTACCCAGCAATAAAAAGGATCCAACCAGTGGTATACACAACAACATGGATGAATCTCGAATGTACTGTATGTTGAACAAGAAAAGTCAGATTCAAAAGCTACATATTATATGACATTCTAATAAAGGCAGAACTATAGGAGGAAAATATAAGTAGTTGTAGGAATATCAGATGGGAGAAGTTGACTAAAAAAGGGCAGGAGGGAATTTTTAGGAGTGATACAAGTATATTGTATTTTGTTGTGGTGTTACCTAACTATATATTTGTCAAAACTTACAGAACTGCACATTAAAATTATACCTCAATTTAAAAAACTGCCCTGTCCAGTTTAACTTTAAGAAAATAGATACTGGGGTGCCTGGGTGGCTCAGTTGATTAAGCGACTGCCTTCGGCTCAGGTCATGATCCTGGAGTCCCGGGATCAAGTCCCACGTCGGGCTCCCTGCTCAGCAGGGAGACTGCTTCTCTGTCTGACCCTCCCCCCTCTCATGCTCTCTCTCTATCTCATTCTCTCTCTCAAATAAATAAATAAAATCTTTAAAAAAAAAAAGAAAGAAAATAGATACTGGATAAATATATAAGAATTTAAGGGAACCTGTTTTGTATTATCAAAGAATTCTTTCTATTTACAAAATAGTACAAAATGTACTATTCTCTTAAATAGGCTGCTCCATTGAGGGTATTTTACATTTTGATACAGATTAGCTCTTTTCTGAAAAGAGACTAGAAGGCAAAAAAATGGCATGTGGGAACTTGAATCATAAATGATACAACATCTCTGAAATGATCAGGTAAGACCATGGGACAATAAAACAATTTAACATAAATAATGCATTAAACTTAATACATTTAATATATTTTTTCCTCCAGGAAGTTACTGTAGTGAAGCAGGTATATTTATTATGATGTTTGTATTTTACTGTCATAAATACTATTTGATATCTAAGAATAGTAAATCTAACCCTGAGCTTGACATGTTAAAAACTAAGCAACCTGGGGCGCCTGGGTGGCTCAGATGGTTAAGCGTCTGTCTTCAGCTCAGGTCATGATCCCAGGGTCCTCGGATCGAGCCCCGCATCAGGCTCCTGGCTCAGCAGGGAGTCTGCTTCTCCCTCTCCCTCTGCCTCTCCCACTGCTCATGCTCTCTCTCTCTATCTCTGTGTCTCAAATGAATAAATAAAATCTTAAAAAAAAAAAAAACTAAGCAACTATTATCACTTAAGGAATATTTGTGCTATTATATGATGGTGTCACAATGCTGAACAGGCAGTAATTGCATATATAGTTATATAAAATGTGGAAAACATTCCTTGGTTAAAAAAAAAAAAAGTACACATCAGATACATCTCAACTACCAGGTGGTAGAAAAGGTGGGGAACCAACTCTGAGGCAAACTAGCTTTTGGGGTTTTGGGGTTTCCTCTGCATACTCTGTTACTATGAGGGCTAAGCTGGTCTGTGGTAGCTCCAGTCTATTTATAGGAATCCACTGTATGCTTTTAATCTAATCCTCCATGCCCACTATCTATTCTATGCCTTTTTTCCAGGTGCCACATAGTCAAGCCACAGAAACAAAGATAATGTGTTTTCTTTTTTAGTTTTTAAATTTTGTGGATCAATAGCTATAAAAATTACATATCATCTTTCTTTGGACACACTACTGCTATGTTAGCAAACTAACAAGGCAGGAGTTACACTAAAACCCTGAATTATGGAATGGTCTAGCCAACACTTCATTCTGCTCAATTTAGTGCCTTAGAAAATGTGTGATCTCTTAAGTCTTAATACTTAAGTGTTAAGTCTCACTACTGAGAACTGAATATACAGTATCTCTCTTTTTCCTCCTTCAAAAGTCTTAAAAATGAGATTTTGATCCACTAAACTGGAAACAATATAAAAATGGAAATCTGGCTCCCGTTGAAACAAGTTCTCAAAGCATTTAATTATGTTAGATCTCTTCAAGCACTGGAAAGCTATTTTAGTGGTTTCTTAATGGAAGCAAACTGGGTGCAGGTCATTCTCTTATTTATCAGAACAACTTCTCTTTCAATATTGGTTCCTTCAGTAGCAGAGGTGTGAGAAACAAGTTTTTCTGTACCTGATGAAGTGCTCCTGCTGGTAAGACAATGGCGTCACCAAGGAACTGAATAAGAGTACAGGTTCTGACTCCGTACTCTTCAAGTAGTCTTTGGCGGAGCTTTTTATTCACATACCAACTTTGGTCACGTATTGGATCATGTTCTGGTAGAACTTCAAGGCCTTGTTCTTTTGAAATCTGCAATATGGATTAAAATTAAAATATACACTTCAATTTTAAGTAAGGGAAATGATAAATTCTCTTCAGTTAAATTCTAATTTTCTTTACAATAACCATTTTTTGTTCTTAGAATCTTATGGAACAATGCATGTGCTTAAGTTAAAGAAAATGATATTCTACAACAATTTGAAAAGCCAAAGGATATTAAAACAATGCTGCACATTGAGATGCTGTTAATAAAGTGATTCATACTCCCACCTTCTCACCCCTTCCATCCACCATGAAGTTTCCATCCATTTGGTTTCTTCTTTACAATCGTTTCAAAAGTATAGCACAGAGATTGGGAAAAGCTTAGTTTAGTAGCTTTTTTGTCAAAAGCCAAACTATCCATATGTATGGACTTAAACATTTCCTGATCTTGCTTTTTTTAAAATGTAAGGACAAAGATAAATACCTTTATATTGCTAACCCTCTAATCTTTGACAAATCAATTTCAAGGGACCCTTTAACTAACCAGTGAAATAATCATTCTGCTTTAAAAAGCATAATTTATAATATTTTAAGTTAAAATACTAGTAGGTATTCTGAGATAAGATAGTAGGTACAGAGCTACAGCTCCTTCACTTCATACTGAACAGAGACAAACCTTAAGTCTACTCTGAAAGAAAATGAAGCATAATAAGAAAAGCAGCAATGATGGTCCCTTGCGAGAAATCCCTGTAATTGCAGATTTGACAAATATTTGAGTAAAGGATTGAACTAACCATTCTAAATTAATATGTCAGTTTCATTCAGTGTCAAACAACTAAATTAAAGGTACGATTACTCAAAATTTCAGTCTATTCAAATAAGTATAACAGACCAACTGATGTGGTTAAGAGCAGAATTACTGCCTATGTCAACAGCCAAAACTATTAATCAAATTAAAAAAAAGATCCTATCTTCTTTAGATGTTTCTATGACATATTAGTTTTTATATCCTGTAATTTTCACCAAGGGTAAAATCTGACTCATTAACAGATTAGTTCGTAACTATAAGGAGACATGGGAGCACTAGCAACTGAGAAGTTGCCATTCAAAAACCAGCTTTAAAAGGAGCAGGAGAAAGAAGCTTTTGACTTTCAGCAACAGTAAGAAGTCCCCTCCTTTTTTGAAGTAAAAATTACCTAATGATCTTATATTCCTGAATGCTAAATGAAGTTACATTAAAAATTACTAAGTCCTTGCTCAAGGTAGAGAGAGAAACTATTTGCAACCTAAATTTATACCTTTTGAAGAAATTCCCTTATTTTGTCAATGTCTTTCCCTGCATAAATATGCCACAGAGCACCAGGTATTTCACTTGAGTCCTTCAATCGTTTTCTTAAAATGTCATCCAAATCTTCTTCCTCAAATTTCTTGAGTATTCCTGAAACATAGGAGAATATTTTCAAATTCGTCATTAAAAACCACCAGAAAGCCAAGTATCCTAGAATTGATCTATCAGAGCAGTACAGTGCCTGACTAGATCAGGACTCTTAAAGAGGAAGTAAACCCAGTTAAACTGTTACAGAACACAAAACACTGACCATGCGTAACAAGGGACAGAGTAACAGTAACTTTCCCAGATCATTTGTTTTCTGCAAACCAGGGAACAAGAGATTAAAAATTCAAGGGTTTCTAAATCAAACTTCACCAACTTTCTTCCTGTCCCAAGGGGGTGGTCGTAATAATGATTTGTACTCATACAGCATTTCCTAACTTACAAAAAAATTTCATGACCACTAATAACTACTTAGTAAGGTAGGCAAGGATCATAACCTCTATTTTACGGGTCAGAGGGGGCAGACAGAGGGAGAAGGAGAGAGAGAGAATCCAAAGCAGGCAAGCACCAGCTCAGCATGAAGCCCGGCTCAGGGCTCGATCTCATGACCCTGAAATCATGACCTGAGTGGAAACCAAGAGTTGTACGCTTAACTGACTGTGCCACTCAGGTGCCCCAACTACAGTGAACATTTTAAAGAAATGTTCTTTTGAGAGTAAAAGAAAGTTATTGCTTGCTACAAAGAACACATCAGATGTTTCCTAATTTGTAACAGTAAATTCTTTTTTATGTTTAAAGTTGGTTGCAAGGATTTCTTTATTCAGACATTGTTTACAATGTATGCAAGGCACTATCCTAGAATGTTGGGGATTAGAGTGAAACAAAGACCCAGTCAAGACCTAGCAGAGTAAAAGAGAGTATTAATAAATGTAGGCAAATACAAATACCACACAGTGTGGTAAATGCAATCATAGGAATACAAAAGGTATCCAAAGACTGGTTCAGTTCTCAAATCTTATGTGTTAACAAATTATAAATTGACAACCTCAGAATGATTCCTCAATTTTTTTTTCCTTTAAATTTTACTGCTTTTCAGGTGCCTGGCTGGCTCAGTTGGTTAAGCGTCTGTCTTCGGCTCAGGTCATGATCCCAGGGTCTTGGGATCGAGCCACGCATTGGGCTCCCTGCTCAGCGGGAAGCCTGCTTCTCCCTCTCCCACTCCCCTTGCTTGTGTTCCCTCTCTCCCTGTGTCTCTCTTTGTCAAATAAATAAATAAAATCTTTAAAAAATAATAAAGAATAATTAAAAAAAAAGAACAAATGCTATAGGGGTTGATTTGAACAAAGTGCAATGAGTCACAAAAGAGATAATTAACTCTGTGGCGTCACAGGCTTTGAAAAGATAAATAATCCAAACCACAAGTCACACATTTCTGTATTAGAGCTGGGACTACAACCCAAGTGTGCCTGAGTCTCAAATCCTTGGGAGTGGGGGAGGCAAAGAGTTTATCAGTTATAATCAAGTGTCAATTTAGGAAGCTGAGAAACAGTATAAAAATGAGTTTCTCGTTTTGGGGGAATTTAGGTTGTGTTTTATGGAAGCTGTCAAATACACAGGAAAGTAGAGTGAATACTGTAGGAACCCCCATGTCCTCAGCACCTAGTCACTAAGCTCAAGATACATTCTTGGCTCCAGATACAGAGCTGGTGAGGTACGCGGTGGTTGGGTCATGCATAGAACTTCACATAAAGTACGTGTAAACTAGAAAAGGTAAAGAAAAATTCCGAGTCGAGGAAAGCCTGGGATTCTGTGAAGTTAGTTACGAAGTAGGGGAGCAGAAGCCAAGGGCACTATGTGAAGAAGAGGCAGTCATTACCAGTGCTGTTTATTTCAGAGGGCAAGCAGTAATACAACCAGAAAGAAACCACTGAAACCACTTATCCAATCGTGAATGTTCGCGAGGGCCGCAGTAATAGTAATTTTAGTGAGGCAGCAGATTTAAGGCCAACTTGAAATGAGCTGAAATGTGAGTAAGAGTTGACAAAGAGCAAAGAATTTGTTATGAAGGCAGGAGCTATAGATGGTGGCAAGGAAATCTAGTTTTGAAGGTTTTCTTCTGAGAAAGAAGGAATAGTCTAGAGTGTACTTCTACTCTGAAGAAAATAACCAGCACAGAGGAAAAGTTAAAGACCTATTTACATAGAAGGGGATAGCAGATGGAACAAGGTTTCGGAAAGAAATCCAGAGGATGGAAATCTAAAACCTATACAATGGATAGAAAGGTTACATCTTAATGACTGAGCCACCCAGGTGCCCCAAAAGGTTACATCTACTTAGGAGAAAAGATCCCTTCTCTCTCTGATAGTAGAGGGGGGAAAAATGAAAAATGTTTGAGGCACAAACCAAATCTAATCAATCTCAGAACCCCAGGACCCACTTTCTATTCTCCAATAAAGTGTTATAAAGTAAGCTTAGCAGTTTGTTTTCACAAACAGAACAATTAAAGATAGAAAAAGAGCAAATAAAAATACTCATTTTTAAAATTAAAATTTCTAGGGGCGCCTGGGTGGCTCAGTCGTTAAGCATCTGCCTTCTGCTCAGGTCATGATCCCAGGGTCCTGGGTTCGAGCCCGGCATCGGGCTCCCTGCTCCGCGGGAAGCCTGCTTCTCCCTCTCCCACTCTCCCTGCTTGTGTTCCCTCTCACTCGGTCTCCCTCTCTCTGTCAAATAAATAAATAAAAGCTTAAAAAAAAAAAAATTCTATTATATTGAAAAAAGACAGGTAAATCAAGCACTCTTAAAGTAATAAAGATTAGAATATCCCTATATCCACTGCAATTCTTTCTGCAATCTTTGCTGTTTACTCAGAGGCTGACATTCCAGATAAGTCCTAGTGTGGTTATTCAATTTCATCCCCCAAACCACTATTCAAGTTTCTTTACCTGCTTTTGAGAGAATGCCATTTCCTTTTGCTATGCCAACATAGACTAGAATATTTACAACATCAGAAACTTCAACATGGAGATTTGTTGTTCCTATGTCATGATCTTTAGCAGCAGCTACACCTGTGTATAAAATAGAATTTTATTTGACTGAATACATATCCTAGATAGTCCCCCTAAAATCAGCTCTATGAGGAAAATTTGTTAATTGTAATTTGAGCTTTAGTTTCCTTGTTCCAAAGCCTGCTCCCCAAGAAATTTCCATAAAAAATAAAATTACTAGAAAATGTAAATATTTTACAAGGAATTAGCAAGTACTTAACTATATTGGCTATTAATATCTAATATACTATCTGATAGAAAAAAAAGATTTCAGTGGATTACTAAAAAATGGATTTAGTAGAGCCTAAAAATCACTAGACAATTTATCTTTGGACAGCAGTTAAAATTTCATATAATTCCAAGTTCACGGAAATGCAAATATATACCTACCATAGGCACTGCACAACCTGGGTCCTAGATCAGGGCGTACAAAAAATCCTGGCAAATGAGAGGCCAAATTGAATTTTCCTTCTGGATTACAATATTCTGGCAATGGTAGGCTTTTCAAAAGATCTTCGTATCTGAAGAATAACAACATTGACTTCTTTTGAATACAGATTAACATTCTTAGGTGCTTTCATATACAAAATTTTTAGGTTGTTCAAAACATAATACAACCTTTCCTTAAGGATTCTGACAAGTAACACTTTCCTTGACTTCATTCAGTTTAAATGAATGCCTAACACCAGGACAAGCACAGAACAGAAGTGACACTGACTAAAACTACAATTCTGTTTCTCTAATCATAGCAGATTAAAAGCATAAAGAGAAGGGAGGTCCTAAACAGGACCCCACATCCTTTGATATTAGCATTCTTTCCTTTACTTCCCTAACATAAAGACTTTATCCTACTGAGAATACAGAGACTGGGTTTTGTTCTTAATTTATTTTTAATTGGCAAGGAAAATGCCTGAAGGTTAAATATGTAGTTCCTTATCCTACTTCTGGGGATAATCTCAGCTCAAATTAAAAAACCCAAGCATTAAAATAACACGTTTTAAAAATATATACCTTGCTGGCATCATAGTCTTGAAGTCTTCTCCTGAAGGGCAATCTTTCAATTTTAAAACAACTGTTTCTCCACTTTTCGTTTTTTGTCGTTCTATAAAGAATGCAGTTCATTAGTAAAAGGTATTTTTTGCCTTTTAATTTTTAGTAATGTTTGGAGAAGAAGGAAGAAATGTAAAACGAATGATGATTATTGTATAGGAAGTATTTAATGAATGCTTGCTTATTGAGTTTAATTTCTTATGTACTTACATAGTACTAGGACTTTTATTCCTTATGTATTTAGGTATTTGTAATACTGCAAAAATATTCTTTAAAAATCTGTTTACAATTGTTATTGAAACTAGTCTTAACATTTTTATTTTTAATTTTCTAAGTGTTTTACATAACATATAATTCTCAGAGGTTTATGGGGTTGCTAAAAATATTCCCTATATGATATAAGGAAACATAGTTTAAATAACTTATTTATGGTCAAAGGAAACTAGGGGTGGAACAAAGGAATAAGACCCTTGTTTCCAAGTATTTGTCTCTTCTTTATTAGCTAAAGTAATATAGAAGTTTCAAAGATTAAAAATCTGTTAAGTCATATTTGCAATTTATAATTTTGGGGGGATATATTTCAGAAAACAGTAAAACAAACAAAAAACAACATACTTGAAACTTCTTCAAAACCATCCCAGAATTCCTTAACATTGGCATTTGAAATAATGCTGTCTTTGCAGTTCAGGAGATCAGCTTGGTGGTCTCCAAAATCAAGACTAATTGACTCCGCCTTCCACAAGCTAATGTTCATTTTCTTATGCACACCAGAAACCACTGCAGGCTTATAAATAAATAAATAGACAGATTGATAAGTTAAAAGGTATATGGACAAGCACACGAATTTTCCAAAATTCGATTTTATACACATATACAACAAACAGATAACATGTTAAATTTTAGGACTAATGACAAATTGTGAAAATAAAAGGGACTACTGAAAATAGTCCCTGACCTGAAAAGATGGACATAATATACTGTCAAAGACAGTAAGAGAGAATGCCATGTAGAACAGATAGCCATTTTTTAAAATTAAAGTTAACATGTAGTACATTTTCAGGAAAGAAGTCTTAAAGGACTAGATTAAAAATTTCAGTTCTAGGTAGTATAAATATGGATTTTTGGCTGCTTTATTTATAGACTAATTTTTGAAGCTAGAACATAACCTACTTACGTATCTATTATGTGTGATAGCTATAATAAGATTTTAACGGAACACATATAGTCCTTGAGATTAAAACATAATTTGTATCATTTAAAACACATACACATGTTCTTTACCTCCATAAGGATCATGATAAATAAAAATATTAAACCACCAGGCAAAATATTAAATTTCGAGCTTAATGGCTGACTCCCTGAAAGTAAATCTCTCCTTTGAAATCATATGAATTTGAATTCCCTCAAGGCTATCTAACCCAAAACTAACAATTGAAGATTTAAAGCTTCTAGAACTCCAATGCTGATGTAAAAAAAACCTCTACAACAATCTGATATACTATCCCCAAGGTTTTGGGTTTTTTAAATTCCTTTATTATAAAAGAAGCAAATGTCTGGGATATAGAGAACAAAGAAAGTTGTGACTCTCTTGTAAAATACACTATTTATTAAGTCATCTTAAACTTCATTAAGATAATTACATTTCAGGAACCACAGAGCAGAATAACCTCTAGCTAGGGTTCTTATCACAAAAGATATCTCAAAAGAAAAGAAAAACAACAAAAATCATCTTAAATCTGGTTAACTACTTACTTGGGGGACCACATTAAACTTCCCTTCAACAGGCTAATAATATATCCAACTATAAAAAATAGGTTCAGCTGTTAATTAACTATTGTTGGCAATTCGGATATTAATTCCCAGCCCATACTGTGGCTAACCAATAATACTCCTATCCAGCCCTATGCCACGCTTTCTAATGGTAGTCATATTGTCAAAACAATGAGGGGCAAATTAGCTAGTATATTAGAATATTCTCAAGCAGGGCGCCTGGGTGGCTCAGTTGGTTGAGCGACTGCCTTCGGCTCAGGTCATGATCCTGGAGTCCCGGGGATCGAGTCCCGCATCGGGCTCCCTGCTCGGCAGGGAGTCTGCTTCTCCCTCTCCCACGCCCCCTTTGTGTTCCCTCTCTCGCTGTCTTTCTCTGTCAAATAAATAAATAAAATCTTTAAAAAAAAAAAAAAAGAATATTCTCAAGCAGAATTCTTAGGCTACCATCATCATCATCTTCGCAAAATACTGGAAACCTTCCTATTTTGATTCCTTGCCTACAGCCTTATTTTCCTCTAATTCAACTCCAATCTGCTTTGCTGTCAGTTATTTTAATATGTCAATCTGATTACTTTGACTCATCAATTAAAACTATCATCTACAGGATAAAATTCAAACTCCTTAGTGTAATAATCAAAGGCCCTTCATAATCATAACCCTAACTACCATTTCTCACCATTCTCCCACAGAACTCTTTTATCTATGTTCCAAACAAAACTACTTAACAGTACCCCAAGCACCCGATGCTCTTGTTTATTTCCAACCTCTTGTTCACATCTAGAAAAATTTCACTTAACCCCTGAGGCATCAATTCAGACTAGCATTTCTGAATTAGTACTCTAGCCTAGTCATTCCCTTTTTTGGGTTTTTACAGCACTTTAACAAAGTTCTTAGAATATTTAACATACTTATTAAAATATTTACTTGACAGCTCAAGCACATACCAAATCAAGTGGTCTAAATTATGACCCGCCAATGGCATCAGGGCTTCAAGGGGAGCCAAAGAGAAAACAAAGGAAAAAACAACAACAACAAAAAGGAAATAAAAAGCTAAATATTGTGTATGTGTGATACATGGGTATGAATTTTTTCTGGGGAGAAAGGAATGAAGTTTTCTTCACATCGTGAAAAGGATTAGTGACCTAAAAGATTAATAAGAACCACTAGCACTAAAGTTTACTCATCTTACTTATTTTTATATCTTTAATGGCCAGCACAAAGACTAGATTTTATTAGCAGCTCAATAACTATCTGTTCAATGAAGAAAGTAAAATAAAATTGCAAACGATGTATTCCAGAAAGCAAGAAAAAAACAACATAATACTAAATCATGCAAATTCTTAATTTTGTTCACAATTTCTGCATTAATGTAATAAACTGCCCTCTGAAATGTGTCTCAAACATTCTATGAAAACTCTGGTCAAAGAGAGTATCACTTTCATCATTGAACAGAATGAAATAATGTCATTCAAGATCTGATGAACTAATGTATAAAAAAATGTTCTATGGATGAACATTAAAGGCAAAAAAACATCTACATAACTTTTGGTTAGTCTGAGGCAAATGCTTCTGTAGATATGAATCTGTTAACTGTACTAAGATGCAAATGTAAAAAAAGGAAGTACCAAATTTTATAAATATATGGCTTTATTAAGTCTGTTGACTGATAGCTAAAAAATATAACATCAATCAGTGCTTCCCCTTTAATTCATATAAATCTGACCAAAAAATAAGAATTCAGAAACAGTAATTCTGTTAACCTTTTTGTTTTTGATCTCTTACTTCCAAATGTGTTAAGTACTATCTTTCCCCTTTCTTCCTATCCAACCAGTTTCAGTTTCACTAATTAGCTTAAAATACTCACTTGTCCATGTTTCCAACACTCTTTGAAAAGCTTCCAATTATTAATATTTTTATAATCCTTAAGCCACAGAATATGCTGCTCACAGATCCAAGAATGTGGTATATCACTGTACAATTTATTGTTTTCCTCCATGGGTGATTTTCTGCTCTCTTTGGGTTCTTCTTTCAGCTCTGGTTTTACATTTATTTTAGAGGCTTTAGTTGGTGGAATTTTGTTTTCAACAACTGAAGCAATTATGTCATCAAGAATGTTTGGCATAGTCCTTCCACTTTTACCACTCTATTAGGGAAAAAGTTATATATTAAGAGGAAATGTATACATCTTTAAACTTTCACTCTGGTTTACTCCTAACATAGCAAACAACCAACACAAACATTTTATGTGCCTTCAAGAATATGTAATCATGTCAGTGAATATGCATCTATAGTCCCTACGCTGTTCCTAACAGATATGAACCAGAGTTTGGTGGTCTTCTATGTGAGAAACTACCAGGTCCCCAGAAACTGTAAGTGTGGCCCTTTGTATTATTTTAGGACTAGCGCAGAGGAGATAGATGGGTGGAATCTCCCATATACTTTTAAAGATCACTAAAAATTTGTGCCTACCTATACAATTATTGTTTTTTCATTTTCTTCTGGTGCATAATTAAAACAAAAACTGATTACTAAATATTTTTAGTAACAAAACATTAACCATGTGATTTATTTCCCCTACAAGATATGTTGTTTTCAAATTCTGAAGGAGACTCTTAGGGCTCTTCTGGCATTAAATGCCCCCCCCCCAACCTTTTTCACCTGGGGGGAAAAACCCAAATCTCCAGCTTTTAAGCTATGAGATTTATACTGCAATTGGGAGCATGCCTAGTAATAAGTGTCTTTTATTTCATTTGCATCTATTTCTTGTGTGGTTCACAGCCAAATCCAAATTTAAGGTCCATATGAAAACCAAAAATCTGGCATCTTACTCACTGGGGTTCCCATCGAATACACTGGGGCAAAGGCAATGCCAGCGTCTGTAGAACCCACACGGAGCTTGCCAGCAGTTGTGGTCAGCAAATCTCGTAAAGTTGAGCCCTGTTCATTATTCTGGGACACAGGAGGTGATGTTCTGCTATTTGGAGAATCAGGGTTGTCTTGTTCTCTTTCTTCTTTAATTTGCTTTTCAAGGGCAAATTCTTTGTTTTCTGAAATATAACATTTACAAAATTCAAATAAAATTAAGCATGCTGCTAAAGTACAGAAAAAACTGGGACCCTACATTTGATAGTGAGAGGTAAAAAGTGTAGCACTAGTGATTTATTCACCTGAACACACCCAGAGGATGGGTTAGATCCTTCAAAATGGAGTCAAACAGTTTGAATATGAAAAGGCCTTCCTCAATATCTTACACATGTAGCTGAGTTTGCACCTGTCACAAATGAAAAATGCTACAGCTAAGACAGGGAGAAAGTATAGTTTAAATTACAAATCTACTGCCCTGGTGGCTTTAATGATATGCTCATCCACAAATGATTCTCTAACTGATTTTGATACAATCATGGGAAGGTGAGTTCCTAACAACAGAAAACAAATGTTTTCCTGAATCTAAACCATTCATAATGCAAGCAAAGGACAAATGTAAATTGTAATAAGTGAATATTACATATTAATGTAGATTGTCAGTTATATTATGGTCCTCTATTATACACTTAATTATATTCACCTTTTTTTTCCTCTCTGGACTTCTGTTCTGCAAGATCTGCTAACCAGTGCAGTGGTGACTGGGATTCTGGAGGAGTTAACTTGCTGTCTGTGCTTACGTCACTCCCTGGGCTGCTGTTGCCATTACTCTCAGACTTCTGAGGGTTATTTTGCTGCTGAGACTCAGGCATGCACAGAGAAATTTTATTACTGTGATTAAGAACATTCTGTAAAACCTGTAAGGGTAGAACAATTAAACTTTTAAAATACTGCTTTTTCAATTATTCAGAGTTAAAAGTAGTAGTTATATTTATACAGTAACAAAGAAAACATAAGTTTACAAAACACAAGTCCTAAATTGGATTTCAAATATCAAAGCTGATTAATTTAACCATGCGTTTCATTTGAATAATTAGAAAGTTGTACTCACTTGAGATACGCCATTCATTGCAGGAAAATTTCCAACTTGTATATTCTGTTTGTTAGTGCAATGACAATGGGATTTAATACCATATTTTTCTCTAAGAGCATGCATCGCATCTAGAAGATCTGTCAAAACTACAAAAAATAATAGTGGTTAATAAAAGGATTGCCCCTAGTTGTTAAGATCATAAAATTTTTCCTGTTTATCTTGTGCAGGTTTTCTTGTGTTCTTTCACTTTTCTTCCCGTTTTTTTTTCCATCTCTTCTATCTATTTCAGGTTTGATCATTCAGCCAAGTTCATGTTCTCTATTTTCTCTCTTACCTCTACTATTAAAAATTCAGTATGCTCAAAAAGGGGAGAATATCATAAATCTAATAAGCATTTTCATTACACTCTAGTTTTCCCTCTCTAAAATGGTTCCTCTGGCTTTCTTCATCATTGGGGCTGGGCTTACCTTGCTAGCTTTATTACACAGAAGATTCTAAGAACTGAACAAAAACAATTCAAGATTAGAAAAACCTTACCTCTCCATTCCATTATACCCCTACATAATCCTAAATAATCTAGAGCAAGCAAGAGTTATTACACTACTAAGTAAATAATTTGCATTTATACTTACCAGAACCGGGTATAATTTGAGTTGGCATTAAATGTTTGTGATCATGAGGCTGTCCCTTCACACACTTCATCCAAGCATACAGTTCTTTATCTGTATGATTACAACATATTTATTTTTATATCTGTCATGGTTTTATAATTATAAAATTGGTGGTTTGTATAAAAAGAGCTTAACAGGGGCGCCTGGGTGGCTCAGTCATTGGGCAACTGCCTTCGGCTCAGGTCATGATCCCAGGGTCCTGGGATCGAGCCCCGCATCGGGCTCTGGAGCCTGCTTTTCCCCCTCCCACTCCCCCTGCTCGTGTTCCCTCTCTCGATGTGTGTCTCTCTCTGTCAAAAAAATACATAAAATCTTATTTATTTGACAGACAGAGAAAGCACAAGCAGGGGGAGCAGCAGGCAGAGGGAGAAGCAACAGCGCCCCCCCCACCCCCGAGCAGAGAGCCTGATGTGGGGTTCAATCCTAAGACCCTGAGACCATGACCTGAGCCGAAGGCAGATGCTTAATCAACTGAGCCACCCAGGTGTCCCAAAAGCTTCACAATTATATAAAATGTCAATGGTAGGCTTCAAATGTTCGGTTTTTTAAAAATAAGACAGTTCCATCATTCTGATAACTATAAAAACAAGGTACAAAATTGATATGTTATTTAGCCTTTTCTAAAATTACCATTATTTATTGTCATTAATGTATTTGTTACCTCTATCTTCCTTATTTGATTTTAGCTTCTCTGTCGCTCATCCCCTATTATCTCTTCACTATTTTCTGTGTCCAACAGGGCTGTCGCCTGATCTTAGCACATCAGAAACTGACACAAATTTGAGGCTACTGCTCTTTTCCTTTTATGCTTTAAAGACATGTAGAGGAACTGCCATGGGATGTCAAAAAGACATTTTGACATGGGATGACAAAAAGCTATTTTATACAAAATATTTGTTATTAGTGCCTTCAAACAAGGCTCCATACCTGGAGTTGTAAACATATTAAGGCATAGCATGAGGCAAATAATACACAGGAAAAATATTACCTTGATCTCAAGGATATCTTTTGCTATAAATTTGATGACACAGATAGCTACTTACGTTGTAGCTGTTAATAGATGCAATAAATATCAGAAAGCTCATTTTATTCAGCATAGAAAATCTACAACTATTATTTCATGAAAAGCTGCAGACTAAATAAAATTCAAATCCAGTCTAAAGTGTCTAAAACTGGTTTTCTTTAAAAGCTTTCCAACTAGGGGTGCCTGGGTGGCTCAGTCGGTTAAGAGTTGGCCTTCGGCTCAGGTCATGATCCCAGAGTCCTGGGATCCAGTCCTGTATCTGGCTCCCTGCTCAACCGGGAGTCTGCTTCTCCCTCTCCCACTGCCCCTCCCCCTGTTTGTGCTCTCTCGCTCTCTCAAATAAAATCTTTAAAAAACAAAACAAAACAAAAAAACCAACTTTCCCCTCCAGAGCCTACACAGTAACCTGTAAATGTTTTCGAACTGCTTATATTTTAGACACTTATGCTAATTGCCACTATATAAAGCAACAACCTATAAATGATTTTATTACAATATTTAACAGTGAAATAGATATATAGATACAGAATACAACTTAAGGCATATAGGTTATACTAAAAAAAAGATACAGTGACTGACAGACTATGCTTTTAAAAATTAATACTACTATGAATATCAATAGCAACATAACTATTTAGGTTTATTATACATACCTTATCTTATTCAAAAAGTGCTACATACTTATATATATGCATACAATATAGCAAAATGTGATAAATTAATTTTTTAATTAGGCAAAGGGAAAACAAAAGTAATATGGAGCCAGGAAAAAGGAATATAAAATGCATGTGATGAACAGTGCAGCCAATCCTATTAACAGAAAATATCCAAATGTATTTTTATAATTTTGAAGATAGTAAATGCCTAAAATGCATCCCTTTCTTTAAAAAAATATTTATGTATTTATTTTACGGTGTGTGTGGTGGGGGGAAGCATGCATGCACGCATGTACACTGGAGCGACAGAGGGAGAGAAAGTTCCAAGCCGATTCTGCAGACTGCAGGGGCCAAGTGGGGCTGGATCTCACAACCCATGAGATCATAACCTGAGCCGAAACCAAGTCGGATTCGGATACTTAACTGACTGCACCACCCAGGAGCCCCTAGAATGCATTCCTTACTACAGTTTCACATTTTACTCATATTTCCTATCTTTTGCATATTTCAGAACACACAGCCATGATGTTTGGAAATATGTCCCACTACCGGGGTCTTTTTGGTTAAGTGCTCAGTGTCTAAGAAAAAGAGTTAGAGGGGCGCCTGGGTGGCTCAGATGGTTAAGCGTCTGCCTTCGGCTCAGGTCATGGTCCCAGGGTCCTGGGATCGAGTCCCGCATCGGGCTCCCTGCTCAGCGGGAAGCCTGCTTCTCCCTCTGCCTCTGCTTCTCTCTCTCTCTGACTCTCATGAATAAATAAAACATTAAAAAAAAAAAAAAAAGAGTTAGAAAGGCTTTCGTAACCTTACCAGTGGAAAAGATACTGATGGCTAACTCATAATTTATCTATCTGATATACAATTCTGAAAAAGAGTTACCTGGATATGAAAATGACATGCATCATTTTTAGACATTAAACAGTTTCTATCACTAAACATGATTTTACTTCTAATACTTCCACAATTTGAATCCTCTCATTTCATGATGACTTTATCCCAAACAAATTACTGAAAAATTTCAGGTTACCAGTATTAGGAAGCTACTTCCAAATTTGCCTTGGATAAACTTTTTCTAAAAACACTTTTAGCATGAGAAAAGGTGAATTTAGTTACTTCCTTTTTACATTTTATATTATCTCCAACTGTACTAACATGCAGAACACCTGTTTTTGTGCCATTTTTATCTAGAAATTAGAAATAACAGCTTCAGAGACTACTTTCATATGTAATAAAGACTTTTTTCTCAAAGAACTAGGGAATAAATGATACTGATGGAAGCATACTCTTGAACGTTTTGATTTGAACTTTATGGTCTTAAGGACAGAGAACAAACTGAGGGTTGATGGAGGAAGGAGGGTAGGGGATGGGCTAGATGGGTAATGGATATTAAGGAGGGCCCTTGTTGTGATGATCACCGGGTGTTTTATGTAAGTGATGAACCACTGAATTCTACTCCGGAAACCAATATTGGTTATACGGTTAACTATGTTAACTAACTAGCATTTAAATAAAAATTTGAAGGAAAAAAAAAGAACTTTATGGACCAATTATTTCGAAAAATCAGTTCACATGGTTTTAATGAAATTTAAATGACTCATGTGCATGACCATGTAATTAACAGGTTCTAGAATGCACTTCGGGCTCCTAAAGCTGGAATCTGAAAGTAGCAAAGCCTATCCTTAACTGGGCTACATTAAAGAACTACCTGCTTGACGGGTGCCTGGGTGGCTCAGTCAGTTAAATGTCTGACGCTTGATTTCGTCTCAGGATCATGGGATGGAGCCCCATGTCAGGCTCCATGCTCAGCAAGGAGTCTACTTGAGGCTTCTCCCTCTGCCCTACCCCCACCCCGCTCATTCTTTCTAAAATAAATAAATAAATCTTAAAAACAACACAACGACCTGCTTGAAATGAGAGGGTGGATCTTTCTAATGAGGATAAAAGGATGTAGATGCAGTTTTTATTCTAGAAAATCTGGCCATTAATAAACTTCACAAAACTTCTTTAATGTAATATATTCAAAATAAAGGAAAGCAGGGGAAAAATAAAAAACCCTCACACACATATCATTTTCTAGATGAATGACCCTAAAGAAAATGAACATTATATAAATTTCAATTTATATAGAGTTATAAACCAACCTCTAGAACTCTTCCTTTCCTTTGCCTTGTAACAATCTAAGCAGACCACAAATCCACATTTTTGGCAGACCCAATGAATGTTAAACAATGTTGCTTCACATGCATCACACATTTCCCGCACTCCTCTCACTGCTCTTTTCCAGGCAATTTTGGCTGAAATACAGAAAAATAAAAATTTAAAGGCAAACATGCTCTTTTCCACACAATTTTTGCTGAAATACACAAAAACAAAAATTTAAAGGCAAACCAAGAACTTCAAAGGATGTATTAACTAAAGATCAACCGATTTCTTGAATTAGTAATTCTCTTCAGAAGATTTACATCTAATGGAGTTTTTCAACCTTAGCACTTTTAAGATTTTTGACTGAATAATTCTCTGTTGTGAGGGACTATTCTGTGCAATGTAGAATATTTAGGGTCATCTGTGACCTCCACCCATTAGATGCTAGTACTCTATCACCTCCCCCCAGCATTGCAGTTATACAACCAAAATTGTCTCCAGCCATTGTTACACATCCCTTGAGGGACAAACCACTGATTTAAGAGAAAGGGAGGAAAAGAAGCTAACATACTAACATTTAGAGTACTTAATGTTAGGTGCTTTACATATGTAAATATAATTACTTTCTAAACAAAGCTATGAGAGTTATTCCACTTTACAGTCATACAGTTAAAAGCAAGTAGTAAATCTGAGATTCAAAAATACAAATCCATCTAACTCTAAAGACTATGATGAACCACACCAGATTAAAAACTTAAATAATTGGTATGGACTATGTCTTTCTCAGGCAAAGGCTGAAATTTCCCCATTTCATTTCTGAAATATCCCTATGACGCTAACTGTATGTCATAATGGTAGAAACTACATAATGTTATTGTGAGTTCATGACCTGATAATCCATTCATTACAACCTCAGTTGGAAAATATGTTACCTTAAGTACGTATAGGTGCATCTGTACATAAAAAAGTGTCATCAAAATTAAATATCAATGAGACCAGGTAAAATTCAGGGACTTAATCCCATTAAGTATACTTGAAAGAGAAATTCTTAAAATGAAATGTGTACATTTGTATATTTAACTTCCTTACCATCCTTTTTCACCCAGGACAAAGCTGTTTTTTCCGATGTTACTAACTGACAGAACTTATCACCTATTATATCCAAGATGTATTTTGAAGTTTCTACATCTAGTTCATCATCATCATAATTTTCATGTGTCCATAAGCTCATAGCTTCATCATCATATTGGTCAGGAGAAGAAAAACCATCTATTCTAACCACTCCATTTTTACTAAATGACAATCTGAAATATTAAAACATAAAAGGATTAGATACCTAGACAGAAGTCCAGTTTTATAAAGTTGTAAATTTATAATTAATTTACATTTTTATATTATGAACACATAAATATGTTAAAAAATAAGAAAATAGGTTAGTCCTTCATATACACACATACTTTAATTATTAATTAAATTTAACAAATTTAAATGACTCCCATAGTGTTACACAAATGGCAATGATAAGCAGCACCAATTTTAGGTTGTTTCAAGAAATAAGATTTTTTCAATCAAATGAAAACTATAATCCAAGTGTTTGATGAGGACAAGAGTTAAAATGCTGGCCAAATGCTGCCTAGAGTAATGCTGTTATTTTACACATAACCTAAATCAAGAACCTCTTAAGTGGAAAATGCCCTAAATTGAGGTGCCTGGGTGGCTCAGTTGGTTTAGCGTCCGACTTTTGATTTCGGCTCACGTCATGATCTCAAGGTCCTGAGATCAAACCCCACACTGGGTTCTTGCTGGGTGAGGAGTCTGCTTAAGATTCTTTCTCCCTATGCTTCTTCCTCTGTACCCCCTCTCCCTCTAAATAAATACATACATAAATGGAAAGAAACTGCCTTAAATCACCTCAAGATTTTCACTGGATTAAAAAAAATGCCAAGTACAGATACATTGTTTTCATTAATTAAAATGACTATTTATGACTTAGAGGAACAAGGATGAAATTCTCAAGTTTATTAGGAACCCAATTATGTGTGCTTAGCTCCTCTCAGCTTCTGACATCCAATTCATGTAACTACTCAATTTAGAAAATTTTAGGGTAAATGGAAGGCAACATTGCCATTCTTTTCTTTGTTGGCGGTTATTTTTCAGTTATCATAGTACTTACCCTTTTTACTCTCAATCAGGGGATATCAGCAGTTCATTACAATTCATTCTCTATTTTTCCGATGGAAACCAAAAACATTTCCTTTTACCACCCCCTTTTCTCATACTTTTATTACCTAAACCTTTTCTTCTTTTTTTAAACCAGATTTCTCCCTTTGTTATAGTCCATCATCTTACTTCAGCTTTGTGCTATTATCTCTATCTGAACATCTTTCCTTCAAACCTGCTTTCCCCCCCTTTTTTCTTGAGAAAGGGATGGGGGAGGGGTGAGGGAGAAGGAGAGAGAGAATCTTAAGCAGACTCCATGCCCAGCAGAGAGCTGACACGGGGCTCCATCTCATGACCCGAGATCATGATCTGAGCTGAAATCAAGAAACCAATGACTGGGCCACGCAGGCACTCCAACCAACTTTCCTTTTGATTTCTTGTTCATCTTTTCTGCAATTCCATGTGTACAACCTTTTACATCTATTCTTTAAAGTTGTCTGTCCTTTGGGGATTATTGGTTAAAAAGCCCCTGAAGTAAAAATAAGAAACAGAACCTGTTCTGTTCCTACCAATACATTTCTTGGGGTCTCTACTAGGCCACGAGCATAGGTATATTTACCAGAGCAAAGTGTCTCCTAATCTCTTAGGAAGATGATGGTGATGATTAGGAAAATAACAAGCTAACATTAATAAAATCATTCATATGTGCTTGGTACTAAAGTAAGGACTTTGTGTACTTTATCTCATTTAATCATGAAATCTCTCTGCAGTAGGTACCACTATCATTAGTATGCATATGAAACAGGCTTAGCTGTAATAAAGTCATACAGGAACCAAGAGAAAGAGCTAAAACTCAGGAATGAATGATTCTACAACCTGAGACATTAACTATTAGTCTCTACTGGCCGGGTCAGCCAGCTATTCTTTTTGTTGAACTCTTTTTTTTTTTTTTAATATTTTTATTTATTTATTTGATAGAGAGAGACACAGTGAGAGAGGGAACACAAACAGGGAGAGTGGGAGAGGGAGAAGCAGGCTTCCCGCGGAGCAGGAAGCCCGATGCAGGGCTCGATCCCAGGACCCTGGGATCATGACCTGAGCCGAAGGCAGATGCTTAACCGACTGAGCCACCCAGGTGCCCCTTTTTGTTGAACTCTTAAAAGTCTATATATGATTTTAGTACTGAAGAATTATTTAGTAATGTTAATATTACAGTAGTATGTAGGATAATAACAACTACAAGTTGTTTTTATACTTACTACAAAACCTGTGAAATGTGACATGACATGGTACTGACATCCTTTTTCTCATAACTCATATTTTCATAGCTACATGTTTAACAAAAGTATGGGTAGTCCATTGTAATGCAATGACTTTAGTTTAATGCCTAGATTGTTTACCTACATTTATAGACTATTTGTGATTTCTAGCTAATATACAGATATAAATCCAACACTGTTTTGGTCAAAGTACATAAACTTTAAAAAATTCTTAAATCAAACAAATTGCTGTTTCCTATTATTTTCTAGAAAAAATAATAACATTTTTCATTAAGGATGAGTAAATCTCTCAGGAGAGAAAGGCCATATTAACACAAGTAACAATATGAATTATGAATTTAGTCCCATAGTTAGCTATTATTAAATTTACCACAAAAAAAGTTTAATACTCTTTTATAATGTTTCAGAAATAGGGAAGCTCAAAGGACTCATTTCCACCTCTGTAAGGGACCCTCAGAATGGTAGTATAATTTCCAATATCCAATAAACATACTTTTCCCCAATTAGGTATTTTCACTTACCGTCTAAAGTAGTAAAACCTACAAAACACTGGTGAATGAGTTGGTTCTTCTCCTTTTTTACTCCGAATAAGTCTACATTCCCGGCACTTTTGCAAATTAGGCCCTATCTCACAGCAGGAGTCATCCTGTAAAAAGGATTCCCCCGTTTGCTTCAGCTTCTTGACTTTACGCCAATCTTTTAATACTGAACGAGGGATGCCAGCTGTAAAACCAGTAGGAAAGTATTAGCAAGATTACAACTTTTTAAAAAAGTACATACACTCCTTGAGATAAAATTCAAGACAAGTACACAATTGTCACAATATATTAAGACTGTAAAAAAGAAGCAAAGACATTATAGTTCTAGGTCCTCATTAATAACAAAAAATCCACAGCAGCATTTCTATTTACTCACTTTCTATTAATCAAATGAACTCTTATGTCAGTATACTGGAAACGCAGAGCTGAGTACATCTTCCAGCTCACTGAAATCTTTATATATTAAATATTCGTATTTGTAATAATAGCAAACACAGGAATCATTCATTTTCTATGTGAATCTATAGCTAAAAATATAGCCCTTCTACACAGGAATTTGGTATATGTAGGAGAAAGTTCTTTCAAGATTCACCCGAAGAACTGAATACCAAAAGTTAATACTTTTAGAAACTACAGGTTAATTCAAACACACTGGTATTGTTTTGAAATATTTAATCTGATTCTCCAAGGTAAGTGTGTCTCATTAAGACAAGCTAAGTGGTAATTTTATAATACCAACATTTGAGAGAAGAGGGATAAGCTATTTCTCTTAGTATCTTTCCCTCAGGATGATGCCCTCCATTTGGTTTAATTTACTGTATGGAACAGTACCTTTTAGAAAATAAAAGGGTTTGAAGAAAATAAAAAAGCCAGTATTAACTTGACTTTTTGACGGTAGAAAGAAAAGCATCAGAGAAGTCTGAAGAAAAAAAAACCCTCAAATGACTAACATTTGAAGAAAATAAATTATTTACTTATACTTTACATCATTGCTCCATCATGTTTATTAACTTGAACTTAGTTGTTATAATAACACTGGCTCAAGTAATTACTCATCTACAGTGCAGATTAAAAAATTAAAAGCATGTTTATTTAAAAACAACCTATGTTGGGTCAAGCAAATATCAAACTCTTAAAAGTATACTTACAATGTATCTGTATGTCAGGTATGAGATTTACATAATTTGCTATTTCTATCATGTTAAAAGATATTTCCTACCCTGTGTTTTCAATCACTCAGGCGTGATGGAGAAGAGGCAGTACAACTATTCTCCTGAGACTATATATTTCTTGAAGAAACATGCAGCAAACCTCTAAGAGCTCCCACTATCACTTACCTGCTGATAGTGTAAGTAGTACAATGACAGCAAGATAACGTATTTTAACATAGGAAGTATTGTGTTTAAGCTTCAGAATGGCCCATTTAAAATCTGCTTCCAGTTATTAAGACCTTTTAGGATTGCTGCCTGGTTCTTTACAATGACATGTTTCCCCCTCTTCTATTTCTAACTTCGGGCAAGCCATTTGGCTTAATCCACTAAAGAAAGACATATTAAGTGCACACAAACCACTTCCGGAATAAAATGTTTCCAGAAGCCTTGTATAAAGGGTTTTAATTCTCCTCCATTGCATATAAGACAGATTTCCCCTATAGAAGTATAAAAAATTCAGAGCTTTTAGAAGTCAGAATGAACAACAAAAATGGTACACCGCTCATATATTTTTACTTGGCACACTTGCTTCCAATCATTTATTTACTTTTTTATTTATTACACTTAGAATAAACTAAATTCAATCTATTTTGACTAGAAAACAACTATTAACCAATATGCTTTTACATTCCAGGTAATGCAACAGTTCAAAGAGTATGGATAACCATACCACTGTGAACCATTTAAACAGTATTAGAATAAAGAACCAGACATTTCAAAGCAAATCTCAATTCTGTGACACAAAACAGACACTTAGAGCTGTTTTTTAAATTTAAATGAATGCATAAATTACAAAGACTTGGCCCAGGTCATATAGACAGTTTTTGGTATTATAATTTTTGCTTCTAAATTAGGCCACACATGATGGTAACTAACTCCTTTTATTAATATTACTATAATAGTATTTGTATAATAAAATAACTTTATCTTTCAATTCTATATATCTAATTTATTGGCAACATCTAAAATCTAAACTTTGAGAGTAAGGTATTTAGTCAACAAAAAATACCTAGTATTTCTCTTACCATCAGAATATTTTCAACCTTAGTTCTCAATTTATTAGCAAATCCCCAAACAGCTGCTCTAGCCAACAGAAAACTAGGGAGGAAGAAAACAGGAAACAAATACATGCTAACCTTTAATCTCTGATATGCCATCACCTATAAAAATATTTTTTGAGATATAGAAATTAACTGATTATAGTAAAACCACTGTTTTTGTTTATCACAGGACTTAGAAGTTGGATAGGCAATTTCAGTTTATAAAATAAAATTATGTAAGAATTTAGTCACAGAAAAATAGCCAACTTTTAATTATCGTTATGAAAAGACAACAGATATGAAGACATTCCAAAACAGATAAAATCTATTGTACCTGGCTTTAGAATGTACTAAGAAACACAAGTTTCTTTATAGCATTATATGTATATAATTAACACATGTCTTATAGTGTATGTAATCACATTATATTCTCTAAGTATAAACTTAACTTACTCTTTTTGACTATGAGCAAGGACAACCCCAATGAGCATTAAAAAAATAAAGGTCATATTTAATCCACGAGATAGATAATCCACTCAAAGTTTGGAAGCTAGATTCATAAACTCCCAACTTAGAGAACTTTTCTAGATAGCCAGAACAAAGCCTAGACAACTCTAGCCATAATTAACAGATGACAATTAACAGTCACTTATTACTATTTTGGACTTGGGATTAGATGGGGCTTAGAATACCCTCTCTGAGGTTAACTGTTAGCTTCTAAGGGGGGGCGGGGGAAGAGATTTAACCAGGCGTCACAACTTGGAGGGAAAGTATTGATTTCAGTCTTTGTCTTCAAATTCTTACTTGGGAACATGTACATTTGGTCTCAAAATAAATAGAATATGTACTTCATTAAAAGTTAATTTTATAAATTTAACTTCACAAGAGCTAAGTGTTAAAAGCTGGAAGATTCCTATCTCCATTTTCTGTAAATTTAACTCAAGTATTTGTATACCCAACACCAAAGGAAATGTTATGTGAAACAGAAAAGAAAACAATTACTGACCACACTAAGGCTCTTAAGAATTCACTGGGGAAGTAGAACACACAAGAAAAAAACAACACTGTACATAATCCAATACTCAAATAAATGGCATGTATTCAGTATCCTCAGATGTCAATCTCCCTCTCTTTCTTCTGACTATATTTGCATTTCAGTCTGTCAGCCTGTCTCTAGTTGACCTTGTTTTCCTTCGGTCTTTCACTTTCTGACTGTCCTTTTCTATGATTCCATCCTCCTGTTTTTCTCTCCTTCACCTTGCCTCTGGTTTCCACACAGGCATGTGAAAAAACCTCATTCAGTGAAAAGGCCCAAATAAGAACCTTCAAGCATCCAAATGCTTGTGAAAGTACTTCTTGAATGTCCACATTGTCAATATTTCATATATTGTATGTGGATGAATACACAGGTATAGTGAAACTATTAAGTGCTTTCTGCATTGTGCAACATACCTAAAAAGAAATAAGCAAACTGAGAAAAACTACTTCTAGAGTAAAAACATAGAAACCCTTTATAGTGAATACTACTGGCAAGTATCACTTATTTTGCCCTGCTGAGGCCACAAATGAAATGTAAATATTATCAGTTTTGAAACTTTTACTTATGAAAATTCTTCTTGAATATAGAAATGAGCATACAAAACCATAATCCCTTGCTTTTATTTAACTTTTACCCATTGTTAAGAACTTCCCGAGTGAGTAGCAATATTAGTTAAATAGAAGGTAATCTCAATAAGCCTTTAATTTTGTTATCAGATGAGAGAAGGGTGAGAAACAGGCCACAAACACACTAATTGAAGCAATTTTCTTCTAAAAATGTGACTATGAGAAATAGGCCACATCCATACTAATGGAAGCAATTTTCTTCTAAAAAAGTGACTTAAAGGAAGTACACGTGAATAGGATTTCTTTTACAACTACATCATGGTAAAGGCAAATACCTAATTATTAGGAATCCTCTTTTGGTGTGATAGCTTTAACTGCATTTTAACAGTTCTTAGAAATGGTCAAAATTTTGAGTAACTACTAAGTAACACATTGGCTTTTTGTCAATATGAATGCTAAGTAAAACATATATCTGCAAGTCCCTTAAATATGGAGAGATAGGTCTTCTCTCATTTCCTTTTACGGGTACATGGGAAATGCAGAAATGAGGTCAACGAGCACATACAATAGAGTAGGGCATGCAAACAAAGTCAAAAGATGCCTGTTAGCTCATTAATCTTTTGAGAAAGACACCATTATTTCATGTACAGCCCATTTTACGTGAGATAAAAAAAAAGTAATTAACTTACCACTATTACTGTTGCTCTGCAATTTCAATTTACTTTTTTCTTTGGCACTCCTGCTGAGAACCCCATTGGGTTTTAAATCATCTTCTATTTCACCTTTTCTCTTCTGCAAATCATTTTGCTTCTTTTTGTAAGTTGGCTTAGGTTGCCTCTTAGTCCTTTGCTCTGACTTGCTTTCACTTTCATCTGAGTCTCCACTTTCAGAGCCAGATTCGTAAGCTCTTTTGGCTTTTCTCCTACTGACTTTATCATCTTTTACGTATTTATCAACTATGATCTTACTATCCACACTATTTTGTATATCATTAGATGTAGAGGCTATTAAATTGACAGAACATGGCTTAATAATTTCTGATACAGAATTCCCTGAATTTTCCATTTTATTAGTATTTTTATCTTCCTCTGAGTGTCTAGTAAGCCAGGCCTTTTTCAGCTTAGTATGGTAGTTAGGTTGAGTTGTCTGGGATGCTTGCCCATTTCCTACAGAGTTTGCTTTGTTTATTGTACTACAGACTACAGTGCTATCCAAGAGAGGGGAGGTTGAAAATGTCTGATTTTTCACAGCATTAGGCTCAGTCTCACTGACATTACTACTTTTATATTGAGCTGCAGCCAATGCTGCCTTGTGCTTTTTTAAATGGATAAAATCAGTTGTGCCTGAGAACCCAGAGCTGGGCTGAACAGCACTTCCTGTCTGACTACTGGCTGGTGTAACTGGAGCTGCGGTGCTGACCCTGCATTCTTGTATATGAGCCACGGAATGACTGACGCTTTTTGAAGAGGTACATTCTAAGGATTTAGAGGCCAAAATGGTATTTGATAAAGAGTAAATTATTTCTGAACCACCCCAGCTGGAAACACTAGTGGTAGTGGCAGCAGATGTGAATACATCCGTTTTGGTATTACACATTGTATTTGCAGCAGACATGACTGAACTGGGAACACTGCCCTGGGAGACAGCCTGGACATTTTTTTCAGATTTTATGTGAGCACTGTCTGAATTCACACTTGGCAGAACGATTCTTCCAGTCTCTCCAGCTTCTGCTGGTTTGAGGCAATCTGTTTGATTTGCCCCAGTTGAAGATCTTTCACTAACTCGATCTTTGGAAGCTAACTGCATTGCTGGCACGCTCTCAGGTTTTGTACTAGATGGTGGACGTACAATGACAGATGCCATAGCAGCCTGTGACTTTCCACTGCTTTTCTCCACATGCCATTCAGCTTTCTCTTTGCTGAGGTTATTATTAGATTTCCACATTTCTGACAAACTTTGTTCAGAAGAATTCTTAAAATTTGCCTGAGAGTCTTTTGGCTCTGGAATTAGAGTTGGAGGCTTTTGTGATTCTTGAACTTTCCCACCAGCATTTACAGGCATGACCGGGGTTAAAGTTGGAGGGGAAAGACTACTATAGTTGCTTTCCTTTCTTTCCAGGCTGTGGTGGATTGGTGGATGAAATACTGGTGCCCTATGTAAAGCAGGCATGCTCCGGAGTGCATTTGTAGAAGAAACTGTTAAATGGGTAGGACTCCTACAATCATTTCTGAAAGTTGTTACTGAGTGAGAAGCAATTTGATGGGGAAGATGTTCTGGTATCTTGCCTGCTAAACCTTCACTTTCTGGTTGGTGTTTAATTAAAGGTGGAGGCTTTGAAAGAGATGATATAAATGAAGTCAGAGTTTGAGGATTAGCTGCTGCTGCAACAGAATTACTCTGTTTTTCAGTGTAAATATTTGAAACCTCTTTGGATGGATATGACCTTGGTGGTTCGTTGACCACACTATTAGACAATGTAGTGAAATAATTACTTTGAGGCAAACTCTGAGGCACCGAGTGCTTCATTTTATAAAGATCTGATACTGAGCATTCTACATCTTTGTCTTGTTTGATGATGACATGGCTTTTAGGGCTAGAAGATGACAACGGTACTCTGGAATAATTATCCCTCTCACCCTCGAGCCCCTTGATTTTAGTTGTGAAGGGAGCTACATCAATACTTTCTTGAAGGATTCGACGGTGTTCCTCCTTATATTTGTGTAATCTCTCTCCAGTCTCCTGGGGCTGTCTCTGTAATTGATTCAGTACAGGATCCACAAAATGTCTATGCAATAGACCATCTTTTCCAGTCTGTGACCTGTTTAGATCCAGGTCATTCTTTGCTGATGTGGATGCAACAGAACGTAATGGTTCAATAAAAGCTTTCCTCTCCAATTCTCTGTAAAGAAAATAAACATAAAGGTTTCTGTAACAACTTTTTCTTGCATGATATGAAGATAGCATCTATGCAATATTATGAAAGTAAAACACAACTTTGCATTTACTTTATTTTTTTATAAAATCTTTTATTTATTTGAGAGTGAGAGAGCACAAGTAGGGGGGTTGGAATGGCAGAGGCAGAGGGAGAAGCAGACTCCCCGCCAAGCAGGGAGCCTGATGCGGGACTTGATCCCAGGACCCTGGAATCATGACCCAAGCCGAAGGCAGCTGCTTAACCGAATGAGCCACCCAGGCGCCCACTTTGCATTTACTTTAATACTCCTGAGTAAATCAGAAGATATATCAAAATGGAAAGAACAGTACTTATTCAAAGCCTACTTTTAAGATGTTTATTAACTTAAAATTACCTGTTTAGAAAGTGAATTAAGAAAAACTATAAAAGACAAGGTATTTTTAAGTTTTAAGCATTTAGTGAACTTACTCTTTATGGTGATCTATTAAACTTTTTGTCAATGGTGGACTGGAATGTGCTGTAATTTTAAGAGACCGATGAGGCTCTGCACTGGAAGGTCTGACAGGAATGTGACTAAGTAATCCAATACCATCTGCTGAGGTCACAGGGGTGGGTTGATGTAACCAAGGACTGGGAGAATTCTATTTAACAAAATATATATATATATATATCAGACTTCAGTTACTAGAAAAAGCTAAACACAATATCATAGCAGGACTATAATGCATATTTACGAAGCACGTGACTTCTTCTAAATGCATCTTATGAAAAGTACTCAGACAAATAAATAACATAATTATATGGATTTTTCCATATGATGGAGAAAATCAATCAGCATCAAAATAGTAATTTCCAAAAATTTGTTGTTTATTTTACTGACTGTAGATCTTGAAACATTGCCTTTAACTTATAAATGTACAGAAAGCCTAGTTGTTTTTTTTTTAAAGGTTTTATTTATTCATTTGAAACACAGAGATACAGAGAGAGAGAGCATGGGCAGGGAGAGAGGCAGAGGGAGAAGGAGAAAAAGGCTCCCCGCTGAGCCAGGAGCCCAATGTGGGACTCGATCCCAGGACCCTGGGATCATGACCCGAGCCGAACGCAGACGCTTAACCATCTGAGCCACCCAGACGCCCCAGAAAGCCTAGTTCATCAGATTTCCAGTCATTCTCATACCAAAAGTATACTGCTAATACAAAAACCAGAATTTGTTATTCTTAAAGTACATGCAACCAGAAACAGAGATATCAAGTTCATTTGCCAATTTTTGTTGTCAAAAATAAACAACTTCTTCCAATGTAACAATTTACTTAAAATAGACAGAAGATTATATTTTCAAAGCCCACTTGTACTCCGTGTTTCACTATAAGCTATAAAACACTGTTGGACCATTAAACTTAGGAGGTGTGGAAGTGCAATGAAATTAATTTTTTCTATATCCATATGCTGCCTTTCTCATTCTGAATATTTGGTGACATTGATCTCAATGTTGATATTTAAAACTCTCTAATTACATGCTTAAGGATGGTTTCCATACTATGACACACTGACATTTTTTCAGAACATACTTTGTGGAGTTATACATTGAGGCAATATTGAGAAAATATAATCCCCTTTGGTTTTAACAAAGAGAGTAAATTTTACATCTCAAAGTGATAATGCAAAAGCAATATATCACACCAAAAACATGCTGCTGTAAAACTGCTTAGATTAAAAATATATATTATAAAGCACAAATCTCACATTAGAGAAAAAAAATATATATACACATGCATAAGGATCATTCAAATATTTTTTTTTTTAAAGATTTTTATTTATTTATTTGACAGAGAGAGACACAGCAAGAGAGGGAACACAAGCAGGGGGAGTGGGAGAGGGAGAAGCAGGCCTCCCGTGGAGCAGGGAGCCCGATGCGGAGCTCGATCCCAGGACCCTGGGATCATGACCTGAGCCGAAGGCAGACGCTTAACGACTGAGCCACCCAAGCGCCCCTCAAATATGTTTAAAAGGCCTCAGTTCTACATGATCCAGAAGTATTAAGTTGCAATCAATTACAGTAATGATAAATTTTTGACTATAAGATATCGTTAAAAAGTATTTCCTAATTTTTTCTTTACTTCCTACAATATTAGGGTTAAGAGATCTTCATTTTTGCTCAAAATGTTAAATATACTCCTTTATAATTTTACATAACAAATGAAAATTTCACATGCTTGTTTTTAGTTTAGTAAATTTATGACCAGTTAATAAAACATTTTATGCCCTTATATACATGGAGGCTAGAATGACATATACTGAGAGAAAATCCTACCCAAGCCAGTTCTAACAGTTACTTAGATTGGTTTTTCAGGGTTGGGAAATTATGGAAGAAGACTCAAAACTATTTGCCAGCTCATGTATTCTTCTAGCCTGTCTTTGTCCAGTATCAGTTGCACCTAACATTCATGACACGAGAGTGAAGGGTCAGAGTAAAAATGTGGGCGTATTAGGCACTAGGGTCACCAGACCTGCTTTCAATAATGGCAAGGAGGATATTGTAGTAATTAGTGATTCTTCATTGACATCAACTACATAACGTTCCAGTAAGATTCCACCTACCACAAGTTCAATAGCACCATGAAGAATGGACTGTTAGAACTCTATCTTGCACCACTAACCATCTGATGCCCCTTTCCACCAAGGGCAACAATCACAACTTGGGAATCAAGGAAGGACTCATTACTATAATCTATTGTCATCGCTGCTACCCAGAATATAACAATTCCTCTGACAAACTTTTGGCATGAGGAACACCACCCTTGCATCTATTACCAAGGCTCTACATAAGCAGTATTATCTCTGAAGTGAGAAGCTCACTAGCATTACCTTCCAAATTGTCACCCCCAACATATTTACTGTACATCTTGCCCAAATGAGGAGGAGGTCAAAAATACACAAGTTCACTGGAGCACTATCCATAATAGTCCAGGGGTGAAAGTAACCCAAAGTCCATTGACAAATGTATAAAGAAAATGTGGTACATGCATATAATGAACATCAAAGCTATTATGCTACATGAAAGAAGCCACAAGAGGACAAATACTGTACGATTCCATCAAATGAATTATCTATCACAGAAACAAAGTAGAAAGGTGGTTGGCCAAGAAATGGGGGAAAGAGGAAAGGGAATTAGTGTTTAATGGGTATAAAGTTTCAGTTTTGCAAGATAAAAATGTTCTAGAGATTTGTTGCACAACAATGTGAATATACTTAACACTACTAAACTGCACACTTAAAAATGATTAGGATGGTAAGTTTAATGTTAGTTGCTTTTTACCACAATAAAAATAAATAAATAGTGTTTAAAAAAAGATTCTGGGGGGATACTTGAAGAGCAATCTGGGCTGCACCAACAACTGAGTTGTGTCCTAGAGTTTATGGCACCGATTCTCACTATTTTTGATAATAGGGGTGGTAATGTCCTCAATAATCATTTCTTTTCTTTTCTTTCTTTTTTTTTTTAAGATTTTATTTATTTGTGTGTGAGAGAGAGAGAATGACTACAAGCAGGGAGAGGGGCAGAGGGAGAAGAAGGCTCTGCACTGAGCAAAGAGCCTGATGTGGAACTCGATCCCAGGACCCTAGGATCATGACCCGAGCGGAAGGCAGATGCTTAACCAACTGAGCCACCCAGGCATTTTTTTTTTTTTTTTTTAAGATTTTATTTATTTACTTGAGAAAGAGAGAGGAAGAGTGAGCACGAGTTGGGGACAGAGGCAGAGGGAGAGGGAGAAACAGACTCGCCAGCCACTGGGCAGGGAGCCCAATGTGGAGCTCCATCCCAGGACCATGGGATCATGACCTGAGCCGAAGGCAGATGCTTACCTGACTGAGCCACCCAGGCACTCCTCAACAATCATTTCTTAGTATGAAAATAAATTTGGCTAGAGAAACCACATTAGCTCATGAAGGAGTAAGAGCTCTCTATACCACCACCTTCCACAACATTCCTCATATTTGATGTTGGCAGGATCTCAGCCCTAACTTTACTCCCAAATACCAGAAGTCTCCAACGTAGGCACCCTTACAAGAACAAGGGCCTCAGAGAATCATAGCTTGTAACAGACCATCAATATATCTAACTGGTGAATATAACAATCTGTCTTAAAAATAATTTGATGATGGGGAGCCTGGGTGGCTCAAAGTGTCCAACCTTATTTCGGTTCAGGTCATGATCTTGGGGTTGTGAGATCAAGCCCTGCATTGGGCTCTGTGCTGCGCATGGAGCCTACTTAAGATTCTCTCTCCCCCTCTTCCCACCCACTTTAAAAGAACAGTAAGATGATGATATATATCAGAAGTCTTACAAATTTATATAAATTTTAATCTACAAATTTCACTTCTAGGAATTTAGCTGAGCAAAATAATTACAGATAGGTACCATAATTAGTTATGAAGACATTCTTCATAACAGATATGTCAAAAGCAATCTTAAGAAGTTTTACTTCTTTAAATTGGCTTTTTAAAATAAATAGGCTTTTCTGAGATTTCAGCTTCCATGGTTCCAAAGTTACAAAGTATCAAAAGTTTCACCGTAATTGGAAAAATAAGTGTTTGAAAAATTCTAACACATTTTATTATAATAAAATGTGATTAATAAGTATATATTGATATGTGGCAAACCAATAGTGTAACTTACCCTCCTTAATGAAGATTCAGCATTAACTGCATTTTCTGGGTGAACCCACTTTGAAGAAGGTAGACCAAGTCCTGAGTATGCATGTGTTCCATTAGGATATTGCCAAATAATTGGATAAAGTCCAAGCTGATTATATGAAGCAGAAGGATGGGCTTGTCCGAGAAGATGAGGTGACTGGTGCTGTAACAACTGTTGCTGTTGCTGGTGTGCTAACGCTAAGTGGCTCAAGCTGCTGGCATGAGCAGTCTCTAGTCGTGGGTGGCCACCAAGTAGGGAGGCAGTAGGCACTCCAGGTAACACGGCAGGAAGTAAATGAGGGTGATGAACAGAATGGTGTGGACCACTAGTCAGAGGGTGTGTGTTAATGGTAGGTAATGGAGTTTGACTGGATGATCCAGCAAGTAAGTGGGGTGCAGGAGTTAAGGCTGGGTGATGGGTACCTGGATTTAAACAGGTTCTATGGGATGAAGAATGAAGAGGAAAGGGATGCTGGTTTAAGAAAGGTGAAATGTGATTAGCTCCTGTTTCTGACCCAACAAGTGCAGGATCTCTGTAAACTGTGAAATGCTCATTTTTATCAATAATAAGCGGGCTCTTTGTAGCTTCCAATGTACTGCCTCGAGTAGGAACTGAATGAAAACTGCATCTTGATAACTCATGTTCGATCTTATTTGTTAGTCTTCTCTCACCAGCAGCTTGGTTGTTCACATAAGTGGCCTTAGACTTTATAGAATCAGGAGAATGGGTAATTTTGGGTTTAATAACTTCAGGTGAGGGATTCGATTTTGTCTTGTGAGCATCGACTGAAGTATTAAGTTTAGATTTTACTGTCTCTGGGGGTGGGCTTCGCTTATGCAGCTTATCTTCCGTGACAGAAACTGCATTTAGAGAAGACATGTAAGAGACATACTGATTTTTCTCTTTTTCCATATTCAGGTGATCGTTTCCTGAGGAAGCACTTCTAACATTTGATTGGGTTAAATCTACTTTAACTACATCACTGACCCAGCTCTGATCAGAATCTTGTTTTGCTGTTTCCAAGTATTTTGCATTTGCAATAGGATGTTTTGAATCACTAACATTAGGATCCATTTTCTGAAGTGTCTGAAGGCCAAAGGTACTTGAGTTTTCCGGAGCCACCTTTTCTGAACTAGTGTCATTTGTAATATCAATAACACATTTTGGTGTGGGTGGTCTGGATACAAACTTCTCCTTTGGTAATAATTCCACTGTATGTGTTTTTTCCATACTGCATTCCTTAAGAAGTAAATCATTATTAGGATTATGATCAGAAAGTGTGGCCTGCTCTGATGAATGAATAATCATTTTTTCTTGAAGCTGAGAGTCAACAGACTTCTGCTTCTCTGCTTCTTCATGTTTTTTATCTTCCTGTATTTGATCCCAGGGAGGCTGGCTATCTAGTATTAGTGTCTCTTCTCCTACCTTCTCATTATTCTGGGATTTTCCTTCTTCTCCATTAATCTTTGAAGTGTTTTTATTTTTCCACTCATTCTCTGGCTTCTGCTCTGAGGAATTATTTATCATTCTCTTATTTGAATTTTCTGAGTCACTGCTCTCAGAAAAGTCTGAAACATTGTCGGTTCGTAGTCTTTTCATATTTAGTTTCTTTTCATCCTCCTCAGGTTTCCTTCTTTTATTCATCAACTGTTTGTTTTTCCCTTTAGGATTTTCTGTAAAATTTTAAAAAAGGAACAGTTTTATTTTTCATAATTAAAATATTAAATAAGTACATCTTGTAAGTATTTTTGTTTTATTTATTCCCATTCCCTTAAAAAGAAAAATGAGTACTACCTCCTCGTGCTATATAATCATACTTTTCCTCCTTCATCTTCTCTTCATCTGGTATACTGCTATCTGAGCCCTTCCTCTTACTTGGACGAATATTTCTTTGTTGCTGTTGCTGGTGTGTATTCTGTTTTGGTACAGCAGCTTGGGAGTTCATTGCTGGTCTGGGACTGTTTGCTTGGGCACGTGTATAATGACCCTAAAAAAATAACCAGTTTAACAATGATTATTTACTACCTGATCCTAAGTAATCGGAGGAAAAATATTTTATAATAATATATCACTAACAACATACATACGTGAACAGCGTTGCTATTTTGACTGGCACGAGACCTTCGCCGTGATGTAATGCCAATATTTTCACCTTTTAACAAAGAGTGAACAACATCATCTAGAAAGGTCATTTGAACCATAGAAGGATCGACATTCTGTGGTTCTAGTACCTAATCCATGACACAAAACAAGAACAAAAATTAAATCCAATCAGTTAGTCAATATAACATTAGGTATAAAAGTAAGGATAAGAATTAATCAGGAGTATAATACCAATTCATAAAATGTATTTTAAAAAGAAGTAATTTCCAAAAACCAGCTATAAAATAAAACTAAGAAAGTAGAGTTTAAGAAGAAGAAAATGACAAAAACTAGGTAAATGGACACAAATAATAATAATTTTAAAAAGACAGGTTAAAGAAGCAACTCCTTCAAAAACGAAAGGCAATTCTAAGTTTCACTGAGAAGTGAAAGTTTGTCATCGTTTTAGGAAAAAAACTAAATCCAACTAAACAATATAATTTATTCAGCATTTTGGCTAAAATTCTAACCCAAAGCATTTGGATTGTTTCTAACGGGGCATTCATTCATACACCCTCCAAAATCCACTCAATTTGGAAGGTGTAATTTTTTTTTTTTTTTGGTAAATAAACCACAGCTTTGAAAGATTTAAATAACAGACATTCAGACTGTTCTTTAAAACTTCATATGAAATTTGTGTCCTTAATACTCACCATAAAACTTAAAGGAGCATACCAACTATGAAACTTGATTTGATAAGACCTATCGTGGTGTGCATTAGTTTTCATTAGTGAAAAGCAATCATTTGGGAAATACTTTTATTACCGGAGACAGAAAAATGAGATTTTAAGAAAGAAAATTTTAGGTGACCTAAGGATTAAAAAAAAGGCTGATCAACTAGAGTTTGATGCTTCTATTCCAGGGACTGATTTAATCATTGTTGAAATTTGTTATCATTAATCTCCCTATGACCTAAAGTGACCTCTAATTAGCATCAGATACATTTAAACTTATTAGGAGTGTATGACTACAAAAAATACCTAGAGATGAAAATTATTTAGTGTCAACCTGTTGAACCATTATTTGGAAGGCATGGAATATCTGAATTATTAATATTTCTCCAAAAATATTAGTTGGACTATTTACCTGATCATTCATAACGATCATGGTGCGAGTGAAGAGATCATGATGAGTAATTATGCCAGTAAACCACTGGGTGGCAGAGTCTTGTCTATATACTCTCACTCTGTATCCATTTAATGAATAAGGACCTTAAAAAAACACATACACACACACACAAGAAATAGGGGTATCTTAAATGGAGACATTTTCATTGAAGGACTACCTTTTAGGAGAAACATGAGCTTTGTGATATATGAGTAATATCCTATTCAAGTATCAGTTTTCAAAAAAATGTATTAGAAGTGATATATACATACTTTAGAGCCAGATCATTGTGAAGTTATCATTGAACACACTCTACTACACATGTATTTCCTAACTCAATCGAAATAAAGTACTTTAAGTCAGAAAAAATGTTTCTAGGATCATGAGTTAAGCACAAAATGTAAAGTTAGAGTGGTCTAGAAAGTCATAAGGTTACAAAGCTACTTAAAGGGTTTGGGGTACATAGAGGACTACTACTTGGCTGAAATGGAAAGGTAATTTGGAACTCAATATCTGAGTTTTCTAAGTTGCCAAAATTCTACAATAACTATAAATTTTAATTCTTCTGTGAGAGCTAGAAAAAGCTGCCAAAGTCTTACAACATATAGAGACTGTTAAGTGAATTATAAATACGTCACTAAAATGCTTTTTAAATAAAGAAATAGCATCTTGTACTTTTGGATTAAACTCACTTTTTAAAGGGAAGGATTAAATAATAAAAGATATGTACCTGCATATATTTAAATATGCCTATCAAAACAAAAGTCACTCCACAGAAGAGAATAATGGGAGATAAAAATTTCTTCACTTCAGGTACTAAAAATGGTATCAAATATTTGAAAGTTTAACAAGAACTGTGAGGAGCAGGGGGGAAACTGGTACACCTTGATGATAGTATTATACATGAACAATTTACAAAGTGCTTTCAAAATGTGGTAGTGCTTATTTAATCTTCTTAAATTCATATTATTTTCCCTTTTATAAAAAGTATCTTCAAAAAATTGCAAGGGAAGGAGGAAAAAAAGAGATGGGACATATCAGCCAATTAAATTGTGGACATTTTTTAGATGCCCTGATTTAAAATAAATGAATTATAATAATAAAAATCAGTCAATCCTGTTAGAAATCATTTAAGGCATTTATGAAACAAATGGAAATTTGAATCTGAGTATCCAGTATTTCATATTAAAGAACTATTAATTTTGAGGTCATAATAATGGTAATGGTGGCTTTGTTTAAAAATAGAATTTGGTGATGTCTGAAATTTGATGGAAGTAAACAGTAGTGTGGATGGGGCAGGATCATAGTTATTGGGGCAGGATCATAGTTATTGGGGCTGGAAGACAGACACATGGAAGTTCACTGAAATATTCTATTTCTGTGTATTTTTCATATTCTCTATATTAAATTTTAAAGAATGTTTAGCCTAAGAAGAATTTAATTAGATGATCTGCTGCTATAAATACCCATAACAAAAGAGCAAAAGAGCCACAGCTTAGCGATTATTAATGCTGAAATTAAATGACATGAAAGTTGAGGACTGGGATGAATATGGGTATTTTACAACAAAATTCCTTTTTAAAAGCATTCAACAAAACATCAATACTTCACATCATACTGGTTCCTAGTTTCAATTCAATTTCACAAAAAGCTTACAATATGATTCTACTGGCAGAAAAAGAAATCACTAGAAAAAACCTTACTGGTTTGAAAGTCACATGTTATAGACAAATTTATAACTTACTAAAAAAGGGAAACAAAACTAAAGCTAGTATTATGGTCACTGCTGAACTGAAATAGGCCACTTTTATCAGATATTAACAGCATTCTTCAAAGGAAATCAATTGTGGCTTTGGGCAATCCTCTACTGCAAACAATGTTTCCTTCTCCAGGAAGGACACACCTAACTGTATTCTGTAATATGGAAATTTTCCTATCAACAAAACACCTGTGTGTGGTTATAATTTCATGCCAGTCATTTAGCTCAAATTAGTTAAATAAACTGGTGAAGTTACTGACTTATACTGAAATTATGATTTTGCTATTATTTTCCCTGGACTAGGAACTCAAAATATTGAACTGGGTCTTCTATTAACATTGCATGTAACTGAACAACCAAAACCAAACATCAAACACTGCCCAGTTCCAAAAAAAACCTTAATGCATAACTTCAAAATAGTTACCTTGCATAAAAATCTCCTGAACCTTTTGTTCCTTTACCCAGACTTTCACTTCTTCCTGAAGTTGCGGGTTGTCCCTGAGAACTGGGTTTAGGCTGTCTATGTCGTCCTAGAATTACAGATTAAAAGAAAGGTTCATGTTATGCTGTCCTAACATTAATGTTACAAACTTTCCCTCCTATATTTTCTAAGGACTGAAGAAAATTCCTTCATCTAAATGTATGCAAAAACACAAATTCATAAGTTATAGTTCATTAGCAATTATATAATAACAGCATAAGAAATTAACCCATGGTAAGAGTTGATCCTTGACAACAATGTCCTAAAGACAAAATCTGAAATTTACTAATGTGTTTTCTAACTTTAAGTGTGGCCTTAGATAAGTCACATTTTTAAGGGTTTCACGATGAGAAGCAATACAAACCAAATAGCATCAGGTCATCTAAGGTTGGTAGCAAAAGAATTGAGTTGAATATTTTAGTGACAATATATATACACATAGATGAATTCCCTCTCTTCCCATAATGCCTAAAATGTTTGAGTTTTAAACTACAGAAGTCATTATCCACTATCTTGATTTAAATGTCATAGAATTCAATTCTACTCAAACTCATCTGACCAGTAACTTCACTGCTAAGTTTTATTTTTTCAAGCCAGTGTCAAAGCATCCAGGCAATTAAAATTACATTATTGATGGTATTATCCTCATAACAGGGTGGATCTAGACACAGAAACAACCGGTTCTCTCTCCTTGGAGATGTGAATCACACAGTCACATGGTTTCCCACAATCTGTTGGTCCCCCGCTGGACTCTTTGACATTCTGTTCTCTCTCTCTCAAAGCACCTCTGCTGCTCCTGCATTTGAGATCAGCGGCAGGAGCCCTAGAGTAGAGCTGGGAAGAACAACAAAGCAGCACTGTCAATTGGCGGCCCTTATAAAAGTGGACTGGCAGATCATGGAAACCAGTGAACAGAAGGGAGCTAAATGAAGGGAATTCTATCTGGTGAATTAAAATAATGTGGCAATTTGGAAATGTCAGAAAGTGGCTGAAGAGTACAAAGAAGGACCCCTAATCATGTAGGTCATACTTTTCACTCTTCTACTCTAAATTTTAGTTTATCTAAATAAAGCTTTTCCCTCTCATCTCATCACTACTGTAAGGGACTACTACGAATTTTTACAATAATAGTGTGGTAAATACTCTGATACTTCATTTATACCTAGTGAACACCAAGAGGAAGAAATAAAGGACCTCAAAGTTATCAACTATATTCTTTGGAAAATATACAGAAATGTTGTATACTTTGCAGAAGGAAATACTGCAGTGGGAAAGTAACATACAAAAGTAGGTAAAATCTGTCATCTGGGGGGAAAATGTCCATGACGTTCTTTTTGGTAAAGAAACTTTCTAGAATCCCTTTTCTCCACACTCCTTTAATAATGAATGCACTGCACACTTAGTTAACCTCTTCATCTTAGGAATAGAAAATACAATGGAAAGTTCAGACTCTAAATAATACAAACCAGGTGTGTCTATGACAGACAAAACACAGGAAACATTCTATTTCCCAAGGAAAACCATTACAATTTCCAGATAGCTCTGACAGCTATCAAGTTCTTTCAAAATCTTTCTTTAACTTCCACACACAGATCCAAGCTTAACTACCTGAAGTCAAACAATCACTTTCCTACCCTATAGTCCTTCAAACATTTGCACTCTGGTTTTGTTTCTGTAGTTGTGAGTCTTCTCTAAACACTCACCTTTATTACAACCACTCTTCTCTTATCCTAGACATTTAACTGGCAAAAAGATGGGCACTTGTCTAGAAAACCACAAAATCATGTGGGTGTCAGTGCTAACTTATATACTAAGTTTACTATGGTCTATTGCTCTCAAGCTTTTATACTCTAGGGTGGAAGGCATTAATAAACTGCTATTAAAGCAGCACTGACAATACTTTGTAGATAGGTACAAGTATGCTCTATAAAACCAATCTCTTGTATTGAAATATTACAGTTTAAAAGTATTAGAATTAGGGGTGCCTGGCTGCTCAGTTGGTAGAGCATGTGACGCTTGATCTTGGGGTCATGAGTTCAAGCCCCATGTTGGTGTAGTTTATGTAAAAAAAAAATAAACAAACCCTATTGGGATAAAAAATATGTTCAACGTTTATTTATATATTATTCATTTAAAAAGTTAAGATAATGGACTATATAACCAAGATCATTAAACATACAAATACCTCCTCAACGATGACCCATTCATTTTCTTTCTTTTTTCTTTTTTAAAATTTTATTTCTAAGCACTCTCTACACCCAACATGGGGCTTGAACTCACAACTCTGAGATCAGGAGTTGTAGGCTCCTCCGACTGCCTTCAGCTCAGGTCATGATCCCAGGGTCCTGGGATCCAGCCCTGAGTCGGGCTCCCTGCTCAGCGTGAAGTCTGTTCCTCTTTCTCTCTCTGCCCCTCCTGCTCTCTCTCTAATAAATAAAATCTTAAAAACAAAACTGGTAACTTGAATATATTTACTGAAATGACCTTATAGAAGTTCAAGCTTCTACGTATCAATTTCCTCATCTATAAAGCAGTTACCAATATCTGCCTCTTTCCATCTTAATGAATACGTTTTCCTAGTAAGACTTTAAAAAAATAACTGAGGGCGCCTGGGTGGCTCAGTTGGTTGAGCGACTGCCTTCGGCTCAGGTCATGATCCTGGAGTCCCGGGATCGAGTCCTGCATCGGGCTCCCTGCTCGGCAGGGAGTCTGCTTCTCCCTCTCCCACTCCCCGTTTGTGTTCCCTCTCTCGCTGTGTCTTTCTCTGTCAAATAAATAAATAAAATCTTAAAAAAAAAAAAATAACTGAAACTAGTTTTCTTAAGATATCCAATTCTGAATTATCTATGGTATTACTAAATCAATTAAAACCCAAGAAAATTATCCAAACATACTGTCTGGTTATGATAGTCACATTATTGCTGAAGTACTTCTTTATGAATAGTGCTCTGTAAGTTTAGGTATTTCCTTAAATTTTTTTTTCATTTATTTATTTATTTGAGAGAGAGAGAGAGAGAGCGTGCATGCAAATGGGGGGGAGGTGCATAGGGAGATGGGAGAGAGAGAATCTCAAGCAGGGTCCACACTGAGCGTGGAACCCAATGCAGGTCTGAATCCCACAACTGTGAGATCATGACCTAACAGAAATCAAGAATTGGATGCTTAACTGACTCAGCCACTCAGACGCTTCTGTAGGTATTTCTGTTGTAGTCATCATTCCCATTTTAAAGGATAAATGACCAAATCTTCTAAGAGTTGCTACCAGGTAGACAAATAAGGTGGGGTTTGTTTTTCTATTTATTGATTTGAACAATTTTGTGAAAGTGCTAAAAATCAGATACAAGGCCATAAGGCAAAGTCACAGAGAAGAGAAACTAAGGATCTATAATTAATATTATTAATACGAATATTTACTATCTTTTGGAATACAATTGATTAATAAAGAACTTCACCTGTGCCTTGAGTTTGTATGAGATTTAAAAAAATCAACCACACAATACTTCACTTTTCAGTAGCTAAAAGTTATCTACACACATAATTTTTATATTAACTGAAATAATATGTATTTCTTCAATTTCCCCACAACAAATCACCCAGACAGTGAAGCAATAGCACCCTCTGTGAATCTCCTCTTCTCCATAAATTCTATCCAATGTATTATTCTGCGAATTATAACTTCCAGCAAATGATTAATGGGAAAAAAATCAGGTAAGCAAGATCTGCTTTACTAGAAGCTTATACAGAAAACACGGAAAAGTTTTAAACAATGCCTTAAGTGAGGTTTTGGAATACCTTTATTGTTCACTTGTATGCTGTTCACCTTTTAAAAAGATAGAAGTTAACTCTAATTGAACGTTAGTGGGGCACCTTAATGTATATAACAACAGCTAACATTAGTGCGCATGTTTACTATGGCAGATACCATGCTAGATGCTTTCATACAATCAATTTCTTTAACATTTTTCTGAGGCCTAAATTACTATGCCCTCTTTACATGTTATACACAGAGAGGTCCATGGCTATATAGTCAGAATGTGATGGAAAGACCTAGCATTTGAACCTAGTTTTATAATTCTAAAGAGCTCAGGCTCCTTTCACCTACTCTTTCTCCCCTGAATTGGTACAATGAAAAGGAATGAATTAGACTGTTTATTGTAACTGCCTTTCAAAATTTGATACATTTCTTCACATTATATGTAAGAAGTAAAGGGCAGTAAAAGAAATAAAAGACTTTATCTTATTTAGTCAGAATGGGTCAAAAGTGAAGAACTGAACATCAGGAGGAAGTTATATTGCTGTAACCCACCTCACATTAGTTATGTGAGATTCCATAGGTAGCAACCATCTAACACTCATCTGACAGGGGTCGCTTAGGATGTTAAACTCATGCAATCTTACAATCAGAAAGCATCAAAGAGAATATAATCTCTTTGGCAATGTGACTTCGTCGTGAGCTACAAATTCTCAAATGCTGTATTTCTAGATAAACACTGCCCTAAATTACTATTTGAGATAATAAAAAAAAAAACCATGATTTTTTTTATGTATAAAGAAGAATATGATGGAATCTTTAAAAAAAAAAGCATTTCTCAAAATATAAAAATTAAAATCAGGTTAGAATTTGTATTCTGATAGTAGGACTACTATACTAACCTTATTTTTTAAGTGGTTCTCTACTTCATTCCAGATCAAAGGAAAAAATAACAATTACAATAGTATAAAAAAGTAAGATTATGGCACTAAGATATTCAGATATGTCTGACTAGGTTTAATGATAGGAATATTATGACAGTGTTCATAATATATGTAACAAATTTTCTAAGATAATAAGGGAATGATCTGTCTTACCATGACAAAGTACTTCTTACTGGTTCAACAAATATTTTATGTCACATAAACTCTGGATGTAACTACTGACAGAACAGCCCACAGAGGCTTGAATTAGAGAATAATATACCAGCTGTTAGTTTCTATCTAGGTGACTGAGCTGATTGGTTTAATAGCTGTCAGAGATTTGCTTTAAAATCCTAACTGGTATCTAGGATAGTACTTTTTTTTTTTTTTTAAGATTTTATTTACTTATTTGACAGAGAGAGAGAGATAGTGAGAGAGGGAACACAAACAGGGGGAGTGGGAGAGGGAGAAGCAGGCTTCCCGCCAAGCAGGGAGCCCGATGAGGGGCTCGATACCAGGAACCTGGGATCATGACCTGAGCCGAAGGCAGACGCTTAACGACTGAGCCACCCAGGCGCCCCTAGGATAGTACTTTTTTTTAAAGATTTTATTTGTTTATGAGAGAGAGAGCATGAGTGGGAGGAGGAGCAGAAGGAGAAGCAGACTCCTTGTGGGGTTCAATCCCAGAACTCTGGGATCAAGACCTGAGCAGAAGGCAGATGCTTAACGACTGAGCCACCCAGGTGCCCCCAAGGATAGCACTTTTCATTTTAGAATACAAGAAGTATCTCAAAACCGGCTTTCTCTCCGTTTGGACAATTTCTGATACACAATGACCTAATACCTGCTTTTAAACTGATATTGATATGTGGCTTAGTAATGGACTGATTTTTCTCCCTGCAATAAAATCCTTGACCTTTGTGATGACCTCTTAAATCCCATCATATTACATAAATTTCCCCATAAAAAATCACATTTGACTGTATTTTATTAAGAGTTATTCATAAAAGTAACTACCTATATCTTGAATGTCAAGTTAGGTGATTAAACATGCATTGCCACGCCATTTTCCCACAGTCATAATTTAAATTCATGCTTCAACAAAACTACAAATGATTGCTTGTCCTTAGATCCCTGAGGTACTAGCTAACAGTTAAAAACGTGAATGTTAAGTCCATATAGGTCAAGAGTGACACCCACTGCTATCATAGCAGTTCTTGTATAACTTATAAAAGAATCCACTTTGTTGGTAAGGATTTACTGGAACAGGAAACCTACTTAGTCTGAGAGCTACTACAAAGATCTTCAAATAGCAGTTGTCTAAACCATCTGCAGTTTAATTAAATCTACCAATGAGAGCTTCCATATATTTTCATTATTTAAACCAAGGATTGGCAAAAAAATTTGCCAACTTTTCCTATAAAGGGCCAGAGAGTAAGTAAGTTAGGCTTTGAAGGTCATACTGTCTCTACTCCAAGTACTCAATCCTGAATTGTAGTACCAAAAGCTGCCAAGAATACCATAAACAACACATAAACGAACCAGCATGGCTGTGTTCCAATAACTTTATTTACTGGCATTCTATGAAGCCTGAATTTCACAGAATATTCAGGTGTCATGACATATTATTCTTCTTGAACTGTTTTCCTGTTTAAAAATGCAAAAGGCCTAAATGTTTTACCAGCAAAATGAAAAAAAAAAAAAAAGTAAAAGGCCTTACAGAAACAGGAGGCAGGCTTGTGGTGGTAGACTGCCTACCCATGATTTAAAATAAAAAAATAAATTACTGGTACAAAGCAAGATTAGAAACTTCTAATCAAGGCAATGCAACTTGATGGCAAATTGACTACAAACTCTATTTCTATAAATGGCTGCATTTTATATACACACATGTATATGTACATACATATACAGACACACATATATACACATACACACATATATGTTATGAATATATATATTCATGAGCACAGGAAAATAATTCAATGACCAAATCCTTTCATTAATAATTAAAGAAAAAATATACTATTTTTAAATAGTATATTAACTATATTAAATTAATAGTATAAATTTAACTAAATTTATATTAAATTAATAGTATATTAAAATAAACTATTTTTTAAGACTTCCACAAATAAATGAGCTTCCCTGATATATTCCTGTACTATGGTTTTAATTTTTTTATTTTTATTTATTCATGAGAGACACAGAGAGAGAGAGAGGCAGAGGGAGAAGCAGGCTCCCAAGGAGCAGGGAGCCGGATGTGGGACTCAATCCCAGGACTCTGGGATCATGACCTGAGCCGAAGGCAGACGCCTAACCATCTGACCCACCCAGGCGCCCTCCTGTACTATGTTTAGCTTTCCAAATATAATAATGTATCAGGTTTTGAAGCAGAAAAATCACCCACTTTGAAAGATAAGGTTTATTCTCTTAGGTCAATGAGGATGATACTCATCAAATATAAAGATTGATACCATCCACATCGAAAAATGAGAATTTCCCTAAAGATAGTGTTCCAACATTAATCCTATGCTTCACTGGGTATTATATAAGACTGATGAATTACAGACCTGTACCCCTGAAACAAATAATACATTATATGTCAACTAAAAAAAAGAGTGTATGTCTTATAGGTAGCATTAAAAAAAAAAGATTTGGAAGAAAAAAAAATCTGATGCTGTAAATGTGAATTCTGTTTGTGTCCACACCAAGTAAAAGATCAGTGTGGTTTGTATATTCCTGTGAAATAATAAATTGTGACAGATGTTAAAATACAATTTCTACTGAAATATGAAGGTAGAGAAGAAAATTACTAAGGAGATTTCTGATTTTACTTCCAGGCAAAGAACAGAGATGGATTTTCTTTATATTTTGTTTATGTGCACATTTCCTGAAAAAAGTATTGGAATGAGAATAAAATTTTGTTTTAATTTAAAAAAAGATCCTATGCTTCATATGTCTGATTTATTAAGAATTTTTAAATTTCTCTACATATATATTAAGATATTTAAAATTTTTACATAATTAAAGTCAATAGGTAATTAAGTCCTGGGTGTACATGTTTTCATAATTCCTGGTTGGTTTTGGTTAATTCAGAAGCCTAGAATCGAGACTATGATTTAAACCAAAAAAATAAATAAATAAAGAATTTCTATCTTTCAAAAACAAAATTATAAAGATTCGAATGGCAGAAAGAGAAAATGGGCTAACATTTTCTATTATCCATACTATTCTTGCCTCATTTGTATAATCAAGGAAATACTGTGATACATGCTCATTCTGGCTAAATTATTTATGTTCTGAAACCATGTAAGAAAAATCTAATTTCTTTTTTTTTTTTTTAAGATTTTATTTATTTGACAGAGAGAGAGATAGCGAGAGCAGGAACACAAGCAGGGGGAGTTGGGGGGGGGGAGAAGGAGACTCCCTGCCAGGCAGGGAGCCTGACGTGGGACTCGATCCCAGGACCCTGGGATCATGACCTGAGCCGAAGACAGATGCTTAACGACTGAGCCACCCAGGTGCCCGAAAAATATAATTTCTAATAATTTCTTAATAGAAATGATATAGTCAATACAATGAAATTCTGTTTTCAATTCATACTATTAATTGGTAAATAGTTCTGGAAATGGGATTGATGTTCAGAAATTTTAAATGACATTTAGGTGCATTTTTTATTGGCTAAAAAATGATTCTGTTGGATAAGGGAAAATAGCGAACTCCAACATTTCAATATTTTATAATTTTTAAATATACATTTTTAAGCAATATTCTCAGCAGTAGTTTTATTTTTACTTAGAACCAAAAACAGAAAAAATAAAGTGATGAATGTTCTTTATCCTACATTGATCCAAACAAACCAATTTCAGTCAACAGCTTAAAGAAAATTAGAACTGTTTTGGTATATTATGTTTTTTTCTCTAAAAATAACTTTTCTGGGGCACCTGGGTGGCTCAGTCCTGGGATAGAGCCCCATGTGGGGCTCCCTGCTCAGCGGGAGCCTGCTTTTCCCTTTCCCTCCACCTGCTCGTGCTCTCTCTCTTTCAAATAAACAAAATCTTTTTTAAAAAATTTAAAAATAACTTTTCTGTAAGTATTTTTATCAGACATTGTGGCCTAAAGATAACTGATGACTTTAAGTCATTTAAGACAATATCCAGCAGGTCAATGGGCAAGTTATTTTGTCTATGCAGAGGCGCATGGGTGGCTCAGTCGGTTAAGCATCTGCCTTCGGCTCAGGTCATGATCCCAGGGTCCTGGGATCGAGACCTACATCAGGCTCTCTGCTTGACAGGCAACCTGCTTCTCCCTCTCTACAGCTTGTGCTCTCTCTCTCTCTCAAATAAATAAAATCTTAAAAAGAAAAAAAAAGTTTACGCATAAAATGAAAACACCACCGTAGTTTTCTTCCACACTTTCATGTTTTCAATACCATCCATTCTCATAGCATCATCATATAATCCTAAGAACTTAACAAAATAACAAATTATCTAATATCCAGAAGGTTCGGCTTTACAAACAGTATAGGATCCTAGAACTGAATGTTTTATCCTTTCCATGAAATGAAAAATGTAAATACAATTGAAACACTGAGTTATATTCACAATGGTTGTTTACAGGATCATAAACATACAAGGGAAGCATTTTTAAAATCTCTGGTTAGAAGTTAAGATTGAAAACGGAGTGTTTTCTGGGGCGCCTGGGTGGCTCAGTTGTTAAGTGTCTGCCTTCGGCTCAGGTCATGATCCTAGGGTCCTGGGATCGAGCTCCGCGTAGGGCTCCCTGCTCATTGGGGAGCCTGCTTCTGTCCCTACCCCCTGCTCATGCTCTCTCTCTCTCTCTCTCTTAAATAATAAATAAATGAATGGATAAAATCTTTAAAAAAAAATAAAAATAAAAATGCAAGCTTTAGAAGCAATGACCTGTTGCAAATAGTTTGGGTGGCCTTAAGAAATTCTTGCCAAGGGCGCCTGGGTGGCTCAGTTGGTTAAGCGACTGCCTTCGGCTCAGGTCATGATCCTGGAGTCCCGGGATCGAGTCCCGCATCAGGCTCTCTGCTCAGCAGGGAGTCTGCTTCTCTCTCTGACCCTCCCTCCCCGCTCTCATGGCTCTCTCTATCTCATTCTCCCTCTCAAATAAATAAATAAAATCTTAAAAAAAAAAAAAAAATTCTTGCCAAACACAATAAAGGCATTGACTGGTTGTAGAAATCCGTGAGCAAGCCTGAGGTCAGCAGTGAATCCAGAGTGGTGACTATTTTATGAATTACAAGCACATAAAACAAAAAATAGAATCTTTCTTCTACTTTAAGGCTTAGTTTTAACTGTTTCTTCTAAAGTTTTTTGCCATAGTCTTAACAATCTTCTTGTCGATACATTACAATATATATTATAATATATATTAAAATAAATCACCCTTCTAGAATGCCCCCTTTTTAAAGCTGTCCTGATTAAAATAACCTACCAATCTTTCTAAATCGTTTTACATGCATGCCTCATTTTTACTGTGCTTTAGAAATTGAAGATTTGTGGCAGCTCTGCCTCGACTAAATCTATACTGATGCCATTTCTCCAACAGCATTTGCTCACTTCATGTCTTTGTATTACATTTTGGTAATTCTTGCGTATTTCTAAATTTTTCATTATTATTATATTTGTTACGGTGATCTGTGATCAGTGATCTCTGATGTTACTATTTTAACTGTTTTATGGCACCACAACCACACCCATGTAAGACAGCAAATGCAACTGATAAATGTGTGTGTTCTGACTTTTTCTAACAACCAGCCGCTCCCAGTCTCTTTTCCTTCTCCTCTGGCTTCCCTATTCCCTAAAACACAACAGTACTGAAATCAGGCCAATTAACAACCCTACCATGGTTTCTAAGGGTTCAAGTGAAAAGATGTCACTTGTCTCTCACTTCAAATCCAAAGCTAGAAATGATTAAGCTTAGTGAGGAATGTATGCCAAAAACTGAGACAGGCTGAAAGGTAAGGCCTCTTATGCCAAACAGTTAGCCAAGCTGTGGATGGAAAGGAAAAGTTCTTGAAGGAAATTCAAAGTGCTACTCCAGTGAACACATGAATGATAAAAAGCAAAATGGTCTTATTACTGATACGGAACAAATTTAAGTGGTCTGGATAGAAGATCAAACCAGCCACAGCATTCCCTTAAGCCAAAGCCTAATCCAAGGGTAGGGCCCTAACTCTCTTCAATTCCATGAAGGCCTAGAGAGGTGAGAAATCTGAAGAAAAGTCTGAAGCTAGCAGAGGTTGGTAAATAAGCTTTAAGGGAAAAAGCCATCTCTATAACATAGAAGTGCAAGGTGAAACAACAAGTCTGATATAGAAGCTGCAGCAAGTTATCTAGAAGATCTAGCTTAGATAATTAATGACGGTGGCTACAATCAACAACAGATCTTCAATGTAGGTGAAACAGCCTTCTATTGGAGATGCCATCTAGAACTTTCATAGCTAGAGAGAAGTTGATGCCTGACTTCAAAGGTTCCAAGAACAGGCTGATGCTCTTGTTAAGGGCTAATGCAGCTGGTGACTTTAAATTACATTAATGTAGTTTTCATGCCTGCTAATACAACATCTATTCTGCAACCCATAGATCAAGCAGTCATTTTGATTTTCAAGTCTCATTATTTAAGAAATACATCTTGTGAGGCACCTGGGTGGCTCAGTCGTTAAGCGTCTGCCTTCAGCTCAGGTCATGATCCCAGGACCCTGGAATCAAGCCCCGCATCGGGCTCCCTGCTCAGCGGGGAGCCTGCTTCTCCCTCTCCCACTCCCCCTGCTTGTGTTCCCTCTCTGTGTCTCTGTCAAATAAAATCTTTAAAAAAAAAAAAGAAGAAATACATCCTGTAAGGCTATAGCTGCCATAGATAGTAATTCCTCTGATGAATCTGGACAAAGTAAATAGAAAACCTTCTGGAAAGGATTCACCATGCTAGATATCATTAAGAACGTTCATGATTTATGACAAGAGGCCAAAATATCAATATTCACAGGAATTCAAAAGTTGATTCTAACCCTCATGGATGACTTTCAGGGATTCAAGATTTCAGTGGAGGAATAACTGCAGATGTAGTGGAAATAGCAAGAGAATTAGAAGTGCAGCTTGGGGGCGCCTGGGTGGCTCAGTTGGTTAAGCAACAGCCTTCGGCTCAGGTCGTGATCCTGGAGTCCCGGGATCGAGTCCCGCGTCAGGCTCCCTGCTCAGCGGGGAGTCTGCTTCTCCCTCTGACCCTCCTCCCTCTCATGCTCTCTGTCTCTCATTCTCTCTCTCGCAAATAAATAAAATCTTAAAAAAAAAAAAAAAGAAGAAGTGGAGCTTGAAGATCTGACCGAATTGCTGCAATTCATGATAAAACTTGAAAGGATGAGGATATTGCTTCTTATGGATGAACAAAGAAAGTGATTTCCTGAGATGGAATCTACTCCTGGTGAAGATGCTCTGAAGCCTGTTGACAACAAAGATTTATAATATTACACCAACTCAGCTGATAAAGCAGCAGCAGGGTTTACTCCAACTGAGAGGACTGACTCCAATTTTGAAAGTTTCATTGTGGGTAAAATAGTATCCAACAGCATTCCATGCTACAGAGAAATTAGTCATGAAACAAAGTCAGGCAATATGGCAAAAGTCACTGTTGTCTTATTTTAAGAAATTGCCACAGCCACCCAACTTTCAACAACTACCACTGGGCTCAGTTGGCAGCCATCAAATTTGAGGAAGGCTTTCCACCAACAAAAAGATTACATATGGGTGAAAGCAAACATGATGGCTAGCATTTTTTTTTTTAATATTTTATTTATTTATATGAGAGAGAGAGAGAATGAGAGAGAGAGCACAAGAGGAGGGAGGGTCAGAGGGAGAAGCAGACTCCGGGCTGAGCAGGGAGCCCGATGTGGGACTGGATCCTGGGACTCCAGGATCATGACCTGAGCCGAAGGCAGTCGCTTTACCAACTGAGCCACCCAGGTGTCCCAACGGCTAGCATTTTTTTAGCAATAAAGTATTTTTTAATTAAGTTACGTATACTGACATTTTTTAAGACATAATGCTATTACACACTTACTAGACTACAGTATAGTGTAAACATAACTTTTATATGCACTGGGAAACCATAAAAATCATATGACTCACTTTATTGCAATATTCAGTTTACTGCAGTGGTCTGGAACTGAACCTGCAGGATCTCCTATGTATGCCTATATTTACCATATCTCTTGGCTCCTAGTTTTAGAAAAGCAATTTTATTGAGTGAATGTTAAAAAAAATAATAATACAACAACTGTATGTGGCTCTTTGCAATGATAACATAATTTACCTTTACCTATAAAACCCTGAAAGTAGCCTGATTCCAGAGTTTTAAACCAAGAAAGGGGTGGGTGCGGGGGGAGAAGAATCATCCTCAAAAATCTACCTTGATGCTTTTTGCTACTGTAAGCAACCAATCATTATAGATCAATCCAAATATTTTAGGAATCTCCCCTTGAAACTTCCATTTGGTACTATCTGCCATTATATGCTTCTTTAATAACTAAAAAGGAAATGGTAAAATTAATTTAAGAGGAGTATATACTGTGAGAAATTAGAAAACAGTGAGAAGATTCTAAATTTTTAAAGTCAAGATTTTTTAATTTCATGTATAGTTATAAGTTCTATGTTTCTCTAATCTTCATGATTGCCCAAATTTGTAACAACTGAAATATGATAATGTGAAACAACATTTCAATATTTTCATTATATATACCTTCATCATTAAATGAATTTCAAAGTTCATTTTGTTTACTTAAAAAATATTTCCTCTGTTTAAATATCTGGCAATTCATAATTCTGAGAAATTCAAATGTTACTGTAAATGTCATTTAAAGTGAGAAAGGTTCTAACTACAGTGATGTCTACTTCCACTGAACATTTTAAGTAATTTCCTTCATTAGCTAATTTTGACATATTCTGATTCGCAAAAGTGACTCTGGCCTGAAGACTTTCACCAAAAATTATCAATACAAAAGAAAAAACAAACCCCAAACTGTACATTTAATAGAATCCCAACTCAGAAAAGATTGCCATAGTTTTAGTTAACTCATTATAGTTAAAAATGTGTCCAGTTTATCTGTATAAACTAAAATATACTGAACAGCATTACTGTTTTTCCTTTGAAAAAAAATTTATTAATTTTTTTCTTTAGTAAACTCTACACCCAATGTGGGGCTCAAACTCACGACCCCAAGAACAAGAACTGCATGCTTTACTGACAGAGCCAGCCAGGCACCCCGAGCATTACTGTTTTTCAAACTCTTCACAGCATAATGATAACTTATGTTATTTATCAAATATATCTCTCTGGGTGTAAGAATATAATCATTTTCACTGAAAAAAACTGCTTATAACATCAGTACTATCAAAATAGACTAAATAAGGGGTGCCTGGGTGGCTTAGTTGGTTGGGCGTCTGCTTCAGCTCAAGTCGTGATCTCGGGGTCCTGGGATTGAGCCCCACATCAAGCTCCCTGCTCAGTGGCGAGTCTGCTTCTCCCTCTTCCTCTGTGATCTCTCTCACTCTCACTCTCTCTCAAATAAAAATCTTAAAAAAGAAATAAACTACATAAAATAGAATCAAGCTTTAGACTTCATGTCTAATCAAAGGACAAATCTCAAATCACAATAAATACAACGGAAACAAAATTCACGACAATGAAAGTATTGTAACATAATTTTTTATCATTATTGGTCTAAATTTATATATATACTGGAATTAAAATATTTCCCCAAAGAAAACCTAGGTAAATGGATACAGCTTTAAAAATACTGTATATCTTGGGGCGCCTGGGTGGCTCAGTCAGTTGAGCATCTGACTCTTGGTTTCAGGTTGTGATCCCAGGGTCTTGAGAATGAGCCTAGCATCCAGCTCCACGCTCAGCAGAGAGTCCGCTTGAGAGTGTCTCTTTTCCTCTCCCTCTGCCCCTCCCTCCGCCTGTGTGCATGCACATTCTCTCTCTCCCTCTCTCTAAAATAAGTAAATCTTTAAAAAAATAAAAATACCGTATCTTGCCTCAAAAGATCACAAATACAATCACAATAACATTATTTTTCTAACTAGAAAGAGATTAATACAACATTTTCTTTTCTTTTTTTTTTAAATTTATTTGAGAGAGAGAGAGAGAGAGCATGGGAGGGGGGAGAATAAGAGGGAGAAGCAGACTCCCCGCTAAGCAGGGAGCCCGACGTGGGACTTGATACCAGGACTCAAGGATCATGAATTGAACGTAGATGCTTAACAGACTGAGCCACTCAGGCTCCCAATACAACATTTTCAAGAACACTTACTTTACTAAATTATTCTGAAGATTATTTGCAGAGTTCATCAGTATTTACTATAAATGAACACTGTGATAAACTTAATTCTCAAAATAACCTTATGATGCTCAAGTCATGGTCCTGGGGTCTTGGGATTGAGCCCTGAGTTGAGCTCTGAGCTCAGCAGGAAGTCTGCTTGTCCCTCTGCCCCTCCCCCTGCTTCTGTTCTCTCTCCCTCTCTCTTTCTCAAATAAATAAAATCTTTGGGGGAGAAAAAAAGAAATCGAGGCAGAGGTGGACTGGATTTGTCCAGGGTTACTCAGGTCATAAATGGTGGGGTGGTATATGGATTTGAACAATGGCAGAAGTTTGACTTGAAGTTCACACTTTCAATTACTACATTATACTACCTTCCTTTAGTATCTTCTTGCCTTTGCATATCCCTGTTCTGTCTGGTCCGTAGTAACTTTACCATCCATCAGTGGATGTCTAATGTGTTAAAATTTTACGTATTTATGCATTTTGATACAGTAATTCTACTACTAAAAAATTCTGGGGTGCCTGGCTGGCTAAGTTGGTGGAGCATCCAACTCTTGATATCGGGGTTGTGAGTTCTTGCCCCACAATGGGTGTAGAGATTACTTAAAAATATTTTTCTTCTATGAAAATGCAAAAAGCAACAAACAATGAATCATGGAACACTACATCTAAAACTAATGAGGTAATGTATGGTGATTAACATAACAATAAAAAATTTAAAAAAAAGAAAATGCAAAAAGCAGACAAAGATTTACCACAGCACTTACATAGGGAAAAAGAAAAAAATCAAACATCTCAATGTCAGACATTAGGGAATTAAAAAAATGGTACTTTCAATGTGGGAATTATATTGCCATTAACATAGTTTTTAGTAACAAACAAAAAAGCCAAGTTAAAGTTAAGCTTAAAAAACAAAAAAGAATCTATGTGAGAGATCAACAGCCTTTTTATGTAAAGGGATGGAGAGTAAATATTTTAGGGCTTTGCAGCAATATTCTGGTACTCAATGTTGCCATTTTAGCACAAAATGGAGCCATAGATTAACACATGAACATGTGACTATAGAAAAAATTATCATAAAACTTTATTTACGGACATTAGAATCTGCATTTCCTATTAATTTTAACACAGCATGAAATATTATTCCTTTGATTCCCCCCCCCAACAGCTGAAAAAGGAACCATTCTTAAATTTTTAAGTAGTAAAAAAAGGCAATGGGTCAGATTTAGCTTACAGACTATAGTTTGCTGACCCCAGATCTAAATGGTCCTAAATAGAGCACCCAGGTAGCTAAGTCAGTTAGGCATCCGCCTCTTGATTTTGGCTCAAGTCATGATCTCAGGGTCATGAGATCAAACCCAGCCTCGGGCTCTCTGTAGGCTGGGCATCGGAGCCTGCTTAAGATTCTCTCTCTTCCTCTGCCTCTCCCCAACCTCCCTCTCTAAAACAAACCATAAAAAGGTTTGTTTTAGATAAATAAAATAATCCCCCAGACACTTAAGGCCTGGGCCTGGAAGGAAATGTGTCAAAAATGGTAGCTGTGTGTTGGTGGTAGAATTATGATTAAATACTATCCTTTCCTTTTAATTTTTATTAATAGAGAGCATATGTGAATGACATTAGAAAAAATTCAAAGGACAAGAAAAAAAAAGACAAATCTTTCCTGAAAGATTAACTTTGGACAACTATTTGCTATATCCTCAGTGCTCTTTCATAGTCTTGAAGATGCCCTTAATATCACCTTGTTTTAAAATATTGTCTTTTTCCTTGAATTTACTAAGCATCTTCAGATGCTTCTCATTTATAGTTTTATTTCAATTGCCTAGAATTAACCAGGTAATCAGTAAGTCAATTAAAATTTTACTGGCCAAATCAGTTGATTTCATAAAGGTATCATTTGAAAGTATCTTCTTCTTTTTTTTTTTTTTAAAGATTTTCTTTATTTATTTGACAGAGAGAGAGACAGCGAGAGAGGGAACACAAGCAGGGCGAGTGGGAGAGGGAGAAGCAGGCTTTCCTGCTGAGCAGGGAGCCTGATGCAGGACTTGATCCCATGACCCTGGGATCATGACCTGAGCCAAAGGCAGACGCTTAACAACTGAGCCAACCAGGCGCCCCAAAAGTATTTTCTTAAAAAGGAAAAATAAAATTTGATAGTTCCAAGCTGGGAATAATACTATAATTATCATAATATTAAAATAAATGTTCTTTTATATGTAAAAAGTTCTTACACATCATAAGGAGTACCACGCAACTAGACATAAGGGCTAATGACAAAAAAGTATGGCACAAAAAATGTGAGAAAAACTCTGAAAAACAAGTCCATTTCACTATTATTCAGGAACCACAAAATTTAAATGTATTCTAATATTTTCACTGATCAATTGTGAAAAGTTAAAAAATTTATGACACTGGGTTGGCAAGGCAAAAATTAAAGGCCTACATATATAAACACTAATTATGGGAGACAAACTTTTCTGAAAGGTGGCTTAACTACACATCCTATTCTGAAACAATAGGTGTTTCTGTAACTCAAATTAGCTTTCAGGGACGTGGAAAAAATAGATGAACGATGTTAGTATAACACAGAAGTAATGCTAGTTCACATGCCTTTTTTTTTTTTTTTTGCACTGCCTAGTATGAGTGGTTGAATGCAAAGTACACAAATAAAACTGAACATAATACTAGACATAATACTCATCCAGTTCGACTTTCTTAATTTTTAATGTGACCACATGATGACTCAGAAGTTCATATTATTAGATTGCCCCAATCTCCTTTTGCTTTTGATACCTTAACTCAGCAATCTTAATTCTTCCTTACACATTCTTAATATCAAGCAACCTTCCTCTTTTCCTTAAAGGTAAAGTACTACATTTACCTAACAGTATTAGAAATAAACTGTTAGAAGATTATTGCTTATGTTCCTTACTCAAAATTTGCATTAGCTTTGAACAATCTACACCAACACCATTTCCCCCCAAATCTTTGTTACTGTAGCGTGAGATTTTGTAAAACATAAGGTGGTCATTTATACCTATGTACACATTTAAAATACATACTCGTCCACACAATTAACTTTAAAGGAATCTAAGAAAATAAATGAATAACAAAATAATACATGCACAGGAAGAGTCTATGTGTTTTAAAACAGAAAAACAGTTTTTTAGTTGGTCAGATACATATACAAATAGAACACAGTACAGCTAGTAAAAATGATTCTGTAGACATACACTTACTGACATGGAAAGAAGCTTATGACATAGGAAGAGAAAAACATTACAGAATGAGTGATGTGTTCCATTACTATAAAAATCTATTATAAAAATATGTGTGTGGGGCGCCTGGGTGGCTCAGTCGTTAGACGTCTGCCTTTGGCTCAGGTCATGATCCCAGGGTCCTGGGATCGAGCTCCGCATTGGGCTCCCTGCTCCGCAGATAGCCTGCTTTTCCCTCTCCCACTCCCCCACTGCTTGTGTTCCCTTCTCTTGCTGTATCTCTCTCTGTCAAATAAATAAATAAAATCTTTATTTAAAAAAAAAAAAAGTCAGACTCTCAACCAACTGAGCCACCCAGGCACTCCTATGCAAACTTTTTTCAAAAAACTTTATAGTATGTTGCTTGTATGTTCCCTCTCTCACTGTGTCTCCCTCTGTCAAATAAATAAAAAAGAGACAGTCAAATAAATATTTGAGAGAGACACAGTGAGAGAGGGAACAGAAGCAGGGGGAGTGGGAGAGGGAGAAGCAGGCTCTCTGAAGAGCAGGGAGCCCGATGCAGGGCTCAATCCCAGGACCCCGGGATCATGACGTGAGCCGAAGGCAGACGCCTAATGACTGAGCCACCTAGGCACTCCTAAAAATAAAAATCTTTAATTCAATATATTTTTGATAAATATTGTCATAAAATTCATATTTCATGGAGCTAGAGGAAATACTTTTTTTCCCCACTAATTGAGAGGTTGTGGTACAAAGAAACACTTTACAATGCATTTGATGGTGAACGTTCAGGGGGAAAAAACGAACAAGAACAAAAACACAAATAAATGAATTTTTTTTTTTTTTCAAATAAATGAATTTTTTAAAAAGATAATTTAGGGGCACCTGGGTGGCTCAGTCGTTAAGCGTCTGCCTTCGGCTCAGGTCATGATCCCAGGGTCCTGGGATCGAGTCCCGCATCGGGTTCCCTGCTCTGTGGGAAGCCTGCTTCTCCCTCTCCCACTCCCCCTGCTTGTGTTCCCTCTCTTGCTGTGTCTCTCTCTGTCAAAAAAATAAATAAAATCTTTTAATAAATAAATAAATAAATAAATAAATAAACAAGGTAATTTAGAAAGCACCCATGTAAAATAAAATAGATATTTTATATTCACTGCAGAAACTTGAGGTGGTATTTCAGATATTGTGCTAGAGAATTAAATCCCTATTTTTTTAAAAAGATTTTTATTTATTTGACAGAGAGAGACACAGCGAGAGAGGGAACATAAGCAGGGGGAGTGAGAGAGGGAGAAGCAGGCTCCCCGCCAAGCAGGGAGCCCGATGTGGGGCTCGATCCCAGGACCCCGGGATCATGACCTGAGCCGAGGCAGATGCTTAATGACTGAGCCACTCAGGTGCCCCTAAGTGCCTATTTTTAAAGTATTGAGCCAACACAGCAATTTAAGAATATAATGAACACAAAACCAAACTTCCTCAGTTCCCAATTATTCATAAAGTTTACTTATTTTATGTATCTTGGGCCAGCTTGCCCCTTCACTCTTACAAACTCATCTCTATATGGCCACTCCTGAAAAAAGCTCAATAATAGGCTTTGCAACTTAACTCGAATTTAACCAAAATGAAGACAGTATGATGACAGTCACATCTGTTATCTCTCAAAACACTACACAACTAAGACTTAAAGACTCTGAACTGTTGGCATTATCACTCTTCAATCATGCTAGATGAGCAGTATCCTTAGGTTCAATATAACTGTATCTTAAATTAACTGCATATGATTTATGCGACAAACTTAATTTCAGACTTTAAAAAATATCAATTTAAGAGTAAGCATATTTACTTGTGAGTATAAACAATAAAAACATTTTTTAACTGAAAGAACTGCCAGAAATGTTAATTTCATTTAATTGTAACAACCCAAGTCATTAAGCATTCTCCCCCTTTTACAGATGAGAAAAAATATTCAAAGATTAGGTAATTTACCCCTAATCACATGGCTGGAAGGCAAATTCATCAATTTGCCTATTGTCAAAGCCCTTCCCACTTAACCTTTTTCCAATCCATGCACTTCTAGAATCAAAACTTTATACTCTCTACTGGGTTTCCAAAAATTTACTTATTATATATAAGTAAATTTACTTATTATATAGTAAATTTATAAGTAGTATATATAGTACTATATATATATAGTTAAGTACTATATGAGTTAAGTACTATATATATATATAGTAAATAAATAAGTAAAAATTTACTTATTATATAGTAACATCGCAAAAAGTGAAAGAAACCCCAATGAACCAAATTATTATTTTAAATACAGAAAATTGTTTGCTAAATTGAGATTAGTTCACAGGAATACGGTATTCTAAGTTTTGGAATGGATATCACAAACAGAATATGATTTACCAGATATAATTAATTTATCAAGTCATCCAAAAGCATTTTAGAAATGGGATATACTATATTAATATACATGTCCTATTACATCAAAACATAAGAAAATGATTACATATCTTGCTTTATTTGTTCAATTATATCAATGTTAAATAAAAAAGCTAACTAATTTATTTTTATTGTATTAATTAAAAGGGGTGCCTGCTTGGTTCAGTTGGTGGAGCATGCGATTCTAGATCTCAAGGTAATGAGTTCAAGCCTCACACTGGATGTAGAGATTACTTAAAAATAAAATTAAACAACAACAACAGCAACTACCATTTGGGTTTCTCTGCTAATCTCCCAGCTGAAACCGACCTTTCAAAGAAGTATTCTCTTGCATAAACTTTATGCAGACCTGCAAGATTTCTGCATTTTCAACTACAACTTGCTAATAAGTGTCATTGGTGTAAGGTCCTTTCAGATTTACTACAGAGCAAAAATCAGAACAATAAAACTCTTAAAACTACTTGAAGGAAAATGTGTTTCCTTCTAAAGCCACATGTTAATATTCTTTGTGATACCTTTAATAATAGTTTTGAACTTTTTATGGCAGTTCAAAAGTTTGGAAGGCAATTTTTCTTTCAAGCTATTTATCAGCATGGTTTTTACGCAGTTGAGTCATCATGAGTTCAACCTACTGAGTCACCTGCTTACAGCATCTGCCAACCACAATTTACTAACTGCAGCTTCCTCAAACTTACAACTGAACAAACTCAGGAAGGCCTAGGAACTGTTTAATGTTTTCCAAAGTAGCAACCGAAAATATTCTTTCAGAACAGCCCATGTTTAAAAAAATAAAACAAAACAAAAAACCCCCAACTTCCTTGTCCTGAATGAGCACTCCACCTATGGTAGTCTCACTCTATCTTGTATTCTTCCTTCCTGGGAAGACAAGGATTTCAACCTAAGGAGGAAATAAAACTGTATGCTTGCATAATATTTTTAAATAAGTGTTCTACTAAAAATAATTCCTAGGTACAAACTAATACTAAGCTGGAGTATACATACAGTTGTGCCAATGACTATACTAATTATACAGAGCAAACATTAACTTTAATAAAATATTTAAGAAGCGTAAAATACAAAGGATGTAATTTCAAAATTAATACCATACCACACACTATTTGGAGCTGACTTTCACTATTCAATTTCTACTATTTCCAGCTATGGATATGATAAACTATAAACCTGAAGAACTACTCTACTCTACTTCTCTTCTCAGAAATCCAGTGCAAACTGATATAATCAACAAAACTTGTAACTTGACAGACTTGGATCTGCCAAGTAGGATTTAGTCTTTTATCATCTGACCCATCTGTTCACTTCATTAGCATCTAGTAGAGTAAATACAAATATATGAGAAATGCGTTAAGTTATTCAGAAAAAAGGAAGAAGTTAAAACTACAGCTCCAAAGTATCCTAACACAAGAACATCTTAATTACCTAGTACTGTTAAGGAAGACAATATGGCACAATTAACTTCAGAATGATTTCCAATCATTGTTTAGCTCATCTAGAAAAACTAATTAGAAAAGGGAAGAGAACATACACTGAACGACGTGTGTTAAACTTTCAACAGTTTGTCTACAAAAAAGGAAGTTTTAAAAAGTAACTTATAGAAATAAGAAAACTTATCAAAATACTACTAATTCTGAATGAATTTCTAGAGTTCATTCACTAAATAACATACTAACAATTTAAGCTTTTCATCAATACTCATGGTTATCACCATCATTGATTATTCTGACTCAATCATAATTATTAACTGATATAAAGTGTTGTTGCCTCTATACCAATGCAGCCCATAAAGACAAAATTTGAGTTGTAACTACTTTTTAGTTTCTTTTGTAATCCTCCTCTTGTGCTATCAAGTTCCCAATCTACCATCATCCCACATTTGGCTTCTCATATGCTGTGAAAAGGGGAACCAGCTTAGACAGCTTGACGCAATTATGTTTGAAATAGTTTCTTGGTGTGGGACTAAGAGGCTTCCTTATGAGTAAAATATGTTAGGGAATATATTTCATTCAATAAGATTTTGGACACCAGGTGTCTATTTCTGTGCCAAGAGATTGGCAATACATATAAGAGTTTACACCCTCGAGGATCTTAATGGCCTGTTGGAACAGAGATTAACACACAATTCACTGCAATACAAGTTAAAACAGAATTTTACATAAGGTAGAAAGGTGAGACAAAGACTGTGGGAAAGATAATCTAGTTAGGTTTATTGGGAAAGGTATCACACAAGAGCTGGGACTTGAGAAAAGCGTGGATACCTAGAACTTCAAAAATTTTTGAGTTGGAACTTCAAAGATTCAAGGACACCTGCCATGTTATGGGAGATCAGAAAAGAAGGACTTCTAAAAATAAATTTATTTTTTTTTTCCTGAGAGAGCGAGCGAGAGCAGGGGAGGGGAGGCAATAGGGGGAAGGAGCAAAGGGAGAGGGATAGAGAATCTGAAGCAGGCTCCACGTTCAACAAGGACCCTGACCTGGGGGCGGGGGGGGGGGGGGGCTCAATCTCAAAACCCTGAGATCATGACCTGAGCTGAAATCAAGGGTCAGAGGCTTAACAGACTGAATCACCCAGGTGCCCAGAAAAGAAGGACTTTCAAAACAGAGGGAAATGAAGGTGCAGACACAGACAGACGAAACAACATGACATATGTGGAGAAGTGTAAGTACACTGGTATGGACTGAGGACAGGAAATTAGGCAAGTAGGAAGACTTAACCACTCTATTTGGAGAGATTGTAATAGTCTAGCTAGGTGAGAATGAAAACTTTACAATTAAGATGAGGAGGACAGGATGCACATAGTGACTAAGAAGGCAGAATCAGCAATTTTTGGAGGCCAATATAAAATCGCCAATGAGGAACCTAAAACGTTCCCAGGTGTCTATTTGACTGACAAAGCATGGTCATGCCATTAGCCAGCATACAGAAGGATTGGGAAGAATGACAAGAGCTGAGTGCTGAAACTTAGTACAGCAGGCAGTAGAACACATGGGTTTTATCTGCTCAATGACATCTACTGGGACCACTATTTATTTATATTTATTTATATATACAACATGATATTCTATCATTCCTGATGTTACTGAGAACTTGTAAGTTTTTAGAACATTACTATGAATAATTAGAATTCACTATATGTGAATACTTTTTAATTTACATATGTACACACACATTTAAGGATGAATAACATGATATATGGAATTTGCTTTAAAATAATACATGAGGAGGGATGCCTGGGTGGCTCCATTGGTTAAGCGTCTGCCTTTGGCTTAGGTCATGATCCTAGGGGTCCTGGAATCGAGCCCCGCATCGGGTTCCCTGCTCAGTTGGGAGCCTGCTTATCCCTCTGCCTGCCGTTCCCCCTGTTTGTTTGTGTTCCCTCTCTCTCTGACAAATAAATAAAATCTTTTAAAAATTTTTTTAAAAATTAAATAATACACGAGGAACAGTGAGAAGAAATGATTTTGGCCATGAACTGGTAATTGTTAAAGCTGGATGACAGGTACATGGGAATTCATTTTACTATTCTATGTCTGTATGTTTTAAACTATCTGGGGAAAAAAGTTTTATCACATCACACTTCTGCTCAAAAACCTCCAAAGGCTTCCACTTCAGTTTTAACCGGAACAAAAAACACAGTCATTATCTACCTTTCTTATTTCATTTCCTACTAATCTCTATATAGTTGTCTTCTTGCTATTCTATGAATGCTTTCATTTTAGGCTCTTTCTATTTTTCTGTTCCAGCTAACACTTTCTATCAGGTTTTATTTTTCTCCATAGCACTTACAGTCTTTTAATACACCAGAATAGTTACTTTGCTTGCTATCTCTTCTCACTACAAGGTAAGCTGTATGAAGGCAAGGAATTTTGTTTTGTTTTGTTCATGGTTGTACCTTAACTACCAGAAATAGTACCTGGGACATAGCAGGTGCCCAATAAATATTTGTAAAACTGAATCAGGAAACTGAAAAAAGGAATACATCTCTGAGACAAGAGAAAAGGAGGTAAGGAGAGGTGCAAAAACAGGTTTAAGGACAGGAAGTTAAGGGGGTTCCTGCTTCTAACCTCCATTTCCATTGTGCTGCAGGAGAAAGGTCTTCTACTAAGAGAAACGGAGGAAGCTGAGCAGAATAGTGATAATTTAAAATAACTGTTTCAGGAAATGAAAACTCAAGGAGCATAGAAAAGGATGCCAACTGGTACTAAAGGATCAGCTGAGATCAGAGACAATACAATGACACCAAAATACTTGGGTATAATTTTCTCCTGCTTTTTAGTCTTAAAAGCTTTTAAGCATTTGGGGCAAGGCTTTCCCAAAGAATTTCTGTAATAATGGAAATGTTATATATTTGCACTGTCCCCACATATGGCTATTTGAATACTTGAAATGTGGCTAGTCTGACTGATGAACTTTTAAATTTACTTTTACTTAAAATAGCCCCATGTGACTAGCAGCTACCAGTAATGGGCAGTGCATTTTTCGGGTATAAAATATGGAGAAGATAAATAATAGAACTGTTCCTTCTAGGTTAAGAAATTTAAAAGGCAGATGTGGCAGAAAGACAAAGGCATAAGGGAGTTAAGGTGCTGGTAAGAATGGCTGAAATAATATACCACAGGAGAAGTATCTTGGCTGGAAAAAAATGAAGAGAAAACTAGAATACAGGAAATTCACAAAATATGCAACCCACTGGTAAAGTGGTAAAAGTCTGTGAATAAGATCTATTTTGTCTGCTTAGGGTTTAAAAAAGTTACTTCTAATGGGCTTCTTGAAAGTACACATATCATGAACTGAGATTTACCCAACCAGACCTATTTATTTTTGAACTCCTACCACATTTATTCTCTTTATCACCCAAATTTTATAGGGCATAATGTCCTTCTATTATCTCATAGATAATGGCAACACTATCATGAGGCAGGTATTACATACCTAATTTTATATATGAAAAATAAACTGAAGTGGTTATATGCCTTGCCCAACATTTCAGAATAAGCAGCAGAGTTAGGCTCTGAGTCCAAATTGGCCTGTTGTGCTACTACCAAAGTCTGATACTTTAATAGATGTAAACTTTTTCCTCCCCTCAAAAGAGCCAAAATTCCATAATAAGATACATTTTATATATGTGAATGTATGCAAATGACTATGTATCTTAAAAGAGAATTTCAAACACTTTGGTAACTCATTTAACTGTTGGATGCTGATTTTGATTCTTCTTTACTTTTAAATTTGATTCATTTGTGAACTATTTCTGATTTTAGTAATACTGGCACTAAATCAGATACTGTAAAGTTCATGGAGTTTTGGGACAAAAGGCAGTTACCCAAGTTGTGCCATCATCCAAACGGCATTCATAAAAAATTTAGTACAAATAATGTATACTTATGTCTATCTGTGAATAAGAGAAAATGGGAAAGGGATACCCTGGAAGTGATCCAGACCAATAAAAACAAACCAGTCGTTCTACCAACTCCTTTACCGTGCTGGTAGTGAACACATCGTTAATTAACTACACTTTTGGCCAAAGCAGAGTCTCATAACATTCCACAACACAACAACATGCCAGTCAGATGATACCAACTAACGTGAATTTGCTTGACTGATATAACACATGTACAGTCAACATTAAGAAAAATTTTCAACAATGAGCTTTGTTAAGCATTGGAAGGAATCATTAGTATGTGATGGAGCTTAATTCCTTGAAAACAGTAGTGGATGTGGGAGAAAAAAGATTAAAAACCATCTTTCTGGGGGCACCTGACTGGCTCAGTCAGTAGAGCATATGCCTCTTGATCTTGGGGCTGTGAGTTCAAGCCCCATGTTGGGTGCAGAAATTATTTTAAAAAGAATCTTTTTTAAAAAAAGTATTTATTTATTTATTTGAGAGAGAGAGAGAGAGAAAGAGAAGGAGAACACAAGCAGGGGGAGGGGGAGAGGGAGAATCCCAAGCAGACTCTGTGCTGAGCATGGAGCCTGACATGGGGCTCCATATCATGACCCTGAGATCATGACCTGAACCAAAATCAAGAGTCCACGCTTAACTGACTGAGCCACCCAGGTGCCCCAAAAATAAAATCTTAAAAAAGAAATCCTTCTGGGGTGCCTGGGTGGCTCAGCCCTTAAATGTCTGCCTTCAGCTCAGGTCATGATCCCAGGGACCTGGGATTGAGCCTGCCATCGGGCTCCCTGCTCAGCAGGGAGCCTGCTTCTCCCTCTCCCACTCCCCCTGCTTGTGTTCTCTCTCTCGCTGTGTCTCTCTATTGTCAAATAAATAAAATCTTAAAAAAAAAAAAAAAAAAGAAATCCTTCTGAGGTATTGTGTTTTTGAAGTCCACATATTGGATAATGTCTGAAAGGCTGTAAGTCTGAAGTCTATACATGCATGAAGAGGCCTTACCTATCTAGATTTTTTATTTTCCCTGTTTTATAGAATTTTCTATTTCCAGAAATAGCTATTCCATAAATGGCAAAGGGGTGAAGGGTTATTAATTGGGAACAATAACCTGTTATTGCCATGTAGAGTACCTGACTCTCAAGCAAAGAATATCTAGAACAACACTGGATTCTTTTAATCCTTTACTATTTTACATCACCTATATACTTGAGATATATATAGGTATCCTTATTTAACTGCAAATCTGATGGAAAAATATTACACATTGTGATTAATAATCTTTATCAAAAAACTATGTCTCAGAGAATGTGAGTGATGTAAGAATGTGATCTGGAATGAAACTGGATTGGTAGGGAACCAGTCATAGCCACCAGAAAACTTCATACTCTCGAGACTCAAGAAGAAGCAGAACTATGGTAACATTCAGAAAGGAATGATACTTTCTCACATTTAGGCCATTTTCTAAATTTTCCATTTGTCTTAATCTACAGCCCAATAGCTCTAAATAAAGAGGAGGGAAGGAAATGTTTTTCTCCCATTAGCATAACAACTGGGAAGAGGTAGTAAAGACACTTAACTGTGTGGAAGCCAGAGATGCCTACCATCCTACAATTCACTACAAAACAAACAATCAAATATCAGTAATGCCCGTGACTGGTAATTTTGTGTGTTACTTTGGCTAGGCTCTAGTGCCCAGCTGTTTGGTCAAACATCAGTCTAGATGTCGCTGTGAAGGTATTTTTCAGATGTGATTAATGTTTCATTCAGTAGACTTTGAGTAAAGCAGACTACCCTCCATAATATATGTGGGCCCGATCCAATCAGTTGAATGCCTTAAGAAAAAAGAATGATGTTCCCCAAAGAGGAAAGAATTCTACCTCCAGACTGTCTTTAGACTCAAAAACAACTCTTGCCAGAACTTCCAGATTGCTGGCCTGCCCTGTGGATTTCAGACTTGCCAGTCCCCACAATCACATGAGTCAATTCCTTAAAACTCCTCCCTCCACCTCCTTCTTGGAGCATGCATGTGTGCACACATGCACATACACACACACTCTTACTGGTTTTGTTCTGCTAGAGAATCCTACTACAGTACTCTGTTGAGAAATACTATTAGCCTTCCTTATCTCTTTCCCATCTCCTAAACCCTGGTCTTCTAAGAAAAAAAACTAAGAAAAAGAAACAGGCAAATATCTTGTATTTACTGCATCAGTTGAGTCCACAGCACAGAACACTATGAACATATCTCAGTTTTAGGAATTTCAGCATGTTACTATAATTATGTCTCTCCCCCTGACCTGAAAAAAGAACCAAGTATTTTTTCTGTCTTTAAATTCCTAGTACTTAGCAAAGTGACTGGCACACAGCAATGAATAAATAACTATATCTTACATAGTTCATCCATCACTGATCTTTTTTCCTTGAATCTTAAAAACATACTTTCTCTACAAGGAAAGTCCATGTCTAATAATTTACATGACAGGAGTTACAGTCCAAAAAGACTGATCAGGTGCGTCAGAAAATTTCAACAGTTAGGCAGAAAAGTATACTTTAAATATGATTTATCTGTAGGGTTAACAATCATTTAGACAAATTATACAGTTGAAGAAAAGTGAAAAAAAAAAAAAAAAGTGGTAGCCCAAGTAATCAATAGTGTGGTAGTAGCATAACAACAGACATACACACTAAGGAAATAGAACAGACAGCCCAGAAATGAGATTTTAGAATAAATGGTCAACTGATTTTCAACAAGGGTGCCCAGACTATTCAGTGGGAAAAGGACAATTCTTTTCAGCAAATGGTGCTGGGAAACTTGGATATCCACATGCAAAAGAATTAAGTTGGACCTTAACCTTATGTCCTATAAAAAATTTAGTTGAAAGTGAGTCAAAGACCTAAAGGTAAGAACTAAAACTACAAAACTCTTAGGGGAAATTCTTTCTGATGTTGGAGTTGGTACACATTTCTTGGATAGAATAGTAAAGCAGAGGCAACAGAACAAAAAGTAGGTAAATCAGACTTCATCAGAATTAAAAACTTAGTACATCAAAAAACACTATTGAGAGAGAAAAGACAACCCAAAGAATGGGATAAAATATTTGGAAAGCATCTATATCTGATAAAGGATTGACAGAACTCCTGGACTCAACAACAAACCAAACAACTAAATTCGAAATGGGCAAAGAACTTCACACCCATTAGGATAGCTATTAAGAAAATGGAAAATAACAAGTGTTCTTACAGATATGGAACCACTGTTGGTGGGAATATAAAATGGTGCAGATGCTGTGGAAAACAGTTTGGCCATTCTTCAAAAAGTAAAACATAAATTTCCAAATGCTTCATCCATTCCATTCTTAGGCATATATCCATAAGAACTGAAAGGCTGGACTCAGATATTTGTATACAAATGTTCACAGCAGCATTAATCACAATAACCAAGAGGTGTAAATGTCGTAAATGTCCATCAACAGATGAATGAAAAAACAGAATGTGGTATATACATACAATGAATTATATGGCCACAGAAAAGATAAAATTCTGATACATGCTGCAACATTAAGAACATTAAGTGAAACATTAAGAACATTAAATGGAATAAGTTCATTACAAAAGGACAAATATTTTATGATACCATTTACCTGAGGTAACTAGTCTAGGCAAAGAAAGTATAGACCAAGAAAGCAGAACAGAGGTTACCAAAGGCTGGGGAGAAGGGGTTACTGGGAAATGGGGAGTTACTGTTTAAGGAATGGAGTTTGTTTGGAGTGATGAAAAAGTTCTGAAAATGGCTAGTGGTGATAGTTGTACAACATTGTGAATTCACTTAATGCCACTGAAGTATATATTTAAGTGGTTAAAATGGTAATGTTTGATTCTTTTTAAACAAATATCCATTATTCTTCTACTCCATGAGGACAATGAGTTTGAGATCAGTCAGGTGGATTACCCAAATGAAAATGGTTAAAAAAAGCTCCTTCTCATCATCAGTTCACTTTCACAGGAAAGGTATGGTTAGGTATGCAAGTAGACAACCCAACACAAGTTCTGCTTATCCACTTGATTTCATGCACTTATCCAGCCCTGCTGTCCTACTTACTTAGCTAATTTACATTCATCCTGAGACAATTTAGAGGTCACCTACTCTAAGAATGGGGGCATCCCTTCTACCTCTCCCACAACCAGGGTGGATTCTGTATACATCTCTGGTGTCTGCTACGGACTACATTTTGCCTATATTTACATTTACATTTTTTTATGTGTGCTTCCCCCATTAGATTATAAACTCTATGAAAGCAAGTTATTTGTATTCCTGAATACAACATAGAAGGCCCTCAAATATATGAATGAACAGCCCCCAATCCTTATTATTTATTGACTAAGGGCTAGTGCTGCTCTGTGTTTAGTCTGAAGCTTAGAAGAGTTGGATTTTAGAGACAATCCTTTTGGCAGGAGTCTGAAAAGGACTCCATGTTAAAACATCTTTTTTTTTTTTAAGTAAGCCCTACACCCAACATGGGGCTTTGAACTCATGACCCCGAAGTGTCACATGCTCTACTCACTGAGCCAGCCAGGTGCCCCAAGGACTCCATTACTTTTCACTTTTAACCTTGAGTAAATCTAGGATTCAGGATACCTGTATGCACAGCAAAAAAAAAAACTAGGTATCTGAGAAAATGAGGAGAGTGCAAAATGTCTTTAATCTGTTTGGATTCTCGGCCTATGGAACAAATTGAGTCTGAAAATGATGCACAGATTTGGAGTACAGCTAGATGCCAGTGTTAGAAAAGTCTAGGGAAATTGTGTAGGCAATAAAATTAAGGAAAAATTTAATTTTATATTTAGGAAAGATGTCAACTCTAAGAAAAACAACAAAATACCAAACAAAGAATGATGCTAGCTCGCTTCCACTACCTGTATGAACCTAGATGCCAAGTCACAACTTCCTTAAACTTCACTTTCTTTGCCCATAAAAACTGCTATCATATATTGTCTCTCCCTTCCTCATATTTCCTCCATCTCCCACTTTTAGACTTTCATTCTCCTGCACTCTCTATCTCTACATTTACAAATAAACAAAAATATTAGATCTGAAAGTTCTTGTAAGGGGAGGGGCAGGTGGGCGAATCGACAATGACACACAAAAGTCACATGAAAACTAGTATTATGAGAAGCAAAACCTATGAGTAAGCAGAAGAAACCTGCAGAAAGGACACTGAACAAGAGGGGAAGAAGGAATATGTGACTTGAGTTCCTGACTTTCTAGTTCCTAATTCTATTCCAAATAAGGTTCAGCTGTACTTTCTGCTACAGCTATTCCTGACAGTGCCTGTTGTATCTTTATAATACCCCCCCCACCTTTTTATTTAAGCTAGTTTAAGTGGGTTTCTATTTTGCTACCTATGCATTTGTAAATTAGACTTCTCAGAGACTTGTGTGAATTAAATAAATTAATATATATACCCTGAAAACATTACAAAAAATTAAGATAATACAATCTGTTTTACTCATAAGGATAACACAAGAATTTACTAAAATAATGCACATGGAAATATTTTGGAAATTGTCAAGCTTTACAAATATAAAACATTAACACACTAAGAAATAAAAATTTTAATTTTGAGATTTTAAAATAATATGGCTATGCTTTAGTAAGAACTTGCAATTGGGTAAGAGGAATAAATAATATCAACCTATTTTGATTGGCAGAAAGAAATTAGAAAATCTTTCTCAATGGTAACTTGAGATGGCTTTAAATCTTTTGAATCTGATGTCTACAAGCATAATTTCACATACTTTAAATTCATAACAGCAGTCACAAAAAATTACAAAGAGACTGGCAGATTTTTCAGCATATGATCATAGCAGATTTAGGACCAAGAGAGAACTATTGCAGACTGTGACTTATAAATGTTTTTAATCTGAATATTGCAGAACAGCTCATACTTGGGCCAAATTTCAGTCAAAATAACATGTTCCTGGACTCCATGAATACATTTTCAACACACCAAGTTTTGCAACCAATTTTTACAAATGAAGAACTCCCTTTTTAATACCAGGAGATATGCATTTGGGTAAATCAACATACCTGATTTGTAGAATGTTAATAAGCATATTTTATAACTATTTTTGAAATTATGGTGATATAAAAATCAGGTAGGTGGGACATAAAAAAAAAGAACTTAAACAGAATGTAGCACAAAACTACTAAATATTAAAACATTATGTACCAACTTTAAATTTTAAAAAGCCTACTTAAATAAGGAAGTACAATGACTGTTTTAACTACTGGTTCCCTTTTCTTGTAGTCCATCCTACTTTCTAGGCTTCAGCTTGGCTCCACTATTGCAAGCTGTCACTTTTGACTACAATTGGAGTAAAACCAAGTACTACACAACAGCAGTTTCCTGCTCTGGCCTCATCTTCTAGACCACCCCCAGGCCAATGCCTGCCCACAGATGCTGATCCTACCACGCCAATAATCCACCAACAGTCCGTTCACAGCTATGGCTATGATCCTGTATTTTTTTACACTCTTGGCAGAGTGTATATTCCACAATCTCACAGTTCTCATTTTCACTGACTTTATGGCAACAAGGCACCTCTAAATTTCAATCAAATACTAATATGAATGCAAAATGAAATGGAAAAAGATGCATACAAAACTGAAGGACTAATTGAGAATGTGTTGAACTTCTGTTAAGATATCATTCAGAAACAGATATTGAAAAATAGAGCTCTCTCAGTAAGTACTATTAATACAAACAATTCTGTTATTCTAAACCTGTACAATTTTGATTTGCATCTGGCACTGCCTGACTCATTAGTTCTCTCTTTTGAGAGAGTTAGACCTAGAGTTAGGTCGAATGTCTCTTATCTCTGAGACTAAAATAATTAGTCAGGGATTAACTTGTTTAGGTTAATATTGGTCAGAAATGGTTGTTTTTCCACCTTGAGCAAGTTGACAGAATTATTAGTGTTGAGAAGCAAGTTCAAAGGTCATGTAGTCCAACTCTTATTCCATGCTTACAGGTCTTCCAAAACATAGTACTATATCCACATGGCCTCTCACCAGAGCCAAATAAAGAAAAATAATTCTGTAACTTGCTGAATAACACTTATGCTTTTTAAGATAAAAAGAACTATCAGCAGCAAATGGAACCTTTGACTTTCCCTGTGGAAAAAAAGTAAAAGAATCTTCTGAAGGGTAGTATCACACGAGAGGGTTCTGCATCTTTTCCAATACCATTTTCTTAAAATAATAATTTAAGAAGTCACCAATTGAATCTTATCTAAATAAACTTCCCTGAAGGGGTCGGTGGGGGAGGGAGCGTTGACCATGGCTTGTATAGACAGCAAAAAATTACCTAGAATCAGCTGTAGAAAGAAAGAAATGGCAAGAGTTCCAGAGACAACAAATAAGACAGATTGTTAAAAGTAAGAAGTGCAGATGGTGGAAGACAAATATCCAATGGTTATGTATGTATGATAGGAAGAGAAAGGAGTTTCAAATATCCACCAAAAAGGTTTAAGATAACATTTACAAAAAGAGAAATTCAGAACCTGTCTAAATAGGTATCTTCTACTGAGCTGTGTATATAGTTAGTAACTCTTCAACATAGTATTTCATTTAATCTTCCTAACAACTCTGAGGTAGACAACAGCTTTATCTTATACATGAGGAAACCATTTATTTAGAATGCTTGAGACTTTCCCAATGTCACATAGCTAGCAAACAGCATGGATTTGAAACCATGTCTGCATGAATTGACTTCAAAACTCATATTCTTAACCATTATGCCATACTGATTCTCTCTTAGAACAAAAGACTCTAGTGAATGAAGACCCAATCAATTAGTTGCTTCTCATGTATTATAATAATCAGATTCCACTGTTATGTAGAAATGTTGTTATTTTCTTGCTTCAAATTTTCCAATGATTCATTTGGCCTACAAGATAAAAAATTCACTTAATAACTGTACTTAGCAATCCTTTTCCTCTTTTATCTGACCCCATAATACTTATTTATGTAGTATGGAGTCTACTATTCAAAGTTGAACTCTCTTCTCTAGCTGATATTCTATTTCTTAATATACCTCTGTTCCTCAGTGATCATGCCGACCTTCCTGCCAAATGTCCGACATTACTCTTTCACTTTCATCTCCATTTAAATGTTTGAATCCCATTCAAGTTCTACCTCCTTCATGAGACTTTAACCATTTCAATCTCTACTGATTTCTCCTTTCTTCGTATTCCTACTCTTTACTATGTATTTTTGGTTCCTTAAATCAAGTCTATTTTTAAATATAAGTTCTTGTTCTGAATTATAAAGTCCTTGGGAAAAAATAAGTACTATGACTTAGTATATTAATTTTTTAAACCAATAAGCACCAAGCAGGATGCTGTGCATAGGGAAACCACAGAATTTAAATAACGTTAAATGAATGAAGTCAGCTGGGATGTTTCCAAGGTCAGACATTAAAAAATTTTAAGCGTAAGTCAAAGGGAAGTAGAATCTAAGCATAAAATTTCCATTTAAAGACTCCCTTCTGGGGAAGAATCAAGTGAGTCAACAATTAATGGAACACAAATTAAGAGCTCTAGCCTCTTGTTCTGCTCTGGGCCTGTTCCTCCCTGTCTCAACCACACTGCAAAAGCTCTCATTCTTGGGGGTTGGGGGTATAGGTGTGTTCCACTCTCATATCCTAAAAGGCATGCTTCCAGGGCTTGTTATAAATTCCTATAAAACACTTCTCTTTTTTAAAAGATTTTATTTATTTACTTGACAGAGAGAGACAGAGCGAGAGAGGGAACACAAGCAGGAGGAGTGGGAGAGGGAAAAGCAGGCTTCCCACGGAGCAGGGAGCCCGATGCGGGGGCTCAATCCCAGGACCCTGGGATCATGACCTGAGCTGAAGGCAGACACTTAACAACTGAGCCACTCAGGTGCCCTCATTCACTAAATATTTTAAGACTCTTCTCTGTTCAAGTCTTTAAGCAATTTTTAACCCAGGTACTAAGAAAATAATCAGGTTTGTTCCACCTGTTCCCTTTTCCTTCAACCAGCAATTCACAGCACAGGAGTACTATATCTAATATTTAGTAAAGCAGTTCAATGTCTATATTCTATGATGATAGAAACTGTAGAATTAATGGTCTTATCTCTAAACTTGTATCACTTCATTATGACCCAGAACTTTAAAAAGGATGATTCCTTCAGGTCTAGAATGATTCTACCTTATAGTAGGGAATATATCTCAATACTACAATGAATTTTAATATACAATAAGATAAACATAAGGCATAAGTTTGAACAAGCACATTCTGCTTCAAGTCTCTAATGGTTTTTTAAACTAGTGCCCTTTGTATTATCCCTCTACTATATTTAAAAACAAAGAGAATTGTGATCCCTAGAAAATACTGGACTAACAAGCCAGACCAACCCAGATTTGTTGATATGAGTCATGTACAATTTTCAGGTAAGAAATAATAATCTCTTCTATATCCTCTATGAAGCAACCAACCTGAAAACTGCAGGTGTGTGCATGGCCAGAAGCCAAAATTCAGAACATGATGATTTCAAAATCATGCTAAAAGTTCAATGTTCATATTTCATTACCAAACTGTTTTTTGTATTAACTTGATCAAAACTTCAAGTTTTAATGAAAAGTTTTTAAAAAATTTCTGTAATCATGCTCCAAAGAAAAGAAACAATGCCACAAAAATCATAGTAATTAAGAAAACTCCAAACTAAAAGCCACCTTTCAGAATCAATAATTTGTTGTTTTATTTTCCCTCTTTCTTCCCAGTCAGCTGAAAGACATAGTAGAATCTGCAGAGTTCCCTCCTACTTCCTCTCTTTTCCCTTCCCCCTCTACTTCAAAGAAAGTTAACTACAGCCAGGCATGATCAGGAAATCTAAAAGGAGGAAGCAGAAACTCATTTGTGTGCATAAGGAAGGAAAAAACAGAATTAACAATACCAAGCTGCTTCAGTGACCTAATTAATATACATTGATTATATTATCTATAAAATGTTGGTTTGGCTTTTCTCCTCATTCAACTTTCCTTCCAAAATACTGAAAACTGTAACAATGATGATTGCACCCCAATTTCCCAACTACATGCCACCTAAAAAAGTGATCAGATCAAGTTTAATACATGGCATTTGATATTCAATGCATTGAAATCAGAGGTAAGTGTATGATTCAAAGCAGTGACCTAAAAGTGAAATGATCTGTATTAATCCTGAGTCAATGGTTTCCTAACCATTACCTTAACAATATTATACTATTTGGATATATTAAAAAATAGGGCTGTACAACTTTATTAAGGAAATTAAAGGGAGTGTACTACTACAGAACTGCTGAGAACCAAGGAGAAAGATGGTAGGTGGGAATTCCCACTACAAAAACATTTTCTTAGATTCATAGTAAAGCATTTGTGTGAATTTTTAAAACAAAAGTTATGTGTACCCATCACTGTATACACAAAGGCCATTTCTAAAGAAGAAAGCTGCTTTCCCCCATCACACTTAAGAAGTCTACAAAGGATAATTAACATCTAGATTCAGAAGAAATTGCCTCATGAAATTTAAAGAAGTGAAAAAAACAGGGAGAGCATTTAAAAAATGTGTTCAATTTTCCCTGAACTCCCTTTGACTTACATAGGGTTACCCTAAAGTTGAGATATGTCAAGACACTATTTACAAAATCTATGCCAGTAACAGCTGCCATGTTTAAGATGCCAAGGAATTTAATGTACTGTTTGGACAAGTAGTTAGAGAAAAGCATTCTGGGATAAAGCCACTCTAATTACATGAACTCTAAAATTGTTTCCTTTATCAAGAATGTAGCTGTATTTCATAAACTCATTTAAATAAATAAATTTGAAAAACTAGACTGAGCCATCTTAGGTCTCTGGAGTACATTTTCATTCAAAATGTTACAATAGGTATCTATTTATAGGTGTCTATATTAGAAAATATCCTTATATTTTTCTAACTTAATAAGAAACTAACTATATTAAAATCATATTAAAAAGCTCTGTTGCAAACCATCTAATTACTTTTAAAACTCCTAAGAAATTCTATAATTAAGGTATGCTGGCTCCCTAAATCAAGTGCTGGTAGTGTAATTCCTTCTGATTTTCTAGAACTGAGAGCTCACATTTGTGAAAGACAAATGGTTAAAATGTCAAGAGAATCACTTCACCTTTAGAAGATAGAATAGTTTTCAGGCCAGAGATCAACCTGCTTAATACTAACTGAACAATACAGATGGCTTACTAACAAAGACAATCATACAATTCAAAAATCAAATAAGACTTTAGCTCTTGTGCCTTTATTTTTTAAATAAAATGACAGAACTATCAGAATCTAAAAGCTTAAAATGTAAAACAAAACAAAATACCCTATAAAATGTTAGCACATTCTTTCAATCATTATAATTTTAATAAACATGTTGTGGAGTTTTCGGCCACCTGGCAAAAGAGTTTATTTTTAAAAGTAATTTCTACATAATGATTTCACTTCTCTAAATCAAATCCAAGCTGAAACTTCCAGAGTGCTGCTAATCAGCAACCACAAAATTAAAACATTAAGGGTTGGAAGGTTCCTTTGATTTTACCTAGACTCACCCAGTCTAATTCCCACTAAAACACGGTTAGAAATGAAACAAATTATAATAAGGCCTATAGTAAGCTAAATGGCATTCACAATTAAAAACAAAACAAAACAAAACCCGAGGGAAAAGCTCTAACACCTTCAATATTAAACTGGGACTTGCTATGAATTTTTAGCTATAAATACTGTAAAGAAAGAACAAAAGTACAAAAACTAGGCCATTTAATGAAATAAGAAAAATAATGTGAAAAGGACAAAAGCACATCTATGTAGACTTCAAAATAACATTTAACTCAGGGAACTATCATCTCATTTTGATAGATCTAACAGAAGAGGCACATAACTGCTCTAATTCCCTAAGTATTAAAAGTCCACACACAACAAATCATTGCTCATTAACTCAAGCTCTTGTTCTTTCCATGGAAACGATGCCTCTATATTTTATTTTCGGAAAACAGTCACTATTCTGAAATGAAATAGGATGCTGACTTTCAGCTCCATTGAAGTCAAATTATTTCACTCATTCTTTCTTTCAATACAATTACCATATTATTTAAAACACTTAAGTAAAAAATGTATGAAAGACATTTAACTCAATCTGAAATCCAAATATACAAAGAAAACAAACTTCTGTGCATTTTTACTTCTACCTTAAAAAATTAACTGATAGAACTTCACTAGAAATTTAAAAATTCATTTAGTCTACTATTTTTGATGAGTTTCTTCACATGATTTAAATCTGAAAGTCTACTAGAAAATATTTTTCCAATTAAATGTATTTGTACTTAAACTGCATCTGGGAACTAAAATTTAGAAAATGAACAATTAATGACAATCTAAAAGAAACTTCCCACTTAAGAATAAAAAAGAACTACTATTATTGTATGCATACAATAAACACTAATCTCATTTAATTATATTAATTGACCCAATTCTTAACCTTTAGAGCTGGAGACAAAAGTAATTTATACTATTATCTAACCAGTTATTTCCTAATGATGAACAGTATTTATAATGGCAGTTACTTAATTTTGCTCACTTGTGTATTGTATTCCCAGTAACAAAATGCTGCCTAGTTCATAGAAAGTTCTCAGTACATAAATCTGTTGATTGGATAAATTAACCATTTATCCTATAATCAAAATCTATTGAATGCATTGGGTTCCTTGAACACCTAGATGTTAGCTTGAACTGAATATTTAAAAGAATGTCATTGAAGTTTAAAGATTAGCTAACTTTTAAAAGCAACCTAAAATTGCTTACCTGGTAGGGCTGAAAGGCACTATCTTCAGTTAAAAAATCCAGTTGTTTATCTACAAGGAATTCTACCGCAGTGATTGAACTGGGTATGCTTTTTTCAACCAGGGGTTTGAAAGTCTGGTAAGAGAAAAAAAAAATTCATAATGGTTATTTTCTGGGTTTTATACTCAAATACGAAGGGTATTATTTGAATACAATGTATAAATGTCATTATCATAGAGATTTTAGAATACCAATTAATATTTTCATATTATAATCTAAATGCTTTTATCCATACAATAAAATATTTTATATTAAAAAGGAATGAAGTAGATCTAAGTTGTTTATTTTTAAAAAGAGACTTAATCAAATATACATGTGTATAAAAATTTCTAAGATAATAAAAGAGAAACTGTTTCTGAAAAAGTCAACTGGGTAGGAGAGCATATTTACCCCAACTCTTTTTTAAAAAATTATTAAGTATTAATCTTTATAAAAACAGAGCAGGTATAGCTCACAGAATTACTTTTTTGCTAGCTCATTCACATCAAGGATTTTAAATGATCAGGATGCATCTGGTCTTTTAACTCCACCCCGTGCACTACCCACCCCCGCCCCTGCCCCAAGCACAAATAAAAATCCAGCTGCTTCAGTAAGAGCAGCATGGGGGAAGGGAACAGGAAAAGAGGGAGGTATGAAGTATTACACAAAACCCACCTCTCAGTCCAGATTTCTGCTACTTTAAAAATCAAACGAAGAGACAAACCAAAAATGGGTGCTGGGAGGTGGGGATCCATGGCCATTTGGTTATTTTAAAGAAGACTCCCTCATCTTTTACATAAAGGACTATATACCCATATCTTGGGGTGGGGTGGGAGTGAGGGAGGCAGAAGAGGAAGAGGAAGGAAGGAAACAAAGGTACAATGTATGCAGTTTTTAATTACTGTCACACTTTCGAAGCAGAAGCAGCTTGAATAAAAAGCAAGTGTCACGTCCTGGGTACTTTTCTAAAAACTTAAGAATCTAAGCTTGGAAAATGGAATTAAAAACCAACTTAGTTTATAAATGACCTATATAACACGGAGAAATCTTTCTTGCTACAAGCCAACTTGTGTGACCATTTGGATACAAACCAAAGCTTTTGTTTTGGCAGGGACAGTACAAATCCCCAGGAGATTCAAAGCCATTGTGTTTCCCCCTTCTCTTATTGTCTTAAAGAAATCTAACATCTTGCTAATCACAACTAATACGTACTCTGGGTAAAAACTTTTCAAGCTCTTTAGTGCAGAGTGGCTCTTAAGGAGTTAATTTCTGTATTTAGGAAATTCCTTATAAAGCTTTCGATTTATTGAGGAGTCTGTAACAGTGTTTTTGAAAAAGCTAAACACATGAGAATAGAGAAGCATTTTAAACATGCCTTATTTCTATACTATACCGTGAACTTAAAAATAGTATCTTCTTTCCTAAATTAATATAACATGAAAAAATTCTCTTATATCCCCACTTATTTTCGATATTTATAACTAGAAAAATCTAACCACAGTAAGTTCCTCCCTCCCTAGTCCTAAGGCTAACCTTTTAAGTACTACATATGTATCAGGAGTATTCTTATTTAATGGGTGAGAAATTACATTTTCAAAACAGACATTCCCCCATTACTTAGCTATCTCCTGCAACTATTGCAAACTAGAATTTTCCATTTGCCAAGACTAAATTCCTAAAATTATTTCATAAAATATTATTTTACCTAACAAGTGACTAAAGTTTTCAAGATCATTTATCTAATTTAGACTTTAAAATGTCTACCAGTATGTGATTGACATGATATACATAATATTCTTCATATTATATATTTGTTTAGTTTTTAGTAAACTAGAAAACACTGGCACCTTTTTAAGAAGACTTGATTTAATTCCTGAACTTTATTCAAATGATCTATTTCTTTTCAAACAGTACCATGTCAGGTCAACTCGTAAAGGTTAACAAAAAGGTCCACAAAAGCTATTATCTAAGTGGCTAAAGGTACAATTCAATTAAGTAGGATTTGAAAAAGAAGTAAAACTCCTGTCTGAGTGCCTCTTTCTTATGCAAATAATACAGGTGGTTTGCATATCCTATGAGACCTAGTCATTTTATAATATGAAAAACGTTCTTGTGAAGAAATCCTCTCAGAACTCTGCTTTTTAAGGTAGGTCAGAGTTCTAAGGGTAAATTTTAACAAGCCAACTAATCATAATTTAAATTACTGAGTTAGTTTAGTTTCTAGGCTAAAATAAAAAAGAATTTCTCATTTTAAGGTAACTAATTGAAAGCCACCGGGAGAATTTAGCTATCAGAAATGTTAAAGGTTAGTTTATAAAAGGCTATTTCTGATACAATAATACTTATAACCATGTACAAATGGAGGTCAAGAGTATATCATGCTTCTTAAAATAGCAAATAGGGCCCAATGTGCAAATTTTAAAATGTGCGATTATATTTAAGCTACAAATATGTTCCCAGCAAGAGCTTATAAATACTTCCACAGTACTTGTTAAAGAAATGTTTCAATATGTATTAAATAAACAACCCTGAAAATGTGTGACTATTACTACTTTATGGAAAATTAAAGACAAACAACATATGAAACTAAGTACTTAAAACACATATTGACTTTCTAAAGTGGCAAATCAACGATACAACCATTATTCATATTTGTATCCAAGTTGAACACATTTCAAAGAGCTATTATTAACTTAAAAATAAAAACATAAATATTTAAATAAGAGTGAACAGATCCTACAGCTTTTATGATGAATCTGTAGTAAATATTTCATGGGTCTAGGTGTACTGGAATGTAAAGAAAGTAGAACTCATGCATAACTAAGTAATTCAAGACACTAAAGATACATCATTCTATGAGGAACTTCCACAGCCTAAGGGGAAGCAATGAGCTACCATCTGATGAAAGTCACAGTAGAGTATAGCCCTAATCACAAAAAGACTATTATTCCAATGCTGAAAACAGCCTCTGAAAATTCAAATAAAAATTACTAATTTAAAATTAATATTCATAATTAAAAAAAACTTTTTCAATTTTATTAATGGATTAAGAGTTTCTTCAAGGTCCTTTGTCTGACCATACTTTAAAAATAGTCTAAAGCCAAAATAAATAGTTGAGAGCCTGAATTTCTAGTAGGGCCTACACCATGCTATAGGAAGAATGCTTAGAACAACTGTATCCTGTTTGGGGCTCCATGCTGCACCACATTCCATTCACATGAGGAAGAGGAGAACAGATGAGCCCTCCTCAAAAAAACATTTTTAAAATAAATCAGCTACAGCTCTCAAACATAACTCAGCTGCTCAAACAAACCATGTTAAAGCTCACATTTAACTGAAAATTCATGGAGTTTATGTCTGCAGTCTGAGTTTCTAACAATCTCCAGTTAACATTTAACAATTCCTTTTCCAACTTAAAAAAAAAAATCATGCTCATTAACTACAAAAATCTGATATAAAATTCACTAAAGGAAAATACTGAAGCAGAAAACTAAGCAACATGTTAGAAGTCAAGGTTTAGTCTACGGGAAAAAAAAAAAAAAGACTGGAGTGACTTGAAAGAACAAAGTCCAAATTCCCACCCAAGCAGGTCTATTGAAAAACACGATACTGTTAGAAAACAAGTTGGGGGTGGGGACTGGAATACACCACACAAAAAAACCCTCACAAAATAAATACCCCCACTTCCCTTAAAACATTATATTCTGAAAACCCTAATCTGAAACATTTCTGCTGTAATACTTTAAACAATTAAACTCTAGTTTTTAATCTTTTTACAGTGTTATGAAATTACTACACACACAATCGTTTCTGAACAAATGAAAAGAGTTAAAATTTCTTAAAACTAAGAACACTAAGGCTAGATCAATAAAAGGCAGTGACCTTAATTCCTAAGGCTGAGAAGTAAAACCAAATGTAAATTAAGACAAAAGAAAAAGGAAGCAGAAAAATACAAACCGTACTTTGTTCTTTAGAATTTTAAAGTATCTTAAAATCTCAGAAATCCACGACACAGCTTTAAAGGTCAAGAAGTAGCTGACATTTCCATTTCACTCTTGAGCAGTATTTTTTATCTAGCCTAAATACTTCTTTAGTCTTCAAAAATCACAGGCAAATGGCCCTCAAACCAAGCATTTCTGAGCTCACTTGCAGCGTCGTCATTGTATAGGAAGAAAAGCCAAGACCACAAAACGAAGCAGAGCTGTAACCTAACAAGTCTCCGACGAGCAAATGACGATTTTCTGTCTGCTCTGGCTCAGCCTGGCAGTGATGAGGATTACAACTCGCTCTTTGTCATCAGCACTGTGGTGTTAACGACTAAGAAATCCTGCAGCTGAAGCACTACTGCATCCTCCGATCTGGGTCAGGATAATTTCTCCCGAGGTCGCTTACATAACCAGTGAGATACTCCAAATAGAGAGAACAGCCATCCATCAGCTAGAGAAAGCCTTCCCCACTGTACTCTGTCTGCGTGGAAACACACTGCAGTAGCTTCCAACAGAGCAGACACCCAAATGAGAAAGACTACTTGGCTTAGGGCACACTGAGAGAAGGGAAGAGGCGGTGCTCTGTAAACTGTAACTAATCCCCCGTCACAGGTGCTGATGGAGTCACTTCCAGCACGAGTCACATTACTGGTGATTACTCATTTGGCTGCGGCCATAGAGACTGGCTCATAATTTTAACAACAGACAAAGACAGACTAGTGGTGAGACTGAGACCTCAAGTTTACTGTCTCTTTCAATAAAGCAAATACAAATACAAAGTTTTTGCTTTCCAGATTTACCAAGGTGAGAAAGTACAGAAAACAAATAATACGTAAATATCTCTCAAGTTGGCAAAAATGAAGCATAACTTCCAACTACTGAAAATACTTTGTGTGTTTTAAAGTCCTTATTTTAATCATCTGTCCCTAAAAATATACTGATATAAAAAAAAACTCAGGAAAAAAACACTTAAAAGCATTTTTAGAGTAACAGTCCAAATGAAATCAAATGACATAACCACAACACTTTACTCAAAAGAAAAACTGGTGATATTTATTTTGGCAGATTTAAAAAAATACTCCTGAAACAATTTTATTCTTCAAAAAAAATTTAATCTACACAATTCAGTTATAAAAAAATCTATAATTTGAAAGCATAAAATGTATTTTTCTGATGTGTTACCTAACATAGGCTTGTAACTCCTTTCTAACCTCAAGAGTTGTGCTGTCCAATATGGTGGCCACTAGCTACACATGGGTACTGAGCACCTGAAATGAGATTAGTCTAGATTTAAATGTGTGTTGTATGTATAATATATGCACTGAATATGAAAAAACAATGCTAGATATCTGTAAGTGTAAGAAAACATTTACCTATTTTTAAATGATGTGAATGGTCTTTTATAAATATGACTCAATGCAGAATCTCAATTTTAATAAACCTAAAAATTCATGTTTTTTTAGTATCACATACACAACCAATTCATCAAATCATTTCAGAGAAAAACTTCCAACCACCAGCCAATGCCCTGTCTCTCTATACCTATTCCAGATGTATCAGTTTCATTTCACAGAAACATCAAGTTAACCACTGAAAAGATATTTTCAACTTAGTATATGATGGACTGTATCTACAAAAATCTCAATCTTTTTATTTGTTTTAAGGATGAAAGAGATGGATAATGATTATTCTAAGAATGTTAGTAAGATATAGCTTTAGAACACTGATGGTACTAAAATGTAACTTTAGAACAAATATTTTTAAAAATAGTAACTCAGGTGAATATTACATCATACACACCATTTCAATAATTCATTCATAATCACTTCAGACATGAGTGTAAAACATATATGGAAATAAAAGAATTCACAATGTCATATAATATACAAAAGAAAAAAACAACTGAGTCAATATGGCAGCTTTATTCTAACCCCCAAACAACAAAGAAAACAAAGAAACATCAAATGCTTGATGCAGGCTATTATATTATGAAACAGCACATTTTCAGTACATTCCACACTACATTTCTATAATTTATTGTACATTAGAGAGTTTAATATTTCACAGGATTCATCTTACAAGCTCACATAAATTCAAGTATGACTATATGATATACACTTAAAAACAGCTGTCTTTGTTCCTCAAGTACTATCAGTCCCCTACAGAATCAAACAGCAAATAGAACTACACTTAGCTAACAATCCAAATGCCACAATATTTATATATTCCTAGTGACACAGAATGCAGTAATTTTTTAAAAATCAAAATAAGTAATATCAATAAAGAAAAAACATTCATTTTTATTTCATACTACATCATGGTTGAATTAAAATTCTTCTCAGGGCGCCCGGGTGGCTCAGTCGTTAAGCGTCTGCCTTCGGCTCAGGTCATGATCCCAGGGTCCTGGGATCAAGCCCTGCATGGGGCTCCCTGCTCTGCGGGAAGCCTGCTTCTCCCTCTCCCACTCCCCCTGCTTGTGTTCCCTCTCTCGCTGTGTCTCTCTCTGTCAAATAAATAAATAAAATCTTAAAAAATAAAATAAAATAGGGCGCCTGGGTGGCTCAGTTGGTTGAGCGACTGCCTTCGGCTCAGGTCATGATCCTGGAGTCCCAGGATCGAGTCCCGCATCGGGCTCCCTGCTCGGCAGGGAGTTTGCTTCTCCCTCTGACCCTCCTCCCTCTCATGCTCTCTGTCTCTCATTCTCTCTTTCTCAAATAAATAAATAAATAAATAAAATCTTTAAAAAGATAAAAAAAATAAAAATAAAATAAAATAAAATAAAATTCTTCTCCATTATTATAAAGAAATACTATATAGGGGCACCTGGGTGGCTCAGTCAGTTAAGTGTCTGCCTTTAGGTCAGGTCATGATCCCAGGGTCCTGGGATCAAGCCCCATGGCTGGCTCCCAGCACAGCGGGGAGCCTGATTCTCCTTCTCCCTCTGCTACTCCCTTGTGTTCTCTCTCTCTCAAATAAATTAAATTAAATTAAATTAAATTATTAAAATACTTATATAGTCAATTCTTAATGAAAATGAGGAGAGCACAAAGATGGAACTAGTTGAAAGCCATAAATACCTTTTTAATATTTATTTCATAAATTGAGCTTCACAAATACTTTTTAAATATTTTTTTTTTTTTAAGATTTTATTTATTTATTTGACAGAGAGAGACACAGCGAGAGAGGGAACATAAGCAGGGGGAGTGGGAGAGGGAGAAGCAGGCTCCCCGCAGAGCAGGGAGCCCAATGCGGGACTCAATCCCAGGACCCCGGGATCATGACCTGAGCCGAAGGCAGTCGCTTAACCAACTGAGCCACCCAGGCGCCCCTTTTTGAATATTTCTAAAAAATTTTAAAAATATATGAATGTGAGTCTGGTCTGGTACTCTGGTAAATTTCTAATACAAATAAAAACAGTGAAATAACAATATAGAGAACCCACTTGGTAGCAAACATAGTAAGTTGCTCAGCTTTTACATCAAGTCTCCTTAATTCTCTCTTGTTCTTACAACTCCTTAGGGATGGTAGATACCACCTTTCGGACAGCAAAAAGCACCATTTTTTTTTTTTTAAGATTTTATTTATTTTTTTTAGAGAGCGAGCGAGAGAGAAACAGCATGAGAGGGGAGAGGGTCAGAGGGAGAAGCAGGCTCCCCGCTGAGCCGGGAGCCCGATGTGGGATTCGATCCCAGGACCCTGGGATCATGACCTGAGCCGAAGGCAGACGCTTAACCATCTGAGCCACCCAGGCGCCCAAAAAGCACCATTTTGAGAGCAGAATTTTAGTCCTTTAAACTGGTTGTTCTTATGGCTTATAATTTAATGGATTAAGGAAGCAAGTTGAATAGTTACTGTTAATTTTTCTTTTCTTTCCCTTTCTCTTTCTTTTTATTGGCGGGGGGGGGGGGGGGAGCGGGGGTTGGGTGAGGGTAGGGGGTAAAAAGTCTTTTCTGGCAGCTAAACCAGGCTAGAGGAAGAGGAAACTACTCCAGTTACTGCCCTGAAATACACATCTCTGACTTCCTTCCTTTTTAGCTGGTTTCTAGGTTACAAGCTGAATAAATCAACAGAGGTGAGAAAGTACACAGAGGCTAAAAGGAAAGCAACACGGTATGGCTAGCTAAAGAAAATCTGTTTCTTCCAATAATGTAAGAACCTTACATGTGCAATTGAGAGTTAAAATAAATGAGCATTTTGGTTCCATTTATCTTGGACCATGAAAGAAAGAAATTCATCTTTAAAGATATAGAAGCCTAAAGAAACAAGTGATTTCTCCAAGTATATAGATTTTACAAAAAAAAACCAAAAGCCTCTAAGTTCAATGGCTTAGGACTTTAAATATTTTTGTAGACATAAAGTTAAGAAAAGAGGATGAACAATAGTAGTTCAGAGGATTTCAAAGTGATATGGCCCTATGTGAAGGCTAACTAGATTCAGGAAAATATTTTTTTTTCTTTTTTTTTTTTTTAAAGATTTTATTTATTTATTTGAGAGAGAGAATGAGAGAGAGAGAGAGAGAGCATGAGAGGGGGAGGGGCAGAGGGAGAAGCAGACCCCCTGCTGAGCAGGGAGCCCGATGTGGGACTCGATCCCGGGATTCTAGGATCATGACCTGAGCCGAAGGCAGTCGCTTAACCAACTGAGCCACCCAGGCGCCCAGGAAAATATTTTTTCAATATGCTCTATTAACCTGTAATCTATGAAAATATACAATCAAACACGTGTAACTACTGTATTGTGGTAATGTCCAAAGGATTAACTTCTTCACAAAAATGAATCTGTGCAGAACCTCCAGGGACTGCAAAGATTGTGTAGCACTGTTTCCTACTTTGAATAGACTATGAGTTCTACAAGGATTTCCAGATGACATGAATCTTGCAGATTTTTAAAACTTTCTTACCTCCTTCAAGCTTGCAGCACATTCATTCAACCAACAGGTATGGGATGTCTTTTATGTAGTAAGCACTATGCTTGGCCTGGGGATACAATGGTGAGGAAAAACCACTAAATTCCTACCCTAGCATACATTCCACACTTTTAGTAGGAAACAGATACTCCAATTATCATAGAAATAAAAAATTACACCTTGTTAAGAACTCAATTAATAATTGGAGAATTAGTGTTCCTTTCCCTCCTTTCTTCACTATATCTTTGATATCACACTCCGTCATCAGAGGAGGGGAATACAACAGAATGTGTCCATTCTTTAAACCTTGCAGATTTTAATGATATATAGTTGAGCTAAGAAAAATCACTACTGAGGATACTAAAACAACATAAAAACACTTTATGCGAATAGACCCTATTTTTCAATAAGCATACGGTTGAATTCAGTTTCCTTTGTTTTATTTTCTCCTTCTAGGCTTTCTTAATACTAATAAGGCACATACTCTACTCTAGAGTAGTTCTCAGTTTGTCAGCTCTATGTCTTCTCTTTCAGAATCTCCCTGATTAGATAGACTTCTTTCCTCCCAGTATTATGAGGTTCCATTTACTCTTCTGTCACTAAAAGTTTGCAGGTGCGTGCCATTAAGATAACCCATTTTTCTTTCTATAAATAAATAATTTGAAACTGTATATTTAGACCTGTATTTTATACCATTATTAGGACATTATCATTCTTATATCCTGTCACCACACAAAGCCAAATAAGACTAGAATTAAATGCTTAACCTTTCCTAAGTTATCGACACATCTTTCAAAACCACTATAAGTACTATCACTACTTACTTTAGATATAAATACCTCAAAATTCATTAATAAAGTGATATTTGATAATTTACTTTGTTTCCCTTGCTCATATAATATTCTGAATACCTGATATTTTCCTTTACAACTCTGTCAATAATGAAAATGTAATTTTTAAATAAATTATTCCATAACTTTAATCTGACCTCAATGAAAGTACCAATAATATTTTGGAACTAGAAAAATCAATTTTATGGGGGCACTTGGGTGGCTTGTCAGTTAAGTGTCTGCCTTTGGCTCAGGTCTTGTTCCCAGGGTCCTGGGATCAAGCCCCATATCAGGTTCCTTGCTCAGCAGGAGCCTCCTTCTCCTTCTCCCTTTCTCCTTCTGTGTGCTCTCTCTCTCAAATAAATAAATTAATTTTAAAAAAAGAAAAATCAATTTTATGGAAAAGCAAATATAATAAGGAAAGTTCTAAAAAGAAAGAAAAAGAAAAAAAAAATCAATGACAGGGAACTAGTCTAACAGATACTACATTTCAATGCTCCAAATAATACAACAGAGTGAAACTGGAGCATGAATCAACAGTCATCAATGGATAGTTTAGAAAGTCCCTAAATAACATCAGATAACTATGAGCATTTAGTGTAAAATAAAGGTGGATTTTCATATCATAGGGGGAAAAAAAGAGAATGAGAAAAAACTGAATAATTCTTTTAAAAAGGGAAATGGAACTTTAGAGAGTAATAATTTAATTTTTACAGATGAAGAAACTGACACTCAAATAGAATAAGTGACTGAATTTTCTTGTCCAAAACCTTGTTTATAGAAGCCCTGGGACTAGAACCTGGATTTCCTAACTCATAGCTGAATGATTTTTACATTTTAGGATGGCGTGAAAGAACTGTATTGTTTTCATGCTTGTTGGCATGAGGTGGCAAAGAGCAAAGTGTTTTGCCATCTGCTGAATAAAACTTTAAACTTTGAACATAAAATGGAGGAAAATGAAACCAGTCTAGAACAAACTACAAAATCATATACCTGAGGAAAAAAGGGTAAACCATAATAATGTATACATTTTTAATATGCTTTAATAACACGTCACCTTTCAGAAAGAAGAAATAAGAAATAACACTTATGTCACCTTTCAGAAAGAAAAAGCAACTCAACATGAAAGGGTTTTTAAGGCTGTGTTCATTAAAAAGAACACTTGGGAAGATGATAAACCATTAATGGTTAAAAACAAAAGGAAAGTTTAAGTCCTATTTTGTTATTGTTATTTCTGTCAAGGAAATTATTTTTAATATGGCAAGTGTAAACTAGAGATTAAAAATAAACTAAACGGTAAAGGATAGTAGAGGATCTTTTTTAAGAAACCAAATCAGGGACACCTGGGTGGCTCAGTCCTTAAGTGTCTGCCTTCGGCTCAGGTCATGATCCCAGGGTCCTGGGATCGAGCCCCGCGTAGGGCTCCCTGCTCAGTGGGGAGTCTGCTTCTCCCTCTCCCACTCCCCCTGCTTGTGTTCCCTCTCTCGCTATGTCTCTCTGTCAAATAAATAAATAAATAGATAAATCTTAAAAAAAAAAAAAGCAAAATTAGTTTTCCTTATAAATAACATAATTAGAGATAATGTGGAAAACCAAGAAACGGGTAAAAAGGATCCCCTGATTTTAACAATTTACTCAGCCAGTGGAGAAGTAACTGGCTCAGTCATTTTAAGTGTCTGCCTTCTCCCTTTGGCTCAGTCATGAACTCAAGGTCCTGGGATCCAGCCTCCAATCAGGCTTCCTGCTTGACAGGGAGTCTGCTTCTCCCTCTCTCTCCGCCCTCCTCGCCCCCTCACCTGTGCTGTCTCAAATAAATAAAATCTTAAAAAAAAAAAAGCAATTTGACTTTTAGCGCCTTTTTTTCACAAGTATATTTGTTACCAAATTTCAAGAAAAAATTGAAAATGAGCAGCTTATAAATTGTATCTTAAAACTCATTTTATTACATTGCCATTATTTTAAATAGCTACCTAATAAAAACCAAGTAAATAAGCACTGAATTTTATTACGCATTTTCTTAGTGTTGGATATATTGACCTTTTTTCACTTTTCTATTATTATAAATAACAGGAACATCGTCATGCTTTTATTAACTAAAAACCCAAGTTTAGATGGGTTCAAATAAATTACATGTTAGCATATTAACTTGATAGATATAAATTCAGAGCCATTACTGATAGTCTTTGAAAACACAAATCAAGGCATTATCAAGATATTACAGACAGGCATTTATTGATATTTATAAAGGAGGAAAGGGGCAATTCGGAAACAAATTGCATGCTAGTAAACTTGAACTCCAGCAAAACTCCAAGATGGATAATTAGAATCATGAAAAAAACTAATACACAGTGATTACTAAGAACCAAATATACTCACTGAGAGTAATTTTAATTAAAATAATTTTATTTTAATAAACACAAAGGTTACTTTCATCAAGACAACCTGCAATAGGAAAGTCAATAAAATATGCGCTGGATGACAGTTTTTGATGCATCTGAAGCTGGTTAAAGAAATGCTAAATAACAGTACTGTTTTTAACCTATACATTTAACCTGTACCTGTACTGCTTCTAAATTTCATCTTTTGTCTTATACACTATCACATGAAGGCCATCTTTATTTGCGAATTAATAAATGACAGAACAATTCAAAAAGAGAGGCAATAGTCCCTTGAGATCCTGCATTGGTCATACTAACTCTGAATATCTTGTTCAATTTGGGGAATCATAATATGAGAAACAATTACAAACTGAGATGTGTCAAAGACATTTAAAAATCATGGATTATTAGGAGCATTTAAAGGAATGGAGAATGGCCTGGAGAAGAGGAGAAGGACAAATAATTATTTACAATTATTTAAAGTGTTACATAATTTGGAAAGGACCTTATAAGTAAAATTTCAAAGACCAATTCTAGCTCAGCACAAAGAATTAAAAAATTTCTAATAATTAAACATTACCATATCAAATCCGATTTACTCATGAAGTACTGAGCATCCAATAACTAGAAGCAATTAAGAAAAATCTGGATGAACATTTGACAAGTCTGTCATTGAAGGATCCCATTTCTGGCTTTGGCAAGGAGTGATTTTTAAAATATTAAAGATTCTTTCAAATTCTAAGATTCTAATACTGTCTTCTTTAAGCCATTTACTTCACGTTTATGAGCAAAGTTAAGATAAGGAAGATTAAATCAAACTTTTCATAAACACTGCTTCTACTTTTGCATATATGAAAGCATAAAAGGAATCCTGCTGAATGTTCATGTATTATTCAGATAAGGTGGCAGAATTAAAAGTAAAAAGTAACTTCTCCCATATCAGAATAAATTAAGTTACCAAGGTTTGTTCCATTGGGCAGAAATAAAACTACATAGGAGACTTCTGTGGTATGGGATTTCTGTAGTCCACAGATCCTTTATCTCTTAGGATAAAAAAGCAAATGTAGTTTTGTGGGAATTAGAAATATTACAAAATTAAATCAACCCAACCATAAATGCAAAGCATGTGTTAAAAGGATAATAATAAAAAATCACAGGAGAAATTCAAAGTTAAGCTAAAAGAAAATATGTCTTACAGTCTTGAATCCTGACAAGCATACCATCCTCAGAAAGTAAGGTATATATACTAATATGTTTGCATATAACTGATTTCCTGGACTCTTTGTTCTAAAACTAATTTAAAAATGTGTATTTTCCAATTTTCTTAATCATTTCACTGTTGTACTTTTGGAAACCTGAATAGAATATCTATTTCTTTACTGGTTTTGTTCATTTCTGTATGGCAAACATCTGTTTCTTGTGCAGCACAAGTTAACAAGGTTCTACAATTATTTCCCCATTACCTCCTTGTTTGTCAAAAACTCTGATGATGTCAGCAACAATCTGGAAGCTGAATTTTTCAACTAATGGGGGATTCACAATTTCCATTAAGTATGATATGGTAATTATTTTACTTATTTAAAAAATTACTGCTTTTTAGGTGGTGATGATCATGTATGCTAACTACCACTTAGATTTAAAATATGGTTAATATCAAAATTATCCAAGTTTCTTTTATTTTTTTAAAGATTTTATTTATTTATTTGAGAAAAAGAGAACGCAAGCAAGAGCACAAGGTGGGGGGAAGGGGCAGAGGGAGAGGGACAAGCAGACTCCCGCTAAGTGGAGAGCCTGATGCGGGGCTCAAGCCCAACACCCTGGGATCATGACCTAAGCAGAAGGCAGCCACTTAACTGACTGAGCCACCCAGGCGCCCCAAAATTACCCAAGTTTCAACCATATTTCTTTAATTATCGTTAATTTATGCCACCATTTTGACAGTCATGATATATCAAAATACTGCGATGCAAATTAAAAAAACTAAAATGAAAGAGAAAACTTTACATAAAGACTTTCATACTTAAGTGTTTTCTTTCAATTATCAACAAATTAATGATTCATTTAAAATGAACTTTTCTTCTTTTATGACATGTTGTAGTATAATTGAAAGTTATATTATGTGCTCACTTTGGTAGCACATATTCTAAAATTGGAACAAAAGTTATATTGCAAATGAGTACAGAGAAGATGTAATCTCATGTCAATAACCACTAATACGATTTTGATACACTTCCTTTAAACAAAGTCCCTCCCCTCTAAAGCTCTAAGTTTTCTTAATTCAGGTCAGTTCCTGTTTCACTGAGGACTCTCCCTCTAAAGGATGAGGCTACAAAAAAATCCCAAGACTAACTGGGAAGAAAATGTTGAGGCCCTCTAGTGATGTCCAGAAGCCTTGCTTAAGTTTATGTCTGTAGAGAGAAGAAAGTTTCAAAATTAGACTCTTCATGGATAATCAAGATTCCTTCCAGGATCTTAGTTTCCTTCAAAGTTTCAGACAGCCTGGAAGCAGTCTGCGCAAATAAACTTTGGAACTCCTGTGGATTTAGTAGTGCTTTATAGCTTTTCAAACAGTTGCTTTTTCCTTGGGGATCTGAAAGCTTCACTGCACTGATAACCTAACCACCTGCTACAGGAGATTCTTAAAGTAGAACAAGTTATCCTAATTTCAGGATTCCTTAGGATTATACTTCCTGCTTCCCGTCACATTTAGGTCAATTTATATTTCAATGTTTTAACTTTGAACTATATTCTACCTGGCCCTGGAGAACATGAGCATACTTTATTTTTACTTTTTTGAAAAATTTTATTTATTTGAGAGAGAGAACGTGTGCATGCACATGAGTGGGGGGGAGGGTAAGGGGGACAAGCAAATTCCCTACTGAGCGGGGAGTCCAACTCAGGGCTTGATCCCAAGACTCTGAAATCAAGACCTGAGCCAAAGTCAGATGCTTAACCCAATGAGCCACCAGGCACCTCGAGCATACTTTAAAAAGTTACATTATTTATTTATTTTATTTTTATTTTTTTTTAAAGATTTTTATTTATTTGACAGAAAGACACAGCAAGAGAGGGAACACAAGCAGGGGGAGTGGGAGAGCGAGAAGCAGGCTACCCGCCAAGCAGGGAGCCCAATGCGGGGCTGGAGCCCAATGCGGGGCTTGATCCCAGGACTCTGGGATCATGACCTGAGCCAAAGACAGACGTTTAATGACTGAGCCACCCAGGTGCCCCAAAAGTTACATTATTTAAAGAAAAAGAACAGTTTAAGTGGTCATGGAACTATGAAGTTTTCTACTCTCATAGGAAAAAATGCTACATAGAAAAGCAATTGTTTATGAAACCGGTTCATCAATGAGTGGGTCAACTAAAAATGCCTGTATACTTTCCATTGCCACTTTCTTTGCCAGAAAGCAGTTTTCTTTACCATTCTCTTACAGTGGTACACTAGATGGAGCTTTGTTATGATTCATTATGTTTATTACTATATTGATTGGTTAGAAATTCTGAAAGGTTCCCTTTGCTTCCAGAGCTTGATGCTGAAGGCACAGAGTGGTGTTAGCAAAGTCCTAGAATAGTGGTTCTCAATGGGTAGCCCCTTGTCCAACAGCATCAGCAATAACAAGCAACCAGTTAAAAACACACATTATCAGGCTCCACCCCACACTACCTGAATTAGAAATTCCAGGGGTGGGGTCTAGCAATCTGTATTGTAACAAGTCTTTGAGTAATTCTGAAGCACTGTAAAATTTGAGACCCAGTGATTTAATGCAAGTGCTTTTTGTTTTTTAAATGAGAGAGAGAGAGAAAGGCAGAGGGAGAGAAGAGAGAGAATCTTAAGCAGGATCCAAGCTCAGCATGGAGGCGGGCTCAATCTCAGGACCCTGAGGATCATGACCTGAGATGAAATCAAGAGTCGGACACTTAACCGACTGAGTCACCCAAGTGCCCCAAAGCAAGTGTTCTTAACCTTTTTGGAGTCAAGGAACTCTCAGAGTCTGATGAAAGCTATAGCTCCCTCAGAAACATGAAAATACATAATTTTGCATCACAATTTCAGGGGTTTCCAAGATCATCCGGAGAACCTAAGAATATACATTTCTAAGCTTTAACACTAATGAGCTACTGAAACAAAAACTCTGAGGATGGGGTACTGTACTTGTAAACATTTTTAAAACTTCATTTTTTAAATCTTTCCCCTGCTGTCTCAACATCCCCACAAACAAGCTCTAATTATCCTACCCAGGTGACCAGGTGCACCAGGATGATAAGGTTGGCCCCTGGCCCACAAGTTCTCCTTCCTGCCCTCCCCTGACTGTGACCCAGTAACAACATTCAAACACACCAATGAAATCCCCTTGCTCCTTTTCTTGTGTACTCCAACCTGACACACCAACAAAGGCACTAACCCACAGGTCCTTGTATTCTCCGCTTGGCTACACACCTACTTGGTTGAACCTACTCCCTTCTGGCACAAAGTGACTTTATCTCTCTAGGACCTATGAGTATAATAAACTTTGTTTTCCTGTGCCTCTCCTATGGTTTCCTCTTACACCTGCACCTGACTGAACATCACATAAGAGAACACAGGACAAGCCCAGGAATCCTTAGTTCTAAAATGCTGAGTTAAATTTGAGGTTCGGTCAGCTTTGGGAACCACGAATCATGGTTGAGAACACCTGGCCAACAGTGACTATATCTCAGGATAGAATGCCCCAGGCCAGGTCTCAGACATTCTCATGATAGATCAGATCAGTCTCCTTGTCAGTTTGCTAACTTAACCTCCTACTTTCTCAGGAAGCACAGGATCTTTAAATAGCTTACATTGGAAAGCTGTTCCTTCTCAATGTGGGGATATTTGAGCCATGCAGAGATCAATTTCACTCATCAGGTTTTCAGATTCAAGTAACCTAGGGCTAGGAGAGGCTAAACTCTTTCAAATTATGCAGAGAGATAACTATTTAAAGAAGCCTTCCCTTCCTAAAAATATCAAGCAGTTAAAGCAGCAGGCTTAGAAAGTGGCAATGCTGCTTCCCTAGATTACACGGAAAGAGAAAACACAGCCCCAACAGTAAACAATATAACCACAAAGGTAGTTTCCTCTTGATGCTTAAAAAAGATGAGGTTTCCAATCATTGCTGTTCCCTTTCTACTCATAGTAGGAGGAACAAAGAGGAAGTGCCTCAAGAGAAGATACGAAGAGCCAGAAGTATAGTTAATCATTCAACAAAAGATTTCAAAGCTGATTAAAATTGCCTGTGAAGCAAAAAAAAAAATTTCCCAAGTCACATGAACTATGAACTCAGAATGACCTGGCTCAAGACTGTGGCCCAAGGAGCTGAAGGCCCAAAATTACACCATGAACGTTTCTATCTCATATGATCAATTGTAGCTATTTTGGGGTGTGGGGTAGGGGTGGAGACTAAGGTTAAGTGTCCTATCCTGACATCTAGAATTAGAAAATACACATGACGTTATAATTAAGGTGCTCATCTTTCAAAAAATACATTCAAAATGTTACTCATTTTGATATATAAAGCATAAAACATCTACTACTCGTGAATCAAACTCTCCAAGTACATGCTTTGATAACTACAAGTTCATGGCCATTTATTACTCATTACTTAACGAACATTTGTGAAGCACCTATAAGGTGCTACCTACTCACTATGCATGGTATTAAACATAGGAAAGTAAGAATTACCAATATTTTATTTTCCCTGGTACTTACCTAGATAACAAAGGAACTGCTCTTACACAATGAAATTTAACAAGAGTAAATGTTAAATCTCTAGTTTTAGGTTCCAAAAAGCTACTACTTAAGTATGGTGCAACACACACTCCCACCCCATCCCTCACAAGCACACATTAGTATAATATGTGGTAAAACTTGCTTGGCAGCTTTGGATGCAAAAAAGGATTAGGAAGTTTTATTCAGTCTACAAATATTCACTGGAACATCTACAATGTGTTAAGCATTGTCCCAGAGATTTTGGATGATGTAAAGATGAGGCTAAACAGAAACTCATTATGAGGCAAGAATGTACTGTGGTGTGAATGCTAAAAATGCTATTATAGAGTGTTCCAAATATGTTAAGTAACAGTCTCAATATATTGAGATCACTTCACATGAAAATTACAGGCATCCCATTCAGAAAGACATTCACATTAGAATATAAACAAAAACAGGTGATCTGGATAGTGGAAGTTCTGTCTATAATCAAGTCGTATTAATATTGGTTAAAGGAATTGGAAATGTTTAGCCTAAGGTCTTTACTATACTTTTATAGGAAAAAATTAACATACTGTGTTCTAGAGCAGAGGATCTTAACCTGGGTTAAAAAAAGAAGAAGAAAAAGAAAAGCAAGCAAGAAAGAAAAGCGAAAGCCTTCATGGAGTCCAGAAAGTCCTTGAAATTATTTATAAAAATTTGTGAATATAAGCATTTTTTTCCCCTGGAAAAAGGGTTATTGATAGTTTCTATTAGATTTTCAAAGGAGTCCCTGATGCAACGGATCTAAGAACTGGTGCCTAAAAAATAAACTAGGTCCACTAATGGAAGTTACATAGAATATTTTGGTCCAATGTTAGGAAAAGCTTTGTAACAATTTAAGCTGCCCAGTAACGGAATGAGCTACTTTATAATGCAGTAATATCTCAGAAAGAAAGCATTTATGCAGAGGGTGTTTATTTATATAGGATACCAGGGTATAAGACATTGTAGGTACACTTTCAAATCTGTCAGGGCTTTAATTTGAAAAAATATTTGTTTTGAAATTCTAAATCACTTAAGAACATAAGAGTTTTCAACATTTGTCAAAAGTGTATTAGAGGCTAAAATCACTGTTATGTAAGAATTTTTACTTATGGGTAGGAGGTATATGACATAACAAATAGCTGTAAATGTATGTTGTATTTTTTGGGTAATACCCAATTCTGTTCTAGCTAACAACAACAACAAATGGAAAACACGAAACTCCTAAGATGTGGTTAGTATAGACAGCAAGCACCCAGGGTGGCACAGTAGACACAAAAAAAGAACAGACAGAAAGAGAATATACGGAAACACCAAGTATATCTAATCATTAAGCTCAGATGTCACCCCTAAATGGTCATTCATTGGTGATTCCCATTATGGCCTTATACAACCTCTGCCAAAAATGTAAAAGATGAAAGGCATGGCTGCTCAGCAGGTCTTTGGCAAATAACACTTGTGACCAGGCTTACTTACTCCTGCAAAAATAAGCATGTATTGATTCCAGGCCCCTTCCCTTGGCTGAGTTCCCAGGCTCATATCCAACTCTGGTCCTTATAGTTATGTTATCAGCAGGGAAGGCTGTGTTGCATAGACAGGACAAAAGAACTTGGTAAGTCTCAGAATTATGTTCCTTTCATCACAACTGTACCATATCCTGAATGTGTTCATCAACTTCATATCCTTCCCTTTCTTTTCAAAATTTTTATCTATCTATCTATCTTTTTTTTAAAAAGTAAGCTCAACACCCAGCTTGGATCATGTCCCCAAGATCAAGAGTCACATGCTCTACCAACTGAGCCAGCCAGGGGCCTCTCTTTACAAAGTTTATAATAGATTTTTTCTTTCCTTCCTTCCTTCCTTCCTCCCTCCCTCCCTCCATCCCTCCCTCCCCTTCCTTCCTTTCTTTTTTAAAGATTTTATTTATTTGAGAGAAAGAAAGAAAGAGGATGGGGGCGCCAGGAGTTGGGGGCAGAGGCAGAGGGAGAAGCAGACTCCCTGCTGAGCAGGGAGCCCGACTCAGGGTTCGATCCTGAGCCAAAGGCAGATGTTTAACCGACTAAGCCACCAAGGCACCCCAGCTTCTTTCATTTAGTAACATGCATTTAAGGTTCCTCTACATCTCTTCATGGTTTCATATAATATTCCATTGTCTGGATGTACCATATTTTATCCATTCACCTATTGAAGGACACCTTGGTTGCTTCCAAGTTTTGGTAACTATAACTAAAGCTTCTGTAAACATCCAGGGACAGGTTTTTGTATGAACATGTTTTCAACTCATGTGAGTAAATACCAAGGAGCACAACTGCTGCATTATACGGTAAGAGTGTTCAAGTTTTGTAAGAAACTGCCAAACCGTCTTCCAAAGTGTCTGTCTACCCACTTCACTTTACTTCCAGCAATGAATCAGAGTTCCTTTTGTTCAGTATCCTTGTCTGAATTTGGTGCTATTAGCGTTTTGGGATTCTTGCCTCCACTCTAGTAGGTATGTAGTGGTATTTCCTTATTTAAATTTGCAATTCTCTTGGGGCGCCTGGGTGGCTCAGTTGGTTCATCAACTGCCTTCGGCTCAGGTCATGATCCTGGAGTCCCAGGATGGAGTCCCGCATCCGGCTCCCAGCTCAGTGGGGAGTCTGCTTCTCCCTCTGACCCTACCCCCTCTTGTGCACTCTCTTTCTCTCAAATAAATAAATCTTAAAAAATAAATAAATTTACAATTCTCTAATGACATCTGATGTTGAACATCTTTTCACATGCATGTTTGCCATCTATAAATCTTTTTTTTTAAGATTTTATTTATTTATTTATTTATTTATTTATTTATTTGACAGAGAGAGAGAGAGACAGCGAGAGAGGGAACACAAGCAGGGGGAGTGGGAGAGGGAGAGAGGGAGATACAGGCTTCCCTTGGAGCAGGGAGCCTGATGTGGGTGGGGCTCGATCCCAGGACCCTGGGATCATGACCTGAGACAAAGGCAGATGCTTAACAACTGAGCCACCCAGGCTCCCCTATAAATCTTCTTTGGTGAGGGCGCCTGGGTGGCTCAGATGGTTAAGCGTCTGCCTTCGGCTCAGGTCATGATCCCAGGATCCTGGGATCGAGTCCCACATCGGGCTCCCTGCTCCTTGGGAGCCTGCTTCTCCCTCTGCCTCTCTCTCTCTCTCTGTGTCTCATGAATAAATAAATAAAATCTTTAAAAAAAAAAAAAATCTTCTCTGGTGAGATGTGTCTCTTCAGGACCATTTTTTAATCAGTTGTTTGTTCTCTTATTGTTGAGTTTTAAGAGTTCTTTGTATATTTTCGATGATAGTCTTTAATCAGATATGTACTTTTGCAAACACTTTCTTCCAGTCAGTGGCCTGTCTTCTCATTCTCTTAATCCCCTTACTTGTTGCTATATATTTTAAAACTGATTTAACAACTCTTAATTCCAGTATTTTAACATGATCTGTGGGTCTTTTTGTTGCAGAGCTTCTGGGAGACTTTGTCAGTTAGTGAACATAAAAAGTATATTATGTCAGAGTAATTTCCTATATAACACTAGTAAACTTTAGCTCACCTATCAAAAATTCAGAATTAATGAAGTTTAAATCATTGTACTTCTTCTCAGTTCATTCTTTTGGTAGTCATGTAAAAAGGCTTTCATTTGGTTTATTCATAGAGGAATGTCATAAGAGAAAACTAAACATTTTCTCTCCTGGAAGACAAGTAATTTACTACCTAATTACTCATTTTCTAGGCACATGATAAAAACTGTTTATGATTTGAAGTAAAGAAACAAAACCCACGATGTAAATTCATGGCTAGAAATGTTAACTAAAACAGCAAAAAAACAACTGATGGACAGTAAGAACCTTTAGAAATATTTCTTCTCTCTTTTTAGCAATAGCAGCAATGCTCTGGCTTATAAATTAAGACAATGAGCAGTGCCTTGCTTTTCACGAATAGTGACTAAAGCTCCTTGATGGATGGTATTTGCTATTTATTCATAGTTTAAATAAATGTATTTATAAGTTAAATCCATTATAATAAAGTTCCAAGAGACTGTACAAATTCCTTAATTCTAAAGTAAATATTATTGCAGCTGATATTAAAGTTTGTAGGCTACTGGTTGAATATTTAAGAAAAAAATTTTTTAGGGGCTCAGTCAGAAGAGCATGCAACTCCTGATCTCAGGATTGTGAGTTCAAGCCCCACATTGGGTGTACAAATTACTTAAAAATAAAAACTTAAAAACTATTTTTTAAACATAGCTTTTAACATAGCAGTATTTACTATAATATTACCCAAATATAAAATCACAGATGTCAGAGCACCTGGGTGGCTCAGTCAGTTAAGAGTCTGCCTTAGGCTCTGGTCAGCCCTGTGTCAGGTTCCCTCTCCCTCGGCCCCTCCCCCGCTGCTTGTGTGCACTTGTGCTCTCTTTCTCTCAAATAAATAAATCTTTAAAAAAATAAAATCATAGATGTCACAAATATTTAAAAATCATGGCATTTTCAAAATGTCATTCATTATTCAAAAGCCTGATTACAGAGCAAAAATTCTAAGAAACATGAGTATGAAAATCACAGAAAAATATCTAAAAGGAAAGATTAACAGTAGATGCACAAAATCAAATATGTATAATATAGCCTTTTTCAAATATAGAGATGACAAACAGGATAATACTGAAATTACATAAATTACATAAATGTTCTAGGAAGCAGTAAAAGAAAGCAAGTTTAGGCTAACACTAACAAAATATCCTTAAAGGATGGTCTACAGGCATGAATTAGAATGCAAGGAAACTCTGAAAATTTATGAAATTTCGGAAAACGTTTAAATGGTTGAGCAAAAGCTACTGAGATTATACTATAGGGAAAGACTATCCCACTGTAAGATACAAACAAAATGACCTAATGGTATTTGTCCATCTCTAATATACATGATTCCCCCGAGATACTTATTTATGAAAAAGATGAACGTACACAGTTATAAAATTCTGGCAATTTTGATGTTAATATAAAATCATTTATATTCAGGGTTGGAATTCATTTTGCAATAAAAAGACAAAAATGAATAAGTAAGAAATTCCTGTAGAAATTTATGTTAAAAGCTCATGAGAGTACTGACAAGGTAAACTGACAAGGAGAATGACAAGTATGAAGTATGTTTTTTGGGAGATAGTTTTGAGAAAGAATATTAAATATATCAGTTATATGATCTGTGGGATCATTTCCAAATGCTAGTAGTTATTTATTAAGAAAAACCAAAATCAGGGTGCCTGGGTGGCTCAGTTGGTTAAGCGACTGCCTTCGGCTCAGGTCATGATCCTGGAGTCCCGGGATCGAGTCCCACATCGGGCTCCCTGCTCCGCAGGGAGTCTGCTTCTCCCTCTGACCCTCCCCCCTCTCATGCTCTCTCTATCTCATTCTCTCTCAAATGAATAAATAAAATCTTTAAAAAAAAAAAAAAAGAAAAACCAAAATCAGAATGACAACTTTTGCATTACTTTTGTTACCCTTTTCTCTAGTTTAATAAAGCCTCTTTTTTTTAAAAAAAAAGTTGGCTCCACACCCAGTGTGGAGCTCTATGCAGGGCTTGAACTCACAACCCTGAGATTAAGACCTGAGCTGAAATCTAGAATCAGACACACTTAACCGACTGACCCACCCAGATGCTCCTAAAACCTTTTAGAAACTAATCTTTAAAAATTTTTTTTTCTTTTTTTGTGTGAGAGAGGGGGAAAGCTGAATAGAAGGGAAAATATGTATAGACATAAAATATTTATATTTCCATTCTATATTTTAACTGCACTCCTAATAACTTGTTATAAAGAATTGTTTTAGGGGGGCGGAGCAAGATGGCGGAGGAGTAGGAGACCTGGATTTCGTCTCCTCTCAGGAATTCAGCTGGATAGGGATCAAACCATTCTGAACACCTACAAACTCAACAGGAGATCGAAGAAAAGAAGAGCAACAACTCTCTCATCAGAAAAGCGACCACTTTCTGGAAGGTGCGGAGAAGTGAATCCGAGGCGATATTCGGGAGGATAGACGGCGGGGGAGGGGCCTCCGTCGGCCGCTTCTGGCAAGTGATAGAGCCGCGGAGCACAAAATTGGAACTTTTCAAAGTCTAAGCGGGGGGTGGAACCCTCCGGGACAGTGTGGTCTCAGGACCCTCGGGGTCACAGAAACACCGGGGGTGCCTGAGTGCGGCAGAGCTCCCAGGTATCGGAGCAGGGAAGCCGGCTGCAGAGGCGGAGCCCAGGCGCGGGCCCTCAGCTCGGGGTGGCCATAAACCGTGATCCGCGGCCCAGTCGGGCCCCTGCTCCTCCAGCAGGGACCCAACAAGGGGCAGATCCGGGGAGACTCCCCTTCCTTCTCTGGGAGGAGCCGCACGGAGCGCACCGCAGGGATCTGCTGGGTTTGGAGACTCCAGACCGGGTCGGGTACCGGAGATAGAAACGCGTGGTCACAGGCCGGTTGAGCACGGAGTGCAGCTGCAGACCGGGGAGACGGGAGTGACTGGCGGCTTTTCTCTGGGGGCTCACTGAGGAGCGGGCCCCGAGTTCTCGGCTCCTCCGGGGCGGAGATTAGGGGGCCGCCATTTTCACTCTCCGCCTCCAAAGCTGGACGGAAAGCTCGCAGGGAACAAAAGCCCCGGAGAGCAAACGCGAGCAGATGACTTAGCCGGGAGGGGGCAAGGGCGGGGCACTTCCGCCTCCGGCAGAGACATTTGGGAACCACGGCAACAGGCCCCTCCCCAGAGGATCAGCGAGAACAGCCGGCCAAGACCAAGTGTACCGATCAATGAGAACAGCAGAACTCCAGCGCTAAGGGACTACTGCACATAGAATTCATGGCTTTTTTACCATGATTCCTTAGTCTTTTAAAGTTAATTTTTTTTTTAACTGTCTTTTTGTCTTTTTATTTCTTTTTGAATTTTTCTTTTTCCCTTTTTCAAACAACATCTTATCAATCCCTTTTTAAAAAAAAAACATTTCTATTTTTCATTTTTAGAGTCATATTCTATCCCTTCATAGTAGTTTCCCGTATTTTTGGCTTTATATATAAGTTGTTCTCTCTTTAAAATTTTGAGATAGTTTCTTCTAACAGATTAAAATATACCCTAAATCTCTAGTATATGGTGTTTTCTATTCCCCTGCCTGATCCATCCTCTCCCTTTTTTTTTCTTTTTCTTTTTTCTTTTTTTAAATCCTCTTCTTTCTTTTTTCAAACAACTTCTTATCAATTCCTTTTATAAAATTTTTTATAATTTCCATTTTTACAGTCATTTTCCATCCCTTCATCATATCAACCCTTATTTTTGTACATATATAAGTTTTTCTTTCTTTAAAATTTTGGGAGGCACTTTCTTCTAAAAGACCAAAATACACCCCAAATCTAGTGTGTGGCACTGATCTATATACCATATAGATCATATTTGATCACATTCTGGTTTTTCTTTTGTTGTTGTTGTTTTGTTTTGTTTGTTTTTGTTTTTATCTTTATCTTTTTCTTTTTTTTTCTTTTTCTTTTTTCTCTCTTTCCCCTTCTTATCCCACTGCTTCAGGTCTTTTCTGATTTGTTTAGAGTATATTTTCTGGGGACGTGGTTACTCTGCTAGCATTTTGTTCTCTCATTAATCTATTCTCCTCTGCACAAAATGACAAGACGGAAAAAATCACCTCAACAAAAAGAACAAGAGGCAGTACCGACTGCCAGGGACCTACTCAATACGGACATTAGTACGATGTCAGATCTAGAGTTCAGAATCATCACTTTAAAGATACTAGCTGGGCTTGAAAAAAATATGGAAGTTATTAGAGAAACTCTTTCTGGAGAAGTAAAAGAGCTAAAATCCAACCAAGTAGAAATCAAAAAGGCTATTAATGAGGTGCAATCAAAAATGGGGGCGCTAACTGCTAGAATAAATGAGGCAGAAGAGAGAATCAGTAATATAGAAGATGAAATGATGGAAAATAAAGAAGCTGAGAAAAAGAGAGATAAACAACTACTGGATCATGAGGGCAGAATTCGAGAGATAAGCGATACCATAAGACGAAACAACATTAGAATAATTGGGATCCCAGAAGAAGAAGAAAGAGAGAGAGGGGCAGAAGGTATAATGGAGCAAATTATAGCAGAGAACTTCCCTAATTTGGGGAAAGAAACAGGCATGAAAATCCAGGAAGCACAGAGAACCCCTCTCAAAATCAATAAAAATAGGTCAACTCCCCGACATCTAATAGTAAAACTTACGAGTCTCACAGACAAAGAGAAAATCCTGAAAGCAGCTCGGGAGAAGAGATATGTAACCTACAATGGTAGAAACATTAGATTGGCAACAGACCTATCCACAGAGACCTGGCAGGCCAGAAAGGACTGGCAGGATATATTCAGAGCACTAAATGAGAAAAATATGCAGCCAAGAATACTCTATCCAGCTAGGCTGTCATTGAAAATTGAAGGAGAGATAAAAAGCTTCCAGGACAAACAAAAACTAAAGGAATTTGCAAACACAAAACCAGCCCTACAGGAAATCTTGAAAGGGGTCCTCTAAGCAAAGAGAGACCCTAAAAGCAACATAGACCAGAAAGGAACACAGACAATATACGGTAACAGTCACCTTACAGGCAATACAATGGCACTAAATTCCTATCTTTCAATAGTTACCTTGAATGTAAATGGGCTAAATGCCCCAATCAAAAGACACAGGCTAACAGACTGGATTAAAAAACAAGATCCATCGATATGCTGTCTGCAAGAGACTCATTTTAGACCCAAAGACACCCCCAGATTGAAAGTGAGGGGGTGGAAAACCATTAACCATGCTAACGGACACCAAAAGAAAGCTGGGGTGGCAATCCTTATATCAGACAAATTAGATTTTAAACCAAAGACTGTAATAAGAGATGAGGAAGGACACTATATCCTACTTAAAGGATCTATCCAACAAGAAGATCTAACAATTGTAAATATCTATGCCCCTAACATGGGAGCAGCCAATTATATAAGGCAATTAATAACAAAAGCAAAGAAACACATCGACAACAATACAATAATAGTGGGGGACTTTAACATCCCCCTCACTGAAATGGACAGATCATCTAAGCAAAAGATCAACAAGGAAATAAAGACTTTAAATGACACACTGGACCAAATGGACTTCACAGACATATTCAGAACATTCCACCCCAAAGCAACGGAATACACATTCTTCTCTAGTTCCCATGGAACATTCTCCAGAATCGATCACATCCTAGGTCATAAATCAGGTCTCAACCGGTACCAAAAGATTGGGATCATTCCCTGCCTATTTTCAGACCACAATGCTTTGAAACTAGGACTCAATCACAAGAGGAAAGTCGGAAAGAACTCAAATACATGGAGGCTAAAGAGCATCCTACTGAAGAATGAATGGGTCAACCAGGAAATTAAAGAAGAATTAAAAAAATACATGGAAACCAATGAAAATGAAAACACAACTGTTCAAAATCTTTGGGATGCAGCAAAGGCAGTCCTAAGAGGAAAGTATATAGCAATACAAGCCTTTCTCAAGAAACAAGAAAGGTCTCAAGTACACAACCTAACCCTACACCTAAAGGAGCTGGAGAAAGAACAGCAAATAAAGCCTAAACCCAGCAGGAGAAGAGAAATCATAAAGATCAGAGCAGAAATCAATGAAATAGAAACTAAAAGAACAGTAGAACAGATCAATGAAACTAGGAGCTGGTTCTTTGAAAGAATTAACAAGATTGATAAACCCCTGGCCAGACTTATCATTATCAAAAAGAGAAGAGAAATGACCCAAATCAACAAAATCATGAATGAAAGAGGAGAGATCACAACCAACACCAAAGAAATACAAACAATTATAAGAACATATTATGAGCAACTCTATGCCAGCAAATTAGATAACCTGGAAGAGATGGATGCATTCCTAGAGATGTATCAACTACCAAAACTGAACCAGGAAGAAATAGAAAACCAGAACAGACCTATAACCACTAAGGAAATTGAAGCAGTCATCAAAAATCTCCCAAAAAACAAAAGCCCAGGGCCAGATGGCTTCCCAGGGGAATTCTACCAAACATTTCAAGAAGAATTAATACCTATTCTTCTGAAACTGTTCCAAAAAATAGAAATGGAAGGAAAACTTCCAAACTCATTTTATGAGGCCAGCATTACCTTGATCCCAAAACCAGACAAAGACCCCATCAAAAAGGAGAATTACAGACCAATATCCCTGATGAACATGGATGCAAAAATCCTCACCAAAATACTAGCCAATAGGATCCAACAGTACATTAAAAGGATTATTCACCATGACCAAGTGGGATTTATCCCTGGGCTGCAAGGTTGGTTCAACATCCGCAAATCAATCAATGTGATACAGTACATTAACAAAGGAAAGAACAAGAATCATATGATCCTCTCAATAGATGCAGAAAAAGCATTTGACAAAGTACAGCATCCTTTCTTGATCAAAACTCTTCAGAGTATAGGGATAGAGGGTACATACCTCAATATCATAAAAGCCATCTATGAAAAACCTACAGCAAATATTATTCTCAATGGGGAAAAACTGAGAGCTTTCCCCCTAAGGTCAGGAACGCGGCAGGGATGTCCACTATCACCACTGCTATTCAACATAGTATTGGAAGTCCTAGCCACAGCAATCAGACAACAAAAAGAAATCAAAGGCATCCAAATTGGAAAAGAAGAAGTCAAACTCTCACTCTTTGCAGATGATATGATACTTTATGTGGAAAACCCAAAAGACTCCACCCCAAAACTGCTAGAACTCATACAGGAATTCAGTCAAGTGGCAGGATATAAAATCAATGCACAGAAGTCAGTGGCATTCCTATACACCAACAACAAGACAGAAGAAAGAGAAATTAAGGAGTCGATCCCATTTACAATTGCACCCAAAACCATAAGATACCTAGGAATAAATCTAACCAAAGAGACAAAGGATCTGTACTCAGAAAACTATAAAATACTCATGAAAGAAATGGAGGAAGACACAAAGAAATGGAAAAACGTTCCATGCTCATGGATTGGAAGAACAAATATTGTGAAGATGTCAATGCTACCTAGAGCAATCTACACATTCAATGCAATCCCCATCAAAATACCATCCACTTTTTTCAAAGAAATGGAACAAATAATCCTAAAATTTGTATGGAACCAGAAAAGACCCCGCATAGCCAGAGGAATATTGAAAAAGAAAAGCAAAGCCGGTGGCATCACAATTCCGGACTTCAAGCTCTATTACAAAGCTGTCATCATCAAGACAGCATGGTACTGGCACAAAAACAGACACATAGATCAATGGAACAGAATAGAGAGCCCAGAAATGGACCCTCAACTCTATGGTCAACTCATCTTCGACAAAGCAGGAAAGAATGTCCAATGGAACAAAGACAGTCTCTTCAACAAATGGTGTTGGGAAAATTGGACAGCCACATGCAGAAGAATGAAACTGGACCACTTCCTTACACCACACACAAAAATAGACTCCAAATGGTTGAAAGACCTCAATGTGAGACAGGAGTCCATCAAAATCCTAAAGGAGAACACAGGCAGCAACCTCTTTGACCTCAGCCGAAGCAACTTCTTCCTAGAAACATCGCCAAAGGCAAGGGAAGCAAGGGCAAAAATGAACTATTGGGACTTCATCAAGATAAAAAGCTTTTGCAAAGCAAAGGAAACAGTTAACAAAACCAAAAGACAACCGACAGAATGGGAGAAGATATTTGCAAATGACATATCAGATAAAGGGCTAGTATCCAAAATCTATAAAGAACTCATCAAACTCAACACCCAAAGAACAAAGAATCCAATCAAGAAATGGGCAGAAGACATGAACAGACATTTTTCCAAAGAAGACATCCAAATGGCCAACAGACACATGAAAAAGTGCTCAATATCGCTCGGCATCAGGGAAATCCAAATCAAAACCTCCATGAGATACCACCTCACACCAGTCAGAATGGCTAAAATGAACAAGTCAGGAAACGACAGATGTTGGCGGGGATGCGGAGAAAGGGGAACCCTCCTACACTGTTGGTGGGAATGCAAACTGGTGCAGCCACTCTGGAAAACTGTATGGAGGTTCCTCAAAAAGTTGAGAATAGAGCTACCATATGATCCAGCAATTGCACTACTGGGTATTTACCCCAAAGATACAAAAGTAGGGATCCGAAGGGGTACATGCACCCCGATGTTTATAGCAGCAATGTCCACAATAGCCAAACTGTGGAAAGAGCCAAGATGTCCATCGACAGATGAATGGATAAAGAAGATGTGGTATATATACACAATGGAATATTATGCAGCCATCAAAAGGAATGAGATCTTGCCATTTGCAACGACGTGGATGGAACTGGAGGGTATTATGTTGAGTGAAATAAGTCAAACAGAGAAAGACATGTATCATATGATCTCACTGATATGAGGAATTCTTAATCGCAGGAAACAAACTGAGTGTTGTTGGAGTGGGGGTTGGGGTGGGAGGGATGGGGGGACTGGGTGATAGACACTGGGGAGGGTATGTGCTCTGGTAAGCGCTGTGAATTGTGCAAGACTGTTGAATCTCAGATCTGTACCTCTGAAACAAATAATGCAATATATGTTAAGGAAAAAAAAAAGAAGAAGAAGAAGGTAGCGGGAGGGGAAGAATGAAGCGGGGGAAATAGGAGGGGTAGACGAACCATGAGAGACGATGGACTCTGAAAAACAAACAGGGTTCTAGAGGGGAGGGGGGTGGGAGGATGGGTTAGCCTGGTGGTGGGTATTGAGGAGGGCACATTCTGCATGGAGCACTGGGTGTTATGCACAAACAATGAATCATGGAACACTTCATCTAAAACTAATGTTGTAATGTATGGGGATTAACATAAGAATAAAAAAATGAAAAAAAAAAAAAAAAAAAGAATTGTTTTAAAGTCATTCTGGTGGTCAGGGCGCCTGGCTGGCTCAGTCAGTGGAGTGTGCGGACTCTTGATCTTGGGGTTATGAGTTCGAGCCCCACACTGGGTATACAGATAACTTAAAAATAAAATCTTAAAAAAAAAAAAAAAAGTCATCCTAGTAGTCATTCCCACAGACTGAATGGCCCTAGGATCTACTTAAGACTGTGGGAGTAATTAAGACAGGAAAAACATCATATGTCATACTAATAGTCTACAAACATTCTAATGCCAAATCCACTTTATAGTCCCTCATTATTAACATAAGATCAGTCACCATTTTTAATCTCTTCTGTAGAACCAAAGTCTACCTCCAGCCTAGCCAAGTTATCTTTTCCAGCAGGATCATACACTCTAACCCCCTAACCAGGAATAATCATCTCCACTATTGTTATTTTAAAATTAATCCCATAGAATAAATGATTCCCTCAACCTTTTACTGAAATCCTGTCCTTGCCATAAAACCTCAACTAAAGTAAAACCTGGTCACCCTATTATATTTATCCATCTAGCTATCAAATCAACCAACCAATATCCAGGGAGAAGCACTATATAGAACCAGATGAACATCTCCTGCTTTCACAGAGCTGTCACTCCAGTAGGGGCGGAAAAACAACAATCAATACTTTCCCAGCCATATTCTGAAGTGAAAACCTCTCCTGTTTCTTTTAGTTACTACTTATGGTTACTACTACCACTCTCTCAGTGCTACAACATAGCTGGTAATACTTAACATTTATTTACCTTCCTTTATGGTAAACACTTCACATAACACACTCCTTGACCTTAAAATAGGGCCTCAAGATAAAATCTTCAAGTTACGCTAGTTTTATAAACCAATATAATCTACCCTTCTATTTCTACATTTTCCTCAAAATGTTCTCTCAAAGTAATGGCCCATTTATTGGCAAATCCCAGTCTTTTTTCAGTATTCAGAAGCATGTTACATTAATGTTGTTAGAACTTATTCCTCCCCTGACTCTGAAAATAGCATGTTCTGATGCTTCTTCCTGACTCTGCCATCTTCCCAGTTGGCTCCACTTCTTTTCAACACTTAAATATGGATATGGCTGAAGATTAAGTCTATCATTTTGAAGTCCAGTTGAGCGTCTCATGGTTTTCAGTATTATCTACATGCAGAAAATTGCCACATCTAGGTACCTTTTTTCTGACCTTTCTCACTGTATTAATTCAGTTCTTTTTTTTTTTGTTTTAAGATTTATTTATTTATTTGAGAGAGAGAAAGAGAAAGAGAGACTGTGAGACAGGGAGGGGCAGAGGGAAAGGGAAAGAGAAACTTTAGCAGACTCTGTGCTCAGTGAGGAGCCTGATGCAGGGCTCGATCTCATGACACTGAGAGATTACAACCTGAGCCAATCAGGACCTGAGCCAAAACCAAGAATCAGATTCTTTAACCAACTGTGCCACCCAGGTGCCCCTCATAGATTTTTTTCTTGCACTGAATCCATATAGGTTCACCAGTTAGCCTGTTGATCAAGAAAAAATTAGTTCCAAAGTGTCCGAATTTACATTACAAAATTACAAATTTTTAATGTTTTAGTTAATAAGTACAATTGGTAAGTACAGCTGATTGTTACTATTTGCAGTAGTTCTGGTCTACGAAGTTACTACAAACACTGAATTACCAAATACTGAGCCACACTGCTCCTAGTGGAAATACAAGAGTATGTTCCTGCAAGCCTATGGGTCACATTTTAATCAACCTATCAATACATAACCTTCTTTTATGTGTGTCTCTGCTTCAAGACACCTTATTTAATACATTGTTGAATCACTAACATTGAAATCAAGGCCAACAGCACTATAACTCACGTCTAAATGAAGCTTATCTAACTTTCTCACCTATGAAATAATATACTTTTTTAAAAAGATTTTATTTATTTCACAGAGAGCAAGAGAGCACAAACAGGGGGAGCAGCAGTGGGAGAGGGAGAAGCAGGGTCCCTGCTGAGAAGGGAGCCCGATGCGGGACTTGATTCCAGGACCCAGGGATCATGACCTGAGCCAAAGGCAGACGCTTAACTGACTGAGCCACCCAAGCACCCCTGAAATATACTTCTGATATAAAAATTCAACTGTCACTAGGTTTAAGTCATTCCTGAATTTAGTGGGAAAAAAGGTTTGGTTGGTTAGAGGTACTACTTCAGCTATAATTACAGAAAAGTTATCGTCACAGAAGAGTTAAAGTCGTACTAGTAATTTTGAACAAATTGTGCATATGTGGAAAGTACACTTTTATAACAACAAATAATGTTAACTTTTAAGTTAAAAGTTTTCACAGACATTATTTGCAAAATGAAAAGGTTGGACAAGATGACTTTTTCAAGTCCATTATACTGCTCTAAAACTATAGAGCCCAAGTTTCTCACAAAGACTATTAGGGACCATGAAGGCAAGCGGTGCTGTATCTTTGGTGACTGATTCAGTGTTTCATCATGCCCATGTACTACAGACTTCACAGTCTGAAGAAAAAAATGGTTCAGTTTATAGCCCTGATAGATAAACCTGGATGAAAGGATTTCGACACAGCCTCAGGTAGAAAAGAGAATGAGATTATAGTTGACCATTGAACAACATGGGTTTGAACTGCATGGGTCCACTTATACATGGACTTTTTTTCAATAAATACAGGACAGTACTGTAAATGTATTTTCTCTTCCTTGGAATTTTTAAAACATTTTCTTTTCTCTAGTTTACTTTATCATAAAAATACAGTTATAATATATACAACATACAAAATATGTGTTAACTGTTTATGTTATTAAGGCTCCCAGTCAATAGTAGGCAATTAGTAACTAAGTTCTGGGGGAGTCCCAAGCACATTTTTGTCTGAATGGGAGGGTGTCAGTGCCCCAACTTTCATGTTGTTAAAGGGTCAACTGTACAGAAAGAAAAAGGCAAAGGAAATAAGGAAATAAGAGAAGGTAAGAAAACCAGAAAAAAGGAAAGATTAAAAATGAGACATTATATTAGAATATATGACATAAATTACAAAATATTTTATAATTATAAATTTTATAATTATAAATTATAAAACCAAAGTATTTTAAAGTTCTGTTTTTTAAATTTCCTATGGCTACTGTAATGAAGTACTATGGGTGGCTTAAAACAACAGAAATTTATTGGCTCTTAGTTCTAGAAGTAAAGAAGTCTGAAATCAAGATGTCTGCAGGTCACTGCTCCCTCCTGAAACCTGTAAGGGAGTTTCTTCCTTGTCTCCTATGTTGTTCGCAGTTTTTGTGTTGTTTGCCTTACAGCTGCATCACTCCAGTTTCTGTCATCTCTGTGTATCTGTGTCATTTCTCTCTTCTTATATGAATGTTAGCTGTATTGGATTTAGGCCCACCCTAGTAACTTCATCTTAACTTGATTACATCTACAAAGACCCAGTTTTCAACTAGGGCACATTCACAAGAACCAGGGGTGAAGGCTTCAAAATATCTTTTGATATTTCCAAATGTTTCTTTTCCTTTTTAAAGATTCTTATTTATTTGAGAGAGAGGGAGCACGCAAGAGAGAGCACCAGCAGCGGAGAGGGGTGGGGGAGTGGGAAAAGCAGGTTCCCCACTGAGAAGGGAGCCCAATGTGGGATTCGATCTCAGAACCCTGGGATCATTACCCGAGACGAAGGCAGATGCCTAACCGACTGAGCTACCCAGGCACCCTCCCAGTATTTCTATGTGGTCTCTCTACACCATTTAAAGACAGAAAGCTTTATTTGCTCTAATCTTTTAAAATCATTGATCAATGATTTACATACCTAATACATATTCTAGACAATCTATAATGTCAAGAATCATTCCAGAAATTGTGCAATATGGAAAAAGTTTAGAGATTAAGATATTTGAATTATTGGGACACCTGGGTGGCTCAGTTGGGTTGAGTGTCTGCCTTCGACTCAGTCATGATCCCGGGATCCTGGGATCCAGTCCCACATTGGGCTCCCTGCTCCACGGGGAGCCTGCTTCTCCCTCTCCCTCTGCTGCTCCCTTTGTTCATACTTCCTCTCCCCCTATGACAAATAAATAAATAAATCTTTTTTAAAAATATTAAGATCTTTGAATTATTATATTCTTAAACACTAAAACTGGATTTCCTATTATACTATATTGGCAAGTCCACTTTAAAATAGATACTTCAGGGCGCCTGGGTGGCTCAGTCGTTGAGCATCTGCCTTCGGCTCAGGTCATGATCCCGGGGTCCTGGGATCGAGTCCCATATCGGGCTCCCTCCTCGAGGGGAAGCCTGCTTCTTCCTCTCCCACTCCCGCTGCTTGTGTTCCTGCTCTCGCTGTCTCTGTCTCTGTCAAATAAATAAATAAAATCTTAAAAAAAATAAAAATAAAATAAAAAATAAAAAAATAAAATAGATACTTCACAGCTGAACAGAGCTCACCTCTGTTTCAAAGACCCTACAAATACACACCCACCCTGTTACTGATGTCCATAATTTTTAAATAAAATATTATTTTATTACTTTTTTTTTTAAAGATTTTATTTATTTGACAGAGCTGAAGGCAGACGCTTAACGACTGAGCCACCCAGGCACCCCAAATACTAGTTTATTTCTAACAAATATATGTAGACTATACAATAAATTCCTAGAAGTGGAATGTCTGAGTTAATGGGTATGTACTATTAGAATTGCCAGTGATCTGCATTTTCTAAAGAAACATAGAAGTATATATTAAATAAATTTCTTAAATGTCTACTCCACTAGGCCATTATCAGGCTTCAGTGAATACAACATCCAACCAAAAATCTCAGGTAATATGCTAATTCAATATAGTTGGAAAACTATGTTAATTATAGTACTAATGAGGCCAAGGTTAAGGACTCTATCTCATATAGATGTTTGGTTTCAGAACCACAAACTACCCCCTAAAATAATAATTCAGTACTGTGATCAAAGGCACAACAAAATTACTGATGAAATATTTGTACCACAGGGAATGGGAGGCTATCCTTCTTTTGTCTAGACAAAAAACAATTTTGTACATTTTTCAAATTTACTACTTCAGGAAAGAGAATATAGTTTGCAGAAATTGAAAAAAGGAAAATGTTCCATCACAAGAAGAGTACTTTTATAGAACCATTCCTCTTACATGAACAAAATCTTTACTATTTTCTTTTCTAAATCTTAAAGGCAGATCACCTAAACAGCACAGCATCGTTTTCAGGGTAAAAACTGAGACCTAAGAAAACAACATTAAGAAAGAACCATCTACAAAGGTTGCATACTCAATTTAAAGACCTCAGCAAATTTCCTTAATAGTGACTAAAGCATATAATACACAAAGGGCAATAAAGGAAAATGCTTGAGAATCACTATCTCTAGAAACACAGGATACACAAAATTAAAATATATGCAGGGAAACGCCAGTTACCCTTTCAATCCAGGTAAGCACATCCAATTTCTTTAGCCCATATGCAACAAGTTTTATAACAAATTCTTATGTTTCCTTCCAGAGATACTGTATGCATATTCAGACATGCATACTTAAACGTAATATATAGACCATATGTAAAACAAATGGTTAAAAAAATTCTATATACTTTGTACTGTATTTTTGAAAAGATTTTATTTATTTATTATTTGAGAAAGCACGCATGTGCAAGCACGAGTCGTGGGGGAGGGGGAGAGGGAGAAGCAGACTCCCCACTGAGCAGGGAGCCCAATGCGGGGCTCAGCCGGCGTTGGTGGTATAGTGGTGAGCATATCTGCCTTCCAATGCGGGGCTCAATCCCAGGACCCTGGGATCATGACCTGATCTGAAGGCAGAGGCTTAACCCACTGAACCACCCAGGTGCCCTGTAGTACATTTTTATCTTTAAATTTTTTTATTTTTTAAAGATTTTATTTATTTGACAGAGAGAGAGACAGCAAGAGAGGGAACACAAGCGGGGGGAGTGGGAGAGGGAGAAGCAGGCCTCCCACCGAGCAGGGAGTCCGAAGTGGGGCTGGATCCCAGGACCCTGGGATCATGACCTGAGCTGAAGGCAGACGCTTAACGACTGAGCCACCCAGCTGCCCCTCTGTTAGTGTATTTTAAAAAACCTACTATCAATACACTTAATCATGATTTTTTTTTTAAAGATTTTATTTATTCATTTGACAGAGAGAGATAGCGAGAGCAGGAATACAAGTGGGGGAGTGGGAGAGGGAGAAGCAGACCTCCCACGGAGCAGGGAGCCCGATGCGGGGCTCGATCCCAGGACCCCGGGACCATGACCCCAGCCGAAGGCAGACGCTCAACGACTGAGCCACCCAGGTGCCCCACACTTAATCATGATTGAGTACAGAACTGTTGAGTCACTCTATTTTATACCTGAAACTAATATAATACTGTATGTTAACTATACTGGAATTAAAATTAAAAAAATAAAATAAAAAATTAAATTAAGAAATTACTATATTCTGGAAACCATTCCATTCTTTATCAGTATATACAAAGCTACTTTATTCTTTTTAATGGCTGGCTACATTCCATTCTTCTGGATGGATATATCATAACTTATTTAATAGATATTTAGGCTGTCCCCAATCTTCTGCTATTACACACAAGAAGAAGCCCGTACTTAAAACATCTCCCGGGACGCCTGGGTGGCTCAGTTGGTTAAGCGGCTGCCTTTGGCCTGGGTCATGATCCCAGTGTCCTGGAATCGAGTCCCACATAGGGCTCCTTGCTCAGCAGGGAGCCTGCTTCTCTCTCTCTCTCCCTCTGCTTGTGCTCTCTCTGTCAAATAAATAAAATCTTTAAAAAAAAAAACATCTCCCACAAATGCATGAAGACCGTAGAACAAATTCCTAGGGAAAAAAAATGTCTGAGTTAAAACTAGAATTGCTCTCCTTAAAGGTTATATCTATACATACTTATACCAACAATGAATGAGTGGCAGTTTCCCCACACCCTTTTCAAAAAGATGTTATCAAAATTTCTGATCTTTCCTAACGTGGTATTTGAAAAATGGTATCTCATTATAGCTTTCCCCTGCATGAGAACCTCTTTTAAGAGCCCCCAAGTATGTTTATCTTCTTAGACTGCTAAGACTGGACAAAAAGTGAAAAGCAATCTTTACAATATATAACTGTATTTTTACTTCTATTATGAATCACATATGAGAATCAAATCAATTCATCATTTTAAATGTTTATCAAGTTATGACTATTGCAGTCTGACTACCAGTCCCACATCTAGACAAGAGTGAAATTTCTAGTACTAGGTAGATTTAGTAATGAGGCGATTTGTCAGGTCAAGACTTACTTGGAATTAGCCACAATTATGGCTTCTTAATAAGTAGATTTAAGTCACATTCAAAGAATAATTACCCCTCCGAGGGATGCCTGGGAGGCTCAGTTGGTTAAACATCAGACTCTTGGTTTGGGCTCCGGTCATGATCTCATGGATCTGAGACTCGAGACCAGGGACAGGCTCTGAGCTCAGTGGGGAGTCTGCTTGAGGATTCTCTCCCTCTGCCCCTGCTTGCTAATGTGAACGCGCACACTCTCTCACTCTCCCTTAAATAAATCTTAAAAAAAACCTGCCCATCTTTAAAAAAAATTTTTTAATAATAATTATCCCTTAGAAACTAAAAGTGTTAAATATCCATATTCTTCCTAAAGTTTATAAACCTTTATTAAAACTCAAAACCAGAAGGCAAAAAATTTGTGTTTTAACATTTACTATGCATGCTTTAGTACAATTATCGTAATCCCTAACTGACCAACTCTTGGCCTAATGATTTAAAAATCTTTGGGCCTAGGATTCCTTATCTATTAACCTCATTTTATTGTGAATAAATCACCTAGGGGAGAGAGGTATTCCCCCATCTTACTGAACGAGAGACATTTTTTTTTCTTTACAACACTAGGTTTTTTTTATAGGGTACAGTTTGAGATACACTCTCCAAACTATTTTAGAGTAAAACTCATGCTTAATACCTGTACCAAGGTATAATTAAAAATTTCTTCCATGAAAGGCTCTATGATTACACAGCAATCCCCCCCTTATCCATGGTTTCTTTTTCTGCAGTTTCAGTTACTTGAGGTCAACCACAGTTAGGAAGCAAATGATCCCTTTTTTTTTTTTTTTTTAAAGATTTTGTTTATTTACTTAACAGAGAGAGAGCACACAAGCAGGGCAAGTGGCAGGCAGAGGGAAAGGGAGAAGCAGGCTCGCCGCTGAGCAGAGAGCCCAATGTGGGGCTCAATCCCAGGACCCTAGGATCATGACCTGAGCTGAAGGAAGATGCTCAACCGACTGAGCCACCCAGCTGCCCCAGTGAGAGGTAAGAAGGTTAATAGTAGCCTAACACTATATACATCATCCACTACACATCTCATTTGTGGGCATTTTATGTGAGACACATCATCACAAGAAGGGTGAGTACAGTCCAATAAGATATTGTGAGAGAGACCATATTCACATAACTTTTATTACAGTATACTGTTAAAATTGTTCTATTTTTTTGGTAGTTGTTGTTAATTAATCTCTGTGCCCAATTTATAAATTAAGCTTTATCACAAATATGTAAATAACATAGGGTACAGTACTATCCGCAGTTTCAGACATCCAGTGGGGGTCTTAGAACATATCTCCTGCAGATAAGAGGGAACTACTGTACTTTGTTCATGCTTTTCATCAGTCCAAATGATAAAGTATTAGCTAGAGCTTGCACATTTTAATTCATATCATGTTATTTGTCCATACAGTTACGTTGCTTTTTGGGTTCATAAGATATTTCATGCACCTAAGATTAATACCCTATGAACTCTTTTAAAGCAGGTCCTTGGGGTGCCTGGGTGACTCAGATGGTTAAGTGTCTGCCTTCAGCTCAGGTCATGATCTCCAGGTCCTGGGATCGAGCCCCACGTCGGGCTCCCTGCTCAGCAAGGAGTTTACTTCTCACTCTTCCTCTGCCTCTCCCCACTGCTCCTACTTGTTCTCTCTGTATCTCTCTGTCTCAAATGAATAAATAAAAAATTCTTAAAAAAAAAAAAAAAGAAAGCAGGTCCTTTTAAAAGCATATTTTCTTCAGGGTGCCTCGGTGGCTCACACAGTTGAGCATCAGACTCTTGATTTTGGCTCAGCTCATGATCACAGGGTGATGAGATCAAGCCCCAAGTTGGGTTCCAAGCTCCACAGGGAGTCTACTTGGGATTCTCTCTCTCTCCCTCTGCCCCTCCCCCTTTGCACTTGGCCCTCTCTCTCTCAAATAAATAAATCTTTAAGAAAAACAACAACATATTTTCTTCAAAACTTGTCACAGCAGAAAACAGTGCTCTGCCCAGAAAAGCAGTCAGTAAGAGCTTGTTATCTGACTTCACTAAGCCAAAAATTCTGTTTATCATTAGATTACATATATATATTTTTTATCATTAGATTATATTACAAAGTACTCTAATTTCTTACTAGGAGTTTTTCTGGTAACAACAGAACAGTTTCAGAAAGAACAGCCAGGAAATCCCTGAGAAGTCATATTCTCTAATATACTGATGCTAGAAATGATACACTCTATTGGCACTAATCTTACTCTACCTTGAATTATAGTAATTAATGTACTTGTCTGAGCAAGGATCTCGCCTTACTCATCTTTGTAATACCTGGCTGCATCATTCTATTAGAATATCCTTCATATAGGTGGTACTAAATAATCTCTAAATAAAATCTCTTAATTGTTATGACCCTGAAAGGCCAAATTGATGAAAATTTCAAACTTCTGGAAACCATCTTAAATATGAATAATAGTTAGCTACTGCCTTTGCCGTTATCAGGAATGCAATCAAAGTAACATATTAAAAAAAAAACTCATATTAGGTATCAGGAGTTGGTAAGGGAAGTTTAGGCAGAAGGTTGTCTATACTTTTTAGACACAGGCATATCCAGATTGTTGGCTACATCTGAGGGAATGAGAATTTAGGATTCAGAGCCAGGAATTAAAAACAAAAAACAAAAAACAACAAACCCACAGCTGCCTGTTAAACTTCAAAATGGAAAAGTACTCAATTACTTTATTTGAGGACACATATTAAACTATTTTTTAGGTTGACAGGAATAACTCTAAATGTGAGTTTCTTTTCTCTACAATGCAAAATCAACTTTTATTATTGGTAGCATCAATCACAATAAGAATACAAACTATGATAGCAGTCTGTCTAGTAAAAACACTGAGTCCTGAGTTAAGGTGGAAAAACTTCCAAACAACAGATAGTAGTTGCTTGTATGAAAAATCTATTGGCAGAATTTGAAAGTATACTCCATTTATATATATAATGTAAAGGATACTCCATATATATATTTGGTATGAAGTAAGAAATCACTTCTACTTTATTCTCAAAGATATCTTCTAAAAACATCTATTTTTTAAAAAGATTTTATTTGAGAGAGAGCGAGTGAGAGAGCACAAGCAGGGGAGGTGGCAGAGGGACAGGGAGAAGCAGATTCCCCACTCAGTAGAGGGTCCGATGCGGGGCTCAATACCAGGACCCCGGGATTACAACCGGAGCCGAAGGCGGATGCTTAACTGACTGAGCCACCCAGGCACCCCAAAACATCTTTTTTTTTTAAGTAAACCCTATTCCCAACATGGGGTTCAGACTCATGACCCCAAGATCAAGACTCACATGCTCTACCAACTGAACCAGCCAGGCACCCCTAAAAACATCTTTTAATATTGATCAAGCTATTCATTTAAATGGGGAGGGAAGAGGCATTTTTATGCAAAAACTTAAACCACAGTTAGTTAGGATTCAAACATGGTAAGAAATCTCTATCCAAATTCTCATGTAATAAGCTTTTCCTATACTCCTTAACAACCTTAGCTGTTTAGCATACCTAACTAAAGAAAGACTTGGGGGTGCCTGGCTGACTCGGTTGGTGGAGCATATGACTCTTGATCTCGGGGTTGTGGGTTTGAGCCCCATGTTGGGTGTAGAGAGTATTTAAAAATAAATCTTAAAGAAATAAAAAAGGTGTGGGTATCCTATAGACAAAGGTATCTGGGTAAAGATAAGTGCAAAATATCCTCTGTTTAAGCATTTGTAGAGTGTCTAGTATTAGGACAGTATTGAACTAATCTATTTCTTGGCTACAGTTCCTACAACAAAAAAATGATTATCAAGCTGCCTCTGAAAGGATCTACTTAACAGGGAGTTGGCTTTACCCAGAACTACTGCTGAGATTTCATTGCTGCTTCCCTTTCAAAACCATGCTTCCGATAATAGGGAAGCTAAGTTCACATTGATTATAATAATATTCAAGTACATTTTAATAAATTACTTCATTTCTCAGACAGATATAACCTCTATTTTGAAGATACACTTTTGTAATAGCATGTGTTATGGGCTGAACTGTATACCCTCTAAAAAATTCATATGTTTAAGTCTTACTTCCCAGGGCCTCCAAATGTGGCCATATTTGGAAGACAGGGTTTTTATAGAGGTAATTGAGTTAAAAATGAGGTCATTAGGGTTGTAGATAGTCCAGTAAGACTAGTATCCTTATAAGAAGAGGAAATTTGGACACAGGTCCCAAGGGTAGATGATATGAAGATGCAGGGAGAAGACAGTCATTTTTGTCAAAGAGAGATGCCTGGAACAGACCCTTCCTCACAGCCCTCAGAAGGAACCAACTCTACTGACATCCTATCTTGGGACTTCTAGCACAAGAACTGTGAGAAAATAAATTTCTGTTGTTTCAGCCACCCAGTCTCTGGTATTTTGTTATGGCAGCCCTACCAAGCTAATATAGCAGGTGTTTTATCATTTAACATACTTCACAAAATAAAGTTCTAGTGAAACTGCAGGGAGCCCATATAGGAAAAAAAAGTGAGCAATGTACATGCCATCACCACAGAATTTTGTCTTCTGAGCAAAATCTCAGAATGAGTCATTATATCCTGAGTAAAATTCACACTAAACAATTCTAGCCTCCATTGACGTAGGGGTTTTGGGTAGGATGTTATATGACCGAAAGAAAAAAAGGACTTGGTCACACAGTTTGTTTCTTCTTCCCTTTCATTTATTCTTCAAATAGGCTAAGGCTATCTTAGTACTTGAGCTTTGATATGCAGAGCAACACGTTTTTAGGTAATGGATACTGCATAAGTCCTACGTTTACTTCAAGGGGTAACAACATGAATATCGTGTTACATAACTGTTAGGTGTCTCTCTTAATAGTAAAGAGTAAAATAATTTTAAATGATGCACTAAGTTCTGTCTTGACTTTGACATAATTTTTTGGATCTTTTTCTGCAGTTTACATCCCCAAACTTTGTAGGGACTACTTGTATGTGAGATAAGACTACTCTTTCATAAAATATATACCTTGACTTACCTATTCCATGTTTTTATAATCTTAAAAGTATCCAATATACTTTGAAAATATATATTCAAGTGTAATGACTTTTTTTTTTAAGCTTTTTTTTTAAAGATTTTATTTTTTATTTATTTGACAGAGAGAGACACAGCAGAAGAGGGAACCCAAGCAGGGGGAGTGGGAAAGGGAGAAGCAGGCTTCCCGCTGAGCAGGGAGCCCGATGCGGGGCTCGATCCCAGAACCCTGGGATCATGATCTGAGCCGAAGGCAGACGATTAAGGACTGAGCCACCCAGGCGCGTCCCCCCACTTTTTTTTTTTTTTAAAGATTTTTAAGTAATCTTTACACCCAACATAGGGCTTGAACTCACAACCCCAAGATCAATAGTTGCATGCTCTACTGTTTGAGCCAGCTAGGCGCCCCTCAAGTGCAATGACTTTTAAGTGTCCCCACCATTAAGCCTGTAGGGGTAGTATAAGAAATTTAAATATCAATAACCTATTAATATTAATAAATATCAGATGCATTACTTAGCTAACAGAAAGATATTTTTCTGTTTTCCAAATATTCATTTAAGCACCACCATAAATAGATAAATTTTGTGGGTGGTTTACTACCATATAAAACAAAAGTACTTTCCAATATGTTATAAGAATCATCATTCAGTCTGGTCAGTCATTTTCCTCTTCATTTTTCATGGCTTAGGCATCCCTGAATTAACTGAATTTATTAGAAGGTCTTTCTCAAAGACATACTATTATGCTTATAATCAAACTTTACAGCACCATAAGTAATTTAATGAAAATAAAGTTTTCTGGGCACCTGGGTAGCTCAGTCAGTTGGCATCTGCCTTTGGCTCGGGTCATGATCCCAGGGTCCTGGGATCAAGCCCCGCATCGGGCTCCTTGCTTGGCAGGAAGCCTGCTTCTCCCTCTCCCACTCCCCCTGCTTGTGTTCCCTCTCTCACTATCTGTCAAATAAATAAATAAAATCTTAATTAAAAAATATTTTTTCTGACATTACTTCTTAGTTACTATTATCTGAAAAGAATACAAAATTTATTTCAATATTTTATAGTGACTGGTATTCACGTGAATAATCTGGCAGATTCATTTGAATTTTCCTAATATGTCCTTTCTTGTTATCTAGTTTTTATTCCAAAAGGGGAAGTATAAATGTTGACACTCACAAAAATAATACTCTTATTTTTTTTAATTTATTTTAAATACAAGATTTTATTTATTTGAGAGAGAGAAAGCATGTGCACAAGTGAGCAAGCACAGCAGGGTGGAGGGGTAGATGGAGAAGCAGACACCCTGTTGAGCAGGGAGCCTGATGCGGGGCTCAATCCCAGGACCCTGGCATCATGACCCGAGCTGAAGGCAGATGCCCAACTGACTGAGCCATTCAGGTGCCCCAATTAATACTCTTAATGTTTTATTTTTTTAAAATATATGGAACACCTAGGTATTACCCTTTTCAGAATATTTCAACACTTCATCATAAATACTTTACATAATAAGAATAAGTAGGACAATTAAAAAGTAGGTTTAGGCTTCTGGATTAAGATGGAGAATTATATACATGAATTTAATTTCAACCCCTCCTGAAACTCTACTAAACACTAAATCATTTTCCTTCTAAGGAGAAGGAAAAATACGTTAGAAGGATAGGAAAAAAAGGGTAAGAGGTAGAAAAATCAATGACCTTTTTAAAGTTAGAAAGGAAATGGACTTAGATCAGAGAAAGCTAAATTCCAGGCTGAGAGAGAAAAAAAGTGAGAACCAACTTATTTTACACCACGGAACTTTCAAAAAGCTTAAGAATTGGCAGTATCAGGTAACCCTGGAACTGAGGGTAAAGGTAGTAAAGGGCTAATAAAGAAAGAAGGATGTCAGTGACAGCTATTTAGGAAAACAATCAGATCCCTCAATCCCCTCCATGACTCCATGTACTAGGGAGATATGTTGTCTTGAAAGTTCATTCTCTGAAAAGTTTAAAACAAATCTCTCTGGACAAAAATAACACAAACTCAGTTTTGGGTTCACCCTCTTGTCCAAACCAAAATAGGAAAAGTGACTATATACATATTAATATCTAAAGGCAGAGAATCCAGCCTTCTTCTCCAAGTTAGGATCCTTACCATATATGCAGGAGAGTGACTCTTCCCTGGGGAAAATAACCAATCTGAGAAATAACTGAAAATCCTACCACTGGAGTTTGACCCACAAATAGTCTTCCCAGATTACCATCCAATAAATATGCTCAAAATAGATAAACCATATCCATACACTTGAAACTTCCAATCAGCAATTTGGTTTCCTTCTCAATCATGAGCAGCCAGCCAGTGATATTTGGTATCTTTGAAAGCCTCTTACTTAAAAGACAGAGTCTATAAATAAATAGACAGATGAAAGGAAAAGCATAACATGTAGGAAACAGAGACTAGAACAGAGACCAAAACATGAACAAAACCAAAATTTATATTCTCAGAATAAGGTACCCATGAAACAAAAACAAGATGCTATAAAAGAAAATAAGTTGGAATCTTAAAGGAAAGTTGAGGAAATTTACTTTTTTTTTTTTTTTAAAGATTTATTAGAGAGAGAGAGCGAGCACGTGTGAGCAGGGGGAGGGGCAGAGGGAAAAGGACAGAATCCCAAGCAGACTCCCCACTGAGCATGGAGCCCAATGTGGGGCTCGATCCCAGGACCCTGAGATCATGACCTGAGCTGAAATCAAGAATTGGATGCTTAACCAACTGAGCCACCCAGGCACCCTGAGGAAATTTACTTTCTAGGAAACTAGAAATTGAAAGTACAACAAAAATAGAGAAATAAAAAGAGAGAGAATATTAGAGAGCCAGGAGAAAAATGAAGGAACAACATCCATTTTAGGAGAGAACAGAAAAAAAAAAAAAAAAAAAGAAGGGAAAGCTATAAATCAAAGGGGGGAAAACAAAACAAACAAAACAAAACAAAAAAACTCCCAGGGTTGAGAAAGTAAGCTACCAGATTAAAAGTGCATAACGACAATGGATGAAAATAAACTGATAATAAGAAACCTCACAGAAAAATTTTAGAATCTTTGGGAAAAACAAGATTCTGTGAGCTTCCATAAAGAAAAAAAGTGATATACTAAAGGATCAGGAAATAGAATGTCCTCAAGCATCTCAACAGCTGGCGTAGATTTTAAATGTAATGCTGCATCTTCAAATTAGTGAAGAAAATTTATTTTTAAGCTAGAATTAAATACCTAGACAAACTATTATTAAGAAAGACAAGGGGCGGGCGCCTGGGTGGCTCAGTCGTTAAGCGTCTGCCTTCGGCTCAGGTCATGATCCCAGGGTCCTGGGATGGAGCCCTACACCGGGCTCCCTCCTCGGCGGGAAGCCTTCTCTCCCTCTCCCACTCCCATTGATTGGGTTCCTGCTCTCGCTATCTCTGTCTCTGTCAAATAAATAAATAAAATCTTTAAAAAAAAAAAAAGACAAGGGGCAGCTGGATGGCTCAGTCAGTAGAGCATGCAACTCTTGATCCTGGGGTTCGAGCCCCACATTGGGGGTAGAGATTACTTAAAAATAAATGCTTTCTTTCAGAGAGAGAGAGAGAGTGAGTGGAGTGAGTTTAGAATTATGAAGTAGATTCCCATTCCCATTCCCTCTGACTACACTCTATATAGTATCTTTACTAGTAAGGGCCCTCCAGATGCCTCAGTGCTGGTAAAGAGGACTCCACCACTCACTACTATTCACTTTATGAGTGAGTCATTATGATCTCCTTTCAAAAGAGACTGTGAAGTCACACAATGACCTACAAACTCTTCTGCTTGTATCTTCTTCTGGAAGCCTTAATTCAGTGGTGGCAATATTATGCTCCATAGAGTTAAACCTGTTACTCAGTTTTTGAAAACTAAACAATAACCGTTTATGGATACATACTTGGGTTATAAAGCTATAAATAAAAGCAAGGGAACGGTAACACCAAAGTCATGACACTAGTTACCCATTTTGAAGTGAGGAAGGAGGAAGAAATGCAACTGAGGAACAATGGTAATGTTCTGCTTTTTTAAACTGCATGACAACTAAAGAGTAGGTCATTCAATGCTCTAAATTTATGTAAATAAAATATTATATAAACATGTTTATACATGTTTTTATTTTTATAATACATTTCACAATTTTAAAAATACTTATATTTCCTGAGCTTGAAACATGATGATTCAGATAAATAAAAAAATTTTCTGTTAAATTGATCTAGAAATGCTCAAGGCAGGCTTCTCCTAAGAATGCAAAGACTATTCTATGAATGTAATTCACCATATTAAGATATTAAAGGAGAAAACTATATAATTATCTCATTATATTCAAAAAAAGCATTTGATGAAGTTCAATAATCATTTATGAACAAAAACCAAAAACAATTTAAGCAATATAAGAAACAAGGAATTCCTTAAACTAATAAATTAGTATCTTTACTAATTTTTAGGGCTCATATCACTCTTAATAGTAAAACATTAGAGCAGAGATTTCCATCTACAATGCCTTCAATACCTAACAGGGCAGTAACCCTGATTTTGCTCTATTTAGCCTTTGAGATAGGTGATTGAGGCCTAAGGCAATGGGAACCCCAATTACAAGAAGCTGCCTTAGGTTATTTCAATGTGCTATACAAATGTGACATTTTTTTTTTTTAAGATTTTATTCATTTATTTGACAGAGAGAGACACAGCGAGAGAGGGAACACAAGCAGGGGGAGTGGGAGAGGGAGAAGCAGGCTTCCCGTGGAGCAGGGAGCCCGATGTGGGGCTCCACCCCAGGACCCTGGGATCATGACCTGAGCCGAAGGCAGACGCCTAACGACTGAGCCACCCAGGTGCCCCCAAATGTGACATTTTCTATATATGCCATGACATGAACAAGGCTGAAAAAGCACTGCTGACTCAGTATTTGTATTTTACTTTTAAAGGTACTGCAAACCTTTTCCTCATAGAGGTTAGTATTCCCATTACCATCAAGAATGACATAATGATGCCTACTACAAACAGCATAAAGATGCCTGCTATGACTGTATCCAACACAGACCTGCAGGTTTTAGTCAACACAGTAGACAAGAAAAAGAAATTCTGAAAAAAGTATAAGCATTAGAAAAGAAGAATAAAATAGTCATTAGGCAAAAAGTCCAACATAATTTCTTAGTCAAACTATTAGAACACTTGAAAGAGTTCAGAAAGTCTCCCAGACATTCTGTATATCAGGATCTATTATAAAGTATAGGATAAAAAGATTTTACTCATAATAGCAATTAACTTCTAGAAGATCACAGGAATTAGTTATCAAAAGATTAGGAAGAGCTTTATGGAAAAAACTATAAATTCTATCTAAAATCATAATACAAGACTGTAAATAAATGGACACATATACCATTCATGGAGGAAATGACTCAATACTGTAAAACAGACATTTCCCCTCAATTAATATATATAACATTTAATACAATTCTAATACAAAAATCTCAAAGGAGTTCTTTCTTTCTTTTTTTAAGATTTTATTTAGTGATTTGAGAGGGAAAGTGAGAGAGAGAGAGCACAAGAGTGGGGTGAGCAGCAGAGGGAGAGGCAGACTCCCCACTGAGCCTGATGTGGGACTCAATCCCGGGACTCCGGGATCATGATCTGAGCCAAATACAGATGCTTAACCAACTGAGCCACCCAGGCGTCCCTATTTTTTTTTCTTTAAGATTTTACATTTATATTTAACAGAGATAGAGAGTGAGAGAGTGCACAGCAGGGAGAGCAGCAGAGAAAGAGTCAGAAGCATGGGGCTCAATCCCAGAATCTTGGGATCATGACCCAGGCCAAAAGCAGATGCTTAACCGATTGAGCCACCCAGGCGCCCCAAGGAATTCTTTCTTTTACATATCAGGCTAAACTTGCAAACTGCCAAGAATAGCCATGATAGGGGGCGCCTGGGTGGCTCAGTCCTTAAGCGTCTGCCTTCGGCTCAGGTCATGATCCCAGGGTCCTGGGATCGAGCCCCGCATCGGGCTCCTTGCTCGGTGGGAGGCCTGCTTCTCCCTCTCCCACTCCCCCTGCTTGTGTTCCCTCTCTCCCTGTCTCTCTCTCTGTCAAATAAATAAATAAAATCTTAAAAAAAAAAAAAAAGAATAGCCATGATAGAACTTAAAGACAACAAAATATGAGCACATGCTTCATCAGGTAAGAAGACTTAGAGTAAAGCTACAACACTGAAGATAGTGTTCTATAGGTGCAAGAAATGTAATTGGCACAGATTAGAGGAATCAGAAAAACACTTATTCACTAAGAAAATTTGTTATTTAAAAGAGACTGCAGGGACGCCTGGGTGGCTCAGTTAGTTAAGCATCTGCCTTCGGCTCAGGTCCTGGGATCAGTCCCGCACTGGGATCCTTGCTCAGCGGGGAGCCTGCTTCTCCCTCTGCCTACTCCGCCAGCTGCTTCCCCTGCTTGTACTCTCTCTCTCTAACAAATAAATAAAATCTTTCAAAATAAATAAATAAATAAAAGAGACTGCAGGGTGCCTGGGTGGCTCAGTCAGTTAAGCATCTGCATTTGGCTCAGGTCATGATCCCGGAGTCCCGGGATTGAGTCCCACATCAGGCTCAGAGGGGAGTCTGCTTCTCCCTCTGCCCCTCACCCCACTCTTGTGCTCGCTCTCTCACTTTCCCTCTCAAATCAATAAATAAAATCTTTAAAATAAATAAAAGAAACTGCACTGGGGCGCCTGGGTGGCACAGTCAGTTAAGCGTCTGCCTTCAGCTCAGGTCATGATCCCTGCATCCGGGGATTGAGACCCGCATCAGGCTCCCTGCTCCTTGGGGAGCCTGCTTCTCCCTCTCCCCTGCTTGTGGTCTGTCTCTCACTCTCTCCAATAAATAAAGTCCTAAAAAAAGAACAGAGAGAGACTGCATTGAAAATCTGTAGAAAGGGATGATTTAATAAATGTTGCTTGGAAAAAAAATGTTACTTAGAAAACTAATACAGTATATGGAAAAATTTTGATCCTTGCCTCATAAAATACACAAAATTGGCTACTCTAAAATCTAAAGATTTTATTCACTAAAACTTATAAACACATATGAAAAAATGAGCTACTGCGAGATGACACAGGTAATATAAAACCATTAAAAGATAAGGATCTAGAATATATAAAGAGAGCCTACTAATCAATCTTTTAAAAGAAAGATGCTCCTATTGAACAATGGAAAAAAAATACTGGAGAAGTGACTGTAAAAAGGAGCCTAAAGGATCAACAAACGTATGAAAAGACATTAAACTTTCCTAGTTATCCATGAAGCACAAATGAAAACAACATTAAGATGGTATTTTATGAGATCAGCAGCAATTATAGACTGACATATTAAATGTTGATGAAGATGTAAAATAATAGGAACTCTCAAAAAGAGCTGATGGGAAAGTATATGAAGACAATGCCTCTGTAGAGCACTTAGGCAATATCTAATAAAATAAGTATGCCCTAAACTCAACAATAACACTTCTAGAAATATACCCTCATAAAGGTCTCACTGTTCACCATGGAGGTAAAACCAAAAATGTTCACCACAACACTGTCTCTAACAGAAAAATAAGAAACAACCTAAATGTTATTCATGAGAGTATGGATAAATAAATTTGAAGAATCATATAACTGAATACTATATGTTAAGTTAAAATAAATAAACTAAAACTACTAAATCACAAAAACAAAGTTAAATGAAAAAAGCAAATTACAGAATGGCATATACAGTATGTCAAGTTTAAGATATGCAAAAACAATACCACATATTATTATGAATGAAGCACATACAAGAATTAGAAACAACAAATTTCGATAGTGATTAGCTATGGAGAAAGAAGAGAACTGGATTAGGGAGAAGTACCTGAGGAACACTTTTATTCAAATATAAAAGATCTGGAGCAACTATGGCAAACTGTTAAGATGACAAAGCTGCTCCATATGAACATAATGGTATATTGGGATTTTCTTTTTTTTTTTTTTAAAGATTTTTATTTATTTATTTGACAGAGAGAGAGACAGGGAGAGAGGGAACACAAGCAGGGGGAGTGGGAGAGGGAGAAGCAGGATTCCCTTCCGAGCAGGGAGCCCAATGCAGGGCTCGATCCCAGAACCCTGAGATTATGACCTGAGCTGAAGACAGATGCTTAACGACTGAGCCACCCAGGCCCCCCCCCACCCCCCTTTAAGATTTTATTTACTTGAGAGAGTACAAGCTGGGGGAAGGGACAGAGGGGGAGGAATAAGCAGACTCCCCACTGAGCAGGGAGCCCAATGCCATGGTTGATCGTAGGACCCTAGGACCATGACCTGAGCTTAAGGCAGACACTTAACCAATTGAGCCACCCAGGCACCCCTTACTAGGTTTTTCTTATTTATTGTAAGCTTTTACTATTTATCTAATTTTTCCTTCTGATTTTGAAAAAACTTGAGTTATTAAGCTATATATCTATTAAAAGCCAGGTTAATTTTTTTTTTTAAAGATTTTATTGATTTATTTGACAGAGAGAGAGACAGCGAGAGAGGGAACACAAGCAGGGGGAGTGGGAGAGGGAGAAGCAGGCTTCCCGCTGAGCAGGGAGCCGGATGCGGGGCTTGATCCCAGGACTCTGGGATCATGACCTGAGCCGAAGGCAGACGCTTAACGACTGAGCCACCCAGGTGCCCCAAAAGCCAGGTTAATTTTAATTCTTTAACAAAATAAAAAGCAAACAAAACTGCTCATAAGGAATATTATGAGTGTAATAAGGAATATTTCTAATCTCTCACTAATTTACTCCAGAAAATCTAAACATTAAAACTATCCGTGCACCTTGCAATGTCAAAATCCTGAAACAACGTGAATAGAGTTAACCTAATCTGAGCTAAAAATCTTTTTTTAACCTATAAAGAAATCTAAATAAAAATATCTTCATACAGGGCGCCTGGGTGGCTCAGTTGGTTAAGTGACTGCCTTCGGCTCAGGTCATGATCCTGGAGTCCTGGGATCGAGTCCCGCATCAGGCTCCCTGCTCGGCAGGGAGTCTGCTTCTCCCTCTGACCTTCCTCCTTCTCATGCTCTCTGTCTCTCATTCTCTCTCTCTCAAATAAATAAATAAAATCTTAAAAAAAAAAAAAAATCTTCATACAAGGGCTGAACTGAATATATTCAAAGTATAAGCTTTCAAAAAAAATCTTTGTTATATTTTAGAAGTTACAAGAAGTAAAACGTGAAGTAAATGATTTAGCAGGAAGAGCTTTCTAAATTTAACAATACTGTCAACTCCTGAGTTCTCTTTTATTCTTATACTTAATTCTTCTGCTAATTAATCACTTCCTTAAAAAAATTCTAAGACAATAATTTATTTTTCTCACACCAACTTTTTCTACCTTGCAGCATTTCAGAATGGCTTATAGGATTGAAAACCTAGAAACTCAAACTGCAGAAAAGGAAGTCAAGAATATCTTCTCATAAAAGGCATATAAGAATGATGATTGCTTTCTCAGTGCTTTTTTTTTTAAAAAAAGATTTTATTTATTTATTTGACAGAGAGAGACACAGCGGAAGAGGGAACACAAGCAGAGGGAGTGGGAGAGGGAGAAGCAGGCTTCTTGCTGAGCAGGGAGCCCGACGCGGGGCTCGATCCCAGGACCCTGGGATCATAACCTGAGCCGAAGGCAGATGCTTAACGACTGAGCCACTGAAGCGCCCCTCTCAGTGCTTTTCTTATTAGCATAAGCATTCTCTTGCAACAGTTTGGTAGGCCACAAGGAGTACAAATAAACTGGTGCTAAACTGACAAGGTATTTGAATAGTGGTTTTGCCACTTACTGAGTATATAACAAAGAGAAAAGCTATTCAAGGGCTCTGAGCATACTGCATTTAAAAATAAACATAATAATGTTATAGAAATGAAAGTTAAAGACTATAAAATTCTTTAGGGATGCAGTAAGGAGTGAGGGGAGGGATTAGGTTTAAGGAAATGTGCTCTTTTGACAATATCAAAATATAAAAATCAAGGGGCACCTGGGTAGCTCAGTTAGTTAAGCATCTGCCTTTGGCTCAGGTCATTATTTCACGGTCCTGGGAGGAGCTCTGCATTGGGCTCCCTGCTCAGTAGGAAGTCTGCCTCTCTCTCCCCCTCTGCCCCTCCTCCCGCTCATGTTCTTTCTCTCTCAAATATTTAAAATATATATATATAAAATAAAATTTCTGATAATGTACCTTATCCCTGGCTCTTAAAATAGTCGTTATTTTTTAACAACCCATTCACAAAACAAAAGCTAATAGTGAATTTTAGAAGATAATATGGTTTACAGTAAGCATCATTACCTTACTACAGTCTACCTACAAATAATATTCCACTTCATGTATATGTAGGATTTGTACAACAGTGTACTTCCACTCCTTCCTCCTCTCCTTTGTACTGATGTTAGTGTACATCCCTTAATTTTACTTATCTGTAAACCAACAGATTATTTTTCCTTTTAACAGTCAATGGCCTTTAAAAAAAACAAAAACTAAAAAAAAAGCATAAAAATTCTGTTTTCTAAAAAATTAATCATTTATGGCAGGTTTCATTCCTTTATGTAGATTCAAGTTTTCACCTGGTATCATTTTTCTTGCCAAATGACCTTTAACACTTCTTGTAGTTCATATCTGCTAATGATGAAACACTCAGATTCTGTAAGTATTCTAGGTTCAAAATTTTCTTTCAGTACTTTAAAAAGTTTATTCTACTGCCTATTGGTTTGCAAGTTGTCTGGTAAGAAGTCTGCAGTTATTCTTATATTTGTTCCTCTGAAATAGTCTATTTACTTGCTGCTTTTAGCAGTTTCTCCTTATCACTCACTTCCAGGGAACTGATTATAATGTGCCTTGGTATCTGATTTTTGAGTGGTTTTTTTTTTCTGGTGTGTTTACCTTGTTTGTGATTCTTTGAGCTTCTTGGATCTGCCTATTTAAAATGTTCTTCCAAATGTGGAAAATTTTCCAACATCATCTCAATGAATATTTTCCCTATCCACCCTTTGCTAAAACTTAATTAAGCATATGTTAGAATGCTTGATAACATTCCACAGGTCACTAAGACTTATTTTTTCTTTCCTCCCCGGTCTTTATTCTCTGTGCTTCATTTTGCATAATTTCTATTGTTATATTAAGGTCACTGATCTCATCTTTTGCCATGTCTAATATGCTGTTAAGTCCATCCAATGACTTTTTCATTTTAGTTATTGTATTCTTTATCTATAAATGTTCATTTGGTTCCTTTTTTATGTATCTTAGATTTCTACTATGTTCGTTTTTCCTTTAAATTCCTGTATATATTAAATTTATAATACTTTTTTTTTCATTTTTTTATTCTTATGTTAATCCCCATACATTACAACATTAGTTTTAGATGAAGTGTTCCATGATTCATTGTTTGTGCACAACACCCAGTGCTCCATGCAGAATGTGCCCTCCTCAATACCCACCACCAATTTTATAATATTTTTTTAATGTCTTTGTCTGCCACTTCATTTCTGCCATTACTTGCACGTTTCTACTGACAGTTTGCCTGTTGGAAGCGCCTGTTACAGGTCCATGAAGTACAGGAACTAAGAATATACATCAAAAAATTTTTACACCAATTTGATATTGCTGGAACATCAATGCATATGATTTTTTATAATACATAAAAGTTAGGTGTGAAACTGAAAAAAATTTGTTTAAATGTTCCTTCAACATAGTTTGAAAAGTATTAGCTAGGCTTTTAATTCAGGTTTGTATGAACACATCTTCTCTATTCTTTGGTACTAGGTACATTTTTTTAAGGAGGAAAACAAAACTTTACCAAGTGTGTTAGTAGCTTTACTTCATCTATCTTTCTCAGCATTTAAAAAATACATTTGCTCATTTCAGTACTTTTATCCAAAGCTACTTTTATTTTTTTTAAAACTACCACTTTTACATGGTTATTTTGTAGAACCTTTTTTTTTTTTTTAAGTTTTATTTATTTAAGCAATCTCTATACCTGACATGGGGCTTGAACTCTTGACCCCAAGATCAAGAGTTGCATGCTCTTCCAACTGAGCCAGCCAGGTGCCCCTAAAGCTAATTTTGATGTGAGAATTTATGCAGCAGACTTTCTAAGACTAATATGCACAATAACATTTATTATTATGAATTTATATCTGAATGACAGTTTGGACACATAAAAATTTTCCAAATTCTTCCCTTCAAATTTTTGGAAATACTAATGCATTTTCTGCTTGCATTCAGAGTTGCTGTTTGAAAAAATGTGATGTAAATCTAATTCTTCCTCATTTCTTTGTGACTTCTTTTCCATCTCTGGAAGGTTTTAGATTTTTCTTTCCCTTTAGAAGTTCTACATTTAACTTTAATGTGTTGTGGGTTTTTCATTATCTCTCTCTGGACTCTTGGTGGGCCCTTTTTATCTGGAAATACTCATCCCTTCTTCCCCTCACTCTCTAATTCCAGAAACTCTACCCCTTTATTCCTTCAAATATTTTCTCATCACTTTTCTCGACTCTCCTGATATTCCTATCATCTAAATATTAATACTTTTATTTTTGTCCTTAATATCTCTCAGTTTTTCCTTTATATTTCCAATTTCCTTGTACTTTCCTTTTTTCTTTTTCCTGTGAGATAATCTCACTCTCTAATCTTATAATTAACTGTTTTGTTCTTCAGAGGACTTATTATTATTTATCATATTTTCTGTATTCATGTCAGCTATTTTGTTTTTTATATTGAATAACTTTTTCTCCTTTATATATTTTTTAAGATTTTATTTATTCATTTGTCAGAAAGAGAGAGAGAGAGCACAAGCAGAGAGAGCAGCAGACAGAGGGAGAAGCAGGCTCCCTGATGAGCAGGGAGCCTGATGGAGGACTTGATCCCAGGACCCTGGGATCATAACCTGAGCCGAAGGCAGATGCTTAACGAACTGTGCCACCCAGGTGTCTCTATATTTTGTTTTGTATCATTAATCTTTCTTCCTCCCCAAATTTTTAGCATAAGTATTAGGATAATTTTACATTCTTCATTTATTTTTGTAGTTCTACTACAAACAGAATCTATTACTGAGTACATTACTTTTCTTTTCTTTGGAATGTCTTATTATTTTGGCCTGTTTGCTCATTTTCTTCTAAGAAGACTCACTCAAGCCAATGCATATGGAAGAATGCCAGACAACAGCCTCTGTGAGGCCCAGTAAGCTCAGGATGTTGAGGTGGAAAACAACTAAGGTAAAGAGTTTCAGGCAGCAGAAAACTAGTCAATCTCTCTTTTTTCCAGAAAACAATTCCTTGGGAAAGGAGCTTTACTCTTTGTTTACATGGAAAAATATCATGAAAGGGAGATTCTCTTTAGATTATAATTTATCAGTACAAGGAATCTGATGAATATGAGGTGGGGAGGCAATAGTCCATATTTCTCATCCCCTAAGAGGCAAAGAGCACCATTCTGATTTCATTTCCTGAGGATACCAGCACAAGAATTCTGAGACACTGCAGGTATGGAAGGATTAGTCAATTTGGGTTCAAAGGGGAGAAGCAAGTGCAGAACTCCAATAGTTCATTTCCTATTTTTCTTCCCAAAGCCAAAGGAAGATGCCTCCATCCCCAAAACAAAGCTCCCATCCCACATACCAGTTCAAAACTGTCCCTCTTTCACCATTTAGTTTTCCTTATAACTCCGCTGAAGCTGATCGTGGGTGAGGAAGTCAACAGTCACACTACTTGAACATCTTTATAAGAATCTGAACCAGTACATTCTTTTTAATGATGAAATATTTTCTGATCTCTAGTATATTTTTTCCCTTTAAGTTTTCATAACGGCTCCTTGCAATTTCTTGGTTATCATTTTTTTTCTACGCTTGTTCTCTCTCATGTTGGTAAGGTCTCAAATATTGAGCACTCCTTCATTATTAGTTTATATAAAAGAATGAAAAATCTATTGGAAAATGAGTGGGTGTCAGCCTCACTAAAAAATGATTAGGTACACTGCTGACTGTTTTAGTGAAGGACTCTAAAGTGTCAGAGTATTTCTTCTCTGAAATATTAGAAATTCCTACAAGAAGGAACCTCCCTCCAATCTCTTACTTAGAAAGTATAGGTGAAACATGGTACTCTTCTGAGAGAAAGGCAGAAAAAATAGCGTAGGGGAGGAAACTCCCACTAACTTAGTATGAAGATTTTAACGTTGCTAGATTCTCAACTACAAATCACAAGAATTTAAAGTCAGGATATGTTAGTGTTTCCTAATCTTTTACATTTATTGAAACTGGTAAAAATTTCTAGGTTTGCCACAGCACAGTTGAGAACAGAATATATGTTTCCATACCCAGTCATAAAAATGGTATGCGATTCCTACTAGAGAAGAAGGGTTCTGAAAAATATATTTTTTATGTATGAAAATTCACATGTATATAAAAATTAGATAATACTAAGGAAAGAACAGGATAGAAATGGCTACTTGGCCAAGATCCAAGTAGGGTTGTGATGAGAGAATACCAAGAGAGGAAAATCAGAAAACTGTACTCAATAGTCATGAAGGACAGGTGCCAGAGTCAAAACACAGGGAAGCTTGCTGGCTACAACAAACTAAGCCTAGAGATTGCACTGGTGTGTCCTGAAGCACAAGCTGGAAAACAATGTTATTCATTCATAAAACAGAAATCACACTGATAAGAGTACAATAAGGAAGGTTAGGAAGAAAAAACTAAAAATAACCTCTCGTATACCTGTGGTGTACTTAGGTGTTATATAAAATGAGATGATGGATGTAGAGACTTTTTCCTTTTGAAAATTATTATATAAACAAGAATATAAACTAATCAAAACAAATGAATAGGGGTGCCTGGGTGGCTCAGTTGGTTGAACATCTGCCTTCGGTACAGGTCATGATCCCAAGTCCCAGGATCAAGCCCCCCGTGGGGCTCCCTGCTCAGCAGGTAGTCTGCTTCTCCCTCTGACCCTCCCCCCTTTTGTGCTCTCACTCTCTCTCTCAAATAAATAAAATTGTTTTTTTAAAGAAAGGAATGAATAAATGCTTTCATCATCTAGATAACAATGGCTACATTTTATTAAGCTTACTACGTAAGATGATGGACCATGTTATGCATTCTCTCAATTTTCAAGTAAACTATCTTGTATGTCCTCAAGTAACTATCTAGTACATTCTTAGTATTTTTTTTTTAGAAGATATTTATTTATTTGAGAGGGAGCAAGAGAGAGAGAGCATGAGCAGGGGGAGGAGCAAAAGGAGGGGAGAAGCAGACTCCCCTCTGAACAGAGAGTCCAATGCAGGGCTTGATCCCAGGACCCTGGGATCAGGGCCCAAGCCAAAGGCAGACACTTAACTGACTGAGCCACCTAGGCGCCCTTACTTAGTACATTCTTAAAACGATACCACTTTTAGCACAGGATCAGAAAACTTGCCTAATTTCACAAAACTAAGGAAATGGCTGAGCCCAAAGTCAAATTCATATCCTAGCTGTCAAGAGCCCAAACTTGACTATCAAGCATAATAAAACTCTGGGGTGGGGGGAGTAATAGTACAAAATAGGGCCTTTAGCCTTAGGAGTTTCTAAAGGTGATGACAACAAAATTTATACACATCAAACACAACAAAAATTAACATTTTATTTCGAATACACTCTATAAACAGAGAAGCTCGGAGGAATGGGAGATTGAGAATTAAGTTCCTTCATTCAACAAATGTTTCTCGAGAACCTGGTATGTGCCAGTCACTGGTAATGGTAAAGGAGATATAGCAATATATTAACAAAATCCTGACCTATGGAGCTCACAGTCCTACTGTGTACGGGTGTATGTGTGGAGAGAAAATGGCAATAAACAAACAAGTAAAAAAACAGATATATCAGATGGTGATAAATGCTTTACAGAAAAATAAAAGTAAAGATTTTCAGGGTGGTATTTTATACTGGGTAATCACTGCATGTAAATTTAATCAGAGAAAGTTTAAAAGAAAAGACAAGTTCAATTAGGTCTTGAGAAAAACTTCAAGTTAGACTGCATATTGTCAGAGTCATAAAATTCTTTTTTTTTTTTTCAGAGTCATAAAATTCTTAGATTGCTTCAGTGTTTTTATTTTAATTACCCGGTGCTCATCAGGACAAGTGAACTCCTTAATCCCCATCCACTATTTCACCCATACCCCCACCCACCTCCCCTCTAGTAACCATCAGTTTGTTTACTCTATAGTTAAGAGTCTGTTTCTTGGTTTATCTCCTTTTTTTTTCCCTTTGCTAGTTTGTTTTGTTTCTTAAATTCCACATGACTGAAATCATGTGCTATTTGTCTTTCTCTGACTTATTTCACTCAGCATTATACTCTCCATCTCTATCTATGTTGCGGCAAATGGCAAGATTTCATTCTTTTTTATGCCCGAGTACTATTCCATTATATATATATACACACACACGTATATATATATAATGGATATATATGTACATATGTATACCACTTCTTTATCCATTCATCAATCAATGGACACATGGGCTGCTTCCATATCTTAGATACTATAAATAATAGGGATGTACGTACCCCTTTGAACTCGTGTTTTTTTCTTTGGGTAAATGCCAAGTAGTGCAAATTGCTGGATAGTAGGGTAGTTCTATTTTGAACTTTTCGAGGAATTCCCATACTGCTTTCCTTTTTTTTTTTTTAAGATTTTATTTATTTTTTAACAGAGTGAGAGACAGCAAGAGAGGGAACACAAGCAGGGGGAGTGGGAGAGGGAGAAGCAGGCTTCCCGCCGAGCAGAGATCCCGATGTGGGACTCAATCCCAGGACCCTGGGATCATGACCTGAGCCGAAGGCAGAAGCTTAATGACTGAGCCACCCAGGCGCCCTCCATACTGTTTTCCAAAGTGGCTGTTCTAGTTTGCATTCCCATTAATAGTGCAAGAGGGTTCCCGTTTCTCTACATCCTTGCCAACACCTGTTGATTCTTGTATTGTTGACTTAGCCATTCTGATATATGTGAGGTGATTGCTCACTAGAGTTTTGATTTGCATTTCCCTGATGATAAGGGATGATGAGCATCTATCTTTTCATGTGTCTGTTGACCATCTGGATATCTTCTTTAGAAAAATGTCGTTTCATGTCTTCTGCCCACTTTTTAATTGGTTTATTTGGTTTTTGGGGGTGTGGAGTTGTGTAAGTTCTTTATTATTTTGGATACTAACCCTTTATTGGATATGTCATTGGCAAATATCTTTTCCCAATCTATAGGCTGCTTTAGCTTTACGGATTGTTTCCTTTGCCGTGCTGATGTTTTTTATTGTGATGTAGTCCCAATAGTTTATTTTTCCTTTTGTTTCCCTTGCCTCAGGAGATGTATCTAGAAAATGTTGCTATGGCCTTTGTCAAAGAAGTTTCTTGTGCTCTCATCTAGGATTTTTATGGTTTCACGTGTCACATTTGGGAAGTCTTTTTTTAAATTATTATTTTATTATTTATTTATTTTAGCTATCTCTACACCCTGAGATCAAGAGTTGCATGTTCTTCTGACTGAACCAGCCAGGCGCCCCTCACATTTAGGTTTTTAGTCCATTTTGAAATCACTGTTGGGTATGGTGTAAGGAGGTGGTCCAGTTTCATTCTTTTGCATGTTGCTGTCCAGTTTTCCCAATACCATTTGTTGAAGAAACTGTCTTTTTCCTTTTGGATATTCTTTCCTTCGTTGAGGATTAATTGGCCATATAATTGTGGGTTTATTTCTGGGTTTTCTACTCTGTTCCATAGCTCTGTGTGTCTATTTTTGTACCAGTACCATACTGTTTTTATTACTACAGCTTTATTATATAATTTGAAGTCTGGAATTGTGATGTCTCCAGCTCTGCTTTTCTTTTTTTAAGATTGCTTTTGCTATTTGGGGTCTTTTGTGGTTCCATACAAATTTTAGGACTGCAAACCAAACACTTATTTTTACCATGCAATGCCAGCTGGCTATCTCCTTAAGCCATCACGGGTGTTCATTATGCTGGCAAAGTGACCAAAATGCACAGTCTAATTGTCAGTGTTACAAACTCAGAAATGTGTTCTTGTATGCACACTGAGAATACATCTTCCTCTTTGGGACAGACATTAATCAAGTTCATTGATTGTGATACAAAGAACAATGCAAATTTATTATTTAAAAATGATTAACATTACCTCTCAGTATGGAATGCATGGTGAGCAACAGTGTAATCTTTTCCTTAGAAAAGCTACTTAAGAGGGGCGCCTGGGTGGCTCAGTCGCTAAGTGTCTGCCTTCGGCTCAGGTCATGATCCCAGGGTCCTGGGATTGAGCCCCACATCGGGCTCCCTGCTCCATGAGAAGCCTGCTTCTCCCTCTCCCACTCCCCCTGCTTGGGTTCCCTCTCTCTGTGTGTCAAATAAATAAATAAAATCTTTAAAAAAAAAAAAGGTACTTAAAAAATCAAATTATAATAAAAATTTTACTTGATAAACACAAATGATGTAAAATAAACATGAATGAATAATGAGCCACAATAGTAAAACAGGTTGATCTCTACTGCAGACAGTGCCTGGAAGGGCAGTGTCAACTTTGGCTCTTTGTATTTCCTCTTTCTGTATCTATTTTAACCTAAACTGAATCTTTTTTTCCCTTCCAATCTCTCAATAGGAGCAAATACAACTGACTAGATAATATATCTGCTTACCATATTCTGATTACAATTTAGTCCTATCCTCCAAATCCCTAAAATTATCTTTTTGATAGTTAACTTACACAACTAATAAGTTATAATTAACATAAAAATATTCCATTTATTGTAGACAGCTAAGTATAATCCTTGGTTAGCATGAAGTTTATTAGTTTAATCTCACAGAACTATCATATTTCCAAGCTTTTAGGAGCCATATATCACAGCTCTCCCCATCACTCCAGTATGTCTTAATACATGTATTCTATGTATTCTATGTAAATTAACACACTGTAAGTGTGCTCATCCCATGTAGCTTGTACATATTAACTGCTAAGTTTGTTACAGAATTGCAAAATATTATTTTAAATGATAACAGCAATATATAAGAAGGCAAAGATGTGAGTATTGCTTGTTCTGGTGCAACTAAAGCCATATATCCCATGTAGTTAGTGAATGATCCATATGAGAGAACAATGTGTAACATGAATAGGTGACAACTAAGAAAAGTTTGTCATTGATAGGGAAGGGTACTAGGTAGAAATCTGAAGGTTTCAGAAAAAGTGTAACAACACAGTGAAAGTCATGTTTAAAGAAAATTAAACATGACAGCAATTGATTAGTTAGTAATCACTGTATTAATTTATGCAGTGATTCTATAAAAATACCAGGGAGCCTCTAACCTGAAAAAGGACTAATTTTATAAAAATACAATAATATCTGGAGCCAAGACACATCTCTCTGTTTCATGAATTTTAAGCCTATACAACTATGGTTTCATCAACTGTAACAATTTCTTTCTTTCTTTTTTTAAAGATTTTATTTATTTGAGAAAGAGAGAGAGAGTACAAGCAGGGGGAGCAGCAGAGGGAGAGGAAGAAGTGCAGGGAGCCCGATGTGGGGCTCCATCCCAGGACTCCAGGATCATGACCTGAGCCGAAGGCAGACGCTTAACTGACTGAGCCACCCAGGCACCCCAAATGTAACAATTTCTTAAAGGATGGAACAAACAGAAAGTTACTTTACTGCCATAAGACAGACAGATATACATATATGGATATGTATATGTGTATATATATATTTTTCCCCCAAGTACCTAAAGCCTTTTCGTGCTTAGAAGAGTGAATTTTGCACCAGTTATATACCTCCAAATTTCAAATAAGGAAGAAACTCACCAAAAGAAAAGCTCAAAAAGCTTACAAAGGTAAATGACTTGGTCTAAATCACAAAGTTAAGGAAAGATGAAGTAGAGATTCCACGTTTCAGATTTTCATTCTGTTGTCAATGCTTTTTTTTTTTTTTTTAATATTTTAAAAATTTATTTTGGTGAGAGAGTGAGAGCGCACATGTGCACATGAGCGGAGGCGGGGGAGGGGGGAAGGGGGGGAGCAGAGGGAGAAGCAGATTTCCCTGAGCAGAGAGCCCCATGTGGGGCTGGATCCCAGGACCCTGGGATCATGACCTGAGCCAAAGGCAGACACTTAACCAACTGAGCCACCCAGGAGCCACGCCAATGCTCTTTAAACCAAGGGGCTTTTTTTTTTTTTTAAGTATTCTAAAGTTTTTAAGTAATGAAAATGCTGAGATATCTAGGTAAGCACCAACAAATAGACTTGAGGGGCTTAATAAAAATGTATGTTGATAACTCTTGATTTTGTGTATATTTGAAAATTTTCATAATAAAAAATAAGTCAAAACACTTACAAGAAAAGAAAAGTTTCTGCTCCAAGTTTATTACAAATACATATATGGACATTTTCATAAATGACTTAAATAATATTATATTTGTGAACATGTATAAAATTAAGTGTTGGCTTATTTCTAAATTTTTATTGGTGAGGGCTTAATGTCATTCATGGCTGTTTTATATCAGATATAATTTTTTGTTTACAAAATTGTAAGTCAACACACATATATAAATGCATAAATATGGCAATACTTTTCACTGAAAACTAAATGTTTCCCCTTCTAGACTATCTCTTGAGGACATTGATACATATCTTGTCATCTTTTGTATTACAAGTACATAACATGTGATTAAAATGTAACACAATCTAATAAATGTCTAATAAATAGTCATATCAAAATGTCTAATCCAGTTTTGATATACTTTAACTTTGCTAAAAAGAGGGTTGTTTAATTAATTTGAGGCACTGGTTTTGGTTCAAGAAGTTTATAAATAGACAATATACAGAAACACATTATATTTCAATTACATTTCACGAGGTTTAGGATTCTTAGCATTTTCCATCTATAGTGATAAAAAACTACCTGCCTTAAAAGACATACATTTTTTAAAATAATGAGTTACATAATGCAGTTTTTACAGCTAAAACACAGTATCTGTATTGTGTATTACGCAGGAAACAGTATCTGTTTCCTACGTATCAGAAGGGCAAAAACACTGCTACTAGAAATTTCTCCCAAGGATAAATCTCATTGAATAAAAATGCTACTACCATCCTGCGGTGAGCTCAATGCCCTGTAAAATTTTCCCAATTAGTTGCAATCCACTGACAATTAGGAGGCAGAAAACTAAGAGTGTTAAGAACACTGCCTGGGTGCCTAGGTGCTCAGTCGGTTAAGCGTCTGCCTTCGGCTCAGTTCATGATCCCAGGGTCCTGCTTTTCCCTCTCCCTCTGCCTGCCACTCCCCCTGGTTGTGCTCTCTCTCTCTTTCTGTCAAATAAGTAAGCAAATAAATAAATGAATAAACAAATAAAATCTTTTTTTTAAGATTTTATTTATTTATTTGACAGAGACAGAGATAGCAAAAGCAGGAACACAAGCAGGGGGAGTGGGAGAGGGAGAAGCAGGGATGGAAGCATCCTTGGCAGGGAGCCTGATGCGGGGCTCGATTCCAGGACCCCGGGATCATGACCTGAGCCAAAGGCAGACACTTAACGCCGAGTCACCCAGGCGCCCCTGTAAGTAAAATCTTAAGAAAAAAAAGTAAAGAAGAAAAGAACACAAGTATCCTCCTATAAAAATGAGGAAATGCCTCTTGACAATCTTTTCATTTGAGCACTTATTATTTTGTCTTAGACTTTTTTCAATCCTTGCAAATGAAGTATATAAAGGTCACTTCACCTTGATGTCATTTCTCAATTAAATTTTAGGTATTTAAGTACATTTTTCTGCAAAAAAAAAAAAATCTTTTTAAAGATTTGGCAGGGGGGGCGCCTGGGTGGCTCAGATGGTTAAGCGTCCAACTCTTGATTTAGGCTCAGGTCATGATCTCAGGGTTCTGAGATTGAGCCCCATGTCGGGATCCATGCTCAGCATGGAGTCTGCTGGAGATTCTTCATGTCCCTCTGCCCCTCTCCCCACGCATGCTCTATCTCTCTCTAAATAAATAAATAAAATCTTTAAAAAACAAAACCAAGGGCGCCTGGGTGGCTCAGTTGGTTAAGCGACTGCCTTTGGCTCAGGTCATGATCCTGGAGTCCCTGGATCGAGTCCCGCATCGGGCTCCCTGCTCAGCAGGGAGTCTGCTTCTCCCTCTGACCCTCCCCCCTCTCATGTGCTCTCTCTCATTCGCTCTCTCTCCAATAAATAAAATCTTTAAAAAATAATAAAATAAAAATTTTAAAAAAATAAAAAACAAAACCAAAAAAAGGGTTTTGTTGTTGTTGTTGTTGTTTTTTTAAGTAATCTCTACCCCCAATGTGGGGCTTGAACTTACAACCCTGAGATCAAGAGTTGCATGCTCTGACTGAGCCAGCCAGGCACCCCTCAGCAAAATTAATTTGTAAAGATAGACTTCTAAAGCCAAATATCAAAATGAAATCAAAAGCCATTTCTTAAGACAAGTAAAAAAAATAAAATGTATTAAAATCAGAGATTATTTTGTATACTGATAAAAAGCAAAGGAAGGAACCTAAGTGATTCACAGCACTCTTAAATAACCTTCAGGGACTGTATTGATACAAGACTACTGTCACAGAATTCATTAGATGCTGACCCAAGAAGAGGTAACAGATACATTCCATTATCCTAAAGCCTATACCACTTTTCAGTACCATCAAATTTGATTTATTGGCATCAAAAGTTTTAATAAAGGAGAAATCAATACAACATGGTCTTTGCTAGTCCTTCTGAATATAAATTTGTGTTCAAACAAGTTTCTTTAAAAAAGACTGAGGGCGCCTAGATGGCTCAGTTGGTTGGGCAACTGCTTTCGGCTCAGGTCATGATCCGGGTCTTGGGATCAAGTCCCGCATCAGGCTCCCTGCTCAGCAGGGAGTCTGCCTCTCCCTCTGACCCTTCCTCCTCTCATGTGCTCTCTCTCGCTCTCTCAAATAAATAAATAAAATCTTTTAAAAAAAAATTTAAAAAATTAAAAGAAAGATAAAAAAGACTGCTTTACTCTTTTCAGATTTAGCAGAAAAACCCAATTTGGCTTTCACTTTAATAAATCAAATTGTATCAATTTTATGTTTTTTTGCATTAAAATATTAATTAACACGGGTTACTATAATCTATATATATGCTAAGTACAATCCAAGATCTTTTTTTAAAATTGTGGTTTCTTTTGTTTCTAAATCTTACTCCCTAGGCTAAGGAGTTCTAGTCCTTTACAAAGACAAACTGACCCAGAAAAATGGAGACACTACCTCACAGAGGATAAGGTCAGCACAGCAGTCTGACAAAGTGCCTCTAAATGTTGTTATGAGACTGATGTTCTAAGTGGTTTCAACCTTGATAACAAAATTTATAAGACAACCAACTGGATATCTATCCAAAAATAATGATTATCTACTAGTGGGAGCAATGAAATGCAAGAAACAAAGGCCTTTGCAATACTGTATAAAGCTAAATATCCCATTTAATATTCAGTTACAAGGAAACTTAATTCCAAATATAATTTCTTTTAAAACATGGCATTTTCATTGTGATATGGAATTTGAATGATTATAATTGTTTAAAAAAATCCTTATTGGATAGAAATACCTAAACTATCTTAAAGTCTTTATTAACCATATAAGAATGGTATAAAATATATGCATCTGGGTTTATGTTAACTATGTACTTATCAAGTTAGCAGGTTACTATGTAATGCCTTTCAACTTCATTTTTTTTTTTAAGACTTTATATATTTATTTGTCAGAGAGAGAGAGACAGAGAGAGCACAAGCAGGGGGAGTGGCAGGTAGAGGGAGAAGCAGGGTCTCAGCTGAGCAGGGAGGCCAATGTGGGATTCGATCCCAGGACCCTGGGATCATGACCTGAACTGAGGGCAGATGCTTAACTAACTAAGCCACCCAGGCGTCCCCAACTTCATTTTTTTTTTAAAGATTTTATTTATTTATTTGACAGAGACATAGTGAGAGAGGGAACACAAGCAGGAGGAGTGGGAAAAGGAGAAGCAGGCTTCCCGCTGAGCAGGGAGCCCGATGTGGGGCTTGATCCCAGGACCCTGGGACCCTGACCTGAGCCGAAGGCAGACCCTCAAAGACTGAGCCACCCAGGCGCCTCCCTGACTTCATTTTTAAGATCAGGTAAGATATTATGGTACTGCACATATGCCTCTAAAATTTTTTAATCTCAGTAATGTTTACTTTGCTTATATTTCAAACCTCACCTAGGAATTTACAAGTTCTGAAACAATGTTCATTCTAGAAAAGAAACACAGAGGAAAGAACAACTTTATGTTTTGCTAGGAGAAGGAAGTAGGAGGCATTTATGTGAGGAAGAAATCTGAAAGAAAGTAAACTCTGGAAGAATGTGCCTCTGAAACTGGGAAATGAGTCTTGAGAAGGCTGGAAACAACTTCCAAGGTTTTTGATAAGGTTTCTTTATATTCCTTCATATTCCTATGAAATAAGGAGATAAAGAGTCAAGGACTAGGGGCACCTGGGTGGTTCAGATGGTTAATTCAGCTCAGGTCGTGATCTCCGGATCCTGGGGTTGAGCCCCACATCAGGCTCCTAGTTCAATGGGGAATCTGTTTCTCCCTCTCTCTTTGCCTCTCCCCCCTGCTTATTCTCTCTATCTCTCTCAAATGAATAAAATCTTTAAGTAAAAAAAAAGAGTTAAGGACTAAATCCTGTGTAATTTGCTAAAAAAACACGGTAAAGCAATGTTTTTTTCAAAACTACACACCCAGATTTCAATCCTAATCATGTATTTGTTAATTTTCCATTGACTTCTACATCTCTATCCCTAGAGTTACTTCCTGGGATATTTAGTAAAATCTAGGGCACAAATAAAGAAAAAAGAAGAATGAAAAACTCAATCTGAATGATATTGGTTAGAATACAAAAGACAACTATCATAAAGGTTCTCAGCACAATGTGCTTCAATGTATCATCAACGTGCTACCATGACTCCTTGGTTTTACACAAATCCTGTATAGGAGACCTTGAGAACACTGAACAGGAAGAACCCCACAACAGAAGAATGCAAATAAAGAGGACCTTGGAAGAACTAATTCCCAATTAGTGTCCTCTGCATTAGACCCTAACCCCTCAGTTTTCAAATTCTACGAAGATGTTTTGTAAAGTCATAGAAAATCCACCTTTTTTTTTTTTTTTTTAAAGTAAGCTCTACACCCGGGGCGCCTGGGTGGCTCAGTTGGTTAAGCGAGTGCCTTTGGCTCAGGTCATGATCCTGGAGTCCCTGGATCAAGTCCCGCATGGGGCTCCCTGCTCAGCAAGGAGCCTGCTTCTCCCTCTAACCCTCCCTCCTCTCATGTACTCTCTCTCTCTCATTCTCGCTCTCTCAAATAGATAAATAAATCTTTAAAAAAAAAAAAAAAAAAAGAATAAAGTAAGCTCTACACCCAACGTGGGGCTTGAATTTACAACCCAAGATCAGGAGTCATATACTCTACCTACTGTGCATTCCAGATGTTCCCACCATCATTCTTTATAGTAATCCTCTTATAGTGGCAATCCTGTTCCTTGAGGCATCCTTATGTGGATTCCCTCATTCTTTCTAGATATGTGAGGAACAGTAAGCAGATGGGCCAGGGGCATCCACCCTGTTCTCCCAGACAGAAAGTATACTTAGTGACATTCTGCACATCTAACTACTACAATAAGGAAACACTTCACATTTAAAAAGTATTTGATAACCTAAAAGAAACCCTGCACATTCATTATTTTACTTAATCATAACAACTTCCAATGAAACTGGGAGAAGTAAAACTTAAAGAAGCTGAAAGATATATAAACTCCTAAGATGTACAAAATCCATGTTGTCTAACCAATAACCCAAGTGTTCTTTCTATGCAGGCAAAAAAAAATTCAAAACCAAAAGAAATGAACAGAAATACTGTTTCTAAAAAGCTTATCTGGAGCTCTTTAGAAAAGATCTAACTACGACCTGTATTTTTTCTAAAGGTTATTCAGATAAAATTTAAGTATGTATTGCCAAGACAGACCTAGATGTAATGACACAGTTTTAGAGATGCTTAAGGGTTGACTACACATGCTACATGAACTCCACAAACTTTAAAAATTTGAACAAATAATCTTTCAACTTTTTAGCTTTTTATTAAGATTAATTCTCTATCTTTTATAATGGGACAAGTTATTTTTTCACATAATGAAGATGGGAGAATGCCAAATATTATTTCTTTCATCCCAGTGGAGTTTCCTTGCTTATAGGGAAAAAAAGAACAAAACTAGTTTATACTTTTAATAACATTCTCTTTGAGCGGATACATAACTCACTTTAATAACTGCTTAATAGATCTATCCAGCCCAAGAGGAAGAGGAGAGCACTGAATATACCAAAAGGAAAGGAGTAAAATGGGACAATCACTGAAGCAAAATATACTCAATATCTGCATTCTTTGAGTGCCCAACTTATGAAAGTCTCTCTTATGTTTGGGGAAACCCCCCTTTTCAGGCAGTCTCTTACCTATAAAAACTGGAAAATACAGATACATTTCCAGACTCCTTAGTAGCTACATGCTTTCATTCAGACAAATCTGCCCCAGCATTTGAATCTAAAGCCTGGGGCTGGCAGGGAGAGGGGCACCTGGCTCAGTTGATAGAGCATGCAACTCTTGATCTCAAGGCTGTAGGTTCAAGCCCCATGTTAGGTGTAGAGACTACTTAAAAAATAAAATGAATGAATGAATGAACGAACAAATGAAGCGAGGGACAGAGGGAGGGAAAGCAAGCCAGCCAGCCTGCTTGTGGGCAGAAGCAAAGGTAAGGTAAACTCGATGCTGGCAAGAGTGTTGGAAGTAGGAACATCTTTATGTGCTTTCCAGAGGTAGTAATGTTCCAACACCAGAATGGTGACCATGTAATTTATTGTCCAAACTGGGACACTTCTGAGATTGAAATGAACTATAAATTATTACCAAGAAAAACCAAGATGTATGGCTACTATAAGCATTAGTGGTATTGCTATAGTGTCTTTGTCCAACATGGAACCACTTTTGTGATTTGATTTTGCATCTATATTGGCTCCCACATAGCCTCCAAGCATAGTTCTCATATCTTGCTGGGATCCTGTTCCAAATTTCTTTATTCAAGTACTTTTTCTCCTTAAAATTGTCTTAGTTGGTTTCACTATTTTAACAAAGAACATGGTAAGAAGATCTATAATGAAGAGGTACCTATTTAGTACACTGGGGAGAATTAAATTTGGATGCCTGAAGTTCTGCTTGCTATTTAAAACCACTAAAGTAAATACATTATGAAATTTATCCACCATATTTCTAGTTCTCTCTTATTTCATAGCGATGTACTCTCTTTTCTCTACTATATTTTTCTACTTTAGCATAGGAAAATACCATTGTTGTCTCAATTTGTCTAAGAAATAGTTATAGTTACAAGATGTAATGGTTAAATGGAAAGATTTGTCTTTTTTGCAACCAGCTAGAATGATGGGAAAGGACAGCTAATTAGTACCCATCCTCTGCTACCACCCTGATCCTTCTATTCTTAACTCCTTCCTCTTGGAAGTTGGGCCAAGAGTCACAGTATGCTTTAAAGCCTGTCTGAACAGTACACCAAGCACTGGTGCTGTTAACTCCTCTGTGACTCATTTTACAGCTCTCCCTCAGGCTCTTTATATTCAAAGTATCATCACTTCTGTTGTCCTGGTTTATTTCAAAGGGTGGGGGGAGGGTAACTTCTCTACTTTCTGGAGACAGCTTGGTGGAAACTCATTTCAGTCTCTAACCGAAAAAAGAAAAACAGTTTAAAGAAAAAGTCCTATAAGTCTAGAATGTATATATCCTAATTTGTACAAGAGCCTTAAATTAGTTCTTAAAATTAATAAACAAGAGAAACTACTAAGAGAACCACCCAAACTAATGTTCCTTAAAGAAAGGTGTCTCTGGCCATATTTAACTATTGTGACTTTGGCACCCTCTCTGCCTCTTCCAAAATCCCCAGGAATAATTACCCTACACCTATGATAACTTTCTTTCTCACAGGAGAAAAATTATAAGGCAGAGGAGTGCACAGGAAATACAAAAGGAGAATAGTTACCCCATCTGTCTAAAGAGGCAGTTGAATTTAAACTTTTCCCGGTCCCTTTAACACAAATATTATATAACTCTACACTTAATCATTTCACATTAAATTTTATAATTTAAAAATGCTTGTAATCTTTGAAAAATGATAAAGTTTACTTATGAACATGCATAATGGCTTCTTTAAAAATTCAATATAAATTCAATACAAAATGTAAAGTTATAATTTTATAAGTTGTTTTTCTATTAATGTTCATAAACTTGGCAGTACCCACCATACTACACAATATCAATCCACTTTATTTACCCACAGCAGACCTAAAAATCACATGAAGAAGAACAATGAGAGTTAGATCTTGGTTTTAACTCTAACTGTGCTACTCACATTAACACTGTAAATTTGAACATATCACATATCCTCTAAACAACCTATAGAATAATACAAGGACTGTTGAAAGTAAATAATGACACTGGACATTCTTGTCTCATTCCCAAATGTCAGTGAAAAGCATTCAATATTTCACTATTAAATATGTTAACAGCTTAAGACTTAGTGTAGATAACCTTTATCACAATAAAGGTTCCTTTATTCTTAGTTTCTCAATTAGAAAAAAAATCAGAAACGGATATTGAATTCTATGAAAACATTTTTCTTCTTCTATTACACAGGGTTTTTTTTCTTTATTAATTAATTACACATTCTCTTTTCAAATGTTAAACTGGCTTTGAATTTCTGAAATAAACCCATCTGTTCATGTTGCATTATATATTTTTTAATATATCACTGGATTCTATTAGGTAATGTACTTTTGATGGTTTTTGCATTCCATGTGCATGCTATATATTAGTCTGCAATTTTCCTTTCTTGTAATATGCTATTGAGGTTTTGTTATCAATGTTATGCTGGCTCATAAAATGAGCTAGAAAAGATTTTTCCTGTTTTTCTATTCTTTAGAAGTATTTCTGATATTTCTTCTTAAATATTTAGGAAAATTCACCCATATAGTCAGGAAAGGTTTGTGGACTACATTTCTTCATAGATAAAAGATTACTGGAATTTTCTATTTCAGGGGCTCCTGGCTGGCTCAGTCAGGAGAGCATGTTACTCTTGATCTTAGGGATGTGAGTTCAAGTCCCACATTGCATACAGAGCCTTAAAAAAAAAAAAAAAAGAAAAAAAATTTTCTATTTCATTTTGTGTATATTTTGTTAACATCTGATTTTTTTTTTTAAGATTTTATTTATTTATTTAATTGACAGAGAGAGAGAGCGTGAGAGGGAACACAAGCAGGGGGAGTGGGAGAGGGAGAAGCAGGCTTCCAGCCAAGCAGGGAGCCCGATGCGGGGCTCGATCTCAGGACCCTGGGATCATGACCCAAGCCGAAGGCAGTCGCATAACCAACTGAGCCACCCAGGAGCCCACTGTTAACATCTGATTTTTAAGAAATTTGTCCATTCCACTAAAAATTTCAAATATACTGACATTAAGTTGTACAAAATAGTTTGCTAGTAACCTTTTAATATCTGTAATATCTGCAGGTATAACCAATTTTTGGCATTTTATTTTTTATTTTTATACATTTGTTTCCTATTTTATTTACTTCTATTTTTTTTTAAGTAAGTTAAGAAAAAAATTTTTTAAGTAGGCTCTATGCCCAGTTTGGAGCTTGAACTCATGACTCATCTTCAAGAGTTGCATGCTCTACCAACTGACAAATCAGCCGCCCTATTTTGCTTACTTCTATTTTTTTTTATCATATTCTTCATTCTTTTTTTAAAAAAAGATTTGCGAGAGAGAGAGAAAGAGAGCACGGGGCGGGGGGCAGGGCAGAGGGAGAGAGAGAAAGTCTTAGGCAGATTCTGCACAGAGCATGGAGCCCGAAGTGGGGCTCAATCTCACAACCCTGAGATCATGACCTGAGCCGAAACCAAGACTTGAGGCTTAACCCACTGTGCCACCAATGCGCCCCTATCCTTCATTCTATTGTTATTTGGTTTATTAATTTGCTGTCTGTTCTCTAACATCTTGAAATAGAAATAGATTTTCACCCTTCTTTCCATATACATTACAAGCTATAAATTTCCCTCTAAGCATTGGTTTAACTGTTTACCACTAGTTATGAAATATATTTTCATTTCATTTACTTCAAAATATTTTCTAAAGTAAATTGCAATTTCTGCTCCAAACCACAGATTATTTAAAAATATGTTGCTTATTGGGATGCCTGTGTGGTTCAGTCCGTTAAGCATTTGCCTTCAGCTCAGGTCATGATCCCAGGGTCCTGGGATCGAGTCCTGCATCTGCCTGCTGCTCCCCCTGCCTGTGCTCTGTCTTTCTCTGACAAATAAATAAATAAAATCTTTAAAATATAAATACATACATACATACATATATATATGTATATTGCTTATTTTCAAAGTATTTTGGGGGATTTTCTAGTAATCTCTCTACTACCAATTTCTAATATAATTCACTGTGGCCACAGAATTTATGCTACATTAAATTCAATTCCTTGAAATCTGTGAAATAATTTGTGAGATTTGCTTTATGGTCCAGCATATGAACTAGTTTCCTAAGTATAATAATGTATATTCTACCTTCGGGGGGTTAGGGTGGAGAATGTCCTATATATGTTAACTAGGTCAAGTTGATTAATGTTCTTCAATGACAATATACTTACTCTTTTCTAGACTTGTACAATCACTTTATGGAACAAATATGTTAAACTGATTATGGATTTTTATCTATATCCTTTTAGGTTTTTCAGTTTCTGCATCAACAACTTTGAAGCTAATCTTAATGAAAGTGTATAAATTTAGAGTTGTTATAGCTTCTTATTGAACTGACCATTTTAGTATTATAAAATGTTTCCCTATCTCTAGTAATATTATTCTTTATTTGCATAATATCTATATAGTTACACAAACTTTCTTTTAGTGAAGTATTTGTATAATTTACCTTTTTCCACTGTATTATTTTCAACCTTTTTTATATTTTAAATATGGTGCTTATAAACAGAATATAGTTGGGTTTTGTTTTTTTTTTTTTTAATATTTTATTTATTTGATAGAGAGAGACACAGCGAGAGAGGGAACAGAAGCAGGGGGAGTGGGAGAGGGAGAAGCAGACTTCCCGCTGAGCAGGGAGCACAATGAGGGGCTCGATCCCAGGACCCTGGGATCATGACCTGAGCTGAAAGCAGACGCTTAACAACTGAGCCACCCAGGCGCCCAGGGTTTTGTTCTCTATTTAGCCTGCCTATCACTGGGTTTTACCTGAATTGCTTAGTCCATTTCAATGTAATACAATGACTAGTATAAATGGGTTTAGATCGATCCTCTGAGTATTTATCTTGTCCCATCTGCTCCGTTTACTTATTTTTAAATGCATCTTGGATTAGTCAAATGTTTTATTATTCCATTTTTCCCTACATTATCCACTTTTTTCAATTAACATATACAGTGTGTTCTTAGTTTCAGAGGTAGAGTTCAGTGATTCATCAGTTGTATATAACACCCAGTGCTCATTATATCACCTACCCTCTTATTCACTTTCAAATTATACAATGTTAGTAACTATTTTAGTGGTTACCCTAACATATTACCAAAAAATTCCTGAATTAGTATTACCTACCATAATTAGCACAGTTTAATTAATAATTTTAAAAATAATACAACTTACAGCAGTTTAATTCATTAACCCACTCTATCACCTATTGTGCTATTACTGTCATATATTTTACTTTTATGATTTAAACTCTACAGACCACAATAAAGAGTTTCTTAAAGGCAATACTTTACACTTCACCTGCATTTTATATTTTTATCTAAATTTTGTATTTTGGTATTTACCTACAATTCTCTAGCACTCTTCATTCCTTTCTGCACTTATATGCTTTTCTCTGGAATCACTTTCCTTCAGCTTGAAGGCTGAAAGAGCTTTACAGTTAAGTTCTACTATGAAGAAACTTTTAATTTCAATCTTTAAAACATCTTCCACAATAAAAGGGGAGAGTATTTCATAGCTCATCTTATAAGTCTTGCATAAGCTTCAGACCAAAAGCAAACAATGTAGAGAAAATTGCAGGCCAATCTCACTCAGGACTACAGATGCAAAAATTTCTGAAAAAAGTTACTGGCAGTCTCAGGTCAGCAATATAAAAAAAGTTAATTCATTACAACTAATCTGGGTTAACCCACGAAACCTAGGGATGCTTACTCTTAGAAAATTTTATAAATGTCACTCAATACAGTACAATAGTGAGATGAACCACAGCTTTGATTAGCAACAGTGGGCCTCATGGTCCGGGCATTGCCAAGCCCTCCCCCAAGTGAAAGTAGGCAGTACTACAGCCCCCGCTTCACAAGGAGACTGAAAAGCCATGATAAAAAAAAAATGCCAATACGTTGAAGGACTCAGTGGAGTATACTTCTGAGACACTGGAGAAATATAATATAGAGGACACTGTGGCCCATGTTAAAAAATAGTGTGACAAGAAGTTCAACTCCACCTGACACTGCATTATGGAGGAAACTTTGGTAGTTACCTCACCCATGAAACCAAACTTCATCTACTTCAACCGGGGCCAAACAGTCATTCTTCTGTTTAAAACTGGTTAAAAGCATGGACTCTTCTGCACCAGTGATCCATCCAAAAACAAGACTACAGCATAAACTCCCAATACCAGACACTGAAATCTTCAGCCTTAGCTAAAGGAACACCTCAGTCTTTGAGCCATTTCTCTATTGTTTTGTATAGGTCATTCTCTCTACTCATTTGTTGTAGTTATAAAAAAAGTAGCAAAACAGCTTGCATTTATATTTATTTCCTATTTCATACCTCTCTGCCCTATGTTTTTTCTTCTCAAAATCAATTCCTTTATTTTCTTTTTAAGATTTTATTTATTTATTTGACAGAAAGAGAGATAGCAAGGGAACACAGTAGGGGGGAGTGGGAGAGGGAGAAGCAGGCTTCCTGCTGAGCAGGGAGCCCGATATGGGGCTCGATCCCAGGACCTGGGATCATGACCAGAGCTGAAAGCAGACACTTAACAAATGAGCCACCCAGGTGCCCCTCAAAATCAATTCCTTTAAAAAAATTAATAGGAAAGCAATATTATATATTAATTTTTTAATATAGGGAAAATACAGTCAATAGATGCAGTATTCCATACAACTCAGCACCTAAGCATGATAAAAAGGAATCATGGAACACTACATCAAAAACTAATGACGCAGGGTGCCTGGGTGGCTCAGTCGTTAAGCGTCTGCCTTCAGCTCAGGTCATGATCCCAGGGTCCTGGGACTGAGTCCCACATCGGGCTCCCTGCTCAGCAGGAAGCCTGCTTCTTCCTCTCCCACTCCCCCTGCTTGTGTTCCTGCTCTCGCTGTCTCTGTCAAATAAATAAATAAAATCTTTAAAAAAAAACAAAAAAACTAATGATGTGTATGGTGATTAACATAACAATAAAAAGTTATTAAAACACTAATGATGTAATGTATGGTGATTAACATAACATAATTAAAAAAAAGTAAAAAAAAAAAAAAGAATCAGGCAAAACAAGAGAATTTCCTTAACTTGATAAAGAACATCTACAGCAAAGACCAGCTTTAATGATGACAAGCCCACAATCACATCTATTCAACATAAAATGGCAGTCCAAGTGACTAAAAACAGGAAAAACTAAAAAAATAATTTAAGAGATTAAAAAAAACTGTCATTATTTGCAGATGATAAATCCTCTATGTTGAAAGTCAAGAAAATTTTGTAAGGTTGTTGGATACAAAAGTAAAAATTTAATTTCATTCAATTGCATCTATTAGAAAATTATTTTTGTTTAATTCCAGTATTGTTAACATACAGTGTTATATTAGTTTCAGGCGTATAATATAGCAATTCAATAATTCTAAGCATAACTCAGTGCTCAAGATAAGTGTATTCTTAATCCATTCACTTATTTTCATCCATCCCACAACCTAATTCCCCTCTGGTAACCATCTGTTCTCTATAGTTAAAAGTCTGTTTCTTGGTTTCTCTGTTTTGTTTCTTAAATTCCATATATGAGTAAAATCATATGGTATTATACTTTCTCTGACTGGCATTATACTCTCTAGATCCATCAATGTAGTTGCAAATGGCAAAATTCCATTCTTTTTATGGTTGAATAATATTCCATTGTGTGTATCTATATACATACATACCATTCTTTATTTTTATTTTTATTTATGTTTTTTTAAGTAGGCTCCCTGCCCAGTGTAGAGCACAACACGGGGGCTTGAACTGAGGACCATGAGATCAAGACCTGAGCTGAGATCAACCGACTGGGCCACCCAGGCACTCCTGCCAATTCTTTATCCATTCATCTATGGATACAACTTGGGCTATTTCCATAATTTGGCTATTGAAAAAATGCTGCAATAAACACAGGGGTGCATCTATTTTTTCCAATTAGTATTTTTGTTTTCTTTGAGTAAATACCCAGTAGTGGAATTACTGAATCATATGGTATGCCCACTTTTAATTTTTTGAGGGACCTCCATACTGTTTTCCACAGGACTATTCCAGATTGTATTCCTACCCACAGTGATTTTAGTCATTCTGAACACTGTGAGATGATACCTCATTGTTTTTATTTGCACTTCCCTGAGGATGAGTGATGCTGAGCATCTTTTCATGTGCCATCTTGTACGTCTTCTTCGGGGAAATGTCTGTTTATGTCTTCTGCACATTTCTAAATCAGATTACTTGACTTTTGGGTGTTGAATTGTGTAAGTTCTTTACATATTTTAGATACAAACCCTTACTGAATGTTATTAGCAAATATTTTCTCCCGTTCAGTAGGTTATCTTTTACTTTTGTTAGTTGTATCCTTTGCTGTGCCAAAGCTTTTTATTTTGATGCAGTCCTAATAGTTTATTTTTCCTTTTGTTTCCCTTGCCTCAAGAAACATATCTAGAAAAATGTTATGGCCAGTGTCAGAGAAATTACTGCCTGTCCTCTCTTCTAGGATTTTTATGGTTTCAGGTCTCACATTTAGATCCTTGATCTATTCTGAGTTTATTTTTGTGTATGGTGTAAGAAAGTGATCCAGTTTCATTCTTTTGCATGTAGCTGTCCTGTTTTCCCAACACCATTTGTTGAAGAGACTGTCTTTTTCCCATTGCATACTCTTGCCTCCTTTGTTGAAGATTAACTGACCATGTAAGTTTGGGTTTATTTCTGGACTTTCTATTCTATCCCATTGATCTCTCTGTTTTTGTCCAATTACCATACTGTTTTGATTACTATTTATAATAAAATATGAAATCTGGAATTGTAATACCTGCAGCTTTGTTTTTCTTTTTCAAGATTGCTTTGACTATTTGGGGTCCCTGTGGTTCCATATAAATAGTCTGTTCTAGTTTCTGTGAAAAATGCTGTTGGTATTTTGATAGGGATTGCATTAAATCTGTACGTTGCTTTGGGTAGTATGGACATTTTAACAATATTTGTTCTTCCAATCCATGAACATGGAATGTCTTTCCATTTGTTTGTGTGGTCTTCAATTTCTTTCACCAATGTTTTATAGTTTTCAGAGTACAGGTCTTTCCCCTCTTTGGTTAAATTTATTCCTAGGTATTTTATTATTGGTGTAATTGTAAATGGGATTTTCTTAATTTCTCTTTCTGCTGTTTCATTACTATTAAATAGAAATTCAGTGCATTTCTGTATATTGACTTGGTATCCTGTGATCTTAACTGAATCCACTTATCAGTTTTAGTAGTGTTTTTTTTGGTGGAATCTTTAGGGTTTGCTATATATAGTATCATATCACCTGCAAATCATGTAAGTTGGACTTCTTCCTTACCATTTGGATGCCTTTAGTTTCTTTTTCTTGTCTGGTTGCTGTGGCTAGGATTTCCAGTACTGTGTTGAATAAAAATGGGGAGAGTGGACATCCTTTTCTTGTTCCTGACCTCAGGAGAAAAGGTCTCATTTTTTTTTGCCCAATGAGTATGATGTTAGCTGTATGTTTTTCATATATGGCCTTAATTATGTTGAGGTATGTTCCCTCTAAACCTACTTTGTTGAGGGTTTTTATACTGAGTGGATGTTGTACTTTGTCAAATGTTTTTACTACACCAATTGAGATGATCATATGGTTTTATCCTTTCTTTTGGTGATGTGCTGTATCACACTGATTTGCAAATATTAAACCATCCTTGTATCCTGGGAATAAATCCCACTTGGTCATGGTGAATGATTTTTTTAATGTATTGCTGGATTCAGTTTGCTAATATTTTGTTGAGGATTTTTGCATATGTGTTCATGAGAGATTTTGGCCTGCAGCCATCCTCTTTTGTAGTGTCTTTATCTGGTTTTGATATCAGGGTAATGCTGGCCTCATAAAATAAGTTTGGGAGCTTTCCTTCCTCCTCTATCTCTTGGAATAGTTTTGAAAGTAAAATTAAAAAAAAAATTACAAAGTATCTAGAAAAAAATCTAACAAAAAATATGTAAGCCTATTATGCATAAAATTATTAAAAGGTATTAAAGAACACTTAAGTCAATGCAGAAAATAACACAAACCTAAATAGGAACATCAATAGAGTAAAGATGTTACTACTTCCTAAACTAAAGTAACTGCAATAAAAACAAAAACAGTGATTACTGTGAACCTGACCAGATAATCTGCTGTTAAAATGTGGTATTTTTGAGTTCTAGAATGTTTCCTTGGTTCAATCTTCTCTTTAATTTCCTTGAATATATATTTATTTTACAGTTGGAGTTTTAATTATTATATTTTATGGATCCTCTCTTCATCTGTTTCTGCTGTATATTTTTTTACTTGGTTTTTCATCAGGTGTTATCTTGTATCCTTTTAGGCTGCATACAGATCTTCTAATTGATTTTGAATGTCAGAGACTATTTGTGAGAAACTGAAGAGATAAGCTGAGGCTTTGATAATATTATCTTTTCTGGGGTAGACTAACATTTCCTTTTGAAAGGCAGCTTAAAGCCAAAAGAAACTAGTATATCTCAGATCATCTTAATCCAATCAGTGATTGAGAGTTGAATTCAAAATGGGCTTCAATCCCTGTAAAGCCTGGTTTATCCAAGTATACCATTTAGGGCAATCTTCCTTAAATAGGGGTTGTTTTTGCTAACCAGGGGACATATGGCAATATATGGAGATACTTCTGATTGTCACAGTGGGGGTGAGGGGTTGGTACTGGCATCTATTGAGTACAGACCAGGGATGCTTCTAAACATCCTTCAATGCACAGGACAGTTCCTGACAACATAGAATTATCTCATTCAAACTATCAATAGTGGGGAAACTGAGAAACCTTGATTTAGAGTATAGATCCTTGAGGTTTTAACATAAAACCAAAGAAGTTTAACAAAGAGCTCTCTCCTCAGAGGTCTTGAACTCCAACTTTTGTCTCCCTAGTCCAGTAAATATGACAAAACAATTGCTTAGCTTCTCAACCTCTCAGTGGCCTTTTCAGGAATTTGTACACCATTAGGGGGAAAGAAGGCCTCAAATATCAGTCTCAGTGTACTGGCTTTTTATCCCCCAGAGTGCTGGATCCATAATTCTTCACAGCTTTGGCAACTGTCTGATTTCTTAAAAAAAAAAAATTACTTATTTTTATTTGGTTCACCTTATATGGTTGTTCTCAATAGCAGAGTTGATTCAAATTACCTTCTTTACTTGGCAAGATTCTAAATGTATATGTGAAAACAAAAGGACAAGAAGCAGTACAATATTCCTGAAGAATAAGTACATGGAGGGATGTCCCACTAGATACCAAGTTGTATTATAAAGCCATAGTAACAAAACAGCATGAGAAAAAATGGCTTAAAAGAAAGGAAAAAAGTTAAAACCAAAAAACTGCAAAGGGGAAAAAAAAAAACCCCAAACAAATAAAGCCATAATAATGAAGTCTGTGTGTTATTAGACTAGTAATATGGGGGGGGGGGGGGTGAAAAAGAAAAAAAGAGAAAAAAACCTCCAAGTAAACCTAACATATATGGAAACAAACGACAAAAGCAGGCATCAAGATTGGCAGGAAAAGAATGGACTCCATCTTGCTGAGACAACTGATTATCCAAAATGAAATTTTAGTAGTACCTTATAGTATATGCAATCACTTCCATAATAATGAATAAAAGTGTACAGCAGTAAAAAAAAAACAAAATAAAAAAATCCATACACAATCTAATTACAAAATGGGCAAAAGACATGGACAGACATTTTACTGAAGAGGATATACAGATGGTAAATAAACACATCAAAAGATACTCGACATCATTACTCATTAGAGAAATACAAACTCAAACACAGTGGAATACTATTTTACACATACTGGAATGGCTAATATAAAAATATACCGATGACTTCAAACACTGGCAAGGATGCAAAAAACTAGATTACTCATACGTTACTGATAAGAATGAAAAATGGTATACCACTCAGGAAAAGAATATGGCAATTTCTTATAAAATAAATATGTGCTTGTCATATTACTCCCAATGGCACTCTCAGGCACTGATCCCCCCAAAAAGATAACTTATGTTAACACAAAAACCTGTACACAGCAGCTTTATTCCTAAGAGCAAAACCTGGAAACAATCCAGATGTCCTTCAACAGGTGAAAGATTAAACAAACTGTGGAACATCTATGCCATGGGAATACTACTCAGCAATAAATAGGAACAAACTATTGATGCCCATAACAATTTGAATAAAACTTAAGGGAATTATGCTGAATGAAAAAGGCAATCTCAAAAAGATAGTGTGACTCCATTTATATCTTTAAAATTATAAAGATAGAAAATAGATTTGTGACTGCACAGGGTTGGGGAGTGAGTGGTCATGGCTATAAAAAGGGGAATGTGGGACGCTTGATGGAACTTTTCTGTATCTTGATTGTGGTGGTGGTCACATGAATCTACACAAGTGATGAAATTACATATAACATACACACAGAAAACTGAAATCTGAAAAAGCTGGCAACTGTATCAATTTCCTGGCTGTGATACCGAACTATAACTGTACAACATGTTACAACTGGGAGAAACTAAATGCCTTGCTGTGTTTCCCTGGGCCAGCTCCTTTCCTCTCTGTATCTCAGGCTCACCACCTGTAGGTGGATTATGATTTCTCTGATTTCTTCTATCCCTGCACACAGTGAGGTGTTCTCCTAAGGAAAGTATGAAGAAAACTCATCTTTGACTGCAGATGTATTTACAAGGATTCCACTGAAAAGAAAAGCAGAAAGAGAATGGATTTCAAGAGACCTGGTCTCTGTCCCCAAATCCCCACAGGACTGCTCAGGGAAAAGAGAACAATCACATGGCCCCAGAGGCCATTCATTCATGTGCATGGATGAAAACAAAATCAATGCTGAACAAAATAAGCAAGTATTTATAACATTTATATAAAGTTCAAAAAGATGCTGATTGAAACACATTATTCAAGGATACATCAGAGGTGACAAAATAGGCACTTCATTGGAGGGAAGAGTGGGAGCTGCAATTGGAAAGTGGTGTATTTGCACTGGTAAATGCTATACTTCCTGAGGTACATAATTGGTACTGGAGAGTTATTTATTTATTTATTTTTCTTAAAGGGAGAAGCAGGCTTCCCGTGGAGCAGGGAGCCTGATGCGGAGCTTGATCCCTGGGCCCTGGGATTAAGCCTGATGCGGGGCTTGATCCCAGAGCCCTGGGATTAAGCCTGATGCGGGGCTTGATCCCAGGGCCCTGGGATTAAGCCTGATGCGGGGCTTGATCCCAGGGCCCTGGGATCATGACCTGAGCCGAAGGCAGACACCCAACGACTGAGCCACCCAGGTGCCCCAAGAGTTATTTTTTTTAAAGCAAACTATAACTATTCTTAACTCTCATTTATATAGAACATAGTTAATATGGGAGGAAAAAAGTCTATAAAATAAAAATGAGGCCAGTAAAGTAACAATGTTAGAGAAAAAGGAGATGTGATAAGCTAGGGTAAGATTACTGAGTAGTATCGAATTCATGCTATTACTTCAAATCAAGACATTTATTATTAATCCAAATATAGAGCAGTTATAGATATAGAGCAAGTATGTATCAACTGATTTTCAATAAAGACGCCAAAGAAATTCAATGGAAAAATGGTAAGTCTTTTCAACAAACAGTGCTGGAACAACTGGACATTCATATGCCAAGAACAGAAAATTTCTACCCTTCCCTTGTACCATATACAAAACTTACCTTCTAATGTAGTCCTAAATGTAAAATCAAAAACTTTAAACTTCTAAAAGAAAACCTATCTGACCTCGGGTTAGGGAGAAGACTTCTGATGACACCAAAAGTCCAAACAATGAAAATGAAAAATAATTAAAAAATAATAAATGACACCTCATCTAACTCAAAACATCTATTCTTTGAAAGAAAGTAAAAAAATGAAAATAATATAGTTAAAAAATTCAAAATATGTATCTGACAAAGAACACATACCTAGGATATAAAAAGGTCTTTTACAACTCGGTAAGACAAGTGAACAAAAAAAAAATGTGCAAAATTAGTAATTCAAGACTAAAGTCATGAAAAACAGTGTAAGACTGTCAGTTTGTTCATGCTGCTATAACAAAAATACCATACTCTTAGTAGCTTTGAAACAACAGAAATAAATCCAGGCATATATGGACAATTTATGACAAGAGCCAAAAATATACAATGGGGAAAGGACAGCCTCTGCAATAAATGGTGTTAGGAAAATTGGACAGTCACACGCAAAAGAATGAAACTGGATCATGACTTTCCACCATAAACAAAAATTAACTCAAAATGGATTAAAGAAATGAACATAAGACCTGAAACCATAACTCCTAGAAGAAAACATAGGCAAAAGACTCCTTGACATAGATCTTGGAGGTGATCTTTTGAGTTTGACATAGAAAGAAAAAGCAACAAAAAGCAAAAATAAACAAGTGGTACTACATCAAACCAAGACGCTTCTGCACAGCAAAAGAAACCATCAACAATGGGGCGCCTGGGTGGCTCAGTTAGTTAAGCGTCTGCCTTCGGTTCAGGTCATGATTCCGGAGTTCTGGGATCAAGTCCCCCACCGGGCTCCCTGCTCAGTGGGGAGCCTGCTTCTCCCTCTCCCCCTGCTGGTGCTCTCCCTCTCTCTCTGTGTCAAATAAATACATAAAGTCTTAAAAAGAAAAAAAAAGAGGGGCGCCTGGGTGGCTCAGATGGTTAAGCGTCTGCCTTCGGCTCAGGTCATGATCCCAGGGTCCTGGGATCTAGCCCCACATTGGGCTCCTGGTTCAGCGGGGAGCCTGCTTCTCCCTCTCCCTCTGCCTCTCTCCCTGCTCGTGCTTTCTCTCTCTCTCTCTCCCTATCTCTGTGTCTCAAATGAATAAATAAAATCTTTAAAAAAAAAAAGAAATCAACAAAATGAAAAGATAACCTACTAAATGGGAGAAAAACTTACAAATCATATATCTAATATGGGGCTAATATCCAAAATATATAAAGATCCCATACAACCTAACAGCAAAACAAAACAAAAAAACCCTCAACATACTAAAAAACAAAAAAACTCCCAATCAAGAAGATCTGAACATTTTTCTAAAAGAGGCATACAGATGGCCAACAAGTGCATAAAAAGATGCTCTACATCATTAATCATCCAGGAAATATAAACCAAAACCACAATGAGATATTACCTCATGCCTATGAGAATGATTATTAACAAAAAGAGTAAAAATAACAAGTGTTGGTGAGGATGTGGAGAAAAGGGAATTAACTGTGCACTGTTTGTGGGAATGTAAATTTGTGCAGCCACTATGAAAAACAAGATGGAGGTTCCTCAAAAAATATGATCCATCAATTCCACTTTTGGGTATTTTTTTGAAGAAAACAAAAACACTAACTTAAGAAGATACATGCATCCCATGTTCACTGCAGCATTATTTACAAGATATGGAAACAAGCCCTGTGTCCATGGATGGATAAATGAAGAAACTGGCGCATACACACACACACACACACACACACACAAACACACACAAAATAGAATATTATTTGGTCATGAAGAAGAATAAAATCCTGCCATTTGTGACAACACGGATGGATCTCAAGGGCATTATGATAAGTGAAATAAGAAAAACAATGACAAATTCTGTATGCCCTCTCTTATAAATGGAATATAAAAAAAAAAAAAAAAATCCAATGAGACCACAGACACAAAGAAAAGATTGGTGATTGCCAGAGGCAGGAATGAAGGGTGGGAAAAATGGGTGAACTATTTTTGGTTTTGCTTTTAGTTTAAATAAATAAGCCACAGAAATTTATTTCTCACTCTTCAGGAGGCTGGAGAGCCTAAGATCAAAATGTGGACGGATTCAGTGTCTGTACTTCTGTTCATAGATGGTGTCTTTTTTACCATGTCCTCACATGGTGGAGGGGGACAGGAGCTTTCCAGGGCTGCTTTTATAAGAGCATTAATCCCAGTCAATAGAGTGGAGCCTAACCTAAAAGCTTAATCATCTCCCAAAGAACCTATCTCCTACCATCACTCTGGAGGTCAGGATTTCAAAATACGAATTCTGGGGGACACACACACTCAGTCCATAACACTTTCTGGAAAACTGTCACAAACCACAAGAGACTGGGAAAACATGCAACTAAATGCAATGCATATCCTGAATTGATCCTAAAATAGAAAGAGGACATCAATGTAAAAACTGGTGAAATCTAAAGAAAGTCAAGTTAATAGTAATGTATCAACGTCATTTCTTAATTTTGATAAATATATCATGGAAATGTAAAATGGTAACAATGAGAGAAACTGGGTGAGGGGTATAAGGTAACAAAAAAAAATTTTTTTTTTTTTAAAGATTTTACTTATTTATTTGAGAGAGAGAAAAAGAGAGAAAGCACCAGTCAGGGGAAGGGCAGAGAAGCAGACTCCCCGCTGAGCAGGGAACCCAACATGGGACTCGATCACCAGGACTCTGGGATCATGACCTGAGCCGAAGGCAGAAGCTTAACCAACTGAGCCACCCAAGTGTCCAAAATTCTTTATTCCAACTTGCAACTTTCCTGCAACTCTAAATTACTAAGAAATAAAAAGTGTATTTCAAAAATAGCAAAGATTTAATCAGACATTTTACCAAAAAAAAAGATACATTAAAAGCAAATGAACACATGAAAATATGCTCATCATTAACTACAGTTTTTGGCAGTTTGTCAACTTGTTACAAAGTTAAACATGCACTCATACAACCCAGCAATGCCACTCCTAGGTATCTATCCAAGAGAAATGAAAATAAATCCATGCACAGACTTGTGCTGGAATGTTCATAGCAACTTCATTTATAACAAACAAAATGCAAACAACCCGAATATATCCATTATTTGGTGAATGGATAAACAAACTGTGGTGTACCCATACATTGGAATACTTTCTAGCAATATAAAGGAATGAACTGATATATATAAAGTTCTTTTTTTTTTTTAAAGATTGAGAGAGGGAACACAAGCAGGGGAGTGGGAGAGGGAGAAGCAGGCTTCCTGCCAAGCAGGGAGCCCAATGCGGGGCTATATCCCAGGACCCTGGGATCATGACCTGAGCCGAAGGCAGACGATTAATGACTGAGCCACCCAGGTGCCCCTTTATATACAAATTTCAAAAGCATATGCTAAATGGAAGCAACCAGACACAAAAGGTTTCTCATATATATATATATGAAAGTAGAATATGAAAACAGAATAATGTAAGTAGAATTACATTTTGGAAAAGGCGAAACAATAGGGACAGAAATATCAGCGCTTGCTATGATCTGGGGGTCAGGTAGGTGGACTGATTACAAGGGTCATGAGGGAACTTTTTGGGGTGATGAAAACATTTTATGCCAAAATGTATCCAATTATATAATTAAATGGAGTGAATTTTACTGAATGTGAATTATACATCTATAAGAATAAAAATAAAGGACACATTTTGAATGCCAAATCAAACAACAAAAAGATATTTACTGAATACCTACCAAATGACAACCATTATGCTAGGCTAGTTTGATAAAATAATGATAATGTCTACTTGCAGAGAATGATGAAATGGGGGGGAAAAAAACAGTTAACGCCTAACTGTTCTCTGGCATCTAGCCTCTATACCTTCCTAAGAATTCGGGCCTCATCTACTTCTCAGTCTTTCCTTGACCACCTACATAAAAGACAGTAAGATTTTAAGTGAGAAAGGCAGAGTAAATATAGTGGAAAAAAAGAGAATACATGAAAATGGAGGGTTAGAAGAGAACCTGGAGGATTTGGGATTAGTTTGGGACTGTTTTCAAAAGATAAAAGTTTTACAAAACTGTGTCCAGGTATAGAAAGCAAACCTACAGGTTAAAGTAGAGTTTTGTTTTAGGAAAAAAGCTTACTGTGTATAACACATGCAATCTAATTATGATATTTCTTAAGAGGCTATAGGAAAAATAAAAGTAAAAATAATTTCCATACCCTGAGACAAATGCAGTAAGACAGAGGTGCCAAGAGTGGCATGAGGGTACCTGACTTAACATAACCTTGACAGGAGATAGCTCTCCTGGGTGGCTAGTCGTTAAGTGTCTGCCTTTGGCTCAGGTCATGATCCCGGGGTCCTGGGATCAAGCCCCATATCGGGCTCCCTGCTAGGCAGGAAGCCTGCTTCTCCCTCTCCCACTCCCCCTGCTTGTGTTCCTGCTCTCATGATCTCTCACTCTGTCAAATAAATAAATAAAATCTTAAAAAAAAAAAAAAAAAGGAGATAGCTCTGATCTGAGTCCTGAAAAATTAGACTATTCCGTAAGTCATTCAATTCTCTCTTGATCTTTTGAACTCAAAAGACTGTAATTACTCGCTTTCATTTTGAAGTATTATGACTTCTTCCTTATTTGATGCAGATGTTTTAAGAACCAGTTTGTTTCTTCCAGCCAGTCACCTGAAAAATGGGAATGAGTTTGTGTAGTATAAATGACACAAAGTATTTTTTATTACAAACAACAAAAAGCATGAGGATAAAAGCAGAATTATAAGATTACAAAGGTATCTCAGAAACCAAAAAGCAAGAAAAAAAAAAATCTGGATCCCACAAGGCTATACCTACCCCTAGAAAGTTGTTAAAAATTCTTCATTCTCTTCATCTTTCTCATTGCTGATTTTCTTTATACAGCTGAGGCTTCATTCTATGTTTAGAGACAAACTAAAACTTGAGAACTTTTGTATATGCACCTATTCAAAGAGGGCCACTCACATTACTCCAAATTTACCTGTTACTGGGTTTAGCACTATATAGAGTAGGTGTCCATCCTTGATCCAATCATGAAGTATGGAGAAAGAGGGCAGGTTCTGCAGTACAAAAGTAAACCACTGAGGTTCTCCAAAGTGAAAGTGGAAGGGAGCAGTTCTCAGAGAATATGTGTTACGTTTAGCAAGGAAGATAATTTCCAGCACAGTTACAAAATAACAGGAAAGCATTTGGCATTCTGGGGGCTGGCATATATTTTATAAACAGATTATGAAATGTAACTAATGTTTGTATGCATTAAATAAAATATATTGGGGCGCCTGGGTGGCTCAGTCATTAAGCGTCTGCCTTCAGCTCAGGTCATGATCCCAGGGTCGTGGGATCAAGCCCCTCATTGGGCTCCTGTTCAGCGAGAGGCCTGCTTCTCCCTCTCCCACTCCCCCTGCTTGTGTTCCCTCTCTCGCTGTCTCTCTCTCTCAAATAAATAAATCTTTAAAAAATTTTTAAAAAAGGGCGCCTGGGTGGCTCAGTTGGTTAAGCGACTGCCTTCGGCTCAGGTCATGATCCTGGAGTCCCAGGATCGAGTCTCACATCGGGCTCCCTGCTCGGCAGGGAGTCTGCTTCTCCCTCTGCCCCTCCCCCCTCTCATGTGCTCTCTCTCATTCTCTCTCTCTGAAATAAATAAAATCTTTAAAAAAAAAATTTTTAAATTTTAAAAAAAATAAAATACATTGTTAAAGGAAAATTATTACTATTTTTTTTTTGTTTATATTACATGTAATACCAACTGAATAGCTCAAGGAACACAGCATTTTCTTATCTCCCCAGACACTTTTCTATGCCCTTATATTTAAGGTCACTACCATGTCTAAAATCAATTTTTGCTTTGGCCTAATAATTAACCTAGAACAAGGACGGTCTGATGCAGCAATGCAACTGTGTAGTGTTAAGTGGATCTTATGAAAAACTGCTGTAATTTTGTGTTTTCTTGAATAGGAAAGGTAGACTGAAGGCACTAAAAGTGTCAGATTTGGCAATAAAATTAAAGGAAACATACTGGGCCTTTAAATTTGTATTGGATAGCCCTCAAAGATTCTTTTGGCTTATCTATATTTGAAAAGAACTGAATCAGTATAAACATTTCTATCATGTTTAAATTCACAAGGTTTCTGTTAACTTAATTCTATTTATATTTTTTTATTTTTTAAAGATTTTATTTATTTATTTGACAGAGGGAGACTCAGTGAGAGAGCGAACACAAGTAGAGGGAGTGGGGGAGGGAGAAGTAAGCTTCCTGCCAAGTAGGGAGCCAGATGTGGAGCTCGAACCCTGGACCCTGGGACCATGACCTGACCCTTAACGACTGAGCCATCCAGGCTCCCCTCTGTTAACTTAATTCTACATAAAAGTGTCTTTTAGGGGTGCCTGCATGGCTCAGTTGGTTAAACCCCTGCCTTAGGCTCAGGTCATAATCTCAGGGTCCTGGGATGGAGCCCTGCATCAGGCTCCCTGCTCAGCGGGGAGTCTGCTTCTCCCTCTGCCTCTGCTCCTCCCCCACTGCTTGTGCTCTCTCTATCTCTTAAATAAATAAATAACTAAATGAATAAATAAATAAATAAATAATCTTAAAAAAAAGTATCTTTTAAATCAGTGGTTCTCAAACTTAAATGCACATTCACCTGGGTAGCTTTTAACCTGATGCTAGAATCTCATTTCAGATCACCTGAATCAGAACCTTTGCAGGTGGACCCAGGCATCAATGTCCAAGGATTGCTTTTGTAAATAAACTTTTACTGTAACATAATCCTTTTCATTTCTTTACATGTTGTCTATAGTTGCAACAGAGACCATATAGCCAGCAAAACCTAAAATATTATCTAGCCCTACACTGAAAAAGTTTGCCAACCCCTGTTCTAATATATTAGATATAAGATTATTCTTAGACATAAGATTAAGAAAAGTGAGAGTGATCAGGGAATAGAATCCCAATTAAATTTATTTATTAAGAAATAAGACCTGTAGTTTGATGTAATTCCAATAGTTTATTTTTCCTTTTGTTTCCCTTGCCTGATGAGAGATATCTAAAAAATGTTGCCATGGCCAATGTTGAAGAGAGTATTGCCTATGTTTCCTTTTATGAGTTTTATGGTTCTAGATCTTACATTTAGGTATTTAATATACTTTGAGTTTATTTTTGTGTTATGTGTAAGAAAGTGGTCCAGTTTCATTGTTTTCATGTAGCTGCCCAGTTTTCCCAACACCACTTACTGAAGAGATTATCCTATCTCAGTTGTATATTCCTGTCTCCTTTGTCATAGATTAATTGACCATATGAATGTGGTACTATAAATTGGTGCAGCCACTACAGAAAATAGTATGGAGGTTCATCAAAGAGTTAAAAATAGAATACCATACAATCTAGTAATTCCACTGCTGGACATTTCAACCCCCCTCAAAAAAGAAAAGAAAACACTAATACTAACACATCAAAAAAATATATGCATCCCTGGGGGGCCTGGGTTGCTCAGTCATTAAGCGTCTGCCTTCGGCTCAGGTCATGATCCCAGGGTCCTGGGATCGAGTCCCACATCGGGCTCCCTGCTAGGCGGGAAGCCTGCTTCTCCCTCTCCCACTCCCCCTGCTCGTGTTCCCTCTTTCGCTGTGTCTCTCTCTGTCAAATAAATAAATAAAATCTTAAAAAAAAAAAAATGCATCCCTATGTCTTGCAGCATTTACAATATCCAAGATATGAAAATTACCCAGGGCGCCTGGGTGGCTCAGTTGGTTAAGCGACTGCCTTCAGCTCAGGTCATGATCCCGGAGTCCCTGGATCGAGTCCCGCATCGGGCTCCCTGCTCGGCAGGGAGTCTGCTTCTCCCTCTGACCCTCCCCCCCTCTCATATGCTCTCTCTCATTCTCTCTCTCACAAATAAATAAATAAAATCTTAAAAAAAAAAAAAAGAAAATTACCTAAATAACCAATGACAAATGAATGGATAAAGAAAATGTGGTATACACACACACACACACACACACACAGGAATATTACTCAGCCATAAAAAAGAACTAAACGATGTCACATTCTTGACAACATGGGATGAACCTAGAGGATCTTATGCTAAGTGAAATAAGTCAGAAAAACTAATACTGTATTATTTCACTTATCTGAGGAATCTAAAACACAAAACAAACAAAAACAGAAATAGACTCATATATCAAGAGAACAAACTGGTGGATGCCAGAGGAGAAGGGGATGGAGCAATGGACAAAATAGGTGAAGGGGATTAAAAGGTACAAACTTCCAGTTATAAAATAAGTCACAGGGATGAAAAGTACAGTAGGGAATACAGTCAATAAAATTGTAATAACCCTGCATGGTGACAGATGGTAACTACCCTTATTGTGGTAAGCATTTTATAATGTGCATAACTGTAGGATCACTATGAAACTAATATAACATTTCATGTCAACTATAGGTCAGTAAAAAAGTAATAAAGTAAATTAAAAATTAAATTAAAAAAATGTGCATGGCACCTGGGTGGTTCATTCGGCCTGCCTTGGGCTCCATGCTGGGCGTGGAGCCTATGCTAAAAAAGTAAAATACATTAAGAAAAAAAAGACCTGCATATATATATATGTATATGTGTATATATATATATACATATATATATATATATATATATATATATATATATATGATGAGAAGGTAGTAGAAATTAAGAAAAAAACATTCCATGGGCACCTGGGTGGCTCATTTGGTTAAGCGTCTGTCTTCGGCTCAGGTCATGATCTCAAGGTCCTGGGATCGAGCCCCATGTCGGGCTCCCTGCTCAGAGGGAAGCCTGCTTTTCCCTCTCCCTCTGCCACTCCCTCTGCTCATGCTCTCTCTCTTTCTCTCAAAAAATAAATAAAATCTTAAAAAAAAAAATCCCAGGCTGCTTTAATGATTGGAGTAGAAGCAGGGACAAAGAATACATATTTATAAATTATAGATTTCAACTTAAGCTAATATATAACTAATGATGTACTACTGAAGTTGGCTGGTGATTTCATTAGTTTTTCTAATGTCATTACTAAAGCAAAAACATATACAGATAATATACTAAGCATAAAGATTTTATCTATATATATATATTATATCTCTGCTGTACTCCAATCAATATCTCAACTTGAATGGAAAATCTAAAACTTCAAAATATTTTGCAAAAGATTTATTTATTTAGAGAGAGTGTGTGTGTGAGCGGGGGAGAGGCAGAGGGAGAGAGGGAGAGGCAGGAAGAGAATCTCAAGCAGACTCCCCGCTGAGCATGGAGTCCAACAGGAAGCTCAATCCTATGACCCTGAGATCATGACCTGAGCTGAAACCAAGGGTCAGATGCATAACCGACTGAGCCACCCAGGCACCCCAAAAGTGTAAAATATTTCAAAGAAAACACAGGAATGGGGCACCTGGGCAGTTCAGTTGGTTAAGCGTCTGACTTTGGCTCAGGTCATAATCTCAGCAGTCCTAGGATCAAGCCCCGAGTAGGGCTCAGAGCTCAGTGGGGAGACTGTTTCTCCCTCTCTCTCAAATAAAATCTTAAAAAAAAGTAAAGAAACGAAAACACAGGAAGAAAAATTAACTCGTAACTATGAGTTAAACATAGTTCTTAGGTATGACACCAAATTTCTGATCAATGAAAAACAAAAACTTGATAAATTGGACTTCACAAAAATTAAAAACTGTTGCTACAACCTGGGAGAAAATATTTGCAAGTTGCACATCTGAAAAAGGACTTATATCCAAAGTTTTTTTTTTTAAAGAAAACAACTCTCAAAACTGAAAACATAAAAATTTTATAATGAGCAAATGATTTGCACAGAGACTTCTCCAAAGAAGATAGACAGTAAATGAGCTCATTAATAGAGCTCAACACCCATTACTATAAGGGAAAAACAAATTAAACCACAATGATACACCACTACACACTTGAGAGGATATCTAAAATCACCAAAATCCAACTCTGAAAATATCTAGTGAAGAAAAAAGCAACTGAAACTCTCAAACATTTCAGGTGGGAATTCAACATGGAACAACTCTGGACAACAGTTTGGCAGTTATTTATGAAATTAAACATCACCATAACCATATGACACAGCATTCTTCCTCTTAGGTATTTGTCCAAGTAAAATAAAAATTTACATTCACACAAAAATGTACATTTGAACATTTTTAGGAGCATTATTCACAATTCCCCAAACTAGAAACAACCAAAGTTATCAATGGGTGAATGCATAAACAAATTGTGATACTTTTATACAATGGAATATTCATTAATAAAAGCAACAAACTCCTAAACATGAAATAGCACGGATGAATGTCAAAAGCATTATGCTAAATGAAAGAAGCCAGCCTGAAAGAATTATATATGATTACATTTATATGATGTTCTGAAAAAAACAAAACTATAAATGAAGAACAGTTCACTGGTTTCCAGAGTCAGGAGTAGGAAACAACCTTACTATGAGGGCAGCACAAGGAAATTTTGAGAGTGAGGGAACCATTCTGTATCCTGATTGTGGTGTTATTTACATGAGTCTGTAAATTTGCCAAAACTCACAAAACTATATGTGAAAAAATAAATGAATTTTACTGTATATGTTTATTAAAATTCCAATAATTTTTTTCAGAAATTGTAATCAAGTACTTATAAAAGTAAATAGCTTTACTTTACCTTACTAAAGCTATTTACTTTTACATAAAAGAGGTAGAAAGGCACCTGGGTGGTGCAGTCAGTTAAGTGTCCAACTCTTGGTTTTGGCTCAGGTCATGTTCCCAGGGTCCTGGGATCAAGCCCCTATTCAGGCTCCCCACTCAGTGTGGAAGTCTGCTAAAGTTTCTCTCTCCCTCCCTCTCTGCTCCTCCCTGCCGTGCTTTCTCTCTCTCAAATAAATCTTTTTTTTAAAAAAAAAGGAAGTAGAGGGCGCCTGGGTGGCTCAGTTGGTTAAGCGACTGCCTTCAGCTCAGGTCATGATCCTGGAGTCCCGGGATCGAGTCCCGCATCGGGCTCCCTGCTCAGCGGGGAGTCTGCTTCTCCCTCTGACTCTCCCCCCTCTCATGCTCTCTCTCTCTATCTCATTCTCTCTCTCAAATAAATAAATAAAAAATCTTAAAAAAAAAAAAAAGGAAGTAGAAAAAAAGTATATGTAGACTAAAAGGAAATGGATCTAACTCATAATGTTATTTTTTTTCAAAATATTAAAGATGACTTACTGTACTCTTTACAACTTTGTCTTTCGAAAATCTAGAATGGATATTACTTTATAATAAGGAAATAAATGCCATTTTTATTATTATTTTTTTTAAGATTTTATTTATTTTTGACAGAGATAGAGAGAGTGTACAAGCAGGGGAAGCAGCAGGCAGAGGGAGAGGGAGAAGCAGGCTCCTCGCTGAGCAGGAAGCCCGATGTGGGGCTCGATCCCAGGACTCTGGGATCATGACCCGAGCCAAAGGCAGACGCTTAACCATCTGAGCCACCCAGGCGCCCCTAAATGCCATTTTTATTTTATTTTATTTTTTTTTTTTTAAGATTTTATTTATTTATTTGACAGAGAAAGACACAGCAAGAGAGGGAACACAAACAGGGAGTGGGAGAGGGAGAAGCAGACTCCCTGCCGAACAGGGAGCCCGATGCGGGACTTGATCCCGGGACTCCAGGATCATGACCTGAGCCGAAGGCAGTCGCTTAACCAACTGAGCCACCCAGGCGCCCTAAATGCCATTTTTAAAAACTGAAATTACATACCACTTATAAAATTTCTCTGAGTAGCTGAAAAACAACCAAAATCAAACCATGGAAGAAGAAAAATAAAAGAGAAATCAAATGAAGAGGAGGCATTAAATCCTGTAATAAACTAGTTTATTTGTATTTCCTTCTACTTTGCTATTATTTTTAAATACCACAGAGTATCACTCAGTGTCACAGTATATTTTCCCTTCTTCATAATTTAACTCAATTAAAATGCAATTTTAAAAACTAAAGTTCATCTGTTACTGAGAATTTTAGTTTTGAGGAAAAGAGGTAGGTCTAAAATTTTCAGGATTTAGGTGTTTCTGCATGATAGGGCACACCAACTATATCATCATGCCAACAGTAAAGCTGGGTCCGGCAGGTGACATTTTCAATAAACTTTTATAATTCCATAAAACAGAAATAAAAGAAATGAAAATTAAATTTTTATACAAGCATATAACTTTTTTTAATCCAATCCGATTGAAGTTTTTTTCATATATGAACATTCAATCAGAAACAAAGGAAATAAGTTTTTTATTTTATTTATTTGAGAGAGAGAGCATGAGAGAGAGAGAGCACAGGCAGGGGGGAGGGGGAGAGGGAGAAGCAGACTCCCAGCTGAGCAGGGAGCCCGATGTGGGACTCGATCCCAGGGCCCTAGGATCATTGCAGCTAAAGGCACAGAGGTCAACAAGTAGCTCGAAGATTTTTAAAGACTATACTTTCAAATAGTTCTCAAAATACATAAAACCATATACAGAGAATATTCCATTCCTTTTCCCCTTTTTTTATATCTATTCCTCCAAAGATCCCCATCTGAAACACACACATGAAGGTAGCCATGATTAATGATTTCTTTTGTAGCCTTGTCAAGTTCCTTGATGTGTAAATAAAAATATAAGCCTATGTATTTTCTCACCTATTTTACACTTACTTTGCAAAAAAAACCAGAAAACCGTAAGTACAACTCCACATCTTTTTTTTTACTGCTATGAAATTAGTATTACATTATATTCAATTATTATTATTTTTAAAGTACTAAGAATAAAAATGAAATGTCAAATATAAGGCTAAATAAAAGTCCTACAATGAAATGTTATACACACACCACATTTTTAAGTTTCAAGGCCATCAGCAGTGTTGATGTGAAACTATATTAAGAAAATGTTAATGATTCATACAACTGTAAATGAGAAACAAGACTTACTGGGAGTTAGCTGAGGTTGCTTGCCTATCTCCAGTATAACATTAACCTTAGTGAGATCCCAAAAGGCCTTGTTCAAGCATGGCAACTCCAAGACTTAACCTGCCTATAATTAGTATACAAATGAAAGTTACTAAATTTAAATCAGGAAACTCCATTTTTTCAGCACAGCAGCATTTATTGGTGGAGTAGCTAAAAATGTACAACTGAACAGAAAATATATTTCATAAATGGACAATACCTTATCACAATTCTCACCTCCTCAAGGCATAAAACAGGAAAAGAAAGTAGAAAGCAGTAAAACCCAGAAATGGTGCCATGCAATTTTTCTTCTGCTTATAAATTTAGTCAAGTCAGGGGATGGAAACAAAAACATTCTATTCTTTAAGCTATAATAAAGCCTGGATTCTTGTCACCTTCAACTTTGTCTTCTTGTAAAAAAAAATTTTTTTTTCTTCAATAAGGAAACTATGTTAATCTGAGCCAAAGGCATTTATCCTGAAATTAGTATATTAAAAACAAATATTTCAAGTTTTATCAAAAATAAAGATCTAAAACTTACTAAGTATTGGGGTACTTGGGTGGCTCAGTCGGTTAAGCGTCTGCCTTAGGCTCAGGTCATGATCCTGGAGGTCCTGGCCTGCTTCTCCCTTTACCTCCGCCCTCCTCCCCCCAGCTCATGCTTGCTCTCTGTCTCCTTCTCTCAAATAAATAAAATCTTAAAAATAAAATAAAATAAAACTTACTCAGTATTATCCATTTTTTAAGCAAAGAAATCCAAATACTGCTTACCAATGATAACAATGTTAAGAAAATATTCAAGTATCATCAAGGTACCAAAAAGTCTCCACATTTGACCAAGACACATCCTAAGCAGGTACCACTGAGTCACCCATGAGAACTGTAATCTCCACAGATCATGAAACTATGGAGATGTACTAGCTGTGTAGACTGAGACTGGCCCAGAGCTTACAACATGACTAACAAGAAGCTTTTTAATCCATAGGTATGATTCACTTCTAGGAAGTTTACTGGTTAAATACAAGGACCTTGGGTCAGAATAGCCATGGCTTTAATCCCAGGTCTGCCACTCAAAAACTGCAAATCCACAAGCAAGGTGCTTACATCATAAATTTCAGTTACCTCATATGCAAAATGTACATGATAAGGATGTTGTAAAGATTCAATTAGATGATACAAAGGTGATTTACACAATGTCTGGTATGGGGCAAAAAGTTATCAATAATATTTTTGTGTTGTCATATACTATATGTTAATGATGTTCAAGATACTATGCTCTAATACTTGTGGAAAGGGAAATAAAAAATATTAATAAAATATCACCAATTTCTGTTCTCAAAGTACTTGGAAAGGCAGGTATATATAGCTCAAGGACTCATGTAAATGTTGAACATTTTTATAAGTTTTACCTATAAAGAGGATTCTCTGACCGAAACTGATAGAATTCTTGAAATAAAGGTATATGAGTTACTCCAAATTTACATGGATCTAATAAGCAGAAATAGGTGAAAACGTTTACAGGTGAGGAAAAAGCATGAACAAAAGAACAGAGATGGGGCGCCTGGGTGGCTCAGTTGGTTAAGCGACTGCCTTCGGCTCAGGTCATGATCTCGGGGTCCCGGGATTGAGCCCTACATCGGGCTCCCTGCTCGGCAGGGAGCCTGCTTCTCCCTCTCCCACTCCCCCTGCTTGTGTTCCCTCTCTCGCTGTCTCTCTTTCTGTCAAATAAATAAATAAAATCTTTTTAAAAAATTTAAAAAAAAAAGAACAGAGATATTTAAAAACATACAGTATTTCCTGGAAGTGCTAAGCATAAGCAATTAAGTATGGAAAGAATACAGCATTTGGTAGATACAGGGGAAAGGTAATAAATTTAATAATATCCTAAATTCACTAAAAGAATAATTCACAAATTTCAGGTGGTAAGAACTGACGGTAGATAAAAAGTCTCAAAATAAATATATTATTTAAAAATGCAGGGTTTAAGAACCCGTAACAATTTGCCTCCCAAAAGTAGAAAAAAGCAGTCTGGCTTATAACTAACAAGGAAAGCACTTATTACTTCTATGTCATAAACATCCTACAATGTCAATAAAAATTTCTACTATAAAATCATGCAAAAAGAATAAAAAGATTTTTATTTATTATATATCCGAAAAGATTTCTCCATTTGTTTCAATGGAATTCCACAAATGAATACTTAATCTTTTCTGCAATAAATTATTTCTTATGTTTCTTTTTCCATATATTTTAAAACCTTATTATCTAACCTGATATACTAACTTGAAAATTATTCCACCATTTCACTTACGATTAACAAATATCCAAAACAATTCCCACAAATACACCAACAATTGTTTCAAAACTTTTTACTTTTCAAAGTCGAGTAAGTTTTGCATAGCAATGGTACCAACATATGCCATGAATTTATTGAAAGGTTCTATATAAGCAAAGGCATTTAAAACTCACAACCAATTATTATCTACATGTGAATAATTCCAATATATGTATTAAATCAGGACAACACTAATTTTGTGTCTGCAATTCCCAGAAAACATTTTCACTTACTTTTAAGTCTTCATATTAAAAAATAGGGACTTTTACCCTAAGAGCATTTGCTCTTAGGAGACAAATTTGAGATTCCAGGGAAAGAGTATCAAACACACAAAAGCCACAGTCTGCTCAAAGCAAGAAGGCTAACTCACCCCTTCTAAACCCGGAACCATTAATGGGTAACTAACCATACCTTGAGATAAGAATAAACTTCCCCTTTTCACTTCTTGGGTCTGCAAAGAAAACTAGGTTGGTACTAAGCAAATATAGTTAAAAAAAAATTCCTTTGAAGTTGTAACTACAAATCAGCCCTCATATGGATTCATTCACATCACCTTAGTGATACAAAAAACTTCAAGCTTTAAATTTAAAAACATCTAAGACTATCATGACAGTGCCAGCCCAAATATACAGTACACTCAATGGCAAATCCTCTCTGGAGAAAGCTACCTTCATTCTAGGCATCAAAATATCCTCACAAAACTCCCTCAACCATCTCAGCCTGGAAAAGGGGGAAGTGGTATGAAGAGTAAAAAGTTAACTGAATACAAGAAAATAAGGTAACATTCTATATGTTAATTAAATTGAATTTAAATTTAAAAAAAAAGAAAGAAAAGAAGGTAAAATTACTGAGAACCAGCAGAGACAAATAGGAAAAACTTTAGACATGATAATTAATGGATACAAGTTAACACAGAATAATTATGAATACTATTATCTTTAAACAAAAGACAAGTTTAGAAATATGTGTAGGAAACAATTTTTTTTTTTAAAAAAAGGCAAGCAGAAGTGGAAAACAATCAGAGCTTTTAAGTATAAAAAAACAGATTTATTGAAAATCTTCCAAGAGACAGTGGATAGACAAAAGCTTATTTTTTTTTTTAAAGATTTTATTTATTTATTTGACATAGAGAGAGAACACAAGCAGGGGAGTGAGAGAGGGAGAAGCAGGCCCCCCGAGGAGCAGGGAGCCCAACGCGGGACTCGATCCCAGGACCCCGGGACCATGACCCGAGCCAAAGGCAGTTGCTTAACGACTGAGCCACCCAGGCGCCCCTAGATAAAAGCTTATTAAAAAACACTGAAAAGAATAAATAAACTGGAAGTCAGATCAGAGGAAATACAGTACAGTGAAACAGCAGCAAAACAGTGAAAAAATATATAGATAAAGAGAGGAAGGTGTGATGAAGTCTATATTAAGTCTAATTCAGAGTTCCACTGATCGAGGAGAGAATTTACAATACCAAACAAAAACAAGCATGACCCTGTCTTCACTGGACATAGACTCTAGTAGGAAAGAGTGACATTCACCAAATAATTGCATAAAATTATACCTGTGATAAATGAAATTAGGAAAATTTACTAAGTACTTTCCTCAATTTAAACCATGTGGTTTAGAGAGCCCTTCAATGAAGACATAAAGTAATATTTGAGATACGAGTCGAGTTAAATAGTAAAATGTTCTAAGCAGAGAAAACAGTTATATGCAAGGCATGAGGCAGGAGAAAATATGGAAATATAGGAAAAAATGCTATTTTTCTAGAACTTAAAGGAAATTACACGGATGAGCTATGAAGAACAATGGGGTAGGGGGTAGGGGTGTCGACAGTTCATAAAGTTAGAGGGGCAAAATCATTTAAAAGTCTTATAAATTGGTAAGTTTGGTCTTCTTCCTAATAAGATTAATCAGAAAATGCTGAAGGAATTTAAGCAAAGCAGGTGAAAAATTAGATTCTCACTTGGTAAATATATTCATAATAATTGACTGTTCTTTTGGGAACCAAAGAACATTGGGGATTATTTCTAAATCCATTACCTAATTAATATTTTATAGTAATCAGGCACCTAACTATAAATATAAATATAATTAATTATAAAGTATAATATAATCAGTTACACAACCACAACTGCAACAAATGGCTTAAAGAAGATCATTATGAATCAACTGTTCCAGCAATGGAGAACTTCCTCATGTCATTAAGTGAGAGATATGAGAAAGGTGGTCACCAGACTTTTCTTTTATGCCAGTGAAATTCTACATTTTTAATTTCCTTGTCCTAAAACCGTTCATGTTTTCTCATTGTTTTGACATCTTTTCTCCATTTAACTTTTAAATTTCTGATTATATTACATTAGCTACTATATCTAACTAGCTGGATCTTTTAAAAAAATATATTTTATTTATTTATTTGAGAGAGAGTGAGCGCGAGAGAGCACAAGCAGTAGGGAAAGGCAGAAGGAGAGGGAGAAGCATACCCCCCACCAAGCACGGAGCTGGACACAGGGCTCAATCCCAGCACCCTGAGATCATGACCTGAGCTGAAGGCAGATGTTTAACCAACTGAGCCACCCGGGTGCCCCTGGATCTTTCTTATTATTAACCATTTCTTCATTATTTTTAAAGATTATTTTATTTTAGAGAGAGAGAGGGAACACGAGCAGGGGGAGGGGCAGAAGGAGAGAATCTCAAGCAGACTTTCCACTGAGCGTGGAGACCAAGGTGGGTCTCAATCTGATGAACCTGAAATCATGACCTGAGCCGAAATCAAGAGTCAGACACTTAACCAACTGAGCCACCCAGGCGCCCCGATGACCATTTTCTCCGTTTTATATATGTTTTTAAGCTTTCTGAATTTAATTGTATTTTATTACAACTGAGAATGTTGAACACTAACTTCTACATAAATTGGTATATTTCACTTTTTCCTCTAGTTTAAAAAATAACTATTTTAGTAACCTTTTACATTTACTTTTTTCACCTTTATCCGGAGTATTTTTACTTGAATTTTCTTCAGTTTATTCCATAATTTTTATCACTTCCTAATCTTTTAGCTGTTTGTGTTAATCAATAACCTTTATGTCTATTTTTTAAATTTTAATCTACTTAAATGAAAAGTAAATGCCTTTCCACACTTTGAGGATGGAAATCTTGTTTAAAAAAACAAATGAAAAACGAAGTGTTTCTCTAATTTCTCTTACATGTGTTCTCCTCCCACTGACCTATTTTTTTCTTTTATTTTGAAATAATTATAGGTTCACAGGAAAATGCAAAAAAAAGAAAAAAAGTACAGTCACCCAATTTTCCCTAATAGTTACATCTGTATAGCTATAGGATAATGTCAAAACCAAGAAACTGATATTGATACAAACTGCAAATCCCATTTCACCAGTTTTACATGCACTCATATCTGTATTTTACTGTATCCTCTGTGTATCTTCATGTAACCACCACCACAACCATGATTTGGAACTATTCTATCACCACAAGAATCCCCAGTACCCTCACACTATTTACAAAAACCTTGAAACAGAGCCTAAATTGATGTACACAAGAAAGAGCACAGAGCAGTACTCCTGGAAAAGAAAGATTCAGGTAGTTTGTGGAAGAGGTAAAAAAGCTCAAAGGTATGGAACAGGCAAAAAAGATTTTTTTGAGGAACAGCTGCGTGAGAGTAGCTCTTGGTTCGGGAGAGACAGGTAAAGATTTTGTAGTTTTGTTCAGCATTCTGTCATAACTTCTCCAGTTACTTAAAAAAGATAGTATACGCTCACATGCATTTATTTTAAATAATGATATGGGTACAGCGTTAAGAGGCAAGCACACACAGCTTTATTTGGACTACAGAATGATGAAGTTTCAAGACTAGCTGATTGAAAGCCCAATAAAACAATAATTCAGCAGAAATAGCAGGCTACATGCATCACTATTTTCTAAAATAAAACTCATCTGGTACTCCAAAATTACTCATATGTTCTTCAAATACACTATATTTAAAAGAGGACTCCTTGTACTTCAATGAGAAGAGGAAAAACTAAGCTTAAAAACGGTTTATCTCACATTTAAAATTATAACAGTATCAGATTTACACAATCTATATTGTAGTGCATAGCAGTGCTGTATCATAGTAAAAGGATTGCAAAAGATTTTATCCAAACCATACATACCACCACTACATACATATTCCTCACCACTACTTCACAGATTACAAAACAGAAGACAACATTTGTCTGCACACACAACATATGTCAGAATACCAGAGATTTCCTGGCTTTACTCACTAAAAAGTGGGAGACAGAGACATTTCAAATGATAAAAATATTTCTAAATCTGTAATTATTTCTTCAACCAAAAAAGGTAAGACCTCCTTTTTTCACTCTGAAAGTGATTACTTTGATATATTTTACCCCTAGCCCTTCCCTGAAGAACAGAAAAGACCTTGCAAATCATTCTATTCCTAGAAATCCCTAGTTGAGCTCCAGGATCAGCACAACCATCTTTGAGTTTACCCAGTTTACAAGATATTAAATGGTTTGACAGGTACCTTTCATGGTTCATATATCCACTTCAACTTCATCACCTTACGATATCAAAGTCACATTTCATTCACATGCATAATGATTCTCTAGCTTTAAAACAGGATTTTTTTTTGAAAAAATATACATGTTTACCAAGAAGGGAAGAAGAAAAGTGGGACAGGAAAATCTAAAAGGACATGTAACAACTGGTTAATGACAGATACCTATGGGAAATACACAGAAGAGAATGAGAGAAAATTATCACTTTTAACCTTATGTAATTCACAATTATTTAAACTTCCTAATACACAGTTGCTTCTGACCTCACTATGTTATGTAACTATATGTCTCAGTTTACTGATCTGCAAAACAGGGGTAATAAAGGTATCTACCTCAAATGAATGAGGCAAAACACTGAAAAAAGTGCCTGGAACTTAGTAATAAGCCTTCAAGAATAATGTTTTGTTACTGATACTATTTATTACATGCAATGAAATAATAAAAACATAATACAAATCATGTTTTCAAAAGGTAAATATAAATACATTAAAACAGTATCAGAAAAGATATCTATTTTTTAGGTAAGCTTTATGCCCAGTGTGGGGCTTGAACTCACAACCCCTAGATTAAGAATCATGTGATCCACCAGAGGAGTGAGCCAGGCACCCAATCTATATTTATTTTTCATAGAACTCTTCACAGTTGCAGTTAAATAACTGTCAGACAGCAAGGATCATACTGTTAAGATTCACAGTATTTGCATAATGCTTAGCACACAGTAAATGGCAAAAAATATTTATTGAATGAATGAAATTATCATGCAACACATATATGCTGCTGCTGCATTTTACGTTATTTGTAACCATTTATCAATTAAAAGAAAAAGTATATATACAGAAAAGAGAATCTACTTATGTAAACAAGTAAGCATTTTTAGACTGCTCAACAAGGCAGACATTTCCCCCCAAAAGCTGAAAAAAAACTTCTAAAATTAGAACACATGGTAGACATGGCAACCACATTTCTGGACAGGAAGAAAACAGAATCAACAGTCTCCCCTCCTTATTTCACATGGCCAGCTGCTTTTGGCTGCTTCAAATTATAAGAGCAACAAAATGAAAATCCATAGCAATTCCAAACATAACAAAAAAGATGGATAGATATGGGAAATACCTGTAATGGAAAGATCAAATAATCAAGTAAATGATTCCAAAGTAATTTTAGTATATAGAGATTTTTCATAAATTATATCCTGAGAATAATAACTCACTGTGGCTCAAGAAAAGGGCAAAAACAAAAAGGCCTACCAAATATGAATACCCTTACAGAGAAAAATCAACTATTCTGAAAAACAAATTCTAATTAATTGCTACTAACTGCTATTTTTGGTTAAAACATTGAAATGTGACAACAACCTAAAACATACACAAAAAAAGTAAGCTAGATCATGAATTAGGGTTAGAAAAGGAGGAAAAAAGCAGAAAGAAAAAAAATTAACTGTGCAAATTCAGAAATATATAATGTCCCACTGATCTAAATCTAAATAAAAATAAGATTTTAAAAGGGAAAAACCCACATTTGTATGAAAAATAGTCTCCTTTTAACACTTTTCAATTGCTTTTGATGATTTCAAATGTTAAAAATTGTTTTCAGCAGGGCGCCTGGGTGGCTCAGTTGGTTGGGCGACTGCCTTCAGCTCAGGTCATGATCCTGGAGTCCCGGGATCGAGTCCCATATCGGGCTCCTTGCTTGGCAGGGGGTCTGCTTCTCCCTCTGACCCTCCCCCCTCTCATGTGCTCTCTCTCTCTCATTCTCTCTCTCAAATGAATAAATAAAATCTTTAAAAAAAAATTGTTTTCAGCATTAACTGTGGTTAGTGCCTTAAAATCACAATTATTTTTGCTTCTTTTCCCACTTTTCTGATTTTAATATTAAATGAGTTCTTTTAATGTCTTAAGAAACAACGGAACTTGGTACTTGTATACCTAGAACTCGGCACACTAAAGTTAGGAGTAACAAAGTAACAGATAAAAGAAGAAATGCCTCTGGGGTTTGATACATAATTGCTTTGTTGGTTTCTTTCCAACTTTATTTATGGCACATCTTAAATTTATGACTCAGTAAGCATATGCTGCTCAATTTTGATCCCAGTCAACAAACATGGAAAGCAAAATCCAAAATTATTGATTAGAAAAAATTTAGATTTACATGTCAAAGGTACTCAAACCTAGAAAAAAAATTAAGGTATTTGGAATACAAGTTCAATTATTTTTTCATATGATTTTAGAAATATTGATATATTAAAATTACTAGTTTGAAAGAAAAGATTTAACACTGAAAATGAGAAATTCCTTTCACTTCATAACCACATTAAAGTGTCATTCATTCATTCATAGTTACCTCAGTAACTGTTATCAGGTCCTGTGCCTATACTAAATACATTTAAGTGCATAAATGTTGCCCTCATTCAGGCAAAAAGTTAACCACAAATCTCATTAGGTTAGTAATAAACAATTTACATATAATTTTAAAACTGTGAGCAGGCCTCAGATGACTGGTGATCCTCAGATGACTGAGTGACCTTAGTTTAGTGAGTATCACGGCAGGTTTGCTGTGATTTTAGTAGGATTTCCAGTGGGCCTCACTATAGACTGAATGGGTGGAAATTTGACCATTCTGCTGGAGGATCCTTTTTTTTTTTTAAAAGATTTATTTATTTATTTATTTGACAGAGAGAGAGAGAGATAGCGAGAGCAGGAACACAAGCAGGGGGAGTGGGAGAGCGAGAAGCAGGCTTCCTGCCGGGCAGGGAGCCCGATGTGGGACTCGATCCCAGGACCCTGGGATCATGACCTGAGCCAAAGGCAGACGCTTAACGACTGAGCCACCCAGGTGCCCCTGCTGGAGGATCCTTAACAGTATCTGTTGCTCTTTTCTCTGGGGACCTTCACTTTCCCTGAGAAGACAATTCTCTAATCATTTCCTTAGGGGTTTTGGCTAGCAATATTCAAAGTGCAGAATGAAGAAAAAGGAGCTGAAGGAAAATAAAAAAGTTGCGGAAAATAAAAAAGTTGCGGCACTTAGTAAAAGGATTATCATGTAGTCCTATCCTGTCACACCAGAAATACTGATGCAAGTGTCCTGCTAAAGCCAAAACCTTTGGTGCTCAGATTCTCGAGAGAATGTATCCCCCCATTTCCCATAAGGTAAGAAGGGTTGGCTGCCTGGCTGAGAATATGGGGAAGGTCCTGAGAGGCTACTTCTCTTCATATCACCTGTCAATTACCCCTCCATTTTCAGCCCCATCAATTACTTCTACTATGCAAAGCATACGGTACTCCAATTTTTGAAACTTTCTGGGATCTGCCAGCTTCTCTGCTGATATTTATGTTTCAGTTTTCTTGAATCTCATTAAGTGGGTCACTGCTTCTCATCCATTCTACATTCTAAAACTTTATTAATATCTTATTACTGCTATCGCCTGTTCTCTCTGTCCTTTTTAACTTTTTATTGTTATTTTGGTGCAATTTTGGAGGAATGAAGATAAACATGTGTTCCACCAGGTACATTTATCCAAGTCTCAGATTATTTAAACACAATAAATGACAAACTCCTAGTCTCTTTCCCATCACTTCATTCTGCTGCTACAGTAATCTACCTAAAATAGATAAATGTTCAATCCACATGTTGTGATTCAATGACTTTCCATTCTGTACAAGAGGAAATGTCCAAAATCTTTATTGTAACACAAAACTATTTATGGTCTGTTCTATGCTTGCTCTTCCTTACTTCATTTTCTGCCACTCCACCACAATTACTATAAATTATGCTCCAGCTTGGCATAAATTCTTGGGATTTCCCAATCTGAACCTCTTTTCTCACAAAATGACTTCTATACCCTTTTCCAATCAGAAAATGTCAATTCAGCATTTAAAATCACATCAAGGATCATTCTCTGTGTAGCTTTTTCTTAGCTCCCTTGCCAAGCTAGTTACAGCTTTCCCACTTCTCCCATTTTTATAAAAGTTTATTGTATCATTGATTGGTTCATTTTCTACCTGCATATCTGTCTCTCTCCTTACTCTCTGGACTTCCTGACCAAAAGTTTTCAGTTTACTCTTGGTTATATCTGCAAGGCCTTAAATTATCTGATCAGGAATAAAGTGAAATGAGTATTACTGGGGCACCTAGGTGGCTCAGTCGATTGAGCATCAGACTTCTTTTTTTTTTTAAGATTTTATTTATTTATTTATTTGAGAGAGAGAATGAGAGAGAGAGCATGAGATGAGGGAGGGTCAGAGGGAGAAGCAAACTCCCCGCCGAGCAGGGAGCCCGATGCGGGACTCGATCCCGGGACTCTGGGATCATGACCTGAGCCGAAGGCAGTCGCTTAACCGACTGAGCCACCCAGGCGCCCGAGCATCAGACTCTTGATTTCAGCTTAGGTCATGATCTCAGGGTCATGAGATTGAGCCCCAAGCTGGGCCCTGTGTTCAGAGTGGAGTCTGCTTGAGATTTTCTCTCTCTCCCTCTGCCCCTCCCCTCCCCCACTTTCTCACGTGCTCTCTTTAGCTCAAATAAATAAAATCTTTACCAAAAAAAGTGAAATGAGTATTAAGTTGTTTTCCTTCGAAGACTTTTCCTGAAACTAAGCTGACTGAAAAATACAAATGCTATTCCCGTGATTTTTCTCAGTAAGTTTCAATAACTGGTAGGGAATATATGTTCTACTATAGAAGAAAAAGCATTATCGTGGAGATAGGAGTTTGGGGTTCCATTTCCAGTTGTGCTAACTAAATTGAAAATAAATGTAAACAAATCAGCTAACATAATTACCCTAGATCTTCCTTTTTCTTGCTGGAAAAGGGAGGACATTAAACTGAATAATGATAATTAACACCATAACAAAAGACTTTTATAAAGTGTTTTACATATGATATGTGCTCGTATAGTAAAGAATTAACCTAATCCAAAGAGGAGTCTGCCCTCTGCCCTGGGCTACTGGGAGGGGATCTTTAGGCCTCTGGAATGTCCTAATAGGCATGTCTATTTGCCTAGAGGCTTTGGCCAATGGACAGTCTAACCGTCTGATTTATGATGGGAGCTATGGGCCACACAGTATCAGCTGTAACCTCCACAGAAGTGATAACTATAAAGGTATGAGTCTGACCCCCTGGGAGTGGCTAAAGACTAAAGGTCAGTCATGTGGACAGTATGTGATCAAGTCCCAGTAAAAACAATGAACACAAAAGGCTTGGTGGAGTTTTCCTGGTTGGCATTAATCTGCACAGTGTCACACTATGGCTGGAAAGAGGTAATACTGTTTTAATTTTTTTTTTTTTTTTAAGATTTTATTTATTTGACAGAGAGAGACACGGTGAGAGAGGGAACACAAGCAGGGGGAGTGGGAGAGGGAGAAGCAGGATTCCGGCGGAGCAGGGAGCCCGATGTGGGGCTCCATCCCAGGACCCTGGGATCATGACCTGAGCCGAAGGCAGACGCCCAACGACTGAGCCACCCAGGCGCCCCAAGAGGTAATACTGTTGATGACTCAATAGGAGAAGATGACCAGGAGCTTCATGTTTGAACCCCTACTGGACTTTGTATCCTAGGACTCTTCCCTTGACTGATTTAAATTTGTATCCTTTCTCTGTAACAAACTGTGGGTATGAGTATAGCAGTTTTCAGTCAGCTCTGTGATATCTTTCTGGCAAATTATCAAACCTGAGGGTGGTTTTTGGAAACCCCTGAACTTAACAATGGTGTCAGAAATGAGGGAAGTCTTGTAGAGACTATTCTCTCAAATTGTACAGATGGCCAAACTCACTGCAGCTGGTATCAGCAAGATAAATGCTAACCAACTGAATGGTGTGGTTTGGGAAGAAAAAGAATGACAGGGTAGAAGATGACAAACCCTTTATTTCTGTATGGCCACAGGGCCGATCCACGGTATGGAACTATAACTGTACTGTGATCAGTTACTAGAAATACAACTTACCAATGGAATTTAGAAATGGTGGATCCAAGTCCTAAGGGGTTAGCTCACTAGATATATAAAGAAATGCAAAATTTTAAAAATGAACTAACTATACAATTTCTTAATTATTGTTATCTCTAAGAGCTAAAGAGAAAAAGTAAGGGAGAGTGATGGGGGCAGAGCCTGATGCTGAGCCAAGCCTGGGTTTTGGCGAGATCCAGTGAAAGCCACTAGTCACAGATCTGCTTCGGTAGGGGGAGGTTTTGCTGAAATAACAGATAATAAAGATTTTAAGAGAACAGGGAAAGAGAAAGGCAAGAGTCAAGAGACTCATCCCTGCTGAATGAGAATCTTTCAATGGCTGTTAAAAAATGGGATGACTGGGGCGCCTGGGTGGCTCAGTCGTTAAGTGTCTGCCTTCAGCTCAGGTCATGATCCCAGGGTCCTGGGATCGAGTCCCACATCGGGCTTCCTGCTCAGCGGGAAGCCTGCTTCTCCCTCTCCCACTCCCCCTGCTTGTGTTCCCTCTCTTGCTGTCTGTCTTTCTCTCAAATAAATAAAATCTTAAAAAAAAAAAAAAGAAATGGGATGATTGAAGTGGACATTGATGGATATCAAAACAAAGATCTTACTGAAGCACTCTTAGAGTTTGGGAGAACTGACAGGAGGAACTGCTAGGTTCCCCAACATTAATGAGCCCTAAATAAATCTGCTTTATTCACTCTAAGTTTGAGATAACCTTAAGAACCAGGAAAGGGGAAGATGAGTATGAGGAACTTCAAGTTTTCTGAGCTAATGTTTCCACAATCTAAACAAGATTACAGATGAGAATGCCTGAGTCCCCTGGCCAAACCCCAGCTGGGGTCCAAAGATCAGGGGCACATTAAGTGGGTAAAACAGGACAGAAAAAAGATGTTTCTGGGATTCCTTGCTATGGGAGCCCCAGGTACCAATGATATAAATCTACTGGTGAAATCCTATTGGAGGCTACAGTTAGATTAACAGGATATAGAAATGTAAAGGTTAATATGATTAAGTAAAACATTTAGATGACAATGAGAGTGTTTGAACAGACTTTATGTAAAGTAGTTGCATCTCCTTTACCTGAAAGTATTACAAAGATTATTTATTATGCCTGACTGGGGAAGGTTTCTCCTACTTAGCAGAAGGCTTATAAAGCCATTTTAAGGGCAACAGTGACTGGACAGGTTAAGTGGGAACCAACAAGAATGCTCTAAACTACACAAGTTAATTTCAAATAGTATGTAAGGAAGCTAGACAAATTCTTTGTACAACAGCCCTGTGAACAGGACTCTCAAGTGCCAGTATCCTTCAACTCTTATTTTTCAGGCTATATCTACCATAAAGGATACCATTGGGAAAGAATCTCTGGGTACTGGTCCTATTGGACTAATGGACCATGTGGTATATAACTTCTGGCAAACTGATCACTAAATAACTTGACCAAATGCTTAAAAACAGGGTCCCTGTTGATAATACAAAAAACATAGTAGTGGCATGTCCAACATGCCACAGTATACTATGCACAAATTCATATCATCCATTTTTGTGGGTTTTCTGTCCATCCTGAGACAAGGAGCAAGACCTATGGGAGGCTTTATGGCACACTCTAAATTACATCTAGGTGTGATTACTCATCTAATCCTAGTACAGGGACCCAACATTTTAGAGTAAAAAAGATGTATCCCAACTGTACTCTATTAGTACACAGTGATAATAAAATGCATGGTGGATTAAACAACACAGGCACACAAAACAGAAAAGAACTTTAGAGGATATTGGTACTGGTCTAGTCATTGTAGGACAAGATGAATTTGCTTTTAATGAGGAGTGGCATTCAGAAGAAGACGTACTAACGAGAATAAGCAGATTAGAGGGAGTTCTCCTCCAGGAAGAAAAAGCAAGGGATGAGAATCAGCCTATGAAGATAATGGGGTTGCAGTGAAATGGGTCAGGCAGACTCAAGAAACATTCCCAACATCAAGAAAGAACTATACTCTGACCTATAAGCGCCTCTGGACTGTTTGTTTTTTGTTTTTTTTTTTAAAGATTTTATTTATTTTGACAGAGAGAGACAGTGAGAGACAGAACACAAGCAGGGGGAGTGGGAGAGCGAGAAGCAGGCTTCCCGCGGAGCAGGGAGCCTGATGCGGGGGGGCTTGATTCCAGGACCCTGGGATCATGACCTGAGCCGAAGGCAGACACTTAATGACTGAGCCACCCAGGTGCCCCTGGACAGTTTTAATACAGAGGCTCGAGTAGCCATAGGACAATGGTCCTCCATCTTAGATGCTAAGGCTCAAGGGGCACACCTAAGGGGATCTTATGGACCTCCAAACCTATGGAAGTTCTTCTGGGGCACCTGTAATATACATCGATGAACTATGTATGACTGCCCTTACCCCCACGACTGATCAAAATAAAACACACCCTGTGGTATAACCTAATAGAGGCAGGTACTATTCTGAATACTTCATGTGTCCTCCCTGTAGGAGATAGGTGGGTCCTACAATATACAACACACAATGGGAACCAGTCTTAGTACAAGCTTGTGAACTGAGACAGGGTGAGTCGCTTTATTCAAAACTTACTTGGGGGCGCCTGGGTGGCTCAGTCGTTAAGCATCTGCCTTCGGCTCAGGTCATGATCCCGGAGTCCTGGGATCGAGGCCCGCATCGGGCTCCCTGCTCCACGGGAAGCCTGCTTCTCCCTCTCCCACTCCCCCGGCTTGTGTTCCCTCTCTCGCTATCTCTCTCTCTGTCAAATAAATAAATTTAAAAAATCTTTAAAAAAAAAAAAAAAACTGACTTGGAACCCAGAAATAGCAGAATAAGGGCCAACTGTAACTCATACAATTGTATATGGGTAAGAGTTAATTCTGTTGAGGAGGCAAATTCCTCTGCAATTCTGACTAATCTGTTCTTTAATGAAACTGAAAAATGTATTATGAACATACTGCAATTGTAACCAACATGTAACAATGACATTGTTGGTAAGATTCACAACTTATAAAAAAAAAATCTAAAAATAATACTGGTGATAATCAAATGTATCAGGAGATTGAGTTAAAGCCTTTTCAGAATACAATGCTGATAGAAAAAGAATGGCCTGAGAAAAACTACATTTAGCTAGCCATCAGTTAATTTCTATGCTAAATAAGTTTATCAAGTTATAAGTTTATCATAAATTACAAATAGCAGTAAATCATGGGAGTAAATGAGTAACAAAATTAGTACAAGAATATGAAAATGTAAGTCAGATTAACTATTTACTTATATCTCTTCCTATTCCACACTAGCTCCTCCAAATGTTGGGCATATTGATAATGTTGCTATTGCTATGACCATCATATAAATGCTATACGAAGTATAGATAGCCAGACAAATATGACTGTTTTGCTGTAGGAGAGTACAGGACAAAGGCAAGGGGGTGGCCCATATAGTGAAGAAGCATCTCTACCCAAGAGATCTGGCCTAGATGTCAGTTACTAAGACGTGATCTCTAGGCCTTTGGAATGTCCTGCTTGATAAGAGTCTTTGTTTGCCTGAGGACTCTGGCCACTGAACAGTCTAATAATGTGATTTATGATGGGGACTTCGGGCATTTCAGTATCATCAGTTACAACTTCTAGAGGAAGTGATAACTATAGGTATTAGTCCGATGTCCAGGAGGAAATAGAGACTACAGCTCAGGTATGTAGACAGTATGTAAACTGAGCTCCAACAAAAACTGTGGACAGCAAAGACTTGGGTGAGCTTCTCTGATTGTTAAAAACTCTGTGTAGTGTTGCACATTGTGGCTGGAAAGACAGAATGATGTCCATGACTTCATAGTCCATGTCGTGGACCCCTCCTATACTCTGTGCCCTATGCATCTCTTCCATTGGCCGATTTTAATCTTCATCCTTTCTCTGCAATAAACTGTAGACACTAGCACCCCAGTTTTCAATGAGTTCTAGGAGTCCTTCTAGTGACTTATCAAGCCTGCTAATGGGTTAGGGAAACCCTCAAACTTACAAATGATGTGACAGAAGTTGGTTTTCTGGGGATTCCCCTAAAACTGTACAGTTGGCAAAACTCACTGCAGTGCTATACTAAGGCTTTTATTTATATACTTTGCTGTTTAACCTTCACAATTACTTTATATGGTAGGTACTACTATTATGAAGACAGAGAGACAGAGAATAAATAACTCAAGTTCATCCTGATATTAACCACAAATGGCACAGTATGAATTTGAAGGAGGAAATCCAACATCAAGACTTATGTTCTTAATATATCACACTGCATTCCTAGATGACTAAGGTTCTCTTTTTCAATAAATACATTGTCTAAATCTATGACTAGAACATCTCTAAGGTCACATCAAGCCATGTAAATCTATAAACAAATAGTAATTCAGATGGAGTTAAGAACAAACCTTAAATAAAGCTTCATTATATTTATTTTGTTGTTTGAATTGTTATTTTTATTAGAAAGAGTTTTTTTTTTTTTTAAGATTTCTTTATTTTAGAGAGCGAGCAATTGAGCGAGAGCATGAGCAGGAGGGGCAGAGGGAGAGGAAGAGAGAATCTCAAGCAGACTCAGCATGGAGTCCGACGTGGGGCTTGATCTCATGACCAGGAAATCTAGTCAGAAACCAGGAGTTGGCCACTTAACTGACTGTGCCATCTAGGCGCCCCAGAAAGTTTTAATTCTTTGTACTATTAAGGATATTAAAAATGCTGTATTAACAAAACTTAAAAAGTAGCTGTCAAAGTATATTAACAGAAGACAAATCTAAAAGAATTCATTTGAAGAAAATCATTTCCAAAATAAAAACTACATGATAAAGTCATTATAATAAATTTCTAATTTCTTGGGAAATAATAACTGTTTCTATTGAAAAGACAAATTAGGGGCGCCTGGGTGGCTCAGTCGTTAAGTGTCTCCCTTCAGCTCAGTTATGATCCCAGGGTCCTGGGATATAGCCCCGCATTAGGCTCCCTGCTCCACGGGAAGCCTGCTTCTCCCTCTCCTACTCCCCCTACTTGTGTTCCTTCTCTCGCTGTGTCTCTCTCTGTCAAATAAATAAATATATTTTAAAAAAATAATAATAAAAAAATGAAAAGACAAATTTTAAGTCAGGCATAATCCCATCTTCCTAAAAAATGATTTTAATTAGTTGGTAATACTTTCTAAGTATATAATTTTGACACCACTATAATCAAGATTATTTTTACTTGAATTTTATTTGTCCATGCTTCTCTAAAGTATTCATAATTATAATTTTTAAAAACTGCATAATATCTGATTAATTTAACAATATTCATGAATTGTGATAGGACTATAATGAACATCTTTCTGCATATAACATTTTGCCTTTCTTTTTTGTATCTGTAGACCTAGCACACTGTCTTGCTCACATAAGGTGTCTGATAAACATTAGCTGAACTGAATTTAATTTTTACTTTTTAAAAATTGTTTTGTAAAAATAATTTCCTAAGAGAAGAATTAATCAATCAAGAGGATGAACCTCTTTATGGTCCTTACAACAAAATATTTTCCCCCAAAATAATATCATTTATGACCCACAAGAAAAGGATAGATGTGCTCATTCATTGCAGTCTGTCAGTATTAGCTTTTATCATTTAAAAAGTTTGATACTTTACTACACATAATTTGATCTCATAAAGTGTTTTACTTTGCAGGGAAATAATAACCTTGAAGGTATGGTGTCTTTACTAATGCTTCATTATTTACCAAAGAACTGTAAAACAAATAATTCTAACTCTGCAAACTCAATTATCAACACATAAAAACTCTTCAAATGAATTTATTTCAAAGTTCAGTTCACAGTAGGAATGTGGCATGGGTTCACATTTCAGTAAAATTTGGTTGCGGTCGTAATCTAAAAACAAAGTTCGGCAATGAAACAGCCAGATATAAAGGTATTTTGTCCCAAAGAACAGTGAAGTCTATTCTAATTATTTTTTCATTTTTTAAGTTAATTTATTTAAGCAATCTCTACACTCAATGTTGGTCTTGAGCTCATGACCCCAGATCAAGAGCCACATGCTCTATCAACTAAGCCAGCCAGGTGCCCCAAGGAATATCATTTATTTACCAATATATATATATATATGTACAGTGCTTACCATGGTATCTGGCACAGGGTAGGCACTCAAGTTTTGTCAAACAATTCTACTATTCTAATTTGAGAGGGTTTCTTTCAGAACAGAGAACAACTAAAAAGTACTTTCACTAGGCAAATAATCTAAAGGCAATATATTGATAAACATTTACATATTTATAATCTGATCACAATTCCTGATCAAACCAGAATAATCTATCTAATGAAGTTGAAAAGTTGCACTGGGAAGAAGTAGAAGTCTGAGTTTCCTAAAACTCACTCCAGAAAATTAGATAAATTATTACAGATTAGAATACTTAGTTGGCAATAAAGTTATAAGTTCTTTCCTTCTGCATTTTAAAAATAACCCATTTTGGGTAATTTTACATCCCCTCCTCTCCTCCATGACAATAAGATCTCATATTTGTATTTGATTAGAATGAGGGCATCTATTATAAGCATTTTTATTATTTGTCTTTAACTACCTGCCATGTTTAAAATTGCTAACTTACATATTTTTAGCACAACTGGCTGATTATGCTTTCCTGTCATTTGATCTTAGTGTAAAGTAACAGCCAGAAAACTTGCTGTAATTCCCAATAACATTCTTTCTCACTAGCTGGGGGTAGATAGAATAAATTCATCACTTTAAAATTTATTCACTTTAAAATTTATTCACTGTCTAAGATAGATAAAGCACTGTGCTAGACTTCTAGGAACGATTCAAAGATGACTAAGACATGATTCCTGTCCTCAGGGAACTTACAATCTAGTAGGGAAAGACAGACATGCAAACAAATAGGTATAATACAAAGCAGAGGTGCCAGTTGTTAAAACAGAGGTACAAACAAAGTTCTACAGGAACACAGGATGGTGAGATTAATTCTGGTTGGGGTGATCTGGAAGGCTGAGCCTGCAGAAAAGTAGTAGAAAACTCTGCCCCTTAGAAAATGCAGCAGTGTTACAGCCCAGCTGGGTTAGGGTCGAAGCCCCACTCCCCACAGAAGGTTTTCCTAAAGGAGATGGAGCCAGGGCCCTAATCCAGTTAGGTAGGTTATTCGTTGATTTCAATTATGAATGCCAACACTTTCTTTCCCTGGTGCAAATAAATGTGATTTAATGAGTATTTTACTTTACTTAAAAAAATGAAATTTAACAATATATCAAGTAACTTACATAAAAATGTAAGACACCTTGGCTTTCATCATCAGAATAGCCTCAGGTGGTACCCTGATCATACAGGACGAAACCAAAAAAAAAAAAAAAAAAAAGACACCACTTCAGCATGTTACATAGGTGGTGCTCCAATGTATGTTTTGCTATTGATACACTGGGAAGAAAGATGAAAAGACAATTCCAGAGAACTGGGTATTATACTATCCCATATTTTGTTGAAGTTTTAATTTTTAAATTTTTAAAATAAACTTTAGAAAAGGTTAATGAGACTACAGGATTTTTTTTGTTATGTCATGATTTCAAGAACCAGGTACACTGCCAGTTTCTACTGATTTCTTAGAATAAGTAGACAATATAACCAATATGTAATATTTAACAGGTACCACACGAGGGGTGAAACAACTAGAAAGAGGATAATACAAACATATGTTTAAGTACAAAAGAACATGAAAGCAAGTATCATGTACACAGAATTAGAAACATTAAATTTGTAGAGAATTAAAAAATATTAGTTTTTGCTGTTTAATTCTCCCCGCCAGTGTTTAATTCTATTGCCATCTCATATGTAACCCTAAACTTTCTCAAATTTGTAGATATAGTATTTTATTCTGCTATATGAATTTAAAAATTCTGAATTTCTTAACAACTGCTTGTAGATATCGTTAAATAAGCCTCATTTTAATGAACAGTAGGGAAAAAATACAATCTCAGCTATGTGTACTAAACATAAATGTTTGTAGAAGTCTTATGAAACTTAAAAATGATTATTTTCTAAAGTATACCAAGCATTGTCATTTCAATTATTTGTTCCATTAATTTTTACAACATCCTAATACAAAGAAAGAAAGGAAACAGGAAGAAAGGAAGGAAAACACATCCTGATTGTCTGAATTAAGGAAAATATCTCATTATATAGATGTCCTTTAAATATAAACAAACAGTTCAAAAAGTTTTGCTATCATAAAATTAGCTGAGCAAACCATGAGGCAAATACAGAAGGGTTACGGCATCTCTAATAATATAAATAAAGCTTATAACAAATATTAGAAAAACACAAAATCCTAATAATAAGTAATTGAAAAAAGACAATCACAAAAATACAAGTTGCTAATATGAATATTCATCCCATTAAAGAAATGCAAATTAAAACAATGAAATAGTATTTTAAGATATCAAATTAGCAGATATAAAAATTACAACATTCACTTTTGTACTCAAGTTGTAAAAATCCTTTTTTAAATGTCTGGGTTTTAAAGACAAGACAGTCTGAAAATAAGTAATCAATGTTTGCGGAGGTGGGAGTGAGGTGGGGGATTAGGATTAGGGTGAAGATGAAAGCACTCACACACTGACCAGGGGCAATGGCAGTAAGTATTTGTGGAGAGTATCAGATTTTTATATATTTTTTTTCAAGTTCATACCCTCTGACCAGTAATTCTACTATGAATCTAAATTTTTAAAATAATCAGAGATGCAAAGATTTACATATTTATCACAATAATATTTATCGGTTATTTATAATCATGAAAAAATTAGGAACAATACCAAACATTAGGGAAATGGATCATTATAGGATGAAATATTATTTAGCCATTAAAAACTGTTAAAATTATTACTTGTGAGGAGGAATGAATATGTTGAAATATCAAGTAAAAAAAGCAGGATCTACAATTTTAATGCAGTCTTAGCTAAAACTATTATTAGAAAGCAGAGATTTTATATCCTGCTGCTTATTTATTAGTTCTAATACATGGGAAGGCACATAAAATCTTTAGGGTTTTCTATATATAAGATCATATCGTCTGCCAACAGAAATAACTTTACTTCTTCCTCTCGAATTTAGATGCCTTTTTTTTTCTTTTTCTTGTCTACCTGCTCTGGCTAGAACTTCCAATACTATGTTGACCAGAAAAGTGCCCTCTTGGTCTTATTCCCTATCTTAGAGGAAAAAGCTTGCAGTCTTTCACAATTGAGTATGACATCAGCTAAGCAAAAGGATATAAAATCAACACATAAAATTCAGTTGTGTTTCTACATTCTAGTAATGAACAATCTGAAAATGAAATTATCAAATTGATTCCATTTACAATAGCATCAAAAAGAGTAAATTCCTTAAAAATTGACCAAGTAAGTGACATAATTGTACACTGAAAACTACACAACACTGCTAAAAATATTTAAAGAAAACATAAATAAATGGAAAGACATCTTGTGGTCATGAACTGAAAGGCTTAAGATGTCAATACTACCCAAAGTAATCTACAGATTCAATGCAACCTCTATCAAAATCCCAAAGTTTCAGGCTGAAGTAGAAGTATCCATCCTGAAACTCATATGGAATTCCAAGGGACACTGAATGGCCAAAACAGTCTTGAAAAAGAATAAAGTTGGAGTATGCACATTTTCTGATTTCAAAACTTACTACACAAAGCTACATGGGGTGCCTGGGTGGCTCAGTCATAGTTGAGCGGCTGACTTAGGATTTCGGCTCAGGTCATGATATTGAGCCCTCCATCGGGCTCTGTGCTAAGTGAGGAGACGGCTTGGGATTCTCTCTCCCCTTCTCCTTCTGCACCTCCCCCCCAACTCACATGCACTCTCTCTCTTTATCTCTCAAATAAAATTTTACTACAAAGCCACGGTAATCAAAATAGTGTGGTACAGGCATAAACACAGACATATAGACTGATGGAATAGAGAACCCAGAAATAAACACTTGAATAAATGGTCAAATAATTTTTGCACAAGGTGCCAAGACCATTCAAAAGAAAAAGGAAAGTCTTTTCAACAAATGGTAATAGGAAAACTGGATATCAACAAGCAAATGAAAGAAATTGAACACTCACCTAATACCATAAGCAAAAATTAGCTCAAAATACATTAAAGGCCTACATATAAAGCCTAAAACAAGAAAACTCCTAGAAGAAAACATACAATAAAAGCTTCATGATTTGGATTTGGCAATAATTTCTTGGACATGACACCAAAAGCACGGGTAACCAAAAAAATAAACTGGACTTTATGAATATTAAAAAATTTTGTGCATCAAAAGACACTGTCAACAGAGTAAAAAGTCAACCACAGAATGGAAGAAAATGTTTGCATTCCATCTAATAAGGGATTAATATCCTGAATATACAGAGAACTCCTAGAACTAAGCAAATAAAAACAACCTGATTCAAAAATGGACAAAACTTGAATAGATATTTCTCCAAGGAAGATAAACAAATAGCATATAAGCACAAGAAAAGATGCTCAATATCACTAATCACTAGGGAAACATAAATCAAAACCACAAGGAGGTACTACTACCTCACACCCATTAGGATGGCTATTATCAAAAACTAAAATGAACAAGTATTGCCAAGAATGTAAACCAGTACAGCTGCTGTGGAAAACAGTATGGCAGTTAATCCAAAGTTTTAAAAATACAATTACAAGATAGCAATTCCACTTCTTCAGCAATTCTCATAAGAATTGAAAGCATGGTCTCAATGAGATATATGTACACCTGTGTGCACAGCAGCATTATTCACAATAGCCGTGAGGTGGAAGCAACATACGGGTCTCTCAACAGACAAAGGAATAAATAAAATGTGGTACATACATAATGAAATATTATTCAGCCTTATAAAGGAAGGAAATTCTCATACAGGCTACAACATAAAAATAAACTTCGCAGACATTAATGCTGAGTGAAATAAGCCAGTCACGAAAAGACAAATACCAGATGATTCCACTTCTATTGAGGTAGTTAGAGTAGTCAAAATCCTAGAGACAGAAAATAAAATGGTAGTTGCCAGGAGTTGGGAAGAAGAAGGAATGGGGAGTTACTGTTCAATGGGAATAGAGTTTCAGTTCTGCAAGATGGAATAAGTTCTGTAGATGGATGATTGTACAACAATGTGAATATACTCAGTGCCACTGAACTTTATACTTAAAAATGATTAAAGTGGTAAATTTTATGTTAAGCATATTTACCATATTTTTAAAAAATTCTTTAATTCTACGGTGGAAAAAAGCAGAGAAATACTGTATAAGAAAATATGTCAAAATATGTCATGCTTGGTGATGAAAATAGAATGATTCATGATTTTCTACTTTAAACCATTTAGCATTTCCAATTTTTTTAATGTGTACCTTTTTTTGTGTAAGAAAAAATAAGCTGAATTTTAAAAAGAGGTTACATAATTTTTTTTTTTTTTAAAGATTTTATTTATTTATTTGAGACAGAGAGAATGAGAGAGACAGAGAGCACATGAGAGGGGGAGGGTCAGAGGGAGAAGCAGGCTCCCTGCCGAGCAGGGAGCCCGATGCGGGACTCGATCCTGGGACTCCAGGATCATGACCTGAGCCGAAGGCAGTCGCTTAACCAACTGAGCCACCCAGGTGCCCCAAGAGGTTACATAATTAAATATTTTATGAGGTTAAAAGGTTTTCAGCAGAAATAAATTTCTAAAATAATGACAAAAATTATTAAACAATATTTTCTATTTTCTCTAAGATCAGTAATTTATGAATATATATAGGAATTCACCTTGATTTTAATAATTATCTCTAAGACAGGGCAAAGGTTTTCTAAAGTTCTGTTTATTCTTTAACTGTGATACTGAGGCATACTTTCTGGTATTGTTGTTACTGCTTCCTGCTTTTGAGGCTTTTCATACAAAATTCACATATATGTCAAGTTTTAACCAATTTTTGAGTTAAATTTTATAAAATAAAAAAACATGTTAGTCATGGCTTTAAAATCTTCATATTAACAATTCAATATATTCATCCAACAAATGTTTCTTAAAATCTATCATGGATAAAATTATCTTATTTTGCTAGAGCATTCAAAGTATCTTACCAAAACTATAGCTCAAAGATATCATCTTCCATCTTTTGATATTATACATATTTTCTTTTAAAAATATAATTAGTTCATTTCATTCTCTTTTTAACCACTTATATCCTCAGACTTTTAAAGGTCTAACTCACTAAAAGAGAAAATGTGTAAGTACTACAATTATTAACAAGAAAAACTATTCTTGTAAATAGTTAATTTATGTTGAAAAAAATCTGAAAGTACCTACTCTCATGGTATTTATACCAAATACCTGAAATAATGTTTTAATGGCTTTAAAAATATTTCTTTGATATCAGCATAAGAAAATTATTTCATTCAAACATATACTGCCCAATGGTTAAACAGATATGGCTTTCTTCCTAGTAGAACGATCTTATTTGGTATGTTTCTTTTTTTTCCCCAAGTTTGTTTGTTTGTTTAGTAATCTCCACACCTTACATGGGGCTTGAACTCACAACTCAGAGATCAAGAGTCGTGTGTTCTTCTGACTCAGCCAGCCAGACTTCCTTAGTATGTTTCTTTTACAAAACTCTTCAGACTAGCTGAGAATTTTGTGAAATCTGTATTTCTTAAATAGACATTTTCTAATATGAAGTAATTTTACCTATTACGTGAACATATAATTTCACATTAAATATCTACTATCATCCACAATGAATTCAACTTTTATTAAATTTAATAAACCAAGGAAAATTACATGCTATTGAATGCTTTATAAAAAGTATTCTCTTATTATCTACGTACAAAGTCTCAATCTCACAAAACTGTTCCACATTACACACAAACTAGTCAACTATCTGTTAGTAACCTTTAATCCAATTTATATGTTTCTCCTAACTGGATAGATTAAACTATTTCTAGGCTAAATATGCTAAAAGAGTACTAACAAAAAGGACACATAAAGTTGTTTAACAAAATAAAAGCCAAATTTTGATATTTCTGCCAGATACTTCAGAGCCTCTTCAGGAATAATCTATGATCACCAAGACAAATCTGAACTTACATTCAGTTCCTGTTCTTTTAAATTAAACAACTGAGAATGTTTAATGAAACAAGTATAGATCTTACCAATGCAGGCCACTGAATTTGTTTGCCCTTTGATCCCTGAGTCTGGCTAGGGTCGATCCTTCTGGCCCAGATTAAGTGGTATTCCACCAAGAAAGTTGAAAAATCTTCATATACTTTAACCCACTCTCGTTTATCCCATTCAAGATCATCAAATTCCACATAAACCTATAGAAAAGAAAACGTAAAACTCCATGAGCAATGCAGAATGTGATATATATATACATATATGTATTTTAAAAGATTTATTTATGTATTTTAGAAAGAGAGAGAGCTGGGGGGGAGAGCAGAGGGACAGGGAGGTCTCAAGGAGACTCTGAGCTGAGCGCGGAGCCCCATGCAGGGCTTGATTTCATAATGCTCAGATCGTGACCTGAGCCAAAACCAAGAGTTGGATGCTTAACCAACTATGCCACCCAAGAGGCCCCCAAGTAGGTTACTTTAAAATAAAGGCACAAAGTTGAATTAGAAAAAACATTATCAAATATATTATTTGAATTGACATTTCTCTTAAAATCATTATTTACCTAATTTTCTCATTAACCATATTAGAACTCCCTACTTGTTGTATATCAAGAAGATAAACCATACATTTATTAAGAAAAGCAAATTACACAATGTTAGTACAGACTGGCTGATATCTACTAAAGACATACTAAAGACTGTGGATACTGATGATTCTAGAAGGAGAGGTTGGGAAATATTAACTATTTTAGGCTTTGCAAACTATATGATCTCTGTCATATCCGTTTACCTCTGATTTTATAGTACAAAAGCAGCCACAGATAATATGTAAACAAATGGGTTTGGCTTGGTTCCAATAAAACTTTACTTATAGAGACAGGTGGCAATTCAAGTATGGTTCAACATATAACAGTCAATCAGTACAATATACCATATATACCCTCCATATACCAGAATGGAAGAAAAAATACTACATGATCATCTTGCTTGACACAGAAAAAGCATTAGACACGCTCAACATTTTGCATGATAAACATATTCCAATTAGGAATAAAAGGAAGCTACTCCAACACAATGATGGTAATACTGAAAAACCCTCAACTAACAGCATACTCAATGGTGAAAGCCTGAAAGCTTTTCCTCTAAAACAGAAACAAGGATGTTAATATTTGGAAAACCGAAGCTGACTCTCTTACACCTGTTCATTCAACCCCTTCTCCCACTTTCATCCTTTTTCATTCACTACCTAAGATGTTCTCTTCATAGAGCTGTCTTCCCTAGTACATTATAAGTTTTGTTGGAGGCATTCTTGTTTTCTTCTTCCGCCCATCTTCTGCTCCCTTACATCTGAAGTGTTTCACTTTCCCCTCATTTAAATCCTGTTAGTTCTTCTGCCCTCACCGAAGTTCTTCCAGAATGTTTATAACCCCCACTTTCACTCAAACTTACCTTTGAACTCCTACAAGCAGTTATTTTTCATATAGTTTATGTAGTATATAATCAGATTCTGCCCTATATTCTTCAAATATAATGAGAATATTTTTGTATTATGGCTGCAAACTCACTGAGGGTAAAGCTGTTACAGTATCCAGTACAGTGCTGCATACATGCAAAGTACTTAGTAAATATTAAGTATCTCCTGACTCTTGAAATTGCTGACTTTTAAACATGGACACAAACTGGTATTATGTTTGGTTTTGAGGTCTTTCTGCTGCTGCTCATTAGGAAGCTAGTTAGATATACTTACCTGTTAGAATTGGGAAAGAAGAATACACTGTTCAAGGAGTTAACACCTATTCCTAGTTATCTATGCCAACTCAGAGCAGGAGCCCAAGTCAAGGAAGGAGCCAACAAAACTGTTGGCTTCTTCTAAAAATGCATCCTAAGGGGTTGAGCTGAGATCCACCTGATGTTATGCCAAGTTGCAAACTATACCATTTTCTCTACCACTTGAAATCTTGTAAGAGTATGTAATCACTAAATTGTGGTGCAAATGGGCTTTTGAAAACTACAGAAAACTGAAGCAGAGCAATGCTCAGGAAAACCTGAGTGCTATCTTTGTTTTCCCTTCATGGACAATAATATGGTCTTACTGACAAAATATTTCAGTCAAGAACCTGAAGAGCCAAGGTTTTAAACATTTCCCTATCAGAAATGGCATTAATTCATTGTATATTCTTCCAGATGCAAAACCCTTGATAACAGAATTAAAGTTTTCAGCATGAAGTGAACTTTCTAAACTCATGGCTGATCTTGCAGGGACAGTGTCACTGACAGTTTTAGGAATCTACTAGGACCCTGGGGACAAAGAAATGAAATTCTTTTCCTTTGCTGTATAGCCAACTTACCTTCATATTATCAAAACAGTGAAGTGTTTGAATGTCAATAGTTAGATAGACAGACACTAAAATAAGCTAGCCTGTTATTGTTTCGTGGATTCTGGCAAAAGACAGGAGTCTCCCAGGACTTTATTACAGCCAAGTGAAAGTGTGTGGCTTGTGTTGACCCCTCATGCCTCCTAAGACCCATGGGAAGGATGCCCAGAGCCCGAAGAGGAATACCTATGCACTCAGACAGCTGTGTCACAGATCTGTGCCGGGAGAGGGTGGAGGGCCCCCCCTTTTATAATAAATAGAAGCAAGCCTGCTATTTGGAGGAAGTTATTACTTCATACTTCATTGGTGCTCACTGCAAACACAGCTCTGAGAAATGGCCCAGGTAAAGAGTGGTCAGGGTTTCCCATGCTTGGTATATCTCGCAAGGACATGCAGGGATGCTCAGTGCTCATGCTAGATTCTCTACACCAATAAAGGTAAGACTGTGTATCTTGGCTAACTGAATGAGTAACTAATCTACCCTTATGGTGTATTGGTATGTATGTGGGGTAAGGTTTGGGGAGGCATAGTTTCTTTCCATCAATCTGCAAACCTACCAAAAACACTGTATATACTAACTCGGTTGTTTAGTTTTATATTACTTTATACTGACTCCCACCTCGTTCACCTCTATTGGGTCCTTCGGCCTGCTTATTTCCTTCTTACTAACTAAAGATACGAGATCCTTGGGGGTAAAGATTAGTATGCCTTCATCTTTTTTTTTTTGCATCTCTGGTATCTGGCATGGTGCCTAACAAACTAAAGTGCTCAGCAAATATTTTAACAACCCAGCACCACGTAAAACATATAATGAGTATGAATAAATGACTAATTTGCAAAAAAAAGAAAAAGAAAGAAAAGAAAAGAAAAAAGGTCCTAAATGCAACATGAATACAGTTGTTTCATTTACTAATTAATCACTGCATTCATAATTATGTAGAAAAAAAGAAAAGGAAGATTTCACTCAGTAAACACTTCTGATTGCATATTAGAGCCTATCATTAGGAACACTGGGAATTCAGAAATAAGAGATATACATCAAGAATTAATAGCTATGGATATTGTGGTGATTACCATAAGAGTGAATATGATCTGAGAAAAAGGCTCAGCAAAATAATCATTAAAAATAATTATTTCAAAAAGAAAATTATTTCATAGTGAACATGTGGTAAATACTTTTTTTAGCCCAAGATACAAAACAGTGATTTTGAAGAACTGGTCGCTAGATAATTAAAAGACTATCACATATCTCTTTTAATACATGTCTTCTACAACAGATCTCAACATGCACAAATTCTCTGTTCTCTATATGTATAAAGCAGACACTGAAAGAAAAGCTGTTAGACTGTCAGAAGAACTACTAGCAAGATGAAGGAAGTATAAGCAGCAGTCATGTGATGCAGTTTCTGTTATGTGGTCCATTAAAATTAACCTAACCTTGAAACCCTTCAAACACAGGGTGCCTAGGTGGTTCAATCAGTTAAGCATCTGACTTCAGCTCAGGTCATGATCTTGGGGTCCTGGGATAGAGTCCCACATCTGGCTCCTAAGTGCTCAGTGGAGAGTCTGCTTCTCCCTCTTCCTCTGCCTCTCCTTCCACCCTGTTCATGCTCTCTCAAATAAAAATAAAATCTTAAAAATAAAAAATAAAAAATGAACCCGTCAAACACAATTATCATCTATATGGAGAATGTCTCTTTTCTCCTACATAGCTTGATTGCTTGAAAATGGCAAATGGATTCTGGTCACTTGGACACCTACATTCAACTTACACATACCAAAATAATAGCATATTAAAGCTGAGAATTATTATTTTTATCTAAATTGTAATTTCAGCCCTGCCACTTTATTTTAGGACCTCTCAGTAAGCCACAATCTTTATCTGCAAATGTTATACAGTTAATTTGGGAAAGGTAATGTGGGAACAGTAAAAATATTAGCTATATAAAAATCTACTAATGTACCAATTTGAAAAAATATTTCAGATTACTATGATGGGCATTTTTGGAGCTAAAATTCATCAATAATTATCACAAAATTTTTGAAAGGTCCTAGGAAAATCCCTATTTTCCTAGAACTATGAAATAAAAACAATGACCAATAAGAAAGCTTGTATTCTCTCACAATATACTATTTTCACTGATATTTATAAAGAAAATTAAAATTACACAACTATTGCCACTATAAAATCAAGTGATAAAAACAAATTCAGTTATTTTTACCTTGGTATCAATAATAATACTAATATTATCACACCAGCGTGGTACACCATGGGCCTCACCTTTTTATGCACTCTAATAGTAAGAGTGATCTGCATGATGTCATGTGAGAATGGTGATGAGCTAAAACAACTTAGCCTCTAAAGAATCTTTTGTGTTAAAAATAAAAGCATTAGACTATATTAACATTCCTCAAACTATAGTCTACATTATAGAATCATTTCTTTTCATATAAAAAGGCATTACGTAAGCCAGATAAGTTATGAACAATCATGGACTAGTAAGTTACAAATGTCTAATTTTATCAGAAGTCTTCTCAAGGTTTTTAATAATGCCAATGTTCACTGTCCATTATTAGTAAGAGAGATAATACCATGAGATTTTCCCCATTTGTCCATAAAATCTCCAATTATGAGATATCTCATAAAATATTGCTCTATAAAATAGCAATATGGGAGAAAAATGGACTAGTTTTTCCATAAGATTTATCCATCTACAAATCTATATAAATAATTTGGTGATAACCAATGGGGTGGGGGGCCTAAAACCTGGTCATCTCTTCCCAAATACTGAAAACTTTTAAATGTGGGGGCACCTGGGTGGCTAAGTCCATTAAGCACATGACTCTTGATTTTGGCTCAGGTTGTGATTTCACGTCTGGCTCCACTCAGCACAGAGTCTGCTTTGGATTGTCTCTTTCCCTCTCGCTCTGTCCCTCCTCCCACTCACTCTCTCGTAAATAAATAATAAATAAAATCTATAAAAAATAAATTTTAAATCTGGCATTAAATTTTTTTTTTAAAGATTTTATTTATTTGACAGAGAGAGACAGCGAGAGCAGGAACACAAGCAGGGGGAGTGGGAAAGGGAGAAGCAGGCCTCCCGCCGAGCAGGGAGCCTGATGTGGGACTCGATCCCTGGACCCCAGGATCATGACCTGAGCCGAAGGCAGACGCTTAACGACTGAGCCACCCAGGCGCCCATAAATCTGGCATTAAATTTATGAGATTTAAAATATAACACAGTAAAGTCCTTTTAGACAATTAATGTAAATAATGATACACAAATGAAAACACCTCATTTAGTTCTCTGTTTCTTTCAATAGCATCACAGAACAAACTAAGAACTGCTGAATGGCTCAGGAGGAAGAAAACTATCAGCAGTTCAGTTTTTTAGCATAAGGCGGCTTGACAGACAGAAGAATAATTTCAAGACATTTGAAAAAGTGAAAGAGAGAGAGAAGCAGCTTGCCCAAACAAAAAGAAAAAAACCTTCCAGGAACTCAAATTCTGAGAATGCTTTTAAAGCATGAGAGTAAATCAATGAAGAAAGGTTTTCTATAGGTTATGAAAAAAGGGATGCCTAAGAGTAGTTTACAAATCTGAAGATATGAGGATCTAACTAGAGAGTTTAAAGGAGAGGGACAGCAACTAAAAAATCCAGGGAAGAAAAATCCAAGTTAAATGCAAAGTCCTACATATTACAAATGCTTGTTAATAAATCTCCAACATAATTTATTTAGAAAAAGGCTCAGATTCTGGTTTTGATCTTTTGAGGCATGATTAGAGATTATACTAAGTATACTGTTTTTATAGAAAAGAGGTCAAATACTGAGGCTCCCATAATGTATATATAATTCCAGTTCCTAGGAGTAATTTTTAAAGTAAGTTGGAAATCTTATGAGACAACATGAATATCAATCATCTTCTAAGTATATATTAGCTTCTGACTTCTCTTTCCTAGCAGTTGATTATTAGCCTCTTAAACTCAGTGCGAGTGCTCCACAGTTTTGAAAATTTGTATTTTCAATCACCCAACCAACAAATCTTTTCTGCCACTATTACTGCTACTGACTCCAGATCCAGTCACTCCTTTCAGATATTTCTGTCCCAGGTACGAGAGGCTTTGTTCCTTCCTTTTGTAAAAGAATTGAGAAGGGGAATGACAGACAGGAAAAGAGGTATTCCTAAAATCATCCATTTAAAGTTAGAATATATAATTCCAATGAAACAATGTTACAGGTGCAGAATAAAAGAGCAGAATAATATTTTACAATAATATTACAACATGTGGTTTTAATATTACACTTCACTTATTTCTGTGGGATCAATGTACTTTAGGCTGGCTGACTAGAGAACATAAACAATGTTTAAAACATTATTTCTATGGAAAAACTTAAATTTTAGTAAAAGATAACTGATTTAAAAACTTATTTGTGAAATATATCTACTCACATTTTACTTTTTAAAAATGAATGTGCATATTATAATACATACCATTTAATTATCCTATTTATAGAATTTGAAAGTGTAGTTTCCATTACAGGTTGGGCTCTAAGAAATTCACAATCAGGAAGGTAAAATGTCTACCAAAATACTTAAACATTTTAGAGAATAATGTTTGAACACATAAAAAACTGAGCAAAAACTGATAAAGTCTGACTTTAATTTAGAAGTCTTTTTAAACAGGGGTGCCTGGGTGGCTCAGTCGTTAAGCGTCTGCCTTCGGCTCAGGTCATGATCCCAGGGTCCTGGGATCGAGCCCCACATCGGGCTCTCTGCTCAGCGGGGAGCCTGCTTCTCCCTCTCCCACTCCCCTGCTTGTGTTCCCTCTCTCGCTGTGTTTCTCTCTGTCAAATAAATAAATAAAATCTTTAAAAAAAAAAAGAAGTCTTTTTAAACAGCTTGTCTATGGCAAACACTGTTGACAGAGTCAAAAAATAACCCTAATTCATAGATTCTACTCCCTGTTTTGCCAAACATTGATATTTTTGATGTTATTTAAATTCTTAGTATCTAGGATAAGTTATTTGATCTCTAGGATTCTAATTACATATATTATTTACCAACTGCTTTACAACCATTTGTTTTCATATGTATGTGGTAAAAATATATGTTGCAATTTACTCAAATATATACTGTGGCTATAAAAAATGACATTCAGTTCCTATTTTGATATATTACTATAAATATGTTCTTAAAACATCTTTGTTTCATGCAATCATTCATGCACACATGCTTACAATTCTTGAAAAGGTATCTGAGTGCCTACTATGTGTCAGCCGTAATTCTGGACACAAGAATAAAAGATTGAATAAGGTACCATTTATGATTTTAAGATTTCATAGTTTAGTATGGCTATAGACATTCAATAAAATCAGTGTAATGAGTGGGATAATACAAATATGCAGAGTATTACTTTAATAGCTTAGAGGAGATAGTAACAAATATAGCCTGGATAAACTGGGAAAATCTACATGACGTAAGTAACATTTTTTTTTTTAAGATTGTATTTATTTATTTGACAGAGAGAGAGCACAAGCAGGTGGGGTGGGAGAGGGAGAAGCAGGCCTCCCGCCAAGCAGGGAGCCCGATATGGGGCCTGATCCCAGGACCCCGGGGATCATGACCCGAGCCCAAGGCAGACACCTAACGACTGAGCCACCCAGGTGCCCCAATAAGTGACATTTAAGTAGGATTTGAAGAAATAAGCAGGATCTCACAGATGAAAAAAAAAAGGTGGGGGGGAATACTATGTTTACAGGCATGAAAATCAAGCACACTCAGAATATTCTAACTTACCTAGAGCAAAGGTTGTCTGGGTTTAGGATACAGGAAATGAAATTTGGATTAGAGAAAATGTGGACAATGAGAAACTCATAGGAAAGAACATAAAAGCATATAAAATCTCAAAACTTACAGGCTACCAAAGGAAAAGAAATAAATGAACACAACTGAGAAGGAAAACAAAGTATAACCTGTAGAGAAGGTACTATTCCAATCAAGAAGGTAAGTTTCATATGAAGAGGCAAGTTAACATCTTCAAAGGCTACAGACAAATTTAAAAAAACCCCACTGGATTGGACAATTAAGACACTGTAAATTACTGGAATATGATAAAAATCAGTGGTGAGGATGAATTAAGAAGGATGAACATTTCCACCTCCTTCCTCTGCATTAGGAGGTTTTCTAAATATTATAGCATATTAGAAAAATATCAAGTGCTTCTTTTTCTGCCTGCGGAAAAGAATTAGGGACTTTCCTTCCACAGTATATAACAGGGACTATACCATGTTCCTGGGCATAGCCATGTGGTCGTTCATTAATTGAGCCTAAGAAGACAATGTAATAGGCAGTTAATCCATCTGATAGCTAAGGCAATGCAAAACCATCACTGATATTCTTCTTTACAGATTTGCTGTTCCAGTTAAATAACTTTTCTTTTTTTCTTTTTATTTTTTTTAAAGATTTTATTTATTTATTTGACAGAGAGAGACACAGCGAGAGAGGGAACACAAGCAGGGGGAGTGGGAGAGGGAGAAGCAGGCTTCCCGCTGAGCAGGGAGCCCAATGTGGGACTGGATCCCAGGACTCTGGGATCATGACCCGAGCCGAAGGCAGACGCTTAACGACTGAGCCACCCAGGAAGCCCAACTTTTCTTTTTTAAAAAACATTTTTAAAAGATTTGAGAGAGAGAGAGCACATGTGGGGGGGGGGGTAGAGGGAGACAATCCTCAAGCAGACTCCCCACTGAGCATGCTGGGGCTTGATTCCAGGACCCTGAGATCATGACCTGAGCAGAAATCAAGAGTTGGTCACTCAACCGATGGAGCCACCAGGCGCCCCCAGTTAAATAACTTTTCAAAGAAGAGCTGGCCACAGGTAAAACATATTTCATTGATATTTTACATAAAAAATCAGGTATTTGTTTCTTATTTTCACACTACTAAAAATTACTTCTGGTTTCTAGTTTTTATATTTTTAATTCCTTCAATTTACCTTCTGCAATAGGTTTCTTAGAAAGTTACCACAGAAATAAAGATTTTTTTATAATATTGTAAAGTAGTAGTAAATGCCCTTTGTTTATATTATTTACAAAGAACCCAGTACTGGGCATTAGTAACAAATTAGTAAGATTAAAATATGCTTCTGATTCTTGATGTAATTGTTCAAATATGTATTTATAAAACAGTTATTATTTGGGATAGAGAAACATGCTACTTATTAATGAAGACAACTAAATACTAAAAAAAAGTGTACTTTTAGGCAGAAACAAATATATTTGAGGGAATACTGAGTTCTAAATATAATATTGGCATGTAGGTAATAGTATTACTATCTATCTGAAATACAGTAGAATGAAAATGGCCAAAAGGCTCCTAATGAGTCAAGAAAGATGTTACAAATTCTATTCACTAAAGGCAAATGCAGTTTACCCAAAGGTGAATCATCTCATCTTCACTCAGAACGCGCTGACACTAGTATACAGATAAAGATAAATTATACTATCTAGTTTCCAAGTGCAAAGCAGATTATAAAAGCAAAACAGGAGAGAGACTCTTAGGACATGCTTCCATAGTACTCTTAAGAACTATGAAAAGTTCCACAAAGACTTTAGAAAATCTTTTACCCTAGGACTCAAAATTGGTCCTAACGTAGTATCATCATATTATAATTCAATATTCAATGGGTATTTAATTAAAAATGATATGTAAAAGGTTAAAAACCTTCTATATATACTTTCATAGCAACATATATCTTGTCTTTGCACCAGCTGACACAAATGAAATAGGTCTGTATATATTTAATGTCTATCTCTCCTATGAATGACACAGGAAAAGTCTAAATTTATATCCAGAATAATCATCTATGATGATGCAGAAATGTATCTTAGAAAACTTTCATGTAAATGGCTAATACTTATATTCTATAATACCTATTGCCAGCTTTACTCATTATCACCAAAATTTGGAAGCAACGAAAATGTCTTTCAACAGGTGAAAAAACAAGTTGTGGTGCATCCATATAATAAATACTACTCAGCAATAGAAAGAAATGAAAATGAACTCTCGGGGTGCCTGGGTGGCTTAGCTGGTTAAGTGTCTGCCTTCGGCTCAGGTCATGATCCCAGGGTCCTGGGATTGAGCCCCGCGTTGGACTTCTTGCTCAGCGGGGAGCCTGTTTCTCCCTCTCCCTCTGCCTGCTGCTCCCCCTGCTTGTGCTCTCTCTGTCAAATAAATAAATAAATAAAATCTTTTTAAAAAAGAAAGAAAGGACTCTCAAGACTATCAAGCCATGAGGACATGAATGCATAAAAATACATATTGCTAAGTTAAGGAAGTTACTCTCAAAGGCTATATACTATAATCCAACCATATGAAGTTCTGCAAAAGGCAAAATTAAGGGGACAACAAAAAGATCAGTAGTTGTCAATGATTTGCTGGTGGGGAAGAGGATATATTTGGAGCACAGGGGATTTTTCTGGACAATGTAACAACTGTATATGATACTTTATAGGCTGACCAATGACACACTATGCCTCTGTCAAAACTCACAGAATTATACAACACAAAGAGTAAACCATAATGTAAATTATGAACTTTAGTTAATAGTAACACATAAGTATTGCCTCATCAGTTGTAAGAAGTTAATAATAAGGGAAAACTGGAAGGGGTTTGAGTGTGGTGAGGTATACAGAAACTCTGTACTTTCCATCAAATTCTGCTGCGAACTTAAAACTGTTCTAAAAAAATAAAGCTTATTAATTAAAAAAAGAGTATTCTTTTTATAAAAATGGGCTGTGATATTGCATGTAATGCATTCATTTAAAGTAATCAGGAAACAAGTTACTTGTGTGAAAATGAGATTTTAGTGTCACAAGGTTTATAATCAGTTCATATATTAAAAGAAAAGAACTGAGGATGGAAAATGACTACAGAACAGGGGCTCTATGCAGTTCAATGCCCTTCATAATGCACATTTACATACATTAAGGAACTAATACAATATCCTTAAAGAATCCAAGGGATGCAAGGTATAGACAAACCATTAAGACTCAACATTATTCATAATAAAACCTAACTATAGCCACAGTACCCTTGATGGGGAAAGAGAAGTAGAATTATAAATCTATTACCTTGTTTTTGAAGCCAAAAGTTAGTTAGCTCCAAAGGTACAACAATTTGTCTTTACATTTTAATACAGATCCAGCAATGGATTTTCTAGAGCCTAATATAGGTAGAGGGCCTAAAGCTAGGTCAAATAAGCAAAGGTGTGGTCCACATTTTGATCTTTTCTCCATAGGTTATACTCTTTATGTCTACGTAACACACATACACGTGCGCTCGCATGCACACGCACACACACAGAGCTCTCTCTTCCCAAAAACATGTGAAAGACAATTTGACGGCCCAGGAAATTTGTATGGTTTCAGATTCAACTGAAGATCAAAGAAACTGAGATGTCAGGAAGTCCACACGATCTCCCCTAGCTAAGCACCAAGGATCTGTGGTAACAACTGTGTCTTGGTACACAGCATATATGGGTGAGACACCTAACTTTGGCTTTGCAATGGCCCTTTGTAGTCACACCTATTATCCCTGAACAAGTATAAAATCGGTAAAGCATATGATAGGAATGAAACATAATTAGGTCATTCTCCTTAGCCTAGAGTAATTCTAATTGTCTAAAATGCTTGACAAAAATGGTAGGCCCCAGTTCTCAATTAAAAAAAAAAAAGACTTGGAATCTCAAGAGTTTTCTTTCTGAGATAGAAAAAATAAATATCTACCTCAAAATGGGTGCTTGACCTTAGTATACATGTCCTTATTCAGACAGCAGATATTGTAGTACCACAATAAAAAATTTGTTAAATTATAATATTGGATGACTTAAATGCCTAAGTACTACTGAAGTCTCAAGAGCCTGGTGGCTGAAATTTTGTTCCCCAATACTTGCTATAACACTTTATGCTGGCACTGTCTTCAGACCTCAGGTTGGGAGGAAAAACCATGTATAACTGTCCAAATAAAAATTCAGGTATTGAATATTGCACTTGGCTGAAAGTACAGAAGTATTGGGGCGCCTGGGTGGCTCAGTTGGTTAAGTGACTGCCTTCAGCTCAGGTCAAGATCTCAGGGTCCTGAGATCGAGCCCCGCATTGGGCTCCCTGCTCGGTGGGAAGCCTGCTTCTCTCGCTCCCACTCCCCCTGCTTATGTTCCCCCTCTCTCTGTCAAATAAATAAATAAATAAAACCTTAAAAAAAAAAAAAGTACAGAAGTATTAAAGAAGGTCTAATTACCTTTTTTTTTTTTTTAAAGATTTTATTTATTTATTTGACAGAGAAAGACACAGCGAGAGAGGGAACACAAACAGAGGGAGTGGCAGAGGGAGAAGCAGGCTTCCCGCCAAGCAGGGAGCCCGATGCGGGGCTCAATCCCAGGACCCTGGGATCATGACCTAAGCCGAAGGCAGACGCTTAACAACTGAGCCACCCAGGTGCCCCTGTCTAATTACCTTTTAATAATATATACTGGTAGTATTTAATTAAATACTAGTAGAATTCTGACACTGAATAAAAAGTTATTTCATTCTGATGGCCTTTTTCATTTTTTTTAACTTATTAGTATTTAAAAATAATGCCTAGAATCTACTTGAAAGAGTCATACTTGTGTTGGCCTTACATTTCAGGGGATCTTGCATGCCAAGATTATTTTGAAATAGGACAGATGATTTATGGAATCTCCATTTAGGTATATCCTAACCCTTACAATGGATAGAAGAGAGCCTCAGAAAGGGATGTGATCAACTACTTCCATTTTTGGTACTCAAGTTATTTGACTATATCAAGGATTTCTTCATTGAGAAATTCTTTTACAATCAACAGGAGTCAAAAGGGATCAAATAAAAAGAGATGAAATACTGTTTTAAAAAGAGACAAAGTTTCCCTTTATTAAGTTATTCATAGTTTTAATACCATAACTGAGCCTCCAAGTTTTCTGAATTTCTCAACCACAGTGACTTTTCACTTTTATACAATCTCTCTAGACCTTGTCATCCTCCGGAACTACTCCATCTCAGAAATCTTTTTTTCTTTTTTTTTTTAGAGAGGGAGGGAGGGAGAGGGAGAGAGAGAATCTTAAGCAGGCTCCATACCCAGCGTGGAGCCCCACATGGGGTTTGATCTCACAACCTGAGATCATGACCTGAGTTGAAATCAAGAGTTGGGCACTTAACCAACTAAGCCACCCAGACGCCCCATCAGAAATCTTTAACAATCTATTATTTCCTTCTGTCCCTGCTTTCACATTTACCTTAAGCATTCCATTTATAATGTCTACCAACCATTCATTCATTCAGCAAATACTGATTAAGGATACCACTCAGTATCTGGAGTCCACCCCTTTTTCAACTCAACCTGAACCTTACATAGTCTCTTATCAGGTCTCTGAACTTCCTGGCTTCAAGAAACACTTCAGAAGTCTGGTTCTCAAAAACAATTTTCTATCACTTGAACTGAGCCACTGGTCTCTATCATCTTGCAATGCACTCAAGGGTCTACCAATGCATTTAGTAGTCTATATTGAAATTATTTGTATATTTTCAACTAAATTATGTCAGTTAATGGTACTGATCCAATTTAGAAAATAAGGAATGAAGAACAGAACTGGCTTGGTCTCAAGTGGTGGGGAACTGAATTCACTATTATAACTCTTTTGGAGTCATTTTTTTTTTGAGCCATGGTAACCTGGTTACCATTATGGTTTTACCTTCCTTCAACTGTAAAGGTTAGTTCCCTCTTGCAGATAAAAGTATGAGTTTAAAAATATGAGAAAAATACATGAGGAATATCCCTTATCTCAAAAAAAAAAAATCTGTACCTTTGAGGCTGTATGTATATTCTGACTAAATATACCTATATCCTTAAAAGAAGTAAAAAATATACAAAGGATTCTTTCTATTAGGGCGGGCCAGTAATCTAATTTGATAAAGAATGACCTCTGACTGAAGCTGAGACTAAGCACCAGAACCCAGAAACCTGAGAGAGGTACTTTGATTGCCGGAGTCTTGGGAAGAGCATGTATAATGCTGCATACTCCCGGTCCTAATCAAAACAGCTGGCAGTATTTTAAGATAATAAAAAATAGACAATATATGGAGAAATTTATCAAAATACGTTTAGGATGTGTATGTGAGAATTGTTAAGACACTGATAAAAGAAACTGAAGGTCCCAATACATGGACAGATACATTGTGTTCATTAATTGAAAGACTCAATATTAAAAAGTAAATTCTTCCCAAAATTGATCTATATGCAATTCCAATCAAAATCCCTGTAGAATTTTTGCAGACTCTAAAATTTACATGGGAAGGGCACAAACAATTTTGAACAACAACAAAAAGTTGGAGGACTCACACTGTTTGGTTTCAAGACTCACTATAAAGCTATAGTAATATAGTAAAGAGAGTGTGATATTGCCAAAAACATAGACACACAAATCAATACAAGAGAATAAAATCTAGAAACAGAATCAATATAAAACTGGTAAATGATTTTTGACAAATGAAAATCCAATTCAAAGGAGATATTCTTTTCAACAAATGCTGCATTCATGTGCAAAAAAAATGAACTTCAATCTGTATTTCATACTATATACAAAAATTAGACCCAAATAGTTACAGATTTAAACATAAAAGGTAACACTTTTTGAAGAAATTCTTCCTGACTTTGGGTTAGGCAAAAAATTCTTAGAAAGGATTTCAAAAGCACAAACCATAAAAGAAAAAATGTGATGAATTAGATGTCATCAAAATTTAAAAAAAAAAATTTCTTGTGGAAGACTTTAAGAAAATGAAAGAATAAGCCACAGACTATAATAAAACATTTGAAAAAAGACTAGTATCCAGAATATACAAAAAACTTAAAAAATTCAACAAAAATAAAACTAATCAAAAACCATGGGATAAGATTTGAACAGATACTTCACCAAAGAAGATATACAGATGTCAAATAAGCACATGAAAAGATACTCAAAATAATTAGTCGTTAGAGAAATGCCAATAAAAACCACAATGAGATACCATTACATACCTAGAGTGGCTAAAATTTCAGTTGTATGAAATGAAAATTTACATTTACACAAAAATCTGAATAAGAATGTATATAGCAGTTGTTTTTTTTTTTAAAGATTTTTATTTATTTATTTGAGAGAGAGAATGAGACAGAGAGAGAGAGCATGAGATGGGGGAGGATCAGAGGGAGAAGCAGACTCCCTGCTGAGCAGGGAGCCTGATGCGGGACTCGATCCCGGGACTTCAGGATCATGACCTGAGCCGAAGGCAGTCGCTTAACCAACTGAGCCACCCAGGTGCCCTATAGCAGTTCTATTTTTAAAAGACAAAAGCTAGAAACAACATGAATTGGGAATGGAGGAACAAACCATGGTAGGCCCGTACGTATAATGAAATACTCCTCAGCAGTAAAAAGGAACAAACGAAAATATGGATAAATCTCAAATGCTTTTAGATAACTGAAAGAAACCTGACTCAAAAGGCTACATACATATTGTATAATCCTCTTCATATGACATTCAGTGAAAGTCGAAACAAGAACGATTGAGAATTATTAGTTTGGTCCAGGGTTAAGAAGAGTGGAAGGGATTTAAAGGTTTGACTACAAAGGAGTGATAGCAAAAGGAAATTTTGTGGCAAAGTGACTGAACTATTCTACATGTTGATTGTGGTAATAGTTACATCACTACGCATTTGTCCTCAGAACTGCTGACGAAAGAAAAGGTAAATTTTACTCTAATTAAAAAACACTGAAAATAGAAGGGAGAGATAAAAAGCTTCCAGGACAAACAAAAACTAAAGGAATTTGCAGACACGAAACCAGCCCTACAAGAAATATTGAAAGGGGTCCTCTAAGCAAAGAGAGACCCTAAAAGCAACATAGACCAGAAAGGAACACAGACAATACACAGTAACAGTCACCTTACAGGCAATACAATGGCACTAAATTCATATCTTTCAATAGTTACCCTGAATGTAAATGGGCTAAATGCCCCAATCAAAAGACACAGGCTATCAGATTGGATAAAAAAACAAGACCCATCGATATGCTGTCTGCAAGAGACTCATTTTAGACCCAAAGACACCCCTAGATTGAAAGTGAGGGCGTGGAAAACCATTTACCATGCTACTGGACACCAAAAGAAAGCTGGGGTGGCAATCCTTATATCAGACAAATTAGATTTTAAACCAAAGACTATAATAAGAGATGAGGAAGGACACTACATCCTACTTAAAGGGTCTATCCAACAAGAAGATCTAACAATTGTATCTATGCCCCTAACGTGGGAGCAAACAATTATATAAGCCAATTAATAACAAAAGCAAAGAAACACATCGACAATAATACAATAATAGTGGGGGACTTTAACACCCCTATGGTGAGCGCTGTGAAGTGTGTGAAACTGTTGAATCACAGACCTGTACCTCTGAAACAAATAATACATGATATGTTAAAAAAAAGAAGAAGAAGATAGTAGAAAGGGAAAAATGAAGGTGGGGGGGGGGAGATTGGAGTTGGAGACGAACCATGAGAGACTATGGACTCTAAGAAACAAACTGAGGGTTCTAGAGGGGAGAGGAGTGGGGGGATGGGTTAGCCTGGTGATGGGCATTAGAGAGGGCACGTACTGCATGGAGCACTGGGTGTTATACACAAACAATGAATCATGGAACACTATGTCAAAAACTAATGATGTAATGTATGGTGATTAACATAACATAAAAAAAAAACAAGCTGTAAGTAGAGAATTTTTTTTTTTTTTTTTAAAGATTTTATTTATTTATTTGAGAGAGAGAGAGAAACAGCACGAGATGGGAGAGGGTCAGAGGGAGAAGCAGGCTCCCCGCCGATCCGGGAGCCCGATGTGGGACTCGATCCCGGGACTCCAGGATCATGACCTGAGCCGAAGGCAGTCGCTTAACCAACTGAGCCACCCAGGCGCCCTGTAAGTAGAGAATTTAACTGAAAAAGAAGGACAAATGATCATCATAAAAAACCAAGCCACTCCCTTCTCCTAAAGGCAATGATATAATAGTATTATACTTACTGGAATTATACTACAAAGTCTTATATGCCTTTAAGGGTAAAGGACAGAAGAATGAGATGGCAACTTCAAATGTAGGCTATCTCCTAATATGCTGGCAGGCCAAAAATGTCTACAGTTATACCACATTATCATGGCACAGATTGATCCCAGGATTATTTTTCCTTGAGAGAGAAGGAAAAACCCTTCTTAGCGAGTCCTCTGACATATCCATTTCCACACTTGCCTTTTTTTACTTTTAAAAGGGAGGTAAGGGTAAGAAAAGATACATAAAAACACTGAAAAAAAATAAAAATAAAATAAAAACACTGAAAACTGAGATTAAATATACATGTACTACATACTTCCCAAATGCCATGTAACTGCTAATGAAGCAGTTTCCATGGAAAGACAAAGCATTAATAGAAGAGCATATCCTGAAATCAAAAGGACATAATTCTTGGGCCCAGAAAGTTTACAATATGGAACCCTATCTATAAGCTTGCAATGTTTTGTTTCCAGAGAGCTCTCAGAATGTATATCCCAATTTTTGCAGTAGAAACTATTGGTGTCTTTCGTAATAGGCACAAGGGGGCACTGGAGCACAGAGTATTAAGTATGTCTTCCGCTACACCTCAGGACTTACCCTAGGAGGGGGGGCGGAGCGGGTTGTAGGAGAGGAGCAGCTAGTATGCATACTGTATCTCCATTTCATAAAATTTCTATTTTTAGTAGAAGATTTTACAAGACTAGATTCAAATGTATGCATTTTTTCAGCAAATTCAGGGAATGAATTTTTCCTTCTATCAAGCCTTATTAATAAGAATTGCTTTGATTTCTTAATTCTTATTAGGTCAACTGTAATTCCTGAACTTAATAAATTACCACAACAAAGTCCTTCAAATGAAAATCACTATTATTTACTGATCTCATCTTTTAATCTATGGCTCTACCACAATAGAGTGAAAGCTACAATATAAGTTCATAAATAATTCTTCAACTACTTAGTATGCTAGATTAATGGCTCTCATTTTGTATACAGGCATATTTCATTTTATACACTTCACAGATATTGCCTTTTTTTTTTTTTTTTTTTTAAACTAAGTGAAGGTTTGTGGAACCCGGACTGGAACAAGTCTATTGATGTTATTTTTCCAACAGCATTTGCTCACTTTAGGTCTCTGTCACATTTTGGTAATTCTCGGAATATTTCTAACTTTTTCATTTTATTACATTTGTTATGGTGATCTGCGATAAGTGACCTTTGATGTTACTAGCATTAACAGTTTTGGGGTACCACAAACCACACCATGTAAGATAGAGAACATAATCAATAAATGTTGTGTAGGTTCTGTCTGCTCTACCAACCAGCCATTTTCCTATCTCTCTCCCTTCTCCTCAGGTCTCCCTATTCCCTGAGACACAATAATATTGAAATTAGGCCAATGAATAAGCCTACAATGGCCTCTAAGTGTTCAAGTAAAAAAATGTCACTCACCTCTCTCACTTTAAATCAAAAGCCTGAAGTGATAAAGCTTAGCTAAAAAGGCATGCCAAAAGCCAACACAGGCCAAAAGCTAGACCTCTTGTGCCAGCTAGCCAAGTTGTGAGTGCAAAGGAAAAAAATCTCTGAAGGAAATTAAAAGTGCTACTCCAGTGAACACATGAATTACATCAAAGCAAAAAATCCTTAATTGCTGATATGAAGAAAGCTGTAGTGGTCTGAATAGAAGATCAAACCAGCTACAACATTCCCTGACAGCTACAACATTTCCTGAAGCCAAAACCTAATCCAGAGCAGGGCCCTAACTCTCTTCAATTCTAATTAAGGCTGAGAGAGGTGAGGAAGCTGCAGAAGAAGTCTGAAGCTAGCAGAGGTTGGTCCATGAGGTTTAAGGGAAAAAAGCCATCTCCATAACATAGAAGTACAAAGTGAAGGAAGCAGCAAGAACTTATCTAGAAGAATATGACAAGTTTTCTGGAAGATCTAGCTAAGATAATTAATGAAGATAACTACACTAAACAACAGATTTTCATGTAAGCAAAACAGCAAAGTTGCCATCTAAGACTTCTACAGCTAGAGAGAAGTCAATGCCTGGGTTCAAACCTTTCAAGACAGGCTGATTCTCTTGTTTGGGGTTAATGCAGGTAGTGACTAAATTGAAGCCAATGCTCACTTATCATTCTGAAAATCCTAGGGTCCTTAAGAATTATGATAAATCTCTGCCTTTGCTCTATAAATGGAACAACAAAGCCTGGATGACAGCACATCTGTTTATAACACCATTTACTTTACTTTAAGCCCCCAGTTGAGACCTACTGCTCAGAAAAAAATTTCCTTTTAAAATATTACCGCTCATTGACAATGCACCCGGTCATTCAAGAGCTCTAAAGGAGATGGACAAGATTAATGTTGTTTTCATATCTGTTAACATAACATCCATTCTGTGGCCCATGGATCAAGGAGTCATTTTGACTTTCAAGTCTTATTATTTAAGAAATACATTTCATATGGCTATAGCTGCCACAGATGGTGATTCCTCTGATGAATCTGGACAAAGTAAATAGGAAACCTTCCAAAAAGAATTCACCATTCTAGATGCCATCAAGAACATTTGTAATTTATGGGAAGAGGTCAAAACATCAACATTAACAGGAGTTCAGAAGAAGTTGATTCCCCCCCTCACGGATGACTTTGAGGGGTTCAAGACTTCAACAGAAGTAACTGCAGATGTGGTGGAAACAGGAAAAGAACTAGAAGTGGAGCCTGAAAATGGGACTGAATTGCTGCAATCTCATGATAAAACTGAATCAATGAGGAGTTGCTTCTTATGGATGAGCAAAGAAAGGTTTCTTGAGGGGGAATCTACTCCTGGTGAAGATGCTGTGAAGACTGTTGAAATGACAACAAAGGATTTAGAATATTACATAAACTCAGTTGATAAAGTAACAGCAGGGTTTGAGAGGACTGATTCCAATTCTGAAAGAAGTTCTACTATAAAATGTTATCAAACAACATCACATGCTAGAGAAATCCTTCCTGAAAGGAAGAGTCAATAGACGTAGCAAATTCATTATCTTACTTTAAGAAACTGCCATAGTCACCCATCCTTCAGAAACCACCACCCTATTTATCAGTCAGCAGCGATCAACAATGAGGCAAGACCCTCTACTAGCAAAAAGAGTATAACTAACTGAAAGCTCAGATGATGGTTAGCATTTTTTAGCGACAAAGGATTTTAAAATTAAGGCATGAACACTGTTTATTTTAGACATAATGCTATTACACACTTAATAGACTACAGTACAGTGTAAATGTAACTTTTATATGCACTGGAAAGCCAAAAAATTCATTTGGCTCACTTTATTGCAATATTTACTATACTGTAGTGATCTGGAATTGATTCCACAGTTATCTCTGAGGTATGCCTGTATATGAAAAGCTATTTTGAAAAATCTAATTTTTTTGTAGAGACAGTAATGTAATGGGATTCCTATGTGCCCATTACCCAGATTTAACAATTTTTATCTCATAGTCAATCTTGTTTCAATTAAAAAAAATATTAATTTCTGCAAAAATATTATCAGTCAGTATTCAAGTTTCCCAGCATAGACCTTTTTTTCCTTTTCAGTTTGTTCAAATTAAGATCATAATAAGTTCCACTTACTGCAACTCATTGACATGAAGGTTTTACCTCTTTTCCTCCTGCAATGTCTTTGTTAAAAAAGTGAAGTCACTTGTCCCATGCAGTCTTCAATTACCTGTATTTTGCTGACTATACCCCTGAGGCATTTTTAAACATGCTCCTCTTGTCCTTGTAATTTTCTATAATTGTGGAATTTAGAGTCTTAATCAAAATCAGAATGCATAGAGAAGACAACCTCATATGTGGTACCATGTTTCATCAAGGGGCATATGCGTATTGCCTTGTATCTGTGACAGACAATAGCAGCCAATGATGAACAATGCCTAAATGCAGTATTTCACTGAGAGCTGCAAAGAAATGACATTCTAATTTTATCATGCCTTCATTATTTACTATCTGTAATATATCTAGTAAGTGAAAATTCTCATGAAATCTTTGGTTTCCAAGAAGTGCTTTGTTTAGAAAAGGAAGAATAAACACTTGGTTTTTATGAGTTTTTGAAATGAGTTAGTATTTTAACCTCCCAGAATGGTAAACAATGAGAATGTGTTTTTTAGGGGAGGGATCATTATAAACTGTTATATTTAAGTAAATGTAGCATGTTCCAAATTACTGCAGTTGTTTATTTCTATTATTGTCAAATTTCCCCATCTTTGGCCAGTGAGAACCTCTTCAATTAGTTTCTGGGTCTTTTAGACAGACCTTAGTAGTCTTTAATAGCTTTCCTGCTTCTGGTATAACAAAATATCCCAGGATCATCTTGTCCATCTCTTGCCCCAGACCTGAAATCAACCATATACCCAACCCAAGGAACTTTGGTACTTTTCAATGGGAAACAGCATTCAGAAACAACAGTCTGGGTTCTAAGGAGTGCTCATTTCTCCTGAATTGGCATTTTATCTACACCTTTTACTGTGGTAAGTTAGTATAACTTTATACTAATAAATAAAATTCTACAGATTGTTTAAAAATTGTGATCTTGTATTTCTATCTCTTTCTTTTCCCATACTATATGTGATTCTTGTTATACAATGTCACCAACATAATTAAAATCATTTCCCTTGTTGCACAATATATATACAACAATTTGGGAATAATAACAACAACACTATGATTAATGAAAACCATTTAAGGTTTTTATATTATTCTTCTGTCCTCGGGGTATAATCCACCCGGCATGTATAATCAAATTACGGTGTTTTAAAGTCACTTAAAATAGTTCCTTCCTACAATTATACCACTTAGGCTTCTTTGTTTCATTTTGCTTTCACTTTTAGGTTTGTTTTTTAAATAACTGAAACTTGTTTTAGAGTTATGTAAAACATTTACATGGTTTCAACATCACACCTAGAAAATAAGATGTATTTGCAGAACTCTAGCTATTCCTTCTATTTCGGTTCCCTATAGTGGAATAGTTTTTTTTTATTAATTCCTAAATTAAAAAAAAATAAAATTAGAAATGTGCATATATACAAATATATTTAGTTAAACAGTAACATACTTTATGAACTTTTCTGTACCTTATTAGTTTTACTGCATAATAATATTAATTGGCTATCAAGGCATAGAAGATGCTCTTCATTTGCTTTAACACCCATATAATACTCCACTGGATAATAATAAATATTCTATGCAATCAGAATCCTACTGATAAATACTTGTGTCCTTTCAGTCTTTTGCTACTACAAACAGTGCTACAATGAATGTAGCCTTGTTCATATGTCATTTTGTATTTATGCCACTCTATATTTGGGATATATCCCCAGGAGTGAGATTTACTAGATCAAAGAGTAAATGAATATTTAATTTAGCTAGATAATGTCAAATTTCCCAATATACGAGGTTGTACTACTTTGTATTTTAATAGACAAGCTGTGAGAAAGTGCCTATCTTCCACAGTCTCACCAAATGGGTATGCTGCCGATTTGAAAGGAGAGGTGAAATGAGGAAGAATTTGACAGGTGAAAACTATTACCTCAGTATAGTTTTGTTCACTTTTTCCCTTTTATACACTATTTCACTGATGTATTCTTTGTTGTGGGCAGAGGGGCAGAGGGAGAGGGAAAGAGAGAATCTTAAGCAGGTTCCACCCCCAGCATGGAGCCCAACACAGGGCTTGATGTTATGACCCTGAGGTCATGACCTGAGCCGCAATCAAGACTTGGATGCTTAACCGAATGAACCACCCAGGAGACCCACATTGATCTACTCTTATCTTTACTTCCTGCCATATTCATAGCTGGGTTTTATTTGCTCTTATTTTTCTCTCTTAAGGTAAATCCCTGGGTCACTGATTTTATTTTCCATCCTTTCTAATACAAGCATTTAAAGATATAAATTTCTCTCTAAACCCTGAAGATGCATCTACACGTCATTTCATTTTCGAAATGACATCTAATTTCCCTTGTGATTTCTTCTTTGACCCACAAACTGTGGGTGTTGTCTAATATCCAAACATTTGAATGTTTTTCCTAGACATCATACTGTTATTATTCTAATTTAACTCCACTATGGTCCAAGAACATAGTCTTGTGTTATTTCCATCCTTTTAAATTTATTTAGAATTATTTCATGACCCAGCATATGGTCTCTTGATAAATATACCATGTGTACTTGAAAAGAAAGTGTATTACTGCAGCATGAAGTGTAGTGTTCCATAAATATCAATTAAATCAAGATGAACGAGAATGTTTGTCAAATCTTCAATGTGTTTGCTAGCTTTTTATGTAGTTATTCTACCAACTGCTATAGGAAGGGTATTAAAATTTTCAACTATGACTGCAAAATTACCTATATGTAATTTCTGTAATTCTGTAAAATTTTACTTCAGGTATTTTGAAGCTATGCTATCAGGTGTACACATATTTGTCACTGTTATGTCAGAATTGTGACCAAGAGGTAGTACATATATATGAAAAGATATAGGAACTTTATTAAGCCCTGTTCTAAGTCCATTTCTTAGGAAATTCTATCCAAAAGTATGAGTCATTGCTATTTACTAGCTGCAATGGATAAGGATCAATATGATACAGTTCTTATTTCCAAAGAGGCTTACAGGCATATTTCAAAAGGATTGCAGTAAATATCTAGATAGCAATCCTTATAAAAATACCACAGTATAGCTCCTTAAATTTAAGAAGTTTATATAGTACATGTACATACACTCCTTTCAATTCATTTTTAACATCTAAATCCTCTCAATTCACCCTATGAAGTAGATACTAAGTACATCTTATAGCTGAGAAATGTAAAATCCATAAAGATTAAATGATTTATCCAACATTACACAGTTAACATTTGGTAGAGCCAAAACTCAAACCTAAATCTACTCTTATAATACCACACATAGCTCCAAAAAAGAAAAGCGTACTCAACAATGTAAATTGGAGACCAAAAAGCAAAAGTTACAATTTTAATTATATAAATATGAATAATTCTAATAAGAAATGGGAGGAGATATTACCTATGAAAGTATGAACTCTAATAGTAAAAGTAATATCAATATCTTATTTCTCAGGGCCTGATATACTTTGGGAACTTAATAAATGTCAGTGGACTGAATAAATGAAGTTGATGAGTGAGTGAAACAATATGGCTAATATAGAGTTTTCTGATGTCAGATTTTAAAAGGACATGTATAAATAATGGAAGGAGGGAAATGTAACTAAAGATATTTATGAATTAATATCATAAACCTTATTTATTTATAATATTTTCAGAATAGACTAAATTTTATAAGTGATACAAAGGAAAACCAAACAGGCCTACTGGTTGTATAAATGTAAGAGGATGAACCAAGAAGAAACAGGAATACTGCATGGGAAAGATGATGTAATGTTAACAGATGCAGAGAGAATAAAGAACTACTCACACCTCCTTTTTTGCATCCATCTTCTCCACCAAGGAGAATTGAGTAGAAAACTGGAAAAGGTAGAAGAAACATAGTTAAAAAGTAAATGAAGTTGAAATGAGAAAAGACGACAGTAAGAGAATACCTAGCTAACTTTGTAAACTAGTTTTTGTCTACAGAGCCTAAATAATCACAGGTCTGAATTAGACATGCAACTCTAATGTGTATAATCTGTAAAACATCGTAAGAAAATAATTTCTAAAATGCACTGATTTGGGAAATGGAGAAACTTTTTTTCTTAGAAAATTATGTATCAAAGACCCTTTGAGTTGAAAAGGCTCTTGACGATCCATTAACGTTGATCTATATCCAAAGGTCAAAAATGATTACTTGTAAGTTGGCTTATAAGCACTAAAAAAAGAAAAAAGGTTATACCAAGAGCAAGTTTTATTTCACTACAGTGATCTTAAGTTTCTTCTTTATTGATAAATTTCTTCTTTTTAGGGAGGCTAGTGTAACTAACTAATACACTAGATTTTTAAAATTCTAATATTGTAGGGAAAGATCCTGAACATACTTTGAGGAATAAAATAAAAACCATATAAGCTCATTAATAATATAGGATAACTTGGTACTCATAGCTGGATTAAAAAAAAACCATACACACAATTTACAGTATTAACCAAGAACTAAAGTAAAAGTGATTGAATGTCTTCAAAAGTAATCCACAGGGCTTGAACCTCATACTTCAATCAAGATACTGAGTTGACTCAACAGGATGCAAAGTTAAGAATAATAATTAACATGTTGGATGATAAAATGAAGACTCCAATAAATTTCAACAGACTAAAAAATGAGCAGAATCAACTAATATTAAATAACAGCAATAGCAGTGGTAGCTGACTTCATGAAATAAAAGAAGGTTAAGCTAAAGCCAGAATTTGGGAAAGCTGATAAACACTCCAATTTACAACACAGAAGCCCACAGTGGTCTTTTTTTTTTTTTTTTTTTAAGATTTTATTTATTTATTTGACAGAGAGAGAGACAGCAAGAGAGGGAACACAAGCAGGGGGAGTGGGAGAGGGAGAAGCACACTTCCCACCGAGCAGGGAGCCCGATGCGGGGCTCAGTCCCAGGACCCTGGGATTATGACCTGAGCTGAAGGCAGATGCTTAACGACTCAGCCACCCAGGCGCCCCCCCCCACAATGGTTCTTTATTTATTCATTTTTTTATTATGTTTTTTGTTTTTTATTTTTATTTTTTTTGAGGGAGAATCTTAAGGAGGCTCCACGCCCACCCTGAGATCATGACCTGAGCCAAAATCAAGAGTCAGACGACTATCGCACTCAGCCATCTAGGCGCCCCAGAAGCCCACAATGGTCCAATATTAGTTCAGGGGAAAGCACTAATAAGAAAAATAATATTAGTATGTTTAAGCAGCAGCTAGACACACAGATCTCTACTTGGCTCTAGCCTAGCAACTGCCTCCTCTTTCACTTTGGAGAAACGTGTTTCCCCTGGAAATGGTTATTGGAGGGTCTATGAATAAGAGAGCGTATTAAAGCAAGTTGAAGACAGAGACTGCTACTGAAACAGGAAAATCAAGTGAAAGTTACAAAGAACCAAACCCCTCCTGCAATGCCTAGTTTTGTTTGTTTGTTTACCTCAATGGGTATAAACTTTGAGAGGGAAAAGATTGGCAGATATCTCTGGGAAACCTGACCAGTTTAACATAAAAGACACCTAAATGCAGACATTAGTTATTCCCTAAAAAAGGAGTCTGATCTCCAAACAGTAAAAATACAGTCAACAAACCCTGCCCATGTTGCTCAGAGCTCCCCAGGTGTTTTTTAAGTGTTAAAGCTATTAAATCTGAGTAGTCAGAATCACCATACATTTCATGTGAGAAAAACGCCAAATTTTTCTAGACTACATTACACAGAGAAAAAAGTGACTGGAAGACAAGAAGACTCTGAATGGAGAAGAAAACAACAACAACCCCCGCCAAACCCTAATATTATTATTCTCAATAAGATAAATTTAACAATCAAAATACAGAAATAGGAAGCTATCAAAAAATAACTTTGCTGGAAAACAAAAACACTTTAGGAAATTAAACTATGATGGCAGAAATGAAAAAACTCAATAGAAGATTTAGAATATAAAGTTGTAAAAGTTTCCAACTACAACAAAAAGAATATGGGAGAAAAAATATATTGTAGAAAGAGGACCAATGTGGTCCCATATCGTAAAACAAAGTTCTGATAAAGAGAGAAAAAAACACACAAAAGAGGGAACTAAAGAAGTAATTCAAGAAAATTTCCGAGAACTGAAACTCGAAGTTCCCAGACTGAAAAGCAACTCCTAAAAAGCTAATAAGCGTTCACATGAAGAGATCCAGGAATGTCATTGTGAAATTTCAGAGAACAAAAAGAGAAGATCCCACCTTCTTCTTTCATATAGAAGATTAAAAAGCAAAACTGCATGACTTCTTAAAAGCAACACCAGAATCTGGAAGACATTAGATCAATGCTTTCAAAATTCTGAGGAAAAATCATTTCCAATCTCTAATCCAGAATTCTATATCCAATCAGATATGTCTCAAGTTTGAGCTTAAATACAGATCCTTTCAAGGCACCTGGCTGGCTCAGTTGGTAGAGCATGTGACTCTTCATCTCGGGGTTATAAGTTCCAGCACTACATTGTGTGTAGAGATTACTTAAAAAATAAAATCTTAAGGGGTGCCTGGGTGGCTCAGTCAGTTAAGCGTCTGCCTTCAGCTCAGGTCATGATCCCAGAATCCTGGGATCCAGTCCCACGTCGGGCTCCCTGCTCAGCGGGGAGTCTGCTTCTCCCTTGCCCTTCACCCCACTCTCATGCTCTCTCTCTAATAAATAAAATCTTAAAAAAAATTTGTTTTTAAATAAATAAAATAAAATCTTATTGGTCTGCGGCATATATCCTGGCCCAAATCCAAGGAATTGTTCTAAAGTCCAAAGATATGGAGGAAGTACCAGGATGGAAACCTGACCCAGGATGCATCTAATGTTGAGTAGCTGGATTCTTTGCTGTAGCACAGGATTAAAATAAATGGTCAGTGGAAATGGGAAAAAAAATAATAAATAAAATCTTTAAAAAATTACAAATCAATGAAATAAACAGGCCATCAAAAAACAGTATCTTTTTGGGGGGCAATAATTTTTTTTTAAGTAAGTTAAGTCCCCAACATGGGACTTAAACTCACAACCCCTATATCAAGAGCTACATGATTTAATACTTTTTAAAGAGATTACTAAATGATATATTCCACTAAGACATGGAACCCAGGAAAAGAATCCAATCAAAAAAAAAAAGAGGCAAGGGAATCACCAGTATGATGGCAAAACAAGATCACAAGAGGTCTGGAGAGTACAGTTATAAAGTCTCCAGGAAAGATTACATAAAGAAGATAAAATGGACAGGATACCTAATATACATACTTGAATGTACTGAAAAGATTTTATATAATTTGGCGATTAAATTAGTGACAAGTATACAGAAAACTAAATAAAGGGAGGAAATGCAAGACCATTATTATATAATATATAAAATATTTTCCAAAAAATTAAGTCAATATACACTAAAGTAGGTAGCCAAAAACAGTGTTTATATACTTATAATAATACAAACATCAGGTATCCATCTAATCAATATTGTAACTGTATTGTAAGTATGGTAGGATACAAGTTTATCTAGTTTTTACGTTTTTATCTACTCTTGATATTTTGGAAACATAACTGTTAAATGTTTGTTTTTAATGTTCCCTCCTCTCATGCATATTAATTTCAGAAATCTCTAAAGTTTAGTAACTATTGTTAGCATTTCAAAAGCATGGCCATTGAGGACTCACTTATAACTGAAACCTTCTTACATATAAAAACACTACAGACAGAATGCTCTAAGAATGATGGAACTGTCTGGGATGCTTAGGAACACAGTACTGGGCACACAGTTCATCATCAAAAAATACTGTCTGAGTAGCGAAAAAAAAAAAAAAAAGATCACATAAGGAATAGTCTTAACCTCAGGAAACAGTAAAAAGTCTCAAAGCCCCCTTTCTGAATGCCTGGAAGTACTATCAAATATCTATCAGAGAAATCAATGAGCAGTAGGCCTATTCCAGATTTAATATGTTTAAATATTAATGAATGACTCCAAAAGCCTAGCACATAAAACAACAGGTTACTTCACCCAGGCACAAATTTAATCACACATACTTCATGGCTTCTGTGCATAGGAAATTACTTGTTAAAAGAACTTAATAGGGCGCCTGGGTGGCTCAGTCGTTAAGCGTCTGCGTCGCCTCAGGTCATGATCCCAGGGTCCTGGGATCGAGCTCTGCGTCGGGCTCCCTGCTCCACGGGAAGCCTGCTTCTCCCTCTCCCATTCCCCCTTCTTGTGTTCCCTCTCTCTCTGTCAAATAAATAAATAAAATCTTTAAAAAAAAAAAAACAAGAACTTAAGAAATGAACTTGGTAAATGAACAAAAAAGCATCCAAAGTTCAACACAATTATGAATCTCTCTTAAATCAACACATCTTTTATTAATCTCAACTTAGTCTAATATAGGCTAACATTTATAAAATAAAAAAATGTACCAAGAAAAAAAGAGAAAGTTCAGTGTGTTCCTGAAGGAAAGGAAGGGTAGGTGAACAGGTATGAAACTGATGATATTTGTGAATTTGGCAACCATTGCAAATACCAAGGGCCATATGAAAAATTGGAGACATATTCCATAAGGATCCAAAGACATGTATGTAGTTAATAACAGAGCCAGGACTACAGATTAGTAGTCCAAACTTCTAATAATCTTTCCAACATATCATACTGCCCTTCCTTCAGTTAGCACCTTCTTTCTAAAGAAGAACAATATACTGGGAGAAACTGGGAAGATGGAGGAGTAGGAGGACCCTAAGCTCACCTCCTCCCACGGATACAACTAGGTAACACAAACATCAGTGTAAATAAGCCAGTGACCTGAAGACTGGCAGAATAAACTCCACAACTAAAGGTAAAAAAGAGGCCACATCAAGACGGGTGGGGAGCTAAACAGCCTGCAGGACCGTCTGGGACCCACTGGCGTGGAGAAGGGAGAGAAACAGACTATGACACTGGGAAGCCTGCATGGGTAAGACAAATCCCCATAACATTTGGCTTTGAAATCTAGAGGGGCCGAATTTCCTTAGTTCTTATAATCAGTGGGACTTAAAGCCTAGAATTTAAAAACCGAGCAGCTCAGTTCTTGGAAAGCATGGAGGGTAACAGGAAGTGGAGCACCTGCCATTAAAAAGCACAATAACCACAGAGATATAGTGTGGCAGCAGTCTGAAAAATGCCTAGGGCATATGGGAGGTAGAGTGATTTACTAATCTGAGAGCCTGTCCCAAAGGAGAAGAGATCACTGGGAGACTCCTCCAGGAACAAAGGAGCTGGCAGGCACTATTTCCCTCTTCCGCCCACCAGCATAAACACACAGCCACCTGCAGGAACCAGCACAATACCAACATTCAACTACTTAACTTGCTTACACCAAGCCCCGCCCCCCCAGACTTTGGTGGATCCGCCCTTTACAGTCACACTTGCCTCAGTCCTGGAGCTGCAGGTCCCTCACCTGGAAGACCAAAGCAAACCTGCCAACATTGCATCTCCTGACGCCTGTGCTTCGTGGGATCTCAGCCAGGTGGTGGAGGACCCCTCCTAAGGAAGACCTGTGCATACCTTGTTAATGGTATTTATGCCCCGCCCACCCACGTTTTGTGGATCCTCCCAGGCCAGCCTTCCTCCAAACAGAAAATCAACAAGTAAACACTGGCTTTGAATGACACACTGGACCAGATGAATTTAACAGATATATTCAGAACATTCCATCCTAAACAGCAGAATACACATTCTTTTCAAGTGCACCTAGAACATTCTTCAGAAGAGATCATGTATTAGGCCACAAAACAAGATTCAACAAATTCAAAAAGATCAAAGTCATACCATGCATCTTTTCTGACCACAACGCTATGAAACTAGAAGTCAATCACCAAAACACAAAACAAAACAAAAAACAACCCTGGAAAGAGCACAAACAGCTGGAGGTTAAATAACATGCTACTAAAGAATGAATGGGTCAACCAAGAAATAAAAAAAGAAATGAAAGATTACACGGGAAGAAATGAAATGAAGACACAGCAGTCCAAAATCTTTGGGATGCAGCAAAAGCGGTTCTAAGAGGGAAGTTTATAGCAATACAGGCCTACCTCAAGAAGCAAGAAAAATCTCAAATAAACAACCTAACCTTACAGGTAAGGGAGCTAAGAAAAATAACAAACAAAACCCAAGTCCACAGAAGAAAGGAGATAATAAAGATCAGAGCACAAATAAATAATATAGAAACTTAAAAAACCACAATAGAACAAGAAAACCAGGAGCTGATTCTTTAAAAGATCGACAAAATTGATAAACCTCCAGCCAGAATCATGAGAGAAAAAGAGAGAGAGGACTCAATAAAACAAAATCAGAAATGAAAGAGGAGAAATAACAACTGAAACCACAAAAAAAAAGGATTATAGGAGAATATTATGAAAATTTATACGCCACCAAACTGGACAACCTATTAGAAATGGATAAATTCCTAGAAACTTATAACCTACCAAAACTGATCAGGAAGAAATAGAAAATCTGAACAGACCTATTACCAGCAATAAAATTGAATCAGTAATCAAAAACTCCCAACAAACAAAAGTCCAGGACCAGAGGGCTTCACAAGTGAATTCTACCAAACACCTTTTTTTTTTTTTTTAAGATTTTATTTATCTGAAAGAGAGTGAAAGAGAGAGAGATCATGAGCAGGGGGTAAGAGTAGAGGGAGAAGCAGACGCCCCGCTGAGCAGGAAGCCGGGGTCACGACCTGGGCTGAAGGAAGACACTCAACCGACTGAGCCACCCAGGCGCCTTAAATGATACCAAGCATTTAAAGAAGAGTTAATACCTATTCTTCTCAAACTATTACAAAAAACAGAAGAGGAAGGAAAACTTCCAATTTCATTCTACAAAGTCAGCCATTACCCTGATACCAAAACCAGATAAAGATACCACAAAAAAAGAGAACTACAGGCCAATATATCTGATGAACATAGATGCAAAAATCCTCAGCAAAATATTAGCAAACCAAATCTAACAATACATTAAGAAAATCATTCTGAGGGGTACCTGGCTGGTTCACTCAAGCAGTGCATGTGACTCTTGATCTCAGGGTTGTGGGTTTGAGCCCCATGTTGGGTATACAGTTTACTTAAAAATAAAAAATCTAAAAAAAAGGGGGGGGGGAAGGGAAATCATTCACCATAATCAGGGGATTTATTCCTGGGATGCAAGAGTGGTTCAAGATGAGCAAGTCAATCAATGTGCTACAATACACCAACAAGAGAAAGGATAAGAACCATATGATTGATAATTTCAATAGATGCAGAAAAAGCATTTAGCAAAGTAAATATCCACTCATGATAAGAACCCTCAACAAAGTAGGTTTCGAGGGAATATACCCCAACATAATAAATATGAAAACACACAGCTGGGGCGCCTGGGTGGCTCAGTCGTTAAGCGTCTGCCTTTGGCTCAGGTCATGAGCCCAGGGTCCTGGGATGGAGCCCCACATCGGGCTCCCTCCTCCGTGGGGAGCCTGCTTCTCCCTCTCCCACTCCCTGTGCTTGTGTTTCCTCTCTCGCTGTGTCTCTCTCTCTCAAATAAATACATAAAATCTTTAAAAATAAATAAATAAATAAAAATAAATCTTTAAAAAAAAAAAAGAAAACACACAGCTAACATCACACCCAATGGGGGAAAATGAGACCTTTTTCCTAAGGTCAGGAACAAGAAAGGATGTCCACTCTCCCCACTTTTATTCAACACAGTTCTGGAAATCCTAGCCACAGCAATAAGGAATAAACAGCATCCAAATTAGTAAGGAAGAAGTCAAACTTTCACAATTCGCAGGTGATATGATACTATATATATATAGCAAACCCTAAAAAGATTCCACCAATTCCTCCCGCCAAGCAGGGAGCCCGACGCGGGGCTCGATCCCAGGACCCTGGGATCATGACTTGAGCCGAAGGCAGACACTTAACAACTGACCACCCAGGTGCCCCTCATGCTTCCCTTTAAATGTAAGAAAAAATTCTCCTCCTCTAGAGCCTAGGGAGAGGGTGTGGCCCTGCCAACAACTTGATTTCATACTCTGACCTCCAGAGTTGAGAAAATAAATTTCTACTGTTTTAAGCCACCAAGTTTGCAGTGATGTATTACTGCAGCCCTGGAAAACTAAGATCAGGAATTTCACAGATATTATAGGGTTTAAAAGCCACTGCATTAAACAAAGAAAAAAAGACACTGCCTGATTCCACTTATTTGAAGATGTATTTATTTTGAGAGAGAGCGGAGCACACACACAAGCGGGGGGTGGGGGGCAGAGGGAGAGAGAGAATCTCAAGCATATTCCACACTGAGTGTGGAGCCCAATGTGGGTCTCAATCCCAGATCATGACCTGACCTGAAATCAAGTGTTGGACGCTTAACAGCCTGAGCCACCCAGGTGCCCCTGAAGTTCAACAATAGGCAAATCTCATCCATAGTGATAGAATTAGTAGAATAGAAGAGGAGCAGTATAGACTGGAATGGGTAACTGGGTAAGGATGGTGTGTAAGAAACATTCTTTTTTTTTTTTTTTTAAGATTTTATTTATTTTTCAACAGAGAGAGAGAGACAGCGAGAGAGGGAACACAAGCAGGGGGAGTGGGAGAGGGAGAAGCAGGCTTCCCGCGGAGCAGGGGGCCTGATGTGGGGCTCAATCCCAGGACCCTGGGATCATGACCTGAGCCGAAGGCAGACGCTTAACAACTGAGCCACCCAGGCGCCCTGTTAGAAACATTCTATATATTTTTTTTTTAAGATTTTATTTATTTTTTAGAGAGCGAGTGAGAGAGAAACAACATGAGAGGGGAGAGGGTCAGAGGGAGAAGCAGGCTCCCCGCTGAGCCGAGAGCCCGACGTGGGACTCGATCCCAGGACTCTGGGATCATGACCTGAGCCGAAGGCAGACGCCCAACCATCTGAGCCACCCAGGCGCCCCAGAAACATTCTATATTTTGATCTGGGTGGTAGTTACATGAGTAGATAAAAACATATTTTTTTAAACTAAAGAATAGTGTATATTCTGGATGATATAATTTTAAAAAAGAAGAAAACACAAAGATACACTATCAAAATAATAATCACAGAAACTTGCTAAATAAGTTATGATTGAAGACTTACTAGTAGTTCAGAGCTATCTTAAGACTTAACCCATTGTAACCAGGCACACTGAAAGATACATAATTTCCAAATACTTAGTCTCATCTTTCAATATATGTGTTTGTGTATTTACATGAAAGAGATAATAGGAAAATAGGTCAAAGACAAGCACTCTTCAATATTTTTATTTGACAGCACTGTTGGGACTTAAACAGTTTTGGTGCTGAATACCAAAATAGGTTATTTGATTTATGTTTTGCCATCTTAAATATGTTAAGGATGAAATAAATTTACCTCTGTTAAATAACATTTTTTAAATGAACATGTTCTAGCTTAATATGTATAGATTTTTAACATGAGTTTCCTCACCAGAGTCTTACAAAATAGAGACACAATCTCATATTGTAGGAACATTTTATGTAAACAGTTGCAACTACTGGGAAGGAGTAAATCTTAGATTTATTTAGTAAAATAGCTAAACTCCCTGCTGGTGGGAGAAAAGTCCTTCACAGCTGAACCTATTTTTTCCTGCTTTGCTAGAGACAAAAAAATGGTATCAGGAGATAATGGTAGAGGATCTATGCAAGCCTGTGCCTGGATAAGAGAGAGAGAGAGAGAGAAGAATGCTAAGAAATCTAAGTAAAGCAGTTCTTTTAACTTCAGCAAGCACTTAAACTCTTCTCCCTCAAGTCAGATTAAAAGCTGAATGGAGGGCAGTCAAATTTTTGTGATGAAAATTAGGATTTCAAAATTACAAACACAATGAAAATTCCACATCCATGAAGAAAAATAAAAAGTTGAGTTAATTTGATTAGACGCATTTTTTTCCTGCTATTGTCAACTCTACAACCTAATTCCCTCTTAAAATACAACTCCATTCCACTGCTTTTGAAAATGAGTAAATGTAGCAGTGTGGGTATAAGTAAGAATATGGTTACTTACCAAATCTCACTTAAGAACACAATTTTTCTTCACATAAAATGACTTACCTAAAACTTTAATATTAGTATGTAATATCATAGTATTATAGACAGATCAGATATACCTCATTAGAATCTTACCTATAAACTTTAGTGCCCTAAAAATAAACAAACTTTAGTATCCTATCTATATATTTTAAAGCCACCAGTTTGCTATAAATTATATAACCTTTCCCACCTAATAAAACCTTACACATGACTTTTGTAAGAAAGCAGGAATATGAAAGGTTACCGTAATATGATGACATCACTGGAGGAATAATGATCTATATTGTTTTCTTTAATGATTTCATATACAAACATGAAGCTGGTTCTTACTTATAGTGCAATGGATATGGCCATTAGTTTGGTTCATGTTGATTCAGCAAAACTATAGCACAGACGTTTGATTTTTTAAGTTTTGGTTTAGCATGTTCTTGGAACTCCTGATACTGAATCATTGAATATATGACTTTAAAATAACATCTTTTTATTTTTCAAGGTGACATATAAGCACATACTGATAATTTAATAACTTAACCATAAACCATAAAAATTTAGAAGAACTAATTCAGTATATAAACCTAAGGCATACCTAATTATTACAAAACCATAAAATGGAACTATAAAAGACTATTACTTTAACTTTCCTTAAAATGAAATCTTTTTTTGCACATCTCACACAATAAAAAGCAACTGCGATGCCCTATAGAATAGCAGCACCTGCAGGAAAAGATCCAGTCTAGCAACTGTTGGTACTTAACCCATTACACTTTATTTTCAAACATCAAGGCACTCTCCTTCCCCTGCCTTCCTGTATACTCAATGGATGAAACTGAAAAAAACAGAGCTCAGAGTATTCATGCTGAACTCCCACAACTATACAGCTGAATCTCATACATCCTTTAAAAATACTGTCCTGAGAACAGGCTTTAACACAATTGTGCAGCATCTTGCTCCTAGCTAGGAGTTCCACAGAAGATAAATATTCCATCATACACTTAATTTCTATAAAGGAGTCTATATTTTTAAAGGACACTTACAATAAGAACTAGATAAGAACACTAAAATAAGAGAAACCTGCAATGTTTAAACTGCACAAGGAAAAATATGACCAAGAAAAAAAATTACTTACTTCAACCCTTAATGATATTTTACAGGCAAAGATATTTTCAATAAGAAAGTAAAATATTATTCACTCAACAATAATGATTTTCTTAGTGTATTTTTTATAAGTCAACATGTAAAAATCACCTGAACTGTAATCAATGATTTGAGAAAAATAATCTATCTTGTTTTGTCAATATTTTAATGTTTTTAATATTTTAGAAAACTTTTGATATTACAAAAAAAAGTTTAAAATTTCTTTGGCATATTACTATACCTAAAGGTCTGTCAAAAAAGGGGGAAAACTCTCTAGTCACCTGATCATGGTGTGCTGGCAATTTCTCAAACATCTGCTGAAGGTCAGATTTCCATTGCATGGAAGCAATCAATGGAACTACACAATTCTCCTAGCACTAAAAAAAGCTAAACAGAACACTATTTTACATAAGTAATAAAATATAACCCTAGCTTTGTAATAAACTGTAGCAAAGTCTATCTCCTCCCCCACAGAATTCATACATTTAAAACATGGTTATAATATTCTTTTTGCATTTTATTTTAAAATTATGCTTATTATGTCCATGAAGTGTGTATATAAAACTTCACACCTTCCATTTAGTAAAAAATTATATAATCAATTTTTTAATTTCACACTCCAAAAAAGCACTATACATCTAAATGAAATTTTAAGAATAATTTAAATGTAATGATACGTATTTATAGGTTTGTGGTTTTTTTTTACAAGTATGAAAACATAATAGCAGGCCACTTATTTCAGTGAGAGTGATTCATTTTGCAACTAATTCACACTAAGATGACTGGGTTTACAAGAAGTTATATGGTTAAAACTAAACTTGTTATAGAAACATTCAGATTCTTCTATGATTATAGAGACTGCTGATGTCAGTTACTTTGAAAAAATTTTTGATCCAAATCACCTTGAACACATTTCATACTCTACAACTAAGGAAACTTGATCAATTGTTTAAACAAGTAATGAAACACAACAGGTTACCAAAGAATTATAGTTAAATATTACAAGAAGCAGTGTCAATGTACATATTTATGAAGTACTACTTTATTGGATCTTCTTTTTAAGAACAGAAATAAAGGTTAGGGCACTTGAGGGGCTCAATTAAGCATCTGCCTTCAGTTCAGGTCATTATCTCAGGATCCTGGGATTGAGCCCCACATCAGGCTTCCCGATCAGCGAGGAGTCTGCTTCTCCCTCTCCCTCTGCTCGTGCTCTCTCCCTCTCTTCTCTCAAATAAATAAAATCTTTAGAAAAGTGTATTCAAGCTAAAATTAAAAGTTAAAGTACTTTCCCCTTCAAAGTACTCTATGTGTTAAACACTCAAATTGCTGCCAAAGTTTTACACTGTAGCTATAAAATGATGAAACATTTTTAAATATAAAAATGTGCCCTTTTATATAAGCCTACACAATTATGGACAGTTTTAAATCTTAGATTAAAACACTTTGCCAAAGACTCTCAGAAAATTAGTAAGCAAAACATAAATGATCAAGTGACTACTTGAAGCTTTTTTTTTTAGAAGCTTAATGTTAATATTTTTAAGTAACACAGGAATCCTTTTCTCATTTAAAAATATGGTAAAGCTACCAGGAAATAGATGAATCATAAAACCCTGCTTGTGATTATACTATATACTAATAAGGAACTTCCATCATATTGTAGATATAAATTACAACACAATGCAAAATAGAGAACTTACTTTAAAAAAAAGAGAGAGCGAGAGAGCATGTGAGGGAGTGAGAGAGGGAGAGAGAGAATCCCAAGCAGGCTCCCTGTTCAGCAAGGGGCTGCAAGCAGGGCTCAGCCTCACCACCCTGAGATCATGACATGAGCCGAAATCAAGAGTCTGATGCTTAAAACTGAGCCATCCAGCAGCTTCAGAGAGATTTTACTTCTAATAAGACTATTGTTAAGGAAAGTTGGGCCTTAAACAATCTAATCCCAGCAAAACAACTGAATTAACAAGTGTGGTCAAGTTAGAACTACACCATCTTCCTAATACAGACAAGTTTTTATTTTTGAATGAACTCAACTATTTAGATTATAATTTTGCTCTAATAACCTTCATTACTTTATATAGGATTATAATTTAATTCCAAGAAAGAGTAATACTGGATCTATGCTAAGTATTTTCCAAGAATATTATCATCATAAAAAGATAAGCTCCCAAGTGATGCTGATTGTACTGCTCTAAGGATCACACTTAGAAAATTGCCATACTAAAGGGTATCTGTAACATGCATCCTAACAAACTAATCTATCTGGCACACAGTTTCCAAATTAATCTTCCTTTAACAACATTTAAAAAGCATTAAACAGTTTTTCAGAAATCTCTCCATGGTTTCTCATGGGGAATACCATAACATCTAAATTTTTTAAGACTAGTACTGAAGGTATTAGAAGAAAAGTCGTTAAACAGTTCATCTCATTTTTCTTTGATGGCTAAAATGAAAGTCTGTCTACATACTTTTTTTTTTTTTTTAAGATTTTATTTATTTATTTGACAGAGAGATACACAGCGAGAGAGGGAACACAAGCAGGGAGAGTGGAAGAGGGAGAAACGGGCTTCCCGTGGAGCAGGGAGCCCGATCCCAGGACTCTGGGACCATGACCTGAGCCGAAGGCAGACGCTTAACCATCTGAGCCACCCAGCCCCCCCCCCCCACATATTTTTTAAAGCCATGCTAAAACCACTCAATATTTTCTATGTACTTACGTTATCAGGCACTGCCAGGAGTAGAGTTATAAACAGCAAAAGCTACCTCTAACTAAAAGACGTGTATGTAAACAAATAATCAAAATACCATGCAGGAATTTCTGCTTTCTGTATAATTCATATCACCATCTCTATAACAATTAAAATGCTAGATAAGATACATTTCAAGTTTGTGTTTTTTAAAGCTGACTGCTAATGCTAACAAGATAGAGAGGATTATTGAGCCAAGAACCTGAAGAGGTAAAAAAAACCCACAGACAGATGGAGCACTGTCAGCTACTTTTGCCCTGAAGTTCAGAATCCAAGCAATACACCAAGTTGCAAAGTTACATGGTGGTCTCCCTAAGGCCACCTCTAACAAAGTCCAAATCTAGAGTCCACCAAAGGTAAGAACCATGGTAACTCCCCTAACTGGCTCAGAACTCTGAAAGGCTATATCCTGGGAGCAAGAGTGACCCAGAATTAAAACACTTCTTGCATGGTCTTAAGTAATAAAGACGGTCAGAAAATGTTTGAGTAAAGACGGTCAGAAAATCTAAAATGACACTTAGAATAAGACACTTAACTGGATTACTGTCACCAGGTACCTGGGTGAATCAAATACAAATTCTCAATGGAAAAAGACAGTATTATCCTAGACATTAAATTATTCCTACAACTAATTTTTCAAATAAAGAGCCCAGCACACAAACAAAACCAAGTGCATGAGAAGGCAACACGAAGAAAAACCAGCAGAATCAAATGAACTAAAATTAAAGTATTCCTGTGAAAACAAATGCCAACAAACATACTAGATATCAAAATTTGTAGAATGCAGCTAGTGAACTGCTAAAAGGAAAATTTAAAGGCTTAAATGCATGTATTAAAAAAGAAGGGGCTGCAGTCCTGAGCCCGCCCCTTGCCACCCGCCCGCCCACCATGGAGCCCCGCCCCAACGGCCCCGCGCTTCGTCCCCGCTGACATCCACGAGGCCTGGTTCCACGAGACGTGCAGCCTGTGGCCCGGCCAAGCCCTGTCGCTGCAGGTGGAGCAGCTACTACACCATCACCGCTCGCGGTACCAGGATATCCTGGTCTTCCGCAGTGAGAGCTACAGCAATGTGCTGGTGTTGGATGGCGTCATCCAGTGCACGGAGAGGGATGAGTTCTCCTACCAGGAGATGATAGCCAACCTGCCCCTCTGCAGCCACCCGAACCCACGCAAGGTGCTGATCATCGGGGGTGGGGACAGAGGTGTCCTGCGGGAGGTGTTGAAGCATTCCTCCGTGGAGTCTGTGGTCCAATGTGAGATCGATGAGGACGTCATCCAGGTCTCTAAGAAGTTCCTGCAGGGCATGGCCGTGGGCTACTCCAGCTCCAACTGACCCTACACGTGGGCGACGGTTTTGAGTTCATGAAACAGAACCAGGATGCCTTCGATGTTATCATCACTGACTCCACAGACCCTATGGGCCCTGTAGAGAGTCTCTTCAAGGAGTCCTATTACCAGCTCATGAAGACGGCCCTCAAGGACAATGGCGTCCTCTGCTTCCAGGGCGAGTGTCAGTGGCTGCACCTGGACCTCATCAAGCAGATGGGGCAGTTCTGCAAGTCGCTCTTCCCCGTGGTGGCCTATGCGTACTGCACCATCCCCACCTACGCCAGCAGCCAGATAGGCTTCATGCTGTGCAGCAGAAATCCCAGCACCGACTTCCGGAAGCCCATACAGCCTCTGACACAGAAGCAGGTGGAGCAAATGCAGCTGAAGTACTACAACTCAGACGTGCACCAGGCCGCTTTCGTCCTGCCTGAGTTTGCGCGCAATGCCCTCAATGATGTGAGTTGATTCCAGGAGCCCGTGCTGACACCGCCCAGGACCTCAGGCCAAGGAGCCTCCAGGGCGCCTGCGCGCTACGAGCCCGACGAGACCCCTCCCCCCACCCCCCGCCCCGCAGGTGTGCCCACCAAACAAGTGTTACAGGCCCCAGAATGCTGCCCGGGCTTCCCTGCTGGGCGGACTCTCTGTCGATGTGGCGTCCAGCCTCCAAGCCTCTACCAGCTGTGTACAGCACCTTCTCCACCTTCTGTCACCCTCACTCACCAAACACGTGTGTTTATAATAAATTCCGGGGAAAAAAAAAAAAAAGAAGGGCTGGGAAATAACAATCAAGAATCCATCGCAAGAAATTCGAAAGCAAATCACAAAACAGGCATTCTATGAAAGAAGGAAAATAAAGATGAGAGTAGAAATTTATACAATACAAAACAAACATCCTATAAAGAAGATTTTGTCAACCAAAATGTGCATTTTTGAAAGGATTAGTGAAACTGATAAGCCTCTGGTGAGACTAATGGGGAAAAACAGGTAGACACTATAGAACGAAAGAGAGGACATCAAAGTGGCAGACCCTTACTGTTTAGAGACACAAACTTCAATGGCAAAACTATAGAGCAAAGCAAGAAAAACCTATTACCATGAAAATCTGGATGGCAATTACTTCCAGGTAGAAGAAAAGAGTTGTGATGACTAGGGGGTGGAACTGGTAGAGCTTTTGAGTACTGGCAATGTTCTATTCCTTGATCTGGATGGAGGGTGGTTACACAGGCATTTGCTTTACATAATTAAATAAGCTATACAATCTCTACTTTGTACACTTTTCTGTATGTGTTATTGTTAGGAACTGAATCGTGACCTTCAAAATTCTGATGTTGAAGCTCTAATCCCCAATGTGACCATATTCAGAGATAGGACCTTTATTTATTTATTTATTTTAAAGATTGTATTTATTTGACAGAGAGAGAGCACGAACAGAGGGAGAAGCCAACTCCCCGCCAAGCTGGGAGCCCGATACGTGTGGCTCGATCCCAGGACCCTGGGATCATGACCGTAGCCGAAGGCAGACTGAGCCACCCAAGCGCCCAGAGATAGGAGCTTTAAGAAGTTAATTAAATGAGGTCATATGGGTGGGGCCCTAATCCCACAGGTCTGGTGTCCTTAAAAGAGGAAGAGACAACAGGCCCCTCCACACCCACCGTCAGCACAGAGGAAAAGCCATGTGAGGACACAGCAAGAAGGTATACATCTGTATACCAGAAAGAGCCCACACCAGAAACCAATCTTGACAACACCATGATCTTGGACTTCTGACCTCCAGAACTATGAGAAAATAAATTTTTGGGGCGCCTGGGTGGCTCAGTCGTTAAGCGTCTGCCTTCGGCTCAGGTCGTGATCCCAGGGTCCTGGGATCGAGCCCCGCATCGGGCTCCCTGCTCCGCGGGAAGCCTGCTTCTCCCTCTCCCACTCCCCCTGCTTGTGTTCCCTCTCTCGTTGTGTCTCTCTCCGTCAAATAAATAAATAAAATCTTTAAAAAAAAAAAAAAAAGAAAATAAATTTTTGTTGTTTAAGCCACCCAGTCTATGGTATTTTGTTATGGCAGCCCTAGCAGATCAATATATAGTTATGTTTTATATTTTGAAAGGTAAAAAAAAAAAAAAAAAATAGAAGGTGACAGGTGTCACCATGGGTACCATGGAGGAGGTAGAAGCCATTTATTATAAAATTATTTTAGGGGCGCCTAGGTGGCTCAGTTGGTTAGGCGTCTGCCTTCAGCTCAGGTCATGACCCCAGAGTACTGGGATTGAGCCCCGGGTCGGACTCCCTGCTCAGCGCGGATCCTGTTTCTCCCTCTGCCGGCCGTTCCACATGCTTGGGCTCTCTAATAAGTAAGTAAAATCTTTAAAAAATAAAACAAAATTTTTAAATAAAATTATTTTAACTGCAACAAATTAATATTTTAAAAGAAACACTCGCTAATTGCTCACCCTAACAACTAATAGATTTATCCTTTCCACACTTTTCTTACAACATTCCCTCTACCTGAAATATTTTTTATTCAGTCTAATAATCCCTTTTCTCCAGTTTAACTAGTCAAATGAGATTAAATATTGTACCCAACTGCCACACTACATGGAGAGCAGTTGGACAATGATATGCCCCCTGAATGTGATTACCATGAAAAGAAACACTGAAACTTGGGAAGGTAATTAAAATACTGGTCATAAAAAACAGTAAAAAAATACAAGATTTTGCTATTGCATATTAAAATGGGGCAGTTCCGTGAAAAGGTATTCTTGTCTTTTTGTTGTAGGATACAACATAAAATTTGTCATTTTAGCCATATTTAAGTTTATAATTCAGTGGCATTACTTTCACACTGTTGTGCAACCATCATTACTATCTATTTTCAAGACTTCTTTATCACAACAAACTCTTTTTAAAAAAGATTTTATTTCTTTGAGAGAGAGAGCTAGAGAGAGCACAAGTGGGATGAAGGGCAGAGGGAGAAGCAGATTCCCCACTGAGTTGGGAGCCTGATGCAGGACTCAATCCTGGGACTCCAGGATCATGACCTGAGCCAAAGGCAGACGCTTAACCGACTGAGCCATCCAGGTGTCCCACAACAAACTATTCATAAGCAGTAATTCCCCTATCTGCTCTCCCCTCAACACCAGGTAACCTGTAATGTACCTTCTGTTTCTATGAATTTGCTTATTCTAAATATTTCACATAAGTAGAATCATATAATATTTGGCCCTTTGTGTACAGCTTAGTTCACTTAGCATATTTTTAAGGTTCATTCATGTTGTGGTAGGTATCAGAATATCATCCCTTTTCATGGCTTTGTAATATCCCACTGAATCTATTACCACATTTTATTTATCCATCTATCTTTTGTTGGGTATTTAGGTTGTTTCTGCCTTATAGCTATTGTAAATAATGCTGCAAAGAAGATGGGCATACAAGTATCTGCTGAGTCTGAGCATTCAATTCTTTGAGATATACCTAGGACTGGAATTGCTGAGTCATGCGGTAATTCTGTTTAGCTTTTTGAGGAACCACCAAACAGTTTTCCATATTGGCTGCACCATTTTTTACATTCCGACCAACAATATATGAAAGTTCCAATTTTTCCACAGCCTCACCAACACATGTTATTTTCTGGTTTTTTTGGTTTGTCTTATGTGTGGTTTTTCTTGCTTTTTAAAAAATTATAACCATCCTAGTAAGTGTGAAGTGGTAGTACATGGTGGTTTTGATTTACATTTCTCTAAAGACTAAAGATATCAAGGACTTTTTCATGTGCTTATTCGCTATTATTATACTACCTTCTTTGGAGAAATGTCTATTCAAGACTTTTTCCCATTTTTTAAAAAGATTTATCTATCTATCTATCTATCTATCTATCTATCTATCTATCTATCAGAGAGGGAGAGCACAAGCAGGGGGAACAACAGGCAGAGGGAGAAGCAGGCTCCCCGCTGAGCAAGGAGCCCGATATGGGACTCGATCCCTGGACTTGGGGATCATGACCTGAGCCGAAGGCAGACTGAACGACCCAGGTGTCCCTCTAAGAACTGGGTCTGGGAACCCTAAAAGAGTAAACAAGTCAGACAAATAAAAGATTATATTCAAATAAATTATCTAGTTGACCCCTGAACAACACAGGGGTTAGGGTGCCAACCCCCACACAGTTGAAAATCCATGTATAACTTTTGATTCCCCCAAAACTTTACTGATAGTCTACTACTGACCAGAAGTCTTACCAATAACAGTTGATTAACATATATTTTGTACATTGTATGTATTACATACTGTATTCCTACAATAAAGTAAGCTAGAAAGAAGATAATGTTAAGAAAATCATAAGAAAGAGAAAACCACATTTATAATACTGTTCTATATTTATCAAAGAATCCACATATATGTGCACTTGCACAGTTCAAACCCATGTTAAGGACCAACTGCATACTGATCTACAAACAACAAGCACTTTTCAACCCTTCAACAAAACATTTAAAAAGGTTTACCACTATATTCCATTCTAAAAGACCAAATTAATTATTGAAGAGGTTAAGAGAATTAAAAAAAAAAAAAAGAATAGGGAAAAAACAGGGGTAAGATTAATGCACTGAAACACCAAAGAATGATATATTTAGTTTATTGTTCCAGAAGCGGCACCATTATGAAAAATAAGATGGTCCAGCCTATAGCTGTAAGAGGCTTTTCCCAAAGTACCACAACCTCTGGTTGTATACCCAATATCCATACACCTCGCTTTCTTTCCAAAAGCACACAAATTTTGTTAGGGGAAATAAAGGCCAATCCTAAATCTTCCAGCCTCCTGGAAATGGCCATGTGACATAATTCAGGATAATAAGATATATATGTGTAAGATCTGAGGTAACTTGAGCTGAGGTTTCTTAGAAAGATCTTTAACTAGGGGCAAATATAGATGATATGAACCTTTTTGCCCTTTTCCACTTTGTCCTTCTTTCTGTTTGGAGCTATACGGAGCAAGGCATAGCATCAGCTATGTTGTAACTGTCCCTGAGGAAAAGATTGAGAGAACTGCCCTATCTTCAAAAGCAACATCCTTAAGTGACCACATCAATCCTGGAATGTCTACTTCTAGGTTTCTTGTTAAAACACGGACAACTAAATACCTATTTTGTTTAACCACTGTTACTTGGAATTATGGCTAAGTGAAACCAAACTCAATCTCTAACTAAAACTACCTCTAAACTCTCCAAGAATCTCTAACTAAAAGTACCTCTAAACTCTCCAAGAAGAGGGGTCATCTATACATCCCCAATACCCATATAATAACTGGCACTAAAAAAAAAATATTATGAGATAGAAGGGTACAAAAGCTTTAAAGGATCAGGTGCAAGTTCTTTTTTTTTTTTTAGGATTTTCTTTATTTATTTTAGAAAGAGAGTAGAATGAGGAACAGAGGGGGAGAGAGAGAGAGAGAATCCCAAGCCAACTTTGAGCTGAGCTCGGAGCCTGACTCAGAGCTCAATCCCACCACCCTGAGATCATAACCTGAGCAGAAATCAAGAGTCAGACACCTAACTGACTGAGCCACCCAGGTGCCCCCAGATGCAAGTTCTAATACAAAAACAGAAGCCATGAGGCCAGCTGCGAATTTTAGAGCTTTCAATTATACCTCAAAACAGAAATACACAGACTCTGAATACCTAAGAAAATGCCTTCTAAAATGCCATCAGCATCTCTTAAGTTAAATTCATGGCAATCATAAAACTAACTGCATGCTTTCTTACACTAAGAAACTTGATTAAGAAAAGGTGATGCTCTCATTAACTGACCTGGACTCTTATTTGATTATCAAACAACAGAGGCTACAAACACAATAAAAATAATAATAAATAATAAAAATAAAAATACTTTTCTAAATATAAAGATCTCAAGTAAGAGCTTAACTTTGCTAAGTATGTGGAAGTCAAAAAACAACAATGATGGCTTGATTGTAACAGAAGATATACTAATTCAATTGTATCATTCACAATCATGATGGATAACTGAAACAGACCTCAAACTCAAACTCTACTGGAAGCAAGGCAGGTAACATAAATTAAGTGAATTCTAAAATAGAGAAAAGGAACTAACAATCTAAAGAAGGTATGCCTTGACTAAAGCAGGAAACTTTGCAGCTCCAGCTAACTGCTTAAATCACAATTTCAGACACAATGTTACTAGAGTGTACAATTCATTAAGAGAACCCCCAAATCCAAGTTTTTGTGTTAAATTCCTCAATATTTAATTTGACATTTAAACCAGTAAAACACTTTTTTTTTTTTTTTTTAAGATTTGTTATTTATTTATTTGACAGAGAGAGACACAGCGAGAGAGGAAACACAAGCAGGGGGAGCAGGGGAGGGAGAAGCAGGCTTCCCGCTGAGCAGGGAGCCCAATGCGGGGCTCGATCCCAGGACCCTGGGATCATGATCTGAGCCGAAGGCAGATGCTTAACAACTGAGCCACCCAGGCACCCCAAAACCAGTAAAACACTTCTACAAGCCACTAATTTGCAACCTTTGAGCTAATATATATTAAGTACTTCCTACATACATTTTATAAATATTTTAATGGCAAAAACCTAAAAATGTAATGAACCAATTTTTGCTTTGAGCCAAGATGAATTAATAGGGTCTGCATTTATCATCCTGTCTGAAACTACTAAAACTCCAGAGGAAAAAAAGGTAAAACATTAATTTTCAAGACAGTGAACGTAAGGCAACAAAGGATAATGAATTCTCAAAAATGGGACACAGGTTACATAACCTCTCCAGTTATACCAGCTTGTTTACTGAAGAGAGTCACACACCATCATGCAAAGAAGGAGAAAACCACATGGAGCCTAAGAGTTTCTGTAAATTGAGGACATAAAGCTGATAATTCAGGCAGGCCAAGGTGTAAGAGTTGCAAGACACAACACCAGGGAGCAAAAGCCACCAAGAGAAAGATCACCAGAGTAGCACCCTAAGCATTGAGCTAAATAAGGTCTGACAGCCCATGTGCTTTAAGAAATTAAACAAAGGTAGGAGAAAACAAAAACCTAAGAGGATTAGAGAGGGGAATTCCCAAAGCTCATATGAGCCTGGTACAGTTCCTCTTCCCAATAGTAAGAGTGATTAATCTCAATTTATAAGGCATTGAGAGAGTACTCGTGAGGTCTTGTATTGTAGAAAAATTAGCCCTAGACTAAAAACTACTCTGTTTATAACTAAAAAAGTCTTAAAAACAAGACCCCCAAAGATCAAACTGTTTCCAAGTAACTTAACTTCATCCCAGAAAAAAAACTCCAAAATATTTATAGGAATACAAAAAAATCCAGTATATGACAAGGTAATATTTACAAAGTCTGGCGTTCAGTCAAAAATTACCAGGCATCCATAGGGTGCCTGGGTGGCTCAGATGGTTAAGCGCCCAACTCTTGGTTTCGACTCAGGTCATAGAGCCCCCCTCCCCCAACCCCTGCCCCCATCCCTGCCCCAGGGTGGGCTCCGCACTTTGCAGGGAATCTCCTTCAAGATTCTCTCCCTCTGCCCCTCCCCTGACTCGTGCACAGCTCTCTCTCAAATAATTAAATCTTTTTAAAAAATTACCAGGCATCCAAAGAAGTAGAAAATATGACCCATAAAGAGAAAAAAATTATTCAATCAAAAACAACCTAAAAGGGATGCAGATGATAAAATTAGTAGACAATTAGTACATGAGATTTAAACATTTAATGGCTATATTCCACGTAATGAAGTTAAAAGATTAAACACTTTATGTATATACCTAACAAGGTATTTTTTAAAATAAATAACTCAAACTGAAATTTTGGAGAAGTAAACTATGATGTCTAAAATGAAAAATACACTGGATGGAACTAAGAACATACGTGATAATACAAAAGAAAATATTAATGAAATTGGAGAGACAAGAAGCAACAGAAACTATATGAAATTAAACACAGAGTAGGAAAAGACTGGGGAAAAAAAGAGCATCACTGGGTTGTGAGACAACTTAAAGCTGAATAATATATTTTTAATTGGATTCCCTGAAGGAGAGAACTAAGGGAGAAAAACAATTTTGAAAACTAAGGACAAAAGTTTTTACAAATTTGATGGAAACTAAACGTGCAGATCAAAAAAGCTCAACTAAAGTCAACCTCAAGAAACATAAAGAAATCAACACCAAGGTCAATCATATAACTAAACTGCTTAAAATCCCTGATGAACAGAAAATCTTAAAAACAGCCAGAGAAAAAAGACATGTTATGTACAAAGGAATGTAATCTGTTTTCTGAAACACTGAAAATAAGAAGACAACAGAACATTTTTTTTTTAAAGATTTTATTTATTTATTTGACAGAGAGAGACACAGCGAGAGAGGGAACAAAGTGGGGGCAGCGGGAGAGGGAGAAGCAGGCTCCCCGCAGTGCAGGGAGCCCGATGTGGGGCTCGATCCCAGGACCCTGGGATCATGACCTGAGCCGAAGGCAGACGCTTAACGACTGAGCCACCCAGGCGCCCCCAACAGAACATCTTTGAAGCAATAAAATAAAAAAACCCATCAGCTTAGAATTCTATATCCAGTAAAAAGAAACTATTTATAAATAAATAAATAAACTATTTAAAAGGTGGAAAAATACTTTCACAGATGTGCACAAACTAAAATAATTCATTATCAGCAGGCTTGCTCTACAAGAAATATTAAATATCACTTGACCAACAGATAAATCCCTCCTTTCAAACTTTTTTTTCCATTTGGCTTTCTGAACATCACTTTCTCCTGGTTTTCCTTACGTCCTTGGCCCTTCTTTCTTACCTAACCTTTAAGTATTACTCCAGGTCTCAATCCTTAGGTGTCTTTATCTACATTCACTCTCCACATCAAGTCATCCACTTTCATAGTTTTTAATGCTATCTATATACTGAATATTCCCAGACAGACTCTCTAATCAGATCTCTCTCTTAAACTAATAGACACAACAATTTAACCAATTGCCTACACTTCATTTGAATGTTCAATAAACAGCTCAAACTTGACATATATAAGATCAAATTTAGTATCCCCACTATGACCATGCAATCTGTTCCTCCACCATCAATGCCCATTTGAGGAAACGGCGACTCTATCTTTCCAGCTGCTGGAGCCCAAAACTTTAGACCTTATCTGTAACTCCTATCTTTCTCTCACATCAGAAGCAGTTCAGCAACCCATCCTATCAATTCTGTGTTTGAACTAAATGTGAATTTGAGCATTTCTCACCATCCTTATCACTGCTAATGACCATGGTCCAAAGCTACCATAATTTCTTACAACTGGAACATTACAAGTACCTAACTGCTGCTTCTGTTCTTGCCAGATACTCCAACAGTATACTCTGAACAAAGCAGGCAGAGGTGATCTTTTGAAACCAAGTCACTTATGCCTTCCTGTCTCACCCAGAGAAAAGAATGTCTATAATCCTTACAATAACCTATAAGGACCTTCAAAAAGTGCCTCCTTACCATCCTGTTACCCTTCTGGTCTTACTTCTTCCAACTCTCTCCTTTTCACTCCTTTCTAGCCATATTACCTTCACTGCTCCTCAAATAAGTTTGGCCTCTCCCCATTCAGGAACTGTGTACTTGCTCTTCTCCATGCCTAAAATACATACTCTAGATATCTGCCTAGCTAGTTCCCTTGTTTCCTTCAAGTCTTCACTCAAAAGTCACCTTCTCATAGCGGCATTCCCTGGCTATCTTACCTAAAATGTCACCTCCACCCTCCTCAGTTTCCATGCTTTATTCTCCTTTCAGGTATTTATCCATCTTACATACTATTTAGCATACCTATTTACCATCTTTATCTTTTGTCTCTCCTACTGTAAACTAATTTCCATAAGGACAACATTTTGTTCTAACTACTGTAACCCCCTGGCCTGTGCCTGATATGTACAAGGCATGCAATAAATATTTGTTTAATGCATTTTAACTCTAGAATCCACCCCCTGTACTTCAATTTTTAACTGCTACCCAACGCCTGTCAAAGATGAGCAGACAAGTGATATTCAAAGAAAATAGTACAGAAAATGGTCTTCAATTATGAGATAAATTATTCAACCCTACCCTATTACTACATATTCAAAACTATCATTTTATAAAGCTGGATCTTTAAATCACTTTTTTCTCTATGGAAATAATATAGTAAGTTATGGTATAATGGCTATGGCTTTTATTGAGAATTATTATTTTTTAAAAGCCATATGAAGAACACCTCCACATAAAAGACAAAACCATTATAAATGACACCATTCATTATGGTATTACATACTATTTAAAGGAAAAGAATTTTTATTTTTTAACTCTTTAGAGCCCAGAAAATCATTCTTTCAAATTTTGTTCATTATTAGCTAATAAAAATTTCTAGCCTACAATATATCCCTGACTCTTTCTCACTGTCTGCACACGTATAACAAATTTCAGTATTAAACTAAACAACTACGTTCATATATCTAAGTTTGGGGGTATATTTATATTGAGCCCATCTGAGTTCACATGGATTTTTTAAAATGTCCTATTTGTAATCTGTCAATCTTATTGATAGTTATCTTTAATAAGAGCCACCTTAAAATCTTTTATTCAGGTAAGTAATTGACAAATATCTAATGCTACCACATATATGAAGACAAAAAAATTATAAAAAATTACTTATAGGTCATGAAAATCACTTCACTGATATATCAGTGATCTATATACTATATAAGACTGTATTACAGTATTAATTAATTGTAAAACTGTAATACTGTAATACAATATTGTAATATATATATATTCTAATACTGCTGGCCCACAATCTCTTTTTTAAGTAATTTGGCATTACTTAATTTCTCTACCAACTACAAGGATGATGGTACTACTACTAACCAGAAATAAGCAAGGGAGTAAAATGCAATGATTTTTACCTTAGGTGACAGTGATATATGAAAGCAACCGTAATTTACAAGGTACAAACAAAGAAAAAGGTGAGCACATTACAGAGAAAGGATCAGAATTATTACGATCTTAAAGATAATCTGCTAATAAAGGATTATTCACACCAGTAAGAAAGTATAAGCAGATAATTACAAAAAATCATCCAACCATTCAGATTTTTATAAGACCTTATTAAGATTCTAATTACATTCTTGTCCTGCAAAAGTTTCTACTTATTAAAGTTAAAATGCATTCTCTGAGCATTTACCAAATAATAGTAGATACAGCTTTTACAGTTTCTATGGTCTATCACAGTAACCCAGTGACCAACTAAATCTGTTTGCCACTCTATTGCTGTATCTTTTCATTCAAGATATCTTCCTTAAAGACTGAACCTTAAGGTTACTGTCCTTTATTATTACACCATCTACTGTAGGCCCCCAAAGAGTGTTACATGCACAACTAGGTTTAGTAAAAGGAACATAAAAGGCACTGTGGTAAGTGCTTTACATAATTCTTATAATGACACTTTTAGGTAAAATAATGACATTTTCTATATAACTTAGAAAACCAAGAGAGATTAAATCATTTTTCATAGACACACACAGATAATAGTTATAAAGAAGACCTGTTCCAAGTCACCTTACTCAACCAGGGATGAGGGAAAATGGGGGTTGGGGGGTTAGGAAATACTTCCTAGAAGAGCTATGCCTTAAAAATACAGTAGAAATTAAACAGACAATGAAGAGGAGAAAAATAAAACAAAGGAACTGCAGGCAAAAGGGACAAACACTAAATGGCAGAGTGGAAAACAGTATTATGTGTGCTGACGAACTAAAAGCTCTCTTAATATCCATTGGCTCAGGTGACCCTCCTTTTGTATGTGATTTAAGCTGAATCCTGGCAAATACCTCATTCTGTAACTCCTGAAGAATTCCCTGGACTCTACTATTGAGGCATCATTAACATGCAAAAAGTGGACTCTGGAATCACAAAACCTGGGTTCTAATACTAACCATCACTTACAATACATATGACCTTGAGCAATTTCCTGAACTTCTATATCCACAGTTGCCACATTTGTAAAATGGACATAACAGCCGTAATTGACCCATAAAGTTAGTATGAGGATGAAATAAGTTAATAGATGTAAAGTGCTTAATGTTTAGAAAATGCCTGCCACATTTGTAAAGTGGAAATAACAGTAGTAATTAACTCATAAAGTTAATACAAGAATGAAATAAGTTAGTAGATATAAAGGGCTTAACATTAACATAATGCCTGGCACATAGCAAGGGTGTCTATGTTAAGTGGAAACTAATATCACCACTATGAACCAATCATTGCTCCCTTCTTCCTGCCTTAGATTCTGAAGTCCTTCTCTCAATCATCTCATTTTGCATTCTCTCCTATCTCTAAAGTTTCACTTAAAAGCTCTCTTTCAGTTTTCCTTTTGCAAGCATCACCCGATTTTCAATAAAATCACATAGTAGCCAGCTGCCAGTTCAAAGGTTAGCTCCAGTGTAAGGTGGTAGTGGGAAAAAACTGACTTTTGCCCCTTTTGTACTACAAAGGAGTACAAAAGGAGCCATTAAAATTTAAAATTTCTAAAAAGAATAAACTAATCTCTTGTGACTCAGTAGAATGTTCTGTAAATGGTGAGCATAAAGTATATGCCCAGTAATTTAAAATATAATCAAGTACGGAATGAAGAGAAGGTTTTAAAAAAGATGACATAAAAATTTGTGAAGTCTTTTTGTTTCCATACCAAACTTATTCTTGCCCCCCACCAATGCAATATTCACATAATTCCCTTCTCTGGAATGTAGTCTTTCCATCAAACACAAATACTACCAATCCTTTATAATCCAGCTCCTCTATGAGGCCTTCCTATCACAGAAAATATAATAATGGCACACTTTCAATAATGCCTCTTATTCTTAATTTCTACAGCAGTTAATATTATCATATAATTAACCCTTAGTTGTTGAGTGACTTTTCCCCTCCTAGTATCAAGTACATAGTGTATTTTCCAAAACCACTCCTCCAACAATCTGATACCAAATGAGGGTCCCACTATTCAATTTGATTCTGACACTAACTACCAGGAGATAGCATCAGATACCACAGGTTCAAGGTCTTGGTCCTACAAGACTATCATTTCAGTCACCTGTCAAAAGTTTGGGGGCATTTGTACTTCTCACTCACTATAAATCAGTGGCTCCCATGACCCCCTCTTAGCTTCATCAATTTTTTTTTTTTTAAGATTTTATTTATTTATTGAGAGAGAGAGAGCACAAGCAGGGAGAGCTGCAGGCAGAGCAGGCAGAGACAGAAGCAGACTTCCGGCTGAGCAGGGAGCCCGACGCGGGGCTCGATCCCAGGACCTCAGGATCAACCCGAGTGGAAGGCAGACACTTAACCAACTGAGCCACACAGGTGCCCCAGCTTCATCAATTTCTTAGAATGACTCAAAGAAATAAGCAAAACACTCTGCTTATTATAACCAGTTTATTATAAAAGATACAACTGAGGAACCTCAAATGGAAGAGAGGCATAAGGCAAGCAAGGTGAAGGAGAGATGGAATTATGCCTTCCTAGGTAACTGCCCCCCCAGCACCTTGATGTGTTCACCAACCCAAAAGCTCTCCAAACCCTATTGCTTAGGAGTTTTTAATGGAGGATTCATTACATAGGCATGATTGTGGTCACTGGTGACTAACTTAATCTTTGTATTATGCTACTACTATACTCTGTAGTATAAATCAAAAGTTGAATATGTTAATAATCTTCCTCCACTAGAAGTACAGATTCCTTGAGAGTAAATTTACCTCTTAAATTTTGGGTAAGTTAACAATGTTGACTACATTATACTGCCAAATACTTGGTATTTATTTATTCGACATTTAATGAGAGCCAATGCATAACAGTAATTGGAGAGTGTTCTGATTCTACATATGCATATTAAAAAATTCTCTTTTATTGACTTCATTAGGTTTTTCATTATAAAGAAATGTATCTAAAAGGATGAGAGTTAAATTTCAGAAAATTTTAACATTTCTTTGTATTTTAATTAAACATCTATTTATTGAACACACACTAGCTGCTAAGCAATGTTCTAGGTGGCTAGGAGTACAGCAGTTACCAAAATAAGCAAAAACCAGTTTCATCACACTTAATTCTAGGGCAGAAAAATAAGTAAAAGGTTTAGTCTGATAGAAATTAGAGACAAGGTGAGTAGAGCAGGATAGAAGATAGAAAATGTTGAGGAAAGAGGGAAGGGGTCGATTTTAGATAAGGTGAACAGAGAAGAGCACAATAAGCAAGCATACTGACATCTGAACAGACCTACCTGGAAGAGAAACAAGTGTAAAGGCCACAAGGGAGGACAATACCTGGAATGTTCAAGAAACAGCAAAGAGGCCACTGGGGCTGGAAAAGAACACATAAATCAGAGAGTAATGAAAGAAGAGGTCAAAGTGGGCTGATGGGGGGCAAAATATAATGTAGAGCCCCTGAAGCCATTATAAGGCCTTCAGCGTTTACTCTGAATCAATTTAAATGTCTTTGAAAGTATTTGATTATAGGAGTGACATGATTTGACTGACTACCTACTATAGGCACTTTTATGTGTAAAGGAGAACTAATCAGGAGGCTAGTTAGGTACCTAGTTTTTACTAGTAACTAGTTAGCTGGGTACTGGAACTAGCTAAAAGCTACTAGAAAATCTAGGCAAAAGATGATTATGGCTTGGACTACAGGGGTAGTAATGAAAGAGGTGAAATGTGTTGTGAATGAATGTATTTTGAAGGTAGAACCAAGAAGACTTTGCTGACAGTTTGGATATGGGATGTGAGAGAAAGCAGTCAAGGAGGGCTTCAAGGGACCAGAAATGGAAAGACGGAGCTGCCACTTACTGTATGTTGAAAACTCAGAACAGTGCAGGTTTAGGGGGTTAGAATCAGAAGCTCAGTTGTGGACATGTTGAGTTTGAGATGCTCATTAGACATTCAAATGGAGAACATCAATGAACTGTTCCAAAATGAGTCTGGGGTTCAAGGGAAAGGTCTAGACTACGGTATAAATGTGGGAGTCACCAGGGTACAGATGGTATTTAAGGTAATGGGAACAGATGTGATCAACAGGGATAAGAGTGCAGATATAATAGAAAAAAGGTCCAAGAACTGAGCCCTTAATAGGATGTAGAAATGAGAAAACAAAGAAAACTTGTAAAGAGATGCAAGACAGGTAGGAGAAAAATTACATGAGCATAATGTCCTAGAATCAAAATAAGCAAAGTATTTGAAGGATGAGAGGGTGATTAACCATCTTATATGGTCAAATAAGAAGAGGACTGAGAAATGACATTTGATTTAGAAAGTAGCAGGTCATCTGTGACCTTGATCACAGCAGTTTCCCTCAAGTAATGGGGGAGGGGCCAAAAACTTACTAGAGTATGTTCAAGGGATAACAGGAGCCAAGAAACTGGGAACAGTTTGCCTAACATCATATACCGTATATGGTCAAAGGGCCAAGGATACAGTTCAGATCACTTTTTTTTACCAAGTAGGGATTCCAATTTCCTTCCAAACACCAGGAAATTCTTTCCTTTGCAACACAGTTTTTCTGTTACCATTACATTTATGTTCCAGGTTATCTACAAGGGATTGGTAGAACTCTAGGGACAAAATATAAGATTTTATAAACAGAGAAACAAGATATAATCAACTTTTAAATAAAAACTGGTCTTCCCAAAAACTCAACAGAAATAGGGTACTCTAAGTGTTAATGGTCACATTCTTAACAAGCAAGTTTCTTAAACTTGACCCTATACAGTCTCCCAGAGAGCACAGCACATCACAAAAGCTCTCAAAGGTTTACAGCTTTCCTCACCTCAACTCAGTTCGTGCCCCACATTATTTCCACAAAGCTTCTCAGACCCCTCCTCTTCTTCACCAGAGTCAAAGGAGACTATGGTATAGTATCTGGAAGACTTCAAAACAGAGGAAGAAAAAAACCCTAATTTTAAAGGGTACAAGATAGATTTTAATACCCTCCCCCCTTTTTTCCTATAATCAAAGTCAATATATTCCCAACCTCTTTCATTTCCTTTTGCAGCACTAAGTGAGCAAATATCACCCAGAATGTACATTTTCCTAACCTTCAGGGCACTCTAACTTTAACCTGAATCAAAATATCTCACATTATCTTAAAGGACAGAAATAAAAAAGGTAATAGATTATAATCTGAGAAGATTAAATCTGACTTTCTATGCCTCTGTGGCATTAATATTACAACTAAAAACAGTAGTATAAGTGCACTGTCCATCTAATTCTGATAGGTCAAGTATGGGGTAAGGTGCAAGGGAAAAATACCTATATTTGTTGTATTACTACAATAGAAAAAAGATCACTTGGAAGATATTAAGATAAAAGTTAAGGGTTTTTAAAAGTGTCCACTGATGGTTAATTTTGTCAAAGTCAAACTGCTTTAAAAAAATAGAAAAATTTCCCTGGAACAAAGTCTGAATAAAAGTTTTGTCATATGAAAATTAATAAAGTGAAACCTCATTAAAGTGGAGTATGAGGACAGAAAGGGGAGCCATACCACTTGAGGTCAATTACAGACCCCAACAGAAGAATCCTGAAAGAGGAAGAAACATTAATTACAGGCTCCAGAAGGGAAAGATGTATATTGTACCTCCAACAAGAAATCAACTACCCCTGCAATTGTCATCAATGAGAAATTGTCATCACCTTGAACTCTTGCTTTTCTCCAAGAGACTTCAGTTCAAAACAACCCTCCCAACTTCCTCCTCCTTTTCTACAAAATAACTTTGCTCTCTTTTGTTGGATTTGACTATGGCTCTGCCATAACTTTCATGTTCCAAATTGCAACTGTCTACTATTCCTGAATAACCCATTTTTGCTGGTAAAATAACTTTTATTTTTAGAAGACTAACAGTTAAAATTTTGTCCTGTGTAAAAAAGTTGTAATGATAAAGACTAGACAATAAATCAGTACCTACGGCACTTATGATCCCTTCACTCTTACTGCATTTAGTAAAACTAAATGTTTTGAATTTTTAATAAAACTAAACATTTTCCTCATACATTTAAAAATTTTACAAGTAATTATCTCAGTCAAGAATCCAGAAAGTATAACCATTTATTTACAATGGATACATTTTGATTTTCTATTTCCTCAACTCTACCAAGGTTCAAAATACTAAAACCTGAAAAAAACATATAAAAAAATTACAGTGTACATAGGTCAGTTTCCTATTCTCTAAGGAAGGTTAAACCTTCATTAAACAAAGTTTCTTAAGAAATAAAAAGTTTTTTAAAATATAACATGTGAGGGGCGCCTGGGTGGCTTAGTCATTAAAGCGTCTGCCTCTCGTTCAGGTCCATGAACCCTGAGTCCCGGGATGGAGCCCTACATCGGGCTCCCTGCTCGGCCAGGATGCCTGCTTCTCCCTCTCCCACTCCCCCTGCTTGTGTTCCCTCTCTCGCTGTATCTCTCTCTGTCAAATAAATAAATAAAATCTTAAAATAAATAAATAAATAAATAAAACATAACATGTGAAAAATCAACTGAGAATGGAGTCTAATTGCGGAGATTTTTTAAAAAGCCTATATAATGTCTATACATATGCCATCGCTAACAGACTGTAATTTTATGTCATAAATATAGCATTTTGAAAAAGCAGTGTCTAAAAGGAATTGATACCTTATGAAATCATTTAAATACACTTTAAAGATTAAAATTTAAAGGATTCTTGTATGTACTTTTTTAAATAGTAAATAATCACTATCAAAATATCTGTAATCTTTATTTTTGAATATAGAAGTTTGTGATACAATTTTACTTGAAGATGAACTGCTATACACTTAATCTAAAAGGAAATTCTATAAGGTAAATTTTCTTTTCCCACTGATTACAATTATAAAATGAAAGGCATGTTAAGGAAATAACATCTTCAACAGTTTATTGAAAACCGTAGGCAAGATAAGGCTTAAGATGCTAGTAGTATTATCATTTCACTTTTTCTTTACAATATTTTCTTATACATAGCCTCTACGTAAGCAAAAAATATACACAGGGGGTGGGCCACCTGGGTGGCTCAGTCTGTTGGGTGTCTGCCTTTGGCTAGGGTCATGATCTCAGGGTCCTGGGATTGAGTCCCACGTTGGGCTCCCTGCTTGGTGGGGAGCCTGCTTCTCCCTCTCCCTCTGCCACTCTCACTGCTCATTCTCTCCCCTTCTCTCTAATAAATAAATAAAATCTTTAAATACACACACACACGCACACACGCACACACACACAGGGGAAAAAGAGAGGAGACAGTCCAAAAATTGTGCTTGGGGAAACAAATCAGTCATTTATAAAGTTATGTATTAATGACTTAGAATATGTCCACATACATTTCAAAATCAAAATATATAGTGTCTAAAAATTAAACCTACAAAAAATACAAGACCTACATGAAGAAAATCACTGAACTTAAAAAAAAAAAACTGAATAGGGAGAGGGATATTTCATCTTATTTGTACTACAGATTCAATAATGGAAAGGTGTTCATTCTTACCAAATTTGTCTATAATGAAATTGTATACAGTTCCAAGCAAAATTACACCAGGATATTTATGGGAGAAGAGGGAAAATTACAATTACAAAATTATTTTTTAAATTAAATACAATAAAAACTGTCATACATAGAACCAACTGGGATTTACTCCTGGAATACAAGGATGATGTGACATATAGAAATCAATGTAATTACACTACAGTAACAAAATGAAAGGAAAAATCACATACATGATTATCTCAATTGATGCAGAAAAAGCATTTGACAAGGTTCAACAACCTTTCATGACAAAAACACACAACAAACTAGGAATGGAAGAAAACTACCTCAACATAATAAAAGCCATATATGAACATTCTACAACTAACATCATACTCAATGGTAAAAGACTGCAAACTTCTTCTCTAAGATCAAAAATGAGGATGCTCACTTTTGCTACTTCTACTGAATATGGTATTGGAGTTGTAGATAGAAAATTAGACAAGAAAAAAAAAGACAAAACTGAAAAGAAAAATTATTTTTGCAGATGACATGATCACATATGTAGAACACTAAAAAAACTGTTAGAATAAATGAATTCAACAAAGTTGCAGGATATGAAATCAACACATAAAAATCAGTTGCACTTTGGGGCACCTGGGTCGCTCAGTCAGTTAAGTGTCCGACTCTTGATTTTGGCTCAGGTCATGATCTCAGGGTTGTCAGATTGAGCCCCATGTTGGGCTCTGCGCTGGGCATGGAATCTGCTTAAGGTTCTTTCTCTCCCTCTCCCTCTGCCCTACTCCTACTCCCTCTCTAAAAAAGAAAAAATCAGTTGCATTTCTATACATTAACAATGAGGAATATAAAGGAAATTAAGAAAACAATTCCATTTACAATAGAATTAAATAGAATAAAATACTTAAGAATTAACTAAAGAGGCAAAAGACTTATACATTGAAAACTACAAAATGTTGCTGAAAAAAATTAAAGACATAATGGAAAGACATGCTGTGTTCAACGGATTGGAAATTTAATATTGTTAAGATATTGATACTACCCAAAAGGATCTATGATTTGATACAGTATCAAAATTCCAATGCCATTTTTTTCAGAAACAGAAAAATCCTAAAATTCATATGGAATCTCAAGGGACCCAAAGAGCCAAAACAATCTTGTAAATGAAAACAAAGCTGGAGGACTCACACTTCCTGATTTTAAACTTACTACAAATCTATAGCAATCAAAACAGTGTGGTAGTGGAATACAGACACATAGACCAATGAAATAGAATAGAGAACCTGGAAATAAACCCTCACATATCCTGTCAAATGATTTTTTACCAAGAGTGCCAAGACCATTCAATGAAAAAAGAACAGTCTTTTCAACAAATAGTACTGAGAAAACTCTACTACATGCAAAAGAATGAAACTGGATCCTTGTCTTACACCATATTAAAAAATCAACTCAAAATGCATCAAAGTACTAAACACAAGAGCTAAAACTATAAAGAAACATAGCACACACAAGCTTCAGAGCACAGGATTTGGCAGTGATTTCTTGGATAGGACACCAAAAGCACAGGCAACAAAAAGGATAAATTGACTACATCAAAATTAAAAACTTTTGTGCACCAAAAGACACTATCAAAAGTATGAAAAAACCCAGAGAACAAGAGAAAATAATTGCCAATCATCATTCTGATAAAGCATTAATATCCAGAATACATAAAGAACTCCATAACAAAGAAAAACAATCAACCTAATTAAAAAATGAGCAAAAAACCAGAATAAACATTTCTCCAAAGAGGATATACAAATGGCCAATAAGTACCTGAAGAGATGTTCAACATCACTGATCATTAGGGAAATGCCAATCAAAACCATAATAATATACCACTTTATGCCCATTAGGATAGCTATTTAAACACACACACAACAGCTCAGAAAAGAGCAAGTGTTGACTAGGATGTTGAGAAACTGGAACCCACATGCATTGCTGGTGGTAACGTAAAATGGTGCTGCTGCTAAAGAAAACAGTATGGTGGTTCCTCACAACACTAAACATAGAATCATCATATGATTCAGCAACTCCTCTTCTGAATTGAATGAGTAGGAATTTGAAAAATATTTGTACACCAGTGTTCAGAGTGGCATTTTTCACAACAGCCAAAAGATGTAACTTGAGTTGTCAAGTGTCCATCAACAGATGAATGGATAAAGAAAAAGTAGTATGTACATGCAAGAGAATATTATTCAGTCATAAAAATGAGTGACGTTATGCTAAAACTTGCTAACACACAGATGAACCTTAAAACATTACACTAAGTTAAATAAGTATTAGGATCTTCTCCAGGTTCCACTAATCACTAAAATATTACATACCTAGACCACATTAATCTCTTGCAGAAATACATCATCAAGTGTCACCTTATAATTATACCTTTGATCCTTAATTACTAAAAAAGAGTTCTTAATTTGCTATAACAATATTCACTGTCTTTAACAAAAGTTGAAGGGGCGCCTGGGTGGCTCAGGTGGTTAAGCACCTGCTTTCGGCTCAGGTCATTGTACCAGGGTCCTGGAATTGAGCACCCCGTATTGGGTTCCTGGCTCGGCGGGGAGCCTGCTTCTCCCTCTCCCTCTGCCCCTACCCCCTGCTCGTGCTTTCGTGCACTCTCTTTCTCTCCCAAATAAATAAATAAAATCTTTAAAAAGCAAAAGTTGTATGCTACTTAATTCTCTTGCATAGCTACCAGTTTCAGAATTTATGAGGAAAAGTTTCTCTTTAAGAATAGCATACTTTCTTCTCCCTGATAAAAGAACTGTGTAACCTAATTTTTTTTACCTGAAAAGTCATTATTAAATAAAAATGATAAAATCAAAGCTGCTCTAACTGAAGGGTTGAAGGACCAGAATTCAGTATCGACAGGCTACTTCCTTTTCTCCTGAACCATCTAACCATTGCACTTTTCCAACGGACCTCAGAAAGCAATCCAAAAAGCCAGTAAGTAACGCTTAGTGAAAATCACTTTGAAAATCAGTATTTTAATCATCATAACTCTCATTTTGGCTATAAAAGCTAAGAAATTCAGAAGCAAATTTAATGCGATATTATGTTAGCTCTCTTAATAAGCAAATTTACCTTTTCCCTTTTTTACAGCTTTAACATTATATTTCAAGGGAAATTAATAACTAATAATTATTTCCATAAATATGTGTGTTTATCAATTTTAAATTATTATGGAAAGATGGGACACATAGAGTCTACATTCATATTATTTATTCCCTTTCTTCAGATGTACAATGTAAAATAAAATGGCTTCCCTTAAAAGATTCACTTTTGTACTAATATATAAGAAATTTTGAATGTTAAGGTAATTACACATTCTAGGGAATAAGAAAACCACCATAAATATGATCTATAGTTTCATCATATGACTTTGAAAAAAAATACCAAAATAATAGTATGGTGCCATTTAACACATTGGAACAGTTTACCAACTAACTACACACTGTTTCAAAAGTTGAATATCTTACTTAGTACTTATATTGCCTTGATGACAAGATTTAATCTTAACAATGACAATTTAGGGAGGAAATAAATCCTATATTCAATATATATAAAGCTATTTTACATTAAACGGCAATATGTAACTATCCACACATCGCCATGCTACTTCCTTCTTTGACATTCCTCTGAGCCTAAAGATGTTTTCTGAATCATACTTAAACTAATAATTTTGACAGATGGATCAGATGTTTCAGATCCTAAATGACAGTCTTTCACAACACATGAATTAGTCACACAGACCTCTCCTAGCTTCAAAAAATTCTAAAATCTATTCTAGGAATAGGGAGTGAGTTTCTACTGCATGTTCTACTGTTCTACATTTTCTGGTGTGTGATGGGAAATCTTCTATGTTTAAAATACATAATGTTCACAGCAATGTAGTAACATAGCAAATAGTAAAAGATATCTGAAATGATGATGAAGAAGCCAAATTCAACTAAAACTTTAAGCACCTGCCATTATACCAGTGTACATAATTCTAACTAATGAAACAGACGAACAGGTCTCTTCACTAAAAGTTTTCAAGGGTAATTGAACCCATTCAAAGGGTTGGTTAGTAAGGCTAAAACGTCTCATAATACTTATATTTGTGTTTTCCACTCTTACTCTCTCATCAGTGTATGAGCAATTTCCTACAGGCTACATGCAGCATGATAGCACTGTTCTGACAGGTAATGGAGTATCTAGTTGTATATCCTAACTTCTCAGTTTTAATTTTTAATACAGTAAATGTCAATAGATATAACCCACAAAAACAAAAGCTCTATGGGACCCTCAAAAACTTTTAAGAGTTTAAAGGGATACTAAGGCTATAAAGTTTTACACAAGGTCACATACTTTGCAGGCAGACTACTACCAGTATATTGTCACTTGATATTCCAAACATGGTAAACAAATCATTTTTGATGTAAACTACTTATAAGCTGTGCCTTAATTTCAAAAACAGTAAAATGTGGAATATATGTATCTTTTTTATTTTTAAAGATTTTATTTATTTATTTGAGAGAGAGAGAATGAGAGAGAGCACATGAGAGGAGGGAGGGTCAGAGGGAGAAGCAGACTCCCCGCCGAGCAGGGAGCCCGATGCGGGACTCGATCCAGTGGACTCCAGGATCATGACCTGAGCCGAAGGCAGTCGCTTAACCAACTGAGCCACCCAGGCGCCCGGAATATATGTATCTTAAAATCAAAGAAAAATGGTACTTCCAGGTTCATGAATATTGTGTAAAATGCTGTTAAATTGGATTTTGTCTTTCAAAAACAAATAGAATAACTAATAATACTATATATATATAATTTGATTAGGAGTTGGTTTTCTCATTTGAGTCAGTTCATACAACACCAAAATAATACCATTTTTTTATTTCAAGTTTTTATTTAAATTCAGATTAGTTAACATATATGGTAAAACTGGTTCAGGTGTAGAATTTAGTGATTCATCACTTACATCTAACACCCAGTGCTGATCACAACAAATGCCCTCCTTAACAACCATCACCCATTTAGCTCATCCCCAGCCCACCTCCTACTCTCAACCCTCAGTTTGTTCTGTATCCTTGAGTCTCTTACAGTTTGTTTCCCTCTCCTTTTTTTTTCATTTCCCCCTTCCCATATGTTCATCTGCCTTCTTTCCTAAATTCCACATATGAGCGAGATCATATGGTACTTGTCTTTCTCTGACTGACTTGCTTCATTTAGCATAATACACTCCAGCTCCAACCACATCTTTGCAAATGGTAAGAGTTCATGCTTTTTGGTGGCTGAGTAATATTCCATTTTGTGTGTGTGTGTGTGTGTGTGTACACACACATATACATATACATATACACGACCTCTTCTTTACCCATGCATCAATCAATGGACATTTGGGCTCTCTCCATAGTTTGGCTACTGTTGATAATGCTGCTCTAAACATCAGGGTGCATGTGCCTCTTCAAATCTGTATTTTTGTATCCTTTGGGTAAATACCTAGTAGTGCAATTACTGGGTTACAGGGTAGTTCTATTTTTAACTTTGAAAAACCTCCATACTGTTTTCCAGAGTGGTTACACCAGTTTGCATTCCCACCAGCAGTGTAAAAAGGGCTCCCCTTTCTCTGCATCCTTGTCAACATCTGTTGTTTCCTGTGTTATTGATTTTAGCCATTCTGACAGGTGTGAGGTAGTATCTCATCATGGTTTTGATTTGTCTTTCCCTGATGATGAGTGATGTTGAGCACCTTTTCATGTGTCTGTTAGCCACCCGGATATCTTCTTTGGAAAAATGTGTCTGTTCATGTCTTCTGCCCATTTCTTAACTGGATTATTTACTTGGGGGAATGTTGAGTTTGATAAGTTCTTTATAGATTTTGAATACTAACCCTTTATCAGATATGTCATTTGCAAATATTTTCTCCCATTCTGTAGGTTGTCTTTTAGTTCTGTTGATTGTTTCCTTCGTTGTATAGAAGTTTTTGCCAAAGCAATTTTGAAAAAGAAAAGCAAAGCTGGAAGCATCACAATTCCAGACCTCAAGGTATATTACAAAGCCGTAATCAAGACAGTTTGGTACCAGTACAGAAATACAGATCAATGGAACAGAACAAAAAAACCCCAAAATGGACCCACAACCATATGGTCAACTAATCTTCCACAAAGCAGGAATGAATATCTAATGGAAAAACATCTCTTCAACAAATAGTGTTGGAAAAACTGGACAGCAACATGCAGAAGAATAAAACTGGACTACTTTCTTACATCATATGCAAAAATAAATTCAAAATGGATGAAAAACCTAAATGTGAGACAGGAAACAACCAAAATCCTAGAGGAAAACACAGGCAGCAACCTCTTTGACCTCGGCATAGTAACTTCTTACTACACACATCCCTAGAGGCAAGGGAAACAAAAGCAAAAATGAACTACTGGCACTTCTCAAGATAAAAAGTAATACCATTTTTAACAAATGAGAATATGCCTATTAGTTTGACAGAAATTTCATCGGCAAATGAGATTTGAAAGTAAACATGAAATGCATTTTAGGATTTCATAAACAGTTGATTATAATAGTTTTTAAATTCCAACAAGACTTTCACTTAACACCATGAACAGTTTGCATAAGAGATTAGTGAATTTTAAATTTCAAAGGATAGGGGCAAGACTGAAGAAGTACACTAGGGTAATGATGTTTGGACTTTATTGGAAAAGCAAAAGAAAAACTACTGAAGTGAGCTAATGGGAAACTCAGTATGAGGAATCTGTCTACTGCATAGAACAGACTAGAAAAGGAAGAAACTTGAAAGTAAAAAGACGACTTAATATACGTTAGGGCAATAAAAATTATAGCCAATGGCAATACAAATTGGGGGGGAAAACACAGAAAGGGGGAAGATTGCAATTTGAAGGAAGAAATTAGCAGAACTCAGTAAATACCAACATTCTAGGCAGTGGAAAGGTGAAAGTGAATGAAAGTTTTAAAGCCAGTATGAGACTACTTCAAGTCAAGTCTCAAAAGGGGTACTAATTTCAAAAGAAGGTAATAAATTAACACTTTAGAAACATTATATATACTCAAAGGTGGGACATTCATGTAAAGTCATCAAAGAAGAAGGTAGACGGGCCCTGGGTGGTTCAGTTGGTTAAGCATCTGCCTTCGGGTCAGATCATGATCTCGGGTCCTGGGATGGAACCCTGCTCAGTGGGGAGCCTGCTTCTCCCTCTCCCTCTGCTGCTTCCCCTACTTGTGCTCCCACTCACTCTTTCTCTCTCAAATAAATAAATAAAAATCTTTAAAAAAAGGTAGAGATGGTGGATTCAAATAGAAGGCCAATGCTTAAGCTGCAGACTTGTGACTAGTGATGCAGCAAGTACGAGTAAATTCTCTAAAGAGAATAACAAGAGTTAAAAAACAAACAAGACAAAAGAAAACAGTCAGCAAAGGACTGAATCTCTAATACTAAATTAAGAAGATGGGAGAAACTATAATCAGGAAAGGAAGAAGTCCCCAAAGGACTTGAATCATGAGGCTAACAAAAATCAAAAGAGAGCAAAGGTTCAGGGAGAATTTTTTTTTTTTTTAAAGATTTTATTTTTAAGTAATCTCTACACCCAGCATGGGGCTTGAACCCATAGCCCCAAGATCAAGAGTCACATGCTCTACGGACAGAGTCAGCCAGGAACCCCAGGGAGAATATTTATTATAGCAATAAAGGGGCTTGGGTTTTTTGTTTTGTTTTGTTGTTGTTACTTTGAAAGTCTGTGAATTACTAATCTTTTTTTTTTTTTTTTAAGATTTTATTTATTTATTTGACAGAGAGACAGAGAGAGAACAAGCAGGGGGTGTGGCAAGCAGAGGGATAGGGAGAAGCAGGCTCCTTGCTAAGCAAGGAGCCCAATGCGGGGCTCAATCCCAGGACCCTAGGATCGTGATCTGGGCCGAAGGCAGCCGCTTAACCAACTGAGCCACCCATGCGCCCCAAATTACTAATCATTTAAAGAAGTAGCATTTCATTCCTTTTAGTCAATTTGAACTATAGAATATTTTCATCAAAATATTAAATACATGAGACAGGAGTCCATCAAAATCCTAAAGGAGAACACAGGCAGCAACCTCTTCGACCTTAGCCGCAGCAACTGCTTCCTAGAAACATTGCCAAAGGCAAGGGAAGCAAGGGCAAAAATGAACTATTGGGACTTCATCAAGATAAAAAGCTTTTGCAAAGCAAAGGAAACAGTCAACAAAATCAAAAGACAACTGACAGAATGGGAGAAGATATTTGCAAATGACATATCAGATAAAGGGCTAGTATCCAAAATCTATAAAGAACTTAACACCCAAAGAACAAATAATCCAATCAAGAAATGGGCAGAAGACATGAACAGACATTTTTCCAAAGAAGACATCCCAATGGCCAACAGACACATGAAAAAGTGCTCAACATCACTCAGCATCAGGGAAATCCGAATCAAAACCTCAATGAGATACCACCTCACACCAGTCAGAATGGCTAAAATTAACAAGTCAGGAAATGACAGATGTTGGCGGGGATGGGGAGAAAGGGGAACTCTCCTACACTGTTGGTGGGAATGCAAGCTGGTGCAGCCACTCTGGAAAACAGTATGGAGGTTCCTCAAAAAGTTGAAGATAGAGCTACCATGTGATCCAGCAATTGCACTACTGGGTATTTACCCCAAAGATACAAATGTAGGGATCCGAAGGGGTACGTGCACCCCGATGTTTATAGCAACAATGTCCACAATAGCCAAACTGTGGAAAGAGCCAAGATGTCCATCAACAGATGAATGGATAAAGAAGATGTGGTGTATATATACAATGGAATATTATGCAACCATCAAAAGGAATGAGATCTTGCCATTTGCAACGACGTGGATGAAACTGGAGGGTATTATGCTGAGCGAAATAAGTCAAACAGAGAAAGACATGTATCATATGACCTCACTGATATGAGGAATTCTTAGTCTCAGGAAACAAACTGAGGGTTGCTGGAGTGGGGGGTGGGGTGGGAGGGATGGGGTGACTGGGTGATAGACACTGGGGAGGGTATGTGCTCTGGTAAGCACTGTGAATTGTGCAAGACTGTTGAATCTCAGATCTGTACCTCTGAAACAAATAATGTAATATATGTTAAGAAAAAAAAAAGAAGAAGATAGCAGGAATGGAAGAATGAAGGGGGGAAATCGGAGGGGGAGACGAACCATGAGAGATGATGGACTCTGAAAAACAAACTGAGGTTTCTAGAGGGGAGGGGGGTGGGAGGATGGGTTAGCCTCGTGATGGGTATTAAAGAGGGCACGTTCTGCATGGAGCACTGGGTGTTAGGCACAAACAATGAATCATGGAACACTACATCTAAAACTAATGATGTAATGTATGGTGATTAACATAAAAATAAAAAATTTAAAAAATATTAAATATAGCTGATAAACACCTCCAAGTGTATGAGAAAATACATATTGAATTATTTCAAGGCCTAATATTGTAGCCTTGGGATATTTATTCTACCTCAACTTCTTTTTTTTTTTTTTTTTTTAAGATTTTATTTATTTATTTGACAGAGAGACACAGCGAGAGAGGGAACACAAGCAGGGGGAGTGGGAGAGGGAGAAGCAGGCTTCCCGCTGAGCAGGGAGCCCGATGTGGGGCTCGATCCCAGGACCCTGGGATCATGACCCGAGCTGAGGGCAGACGCTTAACGACTGAGCCACCCAGGCGCCCCCTACCTCAACTTCTATGATCACAAAAATTCAAATCTTATGAACTCATCTTGAGCATCCAAAAAAACACTAAATAGAAATCACATTATTTTAGTAAGGAATTGTGGTCCATGTAATATAGTACAAGGTATATCATAATGAAAAATTTCATTAACTCAGAATTAGGAGCTTTTGGGAGGGATCTGAAATTTATTTCTGCTTAATAAACACTTTATCCCAGGACATTCCAGATAGAAACTATTAATATCACAATTCTAGAATTAGAGAACAGAAAAAAACTAGTCTAGACTAATTCCATTCACTGACTAGATAAATGAGAAAACTGAGACCCAAACTATAAATCAAGTGAAATGTTAAAACTACTTTTGAGAAATATTTCAATGAAACTTAAGGTCTTTTATGGTGATCAGTAACATGTATTTATATACACTTATACACAATTCCTGTTTTTTCAAACTAATTTCAAAAGACATTCTATTAAGACCTGTTTAGTCAGGCTCATTTGAATGAATACAGATGAAATACTGTACCTGAAATTTGTAATGTATTAAGAAATATGTAATCCAAAACTTTTATTAATTCTAAAGTCGTCTACTAGCCAATAAACCCCAAAAGTCAGATTTCACTATACTCATACTTTTTAATAAGAGGTATAAGCATTTGTCTACCCTGTTCAAATTCAACAAATTCCTATAAGACTCCTAGTTCCAACTGATTAAGTAATGTGGACTAGACTGTGTTAGAGCTCAAAACTTTAAGCTGTTTTCTACTAATTAACCACTTATTCCATAATTAAATCAATAGGTTCTACATTATAAAATAAACACAAGATTTTCATCAGTGGATTTACTAGAATAATTTTATAAAATAGCAACAATATAAAAAATTCTAAAGATTCCATCCAATTAGATAATTTCAAAGAATGTTTCAACATTTTGAAACATTTTAATATTTTAGTAAACAATCATAAAGGCAAATTATGTAATCCTTAAAGATTTATCACATTAAGAACTTTTTATCAAATAAAATATGTTTGTTAAAAATCTACATTGAAAACAACTGTTTATCTGAACATCAGGCAGAAATATAATCATTGTCAAATCTTGAAACAAATGAAATTACCATTAAATCACCACCATTAAAAAAGATCAGTATAGAGGTGTATGGATGGTTCAATCGGTTAAGTGTCTGACTCTTGATTTCCACTCAGGTCATTATCTCAGGGTCATTAGATTGAGCCCCATGTCAGGTTCCATGCTGCATGTGGAGCCTGCTTAAGATTCTCTCTCCTTTGATAGTAAAAAACAACAACAACAACAACAACAAAAAGATTCTCTCTCTCTCTCTTTGCCTCCCCCTCCCGTACATGCACTCTCTCTAAAAATAAATAAATAAAAATAAATTTAAAAGATCAGTATTAATTTTTAAATAACAATACCTAATCTCAAACCCTTCCAACTAGATGGGTTGTGGAGTTCAAAATTTGCTGGATTTTATAAAGTTATATTGGGCATATATATTCATAGTTGAACATGCTAACAGTGCATATATGACATATATATTACATGTAAAAGTACCTATGTTGCATGTAAACCTGTGGAGTTTCTAAGCACCCTAAAATTAAGCACATTAATATTTCTCTCATAAAACAAGACTATTCAGTTCATATTAGGTTTTACTTTTTAAAAAATTCATTTAGTCAGGTTTTCCTAGTGAATCATTAAAATATTCTGTTAGTACAAAACTATGTGAATTTCAGAACTACGGATAAAGAAGAGTATACGGATAGGTATTTATCTGGCCAACAAAAACACAGAATAGAAATATACAACATTTAGGGGCGCCTGGGTGGCTCAGATGCCTAAGCGTCTGCTTTCGGCTCAGGTCATGATCCCGGGGTCCTGGGATCGAGTCCCGCATCGGGATCCCTGCTAGGCGGGGAGCCTGCTTCTCCCTCTGCCTCTGCCTCTCTCTCTCTCTCTCTGACTCTCATGAATAAATAAATAAAACATTTTGAAAAAAAAAAAAAAGAAATATACAACATTTATGGTATATGACCTAAAAACTAAAAGTTAATTTCTTGTTAATTTCTGAAATATTAATGATACCTCTTTCCTGAAATTTCTTTTTTTCTTTTCTCTATTCTTTTTTTTTTTTTAATTTTATTTGGGACACCTGGGTGACTCAGTGGGTTAAGCATCTGACTTTCAGCTAGGGTCATGACCCGCATTGGGCTCCTTGCTCAGCAGGGAGCCAGCTTCTCCATCTGCCTGCTTCTTCCCCTGCTTGTGTGCTCTCTCTCTGACAAATAAATAAAATCTTTAAAAAAATTAAGATTTTATTGATTGATTTGAGAGAGAGAGAGTGCACGCACAAGCGCACAAGCAGGGGGAGAGGCAGAGGGAGAGGGAGAAGCAGACTCCCCTGCTGAACAAGGAGCCCGACGTGGGGCTCAATCCCAGGACCTTGGGTTCAATGACCAGAGCTGAAGGCAGACGCATAACCAACTAAGCCACCCAGGCACCCCATGAAATTTCTTTTTAACTATAAGGGGCTTATAGATTCTTCCTGACATAAAAATTCAAATGTTCTTTCTTATTTTTCATTATTTAGAAAGTTAGATATCTGTATGTCCTACATGCATTAAAACAATTTTTCAAAGCTTTGGGATACATCAAAACACAAAGCAGAATATATCATCCTCCCTGAAAACCATCATTGAAGTTAATGACAACGGTATAAACATCTTAACATCAAATAACAAAGAAGACAAAAATGTCATGAAAATGCTCCTTACATGTGCTTTCCAAAAAAATGGAATGGAATATTACCATGTGTATCAGTTAAAATGCTTTTAGTTCCACAGAAAAAAAACAAAACAAAGAGACATAAAATAAATTTACTCTTCCAAAATGAAAAATCCCATAGGTGAAAAATCCAACAGTGTATTTAGGCTTCAGAAAACAATCTGATCTGTTTGTCAGCTTTGTCCTCAAACTGGTTGACCTTAAAGCAGGGAAATGGCTGTGGCAATTTCAGCATCACACCCACACAATACTGTACTTAACTTCATTCTGATTGTACCTAATTATTGTAGCCAGAGGAATTCAACTACCTGATTAAGGAATACCATGACCCACGGTTTAGTCAACCACATAATAGATATTGGGGAAATAACCACCAAGATATACAAAACCATAAAAGAAAAAAAGAAATACTCAAAATTTATAGTAAATAGTAGTAGGTAATTGAGATGGTTAGTATAAATTAAAGTATTCACGAAACTTATGACATTCATTTGTTTATCATTCAGTGAACACCTAAGTAAATACTAGATACTGTATAAACACGTAAGGGGAAAGAAAATGACTATGAGTTTGAGAGTTGAAGACCTTCTTTGTACATAACTTGAAATTGTCAAAAAGTAATAAATCTATAAACATAGCCTATATGCTCTCAATTACATTGAAATATCTGGACATTTTTACTTTCAAATGCAATGATATCACTAATGAAGGTAAGAACAGAGTTCTCACGGTAAAATGTCTTTAGTTCAATTAAATTAAAAAATTTAATAAAATTAAATTTTAAATAAACTTAAAAAGTCTCTTTTATTTTTTTATTTTTTAAAGATTTTATTTATTTATTTGACAGAGAAAGACAAAGTGAGAGAAGGAACACAAGCAGGGGGAGCGGGAGAGGGAGAAGCAGGCTTCCCGCTGAGCAGGGAGCCCGATGCGGGGCTCGATCCCAGGACCCTGGGATTATGACCTGAGCTGACGGCAGACGCTTAACGACTGAGCCACCCAGGCACCCCAAAAAGTCTCTATTTTAAATTAATGGAACCAAATCATGTGCCAGAATATATATATGACAGGTCAGAAGAGGGGGAAAAAATACCTTTATTTAATTAATTTTACAAAGAAACATACAAATGACACCATTTATAGGGTGATTACCTTCTTTTAAAACAAGCTAAGTTAGTGGTTAAAACTGAAATGCACAGTTTACAACGTACCACCATAGCCACCACAGACAGCTACAATTTACATACTCCTCTTACTATACCAAAGTTTTCTGGGACCAATTACAACAATTCAAGAGAGGAGAAAAAAATAGTCTATGTACTCAAATCAGACATAAAAGTCCTTCTACCTACCAGCTAACCAATTTTCCTGATGGTTAACTCATCCAGGTCATACTGAGCAACGAAGTAAAAATCATTCACTCATTCATTCATTGTGAATAGACCAGAAATTAGCATTATCAATATCGCAGGACCATTATAAATTTCAGACTTACCTAAAGACTTATCCTAACAAAATTTATAAGGGAATCAAATGTTACTAACTCAACATGAAACTTAAATGAAAAAATAGCTGAGCAAAAACATAATAGGACTAAAAATGGAAAAGGCTTCCTTATAAACAAAATCACAGGTCACTTTAAACTTCCTAAACACGAAAATTTTCTTTATATTTAAGACCCGTAAGATCTGCAAAATAACTTTCATCTGCAGGTACACAGTTTAGAACAATTTAAAATCTTGTCACTAAGTGACCATCAGAAAATCCCCCAACAAACAAGCAAATACATGTGTTTGGTGTATGAAACAAAATACAATTTTTGTTCCTTTTGTGTATTGAAAAATCTGACATATTTTTTAAAAATACACTTTAAACAGAGTTAGCTTGAAATAATGATGCAATCACCCTAAGCATCAAGGTGAGTGGGTAGATGACTAGATGGCTGAATAAATAAACAAATAAATAAGTACATACATACATACATACATAAATGGCTGATAGGTTACGGATGAGAAGTAAAACAAGCAAAAAGTAAATCAATTTTCGCAGATAAGATTATTCTTCATTATTGAGGTGAACCCAGTATTATCACGAGGGCACTTAAAAAGTAGAAGGGAGGGGCAAGAAAATCAGAGGGAAAGGAGCCTAGACCAGGGAATGTGGGCTACTTCTAAAAGCCAGAAAAGGAAAAGACATGGATCTTGTCTAGGACCTTCAGAAAAGAACACAGTTCTACCATATCCTGATTTTAGCCCATGTTAGACTTGTCATCTCCGGAACTATAAATAATCAATTTGTATTGTTTAACACCAACTTGTGTTAATTAACAGCAGTGACAGAACATTAATACACATAACTCTTCAAACATAAGATCAAAAATAAGAATGATTAACTTTTGAGATAAAGTATTCCCTAAACTATTTTCAAGTTCTGATAGTTACCCTTTCAAATCACGTGCCATAAATACATACAACTAAGATTTCGAATACATTTGCAGGTTCTAAATTACATATATTTAACTTTAAAAAAACAAAAACAAAAACACAAAAATACCCTAGTTATACCATCATTTTTCATATAATTCATAAAGCTCTTTAAAATTTATTCTGCAGTAATAAAAGTCTAAAAGGGGTGCCTGGCTGGCTCAGTCGGTGGAGCATGCAACTCTTGATCTCAGGGTTAGGAGTTCAAGCACCACCTTGGGTGTAGAGACTGCTTAAAAATAAAATCTTTAAAAAAAAAAAAGTCTAAAAGGGGAATTACAGTATATTGATGCTAACCTGTTCTACATTTTACTTCATTTAATTTAGGGAATATGAACTAAAAAAAACCAAGAAAGTTTGGGAATAACTCTAAAACTGTAGGTCCTAGGCTGAAAAAACTCAAGTTACACCACATAAAAAAATTTTTCAAATAAAGACTTGTAGACAAAGGAAAACGGTTGGAGGGGCATCTGGCTGGTTTTTCAGTCCCAGGAAAAAGCAACCCTTGACCTTGGGGGTGTGAGTTTGAGTCCCATGTTGAGTGTAAAGATTACTTAAATAAAATTAATTTTTTAAAATTAGGAGAAACTGCTGAAGGTTCACATAGTTATGGTTCAAAATGCATTTTTATGTAAAATTTGTATATGGTGAAAAGCAGCTATTAAGTACACAGTTCAAGTTTTAATACATAAACCCCTATAACTATCAAGATACAAAACATTTCCATCACCTGAGAAAATTCATCCCTGTTCTTTCTAGTCTCTCCCACCATCCACATATACTTTTCATTTTTAAATACCCAGCTTAATACTTTGCCTTTTACAAATGTGATAAACATAAATCCATTCTTTATATCATTTAAATTTCCAAGCAAGAAAGTTTTTAATATATTTAATTTTGATAACTTGACTGTCACAAGTGATACTCATAATTTAAAACTGTTATTTCCCAATTTTCATTCATCTACTAAAACAAAATACTCTGGGAACAAAATATCATTCCAGGTTTGCTCTGAAACTTTAAAATGCTAAACTATAATCCAACTAGCTTCCACACAAAAGCCAAGACAATCATCATATCACAATAAGAGGAGAGATAAATTCAGCATATGCTTTTTACACAAAAAAATTTACTGAATTGACACGATCTGCAGAACCATTAAGATGAGAAATTTTTTAAAGATTTGCTTTTTCTTCTTTCCAGTAAGAATAACCAAGCAAAATCTTCAAAATCACCTTTATTCTGCTTATTTCCTATTAGAAATACCTATTAGCAAAACAAACCTATTTTGCAATATCAAGTCAACATTAGTACATGCCCAATGAAACCATATCATTGACTACAGTCATGAAACAGGGATTTACAAAAGCAGTCGGAAACCAAGAAAAATATCAAAATAGGTATGCACATGTATAGGTAGATATTAAAGTGAATTTGGAAATGTAAACTGCAGATACACAAAAGGAAAGAAAATATTACCATGTTTGAAGTTTTCAGTAAAAAATTAAATACCCCAAGGCACTACCAATAAATTTCGTGGATTATGCACTCGCAAATCAACCTTGAGAAGACTACTCAATGCCTAGCCTCTACTCCACCCCTTCCAACCTGTCCCCAAGTGAAAATGTCCTTGGAACACTATCAGAGGATATCCCGTCTCGAAATGGTGCACATTCCTACATTATTGAAAGAAAATATTGGCAGTATCATATGAAACGAAAAGAAAGCAAAGAAAAAGACCCTTAAGGTTCGGCAGGGCATAACATTTTATTTTATAATACTTCTTGCTTCATTTAAAATTGTATAAAACCCAGGATGATTTTTAAAACACTATTCACTTTCTAAAAATCCACAACCCCACAGGAAAAAAAACAAATGGAAGGAAGGAAGGAATGGAGGGAGGGATGGATTAATTCTATGACCCTCCAAATCAAAAATTTTCATTTTCATCGCTTCCAGTTAGAAATACAAGCATCTGTAGAAAGAGGTTTCATCAAGATGCCACCACTCACACAGTCTTTGCCTGGAAAATACACACGAATCCCAGGACAGCCTGAAACACCATAGATATGTCTCTTTCCTTTTCTCCCTCCCTCTCAGCAACCTTTACTGCCTAAGTTTTAAGTCTCTAACCCCTGCACTAGTAAGACTTTTTCAAGGAAAGAGATGTTGGTGAAGATGGCCCCCTACCGCCATGAGTGGTCTGTGTCCGTCCACCACCCCCACCTGCCCCAGCGGCACTGGCTCACAGCCCCGCCTTTCGGTAAGGTCTCTACGGCCACTGCGGGGGCGCTGAACCCCTCCCAGGCTGCGGCCAAGGGGCCTGGCGGGGCCTGTGCGGGAGCCCCGGGGGTCCCGCTCCGGCACCGCTCCCACCGGGGAAACTACTCACGAGGAGATGGGAGACCCCAGCAGGGGTGAGGGCAAACCCGACGACGGCTCCAAAGAGGGGCGTGACCGCCAGCTGGCTGGGCTGCGGGAGGTGCCAGAGGTAACCAGACAAGGTGCTGCCAGAGACAGCAGTGCGGGCGTGGGCTGGGAGACTGAGGGGCACTCGCTCTCTTACCGCCAGGTCCGGATTGCTGCTGTCCCTGTGTGACACAGCTCGGATGACCCCCGCTCGCCAGCCCCGCAAGCAGCGTCCACTCTCTCGGCGCTCCGGCCGAGCCTCCTCGCCGACCGCCACGCAAAGGAACCGCTTCCCCACCAGTTCCAGCCGCGTCTCCACCGCCATAGCCATCACTGCTGAAGCGGCTGCCGCCTCCTCCACTGCGAGGGAACCAGTGAAACCCTGCTCCTACCGGCCGCCCATGCTGAGGAGAGCGGACTGGGGGACGGCCGCAGCCCCGCGAGCAAGCGAGTGCGGACTCGGGGGCGCACGGGACGCTCTGCCCAGAAGGGCACAGCGACCTCGGTCTCTCAGTCCTCAACACTCCCCCAGACTCCCCGACTAGCTGCCTCTGACTGTAGTCTCACACACACACACACACACACACACACACACACACACACACACGGAGAGAAACGGACAGAAATCCCCACACCCCTCGTCGCCGTCGGAGGCCCTGAGGCAGCCCCAGCCACTGCCGCCACCTCGCAGTGGACAGTACTACTCCGCCTTCCCATCCACTGGAAGGCTGCGAGCGCCGTGCGTCTCCTTCCGCCTGCGCGGGCGGGGGCAGGGAGCCGCGGGAAAGGGTCGGAGGAACCACCACAGACGGAAAGTAGTGCCCGACGACGCTGCCAAGGGGGCTATGGGACCAGCCAGGCTAAGAAGTAAGGAACGGGGTGGGAGAAAGGAATGCTCTCCCTTGGTAACACCATTACGAGGATTTGAGGGTCACCTCGCTATTCGCTCCCTCAAAAGTGTCTGTGGGGGAAGGGGTGGAGGCGAAAGTGAATCGTGCTGGTTCCACCCTGGGTCACAAAAAACTCCAGTTAAACCCCGCATCTCCAGAGCGACGTTTTTCAGAACACATGGTGCCCGCCACCTGAGGTAGCCCAAATTTCGCCTGAAACAACAGCCCTAGCAGCAAAGCAGAGCAACACTTTCCACTGAAAACAGTCACTGCAGAACAGTGCACGACTCCAAATGAAAATGAAGAAAACACTGTCATCCTTTCATCCTTCCTGTTTGCAACGATACTAATTACATGTTTGAACTCTTCAGAGATTTACACCTCGCTACTGCTTTGTGGTAAAAATGTCAAACACCCTGTTGAGGGCTTCTGTCAATGTCCCTAAAATCTACAGGTTCTGTGCCAATTTGAGTTCTTTCAGTACTAGCACATACCTCATACTCACTAATCATAAACAAACAACAACAGGGAAAGGCTCCGGATTCAGTTATTAGAGACTATCGTGGAAAGAAAAGGTTTTTAGCCAATCACAATTCAGTAAAATAAATTATGTTTACTTCCCGTCCAATCACAACAGGACTTTGTAGTCCCTACAACATACAGATCCAATCCTTGAATTCTTCTAAAACAAAGCTATCTTCTACACGTCTGTGAGCAGTTCAATTTCAGACATACATCACAGTGTTTTTAAAAGGTAGTTTTAAAAATCCCAGTCCCGTGTTGTTTTGTTTTTCAAGGCCACTAATGATCATAATCAACTCCAAAAATCCTTCTAGCCCAATGAAAACTTATTCTAAATTTTGGTTTCTAAAAAAATAAACTTTGGTTTCTTAGAGATTTTCCTAAACCTCTACACCAAAAAAATTACCTTTTAAAAAATTATTATTATTTTGAGAGAGAGGCGGGTGGGGAGGCAGAGAGCGAGAGAGAGAGAGATAATCTTAAGCAGGCTAAACGTCCAGCGTGGAGCCAAACCGCTGTCTTATCTCACAACCTGGAGTTCATGACCTGAGCCAAAATCAAGAGTGGGTCACTTAACCGACTGAGCCACCCAGGCACCCCTTCCCCAAAATTACCTTTTTAAAGGAGTTTACATTAGTAATCTGAATGTTTAAAATAAACTTAAGGCTTTTATCTTTCTTGGAACACCCAAGCCGAGTTGTTTTAAGTAGAAAAAACATGGCCACTGCAAATAGGTTATAAAAGAAAATTACAACGAAGACAGGTTTTAATCATCATGATCTAATTCTGCTAAAGATCAAATAGGAAATTGTAATAAATAAAGGAAAACCATGTCCAGAAATGCATACTGGCAAGTTGAGAGAAAAATTTAATTTCACTTATGTAATTTTATTTCCAGGCCCACTCTTTTAGTGCATACTTAATCATCTTGAGAACTACAGACTAAGATTTCTAAAATCTCAACTTGAATTAAGGAGCCAGTAAAATAATCTGGTGAAAATAACCTAACATATGGAAGGAGAAAAAAATAAGATCTGCATTGATACCAAATTATCAATGATTTGCTTTGTCATCTTCAGGACGACACAATTGTTACGAAAATTGCCTGCTTCCTAGTCTCAGTGATATTCTAGGAGCAAGTGAGAAAATATAAATAGTCACTTAAGAGATGAAAATAACACTCTTATTACATAAATCCCACTCACTAAATTATATATTTGGATTATTGATTGTTGGGATGCCTTACATAAAACTGCCACCTGATTTCAATTTTTATAGGTAAATTTCTAAATGGACTCCTAAGAGCCCTCACTACATGTTGAGTGCTATCCTTAGAAGTGCTCTGAAAAGCATGTAAATCCACCAAATCAATCAAAATATTTCAAGTGCAGAAGGCCATATATCTTCACAACCTTTTCAATCAAATGTCTTATAGTCTTAGTACTGCATTCTAAATATTATTCTATGAATCCCCTGACTCTGGCCAATGACTACGAATTACAAGGAAAAAAACACAAATTTGTAGATATTTTGCTTTTAGAGAAACTTGAAGTATATATTTTTTTTTATGTAGAATAAAAAGGCCTTAAAGGATTTTTGTTTGCTTGCTGGCATTTTTTGCTTTGTTTCAAGGATTGTTTATACTGTTTTGCCAGCAAATCATAACTCTAAGTAACATGGAATTAAAATAAATTTTAAAGTCAGATTTGAAGCCTTAGAATATTTGTTTGTTCAATTAGTTCCTTTACATCCTCTACTTTTATAAATATCCTCAGAAAATGCACTAGTCGATTTTTTTTAAAGTTATAGAATTTTTCACTATAGAGGCAGAGTGACACAAAAGTATTTAAAATGACTAAGTTTACTTACAGAAGCTGAAAAATTGAAAACATAGACTAGATCTTTACTTCTTCCATCCCCACAGGTAATATGTACATTAAATACATACACCCCCCTCAATTCAAGCAAACCTCATACATCAAATATCTTTTTTTTTAACTTTTTTTTAAAGATTTTATTTATTTAACAGAGAAAGACACAGTGACAGAGGGAACACAAGCAGGGGGAGTGGGAGAGGGAGAAGCAGACTTCCCACGGAGCAGGGAGTCCGATGCGGGGCTCAATCCCAGGACCCTGGGATCATGACCTGAGCCGAAGGCAGGCGCTTAACGACTGAGCCACCCAGGCGTCCCCAAATATCTTTATATAAAAGACACACTGTGAGATTATTGTTTTTTAAAAATCCACAAAAAATTTATTCATAAAAACAATGTTTTATTTTTTAAAAAACGTGACCTACAAAGGAAGGATATGTATTCATTGTAATGATAAGGGTCATAATTACCCACTTAATTATCAATAATTAGTAGTTCATAAAGTTTAGGGGTTTGTTTTTTTTTTTTTTTTTTTTTGTGAGAGAGAGAATGAGAGAGAGCACAAGAGGAAGGAGGGTCAGAGGGAGAAGCAGACTCCCTGCCAAGCAGGGAGCCCGATGTGGGACTCGATCCCGGGACTCCAGGATCATAACCTGAGCCGAAGGCAGTCGCTCAACCAACTGAGCCACCCAGGCGCCCAAAGTTTAGTTTCAATAAGCAGTCTACTAGCTATAAATTTTTCACTTTGTGATTTGGCCAATTACTCTCTTAAATACCAGTATTTTGTGTCACTATTAGTGTCTATTATAAACAACATAAAAAAACACAAAGGGAAAAAAGTTTAGTGCATATATCTTATAATAATATTAACCATCATTTATGGGACACTTACTATGCCTCAGACACTAAGCTAAGTACTTTATATCTATAATCTTACTTTATTTATTTAAAAGATGAAGTTACTCGCCTAAGCATACACATTCAGGAACTGGGATTCAAAATTAGGCCTTATGATTCCAAAGCAGTCTGCATTATGCTAAATTGTCACTTAAAAGAAACATGCAGGTTAGTCACCAAGTTGCCACCTCCTTATTGGCATAGGCTATTCATAACTGATTTGTTTATTTAGCACTTATTATGTGTCTCACATCCTGCAAGGTTCTAGAGATAGGGCCTGTCTTCGAGTAGCTCACAGTGTAGGTGGAAAGAGACAATAGAAATGCTTCAGTTTGTTTAAGGAAGCATCAATAGAATGGCACAAAAGATAAGTTTAGTGCATTTTAACAAATAATTTTCAAATCTATTATAACCTGGAGGCTTTTCTTAATTGTCAAGGGTAATGACTGGATTGGGTTATGAGGTCTTAGTCTTTATATACAGGCACATCTAGGAACTGTTAAAGTCAATATTACAATGAAGGAAGCCACGGTAATGTGTTCAATAAAGTACTTCTTCTAGGTGCGAAAAATAAAGTTTTAAAAATAAAAAATAAGAATAAAAAAATAAAATAAAAGAAGCCAAAAATTTCAACTGAATTATACAAGTGGAAGACCAAGAATAGAATGGAAATAAGTTTATGTTACTGTGTTTATCACTAAACCTTAAATAACTTCCATTTAAGTATTTCCCTAAACACTTTTTTTTTTAAGATTTTATTTATTTATTTATTTGAGAGAGAGAGAGACAGCGAGAGAGGGAACACAAGCAGGGGGAGTGGGAGAGGGAGAAGCAGGCTTCCCGCTGAGCAGGGAGCCCAATGCGGGAGGGGCTGGATCCCAGGACCCTGGAATCATGACCTGAGCCGAAGGCAGACACTTAATGACTAAGCCACCAAGGCGCCCCCCTAAACACTTATTTAAACTGAATTCCTTGATCAAATTTATGATAATGATAACATAACTCAAATGTCACTTTCCTATAGAAAGCCATCTCTGATTCCCAGCCTTAGAATCCCCCAATACGGACTTTCAAAACATTCTCCATTTGTCTTAGAGCTTATCACAACTGTATTTATACCATTTATTGTATAATTGTTTTATATTTGTCTCCAGTTGGTAGAGTATAAACTCCAATAAAGGCAAGAACATTGTATCTTTTCCACAACTATACTCCCAGTATCAACTAAGCTTTGTGCAGAGTAGATACTCTATAAATGGCATCAAATTAATTAATGAATATAACAAAATGTACCTTTTTATAAATCCAACCACATTAAGAGGAACTTCGAATCTCTAAATCAAGACTCATAAATATGAGTTCTTGTTCTTCCTACAGAGTTATTCATTGCCTTTAAAATAATGGCTTCTACATATTATTTCATTTCATTATGGAGGTACAACATAAAGCCTTCATAAAACTTGGGCTTCCCAGAAAAGCACAGTTGTTCCTAGGGATCATTTCTAAAGAACAGACACAGATAAAGAGTTACAATTCACAGGGAAAATATTCATTGCATTACCAAATGACCAATCTGAGGCAAACCCAAAAATGATCCTATGAGTATATATCCAAAACATCCGTCTATTCTTAGTATTCTAAAGAGAACAATCTCAAATAATGTCTTTGATGAAACCAACGTACAAACAATTTCCTCAGTGTCCTCTTGATGCCATGTGGAGTGAGCAGGATAGAAAATGAAGAAAGAAAGGTAGAAAGGACAGGGAAGAGAGCGAAAAGCAATCTCCACTTGGCCTTTTAATTGCATTTGTTACCCAGCTTCCAATTTATATTCTGGCTGCACAGTAACCTACCACTTTTTTTCAACATTTTCTTTTAAAAATGAAACTTTAGGGGCACCTGGGTGGCACAGTCCATTAAGCACCTGGCTCTTGATTTCAGCTCTGGTCATGATCTCAGGGTGGTAGGAATGAGCCCCACATCGGGATCCATGCTCAGCAGAGTCTGCTTGGGATTCTCTTTCCCTCTCCTCCTGCCCCTCCAGCTCATGCTCTCTCAGTCTCTCAAATAAATAAATAAATCTTAAAAAACTGAAACTTTAAATCTAATTTTTTTTTTAAAGATTTTATTTATTTATTTGAGAGAGAGAGACTGAGAGAGAGAGCACATGAGAGGGGGGAGGGTCAGAGGGAGAAGCAGACTCCCCGCTGAGCAGGGAGCCCGATGCGGGACTCGATCCAGGGACTCCAGGATCATGACCTGAGCCGAAGGCAGTCGCTTAACCAACTGAGCCACCCAGGCGCCCTAAATCTAATTTTTAATGATAAAAAATTTTTAAATGTAGAAAGAATGCAAAAAACATTGGAATGTTCCTAATCTGCTGAATGAGGAGCTACAAGGAAGAAGGAAATGAACAGCTGCCATTGAGCATTTAGCAAGGTCTTCCCAGGGTGTCCCACAGAACTTTTTGTTTTTTCATCATCCCTCTCATAAATGCTTCAACTATTAACTACTATTAAAACATGCTACATGGCAGTCTGCATTTTGCATCTTCAATTATTATATTAGCTCTTTCATATATGAACAGGTTAGGTTCCTAAAGGGTTATGTTCCTATTGTTATAAGATTTTACTTAGCCACATGTTAGTTGTAGCAGAGCTTTAAGCCCTAAAGAATGCTTCTGTTCATGTCCATGAAAATTAAGGAAAAGAGCCTCTATTCCTACCTTTAAGCTATAAACGAGGGAAAGTCAAAGTAAAATCTAAGCTAAAAATACTGACTCAAAACCTCAGCATGCTATCAATACTCCATCAATGTTCTTCCCCAAAGATGCAGCTAGATTCTACAAAATGAAGGAACTTTATGATCAAGAACACACAGCTCTGAGGCACATTTCTCAAATTAATGGCATCTCACTTCAAAGAAACAAAACAAAAAAAACAAAACAAAACAAGACCCTAAAATATAGGGAATCTTTAGTCATTCTTTTCTTTGGCACATTCTAGAAAAAGCCACATGATTACATATAATAAGATCTATAACATACTACAAAACATAAATATGCAGTAAAAATAAATTACTCCTTATATATAAAGGAAAGCATTGTCTTCTAGCTCCACATATGCTTCAGTACTACAGATAATTTATTTATTCAGTTAAAGAGAGTGTATAAAATAGTGTTCCAATTCCAAGGCCTGTGTTCACAGAAGCTCACAGGAAGACAGGCCTTAGAATTTTCCCTTAAAATCACAACTGACACATATGAAAACCAGACTTCAAAAAAAAAAGACCTTAACTACAAACTTAAAATTGAAATCAACATCCCCCAAACATTCTGCTACTCCAGGGCACACTTCTATATTACCTAAAATTAAATGGCCAAGAGAAATACTCAAAAGGCTAACCAACTTCACTTTTCTCAAAATACACAAACACTTAGGCTAAAACTGGTCAATTCCCATTCCATATCGCCCTTCACAAATGGATGTTTTAAGATGTATATCCCAAATGTAGAAAATTAGAAATTAGCAGGCATGTAATATAGTATAATCAAAGAGCAGGAGTCAAACAAGTCTAGGTTACTTCTACCACTAACTTTGAACAAACCACTTTGCTTCCCTAGGAATAATATATAACATGTAGAGGCTGATATAATCTTTAAGGTTCCTAAAAGCTTGCAATTAAGACTTCTGAATAATTCATCAAGTAGCAAAGTATCCTCTCCTGTCACATGGTAGTTTCAAAGCTGAAAAATGTTAAAGGATTGACAAAAGTAATCTTGCTTTAGGAAAACAAATGTGTTTGGCCAGAAAGGTTCTATCTCAAAGGTCTCACAGAAGATAAATAGATCGATCATTAATACATATATACAAATAGAACAGACCAAAGGACTTCCCAATTAAACAATTTTTAAACAGCATTGCAGAATTGCTTCCTTTGTTCTCCAAATTTGCTCTTAAAGCTATGATATTAATCTATCAGAACTAACTTCAAATGGAGGAATTTTTGAGATTGTCTAAATTACAAATAAGCTTCATATCTAAAACCTAAACCTTACATGCCTTTATATTCTTTGTTTATAATACCTAAAAGTCCTTTTTTCAGCTATTGTAATTGCAAAAATCACCTTAAAATCAATTGTTTCATTTGATTTTATATCTAAATTTACATGGATGTTTAAGTCCCCACTTGCAATTTGCTTTTAATATTTATAAGTTTTAAAACTTTATACAAATATGCTAGTTTATGTTTCAACCTTAAGTCATGCTTAGAAAATATGTAGGTATTCTTCTATATTTTCTTCTAGTAGTTTTATAATTCAAATTTTTATAATTCTTTCAAAATTAGATGATAATACCTACCCCTGATGGAGGGACAGGAAATACCCTGGCCCCAAACAATAGAGGTCTACTATTAGTGGGGAAAAAGCGGGATTACTAGGAAGAGAGGGAAACAGAGCCTGGCTACAATTAATGTTGGTCTAGGACAAAAGATACGCTCCATGCCCACCACTGCAAGGCAAATCAGCTTCTAGTACAGAGAAAAAAACAAAAGAGCACAGACAGAGCCTCTCCGAAGTACAGATGTACAAGTAAGGCCTAAAGATATAGATGGAATAAAAAAACATTGAGTTAGGGGCGCCTGGGTGGCTCAGTCGTTAAGCGTCTGCCTTCGGCTCAGGTCACGATCCCGGGGTCCTGGGGTCAAGCCGCGCATCGGGCTCCCTGCTCGGGGGAGGCCTGCTTCTCCCTCTCCCACTCCCCCTGCTTGTGTTCCCTCTCTCGCTGTCTCCCTCTGTGTCAAACAAATAAATTCTTAAAAAATAAAAAATAAAAATAAATAAAAAACATTGAGTTAAAACTTTTCAGCAAATCAACCCCCTCCCTTAAGCACAAAGTGATGATACAAGTATTTAAAATTGATGATGCACCGCATGTAACCAAAGCAAGGGAAAAAACCCCACATAAACCCAATCAACTCCAGGCAAGACTGATTCAACCCCACGCACAAACAACTCAAACAACTTAGCAGAACAAGAGTCATACCCCTTTCTTAACATAAATACTATATACTTCAATCTCTACTATCCTGCAAATGATGGCTGGCATTCAATCAAAAAGTATAAGCCTGGCCACAGGGGTGATTTCCCTGGTCTCCAAGGTAGTGCATACATATTGAGGTTATACTACCTTTTCTGTAAATTGTATAAAAATATCTCCTTAAGGGCGCCTGGGTGGCTCAGTTGGTTAAGCGACTGCCTTCAGCTCAGGTCATGATCCTGGAGTCCCGGGATCGAGTCCCGCATCGGGCTCCCTGCTTGGCGGGGAGTCTGCTTCTCCTTCTGACCCTCCCCCCTCTCATGTGCTCTCTCTCTCATTCTCTCTCTCAAATAAATAAATAAAATCTTTAAAAAAAAAAAATCTCCTTAAATTCTTTTGTTTGCATCATTCCTTTGGTAAACCACCCTCACCCTCCCAAAATTATAAGCTACACAAAATTTCAAGGGCAAACAAATCAGTCAGGAGACAAAATAGTCTCAGGAGACAAAATAGTCAACAGAAGCAGACTTAGACATAACTAAAATGTTGGAACTGTCAACCAATGAATTAAAATAATTATTAATAATAATGAAGGATCAAATGGAAGAGGCAAATAAATAGGTATGATCAGATGGCAAATATCATAGGTAGAAACTACAAGAGTTGAACAGAAAAGCTAAAGGAGTCAATCTGAAATGCTAAAGAATGAGAAATGCAGTAACAAAATTTTAAAAAGCCTTTGACAGGTTCAGCAACAGACTTGACACAGCTGAGGAAAGAATCAATGAACTTGAATATAGGTCAAGAGAGATTATCAAAGCTGAAACTAGATAGGAAAAAGAGGGGGAGAAAATCTACACAAACAGAACAGGAGGGAACAGTTTCCAACTCATTTTATGAGGCCAGCATTACCCTGAAAACAAAATCAGACAAAGGAATCACAAGAAAAAAACTACTATGGATCATTACCCTTCACAGATGCAAAAATCCTCAAAAAAATATTAGCAAATCAAATTCAGTAACTTGGAAAAAAGATAAAATATCACAACCAGTAGGGATTTATCCCAGGAATACAAGTTGAATCAACATTAAAAGATCAATCAGTATAACTCATCAGGTCAACAAATTAAAGAAGAAAAATATGATGGCATGAACAAATGCAAAAACTAAACATTTAAGAAAATCCAACCCCTATTCATGATAAACTTCTCAGCACATCAGGAATAGAAGGGCACTTATACAACCTGATGAAGTGCATATACTAAAAACTTACTGCTAACATTATAGTTAATAATAAAAGACTCAATGTTTTCCCCTAAAGATTCAGAAGAAGGACATCAGCTGTCACCACTCCTATTTAATAACACACTCAAGATCTAGAAAACGCAACAAGACAAGAAAAAAAGAAATAAAAGGCATACAGATTGAAAAGGAAAAAATAAACCTGCCTCTATTCACAAATGGCATGATTGTCTATGTCCATTCACAAAGAATCTTCAAAAAAAACTCCTGGAGCTAATAAGTGAGTTTAGCAAAGTTGCAAGATTCAAGATCACTATGCAAACATCAATTATATCTCTATACACTGGGGGAAAAAAAGGAAAATCCAAACTTAAAAACAGTACTATTTATAATAGAGCCAGAAAACATAAAAATATGTATAAATGTAATAAAATATGTGAAAGATCTCTATGCTGAAAACTACAAAGTATTTTTTTTTTAAGATTTTATTTATTTATTTGACAGAGAGAGACACAGCGAGAGAGGGAACACAAGCAGGGAGAGTGGGAGAGGGAGAAGCAGGCTTCCCGCGGAGCAGGGAGCCCGATGCGGGGCTCGATCCCAGGACTCTGGGATCATGACCTGAGCCAAAGGCAGATGCTTAACAACTGAGCCACCCAGGCATCCCAAAAACTACAAAGTATTGATGAATGAAGACCTAAATAAGTGGACTGATATACCATGAGCATGTATTTGAAGACTCAGTTCTCCCCAAATTCATCTACAAATTCAAAGTAATCTCAATGAAAAGAACAGCTATTTTTTATGTTGACATCAATGAATTGATTCTAAAATCAACCAAGGAAGTAAGGCAAAGGAACTGGAACAGCCAAAACAATTTAAAAAGAAAAAATTGGAAGACTCATACTATCTTATCTTAGGACTATCCTATAAAGATACATTAATCAACTCAGCATGACATCAGCAAAAGAATAAATAAATGAATAGAAAAAACAGAGTCCAGAAACAGACCCATACATACATATGGGCAACTGATTCTTGACAAGAGTAAAAATGCAGTTCAGGGGAGAAAGGATGGCCCCATCAACAAGTGGTTCTAGAACAATTAGATATCCATGTGCCCCCTAAAATATCTCACTCCATATACTAAAAGTAACTCAAAATGATAGACCTAAATGTAAAATATAAGACTAAAAAAGTCTTAGAAGAAAACATAAAACATTTTTCATGGCACTGGGTTAGGCAAAGATTTTTAAAAATCCATAAAATTTATAAAATTAAAAATTAAACATTAAAATTAAAAACTCTTCTCCAACGGTTACAGACGGGGAGAAAATATTTGCAAAATACCTATCTGATAAAAAGACTGGTATCCAGAATATTTAGAGATCTCTCAAAACTCAATAATAAAAATTTTAATGGGCAAAAGATTTGAACAGACACTTCATCAAATAAGATATATGAATGGCATCATAAGCACATGAAAAGATATTCAACATCATTAGTCATCAGAGAAATGCAAAGCACAACTATTTGTGTGAGATACTATTACACATCTACCAGGATGACTAAAACTAAAAGAAAAATAAAACTGCCAATACTAAATATTGAGTATGAGAACCAGTTGGAACTCTCATAGTGTGGTAGCTGAGAGGAATGCAAAATGGTACAGCCACTTAGCAAAAGAGTTTAGTACTTTCTACCACAGTTAAACAGACACTTTTCTTATAACCCAGCAATCCGACTCTTATTTACTCAAGTGAAATAAAAACCTATGTTCACACAAAAACCTATACTCAAATGTTTGTAGCAATTTTATTTATAATTGCCAACAGCTGGAAACAACCAGCTCAACTGGAGAATTAACAAACTTCAAATGCTACTCAACAATAAAAAAGAACTGAGTATTGATACTAGCAATAATATGGATGAACCTCTGGAGTTCAGGGATCCCCAAAGCCATCCTTAGGTTCAATGATTCACTAGAAACTCATGAAACTCAAAAGAGCCGTTTTATTCATGGTCACAGTTTATTATAGCAAAAAGATACAGATTAAAACCAGTAAAGGGAAGAGGGGTATAGGACAGGGTCCGGGAGAACCAAGCTTCCAGTTGTTCTCTCCCAGCAGAGTTGCAGAGATAGCACTTACATCTTCCCCCAAGAATGTATGACAGCATGCATGGAGTACTGGCAACCAGGGGAACGCAGCCGAGGCGTGGTGTCGAGCATTTTTATCAGGGGTCTGACATGTAGGTAGGGCTGACCATCTGCACAGCTGACCTTAGCCTCCAACTCCCCCAGAGGTCAAGCTGATACCACACCGCACAAAGTCTCCACCACCTTGTCAGCCACACTGTCAGCATAGACAACATGAGGTGGCCAAAGGCCCTTAAGTAAGCAAAGACACTCTTATCAGGCAGGATATTCCAAGGGCTTAAAGGTTACCTCCCAGGAGATGGGCAAAGGCCAAACCTTAGGCAGCTGAGTTGCCTATTCTTTGAGCAACTGAGGTATTTTTACTCAAAACAACACTTCTGACACCAAATGTATCATTTTTTTTCCTCACACCATCTAATTCTCTAACTCTCCCGATACCACCAGGCATCCTACAATTCATTTCAATTCTGACGATAACAACTCAGTCAGCATCAGACTCCTCAGGCTTTTGGGTCAGTCCCACAAGACTGCCCTCACTTCAGATGGCAGTCACAAGTATTGGGTCCCCAGGTTACACATACTTCTGTTTGACTTGGCTACAAGTTGGAGATGAAACTCCATCTCCCTTTCAGTTCATTAATTCGCTAGAACAGCCCATAAAATTCCAAAGAACACTTTTTTTTACTATTACCAATCTATTATAAAGGATACAAACAAAGACCCAGATGAGAAGGTCCATAGGGCAAGGTCCATATGGGTCCTAAGAACAGGAACTTCGGTTTCCACTGAGTTGGACTATGCCACCCTATCAGCAAGTGGATATGTTCACCAACTGTGAAGATCTCCAAACCCCATTGTTTAAAGGGTTTTATTTAGGCTCTATTACATAGGCACAATTGATTAAATCACCGGCCACTGACGACTGAACTCAGTTGCCAACCATTCTGTCCTCCATGAAGGTCAAGGGGTGGGGCTGAAAGTGCCAACCCTCTAATCACATGGTTAGCAACCATGTGGCAACCAACTATCATCCTGGCAACCAACTACCATCCTGAAGCTATCGAGAGGCCCATCAAGAGTAACCTCATTAGTATAAACTCAGGAATGATTAAAAATGGTTTGTTATGAATAACAAAAGATGTTCCTTTCAGGAAATTACAAGGGTTTTAGGAACTCTGTACAAGGAACCAGGGACAAAGACCCAACATGTATTTCTTATTATGTCACAGGAATGCTATTCCTTTACCGCACAACTTCAAATGCATTATATTAAGTGAAAGCAACCAAACCTAAAGGGCTACAAAGTTTATGATTCCATTTATATGATATGGCTGAAAAAGTAAGACTACAGAGACTGAAAATAGATCAGTGATTGCCAAGGTCTGCAGTGTGGGAGGAGGGCTTGTCTACCAAGGGGCACAAGATAACATTCTTTCCTGATTGTGATGATAGTTATACAAATACATGTGTTTATCAAAACTCACAGAACAATGATTTCTACTATTTGTGAGTTATACCTTGATTAACCTAAGACAATCAGTAGTAACAGATTCATTCATCTGAAGCAATTTCATCTCCTAAAAATGATACATTCAAACGTTATGTGAGCAACAAGACAAATGCCCTTGCTAAGTGAAAAGCAATGGAAAACTGTATCTCTGCTTTATCATACTTTATAAAAATTATGCATGCACACAGGCAAAGGAAAACATTTTGATACACTGGCTACCAGGATTATGGGGTGACAATTTTTGATTAATGTTTTCTGTATAATAACAAACAAAATAAGCTACAAAAAAATGTTTTAGAACAGGTAAAATAGCATAATACTGGTAGGCAAGAAATTCTAAAATGACCCCCAAGGCCCATGCCCTTGTATAATCCTCTCTCTTTGAGTTTAAGAGGGACTTGGCAACTTGTTTCTAACCATTGGAATAGGGCAAAGGAAATGGGCTATCACTCCCACGATTATATTATTTCAAATGTCAAAGGTGAAAAGATTTTGCAGATGTAATTAAGGTCCCTAACTGGCATTCAATTAATCAAAGAGATTTTCCTGTATGGACCTACGTAATAAAGATGAGCCCTTTAAAAGAGAGTAGAGGTCAGAGACTTTCCTGTGGCCTTGAAAAAGCAAGCTGTCCTAAATTCTACCAGTAGAAGGAAATGAATTCAGCCAATAACCATGTGAGCTTGGAAGAAGATCCAGAGCCTCAGTGAAACCTCAGCCATGGCCAACACTTCAGTTTGTAGCCTTGGGAAACCCTAAGTAGAAGACTCAGCTTAAACTGCGCCCAGACTCCTGATCCATGGAAATTATGAGATAATAAATCTGTGTTGTTTTAAACTGCTATTGCAATTTGTTACACAGCAATAGAAAACTAAACGAGTAATTAAGATTATTTCCTAGAGTCTTGGCTTTATCCACAGGCACTCCCTTGGCTCATCTCAAATTAGAGGTAATGTCCTGTTCTTGTTAGTCATTTCAATTTTCAAAAAAGAATGTAAACTTTAACATAGCTTCACTGAATAATGGTTCAAATTTAATCAATAACACAGATGATCTGTATTTCAGACAGTTGCCAGGAAATATCTCAAATTCACTGCTGTCCAATACCCAGGAAAGCTCCACATAAAACAATGTTTATGAAGAACTGTACGCAGGATACTTTATACAGTCCATCTAGTCACTCTAATACAGATTCTTTGGGGAGAGGGAAAGGGAATTAATATCAATATCTCTGAGGGAGTAAATGGCTACAGTATTTTAAATGCCTATTTTAATACACTTTTACATTTAAAAAGACTTGTTTTTAAGACGAACCACAGAAAACAAAATTCAATAAAATTTTCTTGGCCAACTGGAAGAGCTATAAGGAAATGTATCTATTATATTAACTAATTTGCAAAAGAGGGCTAGGTAAAGAAGTCGTAACAGAAATGGAGGGGAGGAAAGACGAATGGATAGGAAGTTTTTATGTTTCTCTAAGTTTTTATTTTATTTCTGTAGTTTTTATTTTTTATTTTTTTAAGTAAACTCTACCCTCAACATCAGGCTCAATACATGACCCTCGGATCAAGCACCACACACTCCACGGACCGAACCAGCCAGGTGCCCCGTTTCTCTAAGCTTTTAAAAGAGGAATAAGACCTGTAATGAATTCTACTGGGGAACCCTACACAGCTTGGAGTAAGTAAGGTTTCTAAAACGTATCATAATGGTTTGCCATAAAGCTGGTTTCACTGGAATTAACCATGGATGGTATTCCACTAGCCATTTTGATGAACGCTACAAAAAAATAGATTCTATTTATAGAAGAAATGTAATTTTAAATGCTCTTAATATATTATATGGTGTCCTCAAGAACACTATGAAGGAAAGCTTTCTGGTCTTAATAGGAAGAATCATGCTTTTCCCTAGCAGGTGCTTGTTTTTATCATATAGACAATATGTTATGTTATTGACCCAGCTTTCTTCCTACATAGGTTGCTAGAAACCTTCATGCTTCACATTTTTTAGGTTTTCATTTTTTTAACTTTTGGTCTGAAAATCTTCAAACATTCACATAAGTAAGGAGACAATTGTAGAGCAAATGCCCATGTAACTCAGAAATGTCTCATTATCTCAGTTCTCCCATTCTACAATTTTTCTCTCTTCGGGGGTGGGGGGGAGGCAGGATTGGAGTATTTTATAGCAAATCCCAGACATCGTATCATTTCACCCATATGTAGTAAAGAATGCATCACTATCATTTAAAGCCTTTTCTTTAAATTGACCCTACAATGCCATTAACACATCTGACAAAATTAGCAATTCCTCAAAATCATTTAATATGTACTTTATATTCAAATTTCAATCATCTCAAAAATGAAATTTTAACTGTTGGCTTTTCTAAACCAGGAACAAAACCAAGAACCATACACTGTATCTGATTAATATTCTCTTTAAATCTCATTTAATCTGTAACAACAAGTGATTTGTCCTGTAGAATTTATCACATCCTAAATTTAGCTATTTCCTCCTGATGTTAACATATTCCTCCATTCCCCATATCTCCTGTAAACTGTAGTAAGATCTAGAGACATGATTCATACCTTTTGGCAAGAATACTCCATGGGTAATACATGTACTTTCCTAATCCATCACATTCGGACACACATGATGTCTTGCTGTCCCACTTAAAGTGATGTTCATATTGGTTACTGTATTCAAGTGTTGCCAGCCTGATTCACTCAATGATCATTCTCCATTATTTACGTAGGGGTTGCCCAAATAGGATTTGCTAATTCTATCATTCCATCTGCATTTATTATCTGGAATTCTTCTAAAAAAGACTTTACCTAATTAACTATTTGGTTGTCTTACAATACAGTTTATACAGGAAAAACTGTATAAATTCTTGATTCTTTTCCATTTATAAATTCTCAAAATAATGAATTGGTGATCTAGCAACTTCCAAAGCTATAATACCTATTTATTACTATCAATTTCTTTTTGTCCTTCTAACTTTTAAATTGTGTTATCTTGCACAATTCTATGGAAATAGACATGGTGATAATATATTTGGAATTCTTTGGACAGATTCCTGAATGCTAATGTGAAGTATTGTGAACTTTTAGCACTGAAAAGATGTACCGAGTAATTTAACAAAAATAGGGCCACTTTCAGAGACTGACAATTAGCAGCATCAAGAAAACCAAAGCGAGGGCGCCTGGGTGGCTCAGTTGGTTAAGTGACTGCCTTCGGCTCAGGTCATGATCCTGGAATCCCAGGATCGAGTCCCGCATCGGGCTCCCTGCTCGGCAGGGAGTCTGCTTCTCCCTCTGACCCTCCCCCCCCCATGTGCTTTCTCTCTCATTCTCTCTCTCTCAAATAAATAAAAAATCTTTTAAAAAAAAAAAAAAGGAAAACCAAAGCAATTTGGAGGGTGTGTCCTAGACTTTTTTTTTTTTTTTTTTTTTGCAAATTTCAAAACACTCCTCCTCACTGCCCTAAAAACTTCTTGAAAATCTTTTGGATATTTTTGGCATAAAGCATGTATGTATATAGGAAGTCAATGAGAACACTATAGGCATATGGTAGGTAGAAAAACTGTAAAGGCAACATAATAAAATATCTCAAGCAAAAGGTGAAAGTCATATGTGAGAAACAAAATTTGCTTCCCTAGAATTACCTTCTGAAAGACAAAAAGCATCTTGTGATTCCAAATCACAGGGCATCTATACCTCCCTTAACTGACAATGAAAGCAGAAATGTACATAACATATACAACTAAGTATAATACAACAGGGCAAGTGTTATAAAGCAGTATAATTAGTTCCCCCTGGAACACCTGAGTAAGTAATTGTATCTTAACATTTTAAGAATGCTTCCCAGGAGAGGGGGGAAAGATGGTGGAGGAGTAGAGGACCCTATTCCAACCGGTCCCCAGAATTGAGCTGGACACCAGACCACTCTGAAGAGTGCTTCCCAGGAAAGATGACATCCAAGTTATGTTTTGAAAGTTAAGAAGCATTTTTGCGGAAAGGTAAAAAGAAAAAAGATTTCAAGGCAGAAGAACTATCACAAAAGAGGACACCGGTGTTTGGAAATATGGGATGCATCTAGAGGATAATCAAGTTGTGTGGTATTAGTCACATATATAATATAGTCAGAGGCCACTATAAATGAAACCACTGTTTCCAATGCTACTAACACATTATATATGCTATAGTATGTTGCCCACACTTTCTCTTTAAAGCATTTAGAGACACAGTATGTTTTTAAGCCAAGTGATAGGATCAGATTTGGTTTTTAGAGAAATAAACCTACTAATAATGTGAAGAATAAAAGAGGAAAGACAACAGAAACAGAACGACCAAGTAGAGAAGACTATTTTAATATCCACACAATGACTGTGAAAAGGAATGAGTCAGGAGATGAGGGGGCTGGACAAATTAAGAACCAGAGCAGACACGGAATTAGCAGGATTTACTCAATGTAACTAACCAAAAATGAACTGCAGATTTCTCCTCTGGGGTATTAAGACAAGGAGGATCCCAGTAACCAAAAAGATAAAAGATTTTTTAGAAGACTAAATAGTATCAATGGTTTCATTCTAGTAGTAGGATTACCAGATTTTGTTGTTGTTATTGTTCTTCTTCTTCTTCTATTTTTCTGGATCTTCCAAACACAGGACCGTGGAAAAGTACTATGAAAAAATGTGTATCTGTTTCTTTGACAATTTAAAAAATCATCTTGAAAAACAGTAGTTTTATTCTAGAGGCTGTATAATCAGACAGCATTTTTCTATGGCCAATATAAAAGTTCTGATCCAGCTGCGAAGGAGTCAAATTTAATCGAGAAGTAAAAGAGCCCATCTTCTGAAGCAAGTTCAGATCCCAACTGTGTATATTCAATGAGAGCAATAATGAATCCTTTGGAAACAGCCTAATATGTAATTTTACAAGCCAGGACAACTCAAAAGCCTAGCACACTAGCACTGAAAGCTGTGAACACAATGGTTATAGGATAAATGCATTCAACCTTCCTTCAGTACATATTATTAATAATTTTAAAATATAGTTACAAGGGTGCCTGCGTGGCTCAGTCGTTAAGCATCTGCCTTCTGCTCAGGTTGTGATCCCAGAGTCCTGTGATGGAGCCCTGCATCAGGCTCCCTGCTCAGCGGGGAGCCTGCTTCTCCCTCTCCCACTCCCTCTGCTTGTGTTCCCTCTCTAGCTGTCTCTCTCTCTGTCAAATAAATAAATAAAATCTTTAAAATATATATATAATTACATAACAGTAATAATTATTCCTCACAGTTTGAATGCATAAAGAGGCACCTACTCAACATATCTAGTCTATGTAACTATTTTCATAAGGGAACTTATCTCAAAATTATAGTAACCATAAAATCTAAACTAAAAAAACTATAAATCAATGAAAATCATCTTTAGAATGGGTCAGCTGAACTGTTTCTTTTTTTTTCTTTTTTATTGTTATGTTAATCACCATACATTACATCATTAGTTTTTGATGTAGTGTTCTATGATTCACTGTTTGTGCATAACACCCAGTGCTCCATGCAGAACGTGCCCTCTTTAATACCCATCACCAACCTAACCCATCCTCCCACCCCCCTTCCCTCTAGAACCCTGTTTGTTTTTCAGAGTCCATCGTCTCTCATGGTTCGTCTCCCCCTCTGATTTCCCCCCTTCATTCTTCCACTCCTGCTATCTTCTTCTTTTTTTTTTCTTAACATATAATGTATTATTTGTTTCAGAGGTACAGATCTGTGATTCAACAGTCTTGCACAATTCACAGCGCTCACCATAGCACATACCTTCCCCAGTGTCTATCACCCAGCCATCCCATCCCTCCCACCCAACCCCCACTCCAGCAACCCTCAGTTTGTTTCCTGAGATTAAGAATTCCTCGTATCAGTGAGGTCATATGATACATGTCTTTCTCTGACTGACTTATTTCGCTCAGCATAACACCCTCCAGTTCCATCCACATCATTGCAAATGGCAAGATCTCATTCCTTTTTTTTTTTTTTTTAAGATTTTTTATTTATTTGACAGAGAGAGACACAGTGAGAGTGAGAACACAAGCAGGGGGAGTGGGAGAGGGAGAAGCAGGCTTCCCACTGAGCAGGGAGCCCGATGCAGGGCTCGATCCCAGGACCCTGGAACCATGACCCGAGCCGAAGGCAGATGCTTAACGACTGAGCCACTCAGGTGCCCCAAGATCTCATTCCTTTTGATGGCTGCATAATATTCCATTGTATATATATACCACTTCTTCTTTATCCATTCATCTGTCGATGGACATCTTGGCTCTTTCCACAGTTTGGCTATTGTGGACATTGCTGCTATAAACATCGGGGTGCACGTACCCCTTCAGATCCCTACATTTGTATCTTTGGGGTAAATACCCAGTAGTGCAATTGCTGGATCATATGGTAGCTCTATCTTCAACTTTTTGAGGAACCTCCATACTGTTTTCCAGAGTGGTTGCACCAGCTTGCATTCCCACCAACAGTGTAGGAGGGTTCCCCTTTCTCCGCATCCCCGCCAACATCTGTCATTTCCTGACTTGTTAATTTTAGCCATTCTGACTGGTGTGAGGTGGTATCTCATTGAGGTTTTGATTTGGATTTCCCTGATGCTGAGCAATGTTGAGCACTTTTTCATGTGTCTGTCGGCCATTTGGATGTCTTCTTTGGAAAAATGTCTGTTCATGTCTTCTGCCCATTTCTTAATTGGATTATTTGTTCTTTGGGTGTTGAGTTTGATAAGTTCTTTATAGATTTTGGATACTAGCCCTTTATCTGATATGTCATTTGCAAATATCTTCTCCCATTCTGTTGGTTGTCTTTTGGTTTTGTTGACTGTTTCTTTTGCTGTGCAAAAACTTTTTATCTTGATGAAGTACCAATAGTTCATTTTTGCCCTTGCTTCCCTTGCCTTTGGCGATGTTTCTAGGAAGAAGTTGCTGCGGCTAAGGTCGAAGAGGTTGCTGCCTGTGTTCTCCTTTAGGATTTTGATGGACTCCTGTCTCACATTGAGGTCTTTCAACCATTTGGAGTCTATTTTTGTGTGTGGTGTAAGGAAATGGTTTCATTCTTCTGCATGTGGCTGTCCAATTTTCCCAACACCATTTGTTGAAGAGACTGTCGTTTTCCCACTGGACATTCTTTCCTGCTTTGTCAAAGATTAGTTGACCGCAGAGTTGAGGATCCATTTCTGGGCTCTCTATTCTGTTCCACTGATCTATGTGTCTGTTCTTATGCCAGTACCATACTGTCTTGATGATGACAGCTTTGTAATAGAGCTGGAAGTCTGGAATTGTGATGCCGCCAGCTTTGCTTTTCTTTTTCAACATTCCTCTGGCTATGCGGGGTCTTTTCTGGTTCCATACAAATTTTAGGATTATTTGTTCCATTTCTTTGAAAAAAGTGGATGGTATTTTGATGGGGATTGCACTGAATGTGTAGATTGCTCTAGGTAGCATTGACATCTTCACAATATTTGTTCTTCCAATCCATGAGCATGGAACGTTTTTCCACTTCTTTGTGTCTTCCTCAATTTCTTTCATGAGTATTTTATAGTTTTCTGAGTACAGATCCTTTGCCTCTTTGGTTAGATTTATTCCCAGGTATCTTATGGTTTTGGGAGCTGGACTGTTTCTTACTATTCCTCAGGAAGACAATGAAGTGATTACCTAAAAAATTTGCTAGTTTAATTCCTCCATGAAAATTAACACAATTTAAAGAATGTAATCCACTATTTCAGTTACAAATAAAGCATGAAACATTAAAACAATCCAGTCATTTCTACAAAGTATTCACATAACATATCCTAATGTTAGCTCCCAGGTAAGCTAATGCCTAAATCTAGATAAAGGGTTCAGTCTCAGCAGTATTGACGTTTTGAGACAGATTATTCTTCAGGGGAGGAGGCGCTGTCCTGTGTGTTAAAGGATGTTTTAGCAGCATCCCTAGCCTTGACCCACTAGATGTGAGCAGCACCTTCCCCTCTCAACCCTTTACTCCTCCATCCCCTTGTGACAATGACTGAAGACATTATCAAACGACACCTGAGGGGCAAAATTGCTCCCAGTTGCTCTAGATTGTGAGAAAAGTTATTTCAGTTTTAACAAACAGGAGTTATAATAAGAACCAAGTTTTCCCCACTATTCTCCCCACCTTTGGGGCCTATTCCTTGATAACAAAAAAGATGGATTATCAACCGACGATGCATTTTACTATCTTGATAATACTCGCAAATAGGATTGCAGCTGGTGTCTATTTTACACTTAGTTGATTCTCTGCAGAAACCAAAAGGATGTAATTCTTCTTTAATACATTTTTCAAAACTATGATTCATTTAAAGTTTTCCCCTTAGGCATTAGGATTGAAAATGTTAATTATATGTTCCCTTTAAACCAGACACAATATATTGCCAATCACACAGTACTTCAGCAAGGGAACAGCGAAGACTTATCAGCATGTGAGATCTACTAAGCCTGTGATAAGCATTTAACATGTATTACCTCATTTAGTCCTAACAACATTCTTTAGAAGTATTAATGTCTCCAATTTTTAACATGAGGAAACTGAGGCTAAGAAAGAATAACATCACTAAGAGGTGCGGCTAGTAAGTGACATAATCAGGATTGGATTGCAAGTCACCACCACCATTGTTCACATGCTCTATACCAGAAAGAATGATCCTACTAACCAGCACTTCAAAACAGTCAATGGACAACTTATCTTTTGAGATAGTACAGCTTTTCCTCACTGAAAAATTTTTGAATATACAGCTTTCAGTGTATCTAACTTTTCTAAATGAACAATAGTTTTTTCTTAATGTTTAGTCCCCCTCTCCTCAGAACGAGCACGGCACTTAATTGAACCTCACAGTGGCCTTAGTGGTAGAAGAATCTGTAGTTGAAGAACTTAAGATTTTATGGGAAAATGGGGTTGAAAAACGTAAGACGTGTATCAAAACAATGAAAGAAATGACAATCTTATTTTTATATTTATTTGTAACTTATATTGACATACATATATAATGGCAAGAATAAAAAATCCATACCAACTTGTATATCTAAAATTGATTACAGTGATTACTATGCACTTAATTTGTATTGGCCTTTGGAGATAATGACTTATTTCCTACAATAGCCAGATTTGTGGTAAAAATAGAGAAAAAAAGGAAACGAGTTTCCTCAGTTTTCCTGGCCCCACTCCTACAAAGCCTTGAGGATCCTCACTATACTAGGACAAAACTAGGGTTCATGCTGCTCTCCTCTCCCCTCATTCTTCGGAAGGACAAGTCAGACATGAATGGTTTAAAAAAAAAATTACTCAGAATGAGTTCTTCTTTGCTCAAATTAAAAAGAAAATCCAGCAATAGAAGTATATCCTCTAAAGGGATATCAAAAACACTGGCCTCATGAGGATTAAGTGAAATAATTCGTGTAAAACAACTAGCACTTGTGCCAGGCACAAAGTAAATGCTCAGGAAATGTTACGTTTTTGTCGTTTTTATTGTTGTTAAAAGGAAATGTTAGTATAAAGACTTAAAACACAGAGGAGGGGCACCTGGGTGGCTCAGTCAGTTAAGCATCTGCCTTTGACTCAGGTCATGATCCCAGGGTCCTGGGATCGAGCCCCAGGTCAGGCACCCTGCTCAGCGGGGAGTCTGCTTCTCCCTCTGCCTCTACCCCTGGCTTGTGCTCTCTCTCTCTCTCTTGCTCACTTTCTCTCTCTCTCTCAAATAAATAAATAAAATATTTTAAAAAACAAAACAAAACAGGGGAAAGTGCCCAAGGCACTTCCTGAAATACCTTCTGTGCTCTCCCCTTTCCATACTTGTTCTTTCAAAATCCCCTTGTTTTGGGTTACCCTCAAATAACACAGATTTTTTATAACCTTATTTTACCTCAAAAATCTGAATTTTTTTGTTTTTTTTTTTTAATTGAGGTTCAGTTTTTTTATTGTTTTTAAGATTTTTATTTATTGTCAGAGAGAAATCACAAGCAGGGGGAGCTGCAGAGGGAGAGGGAGAAGCAGACTCCCCACTGAGCAAGGAGCCCGAAGAGGGGCTCGATCCCAGGACCCTGGGATCATGACCTGAGCTGAACGCAGATGCTTAACAACTGAGCCATCCAGGCGTCCTACCTCACAAATCTTTAAACAGGACAAAATAGTAGCAGGGGGAAAAAAAGAGAGAGAAGTTATCTGCTCTCCCTTTCTCAAGGTCAATGTCTTTCTCTTTCTGTGCCTGTGACAGTTAAACGTAGAATAATGAGGAGCAACATCTTATCCTAGAAATAAAATTCTCACAATTGACAAAAAGGTATTACAAATATATCGAAATTTACTCAAATTTCAAATTAGGAGAACTCATATTTAAAAAAAACATCACTGTACATGTCTTACTTCCACAACTGGACCAGAAGCATTTTGAAAGCAGTGATGAGGATCTTTGAATCCCCCATAGCACTTAACACGCCTAGCACAGAGTTATTGTTAAGTGTTATATAAGTGGATTAATGTTTTTTTCATTTTAAGCAAAAATTAAATCTATGTATTCAACATTTGTCAAGGCCCTACCATATGCCAGGCACTGTTGCCTAGCATGGGGATCCAAAAGTAAACAGGAAAGACATGTTTTCTACTTTCACAGTTTACAGTGTAGCTGTGGATATACAAACAAGTAAAAAGACCTTTACCATTTGGTGTTAAGATATGAGAAATCCAAGAGAAGATATTAAATGGATATATGAATGGCAGCACACAGAAATGGCAACTAACCCAGGCTTCGAGTTGGAGCAGTGATCAGAAAGAAACAATAGGATGGATGAAACCTGAAGAATGAATGAAAGTCAGCCAAAGAAGGAGAAAGGTAAAGGATTTCAGGCAAATGTAAAAACAAGAGCTTGAGAGAACATGGCATATTTGAGGAACTGAGAGAAATTCAGTACAATACGACTAAAGCTTGAAACAATTATTGGGGCAGGGGGTATTTGGGGGCAGAGCGGGTATAGGGCGAGAGATATGGAGCGGTGAGAGCTGAGGGTAGACGTGTTAGCAGCAACCAAGTGGCCATCATCTTATGAAGTTTGGGTTTTAGACTATTAGCAAGTGGAGACATTTAAGGACTTTCAGCAAGGAAGTAATGGAATCAGATTTGCGTTTAAAATGATTAATCCACCGCAGCATGGAAAATGGATAGAGAAGAATAATTAAGAGGTTGTTGGGAGTAAGTTAGTTTATTCTATTTCTTCTTGTAATTTTTATGTTTCCCCCTCTAATGACACCTTACTACGGGCATTTAGAAATCCTCATGTCTTTCCCATCTAAAACTGAAACCACCCACTCAGTCCCTTAACTGCTCATAGCCCTATAGTTACTATTCTCTCTCTCAAGTTATATTATAGTCACATTTCTTAAAGTCCTTTCTCCAAATAACTCTATGTGGCTCATGCCTCACTTTCCCTAGGTCTCTACTCAAATATTACTCTAATGTGAAGCTCTCTCTGCACTCCATATATAACAGTACCCTCTTCCCCAGCTCTGACATTTCCTAACCTCCATCACCATCTGACACTATGTGCAAGGCACTATGCTAAATTCATGACTGCCAGGAGATGGGTGAAGAAAATGACACATAAAGGCTAACTTGCCAAAGGTCACAAAATTAGTTAAATGTAGGAGTCAGAATTCAATTCCAGATAAGCTCACGGTATCACAAAATTGAGGGAGGACAAATTTAAAACCTTCTATTTTCTTATCTCTTCAAAGAGAAGACAAAGTCATCCACTAAGACTAAGAGAAAGGCAATGAGATAGGAATTTGAGGAGAATAAAGAAGGTCTGAAAAATCCAGTAAAGTATTAAAGAACTGCCAGGCACAATTAAGGCCCCAGCTGAATCAGAAACTATGAATTTATGGTAACCATGACCCATGTGATTTTTCATCGGGAATACAGGTGAAAAGGCAAATTAAGGCATACAGTTAGAATAATGGTTTTCAACAAAAAAGGACGGGATGGGCAATTCTGTCCCCTTGGGAAATGTGGCAATGTCAGGAAACAATCTGGTTGTCACAAGATACAGGAAAGGGCTTGCTACTGGTGCTGTTAAACATCTTACAATGCACAAGACAGCCTCCCAACACAAAGAATTATCTGGTCCAAAGCGTTAACAGGTGTGAAACCCTGGGGAACAATCCAGGATGGCAGATTTTCTAGGCATATCAACAGAAATGTAACAAGACAAGAGAACTAAAGACAGTTGATTGGTCAAGGGGACAGATTATGAAGGTAGGTAAAGAAAAATTTTAGTATGTGAGAAGCCTTGGAGAGCATCACCAATGGGAAGGGCAAAATGGCCTCTGTATCTGAAATGCCTGAACGCTGACATGTCATCAATGAGAGGACATTCCTACTGGGTAAAGTACAGAGGCCAGAAAATCTAAGTGCACCAAGGAGACAAATGGTTAGCCTAGAAAAGGCAGCAATGGATAATAAGGTCAGAAGTTCTGGAGCCAATCTAGGAAGTTCTTCTATGCCAGGCTTCTGGCCAAGAAATCTACTGATTTTTTTAAAAAAGGGAACAGGAAAGATGGAAGTAATACTTCAGGAAGGCAGATCTGCAGGGGCAAGCATCTAAGATGAATTAGGGCAAGGAAAGTAGGAGACAAAGAGATCATTTATAAGACTACTAGAGTTACCTAGAAATAATGTGACAAAGGCTCTGACAGTTTTCAACCTTGAGTAAGAAAGGAGATGAAACTATCATTACTGTGACACTGTGAAACAAGCAGGATGCTAGTATATGTCACCTTCATTATATCATTTATTCCTTGCTTAAAATTTATTTAAAAAAGGTGTATTATTCCCACTTTACAGATATAGACATGGAGAGATGAAAGGAAGTGCATAATGGTCACAGAACATGGATGACAGAGCTGGGACTCACTCCACAGTGATCTGATTCCAAATTTCCACTTTTAGGAACTGACATATTAGAAGGTGCGACCTTTTTTTAAAAAGAGAGGGGTAGAAATGGGTTTATATGTTTGCACACATTTGTTTGATAATCTCAGTAGTTTATCACAGTCACGGCATGAATTCATATGTGAACATCTCTTTAATTAGACAGAAGGCCCCTGAAGTATGCACTGCTTTCAAACAACAAAGTGGGGACCCATCAGACAAGAAGAGTAGTCCAGGTGCAGCTTCCCTAGAGCTGAGAAAACAGCATTTTTAAATGGTATTTTAAGCAATAATGTTCTAAAGCTCTCTCAGATTAAGGCCAGTTTGGGAAAGAACTATGGTGCCTAAAAGAAAATCTAAAATGCACATTAGAAAAAAAAGAGAGAGGTGACTATCCTAACATTTCCATGAAAAGCCATTAAGCCCAGGTTCTTTTCAAAATGGGTTGAAAGTGAATCTCAAAAAAAAAAAAAAAAAACAACTGCTGTCCTGTATTTAAAGACAATACTACTTACACTACAGCAGGAACACATTCTCAGAATTGATTACAACCATTTAATTAAGACAGCAATAAACAGAGAAAATAGGAATAGAGTCTTATGCAAATAAGTTGAGATTAACTTTTCTTTTCCCATAATTTGGTAACTAAAGATACATTATAGTTATGCTATAAAATAGTTTACCCTATGGAAGTTGAGAAAGTGGAGTGGGTGTTTTAGGAGAGCTTCAGGGGCCTTTAGAGCACTGGTAACATGCTGTTTCTTGCTCTAGGTGCTACTTATACAAGTGTGTTCAGTTGTGAAAATTCACTGAGATACATATTTAACATAATACTCTTTCCTGTGTGTATAGTATGCTTCAATAAAAAAAAGAATTTGTAGCTGGTACAAAAAAAAAAACTGTGTGTGAGGAGCCTGACAGGTAAATGGAAGACAGATCATATTCTGGATTCCTTAAAAATAAAAATAAAAAAAGATAAAGATGTAGTGGAAATAACTGGGTGAGAGAACTAGAAGGATAGGAGGCTGTGATCAGTGTGGGATCAAATTCAGTATTTCAGAGCTGGAACATTCAAGGTGACTTACAGAACTACCATTTGTCCTTATAAATAAGTGGAAGAAATAAAGTAGAAATAAAAGTTGCTCAAGATGAGGTCAACAAACGAGAAACTATGTGTGGATAAGCCACACAGTTGGATGCAGAAGACAAAGGGATAGCAAGAATAAAAGACAAGACAGTAAATGAACTCTGTCCTTCAGGGAATGGAAATCCACAGACAACTGTAATGAAGAAGAAAGTAGTATGACTGGGGGGCATGAACCTCAAGAACAAAGAATTGTCACAAGAGGGAAGATAAAGAATGTTCTAGAAATGGCACTAGGCATTGAAGACTTGACACTGTGCCTCATGACCCTGAAAAAAAAGCATGATAAGAAGACGTGAAAGCCAAATTTCAGTTAGGCAAGGTGATGATCAAAAAGCCGTTAGTGTTACCCTAAAGAATAACACCTTAAAGAATTTATCAAAAATTAACTGTATAAGCCAACAGAGGTTTGGGAAAAGACAAACCAATATTTACAATTAGAATAAATATTTTTTACTCTAGAAGCAGGCTCAATTTTTAAGGTAATACACTTCTTTATGGCCTTCTGCTACAAACTAGGCTACCAAACGTAATGAAATAGTCAAACTTATCTACATTTTTAAAAGCCTTGAGATAATTTGCAATATATTCTATATTAAATATGACAGAAGACCCTGTCTAATTTTTATAGTAAAATATTTTTGAGCATTCCACAACACAGTTTAAAGATTACATGTAACTTTGGGGATTTAATTCAACTTGGTCATTTTCTGTAGGCCAAGGATTATGATTATGTGATAGCGATCAAAAAGATAAAATAAATAAGATAATTAAATATAACAACAAAAAAGGATACAATCCTCTTACGCAGAATATACCCAATACAAAACCATAAAAAAAAACCCTAATTATAAGTCTACCTTACCATATAAAGACATCCTACTCAATTGAAAAGTCCGTAACAGACAAATATATTGGTCTCATTTTCTTTTTACCTGAAACCTGGGATTCTCTCCTAAGATTAAGGTTAAATACAAAACTAACTAAGTAAAACCACTTTTCCAAAGTGGTTTTTTTTTTTTTAATGTCCTGGTTTCAAAAGTAGTTTTTAAAAATGTTTAATAATAACATGAAAAATAAAAATTTAGATGATCAAAACTGCCTAAAGAACTAAAAAAAATTTTACCTGAACTACTTTTCTTAACTATTCCTCTGTCAGAAATTCCCCCCAAAAAAGGGCGCCTGGGTGGCTCAGTTGGTTGAGCATCTGCCTTCAGCTCAGGTCATGATCCCAGGCTCCTGGGATCAAGCCCCACATCAGGGAGCCCGCTTCTCCCTCTGCCACTCCCCCTGCCACTCCCCCTGCTTGTGTTCCCTCTCTCGCTGTGTCTCTCTGTGTGTGTCAAATAAATATAAAATCTTTAAAAAAAAAAGAAATTCCCCAAAACAAATAACAAGTGACCCACAGTAGACAAGGAGAAACACATTTTATTCTGTTTGATGCAAAACATTTCTATATCAATTTTTAATATTTTTTATGTCTCCATCCCATTGATTTTCCCTCCTCTTTCTATTCTCCTGTTTTTGTTTTTACCTATCATGACTTCTTGTAAAAAATATGATTTTTTAAACATTTTTATTTTTTTAGACTCGAACTTTTTTTGATCAATTAATTAACATTTGGTGTGTTATTAGTTTGAGATAAAGTGATTCATCAGTTGCGTATAATACCCAGTGCTCATTACATCATCCGAAAATATAATTTTTTTTTAAAGATTTTTATTTATTTATTTAACAGAGAGAGAGAGCACAAGTAGGCAGAGCAGCAGACAAAGGGAGAGGAGAAGTAGGCTCTCCGCCAAGCAGAGAGCCCGATGCGGGGCTCGATCCCAGGACCCTGGGATCATGACCTGAGCTGAAGGCAGCTGCTTCACCAACTGAGCCACCCACGCACCCCCTAAAATATAATTTTAAATAAAAGTTATTTAAATTTATTAATAAGTTTAACCCCGTAATTATGAGAAGCCATGGATAGCACAACCAAAAAGAACAAAAATTAAACTAAAAAAAACTAAAGCCAAACCATCCATGTCTTTTCTGAAACAACCAGTAATAACTGGTTGAGTTTAAGGAATTTGGGAACTGAGGGGCACCTGGGTGGCACAGTGGCTTAAGCATCCAACTCTTGGTTTCAGCTCAGATCGTGATCTCAGGATCTTGAGATCGAGTTCCATGTTGGCTCCGGGCTCAGCACAGAGTCTGAGATTCTCTCTACTTCTCTCTCTGCCCCTCATGCTTGTGCTCTCTCTCCTAAAATAAATAAATAAATCTTTTTTTTTTTTTTAAAGATTTTATTTATTTATTTGAGACAGAGAGAATGAGAGAGAGCACATGAGAGGGGGGAGGGTCAGAGGGAGAAGCAGACTCCCTGCCGAGCAGGGAGCCCGATGCGGGACTCGATCCAGGGACTCCAGGATCATGACCTGAGCCGAAGGCAGTCGCTTAACCAACTGAGCCACCCAGGCGCCCAATAAATAAATCTTTAAAAGTCTGGAACTGAAATTTTAGAGATTTTAATAAATGACTGGCTTCCTGATCAATCTGAAAGGGATAGCTCTGGAGGTCCTCTAACCCCAGTTCCAGTGTGTGCACAGGGGTGATCTTCCCTCGGGACATCAGGCAACACGCACTGAGCAGAAGGAGCCTGCTGAGGAAAACAGCAGGATGGGGCCCTGGACCCTCTCAGACCACTGTTCTCTGCTTTATGTGGTCCAGGCACCCTTTTTCATGTTTGTCTCTCAAATGGGCCAAGCTGCCTCCAACCTCTGAGCCTTGTATGTACTGCTCCCCTTTGTTGGGATGCACTTCCCCAGGCTCTTGACCTAATGGGCTCGTTGTCAAACTTCAAGCCTAAAATGCCACCTCTTCAAGAAGGCCTTCTCAGATACCCTCACCTAAAGTAACCTCGCCAGTTACTATTCCTTTCTTATGCCTCTATTTATTTCCTTCATAGCACTTAGCACAACCTATAATTACTATTTACTAGCTTGTATTTGTCTCATTCACAAGAATGGAAGCTTCATTTGGACAGGGACCTCGTCTTGTTTCATCCCCAATTTCCAGTACAGTAGCTTCATAAACACTTCTGTTGAATACATGATAGAAGGTACTGATAACAACAACAACAGTGATGGTAATAATAATAGCTAACATTTACTGAGCACTTATCACCTGCCAGGTACTCTACAGAGCAATTTACAGATAAAGTACTAGTGTACTTAACCTTAGAAATAAGAAAACTGAGGGCGCCTGGGTGGCTCAGTTGGTTAAGCGACTGCCTTCGGCTCAGGTCATGATCCTGGAGTCCCTGGATCGAGTGCCGCATCGGGTTCCCTGCTCGGCAGGGAGTCTGCTTCTCCCTCTGACCCTCCTCCCTCTCATGCTCTCTGTCTCTCATTCTCTCTGTCTCAAATAAATAAATAAAATCTTTAAAAAAAAAAAATAAGAAAACTGAGATACTGAGCTATTAAGTTACCTTGCCCAAAAGTCACAAAACTTAGTATGTGGGCCTCTCTAAAGGGCAGCCCCAAAGTTGGCAGAAAGGAACTGACACATTAGATGTAGAAAACTGGAACTGTTCTTTTCCTTAACTGTTCTACTTCCTTCTTTCCTCTTGTCTTTCTGATCTTGCTTTATTATTATAGCTCTTCTTTTTCATCAATACTTTTCCTCCCGACCCCCGATGATTTTAAATTATTGACCCGTTTCTCTGCTCCACTTAAACTGATTCAAAATAATTTGATGGTGTACTTTAGCATATTTTAAGGTAATTAGTGTTCATTAAAATATTATACAAAGATCTACACTTTTTTTTTTAAGATTTTATTTATTTGTGTGTGAGAGAGAGCACACAAGCAGGGGGAGCAGCAGGCAGAGGGAGAAGCAGACGCCCCGCTGAGCAAGGAGCCTGATGTGGGGACTCGATCCCAGGATCCCAGGATCATGACCCAAGCCGAAGGCAGACATCCCCTACAATTTTATTTTTTAATAAGAAGGAATCTGCACCAATACTCTTGACCCTCCTTTTCTTAAACAGTGACTCTCATACAGCAGACAGCTTGGTTGTGGACTGCTTAGAAAAATTAGCAAAGAATAATAAAAGGAGAGACTTCCTTTTTCTTTCCTCTCCTTCCTCTTGGTCTCCTAAGAAGGTGAATATGAATATAAATACTATGCAAACCCACCTATACAGAGCCCCTTCCTTACTGTGTCTGAAAATTTGCTTTGGAGCACAATTTGAAATTTATGTCTTGATACTACTCTATTTCACACAGTCACCAGAGAATCTTTCATGGTTGTTCCCATATCGGCTTAGAGCTACAATCTTCCTCAGGGGAAAAAGCCAAGTTTGGGTTCCAGACTCTTTCCAGACAAATAAGGCAACTTTCAGAGCACTTTCTAAGCAGCTGGATCAGATTGCTGCCACAACACTTCTATGAGAGTCCCAAGAGGGAGTTTTCTTGCCAGCCTCAGAAACAGTTATTTGTCACCACAAAAGATAATTCATTCTAAACTAAAAAAGAAAAATAAAATTCAACCTAGCAGGAATTCCTTGCCCTTATAGAGTATTTTTAAATAACATAGAATAATTCTCACTTTTTCTTTGAAAGGCAAGCTGAATCTCCAAATACAAAGATTCCTTCTGATACGAACAAAGTCTGACAAAATTAATCACGAGAAGAAAACTTCTAATATATGATAAAGACTTAAAAGATCGGGGCGCCTGGGTGGCTCGGGTGGTTAAGAGGCTGCCTTCGGCTCAGGTCATGATCCCAAAGTCCTGGGATTGGGTCCTGCATCGGACTCCCTGCTCGATGTACAGCCTGCTTCTTCCTCTCCACCACTTGTGCGCGCTCTCTCGCTGTCTCTCAAATAAATAAATAAAATCTAAAAAAAAAAAAAAAAAAGACTTAAAAGATCATTTTTAAAAAGCTAATTTAAGGTCATTAAAAATGTAAGAAAAAGGAAAATCAAGCTCAAAGCGGCAAGTCCTAAATGAAGTTGGGGGGAGGTGGATCAAGGCAATTGAAAATATTTCAAATAACCTACCACAGTTTTGCCTGAATAACCCTAACATTAAAGTTTACACTTTATTTTAGCTGTGAGGTTCAGACTAAAATACAAGTCTAGATAACAGTTGCATCTTTAAGAGAAGTGTCAGATGAAAAAGTGTTAGCTTTCCATTTAAGGGGGGAAAAAAAGGATGATCTTAAATTGTCTGGATTTCTTCAATTTCTTTCCATTTTTTCGTTTATTCTTTCCCTGATCTTCTTTTTCTCAATATCACTCATAATTCCAAAAAATTCTCTGGGTACGGAGACCTGATGAAATGGTGTATTTAAAGCAGAAAAAATTAGGGGCTCCTGAGTGGCTTAGTCGTTAAGCGTCTGCCTTCGGCTCAGGTCATGATCCCAGGGTCCTGGGATTGAGCCCTGCATTGGCCTCCCTGCTCAGTGGGAAGCCTGCTTCTCCCTCTCCCACTCCCCCTGCTTGTGTTCCCTCTCTAGCTGTGTCTCTCTCTGTCAAATAAATGGATAAAAATCTTTAAAAAAATAAATAAATAAAAATAAAAATAAATAAAGCAGAAAAATTTAAACAGACACAGTACTATTAAAATCTAGATTGACACATATATAAGAATCACAGGCCATATTTAAGTAGACAAACAAAACATATAATTTATCAAAGTACAGATTATTAAGATAATAAATTCAACAGCACCTAAAAAAGAACACAAATGTTCTGCTTTCACGTGTAAATTAATTTATGGGTTAGCCATTTTCATAGACCCCACACATGGCCACCATAAACTGAGGTAATAAAATCATATAAAGGTAGAAAGAAGCTGGTAAAATTAGAAGGTTCTCAAACTACTTTAAGAATGTTTTCTTTTTTTTTTTAAGATTTTATTTATTTATTTATTTGACAGAGAGAGAGAGAGAGAGAGCACAAGCAGGGGGGAGCAGCAGAGGGAGAGGGAGAAGACGACTCCCTGCTAAGCAAGGAGCCTGATGCAGGGCTCGATCTCAGGACCCTGGGATCATGATCTAAGCCGAAGACAGACGCTTGACTGACTGAGCCACCCAGGCACCCCAAGAATGTTTTCTTTCTGGGGCACCTGGATGGCTTATCGGTTAAGCGTCTGCCTTCGGCTCAGGTCATGATCCTGGAGTCCTGGGATCCAGCCCCATATTGGGCTCCCTGCTCAGTGGGGAGTCTGCTTCTCCCTCTCCCTCTGCCCCTCCTCCCACTCATGCTCTCGCTCTTGCTCACTCACTTTCTGTCTCTTAAATACATAAAACCTTTAAAAAAATAAAAAAATTTAAAAAAAAAAGAATGTTTTCTTTCCAACCCAAACCTTCAGATCATATTCCAAAAAACAAAACAAAAAAACGAAAGACAGAGAAATCAGGAGGCCTTCTCTTCCTGCAGCTGGTGGGAAACAAGGGTATATGATTTCTGGGTATCCTGACTTTGAGTTACTTACAAAACATGAAAAGTTATTAATCCATAGTAAGGTATTAGAAAGCTCCATTATAGGGCACCTGGGTGGCTCAGTTGTTAAGCGTCTGCCTTCAGCTCAGGTCATGATCCCAGGGTCCTGGGATCGAGTCCCACATCGGGCTCCTTCCTCGGGGGAAGCCTGCTTCTCCCTCTCCCACTCCCGCTGCTTGTGTTCCTGCTCTCGCTATCTCTGTCTCTGTCAAATAAATAAAATCTTTTTAAAAAAAAAAAGAAAGCTCCATTATAAAATAAGTTTCTAGGTTCCCAAAGTACTAAAAATATTTAAATTAAAAATCATATATTAATTTTGTACTTCAAGACGCAAACAGGGGTGCCTAGGTGGCTCAGTCGGTTAAGCAACCTACTCTTAGTTTTGGCTAAGGTCATGATCTCGGGGTTGTGGGACTGAGCCCCATATCAGGCTCCTTGCTCAGCGCAGAGTCTGCTGGAGATTTTCTCTTTCCCTCTCCCCTTCCCCCCACCCCTGCTCACTTTCGATCCTGCTCTCTCCCTAACATAAATAAATAAATCTAAAAAAAAGAAAGAAAAGAAAAGAAGCAAACATATCAAAATGAGCTTCCTTTGATATTCTGGGAAAGAAAACAACTGATAATAAATGAAAAAAACTGAGTTTTAAGATTCCACTATCATAGGTGTGAAGAAATAGGCACTAGTGTACTGTTGGTAAAAGCTGTAAATTGTTATAACCTTTTCTGATGGTGATTTGGCAGTATCTGTAACAAAGGTTAAAATGTATATATTGAACTCTGTAACTTCCCTTCTAAGAATTTTGTCCTATCAAATACATGACAAATGCACAAGAGTATCCACACAGTGATATTTCTTGCAGTATTACTATATTATTACTGACAGAGAAAACCTGGAGACAAAGTGAATGCTTATAAGTGTCAAATTTCCAGCAAAGGAAAATGAACTTCATCCTGGTCAGGTCACTGGTGGGAAGACAAAGGCATATCAAATATATGACCTAAATAGACAACCTCTGAAAGTATTTCTGCTTCACTTTATTCCTCAAAGCTAAGATAAGTGCTGTCACCTTAAGGAAGCCTTCCTTGACACACACCACCCCCCACCCCCGCCTTTCCTCTACGTGAAACAACCCTCCTATATGCTTCCATACCAAAAGCCAAACATTTTAGCATTCATAACACCATGTTTTAATAATTATTATTAACAATGACAGGGATTATTTAGATCTATTTGTCCAAGTATCAAGCACAGTGCCTATGCATTAAAAAAATTCACTTCCTAAATCTGTTCACTAAAAAGCCAAATAGCAATGAGCACCCCTAGCACCCAGATTGTGGTCTCTAAGTACCAACGTTCTTTAAGCAATTGGCTGTTTCCCGCTCTGGGTCAACACACTTACAAGATGATCCTGGGATATCTTATACCAAAAAATGAGAAGTCAATCAAGGACTACTAGGATCATGTCTATAGGATATACTAGCCAACGTGAAGAAACTTTGGCCAATTTGAGCATCAGTAGAGTAATGGGTTGAAATAGCAAATATCTTTAAATCCATGGATTAATATTTTAAAATATTAATCTAAATTTCCAATAAATATTAATCTAAAATTAATTTATCATCTTTGGAGGATCCCAAGAAACCAATTCATTCATTTGAAAATAGATAAATAAAGGAAATACTTAAGCATTTATCCTTCACATTTAAATTTTACCTCAGGGTAATAAGTAATTGACCAGGGAAAATTTAGTTAGGGGCGCCTGGGTGGCTCAGTCATTAAGTGTCTGCCTTCAGCTCAGGTCATGATTGTGGGATCCTGGGATCAAGCCCTGTGTCAGGCTCCGTGCCCCACGGGAAGCCTGCTTCTCCCTCTCCCACTCCCCCTGCTTGTGTTCCCTCTCTCGCTGTGTCTCTCTCTCTCTGTCAAATAAATAAAATCTTTAAAAAAATTTTTAGGGGCGCCTGGGTGGCTCAGTTGGTTAAGCGACTGCCTTCGGCTCACGTCATGATCCTGGAATCCTAGGATCGAGTCCCGCATCGGGTTCCCTCCTCGGCAGGGAGTCTGCTTCTCCCTCTGACCCTACCCCCTCTCATGTGCGCTCTCTCTCTCATTCTCGCTCTCTCAAATAAATAAAATCTTAAAAAAATAATAATAAAAAATAAAAAAATATTTAGTTATAAAGTATGAGGAAGAAATGATTTTTAAAAAGAATATCATTTTGCAACACCTAGTGAATGGATCTATGTAATCAATCTATGGCTGCTAAGAGATATTAAATGCCTCTTAATGGAAAGACACAATACAAATGCCTCTTAATGGAAAGGCACAATACAACTTTTGAGATAGTTGTGCCAAAAAAAACCTCAAACCTGAATTTGATTAAGCCTCTAAATCTAACTACCGATTTATAGCTAACACAAGGGCAGAGGAACGTGTTAAATGACCATGGGTATGCAATCAGCACAATCAAGACTGAGGGAAACGTTACAAGATAAATAACCTAATTTCTTCAACAAAAAGTACAAGGGATTGGGGGGGGAGAAATTTAGAGATTAAAAAACACTAAGAGACAGAACAATGTACAGATCTCATTTTGATCTCAATTCAAGCCAACAAACTACATTTTTAAAAGATAAAAATATATAATTGGGGAAATACGAAGACTGGATATTAATGATATTAAGAGATTCTGATTTTGTTTTGGTTCTTTTGGAAGAGAAAAGTAATGGTATGTTGGTTATGGAGAGAAGGAAGGTCAGCCCTACCTTCTATAGAGATTTATTGACATATTTACAGAATAATTGGTGTGATTTGCTTCAAAATCATCTCAAGCAAAATAGGCATTGGTGAAAGTAATGATAAATCAGTCCTGGCCATGCGTTCGTAATTGCTGAAATTACTTACTGAGTACAAGGGGATGCCTTACTTTCTCTACTTTTCTATATATCCAAATTTTCCATAATGAAAACTCAAAAAAAAAAAAAAAATGGTGCAAGTCCTGGGACAGGAGAAGTATACTGGTAGCACGGAGGGAAGGGCTTGAGAGAACAAACATTAAAAACGGGGGGTGGGTAGTAGACAGCATAAAATAATACAGTGGTTCTCAAACTTCAGTGTGTGTCAAAATGACTTGTTAAGACACAGACTGCTAGCCCACAGCCATGGAACCTAAGAATTTCTAGCAATTTCCCACGTGATGCTAATGTTGTTGGTCCCAGGACCATACTTTGAGAACTATTGTAATAATAGATAGTTGGGCTGGGAGGCACAGTATGTATTTATGGAGGGACTTGAGACCCTCTCTACTTTCACTTCAGTGAGCCCCATCTCAGAATTTTCAAGTCAGGAAATCTGTCAGAAGTACAGGACACCTAGAAGACAATCAATAAAAGCTCTTTTGATGCCTCCTATAGCGGGAAGGGGTATCAGAAAAAAATGGGTAGGTAGAATGAAAATAGGTTTTGTTCAATTTTCTTTCTGGTTCAGTTTCCCAAGTGACAGGGTAACAAAGAAGTGCCTGAAGAGGAGGATGAGCTGTCAGGAGAGGAATGGGACTGGTCAAAGGACTGCTCCCAGAAGTCTTAAGAAGAAAGAGAAGTCTTTTCTATTCTTTGATAAGTCATCTCTTACATAAATTACATCACATGTAACACACGTGACATCCTCATCCTCTTGCATGGGTCTGTGGCTCACTTTTAGATACTGTTGGTTAAAGTTCACTATTTCCTGACCTTAGAGCTTGAATTCAAAAGACAGGGTGTTTCAGCAGCTTCACCTCCATCCCTCTCATCTTTCCTCCATAAGTTTCATTATTTTCTTCTGAGGTGTGATAATCTGAATTTCTGCTCCCAATCATCTGTGCTTCCTTCCATGTAAGAGGGCTATATATGCCCACCTCATGCCTTGTGACTTGCCATGTGACTAACCTACAGTGAGACTGTATTTCCCTTCCCGATTGTTAGGTTTGTCACAGGATTTCTCTAAGCCAAATAATGTGAGCAGAAATGTGACATATGCCAGTTTTGAGCAAAGGCTTTTAATGCATGTTCCCACCAAAATAGCATATCCCAAATACAGCCTGAATTCTGGAATGAAAAGACAGGAGGTGGAACAGAGCCCCAGACAACTGCAACTAATATGTAACATAAGAAACAAACCTTTACTATTGTAAACTATTGAGATTTTGAAGTTATTTGTTAGTGCAGCAAACCTAGCAGAAGCTAACTAATACATGGGAATAAAAGGGATACAGAATTTTTAAATATCTTCAAAAGATTTTTCTAAAAGCAGCACACAACTTCTGTTCCTTTAGAACTTTATTTTACTTTATAAAAGTAATTATCTCCCAAGAAAAATGAAAATATATTTTCACACAAAAACTTGTAGATGTATGTTCATAGCAGTATTCATAATGACCCAAAAGTGGGAACAATTCAAATGTCCATCAATTGATAAATGGATTAAATAAAAGGTTGTATATTGGGCGCCTGGGTGGCTCAGTTGGTTAAGCGACTGCCTTCAGCTCAGGTCATGATCCTGGAGTCCCTGGATCGAGTCCCGCATCGGGCTCCCTGCTTGTCAGGGAGTCTGCTTCATCCTCTGACCCTATCCTCTCTCATGTGTTCTCTCTCAAATAAATAAATAAAATCTTAAAAAAAAAATAAAAATAATAAAATAAAAGGTTGTATATATCTATACAACAGAATTTTATTAAGCAATAAAAATGAATAAAGTACTGATACATGCTACAAATGGTTGAACTTTAAAAACACTTTGCTAAGTGGAAGAAGCCAGTAAAAAGAACCCTACATATTACATAATTCCACTTATATGAATGGGAAGTGACTGCTAAAATGTACGGAGTTTCTTTGGGGGATGATTTGGATTTTTTGTTTGTTTGTTTGGATGTTTTAAAACTAATTGTGATGAGGGGCGCCTGGGTGGCTCAGTCGTTAAGCGTCTGCCTTTGGCTCAGGTCATGATCCCAGGGTCCTAGGATCGAGCCCCGCATCAGGCTCCCTGCACAACGGGAAGCCTGCTTCTCCCTCTCCCACTCCCCCTGCTTGTGTTCCCTCTCTTGCTGTGTCTCTCTGTCTAATAAATAAAATATTTAAAAAATAAAAACAAAACTAATTGTGATGATAGCTGCAGAGCTCTGTGAATACATTAAAAACCACAGAATTGATGCTTTGAGTGAATTACATGGTATGTGAATTATACCTTAACAAAGTTCTCATTTTTAAAAGTCTATAAATGGGGGGCGCCTGAGTGGCTCAGTCGTTAAGCATCTGCCTTCAGCTCAGGTCATGATCCCAGGGTCCTGGGATCTAGCCCCACATCGGGCTCCCTGCTCCGCAGGAAGCCTGCTTCTCCCTCTCACACTCCCCTGCTTGTGTTCCCTCTCTTGCTATGTCTCTCTCTGTCAAATAAATAAATAAAATCTTTAAAAAAATAAAAATAAAAGTCTATAAATGGTGTAAAAAAAGATAAATCACTATAAATGAAATAAGTCATTTTTCTGCTCTAAAGATGTACAAGCTTTCTTTGCAAACTGGGAAAATATCACTGGAATAACAACCTGACTGAAAAGCTCTAAGTACCTAGTAAAAAGGTAAGGAAGTAGCATACTTTAGAAAAAGCTCAGTATAAAAGCCTAGAGAAAATTTTTTTAAAAAAACTGATTCAAGGGGCTCCTGGGTGGCTCAGTCGTTTAAGCGGCTGCCTTCAGCTCAAGTCATGATCCCGGGATCCTGGGATCGAGCCCCGCGTCGGGCTCCCTGCTCCGCGGGGAGCCTGCTTCTCCCTCTCCCACTCCCCCTGCTTGTGTTCCTGCTCTCACTGTGTCTCTCTCTGTCAAATAAATAAAATCTTAAAAAAAAAAAAAAACTGATTCTAAATGTACCCTTCAGATGATATGGATTCAAAAAATGAAAGCCTTCAGAAAACAAAAAAAAAGTAACCCCAAAACCTCTGTTAAATTTCAAAGCAACCAATCACTCTGAGCAGTCCCGTACAAAGGTACAGTAAAATTGTTCTTCACCTTGGAGAGAAATCAGCCAATAAACATGTACTGAGTACAGTGGGCTTTAAGGTACAGAAAGGTTATCTCTCAGACATTTGCAAATCCCCAAATCTGAACATAAAATGATGGAACCTAATTTTGCTTATGCACTGTTGGGAAAAAAGAGCAGAAAGTCCCCACATACTCTAGGTAAAGTTCTCATCTCACTAGGTAAGTAAGTGACTCACTCCTACACACAGGCTCCCTAGCATGAGAAATTCTAATCTGTGTCTAAACAAAACTATAAAAATTACTACCTCCTGGACTTTCAGGTCTCAAACAGCTGAAACAAATAGCTCAACTAAGGAAAGATATCTTTACATACAAAATACCAGAATAGGAAGAATGGCATATACACAAAGAAACTATACCTCCTTCCTTTTCTTAACAAGTTTACAAACTAGTCAAGGAGACTAAACAATCAAGTAATGGTATAAAGTTGTCACTGAGTTTGGCAATAATAAAAAAAAATAGCACCCATTTTGCATCAGGCCCTATAATAAGCACATTATAAACAACAGCTAATTTAATTCTGTGAAGACCCTAAGAGAGGCCTTGGAAAGTACATGCCTGAAGATCACAGAGTCAGAGTGGTGAGGGCAGAATTCACACTGTGTCAGTCACTTTAAAATCCTCACTCTTAATCATTAAGCTACATTGCTTAATGACCTTTAAATGACCTTTAAAGTACATTGTCAATATTGGGATTAGAAAGCACACTGTGAGGAAAGACAGATAGGAGTTAAATGGTTCCCAAGATAAAACTGTCACAAGCATACACTGCAGCAGCAGCAGGGGGGGAGCCAAGGGAGAGGGAGAGAGAGCCTTAAGCAGACTCTGTGCACAACTGGCAGAGCCCGAGTGTGGGCTCAATCCCACGACCCTGAGATCATGATCTGGGCCAAAACCAAGAGTCACAGGCTCAACTGACTGTACCACCCAGGCACCCCAGTAGACAACAGGACTTCTAAACTTGTGTAAAATCTATAGGTAACACTGATTAAACACCCATATCCTAATGTCAAGTTTGGCCTTCATGTTAATCGAAAAAGACTTGAATTTAGAATTGTCTCTATAGCTAATATATTATAGAAAAACAGCAATTCAGAAAACACTAAAGGGTATGCTTTCCAAGGCTGAAAGGCAGGCTACACATGCAAATACTAAGAAAAAAATGGAAAAATCAAATCCATTAGAAAGAAATTCAGGGGTGCCTGGGTGGCTCAGTTGGCTGGGTGTCTGCCTTCAGCTTGGGTCATGATCTCAGGGTCCTGAGACTGAGTTGCACATTGGGCTCCCTGCTCAGCAGGGAGTCTGCTTGTCCCTCTCCCTCTGCCCCCCACCCCGCCCACACACACTCATACTCTGTCTCTCAAATAAATAAATAAAATCTTTTTTAAAAAACCTAAAAAACAACAACCAAAAAAAAATTCAGGGTTAAATCTCAAGCCCTTGGGTACCTCAAGCCCTGTTCCCTAAAAATTTATAAATTCAAACTTCTGAAATATAGTTTATGACAGTGTTTGAAAAGCAAATTAATAAATGATACGAGATTGAAGGAGACATGTTAAAATACCTCAAAAAACAATTATTAAGTAGAATCATTTGTTTTAGGTGAAACTGCACCCTGTATTTTTTTTTTTTAAAGATTCTATTTATTTGACAGAGAGAGAGAGGGAGAGAGACAGAGTGCACAAGTAGGATAAGCAGCAAAGGAGAGGGAGAAGCAGGCCCCCCGCCGAGCAGGGAACCCGATGGATGCAGGGCTCAATCCCAGGACCCTGGGATCACGAACTGAGACAAAGGCAGACGCTTAATGACTGAGCCACCCAGGCGCCCCTGCACCCTGTATTTTAAAATGTTTTGTGGCATTTACAAATCATTTTTACCTATTATAATGCTATCACCCCAATGAACTTTACTACTTAATGTTTAGTAGTCTTTCTTGTACCTAGACTATTTAAACATATTCCTATTAAGTAGAGTAACCTTAATTAGTCATATTTTAGGTTTAACTAGGGGTAATAAAGGCCAGGCATATAATTCATGTGTTATTTGGAACTGTCCACAACAAATGAGTATTTGACTATCAAAGGTGGTTTGGTAAAGAACCACCAACCTAGTTAACATAATGTATTTTTAAAATAAACAACACTTTTCCCCTCTGGATAGCAGTTTAGAATTCTAGCACATATGAATCAATATACTCCTATGAGATAGATTTCATAATTCCATTTTATGCATGAGGATGAAAAGACTACACTTGATCTTAGCCAAAAGGCCGAGAAGCGATAAGGATGAAAAGACTAAAAAAACTGAGTAACTTGCCCAAGATTCTCAGTCAATAAGAGGTAGGGTCAGAGTGTGAACTCAGGTCTTGGCTCCTGGACCTGCTGGATACTGTACCTTAATCAGAACACATAGGCCTGTATTACCAGCTTACTTCCAACGCCACCTTATAGGATGTTATGAATAGTTTATAATATTTTAGTTATAAAAATCAGAAAGGCATGAGATTTAATTGTACAATATCATTAAGTTTTATACTACCCACAAAGGCATTGCAGAAGACAAAGAAGTGATTCACTGAAAAAGACAAAACCAATGGTACTGATGTTAACTGTGCTTTTATTCTAAACTTAAAAAACTGGGGTGCCTGGATGGCTCAGTTAGTTGAGCATCAGACTTTTGGTTTCGGCTCAGGTCATCTCATGGGTCGTGAGATCGAGCCCCACTTTGGGAGTCCCCTCAGAGTTTCTCTCCCTTTATCCCTCCCCACTTGTGCATGCTGCACAGATGCACACATCTCCTCTAAAATAAATAAATAAATCTTTTTAAAAAAATAAAAATAAAGTTAAAAAACTGTGTCACACTTTTTCCAGCTTTCTCCCTATACTTACTCTCAGAAGGTACTAAACCTAAGATTCTTTTCAAGGTAAAAAATTATTTTATAAAGAAGAGTACTACTATTTCTGCCAGGTGATTCTTTTATGAAATCTCCAGCAAAATCACCATGAGAACAAACTAGTGGTGGCACTAGGAGGAAAAGGGAAGGAGAGAAGGAGGCAGGGAGAGGGGAAAGACTACATTTTAGTATTTAAAATCCAGCCAAATTCACCACTTGATAATCTCTTTCTAAAATTAGTAAATAAGACCAAACTATAACTTCAAAGGGAAATACTTTTCCTCTTATGTTAAAATAACATGCCAATGGCTACCAAGGAAGTATACTTTATTCATTTATGTACAGTCATCTTCATAGTGATTCCAATTATGAAATGTGTTGCAATAAAATGGAACGCATGATAGACACTTAAGGTCAGAGGCATTTTTACAAATTTTGTCAATTTGCAAATTTTATCTATCTTCTTACTTTGACATAAGGTGACCTCTAAAATATCACCAGCAGCTCATTATGTCATCTCAGTAATCCACTTATTATTGAAGTTGAAGCCTGTTTCCTCTCATCCTGTGCTCAGTGAATGCAGAACAGCTGTTTGTTTGGGTTTTGGTTTTTTTTTTTTTGTATAGGATGGAGGCTTTAAAAACCTGCCAGCTCCTCAATTCTCCCTCCACCCACCCATAACTGCCAATATAATAAATTCTTTGCTCAACTCCATTTTTCTCAGAGTTAAAGGAGAGAGAATCAATTCTTGGGCATAAAAAGATCAAACTTTTAATCCAAAACCTACAAATACAATTCCAGGAAACTGAGCTGCAAAGCTCTAAAGAGCAATTACAATTATAAAAAAACAGAATAAAAGCTAATAATTACTGAGGTTGCACGTACCATGTATCAGGCAATATGCCAGCGATGAAAGGCATTATCTCAGGTGATTGATCCTCAAAATAACTTCCTGAAGTAGATATTATTGTTATTCTCACTTTGCAGATGGAGAAACTAAGTCTCAGAGCAAAGTAAGGTATGCAAAAAAAGCACTGCTCTAAGTGACAAAGATTTGAAATCAAAGGATATGAGAAATAAATTTAGGACTTCAATGGCCAAGCTCCAAAACCCTCAATCTGAAGGTCACAGGTCATTTTTAATATTTGAAAAATCTAAATGAAACAACCATTTAGCTACAAGTTAGCTACAAATTGTAGGGAGTTTTTTGCCTTTAGGTGAACTTATGTCGATTCAGTATGGGTAGCATATGCTGTTCTAATTACAGTCCTTGGTTAAAAATGGGGAAGCAAAAAAAAAATGAGGAAGCAAATTATTAATAAGGCTTTGAGGAAAATCATTTTTGTAATATGTGATTCACAGTGGAAAAACAATTTGATCTTTTGTGTGAAAATTTGGGGAGACAATGGACCGAATGACCTCAATGATCTGTGATGGATCTAGCAACATCTGATTCTCTGCCAAACAAATGTTTCTAACCCAGAAATATGTCTGCTCCACCCTCACTCTGATCCCTCCCTCCCTCCAAATCTCACACTCATCATCCAGCAGCTGCTTTCTGTTATCACAAGCAGGCTAGGAAACTCTGAGATTAGCTCTCAGTAGGATGAGCTGACTAAAGGCAGCTGACACTGACTCAACATTTATTCTTTACTGTGAATCCTGGGCAATTCTTTCTCTCATTTACCTGGTTTCTTCCTTTTTTTTTTTTTCCTCTGATTCTCCTGGCTACTAGCTGACTGACTTACCTTCTGTTTGATTGCCTAGTTCAGCTTCTTCAACTACTGAACTTCCTGGTGCTTGCTCAGTGTATGCAAGTCCCTGAATCTCCATCCTAGCCCCCGCCCGGGATCCGGATCATTCTGACAGATTAAGAAGTATCTAATCCCATCAGTGCACATGTTTGTGCCTCACAGCGCTGTTTTCCCTATTCTGCTTCCTTGTTAGTTCCACTTGAGCTGCTACAAGCCACACTCTACCATGACACTCTAAAATGATTGTTATAGGGGCGCCTGGGTGGCTCAGTCGTTAAGCATCTGCCTTCGGCTCACGTCATGGTCCCAGGGTCCTGGAATCGAGCCCCGCATCAGGCTCCCTGTTCCGCGGGAAGCCCGCTTCTCCCTCTCCCGCTCCCCCTGCTTGTGTTCCTCCTCTCCCTATGTCTCTCTCTGTCAAACAAACAAATAAATGATTGTTATATTATGGCTGATTCTGGGTTAGGTATACTCCATAAAATGCTGGGCAGCCCATGGACAAGAAGTATAGTTATCACACTCAATGTATAATATCATTACTTCTGTACTTTTATGGTTAGTTACCCACTCAAAATCCTAAAAGATGTTACATAGCTAACCCCACAACCTCCTCAACCCTAGCTCCCTGAATAAAATAATTTATGACTCATTTCCTTGGAATCTTTAGGAGTTATTTTTATTTGCTATATGATGACATTATCAAATCATCAATAACTCTTAACTCTTCCTTATTCCCCATTTTAGCTGCTTTGGGCACATTTTTTCATTCTTCAAAATATCCCTAGCCTTCTGAGTTTTGAAACCTTGACAGTTTGAATAGTCTCATAGCACTTAATGAATGAATATTTGGGACTACACTAAGACTTAATGTAGTCCAAAGCTTTTCAGTACATATTTATTGTAGGTACTGGGAATAGAACAGTAAAAACAACGGACAATGTTTCTGCTCTAATAGACTTCACATTCTAAGTAGAGGAAGATACAGACAGTAAGAACAGCAATAGTGAGTGGTACTGCAGAGAATTGGAATGATGATCCAGGTTATTGGGGTGATAAATAAAGAAGGCACCCTGGAATCTGAATAGCATTAAGAAACCAATCTAGGGAAAAGAGTTACTCATTCCGGAGCAGGGAACAGCAAATGCAAAGACCCTAAGACAAAGATGGCATATTTATAGGACTAGAAAAAAAAAGGCCAGCATGGCTGAAGCTTAGTAGGCCAGGAAAAGAGTGTCATGAGATGAAGCCGGAAGACAAGCAGGGGGCCAGCTCACAAAGGGACTTTAATCCATGTGCAAGGAAAGCCGCTGGAAGGGGTTCTAGGCAGTTAACAAATTCCTATCATCTGTGGACTAAAAAGACCACTCTCATTGCTATGCAGACAACAGACTGTTACAGGTCAAGAATAGAAATAGGGAGCTCCATTACAAGCCTTGCAATCGTGCAGCAGAGAGAGGTGGTAGAAATAGAAAGGAACAAATTCAGAAAGTTAGGAAGTACAACTGACAAGACTTGATGGTATGTTGGGTATAAGAGGTGCGAAAAAAAGAAAGGATAACTCGTTTTTGACTTGAGGACCTGGATGGAGAGTGATGTCTTTTAGTGAGGTGGGGAAGACAAGGCTAGAGAAGATGTTGGGTTTGATGAAGGGAAAAGCCAACTGTGTAATTTAGTGAGCTGGGGAAGGCTATGGAAGATGTTGGCTTGAAGGAGTAAATTAAAGGTGGAATTTTGGAGTTGGAAGAGATATTATGGATCATTTACTTGACCACTTTATTCTAGCAAATAAAACAGTGACTCAAACTTGCCAAAAATGACAAAGTACCAGTACATTCTGGAAGAGACACCGCCTCAGTTTACCAAGGGTTCTTAACCTTTTTGTGCCATAGACCACTCTACTAATCTGATGAAGCTTGGACTCAATGTTTTAGTTTAAAAATAAATTTTAAAGGATGGAATTACAAAACAAACCAATTGTATTGAAATATAGTTATCAAAATTAATAAAAAAATGTGATTAACACCATATATGCTTCTTTGCCAACTCATTAAATAATAAAGACCTCATAGCAGATCTCATAACTACCATAAGTTCAGAGTAATGATAGGTGGGGTAAGCAATAATACAAGATGTTTGCAACAACTTTAATGTGAGATTTCGATTGGCAAAAAGTTAAAAGTACTACTAAAATTATTGTGGTTTGTTTCCTACACTCATAACTGAAGGATAAGCTAAATTTCAGAGAAAGGTTAGTAAGGAAAAAATGTAATTTTTCACCAAGTTCATGGCCTCTTGATTTCTATCCAAGATCACCTAATTTGCAAACCCCAGGTTAAGAGCCCTTGATTAAGCCCCTGATCATTTTTCCCCCAGATTAATATAATATCCCTGGGACTGATCACCCTGCCTTCAGTATTTCCTCAAATCTATCCTTCAACCTGCTTAATGTCCTTGTAAGGGTTCCTCATATTATGGGACAGCATGGCAGTGATGGACACACTCTCCAGGATCTGCTTCTCGAATACAGTACTTCAACTTGTTGTCAGCCTTACGCTGCACTTCCAAGATTTCCTGCCCATGTTCTCTCCCTTCTACTGGTACAAGACTACCAAAGTATCATCCTCGAAAGCATCTGACTCCTTTCCCCCAAACAAAGCAATCTCTCTCTTTCCTACAAATTTCTTCAAAATCAGTAAAAGTTTTTTGCCTGGCACATTACCCTGGGCTGTGGTCATTATCTACACATACGTTCTTTTTCCCATACATAACAGTATGCTTCTCCCAAATTCAGCGTTATCCCACTGCAAAAGGCCATACTATTTGTGCTGGACCTTTACTAATCTAAAGATAGTATCCACTATCCCCATTTCAGTGTTCATTTTATAAAGAGATTTCCTGCATTTCCTTATAGTAATTCTCTTAAGAACCGTGTGAAGATAAGCAGCCTAAAGTACTACCCTAGAATCCCACAAAGACAAGCAATCTAAGGTATTACCTTTATTTTGCAGATGAGGAAACAGAAGTCAAATGAAATCAACTGACTTGCCCAGGTCTAAATTATTAAACAAGAAAGAGCTTGGTTCATAAACCCCAGGTGCCTTGGCACAGTGCTTGGTGTGAACTGGACTATAAAGCCACTGGGCCAAGCCTAGGACAGTAAATAAAAAGCATGAGAGAACTTCTCTCAAGAATCTTTTCAACATAGTACTGTAGCACCAATATGGCCCTATTAACAATAGGTTTTATTATTGTTATTATTATAGCACAAGTCCTATGATAAAAACCTATCATAAAGCCAAACACTCCTTAATGTTTAAAAATACAGTGATTTCCTTTCTGTGCTAGAATTTTTGATTACATTATTCATATTACCCTAGATCTCTAAAATGAAAAGCTTCTTGTAAACCCTAAATATTACATAACTTACTAGAGGTTATTTCCATCTGCAGAAAAAGAAACTAATAATATTTTAAAAGACTTCTCAAGGATATACCAATTTAAAACTGTCAAACAAGAACTAAGAATTCTTCACATTTATCCTGCTAATGTATATTTATTTTGATCAAGTTACTGAGATATTTTTATGCAATTTTCATGTATCATAAATGCCTAAGTAGCTTATCGACAGTTCTCTTGAGAGATCCGAAGCTTGAGAAAGCTAAGTTTTCAAGAGGGTGTTACATGAAGAGTAAAAAACAAAATTTAACTCAATGAAACAAGTATTTATTATCTATTTTATTACATAAGGTTGGCAATGCTGGATGGGATGCATAAGACCCAATTCCTGCTTTCAAGAAGCTTAAAACCTAGTAAAAAGGATAATCATAAAAATGTCTACTATTTTTTAAGTATGATGCTTTCCACATCACATACCTTAGATAAACCTTGATAAGCAGCTGCAGCAAAAAAAAAAAAAAAAAAATTCAAAAATCCAAAGTATCCTTAAATGGAACGAAAAATACATTGTTGTATATACATATAATGAAATATTCCATAATAGTGGAAATCCATGAACTACAGTCACAAATAACAACAGGATAATCTCAAAAACAAAGTATGAAATAAAGGAGGGAAAGTAGTAGAGACGGAGAGAAGGAAGAGCACAGAGTGTCTGGAAAGAGGTGTAAAAATGGATCAAGGGCTCCTTGCACTCAAGGGGTAACATGTTTTCTTAGTACCAAGAATAAAATAATAATAATAGGAGGAGGATGGTAAATGATATAAAGGAACTTCGAGGTAAGGAGAAGAGAAACTCAAAGAATGAGGAATGGACAAGCATTCTGGTCAAGTCCTTCCAGGGTTAAAGCTAGACAGGACTGGAGCTTGAGAGCAGCAGTTCTTTAGAGTCTGAAAAAATGGCTCTGAAATTATAACCAGTTAGTTAATTTTATATCTAATTATTGTGAGATTGTTTAAGACTCCTGGGCCCTACCCAGAGATTCTGATTTAGTTGGTCTGGGATATGAACTGAGAATCTGTTCCTTTCAGAAGCATCACACGTGATTTGAATATAGGTTGTAAAAACAATTTTGAGATACAGGATATAGAAATCACTTTTGAGAATGTAACAGAGAAAACGAAAATAGCTTTAAAACACGTACTTGATGGGCCGCCTCATAACACAGGTAGAACCAAAAGGCCTGGGACGAGTTCTTAGAAGTGGACCTCATTAATAAAGATCTGGTATCTTTAAAAAAGTAAACGTGTGCAATTTCTCCCTCAAAAATTTCAATAGAGACTTGAGAGTACCACACACCCTCACCAACACTAAGCAATAACACTCTAATACTTGCTAATTTGGCAATAAGAAAATTTTTATGAAACCAAAAGTACTTCCTTAGTGTAACATGGAAAAATGTATTAACATGTGAATGTCCACATGTTTTTTCCCTTCCTAAAAAGGAATGACTTGCTGATACTAAGTTGATCAACATAATAAAGAAAACAAAAAATGTTAGGGGGAAGTGGCCTTGTTACCTGGGATTTGAAAAAAAAACTTTATTGCCAGACCAGTAAAAAGCAGATTCAGGGCCATAAAAGAAATGGGGAGAGGAGAAAAGATCCTGTAAGAATTATTAATCTGGTTATGATTTGAATTCCCAATAATGCTCTTTGAGAACAAATGGAATTCCTTTTTAATAACTTTTGGTGTTGAACTATGCTTCCTGAACAGGACCCAGCCCTGAACTTGGACCATGTCTATCTCTAGATTAGTTAAGGTTACAATATGTCCTGGCCATTTGTACTGCTTTTGTAAATTGCCTGTTGACAGACTTTGTACATTTTTTCTACCAAGATTTATTTTTTCATTAATAAACTTTTTTTAATAAAAATAAAATAAATAATTTTATTATATATATATAATATATATATAAATAAATAAAATAAATATTTTTATTTTAATAAAAATAATTTTGGGGGGCGCCTGGGTGGCTCAGTTGGTTAAGCGACTGCCTTTGGCTCAGGTCATGATCCTGGAGTCCCAGGATCGAGTCCCGCATCGGGCTCCCTGCTCGGCAGGGAGTCTGCTTCTCCCTCTGACCCTCCTCCCTCTCATGTGCTCTCTCTCTCATTCTCTCTCTCAAAATAAATAAATAAAAACTTTAAAAAATAAAAAAATAAACTTAATTTTTGGGGTGCCTGGGTGGCTCAGTTGGTTAAATGACTGCCTTCGGCTCAGGTCATGATACCAGGGTCCCGGGATCGAGCCCCACCATCAAGCCCCGCATCAGCAGGAAGCCTGCTTCTCCCTCTCCCTCTGCGGGCCGCTCCCCCTGCTTGTGCTCTCCCTCTCTGTCAAATAAAAAAATAAAATCTTTTAAAAAAATAAACTTCATTTTTAATAAACTTCACATAAAATGAGGAGAAAGGACAGGAGTTCCTATATACCTTCTGTCCCCACAAACATACAACTTTCCCTACTATTAACATCCCCCACCAGAGTGGTACATTTGTTACAACTGATGAAACCTACATTGACATATCATTATCACCCAAAATCCATAGATTACCTACAGGTTTGGACAAACATATAATGACATATTTATAACAGTGTAGTAACTTACAGAATAGTCTCACTGCCCTAAAATTCCTCTGTGCTCTCCCTATCCATCTCCTTTGCCCCTAACCCCTGGCAACCATCAATCTTTCTACTGTCTATAGTCTTGCCTTTTCCAGGATATAATGTAGTTGTACTCATACAGTATACAGCCTTTTGCTTTTTTCACTTAGTAATATGCATTCACGTTTCCTCCATGTCTTTTCATGACTAGATGCTCATTTCTTTTTGACCCTGAATGGTACCAAACTTTATCCATTCACCTACTGAAGAACATGTTGGTTGTTTCCAAGTTTATGCAACTATGAATAAAGCTGATCTAAACATCCATGTGCAAGGTTTTGTGTGGACATAAGTTTTCAGCTCCTTTGGGTAAATACCAAGGAGTGTGATTGCTGGCTCTGCTGGATCGTATGGTAAGAGTATGTTTAGTTTTGTAAGAAACTGCCAAACTTTCTTCCAAAGTGGCTGTACCATTCTGCATTCCCACCAGCATGAATGAAAGCTCCTGTTGTTCCACATCCATGCCAGCATTTGGTGTTGTTAATGTTTTGGATTTTGGCCATTCTAATAAGTATGTAGTAACATCTTGTTTTAATTTACAATTCCCTAATGACTTGACATGTGATGTTGAACATCTTTTCATATGCTCACTTGCCATCTGTATATCTTATGTGGTTCTATGTCTGTTCACTAATTTTGCCCATTTTTCAATCAGGTTTTGTTTTCTTATTTTTGAGTTTTAAGAGTTCTTTGTATATTTTGAACAATGGTCCTTTATCAGATGTGTCTTTTGCAAATATTTTCTCCCAGTCTGTGACATATCTTCTCATTCCCTTAACAGTGTCTTTCACAGAGCAGAAGTTTTTATTTTTATTTTAATGAATTCCCACTTATTATTTCTTTCACAGATAATGCCTTTGGTTTTGTATCTAAGAAAACCATTGCCATACCCAAGGTCACCTAGGTTGTGTCCTAGGTTATCTTCTAGGAGTTTTTGAGGTTTGCAATTTACAATTAGGCCTATAATACATTTTTACTTAATTTTTGTGAAGGGCATAAGGTCTATGTCTAGATTCATTTCTTTGCATGTGGATGTCAAATTGTACCAGGATTATTTGTTGACAAGACTATCTGCTCGAATGCACTGTCTTTGCTCCTTTGTGTCAAAGGTCAGTTGACTATAATTGTATGGATCTATTTCTGGGCTTTCTGTTCTATTCCACTGATCTACTTGTGTATGCTTTTGCCAAAACCACAGTGTGTTGATTTAATGTAGCTTTATAGTAAATCTTTTTTTTTTTTTAAGATTTTATTTATTTATTTGACAGAGAGAGAGACAGCGAGAGAGGGAACACAAGCAGGGGGAGTGGGAGAGGGAGAAGCAGGCTCCCCGCAGAACAGGGGGCCCGATGCAGGGCTCGATCCCAGGACCCTGAGATCATGACCTGAGCCAAAGGCAGACACTTAACGACTGAGCCACCCAGGCGCCCCTATAGTAATCTTGAAGTCAGAGTGTCAGTTCTCTGACGGTCCTTCTCCTTTAAAAATTAGTTGCCTATTTGTGGGTCTTTTGACTTGGTATATAAACTTTAGAATCAGTTTGTCAATATCCACAAAATTACCTGCTGGGATTTTGATTGGGATTGTATTGAATCTATACATCAAGTTGGGAAGAACTGACGTCTTGACAATATTGAGTCTTCCTAACCATGAGCATGGAATATCTCTCATTTAGTTCCTTGACTTCATTCAGAGTTTAATTTTCCTCTTACAGATCTCACACGTAATTTGTTAGGTTTATACCTAAGTATTTCACTTGGGGAGGGGGCATTAAAGTAAATGGTATTGAGCTTTCAATTTCAAATTCTTCTTGTTCACTGATGGTATATATACAGGAAAGCAGTAACCTTTTATATCTTAACTTTCTATCCTACAACCTTACTACAATCATTTCTAATCCAGGAATTTTTTTTGTCAGTTCTTTCAGATGTTCTACATAGATGATCATGTAGAAATAAAACCACTAACAAAAAGTTTTATTTCCTCCCTCCCTTCCTCCCAATCAGTATAATTTTTTTTTCCCCTTTGCTTGCCTTACTGCATTAGCTCTGACTTCCAAATGAGGTTGAAAAGCAATCGTGGGAAGGGACATCCTTGCCTCATTCCTGACCTTAGTAAAGAGTTTCTAGTTTCTTACCATTAAGTATAATATTAGCTGTAGGATTTTTGTAAATGTTCTTTATCAAGTTGAGGAAGTTCCCCCTCCAAACCTACTTTACGGAGTTTTTTAAATCACAAATGGGTGTTAGATTTTGTTGTAATCATGTGATTTTCTTTAGCCTGTTGATGTAATGGATTATATTAAGTGATTTTCAATTGCTGAATCAGCCTTGCATACCTGGCATAAATTCCACTTAGCTGTAATGTCTAATTCTTTCCACACATTGTTGGATTCAATTGGTTGATATTTTGAGGGTTTTTTTTCATCTATGTTCATGAAAGATAATTGGTCTGTAGTTTTCTTGTAATGTCTTTGGTTTTGGTATTAGGCTAAATGCTGACTTCACAGAATAGAAATTATTCTCTCTCCTTCTATCTTTTGGGAGAGACTATAGAGATGTGGTATAACCTCTTCCTTAAATGCTTGGTAGAATTCACCAATGAACCCATCTGGGCCTGGTGCTTTGTTTTGAAAGGTTATTAATGGATTCAATTTTTAAAACAGATACAGGGTTATTCAGATTGTCTATTTCTTCTTGTGTGAATTTTGGCAAATTGTAACTTTCAAGGAATGGATCCACTTCATCTAGGTTATCAAATTTGTGGGCATGGAGTTGTTCATAGAATTTCTTATCCTTTTAATATCCGTGGGATCTGTAGTGATGTCCTCTCTTTCATATCTGATCAATAATTTGTATCCTTCTTTTTCATTAAGTTAGCCTGGCTAGAGACTTACTGATTTTATTGATCTTTTCAAAGAACCAGCTTTTGGGTTTATTGCTTTTCTCTATTTCCTACTTACAGTTTAACTGTTTTCTGCTCTAATTCTTACTGTTTCTTTTCTTCTGCTTACTTCAGATTTAATTTGTCCTTTTCTAGTTCCTAAAATGAAAGCTTAAATGGCTGATTTTAGAACATTCTTCTAGTCTAGTATATGCATTCAATGCTATAAATTTCCTTCTAAGCCCTGCTTTTGTTGATAAGTTATATTTTCATTCTCATTTAATTCAAAACATTTTTCAATATCTCCTGAGATTTCTTTCTTGGCCCATGTGTTTTTTAGACATATGCTTTTTAATCTCCAAATATATGGGAACTTTACAACTCTCTTTATGTTATTAATTTCTAGTCTAATTTCATTCTGGTCTGGGAACCAATATTGTATGATATCTGTTCTTTTAAATTTGTTAAGGTATGTTTTATGACCCAGAATGATGTCTATTTTGATGAATGTTCATATGAGCTTGAGAAGAATGTTAATTTGTTGCTGTTGGATAAAGTAGTCTGTAGATGTCAGTTATAATGATAGTTCTGTTGGGTTCAACTATGTCTCTACTGATTTTCTGCCTGCTGAATCTGTCCAATTCTGACAGAGTGTTAAAAGTCTCCAACAATAGTGGATTCATCTATTTTATACTTGCTCTTCTATCAGTTTTTGCCTCACATATTTTGACACTCTGTTAGGTTTATACACATTAAGGATTGTTAGGTCTTCTTGGAGTACTGACCATTTTATCACATGTAATGCTCCTTTTTATTCCAAATAACTATCTTCGCTCTCAAGTCTGCTCTGTCTGAAATTAATATACCTATTCCCACTTTCTTTTGAGTAGTGTTAGCACAGTGTATCTTCCTCTATCCCTTTACTTTTAATCTATATGTTTCTTTTTTTAAGATTTTATTTATTTTATTTGACAGACAGAGCACAAGCAGGGGGAGCAGCAGGCAGAGGGAGAGGGAGAAGCAGACTCCCCGCTGAGCAGGGAACCTGACGTGGGGCTCCATCCCAGTACCCTGGGATCATGACCTGAGCCAAAGGCAGACACTTAACCAACTGAGCCACCCAGGTGCCCCTCTATGTGTGTTTTTAAAGTGAGTTTCTTGTACACCATGTACACTGGGGTCTTGTTTTTGATCCACCCTGATAAATCTGTCTTTTGAGTGATGTATTTAGAGGAAATTGTTATAGATGGATTAATTTCTACCATATTTCTTACTGTTTTCTACTTGTCATCCTTGTTTTTTGTTCCCATTTTTGACTTCCACACTTTTTCTTTTTGTGTTTTTGAGTATTTTATGCCTTTTGTGATTTTGAGTATTTTATAGGATTCCATTTCCTCTCTTATCAATTATACTTTTTTTTAACATTAGTGGTTGCTCCAGAATTTGCAATATAGGCAAACCCTGTTATATTGTGCTTTGCTTTACTGTACTTCACAGATACTATGTTTTCTACAAATTAAAGCAACCCTATGTCGAGCAAGTGTATGGGTACCATTTTTCCAACAGTATTTGCTCACTTCATATCTCTGTGTCACATTTTGCTAATTCTCCCAACATTTCAAACATTTTCATTGTTATTATATTTGTTATGGTGATCAGTGATTACAATCTCTGAAAGCTCAGATGGTAACATTTTTTTTTTTTTAAGATTTTATTTATTTATTCATGAGAGACAGAGAGACAGAGGCAGAGGGAGAAGCAGGCTCCCCGCAGAGCAGGGAGCCCGATGCGGGACTTGATTCCAGGACCCTGGGATCATGACCTGAGCCGAAGGCAGACGCTTAACCGACTAAGCCACCCAGGCGTCCCCAGATGGTAACATTTTTTAGCAATAAAGTATTTTTTTAATTAAGGTATGTACATTTTTTTAGGCATAATGCTATTGCACTTAATAGACTACAGTATGGTGTAAACACAACTGTTACATGTACCAGGAAATGAAAAAATTCATTTGACTCACTTTATTGTGATATTTGCCTTGTTACAGCAGTCTGGAACCAAACTCAAAATATCTTCTGGGTAGGCTGTACATATTTACAAGTAATCCAAATCCAATTCTTCCCTCCCATTCCTTATATCATTGCTTTCATTCATTTCACTTATACAGAAGCATACATTAAGCATACACACACAAACTGAATATACTTTTTTTGAACAAACTGAAAACTATCAGATCAATTATTTTTAAAAAAAAGTTTTTACTTTATTTTCACTTATTTCTTCTCCAAAGCTCTTCCTTTATGTAGATCAATTTCTGAGGTGCACCATTTTCCTTCTGTCTGAAGTACTTCTTTTAACATTTCATACAAGGCAGGTCTCCTAGTAACAGATTCCCTTGATTTGTTTGAGAAACTATTTCTCCTTCACTTTTGAAGATAATTTCACAAGGTACAGAACTCTAGGTTGGTGGGGGGGGGGTCCTCAATACTTCAAATATCTTACTGAACTCTTCTTGCTTGCATGATTTCTATAAAGTTGAAAAAGTCAAATGAATGTGATCCTCACCCTTGCTCTTCTATAGATAAGGTGTTATTTTTCCTCTGGCTTCTTTTAAGATTATTCTCTTTACCATTGATTTTCTGAAGTTTAAATATATTATGCCTAGGTGTAGGGTTTTGGGTTTTTGGTTTTTTTGTGCTTTTTTTTTTTTGACATTTATCCTGTTTGGTATTCTCTATCTAAGCTTCCTGGTTCTGTGATTTACTGTCTGACATTAATTTGAGGAAATTCTCCGTTGTAATTGCCTCAAATATTGCTTCTCTTCCTTTATTCTCCGCCTAGTATTCACATTACATGTATGCTATACCTTTTGTAGTTGTCCCACAGTTTTTGGATGTTCTGGTCTGCTTTTTTCAATTTTTTTTTCCTCTTTACTCTTCAATTTTGAAATTTTCTATTGTCATATCCTTAAGTTCAGAGATTCTTTCCTCAGCTGTGTCCAGTCTAGTAATGAGCCCATCAAAGACATTCTTTGTCTCTGTTAAAGTATTTTTAATCTAATATTTATTTTATTCTTTCTTAGAATTTCCACCTCTGCTTACATTATCCATTTATTCTTGCATGTGTCTACTTTTTCCATTAAAATCCTTATCTTATTAGTCATCTTTAAAAAAAAAAAAATCCTGGTCTGGTAATTCCAACATTCCTTCCATATCTGAATCTAGTTCTGATAATTGCTCAGTCTCTGTATTTTTTGTCTTTTAGTATGCCTTGTATTTTTTGTTGAAAAGGCAGACATGATACACTTGGTTAAAGAACTGTGGTAAATACGTCTTTAGCAATGTAGTGGTATGGTGGTGCTTGGGGAGGCATTTTCCAGTCCTATGATTAGGTGTCAGTTTTTCAGTGAGTTCTGTGAATTTCATCAATGCTTCTCAGTCCCTACCTTTCCAACTCCCCAGAGTTGAGACAGGATAGCAGGGGTTATGTATTTCCCTTTCCCTACATGTATGTCTAGATGAGCTCAAATAGAGTTTTTCCCTTACCCCAGGTGGAAGACTAGAGCTGGTTGATGTTGGGTATTTGCCTTCCCTCACTTAGGTTAGGCTCTGGTAAAACAGTTTCTCCTGAGAGCCTGTCTTGCTAAGAAAAGCAGAATACTCTGGTTTATTTTGAAATGGTTCCTTTCCCCTCCTTCTGCTAGAAAACACAGGGTATTTTTCTCCAATATTAACTGTGATGACCTGGTAGAACTCCTGGAGGTAAAACTCACCAAAGTGTGGATGTCCCCCATGACTAGATTCTCTTGCAGTTTCTAACTCTCAGAGTTGTTCACACTGAGCCTCTGGATTCATCAATTATAGTTTAGGTTTTCCTACCGGGCCCTGGTTGCTGCAGAGGTTTCTGCTTTAGTAAGCTATGATTCCCTGTATCTTCCTGTCACTCCAATTTTCAGGGCAGCAGTTTACCCTGTGACTTCATTTCCCTGAAGAATCTATAAGTTGATTTTTTTAGTTCAGCTTTTTACTTATTGTTAGGATAGAGTGGCAATTCCTAAGGTCCTTCTTTACATGCTAGACTGGAAACCAGAGATTCCAAGTTTTGAGATTATATTTTTAATTAATGTTTTTTTATTTGTTTTGTTGTGCTGTACTTTATATAGTAAGATTATTAACCCTTTGTCTGGCTTTACAAATATTTTTTCCCAGTTTATCATTCGTCTTGAAATCCCATTTATATCGTTTTTGGAAGCAGGAAGTTTTAAATTCTTATGTAATCAAGTCTATGAAATTTGCCCTTTTGGTTTCTGATTTTATCACATGCTTTGAGAGGCCTTTCCACCATCAAGATCATATTACCTTCATGTATATATTCTTTTTGCATTTTTATGGCACTTTTAGTTTTTATGTTTACATTTCTTATCCATCAGGAATTACTTTGTCTTCAGGTTTTATTAAATGGCTGGCTGTCACAAAATCATTTACCAAAGAAATCCATCATGTTTCAACTAATCTAAAATTCCACCTTTATCTTAGACTAAATGCCTATATATAATAGCTGAGTCTGTTTCTAGACTTTGCTCTTGCAAAAAACAAAAACAAAAACAAAAACAAAACATTGGCAACACAGACAGCCTGTGAAGGGAACTGAATAGCTGGAGATGGGCAGTAAAAGACTAACTTCATTGTTTACCTTTGTGAATTTTATTCCATGTGCTTTGAATTACCACTCAAAAACATCAATAAAAAATTTGTTAAGGTCTGCTTAATATACCTGGTGGAATTATCAAATATTTCAGCTTTCTGCAAATTACACCACAACCCCTGTATGCACCTGAACAATACTTGAAATCATGGATCTACCTCAATTTTAAAACTAGGAACTATGATTTAATCTATTCTATTTTAAATGAATAGTGAAAGTGCCCCAAATATGGCTGACGCTATGTGTTTCTCTGCCATTTAACACGGTCAAACAAATGACTGAAGGGGAAAAAAAGTTCTGTATAAATCCTTAATTATCGTAAGTAAAGCTACTACTTCAAATGTATAAGAACTTCAGATATTGTCAATTCCTTACTATGGGTGTTCCCTAGATCCAGCCACCACAGACATATTTTGCTTTCATCTTCTTCAGAATCTAATCTTTCCATTCTCCTGCAATCTGATTATTGTATTTTGAATATTACTTTTCTTTGTAATTTTATTTCAATGTTGGATGGCAAATTTGACCTCTGTAGTCACCATAATACTATGGTATGGCGAACTGGCTAAAATAAAAGAAATACTCATCTAGCAGAAGAAGGAAAAAGAATAGGTTCACCCTTTAAGTCATTCTCTTTAGGATCCTCTCCCTCACACTAATTTCTAAATAACTATTAAGGTAGACTCATTTAATTTTAGCCTTCCTCCAAATAAAAAATATTTTCAAGCACTTGAAAATACTCCTCCAGTAGGAAGGGGAAAGTGACCTAGTATTTAGTACCACTGGCATACTCATTAATAATTACACAAATTAGATACTATCTCTGTACCATGTAATTCTGCTCTCAGTACCTGCTCTCCTAGGTACTTTCCTACTCTCTCTTTTTTTTTTTCTAATAAATGAACTCCTTTAACACGTACAAGATGCACAATCTACATATCTAAGTGAAGATGTAGAACACTAAGTGAAGATGTAGAAGAAAAAGCAATTCTTTTAATAGAGTCTCTAATTAGCTTTAAGTTTTAAAACCCCTTGCATTTGATAACATTATCAACCCTATTTAAAAGGAAACAGACTGACTTGCCAAACATCACATTATCGAGAGCAGAAATAGGTCTGATAGAAGGTCCTTTGCCCTAAATATGCTGCTTCCCACCATGTTAAATTCAATACCCACAGAAAAGTGTCTTCGTATAATACAATGAAGGAAGCACTCCACAGCACAACAAATGAATACTAGTGATATGTTAAAAAAAAAATTTAGTAGAAATAATTTTCTATTTTCTATACAAGTGATCTCAAATACGTCAAATGAGACAACACTTTAAAAGCTTCTAGGCCGCAGGTAATGTATTTCCTTTGCTCCCAAGTCTCTAGAGCCTTGCCTCACATCATGAAGCACTTTTCAATGGCCACCTACTAGAAGATCTCTACCATCCAAGATCCCGCCCAATACACAGATTAGAAACACCTACTACTATATACATCACTTGTTTTCAAATGTTAAACTGAACATGCACTCTTGGGATAAATCTACTTGGTCATTGTATATTATATCTTTTAGATATTGCTGCATTCAGCTTGCCTAGTATTTGTTAAGGATTTTCACATCTATATCGAGGTACATTGCCCTGTGATATTCTTTTTCATTTCTTTTTTTTTGAAATTGCCCTTGTCTGGTTCTGGATAGGGTAATGTTGGTTTCATAAATTGAGTTGGAGAACGTTCTTTCATCTACTGTTTCTTAAATGCTTGGTTTAAGATCTAGCATTATTTCTTCTTTAAATGTTTGAAAGTATTTGCCCACCAAATCATGTGGGGCTGGCTATTTCTTTGACCAAAGGTTTGTAATTACAAATGTAAATTACGAGAATAGAACTATCAAGTCTGTCTAAAAAAAAAAAAAAGAAACACCTACTACTAAAATCTGGGAACTTTCCGTAAGAGATTCATCAGATGAATTTAGCCTAACAATTCTCAACCTTATCAAATTCAGTGTTTCCCCTCCATAAAATATTTTCCAACTTCTGCATTATCACCCTGAAATGAAATTAATAACAATCTTCCTTACAAACAACTTCAAGCAAAGCCATATATCCTAAATATAAATGTAAAAGGAAAATGAAAATAATTTATAAGTATTTCAATGTTAATCCTGAAACAAAACTGAACTAGAAGACATATAAAAGTAATTAGTACATGAATATGACAGCAAAATGGTTTGTAATACAATTTTCCAAAACTGAAAACAACTCTTGGTCAAGTTGTGAACAAAACAAATCTTCCTTTCACACAACATTTGCATGTGGAAATAATATGGGAACATTCTTTGTTCGGGTTAGCCTCTGCATTGCAAAAAGTATAACATCCCTAGTCCCCACCCATTAAATGCTAGTGATTAGCCCCAATCACCACCAAACAAAAAATCTGCTTCCCAACTTCCTCCAAGAGGGCACCCCCCATCTGGACCCACTTCCTTAGTCACAATTCGACTATCACAGTATAATGTCAAGAACACTCAGGAAGCGTGGACTAGTTCCAGTTGTGTCACCTATGACCTATAAGGTCATTGGCAGTGAGCACTCAAAACCTCAGTTTCCAGTATATCAAATGGGGATAAACACTACCTACGCTTTTTGGGTTGTAAAGGTTGATTCAACAACATGTGCTTAGCACAGGGCAGGTGGTTTCCAGCACATGGCATATTGAAATGTATAAAGAAGGAGGCTGTTCCAGATTGAGAACAGCAAAAAGTGATATGAATATGGAAGAGTCTGAAGACAAAATAAGCATACAAAATGAAATTTAACACACAGCAGCCTAGGGACATTTTAGAGAGAAACCAACAGTCCTAATATCTCTGCAACCCCTGAAGGCATATATTACAGTCAATGCAGTGAAATAATATTCAGAATGATGACCCCCATATTAAGAACACAAGAAAGACATCTTTAAGAGACTTCTACAGTACATAGCTGAAATTTCATAAAGCTCCAATACTTAACAGAGTGTCTGTACTAACAAACTTTTCAAACTTTCCTTGGGCAATTGTCCTATTCTACAGACTTGGAAAAGACAAAGATATCTAATATACTATATCTGTCCTCAAACATTTTACCATCCAGTAAGTTAGACATCAGTAAAACAGCCATAATATAAAGCAGAATGAAATAGACATTAAATAGAAATTCAACTAATAAATTATGGGAGCCTAGGAAAAATTACGAATAATTTTCACTGGGGAAAATCAAGAACATCCTCATGGCACAGTACTCTGAAAAACAAAGATTCTGATAGGTAGAGAATGGAGAGTAAATCATTAAAGAAAAAATGAAGTGTGGGCAAAGGTGCTGGGCATGTAGATACAACTTGTTCAGAGAAGAGAGCTAGGGAAAGGGTAGGGGTCCAAAAGGGTTGGGAAGGCAGTAAAAACTCAGGCTCTAACAACATCTCAGGACCTGTTCATGGATGGATTTAAATGCTATTCATATGAGTTTGAATTTTATTGGGCAAGAGTGTTTTCCAGAAAACTGGTGCTTATGTGACACACCTGATCCCCAAAGAATGCTGAATAGCCCAAAATAAAAGATTCCAAACAATTACAAATTTTCATTAACGAGATCCCTGAAACTAAAACATATATTCTTAATATGAGTAAACAACAAAAAGAACCTAACCCTAAAGTAGAAAGCAACTTCTGAGCTCAAGTCTTAATAAAAATATTACTAAATTTATTGAACCTGGGAACTTAATAATCTTATATATGCCCTCAATCTTCTTCCAAGTAAGTTGGAGAACTTCCTAAACATGTTATTTAGCAGTGCCTCATGTCACTCTGGAAGGCAAGAGGTAAGCTACAGTATTATTAGTCCCTTTTTACTATGGGGAAACTGAGGAACAAAAAGAATAAATTACATGGTCACAAAATAAGCTAATTTCTAGGACTTTAATTAAAGGCTTGAAGCCGACATTTCATCCTTTATTCCTTGTACCATCTGAATATTAGAATTACCTTTTACTGTCCTCTGAACTGGGGGAAAAAAAAAAAAAGGCAAGACTAAACTTGAAGATCAGTTTCTCAATTTGGTACTGCCACCAAAAAACTGTTTTTAAATCCTATCTCCTGAAATTATGCTATCGGCAAGAACTGCAAGGAGTAAGCAGTAACCCAACCTCCCCCAAAAAAGAAAACTGTAAATAACAGAGGTCAGGAATCCCAGGCCCAGTTTTTACTTTGAGTATCTGGCAGGCTCAGACGTGTGTTCGTAAAACAGGCTTTGCAGATGTCGTGATTGCAAAGGTGCTCTGAGAGGCCCAGAACAGTGATATCGATACACCCACTGCTGCGAACATGAAATCCAAAGCCACGCTCCTCTGCCCCCTCCCCGCACTGCACCACACACCACGCACCACGCGACTCCTGGTATACACCGAGGCCTGTGCGAGGATCCTCCCGACGTTTCCCTTAAAATGCCGTACTTTGAGGATGCCCAGGACGCTGGGCCTCAGTGAACGGTGGAGACACCGGATATGGCTACACACATCTCAAAATCTTGCTTCCCCAGATTCTAGGGCCTGATTCAGAGGAGTCTATCGGACATAAGAGTTCCTGATATTTTTTCACACCCATACACACACATAGTCACAACCCCCACCCACAAGTCCCCTGCCTCAGCCCCCCGCTATCCCCTCTTCCCCTCCACGCCAGGTGGGCGTCCCAGGGATGTAAAGAAAAGGAAGGTGGAGGTTCGAGCTCAGGGTTCCGGGGCCGCGAGGCTTTCCGGCGCCGGCCGGGGTCCAGACCGCCCAGCCCCCGGACCACGGCCGCCCAGACCCGGCCTCGGCCGACGCGCCCCGCCGCCGCCGCCGCCTATCAGCGGAGTGCAGGGGCGGGGCCGGCTGGCTCGGCGGCGGCTCGGCCGCGGGCGGGGACGGGCGGGGGACCGACCGCCGCGCAGCTCGGGCCGCAGCGCGCATACACCCGGCCCGGCTCCCGAGGGCGCCAGCGCGGCCCCGGGGAGCGCGAGGAGCCGGCGAGCGCGCGGCCTGCCGTTGGCGGCCTGGTCCGCCACGCTCGGCGCCCACCCGCCCCCGAGGCGGGGTCCAAGCCCCCGGGAAGATGGTGTCCTGGATGATCTCCAGAGCCGTGGTGTAAGTGCAGCTCACGACGCCCCGCCGCCCGCGCAAGTCCCGGGGAAGGCGTAGGGAGGGGCAGGGGCTAGGAGAGGGGAAGGCCCAGGCCTGGGCAGAGGTGGGCAGAGGTGGGCAGAGGGGGGCTGGGGTGGGCTGGCCTGGCCTCGGGCCTGCCCGGGGGCTGGGGGCCCTCGGCCTCCTCACCCTGGTCCACGTCGCTGCGGGGCTCCCTGCGGCGGACGAAGGCCCGGCGGCAGCGGTGCGGCGCGACCGGGCTGCGTGCGGCGCAGCGGCCCTGCTCCCGAGGCGTTGGGCGGGCGGGCGCGCAAAGCAGGCGGCGCGCGCTCCCCGCTCCCGCTCCCCGCGCTGCGCGGCACCGCCCTGTGGGCCCGGGAGCGGCGCGCCTCGCGGCGGCGCCCTGCGCAGGCTCCGCAGACGCTGAGCGCGGGAGGCCCAGCGATCCTCCAAAGGATGCGGCGGCGGCGGCGGCGGCGTTGAGCCTTTGTATCCCGCGGTTGGTGCGGTGCGGTGTTTCTCTAGGCGGCCGAATGCCATTCGGTCACGTGTGGTAGGAGGAGAGATTTGTCTAAAAACCTGAGACCGCTCCTAGCTCAGATCTTTGGGAGAGGTCCCAGTTGCCCCAAGATTTACAGCTTACCTAGAAAGACGCTCCTATGGAATGGTGACACCCGCTTGTTCGCCCAGATCGCAGAATTTGGCCCTATCTTGTCTGAAATGTTTGCTAAGTGATTGAGAGGCTGCAGGTGCCTGTTGCCTTTTCTCAAATTATCGGTTAATTTCATTGTGCTCTTATCAACAAGTGCTACAGGTCCATAAGGAAAAAAAAAAACAAAACACCGCAACTCCACCAAAAGTATTTGACTACAATTTAAACTGATTTTCTCCCATCCTCCTCACCTTACCCCCCAGCTCTTCAAAAAAAAAAAAAGTCACAAAGTAAACAATGACGTGGGTACAGCCAGGGGCCCGTCGGTTCATTATTCATGATCTCTGTAGGAGTAGTATTACCTCACTACCTTTATGAAATGTTTTTGTGAGGCAGCAGGCTTCTCCGATTAGCTTTAGAATGTGGAAAAAATAACATTACCAGAATTTCAAATTTTGTTTTTCACTGCGAAGAAGGAGCTAAATTTTCTGCGAGTTTTGTTTTTTTTGTTTGAGAGTGAATCAGTCACTTAATAGCTCTGTTCAACCTGATTTACTATTCAACCTGATTTGCAATAGCCTTCTGAATTTATATTTGATTGTTTTAATGAAGTTTGTCCTACCTCCCTACAGTTTCTAGATTTAAAGCTTCAGAGCTTCCTGCGTTCATCCGTACAGAACTAAAAGTCAGGAAATAAAAGCATACTACAGATGTCTTCAGATTTTTTTTTTTTAGCCTTTTTAAGCCTTTGAGTCATTTACATAATACAGGCATACCTTTCTTGACCTAGTAGATGTATATCAAGTGTTGTGTCTGCACCTAGAAAATGAAGTGCCCCATTAAGTAGCTGTACTATTTTTTTTTTTAGCTCTGGTTTCCTTTGACCAGTTTTCTTTTTTTAACAGAAAATTGTGAAGTACTTTGCATGACTCAACTCAAATTGTTTTTGATCGTTGATTGTAAATATGAAAGTCTTTTCTAGGTGCTACCTATAACACAAAAGTTAGTAACACAGTGTTGATGTTAATGGAACAGTTCAGATACACGGATACCTACAATACAGGTGACAATGTCAAGTCTTGTAAGAGTTACACCCAGTGCTATAGGGGTTAGATAAGGAGGGAATGATATCTGGTTGGAGAATTAGAAAAAACAAGGGAGATTACATTTGAGATGGACCTTAAAGGACCGTCTGAATTTAGACAGCCAAAGATGAAAGAGTAAAGGATTCCAGATAAAGGGATCATTGTGAGCCAAAGCACAGAGGAGGGAAAGCCCAGATTAGTTACAGGGAACTTGAGGACTGGAGAGAGAGAGAGAGCTGGAAAGGTAGAGTAGGGCTGTTTTCAAGGAATTTAAGGAAAAAGTGATAAATTTTGTTAGGCAGTGGTGGCTTTGCTTTTGGAAGATTCTCTCCCTTGCTGAGTGAGATGGTTGTAAATCAAGAAACACTGAAGACAGGGAGCCCACTTAGGGGGCTTCCTGTCTGGAGAGAGGAGATTAAAGCCTGCAGTGCTAGAATCTATGGAATTTGAAGTGTGAGGCAGAAGAAAAGAAACAAAAATGTGAGGGAGCAAAAAGGTCATGGAATTGTATTTCATGAGCCATTGAACCATTAGGATACTAGAAAGCACATCTGTCAAGAATATAAGCATCATTATATTTTGCCCCTATGCTTCTCAATTTCTCAGTCTCTAAGCACTAAATGTTTTCTACTCCCTTGATTGTACCAAAGGGACACAAAAGCCCAATCCCAGGATCAACACACACTTGGAAACTTTTTTTCATGCCAGGAGATAGAATTTATTTACATTCTTTTTAACCCACTGGTACAGCCAGCTAGTCCTGAGCCTAAAAAAGATCAGACAGTTCTCTCAATGTGAACCTTTGGTGGCATGGGCAGAGAACACAAGGAACTTCCATAATCAGAGCTCCCTGTGTGCATGAGCCCTTTCTCCCCAGACCATGTGGTAGATATCGTAGGAAGAACACTGGCTTTGGAATCAGATCTGGATGCCAATTAATGCTGCTGGGCAATGTGCTACACTCAACTGAGCTTCACCATCTTCTTTTTTTTTTTTTTTTTTAAGAATTTATTTATTTATTTGACAGAGAGAGAGACAGCGAGAGAGGGAACACAAACAGGGGGAGTGGGAGAGGGAGAAGCAGGCTTCCCGCCGAGCAGGGAGCCCAATCCGATGTAGGGCTCGATCCCAGGACCCCAGCATCATGACCTGAGCCGAAGGCAGACGCTTAACGACTGAGCCACCAGGCGCCCCTCACCATCTTCTTCTTAATGTGGTTATAATATTAAACCACTATTAAAACTATTGTAGAGATTAGTTTAACTAAAACACACTAGATGTGCTGCCAGGCATTTATTCTGCACTTAAAACATAGTGGATATAGATTTTTTTTTATGGGGGAGGGGAATAAAATAGTATAGAAAGAAATACCATTGGGCTATCATCAAGAAACCTGGAATTTAGAACTAGTTTTAGTTATATTAACCACCTGAATGACCTTGAGTTAGCCCCTCACTGATTAGAGACCTCAGTTTCTTTGTAGAGGTAAAGGGATCTGGTAATCTAAACTTTCCTGTACAGCTCTAGCATTCTGTAATGGTATGAAATGGTTTTATTTTGTTTTGTTTTTCCATTCTGCTTAAAGTCATTTTTAACTTTGCAGGCAAGATTGAAAAGTTAGTTAGCAATTATTAAGGGATAGTAGTCTGAGATTACCACGTGATATTTCGTTCATTTGTGATTACCTATACCTTACCTTTTGAAACATGACTTAACAGGATGAGAGAAATCCCACTTTTCTAACTTTTCTTAATTTGGGTATATATCATGTGGTTAAGATCAGGATAAAAGACTGCCTGAATTCATATATCAGCTCTGCCATTTATTGGCTATAACCTACCCATAGGATTAAATGTGTCCATATACAAAATTGTTTATAGTTCAGCATTGGACACATGGTATGTATTCAGTAGTTGTTATCAGAACAAGGAAGAACATATTCCCCTACAATCCCAGCATACTGAATGTTTAAACTGTTTTCAGTTTACATTTTTCTTTGTCTCGTTGTAGGTGACATAGTTGTAATTAGAGTATAGTAAAAAAAAAGTTTTATATTATTCTTACTATATTTTAAGCATCATCTGTGTTCTCTGAAATTATATTTTATCTCTTCTGTAATCAGCCCAAAATTCATAATTTTCATAGCCATTCATTTTTTTTAATTTTGCTTTTAGATCATTCTTACTATTTCATTATCATAACTAATGTTAATATAATTATAATGCTATAGTGAACATCATTTATATATACTTTTTTCTTTAAGTATTTTCTTAGGCTGAATATCCAAGGGGAGTATTTGAGTCAAAAGCTATGAATATTTTTCTGACTATTGATATGAATTGCCAAATTGCTATCCAAAAGGATGTTAATATTTTACATTGCCATGAACAATGTATGATTACTGTCTGTCTCACAGTGTAGCCAGATTTGGGTGTTTTATATTTAGTAACAGATCTCATTGTTTTCTTTTGCATTTTACTATTAGCAAGATTTAATATTTGTCCTGATATTTATTGTATCTGCTGTTGTACAAATAGTCTGTATGTACTTTACCCATTTATCTCTTGGTTACTTGATAATTTACTTGTTTGTCTGAGCTCCTTACTTAACCTTAAGTCTTATTTGATTTAAATATTTCTCAATCTACACTTCTCTTTAGATACTATTTTTTAGTTGTAAAGAGAATTTATAGTTTACAGTTCAACTTTTTTTTTATGTTGTGATTTCTTTTTCACTTCTAAATATAGAATACTAATTACTCTAGGTATTTGATAAGTACTACTTTCTCATATAGAATTGGATTAATTTGGAGACTGCCTTTTTAATTCCATATGTCTGTATTTCCCTTTTTACATTAATAACACTTATATTTGTTTTGCCATAATTTTATTATCTGGCAGAAGTAGATTGATCCTCTTTGATTATATTTAATGGGTGTCTTTAAAGTCTAAATTATGTACCTTAAAAACCATGCTTCAGCAGTTTTCCCCCTTCTTTCCAGCATGTTTTCCCTCTCTCCTAGATCTTTGTCAGCAAACATGCTCTTATTTCTCCCATTTAACAAAAAATTCTTTCAGCCTACTTTTCATCTTATTATCCCATTTCTCACCTTCCCCCCTTTAAAGTAAAAACTCCTCAAAAGAACAGTCTATATATACACTTTCTCCACTTCCTCTCCTTTGAGTCACTCTCCAACCCACATCATGTAGGCTTTGCCACCATCCACTCCACTGAAATTGCCATTTTCTAGGTCAAGAGGTGACCTCCATGTGACCAAATTGTTTGGTCCTCATCTAACTTATCAGGAGCTTTTGGTACAGTTGCTCACTCTGTCCTTGAAGTGCTTTCTTCAGTTGGTTTCCAAGAAACCTTGTTTGTGTATTCTTCATAACTCCCTTGGCCGCACCCCTCTCTGTCTCCCTTGCCACATTCCTCCACATGCCCGACTTCTTAAAGTTGGCAGGTCCAGGAGCTCAGTTCCAAGATTTTTTTTCTCTTTTCTATGAGGACTTTCATGATTCACATCTCCAACCCATACCTCTGTGCTGAACTCAATCATACATATTTTCAGGTGCCTACTTTACTTGGAAACATCCAAAAGTCATCTAGAACTTAAGATATCCAAAACTGAGCTGCTGAATTTCCTTCCCAGTCTGGCTCCCCTGGCAGCCTGAACCAGCTCAGTTAATGACAACTTAGTCCTTCCAGCAGGTCAGGCCAAAAACCCTGGGATTATCCTTGATTCCAGTTTTTCTCTCATTGCCTGCATTGAATCTTACAGCAAATCTTACTGGCTCTACCTTCAAAATATACACAGGATCCCCACAGTTTTCACCAGCTTTACTTATGTTACTCTAGTCCAAGCTAGCATCATCTCCTGAATGCATTATTGTAATAGCACCCTGTTTCTCCCTTTTGTGTGTTAAGATCATGTAGGATTAATGAAAAACATCTTGAGTAATTTTTAAATCTTTGTGGAAGTTTGAGGGCAGTCACAATTTATAAGTGATATTTTTCTTTCTTGATATGTGCTTTACATACTTTTAAATGGTTGTAAAATCTCAGTGATGGCTAAATTTATCATCTTTTAATTAGGTTAAGGTAGATTTTATTTTCCAGTTTTGATGAGATTTATCATGTGAATAACTGAAATGTTTAGGAGTTGCATCTAAGAATAGAATACTTACAGAAATTGCAGTGAGGCAATGAGAAATAAGGTAAATAGGAGCAACATTTTCAAGGAAATTGAACATGTTAAAATCTAAAAAATATAATTTGTCATGAACGCCCTGTAAGAGGTCATCTTTTCTGTTTCCTTCGATAAGACAGAAAACACATCCTAAACTATTGGGTCTTGTTTTCATTGCATAGGCCAGAACTTCCAACAAGATTCCTTTATAAGCCTTCATTTCAGAAACAATTTGCCTTTGTTCGTTTTTTGTGACTGTGGCTATATTAACTATTTCTTCTTCCACTGGATTTTTGAACCCTTTAAGGATGGCGATTTTTCTTTTTTCTTTTTTTTTTATATTAGGATGGCGATTTTTCTATTCTCCACTTTTGGTATAGATTATAATGTTCAAATAAAGGGTGTCTTACAAAATAATGGCATAAATAGGTAATTTAAATGTCTTAAATATATTACTGTTTTGTCGAGTGGAAAAAGGTTACTGCTGAGTCTTTGTTAGCAGAACATGAGCTCTTTATGTCATGATTATGCCTTTGCACTAAACTAGCCCTTTCATGAATTTCTGAAGTTAAATGAAAGGCTAAAAGTAAAAGTTCCTGTGTTATAAATGTCTTCATGTTTACAAAACAGTTAAGGGTTTCTGCATACTTATCCCTATTACTGAAGTAAAATTATCAGCTTCAGGCATGTGAAATATACAGAGGCCACTATGACTGAAGTAGTGTACTTGCTAAGAGATTGTGGACAGACAAAACAGCAGTTGAGATGGAAATATTGAACAGTGGCAAAAGATTTTAAGAGCAGACTAATGTTAGAATATTATACAGCCATTCATATTGATATGCAAAGTATTTTTAATTTCATTTGAAGATCTTTTAAATATGTCTAGGCTTCTTAATCTAGCACTTTTGACATTTTGGACTGGATAATCACTTCTTGGGGATGCCTGTCCTGTTCACTGTAGGATGTTTAACAGCACCCCTGGCCTCTCCCCACTAGATGCCATTGACACCTCCCAGTTATGACAGCCAAAAATGTCTCCAGATAGTGCCATATGTTACCTAGTGGGCAGAATTGCCACTGGCTGAGAACTACTGTGTTAAATGAAAAGAGAAGAAAAATATGTATGGAAGGGAATGAACCTAGAAGCTGTGCTGTTCAGTATGGTGGCAACAGGCACCTGGGTGGCTCAGTTGGTTAAGCCTCTGGCTTTGGCTCAGGTCATGGTCTCAGGGTCCTGGGATGGAGCTCCCTGCTCAGTGGGGTGTTGGCTTCCCCTCTCCCTCTGCCCCTCCTCCTGCTCATCCTCTCTGTCTCTTTCTCTCTCTCTCAAATGAATAAAATAAAAAATAAAATCTTAAAAAATGTATATGGTAGGCACTAGACCGTTGTGGCTATTTAGGTAGTTAAACATTAAGTTCCTCAGTCACACTAGCCACATTTCACTGCTCAGTAGGCATTCGAGCTTATTGGACAGCACAGAAGTAAAACATTTCCATCATTACAGAAAGTTCAACTGGAGTGATCCCTTACAAGGCACAGTCTGCTCAGCATTTCCATTTGAAAATGGCTTTGTTTGCTGCTCCAATGTACTTTATGGGAGAAATTACAGGCTATAATGATATTTGGGAATTCATAAGCATCTCAGGATATCTCTTGCTTAAGAATTTTCTATATGAAATATTGTTGCAGATCTTAATTTTTTTTAGTATTTCAAAATTAATTTCTATTTCAGTATTTACAGAGAAGTTCCCAAAATTGATGAAAATCACTGATACAGTATACTTTGAAAATAATTTATATAATCATATATTCTGCCCATCAACTCTTATATTCCTTATTTTCTAAATTTGTAAATAAAGTGTAGTTTACAGGTTATAGTTTTCTTGGTCCAATCAGTTGTTCAGGTATTAGGATTTGAACAAAGAGCCAAGGGTTACCATTATTTTCTATTCTTACTGTCAACAGTTTTATCAGCTCTGCAAGAGCAGAGATACTGGAGAAATCATGAAAGCAAAAGTCATAGGAAAAAACTAAACGTAATAGGTTTGTACTAACCAGTAGTTCAAAACATAATTTCAGGAAGTATCCAAATATATTACTGCTGAGAGCATTTATGTTTCCAAGTAATGGTAAGTCTATTTTAGGAAAGAATTATTCTTACCCATAAACAAAACCAAGCATTCTGCTGTGGAAAATTTCCTTAACTTTTTATCATGTCACATTTCTGAGAAATGTATTAGGTTGCTGGGGCTGTTATAACAAAATACCGGAAACTGGGTGGCCTGATTAACAGAAATCTGTTGTCTCACAGTTCTGGAAGCTAAAAGTCAAGGTGAGGGTATCAATAGGTTCCCTTCTGAGGGCTGTGAGGGAGAATCTGTTCCAAGACTCTCAGCTTCTGGTGGTTTGCTGGCAGTCTTTATCATTCCTTGGCTGATAGATCATCACCCCCATCTCTGCCCTCGTTTTTGTGAAGGTCTCTGTGTCCAGATTTCCCCTTTTGATAAGGAACGTAAGTCTCTTTGGGTGAGGGCCCACACTACTTACCTCATTTTAACGTGATTACCAAGTCAGGTCATATTCTGAGGTAGTGGGGATTAGGGCTCCTTCATATCGTCTTTGGAGGGGCACAGTTCAGCTTGCAACAATCTCTTTGGGGCGCCTGGGTGTCTCAGTTGGTTAAGTGACTGCCTTCAGCTCAGGTCATGATCCTGGAGTCCCAGGATCGAGTACCACATCGGGCTCCCTGCTCAGCAGGGAGTCTGCTTCTCCCTCTGACCCTCTCCCCTCTCGTGTTCTCTCTCTCATTCTCTCTCAAATAAATAAATAAAATCTTTATTTATTTATTTTTTTAAGATTTTATTTATTTGACAGAGAGAGACACAGCGAGAGAGGAAACACAAGCAGGGGGAGTGGGAGAGGGAGAAGCAAGCTTCCTGCCAAGCAGGGAGCCCGATGCGGGGCTCAATCCCAGGACCCTGGGACCATGACCTGAGCCGAAGGCAGACGCTTAACGACTGAGCCACCCAGGCGCCCCAATAAATAAAATCTTTAAAAAAATAAAGAAAGAAATGTTTTAAAAAAAAAATCTCTTTTACATATCCTGAGAAAAACTAAAATGCCAGGGAAGTTTTAGGGATTAGATGAGAAAAGGAGAAAAATTAATGTTTAAGAAAATAACTGTCTTAATTTAAGGGTTGTCTCGTGGAGAGAGAGTAGTGATTTTTCCCTTACTGTGGATATAAGGTTAGGGCAATAGGTGGATGTTATAGGGAAGACAGTTTTATTTTAGTATATAAGGGAAAGCTTTCTAATACCCAGAGTTGTTCACCACTGACACTGACAACCTCATGAGAGCAGTGTGTTCTCCGTCACTGGGGGCAGGAAAGGAGAGTAGAACCCTCACTGAAGATCTTGCCTGTATTACTTGTATGCTTCCTATGGAGTGCCATAGATAAATTACTTTTCTGTGAGAAGCTGTGAAGTATTTTGTATTTAATAAAACTGCTTAGATATTTACAAAGAACAAACTGAGGGTTGACAGAAGGAAGGTGGGGGGATGGGCAAAATGGGTGAAGAGGAGTGGGAGACAGGCTTCCAGTCATGGAGTGAATAAGTCATAGGAATAAAAGGCCCAGCATAGGGAATATAGTCAATGGTATTGTAATGGGGTTGTATGGTGACAGATGTTGGCTACACTTGTGGTGAGCACAGCATAAGCTGTAGAGGAATTGAATCACCATCTTACACACCTGAAACTAATGTAACATCGTGTGTCAGCTATACTCAGAAAGTTTAATAAAATAAAAATCTAAGGTGTAAAAAAAAAAAAACTAAGGTGTAAAAAAAAAACTTGGATATTTAAATAAGTGAATACATTACCCTTGTATTATGTGAATATTAGCAATGATTAATAAATGGTGTTCTTTGGCATTAAAAAATAACATGAATGTATACAGCGCTGAATAAATTATATGCTAAAGATTCTGCTAATGTGACACTTTTTCATCATCAAACTTTAATCACCAATCTTTAGTAGGAGTCCCAAAATTTAGAATACACCTTCACCAAAACTGTAAAGTAGATAAACTGACTTCTTTTCTGTGTTTATTCTTTTATTTATTTATTTATTTATTTTAAAGATTTTTATTTATTTGACAGAGAGAGACACAGCGAGAGAGGGAACACAAGCAGAGGGAGGGGAGAGGGAGAAGCAGGCTTCCCGCGGAGCAGGGAGCCCGATGTGGGGCTCGATCCCAGGGCCCTGGGATCATGACCTGAGCCGAAGGCAGACGCTTAACGACTGAGCCACCCAGGCGCCCCTCTTTTCTGTGTTTAAACTTCCAGAGGCCCAAACAGTGGGCAGTAGGCATTCTTGAGTGTGGATTTAAAGATATTGCAGATATGAGAACAGAAGGGAACTTGGTGATATTTGTCTAATGGAGGTCATAATTGCCATGATCAGTTCTTTGCTGCTTTGTGCCTCCCGGTTTTTGTTTTCTTTTGGGGACACCAACTAATTTCAGTATTGCTGAACAAACCTAATTGTTGTTTGTTCAGTATTTGTTTATTTGCATTTTTTTAAATCATTAATTTTCATCAACCTTAGTTTTTATTTCTGGTTTTCTGAAATATAAGTCCTTTCAATTTTCATTTTATATACCTAAGTTAATCTTGCAAATAGAAATGATGGTGGTTTTAAGGTGTTTAATGGATCATTAATGGATAGGGAAAAGTACCCTTTAAAGATACACCCCTAGATCCATATAAAAGGGCCTTAGAAGTGTGTAAATCCTAAAGAACCTGAAAACATTAAAGCGTTAAATAAAATTATGTGAGAAAAGTGGCCTGAAAGCTTTGTGTAAAAATATTCTGAAAGGATATCTGGTCTTTTCCTTGCCAAGTAAATGATAGAAATACAAATTGGAGATACCCCCCCCCCACACACACACAGTTTATGCTTTCTTATCATGATTAAATACTTTTTAGGAATTTTTAAATTTTAAGTCTTGTATTATTTTATGTGGTGAAACATGATGCAAATACTGCTTTGTTTCAAATGGTCTCCTAAGTTTAAGAAAGAAAATGTACCGTCTTCCAGTAGATCTATAGCCCATTACCTTAATTTTTTTTTTTTTTTAAGATTTTTATTTATTTAACTGACAGAGAGAGACACAGCGAGAGAGGGAACACAAGCAGGGGTAGTGGGAGAGGGAGAGGCAGGCCTCCTGTCGAGAAGGGAGCCCGACGTGGGGCTTGATCCCAGGACCCTGGGATCATGACCTGAGCTGAAGGCAGATGCTTAACGACTGAGCCACCCAGGTGCCCCGACCTTAAATTTTTGCTAGTGACACGTTTTTGTAGTGCTTTAACTAAAATAGTTCACCTAAAACTAATCAGAAAAACAAAAGTGGTAAGCCATTTTAACAGTAATAGTTACAATAAAAACAGACCTTGGTTACCTGGAATGACTAAGAAATGTGAAAGAGGAAGGAAATCACGCAGCCCCATTCCTTCAAGTGTTCAGTTCCGCTCCCCACTTCAAAGTACGCCTTCACGTCTCTTGTTCTCCCCTTTATGTTTCTCTCACCTTTTTCTCTAGTTCTTCTTTTTCCTTTCACTGTCAATAAAGGCAAGGAGACAACGGTATGGCCTTAGTCACATGCAAAGATACAACAATTTAAAAGGTTATTTATCTATAGTTTCCAAACCAACAGAGGGGGGAAAAGGAGGCTATTGGGATATAGAAGACCAAAATAAAGAGGACAGGGGATGGAGGACATATGGATCAAAAAAAGATGCAGGAAATGGGTTCAAATATGTCAGTAATGACAGTAAATGTACCCAGATTGCATTCTCCTGAATAGAGTCTGTAACACTGGGGACAAAACTATAAAGTTGTAAAACATGAAAGTTAAAAGAAGATCTAAATGGATAGCCCATGCTAGTGGATCAGTATTAGCTAATGATTATCAGTTCTTCCAAACTAAATCTATAAATTCAGTGGGATTCCAACAGGATTTTTATTGTTTTTGTTTTCATGGAATCTAATTATCTAAGGTTCACAGGAGAGAGCAAAACCCCAGCAATCAACAAGACAGCTGTAAAGAACAAGAAGGAAGACTTGTCCTATTATATATCAAGATTGATTATAATGTTGTAGGAATTGAGACAATGTAGAATTGGTGCAGTGATGGATGATAAACTTAAGGGAACATAATCAAGAATCCAGAAACTAACCTAGCACGTGTGGAAATCTGATGTGACAGAGTAGTATTCAAAATCAGTGGGAAAGGATGGGTAACAATAAATTTGGTTTTCTCAGGGCGCCTGGGTGGCTCAGTTGGTTAAGCGAATGCCTTCGGCTCAGGTCATGATCCTGGAGTCCTGGGATCAAGTCCCACATCGGGCTCCCTGCTCAGCGGGGAGTCTGCTTCTCCCTCTGACCCTCCTCCCTCTCGTGCTCTCTGTCTCTCGTTCTCTCTCTCTCAAATAAATAAATAAAATCTTTAAAAAAATTTAAAAAATTAAAAAAAATAAATTTGGTTATCTCTCAGAAAAAAGAATGAAATTACATCCTTATTTCACAGCAAACTCAAATAAATTACAAGTGGACTACCTGCCTGTATGTGAAAACTAAAATATTTAAACTTTTAGAAGAAAATGTAGGAGAATGTCATTACGGTTATGATTTGGTAGAGAAATTTTCAGACCCTACAACAAACTGTAAATGATTGATAAATGTATCCTAACATACGTCTGATGCTGCTCCTCCATCAGGCATTATTCTAAGCACTTTCACACAATTTCATTTATATCTCACAACGGCCCTAATAATACAGATACTGCTGTTATCCCCATTTTGCCATTGAGAAACCCGAGGCTTTAGAGAAGCGAAATAACTTACTAAGTGACAGAGTGAAGTGGCAGTCTAACTCTAGAACCAGACCTGAACCAGTATGCCATACCACCTACCTGTGTAATAGAATTTGCATGCAGTAATTTCAGTGAGTTTTGTCAAATATGTATACTCATGTATCACCACCCTTAACAAGATCAAGATTCACTTTACATTCTCAACAGTGGTAGTTGACTGTGTATTTCTCCCACCTGTGCCACTGACAATTTTATCTTTGCTAATCTCTGTGAAAAAATACCCCATTATTTTAAATATCCTTTTTTAGGATATGTGTTTTAAAACTCTATTTGGAAACCCATATTGCTGTTTTCTCAATTCCTCAGTAGTTTGGGGGCTGGAAAGGAAGGTGTAATGGAAGCCAGCACTAGAATTGTGGCCCAGAGAGGGTGAAGCATGCAGACAGTTTTGTAACATATATGACAAAGTATAATAGAAGATGTAAAGGATTCCTTAAAATCAATACGAAAGTTAGCAATCTAAAAAAAAAAAAATGGGACGAAAGTAAAAGGCATCTCCTAGAAGATGAAACCAATGGCAACTAGACATATAAAAAGAATCACAAAACTCATTAGTTTTCAAGAAAATGTAAATTAAGCCCACATTGAAATTCCATTTCACACATTCTACATTGCAAAAATTAAGAAGTCTGAAAATGCCAAGTGTTGGCAGGATGGGCAGAGCAACATTTTTTGGGAATGGCATGAGAGGAAGATGTAACAGCTCTGGAAACTAACAGTGTTCATCATTCATATACCCTGTAACCCAGCAGTTCCTCTACCTGCAGCAGGAGACATTTACAAGGATATTCATAGGAAAGTTCTTAAAGGGAGAATCTACCAAGAATACTGGTTTACATGGAGAGGAGACTGGGTAACTGAATGTTGGTTATATTTACATAATGGAATATTACACAGCAGTAAAGCTGAATGAGATACCACTTACAAGTATCAACATGGATGACTGTTAGGGAAATTATAGTGAGGTTTTTTTTGTTTGTTTTTTAAGAAAAACAAGCCAGATGGGATTACATGTAGTAGGTTACCATTTTAAAGACCCCAACAGGGCGCCTAGGTGGCTCAGTTGGTTAAGCGACTGCCTTCGGCTCAGGTCATGATCCTGGAGTCCCAGGATCGAGTCCCGTATCGGGCTCCCTGCTCAGCGGGGATTCTGCTTCTCCCTCTGACCCTCCCCCCTCTCATGTGCTCTCTCTCTCTCATTCTCTTTCTCAAATCAATGAATAAAATCTTTAAAAAAAAAAAAATAAAGACCCCAACAAAGGTAAGACTGAACAGTATATGAGATATATACATATATGGCAAATCTATTCTTCCAAAAAGAAAAGAGAATGAGAAACACAAATTTTAGGATCAGAGTCAACTCTGAGGGAATACCCTAGCAGAGGAAAAAGCTCAGAAGCAATGATAATGGTGGTATTCTGCCTTGATTTTGGATGACTGGTTCACTTCATTGTGCTTCATAACTTAGAAGTATGTGTCATATTTTCTTCGTATCAACTATTACATTTAAGAAATGCTTGGGGTGGGGCACCTGAGTGGCTCAGTCGTTAAGCGTCTGCCTTCAGCTCAGGTTATGGTCCCAGGGTCCTGGGATCAAGCCCCGCATCAGGCTCCCTGCTTCGCGGGAAGCCTGCTTCTCCCTCTCCCACTCCTCCTGCTTGTGTTCGTTCTCTCGCTGTGTCTCTCTCTGTCAAATAAATAAAATATTTTAAAAAAAGAAATGCTTGGGGTGCCTGGGTGGCTCAGTCAGCTAAGTGGCAGCTCTTGATTTCAGCTCAGGTCATGACCTTCAGGGTCTGGTCCTGGGATCGAGACCCACGTTGGGCTCTCTACTCAGTGGGGAGTCCGCTTGAGGGTTCTCTCTCTCTCTCTAAAATAAATTAAATCTTAAAAAGAAGAAGAAGAAATGCTTGACACAGTAAGTCAGGACAAAGATACAGTAATTAAAGGGACAAGCTTAGACAACGGGGAGCTGATACCATCAGAAAGGAGATGCTGCCCCTGTCCCAGCCCATATGCTTCTTGCTGGTGTAGAGGCCAGTTTTAGTGCTTAGCCAGGCCCCAGATGGAGGGAGGGAAGGGGCTGCACCTGTCATGAAGAGTTTGTGAACAGAAGGCCAGAACCCCTATGAAATCACCAGGCAGGCTCACTCTAGTCCTTTTTCTCAAAGCTGGTATGAGTCCAATGAAGAATGTCCAATTTCTTACATATCCAAAGGATTTTTGAGGTTCTAGAAGTAGGTACATAAATACTTAAGAGTTTCTTTTTTTTTCCCCTCACTTATTTTCAGATGACAGTAGTTTTCTTGTCTATCCATTTGATATGTGGGATATTGCTATAAAAAGCAACTCGATGTCTGAAAAATGTATAAATTCATTTGCCTTCACTATAGCTACTTCCAGACTAAAACAGACCTAAGAGAGTGTTAGTGATGAAACGTAGAATAATAGTCTTAACTCTGTAGTCTGCTTTGTATTCCTAACGATGTTGCTTGTCCATTTGAAGAGCTTAGTTGATCAGAAATATTACATTACTTGAAACTCCCTAATGGCTAATTTAACTTCCAGTTTATGTGTTTCAGAGCAATTCCCCACTATTGCAAAGGAAGTGAGGTTAGTCCTAGAATCTGGGATGGGTCTGAACCTATCAATGGGAAATAATGTCTAATAGTAACATTTTTTACCAACATGTAGCTCTGATTTCTTAGGCGTGCTGAGCCTCATTTATAGAAAAGGAGGAAAACGGAAAATCAGAGAGAGCTTTGTATTTTCCATGTGGTCAGCATTGCTGTGGGGGTGATCTGGCTGAGACATCTGTCACCCACTGATGGCCAGGATTTATTTGGCCTGTTAGGCTTTCCCCTCGCTCCCTTGTCATCCATGTGCTGTGTTCACTTGGTTAGTTAGACGTTCAGAACCTTGCAGCATCTCAGGAACATGACTGGGATATGATTAGCTAGTAGATTTGCAGATTTGTGTGCAGAGATTTCTAGTTTGGAAATGCAAAGTAAATAAATTTATTAGCTTTAACTTTAAAAGTTATCCATAGTTCTGTACTACCCTTGCAGTCTCCCAGAAATACCAACATGGTGGCCAACTTAGTTTGAATAACTTTTTTTTTTTTTTTAACGTGAGGACTTTTTAGCCAATTTGAGTGAGGAATCCTGGAGGATTTTGTGAGAATGGTTTAAGAAGAAGGAAATCAGAGAAGGAATCAATCAGCTTCTGTAACAAGTGCGGGAATACTGCTCAAAACCCAAGCATGTACTAGGGGGATAAATGAAGTGGGTTATTATGGAACATTTCTTATGAAACATGATTGGAAATTCATGAAATAAAATGAACTCCTAATATAAACAATAAAAGATTTGAAAGCTGGGATAAACTAAAAAACAAACAAGAAAAAGAAGTTAGCCTGTAAATGAGCTCTGAAATCAGTGACCATTTATTCCTTTTACTCTTTGCCAGATTCTTGTTTTATTAAGGTTTTGTCAGTCAATCCTTCAAACTAATCCTAAAACTTCCCAATAAACCAGACAAGATTTCCTAACCTTATTTACCCTTTAAAAAGAAGTTTTGTATGATGGGATACTTTAAAATTACGGCTTTGGGGGCACATGGGTGGCTCAGTCATTAAGCATCTGCCTTCGGCTCAGGTCATGATCCCGGGGTCCTGGGATCGAGCCCCACATCGGGCTCCCTGCTCAGCGGGAGGCCTGCTCACTCTCCCACTCCCCCTGCTTGTGTTCCCTCTCTCACTGTCTCTCTCTCTGTCAAATAAATAAATAAAACCTTAAAAAAAAAAAAAAAATACGGCATTGAGCCAGAAGAGCAGTTCTATAGCTTTACAAATGTTGAAAATGGATGCTATTTATGAGAAATATGGTTGATAGAATGATAACTTTCACCTCGTAAAAATTTTAATAAAATTATTTTCACTGTTTCTGAACACCCGTTTAATTAAGAGTATCTATTGACATAGAGATGCCTTGGATTCTTCATTTAGAAAACTCACAAGGCACTATATGGTATTTAAAAGCTTTTTAAAACAACTTTCCCAGACCTCATCCTCAAAGATTCTGACTTAATTGATCTGAAATAAGGCCTGGACATTCTTAGTTTTAAAAGCTCCCCAGGTGATTAGAATGTACAACCAGGTTTGAAAAGCTTCACACTAGAGATTATGAGAGAGAAAACCTAGTGAGGATTTTGAGAAATAGTAGTGTCAGGAAACCATCACAGAATTGAGTTGTTGGATTGTTACCATTTTAAAACAGGGAGAGAAAAATTGTAAAATATCCTGAGTTTGGTTTTCAGTGATTTCAGGATATTTGAGTACCCAGAAAATATCTGAAGCTTAGCAATAAGCAGCGTTAGTGGTCTCTAAAGCAGTGATCTACCTAGACAGACTTGCTTCGTCTTTTTTAGATTGAATTACAGGAGTATTAGAGGAAAGGAATGTAGTGGATGGAATGTCTGGATTTTATTACAGCATTCTCTATAGTAGTGCTTCATGAAATTCACCTTGGAAATGCATTTCATATTCCCAGCTAGCATGTGAAACAAAGTCTAGCCAACAGCAAAATATCACATTTGTCAGATTGGCTAAATAGCACACTTGCAGCAGTACATACTTTAGACTGCCTTAAAAAGATCACTTTAAAATTTGTTGGTGTGGGGATTTATGTTTATTTTTAAATTCATCAAAATCATTCCATGCCTTTAAAGTATCCATAGTATTAATATTGTAGATCAGATTGTGTTGTAATTGGCTAAAAATATAATAGGTAATGAAAATCTGGAGGCCAGGGGAAGATGGGAGAAGCTCAAGGCAAATTTCATCATTCATAGGAGAAGGACAGATGCTGTGCAGAGCTGAAGCACCAGCCTTTGCTAATCCTTTTCTTAAAATCAAAGGATTACTTGAGGCTCTGACATTTCTGCTGTTTAAATAAAATGTTGTTTATTCCTTCAGTTTTATTTATCATCTTTTAAATTAGGCAAAATTGTTATTTTAAATGATATGTATATTAAGATTCCATTTTATATACTTTTTTTTTTTATCAATCTTCTTTCTCCACTAATAATACTGAAAGAGATATTTGGATCATCAAATGTTATTATTGATCATTTCTGAGGAATAAATCTGGGGGTGAGTTTTAGATTATTTTGTTCTTTTTGGTGATGTTTCTATTAAAACTATGAATCATTTTTTTTGAGAATGTTTTTATTTAAATGTTGCTCTTTAAAATATATAACCTATTCCTTTTTTTTGTTTTTGTTTAAGAAAAGTTTTACTAATGTGTTCTTATTTCAGCAAAGTTATTGCAACAGGTTTAAAAGGCAGACAGACACACTATTACAGGCTCTAACAAAGGAATTTTATACAAATAAAATATTACACAGACCAATGAGATTTACTGAATAACAGATCCATAAAAGAAACTAAATCTGAAAGATTAAATCCAGTATTAGCACCTACAGTATCTCTGAAAGTAAAACTTTTAACTGTTTCATTCTTTCCTAATATATTTCTGAACTTTCTCCCAAAAACAGTGCTCTCAAACCCCAAAGATGAAAGAAGGGCATAAGAAACCCGGATACTAAGAACATACAGCCAAAAGAACTAGAAACACTGACTCAGACTTGAAAGTTTTAGTTGGAAATCACTGAACTTACTGTACTTGAACCAATCATAAGACTTCTGTGCACTGAATACTGTATATGAGGAAAGTCTATGAATCATAAGATTTGCCAGTAGGAACAGTTAAAAATTAGCAATATACAGTATTATTCCTATCAAATTTTTTTCTCATAAGTTATATTTATAACAAAACTATAATTAAAATATTATACTTGCTTATTACACATTCAGGGACACTAACCTATTCTGTAAATCAAAGACTAGTTTTAATACAATTTCCCACAGAAAAATTAATGCCTTTATTTCATTTCAACTTTTAATACCAACCAAGACTGAAATCTTTTAAGTGGTAGCATTTAAACCCAAATAGCAGTATGTGTTAGCTAGAGAAGTACAACCACCTACCAGTGTAACTTAACAGAAATTAATGGCCTTTATACTGATGTTTATTATACAGAAAAGTATTTTTTAAAGATTAAGAAACTCCAGTTAGACTGGGGACAGCACTGGGTGCTTAGTTTATTTAGAGTTCAGCTGGTAGCATTTTACATCAAGTGTAAGTTCTGCAGGATTTCATAATAATGAGGTCTCAACAAAGGATAGATATTTCTTGTTGCCAGCACTATAAAAACAATGTTCAGTTCCTTTCTTCAGCCAGCTTTACAATGACTATGAAATTATAATAATTCTTTAGATACACATTTCAGGTTTTGTGCATAAGGTAAAAATATCAATATTTTTATGTCATTTCTAATTTACAGACTTTGGAGTTTCGTAAAATGCAACCTCACATCATCATTACCCTTTTGAGTCACTACAAGTGACATCACTCCTTAGTACAGTTGACCCATGAACAATGCAGGGGTTAGGGGCATTGACTACTGCACAGTCGAAAATCTGTGTATAACAGTTGGTTCCCCCTACACTTAAATACTAATAGACTACTATTGACTGGAAGCCTCACAAATAACGATCAATTAACACATATTTTGTATGTTGCATTATATACTATATTCTTACAATAAAGTAAGCTAGAGGAAAAAAATTAAGAAAATGCATTTACAGTACAGTACTGTATTTATCGAAAAAAATCCGCATGTAAGTGGACCCACCCATTTCAAACCCGCTTTGTTTGAAGGTCAACCATAGTAGTATGCCTTTACCTCATCCCTAAAATGGAGATAATTTTGTTCTTGATTAACTTAGGTTGCTTTGAGGCACTTCTTTGTGAATGTCTTTTACACTGACATGGGCCTATACAGAAATATACTGTTCGTCCTTGCCCCTTAAAACAGTCCGTTTGCATTACAGCAAGGCACTAATGAGTATTACAGAGTGGTAACCCTTCTGTAAAAAATGTCATTAGAGTTATAAAGAAATGAAAGATGAAGAAAAATAGACTAGTTTAGTTTTATTGTAAAATAAATTTAATATTCTCTCACCACCAATTTGTGAACCTGAAGTAAGGTCACTTTAATAGCTGACCCTGACTCTAATAACCCTAGCCCATCTAAATTAGGTAAGACCTTGGGTCTCTCTGGCTACATTCAAGAGGATGGGACGCCACCACAGAGTCAGTCACTACTGCAGTTGTCCAGTCTTCTTGCTCTGTGCCTGGTGCTGTTGATGCCCCCCTTCTCTGGGCTTCCTTATGCCCACCAGTGCCCTATAGCCATTCACTAAACAATACTGATTCACACGGACGTCCATGCCCTCAGGAGTCTGTGCTCACTACACCAGGGCCCCCTGGCATTCCTTGCTGCTTTCAGTCATTTGTTGCTGCATAACAAACCACCCCAAAACTTAATGGCTTAAGAAAAAAGCATTATCGTGATTTTGCTCCACCTGAAAAGGGAAATGGTCTTTCTTTAATCTTTTCTAATGTTATGATCACATGGCAGTTGCTATTGTTTAGAATTCTTTTGTAAAGCTATTTCATGTATTAGAAGGATTCTGGTCCATTAGAGTTTTTTCCTAGCACTAGTAGACCTAATGTCTTCAATTTAATGGTAGGATAACAAAATTTACAGGTGTCATCTTTAAGTATTTAACTGAGAGGTTTTTTTCTCCCCCCCGTAGGCAACCCATACTTTTTCTCTTCCTCATAAACTGATTCTAGGATGATTTGATTAAGTTGCCTCTATTTGGTCAATAAGAAAGTGGAATTGATGGGGCGCCTGGGTGGCTCAGTCGTTGAGCGTCTGCCTTCGGCTCAGGTCATGGTCCCAGGGTCCTGGGATCGAGCCCCGCGTCGGGCTCCCTCCTCGGCAGGAGGCCTGCTTCTCCCTCTCTCACTCCCCTTGCTTGTGTTCCTGCTCTCGCTGTCTCTCTCTCTGTCAAATAAATAAATAAATAAATCTTTAAAAAAAAAAAAAAGAAAGTGGAATTGATTCAAGTGAAGAGGAAAATAGGTAATTTGTCAATTCTTAGGTGGTCATGACTCATACTAGTATAGTAGCTAAGTTTTCGCTTACTAAGAAGGTTACTTTGATTGTTAAAGAAGAAATCTCTTATGAAACATCCTTATTTAACAGGTTTAAACATTTGGGTGGAAAAGAATATAATTTTCTAGAAGTGATTTTTTTTTTTTCTGAGTGACAAATATGGGCGCACAATTTATGATACTGTTTCTACCAAACAGTACTTGGAGTTTTCATTTTGTGAATCTTGTTTCTCTGTAGCTGGTATGTGTGTGTATGTGTTTTAAAAAGAAATTTTTGGAATTTGCCCATCTTCTCTTTCATATCCCTTCCCTGAGGAAAGCTACGTGGTATTTAAAGTATAGTTCAGTGTGCTGCTATGGAAACTAAAAAAAAATAATAAGGGAAATAGATACATACTAAATCTTTGGCCATCAGTCAGTAACAAAAACATTCTGTGAAAAGAGTTTTTTTAATGAAGCAGATACATTTTAAACAAGTTGAGTATAAATGTTCTTCACAAAATAGGGATGAATCAGAAATGAGGAAAACTACCAATCCAAATGAGTATAATGACATTGGGAAATATGAGTATTTGTATATGTATGTTGACATTAAGACTTCTGCTACTGAAGGAAATTAGACTTCTCTCCCACTGCTTTTTTGACTTTATGGTTTAATAAATTATGATAAATAATGTGTGTCAAATTGAGAATTAAAATTGCTGATACATTATGTTTAAGTGATAATTATACTTAACCCACCAGCAAAAAAATTCTACTGCCGTCATAATTTTCTTTTTTTTTTTAAGATTTTATTTATTTATTTGAGAGAACAACAGAGAGAGCAGGGAGAGGGACAAGCAGACTCCCTGCTGAGCTGGGAACCAGACTGGGGGGCCTAATCCCAGGACCTTAAGATCATGACTTGAGCTGAAGTCAGATGCTTCATCAACTGAGCCACCCAGGTGTAATAATTTTTTAATCTGAAATGGCCATTGATTTTTTTTTTAAGCCATAAAAGAAAATGATACAGTCATCAGATTGAATAGCACTATATCACTTTCTTCTGTCACTTTTTCATTTTCTGGCCTCAGCTTGAGCTGTATTTGTATTTTAGACTGCGTACAAAAGATTCCATTCTGCCTTTTTGTGTACAGTCAAGAGGTTTTTTATTTTTATTCTTTCTGCAAATATTTATTGAGTACCTACCATGTATCAGAGTGTTCTAGGCCTTGGGGATGAAGAGCTAAACTCGGCAGTTTTTGTCCTAAAGTAATGCCGAACACACAGACAGCAGGAGGGAAAGTCTGTGAACATACTATTGTGGAACAATCATGTGATATTTGTGGACTATGTACCATGTGCCTGGCATTGTCCTGTGGCATATCTTATTTAATCCTCCCAAGGTAGTCACTGTTCTATCTTACAGAGAAGCCAACAGGCACAGGAAAGTTCATAATTTACCAAAAGTCACACTGTTAGTAGTGCCAAATCAAGCATGCACAAGATGCTGTGAGAACGGGGAGGGGGGATCCTCCCCTAGAGGAGGCAAGGACATCTTCTGGGAGGAAATAGTCTTTCAGTTCCCTCTTTGAAGTGATCCTCCCTGTGAAGAGGCCCCAGTCAGAGGGGAAAAGTATGCCAAGGCATAGAAACAAAACGACGTGACTGTCTTGGGGGCAGCAAGCAGGTAGTTCGATATCATTGGAGCACAGAGTTGCCAAAGATGAGACGAGAGAAGTGAAAAGACTTACAGCAATTCGATCTAACCTTGGATAGCCTGATGAGGAGTTGTTTCTTTATTGCAAGGAAAAGCAGTAAAAGATTTTAAGTAATGATATTAACAGGGAGCCTGGAGAAAGTGAGGAGGACAGGTGTTCCCCAGGAAAAATAAAATGGGTCAGAATTAAGGCTGAGGTAGGTGTTTGGGACATGGCAACAGATACAAGAGACATTTGGGGGGTGGAATTTGACAAAACGAGGAGGAAGGAATTTCAGATGTCTAGCTTGGATTACTTGAGTGGGAGGTGTCACCATTTTGTGAGATGGGAAACATGAGAAAGAACAGGAAACAGTAAGCTTGAGCAACAGCAGCAGCACCTGCAAGGTGTTGAATTAAGAAGGGCGGTCAGAGCACTTTAGACAGGGAAGGAGTGCGGAGGTAGATGGGATGTTATTGGCAATGCTCTCGTTTTAATTTGGGGGTTGGGTTCACATGCATTGTTGGACTTCAGACTTGCATATATATTATATATACTCTAGTATAGGTCAAATATTACATAGTAAATTTTAAAAGTAGTATTTGGTAAAACTGCTCTAGAAAAAAATAATACTTCAAAATTTGGAAAAAATGTCCCAATTCTCCTTATATGCATTAGAGTTTAGTCAAATGCCACTAAAGCCAAGACCATTTGATTTACCTAGACCTTTCTCCACACATTAAAATTTAAAACTAAGAAACAAAAGAACCATGGGATCAATGGCCAGCAGAAGGAACTATCCTCTGTGATTTTGTGGTAGTTATCATTGTCAGGTCAATCTCCATGACTGTCTTTTTTTGGTCTTTTTTTTTTTTTAATTTTATTTATTTGAGGGGGGAAGGGGCAGAGAGAGAGGGAGAGAAACCCAATCAGACTCCACACTTGATCCCAGAACCCCAAGATCAGACCTGAGCTGAAACCAAGAGTGGGACACTCAACCAACTTTGCCACCCACACACCCCAATGACTGTCTTATTTTTAACAAATACAAGGAAGATTGAAAGGGATACTTGAAAAAAAAATAAAACTTTCCTTTTAAAATTGCTTACATTTAGTGCGCTTGGATGGCTTAGTTGGTTAAGCGACTGCCTTCGGCTCAGGTCATGATCCTGGAGTCCCAGGAGACCCGCATCGGGCTCCCTGCTCAGCAGGGAGTCTGCTTCTCCCTCTGACCCTCCCGTCTCTCATGCTCTCTCTCTTTCTCTCATTCTCCCTCTCTCAAATAAGTAAATAAAATCTTTAAAAAAAAAAATAAAATTGCTTACGTTTATTAAGGGACCTGCTTTATCATGTTATATTTCTGTTAAAAGATAAAGCATCTTGTTTGGGTAGTTTCCATTTAGTCTCAGGGTGACTTGGAATTTTTAATAGGGTAGTTAGGAAAGGCCTTGGTGAGTAGTTGACATTTATTTTAGCAAAGACTTGAAGGAGGTGAGGACAAGAGCCATTCTGATCCTGGGGAAGAGCTTCTCAGGAAGAGAGTTGACTCAGTACCAGCCCCAAGCTAGAGTTGTGCTCAGCAAAAGGTGAGTGTGGCAGGGCAGAGCCCTATTGCAGCAAGAGATGGAGGCCATTGTTAAGGACACTAGAATTTATTCTGAGGGAGGCAGGAAGCCATTGAGGGGGTTATGAGCACAGGAGTGACATTATCAGATCTTATTTTAAAGATTTTATTTATTTGAGAGATAGAGCACATGAAGGCAGGTGCAGAGGGAGAGGGAGAAGCGGACTCCCTGCTGTGCAGGGAGCCCAGTGCAGGACTTGATCCCAGGACCCTGGGATCATGACCTGAGCTGACGGCAAATGAGTAACCAACTAAGCCACCCAGGCGCCCCCAGATCTTAATTTAGAAGATTTCTCTACCATGGTAAATCGACTGTAAAGGGGCAAGGATGGAAGTTTGATCATTAGGAGACTATGTTAATAAACCCGTGAGAGATGGGTGGTTACTTGGACCAGGTTGGTAGCAGTCCTCAGATTCTAGATTTAAAGACACAACCCAAAGGATTGCTTGACAGATTAGCTGCGGATGTTCAAAGTGATGAAATTGAGTTCACTTAAGGAATGAATATACCTAGAGAAGTGAAGAAAATTGACAAGTTATCTCTAAAACAAAGATGGAAATGCAAAGGACCAAGGGTAGCCAAGACAGTCTTGAACTAAAAGAGCAAAGAGCAAAAATTGTGAGATGACATACATGATCAGATATTAATAGTGGGATGAGTTAATCAGGTATCAAGATTCCAAAGCTACAGTAATTAAGACAATGGAATGTTGTGGCAAATATCGGCCAATGGAAGTACATAGGATCTAGAAAGAGTCCCATACATAGGTAGATGCTTATTTTGTGACAAAGTGGCACCACAGAGCAGTGGGGAAAGGTTTTTATTTTCAGTAATGGTCCTGTGCCAATTGGATATCATATGTCCATATAATCATAGCCCCAAACTCAGACCATACACAAAATTTCCAGTTTCAATACAGGTAAAAAGTAAAACAAAGTTTCTAGAAGATAATATAAAAAAATATCCTTACAACTTGGAAATAAGGAAAAGTAATCAAATGGCACAAAAAGCATGAGTCATAAAGGAAAAGACTGAGAATGATAAACTAGACTAAAACAGTTTTCATGAAAAGGCATGATTAAGAGTGAAAATAAAGAGCAGAGTGGGAAAAAATATTTGTAACATACGAAGGCTCATAATCAGACTATATGAAGGAAAATGGACAAGGGACTTCACACCAAGGGGAAGGAGGACACATGCAAATAGCCAATAAACATAGATAAAGGTGCCCTCACTTGTCTTTCTGGAGTAGTGGCAATATTATGTAATGCTGAACCATATTTCCATCCTCCTCATATATATTTGGGGGAAAAAAATCGAGCTTCCTGGGTCTTTATTTGTATTACTAAATCTTTAGGATTGAATAGGAATTCAGACTGTTCAAATTATACTAAAACGGCTATTTAGAGAAAATATAAACTATTCTTGAACATGAGATTACTGTTTCAAGAAGAGTTCTCCTACCATGAGCATCAGCAATACTAGGCACACTCCTGCCTAAACCTTTTGTTATTAATTGATGCTTTGGCCTTGCTCTTCAGCCCTGGGGGTATGAGGGGCCAGGTAAGAAGAAACCAACATGAAAACGAACATTTCCTATCTTAAAGGAATTATCTCTGGGGAAGAAGAATGCAGAGACTATTCTATACACAAAATGCATATTTTCTTATAATGTTTCGAAATTTGTCTTTTTTTCAAGAATGTAACCTAAAGGTAGAGGCTGCCCTGAGTGGCAGTTATTAATGGTCACAGAAGGAAGGTTTTCATGAGATGGCCCCGGGATCCAAGGTAACCAGCGTGTGATTAGTGGGGACTGGAAGTGATAAGGATAGAAAAGCATCTGTGTTTAGAATGCTCCAATGAGCAATCCGCACTCTCCTGAGATGACCCTTTACTGTTGCTAGGCACTCATTTCTGTTTCTGGAGTGGGTGGTAACATTATGTAATGCTGAACCGCATTTCTATCATCTTTATATATCTTTGGGAAAAGAATTAGAGCTTCCAAGTGGGTTTTTTTATATATATATACTATTAAATTTTAAGATTGACTAGAAATTGAAATTGTTCAAATTTGGCCTAAAATTTGAATGGTTGTACATTTCAAGAAAAAAAAAGTCTACCCCTGAACATGAGATTACTATTTTAAGCTCTTTTACCATAAGCATCAAATAATGTTAGGTACTCTCAAGTATAAGCAGTTTAGGTGATTAATTTACATAATTCACATCAGGTACAAGGAACTCCCATCTCTTAGCTAGATCTTCCAGCCCCAGAAGTGCCTGATAGAGACTGGTTTCCTTTCTCCTTATGGATTGTTCTGATCTTTTCAGAGCAAAGCCTCTGTAAATTTAAACAGCAGTTTAGAGTTTCATTTTGAGCAGCCTGGTAGACAAAAATGTAACTATGATGGGCCCTCATATTGAAAATATGAAAAAAGGCTAGATAAAATATTTTATGATATGTTTTTAAAAGTACCAGTGATGAAAGCTATTAAAGTCATGAGTATTCTTATAAATAAGATGAAAATACTAGCTAGCAATATGATCAATCAAAAACTTTAAAACCTATCAATATTATGTGAAGAAAATAGTATTGGGGGCACCTGGATGGCTCAGTCGTTAAGCATCTGCCTTCGGCTCAGGTCATGATCCCAGGGTCCTGGGATCAAGCCCCACATCGGGCTCCCTGCTCTGCAGGAAGCCTGCTTCTCCCTCTTCTACTCCCCCTCTTGTGTTCCCGCTCTCACTGTGTCTCTCTCTGTCAAATAAATAAATAAAATCTTAAAAAAAAAAAGTATTGTTTTATATAATGGCTGGAAATTAGAAATGTCTGATGGTGATCTCCTCTAACAGTCAAAAAAATGCCTTTGGAGTTATTTAAAAGAAAACAGAATATACCACTGAAGGGTCCCTGGGTGGCTCAGTCTGTTGAGCGTCTGCCTTCGGCTTAGGTCATGATCTCAGGATCCTGGGATTGAGCCCTGCATTGGGCTCCCTGCTCGGCAGGGAGTCTTCTTCTCCCTCTCCCTCTGCCCACCCCGCCCCGAGCACTCTGTCTCTCAAATAAATTTTTAAAATCTTTTTAAACACACCCACACATACCCACCCACCCACCACTGAGGTGACTAGGAAGTATAGACTGCTCACAGGCCAAAAGCCCATCAAGGCCTCTATCAGTCTCTATCAAGCACTTTTGGGGCTAGAAGATAGAGCTGAAGATGGGAGTTCCTTGTACCTGATATGAATTATGTAAATTAATCACCTAAACTGCTTATACTTGAGAGTACCTAACATTATTTGATGCTTATGGTAAAAGAGCTTAAAATAGTAAACTCATGTTCTGTTGGGAACATAAGAATCTCGTGTTCATATTGGGACCAAAACTAACACCCAATGTAGGCAGTCTAATACCATAAAGCTAGAAACCAAGAATTAGAGAATTAGGTCTCAATCCTTCCATAGAAAGAAAAAAGAGAGAGAACACAAGTAGAACAAATAGTACAGAAGAAGATGTTAGATTTAAGCATAAATCAGAATTACAATAAACATACATAAACTAATAATTCTAATTAAAAGACAGACTTCAGACAGCATAATAAATCTGGTTACATATTTACAAGAGAATGTATTTAGGCAAAAATGGGCTAAACTACAAGAACAGATAAATCCACAATTATGGTAGGAACTTTTTAATATAAAATATTTTAAATATTTCTGACTTTAGTTGTTACTATTCCTCTTCTGTGTTTTTCTTTAGGAAGATGGAGTTTGTAAATTCAGTTTTAGGTAATCCAGTTTTGTACATAATTACAATCTTTTATATAACTGAAACGTAACCCCTTGAGAAATAAAGAACTTAATGAAAATACTTCTAAAATGCATTTCATTGTTCCCTACCTTCTTTGTAAAATTATTTCATTGTTTTTATAGAAAAGTTTAAAGCTACAGAAAATTTGAAAGAGCATAAGGAATGCCCATTTACCCTTCACCTAGAATCACTTACTGGTTTGTTTTTTGGTTTTTGTTTTTAATATTTACTTGAGAGAGAGAGCGCACATGTGAGCAGGGGGAAAGGGAGAGAGAGGATCTCAAGCAGACTCCCCACTGAGTATGGAGCCACCTGCAGGGCTCAATCTCAAGACCCTGAGATCATGACCTGAGCTGAAATGAAGAGTCCGCTGCTTAACAGACTGAGCCACCCAGGGGCCCCTAGAATCACTGATTGTTAACAATTTGTCATAGTTGCTTTATTTCTTTCTTCCTCTTTCCTCCCTTAACCCCTCCCCTTCTCTCACTGTAATTCTGTGGTAGCAACAGGTTTTTGTTACTCTTGGTTTTACTGAACCTTTAAAAGTTGCTTCAACAAATGGTGATGTAACAATTACATGTCCTTGTGGAGGGAAAAAAAAAGCTGAAGAAAGATCTTATGCCTTCCACAAAAATGACTTCAAAAATGGATCACAGACCTGAAAGTAAAATGTAAAACTTTTATACAACTTCCAAAAGAAAATATAAGAGAAAATCTAGGTGCCCTTGGGTTTGATGAATTTTTAGATACAACACCAAAAGCATAGTCCATGAAAGAAAAAAATAAATTGGACTAAAAACCTGCTCTGCTAAGGACACCGTTAAAAGAATAAAAAGACAAACCACAGACTGAGAGAAAAATGTATGCGAGGAACACTTAAAACTTAACAAGGAAATAAATAACCCAAATTAAAAATGGGCAAAAGAACTGAACAGATACCTCACCAAAAGAAGATATACAGATGGCAAATGCACATGTGAAAAGACACACTCTACATCCCATATGTCATTAGGGAAATGGAAATTAAAACAATGAGATACTACTACACACCTATTAGAATATCTAAAATCGTGAAAGTTGACAGCACCGGTTGCTGGCAGGATGCAAAACAAAAACTCCCATCCATTGCTGGTGAGAATGCAAAATGGTACAGCCACTTTGGAAGACAGTTTGGCTATGAAAAAGCTAAACATAATCTTACCATAGAATCTAGCAGTAATGCTCATACAGATCTATCCAACTGAATTGAAAACTTAGGTCCACACAAAAACCAAATGCGAATGCTCATAGAAGAATGCTCATAGTAGACCAAATGCTGGAAGCAATTAGGATGTTCTTTGCCAGGTGAATGGATGAACAAACTGGGATATCCGTACAACAGAACACTACAAGGTTAAAAAGAAATGAGCTTATCACGCCACACAAAGACATGGATGAATCTTAAATGAATACTGCTAAGTGAAAGAGGCAAGTCTGAAAAGACTAAATACCATATGATTCCATTTGTATGACATTCTGGAAAAGGCAAAACTATAGAGATTTTAGACAGCAGTGGTTGTCAGGCATTGGGGGGAGTGTGTTAAATAGATGACTCCCAAGGGTTTTAATAGGGCAGTAGAACTTTTACATACATGACATTATACATTTGTCAAAACTCATACAACTTTACAGCACAAAGAAACCTTAATGCAAATTTTAGAATATCATTTTAGGAGACTGAGGAATTGGGATGGGATGCTAAATGTGACAAAATAATCTATATAAATGTATTACACAACTTTGTTGAAGGGAGTGGAGGAGAGAGGTGCTGATCTAAGTAACTTGGGAAATAATTGGAGGCTGTAAAAATAAAGTAAAAAAGAACTGTAAGTGGCACTGTACTCTAGTTGATCAAGTTGTATCCCATGAAAGTACGGGTTAATTTTGAAACCATTATGCATGTTTACTGGAATTAAACCATTAAATATTTCTCCCTGTTGGAATGGATGGTGACAGATAAGCGCAGGGAGGACCATGTGGAGAAGCGGAAAGATGAGGGAGGGAGGCATGCAGGCTGGAAGCACACACTCCCCAGACTGAAGCAGAAATACATGAGGCGTATTTAGGAAACCATGTTGGAACATGTGGTTTATATAAGGCAGTGGTTTTCAAATTATGTTCTGATGAGCCCCTTCAGAGGCTGGTGGGCAAGGGGGTAAGGAGGCCAGCTATTGACGTCTTTAAGCAAGGCAGTGCAGCAGGTATATTAGGAAGAGTGATCTGACATTGGAGCCAGAGGCTTGTGTTAGGAAATTATTCAGTAAGTCAGATGAGATGCATGAGCCTAAAGGTATCACTGACCACTACTGGTTTGAAAATAGGTGATGAAGATGGATGCTTGGACTCTCACCAAGGAAAAACCAACAGGACTGGGTTACAGATTGGATGGAAAGGAAGGAGGAGTCAAAGATCCATGATAGAAATGGGTAAAGGTGGGGAAGGGGGAGCGCCTGGGTGGCTCAGTTGGTTAAGCATCCAACTCTTGGTTTCAGCTCAGGCATGCTCTCACAATCGTGAGATCAAGCCCCATGTTGGGCTCTGTGCTAAGCACAGAGTCACTTGAGATTCTCTCTCCTTCTCCCTCTGTCCTTCCTGCTTGGGCTCTTGTGCATGCTCTCTCTCACTCTCTCTCTCTCTCTCAAATAAATAAATCTTAAAAAAAAAAAAGAAAGAAATGGGTAAAAGGGGTCAAAAGGTACAATTTTCCAGTTATAAAATAGTCATGAGGATATAAATATACAGCATGCTGACTATAGTTAATAATACTGTATTGCATATTTGAAAGTTGTTAAGTGTAGATCTAAAAAGTTCCCATCACATGAAAAAAAATTTGTAACTATGTATTGTGTTAATTAGACTTCCTGTGATCATTTTGCAATATATGCAAGTATCAAGTTGTTATGTTGTATATCTGAAACTATTATGTTTTAGATAAATTACACCTCAGTTTTTTTTAAAAAAAGGAAAGAAGCATTTAAAAAAAAAGAAAAATACTATCTTGCTACCAAATCTGGACAGACCAAGTGAGCTGAACCACTCCAGACTAACAATATAAAGAGACTTTTTCATGGCAACTTAATACAAAATGTCTTTTAAGTTCTTCAGCTTTGCAAAAGAACATCATCATCATAATTATAATTTACGGAATAAAATAAGGATTTTAAAAGTTTGTTTTTTTTTTTTTTTAAGAACTTTGTGTTGAATTTAAATGCAGTGGTACTGGGTTGTAAGGCATATGGAAGATAATACATTGATTATATCCAAATTCTAAAGGGAAATACAAAGTGGACTGAAATTAACTCGAATATGTAAACTAGCACTATGATGACTAACTGCGGGATTTGTACCTTATGTCAGCAGTGGGGATGAACACAGCAGACCTGGAAACTGTTTTGGTTGACACCTCACTTCTTAAGGTTTGTTGCTTTCTCAGAACTCACTAGGCTGGATGACCCTTGTGCCTTTTAGGGGTTGCCATGTGTTAAATCATAAAGCCCTGGGTTCTGTGGCTAGGCTAAAAATCCTATATCCAGAGTCTGTGGATTGGCTTCTGCTAAAATAGCCTTCACAGGGTAGTGTTGTTAGATACGGCAGAAATTGTTAATAATGTGGCTTCCAGTGGTGAAGATAAATCCCCAGCAGAAGACTTGGTATTCCTTTGAGCTGGTGACATCAGCCTCAAACCCAGGGTTCATCTTTGTGAGTGATAACAAAGTCACCAGGGATTTATTGCCCATTCCCCCACCACGAGAAATTAAATAAACTGTAAATGAACTAAAAAGAGCTGTTTACTTGCTCTCACTATAAGAAAAGGTAAAAAAAAAAATACAAAAATACAAATGCAAATTTATTTAATATAAAGTTTCACAAACATGTTCATGTTAACAAAATTCATAAACAAAATCAAAAGATAATATACTAGAAAAATATTGGTTAAGATATAAAATAGACAACGAGGGCCTAGAATCAATAATACTCTAGTAAGGGGGCGCCTGGGTGGCTCAGGTAAGTGTCTGCTTTTGGCTCAGATTCTGATCTCAGGGTCCTGGGATTGAGCTCTGCTGTGGGCTCCCTGCTCAGCGAGGAGTCTGCTTCTCCCTCTCCCTCTGCTCCTCCTCCCACTTGTGTGCTCTCACTCTCTCTCTCTCTCAAATAAATAAAATCTTTAAAAAAAAAAAAAATGAGAGGGCGCCTGAGTGGCTCAGTTGGTTAAGCGACTGCCTTCGGCTCAGGTCATGATCCTGGAGTCCCGGGATCGAGTCCCACATCGGGCTCCTTGCTCGGCGGGGAGTCTGCTTCTCCCTCTGCCCTTCCCCCCTCTCATGCTCTCTCTCTCTAATAAATAAGTAAAAAAAAAAAATGAGAATAATACTCTAGTAGTAGCATGCCCACCACCCAGATCTTAGTTTCACAAAAATTTCCAGTAAAAGGAACCAGGGCTCCTTGGCAAAACTGCTGATTTTAGGAATGGGATAAAAAGTATACAGGATGAGCCTGGACCATCTTGTAGTGCCAGAAAGTAACGAAGTGCTCAAAAAGATAAAAATAAGAACAATGGTGGTGTATGTCAAAGGGACATAGGAGCCAACTGAAAGAGATCCCAATGACCAAATCTCGAACAATTTGAACAACAAAATAAAACACTATTGTAATAGAACCCAAAGTGTACAATAAATACCCATGAGTTCATACTGATATAAATAATGATTGAATAAATGAATGGGGGAAATAGAAAATGTCCCATGCAGGAGAATTCTCAATAATGTATGTAGATACTCTGCCCTCAAGGTGGTAGAACATAACTTGCCACTCCATAAGCAGGTTGTATATAGTGATTTTCTTCCAAAAAATATGGTATTGGAAGTGGGGCAGGGTTTCAGGGGGGTGTTTAGTAACTTTCCTGACAAACACTGCTGCAATCAAGTGATCAAGGTTAACGTCATAAGTGATGAAGTCATGCTAATTGAACATATTCTTTTTTTTTTTTTAAGATTTTATTTATTTATTTGACAGAGAGAGACAGAGAGGGAACACAAGCAGGGGGAGTGGGAGAGGGAGAAGCAGGCTTCCCGCCGAGCAGGGAGCCCTATGTGAGGCTCGATCCCAGGACCCTGGGATCATGACCTGAGCCGAAGGCAGACGCTTAACTACTGAGCCACCCAGGCGCCCCTAATTGAACATATTCTTGATACGTGATGAAGATGTCATACCATGTTTGTGATAAACCCACCAAAAACCCTTATCCCCAATCAAATTCTGACAAAAACAAAGGAAAAATCCCAACTGACAGTCATTCTAAAAAATACTTGACCAGCACTCCTAACTATCAAGTCATCAAAAATAAGAAAGACTTGAGAAACTTTCTGAGGAGCTAGGGAGACATGATGATTAAATGTAATGTGGTAAATGGGGTGGGATCCCAGATGGTATCCTAGACTAGATAGATATAGAAACTAAGCAAATCTGAATGAAGTATGGACTTTAATTAATACTAGTGTATTATTAATGGTTCATCAATTGTGCAAATGTTCCATTCTAATATAAGATTCTAATAGGGGAAACTGCGTGTGTGATAGATGGGAACTATCTATACTATCGTCACAATTTTTCTGTAAATCTAAATCTATATTAAAATTAAAAATTTTTAGGGTGCCTTAGTGGCTTAGTCGTTAAGTGTCTGCCTTCGGCTCAGGTCATGATCCCGGGGTCCTGGGATCGAGCCCCGCATCGGGCTCCCTGCTCCGGGGGAAGCCTGCTTCTCCCTCTCCCGCTCCCCCTGCTTGTGTTCCCTCTCTCACTGTGTCTCTCTCTCTCTGTCAAATAAATAAATAAATAAATCTTTTTAAAAAAAATTTTTTTTAGAAAGTTGAAGACATTGTGACACTCAGTCCTAATTATTAGGTCTCCTAAACAAGGGCATTCTTCTATATAGCCCAGGACTAATATCACCTAAAAAATATAACATTGATGAGATATTAACACCTAAAGTACAGTTCATATTCAGATTGCTCAAGTTGCCCTAATAATTCCTCCTGTAGCTGCCCTGTTGTTCTTAATGCAGAAGCCAATCAAAGATGACACATTGCATTCCTCATTTCTCTTCAGTCTCCTTAACATACAACATTCCCTTGAGGAGGAATTGTAACACCCCTTTCTTTAGAATGGCTAGATCAACTGCCCTTTGTTTAATCACTTGGGTATGTTTTTTTTAAGGAGGGAAATCAGCAAAGTCACAGTTGGTAGAGACTATACCATTTCTCAAAAATGGCAGTAGGGTCATCCAAAACTGCTTTTTGTGAAACAACGTCTGATGTTTCAAAAGAGGCCGAGGGCTTGGTAGTACCATCCAGCCAGCATGCTGGTTTTGTGCTGTAATTACTGATGTCAGGATTAAATTAGGTGGTGGTGTAGTTCTTGTGGCACATGTTTGCTTTCCTTTTCTGTTGGTGAGTTGCCCAAGATAGTATAAAGTTCCCCCTCTAATATTCCTATACAAAAAAAGGGCTTAGACATTCTCTAATCAGTTGACCACCCAAGAGAGAACATAAAAAAATCGTTTTTAATTCTTTTACGTTTAAATTACAAAAATAACCGGAACATTAAAATTTCTATTAATTGTTTGCTATAAAAAATAAGGAGACCAAACCTTTCAACCTCATTAATGAGCGATCATACCATGTAGGGTGCCCCTAAAAAGAGGGAGACTGTTCTAGCTCTAGGGTAAGGCATGAGGGGGGAAAAAATCACTAAGTTGGAGATACCGTAGGTACTAGAAAGATTTGAACAAATGAAGTGAAGTGGTTTAAGAAATATGAAAGTGGAATGCTTTGATTTCCAAATCATTGCAAATTTAGTTTTAATTAAAAAGCAATGGAGAGGGGCGCCTGGGTGGCTCAGTCGTTAAGCGTCTGCCTTCAGCTCAGGTCATGGTCCCAGGGTCCTGGGATATAGCCCCACATTGGGCTCCCTGCTCTGCAGGAAGCCTACTTCTCCCTCTCCCACTCCCCCTGCTTGTGTTCCCTCTCTCGCTGTGTCTCTCTCTATCAAGAAATAAATAAAATCTTTACAAAAAAAGAAAAAAAGCAATGGAGAGTTCACAGATGTATCCTTAGTGCTAGAAGATGCAGTGCCTAGTACATAGTATGTCATCAGTGATACCTGGTCTTGTGCACTGGAGAGGAATTAAGATGATTTTAAAGCAGAATATTAAATTCCCATTAGGGTGGGTGGGGCCTGGAAGAGTTGACAACATTCATCTGTGAGGTGAGTGGAGTTGACTGCCATGCAACCCAAGCCACACGGAAGCGTCCGATGGGAGGACTTGGCAGCACTTTTAGATCTGCATTCAGTTCAGGGAAGTTCGCTTCATAGTCATGTGGTACCCAATGAACTGCACAAACCAAGACAGAGTCCAGATTTATGGCTTTCTTTACTCATTTGTAGAGGCATGTATTTTAAAAGAGAAAAATTTCCCAGCATTTTCAAAAGTGGTTTGTGTGTTATTTTTTCTTCCCCAGAAGCTTTTTTTTAAACCTTAGATTGCAACTGAACTCTTGTTATCTTTAATGTCCACGGAGTTTTAATGCTACGTTTGGGTTTCAACATATCCTGTGCTGAAGAGGCTAAATGAAGAAAGCAGTTCTCTGAGTTCAGAGTTAACTCAGGAGTCTGGGGTTGGTCAGATGGTCGAGAGTAATTCTTAACCCCATTTAGTATAGGCACCTAACCAGTTTCATAGAAATTGGAGAGCATGTAAATGTTGCCTAAAGATGGTGGTATTCCTCCATGTAGACTTTGTGCACAATCAAAAAATGGGTCTCAGACATCTTTTTACACATGACAGTAGTGTATTGGCAGGTCCCAATTACTTAGGTAACTTCTGAATATTGCTTGCAATGGGTTATACATTATATGAAGTACAAAGTGTTGTTTGCTCTAAAAGGAAGAGCACAACTCTTAAAATTAGAAGTTTTGTGCTTATTATGTTTTGGCTTTGACGCTTGCTGGATGCTTAATTCAGAAGTTCCTTAATGTCTCTGAGCCTTCTGTTTATCATCTAGGAGTTGATTTGTAGTGAGTGACACCAGGTAAACTGGGGAATGCTGGAGATTGGTTCACATAACTAACAGATGATGGTCCCCACATTCTGTGGAACTCTGCCCACAGGATGCAAGGTTACTTGAGGGCTGCAAGGGTTTCCAGCCCCTGGTTCTGTAATGTACTCTGTTGAGTTCAGCATAGTTTTTCAACATTTTTCTTTCGTTAGGGTCTAGCACGTAGTAGGCCCTAGTGGTGGGGGATGGGGGTGGCTAGGGGAGAGAGTGAGAGGATGAAGTACAAGTCTGATCTGCTGTGGACCGATTTCTTTCCCCACTGTTATCTTCAGCTCTCCTTTTAGAGTAGAAATGAGAAGCTCTGCAGTAAAATTAGAAGTTCGGCTCTGACAACATGAAAATTCCAAGCTTCCTAGTGCTTGATGACTATAATTAAAACATGCATAAGGTCTTTCAAAGGAATTTTTACTGTCTTTAGCTCTCCTTGGCAGTTTTAAACTTGTGTCATTGGTTACAGAATTCAGGATTTCGGGTTTTCTCATGGGTTGACTTTTTTGTTTCTGTATGTAATTTTCATAATTTTCTTCAAGACTGTCGTTACCTGATGGCCACTTCACTGTTGTATTACGGAATGGGAATTCTCTACTAGCAGAAATTCTTAGCAACAGATCTTTCTCAAAATTTGTGGAGGACGGAAGTTATGTATTATTTTGGCAGTGATCATGTGCAAAATTCAGCTCCACAATGGCAGCTTAATCAGCGGCATAATGACTCAAGTAGGAAGAATATACACAGGTACAGTGTGTTATTATTGGGCCTTGCACTAGTTGCAATCATTTGGCCTTAAACAGGCATAAATTCATTATTTTCAAAGATTAAACTTAAATATTTTAATATTTATTAGATATTAAATTTTAGTGTATTATAACTCTCTTTTCCTTACAATCTCTTATATTTTAGTGTCTGAGCAAGGATAGATTTTTGGTAAAAGTTATAACCTATTGTTATTTTCACATTTCTTTAAAAAATTCAGTTAGACCAAAACCAGCATACAATACTGACAGCACATTGCTTAATCACAATCAGTTTTAATCCAAAACCAAACTAAGAATATTGTCACACTTTAGGTTTGCTGAAGATGCAGAACTCAGAAATTCAAATTCTTGGACCCCCACTTCCAAAGATTCTCATTCCCAATTGGTTCTTATACATAGACACATTTGGGAGCTAAACCATTTGTAGAGGATGCTTTTCAAATAGTTCGGAAGGAGGCGTGCCTGGGTGGCTCAGTCAGTTAAGAGTCCAACTCTTGGGCGCCTGGGTGGCTCAGTTGGTTAAGCGACTGCCTTCGGCTCAGGTCATGATCCTGGAGTCTCGGGATCGAGTTCCGTGTCGGGCTCCCTGCTCAGCAGGGAGTCTGCCTCTCTCTCTGACCCTCCCCCCTCTCATGCTCTCTATCTCATTCTCTCTCTCATATAAATAAATAATATCTTTAAAAAAAAAAAGAGTCCAACTCTTGGTTTTTGGCTCAGGTCATGATCTTGGGGTCCTGGGATCGAGCCCCGCATGGGCTCCGGGCTGAATGTGGAGACTGCTTAAGATTCTCTCCCTCCCTCTCCCACTGCACACCTGCCCCCCTCCATGCACATGCTCTCTCCATCTCTTTCTCCCTCGCAAAAAAAAAAATAATAATAATTCAGAAGGGCCTGAGGATTCCTCAGAGGATTCCACAATCAATGAAATTAAGTTCTGTAAGGACAGCTTGATTATATTTGCCTTTTATTCACATCTGTTTTATTTGAAGTTCCTAAGAAGGCATTGTTGTAAGATACACGGTTTCTAGGATACCTTATCCTTTAAGATTCTGATCCTATTTTGAAAATTCACGAGAGTCTTTGTTAAGATTAGAGACCTAATAAACAGAATTAAAGTGAATTGTGATAAAGGGCAGAAAACGTTTGCCCTTTTTCTCTATCTCACATGGAGCCCTTTATAAACTTGGTTGCCATAATAACCTGCCCTTTTTTGTTCCAGCAAATTCTGTGAATTCCCTGTACATATGGTGTTTCATGGTTTTTCTGATACTCTAGTTTCCCTTGGCTGAAACACATAAGCGCTGGTGTGCTGCTAATGCTTAACTACGGGGGAAAGAGGACTGATTCCTATCATTTGCTAATTTCCCTGATGTAAATTCTCCCCATAGTAATGGCCTATTTCAAGCTACCAATGTGAGGTCACTGAATGTGGAGCTGGGAAGAGCGACCCGCCACAAAGAGCATTTCCACCATATACACACAATAGATGCAAATAACTTCCAAGACCATATAAAATGTAGTAAGATAACTAGAAAATGAGGAGTTTGAAAATTTACTGTTGGCTTTTAATGTTTTATATATTCAAATTATTTTACCATAGAATACCCAAAAAACTATTTCCATGCTTATCTTTGGGGAACTAGAGTGTTTCAAAATTGAGGAAGACTTTTACTTTGCATTTGCATTCTTATGTTCTTTCAGTTAGTTACCTATGTTAAATTTATGAGTAACAACAAAAAAACAGTGTTAAAGAAGCAGCTCTCCAGGTGATTTTGATGTGTGTCTAAGTTGAGGAATCACCAGTGGTTGTTAGCTACTAGCTACCTAAAGTAAAAATGTTTTTCTTGGTTCTCTGGCACCTTTAAGCTGCTTTTGTGCAAAAGAGCAGTGATTACTGTTTTCTAACTATTAATTTATATGCTGTTCCATTCTTTGAAATGATTTGAGAAATCTTTTGCCAAATGTATATGTGAAAATGTAAAGAAAAATAAGAGTTACTGCTAGAAAGAAAATTGCAAAGTAGAAAGTCAGAATTTGTAAATACAAATATGCCAGTCTTAAAGTTCACCATAATTGATAAAGTTGAAGAACAGATTTTGCTTCTGAGCTTCCTGACAATCAGTGGGGGGTGTGGAGAGAGAGGGAATAATGTTTTTATCAGAGGGAAGGAAGGTCATCATTTTCTCAAAGAATGCTAAACATTGCATTGTACTGAGTTCCAAAGTAAATCTCATACGTGAAAATTCATATATAGGGATACTAATAGACAATGCCCTGAACACTATTCCTCTACTATTTATAGCCATGGGATTCCTGTACTTCAAGAAAAAATAAGAATGTGATATTAAAAAGCATCTCAGTTGAAATGATTTTTCTCCTAAAGGAGATAGGTATAACAGTCTAAACTGTTATCCTCCTATTTTTCGTAAAATATAAACAGGTGATCAAGCTTGATTCAAATTTGGAATGACACCACCTAAAGGAATAAAGATTTAGAACAAGGATGACAAACCATGGCAAATAAGCCTACTCAGCTCCTGTCCTTTGTTGGTGTGAGTGAGTTTATGGTGCTGTGTTGAAGAGGATTCTGAGGCCAGTGTCAGCAGAAGGGAGTATAGGAATGACTGGCTATCTGTCTGGGTCACAGGAATGAAGAACAGCAGAGAAACTTCTGCATTTTTGCCATCCTTAGATCAGGCTATCTTATGTAAATTTCACTGGTCTCAGTTTCTAATGTAAAGTGGATTACAGACAAATGGGCTTTATAGTCTTTTTTTTTTTTTTTAAGATTGTGTTTTTAAGTAATCTCTACATCCAACGTGGAGCTTGAACCCTGAGATCAAGAGTGCCACACTGTACTGACTAAGCCAGCCATTCACCCCCATAGTCTTTGATAAGGGCCTGGAGTGTTGTATTTTGTATTGCTCTTTGAGAGTGTATACAGTATCTATGTTAACTGTCACTGACTCATCCTAACAGCCTCGTCCATTTGTCTTTCATCATTCTGATTTTGATTCTATAGTTTATTTTGTCATCTTAATATTTGGTATCCCATTTATCTCTAGTCTCATTGAGTTGTTTTTAGTTCTTTAGTCTAATAGAACACTATCATTACTATTTTTTATTTGTTTGGGAGTATGATTCTAAAAGCAGTGGAATAAGGAGAATTTGCCAAGTAATTCCTATAGGAGCATTGTCTTACCCATTAGTATTATATAGTTTAGATTATCGGCAATCAGCTATTTGTTGCATTTACTTTTAACAAACTACGATTTAAATTCTCTTATATTATTAAAGAGGGAATTTATTATCTAAAGACAGTCTTAAGGGAAATTAAAATAGTTCAGAAATGTTAATATCATTAGCTATAATGTTTTGGGATTTTTTTATTTTTTTTTAGTAATGATACACTGCATGATTGTTCTAATCCATATCTTAGAAACACAGTTCATCTGTGTAGTCATGCCTACTATCTGTTTGATTTTTCTAATCCTATTAAAAGTAGTCCTTAAATGAGTATTTCCTTGTAAGAATATAAATTGATGCCACTCTTCTAAAAAACATTTGGTAATGGGGGCGCCTGAGTGGCTCAGTTGGTTAAGCGGCTGCCTTCGGCTCAGGTCATGATCCTGGAGTCCCGGGATCGAGTCCCACATCGCGCTCCCTGCTCAGCGGGGAGTCTACTTCTCCCTCTGACCCTCTCCCCTCTCATGTGATCTCTCTGATCCTCTCTCTCTCAAATAAATAAATAAATAAATAATCTTTAAAAAATAAATAAATAAATAAATAAAAATAAAAAACATTTGGTAATGTTAACAAAACCCTTGAAATTTTAAACCCTTTGACCTAGTTAATTCCATTTGTAGGATGTCATTAGAAAACAAACACTGATTTTTAAATGTGGATTTTGGAATGAGAGTGCATGCTTTGAATCCAGAAAATAAACTTACAAGTTGTATGACATTAGTTTAACTTCTGTCAGCCTCAGTCTTCACATCTGTAAAATAGGTATGAAAATAGTACCTATCCCTGGGTATCATTGTGAGAATTAAGTACAGCAATATATGAAAAGTGCTTAATATCCTGCCTCGTATAAATGTCAAAAATTGCTCTTATAAGTAATCATAGAAAGATTGTTCATCATAGCATTCATTAAAATAGTAAACACAGGAAAGGATTTGAATGATTTTCATCCATATGAGGGAATATTATACCCTGCAGTTTTTAAATGACATTCTTTAAGGATTTGTAAAGATGTAAGAAAATGCTCGTTAATATCCCATTTAGTGAAAGGGCAGGAAAATCTATATGCTCTAAGATGTCAGTTAATTATGTTTTAATTATATTTTAATTCTGTTATAAAATATTGTTCCTAAAATATTGTCTTTAAATATGTTAATTATGTTTTAAAATAGTGTTTTTTTTAAGATATTGTAGAAAAAACTGGAAAAGATAATGCCAAAATGTTAAGGATCAATGTTAGCAATTCTTAAAACTGGGTGATAGGTATAGGGGGATTATATTAATACGCTTGTTTCTTTTTTTTTTTTAAGATTTTATTTATTTATTTGAGAGAGAGAGAATGAGAGACAGAGAGCATGAGAGGGAGGAGGATCAGAGGGAGAAGCAGACTCCCTGCCGAGCAGGGAGCCCGATGCGGGACTCGATCCCGGGACTCCAGGATCATGACCTGAGCCGAAGGCAGTCGCTTAACCAACTGAGCCACCCAGGCGCCCTATGCTTCTGTTTCTATACCGTAGACTAATATTTCATAATCATTTTTTAAAAGAATGGCAATAATAAAAGTTTAAATCCTTACAATTAGTGTTTTGTAACTTGTTTAGATGTAGATTAACCCTTGGTCAGTTTTGTTATTAAACTTTTATTGGTACTTTAAGGTTTTTAAAGGAGTTAAGAGAATGGCAGGTCAGACTTGAGAACATTTGATAAAAATTGTAATATATATAAATGTATGGAATAGCATTTAACAAAAAAGATGGTTCATTCAGTAATGGAATTACTACTGATTTTGTCATTCTTTTTTTTACTCTTTTACATCTTCTAAAAATTCTAGAGTAAGCTGTGTTTAGAATCTTAATTAGGAAAACCTTTAATCAGTTTTTAATGAAATACTGATAACTTTTATGCATTAAGAACTTTATTACTTCTAGTACTAAAAGCACTCTTACTCATTGCTTCTGAGACTCATCTTTGAACAATACTGTTCTTCTCTAAGACAATTTTGGTGAAGGATAGATTTATGTCTGAACATCTGTCCAGAAAATAGCCATTTCAAGTATTTCTCGTATATAAAATATGATACAAGGGCCATCTCTACTATACATTTGCATAAAATTTCTTTTTAAAGTAGTATAAATTTTTCAGTATAGCCAGTGTACATATAGAAAACTTTACCTTAGTGGGAGGGAAAGGTATTATGAGTATTTTGGCAAAGTTTTCACTCTTTAGGCAGAAAAAAGATTAAGAGGAAATGAGTATCTATTTCTTCTTGCCTCTATAACTGAAACAGTATTCAAATTTATAGGTGAATTTTATTTGTAGCAAACACTTTCTTTACAAACCATGAGTTTATCTTGTAGGTGGCCTTTTAAAATAAACTACTTGATTTTATACACTATGCTCATGCTTTGGCTTTATGCCCGACCTCCCAGATTGCAAACATCCAGAGTAAGACTCAATATTAAAGAAAATAAACCAGAAAAAAAAAAAATGCCTAGAAAATATTACAGATGTTAGTAATAAATTACTCAGTAATATTCACATTAGAGCAGTAATAAATTATAATAGTGGTGGTCCTTAAAAATTGTCCTACTGTTTATTAAGACATTTAATCTTTCCCATGTTCCAAATGAAATGCATTATTGTTTTCTACTCTTACAAGAGTTAGGTGTTAAGGGATATTGTGTTTATTCATTTGACTGATTCTATTCAATACAGAGGTTAAAAAATAAAGCAAAGAAAGAAGCCAAACCGCACCTATAAGCATAGTATCAACTAGTACCAAATCCTTACTATATGTGAGAAAATTATGTTTTGGAAGTCAGTTACATTAAAAAAATATAATCTAGAATATATTAAAGGCAAAATGATTAATCCTGAAAAATTCTAAAATTCAAAACAATTAGAAGTCTATGGAGAAGTGGTAGATCTTGAAGGAAAAAAGGCATTAATGGAGCAAGAAAAAAAAAAAGGCAAATTGAGGAAACCATGTTGGAACAGATGGCTTACATAAGGAAGAGGTTTTCAAATTATGTTCTGATGGGCCGCCACAGGGGCTGGTCAACAAGGCGGTAAGGAGGCCAGCTATTGAAGTCTTTAAGCAAGGCAGTGCAGCAGGTATATTAGGAAGATTGATTGGATATTGGAGCCAGAGGCTTTTGTTAGGTAATTATACAGTTAAGTCAGAGGAGATGGCATGAGCCTAAATGTATCACTGGCCATGGGTTTGAAAATAAAATAGGAAGATAGATTCTTGGACTCTCACCAAGGAAAAACCAACAGGACTGTGTTAGAGATTGGATAGATAAGTATAGCAGAGGAAGGAGGAGTCAAAAGATCATATAGTGACAGAAATGAAGAGTGTCATGTTGAATTTAAATCCAGTGGTACAAGAGGACATGGGACTATAGAAGATAATCGATTGTATCCAAATTCTAAAGGGAAATACTAAGTGGACTGAAATTAACTCGAATATGTAAACTAGAACTATGACGGCTAACTGTGGGATTTGTACCTTGTGTCAGCAGTGGGGATGAACACGCAGACCTGGAAATTGTGTTTTGGTTATTGCTTTCTCAGAACTCACTAGGCTGGATGACCCCTGTGCCTTTTAGGGGTTGCCATGTGTTAAATCATAAAGCCCTGGGTTCGGGCGCCTGGGTGGCTCAGTCGTTAAGCGTCTGCCTTCGGCTCAGGTCATGATCCCAGGGTCCTGGGATATAGCCCCACATAGGGCTCCCTGCTCGGCGGGAAGCCTGCTTCTCCCTCTCCCACTCCCCCTGCTTGTGTTCCTGCTCTCGCTATCTATCTCTCTTGTCAAATAAATAAATAAAATCTTTTTTTAAAAAAATAAATAAAAAAATAAAGCCCTGGGTTCTGTGGCTAGGCTAAAAATCCTATATCCAGAGTCTGTGGATTGGCTTCTGCTAAAGTAGCCTTCACAGGGTAGTGTTGTTAGGTAAGGCAGAGATTGTTAATGTGGCTTCCAGTGGTGAAGATAAATCCCCAGCAGAAGACTTGGTATTCCTTTGAACTGGTGACAACAGCCCCAAACTCAGGGTTCATTTTTGTGAGGAATAACAAAGTCAACAGGTATTTACTATCCCTCCCCCACCAAAAAATAAACTATAAATGAACAAAGAATATAGAAATGTAGATATTCATTCTCAGTGTAAGAAAAAGCTTATTTAATATTAAATACAAACACCTATTTAATATAAAACTTCATAAATATAGGTATTATGGGCTGAATTGTGTCCCCCAAATTCATATGAAGTCCTAACCCCCAGTACCTCAGAATGTAACTGTATTTGGAGATAAAAGATTAAAGAAAGCGATTAAGGGATGACCATGTGAGGACACAGTGAGAAGGTGACCATTGCAGTCCAAGGAGAAAGGCCTCAAAAGAAACCAAACCGCCAACACCTTGCTCTTGGCCTTCTAGCTTCTAGCTATGAGAAAATAAATATCTACTGCTTAAGCCATCCAGTCTGTGGTATTTTTTTTTTTTCAGGTTTTATTTATAGGGGCCCCTGGGTGGCTCAGTCGGTTAAGCATCTGCCTCCCCTCAGGTCATGATCCCAGGGTTCTGGGATCAAGCCCCACGTCGGGCTCTCTGCTCAGCAGGAGCCTGCTTCTCCCTCTCCCTGCCGTTCCCCCTGCTTGTACTCTCTCTCTCTGTCAAGTAAATAAATAAAATCTTTAAAAAAAAACTTTAAAAAATATTTTATTTATTTACTTGACAGAGAGAATGCACAAGCAGGGGAAGCAGAGGGAGAGAGGGAGAAGCAGGCTCTCCGCTGAGCAGGGAGCCTGATGTGAGGTTCGATCACAGGACCGTGGCCACCCAGCCACCCCTCTGTGGTATTTATTTAATGACAGCCCAGCAAACATAGTTCAACATGTATTTTTAGCAATATGTAAATAATACCAAAACAGTATCAAACAACAATATCAAAACAACTTATAAACAATATCAAAAGATAACAAGAACCTAGACAAAAATTGCTTAATATGCAAAATAGATAAAGAAGGACCTAGAATCTACAACACTCCAGTACCAGCATGTATAGCACCCAGAACTTGGTCTTAAATACCACCCTCCAGTGAAAGGAACCAAGACCCCTTGGAGAAATGACTGATTCTAGGAACGATGCAGGATATACATTGGATGAGTCTGGAGCATTATATAGTGCCAGAAAGTAATACATTGTTAAAAAAAAAAAAAAAAACTCACAATTATAGGTCTGTCAGAGGGACACAGGAGCGAACTGAAAGATCTCAGTGTTCAAAGCCTTGAGCAGCAAAATGAAGTACTACTGTATTAAAACCCAAAGTGTAAAATAAACATAGGAGTCCATATTGATATAAATAAATCATTGAATAAATAAATGGAGAATAGATAAATCTCCCGTGCAGAAAAATTTCAGATAATTTGCATTGATACTCCACTCAAGAAGGTGGAACATAATTCCCTGGTTCAAGTATGGCCTGTGCATAGCAGCTTCCTTCCCAAGAATACAGTGTGGACAGGGTTGGGGTAGGAAGTCACCTCACAGTGAAGTCTGACAAACACTACCTCAGCCTGCTGGTCAGGGTTAACATCAACAGTGATAAATCACGTTGATAGTGTGTCCTTGATATAATAGGATGAAATGGTACTTCACCTCTTGTGGTCCTCCTCCCAAAAATTCATACCTCAGTTTAATCATGAGAAAAACATCAGACAAATTCCAGTAAAGGGATCTCCTCCGATATTCACCAATACTCAAAACTTGTCAAAGTCATTTCCCCAGGAAAGTCTGAGAATTTTTTTTTTTTTTTTAAACCAGGAGGACCTAAGGAGACAGGATAGGTAAATACAATGTGCTATCCTGGATGGGATCTTGGGTCAGAAAAAGGATGGTAGGTAAAAACTAAAGCAATCTGAATAGAATATGGACTTTAGTTAATAATATATCAATATTGGTTTGTGAATTGTGACAAATGTACCATACTAATGCAATATGTAGATAAGAGGGGAAACATTTAGGGTTTATGGTAACTATAGTGTATTCCCAACGTTGCTGTAAAATTAAAACTATTCCAAAAGATTTTTTTTAAATAGATCAGAAAAGTAGACAACAGGATATCATACACCATGTGCATCAAAAAGCCAGTAAACACTTGAAAAGAAAATCATATTTACTGGTATTCAGGAATGTACATTAAGATTTTTCTCCCATTTAGCTGGCGAACTTTGTTTTTTAAATAATGATGCCAGGGTGCCTGGGTGGCTCAGTTGGTTGAGCGACTGCCTTCGGCTCAGGTCATGATCCTGGAGTCCCGGGATCGAGTCTTGCATGGGGCTCCCTGCTCGGCAGGGAGTCTGCTTCTCCCTCTGACCCTCCCCCCTCTCATGCTTTCTGTCTCTCATTCTCTCTGTCTCAAATAAATAAATAAAATCTTTTAAATAAATAAATAAATAAATAAATAAATAAATAAATAATGATGCCAGTGATCAGCCATGTATAGTAATGTAAAGTGGAACTGCTTCTCTGGAGGGCATTTTGATGATAGATAAAAATGTATGTACTTTTTGAAGCAGTAACATCCTACCGAGGAAGTGAATATCAATGGACAGAGAACTGTTTTTATGTTCTGCGCAATCGAAAAAACCTGGAAATGAACTAAAAACCTATTATATGGGATTATTTAAACAAACTAAGGGAATCTCAATGTGGAATGTAATGAAGGTATTAAGAATACGTACTGTAGAGGGGTGCCTGGGTGGCTCAGTTGGTTAAGCGACTGCCTTCGGCTCAGGTCATGATCCTGGAGTCCTGGGATTGAGTCCCGCATCGGGCTCCCTGCTCGGCAGGGAGTCTGCTTCTCCCTCTGACCCTCCTCCCTCTCATATGCTCTCTCTGTCTCTCATTCTCTCTCGCAAATAAATAAATAAAATCTTTAAAAAAAAAAAAAAGAATACGTACTGTAGAATATTTGAGGGCAAAAAACTCCATGGTGTATTACCTGAAAATGCCAACTGTAAGCCATGTATAGGTGTTGTTCCGGTTCTGGGTCTGTCCTTTCATGGTATGTGTGATTGTACATATCTGTTGGATCTGTGATTTGGCAAAATAATCTTAACAGATGGTGTTAAATTAAATCTTGTTAATGATTTAGGCATTTTATAAATGTTTAAAGAGAGCTATTTCAGTGCATGTTGTAATATATCAGGTATTGACAGCACCATTATTATAATTAGAAGCCAGTACGTCTCAAAATAAAGGACCACTTTTGTATTACAGGTTGTGTGTGTGTACACACGTGTTATATTTAGGTTTTGGGAATATTACACGTGGACAAAAAGTAGGATTTGCATACAATAAAATGTTGCCTGCAGTTCTCTCTGGTAGGGTTGGGACAATTTTTATTTTTGGTGATTTTCTACATTTTCCAAATATTCAAGAAACCATAGACCATTTTTTGTGATGACAAAGGCTTTATTTTTAAATTCAAGTCTAATTAACGGTGTTAAGAGTTTCAGGTGTACAATGAGAAAGTTTTTTTAAATGATGATTTTTAAAATATAAATTTTTTCCCATGATACTGTACCTAGAATATTGAAATCCTCTTTGTTAAAAAAAAAAAAGAGAGAATATTTTTACTTTGCTTTCTGAGTGGATTTAGTCTGCACACAAATCTGCATTCATACAAATATACACCATTGTATGTTTCCCATGTAGTTTCTACTTTTGTATTAGGTGAAAGTAGTTAAAAGCATTATTGTATTTGATTAGTCTTCTCATACTTTTACTTTTAGGTTGGTGTTTGGAATGCTTTATCCTGCATATTATTCATACAAAGCTGTGAAGACCAAAAACGTGAAGGAATATGTAAGTATAGTTTTATGAGTGATTAATTCTAGCTTAATGTATCTGTGATATATAAGACTAGAAAATCATTTTAGAAATAGCTGGGATAATGTTTTTGGTTAAAAATGTTATATAAATAAAAAGACTAAACTTCATTAACTTCATAAACTAATTTTGAATACAATTCCAAAGGAGAGTTTCAAAAAAAAAAGTTCACTGTCAGTTGGCATTTGAGTAAGTGTATGATTTCCAAATGGGTAATTGGATCTCTTATTCATTTTCTCTAAGTTCCAGTTTAAGAAGTTGGGGGGGGGGGTCTGTTTTTTAGCCTGTGAATTTATAGGTAGACTGAGAACATAATTCTTTCTCACCCCAAACCTTTTTCCTTTTTTCATAGCTTTTTAATTGATTTAAATATACAGATACCTCATTACTATTGAAGTTGCAGTCTTTTTTCTTCTTAAATCAGCCTCTACAGTTGATGCTTCAATAACACAGGGGTTCCCCCGCAGTGGAAAGTCTGCGTATAATTTTTAACTCCCCCAAAACTTAGCTATTAATTGCCTACTGTTGACCAGAAGCCTTACCCATAAGGTAAAGTCAATTAACACATATGTTAAATACTCCATTAGAAGTAAGTTAGAGAGGGACACCTGGGTGACTCGGTTTGGCATCGGAGTCTTGATTTCAGCTCAGGTCATGATCACTGGGTCATGGAGCCTGCTTAGGATTCTCACTCTCCTGCTCTTCTTCTAAAAAAAAGTAAGCTAGAGAAAAGATGTTAAGAAAAATCATAGGGCAGAAAAAATACATTTATAGGACTGTACTATATTTATCAAAGAAGAATTTACATATAAGTGGATCTGAACAGTTCAAACCTGTGTTGTTCAAGGGTCAACTGTACTAGCTGATACATTTCTTCTTACTTGGAATATTTGTCATACTGTTATTAAAGGAGATCTTTTTTTCTGAGTCTAATTAACTACAATTGAAATATACAGGGGGAAGTTTCTCAACTTTGCACGTATTTCCCCTATAAAACATTATAAACCCAGGATATGCAATAACTGGTATGCCTCTGTGTCTTTGTGTATGTATTTGTGGTATTCTCCTATCTTCCCTCTAAATCTGGGTGATTTTATTGGAAAAAAATTAAGTACAAATCAAAAATGAAGTTTATATGAGAAGCTGTAGTAATACGAAGATATTACCAGTGGGCACACAAATACCATGCCCTAAAATAAAAAGGGAGTAACAGTAAGAAATATGAAGGTATAATAATTTGAAAAGAAGAAAGAAATAGGCCTGTCATGTGTAAGTTAATGGTAAAAGAGCAAAAAGGATAGTGTTATTTAGGGACTGACCATTCTAAAGTATTTATCTATTTCTTACAGTGCATCAGTTTAACTTTGTTAGTGTTAATTTTTAGATACTTAAAAACATGGGTTTGTGTGTTTTAATCCCTTAATACTCAAATTTTTATTACTGTATTTGTCTCTAAGTTTGGGATTAATAAGAATGGTCTAACCCTGAAATTTTAATTCTGCTTCATAAGTTAAAGATAACCTGTGGAAGAGAATCCAGTAACATTGAAACTGATGGAAAAACTATAAAACTTGATATATGTTACTATATATACATATGTATGCATACATGTGTGTAGTTAGGTATATACTTCACATATTGCCTTGTAGTTTTTAGCAAATAACTCATTAAAAGAGTAGGAATTATCTGTACATAATTTTGCTATAATATTGTGACTGAAAAGTTTGCTCATCATCCCTCTTGGGAACAGCAGAATAAGGAGTAGTTGAGAAACTAGGGAGGTAGAAAGGCAATTGGTTTGATAGTTACATGGTAATCATCTCTCCACAAATGAAATGAAACCTAAAAGCAGAAATGGTCAGGCATCAGAACAGAAAAGGCAGGGCATTTACCTTTAACAAGGAAATATGATACAGCCCAGAAGACCTGGTGACCATGTTATCTGCCATCAAGGCTGCTAGAGAGACCAAGCTGAGATAGCACATTAGAACATTTGCATTTGTATGATTTCTTACCAATTTCAAAATACTTTTATATATTATTGTTTCTAATTGCTACTGTAACAAATTGCCACGTACTTACTGGCTTAAACCAATCCAGAGGTATTCTCTTACAGTCCTGGAGATCAGAAATCTGACATGGATCTAAAGGGCTGTACTCTTTCTGGAGGCTCGAAGGAAAAATCTGTTCCCTTACCTTTTCTAGCTTCTACAGGCTGCGTGCATCCTTGGCTTATGGTTCTATTCATCATCTTCAAAGCCAGAAACGTTGAGCTGAGACTTCTCATGTTTCCATCCCTCTGGTTCTTTCTTCTGCCTCCCTCTTCTGCTTACAAGGATGCTTGTGATTACATTGGGTCCACCTGAATAAACCAGGATCCTCTCCCCATCTTAGGGTCACCTGGTTGGCAAACGGAATTCCATCTGCAGCCTGATTTCTCCTTTACCACATAACCTAACATATTCTTAGGTTTTAGGAATTAGGACATAGACATCTTTGGGGGAGGGAGACATTATTCCGTGTACCATAATATCTCACTGGCCCTCACTACAACTCTAAATCAATAAATAAAGTAGGCAGGGAAAATATTTCAGTATTACAGTCTCAGAGAAGTAAATCAACTCGTCCAGGGTCACATGGATCATTAAGGCAGGAATGGTACCAGATTGGATATCTTGTTTATAATGTTTTATTCTTTCTCTGCTACCATGCTACCTTTAGAAAAGTAGGTGAGGATTCTAGCTTCACAAAGAAGTAGAAAGTTTCCACAACCTGCCAGTGGACGTGCGTCCAAAGTAGACCTTCCAGGGCCACAAAAATAAGGATATTTTTTAAGAAGGTGGGCACTGAGGCCGCTTAACCAGTCAGTACCAGGACAGGACTCATAAGCATCTAAATCAACTATGATCAAAATGATTAAAGATGAAGTTAGGGGGCACCTGGGTGGCTCAGTCGTTAAGCGTCTGCCTTCGGCTCAGGTCATGATCTCAGGGTCCTGGGATGGAGCCCTACATCGGGCTCCCTGCTCAGCGGGAGCCTGCTTCTCCCTCTCCCACTCCCCCTGCTTGTGTTCCCTCTCTCACTGTGCCTCTCTTTGTCAAATAAATAAGTAAAATCTTTAAAAAAAAAAAAAAAAGATGGAGTTAGAAGGTTTTGAAAATGTTGGCAGTTCTTTAAGTATTTCCAATCTAAATTTACTTTTGACAAAATGTTGGAATATTATTTTCTTGCTGAGTCTCACGTAAACTTAATCTGAACCTAACTCTGATCATAACAGTTTTACTAGAACTCTGTTCTCAAGTTTTCATATATAGTGAACCCATCCACATTTGCTTTGTTTTGCATATGGTAGTTTCTTAGCAGTTAACCTTCAGATTTCCCTGTTATATTTTTAATAGCCTTTTATATTACCTGATATTGTTTGTATGTGTTTGTCCTCCCCACCGGAAATAGCTCCGTAGAGTTTTGTTGTTTTGTTAACTATGTTCCCCTACCTAGAACAGTACATGGTATATATAGTAGGTACTCAGTGTTTTTTGAATGAATGACTAAAGGAATATTCAGAATAAGGAAAGGGGCGCCTGGGTGGCTCAGATGGCTGAGCGTCTGCCTTTGGCTCAGATCATGATCTCCCAAGTCCTGGGATCCAGCCCCGTGTTGGGCTTCCGGCTCAGCAGGGAGTCTGCCTCTCCCTCTGCCTCGTGCTCTCTTTCTCTCAAATGAATAAATAAAATCTTAAAAAAAAGAAGAAGAAAAGGAAGAAGAGTTGAAGAGTGTACATTTCGTAAGTGGATTGGTCTATTTTCTCAGCTTTGATTCTGCCGGGTTAAGGAGTAGTCAGTCCAGTCTGACTTACCCAAAGCTCAGTTTCTTTGTGGAATTTGGTTATTACCTAAATTCCACTGATATCTACTTCAAAATTGTTTTCAGAAAGCAAACATTTTAGATTAATTTACTTCTTTCCACCCTAACTACTACCATTCCCCTTAAGCCTGCAAATAGTAGATTGCACCTGGTAAAACAGATGCTGTGCTCAAATCAAAACAAATGGAAAGTGCTGTGTATTTTGGCAACCTTCCTTTCTTCCTTTGCCTATTTTTAAAACAGAGCTTTCCTAGGATATAATTTCCTGTATAGTGTGGCTGATATGGCCTACTTAAAGTCTTTCAGCCTTGCAGTAATTGAAATGTAAACTTACTGAAGAATTAGTATGGTTTTGCAAATTTTTTTAGGCTTATACCATCTCGTGACTTGAAAATAGAGTGTTTACTTCCAAGTCGTGTGTAATTGCTGTAGCTTTTCTAGGAAACCGTGTTCTTATTCTAAGAATGTTGGAGAACGTGGCAATGAAAAGATTGGCTGACAGCACTTAAAAAATCAAAATCAGACATTTGGTCCCGAGATTTACTGTGAGCAAGAACAAAGAACGGTTAAAACTCTAGGAGATTACTCTTTTAAAGGCTTAGAAATAGCCCTCTAAAACCTTATTGACTTGGTTTTGAAAGTGACCTAATTTTTCCTGAAAATGAACAAATACACATACTAGCTTAATAGTTCTTTTCAATTGGTAAAATCTGAAGTTGTCTGCTAGTTTTAGGGTGGATATAAAAGAGGAAAAAATACAGTAAAGAGGGCGCCTGGGTGCCTCAGTTGGTTAAGCGACTGCCTTCGGCTCAGGTCATGATCCTGGAGTCCCGGGATCGAGTCCCGCATCGGGCTCCCTGCTGGGCGGGGAGTCTGCTTCTCCCTCTGACCCTCCTCCCTCTCATGCTCTCTGTCTCTCATTCTCTCTGTCTCAAATAAATAAAAATAAAAAATCTTTAAAAAAAAAAATACAGTAAAGAAAGTATACATTTTTTTATTGTCAAGAAGTGTTCCCCAGGCATCTTTTCATTTTGTGTTTAAAGATTTTATTTATGTATTTGAGAGAGAGAGACAGCATGAGCAGGGAGAGGGAGAAGCAGACTCCCAGATGAGCAGGGAGGACCCTGAGATCATGACCTGAGTCAAAGGCAGAGGCTTAACCGACTGGGCCACCTAGGTGCCCCATCTTTTCATATTTTGGATTAAAAATAGTCATTTGATTCAAGGGTTTTAATTTGGGAAGCGTAAAGATTAACCCTCTGATTAAGGTGGAATTTTTTGAAAATTAGTTTTGTCAGGCCACATGCTTATCTGTTTATTTACCATTCTGATCTACTTTTAATTTAGTTTTTATTTTTATCAGAGCTGTACTTATTTATAATTTTAAAATCAGTTTTGTAAAGCTTTTATTATGAAAAACAACAGTTCCCCACCTTCCCCATCCCTGTTTCTCTCTTGACTCCACTACTTTCAGCTCTTTTATCTGAATCCTTTAGTATTTATTTCCATATCTAAATAACAGGCTTATATTGCTATTTCTTAATTTTTCAGATGGACATTATCAGTTGACTTCTTTCTATTAAAGATGATTAATAGTAGCTACCCAGTGTCACTATACACATGCATATTTCCCTGTCCATGATAGCCTCCCAGGGTCATAACAGTGTAATTTGGTTTGGATCAGTATTAAATATTTGCATTATTTAGGCCAAGTTGGAAAGAAGCAATAGACTCAAGAGATAAAGAACACCTAGAACCAGGCTGCTGGGTTATCATCCCAGCCCTATCTATTACTAGCTGTGTCGTCATACAAGCTATTTGGCCTTTCTGTGCCTCAGTTTTCATATCTGTAGAATGAAAACTGTTGTAGTACCTCCTCAGGTGGTTGTGAGAATTCTGTGAGTTAATGAACATAAAGCATTTAAATCAGTAGCTGACATGTAAGAGTACCTGTTACATAGTATTTTTCGCTATAAAAACACTATTTGCATTTGGTCTCTACAGTGTCCTACCATTATCATTTTTTTTTTTCCTGCACAGTAGTTTATTTTCCCTGGTGTTCTTCATTGTCTTGTTTATTGTTTGTTTGATTTTTCACTTATGTGTTATTCTCTATTACTGCGCATTTAGACCCGAATTCTCCACAGTTGTGTAGATTTCTTCTCAGTGCGTTATCATCCATCAGATATTCCAGACTGGCTCTTGTTTTAGATCCTCAGATTTCTTAGTCTCCTGTTTTCCTCCTTTTTATTTTACTTCCTCATTTAAATGAAATATATCCTTCCCAAGAAGGCTGTGTGAGAGGCAATTTTCTGATCTTTTTTCTTCTCTTTCCTGTCACTTTTTCTTTTTGTTCTGTTTTATGATGGGTTTCTCAGTTTCATCTTCTAACCCTTTAGTTAATCTTTTAATTCCTACTCCTGTGTGTTGAATTTCTAAGAGTGCTTTTCATTCAATGAATGTTCCTTTTCCTCTAGTGTCCTATTCTTATGTTGTTTAAAATAGCTTCCCTTTTGCCTGAGTCTATGAATGATGGTATTTTAGATGTGTTCTTTCTTCAATTCTCCATTGAATTCTGTTTGTTTGTTTCAGCCTGTCTCTCATGTTTGATTTTCTCAAATGTTTCGTAGTCCTTGGTCCACCGCTCATGTTGGAGTATGATAATCACAAGCTGGCTGGCGGCCCTGTGCCCATGAAGAGGCTTGAATATCCTCTTCAATGTAGGCTGATATGATGAGGCAACTATATCTGTTCCAGAGCTCCTGAGAGGACATACCACAAACTGAATGGCTTAAAACAAAACAAAACAAAAAAACAGAAATTTATGTCTCATGGTTCTGGAGGTGAGAAGGGCATAGTTGAGATGTGGACAGGGCCACGTTCCCTCTGAAACTTGTTGAGGAGAATCCATTCTTGCCTGTTTCCAGCGTCTGGTGGTTGCCAGTCCTTGGTGCTCCTTACCTTCCAGCTGCAGCACTTCACACTCTGCCCCTGCACTCACATGGTCATCTCCCCCATGTGTCTGTGACTCAGAGTCGCTTCTTTGCTCCTTACAAGGAACCAGGCACATGAGATTCAGGACCCACCGTACCTCAGTATGACCTCCATCTTAATGACATCTGCAGTGACCCTGTCTCCATATGATGTCACATTCTGAGGTCCTGGGGGTTAGAACTTTGTATTAGTCAGATCAGGCTGCCATCACAAAATAACCACACACTGAGGAGCTTAAACAACACAAATTGATTTCCTCACAGTTGTGGACACTGAAAGTCCAAGATAGAGGTGCCATCAGGATTGGTTTTTGGTGACGCCTCTTCCTGGCTTGTAGACAGCCACCTTCTCCCTGTGTCCTCACGTGGCCTTTTCTATGTGCAAGTGTGAAGAAAGCTCTTGTGAGTGTCTCTTATAAGGACACAAGTTCTATCAAATTAGGGCCCCCTTAGGACCTCATTTAATCCTAATTACCTCCATAAAGGCCCTGTCTTCAAATACAGTCACCTTGGGGCTTATGGCTTCAATATACGAATTTGGGGAGATCACAATTCAGTCCATAACAGACTTCAACATATATGAGGGAGACACAGTTCAAACCATAACAACTGTTTCCTTGGAAAATTATCAAAATATCTGTAACTTTAGGTATTTTCTTTCATGCAAGTCAGACTCTTCAGAGAAGATTCTTCCATTCTGAAAGGTACTTGGTTGGTAGCATTCTGGTGAGAGAATAAGGGTTAGGGGCTCTCAATATTTAATTTATAAACTGTAACTTAATTCCTACTCTACTGTGCCAGAGATTTACAAATCCAGAGCTCCTCTGACTCACTCTTCCCAGAGAATCAGCCGCAAGGTTCTTCTTCTTGGAGGAAGGAGGCACATCACCAAACCACTAGATTGGGAGGGCATCTGGGGGCCTGCCTGCTCCTTAGGCAGACTTAACAGCCATTCTTCCTGTCTTTTGCCCTAGTGGCCAAGAATTGTGTCACCAATTCTTGAGCCTTCCTGGAGCTCTGCGGTGTCAAGTTGGATTGCTTCTCAGTTTTTCCCACTGTCAGCTTAATACTCAGTTTTTTCAGGCCCCCTAAGTCAGTTGCTACTCATCCACTTCCTTCCTACCTCCAAAAATTTCGACACTGTCTTCTCTTCTGTATTCTTCTGGACTTAATATCTTTTTTTTTTTTTTAAGATTTATTTATTTATTTATTTATTTGAGACAGAGAGAATGAGAGAGACAGAGAGCACATGAGAGGGGGGAGGGTCAGAGGGAGAAGCAGACCCCCCGCCGAGCAGGGAACTTGATGTGGGACTCGATCCCGGGACTCCAGGATCATGACCTGAGCCGAAGGCAGTCGCTTAACCAACTGAGCCACCCAGGCGCCCGTGGACTTAATATCTTTTTAAAACATCACTTTTACTGTTGTTTTAATGAGATTTGTGGTAAGGATGCAATTAAATGTGTATATTCAGTTTATCATCTTTACCCAGATTCCCAGATTGACTTTGTGAGTGAACTACTTCTGGCTGAAATACACTGTGATATCAAATAAGACTTATTTTATCATTAACATTGGTTTTTAAAATGTGTTCGCATGGAAGATAGGTTAAAAGTAGTAATAGAGGGACGCCTGGGTGGCTCAGTCGGTTAAGCGTCTGCCTTCGGCTCAGGTCCTGATCCCAGGGTCCTGGGATCGAGTCCCGCATCAGGCTCCCTGCTCCGCGGGGAGCCTGCTTCTCCCTCTGCCTCTGTCTCTCTGTCTCTCATGAATAAATAAATAAAATCTTTTAAAAAAAAAAAAAGTAGTAATAGATACCAGTTTTTAGATCTTTGACAATCATTTTAAAAGTTAATTTTAACTGACATACAGTGAATACATGTGTATCCATCTTGTCTTGAGTTATTTGGTTTGCCAATCAAGTACTGATAAATAAAAATCACAAATTTCACTTAGGACAGTTAAATAAAATCACTTGGGACAGTTCATTATCCTTTAATGAAATAAATAAATAAATCTACTTACATTTACCTTAAGGTAGGTGATGAATATTCTTTTATAAACCTAACTTTGATATGCCAAGTTTACTTATATGTTAAATACATATCAGTATGTAATTGAAGTAATTGATGCTGTTATAATTAAGTGACTTATACTCTTCCTTACGTTTTCTAAAACCAATTTCTTCATGATCATCGCATGACCATTACAGTGAATCCACTTTAGAAAACAAGTGTTAAATTTAAATAAGGTTATATAATTGGGGTGTGTGGTAATGAATGTCTAGCACAGTTCCTTCAAAAATTTTAGAATGTGAATTACAGTACCCCTTGACCTTTATGAAGTCAACAAAAGCATTCCTACAATTTTCACACTAAGATATAGCTAGCCAACCACAGCTATCTTGTCCTTTTCTAGCTTCCAGTGCAAATGCTTTGGAAAACAGACACAAAGAAAAAAAATTCTCACAGTAACATTTAAACCTAATAGGCTAACTTGGGCTTTTGCTAATATCTAAGAAGAATTTGACCAATTGTAGTGCCAATGGAAATAGATTTTTTAAAAACAGGGACAGAAACGGTTGTTTCCATTAAAGGAAATGTTGTTAAGTAGTAAATTGGAGGGAGGCCTAGCTACCTCCACCCCAATCCCCAGTGATAGAACAGCTGAAAATCAGAAAGGCTACAGCTACCAAAACACTTGATTGCCACCACCCTCACTGTGCAGCTCGCTCACTGTCTCTCTCTCTCTCTCAAATAAAGAAATAAATAAATCCTTAAAAAATAAAAATAAAAGCTCATGAGAGATGTTACTTCAGAAATATAATACAAATGTAAAAAGATGAAATTCTTTTGAAAAATTACAAAAATTTATTGAATTGCATTATACAAATACATGAAATTTTGTCTGTCTCTTGGCTATCAGAATATAGACTGATTCTTTTTTTAAACCACAGATCCAAACTCTGTAGGTAAAATGAGAAAAGTCTTCAAAAGGTCTTGAAAAGTCACAAAAATAGATTGAGTTGAGTAGTTTTATTTTAAAATATTGTATTAACTTACAAAGGTTTCCAATAGGCATCTTTTATCTTTTTTAACTTTTTATTTAAATTCCAGTTAATATGCAGTGTAATATTCATTTCAGGTATACAATATAGTGATTCAACACTTACATACAAAACCTGGTGCTCATCACAAGTGCACTACTTAATCCCCATCACCTATTTCGCCCATCTCCCCACCCACCTCCCCTCCAGCAACCCTCAGTTTGTTCTCTATACTTCAGAGTCTGTTTCTTGGTTTGCCTCTCTCTCTCTTCCTTTTTTTTTTTTTTTTAAGATTTTATTTATTTATTTTGACAGAGACAATGAGAGAGGGAACACAAGCAGGGGGAGTGGGAGGAGAAGAAGGCTTCCTGCAGAGCAGGGAGCCTGAAGCAGGGCTTGATCCCAGAACCTTGGGATCATGACCTGAGCCGAAGGCAGATGCTTAACGACTGAGCCACCCAGGCACCCCTGCCTCTCTCTCTCTTTCTTTTCTTTTCCCCCTTTGCTCGTTTGTTTTGCTTCTTAAATTCCACATATGGGGTGCCTGGGTGGCTCAGTCGTTAAACGTCTGCCTTCGGCTCAGGTCTGACCCTGGGATCGAGCCCTGTGTCGGGCTCCCTGCTCCGCGGGAAGCCTGCTTCTCCCTCTCCCACTCCCCCTGCTTGTGTTCCCTCTCTTGCTATGTCTCTCTCTGTCAAATAAATAAAATCTTTTTTAAAAATAAATAAATTCCACATATGAGTGAAATCATATGGTATTTGTCTTTGACTATTTCAATTAGCACAATACTCTCTAGCTCCATCCATGTCATTGCAAATGGCAAGATGTCATTCTTTTTGATGGCTAATATTCCATTGTGTATATATACCACATCTTTATCCATTCATCAATCGATGAACACTTGGACTGTTTCCATAATTTGGCTATTGTAGGTAATGCTGCTATAAACGTTGGGATGCATGTATCCCTTGGATTTAGTGTTTTTGTATTCTTTGGGTAAATACCTAGTAGTGCAGTTGCTGGATTATAGTGTAGTTCTATTTTTAACTTTTTGAGGAGCCTCCCTACTGTCTTCCACAGTGGCTGCACCAGTTTGCATTCCCATCAACAGTGCAAGAGGGTCCCTCTTTCTCCACAGCCTCACCAACACCTGTTGTTTCTTGTGTTGTTGATATTAGCCATTCTGACAGGTGTGTGTTGGCTATCAGATTAAATATAAACTGATTCCTTTTTTTTAAAACCACAGTTCCAAATTCTGTAGGTAAAATGGGGAAGAAAATCTTCAAAAGATCTTGAAAAGTCACAAAAGTCGATGGAGTTGAATAGTTTTATTTTTAAATATTGTTTTAATTTTCAAAGGTTTCCAATAGTCCTCTTTAAATGAAGATCTAACACTTGTTTTATTATGTTATATCCTTTCATTATTATTGTTTTAAGTAGGCTCCATGCCCAGTGTGGAGCCCAATGCAGGGCTTGAACTCATGAACCTGGCTGGGATCAAGACCTGAGCTGAGATCAAGAGTCAGACACTGAACTAAGCCACCCAGGTGCCCCTAAATATGTTTTTTTAATCCCCAAGTAATTTTTATCTATAGCCAAGGTGAAAATAATTAAGAGGTATCATGTTATTGTGAAAAGTAATAGTTTTTACCACATTGTACTTTTTTAATATAAGTTTAGGTATGCAGATGGACATCAAATAACAAATAGTTTGTTTTAGAAACATTTGTATGTACATGGACTAATTAACAACTTGGAAGGTCTTGTAGAAAAATAATACTTTAACAAAATTACACGATACAATTATAAGGGTAAGGATATTGAGTTAGACTTTCTCTTAGTTCCTGTGTTGTAGGGCTGGCCATACACAAAATTCCCTCCGTCAATGAAATTTCCCTTCAGAATCATCCACCTTCCTTCACCTTACTCCTGCCTCTTTGTTCCTCTGACTGTGTTTACCCAGGGCCTTCTGGCTGTCCTGCACCCTGGCACTCAGCCAGCCCTTTCTTATCCCCAAGTATCCTGTGACCTGTCACTCGTCTCTCTCCACTCACCCAAATGTGAACTTCAGTTCTCTAGGTGAGGTTGATTGCACAGGCTTTTGAAGGGAAGTAATTTGATATCCCAGGCTCATTTTCAGTCATGACAGAGATTTATTCTTTCTGGAGTTTTTTCCTACCAGTCTTTGCTTCTCTAGAACACTGTGTTCTCCCATGTGGTATAAAGGCTGATTCTTACTGTTTGAATGATTACTGTATGTTCAAAGTATGCTGTTGAGCCTAGAATATAAAACTACAAGTTGTATGTAAAAGAGTGTATCTTACCTTAAGAATGAAATTTTTCCTGTTCTATGTCCATCGTAGTCTTGCCTGTCACCTGGAGAAAGGAGCATATCCAGTAGTAGCTAGGTTAGCTCACTTGTGGAAATAGCAAGATGGGATTGTCTGTGTGAAGATAGATGGAATGGTGGTACCTCAGTGCCTAAAGAATGGTGCCAGTCCTTGGAATACTTCACGTGGGAAACATGATGGGCCAAGGCTTTGGGAACACTTAGGGAAAGAAGAAGGTAGAGTGATCATTTATTTTTTATTTATTTATTTATTTTTAGGTAGAGTGACAATTTAGTGTTAGAAGTAGCGCATTTCAGGGGCACCTGGGTGGCTCAATCAGTTGAGCGTCTGACTCTTGGTTTTAGCTCAGGTCACAATCTCGGGGTGGTGGGATCGAGCCCCGAATTGGACTCCACACTCAGCAGGGTGTCTGCTTGAGATTCTCTCCCTCTCCCTGGGCCCCTCCTGAGAAATTCTGTGTGGTTCTAAGGGAACTGTCTTTCTCACAAATATTTATTATCCCAAATAAATCAATAGTGCTTTAAACAGTATAAAAAAGTGAACTGTGAATTCTCAGCCAGTAAAGATGGAGAGAGTTATTTTGGACTAAGAGGTCATTCCTTCCTAAATTCTGCTCCCGGGAACAGTTCCCATGAGCAGATCCTGCTTTTTACATCTTCTTTCCAACACTCCTTTTAAATTATCACCTAGTTTTTAAACATTTTTGCACTTTTGCCTTCTCTCAAGTTCCTCAAACTGCTGAGGTCAGGGTTGAGATACTTGGGGCTTCTGTGATTCACAATCACTGGGGAAGACCAAGGAAGTAGGGTGACAGAGACTTCCATTTCTACTTACAGTCCTTCAAACCTACAGGCTAATTAATCCGTGAGATCTTTGGCAGTGATGCCTGGGATCTGCAGGTAAACCGTGTTGCAGCAGCTTCACCATCTGAAAGTATAACCCCCAGACATCTGAGTTTGGGGGAGCTGTACAAAGTTAAGATAGTCTTAAATGGGGCAATGGGGGAAGAAGTTGAGGAAGCCCAAATCAATTCTAGCCTCATGTATTCACCCCAAACACATGCCCCTTTTTTAAAAAAAGAACTCTATTCAGCCATGGTCTCTATTCACTTTGGATTGAACTTCAACTAGCTTATTTTCAAGCATGCTTCTACTTGGCACAGCTGTGGGAAAAATCCCATAACTGAGCCATCTGGGTTGGATAAAAGAGGGAGTTTTTCTATTGATTTCTCACATTTTGTTCCTTTTTGTTTTTAGTGGGGAAAAATCATTATGAAGTAACCAAATTATTGCATAATGTTAATGAAATGGGAGAAATCTTTTCAACTCTATACTATTTCTAAAGAATTCTATATTAGAAGGTCTCTGTTGTCTCTGAAATGTGGTGTAGAATGAATGTTTTGGGTGAATGGACTTGAGTGAATAATAATGGTCAGAAAATAAAGTTCTCTTCGGGTGGTCTGAAATTCAGCGATGTTTATTTCTTTTCAGACTCAGCAAAGATTTTTTTTTTTTCCCTATGAAGCATATTTTAGCATTTTATGATCTGGATTTACTTAGTGTGGTTATAATTGAAATCATTAGGCATATGTAATTTTTCATTTTTTCTTAAAGACTGGCATTAATTGCTTTATAATTCAAAGAATCTGAAATTAAGAAATGTTGGAAAATTGTTTAATCTCTGATAAGTCTGAGAACAACTTTGACAAAATAGACTATTTTGTATGTTACAAACTGCTATTTGCAGTCCAAAGTTACTTGTTTGAGTCTTGCATCAATCCAGACCTTAGAATTAAGAAACTAATTTTTTAAAGAGTTTATTTATTTATTTATTTATTTGAGACAGAGAGAGAGTGGCCACAAGTGGCGGGGGAGGGGGGATAGCAGGGAGAGTGTCAGAGGCAGGCTCCTGGCTGAACAGGGAGCCCGATGCAGACCTTGATCCCAGTACCCTGAGATCATGGCCTGAGCCAAAGGCAGCTGCTTAACCGACTGAGACCCCAGAATTAAGAAACTATTAAGCAGGGGCACCTGGGTGGCCTTTGCCCTGGGATAGAGCCCCACATCAGGCTCCCTGCTCAGCGCGGAGCCTGCTTCTCCCTCTCCTGCTCCCCCGCTGCTTGTGCTCTCTCTCTCTCGCTGTCAAATAAATAAAATCTGTAAAAAAAGGAAAGAAAGAAAGAAACTATTAAGCAAAAGTCTTCCTCTGTTCTTGCTTTACCAGACCCAGAGTGCTAGGTGCTGGCAACATGATGGTGAACGCGATGGTTTCTGTCCCTGTTGGTTATTATACTCTAAGCAGCAGGGGTAGATGTTATATAAACCATTTCTCAGATATGCTACAAAGAAAAAGGATGGAGCACAAAGATTATATATGACCTTTAGAGGGGGAGGAGTTAATTCGGGAAGGCTTTCCTTTGGAAGTGAAGAAATTTAATTCATACAAGGCAAATGAATAATATATAATATATAATAAAATATTAGTAGTTACATGGTGGAGCAAACATGCTGGTTATCACCAATTCTTACCCTTTTATGTATTCTTTTACTAATCCCTCCCATGAAAGCTTCTTGGTGGTAGGAACACCTCGACATCAGGTTTATACCTATTTCATGTAAAAGGGCTTTGTTTCTAAAAGGCCCTGAGTAATATCTATCGAATTAATATATCACATAATTTTTCTTTTCATCATGCAAATGTAATTATGCACTTATATCAATATTCTAACATATATAATACTGTTAATACCACTGTTGTTATAATATCACACTGGTCCTAGCATAGAGAGAATAAGTTATATAAAGATACAATTTAAAGAAAAAGAATTTTTTTTTTCTTTTAATAGGCTCCACACCCAGTGTGGAGCACAGCACAGGGCTTGAACTCGTGACCCTGATATCAAGACCTGAGCTGGGGTCAAGATCCAGACGCTTGGGGTGCCTGGGTGGCTCAGTTAGTTAAGTGTCTGCCTTCGGCTCAGGTCATGATCCCAGGGCCCTGGGATCAAGCCCTGCGTCAGGCTCCTTGCTCAGCAGGGAGTCTGCTTCTCCCTCTGCCCTTCACCCCGCTCGTGCTCTCTTTCTCTCTCAAATAAATAAAATCTTTAAAAAAAAAAAAATCCAAACGCTCAACTAACTGAGCCACCCAAGCACCCCAATATGTTTTAATTAATATGCCATCACTGCTATTACCATGACTCATAAATCTATAGCAACATGCCTCCTTCCACGAAAACATGATATTCCCCTATATATTCAGGGCCTGTGCATTGCTCTCAATTTCTTGATGGAAATCAGAAGGATTGTTTCACAGTTGCTGTTCACTTTTTGTTTGCTTTATTTGTTTGGGGATTTCAGTCAATTTCATTGTCTAAGGATATAAATCATAAAAACTTCTTTTCTTAAAAAAATGTTAAAAGATCATGAACTGAGGCCTACTTTTGCAATCAAGGGTAGATAAATGCATACCTATTAAATGGAGCATGGTCTTTTGATAGTAAATTTAGCCTATGGGTATATTCATTTTACAGTATTCACTCAGGCTTAAAATATCCTCTAATTCCTTTGAGAGAGTAAAGCTAAGAACACCATCACATGACTGTCTGGGTTTCTGAAATGCTAAGGCTTTGTAAAAGCCTTATGGATTTTGAGTAATAATAAAGCAGGTGCTGGCTTGTTAAATAAGCTAATCTGATCCATGCACTATGTAAACTAGAATGTAATTTTAGATACTGTGGTTTTATATCACAGAAGATTCCATAATCTCCAAAAGAACTTGCCTAATTATAAGAGTATATTTTCTTGGAATATAAATTCATTTTGATATTTAAATGATTCTAAGATTCCATTTGAAGAATCTTTTACTTATAAATAATGTATTGTAAATTAAAATATTCACATTTCTCTAGTCACAAAAAAGATAGTACATAAAGCATTCCAAGATTTATTTATTATTCTTTTAAAGACTTTATTATTTGACAGAGAGAGAGAGACACAGCGAGAGAGGGAACACAAACAGAGAGGGAGAAGCAGACTCCCCACTGAGAAGGGAGCCCAGTGCGGGGCTCGATCCCAGGACCCTGAGATCATAACCTGAGCCAAAGGCAGGCGCTTAACTGACTGAGCCACCCAGACACCCTGCGTTCCAAGATTTAAATATGACTACCAGTTCATTGTGACCACTTTCAAAAGAGGTTTATTACCAAATAATTAGGAAGAATGGAAATTACAGTCTTGTATATAAGTTAGCCCAGTTCATTAATTCTTTTAGTAAATATCTTTGCGAATGTCTTTTGTTTCAGGTACCATAGGAAACATCAGGTATACTCTTGGGAAACAAAACAAAGCAAAGTGAGCATCAAACAACATTTTTCAAGTAGTAATCCCACTGACTTTTATGTACTTTATACTTTGGATATCTTGGCCTCCCACTCAGAATATACCCACTTTAAAACTTTATTCATATTTCTAACCAGCTAATTTATCTGATTTATTGGCCTAATGAAAATAGAAGGGGATTGCCACTGAAGCCATACAGACGGACAGGGCAGATGATAATGATCAAATTCACACAGACAGAACCACATTTGCCAAGGGATCACAAGAGTAGTTTAAAATAGTATTTCTCTAGCTCTTCCCCGATCTGCTGCATGAGAGCATCACTGATTCCTGTCCTCCAGATACTCATGAGAGTCCCCTGAAAGTGTCTCAACCAGAATTTCTTAACATGGTACTCCTCTTCTCCATTTCCAGATCGCTGTGGTGGTATCACCTTCACCACCAACTAGGACATTAACCATGTCACACATGGCAGATGATGGCACTGGGGCACTGGGACTCATGCTTCCCTCATTCTGGAACCTTGGTTACTTCAGCCTTGCTTTAGCGTAACCTTTCATTTTAGGGTAGGCTAAGCTACTATAATTATAATGTGTAATAAAAATGCAACGGCTGAAGGAATATAGAAATGTATCTCTCTCTCATAGAACAGTCCAGGTTAGGTGTTCATTTTGGCAACAAATTCTCCTCATGCCATCGGTCAAGAACTGGGACTCTACCTACCTTCAACACATGGCTTCCAACATTGCCCTGCTCCCTGCCCTCCCAGGCCACAAGAAGGGGGGAAGAGCCTGTGGGGGAGATACACCCACTTCTCAAAAGCCTCACCTCACATTCTGCTGGGGAGAATTGGATGCATGGCCCCACCTACCTGCAAAGGGGGGCTGAGAGACACCAGCCCTGGCTGGGCCGCTCCACAGCCACAATTCTGCTGTTAGGCCTCTTGACGGACAGCAAGCTGTCACCTCCCAGCTCTCTTGTTTCACTGTCTTCAACCTAGACCACTGGCAGCCTCCTGGATCTCACCTCCAGAGCAGCTGAGGCCATCCTTCGTCTCATAATCTAGAACATCTCTACCCTAGGCTGCTGCTTTTCCCATCCAGATGAACAGCTTGTCCAAACCTTTACTACTGTCCTCCAACCCACCCTCCTTTACAGTCACACCCAGCCTGAAGGGGTGACCTGCTCTCCTCCTCTAGAGTAAAGATAGAGGTCCCTGGCTCTGGTCCTCTTCCCAACACAGCCAGTCTTTTCTTTCCTTCCATCCCAGAGGAGCATGCCTCTCTCCTGCTTTCTTGAGCCCACTCTTCTTCCTAATCTAATTCTTGTCTTTCTCATGTGGGATCTTGTTCCATTAAGTATACCTGCTTTCTCTTCATTTGAATCTTCTTATCTTGCTGGCAAAGTTTTCAATCCTTGAGAATGTAAACACGCTTTCTTTTTGCTTCATGCTATTTTTTTTATTCTTCCTCTTTTTTTTTTTTTTTCTTTTAAAACCAGATCTCCTAAAGGGCTAGTTGATGCTCACCCGTCCTGCTCTATCTCCTCTTGAGGGTCTAACCTTTTGCAATCCTTAAAGAATGGAGCATGCTGAGCTGTGCACGGCCCATATTCATTCAGCAACTGATCAATATGTATTTATGGAGCTCTGTTGATGCTAGGCACAGGGAAAAATTCAGCAGTGAGCAAAATAAAAGTCTTTCTCCTCTTGGAGTTTACATTCTAGTAGGGAAAGGCAAAAAAAAAAAAAGTAAACATTTGCTAGATGTGTCAGTGATACATGATATGTTTCTAAAGAGAAAAATGAGTCAGGATAAGGGAGCTAGGAGGACACTGATATTTTAGAAGACGTCTCAGGTAAATATTTGAGCAGAGACCTGAGGCAAGTGAGAAAGTGATCCACATGGATAACTGCGGGAAGAGCATTTCAGGCAAAAAAAAACACGAAAAGCATGTACTGAGGCTCTGAGGCAGGAGTCTATCTGCGCACACAAGGGCCAGTAAAAGGGCCCAGGTGACGAGCAGAACAGGACAGCAAGGAGGAGCAGATGAGGCCAGAGAGGTAGCAGGTGCCACATCCAGAGTCTTCTAGGCCATGGTAAGAATACTGATGGGAGCCCTAAGAGAGGTTTGAGCAGAGGAATGACGTGATTTGGCTTCTGTTTTAAGGAGAGCCTCGGACTGCTGTATACAGAAAAGACCCAGGAAAGCAGGGTGATCGGTTAGGATGCTGTGGGGATCATGCAGATGGGAGATTGTGGTCATCTGGGCTGGGGAGGGATCTGTTGAAGTGGTGAGAAAAGACTTCCATTCTGGGTGGATCAAGGAGATGGCAGGCGAGGTAGTGCTGGGACCTTTTATTCGCCCTTCCAGCGGAATTTCCCCTTGCTTATGGCCCAGGAGGCTGATTCATAGACTGCATCACCTCTGGCCTCCCTTTGGGTTTGGCCCAGGAGCGTCTTCTGCAGAAGATCAGAAGGCAGGATGAGCCTGAGGTCAGAGGGTTGTCCTCCCAGCATCCTCCCTTCCTCCCCTGCCACCGTGGGTTGACTGTGACTGTCTACCTGCGGCTACAGCTCTCCCCTACAGCTGCCCTCTCTGGATTCCAGGAAACTTTTCCCTGCCCTCCCTCCTTCCTTCACATCTAGGGGTAATGCCAGCTCCTTTTGTTGCTAGCTCCAGGGTACACCAGTAGCCTTTTATTGGGTTTCCTGAACCTTGCTCACAACTTTATAAATAGTCCCTTTATTAAGCTTTCCTCAGATTCTTGTGCTCTTGACTCACACTGGAAGCTAGGACATCTAATGTAGTAAAAACAGCAGAACACTTTTTTTTTAAATCACAGTTTTTTACTCATTTTTTTCCCCAGTGAAATGTTAAATCCTTGAGGACAGAAACTATCCTATTCATGTTTCTATTCTCATAACATAAGGTAAGTAGGGTTTGCTACCGTTGTATTAGTGAGTGTTATATGTAATGATGCCACGTGAGTCCTTAAGAATTGTTTAAATTATGTTTGATAGGAAAATTTATCAAAAGTAGGGTGTGTGTGTGCCCATCTTAGTGCTTATAGGTAATAAGCTTCACCTTGTTGGATAATTCAGTTCCCTGGGACCAAAGAGAGACTTTTAAGAAAGAGCTGGGTATGGCTTTCTTATTACTTGTTGTTCTCATGGAGATACCTAGACAATGGCTTCCTGATTTTACCAATTGTTTCTGAACTAGAAAGATAATGTATACTATTTGTTTCTACTTCCCCAAGAACATGAATTTTTTTCCCCAAGAACATAAATTTTTAACAAATAAAGATGTTGCCAGTATCCTTTTTTCCAGCAACTTAAAAGGTGGTTGTAATTTATTAAGGTTACCAGTTAAGTTACTTAAATTTGTATAACATTTTAAAGGTGATTATATTTAGTTATATACATTCTCAAGATTATCAGTGTGATTGTTTTCCTACCAATTTTTGGTTTTATTTTTGCATTTTGCTTTGATGTTTTCTTTTGATCTAAAGAACATTTTATCTTTAATCTTCACAATGTTTAATTATACTTCTATTGTTTTGTGACTTGTTCTTTTCTTTTTTTTTTTTTTCCTTTTTGACCTTGACTTCTTTCTTACTATTTCCTTAGAACCTTAAACATAGGCTGTGTGGCCTTGGGGTGTAGTTTTAATAAAAGCTTTGCTGAGTAGTCATTTGGTATAAAATCCCAACCAAATCCATTAATAGAAAAAAGAAAGCAATATCTTTCAAGGTTAACTTTCTTTGTGGTTGCTCCCACGAATAACACACACTCATTACATTCATTTAAGTATTATTGCCTGCCTATTATAATTTAAGGTCCATATTTCTGATAAGGACAACCAAAAAATCCCTAAGAGCAGATTATCAAGGAATTTATTCATTAGAGACAAATTCCTATACCATGGAGTTTTGCTTATATAAAATTGTTGTCAATACTCCAAGAAAATGTCCAGGAATACCCTCTTAATTGGATAGTTGGTTGTGTTTTAACTAAAATGGCAATGGCATGGCTGCCTTCTTTTTCTTCTTTTTAAATTTTTGACATTACTAAATAGTCTCACAACCTAAATAAATATACGGGGTTTTTTTAAGAGATAAACATGGGGCACCTGGGTGGCTCAGTTGGCTAAGCATCTGCCTTCGGCTCAGGTCCTGATCCCAGGGTCCTGGGAATCCCTGCTCAGCAGGGAGCCTGCTTTTCCCTTTGCCCCTCCCCCTGCTTGTGTAACACGCACCCTCTGTCTCTCTGTCAAATAAATAAATAAAAGCTTTTTAAAAAAATAAAGAGGTAAACATTACATTCTTTAAAGCACTTTTATTTTGTGGGGTTTAAAATTAATTTAATAACTTCATTTGGAAACTGAATAAGCCCTTAAAATCTGTGGGACATGTAGCCGCTCTCATTCATTGGAGAACTAGTCATTCAGGGTATCACCAGTAACTATGTATACAGTCCCCATTACCTCTCTTCTACTCTGCTAACCAGTAAATTACAACTACTTGTGAAGTTGTTATCCATTTGGAAACACAACTGTAACAGTGGTAAGAAATAGTGAAATAATGAAAAGTAACAAGCACTGACTTAACTATTTTACCTTTCTGAAAGTTTCCTAAACTTTCTATGAGACAGACAACCGAATTTAAACCTCCACTTCCCTGGGAAAGATGATAGTCACGCTGAAATCCCTGTGTTGAGTACAAGGAGAGGGACAAGGACTGACAAGAGGGGTCTGAAGGCCACCCCTTGTTCATTGAGAAGCTGTGTCCTTCGCATCAGGGAAGACTGTGCCTCCTCCGGCCATCTCTTAGCTCACTGGCCTTGTTCACCTTATTTATTTTGGCCCTCAAGATAGTAAGAGGTTTACTGTATTATTTGTTTTCAAGCTCTGCCCAGAGAGCACTCAGGTTTCTTGGCGTCTCCTCCAGAGTCCCACCGTGGGTGGAATAGGAGGCCCAGAGGGAGCGCTTTTCTCTTGTGATTGTTTGTTTTCTCCGTGAAGGATTGTATAGTTTTCAAAAATGTCATCACCTCTAAGATCCCTTCTAGCTGTGGAAAAGCTCATTATTCTGTTTGTAGTCTTTTTTCTTCATTTCTTTTTTGGGAGAGGGAGGCTTTTAGTCAATCGGGGTGAAAGCTAACCCTCTGAATACAGTTGAGGTAAAAGTGCTGAGTTCGTGTTTGGATCGGGAAGGTCTGGGTGAATCAACTCTTGTAAGAGTATCACTTTCCTTAAAAAGGGAGGGGGGAATATACATAGGATGTGAGCCCTAAAAGAAAATCCCCATATTTGGACAAAAGTTTGGAATTGGCAGCAGTGAGCAATTTAAGAGAACTCATGAAAAGTTCAAAAAAAAAAAACAAAAACTTACTAAAGAGTACATTTGGGCTGTTTTGTTCTTTTTTAATTTGAGATGATCATTGTAAATCAGTTGCCTTGTATTTCACATATAGATAATATACCCTATTACTTGCTTTGGGCAAATTTTTTTAAGCTTTCAGGAGTCTATAAATTAGAGTAAATTGGTATTATTTCTGTTTCATGATACATTGCTTCAAAAGTTACACATGGCTATTTTGAATTGAATTGTCCATGTAAAGAGAAAACCATAAAAGCCACTTGAATTATAGTTTCTATTGTCTATGGAATACCCAAACAAGCTTCTATATTAAAACTAAATAGTTAGGTCAATTTTCTAGCTATTTATAGAGACCTAATTTTTTTTTTTTTTTTTTTTTTTTTGTCATCTCATTGGGATAAGAACAAGTGAAGTAGTGGTTATTCTTGGATCTCACATTTAGCAAATCCTCACAAATTCTTTCTCTACATCGTATAATTGATTAATAGCACCAAATCCAGGGTCAGGCAGCCTGGATTCAAACTCTGGCTACGTGACCTTGAGCAAGTCATTTTACCTCTCTGTCACTATTTCCTTATCTGTAGTGGAAATAATTATGTTTCTTTCCTTGTAGTATTGTTGTGGAGAGTAAATGATTTAATAGGTGATGCACTTAGTACAATCCCTAACCTATAGTTGGCATGGTTTTGTATATTAGCCATTATTATAATATTGAGCAAGATCAGAGATTATAATCCTTAATGAAAATCCAACCTGTGATGAAGAGAGTCTATGTGCTCAGGTAAGTAGAAAGGTATAGTTGGGGACATGAGTTCAAGAAAAAATCTGGCAGCTTTCTACGAAAAGGATTGATACAAAGAGATACTGGAGTCTCAGGGACCAGTTAGGATGCTGTATTCCAGGCAAGAAGTAAAAATGTCCTGAACTGTCTCAGTCCATTCAGACTTCTATAACAAAAGTACTATAGATTGGGTGGCTTATAAAAAACAGAAATTTATTTCTCACTATTCTGGAGGCTAGAAGTCCAAGATGAAGGCAAGTCTGGTGTCTGGTGAGACCCACTTCTTGGTTCATAGATGGCCATTTTCTCTGTGTTCCCATATGGTGGAAGGGATGAGAGATCTCTTTGGAGGCCCTTTTAGAAGAACACTAACTCCATTTATGAGTTAAAAGCTCCACCCTCATGACCTCATCACCTCCCAAAGACCCCACCCCCTAGTACACATTTGGGGTTAGGATTTCAACATACAAATTTGAGGGGGAGGACACAAACATTCACCCGATTGCAGTGACCATTGTGGTGTTGATAGAAGAAGGAAATGATGTGTGAGAGGTTACAGATGTACAAGGAGCTTCAGGGGAAAGAATACACTAACCGACTTCCAAACTGGGGCACCAACCTTATGGATGTAACAAACACAGGATCGTTCTTTGGTTCCTGAACAGTTTCTATATATTGAGAATTAAGGAATGCAAAATTTGAAAGACTAATAAAGATTAAAAGTGATCATATCATTATGCTGTTATTATATAATTAATAGCTAATCAACATCATAAAGAAGCATGTAGGTAAGAATAAGATCTTTTAAAGAACTTAAGAAAAATATATCCTATTGTTCTGATTATTTCACTCAGATTCCTACATTATATTGTGTCAGGATGGAGATTTGTTATTCTTAGATTCTCGTCTTATATCCCAAGACTGTTGATGTAGTGATGTAGTGATGGGAGGAACGCAGACATAAATCTGTTGAGAATTAAACCATCACCTTCTGCATTTGATCCAGCATGCTGTATATCTAAAAATATGTATGTAATTATTCAGAGTTGCAAATAATGTTAGTCTGTTATTTCATAAGCATTTTTATTATTTCCAGGTCCGATGGATGATGTACTGGATTGTTTTTGCTCTCTATACTGTGATTGAAACAGTAACAGATCAAACAGTCGCTTGGTAAGTTCTAGCACTGAGAAAGGGCCAGACTATAGACTCTTTATCAGGTGTCCCGAGTTCTTACCCTGCTCTTGCTGGTAACCAAGTGAATTTGATCAAGTTACCTAATTATCCAGTGTTTCATTTTCTTCATCTCGTTTCCCTGTAAGAACATTACTTTCCTTACAGGTCCCACTCAGATAAAGGCAGCTCATTCTTCTCCCCATGTGTCGCTCCCTGCCTTCCTCCCACACAGGTCCCAGTATCTTGGAATAGAAAAACTTGGTAGTCATTATCCTTTTTCCACACAATGACTTCAGGCTATTTTTCTTTATCACTTCCTAAATGACTCCCCCTTTGAAGCCCACAGCATCTGGTTCTAGCACTCCCTCCCCATCCTTAAAACTCTCAACTACAAACATTCAGACCGGATGACGTCAGCATCCGCGTGGACGCCCACTCACCACCAGCTCCTTGGCTGCTCTGTTCCAAATAGCTGAGACAAAATTAAAACATGTTTATATCCTCAAGGATTTAACATTTTACCAAGAAGTAATACCAAATGGAACAACTTGAATCTCCTTGTGCCATATTTCACTGGTGCATTTCCATCTAAACCTTACCATCACTTGGAGAAGTCCTCCTTTTAAAATCTTTAAACGGGCACCTGAGTGGCTCAGATTTGGTTAAGCATCTGCCTTCGGCTCAGGTCATGATCCCAGGGTCCTGGGATCAAGCCCCACATCGGGCTCCCTGCTTCTCCCTCTGCCTCTCTCTCTCTCTGTCTCTCTCTGTCTCTCATGAATAAATAAATAAAATCTTTAAAAAATATAAAAATTTAAAAAAAATCTTTAAACTTAATACTTTGCTTCTTTACCTGGGCTCCCAAAGGCAGCCCCCCAGAACATCAGTCAGCTGCTCATATAGGTATCAATTTGAACCTCCCCATTCCCTTTGCTCGCTACCTCCATACCCTCCTGCATCTGTTTAAGACATTTGCTGTTCTCTCCTTAAACTGTCTTTCTAGCTTTGCTCTTCTCATCATACTCTCACAGCACATTAGGTCACGTTGGATTGCTAGAAAAAATAGAGAAGTCATCAGACTTAAATGTTCTTAACACTTGCCCTCATTTATGAACTTCTCTGTGTCTGCACCCATCTTTCTCTTCTGATTTGAAACAAAACTTGTCCTTGCTGTATCCCAAAGCTCATTCATTTTCCTGTTAAGTATTTGGTGTAGAGTTTTGGGGGAGGGTTTTTTATTTGGTTTTAAGGAGCAGAACAGATTTCAAACCATGCTAGGTCTCTCTTAAGTTTCAAGGTTCTCTTTTTAAAGACCTCATTTTTTCCTGATCGCAGCTGTAGCATATATACATTATTAAAAAACGAATAATGTAGCAAAAGTTTACCAGGAACAGTGGAAGTCCAGAAACTCCTCTGTAACTGCACCAGGCAAAGACCCTTTGTTGACTCCACAGCAGTCATTCCTTACCGCCCTGTATCCCTCTGCCTCATCAGGAGAGCCCAGATTTGTTCAGATATCACGTATCTTAATAATTCCTGGTCCAAGAATGCTAGTCCCCTACGGTATATTAGTTCACTTTTGCTGTGGCAGTGGACAAACCTTTTAACCACAGCGAGTTAGAAAAACAAACACGTGTTTCTTGCTCAAGTTATTTAAGGGCAAAAGGTTGGCTGCAGCTTTGCTGGGCTCAGCTCAGTTTTAAGTGTCTTCTCATTTCAGGACCAAGGCTGAAGAAGCAGCTGTTCTCATGCCAGAAAGTAAAAATTTAAAGCAAGAGGTTGGGGGTGTCGGGGTGAGGAAGTCAACGGGTATTTAAAGCTTCTGCGCGCATGGGATATGTCAGACTCACGTGATGTTGGCCAAAGCAAGTCACATGTCTACACCTGCAGTCATTGCTTGAGGAAGTGTACTCAGCCTACAGGGAGAGAGAGCACTGCAGAGTCACATGGAAAAGGGCGTGCGTGGGTGGATAACGCTCATTCCCAGTCTGCCGCATGGGAATTCCATTCCCCTTACAAGTGAATCATTGTCTGCCCAGCGTCGCACTTCCGGCCAAATGAGATTGGAAGGGAAGTTCTTGGGGGCTTCTGAGAAAGAGAAGGAGATGTGTTCATGGGGTAACTTTGTGCCCTTGGAGCATGTAAAGCTTAGCCCTGGTGAGTGGAGAGATGTCAGGTACCGACATGTGGAAGGGTCGGGGGTGCCCCTCACCGCCCTGGGTACATGCTGTTAATGTTCTCTCTGGATGGCTACAGTCCGTTGGCAGCTTGCCTGTGGTCTTTTCAACAGAAGAATCTTGTACTAGAAGTTGCTGAATCTCTGCAGGAATCAGGTTCCTCTTTGCTTAGAATTCATCTGTAGTTAATGAAATTAAGTCAATTCAAACATAGTTCTTTTGTTAATCACTCACTTTTACATGTGAAAACTTGGTGATTGAACTTTCTTAAAAGCTTGTGTGCATGCGTGCATGCATGCGGGTGTGTGTGTGCGCACGTGTGAGATTTCCTCATTGTACTTTAGTTTCATCCGCGGTTTTTTTCAAATTTGTTCTTGTTAGGTTCCCCCTGTACTATGAGCTTAAGATTGCCTTTGTCGTGTGGCTGCTCTCTCCCTATACCAAAGGAGCAAGTTTAATATATAGAAAATTCCTTCATCCGCTTCTTTCTTCCAAGGAAAGGGTAAGATATATGTTATTTCTACAAATCGTTCGTTAGAAATGTACATCATCGAATGGTTTGTGCTGTAAAACGAGTGAAACTATCATTTCATGGGGGAAGGTGGTTGTTTTTGGCTTCTTGACGCTCTTGGTCAAATAAAGTTTCTACCTGTGAGTCTGTCTGTCTCTCCCCAGGAGATAGATGACTATATTGTCCAAGCCAAGGAGCGGGGCTACGAGACGGTGGTCAGCTTCGGCCGGCAAGGACTGGCTTTTGCAGCCACTGCTGCGGTCACTGCAGCCGTGAAGGTAACTGTGCAGTTCCAGGTTTTGCCCAGTGTCACATTAAAGCCAAGGGACAAAGTCAGGTGGCTTTATATTCCAGATCATTATAAAATTTTGGCAGAATTTTGCTTTCGGCTTATTTTTGTAAAGCTGGAAAGAACAAGGGGATAATTCAAAAAACATTTTAACGCATGTATTTTGTAACTGCTCAATATTTTGAAAGTCTTAATTGATCACAAAATGAGAGCTAATTAATATAGAAAGACATACCTGAAGATGTCATTTTGTCGTAATTTTCCTGCTTTATAACCTTAAAGTAAGGTTGAGTAAATCACCTTTAGTAAAGATGACCCATTCTTTCTTTCCCTGTCTCTGGTGTTTCTCTCTCTCTCTCTCTCTCTCTCTCTCTCGATGGCAATATCTTGGTAGGATTTCTGGCTTACTCCTGCACCCCTACTTCGACCAATTTGAGGTAACTGATTATTCAAAATAAGGCATGAAAAAATTCTGTTCTTAAAACTTGAGATTTTAGCCAGTTACTAATGTCATGTGTTGTGTTTTGCAAGTGAAGTTATCAAATGTATGCCTTCTGTGAAAACTCACATTATGGCTTTTGGATTTCTTTGCATGTAGTATTTAATGTGGTTTATTTTAAATACCGTAGCATAATTGATTTTGATGTGTAGTATATGGAAAGAAAACAGGCTTCAGATCCAGAAAATGCTGAGTGACTTTCTAAATAACTGTTGGTGATTTACTTAATCTCTGTGTTCATCAGTTGCTTCATATATAACGTGGGAGAATATACCTGTCTGTGAGAGGATATACAAAAGCACAGTGGTTGCCAAAATATAGTAGAACTCCAATGAACGTTAATATACATGTCTCTCCCTCTCTCTCTCTCAAGTGACATTGAGTTTGTTGCTATTAAGTTAAATTGAGATTAAATAGTATTCCAGCTTTTGAGTTAGGCTTTTTCAACTTGGTTATCTTAAACCAAAATACCAATGCTATGGGAATAAATATTATAATTAAGTGGTGATTCTATATAATAGTAATGGTGAAGGGATGTCAAATGTTAAATGGGGTTTCCAGAATGATCCTTAATTTTTCAGAGTGATCTTTGGCTCAAGTACAGTTAATATGATCAACAAAATTAAAAATCAAAATTATATTCAAATTATATACCCAGAAGTGTTGCATTAAGAATTAAGTGGAAACTTACTAACTGTGCAGCCCTAGCCATGTAAGACAACTGTATTATTAATGATTATTAACTATCAGCACTGTAGTGAAGTATAGTTCGCCTATTACTTGGCTTTTAAAGGCTTTTTCTTTTATTAGTATAGATATAAACGAATACTAAATAGTAAAATTTTCATCTTATTGAAGAACTGTTTTCCATTTTTTAAAAAAGTTCATTTGCTTTTTATTTCTTGCTTAATGAAAATACATGCCTGATTCCCACATGTACTATAAAAGAGCATCCAAGAGATCTAATATTCAACAAGTAGGAATTCTACAAGAAATCACAGATGGCAGTTATCAAAGAAATGATACAATATGATCTCACTGATATGAGGAATTCTTAATCGCAGGAAACAAACTGAGTGTTGCTGGAGTGGGGGGTGGGGTGGGAGGGATGGGGTGACTGGGTGATAGACACTGGGGAGGGTATGTGCTCTGGTAAGCGCTGTGAATTGTGCAAGACTGTTGAATCTCAGATCTGTACCTCTGAAACAAATAATGCAATATATGTTAAGAAAAAAAAAAGAAGAAGAGGAAGGTAGCAGGAGGGGAAGAATGAAGCGGGGGAAATCGGAGGGGTGGACGAACCATGAGAGACGATGGACTCTGAAAAACGGGCTGAGGGTTCTAGAGGGGAGGGGGGTGGGAGGATGGGTTAGCCTGGTGGTGGGTATTGAGGAGGGCACATTCTGCATGGAGCACTGGGTGTTGTGCACAGACAATGAATCATGGAACACTTCATCTAGAACTAATGATGTAATGTATGGGGATTAACATAAGAATAATAAAATAAAAAAAAAAACAGCAAACTGAGGCTCAAAGAAAAGAATACACTTGCCTGTGCTCAGGAAGTGGTCGAGCCAGGATTCAACCTAAAGGAGGAAGATTTGGAGCCTGATCCTTGGTCCAAATCACCAATTCTGAGAATTATTTGTGAATTCATTCATCCTTTCTACCCTAACCCAAGGCTACTGCATACAAAATATATATTTCTAATATTATGAAAAAAAAAAAGAAATGATACAATTATATTTCACAAAACTGAAGGACATGAGTCTCTAGATTGAAAAGGCCCACTAAGTAAAGTACCCAGCACAATGAATGAAAAGACCGACTGTGAGCAAGGTCATTGGAATATTCCAAAACACGAGAAAGAAGGAAAAAAATTTTAAGGATTCCAAAGATAAAAAGTACGTCACATTCAGATGATCAAGAATCAGAATGGCAATTAAATTTCTAAATAGTGACAATGGAAGCTTGAAGACCAAAGAATAATACCATCCATGAAAACATAATGATTTTTACCCTCAGATTCTATAAGAGTCAAGCTGTCAGTCATGTGTGAGCTTAGAATAAATCTTTTTTTTTTTTTTTTTTTTTTTGAGGCATGTAAAGTCACAAAATTGACCTCCTGTGTGTTCTTTGTCAGGGTAGATGTGCTCTGCCAAAATTAGGGACTAGTCCATGAAAAAGGAAACCCACAGGATCTAGGAGACAGGGGGTCCAACACAGAAGGAAGGTGACAGGACTTCTTCCCAGGATAAATGTGCAAACGTGCAAGTCCAGAGTGCACCTGGCCAAAATGGGATGTGATGGGTGCAGGGTGCCAGGACAGGGATCGCAGGGAAAAGCACGGGGAGGAGATTATCTAATAGGTTTAATCCTATGCAGGGATGATACTTAAACTAGTTAGTACATGCTCCGACCAGTCAGAAGACACACTACTCACCATGAAAAATGTGCTGGAGGCAGTGTTGAGACAGAGGGCAAAGGACAACTAATCAAGTGAATACTTAAAAAATGGGATAATTGTTAGCTCTGGGAAATAAAGTTATATAAGAAAGGAAATATAATAATGGAGCATGACTCGGCCCAGCAGCAAACAGCATGTACATCATAATCCTGAGAATACAGACTGTAGATTGAACAACTGTGATTTTGCTCTATCAGGAAAATGGGGGAAGGAGAGAAGGAGTTGGAAGAGAGAAAATCCTCACCTGCCAGACAGGAAAGTAGAGGGTTTAATGGTGCCTGCAGGAGGGTGTACAGGAGAACAAGAAAGCTTATTGCTTTCTTTTGTTAATAAAATTTAACTTTATTTGACTTCACAAATGAAGTGCAGTTGACCCTTGAACAATCAAGGGTTTCAACTTGTTGGATCCAATTATATACCAATTTTCTTCCAATAAATACAGTACAGTACTGGATATATGTATTTTCTCTTCCCTAAGATTTTCTCAGTAACATTTTCTTTTCTCTAGATTACTTTATTATAAGAGGACAGTATACAATACATATGACATACAAAGTACATGTTAATCAAGTGTTATCAGTGCGGCTTCCAGTCACCAGTAAGCATATTAGTTAAATCTCAAGGGAGTCAAAACTTAGACGCAGATTGTTTACTACCCAGTGAGTTGATGCCCCGAACCCCCACGTTGTTCAGGGGTCAACTGGTACAGGTCTTATACCCCCCAAGAGGATGCTTTCTGAATTTTACATATTTAAAAGCATCATTCAGTATGATTCTATGGCATAAAAACTAAAAATTAGATTTCAGCTTGAAACATTGCTTAGAAAATATGGACATTTTAGAACATTGTTCTGGGAAACAAAAGCATACAAATCCTGTTTTTCCTCCTCTCTTTTTTTTTTTTTTAAAGATTTTATTTTTTTGACAGAGAGAGAGACAGCGAGAGAGGAAACACAAGCAGGGGGAGTGGGAGAGGGAGAAGCAGGCTTCTCACGGAGCAGGGAGCCCAATGCGGGGCTCGATCCCAGGACCCTGGGATCATGACCTGAGCCGAAGGCAGATGCTTAACGACTGAGCCAACCAGGCGCCCCTCCTCCTCACTTTAACACTTAAAATATCGTTTCTAGTCCTGCTATTCTGTGAGACACCTTCCTACATACCATGACCATTTCATGGGATATTTATTTTACTTGGACATACGGTTACTACTTCCAAACCCTCTATGTGGGGAATCAGAAATCCCCACTATATTATCTTATCCTCATTCTATCCTCTTCTATTTTTATTTTCTCCTTTGCTGTGATCAGTGTTTAGCATCCTGTGTATTTGTTCAACATCGGTTTGTTTAATGCCTACTATATGGCAGGTGCTGGGCATGCAGCCGTGGGCAAAATAGACACAGTCCCTCCTCTGACAGGCTGCTCTCTAGCTAAGTGTCTGTTTTCATTAACTGAAAATTGTATCTCATCTTAGGTTGCTAAGAGCTTTCCCCCTGCCCTCCCATTATTAAAATAAGCATTAGCTCACAGAAATGCTTTCCTTCAGAAAGGCTTTAAAAGCATTTCTTCTTTGTGATTCATTGTTTGTTTTTATCTGTATATTTAGCATCATAAAACCACCTCCCCACTTCAAAGGCTGGAAATAGAGAACGTAAGAATCATCTAAGTTACCACTGCAAATCAGACACATGTCCCATAATTTGAATTCATTTTGCAACTTTCCCTTCTCGTTTGTGATGTGGTGTGGCGGTCCTTTTGTTATCAAGATCACTGTGTGTGAGGTAGCCCTTGCTATCCTCAGCATGAACACAATGTATGTTGGCTTCAGCCATCCTGGATTTTATTCATTAGAAATGGTCATTAAATATGCTGAACATAGCATTATGTTAATACTATTTGCCTCAAGTTGTACTGTGCCTATTTTCGTGTGAGTGAAATTAGTTTCATCTCTGGAGATGTCAAAGAAAGGCACTGTGATGGAAGAAATCACTGAACCAGACACTTATACTAATGAGTAAATTGAAACTGAAATAGGAAATAGGTCAAGTTTAAGGAGAAACTTCAAGAAAGCCAATAGTAAGGCTTGAGAATTAATTTAAGATTTTTACAACCTATAGTTTGTTAAAAATATCTTTCAGGCTAAAAATGATTGGACTCTTGGTTGTGACCTTTAAAGATCGGTAATACCCCTGACTAGGATTCCCAGGTTGAACCACCTGAGCATGTTAAAGATGAAAATAGGAATCTAATCAGAACATTTATTACACCATAAAGCAATTTTCTGAAAATGTTACTCAGTTCTATGACCTCATTACCAGGCATCTGTTTGCAAGGTCAGTGTACAAGTTTATTTTGGCTGAGCAAAGCATAAACATATGAAGGACCTTCAAGGATTTTGCTGAGGATGTTCAACATTCCATAGCTTTCACATGAGAAATGCAGGTGGCTTTTTGAGATGAGCAACACAGATAAAAGAGGAAGAAAAGTACTCTTAGTCATATTAACCATCTCGGAATTTTCTCTGGCAGCCTTTTCTTGGTGAATGCAGATACTGTTTAAAAAAAAAAAAATCAATTATCACAGAAATTAGAGCCTTACAGGTAAAATTGCTAAAATCTAATAGACTATAAATGACGATAATATAAACTATAAATGACGATGATTAGGTCAAAATCCTGACATCTTGCTGTCTGCTTTAATAGCTTTCTGTTTGTAAAAGGATTTGAGGATATTCAGCTGTTTTGTATCATGCATTTGTCCAGACAATGGAAAGAAGGGTCATACTATTTTCCCTACAATCTAAGGAAGCAGAATGTTATAATGAATATTTATTAATAGTCTAGTTACCTGCATTTTCTAGCCCGATTCTGCCCTCATTAGTCATGAGATTTTGGGCAGACCATCTGCACTGATATCTCTAAGTATTAATTTTCTCACCTATAAATCAAAGAAATTGCTATAAGCACCTGATTTCTAAAACCTCTTATAGCTCTGAAACAGTGGTTGGTCCTCACTGGGAGGGGATTTTTGCCCCCAAGGCAACATTTGGCAACATCTAGAGACATTTTGGGTCATCACAGCTGACAGCGAGGGGCACTGCTGTTTGTGTCTAGGGGCTAGAAGTCAGGAATGCTGCGTAACATCCTATGATCCACAACAATTACCCAGCCCAAAACAGTGATAGTGCTGAGACTGAGAAAGCTTAATCTAAAAAAGTGTAAGTCAGAAAAGGTAAAAGGATATATGAATATGTATAGACAGTGTTGGTGTGGTGGGTTACAAATGATTTTATTTTCTTCTTCATATTTTCCTCTGTTTACAAATGTCCTTTGATAAATATATATTGCTTTAATCTTAAAACCACTAAAATATATTATTCACTTAATACAAATGCAGTCAGTTCCATTCTAGGCTTAATCAGATTAATTCTCAAATGTCCTTAGAGGAAAAGGAGATTTCCCTAAAAACTTGAAACTAACCCTATCTGCATTTTAATGTAATATGTCAAAGATCAACAAGAAATAGAGCTTAATGGCTATTCATTATTGAACAGTATAGTAAGAATTATTCTGTAGGAGATTGGTTGTAAGATTACAAAGACTACTGATTATGTTTCTAAGTTCCTTTTTTTTTTTTTTAAGATTTATTTTTATTTGAGAGAGAGAAAGAGCATTCCGGGGGAGGGGGGGATTTCTCAAGTAGACTCCCCACTGAGTACAGAGCCCTGACTCGGTGTTCCAAATCCCAGAACCCTGAGATCATGACCTGAGCCAAAATCAACAGTCGGAGGCTTAACGGACTGAGCCACCTAGACACCCCTGTTTTTAAACTCTTAATTAAAAATATGAAGAGAATAGGTTGAAAGCTCTTTGTTTTTCAAGATTTTATATATTTATCTGAGAGAAAGAGAGAGCGATAGAGCGAGCACAAGCAGGGAGGAGAGGGAGAAGCAGACTCCCCGCTGAGCATGGAGCCCGGCCTGGGGCTCAGTTCCAGGACCCAGAGATCATGACCTGAGCCAAAGGCAGACACTTAACTGACTGAGCCACCCAGGAACCCCAGTTGAATGTTTTATCCTAAAATGCTGATAAGCATGGTAAATTCCCCTTATTACACAAAATATAATAAGTTTAACATAGTGTTTAACCAGGAAATGAAGTATTTAAACAAAGGCAGAATTCTTTGAGAGTAACAGAGTTAGAATTAGTCAGACATACAAGGTCCCTTTTCTCAGCTGAAGAATCTTTCCCAGAGCATGAATGTGTTAGATCTGAACCCAAGGGCCCAACCCAGTCAGCTCCTACAAGTGTTCCCATTTTAAATGGATGTCTGGGCCTATCCAAATTCAAACCCTAAGAATTTTGAGTCACCTGAAGGGTTTAGGACACTCCTGCTACTTGAGGATCAGTTTTAATGTAAAATATTCTGCAAAATAGTTCTTAATTACTTTGATTTTTGTGTTCTCATCATAATCTTTCTGTTATTTTCTCTTTGATTTTTAGGATCAATTTTAACATAAGCAGTGTACATACAATTCTGTAGAGAATGGCATCTAAAATCTGGAATATTGACTTACCTTGTAGATGGGAACTCCCTTCCTCCTTATTGACTAATGACCAAAAGTGCCGTTTCCACACATCTTTTCCTCTTCGAACTAGAACCTTTCTGCGTTTTTCTTATACTTTTGGCTTAATATTATATAAACCAAATAGAAGAAAATAAATAAAGCATTATTAATTTAAGCAAAACCTCAATACATTTTAGCATTGTTACTGACAAGTGACTATAACACCCTATTTGTGCCCTCAAAATAGAGAAACAGTGTTTCTTTTGATTATGGGAGTAGGGGATTGGATACAGGAGAAATGAGCAGGAAATAGATCAGAAATTCTTACAGTGCACACATTACAATTAAAACTTCACTGTAAAAATAGAAAATGTTCACTTGGAGAGTTGTAGCCAGACATTGGAAGAAATGAAAGGAAATCAGGATCTCATCCAGTTTATAATAAACAGTATCCAAATCTAAAAAAACAAAAACTTCACTATACCATCTATCTATAATTTACCATCTATCTGTAATTCTAATTTTGTAATATTGAAAAAATTGTTGAGAAAAAGAATAAAATCACCCATCCCATCTGCCTCAACATCATACTGTTTTCATTTTTGCATATTCTCCCTGTCTGCTTAAACCATACTACATACTTGCAACCATATTGTGGATATGATTTAGAATTCTGAGGTCAGCGGCGGGGGGTTTCCACTTAACATTTTATTTTAAACATAATTTCTTTGTTAATGGGTTTTTTGTGCAGAAGATATAAAAATTGGAGGGAATAGGTCTGCCTTTAAATGTGATTATTTTATAATTACACTTCTTTAAAGTGGTCACATTGGTCGCTTTAAAGTGGTTACAGACTTGGGGCACCTGGGTGGCTCAGTCGTTAAGCGTCTGCCTTCGGCTCAGGTCATGATCCCAGGGTCCTGGGATCGAGCCCCGCATCGGGCTCCCTGCTCCGCAGGAAGCCTGCTTCTCCCTCTCCCACTCCCCGTGCTTGTGTTCCCTCTCTCGCTGTGTCTCTCTCTGTCAAATAAATAAATAAAATCTTTAAAACAATAAAAAAAATAAAGTGGCTACAGACTTAGAATTTATGTAATGTTTTTGAAGTTCACAATACTGTATTAATTCTCTCTTCCCACATTCGTTCTATTCTGGGCCCATAAGAAAATATACAGTGGAAAACCCAATTTTTTGAGGCGGTAATGGCTGTTGAAGTGTTGGGAGTCCTCAAAGAGTGTACACAGCCCCCTCTCGCTGTTCCCTACAGTACTTGGCCTTCCTTGAACCCTTGAGGATATTGATAATATTCCGTTAAAATCCAGATACCTCAGGGTTGGTCAGTGCTCACCTTTAATCAACCTGAAGCAAACCCCTGGTGGATGGTGTGGTCTACCTGTGTGAACCCCTGACCACACCTGCAGTTCCCTGCCCAGCCTCTGCTTCTGCAGTCCAGTGTCTATGGAGAACTCTCCAGCAGTCAAGAGCAATGAAAAAGAAGAGGCATCAAAAGAACATTTAGTTTACTTATTACATGCTCACTATCAGGGCCATACCAGTCAGTAAACTAGGAGAATGGAAGAAGCCTAAAATTAGCCACTCTCCTTTAGTTTCTGAAATGCCCTCTCTGTAGACAGGGTATACACAGCACAACAGTAGAACTGACAAGAATGTGTGAGTTCATTTGTGAGGTATGCTCTAAGTAATTTGTGGATCATACTCGTTAAAGATACCAAAGTTTGTAGATGATACAGTGCTAGATTGATTCAGTGGCAGTTTGACTTACTTGCATTCTGAGATGTTCCTTCTTGAGTGGGAGGGTTTGGCAGTCACAGCCCACCTTGGAAATTGCACCTGAGTCTGGTAGCAGGCATCACAGATGTGTATGCCAGTTGTCATCTGTTTGGCAGAAGGTAAAAAGACAAGAATTGCAGGGAGGGGGCCCAGAAATACAAAGATGGGATAAAGAGAATGACCGTTCTGAGAAAACAAAGGGTCTGTTTCAGATGTGCGCTGGTCACTTCCTTCTAGTGCATCTCTGATGTCTTCTGTCCCCTATATCTTTAAAATGATATCTGATTAAGAGGAAGAAAGTATAATGGATTAAACCATGACAAGAATGGTTAAAGACAGGGGCTCCTGGGTGGCTCAGTCGTTAAGCGTCTGCCTTCGGCTCAGGTCATGATCTCAGGGTCCTGGGATCGAGTCCCATATCGGGCTCCCTGCTCCGCGGGAAGCCTGCTTCTCCCTCTCCCTTTCCTCCTGCTTGTGTTCCCTCTCTTGATGTGTCTCTCTCTGTCAAATAAATAAATAAAATCTTTAAAAAAAAAAAAAAAGAATGTATAAGGACATGTGGAACCCAATTATTTTTATTGAGAATATAGACCCTTTAACAGTTTCTTTTCACAGTTTAAAAAAATGCAGACATACAGAGCCTAAGTGGGGTATAGAAATGGCATTTGGTTTTAACATAATATGATATCACTAACTCAGAGTAGCTGAATCAAGATCTTTTTTCAGCATAAAATACAGTAAAGTCTAAATGTTTATAGTGCCTCAGGTTTTGAAATCTAGAAACTGAGAGCTGCACCATTAGGGATGAGTTTCTACAGTACAATTCTAACTAGAGGCAATCATAAATTCACACGTGTGAGAAGAAATAATAGTAAAAAAACCTTTAGAAGAATATTTTTAAAACAGAAGAAATGAGTCATCTGTATGCTATGCAAATTTTTTAAGTCGGTAATTTAGAAATTAATTTTTCCTTTATATTTGGGGAAAAAATGTAGTTAGGTCTGTAAAGTTCAGAAATGTCCCTTTCAGAGCTGGGCAGTGATGAAAACTATTGAATTTTCTGCAGTGTTGGAAATGTTCTCTGTCTGTGCTATCCAAACAATCGCCACTTGCCACATGTGGCTAGTGAGCATTGAAATGTGCAATTGAAGAACTAAATTGTTAATTTTAGTTAATTTTAGTTAATTTAAATTTAAATACCCACATGTGCCCAGTGTCTATCATATTGTTAAGGCTTTAAAATGACTTAAAGTCAGGGGTGCCTGGGTGGCTCAGTCAGTTAAGCGTCTGACTTCTGCTCAGGTCATGATCCCAGGTCCTGGGATTGTCCCGCATCAGGCCCGCACTCAGCAGGAATCTGCTTCTCCCTCTCCCTCTGCCCTTTCCCCTACTCATTCTCTCTCTCTCTCTCAAATAAATAAATAAAATCTTTAAAATAAATAAATAAATAAAAAGACTTAAAGTCAAATTGCATAGTAGTAGATATGCCTTGCCACATAGTGAATTCATTAACTAAATATCATTTTGTGATTCTTTGGCTTTTAATTTTTTTTTTTTTTTTAATTTTTTTGTACCTTGTACTAAGTGGAGTCATTACCACTCCTGACTTAGCTTATCTTTAAAACAGTATGTCTTTGGGGTGCCTGGGTGGTTCAGTACGTTAAGCTACCAGTTCTTGGTTTCAGCTCAGGTCATGATCTCAGGCTTGTGAGATTGAGCCCCGCATCTGGCTCTGTGCTCAGCAGGGAGTCTGCTTGAGATTCCGTCCCCCTCCCTCTCCCTCTGCCCCTCCGCCCCACACACGCTCTTTCTCTCTCTCTCTCAAATAAAATAATAAAATCTAAAAAAAAAAATTTAAACAGTATGTCTTTTACCTTAAAAACTTCTAAATCGGGCGCATGGGTGTCTCAGTTAAGCAACTGCCTTCGGCTCAGGTCATGATCCCGGGGTCCTGGGATCGAGTTCCACATCGGGTTCCCCCTGCTTGTGCTCTCTCTCTCTGTCAAATAAATAAATAAAATTTTTAAAAAATTTTTTTAAAAATTAAAAACTTCTAAATCATAAGCCCCGAAGTGCCAGTTTTAGGAGAGAGCAAAATACGGATGCTGTCTGCTCAGAGGGTACGCTTGTCCTACGTTTGTGGGTTTTTTTTACATTTAAAACAAATTACAAAGCTGAAATGTTTGGGAGTGCAATATACTGATGTCTAGAACTTACTTTAAAAGTGGGTTGATGGATGGATAGATGGTAGATGTGTGGTAAAGAAAATAAAGCAAACTATGAACAATCTAGGGCTGTTCACTGTGCTATTCTTTCAACTTTTCTGAAAGTTTCATAAAATCAGTCAGCCTCATGATAAAATGTTGGGAGAAATTTAAATGTAAGCATATGAAATATTTTAAAGTCTTTTTTTTTTTTTTTCTCGGATCTATCACTTCTCTGTTAAATAGAGCCAAGGAGCAATAACCGAACGTTTACGAAGTTTTAGTATGCATGATCTAACAGCTATCCAGGGCGATGAGCCTGTGGGACAAAGGCCATTCCAACCTCTACAAGAAACAAAAAAGAAAAGTAAATCAGTCTCCGGTGAATCAGCAGGTGTGCTTGTTTGTTTTGATATATTTTTCTTTCACAATTGGAATTTTGAGTCCAGGTGGGTACTAAAATAATACATGGTAACTCTGAATTTGAGTAGACACGATTTACGCTGATGTTTGTGAATTTACACTTAACTGAAGTTGTCTTTCTCTCAGTTTTCTCTAAAGTTAATGCTTGCCTTTTGTTGACTCTAGAGATCATCCAACTAAGAAAGTAACAGTATCCTCTTGTGCCATCATGAGTTTTTAGAAGCCTTTGGTGTGGCCACGCCCACTCCCCACCCTGGCACGAGTGATTAGTCCTCTTTCAACTCAAACTGTGTAGTGACATCTAAGGAGTCACTCTTTACTATTTTTTTTTAAACACTCTTTACTGTAAATGCCATGAACAAATAAGGATAATTGACTCACAAGATAAAACGTTTGAAGTGGGTGACAAAGGATGACTCCGTTTGTAAACAGGATTACTGCAATGGGAAATATGTTGGAATAACATATTCTCGTTCAAGAACTAACTTATAGGTATTTCTAATGTAAATTAGGAGCATGGCAGAGGTGATATGTTCTAAAACTTCAACAAATTATTCTGATCTTAGAAATATACACATAGGGGTGCCTGGGTGGCTAAGTCGGTTTAAGCGTCTGCCTTCAACTCAGGTCATGATCCCAGGGTCCTGGGATCGAGCCCCACATCGGGCTCCCTGCTCAGTAGGAGCCTGCTTCTCCCTCTGCTCCCGGCTTATGCTTTCTCTCGCTATCTCTGTCACTATCTGTCTCTCTCTCAAATAAATAAATAAAATCTTAAAAAATACATATATACACATAAATAAAAAGACATCACTCCTTAGTCATTTTATCACATGTAAGAAAGTTTTAGTTCAAGGCTCAGCTAAAAATTAAGATCTTCACGACATTTCTTATTAATATATTGTTAAGTCCATAAGATACAAGGCTATTCAATGTTTTTTTTTAAGTAGTTTTCTTTTGAGGGAGGTTAAAAATCGTCCTTTATATTGAAACCAATTTGAGAAGTAAAATAACAGTTCCTTCCTATATAGAAAAAATAGTGAACTTTCTTCTGAGTTCTCTCTAGAATGAATAACTTTACAAAGTGGGTGGCTGCTACGTAAGAGGTAGTAATTAAGCATTGGCCATTGATTAAGGTAGTAATATCTTTAAGAATGAGAACCACTGAACTTTGAACCATTATCCTCAATACATTAACAGTGTAAAAGTTTCCAATATAGGCATTTTCTTAATACACGTTTAAAAATTGGGTATACTGGTTTTGATTATGGGGTCTACTGTATATATTTTGCTGGATTTAGACCAGTTATCTGAGTCCTTTATCAGCGGTTTATTAATAATTATACTTTAGAATTGGCTAAGAATGATATTCTGATATTTAAATGAAGAGATGATTATAAATATGAAAATCCATAGCTATCTTTATGATATTCATCTATTAAACTTAAAATGATGTGACTATTTTAAGATAGTAAGGTGCTATTTAGTTCTTCTGTTAAATTTTAAGCCGTGAAAATTAAAATAACTTAAGATTAGAGAGATATGAAGTAAGTAGTAGCAGTACAAAAAAAGGGACTTGTTCAGTTATGAAATTAAAATTTTAATATGCATTACTTTGCCCAAGTTCCAAGTTTCTTACAGAATGGTATATATTCTGAGCTTTTCTTCCCTAAGGAAGAAATTTAACAAAAACATTCTCTCTTGAAAATATTTTTAAAAAGTAGTAAGGTTCCAGAACAGGAATAGTTGAAGAGAAGATAATTATAGATAGTCTATGTAAACACGAGTCCAGATATACATGGAAGTTTATCAAATGAGGATGATGCCCTTCAGGTCGCTGGGGGAAAGGCAGAATTAAATAAGGGTGTCAGAATAATTGCTAGACTTTGAAGATGGGGTAGGGAATGAAGTTACACTAACTCTGTCTCAAGCCCTTCATCAAAATACCTAAAAGGTTAAGACATACATGTAGGGCGCCTGGGTGGCTCAGTTGGTTAAGCGACTGCCTTCGGCTCAGGTCATGATCCTGGAGTCCCAGGATAGAGTCCCGCATCGGGCTCCCTGCTCGGCAGGGAGTCTGCTTCTCCCTCTGACCCTCCCCCCTCTCATGTGCTCTCTCTCTCATTCTCTCTGTCAAATAAAGGAATAAAATCTTTAAAAAGAAAAAAAAAAAAGACGTACATGTAAGACACTGAACAGTGGGACATTCCTGACTATATATTTATACCGTTAGGATATGCCGGACTTCTTAAGCATGACATCAAAACCAGAAGACATAAATGAAAAACTTGAGAGATTTTTCTATATAAAAAAAATGTATAAAGGGCGCCTGGGTGGCTCAGTTGGTTAAGCGACTGCCTTCGGCTCAGGTCATGATCTTGGAGTCCCTGGATCGAGTCCCGCATCGGGCTCCCTGCTCAGCGGGGAGTCTGCTTCTCCCTCTGACCCTCCCCCATCTCAAGCTCTCTCTCTCTCTCTCAGTCTCTCTCTCAAATAAATAAATAAAATCTTTAAAAAAAATGTATAACATATAAGGGGGAAATATTCCACGCCATAAGAAAACAAACTAGAAGAAATATTCTCATCTGATACAGGCAAAGGGCTCAGATTTTAACCAAAGAATTCTTGCAAGCCAATTATTGTTACATCTACCAAAGAATACAGCTGACCAATTAATACATGAAAAAGAAACTCAGCCTCACAAAGAAACAGTAAATTAAAATGGTAATCATAGTAATTTTTGCTCACCAGATTGGCAAAAGAATTTTCTTAATTAGCACTGTTCTGTGTTGGTAACTATTCTAGTACTCTATTTCTGTATAACGAACTACAAACAGTGGCCTTAAAAAAAGTCACAGTCATTTTATTTTACTCCTGAATCTGGGGGCGACTGGGCTCAAGCAGGCAGTTCCTGCTCAGGGTCTTAATGCAGCCACAGGGAGACAGCACCTAGGGCTGGAGTCATAATGTCAAAGGCTTCTTCACTCACACGGCCGGTATGTTAGCTGTGAAGAGTCACACAGCAGATGGCTCAAAGAGGCGGGGCCTCTCTGGCCTCTCCTTCCCTACGTCTCTCTACGTGCTCTCTCAGAGCTCTGGGGCTTCTTACCTGGCAGCTAAAAGCTCCCACAGCCAGTCTTCCAAGAGAAGTGGCAGGAATCAGACAGCATCACTTCTGTCTTAGGGCAATCTATTGAGACAGGTACCTATACAGATCCTCGAGATTTAAGGGAAGAAGAGGGGCACCTGGCTGGCTCAGTTGGTGGTGCATGCAACTCTTGATCTCGGGATTGTGAGTTCAAGCCCCATGTTGGATGTAAAGATGACCTTTAAAAAGATGTAAAAAAAAAAGAGATCTAAGGGAGGAGGAGAAAAGTGTCAGAATTTGTGGACATGTTCTAAAATCACCACAGCAAGCATGTTGGGAAACAAACACTCTCACTTTTTAAGAGATTTAAGTGGAATAATCCTTTTTTATGACAATCTGGCAATAATTATCAAAATTTATTCCCTTTAACTTAAGCAAAAAACTTCTAGGACTATATCATAGAGAAATAATCAGACAAGTGTTCAAAGAAGTATGTACAAGAACGTTCATCTCATTGCTTATAGTAACAAAATACTGGAACAAACCAAATGCCTAAGAAAAACGGTTAAACAGAAGCGTGGTTTATTAGCCATGAAAATTCATACTGTCAGTCCATACTTGCTGACATGAAAACATATCCAGATCATGGGGAAATAAACAATAACAATAAAACAATATGTGTGTTATGCTGTAGAGACACAATAAATAGGTGAAATGCATTAATATATTTGAATTTTCAAATGTGTATACATAGGGAAGAGTCTGGAAGGGTATTGCTAAATTATCAACAGTGTTCAGTTCTGAGTATGGGACTTAAGTGATTTTTTTTTTTTAATCAACCTATTTTCAAAATCAGAAAGAACAGTACTCTTCTTTTTGAAAAATAAGGTACTCATTTTTTTATGTCATGAATTATTTTTTATTTCATTTACTTCCAGAATTCCTCAAGAAAAAATAGTAAGTTTTTCAGTGTGGTAATTGCATCCACATTGCAAAGTGTTTACTGCTTCATGTGATCAATACATTTACTTCAGGTGCTCTGCTTGTTCCCACAAGCAAACTCAAATATCTGGAAATTTGAATCCAGTTTGAAAACTCATCATGGCCTGCTGTGAGTGGTTTGAGGTTAAGTGGTCAAGAGAAGTCCTACTTTGATGAAGTGATTTAAGTCTGCATGTTGTCACTATGGCAAAAAGAGCTCCCTCCAAATGCTTCTTTGTAAGAAAATAGATGCCTTGGACATGATGTTCACATTCCTTGAAAGGACACCACATTGTGATAAGTGGAAATATTTTTTCTGCAAAGATACTGCTGCTCCCATATCAGTTAAAAGTGGCCCAATGTTCTGTTTCAATACCAGTAAATAAAGAAATAAAGCATATATTTTTTGTTTTGCTTTGGTGCTTTACATATTTATTTAATCCTTAAGATGACTACACAGTTTAAGTATTTCATCTTTATTTTTTATCTTTTTTTAAGATTTTATTTATTTTGACAGAGCGAGAGCACGAGCAGGGGGAGTGGCAGGCAGAGGGAAAGGGAGAAGCAGGCTTCCCGCTGAGCAGGGAGCCCGATGTGGGGCTCGGTCCCAGGACCTTGGGATCATGACCTGAGCCAAAGGCAGATGCTCAACCGACTGAGCCACCCAGGCGCCCCTAATTTTTTGGATGATTAAACAGTCATAAGGAGATTAAAATACCTTTCAGGGGCTAACTACATAGTCAATAACAGAAATGAGGTATCCACGGTTCTCTTTTTCATTTATAAAAAGGCTACACTTCGTGGCACGGTTGGGCTGGAACTAGGAATTCCAGTAATTTGAGCAGGTAGCAACCTTAGCGATGCTTTAGTCAAAGATGGTGGACGGGTGTGCTGCCTGCTGCCTGCTCCCGTGCTCACGGTGGCAGCCATTGCTGAAGGACCGTGGCACTTTCCCACGCTGGCTCACAGGCCCCCTCAACATAACGCCCCGCACAGCTCGACTGGGTCAGAGTTGGCATTCATCCTCTCATCTGTCTCACCCCCTTACCGTACGAGAAAACAGGCCTGCAGAGAGGCAAGACTCACTCTGGGTCTCACGGCTCATAGGTGGTCGAGTACTCCCGTGTCCTAACATCGGTCCAGGCCTCCTTCCAGGTCAAACTTCCTGTGATTCCACACTTAGATTCATATGTAGAAACGGCTTAAAGCGGTGGGTGGCTAAGTACTGGATTAATGTTGGCTTTTATTATTACTATAAGGGGGGAAACTTAAACTATACCAACTCTAAGATGGAGGAGCTGTGTGAATCCCGGGTCCGTTTCCTAAAGTGGAGACAGCGCCCAGGGTCACACAGGCTCCTCAGCCTTGGGTCCCCAGTCACTGCTCCTCAAGAATCTGCATGCGAGGGCTCTGTCCAGTGTAGATCAGTGATGTAAAGCAGTCGACCTGAGCGCCACTTTGAATGGCGGCAGCGGCTGCACTTGGCCCGGGCCTGGCAGTCCCGTGAAGCACTCAGCCCACTCACCGAGGGCCTGCTCCGGGATGGCACCCAGATCTGGGCTTCCCTCATCGTCTCGGCTCTCCCTTCTGCCCCCAACACTTGCGTCCTTGGACAACTTGGATTAACATTTCAATCCATCACTTTCTCTGAAACCATAATTAGAAAACTAACAAGATTTGTTACCTGAAATTAGGAAACAAAGAAAGTAAGATATATATATATAATCCTCTTTTGAATGAAGTTCCAATTCCTAATCATATTCATAAAGTGAGGAGTGATTAAAATAGCAAGGACCATGTTTGTTGACCTGTAGTCTTATGCTTCATCTGTGACCTTAGAGAACTTTCTGGTCACAGTTGCTTCCTTTCTGACTCTTTCCTTGATTCCTCATTCTGCGTTTTACCTTAGTTTTATTGGGGTCGAGAATATTGTGGAAGCAACAGCGATAGATAAAAATCTAGAATTGACAACCTAAAAACAATTTTTTTCTGGCTTATTTTCCCCAATTATAAAAATAATACAATTTTTTAATTAATAAAATTGGGCAAATTTTTTTAAAAAAGAAAAAATTTAAAATCACCTAAAAGCCCACTTTCAAGAGATCTAATGGTTTCATTGTTTTTTCCTCTGCTTCGGTATGTACATTTTTTTTCCACTTACTACTGTATCAGGAGCTTCCTGCCAGGACCACTGACCCAGTCCCTCTCCGGGCCACGCTCACCTTCTCGCAGCAAACAGTGCGGCTACCCCCTGCCCTAGCCCCCGGCAGGGGCTCTCTCCTACCTAGAACACAATTCCTTGGACTGAGGCAGGAGAACAAAACATCTTGGCCTAAATTATGACAGATTCTACTCCCAAATCCTTCCAATTTTTAGCCTGGAAGCCTGGCAGCATAAAATTGTACTTGCATAATATAATATACAATTAAAGGTGTGTATCTTATTATGAGACCAAGAAGCTTATTAACAACTCTTCATGGTTTGTTTCGTGAGTTTGAAGTTATTCATGGCCTGGGAGAGCAGATTAATAAACGTTTAGTCAGTATGTCTTTCTTCACGTGCAAGGAGTCCATCCCTTGCCCCCTCCTGAACCTGGGAAAACTCCTTTCTTCCTCACCTGAGGATTTAGATATTTATGCTCCTTATCCTTATTAAAGGAAAATTTGAAACCTAATAGGGTCGTGTAACCTAACCTCACCCTCGTCTTTATAACTGACTGCTTTTCTAGCACTCTGGTTTGCTATAGACTTGGGCCCCTGTGTTGCTCCATCCAGGCGGGGGTTCTCAAAAATGCAGGCCCTGCACCAGGGCATCAACATCACCTAGGGACTTGTTAGAGATGTAGATTCTCCTCAGCTCCACTCTCGGCCCAGCAGTCTTTGTTTTAGCAAGTGCTCCAGGTGACTCAATGTGTGCTAATCAGTCTTTACTAATAAAGTCTACCAAGCTTGAGAACCACGGCTTCAGGAATGGGAGCGTTCTTGTCTGAATCCCAGCGTCGGAATGCTGTCAGACTTCCTGACAGTAACCAGCCTGACTACCTGGATGTTTGCAGATTGGCCAATGTTAAGTCTTCTGGAGCTACATGGAGCAGCCTGTTGGCACACCCACACGGCCTCGTGCTGCCTTCCTGAGGCTGGTTCTTTTCTTTGACTAACATCTGTCATCGCAGCCCGTGGTGTTTCTAATTACTGTAGGCCATCCAGCTGGGTTGTATCTCAGCAGCTGCAACAGTGTTGGCTTAACATCTCCATCACCTGCCCCCGGTGAACTTAACTCGCCCAAAGTGCCAGCCCCTTTGGGTATTATTTGACTCCTTAAATTCACCCTCCCGTTCCCGCTCTCGACAAAAGTTTTGACGCCTGGTGGGCGGAAACCCTTCATTTCTCATTAAAGTCAAAGGCACAAATGACAAACACAATAAAACACAAAATTGCGTAGATTGTTTAGAGTTCACGAAGAGATCTGTCTCAATATATACCTGCTTATACTCTTTGAGTTTCGAACAAGATGTTACCTACTCAAAAATAAATTATTTTGAATTGTTCTGAAAAACGCATAGTAAAAATAGGAGTGGTCGGGGGCAACTTCCTGGAAGCAATGAATGATGAGCTTGATCCAGAATAGTGTGCAGGGCAGAGACTGGTGACAAAGGAAAGGGAGCACATTCCAGATGAGGAAGGGAGAGGAGTGAGGGGGCGAATGCAAACCAGGCAGAGAAGTGCACTCAGAGCACTGTCCTTTCACCAAAACATGCTGGTTTTGACCGCTCGTTTAGGTTATGGAATTCCACTGAAAGACGGAGATGAGAAAACTGATGAAGAAGCGGAGGGGCCGTATTCAGATGATGAGATGTTAACACACAAAGGGCTTCGAAGATCGCAAAGCATGAAATCTGTGAAAACCGTGAAAGGCCGCAAAGAGGTTAGTCAGGTACAGAGTTGTCTTCCTAATGATTCCTATTCCTTTCCCTGCTGCATTATCACTCAGGATACTAATGATCCATAAGGGAAGAACAGAGGAGGAGATCAGCAGTTACATTTAAAATTCTTTATTCAGATTGGATATATTAGGATCTCTGGAAATTTACAAAATGGTAAATCCCTGCTTCCTCTGTGAGTAGAAAATGGTATTCTCCTAGAGCAAGTCATATGGTGGTCATGAGCACCCCAGTGTTAGTCCTACACGTAAGCAAAGAGAGCAACTAACAAAAGTAACTACATAGTTCTGCTTTGAACCAACCCTGTATGAGGATTAAATAGAAGTTTATCCATAATAATATATTGTCTTTGTGTCCAGAAAGCAGTGGAGGAATTCAGTCTGTCTATGGCCTCCGATCATCGGGAACCATTGGCGTACCAGGCAGAGCAGAACTGACAACAGTTAATGTTTTTGTTATTAGCGATAATAGCGTGCAGCATATATCCAACATAGTAGCAGCTCCATGTTTGAGTATGTCAGCAGCAGTGTCTTCTGAGTTTGGAAGCACACTTCTAGGATAACTGACGCTTTATATTAGAAAAGTCAAAAAATTATTACTGTGATTATGAGCTATTCAGTTCTATCTAAGTTCAAAAGTAATCATCTGATTTGTGATAATGACCTGTTTCTCTCTTCAGGTACGGTATGGATCACTAAAATACAAAGTGAAGAAGAGACCACAGGTGTATTTTTAGTCATCTGCACTTCAAGAATCCCAAGACAAATTACACTAACACGTTGACTTTTTTGCTAACATTATTCATTCAGGACTTACACATTAAAATAATACTTTAAATTGTGGCAGTGATAGGGTTTATTTTCATCAATTTAAATAGCTTTTAATTTCTTTCACCATTACTTCCATGTCCAGAATACGAAAGGTAGTTATGCAGAGCTTATTTATGTATATGTATATATATCTCAGAAATAATAGAAAATTGTGTTACCTGTTTTCAAATTCCTCAACAACACTGAGTGCCTGGGATATTAAGATGAAACACAAACCCACAGTATACTTGAGTCTTTTTACGGTTTAAGATACATCAGCCTTTGTGCTATTGTATTTGTGTTTACCTCTGTTTATATTCTATCTATCACATGAGGATAGTAATTAAGTAGGCCTCTGATCCAGCAGTGATAGGACAAGGGTATAATGTAAGATAACAGCATGTTTTATATATCCTTTAAATTTTTACTTTTTTAATACTTTCTGGTTTTTCCATCGTCGACTGAAAGTTTTCGAAACAAGTGTTTGAAAGCCTGGTCTCCACATAGCACTTTTTATTCCTGACTAGTTTTGCACACTTGAAAATTGTTTACTTATTTGCGACTGTACATTTAAGTTTTATTGACACTATACTGTTATTTGTCACATCCCGACATGTCACATTTATGCCTTGAATTTCGTCATCTCTTTTCCTGTGGGTTTCATTTGTTAAATTCATTAGATTCTAATAATATGAAAATACAGCTCATTGTTCAACTTTAACTATTTTTAACTCTCTGTAGGTGAGAAGCTGTTTTAAACATCAACCAGTTTTCCATACATCATAGTTGAACTTAGCATGTTCTGTTAACACTGGTTACATTTTCAGCATTTAAATAGAGTAGTTTTTGTGAAACAGGGTCATGAAGTTACCCAACAGTTGGTCCATTCACAAGCCTAGCACTGATACGTGCTGCTGATTTATAAATCTATATTGACTAGAATCATTTAAATCTCCCGTCTTCTGGCTGAGTTCGTTCCCTGAAGATAGGTGCCAATGCAAAATACAGATGTTAATCTTACATACTAGAAGCTACTAGAATAGATATTAGAAAAATATTTTTTTAATCCAAGAGATTTTGAATTACAGAACACGGAGGCTTTTTTAGGTGGCATTGATAACTATGCATTCTGAAGTCTCTATTTCTGGTGGTGGTTTTAATGATCCGTAGTCAAATTTGTACAGTTAATTCAGATAATTTACTTTGACTGTTCTGTTTGTCGAAAAGAAAAAGCAGTGAGCAAGATTTGTGAGATCGTTGACTTCTCTACCTTTTTAAGAAATGAAACCAGCTGGCAATGTATATTCAGGACCTCCTCAGAGTGTTGGCAGAGAACAGAATGTTTATTTAAGAGTACCTTAGTTTAATTAATACATTGCTCTTGATACAAGTCTCAAAACATTTTCTGGACTATCTCACATTCTTGATATATAACATCAAGAAAAAATTCGCTCAACTTCTTTTCTCCAAAAGTTTAATTCTATGAATATCTTCATCTACTTTACCTTGACTAATTTGTAGCCTTTGAGTTTCGAGAAAAACTCTTTGTGTTCAAAATTCCTAGGGATTCTGATTATAAATGCTTGGAATATTGCAAAACTCCTTGGAAGGGAGTTTTATTTATATTTCCTCGTACCAGACTTATTAATACAAATGCTACACCGTATATGTCTTTCCTGCCTAAAGGCAGTGTCATCTCAAGTAGCCTGACAAAGTCACGTAAGTGACTCTATCTAAAAACATTACCTGTGCGGGCTGTTCTGCTCCATTTTATCTTTTCTAAGTCTGATCTGAGTATTAAACCTATTCCTTAATTATAGTAAACTCATAAATACTGTTCTAAATTGGAGGCATTATTTATCCCTCTCCACAAATAAGACAGCACAGGTCGCATGTCCTTCTCCACACGGTGCTTCCTCTGGTCTGTTTCTACTGTTACATGCAGTGGATGTCACTTTGCTGTTCCATCATTCCTTTCTCTCCTTTCCTTACATTTCTGACATTTTGCTGCTTTTCTCTTGTGTGTGTTTTAGCATGCCCTTTCCTTGGAACTTTGTGTGATAAGCTTATAAATCTTTGTCTCTTTTAAGGTGGAACAGGTCAGTTTTTGTTTCTCTGCTTTTGAGTCCACTGCTTTTAAAAGAGGTAAATTTCTCTCTCGACCACAGTGCCTTGTTTTCCCAATGCCACCATTTGGTGAAGGGGCATGAGATGCTGCGCAAGCCTATTTAAGGCGATATAATGGTAGCTGTTAAAATTTATGCAGAAATTGTAGCCGGTGTTTTATTTTATTATATATTCATTCAGCTTGTGCATTAATATTAACTGTTCCCCGAGTTTGTTTGGAAGTGACAGTTGATCTATTCTTTAGTTTACCGTGTTTTTTCTGGGATAAAAAAACGAGCCAGAAGTAAGTCTTATTGCTAAGTAATTAATTATGTAAACCCATGTAGGTCCCGCACAAGATTCCCTCCACACAGTTCACTCTATGTATGTGGATTTGGCTAGAAAGTGGTAACTGCCAGCATTACTGATTATAAATACTTGACTACACAGATTGATGGAACAAAATTATTAAAGTGTTTTCAGGGAATTGAATCCATATGTCACCACCAAAGATTCATACAGTGTTAAAAAATATGTAAATATTCCAAATCTCTGTAAAACACTGGTTAGATAAATATGTCTTCTTTCGTTTCCTTTTTTGATAACATAGTTTGAGCTTCTGTAATACTTGAACTTTTGTGTTAAAAAGAATCCAATGCTATTTCCTATTAAATATGAGTAATTTGTATGTTTAATTGGAATGGACTAAATTTTTATTTTGGTTTTCTTTTATCAGGAAAATTAAAGAGTTAATATGTATCGACAAGCAATTTCCTACATGTTCCTATAGGCCAATTCATTTGCAAAGCAATTAGGCAATTTTGAAATCATTGTTACTGTGGTATGCAGTGTATATTTCTTAGTAAACATCATGTAAGAGTAAAACTTTCCAAAAGAAAAATACAGCTTTTTCCTCTAAATGGTTAAAGATTTAATCTTATAGTAGTATTCTACAGATTCGTTGTATATTAACTTTTTAAAAATTGACCATGAATTAACATTTTCTCCTCTAACACCTCTTAAATCTGTGTACTTTCATAGTTCAGAGAAAGCTGTTTTGTAATTTTTTAAACTCTTTGTAAAGGCTCTCTTGAGGCCTAGTATGGGGGTAATTTTACAAATGTGTTTTTTGAAAACTTTAATATAAAATAAACTCATTTTATTAGTGACAGCTTGTATTGTTTTTGTGTGTCAGAGGTCAGAGTACCTATGTTGGGTTCCATAAATTTATATTATTTATTATGGAGTATGTATATAGTATTATGTACATATTACATAATAGATAATGTATCCACACACTTAAGATTCCAAATCACAGAGCAAATTATTAAAAAATCATATACATTCTGGAATGGTCATAGAATTACAAAAGAAACACTGAATTGTTAAATTCAGATGTTGGAATGGGAAGATATAAAAAAAATTAGTACAGAAACCCTAGCCATCAATTTGTATTGGTTAGCTGTCTCAGACATCAAATATAACACAAAATTCAGTTTTATGTTTCCTGGGAATGTTCTGGGGTTCCATCTGTTTTAAAGTCAGACGTCTGTCTGCCTCACATTTAAGCTTTAGAGAGAAATCCTATGTTTAAAAAAGTTTTTTTGTGTTACTTCATTATGCTATATAATGTGTTAAAGTATTTCCAAATGGAGTTATGTTTTCATCTTTATTAGGAGGTATATCCTTGTGATGATCCAAAGAAGTTAGAAACTTAAATAAAAATTCAAAAGGACACAATGGATATATGAATTGCAGCATTTTCCGCAGTGTTTTATTCTCCCTTTAAGTGGTTCACTGTTCTTAAGAAAGAGATTCATGGAACAAAAATCATGTCAGAGACCAATCCATTGTTCCATGGAAAACATTCCCTCCCTTTTACCTCTCCATCAGTATTCTAGCCTTGAAACATTCTCCTTAGGGTCTGGTTTTGGTAGTGTTTTTTAAATTGCTTTTTATAAGATAATGCTTTGAACTGAAATTTTAAAGCACAAGATTGATAACTGTCTATGCGTGTAGGATACTAAAAGACTGCTGGGCAGGAAAATCGCCAAGCTTAGCCTTAGTTTATCTGGCAAGCCCAGATTAAAGGCAAAAGAGAAGGAAAATAGGGTATTTTGGCCTTATGTGCAAATCAGAGTAGCATCAATCATTTTCATGTAGAAATACTCCTTGAGTGCCTGCTGTTTAGAGCAACAATGCCTGGATCCAAGTGGGACAGCACAACAAAAAGCAATAATTCTTGCTTTTTAAAAAAAACAAAATGTTTGGATTATTTGAGGAGGATTTATGCTGGGATTTCTTCTAGGTTATCGAATAATTCATTTGGTTTCTCTCAGAGCAGGTTTTTGTTTGCTTATTTGTTTGGGTTTTCATCCTTGGTTCCTTCTTTTCCTTACTTCTTACATCCAATACAGTCCTAAGCGCTTTTGACTCTGTCCAAAATACACAGGCAGACTGCGGAGAAATTGCCAGCTAGGTTCCAGACCACTGCAATGAAGCAGGTATCGCAATAAAGCAAGGCAGATGAATGTGTTAGACATACATTTACCTTCTACTGTAGTCCCATTAAATGTACAACAGCATTATGTCTAAAAAAACAATGTACATCCTTTAATTAAAAAACATTGCTTAGTTGAATCACAGATCTGTACCTCTGAAACAAATAATACATTATATGTTAAGGAAAAAAAAAAAAGCAGGAGGGGAAGGATGAAGGGGGGGAAATCGGAGGGGGAGACGAACCATGAGAGATGATGGACTCTGAAAAACAAACTGAGGGTTCTAGAGAGGAGGGTGGTGGGAGGATGGGTTAGCCTGGTGATGGGTATTAAAGAGGGCACGTTCTGCATGGAGCACTGGGTGTTATGCACAAACAATGAATCGAACACTACATCAAAAACTAATGATGTGATGTATGGTGATTAACATAACAATAAATTTTTTAAAAACATCGCTTAAAAATGCTAGTCATTAATCACTGATCACAGATCTCCATAACAAATATAGTAATGGTGGAAGAGTTTGAAATATTGCAAGAATCACCAAAATGTAACACAAAAACACAAAGTTGAGCAAATGCTGTTGGGAAAATGGTGCGTATACACCTGCTCAATGCAGGGTTACCACAACTTTAATTTGTAAAAAATGTAATATCTGCAAAGCTCAATATTAAGTGAAGCACAATAAAATGAGGTATGCCCAAATCCTGAATTTGACTATTAAACTCGCCTCCCCTCCAACTCTAACCTGGAATACTTAGAGCATAACCTTTATTTAAGGCAGAAGTTCTTGAGACCTTACAACATTTTTTGTAGCCTTACAAATGTTTCAAGGTGACTCAACCTTGAGTCCCATAGAACTGTCACAGCTTCTTATCTTTTCAACCGGTGTCTTTGGGAAATACAAAAAGAGAAGGTTGTGAAGAGAGCAGGGAGAAGAAAAGGGACAGATGGTCTTGCACATCAGCCTTGGGAGAGAAATTTTTCTCTTCCCAGCATTGTTTAATGCTATATTTGGGAAGAAAGTGAGTGAGAATAGTTGATGGAGCCAGGTTAAGAGTATCTGGCTGAATTATAATGTGTTTTGACATGACGCTATCTCAAAGTGTTGAGAAAGAATTGGGGATAATAGGCAGAGATTTTCTTCCCCTTCAGAATTTTTAAGTTTAAGTTACTCTAAGTTTGAGTGTTAACAACAGATCATGGTAGTGGCAAGAATCAACAGTATTATCTGTATTAGAGTTCTCCAAAGAAATGGAACCAATAGATGTGTGTGTGTGTGTGTGTGTGTGTGCGCGCACGCCCGTGCATGTAGAGAAAGATAGGGAGGGAGGGAGAGAGACTTACTTTAGGGAATTGGCTCATGCAATTGTGGAGGTTGTCAAGTCCCAAATCTGCAGGCCAGGGTCGCTTACTGGAGACCCAGGGAAGAGTTGATGTTTCTGTTCCAAGGTATTCCCTCTTAAGGCCTTCAACTAAGTGGATGAGGGCCACCCACATTATGAAGGGTAATACACTTTATTCAAAGTCTACTGATAACTAAATGTTAATCTCCTCTAAACAAATACCTTCACAGTAACATCTAGACTAACCATTGACCAAATGTCTGAATGCCGTGGCCTACTTAGTTGACACATAAAATTAACCACTACAGTACTCTTAAGTTCCAAAAGAAAATATTTACCTTGAAATATAAGTTAAGGGCGCCTGGGTGGCTCAGTCGTTAAACGTCTGCCTTCGGCTCAAGGTCATGATCCCAGGGTCCTGGGATCGAGTCCCACATCGGGCTCCCTGCTCCACGGGAAGCCTGCTTCTCCCTCTCCCACTCCCCCTGCTTCTGTTCCTGCTCTCGCTATCTCTCTCTCTGTCAAATAAATAAATAAAATCTTTAAAAAAAAAAAAAAAGAAATATAAAGTTAAATGTAAACATTACAAGCCTTGGGTTTGATGAGTTCATCTTACAAAGAAAGGGAATGTTGCAGCATGGGGTTTATTTGGAAGAAGAAAACTACTTTGTATGGCTTATAATGCCTCTTGTATTCAGTCATGATAACTAACATTTGTATATCAGTTTGTTTTCACACTTTGGGAAGAGGTATCACCTGTTTTGCAGATACAGAAACCAGGATTTTATATATATATATATATATATATATATATATATGATTTTATTTATTTATTTTAGAGAGGGAGAAAGAGCACATCTTAGCAGGGGAGCGGGAGCAGGAGAGAATCTCGAGCAAACTCCATGCACTGAGCGGGGAGCCCGAGGCAGGGCTCAATCTCACAACCCTGAGATCATGACCTGAGCAGAAATCGAGTCGGACGCTCAACTGACTAAGCCACCCAAGCACCCTCCAGGACTCACTATTGACAAGCCTAGGACCCAACCACAATATTCGTGATTTCAGACTCTTGTTAATTCCATTACCCTTGGTTATCTTGGCAGTCACAGAATATTTAAACAGCTCACATAGAAATGATTCTTAGCATGTATGTATTATACAAAAATTTCAGATTATTTCTCAGAAGATTAAATGGAGTGAAGTTTTTGAGTGATTTGATGTTAAGAGATTTCACTCAGCGTAGCTTCAGTAAGGAGAGAAGAAGGATGCTTTTCAAATGGAGAGGAAAAATAAAGACATAATTTACTATCAATTATTGGCTAAGACAAACAGGAAGAGATTTGAAGAGAGGATGTAGCTTAAATGGGAGGAGTATCCTGTCAGGAAGTGCTTTCCTTCCTTCCTTCCTCTCCTTTCCCACCTGCACTTGCTCTGTGGCTTCCTCCCTTCACACCACACCTTGTAAACCCTTTTATGTGCTCGGTTCACAAGAATTCTCATGCATTGTTCCATATTGGGTTGGAACCAATAAAACACACACAAAAAAGGCCAAATGCCTTTTTACATAGGAGATGAACTTTATTCAATCTTTTAAGTTGAAAGCAAGTACAGTTAGTATATATAGCAGGGGACAGTTTCCATATGTTCCAGGAAAGTGGAACTGTATTATTTATAGTTCACAACATGTTGTATAAAAGGAAAGCTTGCAGGGGGCTCCCAGGGAGGTAAATGAGACAAAGGAGGGAAGACTTGGGGTGCTCTATTTAAAAAGAAAAAAAAATTTTTTAAATATTTAACCGATGTATAGGAGAGGTTGTGGTCTTTACCTTACCATAACTTACATTCTAAAATTAGAAGAGACACTGGAGCATGAAGGGAGAGGGGGAAACCCTTAATATTGTAACAATAGGAAAAAGGGGGTTCGGAAAAGCAAGGATAAGTAATTGTCATTAAAAGGATATATCTTCCAAAGTGCAAAGTACAGTTACATGAGATCTGGTTGATATTTGACCCGAGAGTCTCAAAGCCCATTAGACTGCAGCAAGTAATAATTGCTTCCTCATTTAGATTAGACAATGAGCTCTCTCTGCAAGCTGCTCTCCTCTAAATAGATTGTAGAGAGTAATTGAAACAAGTTATACTGGGAAGTGGAGTGACCGATTCCTCAAAGTGTGAGAGCAGAGCTATGGTAACCTCTTAAGCCTGGCCTTCATCCTGTTCCTATTTAGGGAATCTGCAGGGCAGCCAGCGCTGAGCGCAGTCTGCACTTCGCCAGCTTTATTGTTTAGACTTGAAGGGAAGGTCATATGCCCTCTTTGACTGGGAGGTTTATGGGCTCTCTCTAATTAGCAGCACCCTCCACCAGACAGACTGTTGGCTCCCTTCCAAGAACGGGATTTGGTAGCGGCCACTGATGAAGGAGAAAACAAGGTTATTTACCCTGTGACTGTAATTCTTGGCACAAATTCTCTCTTTACACTCAGACACATTTTCCTTTTGTTCCAACTTGCCTTTGGAATTCTGAGTAGGGCGTTAAGGGAGGGAAATGCGGCCATATATTTAGTAGTGTAAACAACCCATATGTTGGCCTGGTATACTTTTTACTATTCTAGGGCCTCACCGATCAACAACATAAATTGAGAGAGAGAGAAATAAAAGGCAACAAATTCCGAACGTTACTTGCAAATATAAATACTTGAGCACATGCCCACACACAACCTCAGAAAAGGAAGTTTAATTTGCAACATTAAAATCACGACAATTGTGCGTTAGGACACGTAGAAATACCAGCGGTAAAAACGTGATTGGGTTTAGCTGTTAGTGGAGTATTAAAAGAGCCCCGGGAAGATACTTGGCTTGTCCTGCTCTGTCGGTTCCATAAGACGGTGGGTTAAGCTGATGGAAATGCTTCTTGGTTGATTTAAACCAGATGTTCTGACTATTTTTGTCCAGTTAGCAGATGCAGCAGCCCTGCAAAATGCAATACTGCCCCCCTCGGCCGGCCGCCAACTGCGGGAGCAGGAACCTCGGCTTCACCAGTTACCTCGGCCATAAAAACCTTTCAAGTCCCCATTACTATTCCAGGCACATTCCAAGGGGTTTGAGTCACAGGGTTCACTTGGCTTTTCTCCCGTGCAGAACTGCTTGTACCAGGTGGAAGACGACCTCCAACTTCAAAAATGGAATCCATAACCGGTCAAAGAGCGCTTTAGGGCAAGCCCCAGATGCAATCCTACTGCAACTTCGCTCCCACACCTGCGGGCTGCTGCCTGCGCACCTGGAGTCCCACGGCCAGAGCTGCGCCCGCTTGGTCAAAACACAGGGCTGTTCTTTGGAGAATCCTCAAAAGCTGCTCTATTTTTCCCTGCTGGTTTGAGAAGTTCCGAGGGCTGCTAGGCAGCGGGGATGGGTTGGAAACTTGTTCCGTTTGGCAGTGCGTCGGGGAACGCTTGAGGCCAAGGCGGGCGGCCCAGGGGGCTGAGGTTCCGCCGGCTTTTAAGTCGGCTCCGAGGGAAAACTCCCAGCCCCTCCCACGCGCCCGTCCAGACTCGCAGGCCGCCCGGCCCGGGGCGGAGGAGCGCGCACATCTGGCCACCCAGGAGCCACATCTGGAACGCTAACCCCCGCACCCAGATGTTCAAGGGGCCGGGGAATCCAAGACCGCGAAGGGCCGGGCTTCCGCGGCTGCGGCTCCTCCCCGCCCCCACCCCGCCGGAGCTGCAGGGGTCCGGACTGGGGAGATGCCCCTGGGAAGGGCCGGCCGGGCGGTTGGGGATTTTGAGCGGGGGATGGGTGCTGGGGCCGCGGTAGGCAACCGGTGGGAGTGCTGGAGCCACAGTGGGGGATAAGGGGAGGGGCGCTGAGACGGTGGATGAAGCCTCCAGACGTGCGCGGGACGGGCACTGAGGGCGGGGTTCCCCCCTCCCTCCTCGCTCTAGCGCGAAGACGCAGGCGTTTCCTCCTGAGCAGCAACTCGCCCCCGCTTCCCTGCACCTTCCCGGGACCGCAACGAGCCGTGCGCCTCTAACCCTCTCCCTTCTCCCTGTCCCTAACCAGGGGAGGAGGGAGCTACCCAAGCCTGCAGACTGCCTGTGCGGCGTGGCGCGGGCAGGCGCGCCCCTCGGACGTCTGTGTTCGCGCTGCAGTTTTGACGTCTGAGCAGCGGTGTTTGCCAGGGAGTCAGGGCTGTTTGGAAGGTGCTGCGATCTGAACAGATTGTTTCCATTCGATTTGTTTAACCAAGGTGAAGGCAGACCGTGTTCTTACTTAAAAGTTTTCCTTCATCCAAGTTGTCCTTAGATTTTCATATAAGGGTGTCACAACGCCCCCTGGTCATGGCACAAATGTTTTGTGACAGTTTAGAAAAACAGGAGAAAAATACCGTAAACTAAACTCACAACCGACGGGAAAATGTTAAAAGATGTTGGACCTGTTTCATCTGACAGCCCAGTCATCGCGTATTCTCCACCAAAATAAGTAACTCTATTCGCAGCCTTCAAAGTATGGCAACTCTCCCCCGTTAGGGGCAAAGTGCATGAATGGGCTCTGGTCCCACCTTAGTCACCAGCTGAAACTGGACAAGCTTTAGAGAGTTACCTCTTCCCAAAGATTGCCAGGCTTCATTGAGAACAGTCAAAAGAATACGGTCTTTTAGGTGCTCAGAGCATAGTATCCAAGTAATAGCTTTTCCATTGCTCACCTCCGTGGCCTGTGGCAGGTTACTCTCCCTCTTAGTGCCTGCTGCCTCGGTCTCCCCGTTTTAAAATGTAACTGTACCTGTAGCACAGGGATGGTGTAAGGATTGGGGATTAATGAGATAGAGCAATCAAATGCTTAACACAAAGCCCAATGCATAAGGAGAATTCAGTATTATTATTATCACTATCAATGAGAGCAGTTGGAAAAGGTAGCCTCCTTTAAGAGTATGAGTCTTTACCCCTGCTGAACAAGTAAAACCTGCAACACTCTGGTCACAGCTCCAGGAGGAAATTAGATGAAATGATGACAACGATCCATAAGCTTTCTTTATAATGTGACTTTTTTGTAACATGAATTTGATTTCTGGGTTTCCCATTAAAACCACTTCCCAGAGAAGATCACTCTTCTTTGAGAAAATTTCACTAGGGTGATGAAAGTGTGTGCAAAACCCATCTTTCTTTACCTCCTTTTCCTTTTCTTCACATCTTCTTCTCCCTTTGCTAATCTGGAATCTGATTAGGGCACCCTCCGTACCAAATGAAAATGTGGGTACTTAGAAATATTTTAGATGCACATAACACGTAAGTGTGAAAAAGTCAAGGCTATTGTGAACACAGGCAGCTGTTGGAATTTATTTGAGTCTTAAATTCTTCAGGCTCAGTTTCCTCCACTGTAAAGTAAAGGGCTTGGATTTTCCTTTCCTTCCTGCACTAACATTCTTTAATTTCTAAAGGTTGCTGTGTCCAGGTGATATTTCCTGTGTATGTCAGGGCCCTCACAGGGGGAAGGAAGGGATTTTGAGAGGCTTTGGGCTTGAGAATGTTCATCACTGGGTGATGAGGGAGGGTGATGTAGGAACTCAGATCAGTATGTAAAGCAAGGTAAAGTACCTATAAACAGGTAATTGCAAACATATTTTTATGCACACGATGGATACATTGGTATATCTATTTTATTTGTTTAAAGATTTTATTTAAAAAAAAGATTTTATTTTTAAGTCATCTCTACACCCAACATGGGGTTTGAACTCACAACCCCAAGATCAAGAGTCGCATGCATGTTCTTCCAGCTGAGCCAGCCAGGCACCCCTGGTATATCTATTTTAAATATTGGAGGTACATACATATATGTATTTATAGTATATCCACAGCAAATACATGTATTTATAGTATATCCACAGCATAGATTCTATATACACAGATCCATCCTTTAGTTAAGTTTTTCCACCACCTGCAAAAAAGAATTTTCTTCCTTTGGCCATGACTCCTCTGACTTTCCAGCAGAATGGGCTGGAACAGAGGGCATTCATGAGTCTGACTGAATGAGGAAAGTGTGCCCTTTTGTGGGCCTCCTGTCATGTTAACAAGAAAGTCCCCCAAGAAAGAAGGAGGACAATAGCCCTTATGTTCACAGCTCTAATCCCATTTTACCTCAAAATGTCTCCCATACAATTTTCTGTCATCATCTTCCCTGAGATATTCTCCACATAATAATGCAACTCCCCCCACTTCCCATCACCCTAGATTCTTCTCCCTCACACTGCACATCCAATCTATCAACCGTTCCTGTCAGACGCTCTAATTTATACATGTGGTTATGGCTATGGATGTAGATATATGGCAAACCCCACCACTTCTTAAAATTTCCTATTCTACCAACTAGTCCAAGCATCACTGTTTCTTGGCAAGCCCACTGCTGTAACCCCCTAATTGTTATCCCTGTGGCCACTCCTTTACCTACTTTTCATTCTCCATGCGGCAGCCACAACAGTCCTTTTAAAATAAAAAATGAAATGTGCTCAGTCTCCTGTTCAAAATCCTCTAGCAGTCTCCCATCACATTTGGGATAAGACCCACACTTCCAATGACAGCCCGTAGGATTCCAATGACCCCTAATTCTCTCACCTCATCCTCTGTCACTTTCATCCTTGTTCAAGTCATACCAGCCTTCTCACTGTTCCTCAAAAAATTTCAAGCCAGGGCGCCTGGGTGGCTCAGTTGGTTAAGCGACTGCCTTCGGCTCAGGTCATGATCCTGGAGTCCAGGGATCGAGTCCCACATCGGGCTCCCTGCTCGGCAGGGAGTCTGCTTCTCCCTCTGACCCTCCTCCCTCTCATGCTCTCTGTCTCTCATTCTCTCTCTCTCAAATAAATAAATAAAATCTTTAAAAAAAAAAAATTTCAAGCCAACTCCTACTTCGGGGTCTTTGCATTAGCTGTTTCCCCTGTTTTCAACTGGGTTTTTCACATGGCTTCCCCTTAATCCATTCAGGTCTCTGGGCAAGTGTCACCTAAGAGAGGACCCCTGAATCATCCCTTTTAGTATAGATGCAACGTAACCATAGTCACTCCCTCACTAATTACCCGAGTTTATTTCCTTTCATATTTCTTATCAAATCTCTTAAATGTCTACCTGTTTACTTGATTCTTGTTCGTCTGACCTCTAGAATGTATGTTCTGTGAGGGTAAGGACTCGGTTGATCTTGTTCAACAGAGCATCTCCAGTCTAAATCAGTGCCTGTCTTATAAAAGGCAACTAAAAAATAACTGCTGAATGGATGAATACAAAGTCTCCACCTGGAACAGCGGTGGGAAAACAAGGTATCCCTCAGTTAGTGTAAGCTCAAGAAAATGTCATGCTTCCCTGATCTCACGAGCTTGTTCCTGATGGGCTCCTGCTCGAAGATGGATCTTGCCTATAAGAATGGAGTTTAATCCTACATACCTATAAATATGTGAATCAAACTTCACTTGAGCAGGGAGGGAAAAAGAAAACAATGTAAATAGTGTGGGTAGTTTACCATTTTACTCAGCAAGTGTATGTACTAAAATAAACATGAGATGGGAGACACGAATCTGCTCTCTTCTCAGTTCCTCTCAGTTCCTCTGTGCTTTTCATAGTACGATCAGTGTGCTGTGCTGGGTGTTTAGACATGCTAACTGTCTGCACAGTGTGGCCCCTGCAGAGCAAGTGGGAAGTGAGTTTGAATCCTCAATTCACCATGCTAGTGTGTGACCCCGGGCAACTTACCTTTTCAGTGCCTCAGCTTCCTTATCTGGAAAAGGGGCCAATAATACTGCTTCTGTATTAAGATTGTTATAATGATTACATAAATAATATTTGCAAAGTTCTTAGAGCAGGGCCTGGAACGTAGTAAGCTGTGTGTCAGTATTTCTTTTTTTTTTTTTTTAAGATTTTATTTATTTATTTATTTATTTATTTATTTGAGAGAGAGAGAGAGAGAGCACAAGCAACAGGGAGGGGCAGAAGTAGAAGGAAAGCAGACTCTCCACTGAGCAGAGAGCCAGACGTGGGGCTCAATCCCGGGACCCCAGGATCATGACCTGAGCCGAAGGCAGATGCTTAACCAACTGAGCCACCCAGGCGCCCCTGTATGAGTATTTCTTAAGAGAACATATTTTTAAATGTTTGACTGCACATGATTCACCCCTTCTCAATGACTTTAATATAAGATACTGCTCTACTGGGGCTCCTGGGTGGCTCAGTCGTTAAGCGTCTGCCTTCGGCTCAGATCCTGAGCCCAGGGTCCTGGGATCGAGCCCCGCATCGGCCTCCTGCTCAGCGGGAAGCCTGCTTCTCCCTCTCCCGCTCCCCCTGCTTGTGTTCCCTCTCACTCTGTCTCCCTCTCTCTCTGTCAAATAAATAAATAAAATCTTAAAAAAAAAAAAAAAAGATACTGCTCTGTAATTAACCAACTAAGCCACCCAGGCACCCCAGCATCATTCTTTCAAAAAAGGAAATACTCATACATAGCTTACTATGTTCCAGGCACTGCTCTAAGAACTTTGCAAATATTATTTATGTAATCATTATAACAATCTTAATACAGAAGCAGGTATTATTGGCCCCTTTTCCAGATAAGGAAGTGAGGCACTGAAAAGGTAAGTTGCCCAGGGTCACACACTAGCATGGTGAATTGAGGATTCAAACTCACTTCCCACTTGCTCTGCAGGGGCCACACTGTGCAGACAGTTAGCATGTCTAAACACCCAGCACCATGATGTTTTAAATTAGTAATTTTAGTTTTAGCGTCAAGCACAATACTCTAGCATTTAGCCTAGGCATAAATTCCATTTGGGCCAAAATTTCCCTAACTTCACACACAAAGAATTGTACCTTTAGGGGGTCATCCCCTCTATTTTAGTTGAACAAAAGATGTTCCCTACTCTTCAGTTCTGTAAGCTTTCCTTGGCCAGCTTTTCTATAACATAATATTGTTATTTGGTAGTTGAGTGTTAGTCCTGCAGAAGAAGTATCAGTGCTTTTCCTAAACCTGCATGCCAGGGGAATAATCTCTGGAAGTCTTTTTCTTTCACTCTGTTTTTCTGGGGTTTTCATGAAAATGAAAATAGCTCCTAACAGAGAGTTTCAGGACTTAGCACTATACTAACTGTGCCTGGTTTCTCTGTGAACTGGGGACAATGGAGATGGTTTAAACTCTGCTCTATTCTCTGGAACAGACTAGGCTCACATCAGATTCGACAAGAATAAAATCTCTTGGAACTGTGGACAGTCTGTCAGCACTCTTCTGGGCTCAACATTTCACCACTCTGCCCAGGGCCTTGATCACTCTTTCATACAGATCTGTATCAGGGCCTCTTAAGAAAGGATGGTGGGGGGGGGGGGGTGCGCCTGGGTGGCTCAGTTGGTTAAGCGACTGCCTTCGGCTCAGGTCATGATCCTGGAGTCCCTGGATCGAGTCCCGCATCGGGCTCCCTGCTCAGCGGGGAGTCTGCTTCTCCCTCTGACCCTTCCCCCCTCATGCTCTCTCTCTCATTCCCTCTCAAATAAATAAATAAAATCTAAAAAAAAAAAAAAAAGAAAGGATCTGGGCAGGGGGGGCACCTGGGTGGCCCAATCGTTAAGCGTCTGCCTTTGGCTCAGGTCATGATCCCAGGGTCCTGGGATAGAGCCCCTCATCGGGTGGGCTCCCTGCTCCGCAGGAAGCCTGCTTCTCCCTCTCCCACTCCCCCTGCTGGTGTTCCCTCTCTGGCTGTGTCTCTCTCTGTCAAATAAATAAATAAAATCTTTAAAAAAAAAAAAAAAGAAAAGAAAGGATCGGAAACACCCCCTACTAGTGTCCTGGTAAAATCTCCTAGAGAGTATTCTATATATGATTCATTAATAAACATACCTGCTGTTGTCTTTACCTTAGTTATGGTAGCATCCTTTTTTTTTTTTTTTAAGATTTTATTTATTTATTTGAGAGAGAGAAAGAGCATGCACACAAGTGGGGGGAGTGAGAGAGGGAGAAGCAGATGCCCCGCTGAGCAGGGAGCCCCACGCAGGGCTTGATCCCAGGACCCTGGTATCATGACCTGAACCAAAGATAGACGCTTAGTTGACTGAGCCACCCAGGTACCCCAGCATCCTTCTTTCAATAAATATTGACCAAGGGTTTAATATGTGCTAGGAATTTTCCTAGTGCTGGCTACTTGGTTGTCCAAGCTGAAAACCTAGGAGTCATCTCAAGTACACTTTTGTCCCTTGCTCCTAACATATGAGGTCAGCCACCAAACAGGTGTCGATACTACCTTCAAATATCTCTTGTATTTTTGTCCTCGGCTCCACTCGCTCCCCCGTCACTGTGCTGGGAAAGGCAGGCTAAGCCCTGCTACCGTAGAGAACAGAGTGTGAGGCAGTCTATTTAGGAGGCACCAGCCCAGAATGGTGAGAGTGAGAGGAAAAAGGAATGAGGCAAGGGAAGAGGTACCCCAGTGAGACACACGGTGTTACCACACTTGTTACTGTTGGGCCATGACATAACTATCGCTCGGCAGGCATGAGACTTCTCCGGAATGGTTACAGGAGAAATTAGATCTCCGACTAGTCTACAAGAGAGGGGGAGGGTATCTGCTGATCTCTCTCCTGGCTCCATTTGTCATTGGTGAAAGTTTACCCTGAATGCTCCCGAACTTCTTCCTGGTCGAATCATCTGACCACTTGGTGGCTCCCAGGAAAGCAGATCCCATGCCCAACATGTGCTGTTTTATCAGATTTCCAAAGTAGAGCAGCAGCTTGGTACAGGTGAAGCTCTGACCTAGAGAGAGAGAGAGAGAGGAAGGAGGCAGGCAGGGCATCTGAGAAAGGATACAGGTTTATGTCTCAATAAAAAAAAAAGACTTCATCTTTTGTCCTTCAGATCCTTGCATCTGCCTACTAAGTGGATTTTGTGCCTCTCATTTACTTCCTTCTGATCCATTCTTCACACCGAACCCAGAGTGATCTTTGTCAGACGCAAATCCTTCACTAGCTTTCCTTAAACATCCGGACTTAAGATTCCAGACTCACCCCATAGCATGTCAGGCTCCGTGGTCTCCCCATGGCTGTTTTCAGTCTTCTTATTAAAGATAATTTTTTAAAGATTTTATTTATTTATTAGACAGAGAGATAGAGAGAGCACAAGTAGGCAGAGCGGCAGGCAGAGGGAGAGGGAGAAGCAGGCTCCCCACTGAGCAGGGAGCCCGATGTGGGACTCGATCCCAGGACCCTGGGATCATGACCTGAGCTGAAGGCAGACACTTAACTGACTGAGCCACCCAGGCGCCCCAAAGATAATTTTACCAGTAGAATCAGACAGTCGTTCTTCTGAAGCTCTTTGTTAGCACTTACTGGTTCATTTTCTGAATCAAAAATTAATACACTCACTATAAAAAATTTGGAAAATATGAAAATATAAAAAAGGAAATAAAAATCAATTGCCTTGAGGTGAAAACTCCTATTAACATTTGGAGTACATTCTGGCTATATTTAGTCTATGCATGTATATATAAAATAAAAATTACACTTCAAGAATTACTGCATTGAAGTTTATATTCAACCAAAAGTACATGTCAAGACCACCCAAATGGTTCAGTTTGATAGCATGCACTTTACTACAATTTTTCATTTCTTTGTTTTATTTCCTTAACTGTTATTTAAGTGTGCATTGAAAACATGTGCTTACATTGCAGAAATATAGCACATTTTAAAAGCCCTCTGTAGACATAACCCCTTCTCAATGTATGTCTCTGTTTTAAATAAAATAGCTTAATAATGAACCTAATAGATAACTTAATCTAAAAATCATAAATGCAAATTTTTTTTTTAAAAGATTTTATTTATTTGACAGAGAGAGATACAGCGAGAGAGGGAACACAAGCAGCGGGAGTGGGAGAGGGAGAAGCAGGCTTCCTGCGGAGCGGGGAGCCCGATGCTGGGCTCGATCCCAGGACCCTGGGATCATGACCTGAGCCGAAGGCAGACGCTTAACGACTGAGCCACCCAGGCACCCCCATAAATGCAAATATTAACTTTTGTTCTGTTACATTGGGAGAGATAATTTAAGGCAATTATAATTAGCTGCTTTCCACATCATGGCCTAAAACCAGATACAAAATTTGCCCTACATTAAAGCCTCGGTAAGAAATTATTTTATGATTCTATAAATACCAGTATAATATTTTTACTTTTTATTATCAACACATGGACATTTTAGCATCACAAATTACTGTTTTCTCCCAATCTGTCAAGTATGGACTTTTCATAGTAGTTGATAAAATTGCTGTGTGTTAAAAAAAAAAAAAAAATCACGTGGTCAAGACTAGATTTTTGAAAGCAATAGCAGAGAAAGTTGATCTTTAAAATCATTAAGCCTTATTAAAACTGCATCAGCTTATCTAAACAAAACAATAAAGACACTAAACAGTGATCACATATAGAATCATTTAAGTTTTAAAAGTCTAACATTCAAAAAACAATGAAATCGGGGTGCCTGGGTGACTCAGTCATTAGGCGTCTGCCTTGGGCTCAGGTCATGGTCCCAGGGTCCTGGAATCAAGCCCACCTCCCCACCTCGGGCTCCCTGCTCGGTGGGAAGCCTGTTTCTCCCTCTCCCACTCCCCCTGCTTGTGTTCCCTCTCTCACTGTGTCTCTCCCTGTCAAATAAATAAATAAAATCTTAAAAAAAAAACAACAATGAAATCAGATTAAATCCATATTAGTATTATAAAAACCTTTCCATTAAGGTTTTGTTAGAGGAACAGAATCAACACCATCCTCACTTTCCCCAAAATTATTTTGAACCACCCCTTCCTGTAGATAAAACTTTTAGGGTACACATATCATTACACACAAATGATCTTAGAAAGGCATAGTTATAATTCTGGATGCTGGGGGAATTAACTATTTAGTCTTTATTTAATGACTGGAAGTCCTTATTCCTTGAGAAAATATTAACACATTTATAAATGAAAGACATCTCTTATCTATTGATTTATTAGAGAATCACTTAGAGTTCATTAGATAAGCACTCAAATTATTTTACTTAATACAATTAGGAAAAAAATCTGCACGTTGGCCATGTTGCATTTTGCACATTATGTTATTCTCTTAGGCTTTTAATTAGAGGATATAAATCATAGAAAGCAAAGCATCACATTCTCAGCTAATGTTCCAATTATATCTAAATGATTCAACTGCACATAAGTAATTATTTTTGAAATCTAAGTTTTCAAAAAACAATCTGATTCATATAAGTTACCAGCTTATTTTATACAGAAGAAACCAAGTTTTTTAGATACAAAAGCAGATTACAAATTTTTGCCCCATGCTCCTATAGAAACCAAGATTCTGATGTACATAATGAATCTAAGTCAGCATTCACAAAGGCTATCAGAAATTCTGTCAACTTTCAGCCCAATGTTGAATCTAAGTCAGCATTCACAAAGGCTATTGGAAATTCTGTCAACTTTCAGCCCAATATAAGGTAAAACCACAGTTATGCATAAACAATTCAAAACTAGAGCTTATGGTGAAAATGGCAACAAGTCATAACTTCTATATCACTAATGATGGGTTCTACTAAACTTACCACAGGATACAACAGATAGCAAAATTTTATAGTTTCCAGAAAATGAAAGCTATCAGAGCTACAAATAAAGAATACATTAGATACTAGAACATAGCAAGGCCAAAGCATTAATGCTGTTAAAAAATGAATAGGATGTGGGGCGCCTGGGTGGCTCAGTCAGTTAAGTGCCTGACTTCAGCTCAGGTCATGATCCTGGCATCCTAGGATGGAGCCCCTCCTTCCTCTGGGCTCCCTGCTCAGCGGGGAAACTGCTTCTCCCTCTGCCTCTCCCCACTCCCCACCCTGTGCTCTCTCTCTCTATCTCTCTCTCTCAAATAAATAAATTTTTTTTAAAAATCTAAAAAAAAAAAAAGAATAGGATGTGAAATAACATCTCTAAAACATAGAATATAAGCAGACCACAAACCAAAACATATGTCACTTACTTATAAATATATGTTGTTTTTTTTTAAAGATTTTATTTATTTATTTGATAGAGAGAGACACAGCAAGAGAGGGAACACAAGCAGGGGGAGTGGGAGAGGGAGAAGCAGGCTTCCCGCGGAGCGGGGAGCCCGATGCGGGGCTCAATCCCAGGACCCTGGGACCATGACCCAAGCCGAAGGCAGACACTTAACGACTGAGCCACCCAGGCGCCCCTAAATTTATGTTTTTAATAATTACTTTTTAAAAGAAAACATTTATTTCTGTAATGCAACAGGCAGCTATTTTTTTTTTTCCCAACCTCCCTGACCACCGTGCGATTTTCAAACCACCCTCCAGACAGGCATTATCTCATCCAGATTTTTCCCTGAAGTCAACCTGTCATATTTTCAGCAGGCCTTCGTGCTTTGCTAGTCCATTTCTCCTCTTCCCAACCCTGAGTTTCTGCCAGCCTGTCAAAATCCTCAATGTCCTGTCCTTTCCCTGGCTGGGGCAGGGGGAGGACGTGCTTAAGTTTCTGCATTGCCTGTTTTCCACCAGCTACACGCACAGCATGGGGGATGAGGCTCTTTCTCCCCTCTCGAGGGCCACACAATGCTAACGGAGCACTTTCTATGGCTCATCTTTCCTCTGCCTAGTCCCAGAAGAGAAAGCCACTAGCCCCAACGGTCTGTCTCACCTGAACCTCTCTGGATGTTTCTATCACCTCCCTACACAGACTCCACCCTAAGAGGATAAATTGTGGATACCAGCATCCAACCTCCTTTCCTTAATCCCTCCTTTTATTTCTCCTCTTCTCTTCAGAAACTGAACCTGGCCCTAGACTTTCCCTTTTTGGCACAAAGGTGCTACCCTAATGTCATATCCTACTTGTGTGCAAGATGACATTTGCCCTTTCTCTTCTCTGGGGCCACAATGATCAGATGGCCGCAGAGGAACACAATTTATGGGAAGAATGAAAAAACAAAATCAGTTCAGTATTTTCTAGATAATCCTTCTTATGCTATAGTAAGTGGTATCCACTGTTGCTGATAATTTTACAGTTTTCAAAGCACTTTCTTATCTGTTATCTCACTATCGTCATGTTACTACACGATGGTTGGGTTCCCAGAAAACAGATTCTAAGATGGAAATTTACATGCAAGAATTTTCTGGGGGCGAGTGCTCTCGGAAACAGCCTCTGTGAGGGCGTGGAAGGAAACAGCAGTGGGTCCAGAGAGAGGTTGAACTGCTCTGTGCCCTAACAGAGGGCTTGGCCAACCTCACAAGGAGCTCTGGGGTTGGGATAGTCCTTCTTATTTCCCCCCAAATGAGGCAAGGGGGCCTGTCCTTTATAGCCCTGAATTGACAGTCATTGGATATGAGATGCTTCCTGGGAAGGGGACATGACCTTGGATGAGGCTGCTGCTTTCAGCAGCAAGCAATTCTCCAGAGGGACTTAGATGAGCACTGTGAGCTGACAAACCCCAGGCAGCTGCAGTCCTGAAGGGAAACCGGGGTGGGGGGGGGGGGCAGCGGCGCATCACAGCATCCCTTGTATTCTACCAAAAGTGCACTTGCTTCCTGCCTGTGATCCGTATTTTATGCCTGGGAACCTGGGACCCAGGGAGAGTAAGTAGATCAGGTTTCCAGAGCAAATAAGTGACTTACATGCTTCATTTCATTGGGCCTACAAAATAATTCTATTAGCTGTATCTTGTTAGCTCCCTTTTATGGACAAGGCTACTGAGATTTGGAAAGTTTCAATGATCCCTCACAGTGTTCAAGGCCAGCAAACGGTAGAGCAAAGATCCAGGCCACCTAACTCCACATCTGTGCTTTCATATCTCACACACTGACTTGATCTTGCCAAATCGTGTGGAATAAAGGAAATGTAGGACTGGAAGACAGTCCTAAACAATCCAACCCACTAGTTTCTCAGAGATAAAGTAACTTGAGGAATTGTTCAAGGAGATGAGGCTGGTGAATAATCTTTCTGAGCCTCAGTTTTCTTATCTGTTAAAGGGGATGAGCTGCCCACCTACAGGGTGGTTTTAAATTCAAATGCGGGGGCACCTGGGTGGCTCAGTCGTTAAGCATCTGCCTTTGGCTCAGGTCATGATCCCAGGGTCCTGGGATTGAGCCCCTCCTTGGGCTCCCTGCTCCACGGGAAGCCTGCCTCTCCCTCTCCCACTCCCCCTGCTTGTGTTCCTGCTCTCGCTATCTCTCTCTCTCTCTGTCAAATAAATAAATAAAATCTTTAAAAATAAATAAATAAATTCAAATGTGATGATAGATGCAAAATAAACTTGAAACTGATTAAAATGGTACAGGATTGTCAGTATTTAGCCATTTAGACACTACGTTGGAAGTTAAGAAAGGACTCCCAACTCTTAAAAACAGCAGAGTGTAACATTTTGAGTTTTGGGGGGACTTGCACAGAAAATGAACTTATGATTTAACAAATTCTACTAGTTCAGATTCTTGTTAAACATGGAAAAGTTTCAAGAAAAAAAAACTTACTTTCTGGCAGGTTTTGATTAGAAGTTACATCCTAGGTGGTATTTGCTGTGAATAGTTCTGACTGATACCCAGAATTCAAAATCACATAACTTCCCCACTCTCAGATAAATAAAATAGCACAGCTCAGTCTGCTTTGTATAAAGGAAACACCAGAGTTCCTTCCTCTGAACTTTGGAACTGTTTGTGACATAAAAATAAAAGATCCAAAATATTTTTGTGCTTTGTCATGTAGGCTGAGTTCCTAAACCACCACAATTTAAATTTAGATTATTTGGCTTCTTTATCCACAAATGATCACAACTTCTGCTTTATTGGTTCCTTAGTGTGGAGCTTGGAATTTAAGAAAGTCTGTGAGTTGATTGTGTCATTGTTTTTCTTCTGGAAAATTCACAGGTGAATTTATTCTCCATGTTTTTAACATTATAAAATAGAAAGTTCTATTCATGAGGTTGTTCATAACAACAATGCTCTCTTTTTAAGGACAAGATGGATGTTATCTATTACTGCATACTGAGTCACCCCAGAACTTAAAATAATAATAATAAATATTATCTTTCAGTTTCCCTGGGTCAGAAATTCTAGAGCAGCTTGGACATGTGATTCTGACTTGGGGGTCCCTCAAGAGGTTATAGTCAGATGTCAGCTGAAGCCTTGTGAAGGCTTGCCTGAGGCTGGAGGACCCACTTCTAAGGGAAGGGCACTCACTCACATGACTGGCGAAGTGGTGCTGCTTATTGGGGGGAAACCTCAGTTCCTTTCCACGTGAACTCTCCAGGGCCACTGGAGGGTCCTTAGAAGATGGCAACTGGCTTCTCCCAGAGTGAGCAATCCAAGAGAACAAGTTGGAAGCTGCAATGCCGTTATGACCCAGCCTTAGAAATTATTCATCTTTGCCTATTGATAACTCAGAGCAGCCCTCAGCCCTAATTAAATGTAGGATGAGATTACACAAAGACATAAATACAAGGAGGTGAAGATCATTGCAGACCATCTTGGAGGAGGAGGAGTTGGCTGATGTGTGAATTCCAATCATTTAGAGCATCATGAATCGTAGGGCGCGTGCTGGCTCAGTAGGTAGAACATGAAACTCTTGATCTTAGGGTTATGAGTTTGAGCCCCATGTGGGTATACAGCCTACTAAAAATATAAATAAATCAGTAATCATGAACCAAACATATGTAGTGAGAGAGGTCTGACATCTCTTCTTGTCTTCCTCCAGACAAAGGGAAATGCCATGATACCTAACAGAGATTCAATATGGAAAATCTAAACCCTCCGAGAATATTTATACAGAACTCAGAACATTAATCAGAGAGGGTTGAGTGGTCCATCTGGGTGCCCTCTACCCTCTGAAACCAGGTTGATCAACCCTCAAATTCCAAGCCAACTGTTAAAGCGTTGTGTGATTTAAAGGCAAGTAGGCACAGCCAGCAGTGGGAAATAGCAGCTGTGGTGTCTCTACTTTAAGCACTCATGGGTGAGAAACTCTTCTTTCCTACCTGATATCTCAGTTCTCCCAGAGTCATCATGCCATGGGAACATCTTATATCAAAGGATTTGAATTGATATTTAGAGGGCTTCAGGCTCAAAATATCAGACTTCCCAGCCCCAAATGCCAACTCTCACCTCTAGTTGGATGGCTAATAGGTACCTGAAGTAGGTCATGTATAAAACAGAGCTCTTAATTTTCATCCCTTTAATATCAAAGCCAACTGTTCCTTTCGATCTTAATAAATGTTACCACTACCACCACCTGCCCAGCAGCTCAGGTAAATACCTAAAGAATGGCCTTGATTCCTCCTTTTCCTCAACCCCTAAATCTAATTCATCGGTCCATGTTATTAATTCTCCAAAATTTATCCCAAATTCTTCACTCTTTCCCATCTCTACCACCATTATCACCATCATTACCACCACAGCCCTAAACTAAGTCACCTCTACTTGAATGAAGCAAGAGTCTTCTCACTGGGGGCTTCATTTTTCACTTTTGGGTCTCTCTCCTTTCCATTTTCCCTCCAACAAGCAGTGTGGTAGGAGTCCCAGGAAGCCAGGAGACAGCACCACATCACTGAGCACCTGAGGTGTGAGTATCAGAGAAGAGTCCACCTCCTTCCCAGCTTAGTCAAAGAGCACTAAACAAAGTGCGCCCAATATTCACATCATCCTTTTTTCCTGTACTCTCACTGAGACTTGGAAATGGGCATTGTAGACTCATTCAGTTTAGTTAGGATCACTGTAGGGCAAATCTGTGATCTTAGAAAATTGAAGTAGATTTAATTATAGTTTATACATTATAGTAGCCATTATAATTTATTTTTACCCTACAGTTAACAGTGTATGATGAAAATACATGCATAGATATAATTTTCAATGTCAACCTTTTAAACAAGTCAATCCTAAACCTCCCAGGTGATAGAAACCACTGGTGCAGTGAGGGATAAGGGTAGGAATCAATATATAGCATTGTAAGTAAAAGAGATGAGTTCTGAGTGTGTATGACAAAGAAACCAAATGAAAATGATGATCGATGTGGATCTTTAGTCAAGCATAAATTGTGTCTTTTTATTTTTTATTTTTTATTTTTTAAAGATTTTATTTATTTATTTGACAGAGAGAGACACAGCAAGAGAGGGAACACAAGCAGGGGGAGTGGGAGAGGGAGAAGCAGGCTTCCCGCTGAGCAGGGAGCCCGATGTGGGGCTCAATCCCAGGGCCCTGGGATCATGACCCGAGCCGAAGGCAGACGCCCAACGACTGAGCCACCCAGGCGCCCCTTATTTTACTCTTTATTTGGAGTTCATAAAAGATACTGATGGCTGATTTATCTCTTCAGGCATTATGTATATAATTAGAAATTATATTTTTCTTCTAAATAAAAATATGAGAAATGTTCTTCATAAACAGAATAGGTCTGAAGCTAGGACCAGTTCTTTTGACCACATTAATAATGAAACTTCCCTCAGGTAGAATAAATTTAAACCAAATTTACACTAAATGATTCAGAGGATTGCTTTTACATTTTTCCCTTTGGATTTTGAATTTCCTAGCTTGAATGTTAAGAAAGGTCATTAAATTTGTTACCAAGGACTGATCCAAATCAGAGTATGATTCAGGGTTGCTGAAAATACTTTTTTTTCCCTGTTTGTGGTCTATCTGTATTTATTCACTGGCCTAGGTAAAAATGGTAATGTAGTTTACTTTTTAAATAGCCCTTTAAATTTTAATGTGTAAAGAGCCCCATTTATTGCTCTTTGGCCTTAGTTGATATAATTGTAAGATTTAAAAGAAGGCCCAAATAATCAAAAGGTTAGGATCCTCCCAACCCTATACACTTTCCAGCTGGGTGGCCTGGATACAAGACACTGACCACCTCTGAGCTTCATATTGTCTTTTTAAGACAGAAGAAATACCACTGACCTCCCACAGTTGCTTTGAGACTCAAGCAAGATAATGAATGTGAAACCACACTGTACTGAAAAAAAAAATACGACATTGTTCAATTCTTAATGTGAGGATGAGTATTTCAGGATAGGTGTCATTATATTTTAAGAACAAATACTTTTCTCAGTCTTTAAATTTTAAATTGAGCATTAACAAGTAGATGACCTCTTTGAAAAATTATAGAAGGAAAACAGGACCCAAAAATTCAAGGAAGAAAGACATGGTAAAACCAATTAATTTATTAGAAAAGGTAATGAAACCTGTCTGAAAACACAGCAAGTGCTTTCTTCACTTGATGCAGGTAATAAATCACCCTTACTCCACAGAAGTGAAGAGAGATCTCCAGACATGGCTGGAGAGTCACCCTTTCCAGGCCTCTTTTACTCCACCTCATCCAACACAATGTCTTTGCTGGGAACGAGCCGTATCATTGCCGATTGGTCCCAGGCAGGTTTTTCTTTCTCCGCCTCAATGCACATTCTTCTCTTGCTACCATTGTTTCACATGTGCTTGATGTGTTATTATAGGTGTGGTTTATGCTGACAGACAGCCTAAGCTGATAAAGATCATCAAAGAGTCCATTTTCCTAGCCTTGCATCTACAAAGAAGATGAGTGAATGAATGTACTTTCATACGTTTTAAGTTAAAATTAAATGTTTACTGTAACTTTTTAGAACATGACCCTTTAAATGATTTTTTTCTTGTTCATGAAGCAACGCCCAGTCCCTTTTGTGTCAAAAAAGAAGGCAGCCATGCGTTTCCTCACAGGACAGATCTAGGATCAATGATCTCAATCATAGAGAGACAGAGGCTGGCTCAGTTCAGATAAGGAATTTCCAATGATCAGAACTGTCCAAAAAAAAAAAAGCTTCCTTGGTTGATAATCCTGAGATTGGGAGGTTTTCATCAGAGGCTGGTAAATATTGGTTGGAGGTGTTCATTCATCCGCTCACCCGTTTACTGACATAGTTATTGAAAATGTTTTGAGCACCAACTACAAGCTTAATATATATTTGATACTGTGGAGGATCCTGTGGTGAGAGCCACAGGAGATCATGGAGTTTAGTCTAGAGGACTCAGGTTTGGGGCCAAGAAGGGGCTGAACGTAATAGCCGGCTTTTCTCCTCAGAGTGCACCGGTCCCCCTGGGAGCTTTTTAGTAGTGCAGAATTTCATGCCCCACTGCAATCAAACCACTTTTCACCAAGATCCCGGGGTGATCTTGTGTTTGAAAAACACTGTTTTAGGGACTCCCGGGGGGGCTCAGTCGTTAAGCGTCTGCCTTTGGCTCAGGTCATGATCCCAGGGTCCTGGGATAGAGCCCCGCATCGGGCTCCTTGCTCTGCGGGAGGCCTCCATCTCCCTCTCTCACTCCCCCTGCTTGCATTCCCTCTCTTGCTGTGTCTCTCTCTGTCAAATGAATAAATAAAATCTTTAAAAAGAAAAACACTGTTTTAGGTTTCTTTCTAACCTTGAAATGATACATCTCTGTGACTCTACATCCTTCGTGCCAATAATGAAAGATCCTGAAAAGTAACTGACTTTAAAAGGTTTCGAGCCCTGGAGTGGCTTTGTAATATGGGACCAAATTTTCAGGATGTCACCTCAGTCTAGACCTAAGTCTCCAGACCAGACCTGAAAAGTCTTACGTCCAGATGCCTTTTTCCTAGATTATTCTATTGGCAGCCTTTGTACTACATCTCTGTTCTCCTTCACTAGTGTCTCATCTGCCTGACTTTGAAATTTCACAAATAGTTAAGGATGAAGTCAAGCCCAAAAGAAAATCTCATTTACATTTGAGTCATACCAATGTTGATATCTCTCTGATGAAATATTGATCAAGTATTAGATATTTCACACTAATTGTAGAAAACTTGAATTTTTCTTAGTACAAGATAAAATCAAATACACACACACATACACTGAACATTCATCAGAGTGTATCAACTTCTCCTTAAACACCTCTAATGTTTGACATCAGGATAAAAACTCAAGCCCCATATCATGCATGGCCCAAAAGCTCTAAAAATGATGTTCCCCTCTGATTCTTCAAGCCATATGCCACTGTCTCTCTTGCTTCTAGAGAGGGCCAGTCACTGCCCTTCTGTCAGTTACTAAAGCTTTTTTCTGCATTAGGACCTTTGCACGTGTCATTCTTTTTGCATAAATAACTCTTTCCCTGACTTTCAATGGCACTGTCTTCTCATCACTTAGGTCTTGGCTCAGATGTTACGTTTTCAGTGAGGACTTCCCTGATCCCCATGTAAAGAAGATCTCGCCATCATTCCTTTTTATAGTCTGTGTTTACTTTCTTCATTGTACTTCATTAATAATCTTTGTGTCTGGGACACCTGGGTGTCTTCCCAGTTTGTAATGTCTGTAAGGGTAGAGACATTGTCTTATTTTCCATAGAACAGTGCCTCGCTCATAGTAGGCTTGCAATAAATATTTTTTAAATGAATTAATGAGGGCGCCTGGGTGGCTCAGTTGGTTAAGCGACTGCCTTTGGCTCAGGTCATGATCCTGGAGTCCTGGGATCGAGTCCCACATCTGGCTCCCTGCTTGGCAGGGAGCCTGCTTCTCCCTCTGACCCTCCCCCCTCTCATGTGCTCTCTGTCTCTCTCATTCTCTCTGTCTCAAATAAATAAATAAAATCTTAAAAAAAAATTAAAAATAATTAATTAATTAATTAATTAATATACTATAATCACTTTTTATTTGAAAGCTTCATTTGCCTCAAATGAAATTATAGGTAATTATAACCATTTGCAGAAATTTTTTCACAAACACGAAATAGAATAGCTTCAATCTTTGATTGCAAAAGTAAGGTAATTAAAGAATGAAGATGATAGATTTTCTTTTCTAAGACTGGAATGTATTTTGTCAGCTGTAACCTTGATATTATTATAGGCGTGTTGAAATGTAGTTTTTCTGTAAGTAGGTGACATCATTTTAGTACAATCTCTTTTCTTTTTAAATCTCTTACAGTGCTATTAATCAAACACAAAGCCTATAAAATGAGCCTGGTGTCATCTTGTCCTTTTCTGGTTTCCTGATTGGAAAGCTCACCCTTGGCCTGTGATCACATTCATTTGGCAGAAAGTCAGTTTATTTGATGGGTAAGGGCATCAAAATGTTTCTTTTCTTGGTTAAATTAATTCTCCTTCACCCAAAATACAGTACAAATGGAACGGACGTGTTAAATAAACCCACAGATACTATTTCTCCTAATTCTCCAAATGCTACTGTAGCTCATGTCTGGGGAATAGAGTAGGTGACATGAGGGACATTAATATCAAATATAGGCTCAGCCAGTTGGCCAGTCAATACTTCCCTTGGCTGGCAGAGCTCATCTTCTTTTCCTTTCTCTTCACTAAGTTGTAGATTTTTTTGAGGATAAAAATGGTGTCCTCTTCCTTTGCAATTTTGCACACAAGTACGCTGACTGTCTGATTGATTCACAGTGTTACTAATTAAGCACCATGAAGTGGTTTGGACTCCATGGAAGAATGTTCCACATAGTACAAACTATTTAGGATGGAAACACATTTACTTCCCAACCACAACAAAAAACCCAAAACACTGCCATCTGCCTCATTGAGCAACATTACTTAATGCATAATAGTTGCAGTTTAAGATGATACTGTTGAGTGCATTCTATATTCTAGGCATTGATCTATATGATTCACACCCATTATCTGAGTTAGTACCCTGTTATAACATGCCGGCTATTGAAATGTATGTAGAAGAACCAATGTGAAGAACTTCATTGTTTGCTTGTTTGTTTTCCAGCTTTATTGAGATACAATTGATGTAAGTTTCAAGTATACAGTGTGATGAGTTAATACATGTATATACTGGGAAATGTTTACCACAATAAGGCTAGTTAACATATCTTTTACTTTACATAATCATCATTTTGTCGTCGTTGTTGTTGTTATGGTGAGAACATTAAAGCTCTACTCTCAAAACAGCTTTGAAGTGTACAATACAGTATTTTTTTTTCCTTAAAGATTTTATTTGGGGCGCCTGGGTGGCTCAGTTGGTTAAGCGACTGCCTTCGGCTCAGGTCATGATCCTGGAGTCCCTGGATCAGGTCCCACATCGGGCTCCCTGCTCGGCGGGGAGTCTGCTTCTTCCTCTGACCCTCCCCCCTCTCATATGCTCTCTCTCTCTCTCTCTCATTCTCTCTCTCTCAAATAAATAAATAAAATATTTTTTTAAAGATTTTATTTATTTATTTATTTATTTGAGAGAGAGAGAGAGACTACGCGAGAGAGGGAACACAAGCAGGGGGAGTGGGAGAGGGAGAAGCAGGCTTCCCGCTGAGCAGGGAGCCCGATGCGGGGCTCGATCCCAGGACCCTGGGATCATGACCTGAGCCAAAGGTAGACGCTTAACAACTGAGCCACCCAGGCAGCCCACAATACAGTATTGATAACTACAGTCACCATGCTGTACATTAGATTCCAGGAAATGATTCATCTTATAGCTGAAAGGTTGAAGCCTTTGACCTACATCTCCCCATTTCCCATCCTTCCCTAGCCCCTTCAGCTCCTTGCAACCACCATTCTGCTTTGTTTCTGAGTTTGATGTTTTTTTGATTCTACGTATGAGTGACATCATACAGTATTTGTCTTTCTCTGACTTCTTTCCCTTTGCATAATGCCCTCAAGTTCCATCCATGTTTTATACTTAATGGCAAGATTTCCTTTTTTTCTGTGGCTGAATAATATTTTATTGTACATACCACATTTTCTTATCCATTCATCCATCAGCAGATACTTAGGTTCTTTTTGTGTCTTGGCTATGGTGAATAATGCTGCGACGGACATGGAATACAGATATCTCTTTGAGATAACGATTTCAACTTCTTTTAAATATATTCCCAGAAGTGGGACTGCTGGATCATAGGGTAGTTCTATTTTTAATGTTTTGAGGAAACTCCATACTATTTTCCATAGTGGCTGCACCAATTTGCATTCCCACCAACAGTACACATAAGTTCTCTTTCCTCCAAGTCCTCACCAATACTTATCCCTTCTCTTTTTGATGACAACCATTCTAACATGTGTGAGGTGATATCTCATGTGGTTTTGATTGGCATTTTTCTGATGATTAGTACTATTGAGCATGTTTTCATGTACTTGTTGGCCATTTGTATGTCTTATTTGGAAAAATGTCCATTTAGTTCCTTTGCTTATGTTTTAATCAGATATTTTTTTGCTATTGAATTGTATGAATTACTTATATATTTTGGATGCTAACCCCTTATCAGATATATGTTTTGCCTTTATGGTTTGTTTATTAACAAATTTACCAGAGAAATCTGGGTCTACTCCCCTTTTTCTTAGGTCTTAGGGTTGGAAACAATGTCATGTGAACAGGAGAGAAATTGACCTTCATCCATTTTGCTACCTAATGCTATTATATTATAATATCCTTATTTTCCTGATGAGGAAGTGGAGGTAGATTTAGATCTCATGGGTGGTACACCTTAAAGTCAGACTTAGACCATGGTTTATCTCATCCCAGAGTCCATATACTTGACAAATGTTCTATAAACTGTCTCTAATGTTTATATAAGCTTCAAGTAATTGGTTGTGGTGTCTTTTATTACTCCCAAAAAGTAACCTTTATGTTTAAAAAATAAAATCAGGGAAATATTTGAAAGAACATTAGGACTAGAATCTAGGGATATGGGTTCTAGCCAGCATCTATCATAAATGAGATGAACCTAGGAATTTACTTAACTTCTATCCTCAGTGTAGTAGAGAAATAGAAAACTCTATGATTTCATTCCAGGGTTTTACCAACAATTTTACTGAAAAATAAAAAAGTCATCTTGTACCTCATCCATACACATAACTATATTTTTTACTTGCTATAGACACTAAGTAGATGCTATTTTATGTTTGCTTAGTAATTATGATTTTCTAAACCATTAAGTTCAGAGAACAGTGATTTAGAATAAATTATCATAGCAGCATTTTTTAGAAGATTTTATTTATTTATTTGATAGAGAGAGAGAGAGACAGAGAGAGCACAAGCAGGGGCAAGGGCAGAGGGAGAAGGAGACTCAGGCGGATGCTTAACCGACTAAGCCACCCAGGCACCCCATAACAGAAATATTTTATAAGTATACCTGTCACTCTTTATTGCTTGTATCAATTATAAATAAAAGTTAAGTATCATAGGGATGCCGGGCTGGTTCAGTCAGTTAAGCATCTGCCTTGGGCTCAGGTCATGATGTCAGGGTCCTGGGATCCAGCACGCCCCCCCCCCACACACCGCCCCGGGCATTGCTCAGGGAGCCTGTTTCTCCCTCTGCCCCTCCCCCTGCTTGTGCTTGCTCTCTCTCTGACAAATAAATAAATAAAATCTTTTTAAAAAGTTCAGTATCATAAAAAGCTAGACAATCTAGATCAGGAGCTTTTAACCTGATTGCACATTAGAGACACCTGGATAGGGATGGGGGGGTGGGAGTAGTTTTGAAAAAATGTGATCTGAGAGCTCTCATAGACCAATTATATCAGAATCTCTGGAGTGGGGCCTGCAAGTCAATATTTTTGAAATGTCCCCTCTCCTGTGATTTTAATAGAGCTGCAGTTTACAACTACTGATATACAATAAGTCACTGTGTATTTTGCACTAAGGTTTCTGATTATTGTTCAACTGCGTTCTCAAGAGCTAATTAATTCAGTAATCCAGGGGTTTAATGGACCATCCATTGTTAATACAAAAACAATATTTCCTTATTCTAATAGTATGATTTGGGCTCATAGGATTTTTTTTTTTTTATCAGCAATTTCAAGTCAGCCATTATGGTTTGTTTTATGGCTATGTCATCTTTGAATCTTTGATAGGAGTAGAGCAGCTCCCTATCTAAGTACTTGATATTTCTTAATGTGAAAGGAAGAGAAGCATCTGGCTGTCTGAAAAAAAAGTGGGTTGAGAATTTGAGGTTTGAAGTTCCCTTTTGAATTCTAATAAGTTGGCTTATTTTTGAAATCTCTGTTTTAAGACTAAAACAATGATATAATTTTAGGGGTGCCTGGGTGGCTCAGTTGTTTAAGCAGCTGCCTTTGGCTCAGGTCATGATCCCAGGGTCCTGGGATTGAGCCCCGCATCGGGCTCCCTGCTCAGCAGGGAGCCTGCTTCTCCCTCTCTGTCTACTTGTGCTCTCTCTCTCTGTCAAATAAATAAATGGAATCTTTTAAAAAATAAAAACAAAAAAACAAAAAAAATAAAACAATGATATAATTTTATATTTTCCTCCCCAATTCTTCAACAGTTCTTAAAGGTCAGCAGCTATTTCCACAGTGAAAATGGGACCCAGAGGTTTTCATTAACTCATCCCCAGAAAATTCAGTAATAAAACTTGATTTTATATTCACTGATACTGAAAAATCTCTTATCACCAAAGGACTCTGAAAGTCATGGTGAAAGATTCCACTTCTAGGTCAGGACACAAAGAAGACTCAACTCCTTGGATGGCTGATTAAAGGAATTATCTCAAATTCCAGTCATAACATAGAAACAGACTTGGTTGTAATTTATTTATTTACTTAGCCATCTGGTCTCAGGAGCTAGAGGAAAGAAGGTCATTATATAATCCACAGATGAAACTGAAGTTCCTTGCACCAAGATATTTGAAAGGCTTATTCAAGGGCCCGTTCTGCTGACCAAAAAGGCCCAGTTTAGTCAGACTGCAGAACTGTACGATCCAATCTCAGAACCATCCAGTGAGGTCTCTTTTCTCTAGCAAACAGGGAGCAGGGAAAATATTTCCCTAACCTTCTTCCAGGTGCGAACCACCTGCCAAAACACATGGAGAATCTTTTCATTGGGAGCACGGCCCAGCGTCCATTATGTCTACCCTACAAAACTCAAGGCCAGGACTGAGTCTGAAGAAGGAGAGGAAAAGACAGATGGATCCAGTGTTATGGATGATCTTTCCGCTTGTTTGTCATCCTTGACCTCTTATTTGTAACCCTACTGTGGATGATAGAATTAAAAGTAAATGGAAACGTGTCCTTTTTAGGGAAGGAGGTGGTCCCCTCCAACTGTGACTCCTTTTATGTTGATGTATATTTTTTTGGCTCTGTGTTGCCAAAAAATTTGCTTGTGTTGAGACCTGGTTCCTGATTTCAAAGTGCTGCCATACGAGGGCAGCAAGAGCCAAGACCCCTCAGAGCTCAGGATGCTGCTGAAAGGGAGCCCTCAGGTAACCCAAAGTTCATGGTCAGTTCTATTCTCCTCTTAAATCTGAAGTAGGCTGTAATTAGCAAGCTGACCAAAAGCAGGCTGGTGAAAAACCACTTCTAGAACTACGAGGGTCCCGAGGGTCCCGGGGCGCCTGGGTGGCTCAGATGGTTAAGCGTCTGCCTTCGGTTCAGGTCATGATCCCGGGGTCCTGGGATCGAGTCCCGCGTCGGGCTCCCTGCTGAGCAGGGAGCCTGCTTCTCCCTCTGCCTTTCTCTCTCTCTCTCTCTCTCTCTGTCTCTCATGAATAAATAAATAAATAAATCTTAAAAAAGAACTACAAGGGTCCTTTTGTTAAATATGAAAAGTCTTCATTGCAAGTCAATGGACAGGGGAGAAAAGGCTGAGGAGGGGGCCTCCGCATGGAACGTTGCATTTCAATAACCACTGCTGACTTTGTTGGACTGTTAATAAGGAATGTGTTTATTGTAATACTTCACAGACACTGTACTGAATCCATATGCACAGCCTACCTGTGGCAGGTAAGGCAATGTGATTGAAGCTGATCTTTTAATGAATAAATACAAGAATCTCGTGCTATGTTCCTAATCAAAAGACTCCTAAATATACGGATTCGTAGAATGGCTTTTGTTCTATGCATCAGGATTTTATATTCCCTTTTTAAACAGCATACATTTTCCTTGTTTTAGGGTTTTTTTTAGAATCCTGTGTGCATTCTTTGTACAGTTTTAGGTATCATAGAGATCAACATATTTTAAAATACTTATTTAATCTGATTTCTTAGGGTTTCTGAAAAGCTTTCTTTTTAAACATGCATTTATAAATTTGCATACTTTCTCCTTCACAATTGTCTCTTTTGTAGCAAGGGCTGTGTCAAGAATACATTTTTTATACTAGTAGTACTTTGGCACAATGGCATACATATTATCAGCTCACGATTAATATTTATTGGTTGGTTGATTTTATGCTACATATGGGACACAATCTATAATGATGAGTTTTCATACGGCCAGACTCTACCAAACTTTTTGAAGAAAGTAATTTTGCTTCTGTCTCTATTTCGGCACCTCTCATTCAGTCTGTGTCCACTGAAGTGTAGCTCCTTGTCCTCACCAACCAACTGAAAGAGGCTTTTTTTTTTTAAAGATTTTATTTATTTATTTGAGAGAGAGAGAATGAGAGACAGAGAGCATGAGAGGGAGGAGGGTCAGAGGGAGAAGCAGACTCCCTGCTGAGCAGGGAGCCCGATGCGGGACTCGATCCCGGGACTCCAGGATCATGACCTGAGCTGAAGGCAGCCGCTTAACCAACTGAGCCACCCAGGCGCCCTGAAACAGGCTTTGATGAAGTCACTAGTGGCTATGTTTCAGTTGGTGTTTTCCTAGACCTCTCTGTGTATTCTGAAATTCTCCCCTCCTTTGGGTGTCATACCATTTCTTACTTCTCTGCTCCTCAGTATTCCTTGTAGATTTCCCTTCCTCTTCAGATCCCTTAAATATCAAGGTAGATTCTTCTGTGCCTTCTCTTCTTGTTCTACCCTCCTAAGGGATCCCATGCCACTTGCAGGACTTCAGTATTACATGTTGGGCTATCTTAAATTGACCTGTCCAGACAAGCAAGGTTTACCTGTGATTTAGACCATTATTTCCAGATGTCTGCCAAACATTTCTACCTGGATATCCCATAGGCGTCACAAACTCAACACATAAAAACTGAATTCTTTTTACATTCCTATAGTTCCCATCCCATCACATGATTCCTCCTGCTTATCCCTTTTATATCCTGACTTAGTGAATTTCGTCTATTTCCCACAACTCTATTAGTTGTACAAGATAAAAAGCTTGGAACTATTAGCAGAGGTGGCCAAATTCTTGATTTTCTTTGCCTGGTGACCTTCATCCCTCAGTGTTCAACTCAAGCATTGTCTCCTTTCTGAGGCTTTTATCATACCCAATAAAGTAGTTAGATACTCTCACCTCTAGATGCCCATAGATGCATTTACTTACTTTTTCTATAGTACCAAATCATGTTACATTGTAATTATCTGTGTACATCTGTTTCCGCCACTGGACTATGAACTCCTATGAGTTCATAATGACAGTAACAAATAACAATAACCAGTTAATCATCATTGTAGGACACTAGTAGCCCAATGTACTATTTTGAAAACATAATAAAAAGAATTAAGAATTTATCCTGCCTTTGCTTTATGAACTGTACTTCTGGGGAGCTGTATAGTAGATGAGGGAAAATTTCTTCGTATTCTGCCTAAGAAATGAAGGACTAATAGAATTATGATACCCTCATTACGCAATCTATACATTGAGCACCAATGACTGCTAACATGGTAAAACAAGAGATACATAGATATTAGTGCCTCCTGATGGAAACATACCCCATTCCTTAAATACTCTTACCAAAGCCAACGCAATCTGAGTCTTTTCAAACCTGTTGGATTCAACCACTGATTTAAAAAAGAAAGAACATGTTAAACAATACCACAAGGTTGCAGTCAGCAAAATCCAACCTCTGTCTACTGGAGAAATGAACTGGTTTCCTTCTTCACCAAATAAGTTACAAATCTGAAAAAAGATGGAAGGAAAGCCTAGAAATTTTTTAAAAGACCTAAGTAACATGTAGTGAATCACAATGAGTGGAATTTATTTGGATCTTGATGCAAACAAACTGTTAAAAATTACTGTATTTTGAGACAGTTGGAATTTTAAACACTGTGTATTTGATGGCATTAAATTATTATTATCAAATGTTTTAGGTATGGTAACAGTATTGTGGTTACTTTTTTAAGACACATCTTTTAGAGATACATACCGAAATATTTATGGATGAAATGATGTGTCTTGGTTTTGCTTCAAAATTTTATGGAAGGAAGGAATTCAATGGGATTTAGGTGAAATAAGATAAACTATGAGTTTAAGATTCTCAAAACTAAGTGATGGGTCAAAGGATTCATTTAAATGTTCCATTAAACAAAGGTTGTTTTGTTTTGTTTTGTTTTTAAAGAGTCTAAGTCTCTGACTCTTAGTGCAGAGCTCTTTGCACCATCCTATTAAACTGATCATGGAAAAAAAACAAGCAAAATTCCAGAATTTTCTACGTTTTTTTGGAAAGGGGTTCCCAAAACAAGGAACAAAAGCAGTGGTTAAAAATGTCCGCCCTTGGAGTTCATGAACTCTGTTTTCTCATCTGACTTTGCCAAGAACTTCCTATGTGGTCTTTGGCAAAATTAGATTTTTCTGTCTTGATTTGGTTACTCTCCAAAAGTGGTCAGAGATCAAGGTCTACACTATGACTTATCGGCAGCAGTTCCAGCTGAGGAGGCTCCACCATTTGTATAAAGATGGGGCATAAAGTAAGTCTATTTTAATCAGCTTTTAAATAACTATTAACACACTGGATTACATGACAAATATAAAATTAAAAAAAAATCTTCATAGAGGAAAAAAAAGGTGGATTATATGAAAAGACATTATTGACCAAAGTTTAATAAGTAACACTATTGACTCAAAATAGTAGGACTATTTTTTATTTTAATAGTAGATCTCATGGTTGGGGTTCTCTATAACTTCTTTTTTCTTTTTTCTTTTCTTTCTTTTTTAAAAGATTTTATTTATTTATTTGACAGAGAGATAGAAAGCACAAGTAGGCAGAGCGGCAGGCAGAGGGAGAGGGAGGATGCGGGACTCTATCCCAGGACCCTGGGATCATGACCTCAGCCAAAGGCAGACACTAAACAACTTGAGCCACCCAGGTGCCCCTATAACTTCTTTTTTCTTTTCATAGTTTTCCTTACCGTTAGTTATTTGAAATATGGTAATAATGCTTTCTACGCTGATTTTAACCTATGGTTTACATTAATTTTCTTCATAAAAGGCTGCTTTTGCTTAAATTTTGAGCTGTTTTCAATGCCAATATCTGTAGACAGCTTTGCAAACAAATGAAACACGATGATCATTTGATGCTGATCCATGTATATATATATGCATGTCTGTCTTGTCCCAGAAATAAATGACATGGTAAAGTAGATGGAATCAACTTTCTCTTTTACCCACCTGGCATCATTTGTTTCCAATTTCAGGCATCTAGTTGAAGCTACTTCGTCAGCCAAAGAGGTTGGGTGTCATCCCAGAATTCTCAGTTGCTTATGTAACAATTAGACAATACCCTTCTGTACAGCCATTTTTTTTTTTATCTATACAAATCCTCTCCCATACATTTGGACAGACATGCTTTCTGAACCACAAACATATGTCTACTCTAATTTTCTTTGTCATATCTGTAAGTTATTTTGCCCAAGATACACTTATTCATCTGTTTCATGTTTAGATAGTCTTCCTTAGAGTAAGCTTTAAAATGTTGTCATGGCTATTGGAAAAAAATTTTTAAACAAAGAGAAAGTTACATGCAGGGTAATTATAAAGCAGAGCTATTACATATTCTATAGAAGGGAAGAGAAACAGGGAGGGAGAGAGTCGAATGCCAGATGGACACATCAGAAAGTTTTGAAACTTCCACAACTCACAAAAATCAATGGGGAATCACAGGTTTGAAATTCCTTGGTCTAGAACATTGAGAAGAGGTGCTAATATTTAAACAAAATGCAGGTTATAAATCTTGGGTTGAAAAGTAAGAATATGAAGATAAAAAGTGCAATGAGGAAATAAAAAAGTATGTATGTGGAGGAGGTACCTCAGAAATGCTCAAAACTAGCTGTCATTGGTCAATAGATTTTCTACTGGGTCTGCCATAGGTGTGCAGAAAGATACAGTATTAGAATGGATCTTAGATTGTAAATGATGCATTAGAAGTTCATTAATAAGTTTTGGAATTTATAGCCCAAACATTCTTCACATTGTTCTCTATCATATAGCTTTTTCAAAAATGGGCTCACAAGACATATTATAAGAGTGAGAGCTTAGCTACCCTTCAAAGTCCAGGATGGAATTGCTAAATTTAAGCATTCTGAACTTTGAATAGCTTTTTTTAACAATTCACATACTGGGGCGCCTGGGTGGCTCAATCATTAAGCGTCTGCCTTCGGCTTGGGTCATGATCCCAGGGTCCTGGGATCGAGCCCCGCATTGGGCTCCCTGCTCAGCAGGAAGCCTGCTTCTCCCTCTCCCTCTCCCCCTGCTTGTGTTTACTCTCTCGCTGTGTCTCTCTCTGTCAAATAAATAAATAAATAAATAAATAAATAAATAAATAAATAAAATCTTTAAAAACAAACAAACAAAAAAACCAGTTCACATACTACCAGAGAGTCCTTCATTTCTAAAAGTTTTAGTGAGAATCAGCTATTCCAATAATGACATTCAAATATTTTTTGCAGTTTTTAATAATATATTTTGAAAAAACTAGTAAAGTACTGTAGGGTGACTAACATAATAAAAATAATATATTTTGGGAGCTACACTGTAAAATGTGCTTAAACCACTGTAGGAAGTTTTATGATTTTTAATTAAAACAGAGGCAGATTACAGATTGCAGAATATGGACTACTGTTAGTAGGCATTGCGTGGCAGAGATTGGCTAGATGCTCCCGATCCTTTTCCTCCTCCTGGATACACAAGAAGACTCATGTTCCAGTCTTGCCTGCAGTTAGGTTTGTGTTATTTGACTAGGTCTGGCCAATGGGATGTGGAGGCAAATAATGTAGACCACTTCCAGACTTGTTTATAAAACAATTGTATGTTTTATAGTCCTGAATGATCTTCCTTGCTGTCTCTCTTTACTTGACGGCTGAGTGATGATCAAGCAGAGGAGTCCATGGAGGCGCTAAGGGGTAGCAGAGCCATAATGCAGAAGTGACCCAGATCTCTCAGTCACTGTCTGGAGGACAGCCTCTAAGGAAGGCAACCCAATCTGTATTGGGTGGGGAAGTGAGACAGAAAAATCTTTTAATTAGATGGTGGGATTCTTTCACAATGTATACTGTATCAAATCACCATGATGTACACTTTAAATATCTTACAATTTTGTCAATTATATCTCTGTAAAACTGAAACAGAACAAAACAAGGGAAGGAAGGAAGGAAGGAAGAAAGAAAGAAAAGTTTTTATTGTTAAACCACTGAGAACTTTTTATTGTTAAGCATTGGGGGTGCATATTAATTACCATAACATTATAACATTGTTTGTAGGTATTTGGTATACCATTCTTTCATTTTATTTGCCAAGGGCCACTGTGCTCAGTACCTTGTCTCTTCTCACATAATGCTCTGAACTTCTCCACTCCCAGACCACATCATGCAGGTCATGATGTTATTCTTCCAAAGAGAGCTCACTTCCTGATCATAGGTTCCAAGAGTTTCAGAGGGCTTGTCCATTCCTCAGGTAATAGATACTTCCATTCGAGCAAAATAATTTCTTCTGGGATAGTAAACAATTTTTTATAAGACACTTTACATTTTGGAGATACCCTCCTCCATATACATACACATCAGACTCCTTTGTTTCATATTCTTATTTTTCAACCCAAGATTCCTAGTTGCATTCTGTTTGAGAGGAGATATCAAAATTTCCTCTCAAATTTCACAGCAGGGAATTTTAACCCATGGCTCCCCATTAATCATAGTTTGTGGAAGCTTTAAAAATTTCTGGTATGCCCATTTTGCTTTCACTACTCCCTCCTGTTAAGTGTAAATAGCTCTATTTTACAATTACCTGACGTGTATTTTTCTCTTTATTTTAAAAAAGTTTCTGTGTTGGAAAAAACCCAGTTCTCATCCTATGCTTCTCCTTTACCCTCATGCTACTATCACACTTAACCACATTTCTGGCAACAGATGTGTAGGGTTTTTTCCCTACAACAAGCAATTCTGCAACATCAGCTGGGTGTCCTACACTTGAACTCTATTATGACACTGTCGACCTGGAGATAGCATCAGATCCCACAAATGAAGGGCTCAGTCTCACTAGTCTGCCCCCCTCTTCAGATGCCAGCCGCAAGTCCACGTTGTCACCTGTGTTTCTGACCAATTGGCTATAAATTGGAGGTTCCCATGACCCCCTCTTCAGATTTGATTAATATGCTAGAACAGCTCACAAAATCCATGAGAACATTTTACTTACTGTTTACCAACTTATTATAAAAGGACATGATAAGGGATACAGATGGATATCCTGACAGAAGAGATGGTTTAGGGCAAGATGCAGACTCTCCATGCCCTCATGGGCTATGCCACTCTCTCAGCTCATCTACATGTTCACCAACCTGGAAGTTCTCCAAAACCCACATATTTAGAATTTTCGTGAAGTCTTCATCATGTAGGCATGATAGATCATTAACTCCATTTTCAGCCCCCCTCCCATCTCTGGAGAATGGGGGGTAAAGAGGAAAATTCTAAGCTTCTAATCATGACTTGGTCTTTCCAGTGACCAGTTGGCTCCATCTGGGAGCCCACCAAGAGTCACCTCATTAGAACAAAGGACACTGCTATCACCCAGGAAATTCCAAGGGATTTAAGAATCTGTGCCAAGAGCTGGGGGCAGAGATCAATATATATTTTTTCTATTGCCTCACAGTTTCTAATAACCATGACAGCAGTTTGCACCCCTCCCCCCAGCGTCAGCAAAGAGAGCATGGGATTCACCGGGTGTCTATCCCCTGCCTGCCCAGGACAGCCTCTTTAAGGAGCAGCACTTGCAACATGGGCCTGGAAAATCCCAAGGCCCTCATCTCCTCCACCTGACCATTTCCAAAACCTCAACAGAAACTCTGGGCTCTTCTCCATCCCCATCATTGTCAATCCACTGGCAAACCTACCTACAAATTCTGTTATCCTTAAAGTTACTCTGTGTTCAACCAGTCTTTCCCAAACCAAATTCAGCAGAATCTCAAAAATCAAGCTACTTTCCATGCTTTCAAATTTTCCACACCCGGGGAAGTCCCCCCTTTAGACTAAATGAATAGTCTTGACCTTACCAAATGCCTCTGGTACCAGAGCAGACTCGACCTGGTGACTCAAATAAGTGGAGGTATTTTCCCAGAGCCTAAACCCAACCCCGATCTCAGACCTGATCTGGATCTTGGCAGAAGTCTAAAACAGATTCTCAAAGTTTAGAATGTGTTAGAATTGCCAAGGAGATACTTGTTTAAAAGCAAATTCCTGGACCTACAATCTTCAGAGATTTTAAATCTGTAAGATTTTGGGTGGGTCCTAGGAATCTGTATTTCCGTGAAGCCCCTCAGACATATCTGTTCCTGATGATGCAGAGAACTGCTTTCAGAATGCAGATGGAGTAATGTCAGATATCAAGTGACATATTAAGATGCCCTGAGAAAAATGTTCCTCTGTGTCAAAATAAAGTCAATTAAAAAACTTTATGACAGGTTGGCCTTTGCCATTTAAAGACACTCTCAGGATTTTGATGCTTCGTTCTGTCTTTGCTACGGCTCTCTGAATCTCCTCTGAGCCATGATTCAGCCTTTTGTTATGCGTCCTTAGCTTTGCCTCTCAATGTTTGCTTCTGTCCTTACATTGCACTAGGAAATCAGCCAAAGTTCCAGGTCATTGAGTGTGTGGTGGAAATTACTCTAATATCCAGTTCTCTTCCTTTTCCAGGCACTACTGACACAGAACTTCTCCACCCCCTTGTGTTAGGAGGAGCTATGGCATTAATTCTGGCTAATGAAACAGGAGCAGAAGTGACAACTGTGGGATTCTTGAGTCTATCCCTTTCCTTCCACCACCTCTTTCGGGTCTTGTGTTCCAAAAGGCGCAGCTATAAGCTGGTGGAAACTTAATCTGCCCGAGTCCTTTAGATACTTTGTGTAAGAGTTTTTGCTGATTCACAGGGAGCAAGTAGTATGAGCAAGTAATAACCTTGTGTTGGGTTAATCCACCAAGATTTGGGGGTGGCTTGTTATTACAGAAAACCAAGTCTATTCTGACTAACATGGAGTGGTATTGTGCTTTGATGGAGTTTACCCAAGGCCACCTCCACTCTTGCTTATTTGGTTGGTGGCTGCTGACTATGTTGGAGAATTCAGTCCATTGGGCAATGTAATAACTTGTCTTTATTACCAATAATGTTTAGATGAGCACCTAATAAATGTGTTTAAGTAAATAAATATTTAGTTTGAAACAAAGATGTTCAGGGGAATCTCCTCCTTACCGATTACACGGTGAGCTCTTTGGAATCTGACTAGCATGAGCTGATGGATTGTTGGGCATTTGTCTTTTTGTATAACTCAAACATCCCAATTTGAGTTCCAAGAGCCATTCATCTGCACTGACTTTAATCTGGACAGAATTGTCTGTCTAAATCTCTTCTAGGAGCATTTGCTATTCTGTAGACACATAGCCTTAATGTATCTTATAAGTTCAAAAAAAAAAAAAATTCAAACTGTCCTGATAAAATATGTTAAAATGACCGAGTCAAACTTTTTTTTTTTTTTTTTCCATTTCACTCCTCTGGAGGTAACATGAAAGTTCAGGGCAGTCATAACCCTTAGGAGGCTTTTAAGTGTAACTCTTAACGGATTTATATTCATGTGTCCTCCTTAGAAACTTTCATTGTCCATACAAAGCAGTTAGGTTGACTAGATTGTCCTTGTTTTACCTTTGCAAAGGCTTAGTTTAAATTGTGCAGCTGGAAGAATGGTCTCTGAACAGGTTTTGCTGGAGCATTGTGTCTGATTTCTGGCCCAGAGCAAGATACAAACTGACAATTTTCTTTTGTTTTGTGTACGTACCCGCCTCTCCTGCCCTTTTCCCCCAATTACAAATGGTTAGTTCTGCTTTTGAAAGTTTTTTGTTTTGTTTTGTTTGCCTAGTTGTATGCACTCCTAAGTTCCTCCGACTTTCTGGGCTCTGAGCCAGGTTAGTTTAACATTGTTTACTGTTTCAGAGCCATCTTGGGAGATTGGTATTTTAATTAAGAACATGTTGATTTTAGATACTAGCAAATGTCTTTGACCCAAAATGTCTCTCCAATCTAAACCTTCTCAGCAGACTTCTCACGGAGCCCTAATCTCCCTTTAAAGACGATGGCTATCTATTTTGAACATATTTACATTGTTGGATGTAGTTTTTCTGGTAGCATTCAATTAACACACTTAGTACATCTTGGCTAAACTATTCACCATAGCTTGCTAGTTTTTCCCCTTTTCCTACATTTTAGTTTAATTTATATCTCCAAGAAAATCTCAGCTCAATATGGCACATCTGAAATAAAGAGGTAATTAACTTTTAATATAATAGCTATCACTACTAGTAATAATACTTTGTAACATTTTAGATCTTGTTTACTAAAACAATTTGGTGATAACTATAATTATTCATTAATCTCCTGATTTGTGTTCTCTCAAGGTTGCCTTTCATAAATATCTCTTCCATCTTAATATTTCAAAATAGGTAAATCTAACTTCTAAGTGATATAGGAGTTCCCCATTTTGAAAATGGGGAAATGCCTGAATAATAAGGTAATTGACTAAAATGGTGGTGGGGGCGGGGAGCTCGTATTGTCTTGGTTTGGGTCCTCCAGCCCAGAAGAGGACCCTGAGATGAAGATTGAAGTTCAAATAGCTTATTTGGGAGATGATCCTAGAAAACACGGATTAGGAAGTAGAGAAGGGACACAAGAAAGGCAAGGAAGCCAACAAAGAGTGAGTCATCAAGCCATCTCTTCTGGGCAACTGGGGCTCAGCCCAGGGTCTCCCTCCCTACTGTGGGAGAGAGTGTGGAACATTGCCTAGAGTCATCCCACCTCAGCGGTGCAATTGCCGTATTTATCTCTCAACTTGGTTGAGGCTGCTCCTAAAGGTATTAATTCTCTAGCCCTTCCCACGTGCCCTGCACAGCTTGCCTATGCTAGACAACCAAAGAAACACCCTCAGCATTGAAGGAAGCAACCAGAAGCCAAAGAGGGGGATACAGAAGGATATGAGAGGGTCTGGCAGTGTCTGCTACTCATATGAAAAGATATCTCATTAACAATCAGATACATGCAAATTAAAACAATGAGATATTATTTTTGACATATTTTGACATCATTTTGACATGTTAGAGTGGAAAAGATTTTTTTCCAGAAGGGAGAATGTTGGAAAATACACACTACTGGTGAGGCTGAAAGTACAGTCTTTCTAGAAGGGCCATTTGGGATATAAATCAAAAGCCCCCAAAATACGTTTCTCTTTGATCCAGGAACTCTGCTTCTAAGACTGTATTCTGAGAGGGTAATTAAATCAGTATGCGGTATTCATTGAACCATCAGTTATAAAAGTGAAATAACCAGAAAAATCCAACTGTCCAATAATAAGTGATTGGTTAAGGATTCCATCCATCCGATCCATTCATCCAATGGAATATAATGGAGCCATTTGAACTGATAAAGGAGAAATGATTACCTGGAAATATTTTCACAATATACTGATAAATGTTCAAATCAGATGCTCCTATTTTGTTAAAATATGTATGAATGTGTTGTATGCATATAAAAAATTCTTGAAAGACAAAAACCAGAATGCAGCTATTACTGATTGGTAAGAATACAGATTCAAAAATTTTTTTTGAATATATTTTTGTCATTTTCCACTTTTTTTTAAAAAGATTTTATTTACTTATTTGACACAGAGAGAGAGAGAGAGCAAGCACAAGCTGGGGGTGGGGGTGGTAGAGGGAGAGGGAGAAGTAAGATCCCCACTGAGCTCAATCCCAGGACCCTGAGATCATGACCTGAGCCGAAGGCAGATGCTTAACCCTCTGAGCCACCCAGGTGCCCCTCCCAGGTACTTACAATGGTATTATTATACCTTATAACAAAGTTAAAGTTACTTTTAAAAAGTGAACACATAGTTTATGAGATTATTATATAAAGGCCACTTAGCATGCAAAAATGATACATTAAAAATACCAGTTGTATAAAATCAATGTAGAATGGTAATTTACTGTGAAAGCTACTTCTGTGGGCTAAAAAGCATAAGAGCTGCACCAATCTAATCTTTGAGAAATTTTTTATAAAATTAAAATCACTTGATTTTTTTCTCTAGAAAAATACCGCATAGCATTACCTCTTCTCTTTATACAAAAATATGGGTCATAGTAATTTTGACTTGAGTAGAGTTATAGCTCATGTAATTTTGCAACTTGGAGGAAAAACTTATTATAGCAAAACCCAAAATTACAAGTAGATCATGTTTAAAAGTTTATGTATATCTTGTGGCTTGGGAATGTGGACTAGCAAGCGAGAGTATGTTTTCTCCTGAGATCAAAAAGCTGTAGAAATAATGATGACCAAAATGTTATGACTCTTTATGGCCAAAAATCATCATCACATACATTATCTGATTTATTTTTCTCATCCAAAGCTCTTGGAGGTTAGTACAATATTACTGTCCCATATTGCGGAATGAAATCCCTGAAGCCTAAGAAGTTTTGATTAATTTTTTTCTCCCTCAGTTAGAAAAGCATCCATCTTAGGAATCAGAAATTTTCTGGTTCTTAAGTTGATTCTTTTCTTCCAACGCTGCACAGAGGATTCAATCACAAACTCTGGCTCCTATCCCCAACTCCGTTAGCTGGGTTATGTATGCGTTCACGTTCCCTCGTTGGTAAAATAAGGATAGTGATGTGTATAGATCAGGGCGGTTATTCCCAAACTGCGGGGTGCATCAGAATCACATGGAGGACGTGCTTTTTGTCTTAATTGATATATCATTCACATATAACATTGTGCACACTGGTTGATTTGATAATTCAAGTGCGTGCTGAAACACAGATTGTTGGGTCTTGGCCCCAAACTTTCTGAATGAGTGGGTCTGGGGTGGGGTCTGAGAAGGTGCATTGCTAACGAGTTCTCAGGTGCTGCTGCTGGACCAGAGACCCCTCTTTGAGAACCACTAGCTTAGGATATTGTAACTATTTCTCCTACTGAGAGTTGGTTTTATCTCTCCATGGCATTATAATCTCAGTGTAGATTATAAACACACACACACGTATATGATGTAGTTTTTGAACGTTTTGGTGAGGTTTGGTGGAGTCCGGGACTGATGGCTAAGAAAGAATTCTTGACACGTCTTTGGTGCAGAATGGTGGTTTTATTAAAGCACGGGGACAGGACCCGTGGGCAGTAAGAGCGGCTGCCCCGGGATTGTGAGGGACAACTGATTATATACTTTGGGGTTGGAGGAAGTAAAGATAAGGGAAATTCCAAAAGGATTTTCATATGTTAAAGAAGACTCAAGATCCTGGAGGAATGTTATAATCGGCCTCTCTCGAGTATTTGTCAATGGGATGTAGGTTATAAGGAGATCTAATTTTATTTACATTTCCTTCTGCCTTTGTTCCCCACATCATATATGTTTACATACATAATATATATTTGAGCTATTTTGAGCTATACAGATATAGGTTTGTTTTTTGTTTTTAACTGACTCAGATTTTCCCCAAATTACTTAAGTCTTTGCTATGTTGTGCTCTTGTGTGGGAATTATGAATAATATCTCTATTATGAAAATTATTTGAAGGTCACCTGGGTGGCTCAGTCAGTTAAGTGTCTGCCTTCAGCTCAGGTCATGATCCCAGGGTTCTGGAACCAGCCCTCATGGGGCTCCGTGCCCAGTGGGGAGCCTGCTTCTCCCTCTGCCTCTCCATGCCGCTTATGCGCTCTCTCTCAAAAATAAATAAATAAATAAAATCTTGAAAACAAAAATTATGTGAGCTATTTATTTGGAGTAAGAGTAGTATAGCATTAAACATCAGCTAAAGACCAACTTTCGTTGTCTTCAGAAATTAAGAAAAGAATGTCTGAAGTGCCCCCTCCAAATTGCACCTTTCGTCCTCTCAGGAATGCTATTTACCAGATTTTCTATATCATTGGGAATGCGAGGTGAAGTATTATCGTTATGGAAACAGAAAACAAATAAAGCAGAAGTAACTGAAGTATGTGCTGCTTATTTGTTCTTCTCCTCTCCTTTAACAGCTCTTGGAACTTCAAGTGATTGCACAATCTTGCCATGCATCTGGGTCACAGACCACAGACTCTCTGAGAGAAAGGGGGCCTAGCGAGGGCCATATGAGAGAACTAAGATTTATGAAGTACCTTCCCTGGGCCTGGCATTGTGCTGACTGGTGAGGGGCAGAACAGTGACCAAGATCCAGCCTTCAAGGAACTGAAAGTTCAGACAAGGGACCAGAAAATTATACTACTTCTGTGGTAAGCAGGATGAGACCTTCTGCATATGAATTCCACGGTTCGAGGTAGAACTTTCTTTTGTTTGTCGTAAGTGTACCAGCTCAAGTGTCAAGAGAGACTCTCTTACCCTGGCAAGTTAAGGACAGAATCATTTTTTATCCATATAATTCATTAACTTTTGTATCTTTTTAGCATTTACCTTTTCCAGACCAAGAGTATGGAAACTTTTTATATTTTAAGTATGAAAATAAGCAATAGGTGCTGTTCATAATCCTCAAGTGTGATACATGAGTTTTCACCAACTAGATAGAAATTTGAAGATGGATGTTGTTTGCTTTCGGAGGCTGTTATCCTTGGTGATAGAAGACGAAACTGGTTGTTGAGGTTCAGTGGTTAGCCCTTGGCTAAATACCTGCGGGCCCAGGCCCCATGAGATTTCAGATTTAGATCAAGGAGCTGAAACCTCTGGTGCTTAGCCTTTTACTCTGAAAGAGAATCAAGAGAGAACATCCTGACCCTCAGGGAGATCTGTATACTTTCCTGACAATGGGATCCACTTACTCAATAATATTCCTTCTTTATTTCTAATCATGGAAACCATTTAGCTATTTGAGCTTTCTGTTACTTCGTTTTTTACAATGACATGTGTTCTTTGTTTAGCTTCATTTTCTCTCACAGGGCTTTGGTTTGAAATAGCTCAGGAAGGGGATTTCATGTCTTGTAGCTATCTAATTTAGAATCGCCTTTCATTTCTCACAGTAATTTTAGCATAATATGTTAATCAAAGTTGTCTTATTTGTTGCCTCTTCTTATTTCTCTGTTTTCACATGACTTTGTTCTTTTTTGTCTATCTCTTGCACAAAGAGCCAAATAAAAATCCCACAAAAAACATATAATTTGGACCAATTAAAATAACAAAAATGTTAGGACAATATGGTATTTATTTCTAAGCTTTCTGTACTAAAAATAATAATGCCTCAGATTTATGTTGCAACTCAAGACACTGTTGCAGACATTTATCTTCCTATTATTCTCAGGAGGGAGAAATGTTTATTACAATCCCAATTTCATACATGGAGTAAAGTGGTTTGTCTGGAGTTCCAAAGTTAGTGAGTGTGGAGGTAAGACAAAGGCCCCTGAGTTTCTTGATTCTCATCCTAGTATTCTGTGCCGTAGACTTTGTTGTTGTTAACGTAAGAATATGCTTTTATGACATAATAATAGACATTTAAAAGAAACATTGGTTATGGATTATGTTTTGTTTTATGTAGAAGCTCTCTATAGGTTTTCTTTAACAGTTTCAAGTGGACTTTGGCTTTAAGTTACTTTAGAAAATTGCAGATGGCATGAAATTCTATGCAGTGTTGGGGTATGGCATGATGATTGGCCCTCCTTGGCAGATGCACCAAATACCTCTGGGATTTTGTCTGTCGCACTTCTTTTTAGATTATTGAAATATTCACATGGAGTAAACCAAAGCTTATATGTTGCTTCCCAGAAGGTTGATAACTATCTTTTAAAATCAAGGGGTTATGTGGAAAGTTTGAACATGGCATGTCATAGGGCATTCACATTATATTAGAATCATAGAAAATGGTGGTCCAAAAACTTTCCTACTCATCATTCTGTCCTACCACAGGGCCTGTGAATTTCAATCTTCACTCTTTTGGGGTAAGAGATCTTTGCTACCATTAAAAATAAATGCTATCTGGTAAGGATGATGGATAAAAATAATAGTTAAGATTTTTGTATTAATTTGTCACCTTAAATTTCATCCCCTGCATGGGCTTTGAGGTAGGAGTTTGGATAGGAAGGGGATCTACAGTTGAGAGGCCAGAAGCACTGTGAACTCATTGAGCATTTGGGAGTTTAGAAGGCCAAGGGAAAGCTAGATGTGGAGTAAGCCATAATCATTCCCACATTGGTCCACCCTGCAGTAGTCACCGAAGGTCAAACGATTTATGAAATGGGACATGAGAGTCCAACAGAAGCTACCATGAATTTCTTTAACCTACCAGAAGCTAATAGATTGTAACTGATTTAATTTTGAAGAAATATAGTCTATTATTCTGTGTCATCATGGTGTGTAAGGACATTAAATAGTTAATAATGAAATGTAAGACAGTATAATACATAAAAAAACAGTGCTTTGACAAGACAGATATTTGTAAATAAACCTTGGTAAAACAGTCCCATCCTGCGCCCCCCCCCCCCCCCAATGCAGCTTCTGCTCCATCTAAAGAATAGATCAATTCATTTTAATTCAGACATTTGGGGGATGTCCACTTTGTGCTGAAATACCAGGGCTTCAGACATGGGAAGTCACAGCGGCTGCTCAAACCTAGAGGCACATCCCAGGGTCTTATAAAGCAGATTATAACTGGAGAGATCAGGGCAACCTCTCCCAGAGAGAGATACAAAGTACAAGGGTAACATTCCTTTGGTTTTCTTTAATTTGTAAAGAAAATATTATCAGTGTTTGCTACGTTTGCAGTATACATTGAAAAAAAAAAAAGAAAAGCATAGTTTGACTAATCGGCACGAGAAAAGACGCTCAACATTATTATTATTATTATTCATCAGAAAAATGTAAATTTAAATAACAAGGTCTCACTTTTCAAATGCTAAAATGGCTAAAATTAAAAAGACAGGGGCACCTGGGTGGCTCAGTCGGTTAAAGGTATATTTCTTGATCTCATCTCAGGTCTTGATCTCAGGGTCGTGAGTTCTTGATCTCATCTCAGGTCTTGATCTCAGGGTCATGAGTTCAAGCCCTGCATTGGGCTCCACACTGGGCCGGGAGCCTACTTAAAAAAAAATAATCAAAAATAAAAAGACTGATAATGCCAAGTATTCGTAAGGATGTAGAGCAATTGGGGCACTCACATATTTATTGTAATGACCAAAAAAATTCCACTCCAAGACTTACACATGAATGTTCCTACCAGCTTTATTCATAACAGCCCAAACTATAAACCCCAAATGTTAATCAACAGGTAAACGGATGAAAAATTTTGGTATATCTTCATTCAATGGAATACTATTCAACAATAAAAAGTAATTAACTATTGAAACATGCAAAAAAATGGATGGATCTCAAAAACTAACAAAGTTAGACACAGAAGAGTACATACTATATGATTCCATTTCTCTGCAGAAACAAATGCAGTCAAAATCAATCTATAATGGTAAAAACAGATCAGTGGTTTCTTGGGACTGGCTATGGGGGGTTTGGGGGAATTGACTGCAAAAGAGCACAAGGGAATTTCCTGAGATGATGGAAATATTGTATATTTTGACTTGGGTGAGGGTACGTGGTTACATACATTTGTCAAAAATCATCAGCCTAGGGGCGCCTGAGTGGCTCAGTTGGTTAAGCGACTGCCTTCGGCTCAGGTCATGATCCTGGAGTCCCGGGATCGAGTCCCACATCGGGCTCCCTGCTCGGCGGGGGGTCTGCTTCTCCCTCTGACCCTCCTCCCTCTCCTGCTCTCTGTCTCTCATTCTCTCTCAAATAAATAAATAAAATCTTTAAAAAAAAAAAATCAGCAGCCTATACACAGAAAGTGGTACATATTGTATAAAAATTATACTTCAAGTTGATTTAGAAAGAAAAAGACTCATCTCTTTATTATGATTAGCATTAAAGTTATTTTTCACAAGATAATTCTTTCATGGAGGATCCAAATTAGTCTTAACATGGTGCCCAGCAGTGAGATAGGGAACATTTTTATAGCTTAGTGAAAAGTAGGGTACTAATATTGGGGAAGCTGTTCTAGCAACTGCTATGAGGTGATTCTTTTTCAGTCAGGCATTGGTTAAGCATTATGTCTCTAGATTCAGGCTGTCAGGATTTGAACCTTGCTCACAGCTGCTGGCTGAGTCACCTTGGGAAAGTTACTTAATTTCTCGAAGCATTAATTTTCTTATATATAAAATAGGAATAACAATGGTCTCCATTTTGTAATGTGTGCCGAGATTAAATAAGACAGTTTATGTAAAGAGCCTAGGATTCAGGAAATGCTTCATAACTATTAGTTATTCTTTCTGATATCACCCCTCACAGGAACATGGAGATCCGGAGAAGGGAGAACACAGTCTGTGGAGATACAAATTTGCTTTTTCCCTGGTTTTTGTTTTCTTTCATAATGTACGTAAGACTCTCATGAAAGGATTATTGTTCATTCCCAGGAAAAGGACAGAGACTAGGGACAGTGGGCTGAAACGGAGAGACTGAGCTAACAGAAAGCACAAGGCTGAGTTTTGCAGCATTCTCTTTGCCCTCATGGTTTTGAGAGGCAGATGAATTTAATGGCAGGCGGCTGCTCTCCAGCCATTCCCCCAGCTCACCACAGCAGGTGGTTCGGGCCCACATCAGGCCCAGGTAAAGATAAAGCCCCACCAAATGTTACCTCATGCCCACATTTAAAATCACAAATCAAGGATCTGTGAATCATCTTGCATTCTGGTTTCAGGTTCTAGCATTACACTTAACCTCAAACTATCCAATACTTAAGATCCATTAACACAATCAATAGAGAATGGGGTGTATTTGAGGATAGGGTTGCGCTGTTAAATTTAAAAATGTGTCTGAGGAGTGCAGTCTTCCTCTGTCTTCTCTGCTTTTTGTTCAGGCATTTACAAATTCTGTTCAGATTCTCGAAGTGAAAGTGAGTAAGTGTATTTTTAAATTTTTCTGTGGAAAAAAAAGGATAATAAGTGAAAACATTCTGGAAGATTCATTTATTTAGAATATTTTCCCAGTAGCTCAGTGTGTGTGTGTGTGTGTGTGTGTGTGTGTGTGTGTGTGTATTAGACATTTTTATGGAGTTATTTGGCAGAATTTTAAAACTCTGGGGTATGAAAACTATCTGATTATTTTCTTTGCTTTGAAAAATCCAAGTCCTCAATACTTGAAGTCTTAAAATGAATGCATAATTACCTTATAAGCCATTGTTCACATTAGTTGGCAAAGGAGAAAAGCCAGGGAACCAACTTTGTTTAAATGGAATGAACTTCAACAATTAAATCCTTTCTGGGGTGTGTGCTTCCTGAATCCCCACGATGGCTGTGTTCCCAAGGCGATGTGGAAAGGCAGAGGGGTGTTGTAACACACCACCCATGAGAATGCAAATGTAAGTCTGAATATAAAATTAAAGACATCTGTAGGAATCATGAAAATGTGTGACTTAACATCTAGTGTCCCAAACCAAGTGAAACACCCAGGGCTTGGCAAACTGAGATAGTTAAGAGATAATGTGAAGGAGAAGGCCTGAGCTAGGCCAGATTAATCACCATGAGAAACTGATTAAGTTTGTTCCATTTTATCCCTCATTTAAGAATAGATTTTTCACATAAAAATATCCAGTTGGTTGACTGTTTCAAGCAATGTATATAAGTTTAGTTCTTCCTGATTATGATGTGATGGGTAGAACCTATAAGAAGTTTGAATCATTTCAATGTTTTCAGTAGAAAAAACACTAAACAGAATAACTAAATTTTGGGGGAAGCAATTTAGTTTACTGTAAAAAACACTAGACTGAGGTCTCTGGATACTTAGCAAAAGAACTTTGAGTAGATTTTACTAATAATTTTAGTTCTGCTGCTAATGTACATGAACAAATCACAGTAACTCTCTGCATTGTTTGCTCTTCTTGAAAATAAGGGGGAGAGGTTTGGACTTGATGGTCTTAAGCTCTGTAATTCTCCCTGTCCAAACATAGGTGGAATTTTCAAGATATCTATGTACAGAGAGGTACCTTTCTTTAAACTTAATGACTTTAGTGTAGTATCTGTTTTTTCATTCATTAATTATGTGATACTTAAGATAAATAAAAGATATAAGGAATTAAATGGTAATCACATCATTATATAAACTGCTGGGTAAAGATGGTGGCTTTGATATCATTTCAATCCCTCGTGAATTTTTAGTTGATGGCATAAACTTACAATGACAAAGAGAGTATGACTGTCTCCACAAACTGAACAATGAGAACCTACCTACAAATCACACGTAATAGACACTTCCTAGTTGGTCTCTTCTTTTTATGACCAGGCTTAGTTTGTATTTTGTTTCACAGCCAAGGGGAATCCATAGCAACAGCATTTGAGAAGCTTAAAAATAGATGCATGAGTGGGAATTGACAGTAAACCTGAGAAAGCCAAATCCTAAACTGATATTGGGAAAAGATGAGAACCAATTAGCTTTATACCACACAGTCCTGAAAAACCTCAACATTGGTGGCACCAGGGCTGGGGTTCGGGGTAGGGGTGGGAGGGATGGGAGAGGGGTTGAGAAAGGGGAAGCAGGGATTAGCTAAAGAAGACTGATTGGTAAGAAGCATTCAGATCCCAAGGCCCCCCATTGCCACCCCAACAGAGAACATGAGACAAGTAAAGAACCAGGGATAGAGCTTCCAAAATCTGAATTTAAAAAAAAAGCAGTAGGAGAGGAAATGGAGAAGAGAGAATCAACAAGAATGCTTCCCAGAATCAAAAGGCATGGGCCTTCCAAATTGAGAGGGCCCAAAGAGTTCTCAGCATGGTGGATTAAAAGAGATTCATACTAAGGAACAACACTACTGGAAGCTAGAAGACTGTGGGAAAAGGCCTTCAGAATTCAGAAGGAAATGATTTCTAAACTAGAATTTTATATCCAGCCAAACTATTAATGAAGTGTCAAGGCAAGACATTTTCAGACTCAGAACGTTTCTCTCCGAAAAATAATGTCTTAGAAAGTTGTGGGGTGATATGTCCCAACAAAATAAATAAACAAATGAAGAAAGAGGAAGACGTAGGATACAAAAACCAGGATGCACAGCTCAGGGAAAAGATGAAGGGACTCCCCAGGATGATGGTGAAGGGAGTTCCCCAAGTGACAACTGTACATCATGCTTAAAGTCCAGATTGGAACAATGTTGACTCAGAGGCATATATGTCAATATCTTTTCGACCTAAAAATGTCTGGGTGAGTCTGGCCCTATGCTTATCTGTACTATGCTTTCTTGGATCAAGTGCAGATAAAGTTTCATTTCTTCTCTTCCTCTATGGGTCACATGAGGACACTTGTTCCCCTATATACACGTTCTGCTTGGACCTGCTCCTGAGAGCTAAAGGTTAACCAAGGTGAGATCAGAAGCAGCAAATACAGACCATATTCCTGCCTGATGTCCAGTACCTGGCCCATACTATGCCCTGCCAAATGTCCCAATTGTGTGAGCCCAGTGTTTCTTAGGACTCACTCCTGGCCTAGCTTGCTGTCTCCCCAAAGAGTTTTAGTAAACTCTCAGTGAAAATAAAGCCAGACTAAGACCCAGAATCATACAGTAAACATCCTTCTATAGATTCCTCTTATCCATTTAATATGTCATTTTAATGAAATTTATCTATGTTGATACATTTGGCTCTAATTCATTTATTTTCATAGCTTATATTCTATTGCTTGACTATACTATAATTTATTAATCTGTTCTTTTGTTGTTTGGACTTTTAGGTTGTTTACTATTGGGTGTCATTATAAACAACGCTTGTATGAATATTTTTGTGCATGTCTTCCAGTGAACGTGTAAAAGGGTTTCTCTTTGGTATTTGCTTAGAGAGGAATTGCTGGATTATGGCATTTGTGTGTAACTTAGTGGATATTTCCAAAACTTCCTAAGTAATTTTTTACCAAGTTTTGCTCCCACCAGCAATATATACAAGTTTCTGGTGCTTTATATTCTCACCAATATTTGGTCTTAGCAGACTTTTTGAAGTTTGCTAATTAAATGTATATAAAATGTTTTCTCATTATGGTTTTCATTTTCAGGTGACCAGTGAGGTTAAACATCTTTTCAAGTTCATTGGCCATTTGGGATTCCTATTCTATGACTTGCCTTTTCACACCTTTTGCACATTTTTCTATTTAAATACTCATCTTTTTCCCTGGATTTGAGGAAGTAATTTATATATTCTGGATAATAATCCTTTGTTGATTATAGGTATTATTATTATTTTTTAAAGACTTTATTTATTTATTTGACACAGAGAGAGAGAGAGCACAAGTAGGCAGAGTGGCAGGCAGAGGGAGAGGGAGAAGCAGATTCCCTGCTGAGCAGGGAGCCCGATGTCGGGCTCCATCCCAGGACCCTGGGATCATGACCCGAGCCGAAGGCAGACGTTTAACTGACTGAGCCACTCAGGCGCCCCATTATAGGTATTCTAAATATCTTTACCCAGAGTGTGGCCTACCTCTTCACTTTTATTATAGTGTCTTGTTTTTGGTAAACTTAAAAAAATTAAAGTGTAACGGGGGCGCCTGGGTGGCTCAGTCAGTTAAGTGTCTGCCTTCAGCCCACGTCATGATCCCAGGGTCCTGGGATCGAGCCCCTCATCAGGCTCCCTGCTCGGTGGGAAGCCTGCTTCTCCCTCTCCCACTCCCCCTGCTTGTGTTCCCTCTCTCGCTGTGTCTCTCTCTGCCAAATAAATAAATAAATAAAATCTTAAAAAAAAAAATTAAAGTGTAGGGATGCCTGAGTGGCTCAGGTCATGATCCCAGGGTCCTGGGTTCAAGTCCTGCATCTGGCTCCCTGCTATGCGGGGAGCCTGCTTCTCCTTCTGCCTGCCGTTCCTCCTGCTTGTGCTTGCTCTCTGTCTCTCTCTGCCTCTCTCTCTGACAAATAAATAAATAAAATCTTTAAAAAACATTAAAGTATAAGAGACACATATATAAAGATATAGTTCAATAAATTTTTACAAATAAATATACCATATAAATATACATATAAATATATTATATACCTTGATGCATTTTTAGAATGTGGCTGAATCATTGAATATTTTCCTTTATGGTTTGTGTTTTGTGATTTAAGAAATCTTTCCCGGGGCACCTGGGTGGCTCAGACAGTTAAGCGTCTGCCTTCGGCTTGGGTCATGATCCCACGGTCCTGGGATCGAGCCCCACGTTGGGCTCCCTGCTGAGCAGGGAGCGTGCTTCTCCTTCTCACTCTGCCTGCTGCTTCCCCTGCTTGTACACTCTCCCTCTCTGTCAAAAATAAATAAAATGTTTAAAAAAAAAAAAGAAATCCTTCCCTATCTCAATAACATAAACACATTCTCTTATTTTTCTTCTAAACATTTTAAAGTTTTGGGGCGCCTGGGTGGCTCAGTCATTGGGCGTCTGCCTTCAGCTCAGGTCATGATCTCAGGGTCCTGGGATCAAGCCCCGCATCGGGCTCCCTGCTCTGCGGGAGGCCTGCTTCTCCCTCTCCCACTCCCACTGCTTGTGTTCCCTCTCTAGCTATCTCTCTCTCTGTGTCAAATAAATAAATAAAATCTTTAAAAAAAAATAAAAAAATAAACATTTTAAAGTTTTATTTTTTTACATTTCATGGACCTGGAATGTGTGTGTATGTGAGTGTGTGTGTATAGTTTGAAGTAGTGATCTAGGTTTTGTTTTTGTTTTTTTTACCATATGGATAACCATTTGTTCAAGCACTCTTGATTGGCCATTGTTACTCTCTAATCTACAAATCCACCGTTTTCGTACATCAAGATTCCATATGTGTGTGAACCTAATTTTGAGGTACCCCACTGTGTTCCACAAGTCTCTCTACTTAGCTTTCCACCAACACCCATTATCTTTTTTTTTTTTTAAAGATTTTATTTATTTGACAGAGCACAAGCAGAGGGAGAGAGAGGGAGAAGCAGGCTCCCCGCCGAGCAAGGAGCCCAATGTGGGACTCGATCCCAGGACCCTGGCATCATGACCTGGGCCGAAGGCAGCTGCTTAACTGACTGAGCCACCCAGGCGTCCCCAACACCCATTATCTTAATTACTGTAAATTTACTATAAGATTTAATATTAAGAGCAAAAATTGCTCCATGTTTTGTACCATAAGCTCCCCGCTGGGCACTGAAGTATGAAAGCATTCAGCTGATTCTGCAAACCCAGGGTGGTGAGGAAGAAACTGCACCAGACTTGCGGTCACAAGGGTCTGGCCTCAGTGTTGCCTTATCTGGGCATTTGATTTGGGGCAGGTCACACTTCTGTCTGGGCCTCAGCCTTTCCATCTTAAAACATGTAAATTCGACTGGCTCCATGAGGTTCCTTCCCATCCTTCTGACTCCATCAGACCTGTTTTTCTAGATTTCCAAGAACCAATCCCCTGTGCCCAATAAAGAGCAATATGTTGTGGAATTCACCACCGGGAAAGAATGACTCCAAGCTCCAAGCTTTGGTTCTTGTGCCTGAAGACTAAACTAGATTATGTTTTTTTTTTCTTTCTTTTAAAATCTTCTCAGATCTTGTCAACTACCTAAGCTCAGAAGAGAACAACTACCATTGATTTCTCATAAATGGCTCATCTAACAACTACCATTGATTTCTCATAAATGGCTCATCTATTTAATTTTTTTCTAAAGCAACTTGGTTTACAAGTTTAGTTGGTTTCATTGGGACTGTAAAAATACCTCTTCCTCTTTCAGAATGGATTATTTTGAGTAATGATATAAATGAAAATCAGCGTGTAGTTTTATCTTGGTTATTTTGAACTAGAACCACCAGAAGAAATGTTCCTGCCCTTATAAAGCAAGTTAGTTCTATAGTGACATGCTGTAATGAGTGTGCTTTATTTTAAGATCTATATTCGTTCATTTACATTAACAAAATAAATACTTGTTGGAGGGAGGATGTAATTATTCTTGGTACTGAAGACTTACAATTTTTTTTTAAATTTTTATTTATTTATTTGACAGAGAGAGACACAGTGAGAGAGGGAACACAAGCAGGGGGAATGGGAGAGCGAGAAGCAGGCTTCCTGCCAAGCAGGGAGCCCGATGTGGGGCTCGATCCCAGGACCCTGGGATCATGACCTGAGCCGAAGGCAGACGCTGAATGACTGAGCCACCCAGGCGCCCCAACAATTTTTAACATTAGTATTCACTATGGACTTCCTTTAAAATATGATATATTGGAAAATAATATTGGAAGTATGGTAAGACAGGTATCAAATCAGGATTATCTGAGTTGGAAGGGATCTTAGGGAGCCAGTCAAATGTGCATGTTTTAAGGTAAGAAAGGTAAGGTTCAGACAAAAAAAGAGTGACTTGCCCAAAGATTCAACTTAGGGGACCTCTTCTGCTCCAGAAAACTCTTCTGGTGAATTGAGATTTATCTATATGCATTTCTCAAATTGTTTAATTACAATGTTGTTCATACATTCAAGGGCAAATCCAGATTTTGTGGAGTCTAAAGGCATTTAATTTGGGGCGGGCTTTTTTAAAGGACACAAAATTACAAATATAAAATTGAGTATAAAAGGGAATATTTATTTAGAATAGAAAATCTATCAAACAAATTACTGAAGATTTCGAGATTCTAGTCCCTTTCTTGGGAGATTTCTTTAGGCGACTTAGCAGAAACACATATAGTGATGTCTGCAAGCACAGTCTGCCTTCCCTTCCTCACCACGAAGACTCCATGAGCCCCAGCAGCAACCAGCATTGGTGGCTTCATCAGCTTCGGGGTAAATCTGCATCTGCACACATCATGCATACTATTTCACTAATTGTAGGACACAGTATAATATAGAGAATAAAGGCATGTATATTTCATTTTTATGTCATTATAACAGAACAAAAGCACATTTGTCATAAAGTGTAGTGGAACACACAGGCTTTAGCTAAAAAATAAGGATAAGGAAAAATGATACCTTTTATTCATTGTCTGTTATATGCCAGACTCTCCCTTGTTTTTAGATGAGGAAACAGAAGCTCATAGAAGTAGAGCAAGCTGTCCAAGGAGATAGAGCTATTTGTATTCTATCACTCCAGCCTCCCACCAGTGATTCCAAAATGACTGTGTTCAAGTGCTCTGTAGAGGGCCTAGTGCAGAAGATGCAAAATGATAAATGAGCCCATTCCCTGGCAGTGGAGTTCAGAAGCACAGAATATTTCCCCCAAAGATACCGGACTCACATCCCTTTGGAAGCTTTCTTCACAAAAATAACAAACCACACAGCTGGTCGGAGGTAGAATTTGGGTTATTTCCCAACATTTTAGTTTTAACTACATTACATAACTGCAGCCTGCCACGGACCAGTGTGCAGCAATGCCCATGTAGCTCCTCGTGGCTTGTGATTTTATCCTTTTTATCAGTTAGGGGAATATAGTCACATATTCAGAACTTATGACTTGGAGGATATAGCATATCGAATTTATCTGAACAAGCCACTTCAATACCCATTTTCAATACTTGGGTGATGAAAAATATTTAATTTTTAAAAAGTTGTATCTTATACACCCTGTACATAGGTTAAATATGCCAGAGGGTGCAGTCTGAGAGTTGGCAGAACTAGTCTCGCTACTGTCCTTGCTACTAACTACATTTCTGCAACCTGATGAGTTCTTTCTTTTGGGTGCAAAATTCTTAACCTCTTTCAATGTACCTCCTTCAGCTGCATTCCTTGGGGATGAAGTAAAATTATTAGAACTCCGAAACAGTCTATGATTTAAAAAATGTTTTTACAGAAGACTGCTCTATGAAAATGCTGATGCTAGCATTATTCATAGAGGGTTGGTTGTGGAAGTTACCTAGGGAACCATGTACACGGAGAATGGATAAGTAATTTGGATAGCATGATTACCATGGGCTATCAATCAGCTATTACAAACACTAAACTAGATGTACCTATTGCGGTGTGAATCGATCTTAAAAATATAGTATATAGTAAAAATAATATATAGGAGCAATCACTTCTACAGAATAATGCCAGTTACATAAATTATAAACATTTATTTTTAACACAAAAAACAGTATGTGTTTTACAGAGGTAAGTGGATATTTATTTATTTTTTTAATTTAATTTTTTTTTAAAGATTTATTTATTTATTTGACAGAGAGAGACACAGCGAGAGCGGAAACACAAGCAGGGGGAGTGGGGGAGGGAGAAGCAGGCTTCCCGCCAAGCAGGGAGCCTGACGCGGGGCTCAATCCCAGCACCCTGAGATTGTGACCCGAGCCGAAGGCAGATGCTTAACGACTGAGCCACCCAGGTGCCCCACAAAGGTGAATGGATATTTATAAAGTGGATTATAAGTGGATATTACAAAGATAAGTGGATACTTAACGTTAAATATATCAGGTTTCCCAGTCCAGGCTGATATTGGGCATGGTGATGAAGAAGGAAAGGGTGTGATGGTAGAGAGAAGAGCCTTGCACGGACCAGTGATTCTAGGGTGCTACAGAATAAACTCGATCCTGAGCACACACACAATTCAGTAATAGTCACTTGCTCAAGGAAGATCAGGGGCTTGAAGAATCAACGCCAAAAATATTGACTGAGAACAATATGAAACATAAATTTCAACTAACGAACATAGGCAGTATAAACCTTCTCATATAAATTCAAAATTACTGATAAAATTAGGAAAGGAAACAGCCAGAATTTATATATTAGATTCAGGTCCTCAATTCACATGTGTGAATGTGGGTCAAATTTGGGTCTTGAAAAAAACTTACAGCACATCCACATGTGATAATAATGAAAGGTTAAATATTCTCAGCATTGGACACTCACCAACTTCATTGTTTCTGTCGTTTTTCCTTCTTTCAGCCAGATTATTTTTGGCTCTACTTTCTCTGGCTTGCTTTTATGGCCAGTTCTGGGCTTCCTCTTCCTTTGGCTGCTGTCTTGGCATGAATATTATTGATATTTCTTTTAAAGAAGTAAATAGTTCTTGCTTTGGCCACACACAATGTAAACTCTTTCCCTTTCCCTCCACCCCCCTCTCTCTGGCACACACACACACACACACACACAGAGCTACCCTAAGACTTTGAATAAAGCCAACTCTACAATTAGTGGCTTAAGAGTGATATTTAATACCAGGGTAAAAGAGGTGGTATATATATAATAATATGAACAAAAGCGTTCCAGAGAATTCTGAGAAGTTATTTGTTCCACAAAGAAAGAGATAACCAGGGATCAAAATTTCTTATTCTTTATCATATTCTCCATTCCCATAGTCCGAAGCTAAGTATTTAAATAATATTACTATACATGATAGGTTTAATATTTTACCTCAAGTTTTTATTTTGAAAGGCAAAATACTATTATTACAATGCTATGATATTAGTAATAGTAGTATATGACTTCGGAAGAAAAATATCTTACACTGAATTTTTCACTTCTTGGCTTTATTGCCCAGGATATGTGGATTGTCTCCTCTATATTTGTTGCCAGCAGTCATCATGAATAGTGAAGAGTAGTTAGGAAGCTTGCTGTACAACGTGGCAGGTGCAACACTGTGGTGTGGTGGTTGAGTGAATGGGCCCCGGGGGCTAGGCTGCCTGGATTGAATCCTGATTCTGCCGATAATGGATTGTATGGCCTTGGGCGAGTTGTTCAACTTCTTCGTACTTTAGAGGGTTATTATAAAACTTCAGTGAGGTAATATTTGCAGAGCACTTAAAATAGTACTTGTCACATAGTAGGAAGTAAATGACCTCGGACTGCGGTGGTTCTTATTTTAAGTCATGTTGGCATTTTATCGTTTCTCTGCCTCCTCTCTTTCTGTTGGTTGCCAGTTGAGTCCATTTCTAGTACCTATTCTCACTTTCTTATTAAGCGGATGTTGCTAATCTGTGGTGGCCTGGGAAATGACGATATCAACTTATTAGAATTTTGTCTAAAATTAAGTTGGATAGTTTAAAGATCTTTCTTATGAATCATGCATATGATCTTTAGTTCTTGGATGAGGAGACATCTACCTAACTTGCTCAGAAATGGCCCTTTTTCCCCCTCTTCCAAACACCAATTATGTTCTGAGTAATTGAGTTCAATTGCTAACTGTTCTCTAGTTAGCAGGGTTTATCATACTCCCTTTTATTTGATAAAATATACTCTGCATTGAGTATCACAGTTCCTTACCCTTTCCTCTCATTTATACATAAGCTTCTATATCCCGCAGTCATTCTGGGACAGCAAAGAATGTGCTGGCCTCTGGGAAAAGGAATGGATATCATGGAAGGTGATGGTTACATCAATCTCTCTCAGAGAACGGCCATAACTCTCTGTGAGCTTCTGGACCCACGAGATTTTCTTAAAGGTTGTTTTTTTTTTTTTTTTTTAACCTAACCTGTGTCTTCCCTACATGAGTGTAGGTGCGTAATTCCAATTAGGATGTATGAAACAAGACAAAACTGTTGAAAACTCATGTAAGTCATCACTAGACTGACTCTCCACTTCCTTCCACTTTCCACCTTAAAATGCGAACAACCCAAAACCAAACAAACCATTCTTTTGGGATTATTCTTCTTGGCTTTGTAGTGAATGGAAAGAATGAATTTAAGAGCAATCTTGAAGGCTGCCAAGAAGACCTTATTTTAAGTCATGGTCATAAAATTTTTGAGTTAGAAGGATCCATAAAAAAATTTAGCTCAATTTCTGGATTTTTCAGATGAGGAAACTGAGACCAGGAAAAGTTGAATGACCTGACAAAAATTACTAGGTCAGAACCTGACATTTTAAATGCTCGTGAAGCTATAATTTCTTGGCCATGATACCTACTATGGGCCCTAAAATATATTGTAAATTTTATCAGCTGGGTGTATCTCAGTTGCAAGTGATTAAAAAAAAAAAACAAAACCCAAAAAATCCAAAAACCTAGCCTAAACTAATTTAAGAAAAAGAGGAAAAATTGTTGGCTCATGTAATAAAGTATCTAGGGGGAAGTTTGGCTTAAAGCATCCCACAATCCGGCAGCTCAAATAGTGTCAACAGAACCCATTTCCTCTGTTGTTCTCTGACAGATCCCTCTTCCATATGTGAAAGATGGTGGCAACAGCTCCAGACTCAGTATCCTCTCAGATTCTATCCTCTCAAGTTCAATAGGAAAGAGCCAGGAGCTCCAGAATAGACTCCTATCATCCTATTGGCTCTGATGGGCACTATGTGGCATGTCCACAGAGACCAGGAGAAATGTGATACATTGATTGTGATGAGGGAACAGAAGACAAGCTGAGGACAAAGCAGAAGCTGACACCCCCCCCCCCCCCCCCCCCCCCCGCCATGGGATATATGTTACATTCCTCAGGCACTTCTGGCTGCCCTAAAGGAAAAACTAACTTATAGAGTTTCCCTCAGTTTACAAATATCTTAGCAATTTACAAGAACAAAGCATTCTATCATCAATAGCCTAGCTTCCAGAAGGAAATGTAGATACAATTAAATGTCTTTATAACCTGCAGCCCATCAACAGATACTTGAAGTGGGCAGAATGTTATGTTCCTCCAGGAAGTTCCCAACTATCTTAATGTTAATGCCTTACTAGAGCGGTAAACAACCTTAACTTGACAATGGTAAGGCCGTGGGTATCCTGTGAGTCTTCTTTAGCATATGAAAGTTCTTTCTGAAACCTCCCTTTTTCCTTAGCTCCCCCAACCCCGAAGTATATAATCAGCCACCGCTCACAACCCCAGGGCAGCAGCTCTTTCTTTCTGTCCATAGGTCCTGTCCCCGTGCTTTAATAAAATCACCATTTTGCACCAAAGACGTCTCAAGAATCCTTTCTTAGTCGTTGGCTCCGGACTCCACCCCATTGAACCTCACCTAAATCCCAAAACCCCATCAACTGGCTTAGGTTTGTGTCCGCTCAGTGAGAATCAGTACACGAATTATCTGAATGAGTTAATATATACATGTTATTTATTGTTTTCTAACAAACAATTATATAGCCCCTTTCTGCCAGCTCGTTCTAAGGATTTTACAAATACCAACCCACTTAACCATCTTAACAACCCAAGGAGATAGGTACTGTTACTGTCCCCATTTCAGAAATGAGAAAACCAAGTCACAGAGAGGTTAAGAAATGTGCCCAAGTTTATGTAGCTTATAATCTGCGGAGTAGGCACAATTCCATATGAGGCAGTCCTGCTCTTGAATACCTGTTTTCCCACTGCGTGCACTGAGTAATTGAATTCTTCCACTGTATCTAGCACAGCCATCTTTTAAAAAATTTTTGTTTTTATTTTTTTGTGAGAGAGAGAGAAAGCACGTGAGCGGGGGGGAGGGGCAGAGGGAGAGGAGAGAAAGAATCCTAAGTAGGCTCCACGCTCAGCTCAGCGAAGAGCCCCACTCAGGCCTCGATCTCATGACCCTGAGATCGTGACCTGAGCCGAAACCAAGTCAGACGCTTAACCGGCTGAGTCACCCAGGTGCCCCTCTTGTACAGCCACCTTCTTAACTGCAAGAGTGTACGAGGCGGAGCCTATGATTTTTCTTCCTTATCGTTATGGGGAGACTGATGAGCAGAAGGGTGAGTGGTGTACAGAAGGTGCGCTGGCAGGGCTGGGGGCAAGGGGCAGATCGAGCTCTGTAGGTAACAGCTAGTTCTCAGTGTTCTGGGCTTCCTTTTCAAACAGTCTTTTGGGCTCTTGTAGAATGAGTTCACATGCATACTACATTTGCTAATTCTGGGAACTGAGAAGATCTGCCAATAAGCTTCTTGGAGATGGATGACTTTTTAAATGTCAAATGCAACATTGAGCCGTTAAATTGTGCTGTTTAAAATGTCAGGAAAAACCATTATTTTTGCAGACAGGGCTTCAGTGTGGTCTGATTTCAAGTCTGTGGAATGACTCCTGTCTTTGAGAAGAATCCTTCTTTTCTTATTTTGAAATGCTGCTATTGTTTTGTCCAGGGAAGAGTGGTCCGAGAGGCATTTCTGGCCACTGAGTCCAAGCTAGCACGGGCAAGTAGTTGAAGTTCCCACCCCGGACTAGCCTCATCCTCGCAGGAACTCGGCCAATAGCTAGCCACCGGCCTGCCCTCTTCCCATCTTCCCCCTGTACTAAAACCTCCTCCCCCCCCGCACCCCAATACAGAGCTCTGGGTGAGGTTTCCTCTAGAATCCATTCCAGTTCTGTTGTTTTCAGCCATTTTTCTGCAGAGCATAGTGGGGACTAGTAGAGTAGACTTTATTACTCCCAAGAAGAATCCAGTTGAACGCTTTAGAGCACAGCAGTCCCCATGGGCAAGTGCCAAGTAATGACCGCTCCCTGTGGAGAGTTAGAGCCTGGAAGCTTTGGGTCTCTTTCTCCACACGTGTCATTTTCATCCAGGTCTTGTCACATGATTAGGAGCCTGAATTAAATCGCCAGAAAGTAATCTGGAGTTTGAGTGATATGGGTGGAAGTGGGTGAGAGAGAGGGCAACTACCTCCCCGAGTTGTGGGAGAGCTGGGAGAGGGAGGGATGCAGCCCCCTCTGTAATCTGTGGCCCTGAGGTCTTCTGAAGCACTGTTTTAGCACAGTCAGCCCCTCCTCCTCTGGCTTCCTCCTTCATTGTGACACAGCTTGATCATCTCAAATTGTTAGGCTGAAGGAGATGACTCCCAACCGGTCTCCGTATCTGAAATTATATGGTAAGAACTACCACATAATTTATGAGAAACCCAATTAATTTGGTGTGCGTTGCGGGGGGAGGGGAACCTCTGTCCTGCTAGTGTAGGAGACTGCCATCTTGTGTCTACCACGACTCAGTATGAATATACGATTTTCCGTGTTCTATATTGTCCCATTTATGAAGCCCTTTAAAGAGGGTGAGCAATGCGTGTGGAAAGGCCCAGCTTACAGCCTTAACTCTAGAACCATCTAGCTGGTTCATATCGAACAAAGAGAAGTTTTTTCTGATCCTTTTTTTTTCTCTTGTGAAATGAGGAAATAAACTAGATTATTTTTAAGATGTGCTTCCTACTTGAAGAGTCAAATCTGTATTTCTGAAGTCAGAGTTTTAAAAAATATTAATGATTGTTTTTTTATCTCCACAGTGTTGGAAACGTAAATGAATATTTGTCCCTGTGTAACAAACAGATAAGGGAACTGAGACACAGAGACATTTATAGCCCATCGAACATCAGACCCTGAGTCCTTCAGAGAGCTTCTGTTCCCTCGTGTGATCCTTTGTCTGTGAGTCACTGACCTACATCACACAGGCCGTGCTGGCTCTCCCACTCTGGGACTAACATGGTAAAGTCAGTGGGGACGAACAGCTTGGTTCCCAGATCACTCAGCTGGGAGATGATATTTAGAATGATGGCTTAAAAACAATTCTGACCAAGCAAAGCATTAGTCAGCTTGGGAAAACTTTATGGCTTGGGAGGAACTTCTCAGGGAGGGAGAGGTAACAGTACATTCTATTCATCCCAGGAGGATCATTTGCCATAAGTCAGTCAGGGAAGAATTTGTTTTGGACCCACACAGAGAGAAGGGAAGCAGTGAAAGAAAGCAAGCCTGACTGGAAGTTCGAAGGCTTAATTTGCTTCTAGTCTGACTCTGCCAAACACTTACCACAAGACAAAATACATACCCTTTCTGACCTTGACTTTTCCAATCTATAGAATGGGAGGATAAAACTAAATGGTCCCTAAACTTCTCTGAACTCTGACGCCCATTTCTGCGTCACAGCTGTCATTTGGAGGCTTCTTAATGTGCGAAACAAATCTTACAGGAGTCAGAAGTACCTCTCTCCCTATGATCTCCTGCCCTGGCTCTGTGTTCTCTCTAGCTTATGAACACCTTCCTATGAGTCTCCTCATCACAGCCTGATTTTTATTATTGCGAGTGATTCCCCTCTCTTCCGTGGTGGGCTCTTGGTGAACAAGCCATTCATTTTGGGTCACATTTCATTGCAAGTTATTCATTTCAGGGTCACCTTAGCACATAGTGAATGCTGCCTTGCCTTTTGTTTGCTAGGATTGCATATCCAGGAAATTACAAGTCTATGATCGCTCCATATTTCAAGTATTACTATTTCTTAGATTTCGAATGCTAAGTATTTAATAATCTCTTGTGCAACCTTCGTGGTATGCTACTGATATGCAGAGATCGAACTCCTTTATTTCAGTGAACAGTTAGTGGTGGACAATTACTTATTTTCTCAATCAAGGGGAGAGCAACTTATACATGCAAATGATTGCATGTACATATGATTTTCTATATACATACACATTTTCTCCTGGCCAGTATGTATTCTGTTGGCTTAAATAACTGAACAATTTTTACATTTGTTTTTAATTTTTATGCTATACCTCTGGTTACAACTATCTCCTAGTTCTTCCTACTATTTGCTTATTATGAAGCCCTTCGATGAACTTTAAAGCTGAAAAGGTCCATCTCTGATGCAACCCTTTCTTTTACAGTTCAGAAAACTGAGGCCCAGGGACGCCTGGGTGGCTCAATCGGTTAAGTGTCTTTCTTCGGCTCAGGTCATGATCCCAGGGTCCTGGAATCGAGTCCCGCATCAGGCTCCTTGCTCAGTGAGGAGCTTGCTTCTCCCTCTCCCGCTGCTGCTGCTTCCCCCTGCTTGTGCTCTCTCTCTGACAAATAAATAAATAAAATTAAAAAAAACCCTGAGGCTCAGAGAGGCTTAACGTGTCCCTGCTGGTCACAGCCAAGGGAGAACTAGAACAGATCCGTCTTGCTTTCCAGCCCAATGATTGCGTCTCTGCTCTAGCACGGTAATATTTATAGTCATAACATAGCACACATATATGTTTATAAAATATAAACAAAGAAATATTTATGTTTTGCCCACATTCTGTTACAGAAAGGTAGAGAAATTCAGATATAAATTTCCCGCTTGGATGTCTCAGAAATGTGCATCTTCAGGAATATTATTCATTGGTTGAAGAAAATATTGCTAGGTAAGTAGAAGATATGTATCTTGTTTCTTTAGAAGCCCAGTTCACACTGTGCCAAGGGGATAGAGTACAAGTGCTGGTTAATAATTTATAGTACGCATTCATCTCCATTCCTCTTTGACTAAAATATTAATCTTCCATTGATCATCATCATTTGCTTTTTGCCTTGGCAATATACAGTGTGCAGAGAGTTTGATGAAAGGGTGATTTCCTAGACTCATCATAGCCGCCCGTGCTCTGCCAGTAATTTACTGACTTTATTTACTTGTGGTAATGAGCACACCATGGAGAGGATACCAGCTGCTGGGATTGTCTTGGGTGCCTTTTTTCTAGGGCAGGACAATGTAAAAAGCACAGCTGTTTTTCTAATTTAGTATTTGCAGCATGTGCCTGCGTTTTTATTACATTTTTAGTGGAAAAAAAACCGCAGGTGAATATAGAATATAAAAAATCTGAGCCTGGTTTCTATTAATAAAGTGAATTTGTTTAAAAGTATCTCGAGAAAGGTGGGGGGTGGTTTGTGTATATATTCTAAAAAATAATAGCCAGGCTTTGGAAGGTAGGACATAAAAGATTTGGTTTAGTGACTTAGGATTATATAATTGTTTAATGGGTATAATTTTTAAATATGTGGCGATATTTTATATGTGCACGTGTTTTCCATGTGTGTACAATTTGTATAATTGCTCATGAATTGTAGGCTGAGATAAAAGAAATTTAGTATGTAAACCATCCTTTGCTATATATATGTGTTTATTTTTTATTTTTTGAAGATTTTATATATTTATTTGAGAGAGAGAGAGAGCACGAGCAGGGGGAAGGGCAGAGGGAGAAGCAGGCTTCCCGCAGAGCAGGGAACCTGATGCGGGGCTCCGTCCCAGGACCCTGGGATCATGACCTGAGCCGAAGGCAGACGCCTAACCGACTGAGCCACCCAGGTGCCCCTACATATATATTTATATATTAAAGAAGAGAAACTTTATATTTTGATTTGTAAAAAGGAAGTCAATTTGCAAATCATTCTTTGTTTACTATGAAATGCAGTTTTGAATTTTTGTCTAAAAATATCTACTTTTCCAAAATGCAGGCATTTTGACTAAATTGTGAAGCCACGAGGGTGACCTAACTAAGGAGGAACTAGCACGTTTCATTCCCTCTCTGTCCTTGTCCCGTGTTGGGCATTGAGTGCACTGCTGTTCAGACCACAAGACCCCACAAGCTAGCTCCTTTCACCCCTTCTCTTTCTGATTTTCATCTCTGCCTTCCTCTTTTTTTAAAAAATAGAAACATTTCTGCTTTTATCTCCTCTCACTACCTCTTTAAATCTCCTTTATTTAAATAAACCTGAGAATTGCAAGAACTCTTGGCACACCCAAGTTTGTGGGCTGAGCTGCATGCCTGTTACAATACTCGTCATTTCTCATAGGTGATGCGCCAAAGATATGGTGACTGTGGGGCACTTGGTTGCTTATTACACACTTTCAGGACAATGGATTTATGTTACAATTGCTCCTACTCAGCTAGGGGCCCAGTTTTTCCTGAAGCTCAGGGAGATAGACCTTCTCTTTGAACAGTCATTTATGTAATGCCTACATATTGGGAGGTGGGGGATGGGGGTAGGAAAGACTTAGTAATTGTGCTCTACTCTTGAATATTGTAACTGGACTACTTGGCAAGTCACCATTTTAATGTATCAAATAGATATTTTTTCATATATACTTAATATATATTTTAAAATATCAAAGATATATATCAGGATCTAGCAAGGAAATCTGAAACCGCTTTAAGTATTTACAAGAAAAGAAATTCAACATAGGAACTGTTAACACAGGTGATGAGGAAGCTGGGAAAAATAGGCTTATCAACAGAGAGAGAGGTGAGGGAGGCAGAGTTACATATAGGCAAGGACACAGGAACCAGGATCACCTAGCTTTGGCTGGAAATTTGGCAGACCTGTCTGCAGGAGCTAAAGCCCTAGAGGAGACCATTCAGTCATCTGAGAGGCCATCCAAGGTGGAGGAAGTGGCGGCCTCATGTTTCTCCCCACCCCCTATCTCCTCCACAATCTCATGCTGATGTTGGCCCATCGCAGAGGGCAGCCAGCGACACTGGAAGCTCAGGAAAAACAAGCTGTGGAGATCAGCTCCCCTTTGCCAGCAGTGCAGGTCAGAGCGGTGTGGCGGAGCAGGGACGCGAAGGAAAGGGAGAGGAGAATGGATCACGGAGTGAATAGGCTCAGAACTTCCACACGAAGGTCACCATCTGACTGTAACTGAATCCTCTTGACCCCCATTACTGGCAGAATCTTCATGGCAGTTGATGAATCCAAGTGGGCAGGGACTACAGAATCTGAAGGTTATCCAGAGCCTGCCTGTTGACTGAGCTTCTCTTTGGGACTTACTATTTCTCTTTCTCCTTCCTCCCACTCTCACCACTTCTTTCTTGCTTAAACTTTCCCTGTGGTTACTAGTCAGAATTATGTAGGCTTTCTGGGGAAAACCTCAACTCTTCTTCAGCTGGCTTACAGCCTTGGTTTAGGTTAGAATAATTAAGTCAAGGATGATGTCTGCAGAAGAGCGGCTCAAACCTCAGAGGTAGGATGGGGCCTTCTCCACACACCCGCCCAGAAAGTGATCTCTGAGAGCTAAGGTGGCTTCTCAGCCCTACGTATCCTCACTTGTTGCCAGATATTTGAATTACTTGGTTAATGTTGCAATCCTAATAGAATATAGATTTCTCGTGGATAAAGACTGTGCCCTACAGGAGTCTATATCCCTTAGCATAGTGCTACTCAAATATTAAGTACTGCAATGTTTTTAACTGAAAGGTAAAGACCCCTAAATGGACAAAGATAAGCTCTAGTGTCTCCGGTTTTGGTTAAATTATATAAAGTCTTGGAGCCTCATGTTAATGCTTTTTAAGGTAGAATTTTAAATAAAGGACATGCTTTTATGACCTGTCCAATTACATCACAAGCAATTCGAGGGCAAGGACATTAGCGTACATTTTAATGTCAAGCATCCAGCCCACTGTCTTGGCACAAACAAGATCCTCAGTACATGTTTAATAAAGAAAAATCTGATTGAAAAATTGAAAAGAAGATTGGCCAAGCTGCAATATGAATATGCTTTTAAAATATTTAACTTCCTTTAAAATTTTCTATTTCTTTTTATTATTTAGTAGTAAGAAAAATTTGGAATCTACTTATCAGGGGTTGCAAACTCAAATGCTTACCAGGGATCAAGCAAGTAATGAGAAATGAATCTGGTTGTGACAAAAGAGACTAGTGGGGACCGTTGGGACCTGGAGATGATTGGAGAGCACTCTAAAAGTCCTCTCTCCAGGGAGAAGCAGATGTCCTGTCCTAGCCAACTGTCCTACGAGAGAGTAGCCGCAGTGTTGTCCAAACTTCTGGATATGTATGTGGAATTCCTATATGTTTAAGGCCAGATCAGCCAGTTAGGGGATTCTTCTAAAAACAATATCCATTTTAGACTTCCAGGTGTTAATAATACTTATAGTTCCTCCTAATGTATTTATTGAAGATGTTTTGGGAATTATGATTTTGGAGCTCTAATTTTCCCTGTCTCCCTTTCCAATTTTTTTTTTAAAGATTTATTTATTTATTTTAGAGAGAGAGAGAAAGAGAGAGCTTGAGCGGGAGGGGCAGAGAGAGAGGGAGAGAGATCTCAAGCGGACTCCATGCTGAGCCTAACATAGGGCTGGATCTCACAACCACGAAGTCACAACATGAGCAGAAACCAAAGGCTGGTCGCTTAACTGACTGCACCACCCAGGTGCCCCTCCCTTTCCTACTTTAACTGGAATACTGTATCAGTTTTACTCAGTTTAGTGGCAGGGGTAACTATAAGTCAGAAAAGAGTGCTATCAGCTATTGCTGAACTTTGACCTTCAATTGACGAAAGTGCTGAACAGTTAGTTGCCTTTTCGGATTATTTTCTACAGCAAACATTTTTTTAAAAACACACGAAAGATAACAGATTTTCAGTCGACCGATAGATTATCAACAAATGTGCTTATTGCATAGAGACTACAAAGTTTATGCATACTCTTTTTTTTTTTTATGCATACTCTTATGTTTCGATGTGGTCAGCTCAGATAAGTGCAACACACTGTTGACAAAAGTAGGCTTCTGAGTTCTTGTGGCCAAACAGCCAGGGAGGTTCATAGACACAAATCCTCTGCGCACCGGCAGAGACTAATGGCTCAAGCAGAGACACCTGAGTTTCATAAGACCTACTCCAATTTGCAGTTGATTTGAGGGGACCTAATAAAGGTAGTCAATGAGTCATTTTCCAGCATGATATAACTAGAATTGGTTCTTGGCCCAGAAAGATGTGAGTCAGTTTAGTCCTGACTCAGTTCCCAGTCTGATGCACGGTGACTCACTTCCCCATGTGATGTCATGTTTGTTCCTTGTGAGATGTGACCTCTTCGTTGTTTTGTTGTATTAGGGTTGTTTTCTTTTTTGAAGAAGAAGAAGAAAATGAGAATATTGTAGCATAAGATGAAATACTCCAAGGAATACAGAATCAGACTAATAAAAAAAAGCCTTGATTTTCTCACAGTGAGCCTGAAGAAGTAATTAAGCTTTAAATGCCTATATTGTTGTTCCCATGTATTAGGATTGTTAATTTCCAAACAGCCTAGCTATTAGCCAACATTTGATTGAAAACATTTTGCATGTAAAAGAGGAAAAATTGGTATAACAACAATTCAGTCATTTGGTAGATATATTTATAAAAGGCAGCTGCATCTGAAAAAAAGTCAACAATAGATGGTGAGATTAAAGAGGACACATGCATGGATCTTTCTAGAAAGATACATTAATTTGTATACAGAAAGTAAATCCCAAATGGAACATTTGTTATGAAATCCACGAGCATTTCAGAATATGTAGAATTTTTTAAAAAATACGATAAAAATGGCTTTTTATGCTTTTGTCAATTGTGAATGAAATTCAATACATGGCCTGTGTAGGGGGTCAAGTTTGGAAGCAGAGGAGAAAAAGCAGTGTATGCATCTCAGACACTATGTAGGGAAATGGATTAACTTTGGTCTTCCCCTTAGGCAGACCAAACACTCTCATCATCAGTAGATGTCTATACTGAGAAAGTCAAAGCAATGGAAGTTAAGGTTGTTTCAATGACAGCAATAAAAACCCTTTTTGGCTAATTGAAGCTAAAAAGGGGGATATTTTAGGGGATGGATGAATCAGAGTAGTTGGCAATAACCAAGCCTCAGAGCACTTTGAGGATCCCCAGCCTAGGTAATTCTGGGCCTGCCAGGGTTCTGTCAACCTGCAACTCTCTTCAGTGGCCTTTTATAACCATTTATCCCTATTCATGTTTTGAAGACCTAGAAGAATGATCCATTAATTGGCCCACCTTGGCAGGTACATCTCCTTTTGGATGAATCATCTCTGGCAGAGGGTACAGCTGCACAATTCTCCATGGGAGAACTGTTATGAGCTGGTAGTCATCCCAACTTGCGTCTGCTATGTAGACCATTTGGCTGGTTCTCCAACTTCTTTACCCTACAGCCCCAATCATCACATTTTTTTTTTTAAGATTTTATTGATTTATTTGACAGAGACACAGTGAGAGAGGGAACACAAACAAGGGGGAGTGGGAGAGGGAGAAGCAGGCTCCCCGCGGAGCAGGGAGCCTGATGTGGGGCTCGATCCCAGGATCCTGGGAACATGACCCGAGGCAAAGGCAGACACTTAATGACTGAGCCACCCAGGTGCCCCCAATCATCACATTTTTATCTACCCTGTAGATGAGTGTTTCTCAAAGTCTTATGTTAACATGGATCACCTGGGGATCTTCTTAAAATACAAATTCTGATCCAGTAGAACTGGGGTACTACCTGAGATTCTGCATTTAAAGTAAGCTCCCAAGCGATGCTGATAAGGCCAGTTCATGGACCAGACTTTCAGTAGCAAGACTGTAAAGAGTTTCTTGGTCACCTTACTAATATCCATTCTCTCCTCCCCCTCTCCTAATAGCATGGACATCTTTATTCAAGCATTTATTTCCACCCCTATACAGTCCATATGCTTTGGAGGAAACTGAGCATACTCCCAGCCCTAGTGGTGGGTACCAGTTGGCTTAAACCTAATCAGCTATTCAATGTTATTTCAATGGCCCAGGACCTAGAGCAGTGGCTAACAGGTAATAGACATCAACAGATATTTGTTAAATGAATACATGGATGGGTGTGAGCATAGACAGGTGAGATGAGCTTATCCAATTAGGATGGATTTCAGGACACTGGCTTGGAATGCTGGTGTGGAAGCCCTCTTTGCCATTGGATGTGAATGTTTGAGACTTGATTGTGACTGGCAGCCTTCCTACAACTGTTAGGGAGTCAGCCTTAAAATGAGGCTGACACTAGAGAAGGCGGAGCAGAGAGGTAAAAAGAAATGGACCACTGATATCACTGAAACACTTGATCAACTATGTCCACCCAACAGTTACGAGAACCAAGAATCCCCTTCAATTTTAAAGCCAGTTTTAGTTGGAGCCTCTGTTACAACATAAAGAGTCTTTTTTTAAATAATTTTTTTAAAGGTTTGTTTATTTTAGGGAGAGGGTGTCCGTGTGCACGAGCAGTGGGGGGAGGGGCTGAGGGAGAGGGAGAGAGAATCTCAAGCAGACTCCACACTCAGCGCAGAGCCTAACATGGGGCTCGATCTCACAACCCTGAAATCATGACCTGAGCTGAAGCCCAATTGACTAAGCCACCCAGGCACCCCTGTTATAACATAAACAGTCTTATCTGACAATAGGTCAGATATGTCTTATTCCATTCCTAGGATACCCCATTATGGTGCAATGTGGTGGTACCTTCATGAGTCACTGTGGTCATAAAGCACCATGGTCAGAAAGCATTCCACAACACTCTCTGATACGGATTTAGAAATAGACTTTATTGATGAAAAATACTAAGCAAGTGTCTGCAGGAAGAGCAGAAGTCTGTGATCTTAGCCTTTCATCGATCTAAGGAAAGGCATCTACTGGAATATGGAAGGTTTATGTTCTATCTCCTTGTTGCTTTCCATATAGGGAAAGTGAGAGAACAACTCATCTGTGGGGATACAAACACTACTGGGGCACCAGGTGTTAAATAGTGTTAAATGTTTTCAGGATGTCCAGGAAAGCCAGTTTTTCAGCTTTGGAGATTTGAGGCTTGAGGGGGCAGAGAAGAAGCCTCCAGTCCTATAGAGGAAGCTAAGTTGAGTTGGAGGGAGTCCATCCCACTGGGAGAAGGTGGAAGGCCCTGCTCCTGTTGGCCTGCCCAGGCTGCCTCAAGTGACCTCCCAGAGTCATTTCTAGAAAATTTTGCTCATCACCCACACTACACTAACCTAAACTCTTTTGCCAGCCAGTTGCTTAAAATCCTTCACTTGCTTCACCACTGCCTTCAGGATAAAGTCTCCGGAGTTTGTTTTCCAAGATTGTCATCATCTGGCCTAACCTAACTCTTAAGTCTCTCTCGTGTCACGCTGACATTATACCAGAAACTTCAGCTGTACCAGAGGGTCTTCTGCGCTCCCGACATTTAATACATCATCACTTCTCAGTGTCTGGAAGTCTTTTGTGCCATGGCTCTTCCCAGAATGCATCTTGCTGAGCGCTGTGCCCACTAAATTTTCTCCTGATCAAAGCCTGCTTATCCTTTAAGTTTCAGCTCAACTGTTACTCTCTCTGGGAAGCAGTCCCAGATCTTTAATCCCCACACCCAGCATAATTATTCACTGCTGCTTCTGAGTCCCCATAGCACTTGGTTCACACTGCTAGCTTCCACTTATCACCTTGTTAAGCCACATATCCATGGCCTCCCCTAGATTACGAGTTTCCCTAGCATAGAGAGCTTGTCTTATTTGTCTTTATAGCTTAAGCCCTACTGGGCTACTCTCCATGGGACTGATCCTGTTGGCCTCACTGTAGGATCTTGACTTTTATTCTCATTAGGGAGCATGCCTTCAGACCAAAGTTGACCAAACAATTGTACAGGATTCTTGATGAGAAGAGAATCTGAAGATGGACAGCCTGTTAAAAATGCAGGAATTTGCAAGCAGGAGAGGGCCTAATGAGTTTGGAAGGGAACAAAATTAGGAAAAGAAGAAGCTTGATTTTTTTTTTAAAGATATTATTTTACTTATTTATTCGACAGAGAGAGATAGCAAGAGAGGGAACACAAGCAGGGGGAGTGGGAGAGGGAGAAGCAGGCTTCCCACAGAGCAGGGAGCCCCATGCGGGGCTCGATCCCAGGACCCCGGGATCATGACCTGAGCTGAAGGCAGACGCTTAACGACTGAGCCACCCAGGTGCCCCAAACTTGATCTTTTGGAACAGAGTTTCCAGAGGGTCGGTGGGACCAGCTGCCTTGGAGAATAGCCACTGATACCCAAGATGATCTAGTATATAAAAAAAATAGTATATTGTTTAAGATAAAAATTTCCCCCCTTTCGGCCTTTTCGCAATGATTGCATTGCTGTTAACTTTCTTACTAAAGTGTAATGCTCAAGACAGCAGGAAGCCAGCTAGAAACAGCTGTGTATATGGCCATTTATTGATCTGCCCTCACTGTTAGGACGTAAGAGGTGGGCTTTCTATTTCCACAGCCAGTGGCGCCTGGGTTGTTCTTGTTGAAGTCCCAGTGACAGGCACCTTAGACCACACGGAGTTAAGGGATGTAGTTGATTCTTTCATTTTCTTCAGGCCAACAAGCTTCAGAGATCTGTCACCATACATCCTGACCTCTGTGGATTTTTAGAGCAGGATCATGTCCAGAACTGTAAGAACCAGCAGGTCATGCGGCTTTTCTGAAGGTCTATTCAGCCACCTCAGAATATACTTACAGGCGTGCTAATGCCAAGGTACACGGGCCACTGGGTGTGAGACTGACAGGAGCAGAGCCCTGGAGGCCTAATGGGGTGGTTGGCACGGCGACAGTCTGCAGGCCCCGTCTGGCCTGCACGGCAGCTGCACATGGTCCTGGGACCCGAGCCAGCTGGTGGCTCATGGCAACGGTTTCTGGGTCCTGGCACCAGCCCAAGATCGGCCCCAGCTTCTTAGCCCTGACCTGGCAGTGGCTTTGTTCTCGCTTGGAGCTGAAGTTCACCCCCGCACCGAGCCTCAAGGTGAAGGCAGGCCCTTGAACCCTAACCCGCGTCCACCTCTCGCACTGCCACGTCCTCTGCTCTGGGTGAGGCTAAGGGCCGGGAGGAAAGGCCAGTCCTTGGGGGTTAATCTTAGCCTCAGAACTTTGGTAGTGGTTTTGTCCGCGGTGGGGCTGAGCACTTCGGTGCTGTGTGTGCTTGGGGCCCCAAGTGCGGGTTGAGATCGTCAGGGATGGAACAGAAGCCCGGCAGGAGATGCCCCTGACCCTGACTCGTCCAGGAGCACTCTGAGGCAACTCAAGGACTGGATTTCAAAACTGGCCTTGGTGTCGCCAGAAGTGTCACCCCAAATAGGGGTCTCCTTAGCCGGGTATCAGGAATACCACAAAATTCTCAAAATAACATGGATTTTAATCTCTATTCGAACGTTTCACACACATTTCAAATGCAAACATCAGTGCTGTGGGTCTCCTGCCAAGTGTGGCTAAAGCATCTTTAGAACATCTTGCTATCTTTATTGATTGGAAGGGGCAATCTAAGTAAAGCAGAGTGCTTGCTGTGCATATAAAGCTTCTAGACACATCTCCTGTCTTCCTCCCCCCGCAGATTGCCTCCTGAGCACCTCCCCTGTGGAACTCCGAAATCTGATTTTAAATTATAGTCTTTATTTGCATGTTGCCCCCTCATGTTGCAGTCTAATTCTCCCAGATTGAGAGAAACACAATAAAGGAAAAAAATTTGTTTTCAGCGCTTCCTTTTTCACAAACTCTTTTTTTGGAAACCACAACGTCGGATCCCAGCAGAGGTTCCTGGGGCCTTTAGGAACATCAATCAGTTTCGCAGCTGGAGGCCGAGGCTTTCCTCAGGGAAGACTTTTTACATAAAACAGATTGTACTTTGTCCTTGCCAGGGCAGACAAAGGTTTAAATTAAATATGCAGTGAGCTGCCGTTGGCTGCTTGCCACGGCCTGGGGGAGGTGGGGAGGGAGAGCTCGTCCCTACTCTCCTTCCTTTCTCTGCAGTTGTTTCTTTTTCCTGTTTCTGTTTCTCCAGGGGACTCATTCTGGAGTTAAAAGACCTGGGCTCTGGGCTGGGCTTTTCTGTAAATTCACGGTGTGATGTGGCGCAAGTCACGGGGCCCCCTGGGACCTCAGTTTCCTCTTCTGTACAATGAGAAGTTTGAGATGATGTGTGAAGGTCTTTTCCATATTTAACCTTCTAAGTTATCTCCAAAGCCAGCTGTGTGCATTTCCAACGAGCGCCGCAAGCCTCAGCTCTGAGCCGCGCATCCCCACCATTCCTGGGTTGACAGGGGTGACCTGGCTGATTCCTTTTCCCACAGACCCCAGGGGCCAGGCGGGCCACGCTTTGCAAGAAGGAGGCCCGCAGAACAAGATAAATGGCAAATGACTCCGTTATCAGTCTTGGAGGTAATAAAGAGAGGTGGGGGTTGAAGTGAATTGGCGAGAAAGATTCCTCAAAAAAGGGGCAGCCTCTACCCACCTCAGCTGAAGCCACTTGTTGCCACCAGGGAATGTGGACCTCTGGGACAGCAAGGCTCTTTTTGTTTCTGTTTTAAGATTGTATGTTTAAGTAATCTCTACACCCAACGTGGGGCCCAAACTTAACAACCCGGAGATCAAGAGTCGCTCACTCTACCGGCTGAGCCAGCCAAGTGCCTCAAGTTTTCTAATTTTTATTTAAAAAATTTTTTTAAATGGGAAAGTCTGAAACTTTTAAATATTGGCAGCTAATTACAAAAAAGTTTATGAGTCTCATAAATTAGACATACAGGTCTGTGGACTGAATTCAACTTGAAGAGGGTCAGTATGCTGGGTTTGTGGACCTTAGGAATATAAGAATTTGTCTTCTCTATCTCATAGAGCTATTCAGAGGATTGCTATATTTAATAGTGCGTTGTAAACTGCAGCAACGTACAATAGACCTGAAAGGTGTTTGAATATAGAAATGCCCTATGGGAGGGGCGCCTGCGTGGCTCAGTCGGTTAAGCGTCCCAGGGGAGGGTAAGTTTCAGGAAAATAGCTTTACTCACATTCAGGTTCCCAGTCAACTCTTGGCCTGGGAGTTAATAAACTGTTCTCTTATTGGTTAAAAATAATTTTATTATCTAAGTCCGCATTAAAAAAATTGATTTCATGTTATTAGCATTGTAGGGAAAGCGGGTTATAAATGGAATGTATATTTAAACTTCAGAATTCTATTTTGCATTCTGTAACAATGGTAGCTTTTTATGTCGTTAGCATATGAAATGAAATATCATTTCAATATATAATTAAATAGTAAAGATTTATATAAGGTAATATGCATTTTAGTCAATATTTCTATTATTTGGATACATATGTGTTCTATAATACTATAATAATTGCAACAATAAGTCCAGAAAGGACAAAAGCAATTTGAGAGAAGTTTTGTTCCCTACATGCTAAAGTATTAGGCAGTCTTTTTATCTTGAGAGAGAATCAAATGAAAATGGGATATGATTCTTTAAAACATTCATGTTAGTGATTAGATTACCTCTTTTCCTATTTTGTCTGCATAAGAAACACAAATTTTAATTTCAGGAATATATATGAAATACATTACGATTGTTCTAAATGTATTCAAGTGATGTGCAAGTAACAAATAGGCACAGGTAAGTTATTAAGAAGCAAGATGAAATGGTATCTCTTCTTGGAATGCCATGATTTTATAGACTGAAATAACTGAAGGGTACCTAAATGTAAACTCACTTCCTCTTACATGGATAGATAACCATTTTCTCTTTTGAGTTGTTTCCTCTTGATCTTACTAACTCAAGACATAAAAACTTTATTTCTTCTTCTTTCTTCTAAGTTGGTCTCGTTTTCTTCCCCTATATTTAAGCTTTTTCTCTTTTTGTCTCATGTATATAGTAAGTCTCTCGGATTTGATCCATTAAAGTTTCTGGCTCATAACTTAAAAATACGTTTTTCAGTTCTCACAGTATATATTGAAGGACACAAGGGGATAGGGTTTCCCCATAAGCAGGGCAATATGTGACATATTTACCAAATGAGACAGCAAGGGCATAATCAGAACGGACACGGCCATGGTCAGGACAGACCTTGGCTGTAATCAAATGCTCCAGACTTACTGGTTCTTTTTAAAGACAAGTTGCAACTGTGCAATTATTAGCCCTGGAATAATTATAGTATGGGCAACACTGAGACATTTGGTTACTGTGTTAGTCTGGATAACTACTCACTAGCTACCACAATAGACCAGCTCTGAAATCTCAGGGGCTTCACACAACAAACATTTATTTCTTGCCCACACAAAATGTTGTCGTCAGTAGAGATTTTCTTCCGCTCAGAGACCCCGGGCTCCTCCACCTTGTGATGTTGCCCTATTAACATGTGGCTTCCAAAGTCACTGCATGAGGAATGGGAGAACTGAAGGACTCCCCCTGGGTCTCAAGACCTGGATCCAGAAGTGATACAAGACACTACTCACCTTTCATGGGCGGGAACTAGATCCATGTCTCCAACCCACCTGCAAGGAAAAGGAGAAAATGTAGGAAGCATATCAGTTGCTTTTGAGTTCACAGCCCAAGTACTGATGGTGATTTCTATCTCTCGTCACACGTTCATTTAACTGATGGTACCTTGAGACCATGACCTGATTCTGAGACTTCTTTGCTTCTCTAATTAGTTCTGTCATACTCTCTCCAATCTACTTCTGGATCAGATGTCCAAGAGGGACAATCTTATTGTCTTGTTTATCATCATAATCGGTTTGGGCAGAGACTTTGTTTAAAGCAATCTGAAATGCACAGGCCAGTTTACAGACGGACTGCTCTTGATTATGTGCCCACACCTGTTACAGCCGTCCGTGGAAAGAAGTTTGGGAATAAACTGCATAGGAATTTGGAGATAAAATGAATAAACAAATTTGGCAAAACTGTTTTGAATAGTTTTAAAAGCACATCTAACAAGGTCTTCGTTGTTATTAAATTGTTACTATATCACAGTAATTGCAAAATCAAAATCTGTCAAGGTTTTGTAGAGAACTACAGCTTTATTTTTTCAAGCCTATTTAAGTAGTCTGAGTTAAGAGTAGCTGCTATAAATGTCAGTCTACAAACTAAGGTGTACTAAAATGTATCTTTCATTTTTTCAATAGTTGAATTTAATTTCTATTTTATGTTTTCATTCTGTGGAGTGCAAGAAATTTAATTTTGTTAAATTTCAGGCCCCCCCTACTTACCCAGGGTTGCATCTAAGATTCAAAGTATTCATGGATTTACGTAGAATCGAGGCATTTGACAGTGTTCAATTTTGTCCTCTGTACATATCCCCCCTGGGATATGAGACATGGACAGTGGCAGAAATCACCACTTATCTACAGATATCCATTTCTCTTTCTTTAGTCAAAAACCACCTTATTTTTATCTGGGTACCTGGCTGCCCAGCTAGTGACTACATTTCCCGAGTCTCCTAAAGCTGGGTATGGACATGTGTCTAAGGGCTGGCTGATGGGTGGTGAACGGGAATGATGTGTCAACTTCTGGGTCATGCCCTTAAACGGCATCTGCTGACCCTCAGCTTTCCATGTTCCTTTTTCTCTCTCTCCAAGGCTGGAATGAAGATAGGGTGATGATGAGCCGGCTTTGTTTCTGGGAGGGCACGAGGGCAATATCCTGGGGGGTGGCTCCTGGCTGGCCCGGTGGAGCAGGGCAGCTTCAGCGTCCTGGACCACTACCACCCTGAACTTGTATGGGACAGAAGTGAGTGTTCTGTCTTGCTAGGACTCTGTCCTTTTGGTCTCTGTGAAAGCAGCTGAGCCAATATCTTAAAGGATACACCCACTTTCCGGGGTGGTTCCTACTGTGTTCTCCCTTGCTTCTGATGGGCAAGCCTCTTCCTGTCGGTTCTCAGGGCTGTAGCTCTCTCCATGTCAGTAATGTTCTAATGCTTCCTTACCGGCTGCACCATGAAAAACTCTGCCTCTGTGCTTGTCTTGCATTTCTGGCATCATTCTGCCGCCACCACACGAGTCTGTGGCTTTGAGAGCTCTGTGGGACTCGCAGGACCATCTGCCTAAATACAGCATACAGATTTTCCATCTACTGTGCATGCAGGACCCAGGAATATCGAGTCCCTTGGCTTCCAGATTCCACCTAGAGAGGGAGCAGAATATGTTGGTCTAGAATCCCCAGGTATATCTGGCGTTTTCCTCCCCCAGCCCCAATCAGAGGGCTCAGCTTAGGACAGCAGTGGGATGAGACTAGAGCCCTTTCTTTGGAGCCCATCGGTGTCTTTGCCTTTCTTTCAAATCTCCTTATCAGACGAATCTTTCTGAGTAGTAACAGTATGGGAAGCTCTGTTCTAACATGTCAGGTTTCCTTCTAAGTCTTTTTGCCTTAATACCTGGGCCTAAGCTTTAAAGATTTTATTTATTCATTTGAGACACAGAGATACAGAGAAAGAGAGAGCATGAGCAGGGAGAGAGGCAGAGGGAGAGGGAGAAGCAGGCTCCCCGCCGAGCCAGGAGCCCGATGCGGGGCTCGATCCCAGGACCCTGGGATCATGACCTGAGCCGAAGGCAGACGCTTAACCATCTGAGCCACCCAGGCGCCCCAGGGCCTAAGCTTTAAAAATATTTTGTTTTAACTGTTGGTTACCAGAGTGGAAAGGGGTGGGGGATGGGTGAAATAGGTGATGGGGACGAAGGGGCGTGCTTGTCGTGATGAGCACATGGTGTCTTACAGAAGGACTGAATCACTATGTTGTACACCCGAACACTGTATGTGAGCTAGCTGGAGTTAAGGTAAAAACTTAAAAAATAAATGTTTTCTTTTTCTGGATTCTGCTGTATCATTCCTTCTCTGAGGCAAGTAAGGCAGAACATCCCATGAGGCAGAGGGTGGTGATAACTAAAATAATGCAGTTGGATGGAAGTGTTTGTTAATATTTCAAAATTTCATCTGTCAGTGAACTAGCAGCCAATATTGCCAAGACCTGTCTTTTAGGAGTTCCTGTCAATAAATAAGGATTATTTGTTGTGGTGCAGTGGAAGGTTCATTGGCTCAAGATTTACAAGGTTTGTGTTCCAGTCCTGGTTTACGCCTCTTCTTTGGAAGCATACCTTCTCTGTTAATAGTAAAGGGCAATTCCAAATGTTTGTCTCCTTTAACCGTGGACTTTTTGACTCTGCTGATTGTGTAATGTTGGGAAACTGACCTAGATTTCAAGCTTCAGTTTTTGCTATACATTTCCATAGCACTTTTTAAAAAAGATTTTATTTATTTATTTTTGTGAGAGAGAGAGTGAGAGATAGAGAGAAAGAGCACTAGTGTGGGGAGGGGCAGAGGGAGAAGCAGACCTCCTGCTGAGCAGGGAGCCTGATGTGGGGCCCAGGACCCTGGGATCATGACCTGAGTCGAATGCAGACGCTTAACAACTGAGCCACCCAGCTGCCTTCCTTAGCACTTTGTACCTCGGACACAGGGAATGTATGTGGAAAAATAATAATAGTTCATATTTAAACAGAATTTCTAAATTGTAAGTATTACTCTTAGTGCTTCACATATACTGTTTCTTTTGTGACTCATTTATGAGATGGATACTGAGATACAATCCAAAGGAGAACTAGAATTTAAGTCTATACAATCTGGTTCCAGGGTCTGTGCTCTTAATTATTAAGCTAGACAACCTCTTGTAACAGGAAATATTTTGAAGGAAAGGAATGAAAATGTATTGTAATTACTGGAGTGCTTTCCTGGTTTTTTGTTTTTTTTTTCTCCTTTGATTTAGAGGTACTGTTCTTTCAAAAGCAAACCATGACTCAGCTCTGCCTAAATTATCCCAAAGTTCAGGTATGCTCAGGAATAACTGAATGCATGCTAAGAGTACAGTTATTAAAATTGCTATTATTTTTTATTTTATTTTATTATTATTATTTTTTAAATATTTTATTTATTTATTTGACGGAGAGAGACAGCGAGAGAGGGAACACAAGCAGGGGGAGTGGGAGAGGGAGAAGCAGGCTTCGCGCCGAGCAGGGAGCCTGATGCGGGGCTCAATCCCAGGACCCTGAGACCATGACCTGAGCCGAAGGCAGATGCTTAACGACTGAGCCACCCAAGCACCCCTAAAATTGCTATTAATTTTTATAAAGTGCATTTTTATAAGTACATTTACTTTATTCAAACTACCTCCTTTCAAAGATGGATTTAGTTCAGGAATCAATGCAAGCAACTCAGTTTTAATTTCCACTCACAAATTATAATTCAAAAATAGCACTAACCAAGTAATAATGAAGTAAATGTTGGCTTGGCTTTCTTTAAAGGACTTCTACCCCAGCCAAACTGTGTAATTGAAATTTAATTGCACGATAAAACTTTATCACCATCTAGTGTCAGTAAGGAACACTACAGTAATGTTGCTTGTCCCTCTTGCTTCTGTTAGTAGTATCTAGCACTCCCAGGTGGTACTGCTTGATTCCTTTACCAGAGACCATGGGTTCTGTAGACTATTTTAATAACTGAATTTCAGAGTAACTCATTTCACGTCATTTCTCACTTCCAAAGCACAGTTTATTTTATGAGCGTGCTCTCAGGGGACCATAGGGATTTTCATCCAAGTTAGAGACCAGGTGCTCACCCCTAAAAGAGCCCTTTACTTTAGCTTCAAAATGCTGAACATGGGGAAAACCTTCATGATATATATTTACATTATTATGAGATAGTTTAGACATTCTGAAGAACGTCAAGATAATAGATCAAATTTCGGTGTGCTCACTGTATTGGTTATCCACGGCTGTATAACAAATTGCCTCAGCGCTGCAACCTACAAAGCAAAACACTGATTATCTCACACCGTTTTTGCGGGTCAGGAATCAGAGTGGCTTCGCTGGGTGGTTCTGGGCCAGTGTCTCCCTCCAGGCTGTGGCAGGTCATCTCAAAGCCTAACCGGGGCTGGAGGGACAGCTTCCAAGCTTACTCTTGTTTGTTGGCAGGTTTTGGTTTCTTGCTGACTGTTTCCTGACATGTGGGCCTCTTTGTAGGACTTGCTTCCCCCAGAGCAAGAGAGAAGGAAGCCTGAGGGAGAGAGGGGGGGGTGGGAGGGAAGGTGGGAGGGAGGCAGGGAGGGAGAGAGGGGGATGCCATAGTCTTTTTTTAGAACCTAGTTTCAGAAGTAATGTTTTACTTCTACCGTATGTTACTGGTCACTCAAACTGGTGTCCCTGGGCCTGGTACCATGTGGAGGGGGACTATGCAGGGCGTGAAGGCAGGAGGCAGCCATCATGGGGACCATCTTGAAGCCTGGCTGCAACACCCACCTTCAAGCTTTACTAAATAGAAACATTTTGCCCCGTTTGTGTTACTACCTTATAAGTGAGTTTAGCCCAGGGCTAAACTCTGAGAGACATAAATGGGAAAGAACTTGTTCTTCCCAAGGGCTTTCAACCACACTGCTCAATCTCTCCTCCTCCCTTGGTGACTGACATCTCTGATAGATCCCGTGGCTCACATTGGGCTGTTCGAGAGATGAAAAAGCCTAGTGCAATCTCAAATGCAGCTTCAATCTTATGTCTTTACCTCTTCTTACTGCTGACTCTGTGAGGAAGGAGATCAGGGTCCCTTCAAGAATCTTTTTGGCTTCCTTTGCTTCTTTCTTGCTCTCTAATTGCTCTAGCATGGGGTTCAGTATGTGGATTAAAGAGGAGCAAAAAAATCTTTGTATTTAGCTGATATTGTGTATAGTCCTCTCTTGGCTAAATCTAGCTCATTCCCTCCATTAACCTGAGCATCCAAGTACAGGTTCTTCAGGTGAAGATGTAGGTTATTGGGAGAACCCATGAATGGGCTTCATTCTGTTTAAGTCGTTCTCCATTGGCTTCTTGAGACCCACTCTCACCCTACACAGCCTCTTCCTGCTGGGGACCCCTGACCTCAGGAAGCAGCGTTCTTGGGAGGTAGTAGGGTCTCTTCAGGATGGCTTATGCCAAGCTACTCCCTGCAAGCCCTTTTGGTCAACAGGAAAACATCATGTGTCTTTTTCCTGCCAAATGCCTACCCATCCAGTTAGCCCTCCTGCCCCGTAACGGTGCTGCTCCAGCCAGTCTTCTGTGTTTGGAATTCTCCAGACGGGCTCCCCAGGTATAGATGCCAACAAATACCTTGCGGATGCTCATTGGCTTTCCTTAGACCTCTTTCTGCTCTTGTCTTTGGTGTCCGAGTAGTACCAGGGCCCACAGTGTGAGGGCTCTGTAAACATCCAGCCAGAAGGCGAGATGGCAGTTTACTCTCTTGTAGGCACTCTTGGTCCCTGTGACTGATTTGCTTGGAGGCTCTCTCTCGGCTTGGCAGTGGGTAAGAAACATTCGATTATGGAAGGTGGCAAAACCCCCCAAAATCCCATTCAAGTGAATGTATGGCCTTCTCCTAAAATGGCTGGAAAAACCTGACAGGGACTGATACTTGAAGGACCAGCTTGGTCATTTTTTATAAAATTCTGCAGAAATGTGTCTAGGAAGTCTCTTTGACTGCAGGGCCTTAGCTGAATTTCAAAGACAGTGAGAAAACCCCTTTTAACATCTTAAATTCTGCTCAGATTAAAACATGTAGAAATTTACAGATTTAATTGAAATCCCCTGTGTATTTGTCCTGAATTCCACTCCCCTCCTTGCCTACCTAGAGGGTGTTTTTCAACGCCATATATATTTAATACTTGTCCTGGTCCATTTGGGCAGCTATGACAGAATACCACAGACTGCGTGGCTTATAAACAACAGAAATTTATTATTTACGGTTCTGGAGGCTGAAAATCTGAGATCAGAGTGCCAGCATGGTCAAGGGAGGGCCCTGTTCCAGGTCACAGACTTCTCATTGTATCCACACATGGGGGAAGGGGACAAAGGAGCTCTCTTGAGCCTCTTGTATAAAGGCATTAATCTCATTCATGAAGGCTCTGCCCTCATGAACTAATTACCTTCCGCCTTCTAATACCATCACATAGGGCAGTGGGATTTCAACATTTGAATCTGGGCCTGGGGGGGGTGGTGGTGTTGGGGGGATACACAAACATTTGGACCGCGGCAATACCTGCTACCATATGTGTACATCTCTATGAAGAATATATTGTAGGTATTTTTCAAGCTTATAGAAATGGTATTTTAGCATGCATTTCATCCTGCAAATTGCTTACATTGTTCCACATGTTTTTAAGATGGATCTATGTGGATACTTGAAATTCTAATTCTTCCTTTTAATAATTTTACAGTATTTCATTTGTTAATATGAGATATACTTTATTTTAAAAATTTATTCTATTGGGGGCACCTGGGTGGCTCAGTCTTTAAGTGTCTGCCTTCTGCTCAGGTCATGATCCCAGGGACTTGGGATCGAGTCCCGTGTTGGGCTCCCTGCTCAGCAGGGAGTCTGCTTCTCCCTCTGACCCTACCCCCTTTTGTGTTCTCTCTCTCTCAAATAAATAAATAAAAAATAAAAAATCTTTAAAATAAAATAAAACTTTCTTCTATTGGTCATTTACATGATTTTTAAAATTTTCTTTTCTTTCTCTTTTTTACTATTGCAGATGAGATAGCAATCACCATCCTGGTACTTGTCTCCTTTTTTTAGACTTTATTAATTTGACAGAGAGAGCACAGAGGGAGAGTGAGAGGGAGAAGCAGACTCCTTGCTGAGGAGAGACACCAACATGGGCCTCGATACCTGGACCCTGAGATCATGACCTGAGCCAAAGGCAGATGCTTAACAAACTGAGCCACTCAGGTGCCCTTCATCATTCATGTTTTTATGCCTGTCTCTCTGCGCTGTGTTCTGGGTAAGTTTTTTACCGTTATCTCCAATTTCATTAATTTGTTTAGTGTATCTGGGCTAGAGTTTTCCTGATTATTGAATTTTTAATTTCAGTCACTCTATTTTTGCTTCGAAGATTTAAAATGCATTCTTTCTCATGTAAGTTTTTCCTTATTTTTTGTTTTTGCTTCACAAATTCTTTTTTTTTTTTTTTTAAGATTTTATTTATTTATTTGACAGAGAGATAGAGAGAGAGCACAAGTAGGCAGAGAGGCAGGCAGAGGGAGATGGAGAAGCAGGCCTCCCCACTGAGCAGGGAGCCCGATGTGGAGCTCGATCCCAGGACCCTGGGATCACGACCTGAGCCGAAGGCAGCCGCCTAACCGACTGGGCCACCCAGGTGCCCCTGTTTCATGAATTCGTGCTTTACAAAGATGAAACATTCTTTACTGAGCTTAATATACTTATTTTCAAGTTTTGTCAGATTCTTTCAAAAAATTAATTTGTTTTGGAATCCATTTACATTTGGAATGTAGAATTTTGGGGTAACTTTCTTAGCATTAGATGTTACTTTTCATGGTTCTGGAATTTTGTTTGTATGTACATTTTGAGGCGTATGTATATTTCTGAATAAAACATCCACTTTCCAGAGACGCCTGGGTGACTCAGTTGGTGAAGGATCTGCCTTCGGCTCAGGTCATGATCCCAGGGTCCTGGGATGGAGCGCCTGCCCTATCCCCAACTGGGCTCCCTGCTCAGTGGGGAGTCTGTTTCTCCCTCTTTCTCTGTGTGCACTCTCTTTCTCTCAAATAAATAAATAAATAAATAAATAAATAAATACAATTTTTTAAAAAAGATTTTATTTATTTGTTTGACAGAGAGAGACACAGCAAGAGAGGGAACACAAGCAGGGGGAGTGGGAGAGGGAGAAGCAGGCTCCTGGCTGAGCAGGGAGCCCGATGTGGGCCTCGATCCCAGGACCCTGAGATCATGACCTGAGCCGATGCAGACGCTTAACGACTGAGCCACCCAGGCGGCCCTAAATAAATAAATCTTAAAAAAATAAAATAAAATGTCTACTTTCCCTCTACTTTCATGAAGATGGGATGGGGGTCTACAATTTACAGAGAGGAAGGCTTATTTTATAAGCCAATTATTAATTTTTATGATAATGAGTTTTATTATAAGCTTTTTTAAATTTAAATTTTAATTAATTTATTTTTAAAGATTTTATTTATTTATTTTCCAGAGAGCAAGAGAGCACAAGCAGGGGGAGTGGCAGAGGGAGATGGAGAAGCAGGCCTCCCCGCTGAGCAGGGAGCCCGATGTGGGGCTCAGTCCCAGGACCCTGGGATCATGATTGGAGCCAAAGGCAGACACTTAACTGACTGAGCCAGTCAGGCGCCCCCTTTTGTTACCCTTTTATCATTAGTTTTGTTTTGGTGGCTCAAACTTATTGATGCCCATGGAAGTGATGTGTAACCATATTTGGGCCTGGATGTTAAACATATGAAATATGGGGGCTGGAGGAGGTGGAGAACAATTCAGTATATAACAACATGTCTTCAATAAATATTTGTTAAATTAACATCACTGATTTCCATAGGTCTCTCTATTTCTGATGGTCATTTTCCCTTAACATAGAGTTGCTCTTTTAGGTTTTCTTGTATCTGTATGAATTTGATATTTTCCTTTCCCTTTGGATCCCTTCTGAAGAAAGGGGTATCCCCAGTATTCTAAGTATTCCCCGATATTTCATAATTTTGGATATATACAACACACTTTCCGGGATCGCCTAAATGAAAAGACAGAAATGCCAAGTGGTGGCAAGGATGTGGGGCAGCAGGGGTGTTCATGCCCTGCTGGTGGGAGGGTAAATTGGTACAACCATTTGGCAAGCTCTTTGGCAGCATATCAAAGCTAACCATCTGTACACCCTATGACCCAGGAGGTCTATTATGCAGCAGAAATACACCCATATGTTCATCAAAAGACACACAAAAGTGTTCAGAGCCACACTGTTCATAATAGTTACCTAAATACCCATCAAAAATAAATGAGTCCGGAAACACACCTGGGAGACATGACTCTCCCAGAGGCCCTGTGTATCCTGTGAGCACAGGGCAGCAAGCGCTCTATCTTAACTGACCTTTCTCTCTAGGCATGAGTAATGCAGGGCTAACAACCCTAACTCCAGGAAGATGGCCTGTGGGGCTGGAGTGTGCCCCAGATGCACAGGCCTAGAAGTCCAAGAGGCCTGAGGGCAGGAAGTGCTTCTGGAGCAACACCATGCGTGGGTTCCTCAGGAAAAAAAAAAAAAAGATAAATAAAGAAATTGGTAAATTGGAAATCTCACTCAATGAGATTGTATGCAGCAATGAAAAAGAATCATCTACATCTCCCCACAACTATATAAATACATCTTCTAGAAGAAACGGTAGGTGAAACAGTGGTGTACTTATATGAGGGGGTGGTGGAAGGTTCACCCCAGGTGTAGACAGTAAGGATGTGCACTGTCTGTAGAGAATTTAAAAACAATATTAAAACTGACAAAAAATCAGTGTTGTTTTTTTTTTAAAGATTTATTTATTTTTAGAGAGAAAGAGAACCGGGCGTGGGGGGGCGGCGGAGAGGGGCAGAGGGAGAGGGGGAGAGAATCTCCAGCAGACCCCCAGCTGAGTGCAGAGCCCGGTGTGGGGCTCCGTCTCACGACCCTGTGATCACGACCCTGAGATCACGACCTGAGCTGAAACCAAGAGTCGGGTGCTTAACCGACTGAGCCACCCAGTGCCCGTCAGTTTTACTTTTTCACTGTCACCCTGTGCTATCGTTCGGAGCAGTATGGGTGATAAAATACTGTTGCCTGTGAGGGCATTCCATCTCTTCCCACACCCCCTCCCCCAGCACGGGCGTGAAAGAAGCTTCCCACCAAAGAGGATAAGCTACATGATTCCTTTTACATAAAGCACAAAAACAGGCAAAACTAATCTATGCTGTTGGCAGTCAGGATGTTTTTTTAACCCTTTGGGGGTAGTGACTGGCGTGGAGCACAAAGAGATTCTAGGCGCTGGAAATGTCCTGGATGTTGGTTACAGGGTGTGTTCAATTTGTGAGAGTTCACTGAGTTGTACTCCTAAGGTCTGGGCACTTCTCCATATATTACTCCGATAGAAAGTTTGTTTGTTTGTTTGTTTTAAAGATTTTATTTATTTATTTGACAGAGAGAGAGAGACAGTGAGAGAGGGAACACAAGCAGGGGGAGTGGGAGAGGGAGAAGCAGGCTTCCCGCGGAGCAGGGAGCCAGATGCGGGGCTCGATCCCAGGACCCTGGGACCACGACCCGAGCTGGAGGCAGATGCTAAACGACTGAGCCACCCAGGTGCCCCAGAAAGTTTTTTAAGAAAGCTATGACATATATATTTTTTTAATTACATGTAATTAAGAATTATCATTTTGCCTAGGAATGTGTATCTGGCTTGATTTTGGGGAGGCAATCTTTCTGTCTGCTTTGACAGAAACTTTCATTAGGATCACTCAACAGCCTAAAACTGATATTTTCAGAATCAACTCCTAAAAACTCAGCACAGATGTTCATTCAGTGCCTGCCACATGGGAGAGGTACTGAGCCCGTGCTCGGATGAGGAGATACGGAAGCCGCTTCTTTTGCTGAGAAGAAAACCTGGCTTATAAAGCAATGGAACTGCTTGGGACTTAATCACACGAAACTAGACATTTACCTTTAAACACAGGTGGCAGATCACCGGTCATATCTCTCCTTTGCTATTTCTGTGGAGTGTGAATTCTTTTTGAGGTCACTAACTTTGCAGAAGAGGGGCCATGTTGGAGCCAGGAAGAAGGAGAAAGGGTGGGTGGAATAGACGGATGCCAAAAAAAGAAGCTGAGGAAAAGGCAAGAGAGAGGAGAGAAGACATTGCTCTTCCATCCGCATCAACCAGTGTCAATGAAGAGATTAAACAGAACCAAACTGTCACTCACTCTCACTGCATAACAGAAAGGACATCTTTTTGGTCCAACAAAAAGCAGGAAAGATGTCATCTTAGGATAAAGGGCTCTTCTTTAAATTGAATAAGTTTAACTTTATGAAGTATCTACTTTTTTATACTTCTTTGTTATATTATTCTCCAGTGAACTGGTAAAATTTCCTCTCTGTCTCCTGCTCGAGAGGAACTTCTGCTCTGACCCTGGGGTTCACCAATTTTTTCCATAAAGGATGAGATAATAAATATCTTAGGTTTTGGGGGCCACGCTCTCTTGCCTGCACTCCACCCTGCCATTGTACCTCGGACGATGTGGAAATGAATGGGTGTGTCTGTGTGCCAGAAAGCTTTTGGACACTGCGAGTTTTGGACACTAAAATTCGAATTTCGTAAGACTTCTTGGACACAAAACAGGATTCTTGTGATCTTCTCCCTCCACCTCAACCGTTAAAAAAGGCAAAGGCCATTCTTAGTTTGCAAAACTAAGCTGTACTAAAACAGGCCGGTAGGCTAGATTGTCCCGCCGGCCAAAGCTGGCCTCTGGGGCTTTAGCCTGACATCTCCATTTATGCAACACCTTTATGCAAGCTGTTTCTGCGGCATGCCTTGCCCTCCTGGCCCTCCATCACCTTTTTTTTTTTTAAAGATTTTATTTATTTGAGAGAGAGAGGGCATGAGCAGGGGGCAGGGGCAGAGGGAGAGGGAGAAGAAGACTCCTTGCTGAGTCAATTTCTAGAAAGAGTTCTATGGAAGGTAGGAATTAGGGCCACAGCCCAGGCCATACCTACTGCTGGAAACTATAGGGCAGGCTTGCATGGTATTCCCAGGCTCTCAAGTTGGTGCCTTTTCAAACTTGTGTTCTTTAAGTATTTGTTCAAGATCTCTTCGTTTGGGAAATGGTTAGACACTCTGTGGGACGGAGACAGCCCCCTCAGCCTCTTCACTGGTATCAAGAGCACTTCCACGCTGGCCCGAAACTTGGTCACCTTCCACAGGTCACCCTCAGAGGCTAACTAGATTCGTCTCCCTAACAGGCAGCTTAGCGACCAGTTTCACACACCCCTGTGGGATCTCACTGTCTCTAAGTTACATAATACCGTATTTCCTCCATCCACACACCGTGCTTCACAGGAGTTTCGGTAAATACAGAATTCTCTATCTGGTTACATTTCTGGTGATATCCTGGTGCCTATCTGCCTCTTACCCCAGCTTGGTGTGCAGTAATCAGGTTATTAGTGGGTTCTGGCAAAAGGAGGATGAAAACCTCCCTGGGGAGGGGAATGCAGACTCTCTGTCTTACACTTAGTCCTCCGGTCCAGTGCTGAGAGAGAGGGATCTTAGGCAGAGATGGGGTTTCCGAAGATGCTCTGGGAGATATTGGGGTAAGCTGCCATCTGGATGGGAAAGAGGGCCATTGGCCTGGGTGAGAGATGCATTCTCAGCACTCGGGTACAGCTGTCCTGGGCCAGAGAGCTTGGCAAGCGGGTGTAAATGCGCCACTCCGCCTGACGGGAGGGGACTGCCACTGGGCATCAGAGGGGAGGCAAGGTGCCCTTGTGCTACTCTGAAGGTGAAGAAGGTCTGGACAATAAACATCACCCAGGAGTGTGTCCCCTGGGATGCAGCTTGGTAGGCGATGCCCAGAAACCGCCCGTGTGTAGAGCGTGTGGCTGTTAGGAACACGGGCTTGGTGTCAGATGCTCGACCACTTACTCATAACTTTGGACTATTCATTTAGAAATAGGATAATACTGACCACAGGATTGTTGACAAGATTAAGATAATATGAGTAAAGCACGGGGTAAGCGATACTGATATAAAGAGTCATGAAACCAGAAAGAAGTCATGGGTCAGCAACATATGAGATATTCCTGGCAATGTGACCCGATTTGAATCTATAGAGAGTGGTCTGGCATTCAGACACATGGGTCACATGTGTTTCCATGTGCCTTGGGTGGCCATGAGCTGGATTTTTTCCCCCCTTTAAGAAACCACATCCCTTTAATAGAAAGCTACAGCAAACACCATGCAATATGTAAAAAGGACCACTTATTTATTATCACTACATGTCAAAAACCATCTGGACCATTTTCTTGTAACAGATGTTTGCCAAATTAACTTGGGTAACAGAGAATTCATGCAGGGTATTTCTCTTAGCACAATGAATGCAACTAGGGCAGATATGGATAAATTTTTCAAAACAATATTAAGCCATATTATGGTCAGGTAAAAAACCATGGTGACTGCACACATTTTTAGAATTTGCAGAGTGCTCAGGAAATGTCAATAAACTCTCTCTTAATTTAGGCGAAATTCATTTAGAAACGATCTGAAATTCAGAAGAGCTTTAAAAACTTGACCATGAAGACTTAAAAACAGTCAATGTTGTTCATGGTAATGGTAATTATAATATGAAATATATTTGATCTTCCTCTGTTCCTGCAGAGACCTCCTAAAACCCTTGGAATTTCCTGTGATGGGAGGAAGAAAGGTGTCTTTTGTTATGTTAATGAGGCGACTTTTGGAAAGCTTCTAAGGATAGAGTCGGCTGCGGAAGGAGCCAACCCTATGATAAGAGGGTAGAAACTTCGGGGGGCGGAGCAAAATGGCGGAGGAGTAGGAGACCTGGATTTTGTCTCCTCTCAGGAATTCAGCTGGATAGGGATCAAACCATTCTGAACACCTACAAACTCAACAGGAGATCGAAGAAAAGAATAGCAACAACTCTCTCAGCAGAAAAGCGACCACTTTCTGGAAGGTCTTTTCTGATTTGTTTAGAGTATATTTTCTGGAGACGTGGTTACTCTGCTAGCATTTTGTTCTCCCATTAATCTATTCTTCTCTGCACAAAATGACAAGATGGAAAAAATCACCTCAACAAAAAGAACAAGAGGTAGTACCGACTGCCAGGGACCTACTCAATACGGACATTAGTACGATGTCAGATCTAGAGTTCAGAATCATCACTTTAAAGATACTAGCTGGGCTTGAAAAAAATATGGAAGTTATTAGAGAAACCCTTTCTGGAGAAGTAAAAGAGCTAAAATCTAACCAAGTAGAAATCAAAAAGGCTATAAATGAGGTGCAATAAAAAATGGGGGTGCTAACTGCTAGGATAAATGAGGCAGAAGAGAGAATCAGTAATATAGAAGACCAAATGATGGAAGCTGAGAAAAAGAGAGATAAACAACTACTGGATCACGAGGGTAGAATTCGAGAGATAAGCGATACCATAAGACGAAACAACATTAGAATAATTGGGATCCCAGAAAAAGAAGAAAGAGAGAGAGGGGCAGAAGGTATAATGGAGCAAATTATAGCAGAGAACTTCCCTAATTTGGGGAAGGAAACAGGCATCAAAATCCAGGAAGCACAGAGAACCCCTCTCAAAATCAATAAAAATAGGTCAACACCCCGACATCTAATAGTAAAACTTACGAGTCTCATAGACAAAGAGAAAATCCTGAAAGCAGCTCGGGAGAAGAGATATGTAACCTACAATGGTAGAAACATTAGATTGGCAACAGACCTATCCACAGAGACCTGGCAGGCCAGAAAGGACTGGCAGGATATATTCAGAGCACTAAATGAGAAAAATATGCAGCCAAGAATACTATATCCAGCTAGGCTGTCATTGAAAATTGAAGGAGAGATAAAAAGCTTCCAGGACAAACAAAAACTAAAGGAATTTGCAAACACAAAACCAGCCCTACAAGAAATCTTGAAAGGGGTCCTCTAAGCAAAGAGAGACCCTAAAAGCAACATAGACCAGAAAGGAACACAGACAATATACAGTAACAGTCACCTTACAGGCAATACAATGGCACTAAATTCCTATCTTTCAATAGTTACCCTGAATGTAAATGGGCTAAATGCCCCAATCAAAAGACACAGGTTATCAGACTGGATTAAAAAACAAGACCCATCGATATGCTGTCTGCAAGAGACTCATTTTAGAACCAAAGACACCCCCAGATTGAAAGTGAGGGGGTGGAAAACCATTTACTATGCTAAAGGACACCAAAAGAAAGCTGGGGTGGCAATCCTTATATCAGACAAATTAGATTTTAAACCAAAGACTATAATAAGAGATGAGGAAGGACATTATATCCTACTTAAAGGGTCTATCCAACAAGAAGATCTAACAATTGTAAATATCTATGCCCCTAACATGGGAGCAGCCAATTATATAAGGCAATTAATAACAAAAGCAAAGAAACACATTGACAACAATACAATAATAGTGGGGGACTTTAACACCCCCCTCACTGAAATGGACAGATCATCTAAGCAAAAGATCAACAAGGAAATAAAGACTTTAAATGACACACTGGACCAAATGGACTTCACAGACATATTCAGAACATTCCATCCCAAAGCAACGGAATACACATTCTTCTCTAGTCCCCATGGAACATTCTCCAGAATAGATCACATCCTAGGTCATAAATCAGGTCTCAACCAGTACCAAAAGATTGGGATCATTCCCTGCCTATTTTCAGACCACAATGCTTTGAAACTAGAACTCAATCACAAGAGGAAAGTCAGAAAGAACTCAAATACATGGAGGCTAAAGAGCATCCTACTGAAGAATGAATGGGTCAACCAGGAAATTAAAAAAGAATTAAAAAAATACATAGAAACCAATGAAAATGAAAACACAACCATTCAAAATCTTTGGGATGCAGCCAAGGCAGTCCTAAGAGGAAAGTATATAGCAATACAAGCGTTTCTCAAGAAACAAGAAAGGTCTCAAGTACACAACCTAACCCTCCACCTAAAGGAGCTGGAGAAAGAACAGCAAATAAAGCCTAAACCCAGCAGGAGAAGAGAAATAATAAAGATCAGAGCAGAAATCAATGAAATAGAAACTAAAAGAACAGTAGAACAGATCAATGAAACTAGGAGCTGGTTCTTTGAAAGAATTAACAAGATTGATAAAGCCCTGGCCAGACTTATCAAAAAGAAAAGAGAAATGACCCAAATCAACAAAATCATGAATGAAAGAGGAGAGATCACAATCAACACCAAAGAAATACAAACAATTATAAGAACCTATTATGAGCAACTCTATGCCAGCAAATTCGATAACCTGGAAGAAATGGAGGCATTCCTAGAGATGTATCAACTACCAAAACTGAACCAGGAAGAAATAGAAAACCTGAACAGACCTATAACCACTAAGGAAATTGAAGCAGTCATCAAAAATCTCGCAACAAACAAAAGCCCAGGGCCAGATGGCTTCCCAGGGGAATTCTACCAAACATTTCAAGAACAATTAATACCTATTCTTCTGAAACTGTTTCAAAAAATAGAAATGGAAGAAAAACTTCCAAACTCATTTTATGAGGCCAGCATTACCTTGATCCCAAAACCAGACAAAGACCCCATCAAAAAGGAGAATTACAGACCAATATCCCTGATGAACATGGATGCAAAAATTCTCACCAAAATATTAGCCAATAGGATCCAACAGTACATGAAAAGGATTATTCACCACGACCAAGTGGGATTTATCCCTGGGCTGCAAGGTTGGTTCAACATCCGCAAATCAATCCATGTAATACAATACATTAACAAAAGAAAGAACAAGAACCATATGATCCTCTCAATAGATGCAGAAAAAGCATTTGACAAAGTACAGCATCCTTGCTTGATCAAAACTCTTCAGAGTATAGGTATAGAGGGTACATACCTCAATATCATAAAAGCCATCTATGAAAAACCTACAGCGAATATCATTCTCAATGGGGAAAAACTGAGAGCCCTAGTCCCCTAAGGTCAGGAATGCGGCAGGAATGTCCACTATCACCACTGCTATTCAACATAGTATTGGAAGTCCTAGCCACAGCAATCAGACAACAAAAAGAAATCAAAGGCATCCAAATTGGCAAAGAAGAAGTCAAACTCTCACTCTTTGCAGATGATATGATACTTTATGTGGAAAACCCCAAAGACTCCACCCCAAAACTGCTAGAACTCATACAGGAATTCAGTAAAGTGGCAGGATATAAAATCAATGCACAGAAGTCAGTGGCATTCCTATACACCAACAACAAGACAGAAGAAAGAGAAATTAAGGAGTTGATCCCATTTACAATTGCACCCAAAACCATAAGATACCTAGGAATCAATCTAACCAAAGAGACAAAGGATCTGTACTCAGAAAACTATAAAATACTCATGAAAGAAATTAAGGAAGACACAAATAAATGGAAAAACGTTCCATGCTCATAGATTGGAAGAACAAATATTGTGAAGATATCAATGCTACCTAGAGCAATCTACACATTCAATGCAATCCCCATCAAAATACCTTCCACTTTTTTCAAAGAAATGGAACAAATAATCCTAAAATTTATATGGAACCAGAAAAGACCCCGCATAGCCAGAGGAATGTTGAAAAAGAAGGGCAAAGCTGGAGGCATCACAATTCCGGACTTCCAGCTCTATTACAAAGCTGTCATCATCAAGACAGCATGGTACTGGCACAAAAACAGACACATAGATCAATGGAACAGAATAGAGAGCCCAGAAATGGACCCTCAACTCTATGGTCAACTGATCTTTGACAAAGCAGGAAAGAATGTCCAATGGAAAAAAGACAATCTCTTCAACAAATGGTGTTGGGAAAATTGGATAGCCACATGCAGAAGAATGAAACTGGACCATTTCCTTACACCACACACAAAAATAGACTCCAAATGGTTGAAAGACCTTAATGTGAGACAGGAGTCCATCAAAATCCTAAAGGAGAACACAGGCAACAACCTCTTTGACCTCAGCCGAAGCAACTTCTTCCTAGAAACATCGCCAAAGGCAAGGGAAGCAAGGGCAAGAATGAACTATTGGGACTTCATCAAGATAAAAAGCTTTTGCAAAGCAAAGGAAATAGTCAACAAAACCAAAAGACAACCGACAGAATGGGAGAAGGTATTTGCAAATGACATATCAGATAAAGGGCTAGTATCCAAAATCTATAAAGAACTCATCAAACTCAACACCCAAAGAACAAAGAATCCAATTAAGAAATGGGCAGAAGACATGAACAGACATTTTTCCAAAGAAGACATCCAAATGGCCAACAGACACATGAAAAAGTGCTCAATATCGCTCGGCATCAGGGAAATCCAAATCAAAACCTCAATGAGATACCACCTCACACCAGTCAGAATGGCTAAAATTAACAAGTCAGGAAACGACAGATGTTGGCGGGGATGCGGAGAAAGGGGAACCCTCCTACACTGTTGGTGGGAATGCAAGCTGGTGCAGCCACTCTGGAAAACAGTATGGAGGTTCCTCAAAAAGTTGAAAATAGAGCTACCATATGATCCAGCAATTGCACTACTGGGTATTTACCCCAAAGATACAAAAGTAGGGATCCGAAAGGGTACGTGCACCCCGATGTTTATAGCAGCGATGTCCACAATAGCCAAACTGTGGAAAGAGCCAAGATGTCCATCGACAGATGAATGGATAAAGAAGAAGTGGTATATATACACAATGGAATATTATGCAGCCATCAAAAGGAATGAGATCTTACCATTTGCAATGACGTGGATGGAACTGGAGGGTATTATGTTGAGCGAAATAAGTCAAAAAGAGAAAAACATGTATCATATGATCTCACTGATATGAGGAATTCTTAATCGCAGGAAACAAACTGAGTGTTGCTGGAGTGGGGGGTGGGGTGGGAGGGATGGGGTGACTGGGTGATAGACACTGGGGAGGGTATGTGCTCTGGTAAGAGCTGTGAATTGTGCAAGACTGTTGAATCTCAGATCTCTACCTCTGAAACAAATAATGCAATATATGTTAAGAAAAAAAAAAGAAGAAGGTAGCAGGAGGGGAGGAATGAAGCAGGGGAAATCGGAGGGGTAGGAGAACCATGAGAGACAATGGACTCTGAAAAACAAACTGAGGGTTCTAGAGGGGAGGGGGGTTGGAGGTGATGGGTATCCTGGTGATGGGTATTGAGGAGGGCACGTTCTGCATGGAGCACTGGGTGTTATGCACAAACAATGAATCATGGAACCCTATATCTAAAACTAATGATATAATGTATGGGGATTAACATAAGAATAAAAAAAAAAAAGAAAAAGAAAAAAATTAAAAAAAAAAAAGAGGGTAGAACCTTCAGCCCCAGTCTCTCCCGACCAGAGGGTGGGGCTGGAGATTAAGTTCAATCACCAATAGCCAATGATTTAATCAATCGTGCCTACACAATGAAGCCTCCATAAAAACCCGAAAGGATGGTGTTTGGAGAGCTTTCAGGTTGATGAACGTGTAGATTTGTAGACAGTGGCGTTTTTGGAGAGAGCATGGAAAATTCGTTCTTTTCCCGTACCTCGCCCTATGCGTCTCTTCCATCTGGCTGTTGCTAAATTATACCCTTTTATAATAAATTGGTAATCTAGTAAGGAGCCTGATGCGGGACTCCATCCTGGGACTCTGGGATCATGACTTGAGCTGAAGGCAGTCACTTAACCAACTGAGCCACCCAGGCGCCCACCTTCTGCTGATTTTTAAGGAGTGTTTCATTCACAAACATACTGTGTTAGGACCTGAGAATAAAAAGTCTATTAGGAATTAGCCTCTAACCCTCAGAGATCTTTTAGTCTAATTAGGAAGCAGGTAAGACAACACATCCAGTGTGGTTAAGGGCTAAGATACAGGTGTATGTTGGATTCTATGGAGGTCCAGAAGACAGCCATAAAAACCAGACTCATGGGCCAGGGAACATTTCTTGAAGGGGGTGGAACTTGAGAGATGAGGGTCAAAAAGCAGTCAGGGTAGGGTGGGACATCATCAGTGACTTGTCTTTATTGTAAGCAACACAGGACAATAAGATAATGACTATAACATCCAATAGCTTTCAAAATGTCAATCTCTAATATTTTCAATAGGCTTGTATTAGCTTGAGATTTAATATAATCTAAAATCTAATATTTGCTTTCTGCAGAGTCATAGAATGGTAGAACATGAAAGGATGGTTAATAATACTTAAGTCCATTTTTGAAAGGGGAACCCCCTTACACTGTTGGTAGGAATGCAAGCTGGTGCAGCCACTCTGGAAAACAGTATGGAGGTTCCTCAAAAAATAAAAAATAGAGCTACCCTATGGCCCAGCAATTATATTATTAGGTATTTACCCAAAGGATACAAACATAGTGATCAGAGGGGACACCTGAACCCCAATGTTTATACAGCAATGTCCACAATAGTCAAAATATGGAAGGAGTCCAGATGTCCAACGACTGATGAATGGATAAAGAAGATGTGATATATATATACAATGGAATACTACTCAGCCATCAAAAAAATTGAAATCTTACCATTTGCAATGACATGGATGGAACTAGAGGGTATTATGTTAAGTGAAATAACTCACTCAGAAAAAGACAATTATCATATGATTTCACTCTTATGTGGAATTTAAGAAACAAAACAGATGAACACAGGGGAAGTGAAGAAAAAATAAAATAAGGTGAAAACAGAGAGGGAGGCAAACCATAAGAGACTCTTAACTATAGCAAACGAACTGAGGGTTGCTGGAGGGGTGGGGGTGGAGGGATGGGGTAACTGGGTGATGGGCATTAAGGAGGGCACATGACGGAGTGAGAACTGGGTGTTATATGCAACTGATGAATCACTAAACTCTGCTTCTGAAACTTATAATACACTATATGTTAATTAATTGAGTTTAAATAAAAAATAGAAAAATACTTAAAAGATAATAACACAATATTAAAGACCTCTTTTTAAAATCCCAGAATAGGGGCATCTGGGTGGCTAGTAGGTTGTGTCTGCCTTGGGCTCGGGTCATGATCACAGGGTTCTGGGATCGAGCCCTGTGTCCTCAGCAGAGAGCTGTTTCTCCCTCTCCTGATGCCCCTGCTTGTGCTCTTTCTCTGTCAAATAAATAAATAAAATCTTAAAAAAAATAAAATTTCAAAGTAATGCATATTTTTATAGAACATGTAGATAAGCAAAAGAGGAGAAAAATTCATGTTTAATTCTACTTCTAAGATGTCATGAATATTTTATAACTAAAATCTTGAAAATGCCCATGTTTATTTCCTTGAAGTAAATTTAGGATTAACTCCAAGATAAGAATTACAAATAAAAAAAAAATCCCATTTTCAGGACTTTCACTGACGTGAGCAAATAGAGAAAGACTGTACTTAGGTCTGGAAGCCTGCGCTCCGGAGGAGTTGCTAACCATTGCTAAGTGAGATCACTGCACGGATGGATCTTTCTAACCTTTCTAACCTTCTGTAGCAGCCAATGGGGAATCACAGCCGAAGTCAGGTGCTTAAGGGGCATCCTTGGTGCCCCAGCCACGAACACCAGGACACCAGAAGTAAAATGGGGGCGCCAGATACCTGTAGAGATTGCCCCCGGGGGTGGGTTGGTGCTCTGGAGCTCCCACACGGCACCCACCTGCTGGAGCCAAGGAGCCCAGGACCGCAGTGAGCGCCATGGCAAGCCCCCAAATGTGTGTCAAATCAGATGCATGTCCTCAGGGGGCACCGGGTCCAAGGCAAGCAGAAGAGCCTCTCCCACACAAAGCCTGGGCCGCCCTCAGTCAACTCCAGCTTTAAGAGCCGCGTCTGTTCCCTATGGCTTGTGGGTCTGTGGACATGAGCCCTGTGGGGTTTCAAAGCTACAGGTTTTAGGGGCTCCTCTTTCAGGGGCAGGGCTTAAAAACTGGGGGTGCCTGGTATGGGGTTCAAACATTTGGCTCCTTGGGGAGCAGCTCTGGTTTGGAGTTCCCTCCTCACTGTGGTTCTCTGGGCCTGGGATGGAGTCTCCGGCCAGAGGGTGCTGCAGCCTTGCTAGGGCTTGGCTGCAGAGGCCTCGCCCAGGCAGGTTTAGGTGTTTCTTTTTTTTTTTTTTTTTAAGATTTTATTTATTTATTTGACAGAGAGAGATAGTGAGAGCAGGAACACAAGCAGGGGGGTAGTGGTAGAGGGAGAAGCAGGCCTCCCGTCTGAGCAGGGAGCCAGACGTGGGGCTTGATCCCAGGACCCCGGGATCATGACCTGAGCCAAAGGCAGACGCTTAACGACTGAGCCACCCAGGCGCCCCCAGGTTTAGGTTTTTGTTTTGTTCTCCGCCCCCGCCCCGAAGTTCATCCTTAATGCAGCTGTAGATTTTGTGTGTCTGTGGGAGGAGGTGAGTTCAGGATCCTCTTCTGTTGCCATCTTGAACTGCAAGCAGATTTTTTAAAATCATATATTTTTAAACAAAGTCGAGAACAAATCAGTATGTCTCTCTTCCTCTTGAACAAGATCAGTATTTTTAGAATGCTTTAACTTCCTTCAGATATTCCTCCCATTGTCTGCCTTTGAGCAGCGTTTCCATCTTCCGTGCTATTTTTATCTAGCATTTTACTTCCATTTTGTTTTTCAGCGCAAAAAGTTATCATTATTTATTTATTTATTTAAATAAATAAACTTTGGTTTTTAGACCAATTTTACTTTCACAGCAAAATTGAGTGGAAAGTACCGAGAGTTCCATATATCCCTTGCCCCCATCCTCATTATTTTTATAGTCAATTTTTACTTAAATTTACCAGTGCATGTTCTGACTTTGTTTCCCCCTGTGCCATGCATCCTCTACCTTCCATGTGGAGTTGTTTTTATTCATATGAGGTGAACTTCATTATGATTTCTAGAAGTTCAAAATAAACATTCATAGTTCTTCAGGTATGAAAACTTCTACTTGGGTCTGTGGACTGATTTAGTCACTAGAATTTTCTTTTTTTTTTTCCTCCATATTTTTTGTGAGTGAGTTCATGTTCATGGGCATTGTCTTTTTTTTTTTTGTGCGGGGGAGAAGGGAGGGGTAGAGGGAGAGAGAGAATCCTAAGCAGGCTCCGTGCCCAGCATGGAATGTGACGTGGGGCTGGATCTCACAACCCTGAGACCATGACCTGAGCCAAAATTAAGAGTTGGACGCTTAACCAACTGAGGCACCCAGGCCCCTGGGCATTGTCTCCTTTGAGAGTCCCATGCATGCCTGGGAATGGGAAGTCTCCCATGGGATGGTTTTTTGTTTGCCTCTGTCCACGTTCAACAGTGCTCATGAGTCCTGAACTGGTTTTTGTTTTAAATAATATTAGACTTACAGAAGAGTTGCCAAGATAGTACAAGAAGTTCCCATATACCCTTCACCCCTATTACTGCAGCCCTTAGCCAGCTTACATTTGGCCTTTAGCAATTTGTTAAAAATTTCTAGCTAAATTCTTCCTAATGCCTTATATGGTGTCTGAGAAATCTGTCCTAGCTAAGCAAAGGCCTGGATCATTTTCTCCCTGTGGATGCTGTCTTTCCTCAGATTTTGGGTTAGTTGTTGGCTCTGTGACCTCAGCTTTCTGAAGGATTTGTGAAAGTTAATTTGCAGTTTGTCCAGTTTGTTTCTTATTTTAAGTGCGGGAGTGATGCTTTCCCACTCTTTTTATCTCCAAGGGGGACCAGTTGGGCGGGTTAGTTGTTTCTTTTCGTTTTTCCTGAGTCTCTGTTCTCTCTTTATAGAGAATTGTGATTACCAATGACTCCATGGTGATTCCCCTGAAGATAGAAAAGCCCTAAAAGGATACCTTTTGTTTATTTAGTCTTTCTTTCTTTTCTTTCTTTCTTTCTTTCTTTCTTTCTTTCTTTCTTTCTTTCTTTCTTTCTTTCTTTCTTTCTTTCTTTCTTTCTTTCTTTCTTTCCCTTCCTTCCTTCCTTCCTTCCTTCCTTCCTTCCTTCCTTCCTTCCTTCCTTCCTTCCTTCCTTTCTTTCTTTCTTTCTTTCTTTCTTTCTTTCTTTCTTTCTTTCTTTCTTTCTTTCTTTCTTTCATGGAGAGACACAGTGAGAGCAGGAACACAAGCAAAGGGAGTGGGGGAGGGAGAAGCAGGCTTCCTGCTGAGCAGGGAGCCTGATGCGGGGTTCAATGCGGGGCTCGATCCCAGGACCCTGGGATCGTGACCTGAGCCGAAGGCAGACGCTTAACGACTGAGCCACCCAGGCGCCCTTATTTAGTATTTCTATTTTGTAAATTACACTGCCTACCCATGCACCGCTTATGGACTTACCAAATAATCTATTCTATATGTGATTTTCATCTATTTTATTCTGCTTCCTATTGTTTTGTGTCTATTAGATTGGAAACACTTTGAAGAAAGAGGACATAATTTCTACTTTTGTATACCATGTATATTTCTTCATTCAGCAAATATTTTCTGATCCCCTGCTGGGTACCAGGAGCTATGCTAGGAGATGGGTGTACTGTGGGGAGCAAGCAGAAAAGTTTCCCACTCCTTAGTATTGTGGGGAGTCAGATATTAAATGAACATAAAATAAATATATAATTACCTACTAGGATAAAGAAAAGTATAGGATGCTTTGGGACCTAATTTATATTGGACGTTCAGAAAGACTTTTCTTTGGAAGTGACTTTTATGTTGAGACTTGAAAGCTAAATAAGAGTTATGTGAAGAGTTGGAGGGAACAGCATCGCAGACACAGAACAACATATGCTGAAATCTTTTGGTGGTAAAGAGTGTGGCACATTTACAGACTCGAGTGAAGGTCGGCGAGGTTAGAGTATGCTGAGTGAGGTGGAGAGTGGTGTGAAATGGACCTGGAGACATGCTCAGAGGCAGGAAGATACCGGGTCTTGGAGGAGTTGATACTTCATTTTAGTCTTGGCACCTGTGGAAGGGCTTTGATTCAGTTTGCATTTAAAAACGTTGGTCTGGGGGCACCTGGTTGGCTCAGTTGGTTGAGTGACTCCCTTCGGCTCAGGTCATGATCCTGTAATTCCAGGATCAAGTCCCGCATCGGGCTCCCGGCTCTGTGGGGAGTCTGCTTCTCCCTCTGACCCTTCCCTCTCTCATGCTCTCTCTCTCTCTCTCAAATAAATAAATACTTTTTAAAAAAGATTTTATTTATTTATTTATTAGAGAGCGAGCACGAGAGAAACAGCGTGAGGGGGGAGAGGGTCAGAGGGAGAAGCAGGCTCCCTACGGAGCCGGGAGCCTGACGTGGGGCTCGATCCCGGGACTCCGGGATCATGACCCGAGCTGAAGGCTGTCGCTCAACCAACTAAACCACCCAGGCACCCCTCAAATAAATAAATAAAATCGTAAAACAAAACAAAACAAACATTGGTCTGGCTGCTGGGTGGAGGACTGATTGTAGGAAGAGAGAATGGGGATAAGCAGGTCATCTGGGTAGTCCCGGCAAGCGATGACAGTGGTCCATTGAGGGTGGTAGCCATGGGGACTGAGAAAGAAGGCAGACTCGTGGTACAGTTTGCAGGTAGAAGTGGCAGGACATGCGGATGCTGTGTTTGGGGGAGGGGGGTCTGTGGAGGGAGAAGAAGGCATCAACAGATCTTCCCGATTGATTTAGTCACTTCCTCTCTCCCATGAAAGAGGGCAGAAAAACTCCTGTGAGCTGTCTTTTGTGATTTGCATTGAGCAGACACCAGCCATATGGCTACCTAAGCCGGGTTGTGCCTCCTGAAGTCATCTGTTCTACATTCTCTCTTCTGCTGCCATTTTTCTTCCCAACTGGACTCTTCGTTGTGCGGGTGGGGAGGGGGGGAGACTGTGTGGCTTTCATCTCCTGTGCTCCATAGTACTTAGCCCAGTCCTTTGCTCATAGCAGATGCTGAAAATCCTTTTTTGAAATGCATTTCTTTTGAGCACTTTTTCTTCAGTTGGACCCAAAAGATTTTATTTTCCTTTAGACTTTACCAAACACTTCCTTTAGCTTTTAGACCCTTGGTAATCTATAGTGCATTTGTCATATTGATTAGAAATGCAAGTCAGTTTTTCCTTTGCTCTTTGATTTTCTTCTACAGTAGAGTTAGGTTACTGGACGAGCAAAGAGCCAAGCGCTTCATGCAAGGCTGGTATTCGTGTCTGGGAGGGAAGGAGTACTGCTGAGCACAGTGAAGCATTTGAACATATGTTTTTCTCTTCTGCCTCTGTGGTAAGAAATTTTCCTAGCTGTGCTTTGGATTTTTCCCATTCCAGTTCTGAAATTTCCACATGGGGTTTAGCCACTCGGCGAAGTGCTCTCGGATTCTCCACTCACCATCGGGGGTGGCTTCAGCTGTGAGATCTTTGCTATCTTTCTGTTTTTCTGGCCTGGGTTTTACTGCCCCATTTGCTGGCCTTTGCCTCTATTCTTTCCCAGTATTTCATGGTTGTAACATATGGACTTTTTCTTTCAACAGTTCTCCGTCCTCAGGGAAGCACTCCATCTCGTTGGCTCCACGGGTTTTGGTTTTAACTCCTTTGCTGCCCAGCTGTGACCCCGGCAGCTTGAATCATGGTGCCCCGAAGCATGGGCCATTTATCTTTAGTTTTGCCCGATTCTGATCTTCCTCTGTCCTGACGTTGTTTTAGACATAGTTTTTAATTCAGCAGAATTTTTCTCATTCTGTTTCTTCATTGCTGATTTCAGTCTGTCTCTAAAATAAAGCCAATTTTGTCAATTTCTTTTTTCTTTTTTTTTTTCTATCTGGCAATGTTGAGATTGCTACTGCTCTTGCCAGCTGCTAGGCAGTCTGTCATTACTCAGCTTTGGAAGTAATTTTAGAATGTGGTGTGCCCCTGACTAGGGAACAGTGTGTTACCGATGTCCCGAGGGTGGTACATCCGAAGGTGTGGATGACCTGAAGAAGCATCTGTGACATTTGTACAATGCCTTACAGTTTACAAGGGAGCTTTAGATACGTGATCTTGCTTGGTGCTCACAGTAAGCCTGGGAGGGCATTAGAATTTCCTGTGTTTTTTTAAATATATATTTTAAAGATTTTATTTATTTATTTGTCAGATTGAGAGAGAGAGAGCGCGTGCATGAGCAGGGAGAGCAGCAGAGGGAGAGGGAGAAGCAGACTCCTCGCCGAGCAGGGAGCCCAATGTGGGGCTCAATCCCACGATCCTGGGATCATGACCTGAGCTGAAGGCAGATGCTTAACCGACTGAGCCACCCAGATGTCTCTAGAATTTTCTGTTTTAAAGTCAAGGGACTTGAGGATCATAAAATTAAGTCTTTTTCCTAAGTTGTCCAGAGACACCTAATGATGTCCCACCATTGCTCTTTACACTGCAGGGTTGTAACTTTTCAATATCATCTAAATTCCAGGCTGGGAGGGACAGTCTAGATTTCAGGCACAACTGGATCCAGGAACTCAAATGGTGTTCCCAGGGTCTAGTCTTTCCCTTGGCTCTGCTCTCCACTGAACTGATCTTCCCTTTATTCAGGCCCTTCCCTGGGGGGGCAGTATGGCTTCCAGCAGCTCCAGGCTAATGTCCTGCAATCCCAGGAAAGGAGAACATGCCTCTTCTGCAGTACAGAGGTTGCTTCTTATTGTCTCTGATTGGGTTACATGTTTATCTCTGAGCCAATCACTGTGAGTGGAGGGTTGTCATGCTGTGGGGCAGACCTGACTCCTGAGTTGCATGAGCTCTCCTGGAGTCAGAGGTGCAATCACCCAGGCTTAAATCACATGGTGGGAGACTGGGGGTGGGGGAGTGGTTCCTCAGAAAATAACTTGAAGGGGCGCCTGGGTGGCTCAGTCGGTTAAGCGGCTGCCTTCGCTCAAGTCATGATCCCAGCATCCTGGGATTGAATCCCACATCGGGCTCTGTGCGCAGCAGGGAGTCTGCTTCTCCCTCTCCCTCTGCCTGCCTGTCTGCCTACTTGTGATCTTTCTCTCTGTGTCAAATAAATAAATAAAATCTTAAAAAAAAAAGAAAAGGAAAGAACTTGAGGTACTGTTACCAGAATACAAGTGAATGCATGCTAGGCAGGCAAGACATGACATGTCCTCTGTGCTGAGTATTTTCCATTTGCCCCTCAGATCCACCCACCACCCTGCTCTGTGCCCCAGGAGGTCTAATTTGTATAGACTGTATTGATGAGCAACCTTTCCCTCAAATTTCCCATTGCATTTGGTCAATGGAAAGCTCTGGCAGGAGATTAGAGTTAAGAAGTGTGAGAAAGGGTTATTTATTCCATCAGCGCCTTTCCCTGAGGGTGCCGTCTATAACTGAAGGTCACAGGTCTTGCCAGCCAACCCTCTTTCTGTAGCTTGCCCTGTCTTCAGACTCTGCTGACTGCTTTCCTTATTCCTTCCAGCCTAACGTGGGAACGCCCCTGGGGTATTATAGAATTCCTGCTAGTCTCCCTACATTCTGTTCTTACTTTCATAAATGGACCCTTTATGAAAGTGTCCTTGAGTTACTAACTTTGCGTGTGTCGTCTCTATCCTGCTAGGACCTGATTGATGCCTACAGTCAGGGAAGTAAAAATCAAATCCATGCCACATGAAAAATGAGTTGGAGCATCCGGGGTGTTAGGTTAGGAGTTGAAAAGATTTATGTGGGATATGTTAATAGTGATCAAGAGAGCTGTGGAGGATAGCCACAGGGAAAAGGGGCAGCATGGTTTTGTGTGGCTTCATTTAAATGAGAGTTGTTGTAGGTTTCTAACAATTAGTGCTGTCTGAAAATGTAACAGGTTGTCTGAAAGGTAATGAGTTCACCATCATTGATGGTATTCAACTAGATATCTCTAGTGACATCCATTTTTCAGGGCGTTTCCTATTTTTTTAAGATTTATTTATTTATTTTAGAGAGAGAGAGGGGCAGAGAGAGAAGTGAATGCTTGGGGAGGGGGAGGGGCAGAGGGGAAGGAAGAAGGACAAGCAGAGGTCCAAGTGGGGAGCCTGCTGTGGGGCTCGATCCCACGACCCTGAGATCATTACCTCAGCTGAAATCAAGAGTCTGAGATTCAACCGACTGAGCCACCCAGGCACCCCCAATGACCTTGAGAGTCCTTTCCTATAGTTCTTTTCATGCAGGAATACTTTTCATTTCCTTTGTCCTTTGGACAACCACTGCTTTCTCACTACCTGGCAGGATTTTGGTGTTGAGACCAGAGGATGTGGGTGCATCTGCTGAAGCCTGGAGTCTTTGTGCTCCTTTGCATTGATCTCCTGGGTCATTCTGGTTCCTAGGCTTCTCCCCACTGGTATGAGTGTCAGGAATCCGAAGTGGTGAGCTGTGCTTTGCTATCTTGTCAACTGGAGGCATTAAAAGACCTCACCTATGACTTTGCCGTCACAAACTGACAAATGTCTTCAAGATGGAAGCCACAGGGATGTAATCTAATGATGTCCAATACTAGAGGTACCGTGTCGTTACCAAGAAGTCAGCAACTTGTCCTAGAGAAGTAAAATTACATTACTAGAGAAGTAATAGGAATTCATTGTACCTTAACCATTGGGCCATTGAAGTGTGTAAACAGCCATAGACAATATGAAAAACAATGGGCGTGGCCATGTTCCAATAAAACTTAATTCACAAAAACAGTCAGTGGGGAGATTTGGCCCATAGACTATACTTTGCTGAGCCCTAGTTTTGGGGTTATTTTATTACTGTGGTAGCTTGGTGGGTTGCAGGCTCAGTATAAGCAAGTAGCTTGTGCACTGGCTGAGTCCCTGAGCACATGACCCTGGAAGACATGTCCGGTGCAGAGGAAAGCACAAGGGTGGCCTGAGCTCATATCCGGGCTTAGCCACTCTGGGATTGAGGGCAAGCTGCTAGACCTTTCTGAGTCTCAGTTTCCTAATCTCTAAAATAGGGATTATAATTAGAATGTCCCTTATGCTTGTTGTTTATTTAAATGAAGCAATGTATGGAAAATAACATGGAGCTTAACACAGTCCTCACTGGACACCGTTTCCTCTCTCTCCTCCTTTCCTAAAATGATGGAGAAAGCATGAATTACTTAATTAAGACACCATTGAAAGATCACTGACAATTTCATCCAACTCAGGAAATGTTTGAAGAAAGCCAGTGCCATGTCTCTGAAGATTCTCAAAAATGTAGAGGGACAGGGATGGGGGTTAGTGGGTGGAAGAATAAAGAAAAGTCCTGGTCCCCTTGTCCCCTTTACATCTCTCTCTCCCGCCTGGCCTCTCGGAGCTGGGCAGATGCCCTTGCAGGTACTGGGTGGTTCTGAGGTTTTAACAAGCACAATTTCTTGTCCAGGGGACCTTAAATCAGGTCCCTGGAGTAACAGTTCAGGAACATAGGGATAGTCAGCCTGGAAACAGGATAGTGTCTTTATATGTCTGAAAGGCTAAGCATGCAGAAGGAAGGGGGGCCTTCTGCTGGGTGACCCCGGGGAACAGAGGTAGATCGGTGGGTATGGAAGCCATGGGTCATCCAAAAATGACATGGTCAGCCTGGGGAAGGGGTGAATTTCCTGTTGCTAGAGATATTCAAGCAGAGGGTTTCTGGGAAGTGGGAGAGGGAATAAGGTCTGTAGAGGGCTGTAGATCAGATCTTTCCAACTCATGAATCTTTCTTGACCCTGTGAAAGTTCAGAGCAGACAGGTCAGGACAGGAGCTGGGGACACGTTTTTTTCCATGATTAAAGCGTGATTAATGTGCCCCTTTTGGGGAAGGATAACAATAGATAACATTTACTGAACTCCTGGAATGTGCCAGGAACTCATATATGTACTTCAAGTGTTTTATTTCATTTTTTTCTCATAATGGCTTTAAGAGGGAGGTGCTTATTGTTATGTTCATTTTATAGCTGAGCAAACTGAGGCAAAGGAGGTTAAACATAGTGCGGAAGACCACACAAGGAATAACCGGAGCCAAAATCTGAACATGAATATTCTAACTCCAGAGCCCACATTCTTTTTTTTGTAAGATTTTATTTATTTATCTGAGAGAGAGAGAGTGAGCAAGAGAGAGAGCACAAGCAGGGGGAGGGGCAGAGGGAGAAGCAGACTCGATCCCAAGACCCCAGGATCATGACCTGAGCAGAAGGCAGACGCTTAACCGACTGAGCCATCCAGGCACCCCGAGCCTACATTCTTAATCCCAATTTTATTTGAAATTAAATAATTAGGGGAGAGAGGCCTTTCTGGCATGATACTGTGCTATATTAGGTACTCTGAAAACACTAACAAAAATCTATACTTAATAAGTAAATTGTATTACAGGGACTAAAAATCTGAAAATATAATGAAGACAAATGTCCCCTTTTAGCAAAATTAAATAGCAATGTCTTAGGTGCTGGCCTTCAGCTGATGGTAGGCCTGTTGGAGTATGAAGTTTTTGGGTTTAGTTCTGCCAGGTCCTGCTCCTTACCTGCATTATAACCTTGAGCTGAAATATCCATAGGGTGTCTACTGCACCCTCTTGCTCTTTGACGAGGTCCCACAAGGAAGTAACCCATGCTGGTAACTGGTGTAGGGAGGAAGGAAGCAACGGAATGCACCAGTCCCAAGACATACATGCAGTTGGGTTAAAAAAAAAAAAGTTATTTAGACAGCTGGCCTTAGGAGAGAATGGTCTTTGGGAAAATTCCTTCATCAGCCCTCTAGAATGGAAGGTGAGGGCTGGAAAGAATGATCTGGAAGACAGCACCTGGATAGGAGTTCAGGCTCTTTGGTGTGACTCTCAGAGGATGCGGTGACCCCAGTTGACATGTAGGTTCAGGTGCATACAGTGGCTTCATTACCCAGCCCTCTCCCTGGGAACCAGGCAGAGTGGGCCCACTCCCTGGGCTGACTTCTTATACACGCTGAGGTTGCATCTCTGGGGCTTTTCCACGTAAGGCTGCTCTAGAGATGTTAATTTTAACCTGATTTTCATTGGATGTGAATGCTGAAAAGCTGAGGAGGGGGTGGCTGACACTGATTTGCTGCAGGCCTGGAAACATTTTAGATATGTGATTCAAGAGAAAAAAATAAGACCACAAAGAACACAGTCAGAGCTTCTATCCTGGAGAGCAGAGTCCCCAAGCAACCCCGGCTGCTTCTAGCCCCAGCTCTGCCCTGAGCCTTGGGGAAGGCAGTTAGTCTCTCTGAGTCTTGGTTTCCCATCTGCAAAGTAAGGGCAGTTGGACTGAATGATCTCTCGGGTCAACTCTTTGTGCTGTAAATTCTGTGCGTCTTCAATATTTCTTTCTTGGTACTGAAGAATTTATATGTTTTTTATTCTCTTCTATATTTAGAGGAGATAATCTTCACTCAAGGAGAAGAGCCGGTGACATGATCCTGGGGTGGGGGGGGATAATCAGTGTATTTTCTGAATCTTTTTTAATCACATAAATTCTCTATGTCTGTGTGTTTCTTGCTCCCTCTTCTGTCCAAACTCTAGTTTACTTTGCATATTTTCTTTTTTTTTTTTAAAGATTTTATTTATTTATTTGAGAGAGAGAATGAGAGACAGAGAGCAGGAGAGGGAGGAGGGTCAGAGGGAGAAGCAGACTCCCTGCTGAGCAGGGAGCCTGATGCGGGACTCGATCCTGGGACTCCAGGATCATGACCTGAGCCGAAGGCAGCCGCTTAACCAACTGAGCCACCCAGGCGCCCCTACTCTGCATATTTTCACATTCTGCAGCCACTGTATTGACTTGGGTTTTACTGTTTGCCACTTAATACTCTTATTGTCATGGTTGCTATTTTCTGTTTCTTTTCATTTATTGAGATGAAACTCAAATAGCATAAAATTAACTATTTTCAAGTGTACAATTCAGTATTTAGTACAGTCATCATGTTGTGAAAACACCACCTTTATCTTGTTCCAAAACATTTTCATTGCCTCCAAATAAAGCCCCCCGCCCACTAACTAGTTACTGCCCAGCCTCTTCCCTCAGCTCCTGACGACTACCAGTCTGCTCTCTATTTCTATGCACTTACCTTTCCCTGATATTCATTCCATGTAAATGAAATCATGCAATATGTGACTTTCCGTGTGTGGCTTTTTCCGCTTAGCATAACGTTTTTAAGGTTTGTCCACATTGTGGCAGGCATCGACATTTCATTCCTTTTTATGGTTGAATAAAATTCCATTCCCTTGTATTTGTGTACCACCATTTGTCCCTCTGTGTCTGCTCATGGGTATTCAGTTTGTTTCCACCTTTTGGCCACTGTGAATAGTGCTGTTGTGAACACATCTGTACAAGTACTTATTTTAGTAGCTCTTTTCAGCTCTTTTGGGTATATGCCTAGGAGTGGAATTGCTATGGCAATTCTATATTTAACTTTTCGAGAAGAAGCACAGTGGCCTCACCATTTTATATCCCCACCAGCAGTAGGGAAGGGTTCCAATTTCTCCACATCCTCCTTCACACTTCTTCCTGCCCCCACCCCCCCTTTTGATTATAGCCATCCTAGTGGATGTGAAATGCTATCTCATTGTAGTTCTGGTTCTCACTTTTAGGAGGTCACAACGTACCTTTCTGACCCCCACCATCCCAACCTAGCACAAGAGCTGATAGAAACCAGGCAAATACTTCCGTAAAATTCATTTGAAACACCAATCTGGTTTGATTCTCCAGTTTTCTAGACCTGGCCGCTTACTTTCACACCTGTGTAAACCCTGCTCCTAACGTACAACTCTGCCTTTGTGTGAAAATGCTTTTACTGATCTTTTGCTCCTCCGTGACAGAAAATAGTTGAAAAAAGTCATATGCAAAAAGAGGGTACGAAAGGCAAGGGTAAAGGAGGGCCGTGTTTTGGTTTTGGTGAACCTTCACTGTAAGACGCTGGGTTCTTCTCTCGAGGGCGGGTTCTAGGTGAGGTAACTACTCCTGTGTGGACCTAGTTGCACCAACTGCATCTTCTTGGAAAGGCATGTCCTGGAGGGCCACACCGACTGCTTCAGCCACCGGCTCTCTCCAAGAGGAGCTTGAAGCTGGCTTTTGTGTGACACGCAAAGGGTAGTCTTTCTGCAGGGTATGGATTTGGATTTCTCACTGGAGGTTCTATCCCAAGGCAACTGCACTTAGGTGGCCCGTCTGGCTCAGAGAGGTGAGCGTGATTTGCCCTTCTGACCTCCAGACGTCAGCGTGACATGGTCAGTGAGGTCTGGCAGGCCGCCAGATGGCCAAGGTTAGCAGGACTTAGCTGTTTCCCATTGCCATCTGAATGTCTTTTCTCTCTTCACACACCATTCTTTTTGCTCATCAGTCAAGGCCAAGGTCAACATTTTGTATGGCCAGTCTAGTTTTAAAAACCTTGAGGTGGGGGAGGTTTTTCAGCTTCTGTGATTAATGAGGTTTGCCCACCCTCTATCACAAAATTAAGCATCAAGGAGGTAAGAAAAATCATTTAAAACTTGGAAATAAGAAGTTGGGTAATATGTCCTTTTAACATCATGTGGGGGCAAAGCAAGCCCACCCAAGGAGTATTTAGGCAGGAGAATATACTTTGTTCAAACCACTTATTACTATTAACTACACTTTGTAAACTTAGTGAGGTAACATATTAACATGTAGATTTGGCAAATAATTCCTGTTCGGTAGAAAAGATAAGATAGAAAAGCTTATTGCTCTGTTGGTCGTAACATCTTTGACACATGTTCATTTGATACTTGTACGAGAGTCATTTTTTAACTTTTTAAAACGTATGCTTTGCAAGGGTTTTGGCTGATTTTCACCGGAAACCCAGGGAAGGACGGAATTGGGTCAAAGCTAGCATCCGTGAAAGAGTTCCATTCTGTGGGGACCGTCGTCATACACTTCCTCAGACGATATGGTAACAGATCCGTCTGCTGGCTCTAGCTGAGCACTGCAGATTTTGGGGGGCATCCGGCTCCTCTAACGTTAAGTCTACGACTTTGGGGTATTTTGAAGGCTTGCCTTTCATTGCCAGTGTTAATTCTGCCCAACTTCTGCTTCTGGCTTCTCTGGGCTCTTCTAACTCTTCAGCATCTTTCTGTTCGCAACCCAAACAGCCAACCGGTGAGTCGTTTCACCCCCAGCTTTTTATCTTCCTCTCTCGAGTGTGAGATTCCTGGACTTGGAGGTTCCAGGAGCTGGATTTTTGAGCCACTCCTCAGTACCTGTTGAAACTCCCGTCTTCTGCTGCTGCCTGTGAGGTACATATCTGATCTGGCCAGAGAGGAAACTCTGGGGCAGAGTTTTTTACAAGAGCAACTTGTGAATTCTAAATTAGAAACTTGGCTTCACAATGAGTTGAGTCTTTTCTCGTCTTTGGAGATGAGTGTGCCTGGGTGCTCCCTTATATCACTACCACACTTGGAAATGCACTCCTGTCATCCGCTCCTCAGGCTGTCTCATTTCTTGGTCACGCATCAGCAACATGAGCTGTTCTATTTTTCCTTCCTATGTACATTCCTTCCCATGGTTCAAAACAGAATTTTCTGGAATGTGGGCTCACTTGGATACCCCCTCCTCTTCTTCTACCCTTCAGAGAGACTTAGTCCTCTTTCTTTTAGTTCAGAGTTTGTGTTTCACCTTCTCCATGTTTCTTGGATGGAATGAGCTCCTGAGCTCCTGTCCTGATTCAGGCTGAGGAAGGATTGCTTTCATTGGTAGGGCTTCTTCCCCACCTTTCTGTTCTTCTCCATTCTGGTAATGGCTTCTCTGTGGTATCTCATTTCTCCCAACTTCTGAATTCCATGGTAGGTCAGGGTCAAACAGCTGATGGAGGCTTCACCTCCAGAGCTCCTGTCTGTCCTGAGGTAAGCTCAGCTTCTCCCCACCCAGCCATATAGCCATGTTGCCATCTGTCTGGGAGGATGCCAGTGTTCTCAACTGTCTGTTTTGGGTCAAAGGTGTCATAAGCCTGCTCTGGCCCAGCCTGGTTAGAGGCTGAAGAAGCTATGACCCCCACCTCTATTTTCCAGGCCATCAGAATTTTGTAATGGGCTTCGTAGGGCAACAGGGCACTGTTTTTACACTTCTCCAGTAACACTTTTCTGCCATGGGGTGTGATGATGTAAGAGCCCCCACAGTGCCTAGAATAGTTGAAAAGAGATGTTGCTTAAACTGTGTTTGATGAATAAATAAATGAATCATATTAGCGGTATTTATTTTGACATTTGGGTTCTGCTTTGGTTGGGGACCTGACTGGCTTGCAGATAGCATCTTCCTAGATCTAACTTCGCAATCTTCATTATTTAAAATGTTACTGTAGAATAAACTTAAGAAATTTCATATAGAATATAGATACCACTGTAAATATAGATGCCTGTATAATTAAAACTTGGGGTCTTCCCATTTTTTAGATTCTACGTAACACAATTCCCATCTATTTTGAGAAAAGTCCAACTAAAATGTGGCAGGTCTATTAGGGACATGTCAGACCAGAACTGGCCTGACAATTCAGCTAGGATTTGTTGTGCTAGTGGGAAGAGGTCCGCTGTCGAGTTTTGGTGTGGTACTCCTCACTAAAGACCGATTAATGTTGTTGAACTGTTTGGTTGGCTTAATACAAAAAGAGAACAGAATCTTCCTTGCAGAGACTGCACGCCGAGAGCCAAAGCTTCCTTTCTGGACTTAGACTGAAGAAAGAAAGATTATTTTAATTTTTAAGACTTCTTTCTTGCCTTTCTGCTCCTCTCAATTCTATTCTCAAGCTGTTGTTGATGGGATCTAGGTTTTCCCAGATGGGACAACTTGAAACAGAAATTAATTCATTCTCAAATGAAGTATATGAGGAGAGAGAACAGCTCTGGAATGTATTTTGGTGATTAGCCATCAAGCCAGGAGAGAAAGGGCGGTAGTTGGCTGCAAGTCATCAGTATCAAATCTATATTCATTTAGCATCCTTCTTTATGCATATGTCACTTTCCTGTTTTAATGGAGAAAAAGCCTAAGTAAACATTTTTAAGCATGATTTTTTTGGGAAAAGGATTTAGTCTTAAAAAAGGTTATGCACAGTATTTGTGCAAGGGAATTTTGAAATTTTAAGATGCTAATGAAATGAGATAGGTTCAAATCCTTTATGGACTGAAGTGATATATACATAAATAAATAAATGTAATGGAGAGTGGGTTCTCTAATCATCTTTGTGTGTGGGCAGCTAGGAGATAAGAAGAAAATACGTTTGGAGGGACTGAATAAATCACATTTTTTATGAAAGGTTTATGAAACTCTGTAGCTTTCAGTTTGGACAGTGTGATGTATTTGGAAAAGAAAAAGCAAAAAAATGTCACCCCCCCCCCAAAAAAAGAAAGGAACAAAATGTGACTCATAGTGTGTTAAAGAGACTTCAGAAATTATTTTGTCTAGTCTCTACTTCACACAAAGGATATTGGTGCTTGGAGAAGTTGAGTGACTTGCCCAACATCTCCCGGGGATTTAGTGTCATGTCTTGGGGTTGAATCTAGTCTTCTCTTCAAGAAACCAATATTCCTGTAGGGCTAGGAGTCCCCAGCACATGTTAACTTAATGTAGGTCAAGTTAAAGTTTTAGGAGAATCCAAAAGGCTCCAACTGAAGAGACAGAGAACTGCAGAATAATTTACAATCCCATGACTTTGCTTTGCAGTTGTGGAGTTCACACTCATTTTATTTAAAATATGTCAGTCTCTAGTGGGTAACTTTATGGCAGATTTATACAGTAGTCCCCCCTTATCCGAGGTTTCACTTTCTGTGCTTTCAGTTACCGTGGTCAACTGTGGCCTGGAAGCAGATGACCCTCCTCCTGACATATGGTCCGAAGGTCAGTAGTAACCTAACGTTACGTCACAGTGCCTACTTCATTCACCTCACTCAGGCATTTTACCATCTCGCATCACCACAAGAAGGGTGAGTAGAGTCCAATAAGGTATTTTGAGAGAGAGACCCCTTCACATAATTTTCATTACAGTATGTTGTTATAATTCTTCTATTTTATTATTAGTTATTGTTAACCTCTTATTGTGCTTAATTTATAAATTAAACTTTATCATTATATATTTTATATATTTATATATATATTTTATATATAGATATATTTTATATATCTATATATGAAAAAACATAGTATATATAGGGTTTGGTACTATTTGAAGTTTCAGGTATCAACTGGTGGTCTTCAAATATACCCCTGGCAGACACTGTATTTTTAATTTTTGTGTTAGTCCTTTGGAATGAATTGAAAGCTCACAAGGACACTGCATGTACTCTGAATAGGCTTCTGCTGTAATTAAAATTTTCGGGCTCTATTCTGTATTCAGATCCGTGTGAAACAGGACATTTTAACTTTATTACTCTGCTGGATTACGGTAGCTGAGAATTTGAACATTTATTTTATTATCTTGGCACATGGCTCTGTGAACATATATCTAATTGGTAGGCATTCTTGCATTTAATTCTTTCTGAAAGTTTTTTTAAAAGCTTTTTAAAAAAAAAAAAAGCTTTGTTCATGTCTCCTGAAGATTTGCCAATTTTTGCTGACCATTTATTGCTAAACGTTTTTTTCTTTTTCTTCTATCCTTTTGGCTAACTGGATAGATTCTCTTCTATCTGTTCCCCTGACTTTTCTCAGACTTTATTATTTGATTTCAAATGGGCAGAGATTTTTTTTTTTGTATAAATTTATCACTTTTTTGAGGCTTAACACTTTTTTTTTATTGTGGCAAAATATATATAACAGAATTTACCATTTTTACTATTTTTAAGTGTACAATTTGGTGGTATTAAGTACATTCACAATTCATACAAGGTTATGCAACCATCACCACTAATCATTTCCAGAACTTTCTCATTATTCCAAACAGAAACTCTGTACCCATTGAATAACAACTGCCTGTTTCTTCCTCCCCTCAGTCTGTGGTAACCTTTATTCTGTTTTCTGTCTCTATGAATCTGATTACTCTAAGTACCTCCTTGTGAGTGGAATCCTACAGTGTTTGTCCTTTTGTGTCTGGTTAATTTCACTTAGCATGATGTTTTTAAGGTTCATCCATGTTGCAACATGTGTCAGAATTTTAGTATTTTTTAAGGCTGAATAATACTCATTTATGTATATACCACTTTGTTTGCTGTTCATATGTTGAGGGACATTTGACTTGTTTCCACCTTTTGGCTGTTGTGAGTAATACTGCTAGGAACACTGACTACAAGTGTCTGTTTGAGTCCCTGCTTTCATTTCGCTTGGGTACATACCCGAAAGTGAAATTGCCGGGTCATAGGATAATTCTATTTTAACTCTTTGAGGAACTGCCAAACGGCTTTCCACCCCGGAGGCATTTTATGTTCCCAACGCCAGTGCACAGGGGCTCCAATTTCTGCACATCCTCATCTGGACTTGCTTTCTAGTGTTCTGATATGAGCCATCCAATGAGCATGAGGTGGTATCTCATTGTGGTTTTAATTGGCATTTCTCTAATGACCAGTGATTTGAGCATCCTTTTATGTGCTTGTTGGCCATTTATATATCTTCTTTGGGAAAATGTCCATTCAGATCCTTTGCCCATTTTTTTTCTTTTGGATCAGTTTGCTTGTTTTTTTTGTTGTTGTTGAGTTACAGGAGCTCTTTATGCATTTTTGATGTTAATCCCTTCTTTAGATATAATAATTTGCAAACATTTTCTCTCATTCTGTGTGGGTTTTTTCATTCTCTTGATAGCGTTCTTTGCTCTACAGAAGTTTTCGAATTTTGATGAAGCCGAGTTATTTTTTTCTTTTTCTTTCTTTTGAGAGAGAATGTGTGGGGTGGGGGAGGGGCAAGGGGAGAGAGAAACTTTTTTTTTTTTAAGATTTTATTTATTTATTTGACAGAGAGACACAGCGAGAGAGGGAACATAAGCAGGGGGAGTGGGAGAGGGAGAAGCAGGCTTCCTGCCGAGCAGAGAGTCCGATGCTGGGCTTGATCCCAGGACCCTGGGATCATGACCCGAGCTGAAGGCAGACGCTCAACCGACTGAGCCACCCACGCGCCCCAAGCCCAGTTATATTTTTTCTTTTGTTGCCGCTGTGAGGCTTAGTGCGTTTTGAACATCACAGAGGAGAGAGGCTGGGAACGGTGTTAGCATGGAGGGTCGCATGTGTGGGGATGGTGGTGCTGCCGCCTCCACAGTTGCAGTATCAGCCGTGGATGCTCTGGGCTCTGCCTCACCCTGCAGTGCCTCTTCCCTGCCCCTCCGGAAGGCTGCTTAAAGTCTGGCAGAAGAGAGGCTGTTCTCAGATCAGTGACCCAGTTGCACCAGGGTGCAGACCTGGGGTCACCCACGCAGTCCTGACACGGACCAAACAGGAGCTATCAGCCAGGCTTTAGCTGAGTAGAAGACTGGGCTGGAGAGGCTAATACCCACATCTGAATGCTGGCTCTGCTATTTATGAGCTGTGTAACCTCAGGCAAACGACTCACTTCTCTGTGCCTCTGTTTTCTCATAGGTAATATGGGGATAGGATTGCTAAAAGCATCCATGAGTTAATACACAGAGAGTGCTTGGAATAGTGCTTGGCATATCGTAAGCACTCAACAAATGTTCTTATGAGGATTAAAGGGATTCAAATATGCAAAGCACTCAGAATGGTACCTGCCGCAGCCAGTATTATTCCCAGCTCATGACATTCAAATGCAAAGGTCTAAAAGCAGTTTAAAGAAAGAGAGTACAGACCAAACAACATCTTTCTATGGGCAAAACTCAGCCTGAGGACTGCCAGCTTGCAATGCCTGCGCTGACACCAGAGAACATCTTCAAGCCTCCGGATTAGAACTGGCTTCTAAGTGAGCTTCCAGCTTTATTGGAACCTGGGTTCCTGATCCCACCCTTGCACTCAGCCTGCATCTCCACCTAATACACCTCCTGCCTCTAATTGAAACTTTGCTTCTTGCTCCTTTAAAGTGGGGTCCTTCCACCTTTCTTTCCCTTCACTTTGGCCTGTCACTCCAGACCCTGTTCTGATTTTCACCTCCGGATTCCTGGGTTCAGCAGATGTGGCTCTGTCCACATTACCCATTAACTCCCTTGAACCTCTCAGGCCTGGTCTTAACCAACAGACATCCATTTCCACAGACCCAGCTGATCCAAATGCTGGGATCGTTCTTCCAGATGCGTGGTGTTTATCTGTGGGTTTCAAATATAAGCATAGATACATCATAATAGGCCCAGGAAGAAATGGAGGCCCCAAATGAGAATTCTAGAGAACCCAAGATTCTGGAAATCCACTGCTTCTGCCCATTAGCTTAACAAAATGTTTCATTTCTTTACTGGTGCTGTATCTTGAAGGAATTATCGTTACAGCTTTTATAAGTTTAATCAATTAAAGGACATGTTGTCCTATTTGATCAAATACAGTTTTTAAAAAGTATATTTATGTTATTCATTTATTCTTTCATTCATAACACATATATTGTGATAAGGATCAAGAATATAAAGGTGAAGTAGTGTGATTCCCACCTCCCAGTGAAGAAGAATCTAGTGTTATGTAGATGCTGTCTCAGTCTGAATTCACAGGAACATCTGGGGATTAATAAGTAAATAGCTAATATTTACTGAGTACTACCAGTTGCAAATGAGGGAAACACAACTCAAACTGGTAGCACTAGATTGAGGGGTTAAAATTGTATCACCGAGTTCATCAGGATCCTGTCTCTTCATGTTCCTCAGCTCTGTTTGCTTTCCCTTGGCTTTATTCTCAGGCACCCGTTTCCCCAGCAATGGTGAGCCAGGCCCCAGCAGCGACTGGCCTATATGGTCCTTGAAGCTTGTGAACCCAGCGTCTCCCAGTCTCCATATTTCTTGTCTAATGGAATACTGATTGGTCTTGTTCTGTGCTTACCTCTTAGACCAATCCCTGTATTGGTCTGTATTGCAATAACTTGCTAGATCTGGGTCACATGCCCGTTCCCATGACCCCACATGTATGCATACAAATTTACAAATGTCTGCCTCAAATACTTTCCATCAATGACTAGAAAGGTACATTTAAAAATTTGAGATAGAGTGTTTTTCCCAAGTCTGGTTGTTGATTTAAAAGTAGTTTAGACGACCACAAAGTAAACGTGATCATTAGGCTTTGTTTTCGGTGTTAGCCCGGTGCCATGAAAGTGAAGATCCACCATGAGCCCTAGTATCCCAGCCTCTGAGGTGAGGTTAACCCCCAGATGGGCTTTCTCGTACTCCTGGACTCATTCACTTGCTGGGATCCGGCTGCCCTCTGTGTGCTTGCTGGGGAGCACAATCCCACAGGAGAGTAGTAGGTAATTTGGTGAAATCTCATTGTGATACAAAGTGTGTGGTGCTTATTTTGTTACAAAGCAAATGTGACTGTGATTTGTTTTACACTTTATGTAGCTTTTTTTCATGTATTATATTTCACACTGAATCATGTTTGGGACAGTTAAAAAAATGAAAATGGCTTTAGAATTTTTATTCTGACCATAAAAATGATAAATGTTCACTGTAAACGATTCAAGAAGTTTAGAAAAGTATAAAGAAGAAAGAAAAATTGCTCCAAATTCTGTCACCCAGAGATAAATACTGTTAACATTTTGATGAATATCCTTCTAGATATTTGTCTATGCATATATATTATTATCTGTCTAAAACAGGCAAAAATGAAGGCTACATTTTCTCAAGTGCCTTTAGGAGTCCTTGGAAATGCTGATAGGACCTACAGAGTGTGTTCTATATTGCCTGATTGAAACAACGAAGAAGAGTATTTGTTTACATTTTTATTAATCTGTAAATTTTTCGCTTGACTTATTTATTAATCTGGTTTTCAAATTCCTTAATCTGCTTTTTTCTTTTTTTTTTTTTTAAAGATTTTATTTATTTATTTATTGGAGACCGAGCGAGAGAGAAACAGCATGAGAGAGGAGAGGGTCAGAGGGAGAAGCAGGCTCCCCGCTGAGCCGGGAGCCCCATGTGGGACTCAATCCCAGGACCCTGGGATCATGACCCGAGCCGAAGGCAGTCGCTTAACCAACTGAGCCACCCAGGCGCCCTATCTGCTTTTTTTCTTTCTATAATAAGTCTTTCTTACTCTCCTTAGGCTTTTGTTCTTTTTCTGACTTCTTGGTTAAATTCTCAGGCATGAACTATGGCAACCTAAATTGAGTCCTATTTTTGGATTCTCCTTTTACCACCAGAAGAAACTCAAGAGTTCATACTAAATAAACATCTTTCTGTTTTGTTAACTCTTAACTTAGAGTAAAGAGACAATGGGAGAGGCTGGTGACCTTTTCACATAGCTGGCTATAACAGATGGTACTGCCATTTACTTTTGTTTTGGAAGCTAGAGGCAAATAACCATAGCATCTGGGATGAGATCAGTTATATTTAAGGATGGAAGAAAAGAATTTGGGTTTTTCTGCTAGAAGAAGATGCAACAGTCCACTCCAAATGTCACCACCCAAGGAAATGTTACCCGCTGCATAAACAGCTGTGCAGGCTCACCCAGCAGGCTTAGTATTTAGGATGGATCAAGGCTCGGGGCCTGATGTTTTTAAGAGAGTTTCGTGATTTCTCTCTGACCTATTAAAACAGGAAGTTTCTGGAAATCATATTTCGCCTGTTGATTTACTTAGTATGATCACTCAGTTCAGCATTGCTTTCCACAGTCTTCAGCATAAAACTTACCCTTCTGGGGTGGGGGTGGGGGGCCCAGGAGCTCAGAATAGAGTCAGATAGAGTCTGTGCTCAGTCACTTCTGAGCTGTGGCCCTGGTCAAGTCTCCTGCCTTTTTGAGCCTTAGTATCATCTCCCAGAATTAAAGTATAATGTAAGAATTAAGTTGGTTAATGCATGAAATACAGGAGTGATTTTCAAAATATTTAAAAGGGGCACTGATCAATCTGAAGGGGCCCAGGTCGTAATGTTGAAGAGGGGTCCCTGAGGCCTCCTTTGGTGCTTTTAGGTCCTGGGAATAGGGGACCCAGGGGATCCTGGGGGAAGCTCAGCTAATCAGGGGAGTGGGGGCTCCCTGAGGGTGCTCTGTGTAATAGCTGTTTGGGAACGTACATGATAACATTTTTTCAATATTTTAAGAGCTAGCGTTTCAGCCTGGAGGGAAGCGCTTAGCACAGTGTCTGGCACACAGGAAGATTCAGTAAGTGTAGTTACTGTTCCTGTTAGAATTTAAACATTATAAACATCATGATGATGATAATATTCCCGCCCACACGCTTTAGCGCTCGCTGTTGCCCCTGCATGAAGAACGGTCGGCAGGAACGTCATGAGGAATGTGGCCCAGAGCAGCTCTTTTCTGTTGGCTGCATTTCCAACCCAGCCTTCTGGTTCCATCACTATCCTCCTTCCCCCCCTCTTAGCTCTTCCCCGGAGGATCACTTGCCGCGTTGACAGGTATCCTGTCAGTCAGGCTTTGGTGCGCTCCGCACTGTGTGAGCGCATCGGGTCTGGTCCTTGTCCTCTCAGATGGCTTCAGAGCCCTCAAAGCCTCCCCGTGAACTCTGGATGCCCCCTGCAAACTTCCGACCCGATCTCCTGGCACTCTTTATGCCACAGATCACCTTCACACCAGACAGTGCTAAAACTTACCGGACTTACACTCTCCTCTGAGTTAGTGAGCCCCTGGTGATCTTACCGTGCAAGGGTGTTTTAGGTAGCTTGTGTTCCTGTCACAGAATACCTTAGACAGGGTGCTTTCAACAATACATCTTTACTTTCTACAGTTCTGGAGGCTGGAAAACCGAAGATCAAGGTACTATCAGATTTGGTTCTTGGCGAGGGCCCTCTTCCTGGCGTGCAGGTGACCGCCTTCTCTCTGCATCCCCATGTCGGGGAGAGAGCAAGCGAGCTCACCTTTTCTTCTTCCTCTAAGGACATAAATCTCATCACGGGGGTGCCACCCTCATGACCTTAGGTAAACCTAATCACCTCCCAAAGGTTCCACCTCCAGATACTGTCACACTGGGGGTTAGGGCCTCAACATATGAATTTTGGGAGGAGGATACAAACATTCAGTCCATAACAAAGGTATGGTTAATAATCAGGAATGAGCTCCTGTAATCTAAGTGGTTTCAGAGTCGGACTTGTACAACATTTATAGGATGCACTCTCAGAAGACCTAGACTGCTCTTAAAGTTTAATAAACTCAGCAATGTGGAAACCAAATGAGGACCGTTGGAAGGATTTTCCAGCCAGTTTTTTGGGTGCTATTTCAATTCTCTTTCCTTAAAATCCTCACAGAGAAGGTCATTTGGGCCTTGAAAGTCAAGAGCTTGATAGTCATAGATCAAAAATAAAACCCAGACACTCTGATGCATTATGCATGCTGAGTAAGGTAATACTGAGTTGTACTCTACAAACACGGATTGCCCTCATATTGTATTCTGATAGCCATGCTAGGCCCAGAAGGGAGTGGAGACAATGAACATGACTTTACTGGTTTCAAGGAGTCCTTTTCATAGAAGCTTTCAGTTTAGAATCAAAGAAGGCTATGATTAAACATTTACTTATCTTTTGAGAACTCTGAAAGACAGATCTTTGGACATACCATGATTCCAGCAACATACACAGAGCAGATGAGTTTGCATTAGCGAGGTTGGCATGGTCTGGGATCTGCACCCTTGCACACTCCAGTTTGAGTCAGGCTCTACTGCTTACTAATTTCATGAAACTAGGCATGTCTCTCTGAGGTGTCTCACTTGTAAAATGGACCTAATACTAGTAGAATCCTTTTGAAAATTAAATGAGATCATCTATGTTAAGTGCTTATAATACAGCCTTAAGAAAGCACTCAATACGTTCAATGTCATTATTATAGTCAAGAAGGAACAAACACCATGAGTCTACTGGTAGTTCTTGGGCTTGGAAACTCCTTGATGCACTATTATTCAACTATTCTTCGAGCTCCTCCATTAGTGCCTATCAGGGTTGCTAGATTTAGCAAAATACAGGGCTCTCTATAAAACTATAGGACACCCAGGGTCCTGCATTTTGAATTTCAGAAAAGTAATGAATATTTTTCATATAAGTATGTCCCCAATATTGCAGGGGACATAATTATATTGAACATTATTTGTGGTTTATCTGAAATTCAAATGCAGCTGTTCATCTTGTCTTTTATCTGACAATGCAGTGGCCTAGTGGCTATATGACCTTAGGTATGCTGTGTCTCTGTTTCCTCGTCTGTTAAATGTGGGATTAAATGGGTTATTACATGTGAAGCACAGAACAGTGACTGGCTCATAGTAAGTGCTCTATAAATTATAATAATTGTAACCCTTCAGATAGAGGTTCTATCTGGTTAATGCCAGGTTGTTGGTGGTAAGACCATAATATTGAGGATTCAAGAGACATTTGAAAAATTATATGTTTACTGCCATTGCATTTAGCATTCCATTTGGTATTGTCTTTAAAATGTAACCTCAAAATGAAATCAAAGGAGACCGCATCTCCATAATAGCTAACTTTAGCTTTAATGGTTTTCACTCTCCCGTAAACTCTTCTGATGGGATTGACAACCATCAAGGAAAATTCAATTCTCACTTTCCATTTTTCCAATTTTGCCCTCTGGAGCAGTGCTGAGCTAGAGTTGAAACTGAAACGAAATTGCCCAGTTTCCACTTTTTGCTCAAGTTGCAAAAGGCTTATCTGAAGAGTTTTTGGAACTTTTAAACTCATTCAGAACTGTTTCTCCAGTACAGACCTTTGGCACTGAGAATGTTTTAGTTGAGAAGCTCTGAATCTGGGATGTGGTTGTGGTTCTGATGGGGGAGATGTTTATTTATTAATTTAATTCAGATATTGCATTTCAAATTTGTTAGAGGCCATCATTTCTTTTTTTCTTACCAGAGTCTTTATTAGCTAAAGTCGATGACTGTGCAAGTCTTGGTCTGAGAAAGTAGCTCAACTGAAATAATTTCTCTTTCACTTGAAGTATCCTGCCAATTCCCCTTTCCCCCCAAACTCCACTGGTCAAAGTTCTACTCACCTTTCTAGATTCTAATAAGTCCCACTTCCTTGAGGCCATCTCTGAGTCCTGTTAGAAGTAATCTTTATGAGAACATTTGTCACTGTCCATCTTCAGATGCTAATGTAACCTCCCTGGGAAAAAGGGGTGGGGACCATCTGTAATTCATCTTTGAATTCCCCATGATGCCTTGCAGGTAGTAGACTCCTCAATATATGTTTGTGGTATTGAGCTGAAAACATTGGAACACTTGATAGGACTTCATTGTCACTACAGATGGCTCATATTTTGACAAATATTCACCTTTGTAAACCCATCTGAAAGAGTTACTTTCAGTAGAATAGGTGAAATTCAAATATGGGGGAAAAAAAGAGATTTTTTAAAAAAAGTCCAAAGCATTATAGTACTTCTATCCTTAGGCTCCACAGAGGAAATAGATTGGAGCATTAATCAGTCACAGTGGACATAGGAAATATATGGTTTGATGGAAATTCTCTGAGTTAGCAGAAAAAGGATCCCGTTCGTTTTCCACAAGAGGAGAAGCATGTTATCTACAGTATGGACAAGGGCTGGCTGGTTTTGAGGATCCAAACCAATGTTGAAGGATTGGCCCTCTCATGTGAGTGGGTTTCTTTCCATTTGCACCGGCCACTGCTCTGTGCACCTCCCCCTACTGCCCTCCCCTGCCTTTCCCCTCCTCTGTGCCCAGAAGGCTGACCCTTTTAGATGACATCTCCCTTTTTCACCTGCTGGCTGCTTTCCAGGTGGGTTTGGCCAACAGAAGGCAGAAGCAGGACAGAGAAAAGAGGTGGGGGTATTCTTTTCCTGTTTCTTCTCTATTTTTACATTGTATCCTGGCAGCAGCTGGTTTCCCCCACAGCTACAACTCCTACAGGGTCCTTTCTCCTTAGCCAGTTTAGCTCTCCCAGGTTGGGTGGGAGGTAACAATTTCTCACTATTGCTGGTCTCCGACTGCTTCACCACCCTTGTTTCCTAAACCCTGCCTTCACCTCTATCACAAGTTCTTCCATTCATCTTCCTTCTTTCAAGATTTTTATTCATTTGTTTGAGATAGAGCGAGAGCGAGAGAGAGCACAAGGTGGGGGGATCGAGCCCGACATGGGGCTCGATCCCAGGACCCTGGCAGATGCTTAACCAGCTGAGCCACCCAGGCGCCCCTCATTCATCTTTCTCTATTTGAAAAACCTGGAGCAAATTTTTGCTGTTGTTGGCTGAGACATTGGCAGCCACACCATCTAAAGAAACGTCTTACAAGACGGTTAAAGCCTTTTCAACAAAGGATTAACAATCTCACTAGGTAAGTCTTTCTAAAGAACCTACTACGTCCCAAGCCCTTCTGTAGGGGTTGGCAACAGAGACAGTACCAAGGAGAGGAGTACCTGGTCTCTGCTCTTACGCTAATCACAGTCTAGTGCTGTGGTCTCTAAAGAGATCTTTCAGTTCCGGGAAGAAAACAAATAAGTTTGATCTATGTCTTGATATTAATCTGTAGAACAGAGAACAATTCTGATGGGTGAGTGGGAGTTCCCCCACACAGAGATGCTGAGCAGGGCATTCTCACTTTCGTTTGCCTTTGGCATACTGTGCCTAATTACAATTTTTTTTTTTGTGCTGCTCCATATCTTTAACAAGGTTAATATTTTAAAAACAATGCCTTTAAATGTAATGAAATAAAAATTAAGATTCAAAACTAATCTTGAATGCATTAGGCATTTTTCTTTAATAAAATAGACAAATGCTCAAAATTTGTTTTTTTCTCTTTTTTTTGTGAAGGCCAGTGGCTATCAGGTATACTCTCTTCAGGAGATTCAAAAAAAATTAAATATGCTTAATCTGTCCCTTCAAGTTAACAGTTGTTTTAAAATAATGAGAACATGCCTGCTTTGCAAAAGAAACATGCTACAGAGAGAGCATTTTGAAAAGATACTTGAATTTGTATCCATTATTAAGTTTGTGGCCAAAATTAATGGGGTGATTTTTACCTATTAGAAATTTTCACATTTGCACGCTTCAAATTGGAAACAAAATTTTTCTAACCTGTGTACTGTTTTAGATGAAGAACTTCAGAAAGTGTTGAGCTCATTTGTTAAAAATACATAATGTACCATGTCCTGATTAGTATGGAGATGACGGAGGGACTTCAAGAGAATGAAAATTTAGCAGGAAAATTTAAAAAAAAGGTATTTTTCAAGTTTGATGTATGAAATTGAAAACTGAGTGTATCCATTCAGTAAGTCCCGCTAATGACACACTTCTTCCATTTGACTTGATGCTTTTTGTGAGGTATTTTTGCCAGCTATGGCAGATATTAAAGCTAAATATTGAAATTAATTGAATCTAGAACCAGAGTGTCTCCCTGCTCCATCACTAAAAATTTTACCAAGTTCCAATAATGAAGCATACATAATTTCATTGCGCTCACCAAATAATAAATAATATTAAACATTTCATTGTTTGGGGCGCCTGGGTGGCTCAGTTTGTTAAGCGACTGCCTTCGGCTCAGGTCATGATCCTGGAGTCCCGGGATCGAGTCCCGCATCGGGCTCCCTGCTCGGCAGGGAGTCTGCTTCTCCCTCTGACCTTCCTCCCTCTCATGCTCTCTGTCTCTCATTCTCTCTGTCTCAAATAAATAAATAAAATCTTAAAAAAAAAATTAAAAAAAAAAACCATTTCATTGTTTAATTTGATTACATCATTATCTTAATATCTACTAATTTAAAAAGAAGTTCCTAATAGTAAGAGAATCTTGCTAATGTTAAATGAAATCAAACTTAGTTATTTGACATCTTTTATTTTAAATATTTTTTTCTTTTTTTTTTTAAAGATTTTATTTATTTATTTAACAAAGACACAGCAAGATCAGGAACTTAAGCAGGGGGAGCGGGAGAGGGAGAAGCAGGCTTCCTGCTGAGCAGGGAGCCCGATGTGGGGCTAGATCCCAGGACCCCTGGGATCATGACCTGAGCCAAAGGCAGACGCTTAACGACTGAGCCACCCAGGCGCCCCAAAATATTTCTTTTTTCTATATATGTTTTGCTGTATGTGTTTTCTGCATATTATTCCATGTAATTGAAGCTGGAAAAAACTTTAGAGTTCATTTAGCCCAGCCCTGTCATTTCAATAATGAAGAAGCTGAGGCAGAAGTGGTTAGAAAATATGTCTAGAACTAGAACTCAGGTCTCCTAGTTCCCAGGACAGAGTCCTTTTCTCTATATTACACTTCTTCTGGGCTGTAGCATTACAGGAACAGTAAAATACAGACTCCACTTTCTGTGTCTTATAAGTGGCAGCCTATTGTTGGTGCAAAGCGAGGAGTCCATTGACAGGGAAAATAAGCATTTTCCAAAGCTCCAGAAAGTGAGGCTTTGTGATGATGACAGCCTGCTAACTCTGTTGTCCTTGGAAGTACAACAAAGCCCAGGGTGAGATTACACATTGGGTCTGGAACTCAAGATTCGTGTCAGAGTCTGCATACTCCCCACTCAATGCCGAGGATTCATTCCTCCCGTTCAAACAACAAAAAGTAAAACCACAGACAGGGAACGATGTGGAAAAGTCTTGACTGAGAAGTGAGAAGCCCATGATGGTCATGCGCCAAGTATTCACTTCTTGAAGAGAGACCCCACTGTATTGTGTATTCTTTGGGGGAGGGGCCCTGCTTGGGACGATGGGAACTTGGGGGTGAAAGGGTAGTTGTTGTATTTGTCTTCATTGAGAAGACAAATGTTTATTAACTGGGAAAAACAGCCACAACTCCTTCTAAGATGGTATTTCCAACGAAGAGAATGCCTGTGTGTGGGGAGGGAAAGCCAGCATTGGCTGCCTGCTATAGGAACCACTGGAGTTCTGATACCTCTTCTCAAACGAGGTCCCTGGGTTATTGGATCCTGGGTGTTTAAGATCCTTGGGGGCAGTGCCATGGGAGGGAGACAAATCCTATGCCTTTCTCTGCCACATGCTAGTTGAGTGACTTGGGGCACGTGATTGAAGGGGACTGAGCCAGCATTCTCACCTGTTACAATGGGATAGCTAAGGCTTTCCTTGTAGGGGTCTTGTGAGGACTAAATAGAATGAGGTATGGAAAAGTGCGTAATGCTAGATACATAGTAAGTGATTGATAACTCTAGTATGCAATATTACACATATAGGGACAGTATATAGATAAATATAGTGAATACCAGGGTACTCACCTCTTAGCATCCTATTTAATAAAACGTGGAACCCTGACTGCATTTCTCTCTCTGCCCACCCGGAGGTAACCTCAATCCTATGGGTATCTTTATATTTTTACTGAAAGTGATGGAGAGAATATTGTTTGGATGCTTTTAAACCTGATATCACAGTCTCTGTGTTTTATTCTCTAGCTTTATTTTTTGCCTCAAAATTATGTCTGTGAGGTTCATACTTGTTGATTTGCATAGCTCTGGTTTGTTTCATTTTCATAACTTATTCTCTTGATGATGGATATTTAGGTTGTGTGAAGTTTTTTTCTACTACAATGAGTGCTACAATCACAGTAGTTTCTGTGTTTTTCCATTTCTCTCATTTGTAAAATAAAATAAAACCATCTTCTCTGCCTATATCACATATCCCTTACAAGGACTTTTTTTTTTAAAGATTTTATCTAGGGACGCCTGGGTGGCTCAGTCGGTTAAGCCTCTGCCTCTGGCTCAGGTCATGATCCCAGGGACCCGGGATGGAGCCCTGCGTTGGGCTCCTTGCTCAGCGGGGAGCCTGCTTCTCCCTCTGCCTGCCCCTCCTGCTGTTTGTGCTCTCTCTCTCTGACAAATAAATAAAATCTTAAAAAAAAATAAAAGATTTTATTGATGAGAAAGAGAGATAGCAGGGGAGAGAACAAGCAGTGGGGAGAGGCAGAGGCAGAGGGAGAAGGAGAGGGAGAAGCAGGCTCCCCGCTGAGCAGGGAGCCCATTGTGGGGCTCCATCCCAGGACCTTGAGATCATGACCTGAGCCAAAGGCAGACGCTTACCCGACCGAGCCACCCAGGCGCCCCCTACAATGACATTTTTAAAGAGCATTTTGCAGTTTACCCAGTGCCTTTAAGTGCATTACAGTTTCCCACAGATGGAGATCAGACTCAAACTGCGGTTTCCTGGGTCCCAAACCCAGGCTCATTATAGCACGTTATGCTGTGAAAGCTCCTTCTAAACTCTCAAGACTTTCACCGATCTGAAATAGCACCATCACTGATAAAAAGCACTTTTTGCAGTAGCTCAAAGCCCAATTGTTGTTTCTGCTTATCTTTCAAATAGGGTTTCAGATTCCACAGCTGAAGTTTCCCAAACCAAAGTTTTGCAAAACAAATTCGATTTTCAGTTTTCCATCCTGAGGTAAAAAAGAGTTCCTTGCAAAAACCTTGTACTTGCTGCCCGGTCATTGTGGCTTTTTAGCGAATATCTGTATAGTCAGGATTTCCATGGATTTTTTTAAAGTTGAGGTTTTCCAACTGTAAAATTAGTATAAGATTTTTACATAAGGATTTGGAATTTGTAAATGCTCAAAGAAGAAAAACTCGCTCAGAAACAAGCACCGTTATCATCTTGGCACATTTCCTTTCCATTTTTTCCCACGTGTTTATATAGCTGGGCTGTGCTGTCATTCTAGTTTTGTTCCCTGCATTTTCCACTTAACATTTTAATATAAGCTTTCCCTCTATGGACTTAGAGTGGCCAAAATTTACCCAGAAAGGAAGTCTGTGTCTCCAAGGAAGCTCATTCTCAGAAAGGAAAAAACTCTGTTCTTCACAGGGTTATGGGAAAAATGCCCGTTTGGTGGTTTAGGCTGTCCCTGAGTAACTGTTTATTAAATGTGCAAAAAAACTTCTATTTTCTGTGCTAGCTTGGTTACTCTAAAGATAATGACTGGGGTAAATAACGTAAAATGTGTGGGATTCTGTATGCATTTATATGTCGGGTCTATATGATTAGATGTTTGCATTTACATACACACTTTCACACACAGAGACACACCCCTTTAGGGAAGGAGTTGCCGGAGGACAGACAAAAAGTACCACACTACTATTATTTTACTATTTTGAAGAATCAGCCTGGCTTTATTTTGGTTTTGTGTTATGATCTTAATCTCAGCCTTCTTCCAGGAAGGGGGTGAAGTAATTATTAATGACAGCTTGTAGTCCAAGTTAATTTGTTGTTGGGGGAACTAATTATCCATTCCAGGTGTTCTCCATCAGTGTAACAAGACAACCTCTAACAATTGACTGTTTCATTTATGATGAAGCTAATGAAAACCAGTTAAACAGATTTGAGTTTACAATACAAGTAATTACAAGTAATTAAGGTACACTAGATTTGTAGTATGCAGAGAACCAGAATCTAGTTTACTCCGATTCAATGAATATGTTTGTAATATAAGCAGGAATCAAGTCAAGAAATCTGCCAAGGAAAATGTTTTTAAAAAATAATCCATCATCAACTTTTAAAAAAGTTACATCATAGAATGTTGCCTAATATTTTAATCCATAAAGTATGTCAAGGGATAAATTTCCCCAGGCAAGGTACAACATCCAGAGGAGCCAATTAGCTGTGAAGTTACTGAATAGACTATTTTTTTGGAAGTGTTGAAATGCTTTTTTTATTTTTATTTTATTTATTTGACAGAGAGAGACAGTAAGAGAGGGAACACAGCAGGGGGAGTGGGAGAGGGAGAAGCAGACTTCCCGCTGAGCAGAGAGCCCGATGAGGGGCTCGATCCCAGGACCCTGGGATCATGACCTGAGCCGAAGGCAGACGCTTAACGACTGAGCCACCCAGGCGCCCCGTGTTGAAATGCTTTTGAGAGTCAGAGTGAATACTAGTAAAAGATACTCTCCAATTTACCTGGATTCACCATGACCTCCTTTTCTGACTCCAGAGTACGTGACAGATGCACCCCATTCGCCACAGAGGATGTGGAAAACATCTCTTGATTCCAGGCTGGAATTCTGTGCAGCCTAGTCCAGCAAGGACTCATTCTCCTGGCCTCGGCCAGCCTGTCTCTGGGTTGTTTTACAAAGGTGAGCTGGGAGGCAAAGCAATCATTACTTTCTGACTCAGAGCTCGGCCTGGCCTGTGATTGGGGTGGTTTGATGAATGAGAAGTAACATTAGGAGTTAGTGCATTGAGGTGTCCTTAGAAAAACCCTGGTTGCAGGAGGCCATGGGAGCCCAGATTAAGCCAGTGGCTGTGAAATGGAAAAAAGGGGAAGGAGATCGGAGAGAGAAATGTTTGTAAAATAGGAAGGATTTGGCACTATTTGGCTGCAGGTTGTATGGAACACGTCTTGTATAGGGCTCCAAGTCCTGTTGCTCTCAGCTGATTCCAGCCAGAGCCTTGGCTATGAGCTCCTCTGGGATTTTGAGCAGCTTCATGCATTTTTTTTTTTTTTAAAGATTTTATCCATTTGACAGAGAGAGACACAGCTAGAGAAGGAACACCAGCAGGGGGAGTGGGAGAGGGAGAAGCAGGCTCCCCGCGGAGCAGGGAGTCCAATGCAGGGCTCCATCCCAGGACCCTGGGATCAAGACCTGAGCCGAAGGCAGACGTTTAATGACTGAGCCACCCAGGCGCCCCAGCTTCATGCATTTTCAACCTGACAACAAGCACATAGAACTATGTGCTTCTAGTTTCCTGCCGTGGGGCTTCTGTGCCCTTCAGGACCTGCTTGGCACTCAGTGTTCCTAACAGGGGGATATTGGGGATTCAATATCCTGTGGAGCCTCCCCTGACGAATGGAACTGGGAGCCAACAGACACATGCTTCTTTTCTGTTTTTCTAGTGGGGAGACTGGAGGTCCATTTGATAAGGTGATCGAGCACCCAGTAGCCTGTAGCGTTGGCCAACTTGATATTAATCACATCCTTCTAGTGGTCTCCGCCCTCTCCTGCTCTACTCTCCTGCCTCTCACTTCTGACCCCTGGGATCCCACTACCAGACAAACTGCTTGAATGTCAGCCATCGTCTCTAGCTCTGCTTTCGGGATAAGCTAGGTAAGAGAGGTTGGGCTTGTGGACACAAGAGGATGGTGGGCTTATGAAGAGGAAAGGAAAACCGTGGATCTGAGTCAGGCTGATGCATTCAGGTTGGCTGCACGGAGATGGAGGCAGCAAATGGGACTCTGGTCACAGAAAACCCAGTTGGCAGTTCAGTGATAGTGCTAGCCAGAGCGTTCCTGAGATTAGAACAGAGGTTTCTGAGCTCCTAACTCTAGCTTCTGATACCTGCAATGATGATTCTTCAGTTGCTTTTATTTCTCCGGGGGTAGCCGTCTGTAGTGGTTATCTATTGCTCCAGAACAAGTCCTGCAAAAACTTGGAAGCTTAAAACAACAAACACATGATCTCACACGGTTTCTGAGAGTCAGGAATTTAGGCATGTATAGCCGGGTCAGAGTCACTCATTAGGCTGCAGTCAAGTTGTTGGCTGGGACTTCTGTATATAAAAAGTTGACTGGGAGGTCTGCTTCTAGCTAAACTCGCAGTGCTATTCTGAGAGACTTCATTTCCTCACTACATGGGCCTCTCCACGGGGCTCTTCACAACATGGCTTCCCACAGAGAAAAACATGTATTGGGAAAGAGAGAACACCCAAGACAGAAGCCGAAGTTTCTCATTCAGCTTGGAAATGATGTACCATATCTTTTGTTAGATGCTGTTGGTCTCACAGACAACCTTGGTACAATCTGGTAGGGGGAATACACAAGGGTATGATTACTGGGAAGCGGGGATCATTGGGGATCATCTTGGAGCACGCAACCACACAGTATTCATTTCCTTCTTTTGAAGAGATATTTATTATATATGTAAAGTATGCACTTACTAAACATAAAAATCAAACATTGCCAAAAAAATATAAATGAAGAGTAAAACTCTTCCTAATGCCCTACTCCCAGGTCCAGTCCTCATAGATAATCACCATTAGCTGTTTGTTTTCTTTTTCCTAGTGTTTAACAACTGTGTTTAAAAACTACAAATAGTATACTTTAATCTCTAAACTTGTCAGAGATTTTGTTCACTTAGACAACTCCCACTTCCATTACCCTTCTACCTCCGAAATGTGTTATGTAATTATTTTTAATTCCTCTACTGGTTGCCTTAGTAGTATAAAGCATGTACTTGAACATCTGTTTCTGATCAATCACATGTAAACATTATCTCTTGACTCCACTATATAAGGTGTGAAATTTAGTAACACTTCGCCTCACTTCTGACTTCTGTCAGCTATGCCGTTCCTTAGAGAAACCTTGGAGGTTAGCAATATTTACATTCTGTTGTGTAAGTATACTTGCTTTTATTGCATTTAGAAAACAGCTGTGCAGGTCTCTAGCAGGATGACATTGCTGAAGCCAGCCCTCTGTATATTCAAGGAAAAGTGGTACAACATTTAGTTCTGACCTTCCTGGCAGCCTAACTCTTCATAGAGAAGACCTATTATCTGTTTTACAATGGAAAAATGTTAGCCTAGACTCCCTTCCTTAGAAGGAGAAGGGATCTGTGTCTTTGAAGAGCTCATGATTTAACCACCATTTTACTAAGAATAGCAACCATTTATTAAGCATTGTCTATATGCCAGGGGCATACATTACCTCTTTCTCTCAAACAACTTTGAAAAGAAGTTACTATTACTCCATTTTTATAGACAAACAGGCTCAGCAAGTTAAGACAACTTCTCTGAAGTCACCTAGCCAGGAAATTCAAAATTAGGATTTGAACCTAGGACTGCTGGGCTCCAAGCCATTGCGTCCAAAGGGTTTCTCTCTGTGGCTTGATGAAAGATGAATAAATATGGCGACATTTCAAGAAAGCTCAATTTTTTTCTTAACTGTTTTCTCAATTGCAAGAGTGTTTTCAAAAGTAGCATTTGGCATAATTCTCATCTTCCCTCATGTACAATACTATTTTAAGAAGTCAAGGCTTGTTTATTGGGAGAAAGCTGGTATACAACTTTGAAGGACTCTCTTGCAAATGATGGATCTATAATCTTGTGGAGAGAAAGGGGCAAGTTTTTGTTTTTTTAAAAAGAGACTGAAGTTTGAGTGTATCCCCAGGGAAAGGGGACCATATTTGACAAGTTAGAGTAAATTAGTGCATGAGTGTTACTTAAAAGTGAGACTTAGACAATTCAGATCTGCAAGGATTAATCAATTACTATAATATGCGTAGGATATTGCCAAGCAATTCTTCCAAAAGATAGGATTTGGGAAAAATGAGTAACCTACTTGTCCGTTGAATTTTTATTTTGGGGGCGCCTGGGTGGCTCAGTTGATTAGGTGTCTACCTTCAGCTCGGGTCACCATCTCAGGGTCCTGGGATCGAGCCCCGGGTCAGGCTCCCTGCTCTCAGGGGAGCCCGCTTCTCTCTCTCTTCCCTGCTCACGCTCTCTCTCGCTATCTTTCTCTCTCTCAAATAAATAAATAAAATCTAAAAAAAAAAAAAAAAAAAGGAAATTCTTATTTTGATAGATATCCCAGCATTGTGTGCTAGCAAAGCAAACAAACAAAATCACGCACACACAAAACCAAACAAAAAACAGGTGGGAGCTGCAAATAAAAGGCTAAATAAATTATGATACACACATGAAATGGAATCTGTTGTGTCCCTGTAGAGAGCAAAATGGAGTCTCTCATGTCAAGCAGGAGCCTGTGTCCAGCAACGACGCAAGCAACTAGGGTACTGCAGCTAGGAGATGCCGCGGGCACCCGCATCAGCCGACGCCCCAAAACTAATAACGAGCAGAACCAGAGCAGGTCTGCAGGGGCCGAGACCGATTCAACCCCCTGTAAAAAGGGGAGGATTGGGGCGCCTGGGTGGCTCAGTTGGTTAAAAAGGGGAGGATTTTGGCAGCATACTGTCAGCCTCTTTAGACCTGACCACTTAAAGAAAAAGGCAACTGCTGCCGAAGGCTCTGCCCGATGGATCTCCGACCAGATGTGAGACCCTTCCCTGCTTGAACATCAGAAGCAGTAGGTGCCAGGAGCTGGCCCGGAGCCCCCCAAGGCCTCCTGGCAGCTCGCACCCAGACTGACTTCGCCTTCGGCTCGTTCACTTCCCGCACCCTTCTGTTGTCTCGTTTGTTGTCTGGCTTGTCTTCTGCCCTGCTCTGCGGGCTGTGTGAGAAGCCGAGTTTAATCACACGGTGAAACGTCATCGAGTTCGGAGTCCTGAACCTGCTTCACAATTGCGCTTTAACTCTGCTTTACGACTGAACACGGCGGACGCTGCGGAAAGCCACAGGCGGCGCATGCGCCTTCGCGGCGAGCTCACGGCGGCCCGCGCCCCCCTGCTAACCGGCAGCTGGCGGGTCCCTCAACGCGCGCGGGCCCCTGCAATTACGTCAACGTATGGCCGCCCTTGGATGCCTTTGCTCCGCGTAATTAGTAAGCCCAGTCCTCTAGATTTCCCCCGTAAACTCCCATTTCTGAAGCTCTCTATTGCTAATTTGGCTTGAACTCCCCCTCCTGGCAAGATCCAACTGTTCGCCCCAGTTATTGCGGATTTCACCATTGCCGAAACCACACGATGTTTGCTAAATAACTGAAAAAACGTTTTCTTTAACTTGTTAGGCTGTTCGGATGGCCAGAAGGTGAAAAGGAGGAATATTATTATACCTGTGACCTGCAGGAAATCCTCCGTAGATGACGACTTCCAGTCTACGGGTTCATTCCGTAACTGCTCGGGACGGCAATGCCCTCGACGCGGACCAGATGAGAATGCACACCCAGCAGAGCTGTGATTTTTTAGTTCTGTTTAACCGATTCTGTCTCCTTGAATGTAAATAACCTCTCTTCGCACGTTGAGATTTTGCTATTTAAAATGTACTCGGTACAAATTTTAAAGTAGATTAAAAAACAAATCTTTCCAAATTTATTTCAAAGATAAATGCCACCTACCAGTCTTGTCATCAGATATTACTCAATAGATCCATGTGTGCCTGAGGCATTATCTGTAATGTGTGGGGGGTTGGTAGGTTTTTTTTTTCCCCCCCCTCTATTTTACATTCTCTTCTCCCTCTTCTGTTTGAGTTAATGGTGGTGGGTGGATTTGCAGACAGCAGCTCTCTCCTCCCCCAGGACTGGATGCAGAGAAGGTGAATTTTTTTCTCTACAGAACCCCACTTTTTAAAAAAGTGCATGGCCCCTTCTTTTCAGGCAGAGGAAACAGGGAAAAAAATAACAGAACAGAACATAGCCAGCATCCTTTATAATTGTTTATCAGTGGATATGTGTGAGATAAGAAATATAGGTATTGGTTTATGCCCTAAGTTCCTGACACAAAGCTCCTAAAACCCTTGTAAATTAGGGTGCTATGAAAATCTTCTCTGGGGCACCTGGGTGGCTCAGTCGTTAAGCATCTGCCTTCAGCTGGGGTCATGATCCCAGGGTCCTGGGATCGAGCCCCGCATCGGGCTCCCTGCTCCGCGGGAAGCCTGCTTCCCCCTCTCCCACTCCCCCTGCTTGTGTTCCCTCTCTCGCTGTCTCTCTCTCTGTCAAATAAAAAAAAAAGAAAAAGAAAAAGAAAATTTTTTCTTCTAACACTTACTTGTGGACCCCAGTTACTGACACAGAGCTCCTAAATCCTTTGGAATTTCCTAGGTGATAGCAGTGTCTTTTGTTCTAATGAGGTGGTTCTTGGTGGGCCTCTGTGGGGATGGTCACCAGAAAGACCAAGACATGATTAGAAGCTTGGAATTTTCGGCCCCACCTTCCATTCATAAGAGGGGAGAGGGGCTGGAAATAGAGTTACTAGATGCTCATGCTTACCTACCAAACCTCTATAAAAATCTGAATACTATGGTGTTGAGTAGTTTCCAGGTTGGTGAACACACCCATGAACAGGGAAGATGGTGCACCCCAGCTGCACAGGGACAGAGGTTCCTGTGCTTAGGACCCTTTCAGTCCTCACCCTATGTATCTCTTCATAAGATTGTTCACCTGCATCCTTTATTATATAATAAACTGGTAAACGTGTTACCCTGAGTTCTGTGAACTGTCCTAGCAAATGACTGAATCCACAGCAGGGGGTCATGGGAACCTCTTCTTTGAAATGAAGTCAGACAGAAGTTGGGGGTAACCTGGGGACCTACTACCTGGGATTGGCCTCTGAAGTAGAGGACAGTCTCGTGAGACTCTGCCCTGAAAGCCGTGGCGTTGGCACTAACTCCGATTAGTGTCAGAATTGAATTGAATTATGGGACACCCTGCTGGTGTGGAATTGCTTGATGTGTGGAAAACCCACACGGCTGGTGTCGGAAGTGTCGAGGGTGGTAGTAGTAAAGGAGAGGAAAGGAGAAACACGGGAGTGTGGCTTTCTGACGCGAGAGGTGATTGTTCCATTCTACTTGATGTTTTCTGCACAGTTTGAATATTAAGAGAGATGTTTCCTTTGGAAGAAAAGCTTATAAGATGTGTTGAATGTCATTGTCCCCATCTTGTCCTTTCTCAAGCAATATGATATCTTACTTGAAATTCTGTTTTCTACGTAATAAAATGCATAAATAAATCAAGATTGTTGGAAACATACTTTCACCCCAGAATACAGATGACCAAAGGGCCTTATTTCACAAAAATGAATGCAGTTTAAAATCTTGGTTAGAAATCTTGCAGAATCTTTTTTTTTTTTTTTTTTAAAGATTTTATTTATTTATTTGGCAGAGAGATACACAGCGAGAGAGGGAACACAAGCAGGGGGAGAGGGAGAGGGAGAAGCAGGCTCCCGCCGAGCAGGGAGCCTGATGCGGGGCTCGATCCCAGGACCCTGGGATCATGACCTGTGCCGAAGGCAGACGCTTAACGACTGAGCCACCCAGGCGCCCCTCTTGCAGAATCTTTTATTCTTTCCAGTAAAATTGAGACTTTTGCTACAATGAAGACAAGAAGCAAATAATTAAACCCAAATGAGAACTTGCCCAAGAAAGTTTTTATTTTATTTTTTTTAGGCAGGCTCAAATATAAAAATAAAAATCAGCCAACATGCTAACTTTAGTGTTGTCCTTCTGCTTCGCAAGATAAAGTGTACTGATGGCAAGTACTTAAAAAACAGTGGCCTGAAGAAAACTTTTTTCTTGTAGAAGTAATTTCCCCAGAGGCAGGGACGCAATCTTAGTCTGGGATCAAAAAACATTGTCATAAAACAGACTCCCCTCTGTTTTCACAGAGATTGATGATTATCAAAAGAATTTTAGAATTACTAAAAAAAAACTTAGGGCCATCAGACTGAGGATGGAGAAAGGGCAGATGCTTAACTAAATTCCTTTAGATGGGTCATTTGGAGGTTGGGAAGAATTGATTTGTTACATTTGTCTTTAAACTCTCTCTCTTCCTCCTTCTCACATTGCCTTAAATTTTCTGTCCTTGTGTCTTCCGTGGCAGTTAAGAATGAATGAGCTTAGTTGATAATTAGACTAAGTGACTCTTCCTTGGGAGTCATTAATCAACAATGCTGGGTTTCTTAGAGGAAGGACTCAACTCAAAAGGACTTTTTTGAATTCTGAAAGACAGGCTCTCAAGGCTGTTGAAGGTGATTGAAGAAGAAAGCCCAGCTTTTCCGAATGCCTCAGTGCTCTCTGTTAAGTAGAAGGGATAGGACTGGTGGGACAAAGTAAAGCACGTCTCCTTTTTCTGCTCAGTGAATGTAAAGCACATATTTTATTTTTCTGTTCAGCATCCATGTTTTGGGGGAATTACCCCTCCTCCATGTCATTCTATGTCATAGGGCTGTAGATCATAGGACTTCAGCCATGACCATGGGGGATGGGGGAGGGATAGGTGGTAGGCACCTGACCCAAGCTAAGCCAATCAACTTCTTCTCCTGGGAGTTGAACCTTTAGGGGAGATACCAGATAGAAGATGGTTTGGAGATGGACCCCCTGGTGGCTGGAGCCCAAGCAGCTGTCCCTGAATTCATATTCCTCAGGTACCTGGGGCGACCCTGCTTCCTGTCCTGGTGGCTGTGGTGTTTGGTTCTTCCTTTACAATGCTGAGAAGTCAGAAAACCCAGAATATTTTCAATAAACCCCTCTTTTTAGCTTACTATGGTGATGGGGTTTTGGAATATAGGTAAGGTTCAGTGAGGTGGAGTCTGGAGCCAACGACTAGAAAGAATTCTTGAGATGTCTTTGGTGCAAAACGGTGGTTTTATTAAAGCACAGGGGCAGGACCTGTGGGCAGAAAGAAAGAGCTGCTGCCCTGGGGTTGTGAGCGGTGGCTGATTATATACTATGGGGTTGGGGGAGGTAAGGAAAAAGGAGGTTTCAAAAGAACTTTCATATGTTAAAGAGGACCTACAAGATACTGAGGCCTTGCCATTGTCAAGTTAAGGTTGTTTTTCCCCTCTAGCAAGGCATTAACATTAAGATAGTTGGGAGATTCCTGGAAGAATGTCACACATGTCCCACCCAGGAGTGGGGGGGTGGGGGGAAGTTGCAGAGTGTCTGCTTATGCTTTGTCTTCCCCCAGCCTTCTGCTCCCTCATCATTTAGAAAAACTAGGGTTTAGGGGCATCTGGGTGGATCAGTTGGTTAAGCATCTGACTTTAGATTTTGGCTCAGGTCATGATCTCAGGGTTGTGAGATTGAGCCCTCGGTTGGGCTTGATGCTGGGTGTGGATCCTGCTTAAGATTCTCTCTTTCCCTCTTCCTCTCCCCACCCTCCACCCCTGCTCTCTCTGGAAAAAAAAAAAAAAAAAAAAAAGAAAGAAAAACTAGGGTTTAGATATTTAAGCATATATTTGGTAGAGTGCTGACAGATGAATTTTTACTTTATTGCCATATTTCCTAAATCAGTATTTCATCTTTAATCATCTGAATTTTTAATGATGATTTAGAGTATTTCACTTATTTGGGTCATTGAAATGGGTATTTAATAAAACGGCTATTATGATTTCAGACAGTCAAACACTAATGCCTTTTTTCATGAAGGAGATAGATAAATCCTTTCCAAGATCACCAGCCAAAACAAAACAAGTTCCAATTTTGTTAATCTGTGCATGTATATTACAACTCTGGACTTTCAGTGAGTTTATCATTTCTTAATAGAAATAATTAACCTGTATCAGTCAGAACAATGATTCTCAACCTGGGGCAATTTTGTCCCCCAGATGACACGTGGGGATGTTTGTGGATGTTTTTTGGTTGTCACAAATGGGTTGGGGGAGAGGCTATTGGCATATAACGGGTAGAGGGGATGCTTTAAACATTCTACAGTAAGAATGGCAACCCCCCACAATAAAGAGTTGTCCAGCCCCAAATATTAATAATGGTGCTGAGGTTGAGAAGCCCGAGGAATGCAAATGCTCCTTGAGAAGAAACAGTTTCACCCCAAACTTAGTTAAAGATTGAAAGCGCCCTTTAAGGCATTACCATATTCCCAGACCTCTAGGTTCAATGACATACTCCCCACAGGCTTTGTGGCATTCTGTTTGACAACTTAAGTCTAGACTTTGTCATTAACTGAAGTTTGACCTGTGCCTCAGTTTCTTTTCCCGGAAAACAAATAGTGAGATGATTGAGAGGTTTCTGGTGACATTATATGATTCATGAATAGCAGTTCTGAATCTTAAACACTTGTAAGAGAGATGACACTGGACTTAGGCTTTTGTGAACATTTAACCATGTAGAGAAGATCTGAATCCAAAGATGTTGCCTCCCCGTGCCTGGACATATCTGGTACAGCCATGTAGTGCTCAGGAGCCAGGCGATGAATGGCTTCATTGTGTCTCTTAGAGAGTCTCATTGATGCCTATTGTTCCACTCATCCCTTACATGAAAGCTCTGATCTCAGCCCGCTACACCCATCTTTTGGCCATCTCCTCCTCTTTTCTTTCCTTCCTTCCTTCTTTCCTTCCATCCTTCCTTCCTTCCTTCCCTCCCTCCTTCCTTCCTTCCCTCCCTCCCTCCCTCCTTCCTTTTCTTTCTTTCTTTCTTTCTTTCTTTCTTTTCTTTCTTTCTTTCTTTCTTTCTTTCTTTCTTTCTTTCTTTCTTTCTTTCTTTCTTTTCTTTCTTTCTCTCAGATTTTATTTATTTATTTGAGAGAGAGAGAGAGCAAGAGAGTGAGAGAGCACGAGTGGGATGAGGGGTAGAGGGAGAAGCAGGCTCCCCGCTGAGCTGGGAGCCTGATGCGGGGCTTGATCCTAGGACCCTGAGATCATGACCTGAGCTGAAGGCAGATGCTTAACCACTGAGTATGCAGGTGCCCCTCCTCCTCTTTCATTTCACTCACTCGGTTCTCAGGTCTATGTTATCATAAATCTCCATCTCAAATCCTCATCTTTCTCATGAGCTCTGATTTCCAACAGTCTTTTAGGCATCTCCACATGGATGGTGATCATAATGATGATGATAATAATAGGAATAATAGTGAAGCTAGCTAACACTACTGATCTCTTGCTATCAGCAAAGCTCTTCATTTTTATCAGCTTATTTAACCTTCAGAGGTACTCAGAGGTTAAGCAACTTGTTCAAGATCAAACAATTAGTATATAGTACATCTGGGATGCAAAACTGTTAATGTTCAAAATTCCACGTGTCCCTGATGGATGAATTAGTTTCTTTCTTACACAGCTTATCTTGCTGGGTTCCCTGAAATGATAGATGCCATCCATTAGGCTAGAGCTCTTAAATCCTCCTCTCATCTCCTTATATTTACAACTGATCAGTTTCCAAGAATTTACTGTCAAATCCATCTTTTCTTTACCCACCGCTCCTACTGTCATTGCTTCTACTGCAGATCTTCATCACTTCATCACTCCCCATCTGACGATCGCTCCTGAACAAAATGACCTGCTTTGAAACTTTTCCTTCCTGGTATTCATTCTGCTACCTTCTTTTTCCTTTTTTAAGATTTTATTTATTTATTAGAGAGAGACAGTGAAAGAGGGAACACAAGCAGGGGGAGTGGGAGAGGGGGAAGCAGGCCTTCTGCTGAGCAGAGAGCCTGATATGGGGCTTGATCCCAGGACCCTGGGATCACCACCTGAGCCGAAGGCAGACGCTTAACCGGCTGAGCCACTCAGGCGCCCCTGCTACCTTATTTTTTCTTGTATCAGAGTCTTTACTCTGACATTCAATGCCCTCCATGATGGAGGCCCAACTGTGGCATTCCACCTGTAATACCTACCCAAAGTGGTTTTCATTGTTTATCATATCATACACATCTTAAGTTTCTTGAGTTCATTCCTTTTTTTTTGTTTTTTAAAGATTTTTAAAATTTATTTGAGAGAGAGAGAGAGCACAAGCAGGGAGAGCGGCAGAGGGAGAGGGAGAAGAAAGCTTCCTGCTGAGCAGAGAGCCTGATGTGGGACTGGATCCTGGGACTCCAGGATCATGACCTAAGCCGAAGGCAGACGCTTAACCAAATGAGCCACCCAGGCGCCCCTGTCTTCTCATTCCTAATGGTAATACAAGACCATACTTATTGTGGTTGAGAAAAGCTAGCTTACCTCTTCCTTGCACTTACAGAACAATACACGGACTCTCTATTTAGAGGGCCTAGGCTTCTTGTGGTGCTCAGGACGGATCTGCTTTCCTTTCTTTATTTATGTTTCTTTACCCTGGAATGTCCATCTTCTGTCCCCACCATTTCTCTGACTACCGAAAGCTTTTAAAGCCCAGACCTTTCTCCGATAAACCTTCCTCAAGTCAGAAGTATTTATTCCTTCTGTGATCCCAAAGAATATTTTAATGTTTGTTACTCATATATATTGTAAGCTTCTCAGGCAGGGACACTGTGACTTACTCATTTTTGCATTTTCTGAGCTCTCATCCATTACAGGTTGATATGTATGTAACTCTTACATATAGAAAGAGCTCAGTAAATATTTGATGATAAATTGTATCTTTATAATTGGTTAATGTAGAATGTACATGGAGTACAATTTACACAGTGCTGAAGTTTTCATTTCAGTAACAATTCATGGGTATATGTACAGGGTTATTAATTATGGATGTTATTTCTAATAATAAAATATTGGGAAAAAAGAATTGTATCTCTTGAAGTTCCTTTTAGTTCTCTGATTCTAAAATTATCATTCATTATTTATTTCTTTAAATAAAGAAAGAATTGCTTTGGGCTAAATATTTCTCCCTGGGGTAGAAATATGTTAGGGCTATTCTACAAACTAAAAGTACATAAGGAGTTTAATCACGGTATAATTAAGAGCTAGAGTTTTATGGAAATGCCAGTGAATTTTGCCACAAAAGAATAATGAGCTTCTTTCTTATGAAAACGATATGATCTGTGGGACATTACTTTTAAAGGAAGTGAGAACTGTGCATAAAAATGGTCAGCTTCATTAACAGTGCAATTAAAAATTTTTTTCTTTTGTCTTTATTTTCTGTTATGAAAGTAACCTAGACAAGATACTGATTAAGCATGAAGTCAGGACTCAAGATATCCCATGTATTTATTTGAGTTTGTTTGTATTAGTAACTTCAATACTTAGTGATAGAAAAGTTTGCAGTGCAAACGAATATCCAGGTCTCCTTTCCTTCTTGGGAACACAGGACTACACAGGACTTGGACCTAAGCAGAGCCATGTGACGGTTCTGGCCAAGACAATTTGAATGGGAGTGATGTGTGACAGTGGAAAAGCCAACATGTTTCTTCCATTCTCTTCCCTTGTCTTAGCAATCATAGAGGAAACTGTGGGCTGAAATGACAGAGATGCAAGGTTAAAGCAGCCCTAATTATGTATGTGTTTGGAGGTGCCTAGGTGGCTCACTTGGTTAAGCAACTGCCCTCCCTCATGTGCTCTCTTTCTCTCTCTCATTCTCTCTCTCTCTAATAAATAAATAAAATCTTAAAAAAAAAAAAAAGAAATTATATATGTGTTTGTTTGTTTTTTGGCAAGTAATTATTTTATGTATTTACCAGAAACTTAAAGCAGACATGAATGAACAGGAATACTTGGAGGATGACCGTGATTGAAAAACATTTCAACATATCCAGGGTCTAGTTAGAACAGTATGGTATCATATAATATAAATAACTGTTCACTGAAATTTCCATTTATTTTAATAATAAAATTTTTTTCTTTCTTATACATGAATGAACTCTTATTTTGCTTTAAAATTAATAATCACAGTTGAATAAGTAATAGTTTATTTTTCTAATCAAGTGACTGACTTGCTGAATATTAAAGGCTCAACAAATGTTGCATCTTATTTTCATCAAACAACAAGAGTTTCTATTTTGATTATTCCTGGTAAACAGTAATTTTTTTTCTCCACTGGTTTCCATTTGCCAAGCAGTTAAACAGATAGACAGTTTAACACGGTTGTTTTTGCTCTAAGCATTTCTATCAGATGAATCCTCATTTCCAGAGCAGTAGCTGTTGGCAATCTTCTCTTTAAAGTCCATCCCAGGACTTCTTTATCATGGTTGGCCAAGAGTCCTGCTTTGGCTGCCACACCTTTGTTCTGCTGCATGTGATATTCCTGAACTCTCATGGATAATCTTTGCATCATTAAAATATACATATATATTTTTAAAAATTTATTTATTTATTTTAGCGAGAGTGGGGGGCAGAGGGAGAGGGACAGAGAGAGAATCTCAAGCAGACTCCCCAATGAACACAGAGCCCGACGCGGGGCTCCATCTCATGACCCTGAGATCATGACCTGAGCTAAAACCAAGAGCTGGATGCCCAACTGACTGAGCCACCCAGGTGCCCCTCATTTAAAAATATTTTTATAAACAATGTTCTGAACAGGTGGTCTCATCAGGTTTTACTTCTTTTGTTGTGTGGTCTGTAACACTGTCCAAAAAGGAGGTTTCTGTAAATTTATTGTAGGCTCCAAGAATTTCCTTACACTGTTTTATCTGATCAGATCCTGGTATTTGTGCAGCCATATTCTTTTGGTACATTTATTAGCTACCCTTTCTGATGATGCATGAGTTTCCATTTGGCTCTGGAAAAGCAACTGTTCATCCTTTGCTTGAATGACTCCAGGGAGGCCTGATGTCTTAAGTATGGGCTTTCCCATCCACCAGTATGAGGCTGGGAGGCTGTACTGCCCCTGTAATAACCCACTTAACAGATGAGGAGACCGAGACAGAGAGAAATTTTTTTTAAAGATTTCTATTTATTTATCTGAGAGAGAGCAAGAGAGAGGAGAGCGAGAGAGAGCACAAGCAGGGGGAGGGGCAGAGGAAGTGGAAGAAGCTGATTCCCCGCTGAGCAGGGAGCACAATGTGGGGCTTGGTCCCAGGGATCCCAGGATGCCGGGATGAGGACCTGAGCCAAAGGCAGATGCTTAACTGACTGAGCCACCCAGGTGCCCTGACATAGAGAAATTTAACTCACCTAGGGTCACAGAATTCATAAGGTTTAGAGCTGGGATTTAAACCTACATCTGATCTGATACCAAGGTTCATTTACTTCCTGCATATGCTCTAGAGTCATTTGGTTTATTCACATATTTGTAACTTCTAAGTCAATGCAAAAGTAGAACTGGGTTCTATGGTGTCAAGTGTAATATTTTTTAAAGGAGCATGGGGAATTTCTTGGGATTTTTAGAAACTTTATTACCTTGGGGGCAAAAGGGGAAATTTCTGGTTCATGTGACCTACTTCATTTTTAAAGTACCCATAAATTGGGCACAGAATAAGATTAGAGCAAAGTCCTTGTAGGATTTAGGAATGATGATGTGATTAATATATCTTGATTTAACAGTGATGACAGCGTACAATAATTAGCAGCTTAATAAGTTAAATTTCATTAATATGTCTTTTGGGAAAGACTCTTTGTCAGATTAAGTAAGATTCTGTGCTTTGATTGCCTATGAAGTTTTGAACTGAGCTTGGCTCTCCACTATATGGATCAAATCCCAAAGTCCTGGCTTTACTCATCCGTCATTTCTTTGACTCCTTAGGGAATCATGACTTGAATGAAGACAAATACTATTATTTTAAACATTTATTCTTGGCAATAAAAATCCAACCAGGACCCTAAGTAATGAATTGGAAAATGATTATACCCTATTAAAGGTATTAGTTGGTATTAGTTGCTTTTGGGACATTTTATTATACCTTTTTTGGGTGGTAGAAATATAAGAAATACTAATTCTTCGGGGCTCCCTGAAAAATCTGGGAGTCTACAGGCAAGGAAATATACAAGATGACCTCAGACATTTTGTTGGGCCAAAAATTAAGGGAAATACTCAAAGACTAATGGGTGTGTGTGTGTCACAGGAATATGCAAGTCAGCTTGAAGGGACTCCTCTTATCAAAATTGGGGAACTATTTGAACATTAAAAAAGAATATTGACTGTGACTAACAGTGGAAAGAAGAGAACTTTATAGTCACTTCAGAGGAACAATGTATCATAGAAACAGTGTATGCAGGTTAAGGACTTGATCTAAGTTTGAATCCTGACTCCATTATCTTTTTTTTTTTTTTTTTAAGATTTATTTATTTGAGAGAGAGAGAAAGAGAGAGAGAGAAACCCAGGCACAATCCATGCTGAGTGTGGAGTCTGATGCCGGGCTTGATCTCAGGACCCTGAGATCATGACCTGAGCCAAAACCAAGAGTCAGATGCTTAACCGACTGTGCCACCCAGGCACCCTTCCATTATCTTTTGCTGTTAAGGTCTTAAACCTTTCCATGCCTCAGTTTCCATGTCTGTAAAATGGTAATAATAACAATAATACCTACCTCAGAGTGGTGATAAGAGGATTAACTAAGATAACATAAGCAAAGTGTTTAAAATAGTCCCTGGGACATAGCGTATGCTAAATACATTCTATTTGTTATTATTACTTTTATTATTATTGTCTGTGATACTATACCAGCCTTGGGCTTTTTGTTGTTGTTGTTGTTATGGCAAATTGTTTTATTTTTTTCCCCACCTTTCTTGAGGTATAATTGATCTGTAACATTGTGTAAGTTCAAGGCATACAACATATTGACTGGATGCACATGTATTGTGAAATGATGACCACAGTAGTGTTTGCTAACACCTCTATCACCTCACATAATTACCATTTCCTTTTTGTGGTGAGAACGTTTAAGATCTACTCTCTTAGTAACTTTCAAGTATATAATATTGTAGTGTTAACTATAATCACCATGCTGATGTTAGGTCCTCAGAACTTACTCATTTTATAACTGGAATATTCTTTACCCTTTGACCAACATCTCCCCATTTCCCACAACCCTTCAGGTCCTGGCAGCTGCTACCATTATTCTACTCTCTTGCCTTGTAGTGTCTTTTTTTAATATTTTATTTATTTATTTGACAGAGAGCAAGAGTGACAGAGATCACAGAGTGAGAATGAGAAGCAGACTCCTTGCTGAGGGTAGAGCCGGATGCAGGACTCGATCCCAGGACCCTGAGATCATGACCTGAGCCTAAGGCAGACGCTTAACTGACTGAGCCACCCCGGCACCCCTCCTTGTAGTGTCCTTAACTAGCTTTGGTATCAGGGTAATGCTGGCCTTGTAAAATGTGTTTGGGAGTGTTCTCTCCTCTTCAATTTTTTTTTTTTTTTTTGGAAGAGTTTGAGAAGGATTGGTATTAACTCTTCTTTAAATGTTTGGTACAATTCACCAGGGAAACCATCTAGTCCTGGGTTTTTCATTGTTGGGAGATCTCTGATTACTGATTCAATCTCCTTACTTGTTACTAGAGTTTCTATTTCTTCATAATTTAGTCTTGGTAGGTTGTGTGTTTCTAGGAATTTATCTATTTCTTCTAGGTTATCCAATCTGTTGACATAATTGTTCATAGTACTGTTTTATGATCATTTGTATATTTGTGATATAACATGTAATGTCTCCTTTTTCTTTTCTGATTTAATTTATTTGAGTCTTCTCTCTTTTTTTCTTACTTAGTCTATCTGAAGGTTTGTCAATTTTGTTTGTCTTTTCAAAAAACCAGCCCTTAGTTTCATTGATCTTTTCTATTGCTTTTCTGGTCTCTATTTCATTATTTCAGCTCTGATCTTTGTTATTTCCTTTCTTCTGCTAACTTTGCAGCCCTGGGCTTTCTTACTGTGGACTTAAAACAAAACAAAACAAAACAAAACAGGAGTGCACTTCTCATTGGATTTTTATTATAGCTGACTTGCTATCAAATACAGTAAGTCATCTCAGAGGCCCCTGTGATACCAGGAAAATGGTGAAACAAAAAGTTGTCAGATAGAAAATCTGTGGAAATCTCTCTGCTGTGTGAAGAGCAGTTCTGTGGTTCACTGGCCTGTGAGTCTTCAGACCCAAGCAGAGGGATTGGGTGCGAGCTGCAGGGGTGGGGGTGGTGGGGTCTCGATGCAGAGGCCACAGCTGGCCTCCCAGTGTTTCCTAATTGAGAATCAGTACTGAAAATAGGATAGTGCTCCCAATGAAGAGATGATTGAAGGCTGAGAGTAGAAACCCCAGAGGCCCAGAGGATTAAAGAGCAGCCTGGACGGGGGCACTTAGGGAGAAGGGACCTTGTAGTCAGCAAACCTCCAGTGTTGAGTTGGGCCAGTTGAAGTTTGCTTGGCTGTTGATTTCCCTGTGTGACCCCTAGGAAGTGCCTCATCAAGAAGCCTGTGAGGAATCACATTACCTGCCCTTCTCTCTTTCTGGAACCTTGTAAGATATTTGTCTTAATCCTACTTCAATTCATGTTCATTGAGATTGTATTTGAAGTAGTATTAATTGACCATAAAACTTCTTAGCCTTCCTTTAACTCCTTTGGAAAACCCACCTATAGGAGTGGAGAAAGAACATTTTTGTCTCCAAGTCAATTTCACATTTCATTGTTAAAACAATCTGTGTCTAGAAATCGTGTTTAGTACCAAATGCAGCTTCAGTTTTGTTAAGGTACGATAATCACACAGGTAGGGGTTGTGGTTCAGATTTTCACTAGATGCATAACTTGCCTGGGACAGAGCAAATGCCTAAATCAAGGGAGAGCAACGTTAGTCCGTATTTTAAGCTTTCCACTGGCGTAGTTGGCCGTATGACAGAGTCTAAACGTCAAATAGATTGTGTGTGCACTTGGATACATTATTTCATTTTTCTTTTTTCTTTTTAAAGATTTTATTTATTTATTTGACAGAGAGAGACACAGCGAGAGAGGGAACACAAGCAGGGGGAGTGGGAGAGGGAGAAGCAGGCTCCCTGCAGAGCAGGGAGCCCGATGCGGGACTCGATCCCAGGACCCTGGAATCATGACCTGAGCCAAAGGCAGTCGCTTAACCAACTGAGCCACCCAGGCGCCCTATTTCATTTTTCTGAAACTCAGTTTCTCCATACATCAAGGCTGCACATGGTGGCTGTGATCATACTCCAGTCCCTGTTTAGTTCTTTTTTTTTGTTTGTTTTATTCAGAAAAATTGTTTTAGAGCAAGTTTAGGTTTCCAGCAAAATTGAGGGGAAGGTAGAGATTTCCCATATTTCGCCTGCCTCCACACCTGCATGACCTCCCCCATTATCAACACCCCCGACCCAGTTGGTACATTTGAAACAGTTGATGATCCTACATTGACATATCATAATCACCCAAAATCCATAGTTTACTTTATGATTCACTCATGGCATTATATGTTCTCTGGCTTTGAACAAATGTATGATAACATGGATCCATCATTATGGTATCATTCAGGGTATTTTCACTGCTCTAAAATTCCTGTGCTCCAACTTTTCACAACCCCTACCTTGCCCCTCAGCTACCACTGATTTTTTTACTGCTCCATAGTTTTGCCTTTTCCAGAATGTCATATAGTTGGAATCAGACAGATATAACCTTTTTGGATTGGCTTCTTTCACTTTGTAATATACATTTAAGGTTCCTCCATGTCTCATCATGGCTTAGTAACTCATTTCTTTTTAGTGCTGAATAACATTCTGTTCTCTGAATCTCCCGTATTACCCTACTGAAGTCATCTTGGTTGCTTCCAAGTTTTAGCAATTATGAATAAATCTTCTATAAATATCTGTGTGCAGGTTCTTATGTGGACATAAGTTTTCAACTCCTTTGCCTAAATACCAAAGAATGTAATTGTTGGATTGTATGGTAAGAGTATGTTTAGTTTTATCAGAAACTGTCAAACTGTCTTTTACAAAATAGCTATACCATTTACATTCCCATCACCAATGAATGAGAATTCCTGTTGCTCCATATCCTCTCCAGCGTTTGGTACTTTCAGTGTTGTGGATTATGGCCATTCTAATATGTGTGTAGTGGTATCTTATGGTTGTTTTAATTTGCATTTCTCTGATAACATACGACATGGAGCATCTTTATGTATGCTTATTCTCCATCTGTATATCTTCTTCGATGAGGTGTCTGTTGAAGTCTTTGGCCCATTTTTGAATTGGGTTTTGTTTCTTATTGTTGAGTTTTAAGAGTTCTTTGTATATTTTGGGTAACAGTCCTTTATCAGATGTGTCTTTTGCAAATATATTCTCCCAGTCTGTGGCTTGACTCCTCATTCTCTTGACAGGGTCTTTCACAGAGCAGAAGTTTTTAATTTTAATGAAATCCAGTTTATTCATTATTTCTTTCATGGATCTAAATGGATCTTTCATTATTTATTTCATTGTATCTAAAATGTTGTTGCCATATATAAAGTCATCTAGATTTTCTCCTGTGTTATCTTCTAGGAGTTTTATAGTTTTGTGTTTTACCTTTAGGTCTGTGATCCATTTGAGTTAATTTTTGTGAAGGATGTAAGGTCTTTGTCTCAATTCATTTTTTTTTAAAGATTTTATTTATTTATTTAACAGAGAGAGAGACAGTGAGACAGGGAACACAAGCAGGGGGAGTGGGAGAGGGAGAAGCAGGCTTCCTGCTGAACAGAGAGCCCGATGTGGGGCTTGATCCCAGGAACCTGGGATCATGACCTGAGCCGAAGGCAGACACTTAACGACTGAGCCACCCAGGTGCCCCTCAGTTCATTTTTTTTGCACATTCAGTTGTTCCAGCACCATTTGTTGAAAAGACTTCCTTTGCTCTGTTGTATTATCTTTGCTCCTTGGTCAAAGATCAGTTGACTATATTTATATGGGTCTGTTTCTGGCTCTGTATTCAGTTCCTTTTTTTTCTCCTATAAATTCCTCTCCTCTTTTCTGTGGATTGTCCAGTGGAAAGGGTTGGCTTTATTTATGCTACCGAGCGTGCTGTCTGGCTCCTAGGTCAGTGTTTCAACATATATCATTTACGTCATGAAGGATCATCACTTGGGACTCAACAAATTTCTACTAGAATTCAAGATTCTTAATAGAATACATAAGTGGCATGATTGCTCTTCCTAAGAAACCAACATCCTAACAGGAAAAAAAAATCCTTGAGAGCATCTTGCTTCTCCCCCTGCCCCCCCGCCCCACCAAGTTTATCTACATTATATGTGGCAGACAAGGATTTTTCAGGAATGCTTAAGGAGAGGGATAGACTGTCTTTCTCTGCCTATTTCTTTCTATATTTTGTCTCCATTTGTTTTTTTTTTTTAAAGATTTTATTTATTTATTTGAGAGAGAGAATGAGAGACAGAGAGCATGAGAGGGAGGAGGGTCAGGGGGAGAAGCAGACCCCCTGCTAAGCAAGGAGTCCGATATGGGACTCGATCCTGGGACTCCAGGATCATGACCTGAGCCGAAGGCAGTCGCTTAACCAACTGAGCCACCCAGGCGCCCCTGTCTCCATTTGTTTTAATCCCTGTCTTGCATTTACAGTAATATTCCCCTTATGAAACATTTGTAAGTGTGGATTTAGTTCCATAAATTTGTCCTGAAACCATAAGACTTTCAGTTCACATTATATTAAGCTGCAGTCAGCATTCATATGAATTTCCAGTCATTCTCTATGGAGGTAATTTTAAAAAGATGTACCTGGGAGTTGGGAAAAAAAAAGGAGGGAAACGGGTCAAATTGGGAGCAGAAGTTTTTACTGTGCAGCCCTAGGGAAGAGCAGGGAAGTGGAGCCAAGGTAAACCTGAGCCCAAGGGCAGCACTCCTGCTTGCGAGTGGGAGGAGGGTGCCAGCAGATACGACAGACTGCTGGAGCAGAACCTGGGGTACTGTAACCTTCTGGTGTGTTTCCAGCCTGGAAGTATCATGGGGGCACTAAGGCTGTACAACCCAAGCATGGATGGGAAATCTGAGAAATGCCAGTTCAGTTTTAGGGTATGCTGAATATTTTATAGAAACCTTAATCAAAGGAGCTTTCATCTCAAGGTTTAGATAACTATGGGACTGCCGGTGGCCTACTCATGACTAGTCTTTTATCCTTACTAAACAGAATCTTCTCTCTCTTTTTTCTTTTTCTTTTTAATTTAAATTCAAGTTAGGTAACATATAGTGTATTATTAGTTTCAGGGGTAGAGTTTGGTGATTCATCAGTTGCATGTAACACCCAGTACTCATTACATCAGGTGCCTTCCTTAATGCCCATCACCCAGTTACCCCGTCCCCCCACCCACCTCCCTTCCAGCAACCCTCAGTTTGTTTCCTAGAGTTAAGAGTCTCCTGTGGTTTGCTTCTCTCTCTGTTTTTGTCATATTTTATTTTTCCTTTGCTTCCCCTATGTTCATCTGTTTTGTTTCTTAAATTCCACATATGAGTGAAATCATATGATAATTGTCTTTCTCTGAGTTAGTTATTTTGCTTAGCATAATACCCTCTAGTTCCATCCATGTCATTGCAAATGGCAAGATTTCATTCTTTTTGATGACTGAGTAATATTCCACTGTGTGTGTGTGTGTGTGTGTGTGTGTGTGTGTGTACCACATCTTCTTTATCCATTCATCTGTCAATGGACATCTGGGCTCTTTCCATATTTTGCCAATTGTGGATATTGCTGCTATAAACATTGGGGTACATGTGCCCCCTTGAATCACTATTTTTGTATCCTTTGGGTAAATGCTTAGTAGTGTAATTGCTGGGTTGTAGGATAGTTCTATTTTTAACTTTTTGAGGAACCTCCAACCTTTTCAGGTTTTCCAGAGTGGCTACACCAGCTTGCATTCCCACCAACAGTGTAAGAGGGTTCCCCTTTCCCCACATCCTCACCAACATCTGTTGTTTCCTGAATTGTTAATTTTAGGTATTCTGACCAGTGTGAGGTGTATCTCATTGTGGTTTTGATTTGTATTTCCCTCATGATGAGTGATGTTGCGCATTTTTTCATGTGTCTGTTGGCCATTTGTATGTCTTCTGTGGAGAAATGTCAGGTTCATGTCTTCTGCCCATTACTTGACTGGATTTTTGGTTTTTCGGTGTTGAGTTTGGTAAGTTCATTATAGATTTTGGATACTAGCCCTTTATCTGATATGTCATTTGCAAATATCTTCTCCCATTCTGTAGGTTGTCTTTTAGTTCTGTTGATTGTTTCCTTTGCTGTACAAAAGCTTTTTATGCTGATGAAGTCCTGATAGTCCATTTTTGCTTTTGTTTCTCTTGCTTCTGGAGATGTGTCCAGCAAGAAGTTGCTATGGCCAAGGTCAAAGAGGTTGCTGCCTGTGTTGTCCTCTAGGATTTTGGTTGTTTCCTGTCTCACATTTAGGTCTTTCATCCATTTTGAATTTATTTTTGGGTATGGTGTAAGAAAGTGGTTCAGTTTCATTCTTCTGCATGTGGCTGTCCAATTTTCCCAGCACCATTTGTTGAAGAGACTTCTCCATTGGACCTTCTCTCCTGTTTTGTCGAAGATGAGTTGACCATAGAGGTGAGGGTCCATTTCTGGGCTCTCTATTCTGTTCCACTGATGTATGTGTCTACTTTTGTGCCTGTACCATACTCTCTTGGTGATTACAGCTTTGTTTTGTTTTTTAAGATTTTATTTATTTATTTGTCAGAGAGAGAGAGAGAGAGCACAAGCAGGGAGAGTAGCAAGCAGAGGGAGAGGGAGAAGCAGACTTCCTGCTAAGCAGGGAACCCAACATGGGGCCTGATCCCAGGGTCCTGGGATCATGACCTGAGCCAAAGGCAGACGCCCAACCAACTGAGCCACTCAGGTGCCCAATTACAGCTTTGTGATACAGTTTGAAGTCTGGAATTGTGATGCCTTCAGCTTTGGTTTTCTTTTCAAGATTGCTTTGGCTATTCAGGTTCTTTCCTGGTTCCATACAAATTTCAGAATTATTTGTTCCAGCTCTGTGAAAAATGCTGGTGTTATTTATTTATTTTTTTAATCTTTATTATTATTATTACTTTTTTATTATTTTTTTAAAAATTTTATTATGTTATGTTAGTCACCATACAATACATCATTGGTTTTTGTGGTGATCCACAATCCATTGTTTTCGTATAATACCCAGTGCTCCATGCAGTACGTGCCCTCCTTAATACCCATCACTGAGCTAACCAACACACCCTCCCCCCTCCCCTCTAAAACCCTGTTTGTTTCTCAGAGTCCATAGTCTCTCATGGTTCATCTCTCCCTCCAATTCCCCACCCCCCATTTTTCCCTTCCTTCTCCTAATGTCCTCCATGCTATTCCTTATGTTCCACAAATAAGTGAAACCATATGATAATTGACTTTCTCTGCTTGACTTATTTCACTTCGCATAATCTCCTCCAGTCCCATCCATGTTGATGTAAAAGTTGGGTATTCATCCTTTCTGGTGGCTGAGTAATATTCCATTGTATATATGGACCACATCTTCTTTATCCATTCATCTGTTGAAGGGCATCTCAGCTCTTTCCACAGCTTGGCTATTGCGGACATTGCTGCTATGAACATTGGGGTGCATATGGCCCTTCTTTTCACTACATCTGTGTCTTTGGGGTAAATACCCAGAAGTGCAATTGCTGGGTCATAGGGTAGCTCTATTTTTAAATTTTTGAGGAACCTCCACGCTGTTTTCCAAAGTGGCTGTACCAACTTGCATTCCCACCAACAGTGTAAGAGGGTTCCCCTTTCTCCACAACCTCTCCAACATTTGTTGTTTCTTTCCCTGTCCATTTTTGCCATTCTAACTGGTGTAAGATGGTATCTCAGTGTGGTTTTGACTTGGATTTCCCTGATGGCTAATGATGATGGACATTTTTTCATGTGTCTGTTAGCCGTTTGTATGTCTTCTTCAGAGAAGTGTCTCTTCATATCTTCTGCCCACTTTTTGACTTGATTATTTGTTTTTTGGGTGTTGAGTTTGAGAAGTTCTTTACAGATCTTGGATACCAGCCCTTTACCTGTAGTGTCATTTGCAAATATCTTCTCCCATTCTGTGGGTTGCCTCTTTGTTTTGTTGACTGTTTCCTTTGCTGTGCAGAAGCTTTTTATCTTGATGAAGTCCCAAAAGTTCATTTTTGCTTTTTTTTCACTAGCTTTTGGAGATGTATCTTGAAAGAAGTTGCTATGGGCGATGTCAAAGAGGTTACTGCCTATGTTCTCCTCTAGGATTTGGATGGATTCCTGTCTCACATTGAGGTCTTTCATCCACTTTGAGTTTATCTTTGTGAATGGTGTTAGAGAATGGTCGAGTTTCATTCTTCTGCATGTGGCTGTCCAATTTTCCCAGCACCATTTATTGAAGAGACTATCTTTTTTCCATTGCATGTTTTTTCTTGCTTTGTCAAAGATTATTTGACTATAGAATTGAGGGTCCATATCTGGGTTTTCTATTCTGTTCCATTGGTCTATATGTCTGTTTTTGTGCCAGTACCATGCTGTCTTGGTGATCACAGCTTAGTAATAGAGCTTGAAATTGGGCAATGTGATGCCCCCAGCTTTGTTTTTCTTTTTCAACATTTCCTTGGCAATTCGGGGTCTTTTCTGATTCCATACAAATTTTAGGATTGTTTGTTAAAATGCTGGTGTTATTTTGATGAGGATTACACTGAATGTATAGATTGCTTTGGGTAGGAGAGACATTTTAACACTGTTTTTCTTCCAATCCATGACCATGGAATATCTTTCCATTTTCTTGTGTCTTCCTCAATTTCTTTCATTAAACAGAACCTTCTCTCTGATCAGGGTGGCAATACACCAGCTAAAAACTGCATTACCCAGCCTCCTTTGCAGTTAGGGGTGGGTGTGTGGCTAATTCTGGCCAAAGGACATAGGTGGAAGTTGCCACATGTGGGCTTCATGGAAAGTACCTTCAAAAGTGGGCTTACTCAGCCTGCAAGCTCCTTTTGCCTTTTCTCTTCCTATCTGAAATAGAGTTGTGGCTGCTGGAGCTGTTGGGGCCATTTTGTAAATGTGATGGGACCTTGAAGTTAGAAGACACGTGCTAGGGATGGTATAGAAAAAGATAGGAGGCTGGGACACTGATAACATCATGGAGCCACCATATCAGCTGGGGAATGCTTTCCTTTTCCTTTTTTTTTTAATACGAGAACAGTTATTGGGTCTCTGTCACAGATGAATATAATTTTTAATGAAAAGAGATTCTCCACCTTTTTGGACATCTCGAGCATAGGAAGGAGAAATGCCCAACTCTGAATCATAAAATCATCAAAGGCATTTATCCTTGAATAGTGGACCAGATGCTGAAAAAGTTAATCTTTTTCTTTCAGATTAGAACTCCTTGTTTTTCTTTCAGATTATAAAAAAATAACAAATACTTGTTGTAAAAAGAAATTCAAACAAAACTAAAATGCACAAAATGAAAAGTGAGAATATCTTCTAATTCCACCCTCCAGAGTAACCACTGTTAAATGGGGTTTCTATTTTTCAAAGAATTTCCTTCCTTTGTATCTACACATATAAAAATATAAAATAATTTATTTATTTATTTAAAAAAAGATTTTATTTATTTATTTGACACACAGAGAGAAAGCACACAAGCAGGGGGAGAGGCAGAGGGAGAGGGATAAGCAGGCTCCCTACTGAGCAGGGAGCCCCATGCAGGGCCCGATCCCAGGAACCCCAGATCATGACCTGAGCCGAAGGCAGATGCTTAACCAACTGAGCTACCCAGGTGCCCCAAAATATAAAATAATTTAAAATATTTTCTTGACAAGCATGTTTTCTTCAAGGAAAATAAGTTGATAAACGTTTTCAGGGAGATCCTGACATCTAAATAGATTGTGACAATAAATAAATAAAATTAACTGTACTATAACTATTATCACTATTTTAAGATATGTAAAAAATGTCATTGATAATCTCATTTCCATGAGTGATTATTTCAAACCCAAGTTCTTCAGTCAGGTGGCCTGACCTGTTCAACCACTGTTATTATTCCACTCAATGTATGAGAATGTTCAACGCTCCATTGTCTAAAGATATGAACAAAAAAACCCTTTTCCCTGACCTTATGTCTACTACTAGCTACTGCTCTGTCTTCACCACAGGGTCACACTTGAGAGTGTGGTCCACAATCTCTTCTTCTCACTTGTGTGGGAATCTAGTTTTGGTCTCCACCATTCCAATGGTCTCCTAAGGGATCTATTTAGCAGATATAGTCTTGGTTTTATTTCATTGGCACCTGGTTTTGGTGGCTACTCCCTCCTTAAATCATTCTCCCTTTGTATTCACAACACCACATACTTTTGTCTTCCACTTCTTCACCCATCTCTTTGGGTCATTCTCAGGTTCTTTTTTTTAATCCTTATTTCTTTTCAGCCCCAGAATGTCTATAATGGGAGTGGCTTCTTAACCTAGAAGGAGGAGGATAGAGGCTGGGTGGTTAGGTAGGTGGAAATTGGGTTTTTTTTTTTACACATGCTTGAGAAAACATCAGTTGCCATATCAAAGACTGGGGTTATATCTAAATGAATGTAAAGGGACCAAAGATTCTCACCCTTCACCATTATTGGACACCTACCCCATTTCCATAGTTTACCAACTATGAGCTGATGACAGCAAAGTATATTGAGATAGTAAACATCAGCCCAGAAATAGAAAAGTAAATATATGCCTAGGGCTGAGTGAATAAATATGAGTCCTGCTAAAAAACAGACTGTGATAATAGACATATATACAGAGCTAACTACAAAGTCAACAGAAAATATTATTTCTCTCAAGGTCATATTGCAGCAGTAAAATACTCTAACAGTCCTTTCTTTTGAATAATTACTGCTTTCTTAACAATGACACCCAAGACCCGTTTTTGGTCCTTCTGCCTTCCGAACAAAGATTACTACTACTACTGTCCTCACTTCATCACAGCTTCCAATTCCAGAGCAGATCCCCATTTCTCCTACTCCTGCCTCAAAACTCATTAAAAGTAAGTCCTAATCCTACAAAAAGCCCCCTCCATTCCCTCTTAGAGGCCCCAGTGTTTCTCATGGTATATATTCTCTCTTGTTGCAGCAAGCTGAATAAACCTAACTTTGTTGGATTACATTTGTGTTTCCTGTGAATTTTATTGGATTGGCTTTATTGCTATAGTTCCCATGCAGGTCTCATTCCTGATTTATATTCCAACTATTTACTGAACATCTCCCCTTGCACGTTTTGCCAGTGACTTGAATAAAATGTGTCCAAAGTTGAACTCATTTTTTTTTTCTATGAAAAGGCTTGTTCCATCTTTCTCTTCTCTTGATTAATGAGTCCATTATTTAGTTTTTTAAACCCAAAACTTGGGAATAATTCTAGATTTTTTCTCATTTTCTTCTCACTCATCACCAAGTTCTGTTAGTTATATCCCTTAAATATGCCTCAAATGTGTCTTTCCTTTTCATCCTCATCATCATAAGATTAGGTCTTCATCATTTCACACCTAAAGCCCTCCCCCCCATTTCCAGTATTATCTTCTCCAAGAACTAGGGTCCTGTTATTATATGTGAGTAGTTTTTGTTAAATACATTAAGTAGTCCTTAAGGTCTTTAACCATGTGGGTTAAAATACTCCACTTTATGTTGAAGGCTGGTGTTTTATTGATGTCAGTCACCCGAGGAAGAAATGTTGATCTCAAATTAGAAACAAACCAGTAAAGATGGACTGTCTAAATGGGCAGCATCACGGAAATCTGGTTTACTTGCTTTTGTCCATGAAGGTGTTGAAAGCCTAGTAGCAATGGTGGGTTACAATTATTTTAAAAAAGCCAAAACTGAAGCTGGCGGTAGTTAGGACAATTCTTGGGTCTCCAATGCAGATATCTCAGATGGTGTGAAACTCAGGTGTAAGCCTCCTAGGGAAGCATCTGAAAGTGACAAATCTGACTGGCCATAATTCTGTTCTTTTTATTGTTTTTTATTCTTTTATTGTTTGTGTTGAATTCCCAATTCTACCTTAGAATAAAATAAATTCTCTTCACAGGCTCTCACCTAAATTTCTTTGCTTAGGGTATAAGGAAAAGAGTTTGTATGTATTTCTGAGCCAGGCTGTAAAGGGCATTTCAGTACCTGGCTGTAAAGGGCATTTCAGTATCTGGCTGTAAAGGGCATTTCAGTACCCAGGGAGAAGAGAGAAAGGGACATGAAGAACCACTTCATTAACCTTAGGAGATTTACTTCTAGAGCTAAATCTTGGAGAGTTTGGGTTTTGTTAGATTAAAAGATTTGGGATTCTTTGATTAAAGTCTTTCAGTGAACCCCTTCACTTTTCATCAGGATAAAGCAAGTCCTTAGCTTAGCTTATAAGGACTTTAATATCCTACTCCCAGACTATTTTAACTGTTTTATTCTTCTAAACACACACACACACACACACACACTACAGCCATCTAAAAAATATTGAGGAGTCATAAGTACATGCTTCCTTCTCAGTCTCCTGGTCCAGTTTTTCTTAGTTTCACTGCTGTTACTTTTATTATCTCTCACAAACTTTCTTGCATGTTGTGGAAAACCTATCCACTGATAGTTCAAGAATATTACACTTTATAACTTCTTTTATTCTCAGAAAGGAACCAACTTTCTTTCTTTCTTTTTTTTTTTTTAGAGATTTTATTTATTTGTCAGAGAGAGATAAAGAAAGAGAGCACAAGTAGGCAGAGCGGCAGGCAGAGGGAGAAGCAGGCTCCCTGCTGAGCAAGGAGCCTGATGTGGGACTTGATCCCAGGACCCTGGGATCATGACCTGAGCTGAAGGCAGATGCTTAACCGACTGAGCCACCCAGGCATCACTGGAACCAACTATCTTACTTTCAGTTAGAGAAGTCAGAGGCAACATCTTTGGTTGGTTTGCGCTGGGTCATATGCCCACTGTGGACCAATTGACTCTACCAAGGGGGTATGAGATCAAATGGAAAATTATAGAGCTCACTTGAACCACATTGTGGAGTAGGGAGAGGAGCATTATTCAAATGTTGGTGGGAGGTTACTGTTCCCAGAAGGGCAGGATTCTGGATGGGCAATAATTTGGCTTCTGCATTTTCTTCTGCTCTGTGAAATGAGCCTATTTTATTTGACTTGTACCCCCCAAGCCCAGCCTAGGGCCTCGTATGTGATATGCCTACTGCATGCTTTTGTCAATATGCATTCTCATTCAGAAAGGGAGGAGTGCTCTGAGGAGGACCAAAGAAGGGCAGAGAAGTGTAAGTGAAGGTTCCAATGACTGTTCTGACACAGGAGTAGCCTGTTCCTGTTTGAGGAGGCAGTGAGAAGATAAGACTCATTCAGGGTTTATTCCTTCTGAAGTTTCTTTTGTGAGTGAGAGACCATATTTATCTGGAGGGCTCTTTGCAGGGCAGATGACCTCTTCAGCTTCAGTTTTCAGTTTCCAATGATATTCAGGCCATCTCATAGTTGATTACTGGTTTATTTTTGTATTCCATGGAACATCTGCACTTCTACTTTCCATCCCCTTCTTCAGGACACATTCTTAATTCTTTCTTAGCATTTTACTTAATGATTGTTCAGTAAATGCTATGCAGGAATATCTTGGAGATATTGCGGGTTCAGTTTCAGACCACCACAGTAAAGCAAATATCACAATAAAGCAAATACCACAATACAGTGAGTCAAATGAATTTTTTGGTTTCCCAGTATGTATTAAAGTTATGTTTACACTACACTGTAGTTTATTAAGTGTACAACAGCATCATGTCTAAAAAATGTCCACACCTTAATTTAAAAATTTTTTATGGCTAAAAAATGCTAACCATTATCTGAGCTTTCAGTGAGTCATAATCACTGAGCACAGATCACCGTAACAAATATAATAATAATGGAAAAGCTTGAAATATTGCAAGAATTACCAAAATGTGATACAGAGACACGAGGTGAGCAACTGCTATTGGAAAAATGGCACCCATGGACTTTCTCAATGTAGGGTTCCCACAAACCTTCAATTTGTAAAAAACGCAGTATCTGCAAAGCATAATAAAACAAGATATGCTGGTACAAGAGCAAAGTGCCATCCATATTTCTATGGTATACTTTGATTTCAAAAACATCCCATGTAGTTAAGTTTTTAGAGTGTACCATAATTGTGTTTTTATTTTGCGAGATTTAAGAGGTTAATTTCAAGTTGGGTAGATTTTTTTCAGTTTTTCATTATTGAGTTCAATTCCTTTTTAAACTGGTGAACTCTTTATGTTTCTTGGTTTCTGTGGGTTCATGCTGAGTTAAAAGAAATTTCATGCCACCACTCATTCAACCATTTTACTTTTCCATTTTTATTTAATGTAGCAGAAAAAGCACAGAGTTTTTCAATCATGAAAACCTGAAACATCAAAGGATATTTGATAGTCATAGTTTGAATTTCATGATTTTAGGGGAAATTCTTCTCTAATGAAAATGGTCCAGAATGGCTCCTTGAAAATGTTAGCAATGGAATTGCCTCTGCATGTATTCAAGGAGTGGTTACATTCTGTTTGTGAATTTATATTCAACATTTAAATTTAGTATTTAAAGAATGGTTTAGGGGTATCATCGTCTACCCATGTTCATCTTTGATGAAAAGAAAGCTGAGGACTTCCTTGTTGGAATGACCAAATATATAATGCAAGCAATTCCCTGTAGTAAATGGCTCCTGGAGGCCAGCTCTGGAGATGAAGAAAAGCCAAAGTTGCTGTTGAAAGTGTTCCCCATCATAAACGCTTATAAATTGGAGACTACACAGAGAAGAGCATGACTCTTTGTGCTGGATTGTCATCAACTTAGAATCAGGTCCAGATGACCTTATATGATCTCTTTTTCGGGGCAGACAAGCTGGGTTTTCCAGAATCCTCCTCCCTCTTCTAACCCTGAAGATGGGGTAGAGTCTATCAACGAGGGGACTGGAAAATGGAAGAAGAAAGGCCATTATTCTCTCAGGAGGTGCTGAGGGGAGATGAAGATGTGAAATTTGAAGAAATCTTTTAAAGCTTCTTGAAGGTCTTTAAGTCTGTGCCATCGGCTCAGGTTTTTTTTTTTTTTTAAGATTTTATTTATTTATTTGAGAGAGAGAATGAGATAGAGAAAGAGCATGAGAGGGGGGAGGGTCAGAGGGAGAAGCAGACTCCCTGCTGAGCAGGGAGCCCGATGCGGGACTCGATCCCGGGACTCTAGGATCATGACCTGAGCCGAAGGCAGTCGCTTAACCAACTGAGCCACCCAGGCGCCCTCAGCTCAGGTTTTTAATCACTGAATTTTCTGAGTTTCACTCCTCTGGCTCTTCCAGCTACCTCTGTAGCTGTTCCTTGTATTCAATCCTCCATACTTGGAGTGCATCGAGTGGCTACTGTTTTCCGGACTTGATCTTGACTGATACAGCCTTCATGCTAGTTACCTCAATTCTGTGTGAATATCGGGCTTCTCCACTTCCCCAGCATTTCTCCATAGGGGTGTTAGAGGTCTCCAGGATGATGGCAGAATTCAGAGGAGATTCAAGAAACGAGATCTACGGGTGCTCATGAAAGTGGGAGAACGAACTGGAAATTGAGAGATGGCAGGTTGAGGAGGACCAGAGGGTGGCGTGGGGCCCTAGAGAAAATATTTTTATGTTTCTATATGGTTAGGGCTTTCTGAGCAAAGAAATCTGGGATCTGGGTGAAAGGACAAATCTTAGGGTTTAAAGGGTGAGTAAATAGTAGGAGACTAGCCTGAGAAGTTTATCTCCCCTGAGGTAAATGTTTCAATTCAGAAAAGGAATGAAATCCAGGACCACAGAGACCTTCCAGGGACTGTGAACTTGCAGATGGAGGTATTTATTTATATTGCAAAGGAGCAAAACTTAAGATCCTTCCCTTCTCTTTCCAAGCAGAATTTGTTTAGGGGGAAAAGTTTCTTAGGAGGAGAGGGGGCGCAGCTGCCCTCATCCTAGATAAGCTCCCAGATTAATTTGTTTTGGGTTTCTTGCCTATGATACAGATCTTGACATCTGGGTCTTATTGCATAGCCTTAGAAGGGAAGAACTGAGACAGGGAACTGATGTGGTTATTGCTGTAAGTAATAATAACTATGCACCAGAAAACTCATGTCTTCTTTCAGGATAATATGAATAAATATACATACTGAAAACTTAGCAGGTGCTAGGATCAGATGCTTTGAGCTTCAAGGGTGGCAGTGGAAGGTTTTGAAGTCCAAATGAGAATGACCTGGGGAAAGCCCCAAGGAATGTGGAGCATGATGGGGGATGAGTAGCCTTCCCTTGAGGGCTGAGAGAGAATTTTCAGCAATCACTTTCAGTTCCAGTGAAAGCCCTATTCAGTGAGAGACTTTAGGCCTCAATTGGAATTTATCCTCACATTTATGGGAAGTCAGTATACATAGTGGTAATGATTATGTGATTTGGATCAGAAATGCAACTCCATTCATCATTCATTTAAGCAGTTTATTGAAAATCTGTTATGTTGTAGGCTATTCTGCTGGTGCTGAGGAGAGGGATGATCTCTGCCCTCATGTACTTTACAGTCTAGCACACAAGAATATAAACAAACAAAAGAGTTAGTATGTACTTACAAACTGTGATAAATGTGATGAACACAAAGAATAAGGTATTGTGAGAGAAAGCAGAGAGGATGGACTTTAGATTGGGTGGCCAGGGAAGGCTTCTCTGAGGAGGTGACAGTTGAGCTGAGATCTGAGGTATGGTCAGGAGCTGGCTACTTGACAGGAGAGGGCATGAGCTTCCCAGGTGGGGCAACTGCACTTACTAGCTGGATATGAAATGCAACCCCTCAGAGGTGTGTTTGGGTGAGGTATTTAACAATTGGGGGCATTCCTACACTGGTTTGTTGTTGGCTCTGTTTCTTCACCTGTGTGAAGGGGATAATGACACCTCTCTCCCAGGTCGCTCTGCTGTCCAAGTGAGATTGATCTGGAAATGACCAACTTCCCCCAAGTTTGTGATGCAGATAAACTCTGTTCCCTATCTGAAGCTAAGTGACATAATCTCTCAGGAGGCCGGTGTCCTGTTAGGAAAGTTTGTGTGGAGCTAAGGGAAAGTGGCCATAGATGAGTCTTACTGCCATCCAAGATCTTGGTTTCTGATAATGCCTTCTTCCTTTAGAAGAAAAAAAAATTTTTTAAGATTTTTATTTATTTATTTATCTATCTATTTATTTATTTATTTTTTTTTTTAAGATTTTATTTATTTATTTGACAGAGAGAGACATAGTGAGAGCAGGAACACAAGCAGGGGGAGTGGGAGAGGGAGAAGCAGGCTCCCCATGGAGCAGGGAGCCTGATGTGGGACTCGATCCCAGGACCCTGGGATCATGACCTGAGCCGAAGGCAGACGCTTAACGACTGAGCCACCCAGGCGCCACGATTTTTATTTATTTATTTGACAAAGAGAGGCACAGTGAGAGAGGGAACACAAGCAGGGGGAGTGGGAGAGGGAGAAGCAGGCTTCCCGTGGAGCAGGGAGCCCGATGGGGGGCTCCATCCCAGGACCCTGGGATCATGACCTGAGCCGAAGGCAGACGCTTAACAACTGAGCCATCCAGGCGCCCCTAGAAGAAAATTTTGAGGGTAGAATTTTCAGCTTCAGTACAAACGCCAGGGAGAGAGTTTGTGGAGGCTGGAGGCTCTTCTCTGGGTCCCTCCCAAAGGCAGATGATCATCAGTTTCACTTATGCCTGAGGCTGCTTTGACTTGGGCTTCTGGGGTGATCTCCTTTAATGTGTCTTACTGCCAGGCAAGCAGGTGGGCCAGCATTGTCTGGGGAGGCCTGGAATGGGAGAAGGGAAATTAGGGATGATAGCAGAGGGATGAGTTATAGGACCTTCTTCATTTCTGTATTTATTTCTAGAACTCTTTCACTCAGGAGTTGCTGCGAATGCATTTCTTTTCCTCATAAGGAGGCAGATGGGGACGGCAGCAATTAATTTTAAGAATCTAGGCAAGGCTGCAATCAGAGGGAATTCCTGCTATGATGTATACATTGATGAATCAGGAAGCGACTTGGCATTCGTAATGGCTTTTCAACTATAATACTACTGTAGTCTGTACCTTATTGGAGTCACATGTCTCTGGGAAGCATATTTGTTTCCTGTTTTGTTTAGATAAGTATTGTCCCTAATGATCATGATAGGATCCATAAATCTAACTTTGATAAGATTAGGCACTGGCTGTTAGGATTTCATTGCTGATGGTTATTTTGAAGAAGAAAAAACTCTCACCAGAGGAAATGGGAAGCCATAAGAACTCCCTTGGCCAGAATCATTTAGTTACTGAACACTTCTGCAAAAGAGAGACAAACAGATTGACTAGACACCCTTCACCTTCTCTTTGCTAGTTTTTCCCTTGGCTTCTTCCCCTTATCTTGACTGGAGTTCTTGAAAATACAGATATATCACCTCTAAAATTATAATTCACTTCCCAGAATTTAAGGCTTTAAGATTTTCCGCCTCTTCAGAGGAGGAAATAGATGTGTCCCCCTTTTCTGTTCATTCTATCTTGGTATCTACCATTGTCGAACAGATATCGGAGAAGACTCGATTGGCCATCATTGTCTGTGTGAATTAGCCTCCACCAGCCACAGCTCAGTTTAAATATTTAAATCTCTTGGTGAATACAGACTCCCAGTTCCCTCCCAGGCATAATCAATGGCTCCTTCCTCTTTGCCCCCATCAAACTTACTCCCTCATTCATTCAGTACACATTTACTAAGTTCTAATTATATGCCACTGTTGTGATAGTCATCAGGTATACCAGGCTGAATGAGAAAGACACGGTCTCTCTCCTTCTCTGTCCTCTTCTTTTCCCTCCCCTCCCCTTCTCTCTTTCTCTCTCTCAGACAAACAAAACAATTATTATAAAAGATGATATGCTCTATAGTAAAAAAATAAAGTATAGTTATGGCTATTGTAACACATAACAAAAATAAATAACCTAGTTTGAGGAGTCATCAAAGGAGGTGATGTTTACATTGAAATCAAATTAAGGAGGTGGTGGTTAGAATAAGGAAGGGGATGTGTGGGTCAGACACATAGAATAGCTTGGGAGAAAGAAAGAATTAGCAGTAGATCTGTAAATGAAGTGATTGCATCCACAGTTTAGAGACCTCATACGTTAAATCTGGGCCAGAGCACATCCCAGTGTAAGAGAGGACATGAGAAACAGGGTTGTAGGTCCCACACTCTCCCTGCTTTGCCTGTGGCTTATGATTACTTGTCTCCGCAAAAGTTTTACTTATCTTGCTGCCTTAGTACAGCGGTAACTACTCAACAAATGTTTGCTGAGAATATTTAATTTTTTTCTCTATATAGAAACATTTTTAACATTCTTTATCTTTTTATGTCTGTATGTTAGCCTAAAATCAATTGCTGTTCTCATACTGAGCTGTGAGCCTAAGCTGTCAGGCCTTTTAGTCAATTATCTGTGATCACTGTTCTTTGCAATTCTGATTAACTTTCCTGTAGGAGCTACACTGTTTTGGTACCAGCTCCGAGAGGAAAAAAGTCAGCTGTAACTTTCCATCTTAAACGTCAGTTTCAGTTTCGCTCTGTAAGGTTTTTCCAGAAGCAATTTTATTTGTATGTTCAGTCATTCTTTTCGGTTTTAATGACAAGATAGTTGCCAAAACGGCAAGGAGAAGAATTTGGCAAAAAAATTTGTTAAAATGGCATTTATCCTACTAATAGCCACCTTCGAATACTTACACGAGCACACTGATGGGTTTTTTGTATATCGTATCATATCTCATCTATCTTTTTCTATCTATCTACCTATCCCTTTAGAAATATGTGGGAGCTCCTTTTTTTTTAACATTTACATTCATTTAAAAGTCTGAAAGATCTTATTGTGAGTAGCCAGTGGAAGATTTTCTCATTGAAAATAGGAGTGCACTTAAAACTCAGAACCCATTGGTTAAGGATACTTGTACTGCGCTCACCCTTTCCTCCTTATTTTGGACTTGATTACTTTTCCCCCAAATTCCTTTTCCCCATATCATGAACTGCTTTTTGTTGGAAAGTAAGTACAGAGTAGTTCTCACTATCTGTTCTGTATTTGTTGGTGAGATTTAAGTCCACTCGTCTGCTTCCCATGCTTGTTTTATCTCCAGGGGGGTTGGGTTGTCACAAAGACATGCCAGGTATTTATTGGACTCTCTGTTCTTACCAGATTTCTACTTCAGGCAGAACATAGGCGGATAGCTGTTTTGTTTTGCTTACTGTGGCCTCATGTGCTTTAGTTTTGTTTCCCTGGCTTGACCTTTAGGCGTGTACGGAACAGGACTACAGCCTCCTGTGTTCCAGCTGTGTCCTAAAAGCAAGCTGAGTAAGACAGAGATTCTTATTTCTCTTTGTACGTAGAATTGTTTCCGTCTAACTTAGGAATTATTAATATTATAGAATCATAAAATGTTACAAACGGAAGTGATCTGAGAGTTCATTTTAGTCAATTTCCCATTTGTAGATGAAAAAAACGAGGCTCAGGGATGTCCCGTGGCTTGCCTACAATTTTATTAGTGTAGTGTTTTCTGGATAGGACTACCTGCTGACAAAACAACCCTTAAATCTTAGTGGCCTATAAGAAACAATAAAGGTTTATTATTTACTCACATCATGGTCTGTATGGATCCTTGGGAATGGGGTTGTTGGGTTCCATGCATTCATTTAGAGACTCTGTGGTTCTGGGGTCTCGGAGATGGGATCCTCTGCATCTAGCCAGCAGGCAAGGTAAGACAGGGACAGTATGGAAAAGGCACACTTGCTCTCAAGTGCTTCAGACCCAAAGTGACATATCATCTCCACTCATATGCCATCAGTGAGAATCGGCCATGTGGCCCCATCTAGATGCAAAGGAGGCTGGGAAACAGAGCTCAGCTGGGTATGCAGGAAGAGAGAACGGGTTTGGTGAACACCTAGCCAGTCTCTGCCATACTTAGTCTCTCCCTAGAGCAGCGATGTTCAAAGTGTCATTCCAGCCACACCAGTGTCACCTGAAAACCTGTTAGAGATTCAAATTCTCAGGTCCCACACAGACCTACAGAATCAGAAACTCTGGGTGATTCTTGGTGATTTGGATGCATGCTAAAGTTGGAGAACCACTGACGTATCCTAACTGACCTAGTTTGGTGGTTCTCAGCTCCAGCTACACATTAAAGTCACTTAGAGAAACCTAAAACAAACAAACAAACAAAAAAATAAAACTGCCTGGACCCCACCCTAATCAATTAAATCAGAATTTCTAGAGGTGGACCCAGGCGTTGTTATTTTAGGATAAAAGTTCCTGGTTGTTCTAAGTGGGGCCAGGGTCAGGAACTACTATCCTGCGTGATAAAAAATGCAGTTGATATTTATTTTATCGTATAGTGCAGCATGCAGCTTGTAACCTGGTGTAACTTTGGAGAAGTCTGTTAACTGCTCTGAACTTCTGCTTTCCTCATCAGTAAAATGGGGCATAATTCTAGGATTGACTCTACTGAGCCGTGAAGATTTCAAGAAGCAGTTCATTTGCTGCAATTTGTACATCGTGAAAGCAATGTATTGCTTCAACAGCCAGCACATAGGCAGGGCTCACACATAACAAATAAAATTTTTATCCCATTTTGATTACACTCTTGAGAGAACCCTAGAGAGAAAATAGAGTTGCTACATCAGAAGTCGGAACAGTATTGGCCACATCTTCCCTTAATACTTTTAGGTCTCTCTCTCTCTCTCCCTCATCTTTTCCCTACACTGAAAATGTGAGATTTGGATTTGGAATTATTCGCCCTTTGGGATTATCTATATTACTGTTTTTTCTTTCAGTGGCTACAGTCCCATTGCTTCAAATTAGACCTGTTTCAGCCCTGAATTTGGGCAGGACATTGATCTAGTGTCGTCCGTGGAAACAAGGGACTGTTCCCTTGCTTGAACAGCTGCTCAGTGACCACAGGGTGCTTAGTTGGCTGTTGGGCACGAGGGAGGCCTGGCCATCATCTGGGAGTGACGCTTTTACACGCAAAGGTACAGAGACGCTTGTCTCTCTGTACTTGGTGTACTGCTGAAAAGAGAAAAAAAATGACATGTCATGTGGTCGCGTGGGTTTTCTATTATATGCAGTTTGTTGATAATGGTAAAATTTTAGTAGAGTCTGGATTGCCTAAAGTACTCAGGAAGTTCATCCATCTACTGTGGACTTCTAGGAGGATGGCTTAATCCTATAGAATTTTCAAGCAAAATAGCTGATCGACAGGGCAAAATAACTACTTCATTTGTCCTTATCTTAATTTAAGATTAGATTCCATCTTTACTTAGACTTAAATGGTTTTTCTGGTCTATATCTGTAAGATTAGATAAAATATTAAATACAAGCTTATATGGGTTAGTGAGACTCTCTTCAACTTGTGTTTGAAGTAATTGTGCTTTTAATTTTTTTTTTTTAAGATTTTATTTATTTGCGAGAGAGAGAATGAGAGACAAAGAGCATGAGAGGGAGGAGGGTCAGAGGGAGAAACAGACTCCATGCTGAGCAGGGAGCCTGATGTGGGACTTGATCCCGGGACTCCAGGATCATGACCTGAGCCGAAGGCAGTTGCTTAACCAACTGAGCCACCCAGGTGCCCGTAATTGTGCTTTTAAAAAAATGCTTTGGATGACAGTTATGATGGATGAAACCTGGAAACCAGAGAGAAATTGGTACAACATTTGTTAGAGAGTAGATGAATCATGTTAGGGTTAATATTCTGACAGCAAAACACTTTGCATTTAAACTTCTGAATGGATATAGATGGTTCAGTCTGTTCAGACATCCTGGCAAGACTGAATTTAGGATCCTGGTAGGACACTGGTTTGTGAGAAGCATAATTTTCAAGGAAGTAATCACAAAGCTGGATGTTGACAGCTTTGAGTTCAAATTTCAGACTCTTTCTATAATATCACATAAATCACTCAATTTCTCTCTGGTTCTTTTTTACTATCTGTAAAATATGATTCAGTGTGTTTCTCTCACACATATTTCATTGTGGTTCTCACTCAAATACCTCATATTTCAAGGATTAGGAAACAATTAAAAATATTTTTTGCCAAATTATAGTCATTTATAGGGCACATAATTTTTCCCCCTAGAAATTCTTTACTCCCTGTGCCTGTTAGAAAAGTGAGGAAGTCTTAGACCAATTAGGTACTGGAAACAGTGTGGAACGTGAGATCGGGGAAGCTGTGAACCAAGTTCCGTTGTGGGGGTCAGACGTTAGCATTGTTGTTCGCTTGACTTTGATCATTTCTGTGAGCAAGGGGAAAATCTGACTTTTTCAGAAAGCCAATTTACTCTGTGGGTTCATTATTTTGGCTGACAAATGGAGAGGTAAATTGACAGTGACTTCCCAGCTAAGAATACTGTGTATGTTTACCACCATAGGGAGCCAGAATTTTGTCGGTTAGCATGATGTCTTTTTAGCTTTCCTTACTAAAGTTTCCACCTGAAAAAGAAAAAAAAAATCCAGCAAAATCCTATGTCTTTTAATGAAAAAAGCCTTTTAAAAGCTAGGGAGGTTCCTTGTTGGCACTGACTGTTCCTGCGGAGGACCTTGATGAGACCGTGTTAAACTTGTCATCAAGGCTGGCTTCAGGTGTAACTGGGGAATTCTTCTGCCATCAGCAAACAGGGAGTCAGCACGGACTAGGTGAAGGTCATGAAGCCAGGTGATAGGGATGCCAAATAGCGAAGGCATCCTAGGGAGACAGTATAGCACAGCAGGGAAGAGGCTGTGCTTTGGGAGTCAGATAAGCCTGGACAGGGGGGAGTCCTGGCTCAGCACCCAATATATGTGCAACTTCAGGCAACTGATGTGACTTCTTAAGTCTCAATGAGCTCATCTGTAAAATGGGAGCATTATCGTCTACCCTGCAGGTATATTGTAAGGATTACATCAGGTAATGTGTTCCATATATTTAGTGACATCAAGGTCTGGCATGGAGCACGTGCTCATCCTTTTCAGGCAGCCCTCCTCTTGGCGTTTCCTTTCTGGTCCCATTTGTAAATGACAATTAAAAAGCTCTGGGATTCATTGTCCTAGGGAAGGATTTTATTTTATATTATTATTATTATTATTTTTAAGATTTTATTTATTTATTTGAGAGAGAGAATGAGAGAGAGCACATGAGAGGGGGGAGGGTCAGAGGGAGAAGCAGACCCCCTGCCGAGCAGGGAGCCCGATGCGGGACTCGATCCTGGGACTCCAGGATCATGACCTGAGCCGAAGGCAGTCGCTTAACCAACTGAGCCACCCAGGCGCCCCTATTTCATATTATTTTAAAAATATTTTATTTATTTATTTGAGAGAGAGAGAGAGCATGAGCAGGTGGGAGGGCCTGAGCATGGAGCCTGGGATCATGACCTGAGCTGAAGGCAGATGCTTAACCTACTGATTTTAAATTGTCATTTACATTTTAGTATGATTTCAAGTCACTGACCTTCCTTTATGTCTGTATGTAGCAGGAGTCCTAACTTGGGTTTAGATAAAACACAGTGTCACAACACAGTCATTTCTAGATGAGGTGGGGGCCCCATGGAAGTCAACTGTGGGAGATTCTCAGTTAGAACTCATCCCAAAAATGTTAGAAATGAGGTGACCAGGTTGGGTTCAGGGCAGTGCCTAGGAGTAGAGGGGACAGCTGATTCTGCATGTAGCACTATGTTAGTCCCTCAGGCCCAATGCTGTGGGACTTAGCACCCCCGGGTCCTGGCCCACAGGCCTTGTACAAACCTGAGCCCCGACGTGGTCATCACCGGGGCTAGGAATAAAATCCCCAAAGCAGTTATGTTAAAATCTTGTTTGGACAATGAGGGTACAAGATGTGGGGCAGCACCTATTTTAGTAGCGTGGATGGTAAGGAGGAATGGTGCCTGTGACTTCCTAGTGATTCTCCGGTGACCGGTAATCGCACCACTGTGTCAGCAGGAACGGGGGGTGGCATGTGAAGACATTAGCATCACCAGCACATGGTACGGTGTGCCTTGGACCAAATGGTATTGGGCTTCTGTGACAGTAGTGACACTTTTTTTGCAAGTGGTGGTGGTGGTGGTTTTGGTGACTGCAGGAAATTCGAGGTCACCTCAAGGTTTTTGCCACCCATCCCACCCAGAGGTGGGATTTCTTTCCCTTTTCTCTGAATCTGCATTGGTCTGTATTTGGTTCTGTGACTTGCCTTGATCCATGTAATACAGCAGAAGTGATGTTGTATGACCTCAAAAGACCTGCAACATCGAATTTTCCTGCTCGGAACACTCCTTCTAAGAATCTGGTCCCCATGTTGTGTGGAAGCCTAAGCATCCTTATGGAGAGGAGATCTGAGGCTCCCAGTGGACAGTCAGCACCAGTTGCCAAACACGAGTGAGGTCATTTTCACCAGGCCATTCCAATGTCCCAGACGATGTGACGTGAAGCAGAAGAACCAGTTGGTCGACCCATGGAATCAATGGAAGTAATATATTCTTGATGCTTTAAGCCATGAAAATCTGGGATGGTTGCACGATAAAAGAATACCACACAGTAGCGATTTGCAGTTGAAGAGATAGTGCCCAAGAGCTGGAACAGAAAAGGAGGAACATAGTAGACCCCATAAAATAATTAACAGGACTAGTTAAGAGAGCACAATTGAGATGCCTTCAAAGGATTCCCAGAACTATAATGAAGAACCATTTTTAAAAAAGAGTTTATTTACTTATTTGAGAGAGAGAGTATGAGTTGTGGGGGGGGGGGGGGAGCAGGACAAGAAGACTCCCTGCTAAGCAAGGACCTTGATGTCGGGCTCTATCCCAGGACCCCCAGGATCATGACCTAAGCCAAAGGCACACGCTTAACCAACTGAGCCACCCAGGAGCCCCAGGAGGAAAATTCTCGGGGAGAGGAGATGGGTTCCTCATTTATAAGAAGGAGATAGTAGTACCAACCTTTTAGTGTTGCAGTGCAGATTAAGTGGGATAATATACATGAAATAATTAATGCTCTTTTGGGCATACATATGCTTAGTAAGTAGTAGCCATTATTGTTACCCTTATATTATCTGGGCCTCACCCACTAATTTCATAGTCAACAAAAAACAGCCCCTTTAATTGTATATATATATCTTATTTCCACTGCTAGATCAATATTCTCTTAAGGGCAGGAATTGTAACTTATATTTCTTTATGTGATGTAGGCTCTGAATAAGTATTTGCCATTTGACGGGCTAGAAATAGAGAAAACGTATCAAATTTTTTTCAGGGCTTTAGTTTCATTCACATTAGACCCATATGTCAGTTTGTAATCTTAGCTACATTTCTAAAGCTGAAAGATAAAAACTGATTGGACCTCAACTGACACGAACACTTGGAAGGATACACGGGTGTCTCATGCGTGTATTTCATGTGGTACCATAAAGCCAAGTGCTCTGTTGTCAAGGCGATTTGTCTATTTGATTGTCCTTATCAGGATCAGCTATACATCTATTATGAGCTCCAGATTGCCTATCTCTGGAGGCATGGACAGCTTTGTTCAGCCAAGGTCAGGTACAAAAACAGACTCATAGTTACCGGCAGAATAGCCTCATCAGGTCCTTAGAAATTGCCACGAAGCTATGATAACGTGATTGGCCCTTTCAAGAACTGCCCTTTCCGTCAATAGGGTCTCCTCAGCCAATCAGATGAATGGGTTCCCAGCACTGTTCTGCCATCAGTCACTGGGGCAGTAAATGTAGTCATGGTCCATTATGGCAACAGCAAGCTATGTATGTGTGTGAGTGCACATGTATGTATGTAGGCATGTGTGGGTGGCAAGTGTTAAGCATAACAAGGCTCTCGGTCCAAAGCAGTCCACTCTACTTTTAGATTCTGGCCACTTACATCCATAGGAAACTAATACCGTGTGTGGGGCAGTTGGAATTTTATCGTTTTCAGAAGGAACAGTAAATTATTTGAAACATCAGTGTAGACAAAGCATCTAAAGTCTCCTCCGGCATATACTATTCTTCACCACGGATTCTTGGCCTAAGAAGAACAAGACTTAGTAAAGAGTTTCTCTAAATAGAACATGTGAAATGATCAGCTGTGGCTCTTGACATATATGTGATGGAAAGGAGTAAATTATATACAAAACGTGGAGCTAGATATCCTCCCTTGAAATTCAGATTAATAATTGGTTTTATTTTGAGACAGTGTCCCTCCTCTGTGAGCTTAAAGCAGGGCTGAGTTTATAACTAACTAATTATTTACAAGGTGTGATTTAAGAGGTACCAGGAAGGATTCTCTGTCTCAACACGGTTTCTTGGCCCAAATGATACAGCTTCTGAAATTCCACCATTAGAGAGATTCTTTTTTTTTTTTTAGGTAAAGGGTCACCTCCTTAACTAGTCCTTTTTGTTGGAATTAGATAATTCACTATGTCACTTATATTTTGTAAATTATTGTATTCAGTAGTCCTCCCCTCTGCTTCTGCTGATGTGTGTCTGTCTGTGGTAGTCGCTGGGCTATTGTTGTAGACCACTATAGACCTAGAGAGAGGGTTGGAGGTGGGCTGGGTAGGAAGCTTTGATGAGACTTCAAAATTTTGCACAGAGCTTTATTTTAACCAGGAGTATTTTGGGGGTACAGCCTTAGAATTCTTGATCTAAAATAGAGAATTTTTTCTTTCAGTGATCAAATTTTAAGACCCACATAAGTATTTTGATTGGCCCAGCTGTTATCCTGTGCCAGGCCCCTGGGGCCAGTCACTGTGAACATGGGTTTAAAGACTTGAGATTGGTCAGTTTGGGCCACATGCCTCAGGCACCCCGAAGGCAGTGGGTGGGTGGGAGCAAAAACTTAGGTGTTAACAATGGTTTGTGGCCTTCCCAAGGTCCACAGTACATAAACAGATAGGCAATATCATAGGGGGCAATTAGGAAAAAAAAAAAAATCTAAAAGGGCTCTTTGTGGGGGGACAACAATACAAAATAAGGTGAGAAACACTGTTCTAGATCCAAGAAAGTTGATGTATCTTAGGAAGATGTGGCCTAAAATGAAACAGATTTTATGGAACTAATGATCAGAGATGCAGAGTGATTTATGAAAATAGAAGCAGAATTTGAATCCAGCCCACCTTCTGGTTGTGGAAATGTACAAGTAACTTAACCGTTCTGCATCTCCATTTCTTTCTTTCTTTTTTTTCTTTTAAGATTTATTTATTTCAGAGAGAGAGAGAAGGCAGAGGGGCAGAGGGAGAGAGAATTTCAAGAGGACTCCCCATTTAGTGCAGACACCCCCTCCCTCCACAACAGAGCCTGACTCGGGGCTTGATCTCATGACGCAGAGATCAGACATGAGCTCAAGCCAAGAGTCTGACGCTCAACTGACTGCCACCCAGGTGCCCTGCATCTCCATTTCTTAATAGCGACCTTTATGCAGTCAATCCTCTCAACCGTTGGCCCCAGGCAACTGTTGACCTGCTTCCATCACTACATTTCTGTCCTAGAGTTTCATATAATAGAATCACGTAGTATGTAGTCTTTTGTTCTGATTTCTTTTGCTCACCATGTTTTCAAGATTCATCTATGTTGTTGCACGCATTAGTGCTTCATTTCCTTTTATTGTGAGTTGTATTCCACTTACCAGTTTGTGGGAATTGGGGTTATTTATATTTATTTGGGGCCAGAGAGCATTATGTATAATATTGTTATGAGCATATGTGTATGAGTCTTTGTGCGGACATTTGCTTTTCAAACATTTTTTCATAGTTCTTGATTCTTGGTTCCAGATGCGTTGGATACCACATATGCTACTTGGATAATACATACATAAACTATGTCATGAAAAACAAAAGACAAAAAGAGGAAAGGAAAAATACAAATGGATGAATTTGATAATTAAATTCTTTTTGAAATGCTGCATATCTTACATGTATTTACAGCTAGAAAGCGCATTATTTCAAAAAATATTAGAAGTGTAAAAAAATATATCAGAAGTGTAGAAAAGTATGTTAAATTAGTAAAAGGTACCCAAATATGTACAAAATAATCATACTACTGGTAAAATGTTACAAATTAATATATGATTATATAAAATACAATTTACTTTCAAAGTGTCTTTGGGAAAATTGCTTATAGAAATCTTAATTTAGAATCCCTAATTCAGAATATTAGGCAAAAAAAAATCATTAGGAAATTGATCATTAGGCAAACAGGTTTCAGGTAAATAAATTTTAGGCAAATTCACTTTAGGCAAATTTCATGGTTAATGGAAAGGAATTTGTGATTCATTTTACGTAGATGGCAAGAGGAGAGGTCAAAGCTGGACTGATTCTCAGATTTCTCTTGTGGTCTAGCAGGTGTGACAGGCGTCATTCATGGGCATGGTGAATCCAGGAATGGAAAGAGGAATCACTGTAGGGTATAAAGGGCAGATAATAAGTTTAGGTTTATTTGTGTTGAGTCTGAGTTGCTTGGGAGACTCCAGGTAGATGTGTCCAACAGGCAGTTAGGTTTATGGAGCTGGGGGCAGAAATCTTGCTGGAGACACGTATGGAGACATTAGCACACAGGTGTGCAGACATATGTGGACACGAGGGGGGCATTGTAGGGGCTGGAGAATCTCTGTAGACTTCTGTTCCAACATAAGAGACAATGAGGTGTTCCCTCCAGTCAGGTCTTCAGGAAGCTCCTCAGATGCTCCAGTACACCAGAAATGTCCCCATGGTCCTATGCTCAGGTGCATGTGGCCTTAGCTTGCCAAGTCGGGGGTGGGGTGGTGTCCTCTACATTGGATCCATGTCTGAACTCACTGGATATTTAGGGGTTGCTGTGTGTTGGAAACTATAAAGAAAAACTGAAAAAGACTGATTCTTGGAAACATCATTGGGGCATCAGTTCATTGCTTTGGAACTCCTCCCGCAGAGTATGACCTAAGAAGGAAGTGTGTGGAAGAGTAAGGCAGAGGCCTTTGTGTCCTTCCTATTACGTTACCTTCCTACTACCCACTTCTGGTTTTATTTGTAGCTGTGGTGGACTGTTCTGGTGAGCTCAGACTTATCTTGTCAACTTTGTGATGTCTGCCTTGGGTTCTTTTCTTGATTCCGTAGAAGCTCTTGTGGCCTGTGTGCAGTCATGGCTAGAGTGCTGGGGAACCAGTGCTCCCCTCACGTGGTGGCACTGGGAGCCATGGATCACCCTCAGTGACAGCACTGGAGGCACCCTCTACACTTCCTAGGGGCCCCGGTTGAACCCTGTTCCTTAGGATGGCAACATGGATAACACATCTTAAACTTGCTCTTCTTTCTTCCCTGTCTCACTCTCTCATTCTTTAACTGTAGATTCTTGGAGCATGTCCCACATAAGTCACCTGCACCCAAGTCCTCACCTCAGGCTCTGTTTTTGGGGGAGTCTACCCTAAGATAGCTAGCTTTGTCCACTCTTCAACAAAACACTGTCAGTTTGGCCTTGAAGGAAGGAAGACTGGTGCCCAGCAGAAGCAGCAGGGTGCCCAAAGGATGCAGCAACACCCAGCCTCGGGGGTGGGGAGGTGGGTGGGACAGGAGGTGAAGGGGGAAACTGGAGTTGACCTGCAGCAGCTGCAGGCTGTGGGCTGAATGTGTCCATGAGCACATGTGTTACTCCTGGAGAACTCTGGAAGTATTTGGAAGCAGCTTTGCTGGGAGCTGGGAATCTGCATTGTCAGAAATGGGAAGGGCAGGTGAAACACTGGTTATGGAAAGATTTGTTATCATCACAGTATATTGGTTGTGGAGGCACTGAACAATGACAGTGAGTAAAATTTCCTAGGAATAGCTCAGTGGTTCTCAACCTTTGCTGCATATCAGAATCACCTGAGGAACTTTAAGAAATACAAGCATACCCAAAGGAGAATCTCTAGGGATCTGGCCATGCCTATGTTCCAAAATTCCCCGGCTGATACTGGTACTCAATCAAATTTGACAACCTCTGTTCAAAAGTGGGACAGAAAAAGGCCAGGGACAGAAGTCTAAGGAGGCATTAACGCTTAAGATGCAGGCAGAGAAAGGCGAGTCTGTGAATGAAGGTGAGAAGGAGCAGTGAGAAAGTCAGAAAGTCTCGAGGAGGTAGGCAGGCCCAGTGGGGGGAAGTTGAAAAAGGACCTTGGGTGGTGACAGCGGTAGGAGTGGCGTCAGGGAAGCTGGGGGGTGGATGTCAGGTCTCAGCAGATCAAGGAAGGAATTGGGGGGTACACAGTCACTTTCCCATGGCTCACAGGTCACACCCTGTCTCCCACCAAATCGTAACCAGCTCATAGGAGAGTACATGTGACAGCGAGCATGGGGTGGGCGTGGCGTGGGGGGAGGAGGTTAGTACAATCCCCAGCGCCAGGGAGACTGAGGTTGTGTCACTGCTAGTAAAGGACCCAGGAGAATCTCTAATAGGGACAAATCTCCAAGAAACTAAGAAGAAAAAAGACTTTGAAAAAATGAAGCACTCCAAAACAGTGGACGCAAAGAGCGGGACCGAATTTTGATTTTTTTAAATGAAGGATGTCTAACTAACATCCCTTACCCTCTTGGGTGGCCTTCAGGCTGCAGCCCCTGGCATCACGTCACACCCCATGGGGGGCTGTGGCCCCTGGGAGGGAAAACTCCGCTTCCAGCATCTTCTCCGTCACACTTGTCTTGCTTTGTAGCGCCGTGGCCTCTAGATGGCGACAAATCTCCATCTTAGGAGCCTCCCCTCCCTGGCGTGAGGTCCCTCGGAAAATTGCTTTCTGGTGCAGAGAAATCAGAGGCATTTCTTCCGAATTGACTGGAAGCTGCTGAGACAGCTCTTCCTTGACTCTTAGTTCTTGAAAGGCCTCTGAAACACTGGCGAGAGAGTCCAGCGTTCGGAATATTGAAATGTAAGCCGGGAAGGCGCTGCTGTGTTTATGAGTAGCCGGGAGGTGGGAGATGTTGGTAGGGGGTGCGGGCTGTGAGGAGCTCGCAGGGCAGCTCCCCTGCTCCTCAGGAACTGCCTCTCCCCTGTGCTCAGTGCCTCACAGTTCTTACCCTTCTTAGCAGGAGCATGGCATTCATCCCCTTGCAAGGTAGCCAACACTAACATGAGCCAACCTTTCTGTTTTTGTTTTGTGAACTTTTCTGCCCTATGCTGTCATGGGCTGAGCGCTTTAGAAATCTCATTCGACCCAGCCTTGTAGGTTCTATTATTATCTTGTTATTTAAATAAGTGAAATACTTGGCCAGAGTCAGTCACGGATCAGTGTTACGGCTGGGATTTGATTCTAGAGCTTGAATTCTTAATCACTATATTGCTTTAAGGACGATGTCTAAATACCCTCCAGCCTCTGGGAAAGGAGCCCTGGGGTGAGTCAGAGGTGAGTCAGTGGTCCCCGTGTCTGGGGAGAGCAGCTGAGGACATGGGGCTCCGGCTTTCTGAAGGGGGTATGGGGGCACCCTGGAGAGGGTAGAAGAGTTCCAAAAAGAGCCAAGATGTGTGTGGGAGCCAAAGATGAGATGATTTTCCTTCTCAGTGCACCTTGGTTTGGGACTGGGTTGTTAAGGGTGGGTAGATGACACCAGCAAATGCATTCAGTATTTTTAGTGTGAGAGTCAATGACTTTCTTGGAAAACAGTCAGCAAAATGGCCTGTTCAAAGCAGTAAGCAAATCAGATCCGATCCTGAAACAGAATGGGCAGTTGCTGGCCTCTTGTGTCTTTGGGTGGGGGCAGCATTGGTTCCTGGGTGAGTGTCAGAGAAAGGTGACATGAGACACAGGAACCAGGAGAGCTTGGGGTCAGGCTTGGTGCAGATGTCTCTGCTGTGTACTTCCTACAGGGGAGGCACCAGGATGAATTTTCAGATTTTGCTTTGGAGAATGCAGACAACAGAGTTGAGGTCATATTATCTGCCCTTTCCCCATTTTGCCTTTAGAATGATTAATAATGTTAAAAATTTGTCATTTATTGGTTATGTGCTTCCTACGTGTCTGGCTCTGTAATGGGCCATCTATGTGCATTGTCTCATTTAGTTCTCATGCAACACCATGGGGTATTACTACCTCTCTTCTACAGATGAGGACACAGGTTCAGAGAGGTTAAGTAACTTCCCCAAGGTCACACAGGGAGTGTCAGAGGCCTGGTCTCTCTGACTTCAGGGCCTTGCTCTTAACTACTCTCTTAGGCAGCTTCTTCTCTACCTTTAGCTGGGACCATCAGAGTGCGACCCCTCCTGGAGGCAGAAGCAGAGACGTAGGGACAGGTGCATGATCTTTGCTAGAACTCTAAAATCACAGGCTCCTCTATGTCTCTCCAGAGCCAGCAAGATTCGGGCTGCGAGGAAGTGAGTGAAATGTAAAGGGAGCTTTTGAAAACCCCAGAACTGTCAGGCCTGAAGGAATGACAGCATTTCTACCCAGGAGCTGTGATTGTGGGAGAGAGGTGTGTGGGCTGGGAGGAGGCTCTGTGCCCTGGAATGAAATCCTGAGGTTGGCCACTTGTTTCTAGTCGTTTGCCCAGCTATATGGCTACTGTTAACTCTATTACTACCTTATTCAACTGCCTATAATTAATACCAGCATTAATACTTGTAACACCTTAATTGCAGCGGGGGGCTGCCGTGCATGGGACAGCTCGATCCTGGGGATCACTGGGGTGACAGACTTTGCAGCCACCTTTGCCTTACCCCCCTTCTAGTGCTCAGAGGGCTCTTACTGTGTTACCAACACTCATCCTAAAAATGCTGTCAATAGCTGTTTTCCCCTTTTCCCAGGGATTCTGAAATATTTTGCATGTGTTCTTCCTACTGAGAGATAGAAGCTGTGCTACAGTTTATCCCCATTTACGAGATGGATGACCTCAGGAACAAACGGGCATCTGAGCTTTGCTTCCACATACAGCCTCCTTTCATATACTATGTTTCTCTCCAGAGAGAGCAAAAATACAGAAAGACAGAAGCCTTATTTATGGAAATATAGAGGAAAACATTTCGAACATCCATTTTTATCAGCGCTGCATTTTTCTACTTAACATTAATCCTTTGTTTCATTTGTATTCTTTTTTTAATTTAAAAATTTTTTTTTATTTTTTAATTTTTTTATTGTTATGTTTATCCCCATACATTACATCATTAGTTTTTGATGTCGTGTTCCATGATTCATTGTTTGTGCATAACACCCAGTGCTCCATGTAGAACATGCCCTCTTTATTTTTTTTATTTTTATTTTTTTATTTTATTTTATTTTTTTAAAGATTTTATTTATTTGAGAGCGAGAGAGAGAATGAGAACACGAGAGGGGGTAAGGTCAGAGGGAGAAGCAGACTCCCTGCTGAGCAGGGAGCCCGATGTGGGACTCGATCCCGGGACTCCAGGATCATGACCTGAGCCGAAGGCAGTCGCTTAACCAACTGAGCCACCCAGGCACCCAGAACATGCCCTCTTTAATACCCATCACCAGGCCAACCCATTTTCCCACCCCCCTCCCTTCTAGAACCCTCAGTTTGTTTTTCAGAGCCCATCGTCTCTCATGGTTCATCTCCCCCTCCGATTTCCCCTCTTCATTCTTCCCCTCCTGCTCATTTGTATTCTTTACTAGAAACACATACCCACGTTAGCAAAGAAAGAAAATTAAAACCTTGTCAATCATAAAAATGAGTCGATTGTCTAAATGTTTTTATCTGAATGGTTTTATCTAAATGTCTTTATCTAAATGTTAGCTTGATTTTTCTTCTCCATATACTTTTAAGGAAAATTTGTGTTCCTTCAACCTATGAACTAATATTTTTAAAAATTATTTATTTATTTATTTTTTAAAAGATTTTATTTATTTGACAGAGAGACAGACAGCGAGAGAGGAAACACAAGCAGGGGGAGTGAGAGAGGGAGCAGGAGCAGCAGGTTTCCCGCTGAGCATCGGAGCCCGATGCGGGTCTTGATCCCAGGACCCTGGGATCATGACCTGAGCCGAAGGCAGACGCTTAACCGACTGAGCCACACAGGCGCCCCAACATTTTTTTTAAAAAGATTTTATTTATTTATTTGACAGAGAGAGACACAGCCAGAGAGGGAACAAAAGCCGGGGGAGTGGGAGAGGGAGAAGCAGGCTTCCCGCGGAGCAGGGAGCCTGATGCAGGGCTTGATCCCAGGACCCTGAGATCATGACCTGAGCCGAAGGCAGACACTTAACCGACTGAGCCACCCAGGCACCCTTGAACTAACATTTATTAAGCTCTATGTATGTGCATAATTCAAGGCTCTGGGGGGCTGTTAAGGGTACAGGTTTGTGTATATTTTCCCTCCATAGAAGTGCTACGGTCTAGCCAGGAAGAAACCTGCCTATCCTTGGTAATGTCAAAAGACATCGCTTCTGTTGTTGGCTGTGATAGATGAAAGGCATGGATAGGTCCTCTAGAACTTCACAGGGAAGAAAGAGCTCCTTGAGTGGGCTGTTCAGAGAGAGGCTCTGGGAGGCAGGGATCATTTATTATCCATTCAACAAACATTTGTTGTGCTAGCTGCTGAGCAGCTTGCTGAGGCTCTGGTGATGAATTAGAACAGCTCTTTGAGGGACTCCCACATGGAGAGGGAAACAGAGAGCTAGGCAGTTACAATCCAGACCCAGGGAACCAGGAAACCCTGAAGAGTTTGTGTGTTAAGTGTGGCCAAAGGGGGGAAATGGAGGGGGTGCCTGGAAATGTGAGGACTACGGGGACTTCTGTCACTCGTAGGGAAGCCCTTTTGCAAATCCTGCCAACGTGCCCTGAGTGCCAGTGGCTGCCCTGAAGGTGATCGATTTTTTTTTCTATTTTTACATTTATTTTTTAATTCACATACAATAAAATCCACTCTTTTTGGTGAGTTTTGGCAAATTCATCATTGTTTGACCACCATCACAATCATGGCACAGTACAGTTCCATCGTTCCTCCCGAAAAATTTCCTCCCACTTCTTTGTAGTCAAGCTCTTTCTTAGCCCCAGCCCTGGAAACCACTGGTCTGTTCCCTGACCTCACAGTTTGTCTTTTCCAGAGTGTCATATAAATGGAACCATATGGAATGTAACCTTTTGAGCTTGGCCTCTTGCACTCAGCATAATACATCTGAGGTTCGTCCACGTTGTTGCCTGTATTGCTCGTTCTTTTTCACTGCTGTGTTGTGTTCCAGCGAATGGATGTACCACAGTGTGTTTCTCCATTCCCAAATTAAGGGGCCTTCTGGTTATTTCCAGTTTTTGGTGATTGTGCATAAAGCCACTATAAACATTTTCATATATATATATTTTTTAATAAGAAAGCATTTAAGATTTCTAATTATTTATGTTCCAGCTACTGTTCTTTTATTTAAGATTTATTTATTTGAGAGAGAGAGAGACAGAGAGAGCACCAGCAGGGGGAGGGGCAGAGGGAGAAGCAGGCTCCCCACTGAGCAGGGAGCCCGATGCGGGGCTCGATCCCAGGACCCTGGGATCATGACCTGAGCAGAAGGCAGACGTTTAACTGACTGAGCCACCCAGGTGCTCCTCATGTTGGTTTTTGTGGGAACGTAGGATTCATTTCCTTTGGGTAATTACTGAGTGATTATCTAGGAGTGGGATTGCTGGTTTGTATGGTCAGTATATATTTAACTTCGTAAGAAACTAGTGAAAGAGAACATAAAACTAAAACAAAAACAAACTGTTTTATAGTGCCTGTACCTACCTGCATTCCTACGAGGCCGTCTGAGAGTTCCTTTTTCTACACATCCTCACATGTTGTTTCTTGTGTTGCTGATTTTAGCCATTCTGACTGGTGTGAGGTGGTATCTCATTGAGGTTTTGATTTGCATTTCCCTGATGATGAATGATGTTGAGCATCTTTTCATGTGTCTGTTGGCCATCTGTATTCTTCTTTAGAGAAATGTCTGTTCATGTCTTCTGCCCATTTTTAAATTGAGTTATTTGTTTTTTGAGCGTTGAGTTTTAGAAGTAGTTGAGTTTTAGGAGTACTTTATATATTTTGGATACTGACCTTTATCAGATATGTCATTTGCAAATATCTTCTCCTATTCCATAGGCTGACTTTTAGTTTTGTTGATTGTTTCCTTTGCTGTGCAGAAGCTTTTTATTTTGATGCGGTCCCCGTAGTTTATTTTTGCTTTTGTTTCCCTTGCCTCAGGGGGCCTATCTAGAAAAAGTTGCTATGGCCCATGTCAGAGACATTACTGCTTGTGCTCGTTTCTAGGGTTTTTATGGTTTCAAGTCCCACATTTAAGTCTTTTAATCCATTTGGAGTTTATTTTTGTGTTTGGTATAAGAAAGTGGCCCAGTTTCATTCTTCTGCATGTTGCTATCCAGTTTTCCCAATACCATTTGTTGAAGACTGTCTTTTTTCCATTGGATATTCTTTCCTGCTTTGTGGAAGATTAATTGACCATATGATTATGTGTTTATTTTTGGATTCTGTTCTGTTCCATTGATCTATGTGTCTATTTTTGTGCCAGTACCATACTGTTTTGATTACTACAGCTTTATAATAATACTTGAAGTTGGGAATTGTGATGCCTCAAGCTTTGCTTTTCTTTTTCAAGGTTGCTTTGGCTACTTGGGATCTTTTGTGGTTCCATACAAATTTCAGGATTGTTTGTTCTAGTTCTGTGAAAAATGCTGGTGGTATTTTAATTGGGACTGCATTAAAAGTGTAGATTCTTGCTCTGTTTCAGCATCATTTGTTGAAAAGACTATCCTCTCTTCATTAAATTGCTTTTGCTTTTTTGTTAAAAGTCAACTGGCCATGCTTATGGTGAGTCTGCTTCTGGGTTTCTGTTCTGTTCTGTTGATCTATGTATCTGTCTTCTCTTCCAGTGAGTGTGGTTAAGTCTTAAGAACAGACAGGGAGTGAGGGGGGAGCACGAAGGGCTGGAGATTTTGCAGGGATAAAACCCTTTTTAAAAAAATTCTTTTAAAGACCTTATTTGAGAGAGAGTGAGAGCGAGAGAGAGCACGAACACGAGCACAAGCAAGGGAGAAGGCAAGCAGGCAAGGGGGGTATGCTTTGATCCCAAGGGTAGGGTGGATACAGTCATTTCAGAGAACATTTAAGTGGGTCTCCAGGATGAGTGAAAACACCACATTCGGTTCTCTTTTGTCACTGATTCAGCACAATGTCCCTATCTCTAAAAGAGGGAGTCTGGCTTCTTATAAAAAACACATCCCAGGCTCAGCTGCTCAGTCACCTCCCAGAGAGAAGAGCCCACTCAGCGCAGGACCCACAGCATCCTATTTATTTGTACCTGTGTGAATTGAAACGTCTCCATTTTTCCCTCTTGCCCGGGGCTCTGTCCCGAGGTCTTGGTGAGTCGCAGTGCACTTCTAGGAATCGACCTGCAGGTGGCAGCAAAACCAAGGTTCATCAAGCGGAAGGCTCCCAGCTCTCCGCCTTCAGTTTAAAGCAGCTCCAATATTGCAGAGCCCATCGAAATTTGGTGTCTGCAAAATAGCAGGCTTGTTTTGAAATCCGCTCCCCCCAACCCTGGAAATAATATTCTCTAAGTCTTTTGGAATCAAATCTGCCAAATAGAGTGTAACATGTTTCCTAATCATTTGGGCCGCATTCTCCCTCCTGAATGGGTGTTGGTTTCCCCGGGAATGTTTTCTGCAGCTGTGGATCATTGAGAAGGTGGTTCCGATTTGCTCTGGTAAAGCTGAAGAAATAGCCAAGCACGTGGCATGAAGTGAAATAAGGACAAATGTGGGCGACACCCTGGAGGCAGGCAAGGAGGGACAAGAGAAAGTCTGGAGGGCCGGGCGGTGAACTGGATGCTCACGGGCCCCGCGTGGTTGCTGAGGTCCACCTGGGCCAGGTAAGCCTCTTCCTCGGAACGTACTCCTCCGCCGCTGCTCCTGACTTCTAGAACTCTGTTATGGAGGACAGAGCTTTCCACAGAGCTCAACTGTCACTTCCGCAGGGACGTCACCCCCTCTCCCCCAGCTCCCTCGTCTCCCATGGAGCCGGCTAATACCCTTGCTCAGAGCACAGTGCAGCTCGCCTTCGTGGGATTTTCCGCGGTGTGTGATTATATGACTGCAATCACATGTACAACATCTCTATCGTCTACTAGATGGCACATCCCGTGAAGGCAGGGATAGTTTTGTTTTGCCTCTTTATTCTACAGGCGTGGCAGAGCTCCTGGCACAAATATTTACTGAGTAATTCAATGGGTATGTAAACAGAAGAGGGAGTGGTCTCTAAAGGCAGAGAGCCGGGTTGATCTGGGTGGAAACCCTATGTGTAACACTTACCCACTCTCTGTTCTTGGAAAGGTTGCTTAAGCTCTCCAAATTTCAGTTTCCTCGAATGTAACATAGAGAAAATCATGCCCGTTTTGCAGGGTGGTCATAAGTATACAAGAGCTTAGCACAGTGCTTGAAACCGAGTAAGTCCTCAAATACGATAGCTACGCTCATTTTTATAGAGGAGGCTTCATAGGCAATTTTCTGGGGGAAACAACGTGGATTTGGGTTGAGAAGGAGATGAAATGACTAACAAGAGAGCTTGTCCTAGAGTTTTGGTGGGAGAGAGGAAGAGAGAGCTGTTGGGGGTGATGGTGCTGCCGTTGTAGCTGCTGAAATGAGCCCCTTGGCAGTCCTGGCACGGTTCACATGTTCTGAGCCGACTGTGCAATGGGACAGAACTGCTCGGAGTCAGAAGTTCGCTGAGCAGGTGAAGCCATAGCCTCGTCTAGAGACGGAATGCGGTTGGACCATCGATGGAAGCTGGAAGCGTCACGGATGTGAGGGTGAGCGAAGCAATCAGATACTTAGGTGCCAACACGCCAGGTGTCAAAGAACCGTGCTCAGTGGAAGTGTGGTTACAGGAAGCCACAGGAGCAGGGTGGGGGTCGGCGTCTTCTTCCCAGGAAGTGCTTTCCTGCTCTTGCATAATGCTTTACATTACCTTAAAAGCAGATCTTGTAAAAGTGCTCGTAAGTATTAGGAATATTCATAATAGCTAAAAAGTAGTAGCAATCCAAATGCCCATCAGCTGATGAATGGGTGAACAAAAGCTGGGGTAGCCATGTAATGGGATATTATCCAGGCATAGAAAGGAATAAAGTTCTGATCCAAGCGATGATGTGGCTGAACCTGGAAAACATTATGCTAAGTGAAAGAAGCCAGACACAAAATAGCAAACATTGTATGATCCCATTTATATGAAGTCCCTAAAATAGATTCATAGAGACAGCAGGAGAGTTACTTCCTGTGTCTGGGGGCTGGGCATGGGGAGTGACTGCTAATGGGCTTGGGTGTCTTTTTGGGGTGATGAACATATTCTAAAATTAGATTGTGGTAAAGGTTTTACGGCTCTGGGAATGTACCGAAGACCGCTGAAGCTTACACTTTACGTGGGTGAATTATATGGTATGTGAATTATCTCTCTTTTATAATAACGATATTAAAAAATATCAGGGATACATCAATGGTTCTCAACCCTGGCTGCACATTACAGTCACTTGAGGAGGCTAAAAAAATACTGATTCACGGGGTCCCAGCTGCAACCAATTCAATCAGAATATTTGGGAAGTGGCACCTGGGCGCTGGGCATTTGTGAAGCCAGAGTTGACAGCTTCTGGCCTGGATGATCAAGGAAGTCGATTTTGATTTTTCTGCCTCTAGAGGACCTACTATGGGCAAAGAGCGGGCACACTCAATTTCGTTGTTGTTGTTTTTGTAAATCTGTGTGTCTGGGGCAATTTCTGTTTACTTTTGCTTGAAGGCAGAAGAATGGCTGAACCATGTGGCCTTACTCGAATCTTTCCCATTTAGGATTTTGTGATTAAATTCATCCATTGCAAATGTGATAGAAAGGGACAAGCATTTGTTCTGGTAATGTCTGGAGCTTTAGGACAACTAGAAACATTCTGTTCATTTAAATTTAGTAAGCAGAGGTAATGACATGGGTAATAACGTGAACGTTTTCATGCCAAAATTGTCCTTCCCACTTAGACAAATGAAAATGATTAAGGTTTAGGAAGAAATTTCTGTTTCATTACTGCTGGCATCACTACCAATATCATAATCAAAAGCAATTAATTGTCTCTTTATTCTGCACATTGGCCCGGACAAGTCAGCCATGTCTCGTTAGGCCAACCAGGGTATTTTTTGAAGAATAGTAATCATGAATGTCCCTGTCAAAATCCTTATGAGAGCTGACCAGAACTAGTTTGAATTGCAATAACCTTTTAAAGAATGAAGAGGGTTGCTGATATCTTGAATTTTGCAGTGCAAGAAATGACGCTGGAAACATTCAAAATAAACACATTAGAATAGAGAATGTCATCCTACGAAATTGGATTTTGGAAGGGCAGCTCTAGTCGCATGAAAGGAGGAAAAAGAGATAAAGGACAGTTTTCCATTTATTGAGCTACTATGAGTCAGACATAAAGCTTCATGCCTCATACTATGTCATTTCATTCTATCTCTAATCATTCTAGGTTAGCATTTTCTTTTTTTCTTTTTTTTTTTTTGCCTATGGGAAAATGAGGCCACGGAGGCCACCTTGTTTGCCCCCAGGCCCCGAGCTTGTAAGGGGAGGTCTTGCCCCTATAACTCTGTCAACCCGTCATTCTGAAGAAAGGCCACATTGTTTCTAGTTGACAGCTTTGTATAGGGAAGAGCACTGAACATTAGAAGACCCAATTTCCAATTCTTTGTGATCTTCGGCAAGTCACAACCTCCGTGCCCCAGTTTCCCGAGCACTAATTGAGGGTGAGAACATTTGCCCCCCGGGATCGTTAGAAGGCAAATAAGTCACGCAGGTCACGGCTTGCCTGGCACGGCGTAGGTGGCCCTTTACAGGTGTCAGTCCGGCTGCTTGGACTTGGCATGTCTAAGCTGTGGGGAAGCTCCTGTGGCAGAGATGACCCATCTTGGGAAAGTGCCCGGCCTCACGTTAGAGTGAAAACCGTCCACACCAGCGGTCCGGCACCAAAGCCCAGGTTGGGCTCAAATTGGAAGGGCTGCCGGGGGGTTCTGTCTGCATGGTAGTTTGCTTTTCAAAGGAATTATTTTCCTGGCTTGAGTTTTTTCAGGAAACCATTAGACTACAAACTTAGAGGAATCTGTGGAGCACCTGCTCTCTGCTAGGTGCTCTGGGGAACAGCTCCGCGTCTTTAAGGAATTTCACATGTAGTCGCGGAGGGCAAAGCAAATATCTGTGAAACAAGAGTAGTACCGAAAAAAATCGTATTCCTTTTTTTAAAAAAAATAGCATACTTAATGCAAATTCAAAAATGCTGAAGGTTATATGGTGGGAAGTCAGACATCGCCCCCACCCCTGTCTTTCTCGTCTTGGTTTCTCTCAGTTTCTTCCTAATTTCTTTCTTTCTTTTTTTTTTTTTTTTAAGATTTTATTTATTTATATGACACAGAGACAGCGAGAGACGGAATACAAGCAGGGGGAGTGGGAGAGGGAGAAGCAGGCTTCCCGCAGAGCAGGGAGTCTGATGTGGGGCTCGATCCCAGGACTCTGGGATCATGACCTGAGCCGAAGGCAGACCCTTAACGCTGAGCCACCCAGGCACCCTCTTCCTACTTTCTGGAGAAATCCTCCCTATGTGCAAATATATAGGTATGCATAGCACCTTCCCTTTTATCAAAATACCAAAGGAGACGTAATACTGTTCTGCATTTTTAAAATTCATAATAGATCTCAGATATTGTGCTGTATCGGTACATATTGATCTCTCTCATTCTATCTAATGGAATTCCTTTGTATGAATGTACTGCACTTTATTTAATGGCTCCTTATCAATGGTCTTTTAGGTTGTTTCCAGGCTTTTGCTACCTGAACAATGCCGCAATAAATTTTCCTGACAAAGAGCCATAATTAAGGGCTCAATTGTGTGTTCAGACTGTAAGTGATTCTCATTTCACAGCGTGGGTGCTAATGGCGTTTGGGATGGGCAGTTTTCTGTGCTCCAGGACTGTCTTGCCCCTGGCATGATTTTTGGCATTTCTGCCCCGCCCCTCTCCTCCCACTCCCAAGTTCCAGTATGCTCCCATTATGACAACTACAAATACCCGCCCCTCCTCATTTCTAAATGTCTCTTGGGGGGGATGCCATTGTCCAGAGTGGGCACTGCAGTGAATTGGGCAGTTAGAGCTGGAAGCCTAGAGACGGGGGAGAGCAAAGGGCGGCTGAGCAGGACTCTGAGGACTGGCACAGGATTTGGGAATGACCACAGAAAGGTCCAGAGGCAGAGTCACCACATTGAGGGATTTCACTCTCTCTCTGCACTTGCTTGCTTACTCCCAGAGAGATGTCACCATGTCTGTAGAACTGATTGGCCTGCCAAATGGTCCTTTGCCTCTAGTGTGAGTCCTGCAAACACTGCTTCAGTTCCTTTCACCAAGCTGTCGTGCTGGCTCCAGGGCCATCACAGGTGTGGAGGCCTGTTCACCAGCAGAACAGGGACAGGCATCCGTACAGTTGAGTGGGGCCACCTGACTGGGTTGGGGGTAAATTACAGAGCGCTTGAATTTTCACTCTGCCGTTTTTGTGCCTGTGAATCATAAATTCCTGGGCAGTCAAAGCTTTACATTGTCGAGCCCCTCTCATTTGGAGAGAGCAAGTCAGGTTGATGTTTGCTTCAGTTAGATGTGGGGAGAAATGTTGCAGAAGAGCCCACAGGTAGGGGGTGTAAGGGACTAGGGGAGGGGAGGGATGGACTCTGTGTCAAGGGAAAAATGATCGAAGTCAGTGATTTCCTAATTGGGTTTCGCACCAGAATTACTTGGAAAAAGTATAAAAGGAAAACAATGTATATTCCTCAGCTCTACTCCAGACCGAAGAAATTAGATTCTCAAGGATTAGGGTCTATATTTTTATTATGATACTCAGGTAATTCTTATGCCCTGTAGTAGCCATTCAAACTTGGAAAACTCTGATTTAAAAAGACTCCAATCAAATCATTCCCACATCACAAATGAGAGGGTTAGAGGAGCCCAGCATGCTATCTGCCCTGTTGGTAAAGGGAGTGAGCAGGTAGATTAATTATATTGGCATTTATTCATTCTGAAATGTTTACAAAAGTAATTAGAAGTCAAATTAGGTTTGATGCTCAGTGACCTTTAAGGAAGGGCTTGGCTTCAAACAACCAAAAAAAAAAAAAGGAAAAAGAACGAAAGAAAAAAAATGTTTATTTCAAAGGTTAATCAGAGCAAAACAGCATGATTAGCTGGGATCTCCAGCATGCAAAAGTAGGGTTATCTGACACTAAGGATGAGAGGAAATGGAGATCACTTACTGGGTTGTTGTTTTTCTGGATTTAGAATGTGAAAGCCACCTTCTTAGGAGAATCCCCCTAGTTATGAGCATGGAGTGGAAATGGTGTTCTGAGAAGATAGGCTGACCAAATCTTCCTAGACCTGAGTCTTTCTTGGCTGGCCCAACGGTTTTCAACTTTTTGACCCTCCTGCTGGGAAGATCTTTTCAATTGTGAATTCAGAGGTCTTGCTCCATGTGGGAGCATCATCAGACTCGACCTCTATCTATTTTCACCTCAAGGCCTTGAGACCATCCCCCTACCTTCCAAAGGTGCTAAGTCCTCCCATCCCTATGGAACTGCTTTCTCCCTCGCCAGCGATGTGGATCCGGGATCCCAGGGTGCATTTTCCTGACAGTGGGGTTCAGGCTGACTAGCTCTGTGATCTTAGGCAAATCTCCCAACTCTCTCTATTCCCCTTCTGCCTTTCTAGATCCATTTCCCCCCCATTCTGTGCCCTGGGAGATTCCTGTAAACTGCATCACACGGACTTCCTTGCCAGACGACTTGCTGCTGGGTTCAGCCAGTGGGGGTCCCTTCCCTGCTTGGTTGGTTGCCTTGGCCCTAACAAGGACCCAACCCTCCCTGACTACATCTCTCCCGCCCCGGGGAAGCCTCAGCTCCACCTCTGGGGCTCTCTTCAGAGCTCCCTTGACACCTTCCTTCCTAGAGCCAGTGATGGCTCCCCCTGGTGGTAGTTGCTGGGTACTTCATCCACCCGCAGTGTTTCCCTGACCTTTGAGAACCTTTGTAAATAATACCTTTAAGAGAGTCTCTTCAGTGGAACACTTGGAGGGAAACTGTTTTATTTTTTTATTTTATTTTTCTTAAAGATTTTTAAAAATTTATTTATATGACAGAGAGAGAGAGCGCACAAGCCGGCCGAGCAGCAGGTAGAGGGAGGGGGAGAAGCAGGCTCCCTGCCCAGCAAGGAGCCAGATGTAGGGATCTGGCCCAGGACCCTGGGGTCATGACCTGAGTCGAAGGCAGATGCTTAACCAACTGAGCCACCCAGGTGCCCCTGAGGGAAACTGTTTTAAATCTGAGTCCCGCCTGATGGGCTTTTTTTTTTTTTTTAAGATTTTATTTATTTATTTGAGAGAGAGAGTGAGAGAGAGAGAGAGAGCACAAGAGGGAGGAGCGGGAGAGGGAGTAGCAGACTCCCCGCCGAGCAGGGAGCCCGATGCGGGACTCGATCCCGGGACTCCAGGATCACGACCTGAGCCGAAGGCAGTCGCCCAACCAACTGAGCCACCCAGGCGCCCTGATGGGCTTTTTAAAAAGCGATCAAATGGGGGGAAGCAAACCTTCCTCTGTCTGCCCTGGTGTAACTGTAAGGATAATGTGAAGAGCCGTTTGGGGAGCGTGCTTCAGAAATGCAAGCGTTCTGCCGTGGGGTGGTATCATAGTTACGGCTCTGGTGACTCCAAATAAAGTCTGACACGTCTTCATAACCCTGCGGCATTTTGGAGTTTTCAATATTTGATATTTGTGTAGTAAATTCTCAAATAATTCAGAGAGCAGAAAGTGAGGAGATGATGACAAGACTGTTTTCCTTCTTTCAAGTATGTAGACTCACTATGTTTCTGGAAGATGCAGGAGTGTCTGGTTTTATTGTCTTTGTTATTTATGGACAGTCCTTCCAGATTCTGGTGACAGGTTGGGATTTATATATATACTTAGTTTTCAGAGTTGCATTAACTTTTGGTTTATGTCTGGGTTCCATAGATATTTTGTTTAAAGTTAGGAGAAGCTTTGTCAAGGGTTGCTGGAAAGATTTCATTTTAGCCTAAAAACCTTGAAAGCATACGTTTTTAAATGGCTGCACACATATGTTATAATTTGTTTAACCATTGCCTCATTGTTAGATAACTACATTGTTTCCAGTTTTGCTCTATGATGAATAGTGATAGAGTGACCATTCTGGTCCTCACAGCCTCCTGCACATTGTTCAGCAATGCTAGGCGCTGCTCAGGTCAGGTCCCGGTGGATACTGCAGTAAATGAGGCAAAGCCCTGCTGTCATGAACTTATATTCTAGTTGGGGAGAGACAGAGAGACAATAAAGAAACAATTGAATGAAAAGGGTAAAGCAGGGTAAGGGAGATACATAATGCATTGCCTATTTAAATAGGGCAATCACAGAAAGCCCTTCTCATATGATGACATTTGAACGGAGATCTGAATGATATCAGGGAGCAAGCTGGGGAGAACTCTGGGGGAAGGGCATTCCTGGCAGAGGGAATGGCAAGTGCAAAGGCCTGGAGGCAGGAGTGTGCTTGACATGCTTGCGGAACAGCAAGGAAGTCAGTGGGACTCAGAGGAATGAGTGAGGGACAGTAGTAAGAGCTGAAGTCAGAAGGGGAACTGGGGGCAAGATCTTGAAGAGTCTTATAAGCCATTGGAAGGACTCTGATTGGTTCTTAAAATGATGAGGGACCTTGGAGGGTTTGGAGCAGGGGAGTGACAGGATCAGACTTTGATTTAAAAGGCTCTCTCTCTGGGCGCCTGGGTTGCTCAGTTGGTTAAGCGACTGCCTTCGGCTCAGGTCATGATCCTGGAGTCCCAGGATCGAGTCCTGCATTGGGCTCCCTGCTCGGCAGGGAGTCTGCTTCTCCCTCTGACCCTCCTCCCTCTCATGCTCTCTGTCTCTCATTCTCTCTCTCTCAAATAAATAAAATAAAATCTTTAAAAAAAAAAATAAAAGGCTCTCTCTCTCTCTTTTTTTTAAGATTTTATTTATTTATTTGAGAGAGAGAGAGAGACAGAGTGAGTGTGGAGGGAAGAGCAGAGGGGGAGGGACAAGCAGACTTGATGCTGAGCACAGAGCCCGATGTGGGCTCAAGAGTCAGACGCTTAATGAACTGAGTCACCCAGGTGCCCCTTAAAAGGCTCTTTTGACTGCTGTGTGGAAGATGCTCTGAAGGGGTCGGGGTAGAGTGGGGATGACCATTTAGGAGGCCTTGGGGGTAATTTGGGGAGAGATCATGGTGGCTTGGATTAGGGTTGTCAGGTGGAGGTCATGAGGAATGGTTGGACTGTGGGTATATTTTGAAGACAGAAGTGGCAGATTTTAATCATGATTGGAAGCAAGGTATGAAAGAGTGAAGGATGACTCTGGGTTTTGCCCTGAGTCATGGTGGTTGAAGGATAAACAAATGAATGTCTTGTTAGGGCAGGAGTTCTTAATCCGGGGCACTTATGCCCCCCAGGGGACATTTGGCAGAGAGTCTTGTTTGTCACAACTGGGATGGAGGGTGTTCAGGGATGCTCTAGCCCTCCCACAATGCATAGGACAGTTACCCACCCCCAAAAAGAATTATCTGCCCCCAGATGTCAATAATGCTGAGACAGAGAAACTCAGAGTTAGGGAGATCACTGCTTTTTTCTTTGCTCAGCCTCTTTCCTCTCTTGGCTTTGTTCTCTCCCCCCAGATGGGTTTCTTGCTGTGTCTTATACAAGTTAGGAAATGATTGGCCCAGGTGTCCTCCCTCCCTCCCATCAAATGTGACCTTTAAAGCCCCATATCCATATTCAACTCACTATACATGGTCTCTGTTTCAATTACACATTTTCAGCCGAGAGAATTTCATAGGCCTGAGTGTTTTTTCTGTTCCAATCAGGCATGTCAGAGGTAGGCTCATGGAAGTCCCTGTCCATGTAACAAAGATTGCAGGAAAGATATTCTGGGAAAGAGCGAAGGTCAGATAAGAAAATGAACGGAGTGTCTGTTGTATGAACTTGGAGAATTCAACCTGAAGACCTGACTTGTGGGGGTCCCGCCCAGCCCATAGAATCATCTAGGCCCTGTCCTTTATTTTTTTTTTTTTTTTTATTTTTTTTTTTTTAAAGATTTTATTTATTTATTTATTAGAGAGTGAGCGAGAGAGAAACAGCATGAGAGAGGAGAGGGTCAGAGGGAGAAGCAGGCTCCCCGCTGAGCCGGGAGCCCGATGCGGGACTCGATCCCAGGACCCTGGGATCATGACCTGAGCCGAAGGCAGTCGCTTAACCAACTGAGCCACCCAGGCGCCCTAGGCCCTGTCCTTTAAAATTAGCAGGGGAAGGAAGCCAGGAGAGAGGGGTGATGGCTAAGGATCTCCTGGGCCATATTCCAAATCTGGATCCCCACTGGGCTGGACATAAAAGAGAAGACTGCTTGCTGTGTTTTTCCTTTCCCTTTTTAATTGAATTTGAATCCAGCATATCTTCAGAGGAAATCATCTGGAGCAACGAACACTCATAGCTAGTGAGTGGCATGAAAAGTAATAGTGGGGAAAAAGCATGGAAGGCAGTGTGCATTTATGGTGACATATGGCTCTCCTCCTGGATTTTCATTGACTACATTATCCAGGCAGGAACTTGTTTTCCCAGAGAAAGGGGTATTCTGCAGATGGCAGCGTATTGGAATCATTGTCAAAAAGAGGAGAGATGATATCAGCCTCATATTGAATCAAATGTTCAGTTAAGAATGAGTCTGAGAGGGTGCCTGGGTGGCTCAGTTGGTTAAGCGACTGCCTTCGGCTCAGGTCATGATCCCGGAGTCCCGGGATCGAGTGCCGCATCGGGCTCCCTGCTCAGTGGAGAGTCTGCTTCTCCCTCTGACCTTCCCCCTTCTCATGCTCTATCTCATTCTCTCTCTCAAATAAATAAATAAAATCTTAAAAAAAAATGAGTCTGAGATAATTTTTCCATGTAGTAATAAGTATTTTGATATTTCCAGCCTGCTCTTCCACATGACTAATGCACTTCTCACCAAGGGATGTCTCTGTTTGTTAGCCTTAAACTAAGGCTAATAAAAATGGTGGTCGGGACAGAATGCTGCTGGTGAGGAGAGAGGTAGCTCAGGGAAGTGCTTCTGGGCTCCTGGTGTGGGCCAAACAGGAGACCTTGGTGACCAAAATGACTTGTTTACTCCTCCCACCCATTGGAAGTAGCTGTAGTTCTCAGATCTCTGAGTTAAGCCTTTGAAAGTCCCTGTAGAAAGACAGATATCATCTACTGAAAAAGCCATGAGAGGCTATTTGCACTTTTTGAAAAAAACCCACAATTTTATTGAGGTATAATTGACATACAATACAATTCACCCATTTAAAGTATACAATTCAATGGTTTTTAGTATATTCACTGAGTTGTGCCCCCTGCCCCTGCCACCACAATAGACTTTGGAACATTTTCATTACCCTCAAAAGAAAACCTGTGTCTATTTCCCCCAAAGCTCCAGCCTTAGGCAACCATTAGTCTACTTTCTGACTCTCTCTATTTGCCTCTTTGGAAAATTTCATGTAAACGGTGTCACACAATATGTCATATTTTGTGTCTGGCTTCTTCCACTCAGCATGGTTTCAAGGTCCATCTGTGTCATGGCAGATGTCAGTATTTCATTCTTTTCTATGGCTGAATAATATTCCATTGTGTGCAGGGATTGTGTGTGAATTTATTTAATTCATTCGTCAGTTGATGGACATTTGGTTGGTTTCCAGTGTTTGGCTCTTGTGGGTGATGCGGCTGCAAACATTTGTGTGCAGGCCATCTGTGCTTGAGTTGATCCACTCAAGGAGAAGACTGCTCTCTGAGTCTGCCCCGATCTGCCTTCTTCTCTCATCCCTCTCCTTCCTGCCAGTGGATTGCTCTCTCCCCTCTCGGCGTCTTGCACGTCTTTCTGTTACTAGACCTTGTTGCAGTCTTGTGTGACGTTTTCCTCGCCATCCCATGTGTCACCTCTGTGAAAGCAAGGACCATGTCTTATTCATCTTTCTGTCCCCAGCACTTGATAATATTATGTTTACAGCTAGTTCTACTTCTTAAGTAATTGCTGGATTTCCAGTTATGGCCTTTAAAAACAATGAGTTTTTGTATCCTACCCCTTCCTTCCTTCCTTCCTTCCTTCCTTCCTTCCTTCCTTCCTTCCTTCCTTCCTCCTTCCTTCCTTCCTTCCTTCCTTCTTCCTTCCCTCCTTCCTTCCTTCCCTCCTTCCTTCCTTCCTTCCTCCTTCCCTCCTTCCTTCTTCCCTCCTTCCTCCCTCCCTCCCTCCCTCCCTCCCTCCCTCCCTTCCTTCCTTCCTTCCTTCCTTCCTTCCTTCCTTCCTTCCTTCCAGTTTTTATTTAAATTCCAGTTAGTTAACATACAGTGTAATATTGGTTTCAGGAGTAGGATTTAGTGATTCATCACTTACACACAACACTCAGTGCTCATCACAAGTGCCTTCCTTAATGCCCATCACCCATGTAACCCATTCCCCTGCCCTGTATCTTACTCTTTAAAGGAATTTCGGAGTGGGGGTTTAGCCTGAAAATTTCACATCTTTTTCTCTAGTGTTCATGGGTCCTTTCTGGCCATGGCCTAACTCAAAGGGGGCTGGAATCTGTCTGTCTTGTTCATTCATGGTGAACCAGAGGGAAGCACCAAGGGGATTCAGAAAGAGATTTTTGTGTGTGTGTCTCTTTTTTTTCCCTTTTGAGCTCTGAAGGAGGGGAAGCACCTAATGGGGCTCCAGTGGGGGGGTTAATTCAGTGAAGCATTCGCATAGGTGGTTAATGACCATCATGAAAGTGTGGGGCTATGGCCAGTGGGAGGCTGCTTGAGGCTGGTAGGGGACAGTGTTGCTGTTGACGACACAGTTGGACTTTCTCTTGAGCATCTGCTCAGCCTGGAGCTGACATCTTTTGTACTTTTTACAGGAAATGATCAGATCTTTTTTTTTTTAAAGATTTTATTTATTTATTTGACAGATAGAGAGCACAAGTAGGCAGAGTGGCAGGCAGAGCGAGAGGGAGAAGCAGGCTCTCCACTGAGCAGGGAGACCAATGTGGGACTCGATCCCAGGACCCTGGGATCATGACCTGAGCTGAAGGCAGACGCTTAACCGACTGAGCCACCCAGGCACCCCCAGATCTTTCTTTAGTAGGTCAGGGCTGTGTGTCTCCACATGGCTTTTGAAGATGATGTGGTTTCTCACAGCCAAGTGGCGAAGGTCACATTGACTGGCCTGGGTCCTCTGACCGGCTGACTTCTGGGCTGTCATGGCCATGGCCGTTGCTCAGTCCTCAGTCCTCAGGAGACCCTGGAGGGTTTGGAGCAGAGGAGTGACATGATCGGACTTTGAGTTAAAAGGCTCTTGGGCTGCTGTGTGGAAGATGCTCTGAAGGGGTCGGGATAGAGTAGGGGTGACCAGTTAGGAGGCTTTGGGGGTAATCTGGGGAGAGATGATGGTGGCTCGGAGTGGGGTTTCACAGTGGAGGTCCTGCAGAATGGTTGGACTGTGGGTGTATTTTGATGGTAGAGGTAGCAGATTTTCATCACGGCTGGATGCAGGGTATGGAAGAACGGAGTTAAGGATGACTCTGGGTTTTGTCCTGAGGAACGGTTGAAGGATAAACAAATGAATGTCTAGTTAGGGCAGGAGTTCTCACCCTTATGTGCCCTCCCAGAGCTCTCACTTCCAGTTTTGAAACTGCTCATTTGCTGGCCTGTAGAGTCCACTAGTCTCCATGGTCCTGGACAATCAAGATTTTGTTTCAGCTCTGACAGTGCTGGGCACCTCATAGGTTCTCAGTGACTGTTTTGGAGTGGGCCACTTCCTGGCATCCCCTTCGGGCTTGCTGAGGGTGTAGGTACAAGAGGAGGAGGCTCTCTGGGTGTGGGAATGAGACTGGAGAGCTTGGCATGCTTTGGCTTAGAGAGAGGCAATCCAGAATTGAAACTTCCATTCTCAAGAGCTTGTCCAAATGGCCTTTGTGTTTAAATGGTCTTCTCGTCGGATGGTATCTCTCTACCTATACTTGGGGTGCTGGGTCTTTGCATAGGGCTTCTGAGGTGATGTTTGGCTCTGAACTTTTAGAAAAGGCATGTGACTTCGAAATGATTTTCCTCTCCTGGTCTGAAATTGCCTCAGTTTGTTGAAATCACCTTAGACAACCTATTTGTTTCCGCCCAGATAATAAATCCCTGGGCATGTGTTGCAGTCAGTACTTTCCCAAGTGCTTTTTTTTTTTTTTTTTTAAGATTTTATTTATTTATTTGACAGAGAGAGAGAGAGAGAGAGAGCGCACAAGCAGGGGGAGTGGGAGAGGGAGAAGCAGACTCCCCACTGAGCAGGGAGCCTGATGCAGGGCTCGATCCCAGGACCCTGGGATCATGACCTGAGCCGAAGGCAGGCACTTAACCGACTGAGCCACTCAGGTACCCCTTCCCAAGTGCTTTTAAAGAATTCTTTCGGGGGAGCAAAGCTGTATTTTATTATTCTGTTGTCCTGAGCACTGCTACCTGGAAGGTGTGGCTACTTCTAACCTCAGTGAGTAGGTGGTAGCATTTGCTTTTCCATTTTTATGAATAAAGCAATGAGTATTATGGAGGCAACAGCTATTTAGAGCCAAGTACAGGTTTTCTTAATCTTTTATCACCATGCCATTTATTTCTAATCACTTTGCTGATAATTTGTATTGACGATACATGACTACTTAAATAGTTCATATATTCTGGTAATAAATCAATTCCTGTCTTTCCTTTGAGCTCTCTTTGGATTTCCTATGCCTTCCTTTGAGAATGAATAGCTGGGTAATCAAATTGGTGAGGAATCTCCCTAAAAAAAAAACAAAAACCCAAACCCCCACAAAATAAATGAGGGTGATGTTTATCTGCAGGTTTTGAGAGGATCCAACCACAGAGGTGCTTTGAATTCCAAGGCTCAGAAGCCCCATCATTCTATTCCACAGCAGCTTGGAGGGACCTTTCACGAGCATGGAACACTAGAAATAACTAATGTGGATTTTTCCTTCTTTTTAAAGTACTTACTAGCAATACCATTCACCCCACGATTAATCAAAACCTGGTTTGGGGCCATCTCTTCTTGGGTGTCCTTAACAACTGTAAGAACTTGTGAGGTCATGTCTTTTTTTTTTTTTTTTTTAAGATTTTGTTTATTTGAGAGAGAGAGAGAGCACGAGTGGGGTGAGGGACAGAGGGAGAAGCAGACTCCCCGCTGAGTAGGGAGCCAATGCGGGACTCCATCCCAGGACCCTGGGATCATGACCTGAGCCGAAGGCAGACGCTTCACCGACTGAGCCACCCAGGCGCCCCGAGTAAGGGCATGTCTTCTATGTCTCTACAACACTCACAGTGCCTCTCATGGGCTGAAACCCAGTGAAGAGCTGGTTTTGAGTATTTGCAGACATACCTCATTTTATTGCACTTTGCTTTACTGTGCTTCGCAGATGTTGCCTTTTTTTGTCCCCCCACAGATTTTAGGTTTATGACAAGTCTTGTTGAGCAAGTCTGTCGGTGCCATTTTCCCAGCAGCACTTGCTCACTTTGTGTCTCTGTGCCCTATTTTGGTAATTCTTGCAATATTTCAAATTTCCCATTATTATTGTATTTGTTATGGTGATCTGTGGCTAGTGACTATGAGTTGCTGAAAGCTCAGATGATGGTTAGCATTTTTTTAGCAATCAAGTATTTTTTATTAAGGTATGCACGTTGTGTTTTCTAGACATAATGCTATTGCACACTTAATGGACTACAGCATGGTAGAAACATAACTTTTATATGCACTGGGAAACCAAAGATTTCATTTGACTCACTTTATTGTGATATGTGTTTTATTGCCGTGGTCTGGAACTGAACCCACAATATCTCCAAGGTATGCCTGTATATTTCCATATGAATATTCCACCTTCAGTTCAAACCCTGTATTAGTTAAGTTAGTCTCCTCTTTGTTTTAAGATGGACTTAAGTCGGGGGTGCCTGAGTGGCTCAGTCGGTTAAGCGTCTAACTCTTGATTTCAGTTCAGGTCGTGCTCGCTTCGGCAGCACATATACTAAGATTTCAGTTCAGGTCATGATCTCAGGGTCGTGAGATCGAGCCCCGCTGGTGAGGTCCCTCTCCCTCCCTGTGCTTGTGCTCTCTTTCTCTCTCTCTCAAATAAATAAGTAAAATCTTAAAAAAAATGGATTTAAGTCAGCTTCCTTGGATGGCATATATCAAGATAACATAAATTACAGAAACATAGGGAAACATGAAGAGAGGGTAGGGCCATAACATGCGGCCCCCATGAGGCATGCATGCTACAGGTGAATCGCAGAGGTAGCTTTACAAGACTAAACAGGAAACCTGACTGGTTACGCAGTCCATGTGCTGAAAGCAAGCCAGCATCTCAGGAGGAGCACCCCACTGGATCCTAAGAGCCTAAAGGAGTTTCTCGAAGGCTATCGGTGAGACTCACAGCTCTCTGCTGACCCGGGCTCTCCGAGGGATAGATTTTTGAGTATAGAGAGGCATGGATGGACTGCGCAGCTTTCAATCAGTCCTTCATAAACTTGGCTTCTCTCAGCAGAGTTTGTTCAAACGCAGTTTATTTTTAAGAGAACATATCCATCTTGTTCCCAAATGAACTCTCCCTTCTGCTTCTCTTTTTCTGAAAGAAAGCTAAAATCCTACAGCTATGTAAGTCTGCATGATTCGAGCTTCCTAGGACTCCTTTGCTTGTTTCTTCTCATAGCCAACCAGCTGTCAAAATCTCCTCCTTTCTCCTTTTCTCGTCTTCTCCTCCTCTCACTCCTCCTTCTCTCCCAACTTTCTTCCCTCCCTCCCTCTCTCCTTCTCTTCTTTCCCTCATCACCCACTCCGTACCAGAAGCTGACTATGCAGACGAAGGCATGGTGTTAAATATGTGTACCATTTGGCAAGGGGACCGGCCAACCAGAAGGAATAGCGGCTTTGGTGTTGGAGCAGTGGTCTCAAAGCCTTCGGCGCCAGGCATAAAGGCGTAAACTCTCCATTTGCTGGGTTGGGGAAGGGGGTATTTTTGGGGAGTTCTGGGAGAAGGCTAGGGTGGTAGAGTGGGCATGAGGGTGAGTGAGTGGTGCTTTCAGGTAAGGGGCTACTTACTCACAAGTAGAGAAGTGTTTCGGTATTTTAGCAGCTGATGCGCCCGCACTGGTGGACGCTGGTGTGTATCAGCCCTGGGTAGACGGGGTCACAAAGATGACCCGGCCACGCTTCCTACCCTAGAGGAGACTGGAGTTCACCATCTTCAGAATGCATTTCAGAAACAGCCTTTTCTCTTTCTCTCTATGCCACGACTATAGTTTAGACCCTCACTGTCTCAGACTCTATCCACTACAATGACCTCTTAACTGGTAACTCCAATGGAATTTTAATTTCTTTCCTCTTTTATTTTCCCTTTCCAATGTTTCAAGTATGTGCTGCCAGAGAAAGTTCCCTAAAATACTGCTTTTATCACACTATTGCCTTCTACTCCAAAACTGTTAATGGCTTTTCTCTCCTTTCTAGGATTATATTCACACTCCCTAGCTGGGCATGTGGGGCCCTCCGGTTGCACTTGAGCCACTGTATGGAATAGGGTGTCACAGAAGGAACAGTTATGGTCCCCTCTGTTCTTAAGTAGCTTAAAATGGGTAGTGAAGGTGTGGAAGAGATGTTTGTAATGATTATTATGTAGAAGAAGCAAATGTGGGAAACAGGCAGGTGATGGGGGTGTTGGGTGGGGCAGGCTGGTGTCGCTAACAGGATTGGACGGCAGGGGGTAAAGTCCCTTTGCGCCTGACTTATCTTGGTGAGCTGAGAGCAATGGATTCCTAGGCCCAGGTCCTGATTCTGGGTGGTTGAGCCAGTGTGTTTGAGACCCACCTTCACATATTTACCACCTGCCTCAGAATGTTACCTTCAGCCCTCAGTGGAAATCTGGCGGTCCTGGGCCCAGCTGGCTTCACAGCATAAGCCCTGGGGAGAGTGACTGGGCACCTTTCTCTGAGCTGTTTTAAGACAAAGTTTGGCTCAGTAGTCCCTGGGCTTAGGCCAGGGGAAATCATTCCTACCTCCTACGAACTGAGAACCTACCATAGCCATCCTAGGGTACTACAAGTTATGCATTTTGCCAACATTTGCACATGTGATCTTGTTTAGTCTTCATCTTTATCTTGTAAAGTAGGTATGATAAGAAAACTGAGGCCCAAAGGCTACTTTAGCCATGATTGCTCTGTGGGTAAATCTTAGAGTCAGGATTGTAGGGCTACCAGAATCTAGACTGTTTCTACTCTATCGCTTGGCCCTGCTGGAGCTAATACTTTCTGGGAGTGTGGGCAGGATCAGGATTGCCTGTCTCCTCTATCTGCCATATTGGGAATGGGACTTTTAAAGCCCTAAGCCCCACTGCTATTTCCTCTTATTAATGAAGGTGGTTGAATGTTCATCTGCCTCGGGAAACAAGGATACCCTTCTTCGCAGGCAGAAGTATCTGTATTTCGTGATCGAGTGACCATACCAAATGTCTCAAGCCCCCAGTCCATATATCTCTACACTACTTTCAGTGCTTTTCTTGGTTTTTAGACATTGAAGGTCCTTTTAGAGAGGGCATTTTGCTCTTACTTGCCAATATCCTCACTATTAGCCCTAGTTTGCTTCAATCATCTATGCTACTTCTGTTTGGAATTTGATTTGAGTTGTTGTGAGGTTTAAATAAAAGAGTGCATATAAGGTGCTTAGTACGGTGACTGGCACATTTTCAGAGCTCAATAAATCATAGCTACCATAATGATTCTGAGTCGAGAATATCCTAGAATCACAAAATAAGCCCTGAATCCGCACTAGTTATTCAGATGAGTATCATCTGGCAAGACTGGGGAGATGGGGTACAGGTTGGAGAAGTTTTCAAACAGGGAAGGGATTGGGGAAGGGCCTGATATATCTATGACCATGTACCCAGAGGACATCCTGAGCATCTGAAGGACTAAGGCAAAGTTTAGCAGCAAATTAAGACCCATGGGCCAAATCCAGCCCACTGGCTGTTTCTGTATAACCTGTGAGTTAAGAATGTTCTTTTCAGCTCCAAATGGTTGAAAAAAATCTAAAGAAGAATGTTGTTATGTGAAATATATGAAAATTATATTAATTCAAATTTCAGGGTCCATAAATAAAGTTTTATTGGCACACAGCCATGCGAACTTATTTATGCATTGTCAATGGTTGCTTTCACTCTATGATGGATGAGTTGAATAGTAACAACGGAGATTGTATGGCTCCCAAGGCTGAAAATATTTCTTTGTAACCGTTCATAGTAAAAGTTTGCCTTGGTCTAAGGTAGAGTGATTTAAGAAAGGGAGGTGAAGGAAAACTCAAACATACAACACTCAGTTCACAAAACTTCCAAAGGGAGGCCCTGCTGACTTGGGTCACGAATTAGATTCTGTCTATAGTTTTCAGTTCAGTTTAGTGAATACTTACTGAATGCTCCCTATATGAAAGACATTGCCCTGGGTACAAAGGATTATTCTCTGCCCTTGGAAGCATCACAATGTTATAAATTAATGGAATTATGGGCAGAGATGTGGAATCACCTGGATTTCATTTAAAATCCTGGCTCCATCATTTACTAGTTGTATGCTCTGCTGGGTATCTTCCTTTTGCTTTTCTTCTCTTTGCTGCCTTGATTTGTGCCTGGGGAGGTTGCTTCATGGATTATAGCAATGAACTCCCTTGCCATTCAGCTTCCAGGTGGTTTTGGCCAATGGGAGGTACAAGCAAGAAATCAGATGGTAGGAGCTAAGGGAGTCAAGATATTTATTTATTTTTATTATTATTATTTTCTTAAAAGATTTTATTTATTTATTTGCCAGAGAGAGAGAGAGAGAGAGAGAGGGAGAGTATAAGCGGGGGGAGTGGCAGAGGGAGAAGCAGGCTCCTTGCTAAGCAAGGAGCCCGATGTGGGACTCTATCCCAGGACCCTGAGATCATGACCTGAGCCGAAGGCAGATGCTTAACCATCTGAGCCACCCAGGCGCCCCGGGAGCCAAGATATTTATTCTCCTCTTTCTCTCTTTGCCACTTTGTCATGCTTGGCTGCATGGTTCTACCGAAGGCCACAGCTCCCGTTGGAAGGCCTTTTCCGTACAGCTACTCTTTCTGCTGGATACTGATAACTACTCTTCCCTCTTTCCCTTGGTCTGAGGGCTGCAATAGGCTCTAATGTCAATGGCTTTAGGCTGTTGCAATAACCCTTATTGGTTCTTTAACATTATCTAAGCATTTATAAATAGTTCAAGTGAGCTTTAGCTTCCTCATCTGTAAAATTAGGATATCATATGAGTTGTTGTGATCACAAAATATATAAGCTCCTACACAGTGTCTGGGCATGCAGTAGGGGCTCAGCAAATGCTATTTATCTTCCGCTTTCCTTAAGAGCTTATGGTTTCTTGGGCACCTGGGTGGCTCAGTCAGTTAAGCGACTGCCTTCAGCTCAGGTCATGATCCTGGGGTCCCGGGATCGAGCCCCACATCGGGCTCCCTGCTCAGCAGGGGGTCTGCTTCTCCCTCTGCCCTCTTCCCTCTCGCGCTCTCTGTCTCTCATTCTCTCTCTCAAAAATAAATAAAAATCTTAAAAAAAAATTAAAAAAAAGAGCTTAAGGTTTCTTAAGGGAGAGAAGCCAGAGGCTACAAAAAAGTTTAAACCAAATTAGAGTAGTAGTTTAGGGATTATTAGGAAAGGACAAATTTGTAAAAATAATTTCTAAATAAAACTAGCAGGATTTGGGTGTATGGAATGGGGGGGCCGATTAGGGGTAAGCTTAAGTGTTTTGCTTGGGTTACTGTATGGATGGTGGCATCATAACAGAGGTAATGCAGGAGGAGTTCCCAGATTAGAGAATGGGATGATGAGTTCCATAAGGACAAGTAAAATCTGAAATGCCTGTGGGATGGCCGCATGACAGTGTTATACAGGAGTTTGGCTGGGAGGCACCGGAGAAGGGTCTGTGTGAGGAAGGAGCATTTAAGAGACATCATTGTGCAGGGGAATAATTAAGAGTGGAAGAGACTGCTGGGTCATGGGTTTGGTGGGAAGACAGGATGCTTTAATGGCAAAAGGACTAGGTTGGAAGTCAAGTGACCTCACTTTATGCTTTGGCTTGCTGTTTAACCTTGGAGACAATACTTCACTATGTTGAGATTCTGTTTTCTCAGCAAATAAGGAAGTTGGACTAGATGGTGTCTGTGATGCTACAGGACTTGCAGTCTAATTGGGAGGAAAACCATGAAATAAGCAGAGATTAATGATTGTATTTTCAGGAGCTGTATGGATGAAAGCCTCTAGAGACCCACAGTCTTCCTAATTAATGGCTATTTTTTAGTGAGAAGAAGCTACAGAAAAATGGTCTAAGGCACAGTTTCATGGAATTATAATAATAATTGTAATAACAATGGCCAACATCCATTGAGTGCTTACTGTGTGCTAGGTACTATTCTATGGGCTTCACAGGTATTAACTATTTTTTTTTTTAAAGATGTTATTTATTTGACAGAGAGAGAGTATGCACGAGTGCACGGGGCGGGGGAGGGGCAGAGGGAGAGGGAGAAGCAGACTCCCCACTGAGCAGGGAGCCCGATGTGATCGATCCCAGGAGCCCAGGATCATGACCTGAGCCGAAGGCGGACGCTTAACCAACTGAGCCACCCAGGCGCCCTGGTATTGACATTTAATATTCACAATGGTCCTGTGCAGTAGGGGTGATTTGGAGGCCTCCATTTTACAGTTGGAGAAAATAAGACAGTACAGAGCTTAAACATCCCACTCGGAGTCATAAAACTGGTAAGGAATCCAGAGCTCAAGCTGCCTGGTTCCAGAGCCCAAGCATTTAATCCCAAACTATTTATTCACAGGGAAAGCTGTGAGCTCTGGGAAAATGAGAGTCAGCAACATTGACATTGGAACAAATAATGATTTTAGGTTATTACTAATAATGATTTTAAGAAAGGCAGAGTCAGGAAACAGACTTGTCAGTTATATTTACCAGTTGTAGGAATCTTGGTTGCTGATTAGTATTTTTTTTTACTACATTTGCAGATACTAAATATACTTTGATCAGTGCATTTTGGTGAACATTTTAAAAATATTACATATGAACACACACTGTGTGTGTGTGTGTGTGTATATATATATATATATATTGCACTCATATATTAATATATACAAATTCCATCTTTTGTGTACCTTATTCCCCCCCCCCCCCCCCCCGCACCAAGAATTAACTTTTTCTGAATTGTTCTTGGCTACAAACTTGGCTACTTTTCACAATGAAAGTAGGTGAAGATGTATGAAACTGACTCTTGTGGGTATTGTATGGATATTGGCGAAGTCATTGCTTATTTACATTCTATACTATCCCTTTTCTGAGGACTTCTCAGGTAGAATTCTTTTGTGGTCTTGTTAATATTAATAATCACTTAAAGCAATCACTTTAGTTTTTCATAGAGGCTTTAACGAAGCAAATGATTTTTACCTTGAAAGTTTAAGAGCCAAATCTGTGGCCAGTGGGCAGCATATTGCCTTTTATTAGCTTTATTCTTGCTCCCACTTTATGATTCTCTGCTTACTTTTTTTTTTTTTTTTACCTGCTTTTATTTTATGGCATCTTGTTGCAATTTATGTTACTATACTCAGAAACTAGGCAGAATTTAAGGAACATATATGCCCGCATGTAGAACTCATTCATATACACAGTGCATTTTGGACTCTCCAGGAGGCCAGAGTCGGCTTGCCAGCATCGGGACTATAAAGTTTCTGTAACTAGTCAGCATACTGGCTGATAACAAGGAGGTCATCAAAAAGAAACTGATAATTAGGAGGATTATCACAACCATCCATTCACAGTCCCTTTGATGAGTGTTGGTTGTGCTTAATGACTCACTGAAGATCAAGTCACTGCCTTTCAGCAGTAATATGAGCTTAATAAGCATTAGTGTGATGATGACAATGAGTAAACGATCATCTTTGTAATGATAACAATTTGGTCCAGGCAGGAGGGAAAATATTCCTGGCTGGGCTTGCTTGACTGTGACAAGAGATGGGAAGTCAGAAGCTGGTGGAGGCAATGGAAGGGCTAGGGGGGTTAGAAATTATTCAAGAAATGAGCTTAAGAAACATAGAGTTGGGATGTGGGGGGAAGGTGTGCGTAGGACTGAAGCGCGGTGTAGCGAGAGCTTGGCTCAGAGCGAGGAGCGAGGGAGGTGTTACCCTGGAGTGTGTGAGGATGGGCGCTTGGGTCAGACTGCTGGTTCTGCTGCTCATCGGCTGTGGGACCATGGGCAAATCACTTGACCTCCATGTGTCTCAATTTCCTGATCTGGAAAAGCATGATCACAAAGTACCTTCTCCAGGGGCGCCTTGGTGGCAGTCGGTTACACGTCCAACTCTTGGTTTCCGCTTGGTCCTGTCTCGGGGCGGTGAGATCAAGCTCCGTGCTCTGCTTGGGATTCTCTCTCCCTCTCCCCCTGCCCATCCCACTCATGCTTGCTCTCTCTCTCTCTTTCTCAAATAAAATAAATAAATCTTAAAAAAAAAGTACCTACCCCATGGGGTTGTTGAGGGATATGATGGTAAAGTCCTGTAAAGAGCTAGGGTCAGTGCCTGGTGCCATGTGGGGGTATAACTGGTAGGGCTTGTGCTGCTGCAGCTAGATCCTAGTACAGAGAATGCAAAGGTTCTCATTTCAGGCTTCTCAGGGGATTGTACCGCCTTTTGAAAGTGGGAATGTGATTATGGGAGCCATGTGATTTAAGAAACATAGAGATTATTGTCTGTAATATGTATTATATGCTATATATTTCCGCTGACACTTCATTTTTTAAAAAAAGATTTTATTTGAGAGAGAGAGAGAGCACGAGCTGGGATGGGGGCAGAGGGAGAGGGACAAGCAGGCTTCCCGCTGAGCAGGGAGCCTGATGCGGGGCTCAATCCCAGGACCCTGAGATCATAACCTGAACGGAAGGCAGATGCTTAACTGACTGAGCCACCCAGGCGTCCCAACACTTCATTTTATATCGTGTTCTTTTTGTTTCTTCTCCCTGTATAGATTGCTTTGCATCACATGTAAGCCTGGATGAAACACTAGATGGTAGAGGTTCGATAAATCCTCAGTGAGTTGAATTGAGGGCGCACTGAATATTTTGAGATAATGAAGAAATGAGTGAGCTTGAAATTTCAAATGAAAGTATTACCATGAAAATGCCAATAATAATAATAAACAAGATTGTGTAGTGTTTTTAACCTGTCTCAACACTTTTCCTAAATACATTAATTCTCATAAACCCTGTGAGGTGGACAACATTGCTACAAACGGCCCCATTTTACGGATGAGGAAACATGTGGCTTCGAGGTTCAATCCTGTGCTGCAGTGACCAAGTGACGCAGCTCGACTCAGAATTCAGGTCTTCAGACACCTCCAACAAAGAAATTGTTTTCCATACTGCTTTGGTGTTCAGAAACCTGAGATCTGTGGTTAATTGATCATTAACTTCTGTGGAGTTTGTCTCCTTCACCTGTAACGTGAAGTGGATTACAAAGTGATTTTCCCGGGATTGGAGAAGGTCACATACTGTGCAGAGCAGGCTGATGCCCAGAAACGGGAACGGGGACAAAAGTGAGCAATTGCAGATCCAGGTTCCACCTGAAGGGGGCAGTTGCTGATCAGTTCTAGCTGATGTTTGGCAGCCAGGAGCGAGAGGTCCAAAGTGGCCAAAGCTTATGATATTTTATTTTATTTCTATTGAAATATAATTAACACACAATGTTATATTAGTTTTAGGTATATAGTATATTAGTTTAGGTATATAATATATTGATTCAACAATTCTACATATCACTCAGTGCTAAGTGTAGTCACCATCTCATGATTTTTTTTTAAGAAAAGCCCCAAATTTGGCTTTTTATGTGACTCTCCCAATTTTAAGTATTGATAACTAATTCAAATTAAAAGCAAACAAACAAGTCACAAGGATCAAATTAAAAAATATATGGGGTAGGGGCTCCTGGGTGGCTCAGATGGTTAAGCATCTGCCTTCAGCCCAGGTCATGATCCCAGGGTCCTGGGATCGAGCCCCACATCAGGCTCCTGGCTCAGTGGGGAGCCTGCTTCTCCCTCTCCCTCTGCCTCTCTCCCTGCTCATGTTCTCTCTCTTTCTCTCTCTCTCTCTCTGTCTCTTTGTCTCAAATGAATAAATAAAATCTTAAAAAAAAAACATTAAAAAAAATATATGGGTAGACCAGGCCCAAGCCTGCCACCCCTATATCAGATGATTTTTCAAGGTCCCTTCCAGCTCTAAAATGCAAAAGAGCCCAGTAGCTTCTTGCTGAAAGGTGGGAAGCCATTTATCTTCACTCATCATTGAAATTCCTCATTGCTGTTTCCATCAGAGAATATTCATTGGTGCCAGGCGGTGATGCCACCCTGAGCCTCCAGGTTCTCACTCACACAGAAGGGATGGAATTACCATGCCACACTGTAGTGAGTGACAGATGTTGAGGCAGGGGAGAGAAAAGCGGACCTCCGCTTAATTATGTAAATCTATGACTATGCTTTAATAAGGCACTGCAATAAAACTGTCATAGCTGCCAAGTTTGGGAAATAGGATGAGCAAAGTTTTCACTCCTTGCGCTATATTTGGGATGAAAAATGCAGAAGAGTTAGTTCCTCTTTGAAAACCTTCAGAAACACATCAGGGATTCCTGAGCGTCTTGCTTTCTGCCAGGCGGCATTTGCAAGTGACAACTGGTGCCGAGAGGCCAGCAGCCCACGCAGAACTCCTCTGGAAAGGAGAGAGCTGATGGTTCAAGGTTGGTGTCTTCCAACGAGATCTTCGCGAGACCGAGCTTTCTAGCATCACTGACCAAAGTCTTCCTCAAACTAGCCAGCCCCCTCTTTTGCCTCCCAACTCTGCTTCTGCTGCCTGTTCTCGGAATGTGATAGAAGGTGACAGGGGCTTGGTGGTGGCAGGATTGGGAGTGGGGGTGGGCATTTTCTTCCCCATCAGGTGGTGGGGGCTAGATGCTGCTCCCTTTATTTTAACCATCCAAACACATACTTGTTTTTCTTCTTTTCATTTTTTAAATACATTTTTTTTAAAGCCTCCCCATCTTGATAATAAAGGGCTAGGATTTTCACGGCCAGGGCTCTGTTGGGCATGAACCCCCAGAGGCCCACTCGGGAGTAGCTAAGCCAAAAGGGCCCATAGGAAAGGAATTCCCAGAGCACATGTTCTGTACTTTATAGTATAGATGTCCTGAGCTCTTACCAGCTTAGATCTTTTTCCAGTGAAGAAAACTAAAAGGGCAACCCACGCTCCCATTTCTTCAACAGATAACCAAATAAATTGCATGGAAGAAGAGAGGGAAAGAGTGAGAAGGAGGAAGAGAGAAACAGAGAGAGATTATGGATGAAAAGTCTTCCGAGCCATATTCATCAGTGAAATGTTGGTGGACCTTATTCGGATCCTGAATTAAACAAACTAGTATAAATTTACATGCCAATTAGAGAATATTAGGGAATAGTAAGGAATTATTATTACAGTTGTTATGTGTGATAATGATTTTGTGGTTCTTTTTTTTTTTTTAAGAGTCTTTATCTTTTAGAGATCCATGTCAGAATGTTTATGGAAAAGATGACATCATGTCTGGGATTTTTGAAAAAGTAATCTGGGAAGGGCAGTGTCCAATGTGGGCTAGATCCAGCTTGTACTCACTGGCAAGAGCTGACAAATTTTTAGGCACTTTGCGAGCCAGTTGGTAGAATCGTTAAGAACTAGATTCTGTAGACCTCCATTTAAATAAAAAATATTTTTAGAGAGGTAATAAATACAACTTTTCACTTCCTGGGTACTTTATGGCAATTATTATTACTGATGCTCTTGAAATGATTGCATCTACTGTACCTGTGTGGTGGGAATACAGCGTAACTGTGTGCTCCTGCACATGCCTTCCCACTCCCCATTCAGTGCCATTATGCTGGTAAGTTGAAATCAGAGAAATCTCAAAATACTATAAATCCGGAATTTCTCTGGGGAGAGCCAGTTGTTATGCATCTACCACCACCCCACTGGAGAAGTGGGAGGGTTTGGGTAAAACAAGACTCCTCATGAGTTGATAATTGCCTTACAATGGAGTGAAAGGAAAGTGGGGGCTCATTCATTATTCTCTCTACCCTGATGTATGTTAAAATTGTCTGTACTGAAAAATTTGAAGAAATGTGCCTGTTCAGGTAATCTCTTGAAGACACGAAGGTTGCAGGATGAGGGAATCAGACAGGTAATGAAGACCCTGTGGTGCAACAGAAAAAGCAATCATCACAAGGACATGAGTTCCTTGACGGGCTCTGCTTTCGATGAGTTGTGGGATCTGAGGAGTCAGTTAGGGCCTCTGTGTCTCGCCATGCCTAAAACGTAGCTTGTACTTAATAAAGGTTTGTTCAGGACTATCAGGTGAATACAAGGATGAGCTAAAAGTATGGGTGGGAGTATGGGAACATACTAAAGAAGGATGGCAAAACGAGAGAATTATCCTTCATGACTGATTTCCATGTATTCTAGATGAGAACCTCTGAGTGACTATCTCCCCAAAGCTTTTTCCCTGGAGTAATTTTAGCTTCTTGGCTCATGGTGATGGATCCTTCTGGGGAGAGAATTATTTGTGATTACAGAAGGAACTATAGCATAGAAATTAAAAGTACAGGCAGACAGAAAGTAGAAATAACCCATCTACTGATGAATTGATATATAAAATGTAGCATATACACATGATGGATATTACTTGGTCATATAAAGTAGTCAAGTATGATACGTGCTTTAATATGGAGGAAGCTTGAGAACATTGCACTTAGTGAAAGAAGCTGGTCATATAAGACCACATTGTGGGATTCCACTGATGGAAATGAAAAGCCCAGAAGAAGCAAATCTATAGAGACAGAAAGTAGATTAGTGGTTGCCCAGGGCTGGAGAGTGGGGGTTTGGGAGGTAACAGCTAAAGGGGTGTCAGGTTTCTGTTTGGAGTGATAAAAACATCCCCAAATTGATTGTGATGATAGTTACGTGACTCTGTGAATATACTAAAACCATATACTTGTATATTTTAAGTGAGCGAATCTTATGCGTGTGAATTATATCTCAGTAAATCTGTCAAAAAAAGTGCAGGCTGACTGAATTTAAATTCTGGTTCAATTTGCTTATCAGTTGTGGGACCCGGGCCAAATTTTCTTAACATTTCTGTGCTTTTTTCTCATCTGTAGCATAAGGATAAAGCTGGTACCTGCCTCATGGGATTTTCATGAAGAACTAATGTAATCCTCACATAGAGTATATCAAAATGCTGACAGTGTGCCCTACACATGGAAAGAAGGCAAGAAATGTTAGCTACTATCATATATGTATTAGCGAGAAAGAATTTTCTCTGATAGTGAAGGAAAGGATCGGCTGATGTTTGGTTTTCTACTCTTTAATCCTGGTCTGGGCAAGTGAAAGTGTAACCAAACAGTTTCAGGTAACACCAGTTGCAGTGGAGTGAAGAGTGGTCTCCAAAAGATATGTCCATGTCCTGCCCCCTCCCCCCACCTCCACCCCGACCTTGAACGTGACCTTCTGTAGAAACCCACATTTGCATATGTGATTAAGTTAAAGATCCTGAGATGGGATGGTCTTGGAAAATCCTGTTGGGTCCTAAATCCAGTGTCAGGTGTCCTGAAATGAGAAAAGCAGGGGGACATTAGACACGAAGAGGAGAGGGCTGTACACAGAGGGAGGCAGGGACTGGAGTTTCGTTGCCTCAAACAGAGGAGTGCCTGGAACCTCCAGAAGCTGGAAGAGACAAAGAAGGAGTCTCCCCTAGAGCCTTCCGAGGGAGTGTGGCCCTGCCGACACTGGGATTTAGGACTTCCGCTCTCCACTCTGCAAGGGAATGCATTTCTATTCTATGCTACCACCTTTATGGCAGCCTTAAGAAATGAATGCACCAGGGAAAGGTTACACTTCCTAAAATTGCTTTCGTGACAGCACTCCACATAGCATTTCCTCTGCCGATTTGTGTATCAAAGATCGATTTTTCATTCAGAAAATCAAGTTCTTCTTTATAGACCCAATCTCCTCTTTTCATCTCCCTGAGGCCCCTTCAGGCCTTTCCTCTCCTGGCTCAGGAGACCTTGAACCAAGGCAATCCGAGCTCTCCTTCCCTCTGAGCTCAAGCTGTACTCTGCATACTTTGCTCTTTCTCTTCTTCTCCAAAGTACTTTCTGTTGGTGGCCCCCCCACCCCGCCCATTTCCAATGTTGTTTACATGCTATCTTTTAGTATTTTCTGGTTTTATTTGTATGTAGTGATGTCTCTACAGCTAGTTAAGTTCTTGAGTATAAAGAATCTTGTATTTCTTTAGATTTTGCCACAGTACCTAGCACAGAGTTAGACACATAGTAGATTAATGAACAAAATGACTCAAGGCAAGTTGGATGTTCTGAAATGACAGGAGAATTTATCTTTCTACCTTTTTTCCTGGTCCCTGTTTCTCTCCTCTTCCATTTTCAGAGCTAGATGACTTTCCCAATGGAGAGTAAATGATATTAGGGATAAACGCTGGGTAGATTCTCTTTCTTTAGGGCAGGCTCCTAGAACTAATAACTTTTCCCTTTGCCAACTTTGGCTTTATTTGGCTAGCTCTTTTGAATCCTCCAATAAATATGACATAGGATAGCACATTGGGTTTCTTATCACCTAAGCATTCTTTCTTTGTAGATAAATAAATAGCTTGATAAGAGAGGCATGTTGGACAGAACAGATCAATGGTCTGAAACTGAGAATTTGCCCCAAACATCATCTTCTGTTGCCTCTGAGTTCAGGAGCAAGCATGTGGTACTTTGTCGATGTGTCAAAAAGGCTACTGGACGTGGAGTCAGGAAGCTCAGGACTCCAGTCCTGGGCTAGTCACCACCAGCTATGACCTTGAGTGAGTCACCCTCTCTTGCATTTTGACTTCCCCACAGGTAAGATGTCAGAGGTGAAGGAGGTGATCTCGAAGACCCTTTCATATTTGAATGACCCTATAATTTTCGATCCTTTTTTTATTCATCTGAATTCTGTATGTCTAACGTGGGCTGTATCTGTCAGGATCCAATCAGAGAACAGAAACCACACTGGCTGTCTCAACGGAGGGAGTTCAATACAGGGAGTTGGTCACACAGGTTTGGGTGGGAAGGCTGAGGTAATCCAGAGTTGATAACTGCAGGGAATCACTGTCACTTAGGTGGTAACAAAGGAAAGGTGTTAGGGTTGCCAGAACCTAGAAACATGGAGGAGGAGCCTCTCATTCTGGGACTCAGATTTCTGAGGAGATCCTAGCACCTCTGACAGGGCACAAGGACACTGTTCTGGAAGGGCCAAAAGTGGGTGGAGGCTGGGATTGGCTGCTGCTGGGGGCTGAGGGGTCGTTGGTGGGGCTCCAGTGCTGAGAATAGCAAGCAGTGTTCTCTTCCTGTCCTCCAGGCTCCCTCCTGGGCCTTGTTAGCAGAACCCAATAGCTTCTGCGAGCTGCCAAAGGAAACGGGTCATTTTCAGAGTCCCAGCCTCAACATCAAAGGGCAGAGCACAGAAAGACAGATTTGGAGCTAGGAAAATGGCCTAATGACCGGCACCTTCATTTTATACTTATATATTTATTTCATATTTATTTATAGGCGTTCGATACATGGTGGCTGAAAAATGGTACTCTTATAACAACAACTGGATAATCTGTTTTGGGGGCAAGAGTTGAGGGAGATTCACTTAGTCAACAAATGAGTATTTGCTAAGAGGAGTAAGACAAGGGATGGGTAAAGAGAATGGGAAGAGGCAAACAGGATGGTGGGCCTGTTTTCCACGTGGCTTCATCAGCTGCACAGAACTCTTACAAGAATGTGATTTGTGCAGTCTGAGGCTGGCTCTGTTTTGGACTTTTTAAGTGGGGTTTTGGGTGCGTAAGTGTTTAACTGGAGATTAAGAGATTCATTAGCAAAAGGAAACCTTCTCTGGCCCTGAGGAAGGAAGCTCCATCAGAGTCTGTGATGCAGGGCACCTTGGAGGTCCTCAAGTGTCTGACCTACAAAACCAGGAAGTAGGTGTTTTTTTTTTTTAAGCTACTAAATTTGTGTTAATTTGTTACAACAGCAATAGAGAACACACACTGCACTAGAACTGTGTTCCTGGGAAATCTGGTTTTGTTGTTGCTTTCTCCAAGTGCCCTGCCATGGTTCCTGGAGACTGCTATTTGAGGTTGTCCTGAGCTGTCTCACTTCCTACGGTGGTCCCATAGAACGGGCAGACGTGGGACACCCTCCCTCCACCGCCCTGCAGAGGAGTTCAGAGAGAACTTGACTGCCGTCTCTCTGTGTGGTCAATATGATCAAGAGGCAGTGAGTCTGTCACAACAAAGAGGAATGACCACTGGGGTGGATAACTGATGGGCTGAGTCAGAGAATGTAAACTCTTTTTCCCTTTCCCTTAATCATGTTAAGTTTCCATATCTCAGGGGAAGCATCGCTTTTATTGGCCATCATGATGGAGAGGTTGCACGATCAAATTGCAGATGTAATTGTTAAGCTAAATTAAACTGTCAGGCGCTCAGATGAGGCTTCTCTGTTGATTGGAGCTCATTTCACTCCATAAGTGGCCTGTGATCTTGTCTGGATAATATGCACAGCCCGGATGGAGGATGTATTAGCCTTCACTATGTTTTTTTAAGACCTCTTTGGAGGAGAGGCTGGGTGTCAGGCCGTATCTATTTCTCTTGACTCGTGGTTCACAGGGAAGCTATTATTACGGAGTGTTTCTGGTCTTGGGCAACCACTGTTTCATTAAGTGACTGCGAGAGATCTGGACACCAACGGGTTAGATAAGCTGTCTGGAATTTCATACCACAGAAAATGGAAAGCTATTATTGTTTTCCTTATTTCTTATTGCTAAATTCCATTACACACTGGTCACAACTCTCAGGGCAGATCATTTTAAGGTTTTATTGTGTTCCCCTAGTTGTTAGCCCACTGATCTTTGGCCCCAAACCTTCCTGCTCCTCATGAGTTAGTGTTTGTCATTCCCTAGGAGTGGCTCTGTAACTGTCCAAAGGGGCTTTCTACGTGCTGCTTCTGCACTTTTTTTTTTTTTTTTGGTTGATGTTTTTAATGTATAGCAATGCTTGTCACCTTCTCCTCCCAGAGACCAGATTTGAATTTATGGCACCGTGCCAAAGGAAATAGTACTTCATCTCTTTGCCTCTTAATAAGAACTCTGTATTTCTTTTTTTTTTTTTAAAGATTTTATTTATTTATTTGACAGAGAGAGACACAGCGAGAGAGGGAACACAAGCAGGGTGAGTGGGAGAGGGAGAAGCAGGCTTTCCACCGAGCAGGGAGCCCGATGTGGGGCTCGATCCCAGGACCCTGGGATCATGACCTGAGCCGAAGGCAGATGCTTAACGACTGAGCCACCCAGGCGCCCCAAGAACTCTGTATTTCTTGTAAATGCTCTTATCTTTTCAAAGTTTGTTTCATGTCTGTATTTGCACCGTATTCGGTGGCTCTTTAATGTGTGACGTTCCCATAGGGCTTCAGGGAGGTTCAGGCCGCAGTTTGAAAGGAGTGCTGCCTGGTTGGTGATCCTTCGGTGCGCTCAGACATTTGACTGCATGCAAGTTGGGATCTCTCAGATCAAGGGGTGCTTGTAGCTTGGGACTTTATACAACAGCTAAGAAAGGTGGTTGAGGATGACCTTTTGGGATGAATTGATATTAAAAAAATATAATTAGAAGAACTATAATCTATATGGGAGCTAAGAAATCCTTGTCCCTTAAGATCACATATAGTTTGGTTCAGAATTCTGCTCTTTCCAATTCTTAGGTTCTTCATATTATCATAGGCGCCTTTGGTTCTGGCTTTCTGTCCCTGCATAATTCCTAGTTCCTTCTCTGGGTCTGACATTGGTCTTTTTACTCTGACCTAGAGGTGAGACTCAGATGGTTTCCTTACTACACACACACACACACACACACACACACACACACACACTCTCACACACATGCACGCTCATGCACACCACCACCTATGCAATCTGCTGTCCCAAGGTCTTTGCATGTGGCAGCCTTTACTGCAGGTTTGGGGAGACAAGAAGAGCATTTGGATGACAACAGAGAAAACAGCTTCAAATGGTTAGACATTTTGTTCTTATAAGTCCTCTAGAATCTTTGGTGTGTTATTCAGCCATCCTCCTTGTGTTCTATCTTGCTTCCTTACCTCTTTCTTCTCTGTTGACTAGTTTCTGTTTACTTCTAATGCATAATACTTTATTGGTCACGCTTATTGCTTTGTCTCCTTGGCTGACTCCAGAATTGTTGGCATTTTGGGCTGGATAAATCTTTGTTGTGGGTTTTTTTTTTTTAATGCATTGTAGGATTTTTTTTTAAATTTTTATTTTATTCTCCCCCGGAAGGGAGAATTTTTTTTTTTATTATGTTATGTTAGTCGCCATACAATACATCATTAGTTTTTGATGTGGTGAACCATGATCCATTGTTTTCTTATAACACCCAGTGCTCCATGCAGTACGTGCCCTCCTTAATACCCATCACCGGGCTAACCAATCCCCCCTCCCCTCTAAAACCCTGTTTGTCTCTCAGAGTCCATAGTCTCTCATGGTTCATCTCTCCCTCCAATTCCCCCCTGCCCATTTTTCCCTTCCTTCTCCTAATGTCCTCCATGCTATTCCTTATGTTCCACAAACAAGTGAAACCATATGATAATTGACTTTCTCTGCTTGACTTATTTCACTTCGCATAATCTCCTCCAGTCCCATCCATGTTGATGTAAAAGTTGGGTATTCATCCTTTCTGAGGACTGAGTAATATTCCATTGTATATATGGACCACATCTTCTTTATCCATTCATCTGTTGAAGGGCATGTCGGCTCTTTCCACAGTTTGGCTATTGCGGACATTGCTGCTATGAACATTGGGGTGCATATGGCCCTTATTTTCACTACATCTGTGTCTTTGGAGTAAATACCCAGAAGTGTAATTGCTGGGTCATTGGGTAGCTCATTTTTAAATTTTTGAGGAACCTCCACACTGTTTTCCAAACTGGCTATACCAACTTGCATTCCCACCAACAGTGTAAGAGGGTTCCCCTTTCTCCACACCTCTCCAACATTTGTTGTTTTTTGACTTGTCCATTTTTGCCATTCTAAGGTGGCATCTCAATGTGGTTTTGATTTGAATTTCCCTGATGGCTAATGATGATGGACATTTTTTCATGTGTCTGTTAGCCATTTGTATGTCTTCTTCAGAGAAGTGTCTTTTCATATCTTCTGCCCACTTTTTGACTTGATTATTTGTTTTTTGGGTGTTGAGTTTGAGAAGTTCTTTATAGATCTTGGATACCAGCCTTTTATCTGTAGTGTCATTTGCAAATATCTTCTCCCATTCTGTGGGTTGCCTCTTTGTTTTGTTGACTGTTTCCTTTGCTATACAGAAGCTTTTCATCTTGATGAGGTCCCAAAAATTCATTTTTGCTTTTGTTTCACTAGCTTTTGGAGATGTATCTTGAAAGAAGTTGCTGTGGGCGATGCCAAAGAGGTTACTGCCTATGTTCTCCTCTAGGATTTGGATGGATTCCTGTCTCACATTGAGGTCTTTCATCCACTTTGAGTTTATCTTTGTGAATGGTGTTAGAGAATGGTTGAGTTTCATTCTTCTGCATGTGGCTGTCCAATTTTCCCAGCACCATTTATTGAAGAGACTGTCTTTTTTCCAGTGCATGTTTTTTCCTGCTTTGTTAAAGATTATTTGACCATAGAGGTGAGGGTCCATATCTGGGCTCTCTATTCTGTTTTTGCCTATATGTCTGTTTTTGTGCCAGTACCATGCTGTCTTGGTGATCACAGCTTTGTAATATAGCTTAAAATCGGGCAACGTGATGCCCCCAGCTTTGTTTTTCTTTTTCAACATCTCCTTGGCGATTCGGGGTCTTTTCTGATTCCATACAAATGTTAGGATTGTTTGTTCCAGCACTTTGAAAAGTGTCATTGGAATTTTGATTGGGATGGCACTGAAGGTATAGATTGCTCTGGGTAGCATAGACATTTTAACAATGTTTATTCTTTCGATCCATGAGCATGGAATATTTTTCCAACTTTTTGTGTCTTCTTCAGTTTCTTTCATGAGTGTTCTGTAGTTCCTAGAGTATAGATCCTTTACCTCTTTGGTTAGGTTTATTCTGAGGTATCTTATGGTTTTGGGTGCTATTGTAAATGGAATCGTTTCTCTAATTTCTCTTTCTCACTTGAGTTGTTAGTGTATAAGAAGGCAACTGATTTCTGTGCATTGATTTTGTATCCTGCCACATTACTGAATTGCTGTATGAGTTCTAGTAATTTGGGGGTGGAGTCTTTTGGGTTTTCCACATAAAGTGTCATGTCATCTGTGAAAAGAGAGAATTTGACTTCTTCTTTGCCAATTTGAATACCTTTTATTTCTTTTTGTTGTCTGATTGCTGTTGCTAGGACTTCTAGTACTATGTTGAACAATAGTGGCGAGAGTGGGCATCCTTGACATGTTCCTGATCTTAAGGGAAAGGCTCTCAGCTTTTCCCCATTGAGGATGATATTCCCTGTGGGTTTTTCATAGATGGATTTTATGAACTTGAGGAATGTTCCCTCTATCCCTATACTCTGAAGAGTTTTAATCAGGAAAGGATGTTGTATTTTGTCAAATGCTTTTTCTGCATCAATTGAGAGGACCATATGGTTCTTCTCCCTCCTCTTATTAATGTGTTCTATCACACTGATTGATTTGCGAATGTTGAACCACCCTTGCATCCCAGGAATAAATCCCACTTGGTCGTGGTGGATGATCCTTTTAATGTATTGATGGATCCTATTAGCTAGGATTATGTTGAGGATTTTGGAATCCATATTCATTAGGGATATCGGTCTGAAATTCTCCTTTTTGATGGGGTCTTTGCCTGGTTTGGGGATTAAGGTAATGCTGGCCTCATAGAATGAGTTTGGAAGTTTTCCTTCTGTTTCTATTTTTTGAAACAGCTTCAGGAGAATAGGTATTATTTCTTCTTTGAATGTTTGGTAGAATTCCCCAGGGAATCCATCAGGCCCTGGACTCTTGTTTTTTGGGAGGTTTTTGATCACTGCTTCAATCTTGTTACTGGTTATTGGCCTATTCAGGTTGTCAGTTTCTTCCTGTTTCAGTCTTGGCAGCTTATAGGTTTCCAGGAAGGCCTCCATTTCATCCAGATTGCTCAGTTTATTGGCATCTGGTTGTTGATAATAATTTCTAATAATTGTTTCTATTTCCTTGGTGTTAGTCATGGTCTCTCCCATTTCATTCATAATTTTATTAATTTGGGTCCTTTCTCTTTTCTTTTGGATAAGTCTGGCCAGTGGTTTATCGATCTTATTAATTCTTTCAAAGAACCAGCTTCTAGTTTCGTTGATCTGATCTACTGTGTTTCTGGTTTCTAATTCATTGATTTCTTCTCTAATTTTAATTATTTCTCTTCTAATGTGTGTCTTAGGCATCGTTTGTTGCTTTTTCTCTAGTTCTTTAAGGTGTAGAGTTAGTTGGTGAATTCGGGATTTTTCTGTTTTTTTGAGTGAGGCTTGGATGGCTATGTATTTCCCCCTTAGGACCACCTTTGCAGTATCCCATAGGTTTTGGACCAATGTGTTTTTGTTCTCATTGATTTCCATGAATTGTTTAAGTTCTTCTTTGATTTCCTGGTTGACCCAAACATTCTTGAGCAGAGTGGTCTTTAGCTTCCAAGTGTTTGAATTTCTGCCAATTTTTTTCTTGTGATTGAGTTCCAGTTTTAAAGCATTGTGGTCTGAGAATATGCAGGGAATAATCTCAGTCTTTTGGTATCAGTTGAGACCTGATTTGTGACCCAGTATGTGGTCTATTCTGGAGAAAGTTCCATGTGCGCTTGAGAAGAATGAGTATTCTGTTGTTTTAGGGTGGAATGTTCTGTAAATATCTATGAGGTCCATCTGGTCTAATGTATCATTCAGAGCTCTTGTTTCCTTGTTGATTTTCTGCTTAGAGGATCTGTCCATTGCTAAGAGTGGAGTATTGAGGTCTCCTACAATTAACGTATTGTTATCAATATGACTCTTTATTTTGGTTAACAGTTGGCTTTAGTAGATGGCTGCTCCCATGTTGGGGGCATAGATATTTACAATTGGTAGATCTACTTGTTGGATAGACCCTTTAAGAATGATATAGTGTCCTTCTGTGTCTCTAAGTACAGACTTTAGTTTAAAATCTAATTTGTCTGATATAAGAATTGCTACCCCAGCTTTCTTTTGAGGTCTGCTGGCATGGAAGATGGATCTGCACCCCGTCACTTTCAGTCTGGATGTATCTTTAGGTTCAAAATGAGTCTCTTGTAGGCAGCATATGGATGGGTCCTGTCTTTTTATCCAATCTGCAACCCTGTGCCGTTTTATGGGAGCGTTTAGGCCATTCACCTTGCCAGTGATTATTGAAAGATATGAATTAATTGTCATCATGTTGCCTGTGAAGACGTTGTTTTTATAGATTGTCCCTGTAAATTTCTGTTGTATATCACTCTTGATATACAATATGTGACCACTGGCTTAGTGGTCACATATTCTTTCAGTTTCTGCCAGTCGTGGAAGCTCTGCATCTCTCCATCCATTCTAAATGACAGCCTTGCCAGATAAAGTATTCTTGGCTGCATGTTCTTCTCATTTGGTACCCTGAATATGTCTTGCCAAGCCTTTCTAGCTTGCCAGGTCTCCGTGGATAGGTCTGATGTTATTCTGATGTTCCTCCCTCTGTACATAAGGAATCTCTTCCCCCTAACTGCCCTTAAGATGATTTCCTTGGTTCTAAGATTTGCAAGTTTTACTACTACATGCCGGGGTGTTGGCCTGTTTTCCTTGATCTTGGGAGGGGTCCTCTCTGCCTCTAGGACGCGAATGTTTGTTTCATTCCCCAGATTAGGGAAGTTCTCAGCTACGATTTGCTCAAATACATCTTCTAGTCCTCTCTCTCTCTCCACTCCCTCCGGGATTCCAATTATTCTGACATTGGAACGCTTCATGGTGTCACTTATTTCTCTGATTCTATTTTCCTGGATTCGGAGTTGTTTTTCCCTGGCCTCCTCTTTTCCCTTTTTATCTATTATACTGTCTTCTAGATCGCTTATTCTCTCTTCTGTCTCAGTTACCCTAGCTGTTAGATTATCTAGATTGGGTTGGATCTCATTGATAGCATTTTTAAGTTCTGCCAATTCATCTTTTATTTCTGCCCTTAGAGACTCTATGTTGCCATTAATTGATTTCTCCATTCTAGCCATTGTCTTCACAATTGCTAGCCTGAGTTCCATCTCTGACATCTTGATTACATCTGCATCCATTTGTAAATCTGCAGCATAAGTCATAATCTCTGAGTCTTTTTGTTTTGGGGGCTCCTCCTCCTAGTCATTCTGTTGATGGGTGTTTGAGGGAATGTATAGAGTCCAAATTATTGACCAGAACCCAAGCAAGATGCACCTGTTTTCTTGGGACCTTAGGGTTGCTGGCCTCTTGTTTTCCCAGTCTGTCTTCTGCGGGAGGGGCCTGCCGCGCTGTTACTCAGGCAACCCTGTTTGGGCGGAGTTGCCCTGCGCCCCTGTGGCGGGGGATGGGCTTAGGGGGAATCAGTCTTTGGGGCTTTTGTTCTCTGGCGCCTCTCCCTGGCGGCTTTCCGCGTCTCTTCCGCGAGTCAGAGCAGAAGAGACCGTTTCCAACCCTCTGCCTCAGAGCAGAGAGACTGCAGTCTGTTCTTCAGTGAGCTCTCCAGGCCACACCATCTCCGTTTCTGTCCATGCTGCTATAAACTGCAGCGGCCTGGGTTGTGCGCCCCTCTGCAGCACCCCCAGTCCTGCCTCTAGGTCGGGGCACGTCTCTGCCCTTTGTGCTTCTAAAACCACCAGCCACTCCCAGTTTGCTTGCGTATGACCCTGCTGCTCTGGGTTTCCACCCTGGGGGGCTGCCCTAGAGTCCTTTCCTCGCCGCTACCGGTCTGAGTCTGTGCCCATCCCCAGTGCACGAGGCTGTCGCTCACTGGCACTGTAGGATCCTCACGGCCAGGCACCTTCCCGATGCCGTTTATCCTCCGATATCTGCCCGTGGAATCATGGCTCCCCGCTTTGTACCTCAAAACCAACCATCTGCGATATTCTGTTTGTAGAGATCCAGATCTTCTTACATCTCAGGCTGGTTTCGTGGGTGCTCAGAGTGGTCTGGTAGATATCCAGCTCAATTCCGGGGACCAGTTGAAATAGGGTCCCCTACCCCTCGCCATCTTTCACTCTCCCGGGAAGGGAGAATTTTTAAATGATTAATATTGCAAGACATTTTATGTTCTGTTGTCTCTCTTCTTTTGTTCTGTAAAGTTATTTTTTTATTTTATCTCAATTCCAGAATAGTTCACTGTTCTGCAGTTATGATGCTATATATAATTTGTTCCATCTACAACCTAAGATTGTTACAAATGAGCATGAATGTTTAAAGAGCAGATATTCCCCTACCTCTGCCAGAATATCTGTGAAAGGAAAATAACAGAATAATGGCTTTTCGACAGGAAGAAAGACTTCTCACTATTGTCTGCCCCCCAAAACCAAGGGGATCTGTAGAACTCCCTAACCTCTCTGCCTTGAGGTCCTGCAGCTGTGGCTAAACTGTATCATTTAGAAACACTTGGTAGGTGTGCATTTCAGAGCCCTGCCTCCTCCAGGGCCGGCATCCAGTAGGCAGAAACAGTGAGAGCAAGAGAGACACAGGGAATGAAGACACATATTTTAGTGTCTGATATTGGGCAATCAAAGACATAACAAGCCATTACTGTCTACGGTTAGAAGATGAGTTCCGAATACAAAGAAGAAACCAGTTCAGGATGCTGAGTGGGGACCAGCAGGAGCCATCTTTGGCTGGGGGGTGGTGGGGAGGAGAAGGATGAAGAATGAGAGGCTGGTAAGGTGACAGGACACCCAGGACTGAGGGCAAAGGCAACCAGGGAGAAATGCTAAAACATGTCCAAGAAATAGCAAAAATCAGTGATGAATGACTTTCAGTTTTAAGTTCTTCCCCAATCTTCCCCAGGCAGTGTTTTCCATTATCCCTACTCAAAAACAAACAGCCTACTATTCATAACACAAACAGCACTGTATTGATTTTGCTTTTAGAAATTACAAAGAAGAATGGGGGACAGTGTCCAAAAAAGCAGCGAGGACAGTGACCACAAGATCCAGGAGCACTGACTGGAGTAGGTGACCGCCAAGAAGCAGGTTACACTGGGGATGACTCGGAAGATATAATCCTTACCTCTGGGATCCTCAGAGGTATCAGGGAGAGCACTGGCAGACTCCACGATACTTGAGACAGGGTCTATTTAAACACTTAATGTCTATCACAAAAAAGGGTGTTTCCATAAAGCCAAAGAATTCCAGAACATCTGGTTTACATATGCATGTATGTATAATGCACACAGTAAAAAATATATGTGTGTGTATATATGTGTGTGTGTACATATATACATACACACATATATGCTTGAAATGACTTTTGATAACTGCATATACTTAAATGATATACTGTATAAATAAAATGCCTACCACAATGCCTGGCACGGTGTTCATCAGTAAGTATTACTTAAGCAGGAAGATGAAAAAAGGGTATCTTAATAACTGGTCCTAGAATGCCTTTCTGGAGCAGGAAGAGCTTTTGTTTAAAACAAGGCATTGAGGGGCGCCTGGGTGGCTCAGTTGTTCGGTGTCTGCCTTCAGCTCGGGTCATGAACCCAGTGTCCTGGGATCGAGTCCTACATCGGACTCCCTGCTCAGTGGGAGGTCTGCTTCTCCCTCTCCCACTACCCCTGCTTATGTTCCCTCTCTTGCTGTCTCTCTCTGTCAAATAAATAAATAAAATCTTTATAAATAAATAAATAAATAAATAAATAAACAAACAAACAAACAAATAAATAAAAAAACAAGGCATTGAGGCAAAGTTGAAATCCCAGGGTATGGGCCTGGGGGTATGGTTTTAGATGGGCATTTAGCCTCCCCAGGGCATTTGGCAATCAACATTTTTGGTTGTTGAGCTGGGGGTGGGAAGCAGGGGGCACCTTACTGGCATCTGGTGAGTAAAGGTCAGGAATACTACTAAACATCCTACAGGGGCGCCTGGGTGGCTCAGTCGTTAAGTGTCTGCCTTCAGCTCAGGTCATGATCCCAGGGTCCTGGGATGGAGCCCCGCATTGGGCTCCCTGCTTGGCAAGAGGCCTGCTTCTCCCTCTCCCACTCCCCCTGCTTGTGTTCCCTGTCTCGCTGTCTCTCTCTCTGTCAAATAAACAAATAAAATCTTTAAAAAAAAAAATAAAAATTCTCCCTCTATGCTCTCCTTGTTCCTCAATGAGCCCCATATTTAACTTCACTTATAGTTAATTATATATAGTTTATAGATAAGGAAACTAATTCCTAGGACAGTTAAATGAATTGACTAAAAGGAGGTGGTGCAATAAGGAGAAAACATTTTATAAAAGCTTCTCAATTATTATTCCTAATGCCCTCCTGTTTTATTTGAGGAAGACCACTGGCAATTAGATTACATTAGATATGGGTTTGACAAGCATTTAATTTGGCACTGATGATGAGCCAAGTACTTGAAAATGTTTGTGGAAGGGATGAATTCTGTCATGGAATTCTCGCAAGTACCTTAAGAGGTAGTATTTTTCCATTTGTGAAGAACAAAGCTCAGAGAGGGGAAGTGGCTAACCCAAGATCCGACAGCCAGGGATCAGCAGAATCAGGATTCAAATGCAAATATTTGACTTCAAAGCCCTAATTCCTGAATGTACTGCCACATTATCTTCCTCCTAAATCAGTTAATTAAGGAGGCGCTTGCCTCAGAGACATTTGTTAAAAGGATTTTGTTAAGTAGATAAGGCTATTGTAAAGACAGAGCCCATTTAGCTGAATTCCTAGTAATGCACACCCGTCTGATCTAATCCAGGTGGGACTTTGGAAATGAACCCGCAGGTACGTGATCTGAAGACTGAGTAACTTCGGTGGTAGCCAGTCTCCAAGATAGTCCCAATGCTGCCCACCTCCTGGAATTCACCCCTCGTAGAGAGCCCTCACCCGTTGTACCAGAGCTGGTCTGTGCGGACAGCAGCCTGCAGCAGAGGTGATGGTATTTTGTGATGGCAGCTTAGCACACTAAGACACGCTAAGACATACTGCCTTTTCAAGAAGAAGTTATAAAAAAAAGACGGCAGCTTCTGACATGGGCGCTCTGTTGGTCCCAACTGGGGGAGATCTCATGAGTACCTCCTTCAGTTCGAGCCTCCCACCTTACATGCCTCTCCTTATCTCCTCTCTCCCATCTCTGGGTCTAGTTGTTTGATGTGTTGTGCACAGCCTGATCAGCAGGACTGCGTGCCTGGGAACTGGGGCCTCGGGTCAACAGCCTGTGGGGAGCTGAGGCCTGGCAAAGACTGTGGCAGTGAGCTTGGAGGTGGATTTCTCAGCTCCGGTTGGGCCTTGAGATAAACACAGCTCCTGCTGGTAGTTTACTGCGCTCTCGTGGGGCTCCGTGAGCCAGAACCTCTCAGTGAAGCTGCCTTCAGATTCCTGACAAAGCAGTTCAGAGCTTGCTAACCCTTTCTAACTCACCATTGGATCCGCCTTGGTACATAAGAGGACTGTGACTCCTCACTCCTTTCTTTTACCAGGGTCCTCTCTCCTTGAGGGGCTGTTGTGGTTTTCAGTAATAATAGCTTTCCGCCCTTATCCTAATTTGATAGGAATTTGTTTGTGAACACCCCAAATGTATAGAGACAAAGTACCTGTTACCTAAGTTTTACATTTGTTCTCTGAATGAAACTCATCAACATCTGCACAATCCCTTCAGATGTGATGGCTAATTTTCTGTGTCAAGTTGACTGGGTCACAGGGTGCCCAGATCGCTGGTAAGATATCTGTTGTCCTGTCTATGAGGGTGTTTCTAGAAAAGATTAGCATTTGAATTGGTAGCCTGAGTGATAAAGAAGATGCCCTCCCCAATATGGGTGGGCATCGTCAATCCATTGAGGGCCTGAATGGAACAAGAAGATGGAAAGAGGGAAACTTTGCTCTCTGCTTCAGCTGGGCATCTGTCTTCTCCTGCCCTCAGACGTTGAATCTCCCGGTTGTGAGGCTTTCTGCTCGGACCAGGACTTACACCAATGGCTCCCCTGGTTCTCAGGCCTTTGGGTTTGGACTGAAATGGTATCACTTGTTGTCCTGGGTCTCCCTCCACCTTACAGATGGCAGATCATGGGACTTCTCAACCTCCAGAATCAGGTGCGCCAGTCCTTCAGAATAAATCTCTTCCTACCCATCTATCCCTCTCTCTACCCCATTGTTTCTGTTTCTCTGGAGAACCCTGACCAGTACAGCAGGTTTGTGAGGACGTCAGTGGGGATGTGTGTCACTGTGTGTTCGGTAAAGTGGGACACCAGCACTGCTGCAGCAGTGGCAGGAGGAGAGCGAGCCTGGGACGGCAGGTGGAGTCCCGATTTCCATCCTGACTCTGCTCTCAACTAGCTCTGTGACTGTGATCAAGTCCTGCTACCTTTCTGCCTCATTTCTCATCTGTGAAAGGGAAATGAGATTATTATGAGGATGGACTGAGATAATAAATGGGACAATGCACTGAAAAGCACAAAGGGTAATACAAATGCTGTGTAGCATTAATCAGGGTTCTGGTTAGTATGAGTGTGTTAAATAATTAATCACATGATAGATAGTTTTAAGTGGAAATAAGGGATCTTCCCCCCAACACAAGTGGATTTGCTTTACAAAGTGGAAATGATTCATCATCATCAGGTTAGGTCATGATGGATGTCCTCATTCATTCATTTATTCATTCACCAGATATTTACTGCTATGCCTTCTATGTTCTAGGTACTGTTTTAGGGACACCTAAATGAACACAACAGACAAAGACCCCTGCCCTCATGGAGCTTTTCCTGATATGTCCCTCTTGTGAGCGGCAGGGCTCTGGCCCTTCTTGCCCATGTTGGCTGTGTTTAGAAACAAGGGAGAATGACTGAACCGAGGGGCACTGTCCTAGAAGACGGAGCTGGGTGCCGAACCAAGGGATTCAAGAACAAAGGAGAGACAATGACAGAGGGGTCTAAGGCTCCCTAAGGAGGGCAAGATCTGGAGAAGTTCCTGAGCCAGAGGAAAAAGTGACTGCCAGCCTTTTGGGCAGTTCAAGGACTCTTAAGGAGAGGGGATCCTGGCAAAAGAAAGAAAGGAGGAGTGAGTAATCAAAATTCCTTGGTGTACAAGGTGGACCTGATAGTGAGTGAGGGATAGGGCAAGCAAAGCTGAATTGCTTTGCATCAGAGAATAAGAAGCCGGGGTTTCGGGGGCAGACCAATTTAGCAGGAGTGGAAAGATCACCTAGGGATATGGATATGACGATGAATGATGGGTTTGGGTCACAGTGTAGAGAACCTTTGACATGGGCAAGGATGTGGAATGTAGTTTTTGATGCTGTGGGGATTATAGATGGATTCAGAGTAGAGGAATGATAAAGTCTGAGCAGATCCATCTGGCAGCAGGGTACTGAACTGACTGGAGGGGGAAGTGGTGAAAGAGATTAAATGGGGATCAAGGAGTTGACAGTTCCCTCTGTGTTCAGAGGAACATGGTTTTCCATCCTATAATGTGAAGCTCTTCTCATCCTGGCTGCACATTAGACTCCCCTGGAAAATGTTTAAAAACTTACAGATTCTTAGGACCCACCCACCCCAGACTCATTTAATCAGAATCTGTGAGCTCATTTCCTGGACATCAGTCTTTTTTTTTCTTTTTTAAATGCCTCTACATGATTTTGATATGTAGAAAGAGATGGGAATCAATGCTACGGGAAAACCGAGCCAGATTCTCGTGTGTTATTGCCCTATCTTTATAAACATTTAAAACGGAAAAAACATCATCATTGCAGGCTTGACAGGCTTTTAATCTTTAACTAGACTGTAGTGAACTCTCAGAATAAAAGAAAATGGTTGACAGAAGCCTACCGTGACAGCTGATGATGGTCATTCAGTTTATGCGGGTGTAGCCTGGAGTGCATGGCTCAGTATAAAAGCTCGACAGCTGGGTCTGCACGCTCGGTCCATTTTCCAGCCACGTTTAAACCCTTGTCCAAACTTCACTAAGCTACACATAGCTTGTAAGTTGCTTAACCACACTTTGCTTTAATTTACCCCTGGGACATGGTAAATATTCAGTGAATGTTAGCTCTTATCGTTAGTGATCTTGAAGAATTTCACTGCAAGCCCAAAGAGAAAGATGTTGTTTGGGTCACTTCTGATTAGTTTTCTAGTTAGTTAGGTTCATGGTAGCTGATGGTTGACTAGGAAAGACCTAATTATTTCAGAAGACAGTTCCAAACCTCATCTGTGGATTTTCCTGGAGGTCTCAGGAAAATCAGAATTTAGAGACCACCTCATCAGAATTTTAGAGACCATCTCAGTACATCAGAAGGATGCCACTGCACAAAAGGGAAAATGTTCCATACTATAATGAAAAGCATCTTCAAATGGTGCCCTAAAGTCCCAGGCACATGGGATATAAACATTTCTTAGAGAGTTATAGATGACCATCAGAATGAATTATTGGGGCAGATTTTCAAAAGTGACTCAGGTTCTTTAATTTGAAGGCTTTCTGTTGGCCTTTCTTCTCTTGTTTAGGCTTGGGGGCACACATGGATCTTTCTGGAGGGTGGCAATGAGAGTCCTATGATTTTGCACACCTTTCTTTTCTGGACCCCACTGGCTCCTAGCTGGGCTTTAGGTAAGCTTTTTATTCTTTAAGCACAAGATACTTTGATAAGAAAAAGGATCACCATCACTGGTACTCATTTCCTCTCAGTAAATGGTTTTTGCTATTTTGAGCTGTAGTTGAACTTGTGTCAAGAAGCTGTGTCTTTCTTACTGGATCTACCTCTTTTGAAGTCTGATTTGGTTGGTTGGTTTATTTCTAGGCTATGACTAAATTTGTTCCCTTGTACCCTAGTGTTTAATTAAATAGGGAAATTCTTTTCTGGTTCCCAAGAAAGAGATGCAAGTCAGTGCAGGTTAGAATGGACTGGACTTAGAGTGAAGTCATGAGACTGCCCTGGGGCGTGAAGAGGGGAATTTCCTCCCCATGAGTGGCTGGACTGTGGGTCTCTGGAAAGCAGGAGCTATGTATTTTCCACAGTGCTTAGCACTTGGCAAATGCTCAGATACTTGTTGCCTTGAAGAGCTTGTTTGGTCTGCTTATCTGACCTACTGCCCGTATATCAGATGCAGCAGATGTAAGACCAGGGACCTTTCTTGGGGCCCTGCTTCTGGGCCAGGGATAGGAATCTTTGGGGGATGAGCCAATCATCAAAGAGGAAGTTCAATCCAATTCCCTGTTCAGAGGCTTCCAGGTTAGATCAGAATAGAAGAGAGCCAAACAGGAAATGTGATCTTTGAAGTAGAGCTTTTAGGCCAGGAAGACCCAAAAGTTGTCATGCCGCCTGCCTCTTGCAGTCAGACCAGCTCAGATTTATGACAGCTGTGATATGTAGGATGTGATTGCACCTGTTTACATTGGGAGCTTCTTTGCCTTAATTTATGAGTTTTCCTGTGTACTAAATCATGAAAGCTTTCTGCTTGCTTTTCAGTGAAAACATTTGACTTCCTTCCAACGGAAGCACATAATGAGTAGACACATTCCTATCTCCCCCAAACCCAGCTGAGCCACTTAAATTTGCTTCTCCTTTCTCTCTTTCCCTATCTATGACTCCTCTCCTTTCCTTTCCTTTTTCTGTTTCTAAAGTAGTCCACAAAGTTTAATTGCTCAGTGCCTTGCTTAAGTGTTTGAATTCTCTTGGGGGCACTTATGTGTTTCCTAATGCAGGACCGAATCTGGATGAGTTTCAAGCAAGTGGATGGTGTGGCTTGGCAGAAAATAAGGGAAGCCTTTTACTCTGTGAAGATGCCAGGGTAGCATCACCGTTGGATCAGCATATTTGAATAGTTCTGGAGCACTGGGGCATAGGTAATGTCTTGTCTATGATGTGGACAATATTGCAGAATCGGTGATAATTACTTAAGTGCTTTGAATTTCTAAAGAACTTAAAAATCACTCTGTCAGGCATTTACTAGAAAAAAGCTGAAGATTTAGGGAAGCTACAATAGAAATATGGGGATTATGGAATATGAGACAATGATCCTCCTCATTTTATTTAAGATCGTAATGTTGTTACTGTTACTACCACCACTAGCGAAAAGTTGCCGGGTACTTCGTATGTTCTAGGCACTGTGCTAAACTGCTTGATGTACATGCCCTCATTCTGTGCTCATTAGCTCACATCAGTCTTATGACATAGGTACTATATTATTTTTCGTCTACACTTGAGGAAGCTGATGTTTAGAGAGATTAAGTAATTGCCTGAGGATCCCAAGCCATGAAGTGCTGGGGCAGAGACTTAAGCCCTGTATATTTGCTCAAAGCTCATATTCTTAACTGAGACAATAAATCAAAATACAGTAACTGTAAATATATATGTTGATTCAATATTGGAAAAATTATATTGATTAGACAAAATCGTTTTCTTCAGTGTGATGAGCATATATGGTGTGCATGTGTATGTGTTTTTATTGCACTGCGTGGGTGACATGGTAAGTTATAGAGATGGACAATGCTATTAACCTGAGTTTGGAAGGGCAAGATCCATCAGTGCGGTTAAGGATGCCTCTCCCCACTCTCCTGCAAATGGATTGTAAGTGTGGTGTCCCTGAATCAGAAAAATCAAGTCTGAAGGGGAGAATGTTAGAGGGCCAAAGACATTTGATTCAAGGAAAGTGGTTCTGGCATTTGTCCTTGATTGTAGGAAGATATTTATTAGGTTGTGGTCATGTAGTAAGAGATGGGATGGTTCTCCCTGTGAGGAAGCCAGAACTAGAATTAAGTTCAACAAGGGGCCTGTGAACGCTGCCGGCTAAACTAGAGCCAAAGGCTAATGACTTGTGGTGGTGATTCTCTGAGCATTTAAAAACAAAAAACAAAAAACAAAAAACCCACCAAAAAATTTCGTTAGTTATATTCTGTTTGTATTTTACGTATACACTGTATTTTCATTTACTTTTTATTTTTGTTTATTTATTTATTTGTTTTAGAGAGGGAGAGAGTGGGCAGTGGGGGAGAGGGAGAGAGAGAATCTTAAGCAGGCTCCACGCTGGGGGGCTCAGTCTCCCCAGCTCCATGCGGGGCTCACTCTCATGACCCAGAGATCATGACCTGAACCGAAATTAAGAGTCGGATGCTTAACTGACTGAGCCACCCAGGCACCCCTATTTTCACTTACTTTTTAAGAATCTTTCTTTGTGAAAATTTATTTTGAAAATGCAGTTTGTATCAGTTCTGTTGAGGAAAAAAAGGTGTAGGCCCAAGAAAAAATCCCCGATGGGGGGACTTGAACCCTTGGGAACTGGAGTGGTTGTTTTGGGATAAAGACAAGGATAATGCAAGGGAAGAGACTTTTCAGGAGGAAGGTGGCAGCCATTGCTGATGCAGCTGCTCTTCTTTTGCCACTGAATTTCCTCTATAGAGTTCTCCTTTGTTCAGCCTTCACAGGATGTGTGTTTGATTTCTTTCAGGCATGCATCTTTAACAGAATAAAAGTATAGAAATTTTAAGGTTAAATGGATCACCTTGTCCAGTAAAGGACAAAGAAAACAAAGATTAATGAACTTGCCAAATAAATGGAATTTATAGCAAAACCTCAACACGAAACTTGTAGATAATACATTTTATTTCTGTAAATTAGTGATTGTAAACTTTATTGTTTTTTTGAGATCTGTTATCACAATGAATTTGTTACCAATAATAAATGAAAGAAGTTTGCAAAGACCTTATTAATATTTTAAAGTATAAATTAGAGTGGAATTAAGGTTGTATCAGTCAGGATAGGATAGGCCCTGTGCAGTAACAAACAACCCCCAAAGTCTTAGTTGCTTCAGATAATGAAATTTTATCTTGTTCTTACTGTATATCTATTGTGGGTAATCTTGGGACTCTGCTGTGGATTATTCTCACTCAGGCATGAAAATTGATGGAAAGTTATCTTATGGAGTGTTTCTAGTCACCATGGCAGGCAGAAGGAAAAGGACAAATCACTCATTGGTTCTTGAAGTTTGAAGGAGACATATCACTTCTGTTCACATTTCATTGTCCAAAATGAGATATAGAGACTGGCCTAACTAGAAGAAGAGGGGAAGTGTGATCCCACCATGTCTTAGAAGGAGAAGAATTAGAATTTTGGGGAATAGCCGGATGACTACAATAGAGGTGAATCCTTTAACTACTGTGAATCTCCCACCGTGCCTTCTGCAAGGGTCACAAGAGTAGGGAAGTGGGGGCTTTTAGACAGGAATTGTATCTAACCCACAGGCCATCTACTGTGTCATAACCTGTAGTGGTGTCTACAGATGGACATCACCCTTCAAGTCCATCCTAAGGACTAAGACTATGAACTCTTGTCCCAGAAGAGGAAGGGAAGCTCCATTCTCTCTGGCTGTGGCAGATCCCTGATTTGTCAGTGGGAAAGAGGAGTAAGGACAGGAGGACCTCCTAACACAGAGCTTCTGGGAGCCCCTCCATTACTGATTTAGGCTTCCAGCAGCAAGAGTCTAAACCTTTCCCCTAAAGGTTCTTTCCAACCTCATCCCCAGCCACCCAGCTAAAGTCTGGTACTTGAATATCTTACCTTGCAATAAATGTTCTATCTCCATTCTTTCCTCATAGTGAACATTTATTTAGCACTTGCTGTATACCAGTCACTGTTCTAAGCATCTGATATCCCTTACTCATTGAATCCCTTGTGACACTCAGGGAGGTGGTACTGTTATTACCCCTGTTTTACAACTGAAGCCTGAGAGGTTAAGGAGATTTCTAGTAAGTGGGGGAGCTAGGATTCAATCCCAGATAGTCTGGCTTCAGAGCCCAGTGTATGGCCTCTTGGCTGCTAGCACAGTATAATATTTGGAGAAAATGAGCTCTATCTGAATGTGGGCATGAACAATGAAATGCTCAATGATGCCAGTAGCAGCTTGCAGAGATTCTTGGGGACAAAACCCTCACAATCTTACACTCTCTATTTGAATCAATAGGCTGATGTGCCCGCGGCCCAGCAGGTACCTTCATCTTTACAGAACTAAGGCAGAACAAATTTATATGATTGATTGTTAATAGAGCCTCTGGCATGACCAGCCAGTGATAGATAAGAAATATCGGTGTTTTAGAGAAACATAGACTTCTGAAGACCTAAACTCACGACCATGTGCACACAGGTAGAATTACTATACAAAATCGTTATTGCAAAATTAAACTTAAATGTTCCTTAAAGCAAAGGGGGTGCTGTCTAAGAATCAGTGCTCAAGTCATGAGAACCTATTAATAGTGTGCTGGTAAGTGTTTCACAATTGGTTCTCTTGAAGAAACAAAACAAAAAACAAAACAAAAAACCCAGCCTAATTGTAGTGGTTGTCAATTTCTGTGGTGTAAATATTCCCACCATTTCAATTTAAAGCCACCAATGCGGTGATACTGAATGCAGAACTGGAGAGAGATGCTAATAACTGGTTCTTCCAGGTCAATACGAGCTGGCTTTAGCATGCTAGTGATGTTAGACAGGAGAGGAAGGACACCCCAAAGCTTACATTTATAAAAAAATGTGTGTTAGATTTGAAACAGTTTAACTGAGATGAGCCATCATATCAGAGTTTTAAGTGAGAAATGTTTTAGTTATTTTTGTTTTTAATATCAGTGAAACAAATTCTTTTCAGACACATCCCACCAATGCCTTTTGTGCTGCTCTTGGGGGTTGTTCTCTGGAAAATTTACTGAAACGGCCAGGAAGCTGCCACTTTCAAGAATTTCAAATCTGAAAAGAGAAAAGGATGAGGCCGTTAGACGGTGTGAGTCAGAAGGCTGAGCGCTGCCCGTGGCTGTGCTGGTGAGTAGCTGGGATGTGGGGCATGTCATTCAGCTTGAAGGGATGACTCCCTTAGATCCTTCTGGTGCTGACAGTTTATGGTGTGAAGTCCAGTTAGGGGGGATGGTGAGAAGGAGAGCGTGAGGTAGATCAGTGGAAAGAGGGCAGAAAAATGGACCAAGAGAAAGAGAAAGAGTGAGTGGGGGTATTGAGAGAGAAAGATGGAAGGACTCACATTTATTGAGAACCTACTATGTGCCAATGATTATGATGGTAGGATTATGATTATGTGATTATGAGAAGCACTTAGTTTATTTATTTATGCTTTCTAATTTCCCTTCTATACCAACTGCTTGAGGTACTGATTACTCTCAGCATCTAAAGGATGAGGAAAACGGGCCTGGAGTTCAATTATTCACCCAAAGTCACAGTTTCAGTAAGTGGGCTGAGCTGAAGATCCGCACAAGGTCTGGACGGCTGTAAATCCTGTGCTCTGTGCATCGTGCAGTGCTGCCTAAGTGGCAGGAGGTCTGCGAGGGATGTTGGGTTAAGATCACTCCCAGGAGGGCATTTGGGCCATGACTCATGAATTATCCTTTTTTTTTTTTTTTTTAAGATTTTTATTTATTTATTTGACAGAGAGAGAGACAACGAGAGAGGGAACACAAGCAGGGGGAGTGGGAGAGGGAGAAGCAGGCTTCCTGCTGAGCAGGGAGCCCGATGCGGGGCTCGATCCCAGGACCCTGGGACCATGACCTGAGCCGAAGGCAGATGCTGACCGACTGAGCCACCCAGGCGCCCCTCGTGAATTATCCTTTGACAAGTTTGTGGATCTTCTTCGCTGCTCTTTACCTGCTCAGATCTTTAAATCTTAAGGGCTTCCGTCTGAAAAGGATGACTAAGCAGCCCATTAGGGCAGAAATGATCTGCTGGGATGATGATAATGCATCCCAGAGCAAGGGAACCCCGGGCGGCTGGCTAGCTTTGGCTCTGGGTTGGAGGTTATCCTCTGGATCCCCCTCTGCCCTGAAAGTCGGCAGGGCTTGAATTCGAACATCAAGGCTGGGAAAGACACCAGAGGAAAGAGAGGGTGAAGGAGAGAGAGAGAGAGACAGAGACAGAGACAGAGACACAGAGAGAGAGAGAGACAGATTTTTGTTGCCCAGTAAAGACTACATCATCAGCACACTGATTCTCAGTCCCGGAGTCTGGCTGAAAATCAAAATCTGAATCAGACATCTGCTTTGATGAGTAAGAAAATATTGATTAAAAAGACCAGACTCCCTCGAGCTCCCCACTCTAGAATCTCACTGCTTTGATAGCACAAATCAATACTCTCTTATGAAGGTTTAAGCTCTGATTTGTGAAATAGGAACTGCACTGAAGTCCAAGAAGAACTGCCCTCAGGGCAGAGGCGAAGCTCAAGGCAAGTACATTTACCACTCAGGGCATAGAGCCCTGGGTCAGAGCTCCTGCTGTGGGCAGACCAGGAAGGCATCGGCTTCCCCAAGGGCTCTCTTCACTGTATATACACACAGGGGTGGAGATTCCCTCTGTTAGACAGAGTGAGCACCGTGGACATGAATTACAGGCCTGACCTGGAGTGCATTTGCTGCAGGGTCATTTGCATCACACAGCCTGGTTCTGCCTTTTCCATTTTATGGGGAGCGCTTAGAGTTGAATGAATCAGTTCTGGTGCTGGGTAAATGCTCATCTCCTTTGTTCTTGCTCACTGGAATCGAAGGGTAAATGTTATTTCGGGCTGGGGAATGAACCCACATCTTGGAATCAAATGGACCCCTGTTCAAATCCCGTCGTCCCCACTCCGTATCTACATGACCCTGGGGAAATCCTTTAGCCTTGCGGAGGCTGTTTTCTTATCTGTGAAATGTAGACGGCAATGGATTTTACCTCCTGGGATGGTGCAGGGATTCAGTGAGATCCTGCAAAGGAGGATGATTAGTGACTGCCTGATATGCAGTAAGCATTCCAGTGATCCCCGTGATTCTCCTAGGTTACTTGTGAACATGTTTCTATGTCACAGTGCTGGTTGGGGTTTTAATAACTGGGAAAGCAAGCGTTACTTTATCCAAGTGACTGCTTTATTGGTCATCCACTTGTGTTTCTGGCTCTACACCTAAGTTGGCCATTGTATAAGGCCTCCCAGTCTGTTCATTCCCCACCACCTGAAGTGTTAAATAGAGTCACAGGGTGCTAGCTATGTGTCAGCTCTGTGACCTTGGGCAAGATGCTTGTGCTCTTTGGGTCTTAGTTCCTTTACCTTTAAAGGAAGGGTGGGATCATAGGGAATTTGACACCCTGAAGCCCTCTCTGGTGGAAATATTTCTCTATGGTTCTCTGTTCTGTTTTGGGGCACTGTGCCTCTTCCTCTTAATGTCTGCCTATGACTTGAAGAACTTCTCTGCTTTTTCTACAGTCTGCTCTTTCTCCTGGGTGGAGACTTCCTGCCGGTGGTCGCCTGCCTCTTCCTACCTTTTGGGGTTCCTTTAATTGGCACTCACTGACCATTTCAGTATGAATGTTTCTTTCTCTGTCTGATGTTCTCTGGTCCCCGCTTCCTACTTCTTCCTTCCTAAACACTGCCATGGTGTTTACCTATTTTGGGAATTAAATGACCCTAAACAGTGCACCTGTTCTGCTAGTAAATGAAGTAAATAGGGTATTTTGCAGATGTTCAAACCAAGATTCTTCCCTCTAAGTTGCTTATTAAATTCTGCATGACTTCTTTCAGTGAAGACCAACGTAAGAAATTCCTTGGATGACAGCATCAGAAATAGGTGTTCTTAAAAACAAACACATGAACAAAAGTAGAGTCACTATGGATTACTTAACTGATCGTGCGTCTCTCGCTTTGGTAGCTGGAAAGCTGAGAGCCAAATTTTGTGGCCCACATCTAGTAAGATTGTGTGGCAGGCATTTGAATCTTAGTCTTTACCCTGAGTTCATTTTACTTTTCCTCATTTTATTTTTCCCTCATTCAAATTTCTCATTTATTTATTAAAAAAATCCTATTATGGGGCACCTGGGTGGCTCAGGCATTAAGCATCTGCCTTCGGCTCAGGTCATGATCTCAGGGTCCTGGGATCGAGCCCCACATCAGGCTCCCTGCTCTGCGGGAAGCCTGCTTCTCCCTCTGCCACTCCCCCTGCTTGTGTCCCCTCTCTCGCTGTGTCTCTCTCTGTCAAATAAATAAATAAAATCTTTAAAAAAAAAAATTAAAAAAAAAATCCTATTATGCTTTCAAAAGTTATGCCATGCCCTTTTAGAATAGGGTGAAGTAAAAGTAAATAAGCAAATGCATCCTGTCCATTTTGTATAGTTGAGTGCTTCACTCAGGCTCAGGGAAAAACAGTCAGAGAAGGCTTCCTGGAGGAAGATGCTTGGAGGATCCACATGCATCAACTATTGTACAGTTCAGTCAGTCATGAAATCCCCAGAGTGGCATGAGGCTTGTGATCGGAGGTGTAGGGGTGAAAGTGAAATATGGAAAAATCTCGTTTAGGTATCTATATTAGCGTGGTTAAAACATGATGGTTAAAAGTCATCTGTTGAAACTTCAGACTGCCTTAGAGAAATAAGTAGTTCTTTCTTTTAAAATCCCCATATAACAAACTTAAAGAAAAAATAAAAAAAATAAAATTCCCATATAACAGTAATGATAACAAAAATATTTATTGAATGTTTACTCTGGGCCAGACAGTTCCCCTGTATTATCTCATTTTTCTTCACAAATAACCTGAGGAGGTAGACACTATTAGCTTTACTTTACCAACATCACATAGCTACTGCGCTGGGCTAATATATATACAGACCCAGGTGTGTCTCACTCCAGAGCTTACATGCTAAGGTCAATGCTTAGAAGCTGTCAGTACAAGGTCCCTGATCTTGAAGAGTTCTTACTAAGAGTTCATACAATGATAATATGTCTGAGATGTGCTTCATGTTAATCTGGGTGGTGGGGAAAAATGTGTGGTCACATACCGAATCTTAGTGAAGCTGGGGGAAGGTATGTGGAAGTCATGGTATTGTTCTCTTTACTTTTGTGTATGTTTGAAATTTTACATAATATCGGAAAGATTGGTGAATGGATATATAGAGTTATATATTTTATTTTCTTAATAGTTACATATTTTAAATTAAATAAACTTTAAAGTTCTGACGAAGAGGAATTTCAGGTATTCATGTTTGACCTGTCTGACCCCCGTGCATTTAGTCTCACTGCTCCTGCTAGAGTTTTGTCCTTAGCGGAGAACGGTGAGGCACAATGGTGGTTGCCAGTCACATTTCTCCTATTTTCTCTTAAAGACAGTGACCGTATTTGTCTTCTCGAATATTGTGGCATTTCTTCTGGTTTCCATGTATGTAGATAATCACACAGCTTCTATTTGAAAACTTGAGTGGGTTTTCCTTTCTCACAGTTTGGCAATGGGTCTTCTACAGAGCACACAAAACACCTTGGAAAATAAGGAGCAGAGAGCAGGGGGCAGTGAATGAGATGGATTTGAAGAGTGAGACAGAGAGTGGCTGTTATTTAGAGATCAGAAACCAATGTGAAAGCGGGATTTGAAAAAGGAGGAAGCAGAGACATCAGTTAAGCTATTTAAGAGAAAAAAGAGCCCAAAGTACATTGTAAAGGATAAAAATGTGGGCATTTGTATCTTCATTAAGGAGCTTATTAATTAGAGTTGAGTTGTTAACTGGTTTATAGTTCCCTGGGACTAGGATGAGCCTCTAAGAGGAGCCCAGGCAGTGAATAGCCAGGCTTGATAATTACCGTGGCTTGCCCTGGGATTTGCCCCAGCCTCACAGACAACTTAATATCTGGCAGCCAGGTCTACCCAGGCGGTGGCTCCTGGCCAGTTGCCAGAGTGGGCTCCTCCCTTGTCTTCTTGAAAGCGAGAGCAACGCTGAGTAGTCTTACCTGGAAATGGCCCAGGACCTCCAAGGGCCTTCCTGATGTGCAGAATGTTCTCTCCCAGATCCTGGGTGCTCAGAGGGTCTCTAGGCCAAGGTGACATACCCAGGCACCACGCAAAGAGTGGTCCCACTAGCAAAGAGTGGTCCCACTAGCAAAGAGTGGTCCCATTAGCAAAGAGTGGATGGTGTTTCTGGCAGAATGCAGCTACCCCTTTTGTTTCTATGTCTCTCATTTATGGTCCCACACTTACCCATTGGGCTTGATGATTTTATTGATTTTTATCAGATCTTGACTCTTCAGTTCTCCCTTAAGGAGGAAAAAGAATAGGCCAGGGGTGGCCGGGAAGAGAATGTCAATGTGGGAAGCTGCTAGATAAAAAGTGGGAGAAATCTGAGGGCATGCTTTGAAATGAGTGCATGTCCTACCTAAAGATAATCCGATTACGGTTTCTATACACAGCATGGCCTGGACAAATAGAACATATTAGAGAATACATTTGCCCTGCAAGTCTATAACTGCTGGTATTGATTGCCACTTTTGGGACGAACCCCATGTTTTTGTGGGAATGTCCTCTGGGCCTGCCCAGTCCTCGGGTGAGGATGTGGGTGGGGCATCTATGGTTGTGGGTAGGGAGTGTCCCATGACGAGGGTGCGAAGATTCTCTTCTCTCGTTCCTGATCCTGATAAATCCCTAGTGCCTACGTGAGAGAGAGTGCATTTCTTGCCCCACTGGCCTAATCCTCAATTGTAAAGAAGATGAGCCATGTCTTCAGTGTCCAATCCCTGCCCGCTCCCCACATCCACATTTATTCTCCTCTGGTTCTAAGTCTCTCTTTTTCCCCCGTGTAAAGACCGCTGCCTTTGGTATCTTCTGGACTCTAGTAAGTAATTGAATATACTCATCTGCACAAAAGGGCTAAAGGCTTCAAGTTGTCCTTGTTTCGGTTGTTCTTCTGGCTCATGGAAAGATTAAGGCTTAATGCAAAAGGATACTCTCTGATCATCGATTTCCATATATTTTAGCACGAGGGCAGTGAATATGTTATTGGAAGTCTGGAGAGGTCATACGGTAGAGTCTGTTGATGACTTTACCCAACCTCCATTTTTATTTAACCCTCCTTTCTGGAGAGGTCAGAAAGCTAAAAATGACATTTCCACTAGCTCTTTACACCTGTGGCTCCGGATGTGAAATAGATTCTTCCAAATAGATGCACTTGTGCTGAGATATAGACAGTGGGAGGGAGGCAAAGGCCGTCTTCCTGCCTCTTTTGTCTGTTTCTGCCCGCAAGCAAGGAAGGGGAAACGTGAGTTGTTTCTGCATCGCTATCCCGATGTCTGATCTCGGGCTCCCTGAGTACTGAGGGCCAGTTACGGCAGCGCTGTCTTCTTCTTCTTCTTCTTTTTTTAAATTTTTTATTGTTATGTTAATCACCATACATTACATCATTAGTTTTTGATGTAGTGTTCCATGATTCATTGTTTGTGCGTAACACCCAGCGCTCCATGCAGAATGTGCCCTCTTTAATACCCATCACCAGGCTAACCCATCCTCCCACCCTCTCCCCTCTAGAACCCTCAGTTTGTTTTTCAGAGTCCATCGTCTCTCATGGTTCGTCTCCCCCTCCAATATCCCCCCCTTCATTCTTCTCTTCCTGCTATCTTCTTCTTCTTCTTTTTTTAACATATAATGTATTATTTGTTTCAGAGGTACAGATCTGTGATTCAACAGTCTTGCACAATTCACAGTGCTCACCATAGCACATACCCTCCCCAATGTCTATCACCCAGCCACCCCATCCCTCCCACCCCCCACCACTCCAGCAACCCTCAGTTTGTTTCCTGAGATTAAGAATTCCTCATATCAGTGAGATCATATGATACATGTCTTTCTCTGATTGACTTATTTCGCTCAGCATAACACCCTCCAGTTCCATCTATGTCATTGCAAATGGCAAGATCTCATTCCTTTTGATGGCTACATAATATTCCATTGTATATATATACCACTTCTTCTTTATCCATTCATCTATCAATGGACATCTTGGCTCTTTCCACAGTTTGGCTATTGTGGACATTGCTGCTATAAACATCGGAGTGCACGTACCCCTTTGGATCCCTACATTTGTATCTTTGGGGTGGCAGCGCTGTCTTCTTGATCCCACTCCTTGATTCGTGGGCTCCAGCCACATGGAGGGGATTGATTTCATATTTATATCGCCAGTGGCAGCCTCAGAGGTGGATCAGTTTTACATTGTTCTGGGAGTCATTCCTGGAGGCTCATCTTAGAACCTGCTTCTTTAGCTCATCCTTCAATTCTGTAAACTTTTGAATTTCCTGCACTAAAGCCCTTCCTGCTCAAAATACCTAGAGTGTTTTATACGTGAGGCGTGGAACCTTGACTGTTAGATCCTTCAAGCGGTTTATATTAAACTGGCTCCTGAACCAAGGCCTATTCCTAGAATCTTAATCTTAGGTTTGACATGAAAATGAGGATGGAAATAGGGTCCCTTTCAAAGAAGAGACCATGCACATGTGGGAACTAAGTGCCACGATTGTGGCATTGACTTTTCGCTAGACCACATGTTCCCTGCTATGCATGTCACCACTGTTGTATAGAGGATTTAGGTCACTGGAGATTGTAGGCACAGCCGGGCTCCCCCAACCCCCACTTGCCCTTTAGCTTTCTTGGGGTTAGAAGGCAGATGAGGATAGCTTCAATAGGTGAGGGGTATGTGTGTTTGCTGGTTGCCTGGGTCTTCCTTAATCGTTGAAATAGATCAGTGAGGATAATGTAGTCATCTTTCCTAGCGGGGTATGTGGTTTTGTGTGGGAATAATTCAACTGGTAATGGGAAGGCGGAAGTGTTGTTTTGTGTTGAAATACTCATTTCTCCCATAACTGTTGAGTAAATGTAGCCATTAGTGTATGCATACAATCTTCCTTAATCCTCTGAGTATTCCAGCAGCAGGTAGACACTTCCTGCTGAGAAGCATTTGAATGCTTTAGATATACTTGATATATACATAAAAGCCTTTAGATATACTTGAAGGCAGTGTTAGCTTCTCTTGCCTATCCACAGAGCTAATACTTAAACCCTTTCATTAGCTTCATAGCCTTTTTCTGGGACTCTTTTGAAGTACTCTAAGTCCTCAATTATAAAGCTGCTCAAGAATGAAAAGCAAAGTCACCATAAAAGTTAAAGTAAAGTATTAATTAAACTATGGAACCCAACTGCCTTTTATAGCATTGTTTCTATGGGAAAGTGTATTCTGAGTTTCATTTCTGGATGCCTGGAGAGCTGTAACCTAAGGGGTTGAGAATGTAAAGCGACTGGTGCTGACAACGAGGTGGTGGCTGTTTATGTGCTTGGCCATCTGCAGCTGGGTATTCACAGCTTGGTACACCTCTTCCGACTGGCTTCCCAAATCCACTCTTGCCATCCTTCACTTCATTCTTGACATAGGCAGCCAGACTGAGCTTTAAAAATGCAAGTGTGATTATGCCACTCCTCTTCTTAAAATCCTTGAATGGCTTCTAATTGCTATTAGGATAAGATCCTTAACATGGCCTATGAATTGATCTGGCCCCTGTCCAGCTCTTCAGCCGCATCTTGATCTGTTCTTCTCTGTCCCTGTGCTTTAGCCATATTGGTCTCCTTTTAGTTAGTTCTAATGGTCTAAGCTCTCTCCCACTATAGTTTCTTCATATGTGCTTTTCCTTTCTCTTCACCTGGCCAACTGCCACTCATCCTTCAGATCTTCAACCTAAATGTGACTTTCTCAGAAAAAAATGTTTTTGTACTCAAGGCATCATGTAGTTTTGCTTTATAACACTTATTACAGGTTAAAATTCAATTTGTTTAATGTCTCTCTTCCTGGAGAGACTGTAACCTCTATTAGGCAGGGGCCATGTCTGCCTTATTTTTTTTTTTCCTTCTGACACCTACTAAGTGTTGAATAATAGTTTCTGAATGAATAACCAGATTTCACTTGCATATATGACTATTTTCTTTCCCCATTTAGACTTCAAATTGCCTGAAGGCAGGGGCCATATTTTTACTCATTTTTATAGGGTCTAAATTGTCTAACACAGGGCTTTGCAAATAGTGAACCTCAGTAAAGAATTGCTGGTTAATTAATTGACCTGTCAAGCTCAGATGAATTACTTAAGGTGTGGAAAAATAAGGAAAAGGTCAGGATGAAATATATTGGGGCATTCTAATGACAGAGTGCAGTCTGGTGTTTCAAAGAACCATGATATATTGGTCCCTGCTTATGTCCAGTATCAGCAATCTAGTAGATTATGCCCTATATCGAGCCCTCTATTTTCAACCTGATTGCTTGTTTAACTGATGGTTTTTGTCTCCACTAAGTGTTTGGTTAGCATGGGTAAAGGTCTTTGACCTAGGTTAGTAACAGCTGCTAATTGTCTTTCCTCTTTTGTTTCTGAAAGTAATTGGTATTTTTCATCAACTTGTTGAGATGCCGAGGAGCACCTGTAATAGGTAGCTGATCAGACACATTGTGATGATGGAAATCAGATGTCTCAGGTTTTATCTTTTAAGTTATTGATTTTGGATGGGAGCTGGTTTTCATGGCTACAGACCATACTTACTATCTCCACAGTTATCCATCTTTAATTCTTCCTGTTGGAAGAAGGCAGGGCAGAATCCTGTGCCTCTTGTTCAGAAGGTCACAAACAAATTCTCCTATGCCTACTGATGCTGACTTGAATTAGTAAAGTTCTACTCTTCTCCCCCTCTCCCTTCTACATTAAAAAAAATCTCCCCTGTGCTGTGAAGAAAGGCAGGGAAGCCAAAAATAATGGGAATAGATTTTGCATCTTCTCTTGCCCTGTCTGAATGATCATCATTATTGCCTTCATTTTCAATGCCATCTTGGCATATTGTACTTTATGTTTATTTCAAATGATTCTCTTCCAATCATTGTGCAATTTATTTAGCTGAGGAATCGTGGGCTCACTGAAGTCAAGTATCTTAGCTAAAAGCTCGTATGGCCAGATAATGAGTGAAACTGGATATATTTTCCAGGACTTTTCTGGTTGTAAAGAAGAAAAACCCATTGTATAACTACAAGCTTAAGAAAAAAGGAATATATTTCAAAGAGAGTGGAGTAGTTTACAGACTGAAAGAGATACAGGAACAGGTCAACTCTGGAGACTTTCAGAAGTGGGAATAGAAATGTGAAGCCAGCAGGAATTTCTTAGTCCTTATAGCTTCTTTTGGGGTATTGATACGATAGGGTCACACTTCCCCATGTAGTAGGGACATGAGTGTCACTAGGGCTCTCACGTATTGGATGCAGTGTACAATTGTGCTCCATCCAAGGGTTGTGGTCATACCGCAGACATCTTAACATTTGCATGTTCATTGTGGCAGATTTCCAGCAGATGGCACTCAAGTGTCTTTTCTAACAAAAATCAGTAAAATGATTTGAGGGAGGTAATTTTTCTGTTTGCACAAGAGTGCCTTTGTGGGTACTGAGAACCTCGTCTTCCAGCAGCTCTGAGATTATGCTCTTCCTGATTAAAACCAAAGAAGAAAGAGAAATCATCCCCTCAAGCTCCAGCAGAAAGAACCTAGACAGTAACTTTGATGGATCTGGCTTGGGTTCCATCGTGGATTGATTTCTATGGTTGGGAGTAAGGTTTCATGATTGACCCTGCAGACAGCACAGTCTTCCCATGGCTCCCTAGTGTATATACATCCACATACACTCTTCTTTCAATATATAAAATCCCAACTGCTGTTTACATAAAGTAGTGAATCCATGTGTAATCATGAATATACTCACTCCTCCTTCAAGTATGGTATTTCAAAGTATCATCAACTACTGCATCTTTGGAAGAAATGCCTTTGTCTCAGGTCGGATACTTCAAGATTTCAAATCTTGTGGGCAGTGGACTAGTTTAACCGTTCCTAACCTATCCAAGACACAGCAATACAGGAAAAAGAGAGTAGCTAAAATAAAAATTCCTATTTGAAAAGAGGAAGAAGGATAAGCAACATAAGTGGGACAACTCCAGAGAACTCCATACTCCATTCAATGGGACCAGTGAAGCATATTTATTTTTGGCTCAGTGTCCTGGTTACTGTTAGATCTTTGGCATTCTGTCTCCACAAAGCTTTGCCTTGATCATTTCTCTTCATGGCCACAGTGGACAGGGAGACAGCTCATGGGAGGCTATATTCTTCCAGAAGCCCAGTTGCTGTCATTATGGTTATAGGGACCCAGGAATTGTTTTAGAAATGAAACAATTACAGTGTTCTAATTTAGGAGTTTCTTCAGCAAAACACCTCTTTTAAAGGGCCAGTTGGCTGTCAATGTTGAGTTCATGTTGATGAGATCTGTTGATTTATAACCAACCAGAAATCTTGCTGAGTCATAATATTTGACCCTAGGCCGTGTCTTTGAAATTTATATTCTTTAGAAACATAACAACCTTATATAGTAGGTAGATGGCCCAGTAGTCTAAATGGAAAAGACACTGCCAATTTTCCTTGCTGATGCCATCCTTCCAGGTTTGGAACAATAGTCACTTTCCGCCCAAATGATGCTTTTGATGAATGTGGTCCCTGGATATTCAGCTGGGATGGTGATCTACAGAGACAGCAAATAAAGTGGCTGTTCCTTTGAGGAACAAGAAGAAAGTCTCTTCTCTTCAACACGACAGCCTCTGATTCAGTGTGAGAAGGATGGAAGGGGCTGAGGATGTTTAGTGTACTAAAGAGAAACTGTCTGGTAGACATGTGATCTGCTTATATTTGAAATGCTGTTATTTAGAGGGGGTTTGTTCTTTCTTTATCTAAAGAGTATGAGTTAAAGAGGACTGGATTAGGAGCTTTTCATAGACTGACTTGCAGACGTGGAAAGCTCTTCATCCAGGGAATAGACTGCCTCAGCTTCCTGACTTTGAAGATGTTTAAACAGACGCTAAATGACTACACGCCTCAGTGCCGCAGGATGCCTCCTGTGTGTGGAATCAGGTTAGACTAATGACTTCTGGGGTCCCTCCCCATGCTGAGATCTAATGGTCTTTCAGTGCCTTCTCTCCTCTCCTACTTGTATCTACTGCTCAAGGTCTGGAGGAGCATTTGGAGAAAAGGATGAAATGCTTCAGACTTCCACAGTTGCCAGGCTTCTTAGCTTTGTTAAAGGCAGAACAACTTGGAGAAGTCTTGGCTATGTGATGCTAGAAGAAGCTTTTAAGGAACTGGTGATCCAAGGGCTGTTGTCTTCATATTAAAATGATGCTTTAAGATCACAGAATTTTGAGAAGATTCATGTCAGCCTGCACCATAGGCTGGCTGGTTCCACCTGAGTCCATTTTTATATAAACTTTTAATAGTTGAAGTATATATATGGGATGTGTTTACAAGTCCTAAGTGTACAGCTTGATAAAGTATCACAAAGTGAACAAAGTTTTAATTATAGAAATTACTTATATTTATAGGTACACTTATAATTACTTATAATTACCATGTAGATCAAGAAATATATTACCCAGGAATAGAACTGCACCCCAAAAGCTCCCACCGTTCCCACCTGTGTTCTTTCCTGGTCTCTAGCCCATCATCTTGTCCCCAGAGGTAACCCATATCCTGATTGCTAACATTATAGGTAGCTTTTGCCTGTTTTGAGTTTTATATATTCACACCACCAGCATATAAGCATCCTAATTGCTACACATTCTTTATATTTTTTATGGCACTTGGTATTATTATGTCTTTTTACCTTAGCCACTTTGGTGTACTGATGTCCTACCACTTTTAAAATTTGCTTTTCCCCAGTAACTCAAAATTGAACACTTTTGCTAATATTTGTTGGCAATTCACATATCCTCATTTAAAAAGTACCTGTTCATATCTTTTGCTCAGTTTTCAACTGGTTTGTCTGCATTTTTTTCTTTGACGTGTAGATATTCTTTCTGTTTCTGCCTATGGTACGAGATAGGGGTCAGATCTTCTGCCAACACACCCCATAAAAATATCTAAGCATCTCAGCAACATTACTGAAAGTAAAAAATGTTCCCTGCTACTCTGCAGTGCCACCCTTGACAAGTCAGTTCTCCACAAAACTGTGGGCCTGTTTCTGGACTTTCTCTTCTGCTTCAATGATCTATTTATTTATTCTGTCTTAATTACTACAGCTTCATAACTCTTGCTATAACTCCAGTTTTGATCTTCTTCAAGATTGTCTTGGTTATTCTTCGCCTTTTGCATTTCCACATAAAATTTTGAATCCAGTTGTCAATTTCTATAATTAAAAAAAATCCTGCTGGGATTTGGAAACAACTGACATCTTTACACCCTTAACTCTTCCAATCTATGTTGGATAGGTTTCTATATAGAGGTCTTACACATCTTCCAGTGGATTAATTCCTAGGTTTTTAAGTTTTTTAAAATGCAGATATCATTTGAAATATTATTTTCTATTTGCTGGTACATAGAATTAATATTGCAATTAATTTTTATATTAATCTTTTATCTAGGTAACTTGGTAAGTACACTTATTAATTATAGTAGATTTTCTGTAGGTTCTTTTGCATTTTCTGTCTACACATAATAATATCTGCAAATAGTGACAGCAATTTTTTTTCTTTTTTTAGTCCTTTTACCATTCATTTCTTTTTTCTGTTTTTATTGAAGTATAATTAACATACAGTGTTATATTAGTATTAATTGTACATATAATGATTCAACATTTCTATATGTTTCTCAGTGCTCATCATGGTAAATGTACTCTTAATCCTCTATTTCACTCATCTCCCCACCAACCTTCCCTCTGGCAGCCAGCAATTTGTTCTCTATTTACGAGTTTGTTTTTTAAAAAAAAAAGAAGAAGAAGATAGCAGGAGGGGAAGGATGAAGGGGGGGAAATCGGAGGAGGAGACGAACCATGAGAGATGATGGACTCTGAAAAACAAACTGAGGGTTCTAGAGGGGAGGGGGGTGGGAGGATGGGTTAGCCTGGTGATGGGTATTAAAGAGGGCACATTCTGCATGGAGCACTGGGTGTTATGCACAAACAATGAATCATGGAACACTACATCAAAAACTAATGATGTAATGTATGGTGATTAACATAACAATAAAAAATTTAAAAAAAAGAGTTTGTTTTTTTGTCTCCTTTTTTTCTTTGTTTTGTTTCTTAAACTCTACATACGAGTGAAATTATATGGTATTTGTCTTTCTCTGAATGCTTTATTTCACTTAGCATTATACCCTCTAGTTTCATCCATGTTATTACAAATGGCAAGATTTTTTTTTTTTCAAATTTTTATTTAAATTCTAGCTAGTTAACATACAGTACAATGTTGGTTTCAGGAGTAGAATTCAGTGATTAACGGTACTTGTCTAGTAAGAAGTTGCTACAGCTGGGTAAAGGAGTAGGATTTTGATAGATTCCTGTCTCACCTGTAGGTCTGTCTTCCATTTTGAATTTATTTTTGTGTGTGGTGTAAGAAAGTAGTCCAGTTTCACTGTACTCATTACTTGTACTCATTACAAGTGCCCTTCTTAATACCCATCACCCATCTAGTCCATCCCCCACCTACCTGCCTCTATCGCCCCTCAGATTATTCTCTATCTTTAAGAGTCTCTTGTTTGTTTTCCTCTTTTTCTTTTTTCCCCCTCCCATATGTTCATCTGTTTTGTTTCTTCTTTTTCCCCATAAGAAGCATCTGAACAGTTAATTAGGGTGGGAGATGTTTTTTAAAAAAATTATTTTTTTAAATTTTGATTTAAAAAAAATTAAATTCAGTTAATTAACATATAGTGTATTATTAATTTCAGAGGTAGAGTTCAGTGATTCGTCAGTTGTATATAACACCCAGTGCTCATTACATCTTTTTTTTTTTTTTAAGATTTTATTTATTTATTTGAGACAGAGAGAATGAGAGAGACAGAGAGCACATGAGAGGGGGGAGGGTCAGAGGGAGAAGCAGGCTCCCTGCCGAGCAGGGAGCCCGATGCGGGACTCGATCCAGGGACCCCAGGAGCATGACCTGAGCCGAAGGCAGTCGCTTAACCAACTGAGCCACCCAGGCGCCCCGTGCTCATTACATCTTGTACCCTCCTTAATGCCCATCACCCACTTACCCCATCCCTCCCCCCCCAGCAACCCTCAGTTTGTTTCCTATGGTTAAGAGTCTCTTATGGTTTGTCTCCCTCTCTGATTTCATCTTGTCTTATTTTTCCCTCCCTTCCCCTATGCTCATCTGTTTTGTTTCTTAAATTCCACATATGAGTGAAATCATATGGTATTTGTCTCTCTCTGACTGACTTATTTCGCTTAGCATAATACCCTCTAGTTCCATCCATGTCATTGCAAATGGCAAGATTTCATTTCTTTGATGGCTGAGTAGTATTTCATTGTATATATATATATATATACACCACATCTTCTTTACCCATTCATCTGTCGATGGACATCTGGGTTCTTTCCATAGTTTGGCTATTGTTGATAATGCTGCTATGAATATGGGGTCCATGTACCCCTTTGCATCCATATTTTTTGTATCCTTTGGGTAAATACCTAGTAGTGAAAATACTGGCTCATAGAGTAGTTCTATTTTTAACTTTTTGAGGAACCCCCATACTGTTTTCCAGAGTGGTTGCCCCAGTTAGCATTACCACCAACAGTGCAAGAGGGTTCCCTTTTCTCTGCATCCTCCCCAACATCTGTTGTTTCCTGTGTTGTTAATTTTAGCCATTCTGACAGGCGTAAGGTGATATCTCATCATGGTTTTGATTTGTATTTCCCTGATGATGAGTGATATTGAGCATCTTTTCATGTGTCTGTTAGCCATCTGGATATCTTCTTTGGAAAAGTGTCTTTTCATGGCTTCTGCCCATTTCTTAACTGATTTTTTTGTTTTTTGGGTGTTGAGTTTGATAAGTTCTTTATAGATTTTTGGATACTAACTCTTTATCAGATATATCATTTGCAAATATCTTCTTCCATTCTGTTGGCTTCCTTTTAACTTTGCTGATTGTTTCCTTCACTGTTCAAAAGCTTTTTATCTTGATCAAGTCCCTATAGTTCATTTTTGCTTTTATTTCCCTTACCTCTGGAGACTTGTCTAGTAAGAAGTTGCTACAGATGGGTAAAGGAGTAGGATTTTGATAGATTCCTGTCTCACCTGTAGGTCTTTCTTCCATTTTGAATTTATTTTTGTGTGTGGTGTAAGAAAGTAGTCCAGTTTCATTCTTCTGCATGTGGCTGTCCAGTTTTCCCAGCACCATTTGTTGAAGAGAAGGTCTTTTTTCCATCAGATATTCTTTCCTGCTTTGTCGGGTCCATTTCTGGGTTTTCTGTTGTCTTCTATTGATCTATACGTCTGTTTTTGGGCCAGTAGCATACTGTCTTCATGACTACAGCTTTGTAATGTAGCTTAAAATCTGGAATTGTGATGCCTCCAGTTTTGTTTTTATTTTTCAGGATTGCTTTGGCTATTTGGGGTCTTTTGTGGTTCCATATAAATTTTAGGATTCTTTGTTCTAGCTCTGTGAAAAATGCTGGTGGTATTTTGATAGGGATCGCATTAAATGTGTAGATTGCTTTGGGTAGTATAGACATTTTAACAGTGTTTGTACTTCCAATTCATGAGCACGGAATGCTTTTCCAACAAATCGCAAGATTTCATTCTTTTTTTATGATTGAGTAATACTCCATTGTATATCTATATACCTCATCTTCTTTATGCATTCACCTATGAATGGACACTTGGGCTTGGGCTGCTTCCATATCTTGGCTATTGTACATAATGCTGTGATAAACATAAGGGTTCATATATCTTTTCAAATTAGTGTTTTTGTTTTCTTTGGGTAAATACCCAGTAATGGAATTACTGGATCATATATTAATTCTATTTTTAATTTTATGAGGAACCTCAGCACTATTATCCACAGTGGCTGCACCAATTTGCATTCCCACCAACAGCGCACAAGGGTTCCTTTTTCTCCACATCTTCACCAACACTTTTTATTTCTTGTGTTTTTAATGTTAGCTATTCTGACAGGTATAAAGATGATATTTTATCCTACCAAATGGGAAAGATATTTGCAAATGATATATCTGATAAGAGGTTAATATCCAAAATATTTAAAGAAGTTATACAACTCAACACCAGAAAAACAAATAGTCTGATTAAAAAATGAGCAGAGGACCTGAATAGACATTTTTCCAAAGAAGACATACAGACACATGAAAAGATGCTCAACATCACTAATCATCAGGGAAATGCAAATTAAAACCACCATGAGATTATCACTTATTTCCTTCTTCCCTCCCTCCCTTCCTCACTCCCTTCCTTTCTTTCTTTCTTCCTTCCTTTCTCCGGATAGAATCTCTAAATATAAGTAGTGATAGGAGTCTTTCTTTTCTTATTTCCAATCTTAGAGGGAAGCCTTCAACATTTCACCATTAAGTGTGAATATTTGCAGTAGGTTTTTGATTCCTTTCTTTCTTCCTTTTTTTTGGTAGATACCCTGATATCAGTTTAAGGAGGTTCTATTTATAGTTTGCTGAACCAAGGTCTTCTGACTCCAGCCTCTAAAATCTTAGTTTTTTTTTTTAAGGATTTTATTTATTTATTTGACACAGAGAGACACAGCGAGAGAGGGAACACAAGCAGGGGGAATGGGAGAGGGAGAAGCAGACTTCCCGCTGAGCAGTGAGCCCGATGCAGGGCTTGATCCCAGGACGCTGGGATCATGACCTGAGCCGAAGGCAGATGCCTAACGACTGAGCCACCCAGGTGCCCCTAAAATCTTAGTTTTGACTTTTATACAACTTTCATTTATCTGTTGTAAACATATTTGGCATTTGACAAGTTTCAGTATTTGCATTTTTGGAGAGAGTGGGGGAGCATCAACACTTGTACCTCCGGATATTGCCTGCTATTGGTATTATGGGAGCATGTCCAGTGTGTCTGATGGAGTTTATTCAATCCTGCTCCCTCTCTCACTTTTGCCTATTCATGTTCCAAAAGTAAGTTCCAACTTCCCAAAGCTTCTTTGACTAAATTTGATATTTGTATTAATATCAAATTAATTTCTTTTTCATCATTTTATTGCTAGAGATGTTCAGGTGCAAGGAAATGGAGAAGATTCTCCTGGGTCAAAGAATAGGTGGGTACAGAGTTGACACTTCCAGGCAATGGTCCTGACTCTCTATCCAGTACTACCTCAAAGCTGAGACATTGTCCCTCTTAAGCCTGCTAATTGTTTTTGCTTTTTATTTATTAAATAACAATCTTATAACAGCACTAAATCCAACTTTAAAAAGAGAAAGAAAACAATCCATAGTTTCTCCATGGAACAGTTGCCTCTCTTAATTTTTGTATATTTCTCACCACTCTTTCATGATACACTTGTTAAGTTGATGTGCTTTAGAAATGATAACCCTTTGGACAAACTAAAAGTTATGGAATGTGGGATTTGTTAGAAAATTTAAACTCTGTTTTTTTTTTTCTTGGAAAAATCATAGTGTTGATAGCTATTGGACTTTTCATAGGCTTCTTTCTATTTTGATGAAGTGGTTGTGGTGTAAATTATTTTATCTTGGTTTTACTCTGGGGCTTTTAGAATTAGATTTTGCTGTAGTCAGCTTTGATTTAACGCTTGTATGCATTACAGGTATTAGAAAAAAAATCCCATTTGCCCAAAAGTCTTTGGAGCACCAGCAAACTAATTAAAGCTACCCAGCTCAGTAAATCCATTTTCGATTATCAGTAACACAGTGAGTTCTTTCTGTAAGCTCAAATTTGCTCAGTACTTGAGGAAAAAACCCAATCTGTCATATATAGTGTTGTTCACTCAGTGTACCTGTAGATTTAGACGTTTTTCACTTCCAATGATTAAATCTAAGTCATTTGAAAAAAAAAAAAAAAAAGAAGTGTTTCAGTATCTTTTTATTGCAGAGACCATACATTAGCTCAGATGGCTTGAGTGGGGTACTCAAAGGTCCAAGGACACAGGTTTGAATGGTGCATAGACAACCAATTGGCTTTGACAACTAATTGGCTTTGTCTGTTTCATGACCTTACAATCACTTCTTACTGAATGAATTTGTTAGGAGTTCCTGAATGCATAGCATTGTCACACAGAAATGTTTGATGTGATTTTACGACGTAATTCTGTGTTCTTTAGTTATTAATCAAGCAAAAGTGTGGTTGGGCTATTGCAAATTCATCTGTAAGTATAGGGAAAACATCTTAATTCTCAGTACACTGGATGTTGGTTTAGTGGTGACACATTGTATTTAGAGGGACCAGGAGGTACCTGTTCCCGTCCCTGCTTTGTCACCAATTAAAAATAAGGCAAACACTTTCTGAGCCTAGGTTTTCTAATCAGTACAATGAAGTTAATAATACTTGCCCAATTTATCTTCCAGCTTGAGATGAAGGTCAAAATAGAAATTGTAAGTACCTACTCTTGATTAGGATTCTAAGGATAGACATGGTTTTGATCTTCAGTCCTTCATGTTGTTTGCTACACATTTGGCGATTTCTCTTAGGCTTAAGGGAGTATTCAGTGATACTTATAAACTAGCAAATAGGTCAGAAACTAAAGACTGGCTTAGGAGGCAGTGTGGGATGACAGGTAACTCAGAAATCTCTGAAACTGATGCCTATGTGGGTTTTAGAAGGAGGATTGTAAAGAGAGGCAATAGTTGCCTTAACATTGTACCAATATCTCCCCTGTGTTAACCTGGAACTTGAAATCAACTAAGAATCTCCAAACTTTTTCATAGCCAATCATATATACTTCCTCAACTGTGCATTTGTCATCAGAGCTCTTTTCAGGATCAAAAAACAAAAAAATGCAGAGATTTGAAACTCTTCTCCTTTACCAGTTCTTCCTAACTTTTGAATGCTTTACTGAACCAAGCAGAGAGCAGCCGGAGACAGAAGAAAAAAGAACCAAAAGAGTCTGGGTTCTTTACCATCAGGATAGCCAGTTTTTCATTTGTTTATTAATTTGTTGGTGTTGGCTCAATTTGTTTGTTAATTCATTCAAAATAATTTGAGAACTTATTATGGAGCCAGTAGCGTGTTTGGTTCTCTGCAAACACGAGTATCTCTGTCTTGCATCAAATGAGGGAAGTCAATTTGGAAATAAATGATGCTTGTAGTCTTTAGTCACAGCAACTCTGACTCCTTTTTTTGTCTGTGTAATTGGGGTTATGTCGTTAACTCCTCAACTTTAGTTTCCATAATTTCTGGTGACGAGATCCCACATTTGGTTTAGGAAGCTGTCCTTACACAACCTTCAGCCGTGTAGTTTGGGTAAGATTGACCTCTGGGGCTCTGGCATCAGATTGATTTAAGACGACCATTTGCCCCAGTTCTCCGCCATGGGGTGGGAACATAACTCGAGCAGTATCAATGAGACATTGGTAAAACATATGCAGACATTTATGAGCAAGAGGAACTTTCTTTGTCCCCTGGATGGTGTGAGAAGAGATTATGAGATCTTGAATGGTTCTTGCCTTTTTGCTGACAAGGTGGGCATGCCTGGAGCTGCTAGGGTACTGACATGGTGGTCTGCTGAAGACAACACCACAGAAAGCATATCAGAGAGAGAATGAAATCAAGTACTGGTGATAATGTCTTGACTGTTGGACCACCCTCACAGGAGCAACTTACCTCTAGATATTTCAGTTACATAAGCCCCTAAATTCTCATTAGTTTTTAGAGCAGTTTTATTGATTTATAATTTAAATATCATAAAAATCACCCTTAATGTTTTTAAAGTAGTTTAAGTAGTTAAATAGCTTTAAAATGGTGTACAATTTAATGTTTTTTAGTATTTTCACAGAATTGTGGAACCTTCACCATGATCAATTGTAGGACCTTTTCATCCCTCCGAAAAGAAACCCCATGCTGATGAGCAGTTATTCTCCTTTCTCCCTCAACCCCGTTTCTGCAGCCCCTATCCCTACCTCCCAGCCCTCGGCCATCATAACCACAAATCTACTTCCTGTCTCTATAGAGTGACCTGTTCTAGACTTTCCATATAAATATGAATCCGTGGTCTTTCAGGATTGGCTTCTTTTACGTGGCATAATCTTTTCAAGGATCATCCGTGTTGTAGTGTATGGTGACTTTTCCACATCCTTGTCAACCCTTGTTATTGTCCTACTTCTTGAGTATAGCCATCCTAGTGGGTGCGAAGTCGTATCTCATTGGTTTCGATTCACATTTCTTTTTTTTTTTTTTTAATATTTTATTTATTTGACAGAGAGAGACAGCGAGAGAGGGAACACAAGCAGGAGGAGTGGGAGAGGGAGAAGCAGGTTCCCCGCTGAGCAGGGAGCCTGATGTGGGGCTTGATCCCAGCACCGTGGGATCGTGACCTGAGCTGAAGGCAGCCACTTAACCGACTGAGCCACCCAGGCGCCCCTCGATTCACATTTCTTTATTGACTAATGATGTTGAGCATTTTTTACATGCTTGCTGGCTACTTGTATATCTTCTTGGAACTCAATTTACTTCGTAGGTCAGTTTGAGTGAGAGATTCGTCACTTGCAGCGAAGTGATACTATCTCTCTGATTCAAGGAGGTATGTGCCCCCTCTGGGGAAGAGTTTCAGTGCTCTCTGTCTCTCTCAGCTGTCCTTTAATCAACTTTAAATATAAAATTCAGAGACGTGTACAAGCGGGAAGTAGAATGCTCAATATATTTTCCCGGGAACAAACCTATGTAGCCATCACCCAGATCAAGAAACAAAACATTGGGCGCCTGGGTGGCTCAGTTGGTTAAGTGACTGCCTTCGGCTCAGGTCATGATGCTGGAGTCCCAGGATGGAGTCCCGCATCGGGCTCCCTGCTCGGCGGGGAGTCTGCTTCTCCCTCTGACCCTCCCCCCTCTCATGTGCTCTCTCTCTCTCATTCTCTCTCTCGAATAGATAAATAAAATCTTAAAAAAAAAACCAAAAAAAACAAAACATTGCTCGCACCCTGGAAAGTGGCCTCCCTCTCCTGGTTACTCCCCCTCTAAACTTTTAACATCATGACTACATTTTGCCAATTTTTAAACCTTATGTAAATGGAGTCATACAGTATATATTCTTTTGTGTCTGGGTTCTTTCATTCAATATCACGTGTGTGAAATCCACCCAGGTTGTTGTGTTTAGCAGTAGTTTGTGTGTTTATGTTGCAATGTAGTTGTATTGAATGAATATGCCATATTTTATTCACCTATTCTATTGTTTATGGATATTCGAGTTGTTCCCAGTTTTTGGATATTAGAAATAATACTACCATGAACATGTGTTTTGGGGTACTTTGAATATCATGAAGATTTTCAGTGATATCTACTAGAAACTTTTGCCTAACCTTTCATATTTAAATCTACAATTCTCCTGCAATTTTGTATATCCTTAGGAACTTTATTCCTAGGTATTTGATATTTATTGGTGCTACTGTAAGTCCTTAGGAAAGGATTTACTTTTGCTACTAGATGGCGATTAGGATGGGGCAGCTCGCCTTACTCTAGTCTGGGATTGATTTAAATCAGAGCTGTGTTAAGTGAAATAAGTCAGTCAGAGAAAAACAAATACCATATGATCTCACTCATTTGTGGAATTTAAGAAAGAAAACAGATGGGCGTATGGGAAAGGGGGTGGAAGAGAAAGGGAAACAAACCATAGACTCCTAGGATAGAGAACAAACTGAGGGTTGACAGAGGTAGGTGGGTAGAGGAGGGGCTAGATGGGCAATGGGTATTAAGGAGGGCCCTTGTAATGATGAGCACTGGGTGTTGTATATTAGTGATGAATCACTGAATTCTACTCCTGAAACCAATATCGCACTGTATGTCAACTAAAATTTAAATTATAAATAAATAAATAAATAAATAAAATGAAAAAAAAATAAATGAGAGCTGTGTTTCATTCTTTTTGACACCTGGGTGTCTCCAGTTACCCTTTTGCAATGGACTAAATGCTTGTGATCTTATGAAAATCGTATGTTGAAACCCTGATCCCAATGTGATGGTATTTGAGGTGGTGCCTTTGGGAGGTAATTAGGACATGAGGATGGGACCCTCACACATGGAATTGGTGCCCCCCTAATCAGAGGTGAGAGAGCTAGCTAGCTCTTCTTGCTGCTACGTGAAGACACAGCAAGAAGACAGCTATCTGTAAACCAGGAAGAAGGCACTCACCAAGAACCTGACCATGCTGGCACCCTGATCTCAGGCTTCCATCTTCTAGAACGAAGAGAAATAAACGTTTGTTGTGTAAAGCACCCAGCCTATGGTAATTTGTAATAGCAGCCTGAACTAAGATACCTGAACTAAGATACCTAAGATACTGTTGGGAAGTCCCAAATGAAAGCCCAAGTGTTTATCAGGGACCCTCCTCTTTGGTAACTCCTGAAATAGTTTGAATTTTTCTTCCTGCAGCTCCTGAGGCTGCTAAAAGCTCAGCTCCCAGCTTCTCCCAGCCATTTTCTGCTTAGCTTTTTTTTTTTTTTTTAAAGATATCTTTTATTTATCTATTTGACAGAGAGATAGCACAAGTAGGCAGAGTGGCAGGCAGAGGGAGAGGGAGAAGCAGGCTCTCCGCTGAGCAGGGAGCCCGATGCGGGGCTCGATCCCCGGACCCTGGGATCATGACCTGAGCTGAAGGCAGCTGCTTAACCAACTGAGCCACCCAGGCGCCCCTCTGCTTAGCTTTTAACAAGCCATTTATGAATTAGCAAACACATCAAGGGGAAAAGTGGGGCCTAACATCAAATTCACTTCTTAGCACCTGACCTTCTTTCTCTTTATGATCTTAGACCCTCAATTCTTGGCTGCTTTGGTCCTGCTTGACTCCTTCAAGCAAATGTGTTTTTTTTAGATTTTATTCATTTATTTGAGGAGAGCACGAGCGAGAGAGCAGCAGAAGGAGAGGGAGAAGCAGACTCCCCACTGAGTAGAGAGCCCGATATGGGGATTGATCCCAGGACCCTGAGATCATGACCTGAGCTGAAGGCAGCCGTTTAACCAACTGAGCCACCCAGGCGCCCCTCCAAGCAAAGGCTTTAAAAAATATTTTACACAGCTTTTCTAATCGTTACCAGCAGGGAGGTTAGTCTGGTACTGGCTTTTCTGCCATTGGTGCAAACAGAAAATGTAACAGCTGGCTCTTGGGGCTGAGGGTGGGTGAGGCAGGTTTAATTTGTAGTGTTTGCTGATTTCCATGGTGCAAATCCTCTCATGGCCGATTCTGAGCCACCAAAGTGACATAATTGAACACAGAATTGAGCAAAGAAGTGCACTGAGGGCTCTCATGAGCTATTACAGACAGGCTGTAGCACACTACTGGGGTGTAATCCCATCCCAATGGCTATTCTCCCCAGTATATGTGAAAACAGCTGTTTATTCTGTACACTGACATTCCCATATCTAGGTATTGAGGGCCCCACTCTCTGCCTGAGTGATTGTGTATGGGGGCAGTTTATTAGTAGATGGGGTCATTGGAAAGGTAGAGTTCTGTGTCTGGAATTTACATTGGAAAGAAGTGAAAGATTGTATGAATTCAGAAGGGGAGGTAGAAACATGAAATCTGCATTGGATGTATTCAAAAACCTTAATGGTAATTATAATAAATACTAAAGAAACAAATGATATAATTTTCACCAGTGAAATTGGTAAAAAAAAAAGATTAAAAAATATATTTTGAGTACAAAATTCCACAAATAAGACCACACATAGCCCCAAACTCTCATATTTTGTGGGAAAGAAAGTTTGTTATAATCATTCTGGAAAGAAATATGTATCCGAGGACTGTTTTTACCCTGTAATCAAGTAATTCTACTTTCATAAATCAACGCTAAGAAAGTAACCCAACATGGTGAAAAAAAGGAATCCACTTAAAAATGAAGAGGAATGGTAGAATATGTTTGTAGTAAGTGAAAATGATGCTTTTCAAGTGCTTTTAAAGATGTTAAACATGATGTAAAATAAAAAAAAAACCAGGATATGACACTTCACATTTTACTGAATTTTGTAAAAATAGAAATTCATATGTATAGAGAAAGGAAAGGAAATAGATTTAAAAAATCATGGGGTTATCTCTTACAGTGGAATTATGGGCAATTTTTGTTTTCTTGTTTTCATTTTACTTTTCAGATTTTCTTCTCTAAATAAATTTGTGTTACTCTTACACTCTGAAAAAAGCCAGTAAGCATAGCACTGGGAGGAAAAGGTTTTAGTAACCCATCCCTATGTATGCAAGGGGCATTTTCTGTTTGAGATTAATAACCAGATTAATTAGGAGAATCTCAGTTGAATCATAGGCTAAGCTGTTTGCAAATATGCTTCGTTATATTTTCCTCTCTCTAAGTCAGAATTTTCTTCTGGTGCCATACCATAATTTAGCAAATAAGTGAGAGGATATTGAACAGAGAGAGAGGGAAAAAGGCAGTCCTTGGGTTTGGGAGACAAGTACAAAAGGCATTTAACAACTAAGTTATTTTAAAATCAAGTCACTTTAATAGACTTTAACTTCCTCTAGTTTCCATGGAACTGTGACACATGGTTCTGAAGAAAGCTACCTGCTGGCCCAGTGCTGGGGCTCACAGGCCCTGAACAATCAAGACCTTTGAAAAGACAGAAAACCTGGTGTGTGTTCTAGAGGGAGCGGTTTTTCTTTCCCTAGGGTTTGTGCAGACTTGCCAGAACTTTCATGCTCTCTTTCCCCCACTTTCTAGTTATTTTTCCTTCCAGGTGATGGTAGGATAGAATTCATTTGAATTTCTGAAGACTTCAACAGATCAGCAAGATTTCTCTGTTTGCTAAGTTACACTTTTATCTTCTGAGTTCTAAAGAATTAAAGAGCACATGTGCAAAAACAAAAATAAGTGAAACCTACTGTTTTTTTCCCCCTAGTACCAAGAAAAAGGTTTTAGAGACTTAAATGTTTTTTGTTACTAATATGAATATATATATGTATATACACACATATATGTATTTGTGTGTATACATATGTGTATAAACTTACTGTAGCTTTTTAAAACAGTTTCAAGATCTATTTTCCCATGGAAACAATGTTATGTTTGGGTTTCCATAGAAGTCTAATATTTAGTTAGCTCTTAGGGTCTAAGTGAAAATGTTGCATATTTGTATTTCAAAATTAGAGTACAATCTCACATTTTACATCTTACTGTTTAAAAAGTGCTTTTATTGTAAAATACAGCAAACATACAAAGAGAATGGATTGCATATATGCACAGTTTAAAGGATAATAGAAAAATGAGCAACTGAAAAATTACCACCTAGCCTATAGGTACAGAGGCCCTCTTAACCTCATTTATATTCTCACCTAGTACACATTTACACACCCACTCTCATGTTGCCCTTTTTAAAAAACAAAAAACAAAAAACAAAGAACCTCTCAGTAAAGTAGAAACTGGTGGGAATTTCCTTAGTGTGATGAAGGGCTTCTACATAAAAACCCTCTCCCAAACAATACTGAATGAACAGGAAAAGGCTAACCATTCTTTCCACTGGTATTCATTTTACTGGAGGCCTTAGCAAATGCAGAAGGTAGGAAGGAGAAATAAAAGGCACACAGATCAAAAAGGAAGAAGTGAAACTTACTAATAGAAAACATGATTGTGTATGTAGAAAATTCTAAGGAATTTACAAAGAAACTACCAGAAGTAAGAAGTGAATTTAGCAAGGCCCCAATATACAAGGTCAACATATAGGAGGCACAGTGTTTCTCTCTATGACCGAGTACGAGCAGCGGGTGAAGCCCGGGCACCTGCCACGACCGGGGCGGCCCCCAGACGCGCTCGTGGCTCCCAGAGAGGTTCCTGGAGCCCGCGGTGTCGGAGCCCCGACTCACAAACACGGGCCGGCGCGGGGGTAAGCTGGTGTCGTCTGCGGTGGCGACTCGACAGGAATTTGCTGGGGGCACTGACGCCGCGGCAGCTCGGTCCCGTCCCCACCTCAGCACCTGCCCTGCCGCAGCCGCGCCGCGTCCCTCCCCGCAGGCGCCCGGCCCCGCAGGAGCGGCGATCCCGTTCCCTGGCTCCCAACCGGCGGCCCCCGCAGGGACCGCGAGGAAAGGGCTGGAGGACGAGCAGGCCCCGATCGCCCGCCGGGATCGTCGAGCCGGGCGGGGACCGGCTCGGAGGGCTCCGGGCGTCGGCGGTCTGGGACAGGTCCGGGAGCTGGGGGGGTGGGGTGGGGTGGGAGGGGGTGAGGGGGTGAGGTGGGGTGGGGGGTGGGGTGGTGGGGTGGGGTGGGGTGGGAGGGGGTGGGAGGGGGTGGGGTGGGAGGGGGTGGGGGGGTGGCGTGGGGTGGGGTGGGAGGGGGTGGGAGGGGGTGAGGGGGTGAGGGGTGGGGTGGGGGGTGGGGTGGTGGGGTGGGGTGGGAGGGGGTGGGAGGGGGTGAGGGGGTGAGGTGGGGTGGGGGGTGGGGTGGTGGGGTGGGGTGGGAGGGGGTGGGAGGGGGTGGGGTGGGAGGGGGTGGGGGGGTGGGGTGGGAGGGGGTGGGAGGGGGTGGGGTGGGAGGGGGTGGGAGGGGGTGAGGGGGTGAGGTGGGGTGGGGGGTGGGGTGGTGGGGTGGGGTGGGAGGGGGTGGGAGGGGGTGGGGTGGGAGGGGGTGGGGGGGTGGGGTGGGAGGGGGTGGGAGGGGGTGGGGTGGGAGGGGGTGGGGGGGTGGCGTGGGGTGGGGTGGGAGGGGGTGAGGGGGTGAGGGGTGGGGTGGGGGGTGGGGTGGTGGGGTGGGGTGGGAGGGGGTGGGAGGGGGTGAGGGGGTGAGGTGGGGTGGGGGGTGGGGTGGTGGGGTGGGGTGGGGTGGGAGGGGGTGGGAGGGGGTGGGGTGGGAGGGGGTGGGGGGGTGGGGTGGGAGGGGGTGGGGTGGGTGGCGTGGGGTGGGGTGGGAGGGGGTGGGAGGGGGTGAGGGGGTGAGGGGTGGGGTGGGGGGTGGGGTGGTGGGGTGGGGTGGGAGGGGGTGGGAGGGGGTGGGGTGGGAGGGGGTGAGGGGGTGAGGTGGGGTGGGGGGTGGGGTGGTGGGGTGGGGTGGGGTGGGAGGGGGTGGGAGGGGGTGGGGTGGGAGGGGGTGGGGGGGTGGGGTGGGAGGGGGTGGGGTGGGTGGCGTGGGGGGGGGTGGGAGGGGGTGGGAGGGGGTGGGGGGGTGAGGTGGGGTGGGGGGGTGGTTACGGGGCGGGCCGCACGCGCAGCACGAGCCGGGGAGCGGCTGGCGGGCCGTTGGGATCGCCGTTTGCCCTCCCGCGCTCTTCGCCGCGCGTTGCGACGCGGCCCCTTCTGGCCGGGCGAGCTCCCCGAGCCTAGAGCCCGTCGCAGCGGTGGACGGCCGGCGCGCTGCCCTTCGTGGGCAGCTTCGCCGGCGAGCTTCGCCCCGCCGGCGTCTGGCCGGGACCGCGCTGGCCCGCCCCTCTCCTCCGCCCGGTGTGCGGGCGGCGCCACCAGGATCGCGCGCGTCCCCCGCCTCGGCCCCACGGCACCGCCCGGCAGCGGCCTTATCCCGTCCGGCAGGCCCGGTGCCCCGCTTGGGCCCCCCAGGAACAGCAAATTCCCCTCCAGGGAGCACATGGACTCTCCTCTGTCGGCCACCTGAGCAGTTAGTTGCCTTTAGGGGCGGGAGCCATCTGGTCGTCCGCCAGATCCTTGCCCGGAGGACACTAGGCCGAGGGGCCCTGTTAGGAGCGCGCCGGAAAAGCACAGTGAAGGAGGACCAACAACCAGGGACCGAAGGCAGGACGTTCGGAGAAGGGGCCCCATACGTGGGAAAGTACCGTGGTCATCGAGGCCTCTGGAGGCCACTGGAGTGTTACTTCCTGCAGGTGCGGTTCTGGGCCTCTGAGGGGAACCTCGCCTCCGAGTCCCGATGCTTGAGTAAGCAAAGCCACGTGTCCTCTCTGAGCTCCTCGACGCTTCCCAGCTCATGTGGCCCTCCCCGCAGGAGGTGTCCCAGCCCTTTGGGGGAGTGACCCTGGTTCAGTCTCACCCTGCATCTGCTTCTCAAGAGGTTGACAAAGGCAGCGCTTGATGAAGGCCATCAGCCCAGTTCACCACGTCCCCCCTGTCCAAGAAGACACGGGGAGGACCGCTGTCCAACCTGGCAAGGAGGACTTCTCCTTCACATCTGGCAGCTGCAGGCCGGCCAGATGGAACATCTCAGCGCCGCTGCTGTGCCCCTGCCCCTGTTGCAGCGTGAAGGGAAGCCGCCCACCCTCCTCAGCTTCTTGGACAGTCATTGCTGAAGACCTGGGTTTGGAGAAGACAGCGGAGCGCCCTTCGTTTTCTGAGGTCTTAGAGCTAAACCCGAGGCCACATGCGACCGCAGTGCCACGCCGCCTGCCCTCAGCCACGTTTCCTGGTTACTGAAACGTTACCAGTCCCTGACTTGGCTGACCTGTCCGTCAGGCCGCCGGTCTTGTCCGCCCCTCCACCTTCTGCCCTACGGAAGATTGCTTGTCACATGAGCCGCACAACTCCTTATTCTCCTTTGGCCGTTCGTGCGGATTCTCTTTCTCCTTTCAGGGTCGAGGGCGTCTTCGGGGTCCTACTTAGTCATGAGAATGGAGGCCCTGGCATCCCCAATCCCCATCCTTCAGTCATAGTTGTAGCATCTTGTTTTGCTCTCCCCACACTCCTAGCACCCCAGTCCTTCCCTCAGCCTGCCTCCCGGAGAATGGACCCACCTATACCAGCGTGTGCGGATTCTCTTCCCTTTCCCCTCCTGTCCCCTCCTGCAGTTCCCAGTCTGCACCGGCCAGCCCGTCATTGCTTCTGCAGTCCCCTACACCATCCCCAGCCGCGCATCTGCAGAGTCCCAGACTGCTTTGGAATGCGGTGTCACTGACATGGACACCACTTCCATTTCTCGGGCTTTCATCTTGAGGTCTCCCCCCAGGCTCCGGGGAGAGCTTCCTTTTATTTTCCGAGGCACTTCCTGATTCTGAGAACATGTGTCCCAGCAGTGGCTTTGCCTCAGGCTCCGTTCTGCTAGCCTGCCCCAACAGTCAGCTGCCCCAGTGCAACTTCCAAGTTCCCTCTGACTCTGGGGCACCCCTCAGCCCACATTTGGGATCCCTGATGGGTGCAGCCGGGAGCCACCAAATGGCAGCCCTTTCTTTTTTGGAAACTAGGCAGCCCCAGCAGAAACTCCTAATTTAACCCCCGCCAGAGCCCGGCCACCTAAGGCAGCACAGGTCAACCAGGTTTGTGGATTTGCTATCCCCAGATTCCGCCTTTGGCATCCGTGTCAGCACCCAGCCAGAACCGGGTGTCATCCTAGGCGTTTTCCCATTGGTACAGCTACTACTTCTGGCTTACAGCCGCCACCAGGGTGCCCAGCATTGGGGACAGTAGCTCACTTTACTAACACCACGGCAGACCTATTGGTGTATATGGGATCTGCGGCCCTAATGGGTGGCAACCGTTTTGGGGTGACTTTGGCTGCCCAGGTCCCACCTCCACTCTGGAGCACTCAGCTTTGCTGCAGGACGAAGCAGACACCAGTCCCTCACGATAAGGACTCTTAGATCTGGGCTTCAGGGTCCTGCCGGCCGATTGACCTCCAGTTGCAAATGGGGAGTCTACCTGTACAGAGAGCACATCTGTCCTGGGAGACCCTTTCCTTCCTGCCTATATTCAGAGCCCTTGGGGCTAGCTGGGCGAAGGCACATCTGTAGCTCTTGGAGGAGTCAGCACCACTGAGAAGAAATGAGTGCCAGGTGACACATTTGTTTCTTCCGTTGTCAGATCTGCTGGGACCCTTTGTGCCAGAACACATCTGTTGCAGCTGGAGAGACCGGCAGCATCCTATGTTAGGTGGAACTTCTCTTCCTGCCTTTTGTCAGGGTTCCTCGGGTCCCGATGGCCACAGCACGTGCACTGCAGTGGGAGGGATTAGCACCCTACCTGTGCTGGAGATACTCCTCTTCATGCTTCTGATCCGAGCAGCTTTAGCAGTCGGAGGAGCCAGAAGCATACCTCATGTTTCCACCTATAGTCAGAGCCCCCGGGGCCCGTGTGGTACAGAGGAAGCTTGTGCTTGGTGACCTTCCACCAGCATTCTGAGCTGCTGGGAAGCTCACGGTCAAAGCGGGCTTCTGTTACAGTCAGACGGACAATGTCACGCAGTTTTAGGGAGACACTTCTACTCTTGCTTGTAGTCAGAGTACCTGGTCAGCCAGCCATGGTACCTCCTTTGACTTTTAGGGGGCAGCACTACTGAGAAAATACCTATGCTCGGAGGCACTGTTGTTCCTACCTTTGGTCAGAGTAATGCCAACTTCGGCCTTCTGTTTGGGGCACCGCTCAGGGATTGTGGGAGATGGAAGTGAAGGAGCACCCACTCTTCATATTCTCCTGCTGCAAGATGCAGATCTCAGCAATTAAGAAGCAGATGCTTCCGTGAATGGAACTTGCTCTGCTGGGATGAGGCTCAGCCCCTTAGAGTTATGTCAAACAAACAGAACCTCCTCCTTCCTCCTGCAAGCCGGAGGTCTCACACTTTGGGGTATGTGTGTGTCCGGGGGTGTGGGGCAGATAAGGCTGGTCAGAAATCAAGACTTGAGAAGTTATGCCGTGGAGAGTAGAAGAGAGTTCTTTCTGTGTGTATCCTCAGCTGAACCCTTCCTGACCGTTAGCCTGGGCCGACCTCTCATTTTGGAACTGGCGGCTACCCCCTGCTGCCTCTGGCCATCCCTTGCTCCTTACTCATGTGGTCCAGTGAGCCCAGACTTTCTGTCCTAGATTTCATGCATAAAGCCTTGTTCTTGCCAGTTCATCCTCAGCTCATGCGTCTTTGCTCTTTGACTTGACTTTAGAGGAATAATGGTCTATGAATGATGATGTGTTTGGTCAAACCTAATTATGAAAAGCTTCCTGTGGTTCTCAGCAAGTAGGAAGTGAATGTTCCCCCACTTTCTGACCTCACATGCTGACTACTGTAGTCTCTGTGCTTCTAATGGAAGGAGGGCAACCCAGGAGGCCGTGAGACCCAGGGGATAGAGAGGTGAGGAGGCTTGCCCTGGCCTTTTCCCTTTGGGCTTCTCTCCCACCATCTGATCTCACTGCAGGGAGACTGTTCCTGATGTGTGTTCAGAAACCACAGTGTTAGTCATTTAAAAAAATGTTTCAATGTCTTTTTTTGGGGGGGAGGTTCTTTAATTTAGGCTTAGGCCAGGGCAAGGCCATACATCCACACTTTACCCAGAGAGGATGGGTACCTAGCATCTAGGTTCATGGACTTGTAGGAATAAAGGCAGGAGGAGCTCACACCTGCTTTGTAACGATTGAAAACATATTACATATTAAAACTGTTATCATGCTGCTTAAAAAACCAGAACATATCCTCTTTTCTGGGGAATAACTAGATAAGGCTTATTTGGGAAAATAACAAGTTCAACTCTTGTCTATACCACTAAAATATCAAATCGCAAGAGTTACACTTCCATCCGAAACCAGCTGACCTTAGAGTCCTAGGGTGTCCGCACTAGATTTAATTGCTGCCAATGCAATCGTTTCTAAGGCATTTCATATCAGGAGAACCTACTTAGAGTGAGGGAGAGAGAGAAGGACAAGCATTGCCCCCAGCAAGTTCCATATTATTTTATTAGACATTTATTATGACTCTATACTAACCTCTGTGCTAGGCCCTAGTGATAGAGTTGAAAGAGATCTCTTGCCACAGAGAAGTTTACAATGTAGTGGGGAAGACAGATGAGCAGACCCAAAATTACAACTGGAAGGCCAAGTGCGAGGGTAATGGGAGCAGGCAAGAAGGACATAAAACTAAACCTGACATAGAAGGAAAGGAAATTTGAGTTGCTCCTTAGAGAAGAAAGAGGAAGGAGCCAGGTGGAGAAGGGCTATTTCCAGGTCAAGGAAACAGTATGTGAACAGGTAGGGACTGAGGTCACAAGCCCAGGGAGGAGGGCGGCGGGGCACCAGGCAGGAGTCCGGTGCGGCTAGTGGCCGAATCAGGGGCTGGGAGATGCTGCTGCAGGATTCAGCAGGGCAGGTCATGGACAAACTTATATACCATAATGAGGCATTTGTCTAGCACCCTGAGAAGGAGCGGAGTCATGAAAGGATTGTGAGCAAACAAGGGGCAAGATTGTATGTAGACTTTAGAAACATCTCTGTGGCTATGTAAGAAGGGAGGAACTAAATGGGAGCTGGCACAGAGGCAAAGAGGCTTATGGGAGACTTTGTAGTGAATCCGGCAAAGACAAGACCGTGAGCCCCTCAGCTACTGGTGGGGACAGCGACATGGGGACAGGAGAGGGAGGTGAGGTAGGGAACTGCAACAAAACCTTGCCTCTTCTAGTCATCTCTTGTGGGCAAAATACATGAATGGTTTTGGCAAAAATAATACAAGTGCAATTTTTAATAGTGCGAGAAGCCATGGAAGGTTCAGGTAATATTCAGCAGGCAGTTCATTCAATCATTAATTCAATCAGTATCAATTTAACACATTTATCGAGAATCTGGAATGTGCTAAGGACCATGTGAGGTAGTAGCATCAATTATAAATAGGCAAAATCCCTGGTCCTTTGTGGAGCCTATGTTCTAGATGGAGGGGAAAAATAATAAACAATAAACATAATAAGTAAATTATCTGGTAGGTTAGCTGGTAACAAATGCTGTGGAGAATAAAGTAGGAGATAGGGGTTGAGACTGGGGTAGACAGAAGCATAGGTTTCAGTTTTAAAAAGGTAGATAAAGCACCCCTTACTGGGAAGGTAAGATTTGAGCAATTGAGTGGGTCATCAAGATATAAGGGAAAAGCATTCCAGAAAGTGGGAAAAGGCACTGCTAAGCCCAGGAGAACGATACCTGGGATTCTAGGAAGCAAGGAAGTAAGCTAATGAGTCTGGAATGGGGCCAGCAAGTGGGAGAGTGGGAAGAGAGGAGGACAGAGAGGAAAGGGGGGCGTGCCTAGGCCACGAGAGTCTTGCAGGCTACGGTAAGAAAGTTGCCTTTTATTTGGTGATGGGAATGTTTGGAGGTTCAGAGCAAAGGATGACATGATCTGACAAGTTGTAACAGGATCATTCTGTTGGCTGGCATCATGGTGGAAGCAGGAAGACCAGTCAAGAGGCTTAGGCCGAAGTCTGAATCAGGCGTAATGATGACGTGGCACAGTGATATCAGTGGAGACAAAGAAGTGTCAGATTTTCTCTCTCTATGGGAATATTTGCCATTAGGCTGGAGGACGGGAGTGTGTGCAGCTGAGGGAGAGGGGGCCGTGGAGTTGCCGCCATAGGCTAGAGAAGAATTTTGGCTTCATCGGTGCATACTCGTTTATCAGACCCATGGAAACTGGTAGCTGAAGGAGAATTCAGAAGGGGAAAATAAGGGGAAGAGGGAGGATAATAGCCTCCTTGATATGCATGGTTGAGATGTTGGTTGTATGTCTGGAGAAAAGGCTGAGATCTTAACCTCAAACCACCTCATAAACAAATTTCAGATGGATTGAAGACACCAGATATTAAAAACAAAATTATGAGGGTTTAGAAAAAAATATAGGAGATGCTATTTATAATTTTGGGATATGAAGAAGTTTTTAAGATTAAAAATCATAAAATACTGAGAAATATGACTCCATCAAAATGAAAATCCTTTTATTTAAAAACCATAAACAAGATGAAAAGACACAGGACAGACTTCAAACCTTTTCTCATCAAAAGGCACAATTCAGCAAGTGAACCAGCAAGGCGAGGCCTGGGAAAAATATTTGCAAAACATATATCTAACAAAGGACTAGTGAAGAAGTCCTACAACTCGGTAATAAAATGCCAAACTCCTCAATAAAATACGGGTAAAACATGTGAACAATCCTTTTACAAGGAAGATGCACGAATGTCCAATAATCACATTAAAAAAAGATCATTAGTCATCAGGAAAAGGAAGATTAAAACCACAGTGAGATACCGGGACACACTCACCAAAATGGATAAGGTTGAAAAAGCCTGATAGCTTCAAATGTCAGCAGAGATCTGGAGCATCGGGATATCTCCTCAACTTCAGCTGAGAATATAAAGTCTCTCACTTTGAGATACATTCATGCGATTTCTCATACAACTATACACATACCTATCCTGACTCAACAGTTTTATTCCTAAATATTTACGCAAGAGAAATGTACACAAAGCTACTTGTACCAGAATATTCACGGCAGTTTTATTCAAACGAGGCCAAACCTGGAAAATCACAGGTGTCCATCCATAAGGGAATGGAAAACAAACTCTGGTGTGTTTATACTACTCAGCTGTCAAAAGGAGTAAATCTTGATAGCAGGTAACAGCATGGAGGATTCACAAAAACTCCACGCTGAGTGAAAGGAGCCTTCCTACACAGGAGTGCATCCTGTATGTTTCACCATATGGCATGTGCTAGAACAAACCAAATTAACCTGAAGTGGAAATAATCTCTGAAAGGTTGGGGAGGGACTGTGGGAGGACTGTCTGAACCCAGAGGTGCGGCTGGGCCTCAGCAGTGAGCAGAGTAGGGAATTGCCGCTGGGGGAGCCAGGTCCACCCCGAGGGGACCTCCAAGAGCTGAGCTGTTCTTTCCCTGGGCTACCGACCTGCTCCAGAGTTAGGCTATCACTTCATGGGTGAAGTTGTCAGTTTCACTCAGCAATACCAAGTGAATCATAAGCTGAGTATTTCCCACTCCTTTAAGTGAGACTTATAGTTTTCTTGTTATATGTTTGCTTAAAATGAGCAAATATATAAGTAGACATTTAAAGAAGAAATAAGAGTGCATATTAGTTGTCCTTACTGTGGTAGGTAGAATTCTTGAGATGGCCTCCAAGATTCCCACCGCTTGGTGTAGACACTCTGAGTTGTCCCCTCCCTTTGAGTGTGGGCAGGACCTGTGAATATCATGTGTATCACTCTAAATCATTATGCTACCCTTCATGGCAAAAGGGAGATTATCCTATTATTCTGGGTGGGCCTGACCTAATCAGGTGATCCCTTAAGCGAAGCAGGAGCAGACACTCTCCTGCTGGCCTGGAAAAAAGCAAACAGCCATGTTGTGAACTACCTATGGAGGAGCCACGTGGCTAAGACCTGAGGGAAGCCCCTAGCTGACATCTAGCCAGAAAATGTAACCGCAGTCCTACAACTGTTAGGAATAGAATTCTGCCAACAACCTGAATAGACTTGAGAGGATCTTGAATCCCAGAGGAGACCACAGCCCCAGCCAACACCATTTCTAAGCAGAGAGCTCAGCTCTAGTGTGCCTGGACTTTGGACCCATGGAAACTATGAGGTAATAAATATATGTTTTAAGCCACTAAGTTTGTGATGGTAACTTTTAATGTAGCAATTGAAAATGATTAGATGCACATATCCTGTGACTTTGGTAGACACTGGAAAGTTTTTCAGTTCAGGAAATGTACTAGAAGTAAGGCAGGAGGCTAGCAGGGAGGATGGGGCTTCAACCAGACCCCTTGGAAACCTAACCACAGGGAGATTTGGAAGGAGTCCCGCGAGTACCCGGGAGGCCTGTTTCCTGAGTTGAGTCAAGAGGAGGGGTCTTCATCCTCAGACGTGAGCTTTGGATGTGACCAGAGTGTTTCTGTGTCCTTAGGTGGGATAAAGAAATTTTCCTGGGAAACGAGGCTGGTTCTCTCACTTATGAGTAATAATACTATTAGTTGGGCAGTTATATTTAGTTGGGCAGTTCATACTTTCACTGTCATGGATAACTTTCACTCTGGCTTGGTTTCCTGTGGGTCTTTATTCTTAGGAGCACCTGCTGTGGAGGCATGCTGAGCTTGTCCACCTTGAATCACAGACACTTGCATTTGGACACGTCTTTAGAGGGTGCCTGTCCTGACTCCCAACATCTTCGGGAGAGGGTCCTGCAGACTCTTACCAGTCCAGCAAGTACAGCTGGGGTTTTGTGAGGCTGTCCCAGGCTTAGGCAGCTTGAGTGCTTTAGAACAATGAGCATAAAGAATATCTCCTTCTAATTATCCCTCTTCTCTTCATTTAAACATCTTTTTTTCCTTTAATTGTTCTACTTCTGGAAAGAGTTCCAGAATCCCCATTCTCCTCCTTGGACACCCTATGGAAACTCTATGTCACACAGTGATGCTCTCGGTAAACTAGGTATCTACATGGCTCAATGCTACCTTCTTCCATTTAGCACTGACTAATATAAGGTTGTGGTTAACTATTAAGTTAATTAATTCAAATATTTGGACAAGATTTAGTGAACTCTTATGTGTGCCTGGAATTTTGCAAGGATCCAAGGGCATAAACATAAAATGACATGACTCTGCCCCCTTACTACCAGAGTTTAAAATTTAGTTGGAGAAACAGCACGTGAACAATGACTAAAATGCCATATGAGGATTATATAGTAAGTATGAATTAACAGCTTCGAGGAAAGTCCGGGTGCTATGTAGTTTCCAGTCTTTCTTTTCCTTCCTCTACACCAGATTTCATGGAAGGTTGCTTCTGGGAATGCTTGAACTCTTTGAGGAGAGTCGTAGAGTGCCCCCTCCCCCTGGCATCCCCGGCTCTGGCTGCGGCAGTGCAGATTTCAGGAAGACATAGCCCTGATGTTAACTCCTTGTTCGCATGCTGGAATGGACCTGAAGTAAAGAAAGGCGTGACATCTCATGTGAAATGATGGGGTAGAACCCCCGTGCAGGCCACTTGAGGATTTTTTTTTTTTTAAGATTTATTTTATTTACTCATTTGAGAGAGAGAGAGTGCAAGAGCGAGCAGGGGGAGGGGCGGAGGGAGAGGTAGAGAGAGAATCCTCAAGCAGACTCCTGCCTCCCCAGCAGGGAGCCCAACAGGACCCTGAGATCATGACCTGAGGAGAAATTAAGAGTTGGCCGCTCTACCGACTGAGTCACCCAGGTGCCCCCCACTTGAGGATTCTTCTCCTGGTCTGTTCTTGAGAAACAATTACTCTTGCCAAATTCAAGCCTGATTCTGATAAAGCCTCTAATTTTCTTTTTGCTTTTACAGGCACTGTAGAAATAGAGGAACATGTTAAACAACATTAATTGATTGTAATACACCAAATAGAGAATGTGAGAAAAATCTGTGGACAAATGAACTAGTTTCTCCAACAAATAAACGAAAATAATAAAAAAGGGGGAAGAGGAACTTAGCGATTAAAAGAAATATATGACATATTCAAACTAAACAAAGATACACTGTTTAGATCTGGATTCAAATGCACCAGCTGTAAAAGCCAAACCTTACTGAGATCATTGGACACATTTGAGCACTGATTCTCTATTTGATATTAAATAATTGTTATTTTTATATGCATCAATGATATATTTTGGATATCTTGATAAAGGAATTGTCATTAAATTACTTGATAAAGTAATGTTTAATGATATACATAGAAGTATTTGTGGGTGAAGTAATATACTTCTGGATTTTTTTTAAAAAAAGTAAAAAAATTATAAAAAATGTCAAAAGTGTAAAAAAACTGTAGTTAGGTATAAGGAGAATGGAGAACTGAAGAAGCCAGGATGTCCATTTTTTGTTAGCAGCATGTTGAATATGAGTGGTAGATTCTTGGTTCTTCATTTTACTTTTCTCTTTTACTTTTTTATGTCTCAAAATTTCAATTATAAAGTGTTAAAAAACATGGTCATATGCCAACTATTTGAAAATTAAGAGTTTTCTCTCTTTGCCACAATTTTGTGTGTTTTTTAGGATAATACACTTGTAATTATTTTGGTAACTTTCCAGTATCAGCCTGATACTGTTTGAAAAATATTTTATTTATATTGCAGTTCTCACTGTTCAGATCAAAAGCAAGGGATATAATCTGCAGAGACTCTCCTCTCTGGGGAGGAAGGTGACAGAAGTAACACAGTTCTATGTGTAGACTGCTCTGGCCCAAACAAAGAGGCTGCTTTTCTAGGCTTCTGTCAATTACTGAAATGTCTTATCAAATTATTGTTATTATTGTTGACATGTAAAAAGCTAGTACATACTTACGTATATTACTCGATGAGTGTGGGGATGAGTATGCACCCATGAATACATCATCACCTTCAAGGCCATCACCTCTCAGTTTCCTCCTGCCCCCTTTATTATAATTATTATTATTATTCTTACCTGTGGAAAGAATATTTAACATAAGCTCTATCTTCTTAGTAAATTTTCAGTATACAATGTATTGTTAGCTATAGTGATCATACCGTATAGTATAGTAGTTCTCCAGAACTTGCCTTACATAATCTAATTTTAAAATTTTAAAATTTTAATTTTAGTATAGTTAACATGCAGTGTAATATTATTTTCAGGTGTACAATGTAGTAATTCAACACTTCCATACAACACCCGGTGCTCATCAAAACAAGTGCCCTCCTTAATCCCCATTGCCTATTTCACCCATTCCCCCACCTGCCTCCCCTCTGGTAACCATCGGTTTATTCTCTAGAGTTAGGAGTATGTTTCTTGGTTTGCCTCTCAGTGTCTTTTTTTTCCCCTTTGCTCATTTGTTTTGTTTCTTAAATTCCACATATGGGTGAAATCATATGGCGTTTGTCTTTCTCTGACTTACTTATTTCATTTAGCATTATACTCTAGCTTCATCCATGTCTTTGCAAATGGCAAGATGTCATTCTTTTTTATGGTTGATTAATATTCCAATGTGTGTATATACCACATCTCCTTCATCCATTCATCAATCAATGGATACTTGGGCTGCCTCCATAATTTGGCTATTGTAAATAATGCTCCTATAAACATAGGGGTGCATGTAATCTTTTGAATTCATGGTTTTGTATTCTTTGGGTCAATACCTAGTATTGCAATTGCTGGATCATAGGGTAGTTCTATTTTTAACCTTTTGGGGAACCTCCATACAGTTTTCCACTGTGGCTGCACCAGTTTATACTCCCACCAATAGTGCACGAGGGGTCCTTTTTCTCCACATCCTTGGGAACACTTGTTTCTTGTGGTTTTGATTTTAGCCATCAGACAGGTGTGAGGTGATATCTCATTGCAGTTTTGATCTGCATTTCCCTTAAGATGAGTGATGTTGAACATCTTTTGTCTGTTGGCCATCTGTATGTCTTCTTTGGAGAAATATTTGTTCATGTCTTCCGCCCATTTTTAATTGGATTATTTCTTTTTCTTGTGTTGAGTTGTATAAGTTCTTTATATATTTTGGATACTAACCCTTTAACAGATATGTCGCTTGCAGTTCTCCCATTCCATTGGTTGCTGTTTAGTTTTGTTGATTATTTCCTTCACTGTCCAGAAGCTTTTTATTTTGAAGAAGCCCCAATAGTTTATTTTTGCTTTTATTTTCCTTGCCTCAGGAGACATAGCTAGAAAAATGTTGCTATGGCTGATGTCAGAGAGATTACCGCCTATGCTCTCTTTTAGGATTTTTATGGTTTCAGGTCACACATTTAGGTCTTTAATCCATTTTGAATTTATTTTTGTGTATGGTGTGAGAACATGGTTCGGTTTCATTCTTTTGCATGTTGCTGTCTAGTTTTCCCAAGACCATTTGTTGAAGAGACTTTTCCCCATTGGATATTCTTTCCTGCTTTGTCGAAGATTAATTGACCATATAATTGTGGGTTTATTTCTGGGGTTTTCTATTCTGTTCCATTGATCTGTGTGTTGCCTTACATAATTAAAATTTTGTACCCTTTGATCATCACCTCCTTATTTCCCCCTTCCTCCAGCCCCTGGCAACTACCATGCTACTCTCTGTTTCTATGACTGACTATTTTAGATTATACATATAAGTGAGATCTGATAGTGTTTGTCCTTCTGTGTCTGGCTTGTAACATTTAGTATAATGTCCTTCATGTCCATCTATGTCTTTTTGAATGGCAAGATTGCCCTTTTCTTTTAAAGCTGAATAATATTCTCTTTTAAATATATACCACATTTTCTTTATCCATTCACTTAACATTTAGGTTAAAAAATAGGCAAAAAACTTGAATAGACATTTTTCCAAACAACATATACCGATGGCCAACAGGTGTATGAAAGGTGCTTTATGGGGTGCCTGGGCGGCTCAGTTGGTTACGCGTCTGACTCTTGATTTCGACTCTGGTCGAAATCAAGAGTCCTGGGATTGAGCCCTGGGATTGAGCCCGGCGCTGGGCTCTGCGCTGGGCAGGGAATCTGCTTGAGGATTCTCTCTCTCCCTTTATACAAAATCCCCAATTTTAAAAGGGACAAATAATACAAATCAGTGAAACTCTGCAGAGCAACCAAAGAGGTTGACATTTGGTATTTCTGTGTGCTGACCATTGTTCTAAGCACGTTGTATGGATCTGTGGTTCTAGGTGAAAATCATCTGGATGGGTAGGGGGTTAGAATGCAGGAAAAGTGGGCTTGGGAGGTCCCATGGCTCAGATGGCTCAGATGGCTCAGCTGGAAGCCTCATAGTGGAGGTGGAGGGATGGCCCAAGCTCGACGTTGGCCTCCCTTCTGCTGACCTGGCCCAGTGCTGCCTTCACAAACTCTGATGACAAGAGGATGTTTCATCCCTCCCGTGTTCTTCATCTGCTTTGTCTTTGCTCTCCTCCCCTCTGTTCTCTGGATATTAGCTGTAGGCAGTGGGGGAGGAACAATAAAACTGTCCAGTGGAGATGCTAAGTTGCAAGCTTTTGTTCCTAACTCACCCCGGGGGGAACTCAACAGAGGAACTCTTTTCAAACCCTATCCAGAAATCTATAGGCACTGAGCAAAAGCTCTTCTCTCCTGGTCTGTGGTTGCCCTGGAGCTGTTACAAAGGAAGTGTCACTGCCTTGGATCCCTATTTCAGGAGAAGAGAGACCCATTATCCAAGGGGGTAGGAGGGCTCTTTCAAGTTGCCTATGCAGGCTCTGCAGGGAGCGGAGGATGCAGTCTCTGGAGAGGCCCAGACCTCTAACAGCAGAGGGAAAATGAAGGTCCCTGAGTGACAGCTCATCATACAGAGAAGCAAGAGTAGAGCCTGCAAAAGAGCCCAGCCCTCAGTCTCAAAGATTGTGCTCAGAATGACCCAAGCTCAAGCCCAGCGCTACCTCTGACCGGTAATGGGAGGTAAGAAGGAGGCATCTCTTGTACAAGACCTTTAGAAGAGGGTCCAGGCTGGATTAGAGGGGGAAGAAATGGGGACTGATATGCTCCATCACACCACTCTCTGTGGCTCATATATACAGGGTGTCCCAAAAATCTTAGTGTGGTTTTCAGCTTTAAGAACTTAAAAAGGGTAGGGGGGAAGAGCACGATGGTGGGGGAGGAGGAGACCTAAATTTCTTCTGGTCCCAGGAATACAGCTAGATAGCTCTCAGACCATTCAGAACACCTATGAGCTCAACAGGAGATCGAAGAAAAGAATACCAGCAACTCTCTGAACAGAAAAGCGAACACTTTCTGGAAGGTAGGAAGTGTGGAGAAGTGAATCCTAGGTGATATTTGGGAGGATAGACGGTGGGGGAGGGGGCCTCTGTCAGCCGCTTCTGGCAAGTGATAGAGCCGCGGAGCACAAAATCAGAACTTTTAGAAGTCAGCTCCACTGAGGGACGTTGCTCCAGTGGCTAAGCAGGGGTGGAACCCTCATGGGACAGTGTGGTCTCAGGACCCTCAGGGTCACAGAAAGAAGGGGGTGCCTGAGTGTGGCAGAGCTCCCAGGTATTGGAGTGGGGAAGCTGGCTGCAGAGACGGAGCCGAGGCGCGGGCTTTCAGCTCGGGGTTGCCATAAACCGTGATCCACGGCACAGTCGGGCCACTGCTCTTCCAGCAAGGACCCAACAAATGGCAGATCCGGGGAGACTCCCCTTCCTCCCCTGGGAAGAGCGGCATGGGAGCGCACTGCAGGGATCTGCTGGGTTTGGAGACTCCACACCGAGTTGGGTGCCAGAGATAGAAATGCTCAGTCACAGGCCAGGGGAGTATGGAGTGTGGCTGGACACTGGGGAGATGGGAGTGACTGACTGCTTTTCTCTGGGGGTGTACTGAGGAGCGGGGCCACGAGTTCTTGGCTCTTCCATGGCGGAGATTGGGAGGCCGCCATTTTCACTCTCATCCCCCAAAGCTGTACAGAAAGCCTGCAGGGAACAAAACCTCCTGAGAGCAAACCCGAGCAGATTACTTAGCCCGGACTGGCAAGGGCAGAGCAATTCCACCTCTGGCAAAGACATTTGGGAACGATGGCAACAGGCCCCTCCCCCAGAAGATCAGCAAGCACAGCCAGCCAAGACCAAGTTTACGGATCAATGAGAACCATAGACGCCAGCACTAGGGGAATACTGCACATAGAATTCATGGCTTTTTCCCCCATGATGCTTTAGTCTTTCAAAGTTATTTCTTTTTAATTTTCTTTCTTTTTTCTTTTTCTATTTTTTTAGATGAATTTTTATTCTTTCCTTTTCAACCAACATCTTATCAATTCCGCTTTTAAAATCTTTTTTAATTTTTCATTTTTACAGTCATAGTCTATCTCTTCATTGTATTTAACCTTATTTTTTGTATATATATAAGTTTTTCTTTCTTTAAAATTTTGGGATATGGTTTCTTCTAACAGACCAAAATGTACCCTAAATCTAATATATGACATTGTCCTAGTCTCCCACCTGATCACATTCTCTTTTTTAAATTTTTTTCATTCTTTTTTCAACCAACTTATTATCATTTTCTTTTTAAAAATCTTTTTAATTTTCATCTTTACAGTCATATTCCATCCCTTCATCATATTTACCCTTAGTTTTGTATATATATAAGTTTTTCTTTCTCTAAAATTTTGGGAGGCAATTTCTTCTAACAGACCAAAATACACCCAAAATCTAGTGTGTGGCTCTGTTATATTCACCAGCCTGATCATATTCTTTTTTTTCCCCCCTTTTTTCCCCCCGGTTTTGGGTCTCTTCTGATTTGTTTAGTGTATATTTTTCTGGGGTCATTGTTACCCTTTTAGCATTTTTTTTTAGCATTTTGTTCTCTCCTTCATCTAATCTCCTCTGGACAAAATGACAATATGGAAAAACTCACCTCAAAAAAAAAAAGAGGCAGTACCGAGTGCCAGGGACCTAGTCAATACAGACATTAGTAAGATGTTGGAACTAGAGTTCAGAACGACCATTATAAATATACTAGCTGGGCTTGAAAAAAGCATAGAAGACACTAGAGTATCCCTCTCTGGAGAGATGAAAGAACTAAAAATCTAACCAAGTTGAAATCAAAAAGGCTATTAATGAGGTGCAATCAAAAATGGAGGCTCTAACTGCTAGGATAAATGAGGCAGAAGAGAGAATTAGTGATATAGAAGACCAAATGATCGAGAATAAAGAAGCTGAGAAAAAGAGATAAACAACTACTGGATCACGAGGGCAGAATTTGAGAGATAAGTGATACCATAAAGCAAAACAACATTAGAATAATTGGGATCCCAGAAGAAGAAGAAAGAGAGAGAGGGGCTGAAGGTATATTGGAGCAAATTCTAGCAGAGAACTTCCCTAATTTGGGGAAGGAAATAGGCATCAAGATCCAGGAGGCACAGAGAGCCCCCCTCAAAAATCAATAAAAATAGGTCAGCACCTCGACATCTAATAGTAAAACTCACAAGTCTCAGAGACAAAGAGAAAATCCCGAAAGCAACTCGGGACAAGAGGTTTGAAACCTACAATGGTAGAAACATTAGATTGGCAGCAGACCTATCCACAAAGACCTGGCAGGCCAGAAAAGACTGGTATGATGTATTCAGAGCACTAAATGAGAAAAATATGCAGCCAAGAATACTATATCCAGCTAAGCTGTCATTGAAAATTGAAGGAGAGATAAAAAGCTTCCAGGACAAACAAAAACTAAAAGAATTTGCGAACACCAAACCAGCCCTACAAGAAATATTGAAAGGGGTCCTCTAAGCAAAGAAAGAGCCTAAAAGCAACATAGACCAGAAAAGAACACAGACAATATACAGTAACAGTCACTGTACAGGCAATACAATGGCACTAAGTTCATATCTTTCAATAGTTACCCTGAATATAAATGGGCTAAATGCCCCAATCAAAAGACACAGGCTATCAGATTCGATAAAAAAACAAGACCCATCAATATGCTGTCTGCAAGAGACTAATTTTAGACCCAAAGACACCTCCAGATTGAAAGTGAGGGGGTGGAAAACAATTTACCATACTAATGGACACCAAAAGAAAGCTGGGTGGCAATCCTTATATCAGACAAATTAGATTTTAAACCAAAGACTATCATAAGAGATGAGGAAGAACTCTATATCATACTTAAAGGGTCTAGCCAACAAGAAGATCTAACAATTGTAAATATCTATGCCCCTAACATGGGAGCAGCCAATTATATAAGGCAATTAATAACAAAAGCAAAGAAACACATCGACAACAATACAATAATAGTAGGGGACTTTAACACCCCCCTCAATGAAATGGACAGATCATCTAAGCAAAAGATGAACAAGGAAATAAAGGCTTTAAATTATACACTGGACCAGATGGACTTCACAGATCTATTCAGAACATTCCATCCCAAAGCAACAGAATACACATTGTTTAGTGCCCATGGAACATTCTCCAGAATAGATCACATCCTAGGTCACAAGTCAGGTCTCAACTGATACCAAAAGATTGGATCATTCCCTGCATATTTTTGGATCACAATGCTTGGAAACTAGAACTCAATCACAAGAGGAAAGTCAGAAAGAACTCAAATACATGGAGGCTAAAGAGCATCCTACTAAAGAATGAATGGATCAACCAGGAAATCAAGAAGAATTAAAAAAACCCATGGAAACCAATGAAAATGAAAACACAACTGTTAAAAATCTTTGGGATGCAGCAAAGGCAGTCCTAAGAGGAAAGTATATAGCAATACAAGCCTTTCTCAAGAAACAAGAAAGGTCTCAGGTACACAACCTAACCCTACACCTAAAGGAGCTGGAGAAAGAACAGCAAATAAGGCCTAAACCCAGCAGGAGAAGAGAAATAATAAAGATCAGAGCAGAAATCAATGAAATAGAAAAGAAGAGAACAATAGAACAGATCAGCAAATCTGGGAGCTGTTTCTTTGAAAGAATCAAAAAGACTGATAAACCCCTGGCCAGACTTATCAAAAAGAAAAGAGAAAGGACCCAAATAAAATCATGAACGAAAGAGGAGAGATCACAACCAACACCAAAGAAATACAAACAATTTTAAGAACATATTATGAGCAACTATATGCTAGCAAATTAAATAATCTGGAAGAAATGGATGCATTCCTAGAGATGTATAACTACCAAAACTGAACCAGGAAGAAATCGAAAACCTGAACACACCCATACCCACTAAGGAAATTGAAGCAGTCATCAAAAATCTCCCAACAAACAAGAGCCCAGGGCCAGATGGCTTCCCAGGGGAATTGTCCCAAACATTTAAGAAGAATGAATACCTATTCTTCTGAAACTGTTCCAAAAAATAGAAATGGAAGGAAAACTTCCAAACTCATTTTATGAGGACAGCATTACCTGGATCCGAAAACTAAAGACCCCAACATAAAGGAGAACTGCAGTCCAATATCCCTGATGAAATGGATGCAAAAATTCTCACCAAAATACTAGGCAATAGGATCCAACAGTACATTAAAAGGATTATTCACCCCACCAAGTGGGATTTATTCCTGGGCTGCAAGTTTGGTTCAACATCCACAAATCAACCAATGTAGTACAATACATTAATAAAAGAAAGAACAAGAACCATATGATCCTCTCATGCAGAAAAAGCATTTGACAAAGTACAGCATCCTTTCTTGATTAAAACTCTAAACAGCTTAGGGATAGAGGGTACATACCTCAATATCATAAAAGCCATCTATGAAAAACCCACAGTGAATACCATACTCAATGGGGAAAACCTGAGAGCTTTTCCCCTAAGGTCAGGAACATGGCAGGGATGTCCACTATCACCACTGCTGTTCAACATAGTACTAGAAGTCCTAGCCACAGCAATCAGACAACAAAAAGAAATAAAAGTCATCCGAATTGGCAAAGAAGAAGTGAAACTCTCACTTTTTGCAAATGATATGATACTTTATGTGGAAAACCCAAAAGACTCCACCCCCAAACTGCTAGAACTCATACAGGACTTCAGTAAAGTGGCAGGATATAAAATCAATGCACAGAAATCAGTGGCATTTCTATACACAACAACAAGACAGAAGAGAGAGAAATTAAGGAGTCAGCCCCATTTGCAGTTGCATCCCAAACCATAAGATACCCAGGAATAAATCTAATCAAAGAGGCAAAGAATCTGTACTCAGAAAACTATAGAATACTTATGAACAAAATTGAGGAAGACACAAAGAATTGGAAAAACATTCCATGCTCATGTTTGATAGGGATTGCATTAAATGTGTAGATTGCTCTAAGTAGCAATCTTACTTAGAGCAATCTACACATTTAATGCAATCCCTATCAAAATACCATCAACTTTTTTCACAGAAATGGAACAAATAATCCTAAAATTTGTATGGAACCAGAAAAGACCCCGCATAGCCAGAGGAATGTTGAAAAAGAAAAGCAAAGCTGGTGGCATCACAATTCCAGACTTCCAGCTCTATTACAAAGCTGTCATCATCAAGACAGTATGGTACTGGCACAAAAACAGACATATAGATCAATGGAACAGAATCGGGAGCTCAGAAATGGACCCTCAACTCTATGGTCAACTAATCTTCGACAAAGCAGGGAAGAATGTCCAATGGAAAAAGACAATCTCTTCAACAAATGGTGTTGGGAAAATTGGACAGCCACATGCTGAAGAATGAGACTGGACTATTTCCTTACACTAAACACAAAAATAGACTCAAAATGGATGAAAGACCTAAATATGAGACAGGAATCCATCAAAATCCTAGAGGAGAACAGAGGCAGCAACCTCTTCAACCTCGGCTGCAGCAACTTCTTGCTAGATGTGTCTCCAAAGGCAAGGGAAGCAAGGGCAAAAATGAACTACTGGGACTTCATCAAGATTAAAAGCTTTTGCACAGCAAAGGAAACAGTCAAAAAATCAAAAGACAACTGACAGAATGGGAGAAGATATTTGCAAATGACATATCAGATAAAGGGCTAGTGTCCAAAATCTATAAAGAACTTATCAAACTCAACACCCAAAGAACAAATAATCCAATCAAGAAATGGGCAGAAGATATGAACAGACATTTTTCCAATGAAGACATCCAAATGGCCAACAGACACATGAAAAAGTGCTCAACTTCGCTCAACATCAGGGAAATCCAAATCAAAACCTCAATGAGATACTACCTCACACCAGTCAGAATGGCTAAAATTAACAAGTCAGGAAATGACAGATGTTGGCGGGGATGTGGAGAAAGGGGAACCCTCCTACACTGTTGGTGGGAATGCAAGCTGGTGCAGCCGCTCTGGAAAACAGTATGGCAGTTCCTCAAAGAGTTGAAAATAGAGCTACCATACAACCCAGCAATTGCCCTAATGGGTATTCACCCCAAAGATACAAATGTAGTGATCTGAAGGGGTACATGCACCCCGATGTTTATAGCAGCAATGCCCACAATAGCCAAACTATGGGAAGAGCCAAGCTGTCCATTGACAGATGAATGGATAAAGAAGATGTGGTGTATACACACACATACACACACACACAGAGGAATATTATGCAGCCATCAAAAAGCCCCGAAATCTTGCCATTTGCAATGGCGTGGATGGAACTAGAGGGTATTATGCTAAGCGAAATAAGTCAATCAGAGAAAGAAATGTATCATATGATCTCACTGATATGAGGAATTCTTAATCTCAGGAAACAAACTGAGGGTTGCTGGAGTGGTGGGAGGTGGGAGGGATCGGGTGGCTGAGTGATAGACACTGGGGAGGGTATGTGCTCTGGTAAGCGCTGTGAATCATGTAAGACTGATGAATCACAGACCTGTACCTCTGATTACAAATAATACATTGTATGTTAGGAAAAAAAAAAAGTAGGAAGGGAAAAATGAAGGGGGGAAATCGGAGGGGGAGACGAACCATGAGAGACTATGGACTCTGAGAAACAAACTGAGGGTTCTAGAGGGGAGGGGGGTGGGGGATGTGTTAGCTTGGTGATGGGTATTAAAGAGGGCACGTATTGAATGGAGCAGTGGGTGTTATACACAAACAATGAATCATGGAACACCACATCAAAAACTAATGATGTAATGTATGGTGATTAACAGAACATAATAAAATAAAATAAAAAAAAAAAAACCACCCAAAAAAAAAGAACTTCAAAAGTGTAATGCTATGAAATTACAAAAACATCCTTTGAAAGTTGAGTTGTTTACATTTCTTATTTTCTTATTGTGATTTATGGATTTTAAATAATAAATAATTTAATTTTTTCAGGCCCTACCAATGTGACATTGAAACAAAAGATTAAAATTAAACATTTATTTTTTAAAATACACAAAACTATGTAAAGATATAAGAAATATAAATAATTTAACTTTCACAGGATGTTTTTGTAGGCTTATAGCATTTATACTTCTAAAGTTATGAAGCTTAAAACATCACCTCGACTTTTGGGACACTCTGTTATTACTGACTGTTAGCTAGATTCCTGTACAGTATTTATATGATGTATGTGCTATCACAATTCATTTATTCAATGACTATATTTTCAGTTTACTAACTAGGTGCTAGGCAGTGGGAATACAGCAATGAACAATATAAAAATCCCTGTTCTCATAAAATATATACATTTTCCAATAGTTCAATACAAATAATCCTTATTTCGGAGTTTGGTTCCAATCATTATCCATACCTCCTTTAGAAATCACTGTAAATTTTGAGAGTAAGAAACGTGTGTGTGTGTGTGTGTGTGTGTGTGTTTTCAAATAGAATTTCTTTAAAAATACTGTTATTTCACCTTAGAAAGAGAATCATGGAGGTCATGGGATGATGAATTTGGGTTTGCAATGTTTGGGGACATTTGTGCTCACGATCTTCTAGCAGGCTGCCCAGCATTCCCCAACTCCCTGTCCACAGCCCTCCTCTCTTCAAACCACCAACCCTCCTTTCTCAGCCTGCATATTTTATTTCACTGAGAAAAAAGTAGCAATCCAGTGAGAACCTCTGTATCTTTCCATATGGAATCTTCTACCGAACCCAGATACCCTTCCTTCCCTTAACCTCTGGATGCGCAGTGGGCTCCTGACTACTGTCAACTCCACTGCTTATATAGTGGAGGCCTCTAAGACTTTCTAAAACTTCTCTCCTGTCTTCTGTGTCATCACCTTTTCCCTCTCTACTGAATCTTTCCATCAGCATACAAACACCCTGTAATTTCCATAAGAAAAAAAGCTTCTGTGACTCTAAATTTCTAACTATTGCCCAGTTTCTTTGCTCCCATTTACAGTGAATCTCAGACTTGTCTACACTAGTTGTTTTCATTTTCTTATTCTCTTGAACTCTCTCAAATCAGAATTTTGTGCATCACCACTCCATTAAAAAAACACATGTCAGGGCCCGACTCAATGGCTACCATACACCCAAATACAGCGGTCATTCCAAGTCCTACCTTTTTGTTTTTAACAGCATTTGACCCACTTGATCACACTCTCCTTGAGGAAAACTCTTCTTCACTTGGCTCCCAGAACACCATGTTTACTGACTGCTGCTCTCAGTCTACTTTTTTGGCTCCTTTTTTTTTTGCTCTAGATGGTGCAGCATCCAAGGCCAGATTCTTAGACCTTTGTTCTTCTCTCTTTACTCACATGCTAGACCCATACTCCTAAATCACCTTTCTTAGCAGATGACTCAGATTTGTATTTCCAGTCCCAATATCTCAAACTCTAGACTGAGATACACCCAACTGTTGCCTCTGATGGAAGTCCAACGGGCATATCAAACCTAGTGTATTCCAAAAAGAACTCATTCCCCACTCTGAACGGGCTCCTTCAATTGCCTCTATAGTAGTAAATGGCAGGACCGTGTACCAGTCCACTACTTTCGAGTCACTCTTAGGTTTGACATTTCATCATCTTCAATGCTGCCACTCCTGCCTACCCTAATCCTCATCCACCCTTGGTCGCTCCTGTACAGCTACAGTAGCCCTCAAATTCATTTCCCTGCTTCCATCTTGTCACCCCACAGAACCTGTCCACATAGCAGTCAAAATCATCCTTCTAAAACATTTTGACCGTGACGCTCCTCTGCTCAAACTACCCAGATGGCTTCCCACAACAGCTGGAATACATTTGAAAATTATATGCTTCAGGGCCCTTCCCGATCTAGTCCATGCTTACTTCTCTGACTCCATATCTCGCCACTCACCCCATCACTGCCCTTCAGTGTGCTGATCCTGCACGAGGGATCCTCAAGATCACCACACGAAAGGCTCTACCTCAGACCCTGGGCCTGGAACGTTCTTCCTCTATGTAGCTTCCTGGCTGGTTCCTGAACCTCGTTCATGGCTCTTCTGCAATGTTGCTTCTTCAGGGAAGGCCTTCCTCTCCATCTTGGGTAAAGCAGAATGCTTTCTGAACCCAGTGCTCATACCCAATCTCCTTACTCTGCTTTGTATTTTTATAAAACATATCCCTTTCTGATAGTAAATTATAGCTTGATTAAAAAAATTGATTAACTACCTTGCTCCATTAGAATAGAAATTCCATAAGGGTGGGGTCTTGATCTTGTTGGCTTGGTCTCCAGTGCTTTGAACAGTGCCTTGACAGGAAGTGCTCTACAAATACCGAACTGAATGAAGAAGGTAATGTAGGATGGAATTAGACAAGACCTGACACCTACCCACAACACTTTCTCCCCTTCCTCCTTTTTTTCCTCCATCTACTTCTCCCTCCTCGCCCTCCTCCTGCCTTCTCTTCTTTTTCCTCCTCTTCTCCTCCCCTTTCCTTTCTCCTTCTACTTAAAAAAATTTACTTTTTAAAAATTTACTAAGACACAATAGTGGAAACAATAGGAAATTATTCCATTTCTTATGTATTAATTCGTGTGTGTGTGTGTGTGTGTGTGTGTGTGGTGGCGGAAGGAGGGAAAGCGGTTGCTCATGGGGGGATGGGTGAGTAAATGACAGAAGTCTGCTTTAATGACAGAAGTATAGGAGAAAGACCTCCATCTGAGGTACATGCTAGAATTAAGGGGGCATCATTCTGGTTTTTCAGATGCTGCACTGAGGCTCTGCTTCTCAGCTTCCCTTGTATGGGTCCTACTGGAGTGTGCAGCTGGGGAATCAAAGTAAAGGTCAAGAGGAGCCAGGGGTGTTCCATCTCTTACTAGTTAAATCTAGGCCCAGTCCGTAAGGTGACCGTTGGATGGATGGGCGGTGAGTACCACAGCTTCTTTCCTTTCCTCTGCCTCCTCAGTAAATAAGCTTGGCTTTAGAGCCTAAGTGTTTTCTGCCCTTGGGGTGTATGAGGAAGCATAGTGACAAACTGTAATCCTGCCCTTATTTGTTGGGTTGATCCAGGGAGCATGGAGAATTGTTCTGGAAGTGAGTAGGAACTCACCTAGTGACAAGATGTCTTAGAATTCTGTATAAATAAGGCAGATTTCAAAGGAGTGCCCTACTCTGTCCTTATGGCCTCCTCTCAGCACCGGGCAGTCCCTTTTTGCAACACTTGTAAACCTGAAGTTAATCATTAAAATGATGCAGGATCAGAGACTGGCTCGTTCTATCCAGACCAAGAAAGGAGACTTTCACAGGCTCTGGGAACCATTTGGCTTCCTCTTGAGGCAGCTCTGGAGAGCAAATTGGGATTAAAAAAAAGGAATCTTCATGACACGAAGGTCAAGAAACCCAGAGTACAGAACGTTTTGTTATTCTTTCAACATTTGTCACCAGATGCTTGCTTCAGATAAGTCTGACTTTGAGAAATGGTTGTGAAGGCTTGCTTAGATGTGACAGCTCTAAAAGTCCCTCATGAACTCTGAAAAGGCAATCTCAGCCCAGCTGCTCATGGTTAGGGCTCTCCAGAATGAAAATGCTGTTAGCAACTGATTCATTTCTCCCCTTGCACTGGCTTTGACAAACGTTCAGTGCCAAAGATGAGACTGGATTTCCCAATATTTTTTCTCCTTTCTGGACTTAACAATAGCCCTGCGTTCTTGACTACCAGGGATGGGCAGGAGTAAGAGGGAACAGAGGTTACTAATCTAATAATAACTCTTCCTTCACAAGGTGTGATACCCTTTCACTTAAGCATGTCTACACTGCTATAACAGAGCCACGCTTGAAGTTCCTTTTGTTTCAGAATCCAGATTCTGTGTGCCAGCCCAGTTGAATTCAATACGGGCCGTCGGGATTTGTAGTCTGAAGAAACATTGTGCGTGCACCTGGCTGTGGGTTTGTGTTTGGTCCACGTGTGTGGGTTTTGGTTGGTCGACTTAGACCTGGTTCCAGGTCCACAGATCTCTGGAGGTACCTGAATCCACTTCAGGGATCTGCACGTTCAAGGCTATTTTCATAGTAATACCAAGGTGTTATTTTCCTCTTTCACTGTGTTGATATTTACAGTGATAGCTCAAAAGCAGTGGTGGGTAAATTTCTGGCTCCTTACCATGAATCAAAGCAGCAGCGCCGAAGTATATTAGTGGTGATTGTACTTTTCACTGCCATGCCCTGGCAGCTTTTTAAAAACCAGGTTTACCTGGGGCACCTGGGTGGCTCAGCCTGTTAAGCATCAGACTCTTGGTTTAGGCTCAGGTCATGATCTCAGGGTCGTGGGATCGAGCCCATGTTGGGCTCTGCCACTCAGCACGGAGTCTGCTTGAGATTCTCTCCCTCTTCCTCAGCCCTCCCCCCCCACATGTGCTTGCTCTCTCTCTACAATAAATAAATAAATAAATAAATAAATAAATAAAGCCCAGATTTATCTCAGAACGCTCTTGATAAAACAGTAAAAACTATTAATTTTACCAAATCTCAGCTTTCGAGTGTATGACTTCTAGCATCAGACATGGGTACAGGGGAATTAGACTATTTAGCTCCCCCAATTGCAGAAAATCAGACCCTTGTAATAAATCCGCAATTCTATATGTCATTCCTAGTGGTTCATTTTCTCTGAGAGAACCCTGACTGATACAGATCTGGGGAGGGAGTCTGATAGCTGTCTTCAAATATTTGCAATGCTGTTATGTGACCAAAGAAGCAGTTTTATTCTGGGTTGATTCATAGACTAGAATGAAGTCCCAGCGGTAGAGGAGAGAGGCAGGATGGGGTTAGGACTCTGGACACAGACTCTTTTAGTTTGGCTTAGATTCTGGCTCTGCCATTTACTTGCAGCTTTGGTTTTCTCATCTGTTAAATGGCCATAAATATAGTACTCATTTCACATGATTGTTATGAGAATTAAATGAGTTAATATTTAGAAAATGCTTTAAACAGTGCTTTTCATATAGTGAACTCTATTTAATGTTCTGTTAAAATTTAAAAAGTTATAGGGAGATAGATTTTGCTTTAAGACATAAGTACAAGAGAATTAAAGACTATTTAGCTCCCCCAACTGCAGAAAATCAGACCCTTGTAATAAATCCCTAATTCTATATGTCATTCCTAATGGTTCATTTTCTCATATTCTTTAAGAATATTTTAGGGTTGCCTGGGTGGCTCAATTGGTTAAGCGTCTGCCTTCGGCTCATGTCACAATCCCAGGGTTCTGGGATCGAGCCCCGCATCAGGCTCTCTGCTAGGTGGTGAGTCTGCTTCTTCCTCTCCCTCTTCCTGCCTCTTCTCCTGCTTGTGCTCTCTCTCTCTCTGTCAAATAAATAAAATCTTAAAAGAAAAAAAAAAGAATTTTTAAAAATGATCATAGCTTTCCAACAAAGTAGCAGAGTGCCGGACAGAGAACAAAACCTCCTCTGACCCTTGGGAAGCAGAAGGAAAAATCAACACAGATTTATAGTCCAAAGACTTAATTCAAGTCTTAATTCAAAGACTTAATTCAAAGACTTAATTCAAGGCTCAGCCCTTGGTTAGCTGTGTCATCGTAGTTAGTCATTTAATCTCTCAAAATCTCCATGTCATCATCCACAATATAATTTAAGCGAAACAGTGTGATTGAAGGTGCTTTGTTATCTGGAAAGTGCTCTATTCATGTCCTTGGCATTTCCTTGAAAGCTTTGAGGCAGAATATAGCTGAGCTGCCTTTGTCAATGACACTGGGGAAAGGATTCTTGTATCATAGAAGTTTGGACTAGATAATCCCCATGGCTCTTTCCAGCTCAGAGAGTTTACCAACTGTTTCTCAAGTAGGCTGCCTATCAAGGTTTGTGATCCTATTAAAGGAGTTAATAAGAGAAGGATTTTTTTTTTTTTCCTTTTGACAGAGTGAATGAGATGGAGCTGGACTAAATGAGGAAATTAAATCAAACAATCAGTGGGGAAGGTTAGCGGTTTCTACATATATGGTCATCTTGATGGTAGTTGAGGCTGCGATTTGTCGGTGCAGAAGTCCTTCTTCATTTGAATTACAGGCAGTTTGACTTCAAAGTGTTCAATTCCATCTTCTTTATGAAGGTTTGGGACAGTTTGACTTTCTCGTTTTCCCTCTTAGAGCTTCAGATTGTTATGGTTAAAAATAATGTATTTATCTTCAGTTTAGAAACCTAATAAAACTTTGACAGGAGTGTGAAATGGTATAAAGCATCTCTTCAACAAATCCATCTCAATAACACTTCTTGACAATCAAAAAACCTTCAGGGCCATTCCTTAATGACTTCTGGAGTTTTCATGGATCTGTACTAAGGATGTGAGAATGACTGGAAATGGGTTTTAAAGTAGTGCTAACTTGTTTGTTTTAAAATCCACTCTCTGATTTAGGTTTTGAAAAGGGTTTGAGAATATGCTTTCATTAAAATGTAGGCTGATGAAGTGATTACAGTAACTTGTGCTCCTTGCCTGGGGGTGGGAATTACGGGGCATCTGCTCCAAGGTGAAATTTGTGTAAAAGGAAAAATGTCTCTGAGGTTAGAGTCAAGCCCCAGAGGAACAAGGGGAGCTAGCAATCTATCACAAAAGAGTTGGGTGGTTGTCAAAGAGGTGAGGGCCTTGGTATCAGGACCCAGTGCAGATTCAAACAATATTGGACAAGTTTAAAAGACGTAAGGGCTTCCTAAACCCTGTACACACCAGAATTAACTGGGAGATGCTTTTTAAGACCATGATTGCCAGCCCTCTGCATCAGATTCTAATTCAATAGATCTAGAATATGGACTAGGAATTTATAGAATTTACACAGATATAAATTTCCAGTTGATTCTGATGATCGGCAGTGTTTAGAAACCACTAGAATGATGTATTGCTCAGGAGCTTAGGTTCTCAGCAAAAAGAGGGGGATTTAGATAGTGAATCTTTTTTTTTTTTTTTTAAAGATTTTATTTATTTGACAGAGAGACGGAGACAGCGAGAGAGGGGACACAAGCAGGGGGAGTGGGAGAGGGAGAAGAAGGCTTCCCACTGAGCAGGGAACCTGATGTGGGGTTTGATCCCAGAACCCTGGGATCATGACTTGAGCCAAAGGCAGATGCTTAATGCCTGAACCACCCAGGTGCCCCTAGAGAGTGAATCTTAAGAATGGAGTCATTGTGGGTAATCTTTTAAAGAAATTTTAATTGTGTTTTATTTTACAATTTTTTTATTTTGGAAATTTCCATACTTACCCAAAGGTAAAGTGAATAGTAGAATCAACTATATAATGTATAATGTATCTGTCACATTAAACAATTATTGCCATGCTGCCTGTCTTGTTTCACCTGCTCTCCTCTCCTTCCCCATTTTTTATAAAGACTATAACATTTTATTTAAAGATTTATTTATTTATTTTAGAGAGAGAGAGAGAGAGAGCACACAAGCAGGGGGAGGGGCAGAAGGAGATGGAGAGAATCTCAGGTAGGCTCCGACTCCCCACTGAGTGAGGAGTCTGATGTGGGGCTCAATCTCACCACCCTGAGATCATGACCTGAGCCGAAATCAAGAGTTGGCTGCTCAACCGACTGAGCCACCCAGGTGCCCCCAAGACTATAATATTTTAAAGCAAATTCCAAACATCAACATTTCTTCTCTAATGGGTGAGTCCTTTACAAAAAAGTAATTGTCATACCATTATCATGTCTAACAAAATGACCAGTAATTCTTTAATATTACCTAGTAATAATCTATATTCAAATTCTTCAACTGTCTCAAAATTGTCACAAAAGCCAGTAAGTAGAAGAAGTTGGAATTTGAATTCAGGCAGTCAGACTTCAGCAGACTCTAAAATCCATAACTCATAAAAAGAGAGAGAAGAGAGTATGTTGAAGGCAATCCTGATGCATTGAATCTTAATAGTCTTCGGGATCTTGGGGAATAAGAACCAGTCGTCAGCTCTGACGGGACAGTTGTAAATGTAGGGAGTTTAGAAAGTGGGTCAGTTTCTGTGACTCAGTCGCATCATTCTATGGCCCCGTGATCATGGGGAATGACTTTCTGTCCATATCTGACAGACGGAGCTGAATACAACTTGAACATATTCTTCCAGATTTGCTGAGGTGTGGAGACATTTTCTGGGAGGGAATACAGGTGCAGCTTTTTGACCCAAGGTTGTCTTAGGTAATATCATCTAATCTCTTCATCATACACAGTTGTATTATACCTCTTGTGGCTTGGCCTTTGGCCCTTGGGTTTAGGATGAAACAAAATATAATAGGTGTTAAGTACATATTGAATGAATGAATGAATGAATGAATGAATGAATGGAATATAACTTGTATTTGGCACTCAATACACCTTAGATTAACTCTTCTTTATCAAATCTATGATCCTAATTTACGGTAACGACACTTTTCGTAGATAAAATGTTTGTAAGTCATTTAAAATTTTGTGTATTCAGAGACTTTACTCCTAAGAGTTATCTGACAATGAATTCATCCTGAAGGGAAGCACCTTTAGTCAATGGAAATCACATGTCCTAATACACCTGTAGGAAAAGAAATACATTTTGAATATTTTTTTTCCTCAAAAGATAACTGATCTACACTTGTATTTTAGAGATTTAAATATATCTCTTCAGGTGACATCAGCATAGACCAGTAGGAGAAGCTGCAGTTGCTAAAGAGAATGGTTTAGAGTGAGGAATGGAAATGGGAATCTTATAGGACAATTGAGGAGAAAAGTCTCTTAATGCTTTGATTCTAAAGCTCTCTGATGCTGGGCTTCACTCTTGAGTCGCCAGTTTTCTAGGTAGAGGCTGTTGCTTCTTACCTACGTCTGCCTTCTTTTCTCCCCGTGCTCAGAGAGGGAGCACATTTCCCAGCCTGAGCTGGAAGTGGGTGTGGTCACATGGCGGAGTTCTAAGCAGTAGGGTGTGAGTGGAAGTGATGCACGTCACTTCTTGGTCTGGACGGTCATAACTTCTCATGCATGGCCCGCATTCTCTTCCTCTGTCCGCAGGCTGGATGCAGGCCATCAGAGAACTCCTAGGCTCCTTCCATGTTGGGGTCTCTGACATTATATAAGAAATAAACCTCTACGGGCGCCTGGGTGGCTCAGTTGGTTAAGCAACTGCCTTCGGCTCAGGTCATGATCCTGGAGTCCCAGGATCGAGTCCCGCATCGGGCTCCCTGCTCGGCGGGGAGTCTGCTTCTCCCTCTGACCCTTCCCCTTCTCATGCTCTCTCTCTCTGTCTCATTCTCTCTCAAATAAATAAATAAAATCTTTAAAAAGAAAAAGAAAAAGAAATAAACCTCTACGATGAGAGCCGCTGGAATATGGCCATTTGTTCTGGCAGTTAGCTTAGCCTGGTTTATATGGTTTCTAAACAGCAGGATGAAAATACGTCTCTAGGGATTTAGGGAGGTAGTATGAGAGAGTGGTTTAACACATGTGTGAGCTTAGAAAATAAAAACACTTGGGGCACCTGGGTGGCTCAGGTCATGATCCTGGAGTCCTGGGATGGAGCCCCAGGTCGGGTTCCCTGCTCAGCAGGGAACATGTTTCTCCCTCTCCCTCTGCCCCTCTTCCCACCCATTCTTTCTCTTTCAAATAAATAAATAAAAACCTTAAAAAAAAAAAAAAGAAAATACAAACACTTTACTGGAGTAAAGTCTGGTCCCATTTCTGTTATGTAGCTGTTGGAGAGCAAAAATTCCTGTCCCCTTCCAGGTCCTTCTAGCCAGAATCCAATTGACATGAGACAGATTAACAGGAGAAAATCAAATTTAATTTTATATGCATGGGGAATCCCACAGACATGGAAATCCCAAAGACAGTCAGGCAAAATGGAGGTAAATATGCCATTCTGAACTAAGGACAAGGGGCAGGGGTCTGGGACTTCAAAGATAAGAAAGGCAATTCACAGGAAGAGGAAAAAGAGTGAATGTTCGATAAACAAGTGCTTGGTGGGCCTCTGGGTGGGGAATGGGGCATAGAGGACTTTGATCAATGTCTCCCATACCAAGTTTATAGTATAATGTAATTATCTATGGTGATAGTTCTCTTCCTGAAGCATGTCATCCATCTGTACTCTTTTTAGGCAGTTGTGGTGGAGGTAAAGAGCTTTTCCTGAATCTTCTGGGTTCTGATTGCTTTTTTAACTCAAAATAATTTTCACGCCAAAGTGGCCCATTTTGGGGCAGCTTGCCCTTGGCCCCTACGTAACTCTGTGACTTTGGATCATTTACTTAACTTTTTTAGGTCTCAGTTTCTTCATCTCTAAAATGGGGATAATCATTATACCCACCTGAAAGGATTATTATGAGAACTGAACGAAATTGCCCCTCAGAACAAATAATAATTATAATAAAGTCAGCTATTATTATTAGAATTGACCATGGATACATTATACTTTATTCACGCATGTTTTCAAAGTGCTTAGTATGTCACAGCAAGGTTTTGGGAAAGGATATAAAGATTAGCGGATCTGATTTTTGCTTTCAGAGAGCCCCCAGTATAGGAAGACAATTGAAGGGCAAACCATGATAAGGGCATAGGGCATAATAGATTACAGTATGTGAATGGCTTTGTGAATCTGTAAACTTTTAAATCTGATGAGTATAATATAATAAATATTCCTGTGCCAAAGATATGTATCAGTAGGTGGAGGTAGAAAAAGGATTTTGTTGGAATATATATAGTATATATATGTTATATATATATATATTCCCCCCTCCTGCAAATTTGCTGATGAAGTTACAAGCCCAGAACCAGATTACTTTGCTGGAAGTCAATTGGCTCTTTTAACAGTGAGTGCTGAAAGTGGAGGTTTGATCATTTCAGGGCAATATCTGGAGCTTTGTAAACAGCTCAAGATGATTAATTTACTCTAACAGTGAATAAGAGCCGTGCTGCAGTGTATCCTCAAGGCTGACTTCTTAGTGGTAATTTTACTCAGTCAATTACCTCTTTTTCTCTTGTCAATTTCCTCTCCACCAAGCCATCACACTATGCAGAGGAAAATGCAGGTAGATGACAAAACACAGGGTTTGGGAATCTATCCATACCTCTGGGGCATCTGGGAATTTTACCATGAAAAGGGCATGGCACATGGAAACACTAATTAAACTTCCATTTAAAAATTTTCGAGTGTGTGTGGGCTTTGGAATCAAAGAGACATCCCTGAGGATAATTCTTCTTCAAGAGCCTAGTAAATATTTTTTTCTTGACGCGTAAACAAATATTTTCTCAAGCTATTAGTTGCCAGGCACTGTGCTAAGAACTTTGGACTCAAAGACGGGTAAACAACATCTGAAGTCTTATGGAAAATATTGATTTATACAAATAGTTACAACTTTATGAATGTTGTAATAGGTAAATATTCTGATTGGAGCCCTGTCTCACGTGACACTATGTCTGGGGAGACACTTGAAGGTATGATGGCTCAGCTGCTTCTTCGAGGGAGAACGGGATTTCTCAGGCAAAGAGAGTAGCAGGCTTTCCAGGTAGTGGAGGCAAGACATGTTGGTCCAGGACCCTTTTCAGTGATGACTTCTTGGGGTCATGGGATATCTTAAAAGATGTCAAAGATCTTTGGCTCAAAGAACTGTGACATTTTATTAAACACATGACATCCACCAGATATCAGGAGATTAGACAAAGCTGCTAAGTCTACCTCTGAGAAAGTTTCACAAATATTTCCTAAACCCCCATAAGATTATTTTCTTAATCCAGACTCCTCCCATCTCTATAATCATTCTCCTAATGAAAGAAGCAGGAGGAGAAATTTCTGACATTTTTCTTGTCCAGAGGCCTTGTCCTCTTTTCTAGTTTATGATTTATAATAGTTCAGGCAAAGTGCTCTGACTATCCCAAGTTACCTAAAATTAACATATCAGTTAATTGGATTTGATACCATTAGAGGGATGGGGAAGTATTCTGAAGCAATTGGTTGGAATTAAGGACATAAAAAGAAAGGCATTATGCAAATGTTTGGTTATTAAGATATTCTGCCTAGAGGGGATAAAGTCAGATAATGAGAAATGAATGAGGATCTAAGTCTTCTGTATGTTTTAATATTAAATTTCTTTAAGAGTAATATTTGGTGTCCTTAGCAGCATGCTTTTGCCAACGCAAAGGAAGAGAGGCATAAAAAAGCACCAGACACTCTGGACAGTATGTGGTTGTGGAGTGTTGGAAGGATAACTGAGGTGGAGTGAGAAGGTAGACATTCTAAGGCCCACGACGTCAATGGGTTCAGTTATGGAGCACCTTGCATATCGTATGGGGCTCTTTCTAATACAGGTAATAATGTATTCCCGAACATCTAATATGAGTAATAACTTTGTTGGTATACTTTCTAGGTTACGAGACAGTTTTCCCATTCATCATCTTGCGTGACTCTCACAGCAGTCTGGAAGTGGCCTGGTGACTGCCCCAGGTCACACAATTAGAGCTGTGGAGATGGATCTTTCTGAAGGCACTTTCTCTCATTTCCTTGCTGAAAACAATTGGGATGACAGACCATGAATAACTTGTTATATTTGGGCATTGAGATAATAATTGATAATCTGGTTGGTAATGAGATTTTTGAACTTGATGAAATTTAATTCTGGGGTTACTGCCTCTGACGTGAAGAATTCAGACCACTCACTTCAATGGGGATATTTTTCTGCTTGATTGGGGCTTTAATGGCTCATTGTCTGGGCATTGCAGTCCCTGGCACCTCCGATATTAATTGGGGGAACACCCAAGGACTGGCTCTGCAGGCCTTTTCTGAGAGAAGCTCCCTCTCCTAGCAGTGTGTGAACATTCAGTGGGAGAGATTCCGTGGACTTCAATTACTCCCCCCGTTATTCTCCAGGGCCAAGCAGCCTAGGGCCAGGGTCTCTAGAGGGAAGAAAGCCTCTTTACTGCATCCTTGAATGGGCAGGACTGTTCATTTTTTCCTTTCATCCTTTTGTGTATGACTTTATAAGGTTCTAGCCGGTCACCTTAAAGTTGGAGAACTGAACTGGAAAGGAATGTTTAGGTCCAATTGTTTTAGCACCAGAGTAAACTGTTTTGTTCTAAGATATTTTATTTTCTGAGTCTTGTCCTTCCAACAGGATTGTAAGTTACTGGAGGGCAAGGACCTCTTTTCTAGATCATTTGGTTTTCACACACCACCTTTGACCCCTTCAGCCTTTCTGTCTTGGTTTCAGAAGGGCTTGAATAAAACCTTGTGTCCCATGGGAATAGCAGAATGGAGTGTTTAAGGGTCAGGGCTAGAGGCAGATGGCCTGCTTTTAAAATTTCAGCTCCATCACCGACTAACTGCATGAGCGTGGACAAGCTATGTAACTCCTCTAAGCTGGCTGCCATTTCCTCAACTGGTAACTGGGGATGTTTGAACCTACCTACTATGATAGCTGTGGAAATAAACTGGATGTTACATTTGAAGCATTTGGCACAGGGCTTGACACACGATGATTAATCAATGTGAGCGATCATGAGCATCGATCATCGTCATCATCATCATCATTTTTATTACTTTCATCAGCATCATCCTTCGGGGTTGGCAGATGATAATGTGTAATTTTGATTATTATCAGCTTGGAAAGTTCTTGGTGTTGTGACACAGGGCTCCCTCTTTGGCTTTATCCTGTTTAGATAAACTTAGAAGGCATCACTGGGCAGTGTAAGGTGACACAAATGTATGAAGATCAGTACAGGCAGAGCTGATGGAATTCAAGTTTGAAATACTGGGCTAAAACTGGCAATACTGCATTTAGCAGAGACAAGTATACGGAATTGTTATTCAGATTAAAAGTCAAAGAGTTAAAAATAAAATTGCCCAAGTACAGGACTGGATGGAAGTTAGTGTGAAAAGATCTTGAGGATTTTGCTGACCAGGAGTTGAGTCTGAGATGCTGGCATGAGACTTTGTCTAGAGAAAGATTACTTTAGGTTTCTGCTATGCACTGAATGTTTGTGTCTCCCCAAAATTCATATGTAGAAAATTAAGCCCTAATGTGATGTATTTGGAGGTGGGGCCTTTGGGAGGTGATTAAATTATGAGGCTGGAGCCCTTATGAATGGGATCAGTGACCTTAGAAAAGAGACCCAGAGAGTTCTCTCTGTCCTTCTGCCACATGAGGACAATGAGGACACAGAAAAAACAAACAAACGAAACGAAACAAAACTGTCTGTGAACCAGGAAGCAGGCCCTCAGCAGACATTGAATCTGCCAGCACCTTGATCTTGGACTTTGCAGCCTCCAGAACTGTGAGAATAAATTTCTGTTGTTTATAAGCCGGTCAGCCCAGTCCATGGTATTTTGTTATAATAGCCTGAATGGACTAGGAGAGCTACATTGATCAGAGTACAGTGTTCAATCAAGGGAAGTAACAGACTTGCTGTTTGTGGCACCAGCTCGAGCACATCTGAAATACTGTGTTGAAGTTTAGTTACCCTTGCAATCATCTTGTTATCACTTCATTGAAGGTTTGAGCTCCTTTCTTAACTGTGGATAAAATGGATCCACAGGAGGGCGGATTTGTTAAATCGTCCTACCCTGCCCATCATTTTGTAGCTGATGACTCTGCTGATAAATTTCAACTTGCGTAAACATTCTTGACTCCTTTCTCAAGAGAGGTTCTTTCTCACTTTGGGCCTGACTTGAAGAGCCAGTTATGTTACTTTGTTTTCTGTTTGGGAGGGTTAGACTTAGTATCCTTTTGACCATATAATTTCCATCCTGTGTGATCCTGACTTTTCCTCCACAATTCTCACTCCCAATACTGACCCTCTGCGGTGTCCCTGCTGTGCCCGCTGCTGTAGCTTCTAATTTGCTTCATGATCCTCATTCTGTCTTTCCCTTCTGTGTAGGGGTTTCCTTTTTACTGCAGCTAGTAACTTAATTTTACCCTAATAATGACTTGTATAATAGCATACTTTGCAGATTATACATTTGTTTAAAATGCAGTGACATTCAGTGCTCCAGCCAAAAGGAGATTAATGGCAAGAATTTTGGAACTTGTAGCAGGCTGGTGCAGGGGAGCTTGCTTTCACGAGGGACCTCATCATCGTGGCAAGTGGTGCCTGGTGATTGTAGTGGGGGAGGCAGCCCTGTGTTCAGCACCTGCAAGGTTCCTTGGGTGAGGGCTTGGCAAGGGGGACTGGAATTCCATTGAGTTCAGTGGGGACCTGGACAGAAAATTCAGGTTGTTGAAGTTATTTGACTGTGTTTTTATCCTGAGACCAGAAAAATCTGCTGACATTTGGATTCAATCTCATTTAGCTGGGGGTCTTTTGGAGGCAGTGACGGGAAATTATCACCCAGTCCATTGATGGTGACTATTTCAGACCATGCCAGACTGAAGCAAGAAGAATATTAGGTAAGTGGAACTTTTAGAGAGCAATTAAGCCAGACAATTTAATCTGCAATTTAAGTAAGGTGAAGCGTACTTATTATTCTGTGCATTATTCACACCTTAACTCCACATAGGGACCTCAGTTTATATCCGTAGGAGTCGCCTTCTCTTCTCTAGCGAGGGGAACTGGGATACCTATTTTGCTATCATTTTTACTGCAGAGTTTATACATTTCTCTTGAAGATCTTCCATGATATTTTTTGATTAGAAATTATGCCGGTTATATCATGGGGAGTGATTAATGTAAAAGATGATGACTTATATGGATGAAATTTTAACTGTGATAGTAACCCAGTTGTAATTACTTTAGTCACCACAGAGCAAAAGGTAGCATGGCAATGTCTTCAAGTATTAACAGTGTATTTTCACAGTTGCATGGCTTCCTTATGCTTTAGGAAAGGGAGGCCACAGAAAGAATGATGAGAGGAAAAAGGGGAAAAAGAATAATTTCTTGCCCTGCAGTTTTGGAATACAGTTTTGGAACTCAGGGCAGAAGCAATAGTGAGAGAAAAGACATGAGAGGCCATTTGTGTGTGTGTGTTTTTTTTTTTTTTTTTTGGTCATGACCTTGAGAGGGGCAGAGAACTGTGGGAGAGCCAGTGGGCCCAAGAGTCTTCTAGGTCAAGAAAAGGGAAGTGGGACTGGAATTCAGCATGGGTAGCATGCCCAGGAACTGATGGAAATGCAGATGTCAGCCTCAGTGGATACAGCGTGGAAAGATAATGACATCCTGGGACTAAGGGGAAGAGTTAGATCTTAGGGATGGTGGATGGATGACACTCAAAAACCAGATACCTCAAAAGCCCTGGCTTTGTACTGTCCCCACCCTGCCACCTTGCCTCTCCACCCCCCACCAGGTACAACAGAGAAGACAGAAATCCTGAGGTGAGTTTACTCAGAATTGACCATGATTAACATTTTTTTAAAAGATATATTTATTTGAGAGATAGAGAGAGTGAGAGAGAGAGAAAGAGAATGAGTGGGAAGGGCAGAGGGAGAGAGAATCTCAACCAGACTCCGTGATAAGCGTAGAGCATGACACAGGGCTCAATCCCACGACCCTGAGATCACGACCTGAGCTGAAACCAAGAGTGAGATGCTTAACCGACTGAGCCACCCAGGTACCCCTACCATGATTAACATTTTATCCTTGATGTAATAAGGATTCAAGATAGACATTATGTTCTAGAAAAATGCTCAGTTTTAGAAAAATTATTACCTGTGTGACAGTAGCTGAGTTACCTAACCTTTCTGAGCTGGTTTACTCCTCTTTAAAATGAAGATAAAAGTATTCACCTACAGGAATTTTGTGAAGATAAAATGAGGTCAACTGTGAGCCCATTATATTGTCAAGTAGAAGGAAAGTACTCAAAAATTATTAGTATCCCTTAACGCTCCTCTGGAAAGCCTAAAGGTGTAAAAAGGTAGTGTAAATCAAATGTTAAAATGTGTAATATAAACATTGAATCAGCAGCAAAGTTGCATGCTCACTTGCCACCTTGTCCAGGGCTGGGTTGGAGTCTCTCCATTCACTGCAAATAATGAGCAAGGCTGTCTGACCACCTAGAAGGCAGTTTGGACACTGAGCTCTCTCTCGGAAGCTTGGAAAGGCTTTCACCTGTTTCCATCCCAAGTCTTCCTTTCTTTCTGAAAGTATTGTTCAGCATCCCCATTCAGCCGCCGCGAACAATGAGAATCCTGGAGGTGCCCTCTATTGTGAAGTAGAACTTGAATGGAGAGAATGTGCTTTCAAAAGAATTTATTTTGAGTGCATTCAAAATAAAGAGGAGACCCAGATGCTGAATCACGACACGTGCCAATTCTTTCCTCGTGCCAGGCATCCAGTGAATCAGGCTGTGGGAGACTGAGCTTTAGGGTGAAAGCAAAGGCTGAAAACCCAGAAAGTACTCGTGTGCTCTTGTCCCTGGTTAACCATTGAAAGCAACTGTTTTGGGTAGTTGAAGGGATTCCCTCAGAGATACTGCTGGCTTCTTGAGTGTTTGCTGCCTTGCAGACCTTGAATAGTAGAAACTGGTCTCCATTCTTTCCTTCAGGAGCTGTTGTATTAGAGAGAGTGGCTCGGATGGGAAGAACCAGTGGCTGGGAGACAGGATCACTCGCCCAGAAGAAAGCTTGTCGGGATGTCGGTCTCCTGGCTTCACCTACTATCTCCTCCTGCTCTGCTAAGCAGTATGGAGGTTGCTGGGTGAATGCCACTCCCTGAAGCTCTCTGGAAAGTTGCTTCAAATTGCCTGATCCTCTGATTTGAGGATCAGGAGGCAGCAGCTTCTTTGCTTCCAACTGCTTCATTTATTCATTCCTAAACATTGCTGCACTCCTGCGGCATTGGCTCGGTGTTTCAGGTTTCAGAGAAGCTCCGGGTATCTCAGGTAATGGTGGGTATCGTGGGGCTACATGAGCAGAAGAGAGGATGGGAAGTCTGCCCGGTAGCCAAACAGTTGGCCCCAAGGAACAGAGCAGATGTTTCTGAGTCAGTACTAGCTCTAGGTATGTTTGTTCCGTACGGCTGCCTTCACACAGTTCCAAAAGCTGGGTGGCTTCGATAGCAGAAATTTACTGTCTCACAGTAATTTGGTGGGGTTGCCTCCTGTGAGGACCATGAGGGAGAATCTATTCTATGCTCCTAGCCTAGCTTCCAGTCGTTTGCTGGTGATCTTTGGTGTTCCTTGCCTTGTAGACACACCACCTCCATCTTTGCTCATCTCTGTGTTTGTCTGTCTCCAAGTTTCCCCTTTTTATGAGGCCTGTCATATTGGATTAACATCCCCCCCATGACAGCATTTCAACTTGATTACCTCTTTAAAGACCTATATCCAAATAAGTTCAAATACCAAAGTACCAAAGATTGGGATTTCAATACAGGAATTTTTGGGTGACAAAATTCAACCTGTAAGTGTCTGACCATCACTCTTATTCTTGTTCCCTCAGACTCAGCCATATTCCTGAATAAGCTTGTCCTTCCTCACTTTCTGTAGAGATTTTATGTTATCTGCTGCTGAGTATCTTCTTTTTCTACACTCTTCTCTGACTTGTGGTTTCTGCTGTCTCATGACCTGTGCTTACTGACTTTTTCTATATACTCTTGGCTTCCATATTGCTCTCTTGATTTCTGACTTTTCTGGAATTACTGAAACTCCCTGAGAATCTCACTGGATTAGCTGCTCGCTATCAAGTACACAGCATCCCTACTGGCCAGGTTCTTCTGTCAGATTACTCCATAGACTTCTGCTGGCCTTTGGTGGGTGACTTGCCTCAGGATTGACCCCTGGACCAATCAGCCTTGGCCATGCTAGTGAGTCTTATGGTGTACATCATGGAAACCTATGCAGGAATAATCTCCCATTCTGCTTTTCCAGGAAGGAGGCTGTGGACAGTGGATATGTTTAGCTGTCACAGTAGCTATGTGACCTGCACTGGTCTAAGCCCTGGGGCTTCAGAGAAAAAGCCACAGTTCCTTTTTGGTACATTCTTTGCTTAGGTGTGCTGGGTGGTTGGCCCATCTACTGGAGAACTGCGTGGACTAGGCAGATTTGATTTCATGATTTTGCTGACTTTGAGAAGCTCCTCACAGAGCCACCACTATTTTCTGAGGCTACTGGTACGCTACAAAATTAAGAAATAACTAAAGAGGGTTACAGATATTGCAGTAGAAATGTTTACATATAATTGCTTTTAACCCCTTTGGCTATTCATAAGATAGTTAGGATATTTATAAAGGTATTACTCAGAGGCAGTCCAGGAAAGAGAGAGAAGATTATAAAGTTGTATGATGCTTGTCTTCTTTATTCTGTCGTGTCAGAGTAGTTCCTGGTTGTGACTAACCTCACTTGAGGGTACTGTCAAAGGTCTAAAATTCAGGAGTTTTGTGTATGTGACTCCAAACTAAACAGTGCTCTTACCTCCCGTAGTTTTGCTTCCTTTTCTTTCTTGAAAGGATCGGAGGCCAGAAATACAGGCCTAGGTGGGATTTTATTAAATTTACCTGGTTCTGTACAGGTTCCAATTTCAACCACTTAGTTAAATTACATAAGTCAAGTAGCTTACAACCCACCTGAAAATTCTCTTTGACTTTCTAGGGATCATTAAGTAACATCCTGGGCTTAACACTAGGCTCCCAGGAGAATACAGAATTGATCAAGGCAGAGTGTTGCTTCGGAGAAGCTCTCAGGCAGTCCGACTCCTTGGTCATAACCGTCCTGTACTTTGTGAGACGTTCATTTCTCAGCTCTGGCTTCCGAGTGGGACTGCCTACAGCCCTTGCACTTTGCTGGTATACCTCCGTGTGTATTGATTCTAGAATTCCTCATCAACTCGTGCAGTTTATGGTTTTCATTTTCCTTTTGGCAATGCTGGCCATTTAGCCTTCCTGCAGCGCCACCAGCATTACCTAAGGTTTATGTGGTCTCAACTAAGTGTAAAGGGTTTATAACAAACATTTACTTCCAAAATTTGCTTTTTTGTGGTTTTAATTTCACACCCTCACTTCCGTTTTAGAAACAAGATGATTTATTGGGAGTTCACAGAGAGTTAATTTCTTGAGATCTGAGTGATTCATGGCAACGGGGATAGGGTTTTGCTGACCAGTAACTATAGGGTAAAAACAAAACAGAACAGATAGGAAGGCCTTGGCTTGAGAGATGCTTTATTTATCTGGCTTTGACTGATCAAATGAAACCAGTGAATTTAGTTGTTTTATTTTTGGAACACTGGAATTCACCCAGATACTCCTGGTTCAAGAGAAGTGGTTTTTTGTTGTTTTTTTTTTTTGTTTTTTGACACAGTTTATCTTTCTATATGAGAGGAAATTAGAAGTTGGAGGTGCTGTTCCTTTGCCATCTGTGTGATATTCAAGGGCTTGGATCCTATTTTTTTTTTTTTTAAGTGACTTCTTCCTTCAAATTTTTAAAATTGAAGACTTTTGGGATATGAAAGCCAAAATAGAGCTTAGAAATCACTTTTTTTTTGTTTTGTTTCTAGCTTCTTTCTTACAAAAATACTCATTGCTACCTAGAACCTTATGGTTTGAAATCTTTAAATCTATCAAAAATTCATTAGAATAATTAACCAAAGGCTAATGTTTTTGTTCTAACTTGTTATCAGCCTGAGGAGTAGCTAAACGCAAAGAAACTTTACATTCTAGTTGGCTTGTAAGGGTTGGTGACAAGTAAATTAGAAAGTTTTATTAATTACTTTAAAACACAGAAAATATCAAAGATCCCTAGACCTCCAGGGTCCCCAGTTTTATGAACTACTGGTATAGTTTATTCAACCAATTTATAGATGACGAAATTGAGATCTCAAAAGTTAAATAATGTTATCAAAGGTCACTTAGCTATATTTTTTTTCAAAACCAGGAGGATTGATGTCACTAATATGCAGTGATTATGCCTCTGGTAGTGTTTCAGTGGGATAGGGATTGAGGGTTGTAGGATTTGCATTAAACTATCAAAAGAGCATAGAGGGGCGCCTGGGTGGCTCAGTTGTTAAGCGTCTGCCTTCGGCTCAGGTCATGATCCCAGGGTCCTGGGATCGAGCCCCGCATCGGGCTCCCTGCTCAGCCGGAATCTGCTTCTCCCTCTCCCACTCCCCCTGCTTGTGTTCCCTCTCTGGCAATATCTTTCTCTGTCAAATAAATAAATAAAATCTTAAAAAAAAAGAGAATAGAAAGGTGAGTTTAAGTCTTTCCGTTTCTATCTCTCTCTCCTCTCCTCCCCCTTTCATGTCTACCTCTTACATTCTACCTTTGTACTGCCAGTGTATGTACTGATATTTTCCAGTGATGCTGACTTCTCCCCAGCAACAGGAAAGGAAGACAGGAAACGAGGCAGGCTGGGGATGCTCTGTGCCTAGAGGAAGGGATGCGAAGCAAGAATGAGGAAGCCTGCAGGAACCACTCAGGCATCTCTTGGTCTCTCCTCTGGGACCACATGACCTCATGTTTCTGCTTCTTTTGGGTTTCTGCTTCTTCCCTTTCTTTCTTCAGACTGCCTTTCCCTGCTCTCAGGGCACAGGGGAAAAGGGGGCTCAGGTCAGGTGCCCTGTAGAGAATGACCAGAGTTTCTGAATTCCCAGGAGAGATCTGGTGGCCTCCTTGGGTCAGGGTGCAATGGATGTTCCTCAGAAGATCTCAGAGAAGGGAAATTGTGGGCTGGTCTCTTACTTCAGAAGTGTCTGTGTCATGGGTTCAGTACTCTAGAGTTCACACAGCGCTTTCCCCCAAACATGAATGACTTTAATTTTCACCAGCCTGACAGTGGATATTACTAGTACCCTCATTTATACGGAAGAGGGAACTGGGTTTCAGAGGGATTAGATAGTGTATTCATTCCTAGGACTGCTGTGACAAAGTATCCCAAACTGGATGGCTTTCTTAAGAGGAATTTATTGTCTCACAGCTCTGGAGGTTAGAAACCTAAAACCAAAGTGTTGGTGGAGTTGGTTCTTTCTAAGGGCTCTGAGGGAGAATTTGTTCCATGCTTCTCGGACAGCCATTGATCCCTGACATTCCTTGGCTTGTAGGTGCAACACTCTAGGCTCTGCCTTTGCCTTCACAAGGCATTCTCCAGGTGTGTCTGTGTCCACATTTCTCTCTTCTTTAAGGACACCAGTCACATTGGATGGAAGTTCCACCCTTCTCTAGTAAGACCTTATAACTTCGCTAATTACATCTACAAAGACCCTATTTGCAAATAAGGTCACATTCTGAGATACTGAGAGTCAGGACTTCAGTATCACCTCACATCACCCATCAGAGATGGCTTCCTCAGACTTCGAACTCAAACTCAGAACTTCCACTTTTCCCAAGGAACTCATTCTTTCACTCCTTTGTTTAAAGCAGGAAACTGCTATGGCTAATCTACACCCTTCTATTTGTCATTGAATGAAGCAGTTCTTCAAGGGAGTAAATAAAGCCACTGGCTAATCTATCACTCACTATATTTAATTATACAAGATATGAGGGCAAAAAAAAAAAAAAAACCAAAACAAAAAACCAAACAAACAAACAAAAAAAAGATATGAGGGCAATTTGGAAAGGAAGAAATTCTGGTCAATCACAATTTTTGTTTTGTCTCTTACTAAGGAAAATAAAATGATAAAATGGTAAAAGTAAACCTTTACGTGAGGACTGATGCCATAAATATGCCCAATATTGTTGTTGCGTAGTTTCCGTGGAGCACCCAGACAATTTACTTACAGCTTATGTCAGTTTTCCCAGACCACCACAGGTTCAACCACGTGGAGCACTCAAAACACCAGGTGCTTAAAAGGAAAAATCAATCCTCAAAGTATGAGCCAGAAGCAAAAAGATGGAAATGGTGCTATATTGCTATATTCTGAGTTCTCTATTGTCTCACCCTGGGTCCCAGGATAGAAAAGTCCAGTCATTTCTTCTCGGATGGGATATGGCAAGAGCAATCATGTAATTTTTCTTTCAAACCTGGAGATTTTCAAGAGTGAGAGGGGTGCTGAAAATCCTTAAAATTATATCCCTTTAGAAATATTTACTGGCCATCACATTGTTTTATTGTATTGGGGAATCTTATAGAAGAGAGCCATTCAAAGGCTATTTTCAAAAATAACACCTGTGAATGATAAATATTTTACCAAATATTTTACAAGGCAAAGCTTCATCAGTGAGTTGTTTCAATAATCCTTTTGCTTGTTTCACCTGATTTAAATGTGGCAAAACTATATGTTGTATCAATTTATTTTCAGTATATTAGAGAATAACAATTTAGCCAGGTAGAAATAGAAATGCCATCAAAATATTCTTCACTTTTGGAAGATGGCATATTCTAAGAGACAACTGTGGAATTTTGAAGTTAAATCATCAATTCCATTTGAGCTTTTCTAATTTCCTTCTGAACCTTTGAAGAAAAAACCATTTTAATGTCTTTCCATTTGCATGCTCTGATTTTCATTATTGCCGTTTGTAAAAGCTCTATTGGTTAAGTTTTTTCATTAAAATATTTTAAGTGATTCTCACACAATACATACAAAATATAGAGGACTCATTTACAAAAATGATCAATTCTGTTGTAGTATACATAGGTTGAATTATGAGATAATTTTTAAAAGCTCAGAGCTTTCTAAAATCCAATTGATGGCCAGCAGCAATATATATATATGTATATATATATATACATATATATATATGTGTATTATATAAATATTGCTGTGCTGAAGTTTATTTGTTTTGCTTTTACTCAACATTGGTTCAATCACCAAAATCTGTAGTTCAGTTACTCTTTGTATATAAAAGAGAAGCAATACAGCATCTACTTGGGTGGGTAGAATCATAAGTTATTTGGAGGCAATTATGAATTATGTGTGCAACACAACTAATTCCAATAACATCTCTACTGCATAGGTTTCTTAATTTAGTAAAAATGTTGTTTTTGCCATGCTATGCTCCACTGAAATTCATGTTTATATCCTCCCTGCAAAAATGATGTTTTTTCCTCAAATAAACTTAAAAGCTGAATTTATAATAGTATTCGCCACTATGTCGGATGTTTCACTTTCAATAGAAGGAAATTCCCAAAGGTTGACTTTGCTTCTATGAATTGGATGAAAAAAAAAGAGAGAGAGGACCACTGTAGAATTAAGTTGATTTTTCTTTTAAAGATTTCTTATTTATTTATTTGACAGAGAAAGACACAGAGAGAGCAGAACACAAGCATGGGGAGTGGGAGGGGGAGAAGCAGGCTTCCCGCGGAGCGGGGAGCCCCATGCGGGGCTCGATCCCAGGACCCTGGGATCATGACCTGAGCCGAAGGTAGACGCTTAAGGACTGAGCCACCCAGGCGCCCCTTGATTGATTTTTCTATTTGAAGGCCCTGATGATTCTGATATAAAGCTAGTGTCATCTGTGTGGAAAGCTTTTCTCCTGCTAATGGAGCCAACCTGCTGACAGCTGGTGGTTCTTTTTTATATGCACAAGAAAATTTGAAACAGAAAAGGGAGAAACTGAATTTAAATGATTTTTGATTTTTGAAAAGTGGTGCTTTATTTTTTTAAAAAGATTTTATTTATTTACTTGAGAAAGAGAGAGAGAGAGGGCGCGAGAGCTTGAGAGGGGTGAGGGACAGAGGGAGAAGCAGACTCTGCTGAGCAGAAAGCCGGAGGCGGGGCTCCATCCTGATCCCGATCTTGGGACTCTGGGATCATGACCTGAGTGAGGGCAGACACTCAACTGACTGAGCCACCCAGGTGCCCCCAAAAGTGATGCTTTACTGAGTGATAATGTAAATGCATATTTTGCAGTTGCATTTGTTAAACTGACTTTGGATATAGTCCTCTTTTTAAAAAAATTTTATTTTATTATGTTATGTTAATCACCATACATTACATCATTAGTTTTTGATGTAGTGTTCCATGATTCATTGTTTTTGTGTAACACTCAGTGCTCCATGTAGTACATGCCCTCCTTAATACCCATCACCAGGCTAACCCATCCCCCCACCCTCCTCCCCTCTAAAACCCTCAGTTTGTTTCTCAGAGTCCATAGTCTCTCATGGTTCATCTCCCCCTCCGATTTCCCCCCTTCATTTTTCATTTTTCCCTTCCTACTATCTTCTTCTTCTTCTTTTTTTAAAACATATAATGTATTATTTGTTTTAGAGGTACAGGTTTGTGATTCATCAGTCTTACACAATATAGTCCTCTTAAGAATATTACTAACCTTGAAGAGACTATGAGCAGTACAGCAGAACTGCTTAGACTCAAATTTTCACATAGATTTCTCATCCTTCTGAGCTATAATTTCTCATAGTTGTCACTGAGTTCTGCTTCTGGAGGCCTGACAGCTTTGTGCATCTTCAGACTCCAGCACAGGTCATGGAACTTGTCCACCCACTGGCTGACCAGTGCCAGCAGCAGCATGGGATACTTTTCCTTTCCACACCTTGGCTGGAAGGAGGTACCAGTTGCTAGGGGCAGAGCATCCTTCATTTTGCCAGTAGGCACTCTGCCTATGCCCTGAAACGGGGCTTTTTGAAAGGGTCAGAAAAAGAGATGAATTATCACTGGTCATCTTCCAGATTTTACCAAATATCAGTGTGGGGATGAATGTTTGTTTTATCTACGTATTAAATCATCATTCAGATTTTCCACACATGTTGAAGCGAGAATTCGAATCATGGCGCATGCGCCTCACACACAAGACCAGACCATGGCAGAAGCTGGAGGTACAAAGTGGAAATCTATTGAATCCATTTCGCCTTTTGAAACATTCAACTATTAAGGGTAATATTTTGTTACAAGATGAAAACTCTGGGACAAATTCTAAATCAGACTTAAAACAGACATAAACAGGGAAATGAGTGTATAATCATCCTAGCTAGAGCAGTCATGAAGTAATGTCTCCTGGGATGGCTGTAGCAAGTTATTGTCTTAATTTGGACCTGGGACTTGGCAGTAGAGTTGTGCTCAGGGCCCCATACTAATAGGATAAATGCAAACCCGTCATAGCAGCCCAGTCTGGGACTTGGGATGAGACCCTTCACAGTCACCTCCAGCTGGTAATGTGCCTGTAAATGTTTAACAAATGGTGGGGGTGGGGGAAGGGAGGAGCAAGGGAAGCCCTGATTTGTACTGTTTGATGATTTCTGTGGTGTAGATATTCTCACGGCCACTGAGTTCCCACTCTAAACTTGACAGTTGCCAAACTTGAAGTGGGGAGGAGATGTGTACAATTGGCTTGCGCACTACGGCCAAATCTCTTCCCAAGTTTTTGTCCGCAAATCTGAATAATGTTAAAGAAAAATTATTCTGACACTTGTTAAATGATTAGAAAGACTTTATTCAGGACTATTGCAATAGGGTGTCAAGACAATTGCAACAGGGGAGAGAGGTGGGGCTCGACTCTGAATGCAGCAAGGGTAAGTGGAGATTTCCAGCCAATCACTAGAGTGAAGGGGTCAGCGATGGAAAAGGTACTAAGTGGAGATGTCAGGGTGGGGGGATTCTTGCTAAACTGACTTGACATGACTGTTGCTGAAGAGAGGATGAGGTACTCAGGTATTAAAGGTGGGAGATGAGGAATTTGATCAGATTCAGGCATCGTGAGTGGGGGAGTCTTGGAAAACTGAACAGGATTCTTGTTACTACAGGGCTATGCAGGTAAGGACAGGACAGGGACCACCGTGGAGGCTTACATAAGAAAAGGGCTCATAGAAATCTGACTGAAGTTTGGTGAAAGAGAGAGTCTTTGTCAATACCCTGTCCACTCTCTCAAAATAGTTACGTTAGCAGTAGGGTTTTTTTCTTACATTGATTTACTTCCCTAAAATCCAGTTACAAAACTGTGAGTTTAATTGTCCTTAGCCCGACCGCTTCATCTGAGGAAGAAAATTTAATAAATCAAAATACTTTTCTCTTTTATTTTTTTGATGATCACACACTATGATTCTGATTCCAATTACAATGTGTGGGTTTTTTTTTCACACCACCGAGCAATTCTCCAACACCAGCTGGAAGTCCTATCATTCACCCAGTTCTGACACTATTTGTTTATCTAGAGATATCATCAGATTCTGCAGGTGAAGGGCTCAGGCCCACAAGACTGCCCACCACTCCTGAGGCCGAGCCCAAGTTCTGAGCCACTGGCTAGAAATGAGAGGTTCCCACAACCCCCTCCTTGGGTTCCATTAATTTGCTAGAGTGGCTCACATACTCAGGAAACCAGTTTCTTTGCTCCCTAGATTATCGTTTTTTTACAAAGGATATTAAAGTGAGATGAAGGGATAAGGAACAAAGGAGCTTCTGTTCCCCTGGAGTTTGGGACCTGACCTGGTGGCACATGTTCAGTTTCACCAATGCCAAAGCTCTCTGAACCCCCTCCTTTTGGGTTTTTATGGAGGCTTATTACATAGGTAGGACTGATGAAATCATTGGTCATTGGTGATTGACTCAGCCCTTTTTCCTTCCTCGGAAGTCAGGGCCATGGGGCTGAAAATTTCAACACTCTAATCACACATGGTTGGCTCTCCTGGCAACCAGACCCCATCCTTTTTTTTTTTTTTTTTTTTTAGATTTTATTTATTTATGTATTTGAGAGAGAAAGAGAGAGAGAGGTCAGGGTTGTGGGGGGAGGAGCAGAGGGAGAGGGTCAAGTAGACTCCCTGCTGAGTGCAGAGCCAGTCGGTCGTGGCGCTTGACCTCAGGACCCCGGTGGAAATCAAGAGTCTGATGCGCAGGGACTGAGCCACTCAGGCCCCTCAACTCTCCCCATCCTTAGTTGTTTTCCAAGTCACCTCATTAACAAAACAGGACACCTTTACTGCTGTCATCACTTAGGAAATTCGAAGGGTTTTAGGAGCTCTGTGCCAGGAAGTGGGGCAAAGACCAAGCACATATTTCTCATTATAAGTCACCGTATCATGTATACCATTCACATTCGCGATATATACAGAACCGAAATGTACCATCTAAACCTTGAGCATTTATAAATCAGCTACCTCTTGAGATAGGGAAACTGAAGGGACGTGATGAAAAAACGTTTTGTTTTGTTTTGTTTTTCTCCTTTTCCTGCTACTATTCTTGCTAGGACCCTCACCCTCACCTTACACATGCCTTCATGTATGTCCTTCTTGTAAGGATTGAGGAGTTCATGATTTCTTTGGAGTTTTCCAGCACAGTAGATAACTCTAAGGAGTGACAGGGTGAGATTATCATGGACATTTTCCACAATCACTGACCCCATACACCTTGATGCCAAGACCCCTGGTTCCAGGTTAGAAGTGACTTATGGACACCTGAGCACTCATCTTTGTTCAGTTCCTGGATGCCTGAGAGGATGCGTACACCAGACTGCAGTTCTCAATAAAAACCCCAAACCCCAAGCAAAGATGAGACTCAAGCTCTTTTTCCCTCCCAAGTCTTTTTCAGATTCTCTGTCTTTATCTGCTGTATGTCTTCAATAAATTCTGTTCTCACTTCCTACCGGCTCTAGTTTGAATTCTATCCTGTGCAAAGCCAAGGACCCTCTTGGCTAGTTTCGAGGGAACCCCCTCTGGGTCCTCGGAACAGCCTGCCTACATCACTGTGACCCCACCCTCTACCCTGCTCAACACGGAGGGAAGAAAAAAACCCTGCAGATGAAGATTCCTTTAGCATCTCCTCTTTAATGTCCTCTCTCCCCAAATTGCATAATGACAAAATGATTTTTAAGGAATAGTCTATACAAATTTTAAGATCTAAAGTATTTATTTATTTTTTATTTTTTTAAAGTCTTTTTTTTTTTTTTTAAGATTTTATTTATTTATTTGACAGAGAGAGAGACAGCGAGAGAGGGAACACAAGCAGGGGAATGGGAGAGGGAGAAGCAGGCTTCCTGCCGAGCAGGGAGCCTGATGCAGGGCTCGATCCCAGGACCCTGGGATCATGACCTGAGCCGAAGGCAGTCGCTTAACCGACTGAGCCACCCAGGCGCCCCTAAAGTCTTTTTTAAAGTTTTACTTATTTTTATTTGACAGAGAGACACAGTGAGAGAGGGAATACAAGCAGGGGGAGTGGCAGAGGGAGAGAGAGAGAAGCAGGCTTCCTGTTGAGCAGGGAGCCCAATTCGGGGCTCGATCCCAGGACCTGGGATCATGACCTGAGCCAAAGGCAGATGCTTAACGACTGAGCCACCCAGGCGCCCCAAGACCTAAAGTATTTAAATCCAAGACACTTACTTACATTTGTTATGTTCTAGATACTACAGGGAAAATTGCAGTGACTGGAGGAAGAACCTCCAGTAATAAATGATGTATAGGAGTCTGTTCTTATGTGTGAAAATAGAAAACTTATATTTTATGCATCAGATATTGTTCTGCAATATTTCCTCATAAAACAGGATGTGCTTTATGCTAATTTGACATGAATATTTCATAATCATTTGGCAGAAGGAGCAGAGATATGACCCATGTCAAAAAACACCTCAACCTTGGGGTTACCACATTCTCCAGTGGTTTCCTTAATTACATTTTTATGAAGTGAGACCATCCCAGGCAGAACAAAAACTGAATATACCAATCAGGGAGGGGATGCTCATATCAACTGCGGAACACTGAAAATAAATAAATAGATAAAAAGCTACCAGTGCCAAAACACATAGGGTTTCATGGTTCCATCATATGGAACTGTGACAGGTCAGTATTCTATTTGAAAAACTGATGGAAACTGAAATCAGTAAACGTGAACTGGTCATGAAACTCTGATGGACGTTTACTGACAGGTGTTACTGGGACACACTCAGTCATGAAAAGAATAGAAATGCATCAAAGTCCTACTCCAGGAATTTTTCCTGATCTTTGCTATTTAGGAAATGCCCAACCTCTGGTGTAGGTGTTCCTTTATCTTTCCTGTTCATGAGTTAGTTTTATAGTACTCCTTTTTGGTGTATAATGTAGTACCCTTTTCTATGTAAAAGGGAGGCTTCTGACAGCTTCATATATACAAGATTCTTTCATGGAGAAATGATTTATTGTGATGGTTTTTTATGTTTTTGGAGCTAGAACTGAGAATGAGCTTTTCATCCACTTTGTAGCTCCGTTCTGTGAAGAGAATTCTTTCTTCGTATGTTAGAAATCTTTGCTGTCAGCAGGATCTGCCCCTCCCCGGATTTATTTTTGCTTCGGTGTGTTCTGTGAGAAGAGAAAAAGGCCCACTTTTCATGCCCCTTCAACCTCCCCTGTTGAATAGTTTAATTTCTCACCCTGGGGTGGGCAGGAAGGGGTCAAGTCTTTGTAATACCTCTTTCCCTCTGAACATAATCACTTTCAGGGTATTGTTGGCAATTTTAATGGGGTAGGGAGCATATTTTTTCTTAATCTACAGAACCTGCGTGGCCATTTTAAAGGCGCTGTAACAGGTGATTACTAACTCAGAGGTACTATTTTCCTGTTCCTGGAAGGTCACTTTTGCAATACAATAGCATCAAAATTGCTTGAAAGGAAGTGAAGGGAAATGTTGAATATGGAACAGATGGGACTCGGGAACTTAAGTGAACTTCATCTGAAGTGCAAAGATTTATAAACTCTGTTTCATTTTCTGCCTCTTCCAGATGACACTGCACAGGAACAGAGAGGGGGGCTATAAGGGGAGAGGGACCAAGATTTAGAGCAATTTATGCAGAAGTGGAGCCCATTTCTGCATGTGTGAAGTTTCTTGCAGCTCTTTTTGGTAATTCTGGGCCTCCTCAAGTTGACTGATAGAGCTCATTGCATAATGCTTTCAAGATGTCTTTTTTTCTGCAGGAGAATATCCTAAAGGAAGTTCAACTCAATTGCATTCCTCTGAAAAAGACACTGAACCAAGTGATTGTTCAATAGTTCTGGAAAGAAATATTTGTTTCAAGTTTTCGTTTTACCCTCAAAGCCTAGGTTTGATGGTGTGAGAAATAGCATGTCCTCCACTCTTTCTCCCTGACTGAGTTACAGGGAGGCATTCGGTGTTCATTAGACTAACATGAAGACAGAATAGCACCCGCTATGGATCCCGTGATTCATGTTTAAATTCCATCAGTTCTCGTTAGTTTACTGTCGGATTTGCAGTATTTCTTGTAACACGTATCTTGAAACTTGGGAGCATCAGACATCCAAATTTATGACTTAAAAAAGTGAAGGCTCTTTTCTTTCACCAGATCGTTCCTGGTGTGAGCAGAGCGCCAACCTCTTGTCTTTTGTATTTCCTACCCATTGTGTTGGGATATGCTTTAGGCCAGTTGTCTTACTGAATCCTTCAAACAGTATTGCCAGGTGGACATTTACTTCCATCTTAGGGAGGAGGAAGTTGAGGTTCAGAGAGCAAGGAAGCCATGGAGCCCAGATCTGGAAGCCCATTCTTTTTTTTATTTTTATTTTATTTTATTTTTTTTATTCTTATGTTAATCCCCATACATTACATCATTGGTTTTAGATGTAGTGTTCCATGATTCATTGTTTGTGCATAACACCCAGTGCTCCATGCAGAATGTGCCCTCTTTAATACCCATCACCAGGCTAACCCATCCCCCCCCCCAGAACCCTCAGTTTGTTTTTCAGAGTCCATCGTCTCTCATGGATCGTCTACCCCTCCGATTTCCCCCCTTCATTCTTCCCCTCCTGCTACCTTCTTCTTCTTCTTTTTTAAAGATTTTATTTATTTATTTGACAGAGAGAGAGATAGCGAGAGCAGGGACACAAGCAGGGGGAGTGGGAGAGCGAGAAGCAGGCTTCCTACCGAGCAGGGAGCCCGATGTGGGACTCGATCCCAGGACCCTGGGATCATGACCCGAGCCGAAGGCAGACGCTTAACGACTGAGCCACCCAGGCGCCCTTCTTTTTTTTTTTCTTAACATATATTGCATTATTTGTTTCAGAGGTACAGATCTGAGATTCAATAGTCTTGCACAATTCACAGTGCTTACCAGAGCACATACCCTCCCCAGTGTCTATCACCCAGTCACCCCATCCCTCCCACCCCACCCCCCACTCCAGCAACCCTGTTTGTTTCCTGCGATTAAGAATTCCTCATATCAGTGAGGTCATATGATACATGTCTTTCTCTGTTTGACTTATTTCGCCCAGCATAATACCCTCCAGTTCCATCCATATCATTGCAAATGGCAAGATCTCATTCCTTTTGATGGCTGCATAATATTCCATTGTATATATATACCACTTCTTCTTTATCCATTCATCTGTCGATGGACATCTTGGCTCTTTCCACAGTTTGGCTATTGTGGACATTGCTGCTATAAACATCGGGGTGCATGTACCCTTTCAGATCCCTACTTTTGTATCTTTGGGGTAAATACCCAGTAGTGCAATTTGGAAGCCCATTCTTGACACCTGATTACCTTCCAGTGATGACTGTGAGTTAAAGCTGTGGGACCCTGTGAATGTGAGAAGGGACAAAATGGCTGGCCTGTGTGCCCACAATAGGTACCCATTGGAAGATACCCATGCCTAGAGGAGGAATAAAATGGTCATTTATTCCCACATTGGCTATTCAACTTACTCTGTCATTGTGGGGCCATGACGGTCCTCAGGGGTAGGTGGGAGCTAATAAAATCTAATCTTATAATTGGACCCAATGCATTTTCTTCCTAAAGATCTCTTTCCTCTTATACTATTTTATGAGTCCTACATCTCTCTCTCCCCACACTGGGGAAGGCCTCTGTAGTTGCAAGTATTCTTTTTAGAGGAGGGCATACCTTGATCCACAAATCATGATCTGCAAATGGGTGTTACTTGATGATTTCTAGTTTAAGCAATATCTTTTACTAGACTAAACTGTTGGGAGTAAGAAAAGAATAAAAACCTTTTAAGAAAACTTTACAAAACTAAAAACAAAGGAAATAAGTTATTCAATATGTTAAAATAAAGATCTACAGTTATGTCATGAGGTGAAAACTATAACTGTCTTGGTTTGAGGGTTAGGAGTCTGAGTCAGACATTTTTCTACCACTTGAGAGATACAGAATATCCCAGACCTTTCCCTATAAATTCCTTTTTGACCATCTTATTCCCTCTTGGTCTTTTGGATTTAGGGATTTACAGGTACTATGTATCAATTACCATTTATAGATGTGGCAGATGTGATTATAATGTACTGTGTGAATTAGTTCCTATCATTTTGCTTAAAAAGCCAATTGTGATTCAGGAAACTGACTTGAGCAGAGAAAAATAAAAGGTTGATGATAAATTATGGTGTACTCCCTTTTGGGAAAAGGTGTCTGGTGGTAAGCCACAGGGAATGGATTTAGTTAACATTTTTATTAATAATCTGGGAAAGGAAGTCAACAGCATGTAAATAAAGCAAGCAGATGTGCCTAAGTGGGCTGATACCAATGAAGAAAGGTGCCATGGAAATAAACCTTATCTAGCTTTTAATTCAAGGCAAATGGGATACACTTCTAAGAGTGATGTTCAGAGAAATGGGTGGAGATGCTGGGAGAAATAAGGAAACAGTTATAGCACAGGAGGTAATATGAAATGTTTCACTCTTATTTTATTTTAAAATTTATGCCCACAGTATCTGAGAATATACCTATATCCCAATATGATACTGATTTTCCCTTTCCCAGAATAAATATCCAATTTTGTCCATGACATTACCATTTCCTCAGTCACCTCTGCTCAAATTCTGGAAGGTATTTTTAACTCACTGGTTCCTCTATTTATATTCTAATAGTAACTAACATTTATTTAACATTTACTATGTGAAAGCAATATGCTGAACAGCTTACATGTATTATCTCATTTAAATTCTCAGAGATACCCTATGAAGTAACTGTTGTTACTCTCATTTTGTAGAGGAGGAAACAAGAGGTTTTGAGGGATTAAATAACCTGGCCAAGTTCTGATATAGAACTTAAGCCAGTTCTCTGTGTACCTAATATTCTGTCATCAGGCATGGTGGATTATTCCTTGGTGTGGTCTCTTTCATATTTTCTTATTTCTCATTGCTCACTGTTTATGGGACTGCAATAATTTCATAATGGTATATCTATAATCAGTCTATCTCAGCCAATGCCTTGATCCTATAGCAAGGTCTATTTCAATGACACAACTCCTATAACTCCTGTAACTCAAAAATATTTACTGACTCCCTGTGTTTACACACCACAACTAATTACATTACCATAACTTTTAAAAAATGTTTCCCTATTTATTTATTATCTAACTTGTTCTAGATAAGATTTTTTTTCATAAATAATACAAGATAAAACTAAGTACTAAATACATAGATTAAAAAATAAACACAGTGGAAAATGGTTATATTGAAGAAGTACATGAAGGCAGGAGTGGACAGATCCCTGTACATTTGCTACCAAAATGCATATTGGCTTCCAAATATTTATATTAAGAATCAACACTTGGGTTGTAGCATCACTGTTAAGGAGGGTAATAAAAAGGGAGGGCTGATTCTTTTCTTTTTTAAAAAATTTTTTATTGTTATGTTAATCACCATGCATTACAAGGGAGGGCTGATTCTGATACAATCTGTGATGCTTACTTCTAAGGTAGAGATGGGTAAGTTGGCTTCTGTTCATAAATAAATCTGGTGAGAAATTTTCCATTTAGGTTAATATCTCTAACTTCAAATTAAAGTCTAAAAGAAACCTATCTATCTATTTTCTAATGGTTCTTGTGGGGTTGCATTGGACTTCCTGCAAGTATTGGTATTCCTTACCTCCCCAAATAGGGCAGGAAAAGTAAATATCACATAGTTACTCAAAGAAACACCACATATCATGGTGAACCTCAAGATAGGAAACCAAATTCAGGTTGAAAGGAAGAATTTATGATTCTTTGAATTAGTGGACTCAACAAGTCACCTGAAATTTCACTTTGTCAAATATTTGTCTGTATGGTTGGAAAGACAAAACTCACAGCAATAAATGTAGGGAGATAAATGTTTTGAAATCCAGATATTTTATAGGCAAATAATATTAAAATGTCTTAAATGTCAACACATCAGTGTTCCAATTCTTGGGACCCAATAGGTTATGTTTCAGGAGATGAATTTTAGTAATCGTAAGGCACACTCTAGATGTAAGGAAATATATCTTGGCACATGATGAATGCTATTGCTGAAAGCTGCTTCTCTCACAAGCCAACATCATCTTGGCCAAGGCAGAATATGGTTAACCGGGTTCTGGAAATAAAGTTGTCTATTAGTTTTCTGAGTTGAGGCTTTATATGAGGGAGACAACCAATCAAGCATTTTCAAGGACTATGGAGAATGATGTTAAGCAATTGGTGATATAGCTAGTGGGTCCAGATGCCCAGGAAAGGGCTGGTTTAAAAATTATAATTAATCAATGTGCACCAGTGAAGTAGGGCCCATTGAAGGGCACTTTCCCCTTCAATGGTGTGTACCAAGCAAGAATTCTAATAGAAAAGAAGTACATGAAATCAAGAACATTGTCATTTTTTTCTTTTCTTTCTTTTTTTGAGAGAGAGAGAGAGAGACCATGCCCATGTGTGCACATGGGGGGGGGGGGAGGGACAGAGAGAGAGAGAGAGAGAGAGAAAATCTTAAGTAGGCTCCATGCACCAGGCATGGAGCCTGATGCAGGGCTCAATCTCACAACCCTGGGATCATGACCTGAACTGAAATCAAGAGTTGGACACTTAACCAACTGAGCCACCCAGGTGCCCTTAGAATTTTGCCATTTTTATTGGAACTTAAATATTGAGTTAAATCATTTCCAGAATTGCATCCTGTTCTTCCTTAAGGAGGCAAAGGAAAGATCTCTGAAGACCAATGGTAGACATATCCTTACGTTCCAAAAATTGCCCTAGATGAAGACAAAAAGCCCATGATCTGGGAAGAATTGGGCTTCACTTTTCTCATAGATTTTGATATTCTGGGGGGACCTGTTTTCTCCATATGGGTCCTAGAAAATTAATAGTCCTTTTCTACAAAATATCCCTATTTGTGAAAATGACAACTAAGATCAGCTTTTCCCTAATAAGCAGAGTAAGGAAGTGGAGACCTAGGAGGTGCACATAGGAGGTCATCTGATGACCCAGGAAAGAGAAGAGGTGGACCAACATGGAGATAACTCATTTGAGGCTAGCCCCCAACAGTCCTCTCAGGGGGTTTCCTATTGAACATATCAGTTGGTTAGGAGGCTCCACAGTTTGGAGGCTCCTGGCCTCACCAAAGCAGTTCAGGGCATTCCATGGTGAGTTCTTCCTTTTTTTTTTTTTTTTTTATTATGTTAATCACCATACATTACATCATTAGATTTTGATGTAGTGTTCCATGATTCATTGTGTATAACACCCAGTGCGCCTTTCAGTACGTGCCCCCTTTAGTACCCATCACGAGGCTAACACATCCCCCCACCCTGCTCCCCTCTAGAACCCTCAGTTTGTTTCTTAGAGTCCATAGTCTTTCATGGTTCGTCTCCCCCTCCGATTTCCCTCCCTTCATTTTTCCCTTCCTGCTATCTTCTTTTTTTTTTTTTTTTAACATATAATGTATTATTTGTTTCAGAGGTACAGGTCTGTGATTCAACAGTCTTACATGATTCACAGCACTCACCATAGCACATACCCTCCCCAATGTCTATCTTCCAGCCACCCCATCCCTCCCACCCTCCACCACTCCAGCAACCCTCAGTTTGTTTCCTGAGATTAAGAATTCCTCATATCAGTAAGGTCATATGATACATGTCTTTCTCTGATTGACTTATTTTGCTCAGCATAATACCTCCAGTTCCATCAACGTTGTTGCAAATGGCAAGATTTCACTCCTTTTGATGGCTGCATAATATTCCATTGTATATATATACACCACTTCTTCTTTATCCATTCATCTGTTGAAGGACATCTTGGCTCTTTCCATAGTTTGGCTATTGTGGACATTCCTACTATAAACATCGGGGTGCATGTACCCCTTCGGATCCCTACATTTGTATCTTGGGGGTAAACCCAGTAGTGCAATTGCTGGGTCATATGGTAGCTCTATTTTCAACTTTTTGAGGAACCTCCATACTGTTTTCCAGAGTGGCTGCATCAGCTTGCATTCCCACCAACATGTAGGAGGGTTCCCCTTTCTCCACATCTTCGCCAACATCTGTCATTTCCTGACTTGTTAATTTTAGCCATTCTGACGGGTGTGAGGTGGTATCTCACTGAGGTTTTGATTTTGATTTCCCTGATTGCAAGTGATGTTGAGCACTTCTTCATGTGTCTGTTGGCCATTTGGATGTCTTCTTTGGAAAAATGTCTGTTCATGTCTTCTGCCCATTTCTTGATTGGATTATTTTTCTTTGGGTGTTGAGTTTGATAAGTTCTTTATAGAACTTGGATACTAGCCCTTTATCTGATATGTCATTTGCAAATACCTTCTCCCATTCTGTCGGTTGTCTTTTGGTTTTGTTGACTGTTTCCTTTGCTGTGCAAAAGCTTTTAATCTTGATGATGTCTCAATAGTTCATTTTTGCCCTTGCTTCCCTTGCCTTTGGCGATGTGTCTAGGAAGAAGTTGCTTCGGCTGAGGTCGAAGAGGTTGCTGCCTGTGTTCTCCTTTAGGATTTTGATGGACTCCTGTCTCACATTGAGGTCTTTCAACCATTTTCAGTCTATTTTTGTGTGTGGTGTAAGGAAATGGTCCAGTTTCATTCTTCTGCATGTGGCTGTCCAATTTTCCCAACACCATTTGTTGAAGAGACTGTCTTTTTTCCATTGGACGTTCTTCCCTGCTTTGTCAAAGATTAGTTGACCATAGAGTTGAGGGTCCATTTCTGGGCTCTCTATTCTGTTCCATTGATCTATGTGTCTGTTTTTGTGCCAGTACCATACTGTCTTGATGATGACAGCTTTGTAATAGAGCTTGAAGTCCGGAATTGTGATGCCACCAGCTTTGCTTTTCTTTTTCATCATTCCTCTGGCTATTTGGGGTCTTTTCTGGTTCCATACAAATTTTAGGATTATTTTTTCCATTTCTTTGAAAAAAGTTGGTATTTTGATAGGGATTGTTTTGAATGTGTAGATTGCTCTAGGTAGAATTGACATCTTCACAATATTTGTTCTTCCAATCCATGAGCATGGAACGTTTTTCCATTTCTTTGTGTATTCCTCAATTTCTTTCATGAGTAATTTATAGTTTTCTGAGTACAGATTCTTTGCTTCTTTTGTTAGACTTATTCCTAGGTATCTTATGGTTTTGGGTGCAATTATAAATGGGATGGACTCCTTAATTTCTCTTTCTTCTGTCTTGTTGTTGGTGTATAGGAATGCCACTGACTTCTGTGCATTGATTTTATATCCTGCCACTTTACTGAATTCCTGTATGAGTTCTAGCAGTTTTGAGGTGAAGTCTTTTGGGTTTTCCACGTAAAGTATCACATCATCTGCAAACAGTGAGAGTTTGACTTCTTCTTTGCTGATTTGGATGCTTTTTATTTCTTTTTGTTGTCTGATTGCTGTGGCTAGGACCTCTAATACTATGTTGAATAGCAGTGGTGATAGTGAACATCCCTGCCGTGTTCCTGACCTTAGGGGGAAAGCTCTCAGTTTTTCCCCATTGAGAATGATATTTGCTGTGGGTTTTTCATAGATGGCTTTTATGATATTGAGGTATGTACCTTCTATCCCTATACTCTGAAGAGTTTTGATCAAGAAAGGATGCTGTACTTTGTCAAATGCTTTTTCTGCATCTACTGAGAGGATCATATGATTCTTGTTCTTTCTTTTATTAATGAATTGTATCACATTGATTGATTTGCAGATGTTGAACCAGCCTTCCAACCCAGGGATAAATCCCACTTGTTTGTGATGAATAGTCCTTTGAATGTACTGTTGGATCTTATTGCCTAGTATTTTGGTGAAAATTTTTGCACGCATGTTCATCAAGGATATTGGTCTGTAATTCTCCTTTTTGATGGGGCCTTTGTCTGGTTTTGGGATCAGGTAATAGTGGACTCATAAAACGAGTTTGGAAGTTTTCCTTCCATTTCTACTTTTTGGAACAGTTTCAGAAGAATAGGTATTAATTCTTCTTGAAATGTTTGGTAGAATTGCCCTGGGAAGCCATCTGGCAGCCCTGGGCTCTTGTTTGTTGGGAGATTTTTGATTGCTGCTTCAATTTCCTTAGTGGTTATGGGTGTGTTCAGGTTTTCTATTTCTTCCTGGTTCAGTTTTGATAGTTTATACATCTCTAAGAATGCATCCATTTCTTCCAGATTATCTAATTTACTGGCATTAAGTTGCTCATAATATGTTCTTATAATTGTTTGTATTTCTTTGGTGTTAGTTGTGATCTCTCCTTTTTCATTCATGATTTTATTTATTTGGGTCATTTCTCTTTTCTTTTTGGTAAGTCTGGCCAGGGGTTTATCAATCTTGTTAATTCTTTCAAAGAACCAGCTCCTAGTTTCGTTGATCTGTTCTACTGTTCTTTTGGTTTCTAGTTCATTGATTTCTGCTCTGATCTTTATTATATCTCTTTTCCTGCTGGGTTTAGGCTTTATTTGCTGTTCTCTCTCTAGCTCATTTAGGTGTAGGGTTAGGTTTTGTATTTGAGACCTTTCTTGTTTCTTGAGAAAGGCTTGTATTGCTATATACTTTCCTTTTAGGACTGCCTTTGCTGCATCCCAAAGATTTTGAATAGTTGTGTTTTCATTTTCATTTGTATCCATGAATTTTTAAAATTCTTCTTTAATTTCCTGGTTGACCCATTCACTCTTTAGTAGGATGCTCTTTAGCCACCATATCTGAATTCTTTCTGACTTTCCTCTTGTGATTAAGCTCTAGTTTCCAAGCATTGTGGTCTGAAAATATGCAGGGAATGATCCCAATCTTTTGGTACCAGTTGAGACCTGATTTGTGACCTAGGACGTGATCTATTCTGGAGAATGTTCCATGGGCACTAGAGAAGAATGTGTATTCTGTTGCTCTGGGATGGAATGTTCTGAATATATCTGTGAAGTCCATTTGGTCCAGTGTGTCATTTAAAGTCTTTATTTCCTTGTTGATCTTTTGCTTAGATGATCTGTCCATTTCAGTGAGGGGGGTGTTAAAGTCCCCTACTATTATTGTATTGTTGTTAATGTGTTTCTTTGCTTTTGTTATTAATTGGCTTATATAATTGGCTGCTCCCATGTTAGGGACATAGATGTTTACAATTATTAGATCTTCTGTTGGATAGACCCTTTAAGTAGGATATAGTGTCCTTCCTCATCTCTTATTATAGTCTTTGGTTTAAAATCTAATTTGTCTGATATAAGGATTGCCACCCCAGATATCTTTTGGTGTCCATTAGCATGGTAAATTGTTTCTCACCCCCTCACTTTCAATCTGAGGGTGTCTTTGGGTCTAAAATGAGTCCCTTGCAGACAGCATATCGATGGGTCTTGTTTTTTTATCCAGGATAATACCCTGTGTCTTTTGATTGGGGCATTTAGCCCATTTACATTCAGGGTAACTATCGAAAGATATGAATTTAGTGCCATTGTATTGCCTGTACGGTGACTGTTACTGTATATTGTCTGTGTCCCTTTCTGGTCTATGTTGCTTTTAGGCTCTCTTTTTGCTTAGAAGACCCCTTTCAATGTTTCTTGTAGGGCTCATTTTGTGTTTGCAAATTCCTTTGGTTTTTGTTTGTCCTGGAAGGTTTTTATCTCTCCTTCTATTTTCAATGACAGCCTAGTTGGATATAGTATTCTTGGCTGCATATTTTTCTCATTTAGTGCTCTGAATAGATCATGCCAGTCCTCTCTGGCCTGCCAGGTCTCTGTGGATAGGTCTGTTGCCAATCTAATGTTTCTACCATTGTAGTTTACAGATCTCGTGTCCTGAGCTGCTTTCAGGATTTTCTCTTTGTCTCTGAGACTTGTAAGTTTTACTATTAGATGTCAGGGTGTTGACCTATTTTTATTGATTTTGAGGGGGGTTCTCTGTGCCTCCTGGATTTTCATGCCTGTTTCCTTCCCCAAATTAGGGAAGTTCTCTGCTATAATTTGCTCCAATATCCCTTCTGCTCCTCTCTCTTCTTCTTCTGGGATCCCAATTATTCTAATATTGTTTTGTCTTATGGTATCACTTATCTTTTGAATTCTGCCCTTGTGATCCGGTAGTTGTTTATCTCTCTTTTTCTCAGCTTCTTTATTCTCAATCATTTGGTCTTCTATATCACTAATTCTCTCTTCTGCCTCATTTATCCTAGCAGTTATAACCTCCATTTTTGATTGCACCTCATTTATAGCCTTTTTGATTTCTACTTGGTTAGATTTTAGTTCTTTTATATCTCCAGAAAGGGTTTCTCTAATATCGTCCATGCTTTTTTCAAGCCCAGCTAGTATCTTTAAAATCATCATTCTGAACTCTAGTTCTGACATCTTACTAATGTCTGTATTGTTTAGGTCCCTGGCAGTCAGTGTTGCCTCTTGTTCTTTTTTTTTTTGAGCTGATTTTTTCCATCTTGTCATTTTGTCTGGAGGAGAATAGATAAATGAGAGAACAAAATGCTAACAGAGTAACAACAACCCTAGAAAAAGATACACTAAACACATCAGAAGAGACCTGAAGTCGAGGGGCAAAAAGCTGGTAAGAAGGAAAAAAGAAAAAAAAGAAAAAAAAACACAAAATATGATCATATATGATTAGGCTGGTGCATAGATCAGTGCCACACACTAGATTTTGGGCGTGTTTTGGTCTGTTAGAAGAAAGTGCCTCCCAAAATTTTAAAGAAAGAAAAGCTTTTTTATGTACAAAAATAAGGGTAAATATGATGAAGGGATGGAATATGAGTGTAAAGATGAAAATTATAAAAGATTTTATGAAAGGAATTGATAAGATAAGAAGTTGGTTGAAAAAAGAAAGAAGAGGATTAAAAAAAAAAGGGAGAGAATGTGATGAGGCAGGAGATTAGAACAAAGCCATACACTAGAGATTTAGTGTATATTTTGGTCTGTTAGAAGAAACTGACCAGGGGGCGCCTGGGTGGCTCAGTTGGTTAAGCGACTGCCTTCGGCTCAGGCCATGATCCTGGAGTCCAGGGACCGAGTCCCGCATCGGGCTTCCTGCTCAGCATGGAGTCTACCTCTCCCTCTGCCCCTCCCCCCCTCATGCTCTCTCTTTCAAATAAATAAATAAAATCTTAAAAAAAAAAAAGAAGAAACAGACCAAATTTTAAAGAGAGAACAACATATATATATGTTGAAAAAAATATATATATTTTATATATATATATATGAAAAAAATATATATTTTTTGGTATATATATATATATTTTTTTTTTTTGTATATATATAGATCTATATATATACCAAAAATAAGTTTAACTACTCTGAAGGGATAGAATATGACTCTAAAAATGAAAAATAAAAAATATTTTTAAAAAGGGATTGATAAGATGTTGGTTGAAAAAGGGATTAAGAAAAAAAAAAGAAAAAAAGGAAAATTAAAAAAATTAACTTTGAAAGACTATAGAATCATTGGAAAAAAGCCATGAATTCTATGTGTAGTATTCCCTTAGCTCTGGAGTTCTGCCATTCTCGTTGATAGGTAAAGTTGTCTTGGCTGGCTGTTCTTGCTAATCTTCTGGGGGAGGGGCCTGTTGCCGTGGTTCCCAAATGTCTTTGCCAGAGGCGGAATTGCCCCGCCCTTGCCTGTCCGGGCTAAGTAATCTGCTCCGGTTTGCTCTTGGGAGCTTTTGTTCCCTGCAAGCTTTCTGTACAGCTTTGGAGGATGAGAGTGAAAATGGTGGCCTCCCCATGTCTGCCAGGAAGAGCGAGAACTGGTGTCCCCATTCCTCAGTGCACCCCCAGAGAAAAGCAGTCAATCACTCCCCTCTCCCTAGTCTCCAGCTGCACTCCATGCTCACATAGCCTGTGACCGAGCATTTCTATCTCTGGCACATGACCCCCTTTGGGGTCTCCAAACCCAAAGATCCCTGCAGTGCACTCCCACGCTGCTCCTCCCAGGGGAGGAAGGGGAGTCTCCCCAGATCTGCCGCTTGTTGGGTCCCTGCTGGAAGAGCAGTGGCCCGACTGTGCCTTGGATCATGATTTATGGCAACCCCAAGCTGAGGGCCTGCACCTTGGCTCTGTCTCTACAGCCGGCTTCCCTGCTCTGATACCTGGGAGCTCTGCTGCACTCAGGCGCCCCCGGTCTTTCTCTGACCCCGAGGGTCCTGAGACCACAGTGTCCCAGCGAGGATTCCACCCCCTGCTTAGCCACTGGAGCGATGTCCCTCAGTGGAGCCGACTTCTAAAATTTCCGATTTTGTGCTGTGCTGCTCTATCACTTGCCTAGCAGTTGACGGAGGCCCCCTCCCCCCACTGTGTATCTTCCCGAATATCACCTCGGATTCACTTCTCTGCACGTCCAACCTTCCAGAAAGTGGTTGCTTTTCTGGTCAGAGTGTTGCTGCTATTCTTTTCTTCAATCTCCTGTTGAATTCATAGGTGTTCAGAGTGGTTTGATCCGTTCCTAGCCAAATTCCTGGGACCAGATGAAATTTAGGTCTCCTACTCCTCCGCCATCTTGCTCCTCCCCACCCTTGTGAGTTCTTCCTTAAGGAGGTTGTTGCCTGCCATTATCTACTCACGAGTGAGGTACTGTTGACATGGTTTGCTCTAAATCTAATAAAGATATTTTTCCCTTTCTTGCCCCATCCACTTTTCTTGCCCATCATTTTCACTGTATATCTCTATTTTAGCACTCTGTACACTTTTATGAATTTAAAAACAAGAAAAACCTCCCTCCCCCACTGAACAGCAGCAATAATTATAGAGCTCCATGTAACCCAGATGGAGCAAGGTGCCAAGAATCTCCACAGTTTCTGAAAGTTAAGTGAACCCACTGCATGAAAAATTAGAGCCCTGGGAAGGGTTACTTCATAGGTTTTTCTATCTCTGAGACTCATTGTAAATAGGACTAGGAGGTCCACAGAGGGTGGGGGTGGGCGTGGGGAGCAGGTTAGCAGGGGGATTTGGAGTTGAAGAGTAAATAGAAAGTCTCTAACTTCCTCTGTGTGTGGTCTCAACACCCCTTTGGTTTTACCTCCTACCAGTCATTGTGAAAATAAAAAAATCAAAATATAGAAAATTATAAGGGAAGAGGAAAAAGAGGGAACTTTTCTTATTTTATGAAGAAGAGTAGATTTTTAGAAGACATAATTAAAAATTGAGAGTAAGATCAGAGGAAAGAGTCATTTGGGCCAGATGCTAATGGTCTTAAATATGAGGATAAGGAATTTGTGCTCTCAGCCATTGGAAGTATTTGGAGACTTTTGATCTGGGGAGTGACATAATTAAAAAGTTATGCTTTGATATAGTATGAGATTTAAAGGAAGGATTACAAAGAAGGGGAGAAGAAATAGCTAGAAAATAATAGGGTGATTGTGTTAAGGTGGCAGGCAGATTATCCAAATCCACTTCCTCCTAACAGAATTCCTTTGAAATGCTATAAAGGGAACACTTCCATAAGAGCAATGAAACACAAGGAAGAGTGCCGTCAGTGGAACAGAAACTTCTGAGATATTTTGGACAGATAGAAAGCAGAGTGGTCAGCTGGAAGGGAAAAGGAGATCAGAGGAACCTATAACCCAGATATGAAGAGGAGACCAATTGCTATGGAGGCAGGCAAAATTGGGAGTTGGCGCAGGTGACTAAACCAGAGTTGGGTCACAATAAGTTAATCAGGTTCCCTCTCCGAGAAATCCAGAAGTCAGACTAAAGCATTTTAGTTCAATATGAGCAGATCTTTTGAATGCAAGCCTAAGAACTATGGAATGGCCATCTTCCAACTGCTATAGGGGAACCCTATTTGCAGAAAGAGAACAACACAGGTCATGGCAAGAGGAATGTCCTCCCTTCGGCTTTCTACTTGGTGGGCGTGGACTGAAGCGCCTGTCACTGGCTTCCTTGAAACCGTCCAGGAGCCTCTTAGTACCTCCCTGTCTCCACCTTAAATAAGTGGAAGTTGTTTCCTGTTACTTGCGTTCAAATCTTAACTGAGAAAATGAGTGCCATGAGTCTTATGCAAAGGTTAAGTGAGTGTTTTTCAAGGGGGTGGATGGGAAATGACAGTTTTTGTGTGTTTTTTAAATTTTTATTTCTGAAGGGGGTTGTTGGGAGATGGAAGGCAAGATCCCCTGTTTGAGATTGTGTTGGAAGATGTGAGAAACGAAGGCGACCTTGAAAGCAACTCATTTAACTCATCATAAGTCAAATTAATGTTATTTGGTTGCAGTGAAAAGAAAAAAAAAACCACTGGAAAGCACCCGTGACCTCTTAATTAATATTGGCTCATTGACTAATCATCTGAGGTGAATTCCAGTTCCATAGACCATAACCTCAATCAGTCGCCTGAAAGATTTCTCTGGTGTAATGTGTTGCTGTTTGTTATATCGTTCCTTAAAATTGAAAATGGCTTAAGTATTCCCTTTCCAGCTCCCAAATTGATGCTCTCTTCTGCATAATTTATTCCTTTTCCCATATGCCATTGAAATATCTAGTAACATCCAATATTTAAGTATCCAAAGAACATTCTTCAGACTGCTTCATTCACTCTTAAATAGCACACAAATTCTTGGTCAGACTTTATGTTCTAGTTTTTCATTTGGAAATTATCATCCTGTAGCTAAATTCCCTTTCGTGCAGGGAAGAACAATTTTACCCTCTAACAAGCCCTGATTTTTCACTCTGGCTGGTTTTTGGAGAGAACTGGGGTCACTAGTTAATGCTGGTTTTAAAACAGTTTTTAGTGCATGGCCCTTTACAGACCTGGCTGTGGGTGAAATTGTTAGGGAGGTTTATGTGTTCATTTTCATTGCCATCTCTCCCATAACCACCTTTCTCCCTCTTCTTTTTACTTTCTACCTCCCAGCTTCCTACACGTGTCCAGGGAGCTTCTCCTTTTCCCAGGATGCTCTGCACTGGAAAACTGCTCACTATACATTGCCCTTTACCCACAAACATCCAAACCCCTACCTCTGTCAAAACATTTCTGTTCCAAGTCAAATATGCATATTCATTTCTAGATGTTAATGACTAAAAAATATCTTAGAATTTTTTTTTTTTTTTTTTTTGAGACAGAGAGAATAAGAGACAGAGAGCATGAGAGGGAGGAGGGTCAGAGGGAGAAGCAGACTCCCTGCTGAGCAGGGAGCCCGATGCGGGACTCGATCCCGGGACTCCAGGATCATGACCTGAGCTGAAGGCAGTCGCTTAACCAACTGAGCCACCCAGGCGCCCCAAAAATATCTTAGAATATTATGTTGCCAGAAAACCAATATACTTTTGACAAGGATCTTTATAGTGTCAAAGAAGTGACTTGTGGTGGGAATTTCAGGTCTGAAGACAAGAATAGTCAATGTAATGGAAAAGTAATGGACTCAGCCCTTGGGTCTATGACCTTCTCTTTCTTTGTGAATTAACCTTTCTCCCAAATGTCTGCACTGTATCCTAAGAATGGCCTCTGGCTGCTGGGCTATACTGGGCTTGCCTGCTGTCTTGGTTTTGCTGATTATACCAGGTGGGCAACTGAGTTCAGCTGGATCAGTCAGATTCTCTCTCCAGAAATCTGGAACTAGAATCAAGAGAGGGTTGCAACTTTATTATGTGAACTTGAAGGCAGAGGGGCAGCCATGTTTGCCAAATGAATGATGAGATGGGAAAGCCACTCTGAAGAAAGATGACATAATGCCCGGGCAGAGAGGGAGCAGAATGAAGATAGCATGGAGGCTTGGTGGGTTTACCTGGTCCCTAGGCCTTCCTGGGTTCCATCTTGGCCAGTGTGATACACTTAGAAATGGGAAAGATGGGTTTAGGTTCAGAGTCTTCAGCTTCAGAATTGTCCTTCATCTTACTATTTCTAACCATAAGACTTGGTGATGACTCCGTGTCTGGAAATATTGTGTGGAGTAAATAATTTAAAGAAGAATTCTATTTATATTAGTCAGAAATATAATGGCTTGTAACTGCCTATGAGGAAGAGACAGAACAGTGTTGGCTGAAAAACAATGTTTAAATTGGGGGCAGAGATAGTGTCCCGAGAGATATGTTGTCTGTAAAATGGAGGCGATGTCCAGTGTGGAGAGAATTTCTCAGCTGGCAGCAGTGAGTGAGTTGTAGGTGTGATAAGAAATAGAGCCCTTAGCTCCTGGGGGGCTCCCTTTTTGGTTATGAGCAACCTAGTCTTTCCTGGCTCACCATGCATACATTAACTTTTATTTCAAAATGTCTGTTATGATATGAAGAAGGTTAGGAAGCTCTGACCCAGAGTAATTGTTAGTATTTATTGAGTATTCTGTGATTTGCATTTTTTACCTTACTTAAATTTCATAAAAACCCCATGAGATGGCATGCCTTACTATTTCTTTTTCACAGGTAAGATGAATAAAAGTCCATATGTTAAGAAATTTGCACAAGCCGCACATCTGATAAAGGTAGAGTTGAGACACAAACTCAGGTTATACAGGAGTAGACGCCAGATACCATGCTTTGAGCTACAACTCTCTACGCTCCCCCTACCGGGAAGATCTGCTGGCAGACACCATGACCTTGGAAGAGAAAAAAGCTGTCACACAGGATATTACTAGTTTTTGCCTCAGTTGTTCCTCTCACATAATATGTCCTTCTTGAGGCAAATGGCTTGCTACCTAGAAGATAGGCTACTCTAACATTGAAATGAAAGACACTATACAGACATTAAGTAACAAAAAAAGCTCACTGATCTTCCCTCGTCTCCGGAAAAGTGATTACCTTGCTTCTTCCCTTGTTAAATAGGCCACTGATAGTCAAAATTGGGCGACTTGGTATCAGGAGGTGCAACTTGAGCAGTACTTATTCTTTTTTTTTTTTTTGAGAGAGAGAGAGAGGGTGTGCTGCCTGTGAGTGGGGGGGAGGGGCAAAGGGAGAGGGAGAGAGAGAATCTCAAGCAGACTCCCTGTTGAGGGCAGAACCTGGCTGTGGGACTCAAGACCCTGAGTTCATGACCTGAGCTGAAATCAAGAGTAAGACATTTAAAGGACTGAGACACCCAGGTGCCCCTGAGCAGTACTTATTCTTGATACCATTAGCCGATGACATTTGTCAATAGTTGGTGATTATTTGTCCTCAGTGAGCCTCCCATTAGTAAACTAGCCATACTCCTTGCAAACGAAACATGACTGGCCAAAGAGGCTTTTTATTACTTTGAAACTACTTGGACTGGTCCCATCTTCTGTGGGGTCTCTCTCTCAGTCATTTCCTAGGGAAAAAGAAAATATATTTTATTATTGTTTCTTAGTCCTCAGGACAAAACTGTCACAAAGATACTATATGATTGCCTTATTTAGGATTTTTGAAATTTAAGCCCAACACATACCTCCTCATTTGCTTAGTCTCATTGCAGAGGTATGCTTCTTGTTACCAGTGATTCCTAACTAAGAGGGCTCAGGAAAGAGAATTTGGAGCTGGGTGTTTCTGTCCCTCTGATCAGGTGGTTCTTCAGGTGAGTGGCTGTTGGATGCAGTCTTTGAAAATGGGCAGCAAGACATTTCTCTCAGTCTGGGTCAAAATAAAGTCACAGAGGTGGGGGGATTCCATCTCCGACCTGGGGTTTGACCTTGTGGTGTCTACTTTATTTCCCCCCAGTGCATGATGGGAGCGTGATTGATCCATGAAAGCTTTTCCACCCCTGGCTTTCATGACTTTTCTCCCCTCTTTCAGAAAACATAGTTATTACAAAAGAAGCACAACTGCTCTAGCCTCTTCAAAATAGAGTAATGACATTTTCATAGCAAGTGATTGTGGGAGGAAGTGTGGAGACATTGAGCTGGCTAGAATCCAGAGGTTTTTAAAGAACCGGAGAAAGGTCCTTCACCCCTTAAAAAGTGATGGTTGTGAAAACAAGCCAATTTTAGAATTTGTCATCTTGTGTTAACAGTGTACCCTTTTGTAGTTGCTGATATCTGTCAGAGTAAATGCCAGCAGTAAAGAGCTCAGCTGCGGGCTTTGCTGAGGAGGTAGGAAGATGGTGCACCTTTTCCCGGTGTGCCGGAGGGCGATGTGGGGGAAAGAGCTTTGGCCTGGGAATCAGGACGCTTCGTTCGTCTGGGCTGTGACACTGAGTAGCTTCTGACATTGCAGTTTATGGATCTCTGTGCTTCTCAGTCCCATCTTCTGTAACATGAGTGAGTCGGACAAGGTTAACTCTAAGATCCTTTCTGGCTTGACATTTCTGTGATTCCAAGTCCTGAATCACAATGGTCTCTGCATTTATATTGTGTTCTGCCCCCAGTTTTTCTCAAGCAAATAATTGGCTCCTTCAAAGTCCTTGCCTAGCATTTAATCATGGCAGACAGGCAGTTTGCTGGTGTCGTTGGAGAAGAAAAGCTCCTGTTTAGCAGCATTTGCTCTCCATCTCCCTCAGTCGGCAGTGAGAGAGGCCCTGGCTGCGGCCAGACCCACATCTCTGCGTCTTGTCTCTGAGGCCAGAGGCCACATAACCTAGTGACCTCTGAACCAAGTGCTCCTTTTGGTATATCTGTGCCCGGGAAGCCTTAAAATGAGATGTTGTTTCGTGGGGTGATTCATAGTAGAATCGCAGGTTCTAAAAGCTGCAAAGAAATGGAGATACCATGGGGTCTCTGTTGGTCAGTTTTGTAGGTCAGCTTGGCTTGGCAAGGCTATCATATCCAGTTACTCATTCAAACACCAACCTAGGGGTTGCTGTGAAGGTATTTTGAAGATGTGATTAATGTTCACAATCAGTCGACTTGAAGTAAAGGATGTAATTCTCGATAATCTGGGTGGACCTGATTCAAATAGCTGGAAGGCCGTAAGGGCAAAACAGATTTCCTAGAAGGAGAAGAAATTCTGCTTATTGCTTTGATCTGTGCCTGAGAGTTCCAGCCTGCCCTTCCTGACAGCCTGCCCTATAGATTTCAGACTGGCTCAGCCAGGCCCCATAATCTTGTGAGCCAATTCCTTACAGTGGATCTCTTAATAGATATCTCCTGCTGGTTGTGTTTCTCTGGCAGAGGCCTGACTGATAAAGACCCCAAACCCTGCATTTTATAAAAAAACAAGTTCAGTCCTCAGAATTCAGTAACAGGAGAGCTGGCTGCCCTGGCTTGCAGGCTTGTGAACGTCCTAGAGACCCACATTTCTGTTGCTTGGAATCCAGTTGAAAATGGGGACACAAGGGCTTAGGCATAATACACAAAAACTCCTGCCTTCCCACTCCATGCCTCCATGTATGTCCAACCAAGTATGGCTGGGTCGATAGGCTCATCATTTTTAGGTGACTTTTGTGCCAAGTGTTGAATGACCTGGTGGACATGTAAGCATGGCACAGAGGAGTGTTCCAATCCATTTAGACTTAATGATGGAATCAAATGCTCTGATTTTGCACAAAGTTACCTAAAAGATGTCGAGGAATACTAGGGTCTTAGGAGGATAGTCCTGGCAGCATGCATGGGCCATAAGATGCTGGAAAGTGTCGGGCTATAGGGGCACTTCTTGTTCAGGCCCTTCATTGGACAAATAAAGTTCTGGAATAGCAGTTTTTAATTGTTTGGGAGCTGACTGAGATGCCTTGGGGTATCTAATGCAGAGTTTCTCAACCTTAGCACTATTGGCATTTTGAGCCAGATAATACTTTGTCGCGGGGCCATCTTGTACATTGTGGGATGCTCAGCAGCATCCCTGGCCTTTACCCACTAGAATCCAGCAGTATGCTCTCAGTTGGGACAACCAAAACTGTATCCAGACATTGTCAAATACGTGTGGTGGGTAAAATCCCTCCTGGTTAAGAAACACTGATCCAAGGGAAGCCAATAAAACGCACATATGAAGAAAAATTTGCAAATAATTTAAAGGTATTTGTAGATTTCCCTGAAGTGTAGGAGTTTACCCACAGTTAACTTAGCTAATAATTAGGAGCAGAGTGAGAGTCTCTGAACCCGTCCACTACACTGCTGCCCAGGTAGGGAAGTTTGTTCTCAGGGACTTGGGGAAGTCTGTCCTTGTGTCCACATGAATCCGAGGAAAAGGACCCATGCTTATTCTATCTAGTGTTTGATGATCTTTTCTATATGGCTATTTAGTATATTTTTATTAAGTTGTCAAATGTGTACATCTTGTCTCCTAGCTGCATTGGAAATTTTTGAACAGGAGGGAGCATGACAAATGTTTGAGCATCATGATAGCTCTTAGTAAACATTGATCAATGGGTTGACAGAACAGTGGAGCCTCCCCGAGGACAGACTTCCCTACCGGGGCCACAGTGTAGTGGAAGGGTTCAGACCATGTTCTCCTCCCTCCCATCGGAGAGACCGTAGCTTTGCTCTGTATTAGGTCACCTTTGGGTACATTTACATAAACGCTCCAAGCCTCAGGTCCTCATCTCTCAAATGTGGAAAATCATAGAGTTGTTGGGGGCATAAAATTAGATAGCTCTGTAGAGCATCTGGCACAAAAATGCCCCCTATATATTAGCCATTATTATTATTGTTATTATTCCTTCTGTTCCTCTAGTGTAGTCCCTGGTTGGTGTGGTGGCTAGTCAGGTTTGGAGGAACCTGGCAGTGAGGAGGGCAACAAAGGGACTTGTAATGGGGGTGGGGGGAGAGTTGCCGGGCTGAGGTTGAATCCAGAGCTGAGGACGGTTCACTTGGCTCCACAATCCTCAGCCCCCTGTCCGCAGATGTGCTCCTGCAGGGCAGGGGATTCCACGGGCCTCCAAGTCTCCCTCATTTGGCCCCAAGGGGGCTGCAGTGACTGATCCTGGATTCTCAGGGCATCTTAGTAGCAGGAAGCAAACTTTGCGTATTTTCAGAGCAGTAAATAAACTGTATATTCCCCTGCAGGATAATTAGAACACCAAAGAATCTGTGCCATGAAAAAAGTAGGGAGCTAGTTCAGAAAACACTCAGAACACCTACTTGATGGGGGTCTCTTGGAGCGCTGGGGGTGGGGGTTGTGTGGAACTGGGCACCACAGGTCAAATTGCCCCTACCTCCTTTGGAAAAAGGGTTGTCTTCAGACAAAATCTACTAACCAGCCCTCGGATCCTTCTGCCAGCCCTGCTCATAGATGAGCTCCCTGCCCAATTAGGCAGCCTCTGTGGAGATTGCTTTCATCAAGCCTTGTAAAGAGGGAAAATAACAGAATGTTCTCGCTGCTTTGAAATTTACTTTGAAGCTTACATTTATCCGCCAGCAGGAAATGTTTGCTTTTCCCCTGAGCTGGTAGGTGAGTCCTGGAATGAACAGGTGATGTTTCTCCAAATACTGCTCAGTCCAACTGGAGCCTTATTTCTTTTCACTGCTAGGGATTAATGGCCAGGAAAATGAAGACTCTTCATAGGGAACTTGGGCATAAAGACATAGAGAAGTGTTTGGTAAGAAAATTCTCTGATCCCATCCAGAGTTTAAAAGACTCAGAGCTTTGAGCTCTGCCTCCCTAAGCACCATTCAGACCACCGGGAGCTGGTGAGAGAAATGGAAAATGACTGCATTAACCCCCTTAAATGCTACTTTGGTTATGTCACTTTCTCCCTCAAAATCCTTACTGGCTCTCCACTTAAAATCCTTACTGGCTCTCTACTTTTTACCCCATGTTATTAAATTCCTTAGCCTGGATTTGAAGATTGCTCATAATCTGGCCTCATGCTATGTGGTCAATGACTACTTGTAGAATGATGAATGAGATAATCTACGAAACACACTTAAGCACAAGATCTAGCGGATGGATGGTGGAAGATAGGTTTTATTAACATTATTTTTATTTGCAAAAGCTATTGCTTTTGTCTGCTAAGCATCAATCCACTATCCTCCTTCTTCTAGTGAGAGTATCTCTACCTTGAAGGAAAACAAATCTCTTCCCTTTTCCAATCACATTACGGGTGACCAGCCAGTCACAGTGCCTCACCACAGAGCTTGGTTTGCGGACAGACACGCGACTCAAACCAGATAATGAAGAATCCTTTACTGGCATTTTTCAAACAGAAGCTGTAAGCAAAGCTTCTTTTTTTTTCTCTGGATATAAAGTTGTTAAGATATAAGCTGAGAGCTGTCTGTGGCTGTATTTTTATCCCGTGGGGACAGGGGATGTAAGCAAAAAAAAAAAAAAAAGCCGAAATATGGGAAAAAAAACCCTCCAAAGATGAAGTGTGTGTGTGTATGTGTGTGTATGTGTGTGTGTGTATGTGTGGAGAGAGAGAGAGAGACAGAGAGACAGAGAGACAGAGGGACAGACAGAGGTGAAGAAACAAGAAAACATTTAAGTCCCCTATTCTGGTAGTTACTGATTCCAGCTCTACTTGTAAATTTTTTTGGCTTGGCTCTGTGAACCTATAACCATTCCCTTCTGTGTTTCACTAATTCAAGGTGGCTTTTAATCTCCTGCTGGTCCCTTGGAATGTAAGAGTAAATGAAGCACACAGGCCCTGTCCTCAAGGAATCTCATTTCGTGAATGATGACGACTTTGTAAGAGAACACAGGGCTTTCTTGCTGGGAGTAAAAATAGCCGAGTGGCCTTCCAAAGAAGCTCTGTAATAGGGGTTCTTAACTGAAGCTCCAGAGATGTGCGAGGCATTCACAGATAAGTTTAAGGGAATTAACTTCTGTAATGTGTTGCATAATTTTTAGGGCACATGATTTTTTTTTTTTTTTGGAGGTGTGGGGAGAGAATGTCTATAGCGTTTATAAGATTCTCAGAGAGGTACCAGAGCCAAAAAACACTCTACAGGGAGGTCATGCACAAGAACTCCCCAAATGAAAGTGACTGGGAAGGAATGCAAAAAGAAACTTCAAGGCTGCCTCTGCTCTCTGGAACATACAGGGAATTCCTCTGGGCAAGTCTGCAGGTAGACAACCCAATTGGCCTAGAGTCACAAAGACACGACGTCTCTTCAAAAGGAACCTTCCAGGGCCTTCAGCCAGGGACCTCTCCCAGTTTCAAGAGATGGAGGGAGATCATCCTTAGATTTCCAGGAAGGTGAATAATGGGGTTAAAATACTGACAGTTGACAGCCATTCTCTCTGGAATGACCTTTTGCTATTTATATGACTTCCTCACTTTCTTTAGTACAGTATGCAGCTGTCCCCTCTTATAAGCAAGGGTTTCTGTATATATTCTGCTTATATTTCTACACTATTTAAATGCCGCACCCCTTGGGGCGCAGTTGGTTAAGTGTCTGCCTTCGGCTCAGGTCATGATCCCAGGGTCCTGGGATGGAGCCCCGCTTTGGGCTCCCTGCTCAGTGGGGAGCCTGCTTCTCCCTCTCCCTCTGCCTCTGTTCCACCTGCTTGTGCTCTCTCTTTCTCTCTCTCTCAAATAAATAAATAAAATCTTAAAAAAAAAAATAAATGGCCCACCCCTGATACTCATTATTCCCTTATCCAGCTTTATTCATCTTCTAGCATGTATCATGCACTGAGGTGTCCTGTATTTATTTATGTAATTTAAAAACATATTTATTTATATTTATTTTCTATCTCCCTCAGCAGAATGTAAGCTCTGTGGGAAAAGGAACTATGGTAGACTTGTTCATATGTCCTATCTCCAGCACTGAGAAGAGTTCTAGTCACAGAGTACCTGTTAAATGAATGGATAAGTAAAAAGAGTCTTCCCTTTGTCCTTCTACCTAAGTATTAATTGTTCTCTCCCCTTCTTGTAAAGACAGAATATCATAAATAACATGGCACAGCCCATGGTGTCAGATAGCTCAGACTGGATCCAAGCTTTGCTCTGAAAATACCTTTGTTGATTAACAGTTACAATGATAAATGAGACGAAGAAGGCTTGGTGTTGAGAGAGAGGCATGAAAACCATGCACATCTTAGTCTCTTTGACTCAATTCTACAGACGTGAAGGGTCTATGATGGGCTAAGAACGGACTTCAGGCTCTGCTTTCAGCTCTGCCACACGCCAGCCAAGAAGCCTTGGCCAAATTACTTTACTTCTCAAGCCTAGTTTCTTCATTTAAATAGCACCTCCCTCATTATCTCTGGGAGATACTGTGTGAAAGCACTTAGCCTGGTGTCTTTAGCAGGATTTACTGCTTCATAAGTGTTAGTAGTTATTGGTACAAGCGTAGTAGATGCTCAGTGAAAGTGACTGCTGTCAGGCAGGCTTTTCTGAACCCTTTTGTACCTTTCTGTGCTCTCCGATGGTATTTATGATTTCTGTCTCATCCCCTTAGCTGTAGTGATCAGTGTGTGGGTCTGTGGTTGCGCTACATTCTCTGGATAGATGACATTTCCTGACTGCTCAGACTTACTCTTGGCCTTCCAGATGGCCCAGCCCAGCCCAGCCCAGCACTGAGCACAGAGTTCCCTTAATCTTGGTGACTTAGTGGAATGGAGAGTCCTGTCCTCCCTGATCCCTTATAATTTTCTCTGTTCTATTCTGTTGACTTAAAAAAAGGGGTCTTCCTTAAAATGCACACTTGTTTCTCCCTTAATGCTCAGAAAAGGGCTCTGTGCACAGAGGGAGCTGCCGATAAGCCAAAATGAATACCTCTTTGTTTGCTAATACCTTACATGAAGACGTACCTAATCCACTAAGTGATTTCCTTTCGATTCAGGGCCCAGCTAAAATGGCTCTAGAGCAAATAGCTCATCTCTGTGATTTTTTCAGAAGGAGGAATTTCTTTACAACCTTTACTGAAACCTGACCTCTTTCTTCCTTCCTTGATTTTTCCATCTATGAAAGTGAGATCATAAAGATCCTGGTAAGTTTGAAAGAAGCCTGGAAACATTTCTACCAGTCATGGCCATGGCCTCCTACGACAGAGAGCCCAAGTCTCAACATTAGTAATCTGGAGCATTGTTGCCAGTCTGCTTTAATGGTTACTTTTGTGTCTGGATTAGTCGGTTTGGAATACATCCATGATGGAAGATTTCTAGGTGAAAATCCCACACAATTGCAGGCTCAAGACCAATTTTGGGGTGTGGGTGCTTGAGAAAATGATTTCTTTAGATCTTAGCTCTAATGTCCTGTCTTTCAGAAGCTCTCCCTGACCTTCCAATTAAGTCACGTTCCTTATTACACCCAGTTACGTTGTCCTGTGGTCTTCCTTCATAGTTATTGATTTGTGGGGTTGCCTGGTTAAGGTCTGCTTTCTCCACTACACTGTGAGCTCTAGTGTGTCCAGGATGATTTTGCTCAGTAGTGTTTGGTATGTAGTAGTTGCTCACTAAAGTTTGGTTCAAGAGTGAACCAATGAAGAGAGATGCTCTTTGCTGGTGAAGAAATAGAGAAGGAGCTGATTCTTTTGGAACCAGGAAAGGCCTGGTGGTTTTACTCTAATGCTTTCTTGGAAGGACTGTCTTCTCATTTATAATCATGAAGACAGGGCAGCAGATAACTAACTATCCAACGCAGCTGGTCTGAAACTCAGGGAAACAACACTTGCTGACACAAGTCTCTAAGCTCTTGGTAATGCTGAAGTCCATTAAATTTCATAAATAGTGTCTGATGAGAAAAGTAGTGATTTTGGATCAAAGCAGGAAAGGGTTCAGAAGTCAGTTTCCAGAACGTGAAGGAAATCATGTAGCTCTTCCTTCAGGACTGCTATGTCCTAGACAGGCTGAATGCAGACTGTTACTACATAGAACAATTTCACTTTTAGACCAACACCTATGGTGTCCAGAGGAAACACATCTCTCTTTTTCTCATCGAGTCCCTTTTAGTCCTAATAAATTGTACCTCAGAAGGGTGTCTTGGGGTCTCATCTCACTCATCCCCCATTCCTCTTATATACAGTTTCTATCCTGCCACTGTCCCGAGGGACCCAGCTTTCCCTTGGAGAGCTCCAAACCCCTTGGAATTCTCTGAAGCATTCCTATGGGTCTCTAATGAGTATGGCTGTAGTTCCCTCAGATTCTCCAGGGTGGAGCAGCTTCAAGGCAAAAAACAAAACAAAACAAAACCCCTTTCTTTTGCTAATTTTGACCCCTTTCATAACATAATTTTGCTGGAATATTCTGTAAGCAGAGTCTCTGTTTCTTTACTCTGCCTACTAGTTGAAGGATATGTAACTAGAGTAACATTTCCCAAGTTGTGCTTTGTGGGATACCAGTTTCAGGCATTATTTACTTATTTATATTACTCAGTAATACGTATGTAGTTAACATCTACTACTGTGTGTTGGGTTCTGTGCTAAAATGTGAGAAAAAAGAGCCATAGACCTTCCTTTCATGGAGCTCACCATCTAGTGAGGACACAGCTATTAATGAAATAATCATGTGTGAAATTTTCACGAGATAAGTTTCAGACACAAAAAGTGTGTGGTGCTGTGGGAGTGTACAGTCAAGGGTAGGGGTTGGCAACTTCTTTCTGTAAGGGGCTAGACAGTACATTTTTTTTGGTTTTGAGGGCCAATGGTCTTTGATCTAACTCTGCAATTCTGCTTTTGCTGTATGAACGAGGTCTTAGACAACACGCACACACATGAGTGTGACTGTGTTCCAATAAAACTTTATTATGGGCACTGAAATTTGAATCTTGTGTAATTATTATATGTCACAAAATACTTTTTCTTTGAATTTTCTTTTCAACCACTTAAAAATGCAAAAACTATTCTTAATTTGTGGTCTGTACAAAATAGGTAGTGGACTACATTTGGCCCATGGGCTGTAGTTTGCCAAACCTGGCTCAAGGAGTCAGGGAAGACTTTCCTGAAGAAGAGATGTTTGATCTGAAATCTGAAATCTGAGTAGGATAACTGGTAAGGTGGGGACTATGGTCTCCAAGGGACCAAGGGAATCCTTGGCTGTAAGGGAACTCCAGAATATAGTGAGCACATTTACGCTAAGAAATGTATCCATGCAACTGACTTTCATGTCAATATTTCCAAGAATTTGTGTTTCTGTACTGAGGGATCATTTAGGCTAGGGTTTGACATGACTATTTTTGTAAACAGTTAAGAGTGAACTTTCCTGGGGGCAAGAGGGTGGACAATATGGCTCCTAGAGGTCCCTGTGTGGCATTTAATGATGGCATTATAACTGCAAGAGAATTGAATATATTTACCAAATGCTCAGTGGGGAAAACAATAATAGTACATATTTAGCTGATGATGACCTATAGCTTCTCTGGAGAGCTGTGAGATCCTGTTGATTCTCACTTCATAAAATGCTTATTTGGAAACCCTATATTTGTGAGAGTTTGCCAAGTGCTGTTTCATTATGTTGTCGCTCCCAGAGCACCCAAGTAAAAAGGGGAAACATTCTGTCCTACATCTATATGTTTCGAGAAGTTTTGAGTTTATTAGATCAGATATTTGGATGGTAGGTTGAATTTTCCATTATTTATCTAATTATTTTGACTACATATGCCCTCACCTTAAATGTGCACATGAATTATTTCTTGATTTTTTTTTTTTTTTTTTGGATGTGGGGCAGCGTCCTCCATCTAATTCTTTTAAAATTCTCTCCCTTAGTAGAGCCAGAGAAAACTTTGATAAGTACTTTTTGATTAGCACTTTTCCAGCTATGTTCACCTCCTGGTCTGGGATTGCTGTCCTGTGACAGCCACATGTCAGGATGCAAGGCACGTTGGTCTAAGTCTTGGGAGTTGGCTTGTCTGGGAAGCCAGTTGATGCCAGGAAATGGAAAGTTGGACGAAAACATTGATGACTACCACCAAGTAACTGAGTTTACTTTTTTTCTGCCTCAGCCACTTTCTCTTATTTCTGTGTCTTTTTAATTGCTATACCTCAGCCTTGGATCAAAACAAGAGGGGAATAAAATATAATTAGAGTCTCTGCTCCTTTGTGCAGTGCTGTTGCTGAGGTAAATAAATGATTTGGGTGGTTCTGTGGCACTTTCTCATTACATTTGTAGAGGAAGCAGTGTTCATTATACATCAGAGTGATTTGCTATAAATGGTGTATTTATCTCATTTCCTCTAGTTGAGTTTAAATCCTCAGTTGGCCTCCATGTAAATCTTGCTTAAAGCCGTAGAACATGAAAGCTGCCTTGCAAAGTGTCTGGCTGGGCTTTCCTGTTCTTAGAAAAGGAAACTGAGGTACTGGGGTTGCGGCAGAGCCAAAGTTAACTCCCATCTCCCGACTCCTACTCTGGGGCTCTTTCAAGTCCAGCTTCTGTTAGCCACCCAGCGCTTGCAAATCTTCCGACATATTGTTGATGTTTTCTTTCTATTTAACAGAGACAATGGCCCCACCAGACTAATTTCAAGACATGAGACAGAATAAAGCAATGATAATCTTCCTTCCATGGAGAAGGAGAGAGGTGCTAATTTTTATGGGAAGGAGACATAGGACGTACCATTTGACTAAGTAGAGAGAAGAATGTGGGAGTGAGGATGGGGAGTATTTTACAGTAAAGAGATATATAGAGGCTCATAAACAAACTGAGCACTAGTAATAAAGAAACTGCTTTTGCTCCCTGTGTATATATATGGCTGGACGGAAGGGTAACCAGTAAAGGATTTATGTGGATTGGTTACTGAGCTTCTTTATAAGCTTGTTCATTGGGTGTCTAAATAAGGTAAGGCAGCAACAGGTGGGACTAAGGTAGTTGGAAGGGAACAGTTGAGTTTAGGCTCTTTTTTTTTCTTTTAAATGAATCTGAGAAGACAGTAAAGCACTTTTTATGAGCTTATGCTCACTCAGTTAGCTTTAGTTTGAGGGAGTTGGTGTCCGTTTATCACAAAGCACTTGTGAGCATACTCTGTACATGGCACTGTGTCAGAAACTTTCGGGGGTAGGTAAATCAAACTCCTTGTCTCCAGATAGCTAAAAGGAATCGGTGATTATAAAACATGGACTTATCCATAGGATTGGCAGATAAAATACAGGATACCCAGGTCAATTTGAATTTTAGATAAACAATGAATAATTTTTTAGCATAAGCATGTCCCAAATATTGCATGGGGTATGCTGGGGGGTCCTGCATTTTTAAAAAAGAGTTATTTATTTATTTGAGAGAGAGAGGGAGAGAGAGAAGTGTGGGGAAGTGAGAGGGAGAGGAAGAGAGAAACTTCAGCACACTCTGCACTGAGCATGGAACCTGATGTGGGGCTTGATCCCAGGACTCTGAGATCATGACCTGAGCCAAAACCGAGAGTCGGCCGCTTAACCAGCTTAGCCACCCGGGTACCCTGGTGGGATGGGGGGGGGGGGATGTCTTGTATTTTTATTTACCAAATTTGGCACTTTTACTTGTGGATGGGTAACTGGAAGTTTATTATAAGGTGCAAAGTCTTTATTGAGAGTAGAATTGGAATGGCTCTTTGAGATCATTCTAAACCCTTTGCTTTAGATGAAGAGAATTTAGGCTTAGAGAAGGTAAGTGAATTGCCCTGGTTCACACAGCTGGCAAGTGGCAGAGCTTGGTCCTCTGTTTTCTAACTCTTGGTATAATGTAGCACACTGATTTAATTAGTAGAATGAGCACCATGGACTGACGTGTTCAACAAAGCTCTGGGGGAAGTGAGACTTGAGCTGAGTTTTGAATGAAGGTAGAATGGTTTGGAGAAGGCATTCTGGTGTAAGGGCAAATATAAGCAAAGGTGCAGAAACAGGAATAAATTGTTGTTCAACAAAGGAAGGAACGGAAATATGTCTCTGTGGGACATAGATCAGCCACTGGACCAAAGGATTCATGTGGTGGAGGAATGAAAACAGCGAATATTGGAAAGGTAGATTAGATAGGAGTTAGATTTTACAGCACCTTGGCTACAAGTTTAAGGATTTGGACTTTATTTGGAATGCCATAGGAAGGAGATGCTAAAGGTTTTTGAGTGGCCAATTTCCAAACCAATTTTGAAAGAAAGAGCTATTTTAAGAATTTGAATAGCAGTTTTTGGAAGTCCCTAGGGATGATCACTCATATACTTTATACTTCTGGGGAGGAAGAATAGCAATATTCCAATGCTCTGTAGAAAATGAGCTAATAGTAGGGCATGATGGGAATTCCCCACTATGATTATAATCACCATTCTGGTGGGGGGGAGCTGAAATTGGGGACCTCTGTCTGTGGTGTGCATGTGTTCCAAGTGAAATAACCACTTAAAGCTTCCAGAGCAGCGTGATCCCCTAAGCAGGTATAAATCCTTGTCACAAAGGAATTGAGTTCAATGCCAAAGGAATATCTTGATGATTGGTCTGATGAACAAATGGGATTCTATTTGAAATCCTTGGAGTAAGGAGATTGGTGGGGAGAAATTTGAGAAATTAATGGACAGGGATGTCCATTGGCAGTAAGCATACAAAAAAGCCAGTGACCCTTGGGTAAGTCTGATTGATTTAGTAGCCAGGACGTAGGTATTCTGCAGTTATAGCTGGAAGTTCATTAAACTTAGATGAGTAGGAGGATCTCCAGTAAAGAGGCAGACCAGCATCATTTTTCACCTAGTCCTAAAGGGTCCAAGTCTTGTCAATCCTTAGGACCAGTTGAGGAGTAGACTGAACTAAGGAACAATTAAGTCCCTTTTTTACCCTAACCTCTAATTTTTCCTATAAACTAGCTGAAAGGATGAAATTATTTTGATTGAGGTAAGCATTATTTTATCAAAGTTAAAAGATTTGACGAAGGCAGATGTGTCCAGGAGACATGGCTAAGGAGGATGAGTTTTCATAGAAGTTTTAACAGAGATGGAAGATCCTCACTTGCTTGGTAAAGAGAGCAGAGGGCTTGCTATCTGGCAGTTGAACAGAGGGGATCCTAATGGGAATCAATGGGAGTTGAGTGTGAAGTCTGGAGCTGCCAGCTGTGATGACGTCACCATTTTCCTGTCGTGGACACTATTTCCCCGTCATCCTCACGTGACACTGAAACCTTGGTGTTCTCCATTTCCGATTGTCTCACTCTGTGGGAACTGTGCTCTGATGTTAAACTTTGCATGTCCAAATGAACTACTTTCTCTGTGAAAGAGTCCCCAGTGGGGTGGTAAAGGCAGGGGCCCTGCTGGGAACCAGGAATGTGAAGGGGTTCACACATTGAACAGGTTGCAGCTCATGTTCTAGTCTGGAAAATATGTGGCTTTTCTCAATATCGGAGCTAACGCTAAGGGATAAACATAAGACACACCATTGCTGAGGAACGTCCCAAACTGAACTCCTGAGAGTCAGCATCTGCACATAATTACTTAGGGCACATCATTCTTTTATGGGTGCTCACTTAGTAAAGCATTTACATTTACATTCACAGCTCATTAGGTTGCTTGTGAATTTGATTTGAACATTTTAAGTGGGATTGTTTTTAATCTTTGGAAGCACTATAAACCCACAGTCACGCTCAACTGCCACAGACTGTTGGAAGGAAAACCAAATAACTACTTTATTTTGCTTCCTAGGAGGAGTTTTATAAGGTAAGGGCTGAACTGTCCAAGAATATTCTAAGGGGAAGGTTTTTTTCTTTTTTTTTTCTGAGCCCAAGGCTTATGGAACTATTCTGATCAAAAGTAAAGTTACTTGAATCTCTGATGGAGAAAGAACAAAATGAAACGTGACTTTTGAATTGTCATAAAAAATCATAAAATAACAGATCTTTCAACCAGATGTTTAATTTTAAAATAGCAAACATTGTAGACTTTCTAGAGACTGTCAATGGTTTGAAAAACCAATTCATTCTCTTCCCTTGGGCTCTTGCATTTCCTGGTAATGAGCTCTGTTGGTCTTCAGCAAGGCAGTTGCTATCCGCAGCACATTTGGAAGTGCACCATCTAATGAAAAAAATTTTTTTTTTTTAGGAACACAGATACATTTTGCAATTTATTCATGTTGCCAGGTGTTCTTAGCTGTGCACTTTGGGGCCCAAGTTAAGTGCCTGCAGTTTTCCTTTTTCATGGGAAAACTATAAAATGAGAGATTTGCTGTTGTGCCCTGCTTTAATGAAGACAGTTCCTCCTTGAGTGTCTGCAGGCATGTTTGATTTTAAATTCAAATGTAATGTCAAGGAGACCTTTTCTCGCCTTGATACTTCAGTGTGGGTCTTGGTAGAATGGGTGGTACGTGGAATAAGTGCATATTGTAGTCTGATTTTCAACACGTAGTAGAAAAAAACCAATTAATCCCTTGTGCCCTTGGAAATAATTGGTTAGATATGGTTAGTGTCGGATAATCACATGGTGGGGGAAGTTCTGGGACAAATGCTCTCCAGAGCTTCTTACCCCAAAGCAGTGCTTTTTTTTTTTTTTTTGACAATTTTCACTACGATAACTTATTAATATGATGGTTATTAAGAAAATGGGAAAAAGGCATCGGAGAGAGCAGTGTCAACACAAGGATCTGTCTGCTTCTGCTAGACCGAAACATCAGTGGTCAGACCATGAGTCACCAGGAGAAGAAGGAAAAGTTCCAGTCTCTTTGTCCTCTTTCCCTACCAGCCCCCAGGGCAGGCCCCACCTTCCAGCCAGGTCTGCCCTATGCCCTATGGAGCAGCCCTCAGCTATGGTCCTGTCTTTTGTTGCTCAGGTGCTCTCCCTCTGGCTCTGCATCTGGTTCCTTTGGTCCCTAGATTTGCACATAATCCTCTGACAATTCTGATTTTTCACCCTTTTCACCACCCTAGGTAGCTCTCCCAATCAACCCTGCCATTTTCTCCCCATAGGAGTAGCTACTGTCCAGGCACTCTCTGGAAGACTGGAGGTGTCCCCAAGGCTCTGAACTTCCCAGAACTCAATATAGACGTCACAGCTGAGACTTGCACCTATGTAGTGAGGGTCACTCCCCCTTCTCCACCCCCCACCCCAGAAATCCAGCTATTTCAATGAAGGATTGCTATGGTCTTAATGTTTATGCTCCCCAAATTCATGTGTTAACATCCTAATGCCCAAAGCAGTGGTATTAGGAGGTGAAGCCTTTGGGATGTGATTAGGCCATGAGGGTGGCACCCCATGGATGGGATTACTGACTTATAAAAGAGGCTCCAGAGAGATCCCTAGCTCTTCCACCTTGTGAGGACACAGAGAGGTTTCTAGCTGTGAACCAGAAAGAGGGCTCTCACCAGAATTCGATCATGCTGGTGTCTTAATCTGGGACTTCCCAGAATTGTGAGAAATAAATTTCTGTTGTTGATAGGCCATCCAGTCTGTGGTATTTTGTTATAGCGGCCTGAACAAATTAACACAGGGATTCTTAATATTAGAGACCTTCCAGGATCTGGAAAATGCTCAAGTTATAATTCCTATTTCAGCTGGACTCTAGATTATAGAAATTAACCAGCTCCTAAAAAGCATGCGGAAAGAACAAGTGTGTTTAGCTGTGGCAATTGGTGGACTTCATATCATGTACTGCACTCTTCTGGGAGGTGCCCTTCTCAAGATTCAAATTTGAATGGTGCCCCCTAGAGTTGTGTTATGTGGTGGCCCTAGTGCCTAGAGTCTTGGCAGATAAATTTGTTAACTGTCTTATATAATAGATTCTAAGCATCCTGAGGACAGGCCCCATATTCCGCATAAAGCATGTATTTAATGACAATTGGTTGAAGGAATGAATTTGGATACACTCTGGGCAGGAAAAGTACAATAAACAAAATAAAATATAAAAGCAAAAGAGGAGAGAAAGTTGTCTTTATCTCCTGTCCACACAGCATCTGGAGGCAGAGGACCGAGATTCAAGCTATGGCTCTAATATTTACCAGCTGTGTTCCCTCCATGTCCTTATCTATCAAATGAGCATAATAACAACTGAGTTTCCTACTGCAGAGGGTGGTTGTGAGACTCAGATGACATGATCATTGTGTAGTAGTTGCCTCACGAGGGTATTTTCCCAGCTTAAAATGACCCCCTTAGCTGCTGGCCCCAGCTCTCCATCCTCAGAAATGGGTCCCTGGCAGTCATATTGTATAATGTGACCCAAAACCTTCTTGAAAATAAGGAGCTGGATCAGCACTGAGCACTTGACCCAACTTGGACCACTCTGAATCTCTGCCCTGGGAATTTGGAGATGGGCATGAGGGAGTCAGTCTCCATGGTCTGAGAGAGTAACGTAAAAAACCCAACACGTGAGGGAGAGACAGTGAGCGGTGGGGCAGAGGGAGAGGGAAACAGAGAAACAGACTCCCTGCTGAGCAGGAAGCCAGACACAGGGCTCAATCCCAGGCGCCGGAGATCACGACCTGAGTCCAAGGCAGATGCTTAACCGACTGAGCCACCCAGGAGCCCCACATTTCCATATCCTTAAAATAAACTCCCATTTTATGCCCCAGCCAACTCAAGTTGGGTTTTGCTTCCTTCAGTCAAAGCACTAAAGGATTTTGTGATGCATTTTCTAATATAATAATTTTTACCCATAGGTTTAAGTATAGCTCGAGAGCACCTCTATCTCATCAGAGATTTCTGTACTTTAAAATTAATAAGGAATAGGGGGTCTGTTTCTGACAGTGTTGATCAGATGCCCAGAATTTCTAGTTATGCCACTGTCTCTTTTTCTCTCTCAAAGTAACAAACATCCCAAACCCAGCCTCGGTCTCCATGGTGATCAGGAAGTCCCCCCCGCGCCCCCGCCCCCGTTTCTGCTTTGTGAGGGCCACACAACATCCATGAGCAGAGGTGAGTGGTATGCTGAATTAATACTGTTGGGAAGCATCAGGAAAGGAACCGGGCCATTGTATCTCCTTTTAATGCGATTAATGACTTTTGTTTCTGCCTACCTTTTCTCCAGTGCGGTGGAGCAAGGTGCAGAAAGCTGCTACAGAAAATTAGCTGTAATTTAGGTAATATCTCGAATGCCCTGTCAGTCACTTGATTATGTGATTGAAAGGAACATTTCATTTAGAGATTTGCAATTTTCTGGTGCTATTGGCATTACACAATTACGTTTCCTGTCATTTATCACATTGTGGAATACCAAGACAAATTCGCTTCTCCTTGCATTTATCATATTACTAGGAAATATAGAGACAGATTTAGCCAATTGCTTTACATCAAATGATGCCCCTTATTAGCTGGGGACGTTCAGCAGCTTTTTTGTTCAAAGATCACTCTTGAACATATTCTGCATCGAGAGGATTTTCCCCCCAATTACTTTGAAATTGAGATTTTCCCCTTAACTACAGCACTGCCTTCCAAAAGGAGGAGCTGAGGCCTATCTGCTTCTTGCAGCAGGTGCCCTGAGTGAGTGAATGAAAACTGTCAGTACTGTAGAGGGGCTCCCTACTCCTTGGGAATCTGGGAGCAATGCTGCGTAGGTGGGCATCTAGGCATAAGGCTAGATGAAAGCTTTAGAAACGTTTAAGTACTGACTCGCTATTGTCAGATTTAGAGCTACTTAAAAAAATATAGCTTTTAAACAAAAGTAACAAATAGTTAATTTAGGCAGCAGGTAGAGAGCCTGTGGGGCCTTGCACAAATGAAATTTTCTGCAGGCAGTTAGGTGCTCTTTAGCCCATGGACTGCCCTTGATTTTTCTTTTCTTGACAAAGATGGTATTAAAAATAATTCAATCTCTGCCCCTTGGCTTAATTGAGCCTTTCAAGTAGTTTGTAGGTGCTGTAGGGCTGCTTCAGAAGCTTGTGTTTGTCAAAAATACATAGACTGACCAGCCCCAGCCGAAGCTTACAGAACCGTACTATCTGGCCCCTGATGAATCTACATTTTATTTTTTTTTAAAGATTTATTTACTTTATTTTAGAGGGAGTGCGAATACGAGTGGGGGGAGGGGCAGAGGGAGAGAGAAAATCTCAAGCAGACTCCCTGCTGAGCGTGGAGCCTGACGCAGGGCTCGACCCCACGACCTGATCCCACGACCCCGAGATCATGACCTGAGTGGAAATTAGGAGTGGGACGCTGAACCCACTGAGCCACCCAGGTGCCCCATGGAATCTACGTTTTAAACAAGTGCTAGAGGTGATTTTGTTGAGCACACTAAACCAGTCATTTCTATCCCCAGATGCTCATTAGAAAGATTTTGAAACTTCTGATATCCTGGCTGTACCTTAAACTGACTAAATCAGAGCCTTTGCTATAGGTATCAGATGTATGACTGTGTGATTCCCATGTGCAGCCACGCTTGGGAACCCCTGCACCGAGCTTCAAGAAAGTCACCATGAGGAGGCAAGACGCCTGGATTCCGGTCCTCACGGTAGCATCCCAAGACCGATCTGGGCTCCTATGAATGCCAGGGACCTGGTTTCAGGGCCAGGGAGAACCATGACATCTCTGGTGCTATTTGTGGCCTGAGAACATCTGGTCTCTTCTCCTGGGGAGGTGGGTCTTGTGAGGACCATGTCTCTGGGAGCTGGGACAGAAGTCAAGGCAAGGAATATCCGGGGTGGGATAAGCAGGAATACACTCCGTGACCATGCAGCTGCCGCATACCTAGGATTGTCTAGGTTTAGGATTGTAGATAAAGTCCACACTGCCTCTGCTGGTGGGGCCGGGGCCCGTCCATTCCTGCCCCGCTCTGTTCTTGGTAGCCTAAGACTGAGGGCGTTTGAACCTTTTCTGCTGTAGAGAACCAGTGTCTCCAGCTGGTCTGAGCTGGGGAAAGTCAGGATGGATTGCTGCTCCTGGGTGCCACCCTAAATTTGAGAGTCCTTTCGTGGTCACCCTGGTGCACCCCTAAGACCCAGAGCAGTGACACAGAGTCCAGAGACCTGATAGCTGGTAGACCCAACAGCTATGTAGACATCTGGTTGGGTGATGTTGGATAAGCAGTTTACTTCTGTGAATCTGTTTCTATACTTTAAACGGAGTTAGTTGGCCTTGGGTTGTGAGGCAAGAATGAGGCCCTATGATATTTAAAATTGACATTAAATAAAAACAAAACATCTCTTTTTTATTGTTCCTATTGCTTTGAGGTACTCTGTTCTATTACAATGATTTAAATATGAAACCTTTGCTCAATATCATACATTTCTGTGCCTCCCCCCTTTAAAAAAGTCTCCACTTAGCCCATCCTATCTATGCTTTCAGGCCTGGGTCTTTGTTGATGCCAAATCAAGATTTTGGGAAAAGCGCATAATTATTGTATCTGCCTTAGTGACTCGTCTCTGAACAATTGTTTGCCTTTTCATTCATCCAGTAAACTTGTATTAAACTCTTACCATGTCTCCATTACTGTGCTAGACATGGGGCATGTGCAGATGAAATGCACTTCTTGCTCTGAAAAAGCGTGCAGTATTGCAGCCTGGTGTGTGTGTGTTAGGTCGGGAAGGAGGCAGAGTCTAAAATAGTCTCTTAGGTATTTGGTTGAGGCTGACCCTACGAAATAATAGAATAATAGCTTTACACTTTACGTCTTCTCACACACAAGATCTCATTTCATCACTGAGCACATCCACATGGGGGAATCGAGGCTTACACAAATGAGTTGAATCACTACAGTTTACACTGTTAGTGAGGAGCGGAGGCAGGACTCGCACACAGGATCCCTGACTCCAGGTCTGAGGCACTTGCGACACACTGTGCAGCCCCAGGGCTCAGCTGTCAAACACAACCGTCTACACACGTGCCCGCGGGGACACAAGCACACACACACACATACCGAGTTACCAGCATGAGGGTTGAATGAAGTTGTGAGCAAGCCATTCTGCGTGTTTCTCGCCAGCCCTTCCCAGAGCTTAGGATGACAGATCTAGGTTTCTGTTTCCCAGTAGATGGTGTTCCGGTGGCAGCAGCTAGGGTCCATCCAGGGTTCGGTCTGGCCATATGGCCAGTCATGTGGGAGTCAAGTTCCGCAGCAACAGGCACTGGAACCCTTGCCAAGGGTGAAGTCTGAACTTCCTCTCTCTGAAGAATATTGCCTGCCCGTGAGGTAAAAGTAATTACTTGTTCCTGCTAATTGAATTCTGAACTTTAAAGTAGAGGTTCTGACTTAGGTTAATGTGACATGGACCAATTTAAAATTTTAACTTAAAGAAAAAAAAATGGCAATGAACCTCAGCGCTCGAAATGTGGCAGGCTAAGTTCCTCGGGGCTGCGGACAATTTTTACAACTTGCTGCGGATGCTGGCCTCCTGCAGAGCTGTCTTCTGCGTGCCCTGTTTGTGACCTTGGCTAAGGCAAAAGGCTTACTTACCGTAAGGCAGGAAATTATTTCTGTCAATTTCATTCTGTGGGTAGCCCCCCCCCAATTCCCATGCTTAGTTCTAGCTGTTTTCTTAAAATTTATTTTTGATTTTTTAAATTTACTGCCTTTGGGTAACAACAGTCATAACTAACATTCACAGATTGCCTTCTATGCATTGGGCAGGACTCTAAAGAAAGGTGTACTCACTGATGTCAATCTTCAGAACTACTCTATGAGTCAGGCATGATTTTCTCCATTCAGCAGCTGAGTTAACTGATAGCCACAGATCGGTCAAGTAATTTTCCTGGACTCATGTAGAGCTAGGAAGGTGGAAGACAGGCTATGGGCCCAGGGCACCGGCTCTGGAGTCTCCGTGTTGAGCCTCTCAGGATATTGGCCAGTCCCTGGGTGATTTCTCCGGCTAAGGACATGCGGTGCAACCTGGGGGCCGGGGTCAGTCTGCACTCCATAGTGTTTTGAAACCTTAGTGGCGACAGGCTGGAAAGTGTCTGGCTCGAGTTGGCATATTCCCTTCACGCCTGCGATACAAATGTCCCATACAGGATGCCATTTAAGACCAAATAACCCAGGCAGTGGGGGAGGGATTAATATGGGACTATTGTGTGATTGCTCATAGGGGGCTTAACTGCCATTAGCTGCCATGGCTCTTCTCCTCATACCCCTTGGTAGAGTTAGGACTGGACCTGAAAGAACAGAAATTCTCACTCTTAGGCTTCCCAAGGAGGGGTTCACATTGGTCCTTCAGACAAGGGTGAGAAGAAAGGGGCATTTCTGAGGTGGGTAAGTGAGCTGCCCTTCAGAAAGTCGAGTGAGGGATTCCAGGACGGGTCTGCACCTCTGCAATGATTGTGAAATATTCTCTGTATGTATCTTTCTCTTTGTGCTGTTGGTTAAGGCTAGGACTTGTGCCATACTTGGAGTGAAATAAACAGGAAACATGATTGTTTTCTTCCCTGAGGCCAAAACTAGAGTTTCTAGTTCTTACCTGTAAAATGGTGGTAATAAGATCGCCCTCATGGATGATTGGGAGTGTTCGATCTCAGTATGATCTTCAGCTGAAAAGAATCTTCATCCACAATTGGAAGAATATTGCAGCATCTTCATTCTAGACAGAAACCTTTGTAATTTGGTCTCATTTGCTACATTTCCATCCTAAATACTGTCTCTTCACCCTCACAATCCAAACTGGTTCAGTTAGACACAAAGATGTCTCTGAAAGCCACGGGGCTATTAATGCCCCAGGCTTAATTGAATGACAAGTCCAATTTTGATGATACTGATTTACTTGTTGTGGGAAAAGTGCCAAAGCTGGAGTGAGTTTAATTGAATTCAAGTGATACCCTGTTTATTCATCGCCTACCAAATGACTGTGTGTGTGTGTGTGTGTCAGGATAAGTAATCATATATTAAAAAATATACAAATATAGTATAACAATACATACAGAAGTCAACGTAGAGCATAATTTCCATGCATGCTGAAGATTTTTGTCTCACTGTTCCCACCTCAAACTGTGGGTGGCAGCAGAGACTTGGGAAATATATTCTGTGTACTTCAAGTCACTTTTCAAGGTATATTAATGGTAAGGAAATGATTTTTTTTTTTTTTTTTTTGCTAAGTAATAAGTAAATTGGAGCTTTATTTTGAACTGCAATTGGCATTTCTTTATAATTTCCCATCTCATTCTTGTGGTCAAAAGTGAAAGAAGGCTGTGGTCTCGGATCCTCACTGACATGTCTTTTAAACAGGCCTTCCATTATTTTGGGCTAATCACCTTCCCTTTTAGTGGAGAGCACAGGCCCTCTCCATGGAACACCTTCCTTTTGATGGTGCTTTATTACTCACATCTCATCAGTTGGCTTCCAGCTTCCTTTGGAACCCAGAGTGCGTCCTAAAGTTGGACTACTATACTGAACTTGACCTGGTCCTTGAATTCTTTGTGCACACGTCTGTCCTCCCCTGATGTGGGCAGTGACCAAGGTCTTCACAACTCACAGGATCAGAGAGCTCGTGTGACTTTGTCTGTATCTGACAGGTGTCCTTTTGATTTGGCCTTTAGTTCCAGGATTGAAGCAAGAGAGGGAAACTGGATAAAAGCCCACTTTCCACTCACTATGTATTTCTCCTTGAGCCACGGGTGAGCAGGGAATGTCTTCACGAATGGTGGTGGGGTGAGGGAGAAGAGAAAAAGGAAAAACAAAAGAGAGACACGGTTGTGTACCACTATGTATATACTATGATACCATTTATGTAAAACGGTGTCTCTATATGTGGCACATACATAAAGGAATTAGAAGAAAAGATCAAGGGTTATAGTCTATACCGTAAGGGTGCTTATGATCTATTGTTTGGTGAAAAAAGCAAGTTTCATATTAAGTGTAGGAGTCTACTTAGGGAAAATCAAATGACTAAAACCTTATAGATGTATAAATATGTGCAAATGCATTCAGATGAATGAGGATGAAGGTCTGAAAAGGTGCATACCAGTCTTACACCATGCTTTTTGGGGTTAGAGGGAGAGATGTAGGGAGGTGTTTGTGGTGGTGCGGGGGAGGTGATTAACTCTTTATAGAACTTCGTAGAGTTTCACCTTGTAAACACTTATGGATTGGTTTTAGCACTTGAAAACCTCCCACTGGGGAGGGGAAAAAAAAAACCAACCACTCAGGTGACTCATGTGACATAATTCAATGCATGCTTCTCTTCCCAGTCTAAGAGGCTTGAAAAGATTACTTGAAAACAGGCTATCTCCCTGATGGAGAGACATTTTTTTCCTAAAAACCAAATGAGTCATGGTGGGCTGATTCAAAGATCTTCAATTTCTCTGCTGTTTATTATGCCAGAATTTTCCACGTCAGGTTGGGTTATACATAGTTATTTGTCTTTAATGACTACACATATTAAGTAGGTATTTATTGATCATTTTGCTATTTATTTCTCCAGATGTAATTCTTTTGGTTCTATGATTATCTATGTTTCCGTGGCAGTATGAGAGGCATTTCTAGGCAGGCTTGGGAAGGACAAATAAGAGCTTCTGGGTAACCATCGTGACCACTCAGATCATTTGATTTTGAGCTCCCATCAGCTAATCTCCTCTCCCCTTCTCTGTCTCCCTACTTCCCTCTCTCCTTCCTTCCCTTCCTTGCTCAAATATTTATTGAGCACTTACTATGAGCCAGCCACCGTGCTAGATCCCAGAGGTAAAAGACTGCTTGGAGCTCTCCTGACCACAACTGGGGATGAACTCACTCTCTCCTTTGTGGTCTTGCTAATGTCGCTCCTACAGCTAAGACCCTGAGGTCCATCTCCCTTCTTGGTCTGGCTGTGCTGCTACTTCTTCTACTTCTACAGCTGAGGTCATGTTGGGGAGGCCCGCTTACTGCCCCCTGCAGTGACTCTGATTGCTGTTATGGGTTGTTTCAGTCTTCCATCACCGGAGTGGGTGGTTGGGGCTGCCTTGTGCTGTAGAGCTGGACCCTCCTACCATCTCTGCCTCTTTGAGGGGTCCTGCCTTGTTTGCACCCCACCTGTTAGGGGAGCAGGGTGTCTCCTCCTCCTAGTGTTGGAGAGTATCTTCCTAGGTCCACAGACCACTCTGATTCACCACCTCTGTGATCCTGCATGCACATTCATTACCGTTTCACTCTTAGGCACTTGTTAAATTTTATATATATGATTTTTTAAATAAAAGATTTATGCCCATGCCTTTTTTGCTCTGGAATAGTATTAGTGTGTTTTATCAGCAGAGCAGCTGACAGGGGCTCTGTTTGTTTCTTTATCAACTGACGTTTCATTCAATTCTCTATTCCCCAGGTCAGAAGGTAAGACTTGAGGATTAGAGAAATTTGGTATTAGATGACATTATTTTGCCTTTGTAATCCACTAGCTTGTCCTAAACTGGTGTCATTTAATTTTCCATTTCATCGGAGAACAATACTTCTGTGCACTTCCAATTTTCTTTGCTGGTGGAGTTCAGAGAATGGGGAGAAATAGTTTGGGCTATAAGTTTCAGAAAAGGCTACAGGGAAGAGATGAGAATTGGATTTAGCTTTGAGGATGGAAGGATTTGGATTCTAGGCTACTTTAAGTTATAATAGTATCAGTGACTTCCATCTAAAAACTTGACATGACTCTGGGATGAGAAATTCCCGAGTAATTACTCCTCCTGGAGACTCTCTGTTGCTAGTCTACCGAGTGTTATTCAAGCGCTGTTTCTGAGTGGGCTGCTGGAGGCCTGGGCTTGGCCCCGAGTGGCTGCTCTGGGTTCTCTGAGAACTCCATTGTGCACGGGAGCATTGGTGACTCCGTAAGGGTACCAGGTAGCTGGACGGAGAGCTTGAGCTGACGTTCAAATTCAGGCTGTCTGTCTTCCCATCCTATCTTGTCCCCCTTCCAACAGGTTAGCTCTAGTTTGTAAATTAATCCCGAGTCTGGAGAAAGTAAAAACATCGCACATTTTCCAGCCAGGAGTGATGTGAACAGTGTCTTCTATGGAATTCCGAAGGCAGTATTTCTAAGGAGGTGGCAGCATGACAGCGGGAAGGGAGGAGGACATAAAAATGGCTCGGGTGGGGGAGGGGGGAAGGAAGCATATGCACTCTTCTGGGAGAAAGGGTAGATTATTTTTCTCTTTCCAGAACTGTCATGAACATGGTCTCAGAGAGAATATCTTTCTCGAATAATGTTCTTTAATGCACTTCTTGTAGTTCTTAAAAGAAATATTACTTTGCGTTGAGCATTTATTCCCAATCGAGGACTGCAGATTTAGGTCCACGTCTCAGGCTCCACCTCAGTTATGTATGTGCTCATTGAGTACAAAGGCAGATGGATTTGCCTGCATTATTTAAATTGTGATTTCTCTCTCAGTGTCTCTCTCTGCTAAGTGCGTGCAGTTGGATTTGCACAAACTAAATCTGTATTGGATGCATTTCCACTTTAATCAATTACAATGTGATCGTCATTTCAACTTTGGGGCAGCAACTGGCCCCTTTGGGAATTTGTGGAAAGCTGTGTACCTTTTCCTGAGAAAAATGAACCTACGCAGCTACATAAACAAAATCTGGTATATAATTTCAGGGCATCCGTGGCCCATTTGTGGACTCCAAGGCTCAGAGTGGTGTCATGTCAAAAGAGGGAAGAAGCTTTTTTTCCATTTGGCTCGGAGAGAGTTGAGGGAGCAGATGGAGCATCTCGGCAATGACAGAAGCTTAGGCAGCAGAGAAATAGGGTTAAAGCACATTGGCAGCTCTGAAGACCCGAGAAGCAGCTCGCTGCCAGGGACCGCAAGTGCTAGGGGAAGCTGAACCCCGGGACGTCTGGACACGTGTGATCTAGCAGTGACCCCATTTCTGCAGCCAAAACCAAAACAAAATAAAAGCCTGCTGTAGCCTGTTGTCCACCACGTCCTATTTTTATGACAAGCGTATTGCTGTGACATATGGGGGAAGGAAGATCATGGAGGAGTTTCCCTAGCCCTGGGACCACAGTAAAATGAGAAGGAATGAGTTGTCTGAGTCCCAGTAAAACAAAGCGAAGCCTGAGCTAACACTTTCTGGATTGCACTTGGGGCCCTTGGTATTTCCCTATAGACGGTTTTACTAAGGGTCTGGATGTTATTTCATCACAACTGTTAAGAAAAATCACAGCTATTTCTTATTTCTCACATTGTTTTTAAATTTTGTTTGTAAGATTTAAAAAGTATATGCTCCTTCTTAAATGTAATTGCGAGACAAGAAGTATTAATGTTGTTAAAGGAAGAATAGAACATTCCAAAAGGAAGTTGCCAGCTGTGGAGAGCTCAAACCAGAGAGAAACAGGGAAATATCCCAGGGCCCACTGGAGCTTTTTTCAAGACAGATAGTACCTAGTAGTAACATTCCTATGGAGAACTATTTGAGCTGTTAAAAATAAATCATGTAGTCAACCTCCCCTATTCTAGGTAAGAGTCTGCCGACTACAGCCTGTAGGTAGTACCTGGCTTGCAGTTGAGTAGCTACAACGCACACCGTCTGGCCCACAAAGGCTAGAATGTTGACTATCTGGCCCTTTACAGAAAAAAAGTTCTCCAACCCCTATTCTATTTTTTTTTTTTTAAAGATTTTATTTATTTATTTGTGAGAGAGAATGAGAGACAGAGAGCACGAGAGGGAAGAGGGCAGAGGGAGAAGCAGACTCCCCGCTGAGCAGGGAGCCCAATGCGGGACTCAATCCAGGGACTTCAGGACCATGACCTGAGCCGAAGGCAGTTGCTTAACCAACTGAGCCACCCAGGCGCCCTCCAACCCCTATTCTAGATCATCAAGCAACTTCCTAATATTCTGACTTTTCATACAAGGGTAGAATGTACTGGATAGGCCAATGCAAATGTCTCATCTGCTTGATAATTATATTTCTCATTGTAAAACCATACGTTGCCATTCTGGTTGTGTACAGCTTCTTGGGAGCTTTGTTAGCCTAAGTACCTAACCTTGAGTAGGATCATCTCTGGAACACTCATAACTAAGTTTCTGAGCATGAAGCTGATGATACTACCAAGGCCTGAGATGAATCATCCATCCATCCCATGTCTCTTCTTGGTGACCCATGAGAGGGAGGGTGCTGCTGGCATTCTCTGAATGGCTGCTTTCTGGGAACTGCTGGCCTTTCTCCTATAAAGGTCTACAGTTACATTTTCAACTTTTCAACTACTTGCTTTAGTAGTTTAGACTAAGCTGAAGAGTCTGAGTTGATATAATTAGCCCTCTTCTTTTGTGTAATCTTTCTCCTTTCTTTTGAAAATATTTAAATGTAGTCAGTGTCTTTTGCAGTCATCCAAACAGGTGATAGATTAGGAAAGTACAGTTGATCTGAGATTCTCCAAGAAGGGCTTACAATTACTCTTCAAGTTCATTCAGCCCTACATTTTCCCAAACCACCTCCACTGGCTTACTGTAGATTTGAGAACATATGTTCCTTTGATCACAATTAACTGAAGTGACTATGGGATATTTACATGGAGCTTTTAAAATATTTATGTACATAACACTAATAGCACCTCGTAGTTTACTTATTGCATTTTAAAATTTGAGCAATGTATTATTCATGGCTGGTCAGAAATCCATTATGCATGAACCTCCTCTGGTGTTCTCTTGCTCCTGTGTGTGTTTGGCTCTCCAATTTCCTGAGGTTATCACTGGGAACTGCTGCCATCTATTGCATGCATAAACACTTCTTAATCACATGGCCTTCTGTGGGTGGCATGGATTTTTCTGAAGAGTTCAGAATAGTTCACAGGCACGATCCCATCAGTTCCTGCAAAATTCTGGGGAGTGTGTTAGAGGCAGATACTGTCACCTGGATTTTACCACTGCGGAGATAGAGACACAGGTCATTTGAATGGGAAACATCAAGTGCTTAGCCTTTCAGCACAGTGGGATAGGAATGAAAGGCAGATCCCCAGCACTAGACCAATTAATCAACTGATCAGGATTTAGTGAGTGCACATTCTTGGCTCAGTGTGGGACTAATTGCAGGGCCAGACCATTTTATGTCTTGCTTATGTGATTTGGCAGTTCTGCCATCTTGAAAAAAATATTATTTTTCAGGGAATTTTTTGCTAAATTGGCTATAAATTGGGAGGGAATAAGCAGGAAGGAATTATGAGACGAAGGTGTGTGGGAGGGAAGAGTTACCTTTTGAAGGCAAGTATCCTCCCAACATGATGACACCAAAGATTTCTTACTCTATTTGCAAGATAGTTTTTAGAGGGCAATGAATAAAAATCAGCAATGTTCCAGTTTGAAAATAAGTTATAATGGCTAGCAAAATTCTTTGTACTTAGGTATTTCTCATCTGATTGATTTTCTGGCTGACTCTATCAATACCCAAACTGTGACCACAGTTTATCCACAGTAGTGATTGGGAAGATTTTTAAGTGTATTTTATTTTATTTTAAGATTTTATTTATTTATTTGACAGAGAGAGAAAAAAAAAAGCAGGCAGATGGAGAGGGAGAAACAGGCTCCCCTCTGAGCAGAGAGCCCCATGCGGGGCTCGATCCCAGGACCCTGGGATCATGACCTGAGCCGAAAGCAGATGCTTAACCGACTGAGCCACCCAGGTGCCCCAAGTATATTTTAAATGTAGCTGGAAATTAACTTGAAATCTATGCTGTTGAAGAGATGATATGTCTTTACCTGAAAGTATCTTACTATAATTTCATTTGACCCATGGTACCATCTTAACACAGATGCTTTAAAGGCTAGCATAAATATGAAGTCCAGGAGAGGACATAAATCATAGAATTGTGTGCTACTCAAAAATTATTTCATATACCATCTATATTTATAAATGGGAAACTGAGGACTAGAGACATGAAGTGTATTGGCCCAGACACACAGAGGCAGTGCTGAGCAGAAACCCAAGTATCCTGACTCTTCAACCCAGTTATTAACCTTTCCACTTCTTTTGAACTTTCGTAGGGCGAGAAGAGTGATCAAGTTGGTGACCACCTCCCTTCATTAATTGGTTAATTAGCAAGCGTTGGGAAATCGCCTTCTTAAAAGGAGTCATGGATTTTTCTCACTTACATGGATGTTCTTTATTTTCTCACTTACATAAATGTTCTCAGAGACTGTTTTGGTGCTTTGAGTTTGAGAGAGAGCCAGAATTCTCTACTGCCAAACTTTCCATCCTGCCTCCTAATCCCCACCTCCACCAAATCTATAGCCATTAACTGGAACCTGGGATGCTGCATTAGCAGGTGACACCAACTGCTTAATAAAGCACTCCTGTACAGTGCAATCAATGGGGAGTTCCGGGTGGGGCACCGTATCTCCTCTGAAACTCACATGCGCTCTAGACGAATGCAGAGGGCATGGTGGGCAGTCAAAGAAGCAGGGTGAATTAGTGTCAAGGAACATCTTTTATTCATGGGAGTAATACATCAGAGGGAACTGAGCATAGCTTAGTTTTACAGGAATAAAATGAGAAGCACTGGAAACTTGGCATTTTGTCAAAATGCCACTTGTGAATTGTGCAGTACATACTTCACACTGTGCAAAACTGTCTGGTTCACTTAGGAATTTGTTTATGAACTTCAGTGTGTACACATTTATGGAGACTTCTCAAAATGAAGGACATGGTTAGGCAATGCTGCATTTCTTCTCTGAGAGGTGGAAAGACAAAAGCATGATTTTAAAATTCCCTAATAGTTGGGGTAACTGGAGGGCGATGGCTATTGGGCTGGGGAACATCCCAGCATTTAGTGAGGGACTTGCACCACTGAATCGTGGTGGAAATCCTCCCAGCTGGCAGACTGGCCATTCTGGAACCATTCTTGCCTTGTGAGGCGGTGGCCTGGATGTTAGTAGATCCGTTGGTATGTGTTTCTAGGAGGCCCTCCGGGTGTAGTAATTCACCATTGCGAGGTCTTCAGAGACATTGACTACACCCCTAGGTTAACTATTCATGTTTCTGCACTCCTGATTTTCTCCTCTCTGTAATGGTAGAAATAACACGATTCTCACATGAGAAGGAAATGACATTCTAATCCACGCCAATGTGTGTGGCACATAGGACTTCCCTTCCATGCTAAGTCCTCTTTTATTTCAGATCAATGAAGATGAGGTCCTGGTGCCAGGGGTTACCCCTCTTCTCTGGTAGTCAAAGGTCAGCTGCTAAATACTTGGCATGAATAGCGTTAGCTTCCTCACATGTAAAGTAGAGGCATCGTGGAATCCGTATTATAAAGATAACCGTATGAACTCTGTTTTCCCAACAACATGGCTCCTAAGCACAACCAGCTACCCAATTAGCGGTTTCACCTCTTCCAATGCGGTATCACACTTTTGGAAAGATGGTATGCTGGTTTTCAATAAAATGTCTTCTTCAAGCAAGACTTCCAATGTAATTTTGACTACGGGTGACTCTTGTCTTCTTCTCAGACATTAGCATCTAATCTCCAGGGAGAAAACAAGTGCAAACGTCTCTCAGGCAGCTAGGGCTATTGTGAGGATCAGGTGAGAAAGCCTGGGGAAGGGTCAAGCTGGAGACAGATGAAGATGCTGTTGTTAATAACGACTTCTTGGGGCGCCTGGGTGGCTCAGTCGGTTAAGCATCAGCCTTTCGCTCAAGTCATGATCTCAGGGTCCTAGGATCGAGTCCCGGATCGGGCTCCCTGAGCCTGCCTCTCCCTCTCCCTCTGCCCCTCCCCATGCTTGTGCTCTCTCTCTCTCTCAAATAAATAAATAAAATCTTAAAAAAAAAATATAACGACTTCTTGATTATAACTTCTCTTTCAGGCTTGGGTGTATTGTTCAAGGTGGAATGTTTTGTGTCTACTCTCTAGGGCTTGATTTGCCAGCCCCGGCTGTCAGAACTCTCAGCGAAAATAATTCCAGGAGATCTTTGGGCAGAAGGACCCCCTTGCCTTCAGGGGGTCATGTCACTATTATTAGAGGACTAGGATTAGAATAACCTGTGAAGGATTCTGATGAAGGGCCTGGAGCAGAGTCTGGAAATTTATCCTTTCAAAGAGTGCCACAGGTGAATCTGCTACCAGACAAATCATGACGAAAGGAAACAAAATTTGTGTGTATGTTTAAATGATCGTCAAAAGAAGAAAATACAACCCTTGCATGAAACTCCTGAGAATTATTTTTCCCTTTTAATGTTCATGTCTCACTCTAATTCTAGAGCAGGAATGCAATCTCGGGGGCAGTGTCTTTTTTTTTTTTTTTTCTCCAGTTTCCTTGAGGTATATTTGACAAAATTCTAAGATATTTAAAATGTACATTGTGATGATTTTCTTATACATTGTGAAAAGAATTCCCCATCTAGTTAATTAACACCTTCATCACCTCACAGATTTATTCTTTTTTTTTTTTTTACATTTAAGTTCTACCGTCTTAGCAAATTCCAGTTATACAATACAGTGTTATCAACTATAGTCACCATGCTGTATATTACATCCTCAGTTTGTATTCATGTTATAGCTGAAAGTTTGTACCCCTTTACCAACCTCTCCCTATTTTCCCCACCCCCAGCCCCTGGAAACCACTTTTCTCCTTTCTGCACCTGGAGGGCATTGTACTAAGTGAAATAAGCCAGATAAAGACAGACGATGTCTTTTCTGATGATTTATTCCCAGAGCCTAGGGCTTATTATTCACTTACAAATTTCTAGGCCCTAGTGATTCTAGGTCCCAGTAAGGAGCTTACAACCTATTTGACAATTATCAGAAAATTGTTATTTGCCAACTTGGGAAGTTTTAGTGGTAACTTGAAAGTTAAAAAAAATGAATGCAAAACAAAATAGCAATGGTGCTTTTTCAGAGATGAGCAGGTTAGTAAGAAAAGTGATAATTTGGATGCTTTCGGAATTTACTTATTTCTTATATGAACTCTTGCCTAAATCTTTGAGACTGTAAATTCTGGGATTTAACCATTCATGTAACTTTCAGGGCTGGTGGTTTTTAAGGGGTTTGGTTAAATTCTGGGCACTAAGTTGGTGTTTTAAGGGTTTTGGCCTTTGCTGTTGAAAGCTGTTGGTTATCTACAACTCTTCCTTGGTGTAATTCTTTTCTGGACAATTTCTGGAAAGAAAATGGATTTTTAAAGCATACAATTTGTGTCTGATAGGGGTTTTATTTTTTTAAAATTTTTTATTGTTATGTTAATCACCATACATTACATCATTAGCTTTAGATGAACTGTTCCATGATTCATTGTTTGTGCATAACACCCAGTGCTCCATGCAGAATGTGCCCTCCCCAATACCCATCACCAGGCTAACCCATCCTCCCACCCCCCTCCCCTCTAGAACCCTCAGTTTGTTTTTTAGAGTCTATCGTCTCTCATGGTTCGTCTCCCCCTCCGATTTCCCCCCTTCATTCTTCCCCTCCTGCTATCTTCTTCTTCTTTTTTTTTTTTTCTTAACATATATTGCATTATTTGTTTCAGAGGTAGAGATCTGAGATTCAACAGTCTTGCACAATTCACAGCGCTTACCAGAGCACATACCCTCCCCAGTGTCTATCACCCAGTCACCCCATCCCTCCCACCTCCCACCACTCCGGCAACCCTCAGTTTGTTTCCTGAGATTAAGAATTCCTCATCTGATAGGGGTTTTAGTTTCAGCAATGTTGATTTAAGGAAAAAAAAACAAACAAAATCCAAAACAAAACCAATAGGAAGCAGATACTGTATTTCAGAGCAGAGCCATTGTACAACCCAGCTGAGTGAGAGGAATGTATCCAATGACGAAAAGGGTAGATTAATGGATGAATCATTGATCTAATGATGGAAATGGATGACTGAAGCTCTACTGTAAGATAAGAGAAGTGGAAGTAGCATATGTGGGCCAGAAATCCAACCAGAGTGGGAAACAGTGTCAGAAACAAGGTTTATATAGGAATCAAGCTGTGAAACCAGAGTTCTGGGATATGCCAGGTCTCAGGGAGCAATCTAATGAGCTTCGTAGTAGGAAGAGCTAGGTTCATACCTTGGCTCTTATACTTGTTAGCTGTGTGATGATGATTGAGATACTTAACTTCTCTGATCCTCAAATTCCCTATGTATATATTATGTTAGTTATGAGATGCATGAGAAAGCTGGCATGATTTAGTATTATTACCGTGTGGTCCTCTGCTTCTCCCAATAGGAGACCTTGACCAGTTGTCCTGGGCATGTGGGGGAGGCCAGCCTGAGAGGTGGAGACAGTCGACCAGTCACTCTGCCCTTGTTAGAGTTGGCTTTCTCACAGGTGACTGCCACACCCCATCAGGCAAACCCTGTCAGGATCCACCACATTTGTGAAGCTTATATTACGGCACGTCATTTATCTTCATTTCCTCTGTATCAATACCAGCTTTTTCTCATTAATGGAGCATTTGCTTAGTCCAGAGGAATTTAGCCACTAATCCCTTTTATGATAGCAAAATCACCAAGAAGCCCCCTTGTCAGTTAGGGTCTCATCAGGCGACAGATGGCATACTTAAATTGGATAATTTATGGACAGTTTAATAAGAGAATTATTTAGAAAAGCGGGGCAGGGATGTATAAAATTATGAGGGGTAGTGCAGAAGCCTGGGGCTAGTCACTGCCGTGCACTCTTCCCATCCCTAACCTTGAAAAAGAGAGAGGGTGGAGAGGTTATCAGTATCTGTAGACACTAAGAGTTTTCCGACTGGAGCTGTGGTCTCTGTTTGAAGGATGATCCCATCTGTGGCAACACTGCAGGGAAGGAGCCGAAGAAACAAATAACCAGCTCATCCTCTTTCCTTCCTTCCCCTTGGCCAAAGCTGGTGGAAATCTAGAGGGCAAAGGAGCCTGATGACTGAGTCTCCACAGGTCAGTGTCCCTGGGCACAGAGCAGTGTGGAGGAGGGTGGAGAGTAAATCTGGAGGGACAGATAGAAGATACCATCTTCCCTCTCTTAGTGGCTGTTAGCTACCGAGTGTAGCCATAGTAAGCATGGTGAGGTCTATCAAGGGGTGTGTTGCAAGGTATTTATTACAAAAGTAAATGTACTGAACCCGGGAGCACCTTAAAGAACTTGGTGACACTGATTGAGTCTGACATCCTTGGGTTCTACTCTGGCTCTGTCTCTTATCTCTTATGTGCTCTTGAGGAAGTCACTTAAATTCTCTCAGCCTCAGTTTCTTTACCTGTAAAATGGGAATCATGACCCCTGTATGACAGAATTGTCACACGGATTAAGTTAAAGAATATAAGTAAAAATATTTTGTAATCCAAATGGCCATACTCCGTACACACATTATAGATGAGTATACAGAGAGACTATGCTTGCTGCCCGCCCCCCCACTGTCAAACAATTATGCTTTATTCTGGGTGAAGAATTGCAATTCTGGTGAGCAAAAACTAAGACGCTTTGAAATCCAAGTGGTGTTCTGTTAAAATGTGACTTTGGTTCTCACTGGGGAGCCTAGAGGTTTCACTTGAAATGAAGATTGTGTATTAATTTATACCTATGGAAGCCTTGTATGACATTTCTAAATCTGTCTGTGAGATAATGGCTCTAAATGGTTTATGACTTTTAAAAAAAATCTAATAAACATAGTAACTTTGTACGTCAGTGTAATAAAAAAAGTCATGTTTTGGGATATATCATTGCTCATTGCAATGCATTACCATTTCCAACCAGCATAAATCTTAGAACTGGAGATCTTTTGTCAGCTTATTTCTTAAAGAAGTGTCTCAGAAGGAATAGACTCCATGAGGCTGCTCTCCAGTGGCCTCCTCAGCCCAGAAAGGTCTAAGCACCGATAAAAGTACAGCCCAACACAGAATGGCCCAGGTGCAAGGCCTTTGAACAGAGAGAACATGGAAGGCATTTTCTCTATGGTAGTTAACCTTCTACACTCCCCTTCCAAATGGCCATTCCATTGAACTCTGCCTCCATTTCCCCAAATGTGTTTCCAACTGCCTTTGATATATATTCAATAAAACATGTGTGCCTGGATTTTCCAAAGAGGAGCCCCCTTTATACAGAACATTGAAAATGAAGCCAATACACGAATCCCAAATAAGGGGTTATAAACGTTCAGAGTATGTTGAAGGACCCCAAGGAAGGGGAGGCCACCAAGTAGGAGACAGAAAAGGAACAGTGAAGCTTCTGATTAATTAAAATGTGGATACTGCTAAGACCCCGATCTGAAGGGGGAAATTGCCTAGGGAAATCAACTAATTTGGCTGCTAGAGCAGAAACTGGGCTCAGTCCACATGTCTGGAGCTTTAGTGCATTGTTCAGTAGTGAAGTTTTCAACTTTTAAAAAATTGTGCTTTCCACCTTGACTTGTATCTTGGATGATATTTACATGCTCAGTACATTCCCATAGGTATAACCAGGTTTTCATGTCAATTCATGCTATCCTGTTCTCAAGTTGGAATACAAAGCAAAAGCATATCATTACAGTGATAACCTGAATCTATTCGTATATATAAATATTAATAGGTGCATGTGAACATCCAAAAATATGCTTGTTTGATCTTCAAACTATCTCCAGAGTCTAACCATGTTTCTGCATCTCTCCAGCTGTCACCTTGGCCAGGGCCACGACCCTATCTCACTTGGGTTCTTACAAGAGCCTCCTAAGTAGCCTGCTACTACTGTCTTTTCTCCCTCTAGTTTATTCCCCACAGAGCAGCCGGGGTGGTCCTTTGAAAAAGCAAGTCAATCGGGTCGCCTGGGTGGCTCAGTCGGTTAAGTGACATCATGACCTTCAGCTCGGGTCATGATCCCAGCGTCCTGGGATTGAGTCCCATATCAGGCTCCCTGCTCGGTGGGGAGTCTGCTTCCCCCTCCCCCTGCTCTTGTGCTCTCACTCGCTCTTTCTCTCTCTCAAATAAATAAATAAATAAAATCTTAGGAAAAAAAAAAGAAAATGCAAGTGAATCATGTCACTCCTCAGCACAACGCTGTGCTAGCTGCCCGTTTCATTCAGAGTAAAAGCCACAACCTTACATTGATCTGTGCAGGCTTCTGTGACCTACCCTTTGGTTGCGTCTCATCTCCTATGCTCTCCTGCCCACTTAGCTTCAGCCCTTATGAGTCAGTCTCCTTCCTCTTCTTCAAATACAGTGGGGACACTCTCGCCTTAGGGCCCCTGACCTGGCTGTTCCTCCCCTCGGGAGCAGTCTTCTCCCAGATTTTTGGATAGTGAACTTCCTCACTTCTTCCCAGTCTTTGTTTAATTGTCCCCCTTTCCTCCAGGCTCCCCTAACCATCCTATTTAAAATGGCAACTCTTCTATCCTTATGCCCCAATTCCTGATCCTTCTCATCTTGTCCCCCCAGGCCTCTCAGCAGGTATCATTTAATACACAATACAACTTTATTTATTATAGTTATTACAGTATGAGCTCCAGCAAGGCAGGTGTTTTCGCAAGCACAAAGAACAGTGCCTGGTATATGACCGACAGTAAGCAAATATCATTGACTGAAAGGAATTTGCTAATTCATTCAAAGGGCATACATTGAATATCTATTCTGTACTTGGCATTGTGCTGGATGCTGAGGGAAAATGAGGAAGAAAGTCAAGATGTGGTTTCTGTTCTCAGACAGTTTAGAGCCTGGTGGTGAATCGGAGTCAATTAATCCAATAACCAGGGTAGTGAGTGCCCTGTTTGCCTTTGCGCTGGTATTTGAGGAAGCTGTCAATCTGACATTTTGAATCAGGAAAGGAGATGCTCACCAAGTATGGTTGTCAAAGCAAAAGAAAAAAAAAAAAGAAAAAAAGAGTCTGGACATTAGTAGGGAAATACTTTATCGAAGGGGGTGCTCCTCTGCAATCAGAAGATGCTCAAAGCCCTAGCCAAATACTTCCCAGGGAAGGGGAAGGTGAGCAAAGCCTTTATGTGCATAGACTGTGACTCTGGAAAGAGGAAGGGGTGCTGACAACTGCCAGGGAAGGCCTTACGACTTTAATAAACTGCTCAAATATGGCAATAACGGGCAGGTCACGGCGGGAATTGCTTGTGGTTAGGCACTTGGGGTGGGCTGTGGCCTGAGCCGCAGCAGGTGATGACAGAGACGGAGTTCTGGGCCCAGCTGTCTGCAGCAAACCGGCCTGAAGTCGTGTCAAGCACAAAGCTTGATCAGCTTTGTCAGTGTTCATAAGCAAAAGTTAAGGTTTAACCATAAAGCAATTGATGGCTTATGTTTCGTCTCTTAATATAATTGTTCCCTTTGGGGTTACTTTTGCTGCTATATTAAGAATGATGTATTATGGTGATCAGAAACAGTACAGATACTAGTTTGTCTATTATAGCTGTTGGCCACCCGGTTACCAACTATAGCAAAGTCCCTTTAAACAGGGTCAGGGGATGTCAAATGTACATTGTGCGTCCTGGCGGCGTGGCGGTGTGCACAGGGATGAGAATGCTCATCTTCACCGCACTGGAGAAACCAAAGGCATTCCCTAGAATTCAGCAGTGGAATTGGACTTCGGAAACCACAATAGGAGTCCTTTGGCTTTTCAAAATGGCTTCAATTCTTACCACCCAATAATGTTATGTGCTTGTAACAAGCTCCGTGCTTTTAACTAAACATTGTCACTAACACTGCAGAGCCGGATCCCTGTCGTTAAGCATGTTTTAGTGAAGGGTATACTGTGCATATAAACACTGCAGGCAGAAGAGGAGGGAACACCAATTAATATCAGAATGAATCTGTTCAATGAACTATAAAACCGATGGTCCTTTCAGAGCACATTAAGAGTATGCTAACCTGCTACCAAAGAACTGCATTTTTATTGTGAAAAATACTTCTCACAGGAGACCTTCAACAAAACCACGGTGTCTGCTCCCACCTCTAATCACACATGCTTTGGCCTCCTAGAAGGACATCTGGCATTTAAACTGAAAAATACCCCACCGGGTCTGGAATTCTCTGAGATACTGATAAATTCACCAAAATGTATACCAGCCTTTAAAAGAAGTCCCTCAAAAATGTGTCTCCCTCCAGAGTTACATAATTGTTCTAGTTGGAAGAGTCATGGGCTAGGAGGCAGGGAGAAAAGCAGGGGAGCAGGGCGGGGACAGGATTGAGAGGTAACATTTGGGGCACCCCTCTCATGTTCCTGCCCCTGGGCTCCCCGCGTTGGGTACATCATGCCATCTATTTCCCACCACTGTCTAGTGAGGGGGTAGGCTCCCTGTTTTGTAGATAAAGAAATGGAGATTCAGAGAGGTTAACGAGCCTCTCCCAGTTTCACAGTTAGAAGAAGCAAGGTATGGGTTTAATACCAGGCCTGTCTGATTCAGGCCCATGCTTTGTCTGATTCTGGCTTCAGTGCTGTCTTGTCATTTGTTTGTTTGTTCAGAACAACTCAGCAACACTGTTTATTGTTGAACAAACTTGTTTTACACACACATCAAACAGGCCGAATAAATAAATAAACGGCAATTTCATATACAAAAATGGGAAAAAAAGAAACCTTTTATCTTTGGCCTTTTTATCCATCTCCTACAAGCCAACTACTTATATACAGCTAAGTCCCTACACAAAAAAAGTTACTGCAATGCTAGGAATAAGATTTTTTGTTGTTGGTGGTGTTAGTTTTTACAAAGCTTTTTTCTCCTTTGAGATTATAATGAACATGGTCACACCACAAGTCAAGTCAGAAGTAGGACAGAAAGCAATCGAAAGGCTCGCTTGATCATCCGAGATCATTAAAAATGGCTGACCCCTAGCAATATGTACAAAAATGCAAGTAAAAAATACAAACAAATTTTCCTTTTTAAAGTACTTTTAAGAAGGAAAGCAGGATGGGGTGCCTGGGTGGCTCAGTTGGTTAAGCGTGGACTCTTGGTTTCTGCTCAGGTCATAATCTCAGGGTCCTGAGATGGAGCCCCAGGCCGCTCTGGTGCTCAGTAGGGAGTTGGCTTGAGATTCTCTGCCTCTTCCTCCTTCTCTGCCCTTCCTCCTGTTTGCCCACACATGAGTGTGATCTCTCTAAAATAAATAAATAAATAAAATCTAAAAAAAAAAAAGAAAAAAGGAAGGCAGGGCCTTGGAAATTTTGCCCCACCCCTTCTGCCCCTGCCCCCCCATTCCAATTCCCATCGTGGCTTTAGCTGGTTGGGACTGTCCACTTGAAGGTGACCCTGTTTAGAGTCTGACATGGGAAGTGGAGGGTGAATAGGTCATGCTGGCCTCTGTTTTCCTGAAGTTCAGCTTTTTCTTTTTTGCTGTCTAGTCATCCTCAGTGGTCTTGAGCTTCTTGGTGTGGACATCATCATCCTCATCATCTTTAGCTGCCGTGTGCCCGTAGCTGCCACAGCCTTCCTCTCCATCCTCTTCCTACCATCCTCTTCCTCCTCCTCTTCCTCCCTGCTTCTTCCTCTTCTTCATCTACCTCACTATCGGCCTCCTGCTCCCCATCTTCCTTTTGAGCTTTCCCATCAGCAGGTGCGTCTCTTCTGTTCTCAGCTCCTGCACAACTTCCTTCCCCTGTAAGTCCTTGGTGGTCATCTCGGATGGAGCTGGCGTCCACGGCCACGTCTGACATGATGGGGCATGCTGGGGACCCGATGCAGCAGGTTAGAAAGAAAGTGAGAGTTGGAGGACTTTAGCGATAAAGCTGCAGGAGTCTGTGAGGGCAGAGGTGGTTGCTGTGAACCCTGAGCGGGACCAGGAACCATGCGAAGATGGCTTTTCAGAGCAGCCAGTGGGGATGTCTTGCCATGTGAAGTAGGATCTTGAGCAAATCACATGGAAGCTTTGATTTTCTGTTTTCTCTAATGTAAAGTGGAGATAAAATACTACCAGTCCAGTCCACTTCGCAAAGGTGATGTTAAATCAGATCTATGTGAAAGCACACTAAAACAAGAGTTAAGAGCTTTACAAATGCAAATCTTTGTCATTATGGAATTGAATGACATTGACATTTTACCTGCCTGGAACATATCTGCTGCTGTCTTTTGCTTAAGGCACACCATTAGACATGGGCTCTTGGAGGAGAGCTGCTAGTCACTAAAGAATTAACAAATGCCGGGGCACCTGGGTGGCTCAGTCGTTAAGCATCTGCCTTCGGCTCAGGTCATGATCCCAGGGTCCTGGGATCGAGCCCCGCATCGGGCTCTCTGCTCAGCGGGAAGCCTGCTTCTCCCTCTCCCGCTCCCCCTGCTTGTGTTCCCTCTCTTGCTGTGTCTGTCAAATAAATAAATAAAATCTTAAAAAAAAAAAAAAGAATTAACAAATGCCTAGAAGCACATGCTAAGCCCAGTGACAGGGGTTCCACATGTGTGTTAGATGCATGACAAGTCCTATGTATCTATGGTCCACTGACTGAAACAGTTTCCAAATGCATAAAAATATTTTTAGGGTAATTTCTCTCTTTTCCCCCCGCCACCTCTATTTTCTGTCATTTCATTTTTGGGGGAAGTATTTATGACCTCAAGTAAATTTCTTGATCTTTCTGCACTTTCGTGTCCTTATCATTAGTAAAACGTAATAATGATACTTACTTCAGAGTGTTTATCCCTTCATTTATTTCACAAGCATGCTAAATACCTACTATGAACTGGGCATTGTTTTAATTGCTGAGAATTCAGTGATGACCAAAACACACAAAGATCTCTACCCACTTACATCCAGTGATGGATAAAAACAGTAAATAAGAAAAATAAGAATACAGACTATGTTAGATGGTGGTAAGTGCTAAAGAGAAGAGAAAGGGAAAATAATGATTAGGGATGGGAGGGATGATTTGCCCCTTTAGCCATGGTGGCTCAGAAGGCCTCACTGGAAAGTGGCTATTTAATAAAGACTGAAGACAAAAGTAACTGAGACAGGTAGTCACAAGGCTCTCCTGCACATGTGTTGCATGTCTGTGTGTGTGGTGTGTAATGCGGAATTTGCAAATGAAATAACTTACGTCACTCACAGGAGGTACTCAGTACCTGGTTGTTAACCGTGAAGGGACAAAAATATTATGTGTCTATAGATTGTGCATGGGGAATTCTGAATCTGGAAAGAATGGCTTTGCAAATAAAAATGCAAAGCAAACAAAATGAAAGCACCATTCACCTCAAACTTGTACATTGGGAGTGTTAAGAAATCTCAAAGCAATGTCTATTGGTTAGGTGCCAAGAGCTAGCCCCACCCTTTCACATGCCTGAAGACTTTCACTGGCTTAGTTATTATTCATTTGCAAACTCAAATTCAAAATGGCCTTGGGTAAATTTTATGACCTGCAGATGCATTAGAAGTATGAAGGGGAGATAGTTTTTAAGGTTAGTGTCAAAGCGGACACTGATCCCTCCCTCAGTCCTTCCTTTGTAGTTGCCTCTATAATAGGATATTGAGCTTAATGAACCATAGATCCGACCAGCTCTGGTGCTCTTTGATTCTTTTCAGTGACCTAGTATGACTTTTTTACTAGACTCAGGGATAGCAAATAGCTTTTAGCTCTTGTTCCAACTCTGGTTGATTGGGAGTGACTGACGGGGGCCCGTCCTGATGAAGGCTGAAGCCTCTCTGGGCTCGTTGGGAAATAGGGCTGTGATGGTTAATTTCATGAGTCAACTTGACCGGGCAATGGGGTGTCCAGATATTTGGCCAAACATTATTCTGGGTGTTTCTGTGAGGGTGTTTTTGGATGAGATTAATATTTAAATTGGCACACTGGGTAAAGCAGATTGCTCTCCCTAATGTAAGTAAGCCTCATCCAATTAGTTGAAGGCCTGAAGAGAACAAAAGTGCTGACTCTCTCTTGAGTAAGAAGAATTCCTCCTGCCTGATTGCTTTTGAACTGGGATGTCAGCTTTTTCCTGCCTTTGGACTTGGACTGAAACACTGGCTCTTCCTGCGTCTCAAGACTGCTTACCTTCGTACTCGAACTACACCATCAGCTGTCTTGGTTCTCAGGTCTTTGGAGTCAGATGGGAGCTAAGCCGTTGGCTCTCCTGGGTCACACCCTACAGATCTTGGGACTTGTTGCCTCCATAATCACGTAATATCATATCGTAATTCCTTATAATAAATCTCTTTATGCATATATCTCCTATTGGTTCTGTTTCTCTGGAGAAACCTAATATAAGGGCTATGATTAATTAACAATGTCTTTCATGGTGGCAGAAGTGGAAAGTGGTCACTCACATTTTCAAACTGTATACAGTTTTCATGCACAACTGTGTGAGGAGCTAAGCCAAAGTTTTTAATGTATTTCATTACAGACTAGTGTTTCAAGACCAGTCAAACTCCCAGATCTGAAATATTAGAGGCATATGTTCCATAACATGCTAGGAAGGATCTTCAAGGAGACACTGAAAGTCTGTCTGACATCTGCAAAGCATCAGAGATTTGTGAATGGACCCTGGTTATGTTAGAAATAGACAGTAAAGCAATGGGAACTGAGGATAGATCAAACTTTGATTTATTTGGCCATTTGATACCACCTTCGACAACTTTGTCTACCTTGACATGTCAATAAAGTTATTAAAATGAAATCTGAAAAAAAGTGGAGAGCATTAGAGCGTAACAGAGTTTCCTTTCTAAGTCATAGTGCCCAGCAGACCAAGAGAAGCTAAGCCCAAGGCATAGAGGGACTGCTTTAATTTCAGGCTGCAGCTCACCTCTGCTTGACATTTGACAATGTACTTAAAAGTGCTCCTAAGCACATCAAGGGAAATGAATGAGTAAATAATTGGTTGCTCCTTTAAAAATAGAAAATATCAGGCTTGAGTTTAATTAACTGCCATAAATTATTCTCCGGCTAACTGTTCAGAGAGGAGCCACTTTTACCCTTTGCCTCCGATGAAGGAAAATTGTTCAGGTCACTTACAGTTTCACTTTCTAAAGTAGCAGTATGAGGTAGTGTGTCCCATCACTGAGAATATCAAGGGATGATGAGAATAAATTTCTGTATTGTGTCAGAGGTTGGACTTGAAAAAGTGATAAGCTGCAGGAGTCCGCGGGGGCAGAGGTGGTTGCTGTGAACCCTGAGCGGGACCAGGAACCATACGAGTGCTAAGTTATCACTGTTGATGCTTTTCTTAAAGCCATTCATGACAATGTTTTCCTGATATAATCTGGTAAAATGAACAGAGTACCCAACCCCTCTCTATTTTTGAAAAATGTTGCCCATCTCTGCAAGAACTCATTATTAATGTGAGGAAAAATAAGGCTGATCATGTAGAGTGATGGATATCTGGGAGAGAATAGTCTAACTCAGTACATGTTTACTAACATAGACTATGTGTAAGGCATGGTCCTAGATTCCATGGAAAATGCAAATATCAATACTTATACCATCACATCTAGTAAAAAGTGACATGGCAGGTTCTCAAGTAATTGTACTATGTGCATCAGATGATAAGAGATTTAGAAGTGATACAAATAAAGTGCTGTGGGTTGACAAAAGAGGGAGGTATTAATTTTGCACAAACTAAGAGTGGTAGATGACAGAGCAGTTATGGAAGGTTTCTTAGAGGAGAAGGCATTTGAGCTGAGACTTCACAAATAGGAGGCTTTTACAAGCAGAGCTGAGAAAAGGGCAGCTCATGCCCAGGGCACTGTAACAACCAAGCCTCGGAGTTTGGAAAGCAGCAGGGCATTGAGTGGGAGATGAGATTGGTTTGGGAAGATCATAGAGAAAATTAAATGCCAGGTGGAAGTGGCTGGGCTGATTTTATAGTGTTTGAGGCAGGAAATAGCAAACGGGCTGAGTTTTAGGAATATGCCAGCAGGGTGGAAATGTATGTGGTGTGTTTTGGGGGAAAGGACTAGAATCTGGCTCAAAGTTGCTCCCAGGGCCCACAGAAATTGTAATTTGGCTTGGACTAGGTTTTATGAGAGGAGGCAATTACCATGGAGGTAGGAATAGAAAGGGTGGTGTATCTATGTAGCTGGGCACTCTGAATATAAGCAGAGTTGGGCCAGGAAAATGTTAGTGCAAGGTTTTATTCTCTGGTTCTAGATGATCCCTGAGGACTTGGTATCAATTTAAGTCCTTGGCTGGGAGGTGTTCAAAGAACACCTCAGGTGCTAGAGGTGAGAAGTGCTGCTCTTGGCCAGGGCAAGTTAGATCCTGGCATCCCAGCAATTCCATCTTGTTGCTAAGCTTCTAGCAAAATGTGACTGGTTATGGCTGTGTATATACAAGGCACATGATGGTGATTGGTATTGTGGGCTTGGTTAAAAGCTCTCATTGTATGTCTCTGTGTGTACACAGAAGTGGTGGGAATCCAATAATCGGCCTACTTATTGGTAAATTTGGGACTTCCTCAGATGACTAAGATGCTAAATGGAAAAGAATATTCCAATAATCCAGAGTCCCAGCATTTGCCTTGTTTTTGTAAATATCAGAAAACTCGGGGCACCTGGGTGGCTCAGTCATTAAGCGTCTGCCTTCGGCTCAGGTCATGATCCTAGGGTCCTGGGATCGAGCCCTGCATCGGGCTCCCTGCTCCACAAGAAGCCTGCTTCTCCCCCTCCCACTCCCCCCGCTTGTGTTTCCTCTCTCACTGTGTCTCTCTCTGTCAAAAAAAAAAAAAAATCTTTAGAAAACTCCTGGGGTGGGAGTCAGTGGGCCACGTGTCAGGATCTGAGAAATCATTGTGGTAAGGAAAGGCATTAATGTTTGGTTACCCTGTTTTCTTCTCTTGTCTACCCTCAAATAATCTGATTTGCTTTCAGGTAACCTATACAAACTCTTTTGTTGGAAAAATGAAGAAGTTGGGGAAGAAGAGGCCTCAGATCTCTCTGGAACAACCTGCAGTGTTTGAGGTTTTAGTCTTTAGGTAAAGTGTTTTTTAATGTCAACTCCACCATTTGGTACCTGGGTTCCATGAGCCAGCTTACATCTGAACTTGCTGGCTTCACATTTGCCAAAGTGACAGAAAAATAGGCCTTCACCAACTCTGCCAAACTCACAGGCTGTAAAATAGAGGAAAAAATGGTATTTAGGTGGTGGAAAAGGGGGACAACTAGCTTTGAATGATAGCATGAACTGAGGTTGGGATGGGCAGGTATTTAGAAAGTAAAGCCCAGACACCTGGAACTGGGATGGAGAGAGGTAGATAATTAGAGGGAGCCTTTCCTACAAGGTGCAATCTCAGATACTGAGATACCGAGTAACTTAGATTACAGAGAGTCACAGACTCAAAGGGAGCTGTAACAGCTGCTTTTCTGGTGAGAGCAAAGAGTGGTCCTCAGATTTGTAGAAATTTGCAGTTTTGTAGTATGCAGTTCATCAAGGCAAAGGCCATATCAGAGGTTGACTTGATGCCGAATAACTTGCTCTGTGTCTCATAGATTTATCCAGTAGTAAAACTGGAAAGGGCACTAAAATATCCAATCTAGCATTCTTACTAAGCAGATGAGGATACCAAAGCTCAGTCAGTAAGTGGTGAGGTAAAGATGATTAGAACTTATCTTCTCATAGAATCATCTGTAGCCTGTTATATTTTTCAAACTTTCAGGGTTGTAGTGGAAAAACCACAAGAAGACCTGGGGTATAATTCTGGCAAATAATAATAAGTTGTTATTGACCTTTTTGATTATCTCTTTTCTTACCTGTCATGACTGACTGCCAACTAGGAGAGTTGTGAGGGTCAATGAAAGGAATGATGTGTATGGAAGTTAAATTCCAAATTGCTGAGCAAATATAAATCACCTTGGTGATGCTGATAAATGGTCAGAGATTGAATGTCGGAAGTGCCCTTAGAACATGCTCCATCTGGTCACGTGGACTGATGAACCTGAGGCCCAGAGAACTGAAAAGCATTGTCCAAGACACACAGTGACTTACTATTGGCTCCTGCCTCAAATTCTTTTCAGAGTATGCTTAGTATAAAATAGCTTATAGTAAACAGTGAGCGGCAGAGCTGCCCCTAAAACCCAGTTGCCTTTACTCCTAGCCCTGGCAGCTTTTCTCAATAGGTTAATGGTATCTTTTCAGTTTTAAGTCTGAAAATTTCCCTAGGAGTGGAACTCAGCTCCATCTAAAGAGTGTCACCTTGCCCTTGATTTCTTCACCTGGATGTGGCATAGGGAGTATGTCTCCAGTCCCTGACTGGAGCTATAGTGTGAAATGGCTCAGAGGAACAGGTTTTTCTGTGGGCAAGAGACTGGCTCTTTACGGCAGACTTGAGCTGTTTTGGCTTAGAGGCAAAAGCATTTCCACATCAAATCATAAGCAGCAGGAGGAAAACCCATCTAATAATTTGCCTCTATCTCCTTTTATTCATAAATCAGCTCAATCAATAACTATTTGAAATGTGAAAACCTTTATTTGGCATGCCACTCAAAGAGAAGAGGGAATATTCCATCTTTTCAGAGAAAGAGTAGCATGTTTTTTACGTTTGAAAAAGGGGTAAGCATCGAAATTTGGCCTCTTGCCCTATTCTGGGGATCTGACAATTCTATCGTGAAGTATGGAGTTTGTGTGCTAATTAAAGTGTCTTACTGATAACTTGTTTGGATTCCAGGATAGACACCAGATGTCACTCAGCCCACAGCATGGAGAGTTACTCTTAGTTACAACTTCAAGTTGCCCTAGTTGGAGGTGATCCTCCTCCTCCCTACTTGAATAAATTAATTCACACTGAAGAGTCTGTTTCTGCTCTCCTGTTGTTTTCCTTTGTCTACCAAAAGATGGGACCTTATTATGGCCCTGGCTACTTCTTAAGGGTTATCCAAAAATGCTAACCCAGGCTAAAAAGGATTTCCAACTCAACAGGAGCTCTATTACACGTGCCCTTTGCACTTTCTTTGTGTTTCTTCCTACCTTCCCAACACTTGAGCCACGTGTAACTTGTGCCAAGGCATTTTCTTCAGAATGTGTTCAACTGCCCCATCCACATGTCCTGAGCTGACAGTACATTTATCTCTACTGATTAGCACAAGAGAAAGACAGCTGTCTGTAGCCAACTGTAATCTGGCTTGAGTTCAGTAATTCCGATTGTTTCTGCCCATGAACGTAAATGAGAGGAAAGAAAAAGCTTTGTTTTGATTAGAGCTGACTACACTTCACCTCCCAAAACTATAGATGCTGCTTCTAATAGAGACAAGCATGGCTTTCATAATCAACTCAGATGGCACTAAGCTCTACAGGGCACAAATTCTATAAAGACCTGATAATTTGGTCTACCCCAACAAGGCTAATCTTTCACAGGGCCCCAGGACCAAGCTTTCGATATTGTTTGGGCCTTTAGTATTATCTGGAAAAATTCTTTAACTTGGAGTTTTAGAAGTATAGTAACTAAGAGAATTAGAGGAGAAAATGACAATAACATGGGGGATGACTTTATAAGGTATACTGAACTATTTGTTTTGGTCCATCATCAGTTGATACTGGGTAGTAATACACTGGTATTCCTTTTTGTGCTATTCTAGGGTAAACCAATAATACCTCGCTGGTAGGAAACTGACTTTAGCTAGGGACACTGGTCATAATCTTGTTATTTCTTATTAGTCAAGTGGCGTGGAAAAAAATACAAGTTTTGTACTCAGGAAGATCTGAACTTCAGTTTCTTTATCTAAAAAATGGGATGTAAATACTATATACCTTAAAGGGTTGCTCTGAAGGTTAGAGAAAATGCCGGGTTGATAATAACAGGGCTGGTTGTCATTGCCATTATTGTCCTTATAATACTTGTCTACATTTATTCTTTAGTATTTTGGTACTTGGGCTCCACTGAAGTCTTCATTCCAATGGTGGTTTTATTGAGAACAAAAAAATGGGACCTTTGGTCTAAAGAGTTATTGATAACTAGTCAAAAGCTCCTTGCTTTCAATTAGTGATTCTCAAAGTGTAGTCCTTGCATTAGCAGTGTGAACATCACCTGGGAACTTGAAAGAAATGCAGATTGTCACCCCACCCCAGAGCTACTGAATCAGAAACATTGGGGACTTGGTAAGAATGCAGATTATTAAGCCTTGCCCCAGACAGACTGAATCAGAAACTCTGGGGGTGGGTTTTAACAAGCTCTGCAGAGTGTTCTGATGTATGCTATTGTTTGAGAACCACTGCTCTGACTTGTAAATTTGTCAGCTGAAATTAATATTTGTCTCATGCTTCTAAATATATTACAGTGTAAATATGGACAACACAGGGACCTCTCTAGAATAAAGTGGGTACTATCTTGCAGCAGTTCTCTTGTGATCCACTTTCTGATCCTCTTGGGGAAAAAAATACCTCCCGGTCAGAATTCCTCTTAGGGCTCACTCTTCTTTTGGTGGCACTTTCCTGCCCTTCTGACTATGGCATTACCACATTGACTATAAGGGTGTGCACAAAACAAAAAGGAGAAAGATATTAAACATAGCAGCAATCAACCCCTAGATATTCCTGTCCCTGAGCTATGATTCAGAGAGCAAAGTCCTTATTTAAGAGTCTGGCTTACAAGGATTTCATTATCTATTATTTGAGGGTTATATTGGTTTATTGCGATACTTCTGAAGTCTGAGGTCTCTATCTGGAGTCCTGAGAGACATGACAATAATCTTTTAATAACTAACAATGCCTGTGATTATCTGTAACTCATGGAGCAGTTTTTCTCCACTAGTTGGCGCATTCTTCTGTGAATACTCTTCCCAAACTTCAAGACACCTGAAATCCCTGGGTATTGAAAGAAATGATTAATAGCATCTATTGATTTTCAAGAGTAAGGAAATACGGTGACATGAAGCTGTGAATATGAAAGTTAAATTTTTCATTACACATTCACTTTTTAAAGGGTATTTGGAAATGACTTTCTGGGGGAATGTCAGTGAGTTTCTAAATATTAAAAATCTTTTCATTTGATGTGTAAAGGTGAGAAATGCTCACATTTATATTGCTGTTCTTATGTCCTATGGCACGGAACAATCTCTTCCAAACATATCCAGACCAGATAAGTTATTCAGAATAATCTTTCAACTTTTACTGCTGTTCATGTTGGATTAAAGGGAAAATGTGCACAGAAATTTGATCATCATACGCATTTTGTATTTTTGTATGTATACATATAAATGGTATCTTTCTACACATAGCCTTTTAATTTCTCATGATATTCCTAGAAGGCCTGTCCTGGAGCATGGCAGAACCTGCATTATAAAAGTAGGGAACCAGGGCCCATACTGCTTAGTAGTGTCATAGATCAGGTACACATTTGAAACTGGAACCTAGGTCTTCTGGTTTCCTTGAAGTAAAATAATTTCTGTGGGAATTCTATGTTCCCGGAATTGTGGATGTGGTCCTTACAGAGTGATTTTACACTTGCTTCTGTAGTGATTTGGGGTTTTCATGGGTTCTGGAAAAATTATGTCAATTTCCAGGCTTGTAATTCATACCACCTACTAAGCATATATTTGTATATCACACCCACATGTGATGTGACTTTAGCATTTCTATTTTTCATATTTCTCTTAGAAGGTGTTTATTTCTTCCCCACCCAGTGCCTGGAGTAGACAGCAAAATTTCTTGTAAGTTTTTAACTTATTGTGTAGAATTTTTCTAATCCTTTTTTCCCTACAGATGGGGTCATGTTTTGAGGATTCCCACCTTATGCAGAGGTGTCTTTCCAGCTCCTGTCTCTTAGGTTAAGACTGTGGTATGATGGGCTAAAAGATGAACCCAAAGATATATCTATGTCCTAATCCCTAGAGCCTGTAAATATTACCTTATTTGGAAAAGAGTCCCTGCAGATGTGATTAAGTTAAGGATCTTGAGATGAGATGATCATCTTGGATAATTAGGCGGTCTCTAAATCCATTGACAAGTTTCCTTATAAGAGAGAAGCAGAGGGAGATTTGAGACAGTCAGAAAAGTAGAAGACAGGGATACACAGAAGAGAAGGCAATTTAAGACAGAGTCAGAGGGGCACCTGGGTGGCTCAGTCATTAAGCATCTGCCTTCAGCTCAGGTCATGATCCCAGGGTCCTGGGATCGAGCCCCACATCAGGCTCCCTACTCTGCAGGAAGCCTACTTCTCACTCTCCCACTCCCCCTGCTTGTGTTCTCTCTCTCTGTCAAATAAAATCTTTAAAAAAAAAAAAAAAGACAGAGTCAGAGACTGGAGTGGTGCATCTATAAGCTAAGGAATGCTTGCTGTCACCAGCAGTAGGAAGAGGCAAAGAACGGATTTTCCCTCAGAACCTCAGAACCTGAGGGAGCGGGTCCTGCTGGCACCCTGATTTCAGGCTTCTGGACTTCAGAAAAATGAGGGAATAAATTTCTGTTGTTTTAAGCTATCAAGTTTGTTACAGCAGCCACAGAAAATTAATATGCATGGCTTCTGCTCCCTCCAGAGCTTTAAAACCGCAGCCTGCGGCTTCTAGGATCTACATTCCAGCATGTGATCACTTCTGTCCTCACCTTTCAGGTTAACTCCAGGAACGCCATTTATCCTAGAATAAAATCTCCCTGGAATTGAGCAACCTGCTACACTTCCACTCTGGATTTATGTTCCCTCTTGTTTTAACTAGGAAAAAAGAAGAGTTTGTTGTATTTTGTTTTGCATCCAGCTATAATGCTTACGATAGTTTTTTGTTATATTTTATCCAGAGTTTTTGTGGTTATTTGTCATGAGTAATTGATCTGCATTAACTCAGTCTACTATTTTTCGGGAAGAAATCCCTGCGTTAGGTTCTCCAGAGAAACAAAATCACTATCTGCCAGCAAGTCCCATGATCTGCCATCTGCAAGCTGGAGAAATAAGAAAGCCAGTGGTGTAATTCAGTCTGAGTCTGAAGGCTTGAGAAGCAAAAGTGTCAGCCAAGGGAAGGAGAAGATGGATGTCCTAGCTCAAGCATAAAGATCAAATTTGCCCTTCCTCCACCTTTTGTACTCTTCAGGTCCTCAATGGAATGGATGATGTCCACCTACACTGGTGAAGGTGATCTTCTTTACTCAGTCTACCAGTTCAAATTTTAAGTATCTTCCGGATATATCCTCCAAGACACTCAGAAATAATTTTTTATCAACTATTTGGGTATCCCTTAGCCAATCAAGTTGACACATAAAATTAGCCATCAGGGTTCCCTTATTTTTTAAAGAAAACTATTTAGAAGCCTATATGGTTATTGTGTGAATACTTTAACTATTTCTGTGTCTTTACCTTTTTATTTCTTAACTAATTTATAAATGACAGTGAAATCTGTTACTAGTGTTGATTTCCAAAGGAAATGTGACTTGACATTTCCTCATGATATGAAGAAGAAATAGTGTTAGCAAGGTGGTCCATTAATTATGCTGGTATCTTAATTCAACGGCATTCAAGGGCAGTGAAGCGGAAATCATAATGGGTTTTGAAAGAAGCTTAAATTAGAGTTATGTCACCAAGGTGGGGATGGACTAGCTGAAAAGTCAGCAGGAGAGGAGAGAGGAGTTTCAAAACAAATGAGATGATTTAAAGTGTTTAAAGCAGGACCGGAGTCTGGCTGTGTTCTGCAGTATTAATTCAGAGGTGCGAGGAAAGTATTTTTATTCAAAAATTTTCTTCTGACTTGTTCACTGGTTATTTTGATTCTTCAGTTTTAGATAAGACCCAAACTGCAACTATATCAGAGGAAAGTTGACTCAATGATGATGATTCATACTATGATTATTATGACTCTTATCATAGAACATTAGATGCCTGAAATCAGAATGGGGGAAGGGAGCTTCGATAAATGCTGCTTTGTTCTATAGTGATCTCAGAATTGTCTTATTTTCCTTACTGCATTTGTTATATATTGCTGAATAACAACTTACTCAAAATTTAGTGGCTTAAAACAACATTTATGATTTCAGTTTCTGCAGATCAGGAATCTAGTCAGGGCTTAAAACTACATTTATGATTTCATGATTTCTATGGATCAGGAATCTAGTCATGGCTTAATTGCTTCCTAGCCTTTCATAGCCTGCAATCAAGGTGCTGACCTTGAGTCTGTGATCTCATCTGAAGTTTCTACCAGGGAAGGATCTGCTTCCAAGCTCACTTAAATAGTTGTTGGAAGAATTCAGTTTACTCAAGGGCTGTTGGACTGAGGGTCTTAGTTTTTCATTGTCTGGTTGGCTAGAGGTTATGCTCAGTCCTTTGCCAAGGGGTCATCTTCATCAGGGGAAGCATATAAGAAGAGCTAGAGAGCGAATGTTAGCAAGATGAAAGTCTCAGTCTTCTGTAACTTAATCTTAGAAGTGATCTCCCATTACTTTTACCATATTTTATTCATTGGAAGCAAGTCACTAGGTCCAGTCCATACTTAAGGAGAGGGGATTACACAGGATGTGAATATTGGGAGGACTCATTGATAGCCATTTTAGGAGATTAACTAGTGTAGCTATTCAATGTGCTCCCTTAGAGAGCAGTAACATTTTTATTTCATTTACATGTTGTCACAGAGCCCAGGCAGAGTAAATTACCTATAATGATTAATGACCAATTATAGGTATAATATTATATTTTTATTTCTACTAAGAGACTTCCTTACTCATACCTCACTGGACACTATTTCTCAGTATTCTCTGCTAAGTTCTCCTCATCTTTCAGATGTCTATAAATTGGAATGCCCCTGGGTATAGGATTTGATCTTCTCTATATCTAAATCATTCCTTTGGTGATCTCATCTACTCTTATGCTTTAAATACAATCTATGACTCCCAAATATACATAGCCTGCTTTGAATTCTCCTCTGAACTTTATACATCAGCTACCTGCCCACTCAAAATCTCCATTTGACATTAAGTAGTTATCTCAATCTAAAATGTCTAAAAAAATGAATTTCCCAACCTGCTTCTCTCTTAGTCTTCCTTCTCAGTAAATGACAACTCATTCTTCTAGTTGCTCAGGCCAAAACCTAGAAGTCATCTCGATTTCTCTCTTTCTTTCCCATTCCAGATCAACAAATACTGTTATCTTCTGTTTCCTCTGCCCAGTCCCAAACCAGCATTTCTTGCCTGGATAATTTCAGCTGTCACTTAACCGTCTTCTTGTTTGCACTGCTAGCCTCTTAGGTGTCTTTTCTCTACTCAGAAGCCAGAGTGATTTTTAAAAATAGAAGTCAAATCTGCTCAAGTTTTCTAAATGGACATATCACCTGGACTAACATCCTCACTGCCACCTATGAGGACCTACATGGTTTTCCCTCTAGTTACCACTCTGAGGGTATTTCCTTTTACCTTCCCTGCCTCCTCCACATGCCCCAAAGGACATATTGATCTCCTTTCTGTTTCTAGAACACACCAAACCTGCTCCTCCTCAGAGTCTTGGCAACTGCTCATCACTTAGCCATCACAATTAATATCAACAAATTATTATAAGAAGAGGTACAGAAGAATGTAGAAAGATGCCAACGAGTCTCAAATGCTTGTGTGGTATCAATGAGGCAGAAGAAAAGACGAGCATGTCCTCAAAGAGCATTCTTTAAATTGTTTATGAGAGAACTCTGTCTCCTACCATCTGACCATTTCTTACTACCTGTCAGCCAATTAGGATGTGTGACCGAGTCTAAATGTCCAGTGATTAAGAGGTCATAGTGGTATGATCACATCTTTATTCCTTTCAAGTAAAGTGTTAGCACATATTCTAATGGCTCCAGAGTTCAGGACAAAGATATTTAATCTGTGTGAGCTATAATGTCGCCTCAACAAATCTTAGAGCAAGAGAGAAGAAGCTGTGATATTTTGTCAATTATTATCAAATGCCAAAATGGAAAGTGATGATCACTTCTAATAAAAGAATTAAGTGTGCAATTTATACCAAGGCAAATCCAATTAATATCTAATCCTTAAATGTATGTAATTGGATTTACATATTCACATCTTTGCAATTAGAAGCTGGTATTTAAAGGGCATGCTTCCCATTTCCCATTTTCTTTATCACAAAAAAGCTTGCGGGGCTTTTTGTTGTTTCAGAATTACAGAATCAAGGTAAATACCTTTGCCTGATAATCTCTAATCATGGGAAAAGAAAGGTTTTAATGCAGACCCTTTAGAGAGACAGAAATATTCGTGGTTGATTTAAATGGTCTTCAGCCCTGACATTCACAATTTATGTTTCACAAAGCTCATTTATAATTGCAACTGGTTTCCTTTTAATTTATACGTCGGAAATACTTAAGCATAAAGGTTAAGTTCTTCCTTCTAAATCTCAGGAATGAATAAGAGTCTTCCTTTACAGCACTTATGATGAAGGGTGCTTCAATCCTTCTGACATAGCAGGATATCACTACGTAAATTGCTGGTACCTGGGTATCATTTAGTTTAGCGAAGTGGCATTTATCTGAGAGGCTGGGTAGAACCTGACTCTACCAGTCTATCCAAACTGTAGGTGACCCACCTTGTTGTAAGATATCCCAGAAATAGGTCAGGCAACTCTGCAATAACACCAGGTTAATAAGCCCATGATGAAGGATGTGGATTGGTACTGCACACTCTCACTCTTGGAAAAAACATTATTATGATTACATTGTAAGCTACTAGGTCTGAGAGAATTCTTAGGTGAATCTCATGCTATGGAGCCACCCTAATCTTTAAATAAGAAAGTCTTACTCAGAAATTAAAACATACATGTTATAAGAACCAACATTTAAAAAGGATTAATAATATTCTGTCCTGGAGAGCACAAGGAAATGTCAATAGTTTCTTATATTGCTTATAGCATATAAATAAGTTTTGGGAAATTGTATCAAAAGCCTTAAACATGTGCTTTGTTTTGACATAGGAAATTCCACTTAGAGGAAATTATCGGAAAGAAGCAATTATATATATGTAAAGACAATTGTATTATGATATTCACAGCAAGTGAACTATCCAAAATCCCTAGTAGTGCGGATTCACAGCAAGTGAACTATCCAAAATCTCTAGTAGTGCGGACTTATTAGATTTACTATGTGAAATTTAAATGATAGAATTCCATGTAGTAATGGAAAATGATGAGGTATTGCTATGGGAAAACATTCATAAAATGATTTTTAGTGAACACAGTTTATTATTTTATTATTATTATTTTTATTATTATGTTATTTTAATCACCATACATTACATCATCAGTTTTTGATATAGTGTTCCATGATTCATTATTTGCGTATAGCACCCAGTGCTCCATGCAGAACGTGACCTCTTTAATACCCATCACCAGGCTAACCCATCCTCCCACCCCCCTCCCCTCTAGAACCCTCAGTTTGTTTTTTAGAGTCCATCGTCTCTCATGGTTCGTCTCCCCCTCCGATTTCCCCCCCTTCATTCTTCCCCTCGTGCTATCTTCTTCTTCTTTTTCTTTTTTTTTTTAACATATAATGTATTATTTGTTTCAGAGGTACAGATCTGAGATTCAATAGTCTTGCACAATTCACAGCACTCACCATAGTACATACCCTCCCCAATGTCTACCACCCAACCGCCCCATAGTGAACATAATTTAAATAGCTTGTAAAACAGTGTGATAAACCAAAGCTCAATAGTAGTTATCTTTGGAATATGGGCATTTCCCCATTTATTTTCTATATTTCTTTATAAACAAGCATTGGCAAAGGTGAGCTGTGAAATGGACATGATACTATATCACTGCAAATCTTAAGTTACATAAGAAAGATATGTAATTTTCTACAAACGATTCTAAAAAACTAAGCTACGAGTTACCAGTGAACTCTTTTCCAATCTCTTTTTGCCAGAGAACAGTTCCTCATTATGTAGTAAACATGTTGTGTTTTAATGAACAGGAAGTTTTCTCAGCAATTCTTTACTACTCGTTCTGAATGAAAGTTTAATTTTGACAAGGATATATTACTTTGCCACTCTGTTAACAATTACTGATGGATGTGATTATCAGGTTGGCTATTTTAGTTTTAAAAATCCTTTTAGACATTTTCTTTAGGTTTTATTTATTTTTTATTTTTTATTTTTTTAAAGATTTTATTTATTTATTTGAGAGAGAGAGAATGAGAGACAGAGAGCATGAGAGGGAGGAAGGTCAGAGGGAGAAGCAGACTCCCTGCCGAGCAGGGAGCCCGATGCGGGACTCGATCCCGGGACTCCAGGATCATGACCTGAGCCGAAGGCAGTCGCTTAACCAACTGAGCCACCCAGGCGCCCTTCTTTAGGTTTTATGAAAGGGCATTACATCAATGACTACAATGAAATGAAAAATTCAGAGTTTCAAATGGCCAATTCATACAAATAGGTCTGTTGGGTTCTTGTTTTCTCAATAGTATGTTTTTGTATGGATTGCCTTTTTATCAACTGACAAAAATGCTAATGGTGTTGGTATCCATACATTACAGCCTCGCTTATTTTACTTATTTAACTGGATGAACCACAAAGAATGAGTAATCTCCTCTAACCTTAAACAAGTTACCAAAATAAAAGGCTAAAGAAAGCCCAGGAAGAAGACAAAAACATTATTTATTTATTTAAAACATATACCCTACCAATGTGTAAGAATGGACTTGAGGAAGCTTATGATAAAAATATAGGCCTGAGGTTTACATAAGCTAGTAAAAAATGGCTCAGGGCAAAATCAGAAGCCTAAGGAAGAAAGGTGGTGATGGGGAACAAAGTCTGAGATGATTCCCAAAATTAAACATTATATTTATCCAGATCTTTCACTCAAATGCAGAGGAGGAAGCATGATAAGTCACAGTTTACTGTCTATTAAAGGGAAGGATTGTGAATTTTCAAGAAAGAGAATTTTCTTGCAGCTAAAATTTGGGAAAAATGTAGAGTGTAGATCCATATTTAAAGGATATTGAGTAACGTAAATGGCCCAATTCAAATGCCAACTTTTCCGTGAAGTCTTCTCTGATTTCTCTCTCTTTCCTTTCCAGTTACACTTGTTTTGTCTTTCCTCCTCTGTTCTTCGATAGCAGTTTATCTGTGGCACTCTTAAAGCATTTAAAATATTTTGCTTTTATTATAGTTATTTATGATTATATTTTGTAGTCCCTATTAGACTGTGAATTATCCTCTTATATCCTGCAGTGCCTTTGTTCATAAAAGTAATTAACATTTGTTGAGTGCTTTAACCATGTGGCAGGTGCAGGCAAGGATTTTATGTACTTTACCTCATTTTATCCCCACAATACCTATCTTTCATTCTATGCATTTTAGAGTCTCTTCATTTTTTCCAGTTTTATTGAGATATATAAAAGAAATAGTTTAGATCAAGTAGTTTGGATGAAGAAGTCATGATGAAGTTATATGATGAAGTATTCCAGTTATATTGAGATATTGACATAAAATATTGTATAAGTTTAAGTTGTTCATTGTAAGGATTTGATATATGTATATATTGGGAAATGATTACCACAACAAGTTTAGTTAACATCCATCACCTCATTAGGTTATAGTTGTTTTTCTCATAATGAGAACTTTTATCAGCTACTCCCTTAGCAACTTTCAGATATATGATATAATATTGTTAACTATAGTCACTATGTTGTTCATTACATTCCTAGAATTTATTTGTTTTATAAATAAAGTTTGTGCCTTTTGACCACCTTCAGTAATTTCCCCCACTGCACCCCTTCCTTGTACCCCCTGCCAATGGCACCACCAATCTGTTCTTTCTGTGAGGTCAGTTTTTTTTCTTTTTTTTAAGATACCACATGTAAGTGAAATCATATAGTAGTTGTTTTTCTCTGACTTACTTTATGTAGCATAATGCCCTCAAGATCCATCCATGTTGCTGCAAATGGCAGGATATCCTTCTTTTTAAATAGTTGAATAATATTCCATTTCATATATATAATATATAAAATATTCCACACACATATGTGTGTGTGTATATATACACATGTATATATAATATATGTAGATATATATAATATATATATAATATATATCTACATATATATAATATTTTCTTTATCCATTGAAAGACACTTAAATTGTTTCCATGTCTTGGTTATTGTGTATAATGTTACAATGAACATGGGGGTAAAGGTATTTATTTGAGATAGTTTCCTTTGCATATATACCCAAAAATGGAATTGCTGAATCATATGTAGTTCTGTTTTTAATTTTTTACAGAACCTCCATACTGTTTAATTTTTTAAGGAACTTCCATACTGTTTACCAATGTACATTCCCACCATCAGTGTGTAAGAGTTCCCTTTTCTCTGCAGCTTCCCCAACACTTGTTACCTCTTGTCTTTTGGTAATGTCATGTTAGCCAGTTGAGGTGCTATCTCATTGTGGTTTTGATTTGCATTTTCTTGATACCTCTCTGAGTCCACACTCCCCACAATATCATTACTGTCCTTGTTTTACCAATAAGTAAACCATAATTTGAAGAGACAGGTAATAATATGCCCCAAATCTCACATGTGGTGAATTAGAACCCATGTTTGATTGATTGCAATAGCACTGATTAAGTCTTAAGGACTATTTCCAATTCTAGGCAGTGTTTTCAAACAGAACCTGTGGAGGCATTCTATATATAGATTAAAAAATTATGTTTTTTACTCCCAACCCAACTTTGTAGGACTTGGAGGAAGAGGTTTGGTTGAAATAGTTTAGATAGGGGTGCCTGGGTATTTCAGTCATTAAGCATCTGCCTTTGGCTCAGATCATGATCCCAGGGTCCTGGGATGGAGCCCCTCATCAGGCTCCCTGCTCCACGGGAAGCCTGCTTCTCCTTCTCTCACCCCCCCTGCTTGTGTTCCTTCTCTCGCTGTTTCTTTCTCTGTCAAATAAATAAATAAAATCTTAAAAAAAAAAAAAAAGAAATAGTTTAGATCAAGTAGTTTGGATGAAGAAGTCATGATGAAGTAGACACCCAGCCTAAGTTGACTCCAGTTCTCTAGTTTTAGGACAATCACTTGGGAAGCCTTGAAATGCAGATATCAGGATCACTTTCTCTTATCAGATTACACTACCTTATATTGCAGTAACAAATGACCCTGAAATCTTAATGGTGACAACAACAAAAATTTACTTTGTGCTCACACTGAATGTTCATCATAGGTTGGCTATGATTCCACTTGATGTTATTATCAGTCCTCTACTCAGGCCCACAGAGCAGCTTCTATTTGGGTCATTGACAGCCTGCAACAAAAGGAAACAAGACATGGTGGACATGAACTGGCTCTAAAAGTTCTTATATGGAAGTAAGAATGCATTGACATGCATTACTTCTGCCCACATTTCACTGGCCAAAGAAATTGACATGGGCACTCTTGAGTTCAGTGAGGTAAAGATGCACAAACTCCCTGCAAGAAGAGGTAACACGTTATATGACTGAATCTAATGTCAATAGAGCAAGATGTATAATCTTGGGAGGAAGACCCCAGGGGCAGAAGCAAATCTTGTTTTACAATAATACAGCCTTACAATAGTATAATTTACATACTTTTCCATTAACTGGCCATAGCAACCCTAGATATTCTATCCTAAAACTTTATTATAAATAGTGGCAAAAAAAAATAGTAGCAAAACATGGCTATCCTGATTAGAGGAGGGTGGGGACTGAAATAAAGTCATAATGTCAGTTTCACTAATGAGGTTGAGAGAATGAGGTGAGGTTTTCTTTTACTATTTCTTTCCATGTCTCTCCATAAACCTACCCTACCCTCCATGGAGTCTGTCAGACCTTGGCTTAAATCTTGACTTTACCACATACCTACCTGTGAGAATCTGGGGAAATCCCTGAGCCTATTTTCTGAGCTAATCATAACTGTGCTCAATAACTAGCATTGATTAATATAATATTTTTTCTAATGTCTAATTGCCACATCTCTTACTGTAATTTAGCTTATTTCTTTGTGCTCAATACTCAGTGTGTATCACTTTGGTAGTTTTTAGAAAGTGTTATTTTGTCACACTGCCCCTAACCCCCCTCCAGCTTCCCAGGTTCTTCAAACTATGGAACATTAGACTGTTTTCCTTAATAGATCCCAAACTCTAATTGTTACATTCACTTACATCTAGATTCTGTATTCTTTCAACATGTAGCCCAAAGGAAAGTAGAACATATCCAGGAAAATACAAGGAATATTAAATATAGTGGGGAAATTGTTTCCTTGGTAAGTATTTACATCAGATTTTGTTAACCATATTGTATTGCTGAAATGTTATTCTTCTGATGTTCCAGTTAACTGAAAGTGGGAGGGAGGGAGGGAGGGAGGACAAATGAAGAGAGCAGTCAAGAGCCAGGATTTACCTTTTGATTGACAATCTCCTTCTCAGGACTGGAGGTCCCTGGGTGGAGGCCTACCCATTTGTTTAGTGGGGAAATCAATCTGTCTTTTTGTTCCTTCTTCAAGAGGAAGTATCAAAGGCTAAAAACACTGGCTATTGCCCTAACAACCTGGGGATTTGCCTGTCTTGCTTGGGTGAAGACTCCTCTTTGTATGTCACTTGTGTGTTTTGTAGAACGGTAGAGTCAAATACCAACTTTTCAGTGGGATAGATATTAGGTACCAACAATTCTGCTCTGATTAAAACAACCTAATTCTAAAGGACAAGAAATTACATATCTTAGTGCTCAGGGGTTTAGAGATAGGTTGCAAGAAACATTTGCTTTTCATGCTGTACATTACTGTGTTTATTGGGCAGATGGAAAAATAATGCACTCTGAGGCAGATCATTCTTTCTGTTGGCTGGATAAATGAATGATATTGTGATGTTTGCCTCACTTTGACATTCTGGATCACTAGGCCTCCAAAATAAAGTGGAGCGAAGAGCTGTGAGTTGGAGTCAGGGGAAATCTCAAAGATTTTGCAGACCATTGAGCTGGGGAAATTGGGCAAAACATTAAATCTAAGTGGATAAGAACAAAGAGGAATTTTCATGTATCTGACTGAACATAAATATATGCAAGATGATGTTTTAGTGTTCGTCATTGATATGGATCATGTGTCTGGGGAGTGAGAGTGAGAGATTCCTGCTGGGGAGGCAGAAACAGTTGATGACTTTGGTTTATGAATTTTCTTTGGACTGGTTTCTGGGAAGACACAGAGCTTGGCAAATTTTATTGTCTATTATGGCAGGCACTAAAATTACCATCTCAAAAAGGCCCCATGAATGAGACATTCCCTATCTTTTTGGAAGGATTTCAACTGTTTGAGGTCTCTCAATAGTTAAACAAAGTAGTCTCTGAGTTGCTGTGCAGACCTTTGACAACAGGTTGCCTACTAGACTGCAAAGTGTGAATGAAAATAGAGCTGTTTAGTCTATTTGAGGTGATTAGTTTGATTTGTTTGACTAGTATTTCAAAACTCAGCTGAAATTGGAAGCTTTTTAAAAATGCAATTACCAAGGCTTCACCTGGAGCCCATAGAATCAGAAATTCTGAGGCTGGTGAGTTGGAATCTGTAAGTAAAAGCTTCCTGAGTGATTTTGACATAGTCTCTCTATGGCAAGTTTGGGAACCACTGGATTAGAGCACATGGCTAATGAAATGTGCTCCTCTTACAGATCATTTGGTTATTGAACAGAGAAGCAACAAGCAAACCAACATATTAAAACCCAATAAAATGGTTCCTTATGTGTGAACTAACACCAATCGCTACTAAAAGGGAAAACTCTAAAAGAGCAAATAGGTAAATTTTCATCTGTGATTAATATCAACTATCAATAGAAAAATGACTATCTCTGAACAGGACATTGGTTTAGTTTAAAATATTTATTGTCTGCAATTTGCCAGGCATTGTGCTAGTGTCTATGGAATATAAACATAATCTTTGATTTTTCTTTCTGTAGAGTTTACAATTCAATTGCTATTTTGAAAAGATCTGATTACTCTTTTGGAATATTATGGGGCACCTGAGGTAAAGGGCTCAAGACCTATTCTCTTCAGATCTAATGGGGCAAGGAACCTTATTTGGTTGGGTGGAAGGAAGAGGGATCAAAACCACATATGCTAACATATTTATGGTAGACAATGCTGATACTCAAAGACATGACCCCTTTGGTCTGCCTCCTACTCTAGAGCCTGGAAAAGCAGGTACTGATATCTCCTGCTGCTGGATGTGACCATGTGACCCAGTTCTGGCCAATGAGAGATAAAGAGAGGTCTTCTGAAGGTTTCTGGGAAAGAGATTTCTCTTCTAGATCAGAAAGAAGTATACAAATTGCTTTAAACTTCCTTTGCTTCCTGACTTTGAAGGTATATTACTTAGAGTCTGTGTGACCACCTTGCTGTCATCAGGATATACTATTTGAGCCTTAGAGTTGTCAACCCAGAGACCTGACACTGTTAAACTTATGAATCAAGGCTAAAAATCATTCATTTTCTCTGTGAGAAAAATGAATTTTATATTGTTTAAGCCAGTATTTTTGGTTATTTAGTTACTTGTGGTCAAAAGAATTCCTAACAGATATAGTATAATGCAGGGCATGTTCCAAATGTTAGCTTTATTTTAACCTTCAAGGTTTTTGAAAATAAGTCCTTAACTCCTTTTTCTGGTTCAGGATATGAAACAAAATAGTGTGTAGTGAACTTTCTTGTTTTTTCCTGCTTAATTTTCATTTTTCCTTCTTTTTAGTATATTATCCTGATTTCTTCTGGGGAGCTGTCCCTTTCTCACTCTCAGACCTTAGGGTTTACTGGTACTGACTCTATCCCTGACAACAGGATTGGATATGAGTCTTGAACTTGGCAAATCAGAGTTTTGCATTCCTGTGATATTGTGACTGCTTCAGGGATAGAGTTAAGGAATAGAGAGAGTAAGATTAGATCCTGATGGCAGTAGTCAAGCCCCTTTATTGGGAAATGCCTGAAACCTGGCCTAGATCCAGAGATTAGTATGAGAAAAGATATTCTTTTTGGCATGGGTAGTTTGAGTTAAATTTCTGATACAGCAACCAAAAGAGGGCTGACTTCTAAAACCATGTCACCAAAGCCACAGCATTTTTATCATCAGTGTCATCTGTGCTGGCATGTCCTGTCAGAAACTAGATGGCCACACATCAGGGATGTTAGAAAGGGAATTCTAGTTCTGAGTAGGAAGTTAAAGTAAATTACTGTTAAGGTCTTTTTCAGTTCTCAAATTATATGATAGTATAAACGTCCTGTGTCTGTAGGGAGATTATGGCAATTAGAGGGACATGGTGCCTTAAGGGATGGTGAACAATTTGCTTTTGTATGATACCTGCTTGATGAATGCTGGATGAATAGAAGGGATTGTGGGGATTTGGGCGTCATGGAAATAATACAAGACCATTAGCCTAGAGACATAGATTACGATTCCATTTCCGAGCTAAGTCCCATTTCAATTGGGTAGTTAGATTGATCTGAGCAAGTCTTTAACCCTTCAGTGATTCAGTAAACTTGTTTGGAAAATGAGAATATAATTTCATGGTTAAAGGGAAACCTTGGGAGAAGACAAATGTAGTCGCAGGGAAATTATGTTTATTGAGAAATACACATGACCCAAACACTATGGGTCAAGCACTGTGTTAGATGTTTGATCTTTACTTCGTTTAATTGTTACAACAGAGTGAAAAACATGTTATCATCCCAATTTTTCAGATGAAGTAAAAGAAACTTACATAGGTTAATTACATTTACCAGAAATTATACAGCCTACAAATGGATGAGCTAGACTAAAAATGTTTCTGAGGTCAAAGGTTGAGTTCGGATTTCCCATAACCAGACTAGTTCAAACTCCTTATCTTACAGACATGCTTAAGCCTGAACAGTGAATGGGTGACAAATCTGGTACTAGCCCTCATGTTTCCAGACTTCCATACACTCTGCTAATGATATCCACCCTGCCTGTCTCATTGGAATTATTATTTGAAATCAGACAATGGCTAGGGAAGTGATTGGAAGGGTGTAATTTGCTCTACAATATCAATTGGATCACTGAGCTTGAAAGCCCTCAGGTCTCTTTCTCTCTGTTTTTCTCTCCATCATTACTCTTTGCTTCTCTTTGGGCTTTTTTTTTTTTTTTCTTGCAGACCGGTTATCTCAGTGAGACTGGCACGATAGCAGCAAGTAAATCCTGGGCTCATATCTTCTCAACTTCCCACACAAAAGAATTGGCTTAAATGAATTTAGACGCTTATATGTCTCACATGACAGGGACTACAGATGTAGGCAACTGCTAGAGTTGACTCAGTAGCTCTGAGATGCCAAAGGAAGCATTTCCATGATTCATACTTAAATTTGTTTAAGCCAGTGATCGTTTTTTCTGTTACTTGGAGCTGGAATGATATTGCTCCTAACTCAAGCTGACCAACTGAAGGACTATGGTAATTGGTCCAGGAGTGGGCACTTCAGATAGTCAGGTTAGACAGGGACTTCTGAAAGTGGGCTGGTAAAGAAGAAATATTCCTCCACCTCCCATGGCTACATTGAGCTGCAAGGGAGGTTGAGAAATGAGTATGTAGCTTTCCAGGCTCTAGATGAGAAGATATAGACATTACAAGCATATACTATTATCCAGTTCTCCTCTTTTTCCAGGAACACTTTCTTATCCCATGAAGTTAAATGTGGGATGGTGGGTAGTTTTCCCAACATGGTATATACAAAAAGTGTCACTTTTAGGTCAAGGCATTCAAGAGCCACTGTGAGTCTCTATGCTCCCTTCTACATCAGAGCAAGCATGGAAACAGAGAAACCATGTTACTACTATGGGGTTGCCACAAACAAAAGTAGCTTGGATTACTGAGCTGGATTGTTGGGGTTAGCTGCCCTGGACAGTTGCCAGGGCTTTTAGTGAATTTGCATAGGTGGCAAATAAAGCTTATTTATTTATTTATTTATAAATGATTTTATTTATTTACTTGACAGAGAGACAGAACACAGCAGGGGGAGTGGGAGAGGTAGAAGTAGGCTTCCTGCTGAGCAGAGAGCCTGGTGTGGGGCTTGATCCCAGGACCCTGGGACCATGACCTGAGCCAAAGGCAGACGCTTAACCATCTGAGCCACCCAGGTGCCCCAAAGCTTTTTTATTTAAATCACAGAAATGTGGGAGTTATTTGTTATCAAAGCATAAGTTAGTATCCTGACTAATATAAGAAAGCAAGGGAAAAGAAAAGAGGGTTAGAAATAGGTAATATGTGAGGCAACTTACAGTGTCTATCAAAGGTGGGCCATACATAGTCCCTCTTCCAACAGGGACCCAACAAGGGGCAGATCTGGTGAGACTCCCCTTCTTCCCCTGGGAGGAGTGGCACAGGAGCACACTGCAGGGATCTGCTGGGTTTGGAGACTCCACACAGGGTCATGTGCCAGAGATAGAAATGCTCGGTCACAGGCCGGGTGAGCACAGAGTGTGGCCGGAGACCGGGGAGACAAGAGTGATTGACTGCTTTTCTCTGGGGGCTCACTGAGGAGCAGGGCCCTGAGTTCTCAGCTCCTCTGGGGCAGAGATTGGGAGGCTGCCATTTTCACTCTTGTCCTCCAAAGCTGTACAGAAAGCTTGCAGGGAACAAAAGCTACCAAGAGCAAACCCAAGCAGATTACTTAGCCCTGCCCCTGGCAAGGGTGGGGCAATTCTGCCTCTGGCAAAGACATTTGGGAAACACGGCAACAAGCCCCTCCCCCAGAAGATCAGCAAGAACAGCCAGCCAAGACCAAGTTTACCGATCAATGAGAACGGCAGAACTCCAGTACTAGGGGAGTACTGCACATAGAATTCACAGCTTTTTTCCCATGATTCTTTAGTCTTTCAAAGTTCATTAAAAAATTTTCTTTTTAATTTTTCTTTTTCCCTTTTTCAACCAACATCTTATCAATCCCTTTTTTGTAAAAATATTTTTTATTTTTCATTTTTAGAGTCATATTCTATCCCTTCAGAGTAGTTAACCTTATTTTTGGTATATATATATATATATATATATATATATATATATATATACACCAAAATAATATATATATATATCAAAATTATATATATATACCAAAATAATATATATATATATCAAAATTATATGTGTGTATATATATATATATATATATATATATATATGTTGTTCTCTCTTTAAAATTTTAGGACACAGTTTCTTCTAACAGATCAAAATGTACCCTAAATCTCTAGTGTATGGCTTTGTTCTAGTCTCCTGCCTGATCACATTCTCTCCCTTTTTTTTTAATCCTCTTCTTTCTTTTTTCAACCAACTTCTTATCTTATCAATTCCTTTTATAATCTTTTATAATTTTCATCTTTACAGTCATATTCCATCCCTTCATTGTATTAACGCTTATTTTTGTACATATATAAGTTTTTCTTTTGTTAAAATTTTGGGAGGCACTTTCTTCTAATAGACCAAAAAATGCCCCAAATCTGGTGTGTGGCACTGATCTATGCACCAGCCTGATCATATTTGATCATATTCTGTTTTTTTTGTTTTGTTTTGTTTTGTTTGTTTTGTTTTGTTTTTTATTTTTATTTTTATTTTTTTTATTCTTATGTTAATCCCCATACATTACATCATTAGTTCTAGATGAAGTGTTCCATGATTCATTGTTTGTGCATAACACCCAGTGCTCCATAGAGAATGTGCCCTCCTCAATACCCACCACCAGGCTAACCCATCCTCCCACCCCCCTCCCCTCTAGAACCCTCAGTTTGTTTTTCAGAGTCCATCGTCTCTCATGGTTCGTCCACCCCTCCGATTTCCCCGCTTCATTCTTCCCCTCCCGCTACCTTCTTCTTCTTCTTTTTTTCTTAACATATATTGCATTATTTGTTTCAGAGGTAGAGATCTGAGATTCAACAGTCTTGCACAATTCACAGCGCTTACCAGAGCACATACCCTCCCCAGTGTCTATCACCCAGTCACCCCATCCCTCCCACCCCACCCCCCACTCCAACAACCCTCAGTTTGTTTCCTGCGATTAAGAATTCCTCATATCAGTGAGATCATATGATACATGTCTTTCTCTGTTTGACTTATTTCACTCAACATAATACCCTCCAGTTCCATCCACGTGGTTGCAAATGGCAAGATCTCATTCCTTTTGATGGCTGCATAATATTCCATTGTATATATATACCACTTCTTCTTTATCCATTCATCTGTCGATGGACATCTTGGCTCTTTCCACAGTTTGGCTATTGTGGACATTGCTGCTATAAACATCGGGGTGCACATACCCCTTCGGATCCCTCCTTTTGTATCTTTGGGGTAAATACCCAGTAGTGCAATTGCTGGATCATATGGTAGCTCTATTTTCAACTTTTGGAGGAACCTCCATACAGTTTTCCAGAGTGGCTGCACCAGCTTGCATTCCCACCAACAGTGTAGGAGGGTTCCCCTTTCTCCGCATCCCCGCCAACATCTGTCGTTTCCTGACTTGTTAATTTTAGCCATTCTGACTGGTGTGAGGTGGTATCTCATTGAGGTTTTGATTTGGATTTCCCTGATGCTGAGAGATATTGAGCACTTTTTCATGTGTCTGTTGGCCATTTGGATGTCTTCTTTGGAAAAATGTCTGTTCATGTCTTCTGCCCATTTCTTGATTGGATTCTTTGTTCTTTGGGTGTTGAGTTTGATGAGTTCTTTATAGATTTTGGATACTAGCCCTTTATCTGATATGTCATTTGCAAATATCTTCTCCCATTCTGTAGGTTGTCTTTTGGTTTTGTTGACTGTTTCCTTTGCTTTGCAAAAGCTTTTTATCTTGATGAAGTCCCAATAGTTCATTTTTGCCCTTGCTTCCCTTGCCTTTGGCGATGTTTCTAGGAAGAAGTTGCTTCGGCTGAGGTCAAAGAGGTTGCTGCCTGTGTTCTCCTTTAGGATTTTGATGGACTCCTGTCTCACATTGAGGTCTTTCAACCATTTTCAGTCCATTTTTGTGTGTGGTGTAAGGAAATGGTCCAGTTTCATTCTTCTGCATGTGGCTGTCCAATTTTCCCAACACCATTTGTTGAAGAGACTGTCTTTTTTCCATTGGACATTCTTTCCTGCTTTGTCAAAGATGAGTTGACCATAGAGTTGAGGGTCCATTTCTGGGCTCTCTATTCTGTTCCATTGATCTATGTGTCTGTTTTTGTGCCAGTACCATACTGTCTTGATGATGACAGCTTTGTAATAGAGCTGGAAGTCCGGAATTGTGATGCCGCCGGCTTTGCTTTTCTTTTTCAATATTCCTCTGGCTATGCGGGGTCTTTTCTGGTTCCATACAAATTTTAGGATTATTTGTTCCATTTCTTTGAAAAAAGTGGATGGTATTTTGATGGGGATTGCATTGAATGTGTAGATTGCTCTAGGTAGCATTGACATCTTCACAATATTTGTTCTTCCAATCCATGAGCATGGAACGTTTTTGCATTTCTTTGTGTCTTCCTCAATTTCTTTCATGAGTATTTTATAGTTTTCTGAGTACAGATCCTTTGTCTCTTTGGTTAGATTGATTCCTAGGTATCTTATGGTTTTGGGTGCAATTGTAAATGGGATCGACTCCTTAATTTCTCTTTCTTCTGTCTTGTTGTTGGTGTATAGGAATGCCACTGACTTCTGTGCATTGATTTTATATCCTGCCACTTTACTGAATTCCTGTATGAGTTCTAGCAGTTTTGGGGTGGAATCTTTTGAGGTTTTCCACATAAAGTATCATATCATCTGCAAAGAGTGAGAGTTTGACTTCTTCTTTGCCAATTTGGATGCCTTTGATTTCTTTTTGTTGTCTGATTGCTGTGGCGAGGACTTCCAATACTATGTTGAAGAGCAGTGGTGATAGTGGACATCCCTGCCACGTTCCTGACCTTAGGGAGAAAGCTCTCAGTTTTTCCCCATTGAGAATGATATTCGCTGTAGGTTTTTCATAGATGGCTTTTATGATATTGAGGCATGGACCCTCTATTCCTATACTCTGAAGAGTTTTGATCAAAAAGGATGCTGTACTTTGTCAAAAGCTTTTTCTGCATCTATTGAGAGGATCATATGATTCTTGTTCTTTCTTGTGTTAATGTATTGTATCACATTGATTGATTTGTGGATGTTGAACCAACCTTGCAGCCCAGGGATAAATCCCACTTGGTCGTGGTGCATAATCCTTTTAATGTACTGTTGGATCCTATTGGCTAGTATTTTGGTGAGAATTTTTGCAACCATGTTCATCAGGGATATTGGTCTGTAATTCTCCTTTTTGATGGGGTCTTTGTCTGGTTTTGGGATCAAGGTAATGCTGGCCTCATAAAATGAGTTTGGAAGTTTTCCTTCCATTTCTATTTTTTTTGGAACAGTTTCAGAAGAATAGGTATTAATTCTTCTTGAAATGTTTGGTAGAATTCCCCTGGGAAGCCATCTGGCCCTGGGCTTTTGTTTTTTGGGAGATTTTTGATGACTGCTTCAATTTCCTTAGTGGTTATAGGTCTGTTCAGATTTTCTATTTCATCCTGGTTCAGTTTTGGTAGTTGATACATCTCTAGGAATGCATCCATCTCTTCCAGGTTATCTAATTTGCTGGCATAGAGTTGCTCATAATAGGTTCTTATAATTGTTTGTATTTCTTTGGTGTTGGTTGTGATCTCTCCTCTTTCATTCATGATTTTGTTGATTTGGGTCATTTCTCTTCTCTTTTTGATAAGTCTGGCCAGGGGTTTATCAATCTTGTTAATTCTTTCAAAGAACCAGCTCCTAGTTTCGTTGATCTGTTCTACTGTTCTTTTAGTTTCTATTTCATTGATTTCTGCTCTGATCTTTATTATTTCTCTTCTCCTGCTGGGTTTAGGCTTTATTTGCTGTTCTTTCTCCAGCTCCTTTAGGTGTAGGGTTAGGTTGTGTACTTGAGACCTTTCTTGTTTCTTGAGAAAGGCTTGTATTGCTATCTACTTTCCTCTTAGGACTGCCTTTGCTGCATCCCAAAGATTTTGAACAGTTGTGTTTCCATTTTCATTGGTTTCCATGTATTTTTTAAATTCTTCTTTAATTTCCTGGTTGACCCATTCATTCTTTAGTAGGATGCTCTTTAGCCTCCATGTATTTGAGTTCTTTCCGACTTTCCTCTTGTGATTGAGTTCTAGTTTCAAAGCATTGTGGTCTGAAAATAGGCAGGGAATGATCCCAATCTTTTGGTACCGGTTGAGACCTGATTTATGACCTAGGATGTGATCTATTCTGGAGAATGTTCCATGGGCACTAGAGAAGAATGTGTATTCCGTTGCTTTGGGGTGGAATGTTCTGAATATGTCTGTGAAGTCCATTTGGTCCAGTGTGTCATTTCAAGTCTTTATTTCCTTGTTGATCTTTTGCTTAGACGATCTGTCCATTTCAGTGAGGGGGATGTTAAAGTCCCCCACTATTATTGTATTGTTGTTGATGTGTTTCTTTGCTTTTGTTATTAATTGCCTTATATAATTGGCTACTCCCATGTTAGGGGCATAGATATTTACAATTGATAGATCTTCTTGTTGGATAGATCCTTTAAGTATGATATAGTGTCCTTCCTCATCTCTTATTACAGTCTTTGGTTTAAAATCTAATTTGTCTAATATAAGGATTGCCACCCAGGTTTCTTTTGGTGTCCATTAGCATGGTAAGTGGTTTTCCACCCCCTCACTTTCAATCTGGGGGTGTCTTTGGTTCTAAAATGAGTCTCTTGCAGACAGCATATCGATGGGTCTTGTTTTTTAATCCAGTCTGTTAGCCTGTGTGTTTTGATTGGGGCATTTAGCCCATTTACATTCAGGGTAACTATTGAAAGATAGGAATTTAGTGCCATTGTATTGCCTGTAAGGTGAGTGTTACTGTATATTGTCTGTGTTCCTTTCTGGTCTATGTTGCTTTTAGGCTCTCTCTTTGCTTAGAGGACCCCTTTCAAGATTTCCTGTAGGGCTGGTTTTGTGTTTGCAAATTCCTTTAGTTTTTGTTTGTCCTGGAAGCTTTTTATCTCTCCTTCAATTTTCAATGACAGCCTAGCTGGATATAGTATTCTTGGCTGCATATTTTTCTCATTTAGTGCTCCGAATATATCCTGCCAGTCCTTTCTGGCCTGCCAGGTCTCTGTGGATAGGTCTGTTGCCAGTCTAATGTTTCTACCATTGTAGGTTACATATCTCTTCTCCCGAACTGCTTTCAGGATTTTCTCTTTGTCTATGAGACTCGTAAGTTTTACTATTAGATGTTGGGGTGTTGACCTATTTTTATTGATTTTGAGAGGGGTTCTCTGTGCTTCCTGGATTTTCATGCCTGTTTCTTTCCCCAAATTAGGGAAGTTCTCTGCTATAATTTGCTCCATTATACCTTCTGCCCCTCTCTCTCTTTCTTCTTCTTCTGTGATCCCAATTATTCTAATGTTGTTTCGTCTTATGGTATCGCTTATCTCTCGAATTCTGCCCTCGTGATCCAGTAGTTGTTTATCTCTCTTTTTCTCAGCTTCTTTATTTTCCATCATTTCATCTTCTATATTACTGATTCTCTCTTCTGCCTCATTTATTCTAGCACTTAGCGCCCCCATTTTTGATTGCACCTCATTAATAGCCTTTTTGATTTCTACTTGGTTGGATTTTAGCTCTTTTACTTCTCCAGAAAGGGTTTCTCTAATAACTTCTATATTTTTTTCAAGCCCAGTTAGTATCTTTAAAGTGATGACTCTGAACTCTAGATCTGACATCGTACTAATGTCCATATTGAGTAGGTCCCTGGCAGTCGGTACTACCTCTTGTTCTTTTTGTTGAGGTGATTTTTTCCGTCTTGTCATTTTGTGCAGAGGAGAATAGATTAATGAGAGAACAAAATGCTAGCAGAGTAACCACGTCCCCAGAAAATATACTCTAAACAAATCAGAAAATACCTGAAGCAGTGGGATAAGAAAGAGAAAGAGAGGAAAAAGAAAAAGAAAAAAAAGAAAAAGATAAAGATAAAAACAAAAACAAACAAAACAAAACAACAACAACAACAAAAAACCAGAATGTGATCAAATATGATCTATATGGTATATAGATCAGTGCCACACACTAGATTTGGGGTGTATTTTGGTCTTTTAGAAGAAAGTGCCTCCCAAAATTTTAAAGAAAGGAAAACTTATATATGTACAAAAATAAGAGTTGATATGATGAAGGGATGGAATATGACTGTAAAAATGGAAATTATAAAAAATTTTATAAAAGGAATTGATAAGAAGTTGTTTGAAAAAAGAAAGAAGAGGATTTAAAAAAAGAAAAAAGAAAAAAAAAGAAAAGGGAGAGGATGTGATCAGGCAGGGGAATAGAAAACACCATATACTAGAGATTTAGGGTATATTTTAATCTGTTAGAAGAAACTATCTCAAAATTTTAAAGAGAGAACAACTTATTTATATAAGCCAAAAATATGGGTAACTACTATGAAGGGATAGAATATGACTCTAAAAATGAAAAATAAAAATTTTTTTTAAAAAAAAGGGATTGATAAGATGTTGGTTGAAAAAGGGAAAAAGAAAAATTCAAAAAGAAATGAAAAGACAAAAAGACAGTTAAAAGAAATTAACTTTAAAAGACTAAAGAATCATGGTAAAAAAGCCGTGAATTCTATTTGTAGTATTCCCCTAGCGCTGGAGTTCTGCCGTTCTCATTGATCGGTAAACTTGGTCTTGGCTGGCTGTTCTCGCTGATCTTCTGGGGGAGGGGCCTGTTGCCGTGGTTTCCAAATGTCTCTGCTGGAGGCGGAATTGCCCCGCCCTTTCCCCCTCCCGGCTAAGTAATCTGCTCGGGTTTGCTCTCCGGGGCTTTTGTTCCCTGCGAGCTTTCCGTACACCTTTGGAGGCGGAGAGTGAAAATGGCGGCCTCCCAATCTCCGCCCCGGAGGAGCCGAGAACTTGGGCCCCGCTTCTCAGTGAGCCCCCAGAGAAAAGCCGTCAGTCACTCCCGTCTCCCCGGTCTCCGGCCGCACTCCGTGCTCGCCCGGCCTGTGACCGCGCGTTTCTATCTCTGGCACCTGACCCCGGGTGGAGTCTCCAAACCCAGCAGATCCCTGTAGTGCTCTCCTTCGCGACTCCTCCCGGGAGAGGAAGGTGAGTCTCCCTGGATCTGCCTCTTGTTGGGTCACTGTTGGAGGAGCAGGGGCCTGACTGTGCCGCGGATCACGGTTTGTGTCAATCCCGAGCTGAGAGCCCGCGCCTGGCCTCCGCCTCTGCAGCCGGCTTCCCTTCTCCGTTACCTGGGAGCTCTGCCACACTCAGGCACCCCCGGTCTGTCTGTGACCCCGAGGGTCCTGAGACCACACTGTCCTGGAGGGTTCCAGCCCCCGCTTAGCCACCAGAGTGACGTCCCTCAGCCCAGCAGACTTTTAAAAGTTCCGATTTTGTGCTCCGTGGTTCTATCACTTGCCAGAAGCGGCTGACGGAGGCCCCTCCCCCGCCGTCTATCCTCCCGAATATCGCCTCGGATTCACTTCTCCGCACGTCCTACCTTCCAGAAAGTGGTCGCTTTTCTGACGAGAGAGTTGTTGCTCTTCTTTTCTTCAATCTCCTGTTGAGTTTGTAGGTGTTCCGAATGGTTTGATCCCTATCCAGCTGAATTCCTGAGAGGAGACGAAATCCAAGTCTCCTACTCCTCCGCCATCTTGCTCCGCCCCCCTTGTTTTGTTTGTTTTTATCTTTATCTTTTTCTTTTTTCTTTCTTTCCCATTCTTTTTCCCTGGTTTCAGGTCTTTTCTGATTTGTTTACTGTATATTTTCTGGGGATGTTGGTACCCTGTTAGCATTTTGTTCTCTCATTCATCTATTGTCCTCTGGAAAAATGACAAGATGGAAAAAATCACCTCAACAAAAAGAACAAAAGGCAGTACAGACTGCCAGGGACCTACTCAATATGGACATTAGTAAGATGTCAGAACTAGAGTTCAGAATGATGGTTTTAAAGATACTAGCTGGGCTTGAAAAAAGCATGGAAGTTATTAGAGAAACCCTTTCTGGAGAAATAAAAGAACTAAAATCTAACCAAGTTGAAATCAAAAAGGCTATTAATGAGGTGCAATAAAAAATGGAAGCTCTAACTGCTAGGATAAATGAGGCAGAAGAGAGAATTAGTGATATAGAAGACCAAATGATGAAATGAAAATCAAGAAGCTGAGAAAAAGAGAGATAAACAACTACTGGATCACAAGGGCAGAATTAGAGAGATAAGTGATACCATGAGACAAAACAACATTAGAATAATTGGGATAACAGAAGAAGAAGAAAGAGAGAGAGGGGCAGAAGGTATACTGGAGCAAATTATAGCAGAGAACTTCCCTAATTTGGGGAAGGAAACAGGCATCAAAATCCAGGAGGCACAGAGAAACCATCTCAAAATCATAAAAATAGGTCAACACCCTGACATCTAGTAGTAAAACTTACAAGTCTCAGAGACAAAGAGAAAATCCTGAGAGCAACTCGGGAGAAGAGATCTGTAAACTATAATGGTAGAAACATGAGATTGGCAACAGACTTATCCACAGAGACCTGACAGGCCAGAAAGGACTGGCATGATCTATTCAGAGCAGTAAATGAGAAAAATATGCAGCCAAGAATACTATATCCAACTAGGCTGTCATTGAAAATTGAAGGACAGATAAAAAGCTTCCAGGACAAACAAAAACTAAAGGAATTTGCAAACACAAAACCAGCCCTATAACAAATATTGAAAGGGGTCCTCTAAGCAAAGAGAGAGCCTAAAAACAACATAGACCCGAAAGGAACACAGACAATATACAGTAACAGTCACTTTACAGGCAATACAATGACACTAAATTCATATCTTTCAGTAGTTACCCTGAATGTAAATGGGCTGAATGTCCCGATCAAAGACACAGGCTATCAGATTGAATTAAAAAACAAGACGCATCGATATGCTGTCTGCAAGAGACTCATTTTAGACCCAAAGACACCCCCAGATTGAAAGTGAAGGGGTGGAAAACCATTTACCATGCTAATGGACACCAAAAGAAACCTGGGTGGCAATCCTTATATCACACAAATTAGATTTTAAACCAAAGACTGTAATAAGAGGTGAAGAAGGACACTATATCCTACTTAAAGGGTCTATCCAACAAGAGGATCTAACAATCGTAAATATCTATGCCCCTAACATGGGAGCAGCCAATTATATAAGCCAATTAATAACAAAAGCAAAGAAACACATCAACAACAATACAATAATAGTGGGGGACTTTAACACCCCCCTCACTGGAATGGACAGATCGTCTAAGCAAAAGATCAACAAGGAAATAAAGACTTGAAATGACACACTGGACCAAATGGACTTCACAGATCTATTCAGAACATTCCATCCCAAAGCAACAGAATACACATTCTTCTCTAGTGCCCATGGAACATTCTCCAGAATAGATCACATCCTAGGTCACAAATCAGGTCTCAACTGGTACCAAAAGATTGAGATCATTCCCTGCGTATTTTCAGACCAAATCTCTGAATCTAGAACTCAATCACAAGAGGAAAGTCAGAAAGAACTCAAATACATGGAGGCTAAAGAGCATCCTACTAAAGAATGAATGGGTCAACCAGGAAATTAAAGAAGAATTTAAAAAATTCATGGAAACCAATGAAAATGGAAACACAACTGTTCAAAATCTTTGGGATGCAGCCAAGGCAGTCCTAGGAGGAAAGTATATAACAATACTAGCCTTTCTCAAGAAACAAGAAAGGTCTCAAATACAAAACCTTACCCTACACCTAAAGGAGCTGGAGAAAGAACAGCAAATAAAGCCTAAACCCAGCAGGAGAAGAGAAATAATAAAGATCAGAGCAGAAATCAATGAACTAGAAACCAAAAGAACAGTAGAACAGATCGACAAAACTAGGAGCTGGTTCTTTGAAAGAATTAACAAGATTGATAAACCCCTGGCCAGACTTATCAAAAAGAAAAGAGAAATGACCCAAATCAACAAAATCATGAATGAAAGAGGAGAGATCACAACCAACACCAAAGAAATGCAAACAATTATAAGAACCTATTATGAGCAACTATATGCCAGCAAATTAGATAATCTGGAAGAAATGGATTCATTCTTAGAGATGTATCAACTATCAAAACTGAACCAGGAAGAAATTGAAAACCTGAACAGACCTATAACCACTAAGGAAATTGAAGCAGTCATCAAAAATCTCCCAAAAAACAAAAGCCCAGGGCCAGATGGCTTCCAGGGCAATTCTACCAAACATTTCAAGAAGAATTAATACCTATTCTTCTGAAACTGTTCCAAAAAAATAGAAACGGAAGGAAATCTTCCAAACTCATTTTAGAGGCCAGCATTACCTTGATCCCCAAACCAGGCAAAGACCCCATCAAAAAGGAGAATTACAGACCAATATCCTTGATGAATGTGGATGAAAAATTCTCACCAAAATACTAGCCAATAGGATCCAGCAGTACATTAAAAGGATTATTCACCATGGCCAAGTGGGTTTTATCCCTGGGCTGCAAGGTTGGTTCAACATCTGCAAATCAATCAATGTGATACATTAATAAAAGAAAGAACAAGAACCATATGATCCTCTCAGTAGATGCAGGAAAAGCATTTGACAAAGTACAGCATCCTTTCTTGATCAAAACTCTTCAGAGTATAGGAATAGAGGTCCATGCCTCAATATCATAAAAGCCATCTATGAAAAACCCACAGCGAATATCATACTCAATGGGGAAAAACTGAGAGCTTTCACCCTAAGGGCAGGAACACAGCAGATGTCCATTACCACCACTGCTAGTCAACATAGTATTAGAAGTCCTAGCCACAGCAATCAGACAACAAAAGAAATCAAAGGCATCCAAATCGGCAAAGAAGTCAAACTCTCACTCTTTGCAGATGATATGATACTTTATGTGGAAAACCTCAAAAGACTCCACCCCAAAACTGCTAGAACTCATACAGGAATTTAGTAAAGTGGCAGGATATAAAATCAATGCACAGAAATCAGTGGCATTTCTATACACAAACAACAAGACAGAAGAAAGACAAATTAATGAGTTGATCCCATTTACCATTGCACCCAAAACCATAAGATACCTAGGAATAAATCTAACCGAAGAGGTAAAGGATCTGTACTCAGAAAACTATAAAATACTCATGAAAGAAATTGAGGAAGACATAAGGAAATGCAAAAACGTTCCATGCTCATGGATTGGAAGAACAAATATAGGGAAGATGACAATGCTACCTAGAGCAATCTACACATTCAATGCAATCCCTATCAAAATACCATCCACTTTTTTCAAAGAAATGGAACAAATAATCCTAAAATTTGTATGGAATTAGAAAAGACCCTGAATAGCCAGAGGAATGTTGAAAATGGAAAGCAAAGCTGGTGGCATCACAATTCCAGACTTCCAGCTCTATTATGAAGCTGTCATCATCAAGACAGTATGGTACTGGCACAAAAACAGACACATAGATCAATGGAACAGAATAGAGAGCCCAGAAATGGACCCTCAACTCTATGGTCAACTCATCTTTGACAAAGCAGGAAAGAATGTCCAGTGGAAAAAAGACAGTCTCTTCAACAAATGGTGTTGGGAAAATTGGATAGCCACATGCAGAAGAATGAAACTGGACCATTTCCTTACACCACACACAAAAATGGACTGAAAATGGTTGAAAGACCTCAATGTGAGACAGAAGTCCATCAAAATCCTAAAGGAGAACACAGGCAGCAGCAACCTCTTCAACCTCTGCTGCAGCAACTTCTTCCTAGAAACATCGCCAAAGGCAAGGGAAGCAAGGGCAAAAATGAACTATTGGGACTTCATCAAGATAAAAAGCTTTTGCATAGCAAAAGAAACAGTCAACAAAACCAAAAGACAACCGACAGAATGGGAGAAGATATTTGCAAATGACATATCAGATAAAGGGCTGGTATCCAAAATCTATAAGGAACTTATTAAACTGAACATCCAAAGAACAAATGATCCAATCAAGAAATGGGTAGAAGACATGAAGAGACATTTCTGCAAAGAAGACATCCAAATGGCCAACAGACACATGAAAAAGTGCTCAACATCACTCGGCATCAGGGAAATCCAAATCAAAACCTCAATGAGATACCACCTCACACCAGTCAGAATGGCTAAAAATAACAAGTCAGGAAACGACAGATGTTGGCGGGGATGCGGAGAAAGGGGAACCCTCCTACACTGTTGGTGGGAATCAAGGTGATGCAGCCACTCTGGAAAACTGTATGGAGGTTCCTCAAAAAGTTGAAGATAGAGCTACCATATGATCCAGCAATTGCACTACTGGGTATTTACCCCAAAGATACAAATGTAAGGAACCGAAGGGGTGCGTGCACCCTGATGTTTATAGCAGCAATGTCCACAACAGCCAAACTGTGGAAAGAGCCAAGATGTCCATCGACAGATGAATGGATAAAGAACATGTGGTATATAAAATGGAATATTATGCAGCCATCAAAAGGAATGAAATCTTGCCATTTGCAACAATGTGGATGGAATTGGAGGGTATTATGCTGAGCGAAATAAGTCAATCAGAGAAAGACATGTATCATATGACTTCACTGATATAAGGAATTCTTAATCTCAGGAAACAAACTGAGGGTTGCTGGAGTGGTGGGGGGTGGGAGGGATGGGGTGGCTGGGTGATAGACATTGGGGAGGTGATAGACATGGTGAGCGCTGTGAAGTGTGTAAGACTGATGAATCACAGACCTGTACTTCTGAAACAATTAATACATTATATGTTAAAAAAAAAAACAAAAAAAGCAGAAGATAGCAGGAGGGGAAGAATGAACGGGGGGAAATTGGAGCGGGAGATGAACCATGAGAGACTATGGACTGAGAAACAAACTGAGGGTTCTAGAGGGGAGGGTGGTTGGGGGATGGGTTAGCCTGGTGATGGGTATTAAAGAGGGCACGTTCTGCATGGAGCACTGCGTTTTTTGCACAAACAATGAATCATGGAACACTACATCAAAAACCAATGATGTAATGTATGGTGTTTAACATAACATAAAAAAAAAGAGATGAGCGATGAATTAATTAAACCATGTGTTTAGTGATGAGGGGGTGAAAAAATACACAGCAGAGATAGTACAATCATGACATTGCTGTGAGCCTAGTTACCATATACCTGAATGTACTAGAGTTGACCCTTGAACCACATGGAGGTTAAGGGCACCAACCCCCACCCCATGCAGTTAAAAATTCACATACAACTTTTGACTCCCCCAAAACTTAACTACTAATAACCTACTCTTGACTGGAAGGCTTACTGACAACATAAACAGTCAACACATATTTTATATGCTGTATGTATTATGTACTATTCTTACAATACAGTAAGGTAGAGAAAAGAAAATGTAATTAAGAAAATCATATAGAAGGGAAAATACATTTATAGTATTGTACAATATTTATTGAAAAAACTACATATAAGTGGACCATGCAGTTCAAACCTGTATTGTTGAAGGGTCAACTGTACAATCGTCAAATGAATCTTCCTTTATATTCATCCAGAAAATTCACCTAATCACTTTTTAGGTACTGAGGATATCATTGTCAATAAGGTAGATATAGTCCTTGCTCTCATTGATTTTTCTCTCAGAGAACTCAGCTATTGAATAATTAATTGCAAGTGTATTAAGTGTCTCAAAAACAAAAGTGCTGTTAGAACCTCTAACAGATAGATTGATCAGAGAATGCTTTCTGGAGGAAGTGATATTTAAACTGAAATCCAATGAGTAAGAATTATTAGCTAGTCTCATAGGTGGGAATGGGAGAATTCTGTGGGCAGAGCAAAGAGTAAAGGCTCAGCCACAAGCAGAGAAGCTTTATGTTATATTCAGGAACCAAGGAAAGACCTGTAGGAATAGGATATAGAAAATATAGGAAAAAGGAGGATACTTACTGGCCAGTTACAGTGTTTGATTCATCAGAATATATTTTTCACCTTCTTACTCATTTATTGGGCTTTTACTCTCACATCTGTGTTCATTTTCCCCCTTTCCCTCATAAGTCTGAAAGAATCTGTGTGCATGTAATTTTTCTTATCTTGCTTCCTAGAATGTATTTAGCCCAAGACGCTTGCCTGTTTCCTCCCTGTAACTCTTCCTTGTCCCACTCTTTTTTCCCCCTTTACTTCCCTCTGTAGCTAGCATGATATTCTGCCCAGGTCTTTGAATTACACCCCTTTTGGTGAATCCATCTAAAGATTCATGTTCCTCTTAGAGAATTCCAATCCACTGAGGTTTTACTCAGGGGGCCCTTTGAGCCTGCTGGGGATAGCACTTCCTACTTGTGCTGTGGGCTGTCCCTCTGTGTCTTGTTGGCTAGATCCCTTAATCTGTCCCAAATTCACTCTGTTGAAATCCAATAGTCCTGGGTGACTGTATTCTTTGAACCCTTTTCTCACAATGCCAAATTCAATAACATCACCTGGCAGAGCCAAACCGCCTCTGAGTTTGTTTGGGTTTCTTTCATTTTATAGTACATATTGCTTCTGTTTGTTTGATTTCTTGTGGAGAATTTAATACTGGCTGTAATCTGAATTTTGCAAAGAAAATTGACTGAATTCAAATTACTTGTGTGTAACAAATACCATCACCCTGCTAAATTGCTATTTACACCAATAAATATAAACTCAGATGCCTTTGGTTAGGCTGAGTGCAATAATTTTAGAACCCTCACATAATGCATAAACTAGAAAACTTAAATTGAAAGCTGAAACTGTGAGGTGGGTAAGACAAACTTTAATAAGCAACTGCTCAGACTCCCTCCATTTTCTAAGTAAGAAAATGGTCAATAATATATTACTCACATCTTCTACACAACATTTCATCAATTGACTTGGCTAGTTTCTTGAAGAGAAACTGGCACCCAACCCAGTTGATGATAGTCTTTATTTCACCAGGGGGTAGAGAGAGTTTGATATCAGTTCAGAAAGAAAAAGCCAGACCCCAAAATGCTATACTTTCAGAATAAATGTACCACTTGGAAAATAGCATATAAAGGAGTCCTGGTCAACTTCTGTGTCTTGTCGTAAGTGATCTTAAGATGTCAGACCTATTTTCAGCTAGGCAGTACCTCAATCACTTGGTACTATTAATATTATCAGAGAAGGTAAAGGAGAAATGTTTCTCTACTCGCAACACTTCTAGCACCTAATATGTTGGTTTTTCACACCAAGAAATTTTTTAAATGTCTGCAGCTACTACTGGGTGTCCTACAATTTGTTTATTTTTATTTATTTATTTTTTTACAATTAACACAATTTATTTTAGTAAGGACTTCATAAGTTGGAGAGAAGGAAAGGAAAGGAAATAGAGAAAGAGGAAGAATATAAATACATTTATTGAATATCACCATGGGCCAGAAACTGTGGCAGGTCTTTATATATACATGTCCTTTTACATATGTCTTTTCACATCAGCTTCATCACAGCTCTGAGAGAGGTATTATCATTATTGCTGATTGGGAAAACAGACTTTGAGAATTATCTAAGTCCATGCAGCTAGTAAATAGGACACTTACAAAAATCTGAATTTAAAGCTGTTGTTTGAACTGCACTGCGGTGACACACTAAAAAGAAGGCTAATTGCCATTAGGACCTTTCTTTTCTTTTTTCTTTCTTTCTTTCTTTCTTTCTTTCTTTCTTTCTTTCTTTCTTTCTTTCTTTCTTTCTTTCTTTCTTTCTTTTTAATGCTCTGAATGCTTGTATTAAGAGAAAAAGTTTAAGTAAACAACTTAACATTACATCACAAGGAACCATAAAAAGAGGAAACATTGCTAAAATTTAGTAGAGGAAGGAATTAACAAAGAAGAGTCAGAAATAAATAAAATAGAGATCAGAATAAACAACATAACATTGAAAGTAATGACCAGTTTTTCCAAAAAAATAAACAAAATTGGTAATGCTTTAACTACATTAACTTAGAAAAAAAGAGAGAAGACTCAAAAACCAAAATAAGAAATGGAAGAGAAAACAATACAATAGATAAACACAGAAATACATAGCATGATAACAGATGACTATAAACAATTATATACTAACAAATCAGATAATTTAGGAAAAAAATGCCAGATAATTCCTAAAAATGTACAAGTTATCATGATTGAATCATAAATCTTGAATCCAAGAAATAAGAAATCTTAGGCCAATAACAAGAATGAAAGTTGAATTAGGAATAAAAAATCTTCCAGCACAGAAAAGTCTAAGACTACATGATTACATTGGTGAATTCTACCAAACATTAAAAAAAATATTTAATGACAGTCTTTATCAAAATCTTACAAATAATGGAATAGAGGAAACACATTTAAAAATCATTCCATGAGGCCAAGTAGTACCCTGATGCCAAAGCAGGATAAAAACAGTACAAGAACAAAAAGGTCTACTTTGTCCAATATAAGTATTGCTACTCCAACTTTCTTTTGACATCCATTTGCATGATAAATGTTTCTCTACTCCCTCATTTTAATTTGCAGGTGTCTTTAGGTCTATCTATAATGAATCTCTTCTAGGCAGCATATAGATAGGTCTTTTTTTTTTTTTAGATCCATTCTGACACCTTTTGTCTTTTGATTGGACTGTTTAGTCCATTTACACTCAAAGTAATTATTGATAGATAGTGTTTGTACCATTTTGTTACTTGTTTTGTTGTTGTTTCTGGAGATTTTAGAGAAAACCTAAAGAAATCCTTTCTTGTCTTTGTCATTTTTGGTCTCTCCTTTGCACTCAAAGGGTCCCCTTTAATATTTCTTCAGGGCTGGTTTAGTGGTCACAAACTCCTTCAGTTTTTGTTTGTCTGGGAAACTCTTGATCTCTCCTTCTATTCTGAATGATTGCCTTGCTGGATAGAATATTCTTGGCTGCAGATTTTTCCCATTCAGCACTTTGAATATATCATGCTACTCTCTTCCGGCTTGCCAACTTTCTGTTGAGAAATCTTCAGCTTGCCTTATGGGTTTTCCCTTCTAAGTCAAGGACTTCTTTTGTCTCGCTGCCTTTAAGATTTTTTTCTTTATCACCATATTTTACAAATTTAATTACAATATGTCTCAGTATTGGCCTGCTTTTGTTGATTTTGATGGGAGTTCTCTGTGCCACCCAGATCTGGATGTCTGTTTTCTTTCCCAGATTAGGGAAGTTTTCTGCTATTATTTCTTGAAATAAATTTTCTGCCCTCTTTTCTCTTCTTCTTCTGGGACTCCTATAATACAAATGTTATTATATTTGATGGAGTCACTGAGTTCCCTAAAGCTATTATTGTGTTGCATATTCTTCTTTCTCTTTTTTGTTCAGCTTCATTATTTTCCATTATTTTGTTTTCTATGCCACTAATTTATTCCTCTGCTTTTTTCAGCCTGCTGTTCTTTCCATCAAATTTGTTTCTAATCTCATTTATTGCATTCTTCATCTTTGATTGATTGATTCTTTTTTAACTCTTATCTCTGTTTTAAGGGTCTCCCTGAAGTCTTCTATTCTTTTCTCAAGTCCAGTGAATATCCTTATGATTATTGCTTTAAATTCTCCATTAGGCATATTAATTGTATCTGTTTCACTTAGATCTCTGGCCATGGCCTTATCTTGTTCTTTCATTTGGGATAAATTCCTCTGTCTTGGCATTTTGTCTAAGTCTCTGCCTTCTTCTCTGTGTTTGAAAAGCCAGCTATGTCTTCTACTGAAAGTAATGGCCTTATGAAGAAGAGGTCATGTAGTGCCCAGGGCCTGGTGCTGTAGTCACCAACTGGATGCCCTACAATTTAATTCAATTCTGACACTGTCTTTGGAGTTAATGTTAGACCCCATTGGTTAAGGGCTCAGCAGTATAAGACTGCCCCCTACTTCACATACAGATTGTAAGTAGTGGGTCTCCAAGTTACCTACACTTTTGTCTGACTTAGCTACAAATTGGGTGTTCTAATGTCCCCCTCATCAGTTTCAATAATTTGCTGCAATGGCTCACAGAACGCAAAGAAACACTTATGTTTAACACTTTATTATAAAAGATAGTATAAAGGATACAAATGAATAGCCAGATGAAGGGGTATATAGGGTGAGGTCCAGAACTGTCCTGAGCACAGGAGCTTTTGTCCACATGGAATTGGAATGCATCACCCTCCTGTTATATGGATGCATACACCAACCAGGAAGCTCTCTGAACCCCACAGTTAAGGATTTTTATGGAGGTTTCATTACATAGCCATGATTGATTATTAACTCAATCTCCAGCACCTGGAGGATGGGAGAGGGTGGGGCTGAAATTTCTAAGCTTCTAAGCATGGCTTAGTCTTTCTGGTTACTAGCTCCCATCTTGAGCTGTCCAGGAGCTCACCAAGAGTCACCTCATTGAAACAAAAGATGCTCCTATCACCCAGGAAATTCCGAGGTATTTAGGAGCTCTGTGTCAGGAATCAGGGGCAGAGACCAATAAATATTTCTTATTATGTCACAGAAGCACATTTTGAATTCTTCTTCTTTTTTTTTTTTTTTAAGATTTTATTTATTTGACAGAGAGACACACAGCGAGAGAGGGAACACAAGCAGGGGGAGTGGGAGAGGGAGAAGCAGGCTTCCCGCCAAGCAGGGAGCCCGATGCGGGGCTCGATCCCAGGACCCTGGGATCATGACCTGAGCTGAAGGCAGACGCTTAACGACTGAGCCACCCAGGCACCCCTGAATTCTTCTTTATTTGGTCTAACTACCTAAGAAAGTCTTCACTTTGTTTAAACAAATATTCCTGCCTTTTTTTTTTTTTTCTGTATCTTCTTATTCTGATACTGTGGTTTTCAAATGCATTTTTTTTTAAAGATTTTATTTATATATTTGACAGAGAGAGAGAGAGAGAGCACAAGCAGGGAGGGAGGCAGGCAGAGGGAGAAGCAGGCTCCCACTGAGCAAGGAGCTGGATGCGGGACTCAATCCCAGGACTCTGGGATCATGACCTGAGTCGAAAGCAGTTGCTTAACTGACTGAGCCACCCAGGCGTCCCTTCAAATGCATTTTTATTTAACTTCCAATACCCTTCCTGTCTTCTGCTTTTTAAATGAAGTCCTCTATATTCCAGAGAGTTATGCTGGCTGGAGTAGGGTTGAAGGCCCAGGAGCCTCCTTATTTAGTATCCTCACCTTTATCTTCTTGCAGTAGTTCCTGAAAGACTCCATGGAACTCTTAATGTCCAGTGAAACACACTGGTTTTGAAGAGGAGTATCAGTGATTCAAGTTACCTGTTGATGAGGGAAGCTTGCCTTCCTATAGTTTAGATAGATACTTTTTTTTTTTTTTTGCCACTGCCTAGAGTCTAAAAATATGTCTGGAACCCCCGGACAACATGTTCTGGTGATGTTAGAACATTAGTTGGATCCCAATTTTATATCTTGTTCTTCAAGGGATGGTCAAATTCTCCTAAAATGTGTTTACCAGAAGGATCCAATAGCTTAGTAGCTAAAACCTGACATATTGAAAACCAAAGGAAACTCAGGTAGGAAATGTCGAGGTATTGATTGAATCTTGAAATATGTGTGTATGTTTTATGTCTAAATTTTGAAAATAAAGTGAAGGAAATGAAAGCAAAAATCTCCAAAAAAAAAACCCCTCAAAGACTTTCCCCTGTATCACTTAGGGTCATTTTTATTTTTGTGTTAAAAAATTCAAAATACTAGCAAATTTCTCAATGTCCAAGATATGAACTGGATTCTTCTTTTGTATAGTAACCTGACTCCTCCCCACTTAAAAGAATTTTTCATTGTATATCATTGGTACAAACCCTATCCCATTTGGGAGGGGAATACTGTATTAAAAGTGTGAGGAAATAATACAAGACCATAGGTTTTATTTCTCTCTTGCTTTTTTCCTCCTTTCAAAACATAAGCAGAGCAGATTGGAGGATGATATTAAGTGGGTAGATTTTTCTTTTGAGAACTAAGATACTCCTGGTATTTATTATCTTTCTGTACTAGAAACTTGACATCCTGGTAACAAAGGCCTTTTGATTTTATAACTTCATTAACTTAATACCTAATGAAGTGGATTAATGTGTTTGGCAACTGTTGTGTTTTGGTAAGCACTAAACACAGAAGCATCAAAATCTTATTTAGCTTTATAAGTAATAGCATAGCCATTCTTTTTCCCAGGCTGCAAACCTATGATGACCTTCTAAACATTACATCTCAGAAAATATTTTAGTATGGTAACTTTTAATTTTTTTTAAGTTTCTCTTCTCATGCTGGACAGATTTTCAGCAGTCTCAGAAAGCTAATCAACTTTCTTTGCATGAATGAACTTAATCTTTTTACATTTTAAACTTATTCCATTTGGGGAGAAATGGTTTCCTATCTACCTCACATTTGAACCTGTATGAAAGATGCAACCTTGCTGCCACAAAAAGTTTTTTCTCAAGGTGAGTGAATTTAGTGAATTAAATGAATTCATCTGAGGCAATAAACACAAATTTGTATTTTGGTTCATTCATTTTTTCAATGTATCCAATAGCATTTATTGAACACCTATTTTGTTTTATTAAAAAAAAATTTTTTTAAAGTTCTACGACCAATGTGGGACTTGAACTCATGACCCCGATATCAAGAGTTGCATGCTGTACCAACTTAGCCAGCCAGGCACCCCTTGAACACCTATTTATTGAAGGCCTGATCATATGTTAAGTATAATACAGCATTAAAGCAAAAGTATTTTATGCCAACATAGTTTACCCAAAATTTTCCTTTCCAACTATGCACGTTTGTGTTGTGCTTAGCACAGGAGAGTGTTTACATGGAAGACTTGATTAAATGGCTTAAGTATTATGATTAATCCTGGTTATTACAAGACATTACCTTATTTTTTTTTTTAAAGATTTTATTTATTTATTTGAGACGGAGAGAATGAGAGACAGAGAGCATGAGAGGGAGGAGGGTCAGAGGGAGAAGCAGACTCCCTGCCGAGCAGGGAGCCTGATGCGGGACTCGATCCCGGGACTCCAGGATCATGACCTGAGCCGAAGGCAGTCGCTTAACCAACTGAGCCACCCAGGCGCCCTACCTTATTGTTTAGAATGGTTTCCCACTGTTTAAGTGAGAATCCGTTAATGTACCGGATCCTAATGACAGGGGATGAAATAACCTGGCTATAGAGCTGATATTTGGCTGGCTTGCCCTTGTATAAGTATGTAGATAGTACACAGTTGTGTCTAATTTGATTGATGAATTCTCCTGCCATATTGAATGTTATATATTTTGAAAATTATCCCTGACTGTGTATCATTTTTTCTTTTACTGAGAGAGGTATAAGATTTATTTGAAAGGCTGTTGGGCGACTGTTAATAGAAGGCAATCCTATTTTATTTCAGAAAATTTCCTTTTAATGGCAATTTTGAAGAATTTAGGGCAGCCATAATTTTCAAATATCCAGAAGAAATATAAAATGTTGCATTGGGAAAAAGATAAGTTGGGAAACTTCCTCTAGTACTACTTTCTTCATCAGACCAGGTTGGTTTATTGTGCTCTGTCAGTAGAACCTCTCTTTTCACCAGTTCTCCACACTGTGGGAAGGACCCTGAACTGGAAAACAAGACAATTTGCCACTCTGGGCCTTGGTTTCTTTATCTATTAAATGGGTGTGAATGTTACAGATATGGATTTTATTGACTGCAACTCAGGTTTGCCTAGACTATAATATTATTTTCCTATTTAAAAAAAAAAGGTTACTTTCCATTTCAAGACATAATACCACATGGTTGAGAAAATTTAATCCTGGCTCTAGAGTACTTCAGTCTTTTTTTTCCGTCATTTTATGCTTATTAATAATGAATTTGGGGTTTTAGCTCTCTGTCTCCTCTCCCCAGAGTTGTTGGTGGGGCAGGCATGCTTATGTGTGCTTAGGCCTTAGGAGGAGTGCAGGGAGAGTGTAACTGCTGGCCTCAGTGAAGTGTTTGCTCATCCTGCCTGTCCCTCGTGACTGGTGTCCAGACAACTCTCCATCAGATTTCCACGGCATTGGCCTGCCTCCTCTCTGACTCTCAGTCTACTCTGGCATCTGTGCCCACTTCCTCCTCATCTTGGCCAGGAGTTCTCTTTGGTTCCACTCACTCTTTTGGCCCCTTCTGTGAACACGCAATGATCTTGTCAAGCTACTGTTCCTGGTTAGAATTTAAGCTTTGTTTTTTTCCTCCAATATTTCATTATGGAAAATTTCTAACAAACAAAAAAATTAAAAGTATTTCACACTGAACACTCATATACTTAGGACTCAGATTCTGTAATTAACATTTCACTGTACTTGATTTGTTGAATATCTATCAATTTCTCCATTCCTCTGTGGTAGGCAGAACATTGGACTGCCTGAATATGTCCATTCCCTAAACCCTGAAACCTGTGAAGATGTTACTTTATATGGCAAAAGGAACTTTGCAGATGTGATTTTTGTTAAGGACCCTCAGATGGGGAAATTATCTTGTATTATCCAGTTGGGTTCACTGAGAAAGAAGGCGATGTGACAGTGGATCCAGGGTCAGATACTGCTGGCTTTGAAGATGGTGGAAGGAGCCATGAGTCAAGGAATGCAGGCAGCATGTAGAAGCTGGAAAAGGTAAGGCAATGGATTCTCCCCCAGAGCTTCCAGAAGGAGCACAGCCCTGACCACACCTTGATTTTACCCCGGTGAAATTCATTTCAGATTTCTGATCCCCAGTAAGATAATAAATTTGTCTAGTTTTAAACCACTAAACTTCTTACATCTTTTTTTTTTTTTAAGATTTTATTTATTTATTTGAGAGAGAGAATGAGACAGAGAGAGAGCACGAGATGGGGGAGGGTCAGAGGGAGAAGCAGGTTCCCCGCCGAGCAGGGAGCCCGATGCGGGACTCGATCCCGGGACTCCAGGATTATGACCTGAGCCGAAGGCAGTCGCTTGCCCAACTGAGCCACCCAGGCGCCCCAACTTCTTACATCTAGCAGCATAAGAAACTAATACACCAACCAGCCATCCAGCAGTCCATCTTTTAAAGTTTCTTATACATTTGGAAGTTGCAGACACCATTACCCCTCCCCTCTTAATATTTTAGCATGCCTGACATCAATAAGAGTTCAATATTTGTTGGTGGTTCTTTTTTCTTTTGAGTTAAAATTAACATAGAGTGAAATGAACAAATGTTTAGTGTACTTTTTCCTGAGTTCCAAGAAATGCTTACACTTGTGGGACCCAAACTCCCATAGAGATAGGAAACATACCATCGCTCCAGGAAGTTCCCTCTGTTTCTTTCCAGTAAATGCTCCTTCTCCACCTCGTGTAACCATTTGTTCTTTTTGCTTTTTCTGGAACTTTGTATTAATGGAAATATGTAGTATGTACTCCTTTGGGTTAAGCTACTTTCTCCTAGAATAATGTTTTTGAGGTTTATTCCTGTTCTTGCATGTATCAATAGTTTGTTCCTTTTTATTGCTGAGTACTATTTAATTACATGAATATACCACATTTATTTATCCATTCTCCAGTTGATGGATGCCTAGGCTGTTTCCAGGTTTTGGTTAATGTGAATACAAATGATATGAACATTCTTGTATAGGTCTTTTTGTGGACATATGTTCTCATTTATTGGGTAAATATCTAGGAGGAAAACACTGTGCAAGTTTAGTTTTCTAAGAAACTTCTAGAACTTTTCCCAAGGTGGTTGTAGAGTTTTATACTCAATTGCTCTACATCTTCTTCAATTTCTGATATCGGCAGTCTTTTTAATTATAGCTATTGTGGAGGGTATGTAATAGCATTTCATAGTGATTTTAATTTGCATTTTTTGATGACTAATGATGTATGCCAGGCTTTGCCTACTGAAGCTAAAGAGCCCAGTTTCTTGTGAATCAAAAACTTATTTTGAAACTTAAGTCACCCTTATATCCTTATATAAGGAAATAGCTATCTGGTACTAGATGAAGTAATGAGGGTGAGGTCCTGCAAGTCCTAGGTTAATAGTTCAGAGTTCTTTCCTGCAGCAAAGATCTGTTCTCCCTAGCTTACAGGCTCATTGGGAGGAGCACAGGAGATGATGATTGAAATGTGAGCTGTTATTATTTCAATCTTACTGAAATAAGGACGAAGATTTCTTTTTTGTTGTTGTTTTTAGAAAATATCTCTTAAACATAGGTTATCATTTCTCAATATTTATGACTATTTTGGTTACTCGAAATCAAGAAACGAAGGAAAATAGTCAGTGTAAGAGAGCACTAGGTAGTTAAAACTGTCAGTATTTTTTAAGGTGTATTTGGAAAAGCCTGCCAGAGCAGCTTCACTGAAGGACAGAAAGTTTGTTAGTGCGTTCTACAGAATGAATGTACTGTTTGGATGTGGGGTGCATGTATATTTATCAGGTTTCTCTAACAGTTTGGAAGGGATATACTAGTTTTAGATTTCATTTAACTGAGACCGCATTCAAATGGGAGAACAATTTTGTTATATCATCAGTACTGAATACATGGTTTCTTCTTCCTTTTTTATTCTCTTTGTATCTAGATTTGTCATGACCCTTCTGTACTACAGAAACTCAGCTCCAGGCAAAGTTTTACAGCACAAAGTGTTCACAAACCAATTCTGTATCCTGCCAAAGTGAAGAAAAATCTGATTTTTAGAAGAAAAAAATCTATATTTATCTCCCTGGAGGGAGAATAATACGTTAGAAAGAATAAAAAGATGTTACTTTCCCTCTCCTTTTCTGACCCCCTCCTGTTTTTTGTTTTTTGTTTTTTGGTTTTTTTTGGCCTCAGCTTCTCTTTGAAATCAACAGGTTCTTTTCCTTAAACAACAAACACTCCTGTATCCATAAGGCCAGCCTCCCCCTTCTCTGTTGAAAGAAGTATCTCTCATATGTTGAGGCAATAGGGAAGGCAGTCTTGTAGTCTCTTCCAAAGTGCTTAAAGGGAAATGAACTGTGGATACCAGGTGAATTTCCACCATGATTTCAAATCATTAGATCCCACAGCTCAAACTTGAGGCCTATGGTATCACTTCTTGGGTGGCAATTTGAAACTTTTCAGTTAACGTGAGGGGTGTACTCTGAGAACACCATGTAATGTGGGCCTATGCTACAGTTTAGCTTGTGAGAAAATTTCCTATTTTTAGAGTCTTTTGTCATATTCTGAAAATCTCTTCTCAGCTAGAAAATTCTGACTTTTGATCAATCGTGTGTTTCTTAACCTTTTAGTCTTGACTTATTCCTGCGTTCTGCATACTTAATTGGTTTGGGTTTGTGTGTGGAGGGTGAAGAGGGGTAGCAACTTGGAAGATATATGCTCCTCTCTCTCAATTATTTTCAGGCTATTAGAGATGACTGAGTGAACTATTTAAGAATTTCAAAAGGGGAGACCTATTAAAAAATAAGTGACCTTGTGCTTAAACCAAATGATTAAAATTTCAAAATTAGGTACTGAATATCAATGTTAAATATTCTCCCTACACTTTGAGAACATTCTGCCAGACTAATGCATGCAAAGGAGTCTAGTTTTTCTGGGATTCAATGCCTAATTGAAACCAAATTAGAAATATCTAAAGAAAACTTACAGGAATTCAATATTTTGGTTGCTAATTTAGAATCATAAACAAAAGTTGTACAAATGGTCTACAGATACATGTATGTAAGTTGATATACAAAATACCATGAGCAAATTTCTGAACTTAAAAATGTTTGCATTCGGGGCGCCTGGGTGGCTCAGTTGGTTAAGCGACTGCCTTCGGCTCAGGTCATGATCCTGGAGTCCCGGGATCGAGTCCCGCATTGGGTTCCCTGCTCGGCAGGGAGTCTGCTTCTCCCTCTGACCCTCCTCCCTCTCATGCTCTCTGTCTCTCATTCTCTCTCTCTCAAATAAATAAAAATAAAATCTTTAAAAAAAATGTTTGCATTCAAGTAGTAGTTGTTCTATCATGTTTTGTATTTGTATAGAATATGAAAAATAATGTATTATCTTAAAAGCACAGACCACAAATCCTGTGTCTTCTAACATTTCAATTTCAATTATTCTGTTTAGTTGTCCCAATAGATAAACTAGTATTTATTGGATTATGACATAGGCAACATATTGTGGTCAACTGGAAATTAGGGAGAAAAAAAGAAAATGAGAAATAAATTTGCTTTCTGAGCTTTCATATATAAATGAAAACCTGATAAATCAGAGCAGAGAGATGTGGTCCCCTTACAGAGGAGCAGTGGCTTATGGTTGAGGGGGGGACACTAGATTATTATTTGATTGATGCTATTGATGTGAAGCAAGAAACTGTAAACTCCTGTTTGCAATTAATACAAGGCATTGTTTTCCTATAATTCTAATTGCCTTCTGATTTGAGTTTCCATTTCTCCCAAATGGTGGAAATTTAATCTCAATCAGTTCATGTGTCTATCTCTCTTTCTTTCCTAGGGAGACAGGGACAGGCCCAGGACACCTTTGTATGAGGACAAACAAGCATCTGATTCTCATGGATTTATGCTTTGACTCCTCTCTTGTCCCCAGACCAGGAAACTTATTTGATGTCTGGGACAGGAAGTCTTGCTCTAATAGCATTATGTTCTTCCCAATCTATTGTCCTGGCAGGATTCTTCCCTTTCCCCACAGAGCCTAAATTGTTGAAACTCAAAAACCAAGACAAATCCTTTTCTCTGGCCTTCTGCTTTGTTATCCCATCCCTAGAGGCAGTGATTACAGAATACCTAAGTTCCTGAATGGAGGAAGGTTTAAGGGATGCCAAAGAATGTTGGGGAAAATTCACTTACTAACATTTCAAAATATCATCTTGCCACTGGTGTAAACACGTCTGTGTGTTGGTATGGTGTGGAGGTGGTGGGGAGGGCAGGTGTCTGGGTAGGCTGTGGACAGACTGAATAGGAGAAAGACAAAGGTCTAAAGGACTCCCACGGAACCAATCTTCTGGTCCCTGAGCAGTTATATCTTTATTATAGTGACAGATGCAACATTCCCTCTGAACTTGCTGCTATTAACCAATTAAATTACAGAGCTAACTCACCCTATTCTGGTTTTACCATTGTAAGTAAACTGCAGACAACCTCACTTTCCATATGCGTTATTTTCAGGGAGACAGTGAGCTAGTCAGAACTGTGTAAGTATTTGCCCCACCTGATGGACATGGTTCTTATTTAAAATGATCTGTTGGCTTTTTACTTTATTTATATAACATCTTCCATTGACACTCATGTACTTCACATTCTTGATTTTCCTCTGTCAGTCCTTGACCTTGCGGGCTAAAATGTAATTTAGGAGAAAGCCAGGAGCCTATACGTGGATTTCTATCAAGCATCAGGTGGAGAAAACAATCGAGTGGCTACTGCATTAATTTCTTGTACAAGTAAAGGTCAGCTCAGGAATTTTTTGAAAGCCTATATTTTGTGTGTGTATCATGTGAATCTCCTTGGACCAACATTTGGTGGCTTTTGCTCCCACCTGTTCACTCAGGACTTCAGTCTCCCTCCTATCTGTTTCCCAAGGCTTCTGGAAATTTCTAGCTATCTCAAATGACTTTATAAATCATCTAGTCAGTTACAACATGGCATCTACCAAGCTGCTTCTCTAACCAGGTATATCACTAGGTACCTTGCTTGACTTTTTTTCTTTTTTTTTTTTTTTTAAGATTTTATTTATTTATTTGACACACACAGCACAAGCAGAAAAGGGCAGGCAGAGGGAGAGGGAGAAGCAGGCTCCCTGATGATGTGGGGCTTGATCCCAGGACCCTGGGATCATGACCTGAGCCAAAGCAGACGCTTAACTGACTGAGCCACCCAGGTGTCTCCCATTGTTTGGCTTTTTAATTGAATCAAAACATACTACTATTATTTTTTTTTAAAGATTTTATTTATTTATTTGACAGAGACAGAGATAGCGAGAGCAGGAACACAAGCAGCGGGAGTGGGAGAGGGAGAAGCAGGCTTCCCCCCGAGGAGCGAGCCCGATGTGGGACTCGATCCCAGGACCCTGGGATCATGACCTGAGCCGAAGGCAGACGCTTAATGACTGAGCCACCCAGGCGCCCCAAACATACTACTATTATTAATGCTAGTTAATGGTTGTGTAGCAATTATATGCCAGGCAATGTGTTAAGCACTGATGCCCATGAGTTTATGTACTTCTCACAAAAACACTACATTGAACTGTGTCCTCCTGAATAAGTATGTTGAAGTCCTAACCTTAGTACCTCAGAATGTGACCTTGTTTGGACATAGGGTCTTTACAAAAGTAAACAAGTTCAAATGTGGTTATTGGAATGGGCCCTAATCCAATATGACTGATGTCCTTATAAAAAGGGGATACTTGGACATAGGGACAGACATACACAGAGGGAAGATGATATGAAGACACAGAGGGAGAATGCCCACATGAAGATGAAGGCAGAGATTGGCTGCAAGCCAAAGATTTCCAGCAAACCAGGACAGAGTCCTGGGACAAATTCTCCCCACAGCCCTCAGAAGGAATCAATGCTGTCAATACTTCAATTTTGGAATTCTAGCCTCCAGAAGTGTGAGACAATAAATTTCCGTTGTTTAGACCATCCAATTTTTGGTACTTTGTTATGGCAGCCCTAGGAAATGAATATACTCAATGAAGGAGGTGTTATTAATTGTTCCCATTTTGCAGATGAGGAAACTGAGGCATGGAGGAATTAAAAGATTTACCCAGCTAGTAAGTGATTCAAACCAACGCACTCTGATTCTAGTATCTGTTTTTTTATCCATTATACTCAATAGCCTCTTGTCTCTTTTTTAGTTAATGACCTTTCCCTTCTTAGATCTTTTCACATTCTTTTCACTGCCTTTGCCAGGCAACATTACACACATCACTTTGTCTGTAGTCTCCCACTGGACACCATGGCCTCCACTTGCACAGAACTACACTGTGGTCTGCGGTGTAGTGGGAAAAACCTCCCTCAGTACTCTATCCCACACTGTGGGAGGCTTTCTAAAGTAGCACTGCCTGAGCCCCAGGTTTGGCAGAATTTTTAGGGAAGCACCTCTTTAGGATGTTCATTCCAGCTTTCACTGTCCAGAATCTGGACATAAATCACTGGGGAGAGGGTGTAGAATAAGGACAAATACGAGTACTGGCTCACAATAAACTCTTGATAATCTCTTCACTCTCTTGTCATGTATGTGTATGTCACAAATACACATGTGTATATGGAGGAAAATACGCAGCAGGTTGTTGGATGAGAAAGATGTGAGAGAGACAACAAGAGCTAGCTATCCATGATAAAGACAATTTGTTGGGGTATCAGCATGTTTATTTAAAATTATGGGTGTGAGGAGGTGCCTGGGTGGCTCAGTCAGTTAAGTGCCCAACTCTTGGTTTCAGCTCAGGTCATGATCTCAGGGTTGTGAGATTGAGCCCCATGTCAGCCTCCACACTGGGCATGTGGAGCTTGCTTGAGATTCTCTTTCTCAGCTCCCCCCATCCACCATGCACTCGCTCTCTCTAAATAAATAAATAATAAAAAAATAAAATTATGAGTGTGTATAAAGATAGTCATTAAAATGTTAATAATGATTGTTGCAGGGTCATAGAATTTCTGAAATTTTTCCTTCTACATTTCTGTGGGATAAAGAGTAGTTATTATTTTTCTCAATAATGGTGGCTCCCAGAAAGAGCACAGAAATGATAAAGATGGTATTGTTTCCTTTATATTGGATTCACAAATTGGCTTGACTCTAAGATTTCTGAATCTCCTTGTCTTTCTTCCTGTATGATGTTTCTTTTTCTTTAAAATCATATTGAAGATCAGAAGTGTGATGCACAGGATAAGTGCTTAGAAGAGATTTGAAGAGGTGAAATTAAATAAATCAGCACATGAAGAAAATGGAAATGCTCACATGGTTAGGCTCTTCCTTTTCTCTTTCATTTGGACAGTCTGAGTGACTGTGACATAGAGTAAGGACCGCTTCTTCCCCACCCATTCATTTGTGCTTGGCCATATGGATCGTAATGACTGAGGCAGTCTGTTCAGGAACCTCTGCCCATGTTACTGGGCAACACACAACAGTCTTGCAGCAAATGCGTACTGGCAGGTTGTCATCAAAATAATAAGCCCATGGTCCAAAAAGAATAGTTGGTGCTCTTAATAGATAGTTATGGTACTCTTTTGTACACCGAGAACTCGAATATCTGAAAACCATCATGTTGTCAATATTCCTCCATTTGGCATGTAGAGTTAGAGCATCCCTTGTACCTATCCAGTTTTCAAGGTCAGTGAATTTTGTAAAATTCTTTGCCAAGTAGCTGCTGTGATATGAATAAACTTATGTGAAAATGAACTCAGCCAGCTAGTTATTGAACAAGATTTTTTTTTTTTAATGGAATGTACTGACAGGAAAGAAGAAAAGGCAAACATAAAGAGTGAATAATAACCTAACGAAAGAGGTTTTTTTTTTTTTCCTTCAGTTCAGGAGAAAGAGTAATCTATTTTTTAAAGACAAACTTTCAAAAGTCAAAAGGGAAGGAAGATGGAACTTCAATTCCATGGAGATAGAGGAAATAAATAAGGCATCTCTAAGGAAAAAGAATTAATGGCATGGATGTAACAAAACAGAACTAAATACTTGAATTGTTTAGTTTTTTTTCAGATATAGGAGGGTGTGAACAATGATGCAAAACAAAAAATGTATAGACTTAACCCAAACTTTCTTAAGTTATATTAAGTACCTCCTCCAAAATACCCAGCTGCAACAAGAATAAGTTTCCTACAAATGCCAAATTGTAAAAAAAAAAAGGGCAGAATTGTGCTTTCAGGTGGGCCAAAAGAACAATAAGAGCCACCTGGCATATTACTAAGTGAAAGAAGCCAATATGGGAAGGCTACATGAGGTATGATTCCAACTATATGACATTCTGGAAAAGGCAAACCTATGGAGATAATAAAAAAGATCAGGGTTTACCAAGGGTGTGGGCCGAGTTGGGGAGGGAAGATGAATAGGCAGAGCACAGAGGATTTTTAGGGCAGTGAAAATAATCTGTATGCTATAATAATGAATACATGTCAGTATACATTTGTCTAAACCCATAGAATGAACATCATCAAGAGTGAACCCTAAGGTAAATTATGGACTTTGGGTGCTTGTGATGTGTCAATGTACATTCATCCTTGTTAACAAATGTACCATTCTGGTGAGTGGTATTGATAATGGGGAAGACGAGCATGTGTGCGGGAAAGGAGTATAGGGGAAATCTCTGTATTTTGCTCTCAATTTTTTTGTAAACCTAAAACTGCTCTAAAGTAGTCTTTTAAAAAATTACTGTAATACCATTACTATACCTAAAAAAGAAAAAAAAAGAAGAAAGAAAGAAAGGAAGGCAAGAGAGACATTTTAGATTTTTCCTTTTAGGCAATAATGGACCAAGTGAAAAGAAACTTATTAAAATATTTTGCTAGAGAGGTTATTACAAAGCATTTTATAGAACATTGTCTATGACCATTCTCTGTTAAATGCATCAGTAGGCCAAGTCCCTTGGAGATTTAACAGATATTTGTCTATTTTTTCCCCATTCCAAATCAGAAACAATTTTCTCAGCCCAAATTGTTTGGATCGATAGGTCTACTGTGAAAGTGCTTTTCTGACAGGTTTTATCAGTTTGGGGGATCCATACGCCAAAACTTGTCAGGGGCTAAATGTCTGGAATTAACTTGCAGGCTTCCCTTTAGGCAGGAGATCCCAAATTACTGTGGTGTATTTTTGTTTTTGTTTTTGAGTGTTTCCTTTGAGCTTCAGTTTCCAAATATTTTTTGAGCATGAGGATTATGCAATTTTTGGACTAGACTGTTGGACCTCAGAAATAAATTCCAGTTCCAAAGCCTTCTCATATGAATGTCAATCTCTAGGGAAACACTCAGTTTTCTAAAGTGCCTTTCTTTTGTTCTTTCAAGGGAAGCTAGGGCAGAAATTCATTCACGTTGTGTTACTAAATGGCCATCTTTGGGTTAATTGCCCCCAAATAAATTAAATCATCTGATGTAATTTTCTTCCTAAAGTCTGTCAATTGGCATCATCATTTTGGTGATACAACTTATTTTAAGATTTCCTGGGGTTTTCCATCAGAAGACACTGGCGTTAAAATGCTAGATATATTTTATAAGGGAGTTCCCTTTTGGATTATTGAGGATTAAATCCTTACTTTTATGGTAGAGACTTTTTCAAATATCTGGAGATGCTTGGCTTCCTGTTCATATTTAAGAGCCAGGACTGAGACACCATCTGCAAGTCCTGTGCATACAAGGGTGGCTTGTCAACTGATAAATCTAATAATATCATTGGGATTGGGAAGAGATTTTGTTTTATTGGGGTACTCCCAGATGACATTATCTATAGCCCTTTCCCCTGGGCCATAGCATCCCCGAAGAAGAATCCTCCAAGTTCTTGCCTGAGGATTATATGTTCGGTGGCCAGGGATCTTAAGGATCTGAGCTGGGAGAAAGTAGCTGGAGCTGAGTGCAGCTGGACTCAGGATTTGGTTTGTAGAGACTCAGGTAATGAATGCCTTTTATTTCCAGTGGAGCTCTTCATTCCATCTTTCTTTGGGGTTAGGGTCTCTTAGTTGTGAGCTCAGGAGCCTCTCTGATTCAATTTATCCTGAGACAAAAATCTTCTGTCTTCTGCTGGAGTGTATGGAATATGTAAATGCTCCTTTTCCCAAAACATGAGAAAGCTCTTTCTCTTTTGGACCTTTAATTCATTCTTAGTTTGTCTCTTTGTAGCTTCAACTCTGAATTGAGATATACTAGGATTTCTGAACACATGGGTATACTCCTTTATATAATCCTTTCTTTTTTTCTTTGTATAATCCTCTGTAACTTGGAATTCCCTTTTCATCTTATTCATCATTCCCACTCAGTTTTAGAGTCTCGTTTTTAATCAATTGCTAGTGTCTTAGTTTCCTTATCTATAAAATTGGACTTGATTGCTAAGGACCTTTTCAAATAACAAGTTCTGATGCGGTAGGAATTAAGCTGAAGGGACAGGCCCTGGAGTTAAACACCCAGATTCATATCACTGCTCCACCACCATGCAGTCAGGCTGGTCTGGGGATAAGCAACAGAGGACAACTGGGCTTCCTTAAACATAAAAGGAAAGTACAGGAAGGATAATGAATAGCAGAGTCTGTGTTAAAGCTGGAAAGCCAGTCTCAAAGAATGGGCAGAAAACCAAGGAAGCCAGGCAGTGGGGAGGTCAGCCAAAGTTATATGCCAGGAACAACCTGGTAAGGAAGCTGCCGCTGCTATTGTGAATAATTTCTTAACTCTCCCTCTGTCTTTATGATGGGTTGTGTTGTGCTCTTACGTCTCAAGGGATGAGGAGAGGAGATTTGCTTCCCTGTTTGTATTAGAGTTCTCCAGAGAAACAGAACCAAAATTTTATTTTATTTTAAGGAGTTCTATTTTACTTGAAGATATTTTATTTTATTTTATGCTCAAGTGATTATGGGGGTGGGAAAGTTTGAAATTTGTAGGGCAGGCTGGCAGGCTGGAAATTCAGCCAAGAGTTGATGTTGCAATCTTGAGTGTGAATTCTCCAAGGCAGGCCAGGTAGGCTGGAACCTCAGGCAGAATTTCTATGTTGCAGCTGTGAAGCTCAGTTCCTTCTTTGGGAAACGTATCTTTGCTCTTAAGACCTCCAACTGATTGATGAAGTTCCCCTACAATACGGAGAATGATTGCCTTTACTCAAAGTCTACTGATTAAAATGTCAATTACAGAAAACAAAACAAAACAAAACAAAACAAAACACCTTCCCAGTGACATCTAGATTAGTGTTTGACTGAATAACTGGGCACCAAAGCCTCACCAAGTGATGGGTCAATTTAACCACCGCACCACTCTGTGCTCAGAGCAGGATCCCCCTTCAAACATTTCCTAAGTTAAAGTGCTGGGTAGGGAGATGGAAAAAAAAAAGTTAGCTGTCCACTCCAGCCACTTTACTACGTGACCTTCAGCCAGACTTTCAGATTCCAGTCTGATAAATGGGGATAATAATAGCAATTATACATATGATTGTCGGGAAGGTATGTAAAGTGTATATAAAGCACTTACAGAAGTGCTTGGAACAAGGTAAGTGCTCAATAAATTAAGATGCTATAATTTCTCATCTAAACGTTGCAATAGGATATTTCTCACAGTTCATATACCCAACTTCCCACCAAGTAGGGCCCTTGAGGATAAAACACCTGAATGGTGATTTGCATCCATAAGCAAAGGCCTTTAGTTTGCACATGCAAACAATGATACTAACAGTTGTGATTTATTGAGCCCTTACTACCTGCCAGGTACAATTCTGCATACCTTCCATATATCTACTTGTATAGTTTGGCTCACACGATAATACAGTGAGGTTTGTAGTTCCTCATTTTATTTATTTTTTATTTTTTTAAAGATTTTATTTATTTTTTTGATAGAGAGAGACAGCGAGAGAGGGAACACAAGCAGGGGGAGTGGGAGAAGCAGGCTTCCTGCTGAGCAGAGAGCCCAATGCGGGGCTGGATCCCAGGACCCTGGGATCATGACCTGAGCTGAAGGCAGACACTTAACGACTGAGCCACCCAGGCGCCCCTGATTCCTTATTTTATAAAGCAGACACTGAGATTTAGAAAAATAACATATCACACCCAGGATCACACAAGTAGCCCAATGCAGGGCCTGAATAAGAACTCAGGATTTTCATGGGGCGCCTGGGTGTCTGAGTCAGGTAAGGGTCTGCCTTCAGCTCAGGTCATGATCTCAGGGTCCTGGGATCGAGACTCACATCCTCAGGGAGACTGCTTCTCCCTCTCCCTCTGCCGCTCCCCCTGCTATGCTCTCTCGCTCTGTTCTCTCTCTCAAATAAATAAATAAAATCTTAAAAAAAAAAAAAGAATTCAGGGTTTTCTTATTCTAAATCCTGCTCTCTCAACTACTCCTCTGTATGGCCTCTATGTTAGTCCAGACAGAGGGGTCATTTCCTTTCCCAGCTCCAGTTCCTCGAATGTTACCTTGGCTTTATTGGTCTGGAAAATGAGAATCCTGAGTTCTCCCCTAAACATCAGATTCAGGATGCTAAACCCCTTGGTGGAAGATCTTTGTCCTTTTTATTAGACATTAGATTTTTTTTTTTTTTTTTGTGGTAGCTCTGCTTCAGCTTCCTTCTTTAAAAAATGGTTAATGCAATTTTGAATTTTTTGAGCCAACTCACAGATGTAAAAAAGAAAGAAAATAGAATTAAAAAAAATCTCTTTAAAAAAAAAATCTCCTTTCATACAATTAGAACAATTCAAAATGAAACAAAATTCCTTTCATATAAACTAAGCTATTTAAAACTACTTAAATAAATTTGGGGTACCATGGAAAGTGTTGTTATTCCATATTTAGAAGAGAAATTGTTAATTTTTGGATATTAATTAAAAGCAGTTTTGAATGTTGGGTTGGTAGAATACTTCATAATATCCATCATAAAAAACAAAGATAAAAATCACACACAATCCCTTCCCCTGTGGACAAAACATCTAAGGGCTAAGTGGATCTGAACAACATTAGAAGTAGGAAGCAAGTAAGCCCATTTTCCAAAAGGAATTTGGATGTTAAACATTTTATGCTAGAAGTCATGTCTACAACCAGTTGACATGGAGAGCAAAAACAATTCTTTGGATGGTAGGAAGTCAGACCCACACTTCTCAAACTTTAACGTCCATAGACACCATCTAGGGATGTTTTCAGAATGTAGATCCCAGTTCAGTAGGTTTGAGGTGAGACCTGAGATTCTAGATTTCAAACAGGCTCACAGGGCATACCCCACACTGCTGTTAAAGGACCACACTTTTAGTTGCAAGGGCCGACTACCAATTTTAGTGAGCCAAGTACCAACTCATTTATTTTCCTTAGTCGCTTATAGTCTTTATAGTGTCATGCCTTTGGAAGCCAAAGTTAGAGATGGCTTCTAAAATGGCTTCAGAGACCATTGCATCTAGATGTCTGGAGGTGCGGGAGGGGAAGGAATTGACTGGAGAGACTGCTCCTACTGCTTGACAAGAAGTGTCTCATTTCATTCCTAGAACACTTTCACGAGAAGCTTACGCAAGAGCCCCTTTTTACAGATGAGGAAGCGACGTTTCGGAGAAAGTAACGTGTCAGTGCTGGTAAGTGGTGGAGTCAGCGTTTGCACCTTGGTCTGTCTGACTTGACAGCCCATGTTTTTTCCAATGGACCTTGTGCCAGTCACATCTGGACGGCTTTACTGCTATTGCTTTTTCTTTTGACATCACTGGTTATTCTCTATTTTTAAAGTTTCCTTAAAGAGAGCCAAATCCAATTTTAAAAATTGACACAAAATTGTTCATTAAACTTCTCTCTTACACCCTATTTTCCCATTTCATTCGGTGTCAGAATTACTCTCTACCCAGCAAAGGCTTTGATGCTTTGTGCCGAGCTGACTGACAAAGCATTATGATTTAAAAACTGATTTAAAAACCATCCTGTTCCTCTCTCAACAAAGCCCAACCTTTGATCTTCTCTCCCAAGAGCAATTTCCAATCAGCCCTTTTTTCAAAGCTTGTAAATGTTTGGTATGCAGTCTATCCAGGCTCTCTCCCTCCCCGCAAAGGAGAGGTTGAGACCTTCAATTCCCTACTGTCATTACTGGTCTATTGGAAGTCTTAGTGTAGGATTTGGTTTTCTATAGTGAAGGCGAAATCAAATATAGCAAGCTTCATGCTCTGGCTGTGTTGACACACTTTAAAACTAAGTGGGGTTTTGGCAATTACCTAGTTCATTTGCTCTATGCAGGTGAAAACAGATGATTTCAGCACTTTTGATTATTATTATATTTGTTTGACTCTCTTTACCCACAAACATTGTTAGCATGATTCAAATTAATTGGATAATTGCTGAGTCGCCATTTTACCTTGTGATACAAACTTGTAAAGATCCTGGCATTCTAGAACAAAGAGAAGGAGTAAATTAATTATCTAGGACTTCTAAATTTCTTTTTTACTGCTCAACTTTCCTTAAAGGCAAGCCAAAAGGTAAAATCAACAATAGTAGGGCTACCTGGTTTGCATATGGGCTGGAAACTTTGGAGCCTCATCTTCTCATCCTTCTTACTCTGGGCATATTCCCCTGAGATGGAATGAAACATTGGAAAAAACACAGACTGTCAAGTCAGACAGACCCAGGTTCAAAGCCTGACTCCGAAAAAGTTATCACAGCTCTGACTGATGACTGCTGGCTTAGGCTAGAGCATAATGTATACTTTCATCTCAAGACTATCCATTTTTGCTAAAATATGTGACTTTGGAAAAAATAATTAGTGTTGATGAATAACTTATTGAAGTGTTTCAATATTTCAGTGAATATTTGAATTTCCTTAGTGGGTATTTTATTCAAAGACCCAGATTCAGCCAATTCTACTTCCTAAAATCAAGTTATAGGGTCCTGAGTCAATAGGAATTTTAGAAATAAAGGACACAATACATGCGTTTTGAATTTACTTGTTGCTTTTCCTTGCCAAGGCCTCTCTTCAGGCGAGGCCTAGCCATGGCATACATAATCTAGGAAATGTGTCAGATGACTACGTGACTTTCAAGATAGTCTGTCCATCACAGTCACCTGTAGACCAGAATTATTAGGGTAAAGGAGTGTGACCTGCATGACTGTCATTTTAGAAAAATCAAGAGTTGATTCCAGTCAGGATGGGAATTGCTGAATAAAGCTATTGAAAATTGGTCTTTTCATTTTGGTCATATTTAATAGATTCATGTCCTGAACCAATTATAAACCTGGATTATTTTCATATAGATAGAATGGACACTGATAAGACCATGTGGTCCAGTTTTTCTATTCTGAATATATATGGTATAGGATTTACTCAATTTCTTTAAATTCAATAACATTAAAAACAATAGCTGTCATTTACTGAGCAACCACTATGGGTTGGTATCATCATCATCATCAGGGCTAACATTTACTAAGCACTTGCTAAGATATTCTATACATAATTTCCAATTATTGTGAGAATTTCCAATTCTCACAAAACTCTATGCTAGAAGTATATATATATATATATATATATATATATATATATATATATATATATATATATATATATTTTATTTACAGATGAGGAAACAGTCATGGAAAAGTCAAGGCTATTCATCCAAGGCTACACAGGTCATGAGTGTATAGTTCTGGCTCCATATCTTTATTTATTTATTTATTTATTTATTTATTTATTTATTTATTTATTTGGCTCCATATCTTTAGATACTACATCTCCAACTTTTATAACAACCCTCCAAGGTAGGTACTTAATGTGCTCTTATTTACAAATGAAAATAGGTAGCAAAGGATGTAAATAGTTAAGTAACAAGTATTAGATGCAACCTAAAGTCAAACCCAAATAGTATTTATTTATCGTACATAAAAGAATATCTTTGTCTTCCCTCCTGTGAGGGTTTGAAGAGCCATACCCAAATAGAATTCTCCCCAAACCAATGTTACTTTGAAAAGAAAAAACCTGTAAACACTGTGAATTTAAAGGTTATATATATCAAAATAATTGAAACACCTGGATATGGGCTTTGGGGATTATAGAGAAGATGAGCATGGGAATCAGCCTATATCCCCCGCTTTAAATTTCATGGCCAACTTTATTTTGAATCTAAAAGTATGTTAAGCCATATAATTCCCTGGGTTATTTACATTCTAGTCAGGGTGACTATTGAAGAATAGTGTAATTACAGAGTACAATTTCCAAGCTGAATGAAATTGATTGTTGTGTAATAGGTCTGCTGGGGACTGACCTCTGAAAATGCCAAAAACAAATACTTGTAAATCATGATTAGAGATAATGATATACAACACCCTGAGTTAGTATATGAAGTGAGAGGTGGTCTTTAATTTGAATAGAATGTTTTCTTCTGCTGTTCGTCAAACTCAGAGAAAGGATCAGAGCAGAAGTACATTTTCCTTTCTTTCCTATTTCTCAGCATAGTGCTAGAAATTTGCTACTTTTCCAACACGTTCATGAACTACATGAGGGGCAATTCTTTGGGCAACAGGTTGAAACATAGGTATTCGCTGGTGTTCAGTGTCTTTGAGATTTTATTATCTGTCTGAGCAGAGAGCAGTTCTGCCATCCAGTTCTGCCTCAGCCAACTCTAATGTACCATCCTCCTCCTCTCTGCTCCATTCCAACATCCACCTACCATGTCTTAGTTCAGCTTCGTGAGTAGATTCAGTGAATGGTGGGCAGGGGGCTGAGGTGTATATGATAGTGTTAGGTATTAGAGGCAAAATATCAACATGGGAGGGGCGCCTGGGTGGCTTCGTCAATTAAGTGTCTGCCTTTGGCTCAGGTCATGATCCCAGGGTCCTGGGATCGAGCCCCACATCGGACTCCCTGCTCCTCCCCCTGTTGTCTCTCTCTCTCTTTCTGTCAAATAAATAAATATAATCTTAAAACAAATAAAAATATCAGCATGGGGTATGTAATTAGAACAAAAAGTTAGCGATAGCAAAGATGTTCCCAAGTCCTCACTGATATTATTTTTCATCCCTGTGTGAGATGAATTATTGTGTACAATTTGTGCTTATCTGACTCCTTCCCATGTGATCATCACTTTCAGTAACATAAGTATATAATTTTATGTTGAAATGAAGAGATCTTCACTTTTCTAAATTCATTTTCATTTTACATCAGCCTATAATTAATATATATATTAAGATTTTATTTATTTACTTATGGGAGAGAGAACACAAGCAGGGGTAGGGGCAAAGGGAGTGGGAGAAGCAGACCCTGGGACCCTGGGATCATGTCCTGAGTGGAAGGCAGATGCTTAACCGACTGAGCCATCCAGGCACCCCAACATCGATCTATAATTACATTTATCTTTGTCCTTTCATCATTTCATTCCAATCTGTAGGAAGGAAGGAAGAAGTTTCAAAGACTAAATTCCCAAAGCATTTTTTCTGGTTATCTATTGCTTTATAACAAACTATACCAATGATACTTACTATATCTCATTGTTTTGTGGGCCAGGAATTTTGGCAGGGCTCAACTGGATGAATTTTTTCTGCTCTATGTGATGTCGACTGGAAGAGCTGGTTTGATCTGGAGGGTCCAGGATGGGTTCACCCACGTGCCTAAAACCTTGGTGGGGGGGCGCCTGGGTGGTTCAGTTGGTTAAGCGACTGCCTTCGGCTCAGGTCATGATCCTGGAGTCCCGGGATCGAGTCCCGCATCGCGCTCCCTGCTCAGCAGGGAGTCTGCTTCTCCCTCTGCCCTCTTCCCTCTCATGCTCTCTGTCTCTATCTCATTCTCTCTCTCAAATAAATAAATAAAATCTTTAAAAAAAAAAAACAAAAAGCCTTGGTGGGATGTCTAGAAGGCAGTTCTCAACAGGCTTCTCTCCTTCTCCGTGCAATCTTGGGGTCTCTCCACGTGGTCTTTCTAGTAGGGTAGCTGGACTTCTTACAGGGCAGCTCACAGCTCCAAGAGACCCAGGTGGAAATGCCAGTTCTCTTAAAGTCTAGCCTAGAATCTTTCATAGCATAACTTCTGCCATAGTCCACTGGTCAAAGCCACCAGAGATCAGCACGGATTCAAGTGGAGAGGAAATAGACTCCACCTGTCTGTGGGAGAAATGTGAAAGAGTTTGCTGCCCACAGCACACATTAATGATAAAACATGTACACATATCCTCTAGATGCTCAGGAATGTGATGGGGCAGGAAGGGAGTTGGATAACACGGACATCTTGCTCTAGGCTTAAAGAGATTGTATTTTTTTTAAAAAAGATTTTATTTATTTATTTGACAGAGAGACACAGCGAGAGAGGGAACACAGGCAGGGGGAGTGGGAGAAGCAGGCTTCCTGCGGAGCAGGGAGCCCGATGCAGGGCTCGATCCCAGGACCCTGGGATCATGACCTGAGCTGAAGGCAGACGCTTAACAACTGAGCCACCCAGGCACCCCAAGAAATTGTATTTTGGAAAGACACTAGAGATCATCTCGTCCTACTTCTCCATTTGACAGATAAGGGAATTGGGTAATAAAACTTAAGACATTTGTTCAGCAAACAGAATAAATTATGTGGGGAGTAAACTCAGGGTTTTTGATTTCCAGTCCAGTGTTCCTCTACAGATTTACTTCAGTGGTCGTGTTTTGTTAGTTTGTCACCAGAGTGAAGCTGCCCATTTCCATTTGTTCTCAATTTAAAAAGGAATTAATTTTTGTTTAGTTTATGGGATACATTCTCAGTTATGACAGAGACTAGGAAATAGGGAGAGTACTCTGTGTATGCAGATTACTTCAGGAACCATAGTGTTAGACAGAGTATGTATGAAGAGATAGGGAAAGAAATCCTTGGCTTGTTAACTCTGAGTCCAAAGTCTTAGTTATGAATGAAGTCCTCAATTCTTTTTTTTTTTTTTAAGCTTGTGGTAAAATACACCTAACATAAAATTTACCATCTTTACTGTTTTTAAGTGTACAGTTTCAGAGTATGAAGTACATTTACAATGTTGTACAACCTATATCCAGACTCTTTTCATCTTATGAAACTGACTCCGTACTCATTACACAGCAATTCCCCATTCCTCCTCCCCGGGTCCCTGGCAATCACTCTTTTACTTTCTGTCTCTATGAATGTGACGATTCTAGGTATCTCCTATAAGTGGAATCATACAGGATTTATTGTGTTGTGACTGCCTTATTTCACTTAGCATAATGTCCTCAAGGTTCCTCAATATTATAGCATGTGTCTGAATTTCTTTCTTTTCTAAGGCTGAATAATATTCCATTGTATGTATATACCACATTTTGTTTATCCCTTCATCCCTCAGTGGACACTTAGGTTACTTTCTTTTCACCTTTTGGTTATTGTGAATAATGAGTGTACAAATATCTCTTTGAGATCCTGCTTTCAATTCTTTTGAATACAGGCCCAGAAGTAAGATTGTTGGATCATATGGTAATTGTATTTTAAATTTTTTTAGGAGTTGTCAAACTGTGTTACATAGTAGAATCATAGTGCACCACTTCACATTTCCACCAAGGGTTCCAATTTCTCCACATCTTCTCTATTACTTGTTATTCCCTCTCTCTTTCTCTCTGTCTTTCTCTCTGTCTCTGGAGTAGCCATATTGGTGTGTGTGAGGTGTGTGTCTTGTGGTTTTAATTTGCATTTCTCTAATGATCAGTGATGTTGAACATCTTTTTTTTTTTAAAGATTTTATTTGTATTTATTTATTCGAGAGAGAGAGAGAAAGTGAGAGAGAGCATGAGAAGGGAGAGGGTCAGAGGGAGAAGCAGACTCCCTGCAGAGCCGGGAGCCTGATGCGGGACTCGATCCGGGGACTCCAGGATCGTGACCTGAGCCAAAGGCAGTTGCTTAACCAACTGAGCCACCAGGTGCCCACTGAACATCTTTTCATGTGCTTGTTGACCATTTGTATATCTTCTTTGGAGAAATGTCTACTCAAGTTCTTTGCCCATTTTTAATTGGGTTGTATGTGTTTGTTGTTGTTGAATTGTAGGAGTTCTTTATATATTCTGGATATTAACCCTTCAACAGTTATATGACTTGTAAATATTTTCTCCCATTCTGTAGGTTGCCTTTTTTTTACTCTGTTGATTCTGTCCTTTGATGCACAGAAGTTTTAAAATTTGATAAATTCTAATTTATCTATTTTTTATTTTCTTGCTTGTACTCTTGGCATCATATCCAAGAAATCATTGTCAAATCCAATGTCATGAAGCTTTTCTCCTTTGTTTTTGTTAGAAGGTGGAGGAGGGACAGTAAAGTATCCTCTAGACAGAAAGCACCTTGAGATTAAAAAATGAAGGATTAAAAAATGAAGCCTCTCCATATCATTTACAGAGAGTTTTATTCAGGGCAACTTACTGACAGGGGTGGATTGGGCAGATGGATGATCCAGATACTATGCAGCTCTTCGCCACCAAGTCTGGACCTTAATTCACAGCTTTTATAGAGAACAAAGGGCTTGTGGCAAGGGTAGTTTTCTAAAGTGGCACCACCTGGGGGCACCTGGGTGGCTCAGTAGGTTAAGCGTCTGCCCTCTGCTCAGGTCATGATCTCGGGGTCCTGGGATTGAGCCCCATGTCAGGCTTCCTGATCAGTGGGGTGTCTACTTGTCCCTCTCCCCCTGCCCCTCCCCCTGCTTGTGCTCTCTCTCTCTCAAATAAATCTTAAAAAAAAAAAGTGGCACCACCTGTGCACCAGTTATATGTACTCATTACCTAAAGTAGTGCCTTCTGTGAGCCACTTAAGGGAAGGTTAGAAAAAACCTTCCTGCATTCCAGTCAGGACATACATTAACCACCAAGGGGCCTGGAACACACAGACTTGCGGGAGGTCGTTGTGTAGTCATGAACAAGATGGAGGGACAAAGATGGATAGAGTCAGTGTTGTCAACACCCCTATAGTTTTATTCTAAGAGTTTTATAGTTTTAACTTTTTTTTTTTTAAATATTTTATTTATTTATTTGAGAGAGAGAGAATGAGAGACAGAGAGCATGAGAGGGAAGAGGGCAGAGGGAGAAGCAGACTCCCTGCTGAGCAGGGAGCCTGATGCGGGACTCGATCCCGGGACTCCAGGATCATGACCTGAGCCCAAGGCAGTCGCTTAACCAACTGAGCCACCCAGGCGCCCTAGTTTTAACTTTTTATTTAGGGCTTTGATACCATTTTGAGTCAATTTTTGTATACTGTGTAAGGTAAGGGTTCAACTTTATTCTTTTGCATGTGGATATTTTGTTTTCCCAGAATTATTTGTTGAAGAGACTGTCTTTTCCCCATTGAATGGTCTTGGCATCCGTGTTGAAGATCATTTGACCATACATGTACAGGTTTATTTGTGGGTTTTCTATTCTGTCCCATTGATTTTATAGCTCTTGGTGGCAGCATCACATTGTTTTGATTACTGTAGCTTTGTGGTAAGTTTCGAAATCAAAAGTGTGAGGCTTCTGATTTTCTTCTTTTTCAAGATTGTTTGCTTATTTGGGATCCCTTTAGATTCCATATGACTTTTAGGATGGATTTTTTTTTTTTTCTATTTCTGCCAACACTGTTGGGATTTTGATAGGGATTTTTGATTGGGATTTTGATAGGGATTGCATTAAATCCACAGATTGCTTTGGATATTATTGAATCTTAAATATGTTAAGTCTTCCAATCCATGAACACAAGGTGTCTTTCCATTTATTTGTGCTGAATTTTTAACATAGACTATAAACAAAGACAAAAATGGCAGCTACTGCATACTGGAAGGAAATTCAATGTTTTTTTACTTTCTGCCTTAGTGAAAAGCAGTATTTGCAGTACTAAAATTAAATGTCTGTTAACTTTATTCAATGGTTAAAATAAAAACATTGTATATTAAGCTTTATTTTAAAAATATTTCCCATTAGAAACAACTTTTGAAATGTATAAACATCTATTCCTAAGAAATAAGTGTTATCTGTTCCTTGTCATTTTCTACAGTTCCAAAACTACCCATAAATTACATAACCTTCTGGGACTTACCCTGATATAGTCATAAATGGTGTTCACTAAAAGACTCCAAACTCTTTGAGAATGAGAACAATATCCCTTTTACCTTAGCATTTTCTCCCATACTACTCAAATATTTCTTAGTTACTGGAACCAAGGGAACAAATGAAATTAAGTGCCCACTACCTAATCTTACCAGCAAACAATCTTTAATTATCTTACCGGATCTTTCAAATCTGTACCCAGTGCAACAGAAGGGCTTAACTTTATCTTAACCTCTGGTTCAGGGCAAATTATTTATTTATTTATTTATTTAATCATTTATTTTTAATTTAAATTTTACCTGGTTAACATACTATGCAATATTGGTTTCTGCAGTAGAATTCAGTGATTCATCACTTACATACAACACCCAGTGCTCATCACTAAAAGTTCCCTCCTTAATACCCTTCACCCATCTATCCCCTCCCCCCACCCAACTCCCTCCATCAATCCTCAGTTTGTTCTCTATTGTTAAGAGTCTTTTATTGTTTATTTCCCTCTCTCCCTTCCCTCACCCCTTCCCATATGTTCATCTGTTTTCTTTCTTAAACTCCATGTATGAGTGAGATCATATAATATTTGTCTTTCTTTGACAGACTTATTTCACTTAGCATAATACCCTCTAGCTCCATCCATGTCATTGCAAATGGCAAAATTTCATTCTTTTTGATGGCTGAGTAATATTCCATTGTGTATATGTGTGTGTGTGTACATATGTATATGTTTCTCTCTTATATATATATACACATATATACACATACATATATACATATACACACACACACACATATATATATATATACACCATATCTTCTTTATCCATTCATCAGTCGATGGATATTTGGGCTTTCTCCATAGTTTGGCTATTGTTGATAATGCTGCTATAAACATCAGGGTGCATGTACCCCTTCAAATCTTTTGTATCCTCTGGGTAAAGGCTTAGTAGTGCAATTGCTGGGTCGTAGGGTAGTTCTATTTTTAACTTTCTGAGGAACCTCCATAATGTTCTTCAGAGTGGCTGTACCAGTTTGCATTCTCAGGGCAAATTTTTTTTTAAGATTTTATTTATTTATTTATTTGAGAGAGAGAGAGGGAGAGAGAGAGAGAGAAACAGCATGAGAGGGGAGAGGATCAGAGGGAGAAGAAGGCTCCCACTGAGCTGGGAGCCCAATGTGGGACTCTATCCCAGGACTCGGGGTTCATGACCTGAGCTGAAGGCAGTCACTTAACCAGCTAAGCCACCCAGGCGCCCCTCTCAGGGCAAATTTTTAAGTGACCACATCAGCATTTCTTCTATATTCTGGGGAGCACTAATGGGTTATCACTCATCATTCTTGGCCTACAGTCTGAAGGCCTAGGAGTGTATGTGTCAGTAATGATTCTTCTCACTTCTACTCAAAAATAGAGTATGTTGCAAGAATGCTGCGTGTTGCCCTTTGGCTTTGAAGGGGATTTTTTTTTTTAAGTGCCAGAATTGTTTACTTGACTTTTAAATAATTTAAGCACTATTATAAGACAGAAAGTGGTTTAAAGAATTTTTTTCAGGGCGCCTGCGTGGCTCAGTCAATTAAGTGTCTGCCTTAGGCTCAGGTCATGATCCCAACGTCCTGGAATTGAGCCCCATGTCGGGCTCCCTGCTCAGCGGAGAGTCTGTTTCTCCCTCTCACCCCACCCTCCTGCTCATGCTCTCTCTCTCTCAAATAAATTAATAAAATTTTTAAAAAAACAAGAATCTTTTTCATGTCATCTTTCTAGGGAGATGCATGAATGCTTTTGAGTTATTATGGACACAAATGATACCAGTGCATTAAAAAGACCAGGAAAACATGAAGTTTCAGATGAAGAAAGATGTAGCTCTCTAACAAATGCCCTTGTAATTTATCATAAATTAATAATAGAAAAAACAATAAAACAAATTCAACTTCCATTTTAGTTATATCCCAGAAATTCCTTGGAGACTATTTTTTTTGTTTGTTTTTGCCAAAATTCTATTTCTTCTCGTTGCATCATACAATACCATCAGGGGAAAACACAGAATTTTTGAATCCCTCTTCTTACATAAACCTGAGGAAGCACAGCTGCCCTCTTAAGATTCTCAAGAAGGCATTTTGACAGCTTTACCAGATAATCAATATAATACATAAATGGCACTGGTGAAGTGCTACTACTCTCCTTTCCATTGCCTCGAGATGCCATAAGTGTGAAATTCAATTTTTCAGATACCTACTGTTCAACTAGAAGAGGTTTGGCTATCTTCAAATTGTTAAAGGAATTGTCTATTGGAAAATGTGTTGAAAACAATGTCATAGGATGTTTGCACCTGCCTTTGTACAGAAGTCCAAGGCCCTAAATCATATTTCGGTATTAACCTTAAGAAGAATGCTTCTGAAATACTTTTCATTTCTCTTATTTTGCTCTGGTGGCACTCATATACTTCTAAGGAATGGAAAACCTTGGAATTTTAGGTTCTTCAGTAAACTGAAGGAATTGATGAGAAGGAATCGGGGGTGAAGAGCAGCCAACAGGAAGGATACAGAAGTGGCCAGTGAAACAAAGTGCTCATCCCGGATGAGACAGAATTGAAGAACAGACACATTTTCACCACCTGCAGGAAAACCACCATTCTGCTGCTCAGTCTGAAGGTCTATTTTCCCACCAAAATGAATACTCTGAGCTTCTACAACTCCTCTCATTTACAGGAATTGAGTCAAGTTCATGAAGGGATGAGTACAGAGAGGAAAATTTGTTTTATCACAAGTTCTAGCCTCAGTGACTTCAAAGCAACGGTCTGAAAATTTATGTTGAGAAGAGTTTCTAAGTAATGTCCAGACTCATGGTAATGGGCTGACTAACAATAACTGTATGCATGGGGGAGGGTGGAGAGGTGTTATGCATGAACGTATTTGCTATTCTTGGTTCAGGCTACCACGTTAAGAGTTTAAGTACCATGGGAGGAAAGAGCAAAGTCCATTGAGAGCATATAGTTCCTTCCTATAGAATTTAAATATATCTTTCCTCAGTATGTTTCAACACTTGTTAACTATTTAGGGAGGTTGAATTTTGCTTATTTAATTTTTAACCCCTGAGGTAAAAAAGTTTAAAAATGCCTTTATTCATCCCAAAAAACCACTTGGTTTCATTTTCTTCTGTAGTGAGTACAAAGCAGACTGTGGGGAAAACCTTTGATACAACCAGCCTGTTTTATACATATTCACAAGTCCATTCAGAATGTAATACATACTATGAATGATTGTACTTAGTTTCATTTTTTTAAAGGATCAATCCTTATGTCCACATAATTAAATCTAATGACTTTTAATCGCAGTCCTTCTAAATATCAAAGAATTACCTGCACCTTGAAGGTTCTTGAACTTTTTTGAAATTGCCCTTTTAAAAAAGGATCACGGGGTGGCCGCTGGAAGGTTTTCTTCTCGATTTACAACTCAGGCATAGATTTAAGCAGAGTGTAATTACCAGATACAATCCCTAAACAGAATTGAATTGCTTCCTGATGCCAAGCTTGTTGCATCTGACCTTCAACAGGAAAAAAACAACACTGCAGCTATGTGTCCTTGTTAGATTTCAGCAGGATCCAATTTTTTTCTTCTTCTTCTGGGCAGAAGTGGGAATCAGAAAGCCGGTGTTGCTTGTCCTTTGGTAATTTTCATCTACTTGGTCAGAGGACCAGAAATCCTACTTATCATGGCTCTTCCTTAAAAACAAAAGCAAACTTATTAAAAGAGCAATTCTGGAAGATCCACAATAAATCACTTGTTGTGAAATTGAACCAGTCCAACAGCCTCTAAATCAACCACCTACTTGTTCTTTTCTGAAGAGAACAAAGATCATTTACTATCTCTGAGGTCACAGTGGGAGATTGACCACAGAAAACCCTAAATCAGGAAATAGGGTCACCTCTCCCAGGTTAGTTCATATTCCAGAAATAGTCACATCTGATTCCTCTACTTCACTCTGCAAAATATGATTTCTTTCCTGACATGTTTTGTTATTTTATTCATCCCTCACCAATCATTACATATAATAAGCGTTAGGTGGTTATACCCATTCTTTTACTGGAAGTGGGCATTTTGTTATATTTAACATCCTAATTAGTTTTTAGATAATTAGCTGGCTGGGTGGGCAGAAAAATTCTACAAAAATCCATTGGCCGGTGGGATTTTTAGGCCAGCACTTTAACTGCCTACACACATACATAACACACACGTAAATATACTACGTGCATGCTTGCATGTACATGGATACACACAATCCTCTGGATTCCTTCATATCATACAAAAGAGGCCAAAATAAAATACAATGCCTACCAACATCCAGGTTTCTAATTGATTTTCTGAGGCAGAGAATGAGGCAGGTGAGGTGTTTGTAGGCATCAGATTAGAGGATGTGCATTTACCTGTCCTTTCTTAATTGTCATCATCCTTGCATACCTCCTTCACCTGCTCACCCACTTCTCCGCCACTGTACCCCCATATCATTCCACTCGTACTTAATAAAAGTAGTTGACTTTGTTCTTTGTGAATAATTGTTTTCACCCTCTTTTATAAACACACAGGCATACACATGCTCCTGAGTTTTGTTTTTTTTTTCTTTTAACTTGCAGTGCACATGACAAAATGTGAGGCATCTGACAGGCAGCCAGCCACCTGTGAGGATCATTTTTTAAACAGATGGTGCAGTAGAAAATTAGTCCAAATGTAGACATCACAATATAACCCTGGAAAACATTCACAGATGTGGATTATGACAATTCTGATGACCCCGACCATTGGTCAGTTGGTTCTGGTCAGAGTGAAATGATTTGCCTTGTGACAACAACAAAAAATTAGCCACTTTATATTTTGGGAATGAAAGGTGGCCCTTAAGATTAGAAGGGCTTTTCTCGCACTTGTGTTTTCTCTTGGCAACTGTCTACTCCTCACCAACCTTTGTAACAGATGAATGAGGCTCTTCTCGTCCTGGCGTCTGTCCACTGGGCCCAGCCCTGCCTCTCCCGACCTGGTCCGAAGCAGGTCATACTTCACTAGGCTGAAGCACTCTCCAGATGAGCTGCACTGTTCTTGCCTTCCCTGGGCCTTCACAGATGCAGTTTGTGCCTGGCCTTGCTCGATTGGAAAATTCCCAGTTACTCATATATATGCACCTTGTGTGTTACCTCTTCTGTGCAGAGTTCCCAGATCCACTTACCCTCCTACACCAGCGAGGCAGAATGAAGAACTTCTGTCTCCCCCCAGTCTCTATCCCCTGTAGGAAAGGCCCACCTCCTTTCCTACACCAGGGCTCTGAGAGGGAAGCAGCTGCTTCTGACATCAATCATCCCCAGCACCTGCAACAGTGTAACATATTAGGTCATCCATAAACAGCTGTGGAACAAAAGTTAGAGATGATTTCCTATCTGTGCATATTTTCATTTTCTTGTGGGTCAAGACCATGGTTTGTTTAATTCTCCTTTATATGAACCAGCAGAGTGACATTTACGTAAGTACCTAATTAATGTTGTTGCATTTTGTTGTGAGGGAGTGGCAAAAACTCAAGAACCAGGAGTCAAGAGCATAGGGTTCTATCCCTTCTTGGCCAATACTTCAATAGGCAAGCCAGGGTATATGACAGAACTTTTCTGAACATCAGTGTCCTTTTATGACAAATGGAGAGCGACCATATATTTCCTATTTACCTTACAGGTCTTGTATGAAGATCAAACACATTTTCTAAATTGGGAAGTGCTTTGTGAAGCAAGAGGCAGTATGACGTAATAAGAATGAGATCATGATCTGGAATCAATGGACTCCCTTACTTTTTGGCTGTATGATCTTGGGCACATTACTTAATGTCTCTGAGCCTCGATTCCCCCAACTGTAAAATGGGGATAATGATAGTATCTGCTTCATGAGGTTGCAGCGGAGTTTAATCAGTGTAAAGCACCTAGTACAGTAACTATAAATAGTAAGTCCTAACAAGTGGTAGTTTTTTTTTTTTTTTAAGATTTTATTTATTTGATAGAGAGAGACACAGTGAGAGAGGGAACACAAGCAGGGGGAGTGAGAGAGGGAGAAGCAGGTCTCCCGCCGAGCAGGGAGCCCGATGCTGGGCTCGATCCCGGGACTCCGGGATCATGACCCGAGCTGAAGGCAGACGCCCAATGACTGAGCCACCCAGGCGCCCCAAGTGGTAGTTTTTTTTAGGACTCAGGAAGCGACAGATGTTTGCAGGGATGTGGAGAAAGGGGAACCCTCCTACACTGTTGGTGGGAATGCAAGCTGGTGCAGCCACTATGGAAAACAGTATGGAGGTTCCTCAGAAAGTTGAAAATAGAGCTACCATATGACCTAGCAATTGCACTACTGGGTATTTACCCCAAAGATACAAATGTAGGGATCCAAAGGGGTACGTACACCCTGATGTTTATAGCAGCAAGTCCACAATAGCCAAACTATGGAAAGAGCCAAGATGTCCATCAACAGATGAATGGATAAAGAAGAAGTGGTATATACATACAATGGAATATTATGCAGCCATCAAAAGGAATGAAATCTTGCCTTTTGCAACGATGTGGATGGAACTGGAGGGTTTTATGCTGAGCGAAATAAGTCAATCAGAGAAAGACATGTATCATATGATCTCACTGATATGAGGAATTCTTAATCTCAGGAAATAAGCTGAGGGTTGCTGGAATGGTAGGGGCTGGGAGGGATGAGGTGGCTGGGTGATAGACACTGGGGAGGGTGTGTGCTATGGTGAGCGCTGTGAATTGTATAAGACTGATGAATCACAGACCTGTACCTCTGAAACAAATAATACATTATATGTTAAAAAAAAAAAAAAGAACAGGAAGGGAAAAATGAAGGGGGGGAAATTGGAGGGGGAGATGAACCATGAGAGACTATGGACTCTGAAAAACAAACTGAGGGTTCCAGAGGGGAGGGGGTGGGAAGATGGGTTAGCCTGGTGATGGGTATTAAAGAGGGCATGTTCTGCATGGAGCACTGGGTATTATGCACAAACAATGAATCATGGAACATTACATCAAAACTAATGATGTAATGTATGGTGATTAACATAACATAATAAAAAAGGATTATAGCTAACAATTTATATAAATATAAGATGTTATTGATATTCATTGATGAATTATTGTTCTTCCTTTAAGACCAATAGGAAGAGCCTCCCAGATCTGGAAATGAGAATGCCCTACTCTCTCTTTCCCTTTCATGGCCTCTTCTCCAGCCAGCTTTAGATGCTGTTGTCACCAGCAAGATAGTTCACAGCAGATGACCCAGCCAATTCCCTTTCTAGAGTGGGGAACGCCATGTGGACAGCATAGTCTCCAGCTCTGCCCAGTTTTCTTCCCTCAGAAATATCCCACTTAGGAGATGAGAGCCCTGTGACATAGAGGAAACATATCTAGACAATTCCCAGGAATGGTCTGTTGCATTTCAATGTGCTGTTGCTTGCCATCTCTGGCCCCAGACAACTGCCCTAGGCAGCTCTGACTCATAAATTTTCTAGGATTTTTTTTCTACTTTCCCCAAGCTAAGAAACAGCTTTTTTCCTTGTTAAATTAATCCAAAGCAAAATTAATATACCTTAATAACAAGACTTGAGGATAACATAAGGCAATTGCAAAAAGAAAACATGAAATTCACTAGTCTGAAGATTTATTTGATATGACCCTTCACAAGAGTCCTTTATAAGCCATCTGTCTCCTAAACCCTGGCTTAGGAGAAAGGTCTCATTTCCCTCTCTAAGATAGGAGATGCTTTGATCATGTCCCCACTGCTCCTTGGAGTTTAGACTCCTGTTTCCCAGGACAAGTTAGAACACAAGCCTTCATATCATCTGGCACTGCCCTCATCTCCACCCATAGGGTGTTGGGCAGTGCACTCTCCAAAACCTGCATCGTTCAGGCTTAAAGACTGCAGTGTGTGACACATTAGTCTAAATTTATATTTTGGGGGGAAAAGGCTCTGCAAATCACAGTTCTTCCGAATATACCCCTACTTTCTATCTCTGGGTGAAATACACATCTGCCTGTCTAAAATGCCTCACTCAAAGTTGTTTTTTTAAAAGAAAGGGGGGACGGGGCACCTGGGTGGTTCAGTTAAGCTTCTGACTCTTGATCTCAGTTCAGGTCTTGATCTCTGGGTTGTGAGTTCAAACCCCACGCTGCGCATGGAGCCTACTTAAAACATTAAAAGAAAGGGAGGGACTTAACCTAGAGGACACAGTCTAGCTTACTTCTAAGTAGAGGCACTTGTGACCACTTCACTCTCACCATCACTTTGAAATCAAGATTCAGAATCCATCCCCAGAAACAGAAAAATGTTCTGGGAGCTTAAAAAGGGCGGCTTGTCACTCCTTCATTCCTCTATGGAGAACGAAATTTTACCATCAAAAACCAGGGACAGTATCAAGCAATTAAACCTATCATCTAATTCGGAATAAAAAAACAAGCTCAGTACCAATTATTTCCTCATGTGTTTTTAATTCGCAATTATTTTAGATGGTCCTTACATGAAAAAAAAAAAAAAAGGCCTAAGGAATGTATTCAAACACTCTTGCCGTTTTAATATACCCAATAACAGGAAGCGCTTAAATACAGCCTTTTCTCTGATATTTCGGGGAATTTTTTTAAACAAGACACATTGAGAAAGCAGAAAATAATGAGACCTGTCAATTAAAAACTGTTCCTTCCCAAAGTTTATCGTCAGGGAAAGATGGAAAAATAGTAGTGTAGGAGGTGAATTGCAGGTGGATGGGAATGAACTCCGGCTGGAAGACGGGGTAGTGGGAGGGGCTTGGATCCGAATCCGGCTCTGCTGCTTTGCTAGCTGTGGGTCCTGGAGGAAGTTATTTAACCTCTCCTTGCCTAAACCTCCTCTATGAAATGAGGATAATGGACGTAACTGCATTACAGGGTTGTGATGAGATTTAAGACAGAAGGTATACATAAAGATGATATACGACGGCACGATGCCCAGCAACGAACGCTTAGCTCTCGTTGACATCAGTATTGCTGTGGCTGTGGTTATTAGGACAACAAAAAAACCTGGCCTAAAGGAAAAGAAACTCATTGCTCGGGCTGGTCAGACACTCTTCTTTTCCGTGATCCTTCCAAATCCAGTTCTACTCAAATATCGCGTGGATGGAGTGTTGTGAATGGGGTAAAACCAAGTCCTGCTTTGGAGGAATATGCCTTCTCCTCGAAGGCTGGAGAACAAAACAAAATAGGGCAAGACAAAAGCAGCAAGCCTCTTCCGAATCTTTTGGAACTGGCTCATGCCACCTTGTGCGTATCTTCTTTAAAATTCCACTTTGTATTTCTTTATGCCCTTTGAAGTTCATATAAAATCAATATGTAGAAGTCAGCTTTATGAGTATTGAATTTCTGCAAAACATTTCTGTTTGGAATTCAAGTCTCAGGAGGCACTGATCCATGCTTTTTATTAATATTAGAATAAATGAATGTGGTGCTTTATTATACTTGTTGAATAGTGGCTAAAAGACCATGAAAAATCCAAATAATCCAGGAGCGGCTGTCTTCAAGTCCCCTGGGAAGACAGGGACGGCTTGCTAAGAGCCTTTAAAGACCAACAGGTGCTAAGAAATTTGTTTTGACCCATTAAATTTATATTGGCTTCACAGCTTTCAAGACTCTCCTGCTGCCAGTCATTGCTGCAGGCTGGAAATGATTAAGTTTTCATGCATATGTTAAGCGGGCAGATGATTAAAATGAGAAAAAACAAGATACTAGATGGTTCCACCCTGGCTCTTGCTTTGTTGCTTGTTCAATACTGTGTACGACCAGCATTCTCTTGGTATAGAGCAAACAGCAGAGAGACCTGCGTGGAGTTTACTGCCCTTGTGGAAGAGTCTTGGGGACTTGGGAGAGGCCCCTCCTCCAACATCACCCAGTGAGCTCTAAGTAAGTGAGAGGTCACGAAGGTATCTCCATAGTTAGCTCCAGCTCACCGCTTCAGCACAGCGATAGTGTCTTGAGGAGAAAGTCTGCTGGAAGAAGGAGCTACAGAGGCAAAGCAGTACATCAAAGCGAGGCTTCCTGGGCTGGGCAGTGAGTGAGAGCAGGGCTGCGCTAGGGAGGAGCCGGCACGAACAGGATAGACATTAAATCTAATATGGGTATAAATGTTTGAGGTTTTGAATGGACTGTATAAATGGACCACATGCTCCCATTATGACCGCGGTTGGGTGCTGCATCAACCTTTGTCTTTACTGCTCTGTAACATTGCAAGATGCAGCTGTTGGGGCCCTGATGGCAGATGGCAGATGGTGGTCACACGCTTTCCAGAACCACCAGTTTTGGAAGAAGCAAAAAAGTGGTTTCATCAACTGTTGAGACCCTTTAAATTCACTCTTCCTCCAAACACTAATTCTCACAGAAACAAAATTAAAAGGAACTATAGGAACTAGATAAGTGCCTTTCTTTTCAATAGCTGGGGCTGATTTATGTCCCTTCGGTGGGCACACAGGCACATAATCAGCGATATGATGTTAAATCCGGCAAAATAAAATTATTTAAATTTTTATTTTCAATAAAAATTTTTTGTCTGTATGCCTAAACTAACTGAAAATCCTTGCTGAATTTCTTGATTTGGAAAATGCATTCATACCATCTGTCTTAGTCCTTTTGGGCTGCTATATCAAAATACCACAGACTGTAGCTTATAAACTACAGAAATTTGCTTCTTGCAATCTGGAGCCTGGGAAGTCCAAGATCAAGGTGCCATCAAGGTGCCAGCATGATTGTGTTCTGGTCAGGGACCTCCTCCTGGTTCATGACTTGTGCTTCTCTGTGATCTTATGTGGTAGAAAGGGTTAGGGATCTCTTTTGTAAGATCACTAATCCCATTCATGAGGGCACTGCCCTCATGGCCATTTTACTTCCCATCTTACTTCCCATACCATCACCTTTGGGGATTATGATCTTAACATATGAATTTGGAGGGCAAGAAGGGCAGGTGGGAAGACCCATTCAGACTGTGGCACCATCTTTTCATATTAGAATTCTGCTTTTCATAAAAGTTCATCCAAAGTAAAATAAGCTTCAGAATTAAGAAAGATGAGAATTAACCAAATAGGTGTTAATTTTAGTGAAGAAATAAATTCAAATGACAGAATGAAGAATAGAAATGAATATAAATATACTTTCAAATGGACCATAGACAATATTTATTAAATTCAATATGGAGCTCAGAAATCATAGTTTGGTCTCATATTGGTCAATGCTACCCCGTTCTTAGCTTTTCACTTTGGATAGAATTGCCTACATAGCCAATTCTAGGCGTGGGGGCTGGCTGGTGTAAGCCCTTGGGTACGTCCCATCTCCTAGCCACAGCAATGGCTGAAGAGACTCGATTCAGGTCAAACAGTTGCAGGAAGAAGTTTGACAATAATTCCGGGAAAAAAATTGACTTTCTTCCTCCCTCTTCTGTGAGAGATGCTTGTTCTTTCTCTAGGCTGTGGTGATCATGTCAGCCTCGAACAGCTTTCTGGAAGGCAGCCAACCATTAAGTATAAGGCTGATGCACAGAAGGACAGAGCTGAGAGCAGGACACAAACTTCTTTTTTTCTGTTTTCTTTTTAGCTTAACCACATGCCCCAGTAGCGGGGCTGCCATGGGACTAAACTGGCTCACTATTATTTTGGGTGCTATTATTGTTGCCATCCCAAACTAGCTTTTCAATAAATTCATTATTCATTTTTAAGGAAGCAGTGCAGTTTCAAAAGCTTAATAAATGCTGCTCTACTTCATATACCACTGGATTCTATAAAACATCGCTGGATTCTCTAATCAATCCTCTCTGTGTTGTTCACTAGAGCATCAAGTTTACCCTTTCCTTGTGAGGAAACCGGGCACTCGTCTTTGCCCTAAAACAGAGGGGAAATCAATGAGAGGAGAAAACAGTTTTTCCCTTACGTACTGTACCTATGTATCTCAGGACAAATCAAATCATTTGGAAAGATCAAATCACTGTAAAAACAAGGTATATCTGCTTACATGGATGCCACACTAAAGGGAATGGTGTCTTTGGTTATTTACTGTTCTTGGGCTCTGTATTCTTCTAGAAAAACGAAATAATGGAATTCTTCAGTCCTGTCTGATTCCACCTTATATTTTTATAAAGTCTAGCTCCCTTAATAATTACTGATGAAATGACCAGAGAACACCCTGGAAATGAGTAGCTTGATAACAATTAGTCAAACCAATGTTGAAACATCTCTATTCCGTTCTTTTAAAGCTTTCATGCCCTCATAGGCATGTATAAATTGAAAGAAATAGCTCCTTTCTTTTCTACAACATATTTACAAGCTTTGAAATATGAAGTCCAAATTTATATGCAAATTTTACATTTCAATGATGTTTTTTATTAGATTTTCTAGAACTTGTTATTTGGAAAATAATTATAGATATCTTTCTTAGTTTGCTACATTGAAATTGTAGTCCTATAAAAAAATCCAATAAGTTCACTTACATTCTTAAATATCTCATTTAACTTCCAGGCAACTTATAAATCCACACTTTTTAGGGGTGCCTGGGTGGCTCAGTTGGTTAAGTCTCTGACTCTTGATTTCGGCTCAGGTCATGATCTCAAGGTTGTGAGATTGAGCCCTGTGTGAGGCTCTGTGCTCATCAGAGAGTTGGCTTGTCCCTTTCCCTCCCTGCTGCCCCTCCCCCTATGCGCTGGGTGTGGAGCCTGCTTAAGATTCTCTCCCTCTCCCTCTGCCCCTCCCCCACAAAAGAAAAAAAAGTAAAGTTCTATTATAAATCCACACTTTTTAGCATGTTACTTTCCTAATATTTAAAAAATTTTCAGTTGACATTCTATCAAATATGTCTAATTATATACATTTTATATTTGATTGAAACATCACAAGCAAATGTTAAACTTTTTCAGATTAGAGTAGTTTAGAAAATTTGGAAATCTTAGTTAAAAAAATTTAAACCCTAACTCATTACTAGAATAATTTACAACAGAAAGTATACCAAGGGCATAGTTATATTGAGGTATAAGACAAGTAGAAAACCATTAAAATAATTTAAATTTTTAAGGACAACTTTATTCTTTTGAAGAGCAACAGAAATGTTTCCAAACTTTTCATCAGGATTTATATCAATATCAACTGTATTGTAAAAAATGGTCTAGCCTTTGGAATCAAGGTAGGGTATGTGTGTAATAAAATGGAGAACATAATTATTTTTGTTGTGAGGGTTAAGTATTTAGATTAACTACTTAATTATTTGGATTAACTACTATGAGACTCCCAAAAGGCATACAACTTCTAGAGGGTTCCAGTCATTTCTGGTACTACATTCTAATAGGAGGCTGTTTGAACTGACGTTTTCTTTAGCCAGGTAGGCAACATTAGCTTGGAGCTGAGTTGATTGGTTGGTGCAGTGGAGGTACTGTGTTTAGCAGATGTGTAGGGTCTGTGAGCGAGAACACCTGGCTTTGTTTACAGAGAGAACAGACGCCTCTAATGGGAAAGGCTGTGTATTTGCTGCGTAGTGTGCAATGTGACTTCCATAAGCAAGCACCAAATACTCAAATGAAAAAATACAAGAACATTTACTCAAGAAAGGATATTGATAACTTTAGTGCTGGTGAGGGTGTGGGAGATGCCATGTGAATTGCTGTAATCTCATAAAAAATTTAAAATGCATATATCCTTTGACCCAGGAATCCAACTTTTAAGAACTTATTTGACAACCGTAATAGTAGGTAAGGACAAACATGTTTGCTGCAGGAAATAGCTGCGATCTGAACTTCCAGCTCAACGGTTGAATAAGTTATGGGGTGGCAATACTAGGAATTACTATATTGATATAAAAATGCATTAAATCTGCACATATTGACCTTGAACGGTATTTTTGAATATATGAAATGAAAAATCAAGCTGTAGATTAATATGCATACCACAATCCTTTTATTGATAGAGGTGAAAAAAATCCTATATGACCATATATGCTTTTATGTTTATTTATGAGCATTGGAAAGATGTGGAAGGATTATGTTTGGTACCTTGTGGGCCTGGGGCTGAAAATGGGAGAAAGAGATTAATAGTAACTCTTTTATACTCTTCTATATTCTTTGATCTATTGCAATGAATATGTATTACTTTGGAAATAAAAAGTGAAAATAATAAACAAGTGGGCAGCAGAAGCTGCATAAAAGGTGCTAGTTAGAATTTTGTTTCATCAACAGATGTTGGCGGGGATGCGGAGAAAGGGGAACCCTCCTACACTGTTGGTGGGAATGCAAGCTGGTGCAGCCACTCTGGAAAACAGTATGGAGGTTCCTCAAAAAGTTGAAAATAGAGCTACCATATGATCCAGCAATTGCACTACTGCGTATTTACCCCAAAGATGCAAATGTAGGGATCCGAAGGGGTACGTGCACCCAAATATTTATAGTAGCACTGTCCACAATAACCAAACTATGGGAAGAGCCAAGATGTCCATCAACAGATGAATGGATAAAGAAGTGGCATGCATACACACACACACACACACACACACAATGGAATATTATACAGCCATCAAAAGGAATGAAATCTTGCCATTTGCAACGATGAGGATGGAACAGGAGGGTTTTATGCTGAGCGAAATAAGTCAATCAGAGGAAGACATGTATCATATGACCTCACTGATATGAGGAATTCTTAATCTCAGGAAATAAGCTGAGGGTTGCTGGAATGGTGGGGGGTGGGAAGGATGGGGTGGCTGGATGATGGACATTGGGGAGGGTGTGTGCTATGGTGAGCACTGTGAATTTTATAAGACTGTTGAATCACAGACCTGTACCTCTGAAACAAATAATGCATTATGTTAAAAAAAGAAAAAAAAGAAGAAGATAACAGGAAGGGAAAAATGAGGAAGGGGATATTGGAGGGGGAGACGAACCATGAGAGATGATGGACTCTGAAAAACAAACTGAGGGTTCTAGAGGGGAGGGGGTGGGGGGATGGGTTAGCCTGGTGATGGGTATTAAAGAGGGCACATACTGCATGGAGCACTAGATATTATACGCAAACAATGAATCATGGAACACTACACCAAAAACTAATGATGTTGGAACACTACATCAAAAACAAATGATGTAATGTATGGTGATTAACATAACATAATAATAAAAATATAAAAAGTAAAACTAATGACGTAATGTATGGTGATTAACATAACACAATAAAATTTAAAAAAATAAAATAAAATAAATATATTCTTCCAAAAAAAAAACTAATGCTGTAATGTATGGTGATTAACATAACATAATAAAATTAAAAAAATTAAAAAAAAAGAATCTTGTTTCATACATGTATGAGGTTTCCAAGAACTCATGTGACTTTGAGTTCTTATTAAGCATTACAAAGTGAAACAGGTTAGGACTACACAGTGACCAAAAAATGGAATTAATGCCTATCACCCTCCATGTTTCCAGATGTCTGGGTGCTACAGTCCACCGAGACATTGGTGGTGGGGCTGAATATAACATGATGTCCACCATCCTGGGACACTATGTAGTGTAAAAAGAGCAACTTGATCCACTCGCCAGTAGTTTAAACTTCCAGCTGGGCAGTATTGCTGTGACCATACTAGTGAGGGTAATTAACTGTACTGTGATGAGCAAATCTGTTATAGGTTGAGTTGTGTCCCCTCCAAAAAAGAAAGATAGGTTGAAGTCCAGATTTGCATCGCCTGCAAATATTACCTTATTTGGAAATAGGGGCTTTGCAGATTAATCAAGTTAAGTTAAGGTCAGTGGGGTGGGTCCTAACCTGATGTGACTGGCTGTATGGTATATGCTGGATAGCTAGTTTGTGCCAGCACATCCTGAATGCCTCCGTTAATCACTGTCTTGACAGTGTAGCAGTCCCGTCCTCCCCTCTGTATTCCCATCAAGCAAAATGTGTAGAAGAACGTGTTAGTCAGTGTTCAAGGTCAGGAGCTCCGGGGATGGCCAACCCTGGAGCATCTCCCTTGTAACAAAGAGTATTCAGGTGGCAGGCCTTGATCTTAGAAATTCTGGCCATGCAGGGAGGGGAAGGGCCACTGATAGTCGCTTGGCTAAGTTGCTAGGATATAAAAACTTGTTGATCCAGTGGATGCTGGATCATATGGTAGCTAGGATATAAAAACTTGATCCCGGGGCGCCTGGGTGGCTCAGTCGTTAAGCGTCTGCCTTCGGCTCAGGTCATGATCGCAGGGTCCTGGGATCGAGCCCCACATCGGGCTCCCTGCTCTGCGGGAGGCCTGCTTCTCCCTCTCCCTCTGCTTGTGTTCCTTCTCTCTCTGTTTCTCTGTCAAATAAATAAAAATTAAAAAATCTTTAAAAAAACAAAACAAAACAAACAAACAAACAAAAAAACTTGATCCCCGCAGTGGATGCTTTGTCCAGTCAGCCGCTCCTGGACTCTTTGTATGTAAGCTCCCCCAATAAACCTGTGCCTTGATTGCTATCCCTGGGTATCTTCTTTGGCCTCACTGGACCATCGCCCACTCTAGGCTTAGAGTCTTGTGGGGTGCAGCTGCACACCGGCGTCCTTATGAGGAGAGGGAAATCTGGACACAGAGAAACACACAGGGAGAACTCCATAAGCAGATGGAGGCAGAGATTGGAGTTACGCAGCTGCAAGTCAAGGATGACGGGTGACATCAGAAGCTGGTAAAGCATGTAAGAAATTCTCCACTAGACCCTTTAAGAGAGAATGGCCCAGCCAACACCTTACTTTTGGACTTCCAACCTCCAGAATTGTGAGACAAGAAATTTCTATTTAAAGTCATTCACTTTGTGGTACTTTATTACGGCAGTCCTAGGAAAGAGAACAAAACCCAAATATATTGCTGGAGAGAAAAGGAAGAAAAATTAAGATGACCAAAAGGAGCCCCAATATTGCCAAAACTACACGACCAGTTATTCAAATATTATACTTAATAATATTTCCAGAATAATGCTCAGGAGAGTGACAGAGCAAGTATACAAGCCACTGTGGAAAATCGTGTTAACATTTAATTATTATACTGGAGAATGTCTTGAGAAGGATATTTTTTTTAAATTTTTTTATTGTTATGTTAATCACCATACATTACATCATTAGTTTTGATGTAACGTTCCATGATTCATTGTTTGTGTATAACACCCAGTGCTCCATGCAGAACGTGCCCTCTTTAATACCCATCACCAGGCTAACCCATTCTCTCACCCCCTCCCCTCTAGAACCCTCAGTTTGTTTTTCAGAGTCCATCATCTCTCATGGTTCGTCTCCCCCTCCGATTTTCCCCCTTCATTCTTCCCCTCCTGCTATCTTCTTCTTCTTCTTTTTTTTAAAACATATATTGTATTATTTGTTTCAGAGGTACAGATCTGTGATTCGTCTTGCACAATTCACAATGCTCACCATAGCACATAACCTCCCCAATGTCTATCACCCAGCCACCTCATCCCTCCCACCCCCCACCACTCCAGCAACCCCAGTTTGTTTCCTGCGATTAAGAATTCCTCATATCAGTGAGGTCATATGATACATGTCTTTCTCTGACTGACTTATTTCACTCAGCATAACACCCTCCAGTTCCATCCACGTTGTTGCAAATGGCAATTTCTCATTCCTTTTGATGGCTGCATAATATTCCATTGTATATATGTACCACATCTTCTTTATCCATTCATCTATCGATGGACATCTTGGCTCTTTCCACAGTTTGGCTATTGTGGACATTGCTGCTATAAACATTGGGGTTACACATACCCCTTCGGATCCCTACATTTGTATCTTTGGGGTAAATACCCAGTAGTGCAATTGCTGGATCATATGGTAGCTCTATTTTCAGCTTTTTGAGGAACCTCCATACTGTTTTCCAGAGTGGCTGCACCAGCTTGCATTCCCACCAACAGTGTAGGAGGGTTCCCCTTTCTCTGCATCCCCGCCAACATCTGTCGTTTCCTGACTTGTTAATTTTAGCCATTCTGACTGGTGTGAGGTGGTATCTCATTGAGGTTTTGATTTGGATTTCCCTGATGCCGAGCAATGTTGAGCACTTTTTCATGTGTCTGTTGGCCATTTGGATGTCTTCTTTGGAAAAAATGTCTGTTCATGTCTTCTGCCCATTTCTTGATTGGATCATTTGTTCTTTGGGTGTTGAGCTTAAGAAGTTCTTTATAGATTTTGGATACTAGCCCTTTATCTGATATATCATTTGCAAATATCTTTGAGAAGGATAGTCTAAATTGAATAAGATCTAGGTTTGCAAAAAACTTCAGCAAAACCCAAAAATGATTGACAGTTTACAGTTTTCTGATGTTTGTTAATCAGCTTGCTTGCATCCAAATATTTTGATATTTTCCTGAACCAAAAATCTGGTCACACTTTCTGCAGTGAGAAGGAAGTTTTCTATTTAAGGAAGCAACAATAGTGGTGAGGCACAGAATAGTGAGGAGAAAAATCAGGAGCATGGTGATCGTTAAATGGGTCGGGAGTGGGCTATCTGCATAGTTTTAGAGGGATACAGGATTTTCAAAAAAGTGACCATTGTTACTTCTTAAAAACATTAGCTTTGTGTTTTACTTACCAAAGCAGAAATGTATATATTCTATAATATTACTGCTATCTTTATCTACTAAAGATGTTGCTATTTTCCTGTTCATTTGCTTGGTTGAGTGATTTAAAGCCAGGGCAATAAATGCTCTTGACAGTACTTCTGACTTAAGTGCATTAACAAGTAATTTACTAATGAAATGGATCATAATTATATAAATATGGGGTTGGGGTTGGGGGGAGCTTTATCAAGCTGGCGATCAGCTAACTAAAAAGCACCATTAAGGGCGCCTGGGTGGCTCAGTTGGTTAAGCGACTGCCTTGGGCTCAGGTCATGATCCTGGAGTCCCGGGATGGAGTCCCGCATCGGGCTCCCTGCTCGGCAGGGAGTCTGCTTCTCCCTCTGACCCTCCTCCCTCTCATGCTCTCTGTCTCTCATTCTCTCTGTCTCAAATAAATAAATAAAATCTTAAAAAAAAAAAAAAGCACCATTAAAGTGCTTCACGAGAGGGACACTGTGGGAGGTTGAAGGCTATATATCATGTGCAGACAACCTCACACTTTATGAGCTACTTACTCTCTGGGATGAATGTAGAAAAGCCAGCCCATGACAATAAGTAGACATGTCAGGTGGTAGTGGGAGTAAGTTCCACGGAGTGGAGGGGAAACGTGCTCCTTTGATGTTATCTGATGGGCCAACTCAGTCCTCAGGGCTCTGCCCTTATCCAATGAGACTCTAACATAGGGTACCCATGAGGAATATATTTGCAGCTTCCCATTCTGTGAGTTCATTGTTTGCACAGACTACTGGATTTCTTTCAAGTCGTATTTCTCCACAAAGTCATAGGTCTCATGAGCATAGCTTTACACCACAAATGGACCCGAATAACTTAAGGTTTTAGGAGCACTACTACCCTGGTGCATAGACAACTGCAAAGTGATTTTTGTGATGTGGGCACGGTAAACTTAGAGGAGTAAGGGGAAAAAGTCTGGAAAACAAACAAGTGGACTCTTATCCTTCTGAACCGTAGTCACTCAATTTCCTTTGCTCTCCACTGTCTTTAAATAAGAGTAGATGCTCACTGTAATTTTTCCTCATCATCTGCTCATCACTTATATCTGGCTTTTGCTCCTATTACTCTAACAACATCTCATTTTTGGTGGACCACGTGATCACCTAGTTGCTTGATCCTATGATCTTTTCTAGTCTTCACTTTCCTGACTTTTATAATACCACTTGGTACTATTCAGCAACACTTCTGTTCTCTTAGCTCCCACAAGTTGGATGAATATCAATCTCCTCCCATCTTTCTCCAGCATTGGTATCTTTCCTTCTTTAGCCTTTGAATGTAGGGTCTCCCTAAGGTGGTCCTTAACTCTGGCATCCTCTAGAGACAGATGTGAGGTAGAAGGAGAGAATAGGCCTATGGGTAGAGGGGTTCTGGCTCTGAAACTTATAATTGCAGGGGATGGAGAACAAGAGAGCAAGAGAGGCAGTAGGGAGAGAGAGAAAGAGAGAGAAATTTGAATAGTGTCCTCTTCCATTCACCATTCATCTCCATAAGCATATGCCTGGGAGTGTGGGAGCAATGAATCTGTTATCTCTTTAGTTGGATATGTGCCCAGTCATCTCTTACGTCATGAGTATCTCTCAGTGCTGAGTGTGGTCCCAGTGTTTAAATGGTCAGGAAGTATTTGTTTTTTTAAGTTAAAATGTGGTCCTTAAACTTCTCCATCTGGGGTTCTATTAAAGGAGCAAATGCTGGCTGGGCTGGATTCACTGAAGGCCAGTACTGTACTGTCTTAATGGAAGACTTAAGGCATCCCAAGGGTGTTTTTAATGCTATAAGATATTCATTGACTTTAACACTTAACCCCCTGCATAAGATGAAATGTTACTGGCTTTAAGTAATTTACTCAATGTCTCCGAAGCACAGCATCAAAATGTGCTCCCTGTAGGTTGTAATCAGTTTATAATGCTCCCTTAAAATGTTGCAGAACATCCCCATAACCTGGAGAAACTTTTTTTGTAGCCATCTGTAGGTTTTGAACTTTACTAGTTTGGTACAATTTTAAATTTACAGAAAAAATTCAAGTATAGTACAAATCATTATCATTAAGCTCTTTATATTCTCTCTTTTTAAAAAAGATTTTATTATTTATTTGACAGAGAGAGAGTGAGCCAGAGAGAGAGCACAAGCAGGGGCAGGGGCAGAGGGAGAGGGAGAAGCAGGCTCCCCGCAGAGCAGGGAGCCCCATGCCAGGGCTTGATCCCAGGACCCCAGGACCATGACCTGAGCCAAAGGCAGATGCTTAACCAACTGAGCCACCCAGGTGCCCCAATCCCTTTATATTCTCTTAATATTTTCCTATATTTGCTTTATCTCATTTAATATATGTACAGATTACATATATAATGCAGGTATATATACGCACATACATGTATAATATATGCATGTGTATATATAGTGTAATATATGTGGTTACATGTATATAATAATAGACATTTATATATAAATATAATTTATAATATATAATTTATACAGTTATAATAATATACATAATATATAGCACATACGTCTTCCCAATTCTGTACTCAGTGACTTCTCATTGGTATCCTAAAATTGGCCATGGTGGGAGCATTTACACCACAGAAATAAACAAACACTACAAACTAGGGTTTTGACTTACTGTTATTTGTTTCCAGAGAGCTGGTTTACCAGTATTACAACTGCCTTTAACTCTAAATAGTTCATGTCCTTAGGAATAACGACATTCTCTTCCCTAACCACAGGAGAAAGACCAACATCAGAAAATTTAACACTGATAAAATGCCATTACATAATCCAAGTCTATATTAATTTACATCAGTGGTTCTAATAAAGTCCTTTATAACTATTGCCCGCCCTGGCCCAGGATCCAATCCAGGCTCACACATTATATTTGCTTGGCATGTCTCTTTAAATTTTTTTTTTTAATTGGGATAGTATTATCTCTTCCATTTTTTTGTCTTTATGACCTTGATATTTTTGAAGAGAATAGGACAATTTCAGTTTGCCTGTCTTATTCTTTGTTTGGCCAGGATATAATTTGAGGGTCAGTGTGTTTTCAGTGCATGATATTAGGGGGCAAATGATGTTTGTCCCAGTTTTGGTGTGTTAACTTTGATCACTTGATGAAGGTAATGTACACCAGTAAAGTTAACTGTGTTTCCCTTTGCAATTAATCACTTAATTGTGGGGCTGTATTTTCATCTAAGCTTCGATAGAACATGAAACATTTACAGTGCATGAAGTAAGCCACATACATTATGAAAAAAAGTCAAAGTTTTATTTGTCCTGAAACAGTTTAAATGTTAAACTATTTATTTGGTCATTAAAACAGACACAAAAATTAAAATACAAATGGTGAGCCTCATGTCCCAGAGAGAGTTTTCTTTTCTTTTCTTTTTTTAAAGATTTTATTTATTTATTTGACAGAGAGAGAGAGAACACAAGCGGGGTGGAGGGCAGGGGGAGAAGGAGAAGCAGACTCCCCGCTGAGCAGGGAGCCCGATGCGGGGCTCGATCCCAGGACCCTGGGATCACAACCTGAGCTGAAGGCAGACGCTTAACCAACTGAGCCACCCAGGTGCCCCACCAGAGAGAGTTTTCATGTTGTAATCATGTCCTCCTTGTGGGGTGTGCCTGTGTGTGAAAGAGAAGAGAGCGAACCATGGAGGCATAGTGGGGCAGGGGCAGGTGAGATATGCCTCCTCCCTGCTGCACCCCCTGTCTACTCTGAGCTTGTTGCTGCTGCCAACACTACAGGATAGTCTCTGACTTTCAGTTATTTCGTCTATAAAACTAGGATGCAAGTTCTTCCTTCCTGGGGGCCACGAGGGAGATGAAATTCAACACTGATCATAGGTAACATTTACTAAATGCTATCTACGAGCCGGGCACTTGGTCATTTAATCTTCCTATGAGGAGGGTGTTCTTACCCTCAATTTACGGATGAAAAAGTGTAGGGAAGGTCTGAGATGAGAAAGGTTAAGGGCCCAAATTGTTCCTACCATGCTCTTGACTGATTGTCCCCCAAATAAGCATTTTCTTCCATGAATTTCATTTTACCCACTTGCCAAGTGTAGAATAGTAGAACATCATGTATCAGAGATCAAGGGACAGGGACAGATGAAGATTTTATAGGCTCATTTATCACATCCCACCTCCCTTTCCACCCTTCCAAAAAATGATTTTTGTTGTTCCTGCTTGCTTTATGGTCTAGAATAGGGTTTCTCCACTTTGCACTACTGACATTTTGGGCCAGATAATAACTTGTGAGGGGGGCCATCTTGTGTATTACTGGGTGTTCAGCAGCATGCTGGCCACTACCCACTAGATACCAGAACCCCTTCTGTGGCTGTGGCATCTGAAAATGTCTCCAGAAATTATGAAATATCCCCTGGGGGGACAAAATCTCTCCTGGTTGAGAACCGTGGCCATGGGGCATTTCCCGTCATGCTGGTCGGATAACCGGGCACAGTTGACCATGTAGAGTTTCTGCCCTTGGTGGCTATGTGGTCTTAAGCTACTCTGGGCCTAATTTCCTTTGCAGTTAAATAAACTGTGTTTTTGAGATTTAATATACATACCTCCTGTGGAGTAAAAAAATGGGAGGCCAATCCACAAGTTTTTAGCTCTCTCCCTGCTTGAAAACCGAACTCTCATGTCTTATTTGAAATGTCCTGGGACTAGGGTCCAACGCTGAGGCTCTGCTCTAATCTCCTTCTCCCTTAGTGCCCTTCTTCTTTTTTCTTTTTTTAAAGATTTTATTTATCTATTTGACAGAGAGAGACACAGTGAGAGAGGGAACACAAGCAGGGGGAGTGGGAGAGGGAGACGCAGACTTCCCGCGAAGCAGAGAGCTGGATGCAGGGCTCAACCCCATGACCTGAGATCATGACAGACACTTAACGACTGAGCCACCCAGGCGCCCCACCTTGGTGCCCTTCTTGGAACCCCAGTTGTCACAGCCTTTAGGGTGCTGTCTTTTTTTTTTTTTTCAAAGATTTTATTTATTTATTTGAGAAAGAGAGAATGAGAGTCAGAGAGCACGAGAGGGAAGAGGGTCAGAGGGAGAAGCAGACTCCCCGCTGAACAGGGAGCCCAATGCGGGACTCGATCCCGGGACTCCAGGATCATGACCTGAGCCGAAGGCAGTCGCTTAACCAACTGAGCCACCCAGGTGCCCTTCAGGGTGCTCTCCTAACTCAGAAGTCACAAATTCGAGTGCTAACAGGGCCAGGCTGCGGTGTAGAATATGGAATCAGCTTGTGTAAGACAGCAATACCAAGGCTCATAGAGAACCCAAATACAGGCCCTGACTAGAGGCTTCCAAATCACACTTTTAAGTACAAAGGTCTGTCTGGACTACATTTAACCTGTGGACAGTGGGTGAGGGGCCCCTGGACTAAAATGATCCCTAAGATCTCTTTCAGTTCCAGGGTCACTTCCTTTTTCTTGCTAGATGAAATGCTCTTTAGTGACTTTCCCCTATGAAGGCCTTCTAAAGTTATAGATACCCAATAGGAAAAGGTCCAGAAAGCCCACAAATTAATTTATACTTCAACACTCTAACAATCCTAGGAAGGATATTGAAAGTTAAAGCTAAATGTGTTTATTTCATTGACCCACTAAATAGCTCATGTTATAGAGGTATGCATGGTGGTGCGAGTGTTTTGTACATGACTTAAAAAAAAAGATATCAATGAAAATACTCTCAGGTGTTCATTCATTCATTTATCCTATCAATAGATGTTTATGTAGCACCTATTCTTTGCTACTTTAACTGTGCTAGGTTAGTGTTTTTCTGCAGGCTTGGTAGTACACGTGAAAGGAAAAAGATTCAGAGAGTGTAAACTAGACGGCACGTTTCAATGTTCTGCATGCGGTATTATTTTCCGAATAAGCTCCTCAGTATCATCAAGAACCAAGTACACATATTCATATTTGGTGAAAGCAGAAAAGAGGAGAGATCTGTAACACCCCCACACAGGTCTTCACTAGAGTCTGATTCCCAATTTTACCAAAGTGGGAGCTCAAGAGTTAATTTCAGAAAGCACTTAAAATCTGATATGAGAAATCTCTGTCTGTAAAGAAACAATATCCTGAGGCAGGCAATTATCTGCTGAAATGAAAACAGAAAGACAAGCCATAGGATAACAGCTGAAACCTCAAAGAACAGAAATATTTATCAGTGGTAATTTAAAAATAAAATACATAAAATTAATCTCAAGGTCCTCTAGGATTTTCTTTCAATTTAGTTCTCTATTTTTGGCAAAGCCTGAGTTGTAGGCAATTTTGCTAGTGATGTAGAAAATAAGGGCCCATCCTTTCTCCGTAATTATCAGAAAAGAATTGAGAGATATTCTTTATTGGAAGCCCAGATGTATTTATTCTAATGCACAGGGACTTTCTGGAATGACTGCCCTTTCTGAATGCTAAAACCTAAAGAGTAAAAGGATAAGGAAGCTATGACTAATCATATGTAATTGCCATAAACTGGAGCTGCACACCAGGGTAGCAGGAATAATTACTTCTAGGGAGTTTATCACCAGCAATTTTAAATCCAAGGGGACACCAATGAGGTCAATTTTCCCTGTATAAGCACAATGACTGGTAACCAGAGTTAATGGCCATTTGATGGCTACTGGATAAAGCCTGGGCGAAGGGAGAACACTATTTCAACTGAAGAGTTTGTTGAACTGCAGCTATGGAAGGATCCTTAGAGATCACATAATTCAATCACCTCATAGTATAGAAAAGGACACCAAGGCTCCTAGTGGTAAAATTACTTGGGCAAATCATAAAGTTTGGTCTCTTCACTGCCTTCCGATATTCTTTCTGCTTCTTCAGTTTGCCTCTCAGGATGCTCAATTGCCCCTTCTCTTAAGACAGATTCACAGTTGGAATTCAGAACCTAATTGGTGACTGACATCAATCTGGCATTCATACCACTAAGACTGACCTTCAGCCTGAATTCTCTCTGCATCCATCATCTGGTGTTATTTCATGTGGCTGTCCCTCCAACCAAAACAGTCCTTGAGTGAACTGGGTTTTAAAATTTACCCATAGGGGCCGAAGTTTATATTAGAGTGTGATTTTTCTGTTTTGAAAACACTTAGGTTGTAGCCTTTGGAACTTCTGAAGATATTTATTTTACATTTTTCTGTTTACTGAGTGCCTTGACATCTCCCAGACTGATGGTGGGATTCAGTGGGAGCTGATGACATTTCCTTTTTCCATCTCATCTCTGAGAATCAAAGGTGTTCCCCTGGGTAATACTCAAGGCATTACAGCCCACTTGGATGATTGGATTTTTTTTCATAATAAAGTTTATCAATAATATCCATAAAGCCACATCTAGGACCCAAAACATGCTTATAACTGGAAGTTTGAAATATAATGTTAGTCTGCTAATATTAAAATAAAAATGGATCTCAGGAATAATTTTAAAGTCATTTGGTTATTCATGCTGAATCGTTGGGAAGTATGAAATGCCAAATATATTAGATAAACATAAACTGAAATTTGAATGTCACACTGATTTGTTAACCTCCCAAAATCTGAATGAAGAATTTTCATGTTTTTATTACATAATTATACAGTAGAGAACTATGGTGAGTGACTTTTCTAATTTTTTTTAGATTATAAAATTGATGAATATTCACTAAAGAAATTCTGAAAATTAAGAAATATTAAAGAAAAGTAATAAAAAAACACATACATCACCATATAGACTAAATGAATGTTATAGAAAGTATTTTAAAATTAATCCAGCACATTTTATTTAAGTTGATGTCACAAGATGCCTGCCTGTCTAGGAGATAAAATGTTGGAGAAGAGCTACAAAAACTGTGTTACTTAACTAGAGGTAAACCTATTTATATATAACTTGTTGTCTTATAGAGGATTTAAGGATGTTAGAGGATTGCATATAGAAATATAAAAAGATAACAATGGAGTGAGTGGATGGAAGAAAATCAGGGATGGGATCCCCAAATGCAGGAGACAGAGAACATTGTCATCATTACCCGTGTGCCAGCCGTGGGTGGTTGAAAAAAGGAACTTGGGCGGTTGCATGAGTCACAAAATCCATAATATGCAAAACTCATAAAATATATATGACCTGTATGAGAGTGTCCTAAACAATATACTTATGATATATGTGATGATAAGCCATTCTTTAAAATGATCCCTTAGCAGAGATGGATGGTTTCTTGCCAAGAAAGAATTCATGAAAATCAGTTCTACTGATTTTCTAGTGGTAAATGGTGGGGGTCAATATAATTCAGTGTCAGCACCCCTCCCTCTGCTCATTTGGCTTAATTCACAGAGAGTGCTAGGTTACTCCATGGGCAGTCTAAGCTAGTGTTTAAGGCACCAGCAAATTATTTGTCTATTAAAAAAAGAAAGGCAAATTTATCCAATCAGAAAACCAAGAAAAAAGAGATTTTTATTTTTAGGATTCACTTATGTTTTATGTAATTTTGAAGAATGATTTATTTCAAATTGCCTATGTTCTCAGTTCTTATGGCCTTTAAAGTGTCTAACCTAGCTAGCCCTGCTTTAGGGGCATATCTTAGACTATCCAGAGAAAGGGAAAATAGTTGTTCTTTAAGCAATTGCACTGAGTATTCTTTCTCTTGGTCAAGTTTTGATAACTACTAAATAGCAGTGAGCTTGAGATCACATTTCCTGGCAAGTACCCAGAGTGTAGCTCATCAGACCTATACTCCTTAAAAATAATCAGAGCTGGAGACAGAACAGGTGAAAAGGAGGCCTCTGCCCTCCTCGTGCCCCACCTCTGCACCAAGGGATCCAGAGGCAGATTTCAAGAAGAACCAATATTCTCTTCAGACACTCTTTGAATATATCCCATAGCACAGATGGGCAGATAAAAAGTTCTCTGGACTGAAATGGACACCTGATAGTGCTTCTGGTTCTCAGGACTTCAGATTTGGATTGGCATTTTCACCACTAGCTTTCGTCTCTAGCTTTCAGACAGCAGATGATGGGACTTCTCAGCCTCCATAATTACAGGAGCCAATTCCTTATAACAAATTTCACTTTATCGATCGTCTATCTACTATCTATCTACCATCTATCTATCTATCTATCTATCTATCTATCTATCTATCTATCTATCTATCTATCATCTATCTATCTATCTATCTATCTATCTATCTATCATCTATCTATCTATCATCTATCATCTAATCATCTATCTCTATCTCTATCTATCATCTACCTATCATCTATTGGTTCTGTTTCTCTGAAAAACCCTAACATAATACCCTACCTTGTAACAACCGAAATAAATGCTGTATACCACTCACAGAACCCAGAGTAACTCCAGTGATGCCCACTGCTGACTTCCATGTACATTGGTGGGGAAAAGGAGAGACAATACATTTAATGAAAATATAAAGAATACCTGAGTATAATCAATCACACTATTGCCAGAGCTGGAAAGAAGTAAGGTGGGGAGGCATCCTGAAGGATGTAATCTTTGTCTGTAGAATTACATTGAAAATGTGATATTCCATGCTGAATGACTAATGGAGATCAAATGTTAAGATATTCTATTCCTTCCCTGAATTTTCAAATGTAGACACAACATAGCACTAGTACCAGACTAAAGGACAATATGTGGATTACTATTTTACAAGTGTATGCTTACAGCTATCCCCTGATCATGCATAAAAACCACATGTTATTAAAACCTGTTCTAAAACTAAAAACATACTAACTCATTTTCTAGAATTAAAGGATTTTTCAATTGTCTTCCCAAAGTAACACCAGTGTGCTATATTGAGGGTAACCTCAGTATCCAACTAATGATACGGGACTTTAAACAGTTATTTGGGAATAGCTTATTTCAGAGAAGCTACCTGGAATATATCCACGGAGATGGAAAATCTTTTCTTAGCAGATAACCCTATACTCATGATTCCAAAACAAAAGGAAGCATCCTTTGCTAGAATATTGCCAGACACAGTGCAGGCAAGTAAAGGAAAACAGTTTTCATCAGTAATACAATGGGTCGCATAAATTTGACGCCACTTGTATAATGCATTGTCTTCGCTGATTTGGATTCCTGCTGCCTGCTTAATAGGCTAAACTAGGGTGACAGAGGGGCACATATCTTTGGTCATTTGTTGGAATTAAAAAAAAAACACACAACACAACCGAGTGGTTAATTTGTTGCTATTTTGTCAAATCAATTAACTTAAAAAGATACTGTTGTCAAGGAATGACCTGTTTGCCAATTTCAAGGTCACCATATACAGCAGAACAACTTCCATGGTGCACCTCCATGGGTCATTTTATATTTAGCGCTGCAATTGGCTTTTCTTCTTTCCTTTTATAAATTGTATGAAATTTGGGACAACGCAGGCTGCTGACTCCTTTGCAGGCTGTTTTCATAGATCAGAAATTCCCACTTAGGCATAAAAATATATCTGTCTTTGGCTGGTTATAGTTGCTTATAGGGTCAGGCTTACCCTTGGTGTGCATTGGAAGCCACTGATAACGGTATGATTGGGGAGCAAAAAGAGAGTTCCCTCTTGCAAAGAGGCAGAAAGAACACAGTCTTAGGGTGATATTGTGCTGTTTAAGAACATTCCCTCACTTTCCTCATCTTTATTTATTTTATTTTATTTTTTTAAATTTAATTTAATTTTATTATGTTATGTTAGTCACCATACAATACAACATTAGTTTTTGATGTAGCGTTCCATGATTGATTGTTTTCGTATAACACCCAGTGCTCCATGCAGTACATGCCCTCCTTTATACCCATCACCGGGCTAACCCATCCCCCGCCAAAACCCTCTAATGGGGGAAAAGATTTCTCATTTTAGGGTCATTTACGGATAAAATGAAATAAAACAATTACTTTACATATAGTAGATGCTCAATAAAGACTAATGACTTATATCCAAATAATCATCATCTCCACTAACCTGTGGCGGGTTCTAGAAAGGACCATCTCTGATTGAAACGCCTCTGGGGAATATCTCACATTAGGCCCAAGTAGGCTTTTACGTCTCTAGGTCAGTGCACCCATATGCCCCTTTTGAGTCAGCAGCAGAGGGGAACCTAGGGCTGGAGTTAGTGGCCTAGGGCCGAGTTCAGACTTTGGCCATTGTCAACCCTTGTTTAAGACAATAAAGATCAGAGTCTCAAGAAAGGCAGAAACAGTCTCCAGGGTTTGACAGAAGCTGTCTTTGATTGAGAAGGCAGCAGGGCTCTCACTGGGGAGCAAGAATTCATCTCTCTCAATGGGCTGAAACCAGGATGAACCCAGAGATAAAGCCGCAGGATCAGGGATCACAGGAAAGAGAGGGTAAGGGGGGCGGGGCATAGGTGCAAACTGAGAGCCAGGTAAATGAAGCCACTGGTTCCCACAGTCTGGAGTTGGTCAGGTGTATTGAGAACCAGCTGCTTCATAGGTAGTGATTTAAGAGGTGGCTGTTGCTGTTGGTCTTCAAAGGACCTCAGCCTTGCTGTGCAAAAGAACAACCTAAGCCTCAAGGCCAGCCACCTGAAATCAGCCTTCACTATGGAAAGGAAGAGGAAGGCACTTCAAGCAGGGGGTACTTAGCAACCTTTAAGAGGGATGACAGGTGCCTAAAGAGAATTTTCACCCATCTCATAAATGGTGTAACACCAGCTTTGTCCATTTACTTGTTATTCAAATTAGATCCAGGCTGAAATATTACTTCCATCGTATTCTGTAAACTAGAAATTGTTTAAGCAATTCATCTCAAATCAGCCATAATTTCATTCTTGTTTACTCAACTTGAGGATGCTTCTCCGTGTCTCCATTCACAGATTAAGGTAATGGCTTAAGTTTTTCCACTTCAATTACTGTTGGTTTTCAGATAATGATTTGATTAGTAAAGAATGTGATTTGATGCAGGGATCTTGGTAACAAGTGTTGGGAGATACTTAGAGGTGATACTTTCTTGGCACCTATCCTACAGAAGGCTGGTCCAAGTGGTGTGTCCAGATATAAACCTATATTTAATTATTGATTAAAAAGCCAAAAAAAAAAAAAAAGCGAAAGGGAACAGATGGGTAATCTCAGCCTATAAAATGTCAGGCATTGTTATAGCCTAAAATATGTGATATATGTGTGTACATATGTGTATGTGTATGTATTACATATTATATATGTGTGTTATGTATATATGCATATATGTATATATAATATGTGTATATATGTGTGTATATTTATATATATATAATAAGTATATATTATATATAATATAAAACAGTCTTTTTTATTACAAGGTCTTTACTGTCAGGACCTGCATTGTCTTTTAGCTATGAGTGTAGTTGGTACCTAATCACCAATTAGTAAACGTTTGTAGAATTAATTAATTATATCCAACATTACAGGTACTTAGTAAAAGTGAACACATAGCCATAAGATGCTTATTATCTTCCAGGTATTATTCTAAGTACTTTACATGTATTAACCCATTTTAGTCTCACAAAAATGCTGCAAAATAGGCACTATCACTATTATCCCATGTGACAATTGAAGAAACTGAGGCACAGAAAGTTCAGGTAACTTGCTCAAGGTTGCACAGACAGTTAAAGACAGAAAAGGGATTTCAGCTCAGACAATCTGGCTTTTGTGTCTGTGCTTTCAACTGTTCTGCCATGATACAGAATTTGATGCTATGGTGTTGCTAGATTGGTCTGAAGGGGACCCCTGCAGCAGCCAAAGCCGGTCGGCTTATGAGAATCCAAATGAGTAAGAATAAGCTTCTATTACTTCCTTTTGTGAAAACATGTCGGTGTCGGGTATAAGCCCAATTTAAAATACAACCCATGGGTCAGACACAAAATTCGTTTGAGGAGTCCTGGGATGACACTTCAAGAATTTTTAGTTCGATTCCAGAAGTTAAAACTAAGGTACAGTGAGGGTTTGTGAGGCTGCAGATACCAAACCACACAACATGCATAAAAGGATTCTGAGGCCATATGTGCTGGGCACAGTGCTAAGTGACCTATCTGCATTGTGTCATTTAATCCTCACACACACACACAAAATAACCAACCAAAAAACAAGAAGTCAATGCTATTATTTTTGTTTTTCAGATCGGGAAATTGAAACTCAAAAAGGTTAAATAACTTGCCCAATGTCACAGAGTTAGTAAGTAACAGAGCCTGGATTCAAATCCAGTTATATCTGACTTTATTATTATTATTATTATTTTTAAAGGTGTATCTATTTTTGAGAGGGGGGAGGGGCAGAGGAAGAGAGAATCCTCAAGCAGAGTCCTGGCTGAGTGTGGAGCCCTACTCAGGGCTCAATCCCAGGACCCTGAGACCATGACCTGAGCTGAAATCAAGATTCGGCCGCCTAACCGACGGAACCCCCCGGGTGCCCCAAGTTCTATCTGACTTTAAAGCCCAGGTTCTTAAACACTGTAATACACACACACTTAGAATTTATTTGGCGTGGAGTTCCATGTGGTACATTTTGATAAGTTTGGGGAAAAATGGAATAGTAGAAGAAGAAAAGGAAGCAAAGTGTAGAGGTATTAATTTTTGATGACAGGTGAGACCTAGTGGAATTAGTTCTTGTTAAGATTCTAAATGAAACTCAGGTGTCATTCGTAGAGTCCTCAAAGAGAATGTGGCCTGAGGCAAGGGAGACTATATGATAATTACATTTGGTAGGGGCTCACAGTTCTTATGCCCTTGGAGCCAAGTCGTCTAGAACCAGTTCAGTGCTTTGGAACTCAGGATGCTGTTAAAAAATCAGTGGTCTCAGCCTCCTGACTCTCAGTAAAAGGGATAATATAGTAGCATCTCAATGTTTTTTTGTTTTGTTTTTTAATGAATGCCTTCCTCACAGAAAGAATCTGGTGTCATGTTAGAAAGTAAGGTTTTAGATCTGAGCACAACTCATTAGGGTTCCTTGACCCCAAAACAACTACCTAGAAAATTCTTCTAATCCTGTGTGCAGGTGGAGGTGTTTTCTATTCAGAAATAGAAATGTCTTTTCCAGGCAAAATTATTGTCCCAATCAACTTAATCTACAAAGAGGCTTTGTCTAGGCACCTGTGCACCAAGCAATTACCCAAGGTTTACTCACACTGAAAACAAAAAATTAGGTATAATAGACGATTGAGGGAAATCTAGGGGATAATTAGGACATATCTGAGATCCTTTGCAATGGACACCATTACACAATATCACAGGACACTTTCTTCATAGATAGGTCCTTTCTATATAACTGCTAGAGTATTTTTAGGGTGTATGTGTCAGGCACTGATCTAGGTGCTGAAAATATGACAGTAATGCTGGGACTTAAATTCAGATAATATTTTAGAGTTTATAGTGCATTAATACACATTATCTCATTGAGCATTTAGCCAATTCTGAGAGTTTGGAAGAGTATGCATGTTTGATCCTATTTTATTTTATTTTTATTTATATATTTATTTTTGAGATAGAGAGAGAGAGAGAGAAAGAAAGAGAGAGAGAGAAGGAGGGGGAGGGGCAGAGGGAAAGAGAGCAAGACAATCTTAAGCAGGCTCCATGCTGGGCATGGAGCCCGACATGAGGTTCGATCTCATGACCCTGAGATCATGACCTGAGCTGAAATCAGGAGTTGGATGCTTAACTGACTGAGCCACCCAGGTACCCCTTTTTAAATCTTATTTTATTTATTTTATTTAACTTAATTTTATTATTTTATTGTTTTTTTGAGAGAGAGTAATCCTATTTTCAAAGGAAGGAGTAACCTTTCAGTATTCTTTAAGTTATTACCTGTGTTCTAGGCTTTGCCATCCCTCTCTTCAGTTTCTAAATTCATAAAAGTTTGGTGATAATGCCTTTTCTACCTGCCTTAAAAGATTATTGTACCACTTAAAATAGGTGAGTGTTATAAAACTAATTAATAAAAATAAAATTAATACAAAAAACTAGATCACTAATCAGTACTAAATATTTATGTGTTTATTTATTTATTTTTATCTTCTAAAAAGTACTTTGTTTTTTGAATTCATGTATAATTAACATATAGTATTATATTAGTTTCAGTTGTAAAATATAATCATTAAACAATTCTATACATTTCTCAGTGCTCATCAAGATAAGTGTATACTCTTTTCTCAATTTTTTACAACTTTATTTTTTAAGTTTTTATTTTAATTCCAGTTAGTTAACTAGAACTAAATATTTAGAATCACTGATTTTAAATCATTTTCCCACTGCTTTTCATTTTTTTTGTCTATTTTTTCCACTGTGGTAGAGCAGGTTATGCCAAAAGAATGGTTTTCCAAGTCCTACAGCTGTAAGTAGTAAAAAGTTATGACCAAACCACAGTGTTTATATAAAGGTACCATCTGAGTGTCATGTTTCTCTTCATCTAAATATTTAATTGGCCAACCAAATGTAAGAGAAACCTAAAAATGTGGGACCACATCATTGAACTAATCTCTTGTGTGAAATGTTATGATAGCTCTGTCTACATCATAGAACCAATGTCTATCATGTTTGAATAAGCAATTGTTCCACAATATACTAGATGCATAAACATTTATAATGAAAAATACATATGCTTATGAGGCATGTGTGTTTACTCTAGGAACACTGCAATTAGTGGATCCAACACTCCAACCTCTGAAATGTTTGTGGAGTCCCTAAAACAGCTTAGAATTTAAAGTTCTACATCTTCTTCTAGCTATCACCATATTTTTTTTCGTACCTTTTTAAAAAATTTTTATTGTTATGTTAATCACCATACATTACATCATTAGTTTTTGATGTAGTGTTCCATGATTCATTGTTTGTGCATAACACCCAGTGCTCCATGCAGAACGTGACCTCTTTAATACCCATCACCAGGCTAACCCATCCTCCCCGCCCCCCCAGAACCCTCAGTTTGTTTTTCAGAGTCCATCATCTCTCATGGTTCATCTCCCCCTCCGATTTCCCCCTCTTCATTCTTTCCCTCCTGCTATCTTCTTCTTTTTTTCTTTTTCTTAACATATATTGCATTATTTGTTTCAGAGGTACAGATCTGTGATTCAACAGTCTTGCACAATTCACAGAGCTCACCATAGCACATACCCTCCCCAGTGTCTATCACCCAGCCACCCCAACCCTCCCACCCCACCCCCCACTCCGGCAACCCTCAGTTTGTTTCCTGAGATTAAGAATTCCTCGTATCAGTGAGGTCATATGATACATGTCTTTCTCTGATTGACTTATTTCACTCAGCATAACACCCTTCAGTTCCATCCACATCGTTGCAAATGGCAAGATCTCATTCCTTTTGATGGCTGCATAATATTCCATTGTATATATATACCACATCTTCTTTATCCATTCATCTGTCGATGGACATCTTGGCTCTTTCCACAGTTTGGCTATTGTGGACATTGCTGCTATAAACATCGGGGTGCCTGTACTCCTTCAGATCCTTACATTTTTATCTTTGGGGTAAATACCCAGTAGAAGCTATCACCATATTTTATAATTTCCCTTTTACTGCCAAGCTTTTTGAAAGAGAAATAAAAATTATATATTTCTACTGCCTCATTTTCCATTCATTCTTCAATGAATCATAACCTGGCTTCAATCCCATTCATTCTCTTGCCAAGGTCATATATGAACTCTTAGATGGTAAAGCCAATGGGTACTATTGAATTCTTGTATTTCTTTTCTGCTGCAGTGTTTGACACTATTAACATGTCCTTTTGAAACTGTCTCTTCCGTTGGTATACATGTTTGTCTTTTCTCTTGATTTTTCTTCTTCTGTAGATGCCCTAATTTAATCTTGTTATCACCTCAACTTATTTGGCCTACCCTTTAAAAGTTGATTATGCAAGAGATTCTATCTGTGGCCTTTACTTTTCTCATTCTTTTAACATTCTTATGTATTCCTATACCTACAATGATCACTTCTACCCTTGATGACTCCAAAATTTCTACATATCTTCATATCTGTATCTTAGAGTCTCTCTTACATCACAGCCCTGACTGAAGCTCGTCTTTGGTTCATGAAAATTTTCACATAAGTATTTCATGTACGCATCCATATGTCTATTTATTAATTTATGATAGCTTTTTGTATGTCCCACAGGTATCATAAACTAATGCGTCATACCAAACGCTACATCATCTCTGTTTCTCCTTTATTTTCTATCGGATGCCTGGAGATATCATTTACCCAATCATACAAGTTTACAAACCTGGTGATGTATTTGACCCACTAAACTGGTCTCTGGAGAACGTACCTTCCCTTTGTATTTTTTAAGCTCTCCTCAGGTGTTTCTAATGTGCATCCGGGGTTGAGAGATCTGCTGTAGATCAGTGCTCCCCCAGTGCTAATGTGCTCAAGAATCACCTACGGATCCTGTTAGCTAGAAATCCTGATTAAGTAGGGCTAGGTTGTGGCCTGAGCCACAGCATTTCTAACAAGCTCCCACGTGATGATAAAAGCTATTTGTGGGCAAACTTTGAATATTAAGGCTCTAGATGATTGTGTGATAATATAACCGGTTGACTTGCCCTCTCTTAGGGTTTTCTTTGTGGAATATGTGAAATGTTCCAAAGATAGGATGGGGGTTCTTTTACCCATGCTTCTAGCAGAACAACTTTTATGTGACTAGGTATTAGCTATGCCTTTGTCTTTTCTCTGTCAGCATGTTCCAGTCCCTACTTCTGAATTAGAAATGTACCAGGCCCTTTGGCTATGGGATTGCAAGAGCAGTACCAAGTCATTATACACATAAAAAAACCCTTTAGGACTTACTTGCCTTTGTCTCCATCTCCAGCTTCAACTCTTACCTCTTGTCTTTTGAGTCCCACTCCCTTGCAAGCAAAACCATTTATACATCAATATATGTACCATCAACTTGTAGGGTTCTGTGTTTTTATATATACTATACCCCTGCCTGGAAAACTTTCCTCTATACCCTATTTATCTTTCAAATTGCAACTCAGAAGCCATTTCAAGTTAGAAGTTATTACTGTGTGCTCCCGTGATGCTCTTTATTATCTCCATCAAAGCACACTTATGCTAGTGCTTTGTAGTTTACATTTTACTTGACTCTCAATTAACTGTAAATTCTCTGAGGGTAGTATAATTTCAGTGTCCAACAATGTGCCTGGCACATTGAAGGATCCAATAACTTTCTGCTGAGTTAATTGTGGCTCTTGTTGAAATTTAAGGTGACAAATGAATTTACATAGCCATCAATTTATTTATCAAGCCCTTGCATCTCTAGATATTTTTCCTGCTATGATATAGTCAGATCAGGAAGCAAAATGAGAGTACATTAAGATTAAACATGAATAAAGCAATATAATGGTTTTTTTTCCCATAATTTATATTAGTTTATCCCTTGATGGTTCACAGGTCATCAAGTCAAATTTCCTTGTCTATTTCAGTTCTCAAATATTTTGAAGTTCCCTGGTAAACAAAGTCTATAACAAAAGGATCATAGGAGAGTTGGAGTTTTCTAAGAAACAGGCTTAAAATAGACCACAAGCTTTTATTTCAAAGATCATTCTTTTTTACCAACAGAGCAACAATCAATGTTTGCCTAGGGAATATAAAATTAGTTCACTCATGATGGCCAGTGGAGCCTCAGTTCCTATCTTCATCCCAGGGATGTTCTCAGTCACGACACCCAGCCTGATGTTATTTAACTTGGCCTGTATGCTTCATCACATTTCACACACTGCAGGCCACCATTAGCCTGAATAATTAAGAGTTGGGTAAGTCTTCACCTTCCAAGATGCTGTCATGCCTTTGAAGGGTTTGGAATGAATTTAAGTAATTTGGGTAACTTTGCAAACTCTTTATTGAGAGTGCCCTGATGAGACTCTAAATGAAGATGCTTTTAAAACAAAAGATTCACAGGCAAGCAAGTTTTCAAAAATGGTTTCTTTTAGAAAAATCTCATAGCTAAACTTGTACCTAACCTGAATTTGTCTTATTCAGGAAATCTACAAATGAAATATATAGATTTTAAACTTCTATCCCCTTCCCTTACCATGAGCTATTGAAAATATACTTGCAGTCACTATTATAAAAGTCAATACCTTCTAACAAAAGAGACTGTCTGTTAGCTAAAAGCCTAAGGCAAAGGAAAGATCCATTGAGAATGACACTTCATTTGTTTGGGTGAAACTTAATTGGCTTAAATAAAACTGAAATGCGTCTGATCTTTTGTTCATTTAAAAAATGGAACTACTTAATTGGTGACTTAGACATGGCTTTATGGTTTATCAAGTTCAGAAGATAACACTAATTTCTAAGCTTTAAAATCCCATTTAAGTGCAATCATCCAGTTTTCTAAATATTCAAGAAAGTAAATGGTGCTTCATCACCTCACAGGCTCAATAAGCTATTGCTATCTTTTATTGAGCTAATTCTTATGAAGAAAATGGCTGTGAGCATCTTCTCTCTTATGAGTATAAACTCCATCAAGATGGAGTCTCTAGACATTTTTGTTCAAAGCTCTATTCCAGTTTCAGAACAATGCCTCACTTATATCAGACCATCAGTGAATGTTGGAGGAACGTGAACCATGAGGTGTCTCCTTGTCCCACTCCCGAGGGCTGTGGAAGTACCACTTGTCGATAAACTCTGGAAGAGCATCAGCCTCCCACAAGGAACAAGTTTACTGATGACATGGATGAAGTAGAAAGAGCTCCATTTTCTTTTACCTAGGCTTGTGAAAGGCCAGTTTAGAAAGAATCCCAGGGGTGCCTGGGTGGCTCAGTCGTTAAGCATCTGCCTTCGGCTCAGGTCATGATCCCAGGGTCCTGGGATCGAGCCCTGCATTGGGCTCCCTGCTCAGCGGGAAGCCTGCTTCTCCCTCTCCCACTCCCCCTGCTTGTGTTCTCTCTCTCGCTGTCTCTCTCTCTGTGTCAAATAAATAAATAAAATCTTAAAACAAACAAACAAACAAAAAAACCAAATCCACTTACATTTAAAAAAAAAAAAAAAAGAATCCCATTTTCAACTCACTACAGTAGTGGTATCTTCAACCTCAACTTTTTTTTCCCCCTTAATAGCCATACCTTTGCAAAACCCTTAGGGCAAAGTACCATGACTTTCAAGTTCTTCCAGAAATTGCCTGTATCATAATTAGGTTGTGTTTTCCTTCCTTGAGGAAAAACTACCTCTCAGTAGGACTGAACCATTGGGCAATAGACCCAGTAGAAATCATTGCTGTCTGGCAGAACATGATGCCCAGAATAGGATATGTTGATGTATGAGGCCCAGAATGGGCTAGCAGGTATGTGTAGTGGAGGCAAGCAAGCCAAGTGTGTGAGCAGAAAATAGGAAAAGATACATATGCTGTGGTTAATATTAGGCAGCTCTTAAGGTACCATGTCCCAATTGAAAGTGAAGAGTTCACAGGAAGACTTCAATCCTCACAGTGATTTGTTATATTAATTTCCTAGGATTGCCATAACAAATTACCACAAACATGGTGACTTAAAACAACAGAAATTTATTCTTTCAGAGTCTGGAGGCCAGAAGTCTGAATTGAAGGTGTCAGCAGGATTGGTTCCCTTTGGAAGCTCTGGGGAAGAATCTGTTCCTTGTGGTTCTCCTAGCTGCTCGTGGCTCCTGGCAATCCTTGACATTCCTTGACTTTTAGATGGATCACTCTAATCTCTGTTTTGGCCTTCACATGGCCTTTCTCTCTGTTATTCTCCTGTGTCTCTCTGTGTTTCAAATCTCCCTCTTCTTCTTCTTCTTCTTTTTTTTTTTAACCAGTCATTGGATTTAGGGCCCACCCTAAATTCAGGATGACCTAATCTTGAGATTCTTAATTACATCTGGAGAGACACTAATTCCAAATAAGGTTGATTCACAGGTATTGGAGGAGGGGTCAGACTTAGACATAACTATTTTTTGTCCATTATTCAACCCACTATATTAGTAAAAATAGGACTGAATCTGAGGTAAGGAAAACAAAGGTCCAGATAAGGCTCAGGGACAGAAAAGAAAACAGAACAAGAGTCTACTTGCAAGAACTGAAATTCCAGGTCAGAATAGAACCAGTAGTAAATGGAATGGTAGCTTAGTTACTGGTCTAGGAAAGTTCTTTCACATTCTAACAGATTAGAAACAGACTTGGTCAAATAGCCTAGGACATGGAAAATCCACCAGCTGCAACAACGGGGATAGTAGGTGAGTCATAATATTAATTCCTAAATGGAATAATCTGGGAGCTATAGATTCAGTAAAGTAAAATAGACACTGAATTTTTAAAAGAATTAACAACTTACCTTGATTATGGTTTTACTAGTAGTCTGCACAAAATTCTAACCAGCTCTTTAAGATTCCTTCTTTGCAGTGGTTGAAGGAGTTGGAGGGTTGGAGGAGGGATGAATATGTGGAACCAAAGATTTTTAGAGTAGTGGAAGTACTTTGTGCAACACCATAATGATGGATACTTATCATTATCCATGTGTCCAAACCCATAGAAGGTACACTTCCAAGAGTGAACCATGATGTAAACTACGGAGAGTGATAGTGATGTATCAATGCGGGGTCATTAGTGGTAACGAATGTTCCACTCTGGTGCAGGATATTGAGAGTGGCAGAGGCTATGCATGTGTCTGGGAAGGGGATATGGGAAATCTCTGTACCTCCTCCTCAATTGCATTTTGAACCTAAACCTGCTCTTAAAAAATTGTTTGAATAAAAAAAAAATCCCCCTCCTCGAAAAGATTTCTTCTTTTTGTATTCCACAAATAATTTTCTTCAAGTTAATATGAATTCTGACTTTCCTTTTACTCCAACCTCAAATATAGGAAAATGGATATATAGCTGTTTGATTAGTCCTATTGTGGATTATGCAAAACAAAACTGACATAACTTGATTAAACTTTAAAGTCTTCACTGGTTTCCATTTAAGCTTCCTTAGCATTTGTATCACTCTGAAAAAAATAAAACCTTTTAGTATACAATTAAACAAATGTATATCACAAATACCATCAATTCCTCATTTTCTCAGCAGATAGAAGTCTCCTGAACACTAAACTTCTTATTTCATTTTTAGGAGAATTCTTAAGCAATGATGTCCCACTTTTGAAGATATTAAAATATACTTTAACATGCTAAGACACATATGTCTCGTCATTCTAAATTGGGTTTTTTTCCTGTCTCCCAAAAATGGAAAAAAAAAAGTTGATGAAATTGAGCAGCTTCATTTTTCTTTGAATGAGTAGTTCAGTTTGGAATAGACATGAATATTAGTGATCATCTGAAGTCAAGGACTGGGCATCAGAGAAGCCTAATCAACGTTGCAAAAATCACTTACTTCAGAATATAATGACATTTTGGTGCTCTTCCGTATCCAAATAGTGTGTAAGTTGGCATACTACATCTGTTCAAGTGACAGGCAGCTCTCTGTCCTTTAAGAACAAATATATCTCCTTACCTCTACAATGGCTCTCATTGGTTTAGCATCTGATGAACCAAAGCCTTTGGAGTCATGGCTGGGGTTTGGCCAGGTTCCCCACTGCCTCAGGAAATGACCAGCTGTCTCTCTAGGTGGCTTAAAGAAACAGCTTTCTGATGAGTCATCTGGAGGTTAACAGCTCTAATAAAGTGCTACATCCCATTGGGTTATTTGGTGTCACCACTGGCCTTAAGTCCACAAGAAGACAGAAGCTTTGAAACCCTGGTCTGCTGACAGGAAATCAAAGGGTCACCTTTTCACTTCTAGTCAGTTCACAAGAAAAGGATTAAAAAGTGGCCACTTCATAGAAACTCTTGCATAGTGCTTGCATCTTTTTGATTTTCTCTCCCACCAGATACTTTAGAAAGCTTTTGGAAAGTGCATTTAATCTATTCCAAAGGTCACAGAAACAAAGGTTTCTGCTCCATTGCTATATCCATGCTTGGCCAGGCTTTAAAATTTCAATCTTTGTGGGGTTTTTTTTTTTGACATCAACCGTACAGCAGTGAATGAAAATTACTGGTGTTCAAGGCTGCAGATGAAACAGGACCAACTGTTTCTCTGTGTGTATCAGGTTGCATAGAAATATAGTTCTCATATTTTCTGAACCAAAAAGCAGTTCTGTTGTCTGACAAATATGAATGACCTCATGGGGACAACAGGACAGAATATTTGAAATTGCAAATGTTATGGACAATCTGGGGACATGTGGTTTCTGTATCTACTAGGGTTTGACTTCATTCAAATTTAGTGAAAGCTAAATGACAACTTGTATGTGTTTAGGTTCATGGTCGGGGTAGACTTACTACCTATTACTTGCTTTCCTTCTCGTCAGTCTCTGAGTGATGTTAAGAGTACTTAATAAAAGGCAGCTTTCAGAGGTGCCACATTTCCTTAGCCAACCATTAATAACGGGGAAACACAATGCCTGTTTGCTAATCAAATGCAATGAGCACATTAATGAAAAACACATTCCGAGTTCCCCTAAGTAATGATCTTACCTCTCCCAAATCACCAGGGATGGTTTGACAAGCACGTGGCTTAGGGTACTCAGCGATACGAATTTAGTTAATTTGCTGGGTTTCCTTCCTGAGGAAATGATACAAACAGCACTTTTCATTTGGAATATGGGTCAGGTTTTTCAAAACCCCAATGTTATTACAAGGATGCAAAACATAAATTGAGAGATAAACAGTTGGCGAATATCCTTAGCTCTTCAGACTGATGAGGAGGCTAAGGCACACGGGTTATGTGGTTGATCCATGCTGATTACTGGGTTAGAGCAATCAGATCTGCCTTCCTTTTGGCGATAATAATAATGTATGCTAAGTGCTTTTCATTCTTACTGCAGTCAGTTCTCACAGTAACCCTATGAGCTAGTTTGTAATGTTATCCCCAGATTTAAGGTAATGAAGCCAGGGGTCAGAGAGGTTAAGTAACTTCTTCATGGTCACACAACTAAGTGTTGGAACTAGGATTTGAAGTTGAAGCAGCTTATACAAGTTCTCTGAGCCTCTCTGCTCCTTAGACAACCATTTCTTAACAACACAAGTCAGGATTGCAAATAATTACAGCTTCTCCATTCAGGATTTTTGTTATAGTTTTGATTCACTCTATGGCAATCATTATACTTTGTTTTCCATTACACAAAGTGCTTTGCTCACAGAAGTAGCTCAGTAAACATTAGCAGAACGAATTTAATATTTTGGTCTTGTTTTAAGACTTTACATTCCACTTGTGTGCTCGAAAAAATATGTCAGTTAAATACAAAGGGTGTGCATGGATTAGACAAAGTCAGGCCCACTAACTTTGCTATAGACCCAGGGATGAGAACGTAGAAAGCCTGCTGCTATGGACAGGTGAGGAAACATTCCCTGACTGTGGATCGGCAGAGTGGCTTAGGAGGTCCATATGGTCAAAAGAAAGGCCAAATGCCTTCAGTTACTTCTTCTTTTTTTTTTTAAAGATTTTATTTATTCATTTGAGACACAGAGATACAGAGAGAGAGAGAGAGAAAGCATGAGCAGGGAGAGAGGCAGAGGGAGAGGGAGAAGCAGGCTCCTCGCTGAGCCAGGAGCCCGATGTGGGGCTCGATCCCAGGACCCTGGGATCATGACCTGAGCTGAAGGCAGATGCTTAACCATCTGAGCCACGCAGGCGCCCCCCTTCAGTTACTTCGAACCTCCGCCACGGCAGCAGGTTAAGTCAAGTGTGTCCTCTTGACTTTTCTTAGCTGTAAGAGATTTCTTTTTTTTTTTTTTAAATTTTATTATGTTATGTTAGTCACCATACAATACATCATTGATTTTTGATGTGGTGATCCACGATCCATTGTTTTCGTATAACACCCAGTGCTCCATGCAGTATGTGCCCTCCTTAATACCCATCACCGGGCTAAACAATCCCCCCACCCCCCTCCCCTCTAAAACCCTGTTTGTGTCTCAGAGTCCATAGTCTCTCATGGTTCATCTCTCCCTCCAATTCCCCCCTGCCCATTTTTCCCTTCCTTCTCCTAATGTCCTCCATGCTATTCCTTATGTTCCGCAAACAAGTGAAACCATATGATAATTGACTTTATCTGCTTGACTTATTTCACTTAGCATAATCTCCTCCAGTCCCATCCATGTTGATGTAAAAGTTGGGTATTCATCCTTTCTGAGGGCTGAGTAGTATTCCATTGTATATATGGACCACATCTTCTTTATCCATTCATCCGTTGAAGGGCATCTCGGCTCTTTCCACAGTTTGGCTATTGTGGACGTTGCTGCTATGAACATTGGGGTGCATATGGCCCTTCTTTTCACTACATCTGTGTCTTTGGGGTAAATACCCAGTAGTGCAATTGCTGGGTCATATGGTAGCTCTATTTTTAAATTTTTGAGGCACCTCCACACTGTTTTCCAAAGTGGCTGTACCAACTTGCATTCCCACCAACAGTGTAAGAGGGTTCCCCTTTCTCCACAACCTCTCCAACATTTGTTGTTTCTTTCCCTGTCCATTTTTGCCATTCTAACTGGTATAAGGTGGTTTCTCAATGTGGTTTTGATTTGGATTTCCCTGATGGCTAATGATGATGAACATTTTTTCATGTGTCTGTTAGCCATTTGTATGTCTTCTTCAGAGAAGTGTCTTTTCATATCTTCTGCCCACTTTTTGACTTGATTATTTGTTTTTTGGGTGTTGAGTTTGAGAAGTTCTTTATAGATCTTGGATACCAGCCCTTTATGTGTAGTGTCATTTGCAAATATCTTCTCCCATTCTGTGGGTTGCCTCTTTGTTTTGTTGACTGTTTCCTTTGCTGTGCAGAAGCTTTTCATCTTGATGAAGTCCCAAAAGTTCATTTTTGCTTTTGTTTCACTAGCTTTTGGAGATGTATCTTGAAAAGTTGCTGTGGGAGATGTCAAAGAGGTTACTGCCTATGTTCTCCTCTAGGATTTGGATGGATTCCTGTCTTACATTGAGGTCTTTCATCCACTTTGAGTTTATCTTTGTGAATGGTGTTAGAGAATGGTCGAGTTTCATTCTTCTGCATGTGGCTGTCCAATTTTCCCAGCACCATTTATTGAAGAGACTGTCTTTTTTCCAGTGCGTGTTTATTCCTGCTTTGTCAAAGATTATTTGACCATAGAGTTGAGGGGCCATACCTGGGTTCTCTATTCTGTTCCATTGGTCTATATGTCTGTTTTTGTGCCACTATCATGCTGTCTTGGTGATCACAGCTTTGTAATGTAGCTTAAAATCGGGCAACGTGATGTCCCCAGCTTTGTTTTTCTTCTTCAACATTTCCTTGGCGATTAGGGGTCTTTTCTGATTCCATACAAATTTTAGAATTGTTTGTTCCAGCACTTTGAAAAGTGTCATTGGAATTTTGATTGGGATGGCGTTGAAGGTATAGATTGCTCTGGGTAGCATAGACATTTTAACAATGTTTATTCTTCCAATCCATGAGCATGGAATATTTTTCCAACTTTTTGTGTCTTCTTCAATTTCTTTCATGAGTGTTCTGTAGTTCCTAGAGTATAGATCCTTTACCTCTTTGGTTAGGTTTATTCCGAGGTATCTTATGGTTTTGGGTGCTATTGTAAATGGAATCGTTTCTCTAATTTCTCTTTCTACAATTGCATTGTTAGTGTATAAGAAAGCAACTGATTTCTGTGCATTGATTTTGTATCCTGCCACATTACTGAATTGCTGGATGAATTCTAGTAATTTGGGGGTGGAGTCTTTTGGTTTTCCACATAAAGTATCATGTCGTCTGTGAAAAGAGAGAATTTGACTTCTTCTTTGCCAATTTGAATACATTTTATTTCTTTTTGTTGTCTGATTGCTGTTGCTAGGACTTCTAGTACTATGTTGGCAAGAGTGGGCATCCTTGAGGTGTTCCTGATCTTAAGGGAAAGGCTCTCAGCTTTTCCCCATTGAGGATGATATTCACAGTGGGTTTTTCACATATGGATTTTATGAACTTGAGGAATGTTCCCTCTATCCCTATACTCTGAAGAGTTTTAATCAGGAAAGGATGTTGTATTTTGTCAAATGCTTTTTCTGCATCAATTGAGGGGACTGTATGGTTCTTCTCCCTCCTCTTATTAATGTGTTCTATCATATTGATTGATTTGCAAATGTTGAACCACCCCTTCATCCCAGGAATAAATCCCACTTGGTCCTGGTGGATGATCCTTTTAATGTATTGTTGGATCCTATTAGCTAGGATTTTGTTGAGGATTTTGGAATCCATGTTCATCAGGGATATCGGTCTGAAATTCTCCTTTTTGATGGGGTCTTTGCCTGGTTTGGGGATTAAGGTAATACTGGCCTCATAGAATAAGTTTGGAAGTTTTCCTTCTGTTTCTATTTTTTGAAACAACTTCAGTAGAATAGGTATTATTTCTTCTTTGAATGTTTGGTAGAATTCCCCAGGGAATCCATCAGGCCCTGGACTCTTGTTTTTTGGGAGGTTTTTGATCACTGCTTCAATCTCGTTACTGGTTATTGGCCTATTCAGGTTGTCAATATCTTCCTGTTTCAGTCTTGGCAGCTTATAGGTTTCCAGGAAGGCCTCCATTTCATGCAGATTGCTCAGTTTATTGGCATCTAGTTGTTGATAATAATTTCTAATAATTGTTTTTTTTTTCCTTGGTGTTAGTCATGATCTCTCCCCTTTCATTCATAATTTTATTAATTTGGGTCCTTTCTCTTTTCTTTTGGATAAGTCTGGCCAGTGGTTTATTGATCTTATTAATTCTTTCAAAGAACCAACTTCTAGTTTCGTTGATCTGATCTACTGTGTTTCTGGTTTCTAATTCATTGATTTCTGCTCTAATTTTAATTATTTCTCTTCTAATGCGTGGCTTAGGCATCATTTGTTGCTTTTTCTCTAGTTCTTCAAGGTGTAGAGTTAGTTGGTGAATTCGGGATTTTTCTGTTTTTTTGAGTGAGGCTTGGATGGCTATGTATTTCCCCCTTAGGACCACCTTTGCAGTATCCCATAGGTTTTGGACGAATGTGTTTTCATTCTCATTGATTTCCATGAATTGTTTAAGTTCTTCTTTGATTTCCTGGTTGACCCAAACATTCTTGAGCAGAGTGGTCTTTAGCTTCCAAGTGTTTGAATTTCTGCCAATTTTTTTCTTGTGATTGAGTTCCAGTTTTAAAGCATTGTGGTCTGAGAATATGCAGGGAATAATCTCAGTCTTTTGGTATCAGTTGAGACCTGATTTGTGACCCAGTATGTGGTCTATTCTGGAGAAAGTTCCATGTGCGCTCGAGAAGAATGAGTATTCTGTTGTTTTAGGGTGGAATGTTCTGTAAACATCTATGAGGTCCATCTGGTCCAATGTATCATTCAAAGCTCTTGTTTCCTTGTTGATTTTCTGCTTAGAGGATCTGTCCATTGCTAAGAGTGGAGTATTGAGGTCTCCTACAATTAACGTATTGTTATCAATATGACTCTTTATTTTGGTTAACAGTTGGCTTTAGTAGATGGCTGCTCCCATGTTGGGGGCATAGATATTTACAATTGGTAGATCTACTTGTTGGATAGACCCTTTAAGAATGATATAGTGTCCTTCTGTGTCTCTAAGTACAGACTTTAGTTTAAAATCTAATTTGTCTGATATAAGAATTGCTACCCCAGCTTTCTTTTGAGGTCCGCTGGCATGGAAGATGGATCTCCATCCCATCACTTTCAGTCTGGATGTATCTTTAGGTTCAAAATGAGTCTCTTGTAGACAGCATATGGATGGGTCCTGTCTTTTTATCCAATCTGCAACCCTGTGCCGTTTTATGGGAGCGTTTAGGCCATTCACATTGAGAGTGATTATTGAAAGATATGAATTAATTGTCATCATGTTGCCTGTGAAGACGTTGTTTCTATAGATTGTCCCTGTAAATTTCTGTTGTATATCACTCTTGGGGTCTTTCTCCTTTTATAGAACCCCCCTTAATATTTCTTGCAGGGCCGGCTTAGTGGTCACATATTCTTTCAGTTTCTGCCAGTCGTGGAAGCTCTGCATCTCTCCATCCATTCTAAATGACAGCCTTGCCGGATAAAGTATTCTTGGCTGCATGTTCTTCTCATTTAGTACCCTGAATATGTCTTGCCAGGCCTTTCTGGCTTGCCAGGTCTCCGTGGATAGGTCTGACGTTATTCTGATGTTCCTCCCTCTGTAAGTAAGGAATGTCTTCCCCCTAACTGCCCCTAAGGTGGTTTCCTTGGTTCTAAGATTTGCAAGTTTTACTACTATATGCCGGGGTGTTGGCCTGTTTTCCTTGATCTTAGGAGGGGTCCTCTCTGCTCTAGGACTTGAATGTTTGTTTCATTCCCCAGATTAGGGAAGTTCTCAGCTACGATTTGCTCAAATACATCTTCTAGTCCTCTCTCTCTCTCCACTCCCTCTGGGATTCCGATTATTCTGACATTGGAACGCTTCATGATGTCACTTATTTCTCTGATTCTATTTTCATGGATTCTGAGTTGTTTTTCCCTGACTTCCTCTTTTCCCTTTTTATCTATTATATTGTCTTCCAGGTCGCTTATTCGCTCTTCTGTCTCAGTTACCCTAGCTGTTAGATTATCTAGATTGGATTGGATCTCATTGATAGCATTTTTAAGTTCTGCCAATTCACCTTTCATTTCTGCCCTTAGAGATTCTATGTTGCCATTAATTGATTTCTCCATTCTAGCCATTGTCTTCACAATTGCTAGCCTGAATTCCATCTCTGACATCTTGGTTATATCTGCATCCATTTGTAAATCTGCAGCATAAGTCATAATCTCTGAGTCTTTTCTATTTGGGGTGCTCCTCCTCCTAGTCATTCTGTTGATGGATGTTGGAGGGAATGTATAGAGTCCAAATTATTGACCAGAACCGAAGCAAGATGCACCTGTTTTCTTGGGACCTTAGGGTTGCTTGCCTCCTGTTTTCCCAGCCTGTCTTCTGGGGGAGGGGCCTGCCACGCTGTAACTCAGTCAACCCTGTTTGGGCAGAGTTGCCCTGCCCCCCTGTGGTGGGGGATGGGCTCAGCGGGAGTCAGTTTTGGGGGCTTTTGTTCTCTGGTGGCTTTCCCTGGTGGCTTTCCGCGTCTCTTCCACGAGTCAGAGCAGAAGAGACCATTTCCAACCCTCTGCCTCAGAGCAGAGAGATCACAGTCTGTTCTTCAGTGAGCTCTCCAGGCCACATTGTCTCCGTGTCTGTCCATGCTGCTATAAACTGCAGCGTCCTGGGTTGTGCACCCCTCTGCAGTGCCCCCAGTCCTGCCCCCAGGTCGGGGCACGTCTCTGCCCTTTGTGCTTCTAAAACTGCCAGCAGCTCCCAGTTCACCCCCGTGACCCCACCGCTCCGGGTTTCCGCCCCGGGGGCTGCCCTAGAGTCCTTTCCCCACCGCTACAGGTCTGTGAGTCTGTGTCCATCCAAGTGCGCGAGGCTGTCGCTCACCGGTGGTGTAGGATCCCCACAGCCAGTCACCCTCCCGCTGCCATTTATCCTCTGGTATCTGCCCACAGAATCATGGCTCCCTGCTTCATACCTCAAAACCAACCGCCTGCAATATTCTGTTTGTAAAGATCCAGATCTTCTTACATCTCAGGCTGGTTTTGTGGGTGCTCAGAGTGGTCTGGTAGATATCCAGCTCAATTCTGGGGACCAGTTGAAATAGGGTCCTCTACTCCTCCACCATCTTTCCCTCCTCTCAAGAAGTCTCTAAGAGATTTCTTAGACCAAACAATCCTGGGAGAAAATTAGAACCCAAACCATCTCATTGTGCTAGTTAAACTTGCCTTCAGACAGAATTAGAGGTAAAGTAGGTTAATTAGTTAATGTATTTATTGTCCTCTTCTCCAGAGGCAGTAAATACATTTTTATCTTTACAACAAACTCACTGCAAAACTCACACGAGACCTTGAGATTCATCAGCAGCTCTGATGTTTGTCAAGAAATATGAGCCTCAGGGGCCCCTGGGTGACTCAGTTGGTTAAGCGACTGCCTTCAGCTCAGGTCATGATCCCAGGGTCCTGGGATTGAGCCCTGCATCAGGCTACCTGCTCGGCGGGAAGCCTGCTTCTCCTTCTCCCACTCCCCCTGCTTGTGTTACCTCTCTCGCTGTCTCTCTCTCTGTCAAATAAATAAATAAAATCTTTAAAAAAAAAAAGGATATATGAGCCTCAGATTCTATTAATTTCTCCCTTTCTGGATCTGAGGACATGTTACCTTGTGGCCTATTATGGGTAAAATGTGCCCTACGTGAGACGATATAAGTAATCACTGTATTTGAATCATGGTTTCTCATTAGCCTAAACAAAAGGCAGCCTCCTTCTTTTAGAGATACTACATTAACTTTTGAGGTCTCTCTCTCTCTTTTTTTTCCACCAAAGCTTGGGTAAATTTCCTGTTCTAAGGGGATTTTAAAAAGTTGGTGTTGGTAGACCTGAGAAGTGAAGTTAGGGACATCATAAACTCAGGGTAAGAAAAAAATGACTTCCTCTTGGCATTTTAGTGACAAACTTGCTTTTCATCTGACAAGAAGGTCCAATAAGCTTGTCAATGGATTCTTTCTTAGAGGGTCCCAGTGTGAGCTTTGCTGCCCAGCCCAATTACAGTGTGACTGAAGAAAATCTCTATTTCCCATTGGACAATAGCTAGAAATGTACCTCCCATATTTTTTGAACAGGATACAATGACACCTGGCATGACATTTAAGAGGATGATGGGACAGAACTTTTATATCAAGACTGTCTAGTAAAATCCATGAAGTTTAGGGACAAGTATCATGTACTTTGCTCATACTATCACTAACAATAATATTGATTAAAATAGCTAACCCTACTGAAAGTTTACTATACACTAAATACAAACCCATCTGGTCCTTATAGTAGCCCTAGGAAGTACATGCTATTATTACCATGCACATTTGGCTAATGGAGGAACTGAAATAGAGTGGTTAAAAATCTTCACTGACTTCACATAATCAGTAAGTGGCCAAGTCAAAATCTGAACCCAAGAAGATAAGATGAAGGGAATAGACCATTTGCTGTAGTGCTGGTATTAACTAACGAACCAGGTTATAAAAAGACCCTCAATATCAACAACAGAAGACCTGAATAACAGCACTACAACAACATCTACAATTAACATTTTTTGGCACTCTGTTATGCAAGGTACTTTTCTAATCTTGCACACATTTCTGTATTTAATCCCCTCATATCCTGTGAGGAAGTACCATTATCTCCATTTTACAAATGGAAAAACCAGGGCATATGAAATATAAGTAACTTGCTTCATGTCAGTCAGTGTGCAAGTGGTATGAGTGGGATTCAAACCCAGATAAGGCTAGGCATTTTGACCTAAGTCTCTAACTTTATGTTTGTTGATGCTGAAGAAATATTTTGAAAAGTGGATCCCAAATACTAGATTCTTAAATTCAGTAGAAAAGAATTTTCCTTACTATTGAGGAGATTCTATTTAAAACAGTTGTTGGTCATGTCCCCTATAGACATAAACCTAGAAAATTATAGCTATGTGTGTGCCTAAAATTTCAAAGACATGATAAACATTGCTGCTCAAATACTCCTATCTTTAAAAAAATGGAAGGAATGAACACTGTTGCTGACAAACATATTTGATAATCATCAAACAAAGCATATCAATCACTCCACTCATTAATCACAGTGTATGAATATTCCAGAGTTATGTCAAGTGCTAAATTAGGAGTTAATTATCTCTTTATGAGTGAAATTGTACTAGCTCTTAATTGTTTTAGATATTAAGCTTCCTGGTAAGTCCAAAAGTAGGCACTTGGTAACATGTGATCATAGCCACACTTTTTCAGCATAAATAACCAGACCAATAATATGATGCTATTCTCTGTATTGAAGACAGTAGACAAAGAAGTGCTGCATGCAATATTCATGTTCAATTGTTAAAATTCACTGGGTGACACTGTTAGAGACTAAGTGAGACATTAAGGAAATTGGTATGGATATTTAGGCAACCCTCGCATGTGGATCATTACAGTAAAATTAAAGGATTCTGGAACTGGAAAGGAGCCTTTTATCTAATTCAGCTGCCATTTATGACTGATGAGGAAATGGAAGCCCAGAGAAATTCATCAACTAACCCTAGCTCACACAGAGAGTAAACAGCAGAACCAGGACAAGAATTCAGACCTATGAACTCAGTTTAAAGAATCTGCCTCTGTTGGAAGGATAGAAGACTCTGGATCTGATGGTACCAACTTTCCCCCAGGATCTTGTGTATAATTAAATTTTTTACTTTGACCCATTGAGAGTGGTACCAAGATGCAAGCCTTACATCTAGGCTTTCAAATACAAATGTTGAGGCTATGAATTTAGTGTGATGTAGACAGAAAGCACTGAAATTAGATTATGAGAAAGACCTGGTACCTGTAGATTCTGCCATTAGCTGTTTGACTTTAAGAAAGCTTTTAAATTTCTCTGGCCCTCATAGTCTTGTATTTCAGAGATTAAATTAAAATTAAATTTTATATGCAGTTACACTATTTTGACTAACTAAAACATATTTCTTTGCCTTTACCTGAAATTACAGCAATATTCATGGAAATGATATTTGCTACCTCACGTTACTAAAAAATTCTGAATGGAAACTGTATATAAAAATAGGAAAATAAACTTTAGAGCAAGAATTATTCTGGATATTCATCGTATTTTTTCATATTAGTGGTATAATATTTTGTATATGAAAAAACTTAAGCCCAGAAAGGTAAGGAAGTTGTTTGAAGCCCTGTTGCTACTAAGGCATAGAGGTTCAAAATGTGTTTTGCAGGACTCTAAAACCACATCGAACTGTCTTTCAGAGAGCAACAAAGCAGGGCCAGTTGGTAAGTAAAGGGACATAATGAAATCAGGTATGCAACGACTCAAAAATACAAGACTCAGGGTCATCCAATGTTATTTAGTGTGGGTCAGGCTCAATAGCCTTTGAGGATATCTCTATGTTATAAGAGGGCAGGATGATTGTTTTTCAAAATGGTGGAGTTATTGAATCATCAGTGAAGAGTAAATTCTGGTTTATATGTTCTCTTTAAGAAAGATCATAAGGTTCAGAATCAAATGTGCTAAATATAAGCTTATCAGCAAAGCTCAATTTTATAGAATGATTCATTTCTGGAAGATTCTGTGTGGCAGAATACTATTACTAGAAGTTATTTCCATAAAAATATCCCTGCTGTTACTCTGGAGAAGAATTTAGTAACTGTTTTTTTTTTTTTTTTTTTTTTTTAGGTGACAAGGTTAAATTTGAGGCTTAATCAATGGCCCAGTCATCCAAAATGCTACATCCTGCTTTTTCTGCCTGTATCTATTCATAGAGTTTATGAGCTGTGTTAGACCTTTAGAGTAGATGGCTCAGTTGAGTGGTTTGTCAGAGAGAAGTCACTGTTGTGCTGTTTTTGCTTTAGTTCAGTGGAATAATGGTCATCATTTAAAGTTAAGGATCAGGTTCCATTCAAATTGCCTAAATAATTTTTATTTTGTTACTCCCTCCCAAAGAATTTATTCAGTGCATCTATTCATGTTTGCTGTAGATTTTCATTAGTACATTAAAGGAAAATGTGAAAAAAATCTTTCTAGAATGCTGAGAAATTTGAGCCCTGTGGTTAGTTCTCATATAACCACTGCTAAAAATAATAGAAGGTAAATTACAGTGCTCCTAAAATTTCATCCTCGTTGAAAATAGCAGCCTGGTTTGCCTCATGTCTACAAACATAGTGGTATAATTTCAAATGTATCCAGCTAATTAGGCAATCTTTGTGTTTAAATCCGTCATACTCCTTTCATTACATTTGATAGTTTTTGAGAAAACAGCTGGAAATTTCTATCAATGAAAACAGATTTTGTTTTATTATTATTAAAATTTTTTTTCATCTCTGCATGCCAGCAGGATGTGCAGCAAATCATTTTAAAGACCTATACAAGCTGGACATACTGACATTAAAATAAAAGCAGAACATTTTGCTTGCAGATATTAAAGTAAAGTATTAAATATTAAAGTTGATGTACTGACAGGTTTAACATAAAAGACAGCTGAAATAAGCTATGAAAGTGAAAGTAAATTGGATTATATTGTTTGTGGTTTGAGCTGACTGGGGAAGAACTAATTTTACTTCATAACAATAAAACAAAAATGAACGTTGACATTAATTGATCTAAATAGTCAGTAAAGCAATGATGTGACTACTTACAAAAATTAGTGCAAATAAAATGTACAACATCTCTATGGATTTTTCTGCAAAGATGATATCTGCATAAAACCCTATGCTGAACTATTAGTTGCACCCCAATAACTGGATTCCTCCTTTTCCATTTTAATGTGGTCTTAACTAATGCCATAGTTCCTCAAAAAAATATTCTCTCAGCTTCCTTGGCAGCTAAGAGTAGCTGAGCAACTAAATTCTAGTCAATGGGATGTAAGCAGAAGTGATCTGTGTCATTTCTGGGTATTATATTATTACTACTATTATTATTATTGTAAGAACACCCAAGAACATCCTCTATATAGAATCAGGGAAAATATTAACCTTCATCCAGGACAAAGACATGTGTCTGTCTCATGTGGTTTTGGAAGTCAATCATTTAATCAATTCAAGAGAGAAGCCAGTTCTCAAGACAAAGTTTAAACTGCTATAGAAATTCTCTGCCAAGTCTTTAAAAAGGGAAGAAGCAGAAGATTGTTTGGAAATTCAGAGTAAACCAAAGAAGGGAGAGAAAAAGTACTAATAAGAACCAAGCACCTAATATACACCAGGCAGTGTTTGAGATGTTTAATACATGGTACCATGGAGTCTTCCCAATCAACCTTGACAAAATTATTATCATACATATTCAAAACACTGTTCTAAGGAAATGGAGGTGGAAAAGTCTCTAGTATGTACGAACTGCTTTGCAATACATTTAGAATACTTATTTACATACAATTTTGAGTAGAATAAAATAATAAAAATAAATAAAATAATAAATAATAAAAAACAAAACAAAACAAAAAACACTGTTCTCGTTTTTTTTTTTTTTTTTCATCCATCTCATTCAATCTCACCTTGTTCCATTCTTTACTCATCTGTTATACTCCAGGCATAGCAGCCTCCTTTTGTTTCCTGGAATACTAGAAAATCTTCCCTACCTTTGGGGCTTTGTACATACTGTTTCCTCTGCTTTTCACATCTTTACTCTTCAGTCAAAACTTAGGACCCCATTCTTCAAATGGCTAGTTCCTTTCATCTTTAAGTTCCCGCACTATTTTATTTTGGGGACAGAACAAAGAGAGTCTATAATACTATGACTTAATAATATGAAAGTTTATTTCTTTTTCATGTGAGAGCCCAAAGGGATTGGTGATCCAGGTTTGGTAGGCAGCTCAACAATTGTCACACATCACTTATTTTTCTGAGTCCAAGTCCCAATATGTGCCATGTCCTAACTAGTTGGCACTATGATACATTGTACTGTATTATGCATGTAAACATTCAAGAGGGTAGATCTCCTGTTGGGTGTTCTTACAATAATAATAATAGTAGTAATAATACAATACCCAGAAATGACACAGATCACTTCTGCTTACATCCCATTGACTAGAATTTAGTTGCTCAGCTACTCTTAGCTGCCAAGGAAGCTGAGAGAATATTTTTTTGAGGAACTATGGCATTAGTTAAGACCACATTAAAGTGGAAAAGGGGAAATCCAATTATTGGGGTGCAACTAATAGTTCAGCATAGGGTTTTGTGCAGATATCATCTTTGCAGAAAATCCTTCTTTGACCACTCTAAGTAAGTCTCATGTTATTTCTATTTTTATCACTAAATTTTGTAGGTTTTCTTTGTGGCAATTATAATTTTTTGACTTTATGAGGTTATTTTTTAAATTGCTATTTTTTTTTAACATTAAACTCCTTGAAAGTAGCACCATTTTATGTGGTTTTCCATTGTATCCTTCATTTCTTTGCCTGGAGTATTTGACATATCGAAATCATATTTGACATAATAAAGATTGTTGAATGAATGTATAGAAATATAAACAAATCTCCAGATAGATAAGAACTCAAATCAGATGGATTTATTGAATGAAAATTTGAGCATTTCATAGGAGAGGCAATGAAATTAACTTCAAAAGGACCAGGCAGTACCCCTAGTGCAGTAGTATTTAAAGTATTGGTCGACTATCTTTTAAAGAGTTACAAAATCCATTTACTGAGCCACAGTCAGCATTAAAAATGAAAGAAATAGAATTGAACAGAATAGACTAGAAGGGAACAGAATAGAAAAAAGGTAAAGAGAGGGTATAATACATGGTTAGGGTAGATACTGTTTCCTAAAACTTTAGTCTCAGTTATAGGTACATATGTATGTGAATGTGTGTACATTCTGGATCACAAGGTAATTATTACTGTGAATGATGTAAAAAAAAAAAGTTTGAAATGCACTGCCTCATGTACTTAGAATAGGACCAAAGGCAAGACCGATATGGGAGGGAAAAAGTTGATCCTTGTAGAGCTTAATGTGACCTGCCTCAGGCTAACAAAATGACATCAAATGATGACTCATCTCTACACCAATTCCATGATTTTCAGTTGCATCTTTTCCAGCAATGCACAAAGTCTGCTTCAAAGGAGAGAAGAGTGTGTTTTTCAAAGTACTGTTTCATCTCCTCAATCATAGTGGGCTATTATCTTCAAATACGAAAACTTCAAAAATAACTTTGAATTATAGTTCAACTTGAGAACATCTTTTTATTTTTGAAATTCAGATATACCTAGGGAACTCGTGTACTTGCTCTGGTGTTTGGTCCTAGTTAATTGATCAGTAGTCTTTTCTACTGTGCCTGCCTGTGAGGATCTCATGTTTTATTTAGAACAAAGTCTAGTTGTCTCCTTTGAGTTCTTTGCATGAACGCGATTTTGCTCTTTTTGACTTCCCATATTGCTAGTGGATGTTTCCCCTTTCTCACTTCTTTTCTTACTAGGGGAATCTGAAATAAAAGTAGTATTCATCTTCTGACATTATTAAGATTTCAGTCTTGTATTGTACCCTCCTTTTAAAATCAATACACTGTTTTTCTTCTGGCTCTATCAATTTTCACATGAGACCAACTCCCAAGCACTTTATAAAACGTGTTTAGTGGACAATCAGAGCCAGAAGTAAGAGTGATAGTTCTCTGAGCACATAGTTTATTCAGAACCTAACCTGCTGCTCCACACATACAAACATCTTTTAAATCACCTGTGAATCATGTCTACCATAAGCAGGAAGTACAAAAAAATTGAAAATGGCAACAAATTTCTTCCTTCAAAATCAGTTTTATTTGCTATTTTACTGAACAAGGATGGATCCTCTGTAATAACTGAGTTACTGGAATTCTGAAATATCTATCCAGGCTTCTTCTGTAAGTGAACTTAACTCTCCCATTCACTCACCTGCACCAGGTGGGTAAAAAAGCACTGCCCCCACTATTGGCAGGCCATTATTGAAATTCAGCCAGACCTGCACTCAGATTTACCAGATTCTCAGCCATCTTTCCTTCTCAGTATGGCTCAGAACCTCAACCAATATCAGCAGTAAGTTTTTATTTAGTGCTTACTATGTTTCAGGCATTATGCTAACCCTTTATTTGTATAATTGAATTTAATCCTCGCAACAACCCATTGAGGTAATAACTTGAATTAATTACCGCTGCATGATAAATAACCTTAGACTTATTAGCTTGAAACAGCAAACATCATTTATTATCTTTCCAGGTTTCTGTGGTTCAGGAATTTGGGACTTTCTTAGCTAAGAAATTCTAGTTTAGGTTCTCATATGAAGTTGTGGTCAGTCTCTGCCTGAGTTTGGGGTCATCTTGAAGCCTTCTTCACACTCACATGTCTGATGTCTGGATTTTTCCACTGAGGCTCCTCAGACATAATTCTCTATATTCATGTGACCCCTTCATGATGTCTCTCTAACCCAAAGGCTTCAGGATGGCTAGACTTGAAGGTGTTTGTCTCGAGAGAGAGCAAGCCAGACAAAAACTGATTTGCCTTTTCTTAGTCTTAGAATTCATGCAGTGTCTCTTCAGCTTAATTCAACATCTTTTAGAAGCAACTCACTAAGAGTAGTCCATATTCAAAAGGAAGAGGATTAGACTCCACCATTTTATGAAAGAAATGTCAAAGAATTTACTGACAGGTTTTAAAACCACCACAGTCTGACCTCTGGTCCCAAATTATTTGTATTCTTCCCGCATCAAAATATACTCACCCCCTTTTGAGACCCCCCTAAAAGACTCATCTATTATGGCTTCAGGCTCAACTCTGAGGTCTCAACTTTGAGGTCATCCAAATCAGATCCAGGTACATCCAATGTGTTGGCTGTGTGACATTCCCTTATTGTGTTTTATTTACATTTCTTTGATTACTAATAAAGCTGATTACTTTTCATATATATAATGGTCATTTATACTTTGTACAATTCCTCTTTAAGTTTTTTGTCTATATTTCTATGGGCCTGGATTTTTCTTAATGATATGTTGGAGAGGATTTTTCTTAATGATATGTTGGAGACCTTTATATATAGATATGAATACTAGCTCTTTTAAGCTTTATGCATTGCTGAAACTCCCACCTCCATACTGTGGCTTGTTTTTTTTTTTTTTTTTCCTTCATGTTGTATTTGAAGAAGAAATACAATCTTAATTTTAATCATAGTCAAATTGATTTGCTTGATTCTTTTTTCCAACTTTATTAAGATAAAACTGACATATAATATTGTGTAAATTTAAAGTGTACAGCATGATGATTTGATACATGTGTATATATTGTGAAATTATTACCATGATAAGGTTAGCTAATACATGCCTCACCTCATATTATGACTTTTTGTGGTAAGAACATTTAAGATTTTACTTTCTTAGCAACTTTCAAGTATATGATACAGTATTGTTAACTATAGTCAGCATGGTGTACATTACATCCTCAGAACTTATTTACCTTATAACTGTAAGTTTATACCCTTTGACAAACATGTCCCAGTTCCCCCATCCCCTGGTCCCTGGCAGCCACCATTATGCTCTCTGGTTCTATGAGTTTGTTTTTTAAGAATTCCACATATTAGAGAGATCACACGGTATTTGTCTTTCTCTGTTTAACTTATTTCATTTAGCATAATGCCCTCCAGGTTGATCCATGTTGTTGCAAATGGCAAGATTTTCTTCTTTTTTAAGGCTGAATAACATTCCATTTTTTGTGTGTGTATTTTCTTTATCCATTCATCCATTGATGGACACTTTGGTTGCTTCCATATCTTGGCTATTGTGAATGATGCTCCAATGAACATGGGTGTACAGATATCTTTTTGAGATAGTGATTTTTTTCCCTTTGGATACATACCTAAAAGTGGAATTGCTAGATCATATAGTAGTTCTATTTTTAATTTTTTGAGGAACCACCATACTGTTTACCATACTGGCTGCACCAATTTACACTCCCACCAAAAAGGCACAGGGTTCTTTTTTCTCCATATCCTCATCAACACTTGTTATCTTATCTTTTTGGTCACTGTTATAACAGATGTGAGTGATATCTCCTTGGGTGAGAATCCTCTCTTCAGAAAAATTTATTGGGCAAGTTTTGACTGACCCAGGTCCCATGGTCTCTTTGGGAGAATAACAGATCATCCTTCCTAGAATAATGATTCTATGCGGCACAAAAATACTCCCAATGTTATAAGTTGACATGGGAGGGAAGTATCAAGAGATAACTTGAGAAAGGTCCTGTGCAGGTAAGGAGAAAAGAAAAAGATATTTGAGACTGAGTGAGATGTGTGGTTTCTTGATTATGCTCATACTTTAAAAGGCTGAAGTATCAGTATGGATGGGCAGGGAGGAGGGAATCAAAAGGATTTTAAGAGATAGGTATAAACAAGTGACAGAGTACCCAAGAAGGTTTCATAGCTCCCTATGCATCTTCTATGAACTGTTTCTATATTTCAAGCCAAGCCTGATCAACCTCCTGGGTGGACTTGGCCAGTATCTTGCGTGAGTTAACATTGGTAAGTCTCCAGTCAGTTGCAGTTTCTTGTCAAAGGGTTGCAGAAATGGAGACTGCTATTTGATGAATTATTTTAGTCATATTCAGCTTGGTTTATTGCCTAATGATTTGATCTAGCCCAACAATTAGTTTAAGAAAAGATGAATCATTGTTGAATCACTGCTATGAAGAAACCTAGTTTCCAAAGAACAATACCCTTCTTTCAGAGTTTTAAAACTTTATGAGTCTCCAAAGAATGCCATGGAAGATTTCTCCAATGTTTGTTGTCCTCTTGGCTGGTGTCTTGGGATATTTTGTATAATTGATCATTTTTTTTAGCAAAAAAAAAAATTCAACTTTTCTTATTTGAATTTCTCAAGTGGATCACCACTGACAGTACTGTCAGCTTTCTTACTTTCAAGTGTGGATTTTATGTTTTTAGACCTTGCCTCCTTTTAAAAATACTTGACCTTTTTCCCCCCACATAAACTAGTTTTACTAGCAAATTTTATCCTATTAAAAAAAATCACCTGTCCCTTCCTCACTTGCTCCTTGTTACACCCTGTGCTTGACATTGAGTTTCTACTGTTTCTTTCTGCATCCTGGATAATTGAATCCCATTATCTCTACAATTTGCATTTTCCCTCAGTTTTTTGAGAAAAATAATGATTTAGGTGAGGTAAAGCCATCATTTTGAATCAAATACAGGACTTTTTTTTTTGAAAAAAAAAAAAAAAACCCCAGCTAATTTGGAAAGTAAACTTAAAACTTTTAAATTGGAGTCACTGGTTTTAGCTATAAGGATATTTTCATTGTACAATTTTGTGCTAATCTTAGACTATTTAATAATGAAATTGTTATCTGTGGAAACCCAAGATTTCTCCCATAGAGTTATCATAAAACTTTGTCATTACTGAATGAAAATCTCAATTAATTTTTTTTTCAAAGTTCCTTCAAGATTGTCATTTCCCTATTCAACTTTATTAACTTCAGTTGCAGTTATACTCGACTTTTCATAAGTTATCTTATTGAATGGCAGTAGTGTGTTTTTGTGGCACACATAGAATGTTCCTTGGTGGGCTGGAGAAGTCTCTGACCTTGCAGTGAGGAGATCTGGGTTATAGACCTGACCCTATAATTTACTGGTAGACTACTGAACTTATTAGCATTCTTGGTTGTAAGCAGCAAAACTAACTCTGGCTAGTTAATCTAAAAGGATACTGACCAATTTACAAGGTCCAAGTAAGAATTGAACAATTAAGTAAGTCATGGGGAATTAGTTTAGATGGTGGGAAGCTTCAGGGATCTGGATAGCAGAAATGAATTGGCAATCTGTGTTTAGAGAACTGCCAGAAGTATGACTTGGACCCAAGACCCAAGTAGTTTCAAGTCATGTATTACTCAATTCAAGATTCTGATTCTTTCAAGATAGAATCTGATATACATATCTTGGTTTCATGCGACTAAACACAGCAAGAGGTGGTGGTGAGGGACCTTGATTTACAGTAATAAAATAACAAAAAGAAAGTCGATACTGACAGTAAAATACAGGGGATGAAGTCCTGAGCAGGCCAAAACAATAGATGTTCACTTTAGCCATGTCCTAACCATATAAACACAAACAAGTGAACTCCTCTGGGGCTACTTAATTTTTTTCATTTGTCAAACAGAGCAAAAAAATTTTGTTCTGCCTTCTTCATGAAGATATCAATGAGATCTTTAAGTGAGCTATTTTAGAAATGAGATAATGAGATACCTTTAAATGATATCTAAATGGGAAAGCACATTGAAAATTGTACAGAGTTCAGATATAGGAATAGTTTAATTTCATGGTGTTCTTTATAGGACATCATAAAATGAATAAAATAATAAAATCTAGCATGCTCACCAATACTGTATTTTCTGGCTCAAAATGGTATACTATGGGTATGCAGATTTCTTCACTTTTAAATGCCTATAGTATTTTAAAGATATTGTATTTCTAAATTTGAAAAACAGTATGTATTGCATGTGCATACATTTTGTCATCTTTTAGTTTCTGTTAACAGGCAAAGGGTAGTAGATAAATGAGATTTCTTGTATGTAAGTAAATTATATTTCATTAAAACATTAATAGAGACAAGTGCATAAATCATAGGTGTATAACTCATTGTATTTTCCCAACTGAATGCACCCATATTAAGAACTACAATTTATTAACATTTAGAAAACCCCCTTTCTTTAGCTTCTGCTAGTTGCTACTCTACCTAAAATAACAACAAACCTGATTTTTATCACAATAGATTAATTTTGCCTATTCTTGAAGTTCATGTAAATGGAAATATGTAATATGCACTTCTTTTTGGTAAATGACTTGTGTCTCAACATTATGTTTTTGAGGTTCATCCATAATATTGCATGGATCAAATTCTCGTTACTATACAATGTTACTTTATGGTACTCTGTCGGTGGGTATGGAAGTCCAATTTCGATTTTATGCACCATAAGGCTGCAAAAACTCTGTTTTTCAGCTATTTCTTGTTAGCTTCCTCACCTCTTGCCCCATGCAGCTTAAATATTAGCAAATATACTGAGCGAAAAGCCATTGTTTGTTGGGCTTATTTCTTTGCATCTTCATTCTTTAGGAAATCTTGGCCTCTTCAGTCCTGCCTAAATCAGCAGCCAATCCATACTTTTTATCTCCTCAGCCTGTGAAAGGCTTCTGGTCCCTGATGATTTCATAGCAGCACATTTCTCAGCCTCTCCCCATAAATGAGAAGATATATACACCACTAGGAGAAAAGTTAGGCACAAATATTTGACTCCTCTCATTGAATTTCCTTCCCTCTTGCATTTTGACCTCTGAAGTTTTCATTTTCTCAAAAGTAATCCAATTTTGTTAGACAATTAAAAAATATTTTAACTAAATTTTCACCTTGTTCCTAAAGGAGTGTAGGTCTGTTACATCCCGTAGAGTCGGAAGCGAAAAATCAGTGGCACTTTTTGTCTTTAGTTTTTGTTATTTTAATTGATTCATAATTTGCGTGCAATAAAATATACCATCTCAAGTGTATAGGCTGGCAGGTTGATAGATCAACTTTTTACTATGTAACAGAGCACCATTATTTATTTTGCTTTATTTTATTTTATATTTTATTTTATTTTCTTTATCTATTCTATTCTATTCTATTGGTGGAATGCCTCAGTTTAGCTCCTGCAAACTCAATTTTTATGGAGGTACATTTTTTGGCTCATTAGGTTTATATAAATGTAAAATATTATTTTCCCCAGAAGAGCATGAACTTTGTTGGCCCTTGTCTTAAGGAGTTTCCACCTTGGATGGGGAATTGAGGTATACGTACAATTGTGAGGTTTGGGGAACTCGCTGTACTTTAGAGATTATGCTGCCCAGGCACTGACTTTCTTCTGTGGACAGGTGGATAATATAGGGGAAAAAGCAAAGGCTCAGAATGTTAAATAGGCCTTGGATTTTGTCTGATGCCTGGAATTTTCTTTTTTTAAGATTTTATTTATTTATTTGACAGAGAGAGAGACAACACAAGCGGGGGGGGGGGAGTGGGAGAGGGAGAAGCAGGCCTCCCACTGAGCGGAGAGCCCGATGTGGGACTGGATCCCAGGACCCTGGGATCATGACCTGAGCCAAAGGCAGATGCTTTACGACTGAGCCACCCAGGCGCCCCTCATGCCTGGAATTTTAAAATATTTGTAGGGAAAGCCAATTAAACTGCAGTGACCCCCAGTTTTTCCATCTTACACTTTGAATGATATCTAGATTGTGGGAGCATTGTAAGGATCAGATAACGTATATAACAGTCTATCACAGCGTCTGCCTTATGCTAGTGATGTGTTCATATTAGTCACGATTCATTTCTTCTCTACTCTGCATTTTTCTCCTCAGCTGGTATCTATTTATTCCCTTGCTTCCTCCACCTTCTCCTTCCCTTTACATGATTCTGTTTTCCCAGGTGGTTTGTATTCCCTCACTGTGTCACCCACATTCACAAGCAGAGAAGACACTAGCATATCATTGATTACTAATATTAGCCATCAATCTCCTCCTCTCAATTACTGGGAACTGCTTGGACACAATTTGCATTACTCACATAGACATGTGGACTTCGGAGGAGTGTGCTGAGGGCAGATGGGTGTCCTTTGATGGACAGAATGGACGCTAGTCAACAAGAACGGAAGGACAGCATCCCTTTTACAGAATGTTAATTCCCCATTTTTCTCCATTCTGAGCCTCAGAGGTTTTAAAGTAGGGCATCTGGCATCATTACCTTTTTCTTTCTAGTTGAGGTTCTGATCAAACTTTCTATGTCTGAGTTCACTCCTGGAGGGCTTGGGTGTTGTTGTAAGGCATGTGTTTTTAATTTGGTAAAATTAAATCTCTTTGGTTAAATCTACTGTGAAATTAAAACCTTGACTCAAACCTGACATTCAATAGAATCCCTTTGAAAGTGTCCTGATTTTACGTGAACTCAAATGGCCACAGTAGGCCTTAGGTCCCTTTCAAATTTTTCAGGCTTAGCTGCCTGATGAGAGATGCAAGATTGTTGTAAAAAGACAGAAGTACTTTTCCAGGTGTGGAAAGAGCAGGCTGCAGTAGACAGACTAATGTGGGGATATCCTCTCCGGTGCCTTTAATTTAGAGCCTTTTTTTAAGTATTCATGTATTATTTAGTGACCAAGTTACTGAACTATGTGTACAAAGATTCTGTTACCATTGGACCCTTTTCTGCTTAATGGTATTACAGTTCTTTTGATAGAATTAATAGTCGTGGCACTGAGCTCCTTTTATTTTATCTTTTTTTCCAACCCTTTGGATGCAAGACCATCCATCTATGGAGTGTGAAATGCTAATTACTTTTGGTCTGATGTTCTTGACTTTCTCTAGGACAGAAGTTTAGTATGCTTAAGGAGACGCTTAATTAGTATTGCCTCATTAAGATTGAGTTTTCCAGGTAATTTGTTTAAATAAACAGACGGTTGTTTGATTTCCTACCTTCATAAAATTAAGCAAGGTTAAATTTTTAATTTTTGGTAACTTTAAGAAAACGTGAATGTATTTTTTTAAAGGTATGTTTCTCTTAATTTCTTAATTGGTAGATTATTTTTATGTGAAATAAAAAAACATACCTCAGTGGATCAAAACTTGTGCCAGTATTTTGTCTGTAAGGGTCCTTATTTCTAATTCTTATTGAAGGTGGATCTGGAAGTCTTGGGTCTATGCTTTTAGGATTTTCCTTGGGACAAGATTCCTACAAGAAAATATTTTCTAGACTGTCGATGTTTTAAAAAATAAACATTTTATTTTAGAACACTTTTATGTTTAAAGAAAAATTGTGAGGATAGCACAGAATTCCCATATACTCTGCATCCAGTTTTCCCCAGTATTAACATCTTACATTAATATGGTACATTTTCACAATTAATGAACAATATTGATGCATTATTATTAACTAAAGTCCATACTTTATTCAGAATTCTTTAGTTTTTTTTTTCCCCCCCCAATGCCCTTTTTCTATTCTGGATCTCATCTGGAATGCCACATTACATTTAGTTCTCATTCTCCTTTGATTCCTCTTGGCTGTGCCAATTTTAGACTACTGACTATTAGAGATATGGTTGTCTGTTCCCACTTGCAAGATATGACCCCAAATTGTCTGTGGCTCCCTTTTTTTGGCACTTGGATTTCAGCTTTCAGCACCCCCCCACCATTTCTCTGTTCCTCTTGGTTCTTCTGATCCATTCACTTGATATCTTCTTCCCTCTTGTGGTTTCCAGATTTTTTTTGTTTTCTCCTCAGCTATGACTTGTTTTAGTGTTCCCCTGCATCGAACTTTTTCTAAGATAAAGCCAAAGCTAAGGAACATCCATTAATATGTGTATTTTTTGGAGGAGCAAGATGGCAGAGGAGTAGGAGACCTAAATTTCATCTGGTCCCAGGAATTCAGCTGGGTAGGGATCAAACCATTATGAACACCTACGACCTCAACAGGAGATCGAATCAAAGAATAGCAACAACTCTCTGAACAGAAAAGTGACACATTTCTGGGAGGTAGGACGTGTGGAGAAGTGAATCTGAGGTGATATTTGGGAAGATAGACAGTGGGGGAGGGGGCCTCTGTCAGCCGCTTCTGACAAGTGATAGAGCCACGGAGAACAAAATCGGAACATTTAGAAGTCTGCTCCGCTGAGGGATGTCGCTCCAGTGGCTAAGTGGGGGGTGGAAGCCTCGCTGGGACAGAGTGGTCTCAGGACCCTCAGGGTCACAGAAAGACCGGGGGTGCCTGAGTGCAGCAGAGCTCCCAGGTTTGGGAGTGGGGAAGCCAGCTGCAGAGACGGAGCTGAGGAGTGGGCACTCAGCTCAGGGTTGCAATAAACCATGATCTGGGGCACAGTCAGGCCACTGCTCCTCCAGCAGGGACCCAACAAGTGGCAGCTCCAGGGAGACTCCCCTTCCTCCCCTGGGAGGAGTGGCACGGGATCGCACCACAGGAATCTGCTGGGTTTGGAGACTCCACATGGGATCATGAGCCAGAGACAGAAATGCTTGTTCGCAGGCCGGGTGAGCACGGAGTGCGGCCAGAGACCAGGGGAGACGGGAGTGATTTCTTTTCTCTGGAGGCGCACTGAGGAGCAGAGCCCTGAGTTCTCAGCTCCTCAGGGATGGAGATAGGGAGGCCACCATTTTCACTCTCATCCTCCAAAGCTGTATGGAAAGCTTGCAGGGAACAAAAGCTCCTGAGAGCAAACCCAAGCAGATGACTTAGCCCGGACCAGCAAGGGCGGGGCAATTCCACCTCTGGCAAAGACATTTGGGAACCATGGCAACAGGCCCCGCCCCCAGAAGATCAGCGAGAACAACCAGCCAAAACCAAGCTTCCCGATCAATTAGAACGGCAGAACTCCAGCGCTAGGGGAATATAGCACATAGAACTCATGGCCTTTTTATCCATGATTCTTTGGTCTTTCAAAGTTAATTTTTTAAATTTTATTTTCTTCTTTATTTTTTTTTTTGAGTTTTTCTTTTTCCCTTTCAACCAACATCTTATCTTCTCAATTCTTTTTTTAAAATCTTTTTTAATTTTCATATTTAGTGTCATATTCTATCCCTTTGTTGAAGTTAACCTTATTTTTTGTATATATATACATTTTTCTCTCTTTAAAATTTTGAGATACAGTTTCTTCTAACAGACCAAAATATACCCTAAATCTCTAGTGTATGGCTTTGTTCTAGTCTAATGCCTAATCACATTCTCTCCCTTTTTTTTGGTTTTATTTTTAAAATTTTTCTTCTTTCTTTTTTCAACCAACTTCTTATCAATTCCTATAATAAAATCTTTTATAATTTTCATCTGTACAGTCATATTCCTTCCCTTCATCATGTTTACCCTTATTTTTGTACAATTATATTTTTCTTCTTTAAAATTTTGGGAGGCAGATTCTTCTAACAGACCAAAATATGCCCAAAATCTAGTGTGTGGCTCTGATCAATTCACCAGCCTGATCAAATTCTTTTTTTTTTCTTTTCTCTTTCTTTCCCCTTGGTTTTGGGGCTCCTCTGATTTGTTTAGTGTATATTTTTCTGGAATCATTGTTACCCTGTTAGCATTTTGGTCTCTCATTCTTCTATTCTCCTCTGGACAAAACGACAAGATGGAAAAACTCACTTCAAAAAAATGAACAAGAGGCTGTACTGACTGCCAGGGACCTAATCAATATGGACATTAGTAAGATGTTGGAACTAGAGTTCAGAATGACGATTTTAAAGATACTAGCTGGGCTTGAAAAAAGCATGGAAGATACTAGAGAATCCCTTTCTGGAGAAATAAAAGAACAAAAATCTAACCAAGTCAAAATCAAAAAGGCTATTAATGAGGTGCAATAAAAAATGGAGGCTCTAACTGATAGGCTAAATGAGGCAGAAGGGAGAATTAGTGATATAGAAGACCAAATGATGGAGAATAAAGAAGCTGAGAAAAAGAGAGATAAACAACTACTGGATCATGAGGGCAGAATTTGAGAGAAAAGTGATACCATAAGATGAAACAATATTAGAATAATTGGGATCCCAGAAGAAAAAGAAAGAGAGAGGGGGGCATAAGGTATATTGGAGCAAATTATAGCAGAGAACTTCCCTAATTTGGGGCAGGAAACAGGCATCAAAATCCAGAAGGCACGGAGAACCTCCCTCAAAATCAATAAAACTAGGTCAACAACCCAACATCTACCAGTAAAAATTAGAGTCTCAGAGACAAAGAGAAGATCCTGAAAGCAGCTCGGGACAAGAGATCTGTAAACTACAATGGTAGAAACATTAGATTGGCAACAGACTTATCCACAAAGACCTGGCAGGCCAGAAAGGACAGGCATGATTATTCAGAGCACTAAATGAGAAAAATATGCAGCCAAGAATACTATATCCAGGTCAGCTGTCATTGAAAATAGAAGGAGAGATAAAAAGCTTCCAGGACAAACAAAAACTAAAGGAATTTGCAAACACGAAACCAGCCCTACAAGAAATATTGAAAGGGATCCTCTAAGCAAAGAGAGAGCTTAAAAGTAACATAGACCAGAAAGGAACACAGACAATATACAGTAACAGTCACCTTACAGGCAATACAATAGCACTAAATTCAAATCTTTCAATAGTTACCCTGAAAGTAAATGGGCTAAATGCCCCAATCAAAAGACACAGGGTATCAGATTGGATAAAAAACAAGACCCATCAATATGCTGTCTGCAAGAGACTCATTTTTGACCTAAAGGCACCTCCAGATTGAAAGTGAGGGAGTGGAAAACCATGTACCATGCTAATGGACACCAAAAGAAAGCTGGGGTGGCAATCCTTATATCAGACAAATTAGATTTTAAACAAAAGACTATAATAAGAGATGAGGAAGAACACTATATCATACTTAAAGGGTCTAGCCAACAAGAAGATCTAACAATTGTAAATATCTATGCCCCTAACATGGGAGCAGCCAATTATATAAGCCAATTAATAACAAAAGCAAAGAAACACATTGACAACAATACAATAATAGTGGGGGACTTTAACACCAGCCCTCACTGAAATGGTCAGATCATCTAAGCAAAAGATCAACAAGGAAATAAAGACTTGAAATGACACACTGGACCAAATGGACTTCACAGATCTATTCAGAACATTCCATCCCAAAGCAACAGAATACACATTCTTCTCTAGTGCCCATGGAACATTCTCCAGAATAGATCACATCCTAGGTCACAAATCAGGTCTCAACTGGTACCAAAAGATTGGGATCATTCCCTGCATATTTTCTTTGAAACTAAAGCTCAATCACAAGAGGAAAGTCAGAAAGAACTCAGATACATGGAGGCTAAAGAGCATCCTACTAAAGTATTAATGGGTCCAGCAGGAAATTAAAGAAGAATTTAAAAAATTCATGGAAACCAATGAAAATGAAAACACAACTGTTCAAAATCTTTGGGATGCAGCAAAGGCAGTCCTAAGAGGAAATTATATAGCAATACAAGCCTTTCTCAAGAAACGTCTCAAATACACAAACCTAACTCTACACCTAAAGGAGCTGGAGAAAGAACAGCAAATAAGGCCTAAACCCAGCAGGAGAAGAGAAATAGTAATGATCAGAGCAGAAATCAATGGTATAGAAACCAAAAGAACAGTAGAACAGATCAATAAAAGTAGGAGCTCATTCTTTGAAAGAATTAACAAGATTGATAAACCCCTTACCAGACTTATCAAAAAAAAAAAAAAGAGAAATGACCCAAATAAATAAAATCATGAATGAAAGAGGCGAGATCCCCACCAACACCAAAGAAATACAAACAATTATAAGAACATATTATGAGCAACTATATGCCAGCGAATTAGACAATCTGGAAGAAATGGATGCATTCCTAGAGACCTATAAATTACCAAAACTGAACCAGGAAGAAATAGAAAACCTGAACAGACCTATAGCCACTAAGGAAATTGAAGCCGTCATCAAAAATCTCCCAAAAAACAAAAGCCCAGGGCCAGATGGCTTCCCAGGGGAATTTACAAACATTTAAAGAAGAATTAATACCTATTCTTCTGAAACTGTTCCAAAAAATAGAAATGGAAGGAAAACTTCCAAACTAATTTTATGAGGCCACCATTACCTTGATCCCAAAACCAGACAAAGACCCCATCAAAAAGGAGAATTACAGACCAATATCCCTTATAACCATGGATGCAAAAATTCTCACCAAAACGAGGTAATAGGATCCAACAGTACATTAAAAGGATTATTCACCATGACCAAGTGGGATTTATCCCTGGGCTGCAAGTTTTGTTCCACAGCTGCAAATCAATCAATGTGATACAATACGTTAACAAAAGAAAGAACAAGAACCATATGATCCTCTCAATAGATGCAGAAAAAGCATTTGACAAAGTACAGCATCCTGCTTGATCAAAACTCGTCACAGTGTAGGGATACCTCAATATCATAAAAGCCATCTATGAAAAACCCACAGCAAATATCATTCTCAATGAGGAAAAACTGAGAGCTTTTCCACTAAGGTCAGGAACACGTCAAGGATGCCCACTATCATCACTGCCATTCAGCATAGTACTAGAAGTCCTAGCCTCAGCAATCAGACAACAAAAAGAAATCAAAGGCATCCAAATTGGTAAAGAAGAAGTCAAACTCTCACTGTTTGCAGATGATATGATACCCTATGTGGAAAACCCAAAAGACTCCACCCCAAAACTGCTAGAACTCATACAGGAATTCAGTAAAGTGGCAGGATATAAAATCAATCCACAGAAATCAGTGGCATCAATACACCAACAACAAGACAGAAGAAAGAGAAATTAAGGAGTTGATCCCATTTACAATTGCACCCAAAACCATAAGATACCTAGGAATAAGTCTAACCAAAGAGGCAAAGAATCTGTACTCAAAACCATAAAATACTCATGAAAGAAATTGAGGAAGACACAAAGAAATCAAAAAAAGTTCCATGCTCATGGATTGGAAGAACAAATATTGTGAAGATGTCAATGCTACCTAGAGCAATCTACACATTTAATGCAATCCCTATCAAAATACCACCAACTTTTTTCAAAGAAATGGGACAAATAATCCTAAAATTTGTATGGAACTAGAAAAGACCCCGCATAGCCAGAGGAATGTTGAAAAAGCAAAGCAAAGCTGGCGGCATTACAATTCCGGACTTCCGGCTCTATTACAAAGCTGTCATCATCAAGACAGTATGGTCCTGGCACAAAAACAGACACATAGATCAATGGAATAGAATAGAGAGCCCAGAAATGGACCCTCAACTCTATGGTCAACTCATCTTTGACAAAGCAGGGAAGAATGTCCAATGGAAAAAAGACAGTCTCTTCAACAAATGGTGTTGGGAAAATTGGACAGCCACATGCAGAAGAATGAAACTGGACTATTTCCTTACACTACACCTAAAAATAGACTCAGCCTGGCTGAAAGACCTAAATGTGAGACAGGAATCCATCAAAATCCTAGAGGACAACACAGGCAGCAACCTCTTCGACCTCAGCCGCAGCAACGTCTTCCTAGAAACATTGCCAAAGGCAAGTGAAGCAAGGGCAGAAATGAACTACTGGGACTTCATCAAGATAAAAAGCTTTTTCACAGCAAAGAAACAGTCAACAAAGCCAAAAGACAACCGACAGAATGGGAGAAGATATTTGCAAATGATATATTAGATAAAGGGCTAGTATCCAAAATCTATAAAGAACTTACAAACTCAATACCCAAAGAACAAAGAATCCAATCAAGAAATGGGCAGAAGACATGAACAGACATTTCTGCAAAGAAGACCTCCAAATGGCCAACAGACACATTAAAATGTGCTCAGCATCACTCGGCATCAGGGAAATCCAAATCAAAACCTCAATGAGATACCACCTCACACAAGTCAGAATGGCTAAAATTAACATGTTAGGAAACAACAGATGTTGGCAAGGATGCGGAGAAAGGGGAACCTCCTACACTGTTGGTGGGAATGCAAGCTGGTGTAGCCACTCTGGAAAACAGTGTGGAAGTTCCTCAAAAAATTGAAAATAGAGCTACCCTATGACCCAGCAATTACACTACTGGATATTTATCCCAAAGATACAAATGTAGTGATCCAAAGGGGTATGTGCACCCCAGTGTTTATAGCAGGAATGTCCACAATAGCCAAACTATGGAAAGAGCCAAGATGTCTATCAGCAGATGAATGGATAAAGAAGAAGTGAAATATATATACACAGTGGAATATTATGCAGCCATAAAAAAAATCTTGCCATTTGCAACGACGTCGATGGAACTAGAGGGTATCATGCTAAGTGAAAGAAGTCAAGCAGAGAAAGACAAGTAACATATGATCTCACTGATATTAGGAATTTGAGAAACAAGACAGAGGATCATAGGGGAAGGGAGGAAAAAATGAAACAAGATGAAACCAGAGAGGGAGACAAACCATAAGAGACTCTTAATCTCAGGAAACAAACTGAGGGTTGCTGGAGTGGTGGGGGGTGGGAGGGATGGGAGGATTGGGTGATGGACATTGGGGAGGGTATGTGCTGTTGTGAGTGCTGTGAATTGTGGAAGACTGATGAATCACAGACCTGTACCTCTGAAACAAATAATACATTATATGTTTAAAAAAAAAATGAAGATGATAGTAGGAAGGGAAAAATGAAGGGGAGGGGAATCGGAGGGGGAGACGAACCATGGGAGACTATGGACTCTGAGAAACAAACTGAGGGTTTTTAGAGGGGAGGTGGTTGGGGAGATGGGTTAGCCTGGTGATCAGTATTAAGGAGGGCACGTATTACATGGATCACTGGGTGTTATACACAAACAATGAATCATGGAACAGTACATCAGAAACTAATGATGTTATGTATGGTGACTAACATACCATAATAAAATAAAATTGATAAAAAACATGTGTATTTCTTGAGTAGACAGCAACTTTATGCCTTTTCCTATTTTTACTTTAGGATCAAGAACAGACATATTTGATGTGTGACTTTGAATAATTAAATTTTCTGAATGGACATTTTCTCCTAATAACTATCTCTTAGGATCCCTGTGAGGAGTTTAAAAGATTGTGCTTTAAAGCATGTGGCATAGTGCTTACTGGGGTGTTCCTTCTCCTCTCTATCCCTCCTTGATCCCTTTCTTCTACTCTGTAAGTTTGACTAATTGAACTAAAAAAAAATCACATGCTTGGAGTTAACACTCGCTTCTGATCATTGATTTATAAGCTTTCCACTGATGATGTAGAGTTTTGTTAGAACACAGGAGCGAAAATGTTCCTTTACATGTGGCAAAAAGGAAGTGGATTAATTTAGTTACTTTAAGGAAAACCACAGAAAGAAAATATCAATAGCATAACTTCACAAGGATAAATACCAAATGAAAGCTGCCTATTGTTTACCTGAAGATCCTTCTAAAATTATTGCCTTAAAATGAATTAGTGGGTTAGCCTGGACCAGGAATTCAGACTCAGAAGAAACCAGATGACAGGAAACTGGACTTTAATTAAAATAGAGAAAAAAATCTAGGGTATTGCAATGGCAGAACCGGATGTAGGAAGATTTAACTTGTTCTGATGCATTGTGGTCCATGCATACGGTAGGACAAGGTCTATTTAATTGAGTTATACTAAATGGAACCAACAATATAATTTTGGTCCTATCTGTCAAAACCACTTCCAACTGAAACAGATTTGTGCTCTAAAAAACTAACAACTCATCTCTCCACATTTCATTTTGCATCCTCTGTGTCCATCCAATTGTGTCAATTCTACTCAAACCCTCCACTGGGCTGCCTAATCACCTAAATTAGACCACCTTCCCCCCTCCTGAGAACTGGTGAAGAGGTTCATAATTTTTTGCCAACTTGATAATATGTATCTCAAATCCATTAAGAGACACTTTCTGGCCCATCTGCTCTTTGAGGACCAATGTGTATTGTTGCCCTTCAGGTAGCTCACTTGCTCATCTTGCTGTAGGCCAGTGACTGACCCATATGCTCTGATTCAATATAGTTTATGGCTGATCACCTCTTTCAACAAGAGCCACTTAATAATTTAAGTGCATCAATGTGGTACCATTACGAAGATGAGATGGGGACATACTGATACTGCATATAAAGTCTGTGAAGGGAAAAAGAGAAAAAGGGTGAGTTTATCTATTACACTTCCCCCTTGGAGAGTTCTTCCATATTTTGCTATTAGTATGCCCTCAACAACATCCTGTCCACTACCTGTGATACAAGTCACAGTGTGATTTCTCCTCTTGAAATATCTACTCTCATTCTCCTCTCTTGGAAGAAAGACATTAACCTTCTGACCATACTCACAAATTGTCTTGTTTTTCAACTATCCCAGTATCTCTGTAAGGGTATGAGACTCCTCCCTCTAGGCAGTTTATTCAGAGCCTAACTTAGCCCATCAGCAATCTCCTCATTCCCTGTTGTAATTGGGCTGAATCCTATTTTAATTAGACATAGAGATAATGAAGGAATTTTTTAATATAGTTTTTTAAACTTATATTCATTGTATTTAGAAGTTTATTTTGGGTTTAATTTACTTTTTGTTTTATCTAAAAGTGGCTGACTCTGCTAATAGCTGTAATAATAATTACTTTCCACTGATTGGGAGCTTATTATAGGTTGTGTTGTGTAACATCTAATTTAATCCTTACAAAAATCCTGTGAAGCGAGTACTACTATGATCTTGATATGAATGAGAAAACCGAGGACGATGTAGGTTAAATATGTTACTCAGGATCCTACGGCAGTAAGCTTGAGAATTTGAACTTAAATCTAACTTGTAGCTCCTTAACTTACATATTTCAATACCTATCAGCTCTACATCATGATTGGGCTCTAGCATTTATGAGAGTTATCCACCCGTAGAAGTGCCTTTGCTGTTCAATCTAGTTGAGGGAAGTGAATTCAGATACCTTCTGTATCAGTGCCTTGTCTCAAGGAGGAAACCAGAGAAAACTAAAAGGTCAATATTAAAGAGAACAGCAGACATTGATAACTTTGGGAAACAGGAGAATTAGGCCAGAGGAAGTAAGAGGAGCTGATTGAGGCTCTGAGCAACCAGCAAGGAAGTGCTAATGTGGCATTTAACACTTGTATTACATGACAGATGACTCAAGTTCAGAAGACTGAGTATAGCCAGCCAAGAAAATGTTTAGAAACTGAACTTTACCACAGTTTTAAGTGACTGTACTATTTGTACTTGGAAGATATATTTTGTTACTCATTCCTTTATATTTGCATGGTTTATATATTTTAAAAGTGAACCTATGTCATCCTTGGTCCTTTCTTTGTCCTTATGAATTAATGGTAAGTAGAACACTGCCTGTTTGTTTTGTTTCTTTCTTATAAGTTTTTGACTCTGAGGAGATTCTAATCTCTGTGATAGCATAGTAAGTTCTCTGGACAAGTTTGGATGTCATCCATCCATTTTTCCCCTTAATGAAATTATGGTTTCTATAGAACTTCTAACAAAGAATCATCTGGTCTCTGTTTTGGTACCTCTAAGGATGGGACATTATAGGCAATCTAGACTCAAATGGATCTGGGCCTTCAACTCAGTTCCCTTATATGTACAATCTATGACCTTGGGAAAGTTAATACCTCATATATGACATGTGGATAATAATAATATCTACTACACAAAGATGTATGTATGTGTGTTGGGATAAAGTATCCAAGGCAACTCTCAAAACACTGCTAGCCATTTTCTATGTCAGCTCTGTTGCCTTTAAGTTGTTCATTTGTATGGTGAGCTATAATCTTTCTTTATCTTTTGCCCACTGGTAAGCATTCCATCTGAGTTCACTTAAAATAAGCTACCTGCAAAATAAAAAAAAAAAAAAGAAAGAAAGAAAAGAAAACATGATTTTCTTACTATGTTATGCTTCCCTATGTTTGCTTCTGCTCAGGGTTCTGGCTTGTAAACACCATGATACTGTCATACTCTTGTTTACTAACCCTGGATATTGGAGCAGTAGAGTTGATAAGTGAACATGGTATATCTGTTTTGTTTAACAGTTTTGTCAGTAATAGAATTTGCAGCAATCCACCCGTAATTTTTTCCAAGAGGGGAGAGTCATGCACATTTAATTCCTAGCCTGAGCTCCTATTTCTCTGACTGATCAATTAGATCCTATTAAGCAAAATTTGGGCATCTCTTGTGTACTGCCACTGAGCTAATGTTATGGAAATTATAAAAATAGATATGTGTGATCTATCTTTTTGAGTTACAATGTGGTAGTGATACAAAATAAGAAAACTCAATTCAGCATAAAGTTTAATATGAAAAGTTCTACAAAAGGACAAAACACTCACTACAAAGGTTTCAGAGGAAAGAAAGTACCTAGGATGAGAGAATAAAAAAAGGACTCATAAAGGAGGTGGCGTTTCAGAGGGGGTCTTAGAGAATGGGCATGTAATGCTAAACCTCAGAGATACCAATTTTCAGATAATAACTTGACTGAAATGAAAAAAAGTTAACACATTATTATTAGAAAAGGTGTGCAGAAATAAATACTTCCCTTCATATACTATTGGCATAAGAGTGCATTATTACTTTTGGAAAGTAATCTAGCTATCCTTTATTAGAATTTAAATTGTGCATGCCATTTGACCCAGGAATCCATTTCTGGGAATGGATTTGAAAAAAAAAAAAGTAATAAGTTATAAAGGTTTATATACAAAGATATTTATTTCAGCCTCGTGTGTAATAGTTTTAAAAAGGGGATAAATTGAATGCTCAACTATGGGAATGGAAGAATAAATTAAGGACAATTTATATTATAGAATACAAGTGGTTATTAATATGAATGAAGCAGATCTCTATATATTGAGGTGAAATGATTCTATGTAAATCATATGAGAAAAGCTAGATGCAGAATAATATATATGCATTATATATAATATGATTTCTTTATAAACCAAATTATTCGTCAAATGTATATCTTTGTGCATCTATTTTTTCATATAAAATAATGTTGATTTAATCATGAAAATAATTATAAAATTCATCAAAACAGCCAGTAGTTATTAATAATGACTGAGTACATTATAGAAATATGGAATATTATGGTGTGATGTTATAATTAAAAATAATGCCTTCTAATTAAATAAGTAAGTCATGACTGTACAATGTATAGCACAATGGCTATATTAATAACATCGTATTGAATATTTGAAAGTTGCTAAGAGGGAAATCTTAATGTTCTCATCACAAGAAAAAAAAGATTCTGGGCTCTGTGTGGTGACAGATGTTGACTAGAACTTCGGTGATGATCATTTTGCAGGGTGTACAAATGTCATGTGATTAAATTGTACACCTGAAGTTAATAAAATGTTTTGTGTCAATTATATCTCAGTAAAAAAACTAATGCCTCCACTATTGAACTTAAACTTATTTTAAGTGATTAAAGCTCCATTTTGTCAAAATTAAATAGAAGAATACAAAAAAGTAGAGCTCTGTATATTTTTCTATATTTATACAAATTTGAGTTAAATTCAAACAGATATTTGCCAAATCAATAACACTGGTTAGTTAAGGATGGTTTTAGAAAAAGGGCAGAGATAGCCTTTTTTCCCCCACACATTTACATTTTCAGTTTAACCTGTTCAAAAATGCATTGTCTAACAAAAACAGGATAGAAACTTTGATTTTCAACTTAAAATAAAATTAAAAAATAATAAATAAATAAAGTGGTTGAGGTTACTTATGCAACCTTTAAAAACAGTAGTAATTAAAAGGGGTGGACATAGAATTTGCCTATAAAATTCATTTCACCAGTGGAATTCAAAATAGGAATCTATGATCATGTTTCAGTTCTATAGATGCAGACAATCTGGAAATAATTGATATGGGGTGATGAGAACCATCAAGATTACATATAAGCAAGTGCTTACTGTTCAAATTGGCTAAGTTCATGTATTTCCTTCTTTCCATCTTTAGGCCCATAATTATATATTCTTCATATTTAAAAATGTTTTAAGTGCCCAGAACAATGAGCGATTATGGAGTCTGAGAAGTTCCACACTCTGTGTCTGCAAGCTGGAGACCCCAGAAAGCCAGTGGTGTGATTCTAGTCTGAGTCTGACAACCTGAGAATCAGGGGAGCTGGTGGTGGTAATCCCAGTCCAAGGGCAGAAGGCTGACATCCTAGCTCAGGCAGGCAGGTAGGAAGGGTGCTTCTATTTTTATATAAGGTAAAGAACATCTGTGGAAGACGGCATAATAAATTATCCCCTTTGGGTGGTAGAATTGGGGAAAGGGAGGGGAATTTGTTGCAAAACAAATATAATACCTTGATGATTCAAATCACTGTCAATGAAAATACATATGTCACTCAGTGAAGACGAAAGGAATGAGTAGGTTGCCAGTAATCAGGATGGTTTGGGCACCAGAAAGGAGAGATTGCTTATAGACATGACTCCTGGGAAGAGACTCAGAGCTCAGCAATCCAGCAATGTAGGCCTGAGTGGAACAAAATCTGTAGAGGCCGAAGAGACAGACTGACGGCAGCATGAACAGCTTGTATTTCGTTGGTAGCTCAAAGGCAGCAAGTGAAGCCATTTGAGCTGGGAATTATGTGACTCTGGCTGTATCTGGAGGCATCTTCTAGCCCTGGGTTCAGGGTGAATTGAATAGGGCAGAGCCTGAGAGTCAAGAGAGCCCTTAAGAAGCTATTTGTAATAGTTTAGGCAACAGATAATAACCTATACTAGAGGGGTGGCAGTGATTTGGAGAGAGAAAAATGAGAATGATATGTGGGAGGAAGATTACACAGAGTTGTCAACTTATTGATGTAGATAGCGAGGGAGTGGAGGAGGAGGAGTAGTCAGTGATGATTGAGAGAATCATGATATTCTTGGCAGAAAGACAGGGTTCTGAAAGTGGTTTGGAAATTAAAGGTGACAAGTGTGATTTATGGTGGAGTGAAGGACTAGTTGGCAACTAAAAATTGACACTCAGATTGAGGCTAGAGTTAGGATTTTGTGAGACTTTTGCATAGAGTGGGAAGGAGCTTGCAAGAAATAGATACAATTTACCAAAAAGAGACTGTGTAGAGAGAAAAGAAAGGGACAGAAGATAGGTCTGTGGTGTTAGCATTTTGAGTCTGAAGAATTAGAGGACATTGAGAAGGTGTACCCAGAGCAACTGGGGGAAAACTCGCACAGCTTGAGAGGTGGAGTCCAACTCATGTTTTGCGAAAGTCTCTGTGTGTTTTTATCCTCATTTATCTGAGGTTTTAAGGGATTGAGGCAACCGCCACTAGTGCATATTAAAACCATTAAAAAGGTGAGAGGAACTTCATAATGGGAGGACCATGCTGACCCCACTTACACTCCCAGATTAATCCCAACATCACTAAAAGTGCTCTGACTTGTTATTTCTCGGATGTTATCTAACAGGCAGTATACAGTGAAAACATGAAATAATCCAAAAGGAAAAAATAATTGGAATCAGAATCAATGGAGCCTCTCGAGCTACCATTTTACAGGAAACCCAGTGGGTATAGGAAGAAGGTAAACAATAGTACAAGGAAATAATCAGTCAAATGCAGAATGTGAGACACTCCATATACTAAATGAGTTAGTTTATCAAAATAGAAATGGCAGGAAAAAAAGGTGTGTGGGGGGGAACTGTTAATGGAATAAAAGAGACTTAAAAGTCATGAGAATCCTCTACCTATTCTGTCCCTAAAAAGGAAAAGATAGGAGTAAGTATAAGTTGGTTCAGATAGATCAGTGATCAGCCTTTCCCTCACCTGCCTCATCAAATCCATTACTGTGCCACTAGGAGGTGGTGATTTTGTTCCTTCAATGTCTCTCCATCTGTCCACCGTGTTCCAGGGCCACCACAGCATCGCGGTCCAGGTGCCATCATCTCTTGCCTGGAATTTCTACGACCATGTTACAACCCATTTCCTTTCCTCTGTTTTGTGTCCTTTTATGTTCACCATAGTGTAGCCTGCGTGAGTTTTAAAAATGCATACCTGGTCATCATGTGACTTTTCTGCTAGAGTCACCGCAATAGAGAAAGACCCAAATCCATCACATGACCTACTAGGCTTTCTGGGATCTAGCCCTTGCCTCCCTCTCACTGGCTCTCTATCTTCCTGCCTTGGCTAGCACTTCTGTTTCTTCAGTGGGTTATAGATTTTCCCTTTTGGTGCTTTTTTATATGTTGTTCTTGGTCTGCAGTGTCCTTTTGCAAACACACACACACACACACACACGTTAATTCTGCTTCAGGAAGTTCTCCTCTGAGTGCTTCTAGGTCATGGCCTCCTTGTGCTAGGCTTCCTGCATTTTTTTCTTCGTAGTATTTATCACAACTTATAATGATGTCTTTATGTGTAGGCCTCTTTATGTTGGTCAGCCTCAGGAAGCTAGAAGGCCCCTGAGAATAGGGTCTATGTCAGTGTGTTGAGCACTGTATCTCTTGTGCCGAGCACAGTGCCTGCCACCTGAAAGTCTGTAACAAATGTTTGCTGAGTGAATGGTCGTTAGTGAGTCTTCTGGACACCTTGGACTGTTAGTAGAAGGTTACATGACTGTCCTCTATTTACCTGGTTTTGTGTTTCTTTTCCATTACCTACACCCCTTCTTGTTAGTTTAATTTGTGCTCAATCTCTCCAAATTTCAATTCTTGGGATACTTTTTATATGGCATTGAGATTATTTAATGCATATAGTCAGATTTTATTTCCAGTCTTTCTTCATGAGTGATTCAGTTGTCTTTGTGCATCATCCAGTGAAGACATCCAATTCTTCTTTTGCATTTTTGTATTTTTAAATTGGTGTTCCTAAAGTCTCTGGCTTATGTCAAGCTCTGCTTTAGTCTGTCTTTAGACCCTTCTGTCAGATTCCAGGATAACATAGTCAGTATGGCTCAGGTGTCCTGCAGTTTCCACACGTCCAATTAGTTTCCTTTTTCCTTCTCTTCCCTTCCCTTCTGTCCCCTCCTCTCCCCTACCCTCCCCTCTACTCCACTCCCCTCCCCACCCTGCCCCTTCCCTCCCCTTCTCCCCCTTTCTTCCTTCCTTCCTTCCTTCCTTCCTTCCTTCCTTCCTTCCTTCCTTCCTTCCTTCCTTCCTTCCTTCCTTCCCTTCTTCCTCCCTTCCCTTCCCCCTTATCTTCATAGTATTTATCCCTCCTTCTTTCCTTCCTCATTCTCTCCCTCCCTCCTTCCATCCCTCCCTCCCTCTTTCTCTCTCCCTCCCTCCCCTTCCTTCCTTTTATCAGAGTTAAGTCCAGAAGAGCTCCTCAATTAGTGCTTCCTCTGACTAGGTTAAAATGTCTGCGAGGCAGGCAAAGTGTGGTAAAGTGGACATTCTTTCAGGGTATATCGATCTAGAGATTCATGCATATGGTTTGGGATATTTTACTCAATTTCTTTGATTTTTTTGTTTCCTTAACTATTACCTATCATGTGCAATTTATTTTGAATATTTAACAAAATAACATGTAAAATACAGCAGAGACTCAATAATTTGTTCATATTAAAAAAACTCTTATTAGTCTTTACCATTTGGCAATATTTAAGAACATCTGGTTAATTATAAGTAATTTAAATAAGGTAAGGTCCTTTTGAAGGATAACTGCTTATATTTTGCCCAGAAGGCACAGGTAAGTGATTAGTTTTCATGCAAGGTGGCTCTTTAGACTTGAGATCCTCTTTCTTTTCCCTTCATGCTTGTGTTCTGCAGTCTAATAGCATTTCCTATTAGATGCTATTAAATGCTATTAGACTGCAGAACTTTTTTCCTGAGTACAAAGGATTTAACTTACTGAGAATGTCCATCCTTGAATTTCCTTGAATTTCCAGCTCAAAGAATCGATTGGCCAAATCTTTGATCAATGTGCGAGTGGGCTAGGGATCACATGGGTGTGTCCTTTGCCAAGTTCAGTAGTTCTCAATTCCACCTGTCTATTAAATCCCTGGGGAGATTTTAAAAAACACTCATGAACATTTAGCACCCCCAGATATTAATTAATTTAATTGGGCTGGGGTGGAGTCTAGGCATGGGGGGTATTTTTTTTAGAGTTCTCCAAATGATTCTATTGGGCAGCTAGAGGAGGAAACCACATGAGTGACTCCAATGATTAGCCCTTGAGAGTCAATTACTGGGCTGGCCAATGGGTGGGATATGAGAGGAGGAGGCAAGCCAAGCTTTTTAATAGTGCAGCTCTAATTCCAAACTAATAGCAGCATGGAGCATGATGAGTAGTACTTAAAATGGCCTGGTTAGTTTCATCCTTCAGTATTTTGGCTTTGTCTAGATACTTATAAATGCTGGCTAGGCTTCAAACTCACATATAATTGAAAAAACTTTGAGAGGGGATTAAATGTAATTTTCCTTTTTTGCCTCAAAGTAAACATCACATTGAAGTTTTGGGAGGGCACTTACAGTTTGTAGAGGGATAGCAAATCACTTTTGTTTCTGATCCTTCAACAGAAATCAAACCCCGAGGTTATTATCTTCCCCTGGGGATACAACAAGCGTGCTTCTGCCTCCCCTTCTTGCCCTTATGTATACTTATATACTAGAGGAATCTTGAGAAACTGCCCAAAAACTTAACAGCTTTTGAACCCTTGATTTTTCTGAAAAAGAAAAAATGAAATTTGATTGTTTTAACAGCTTTGATGCAATGTATTTCTAAAGACATATCTTCACTGAATTTTTATAAATAATAAATACATTTACAAAACTAACTAATGTCAAATAGAGGGAATGAAGAGAGATGAGTTGGAGTAGGATGTTTTCACTGCAAATGAGGATAAAAAATAATGGAGTATCAGATGTCAAGTGAAGGACCTATTTGGGAGAGCTCTGATGGAGCTGGTTCGTTGACAAGCAGCAGAAAGATTATTCAGAGGGAGGAAAGGCAGGCGATGCGTATTGAAGAAGCAAAATAGGTTGAGAAACAAACAAACACATTTGAAGCAGATGGTTTTGAGAGCACAGCAAATTTATGAAGTGTATTAAAATTGGGAAGTGCCATTTGAAGCTTCCGCCTGAAATGAGTGGATTAACGAATGCGATCCATTATCCCACCTGGAGACAGCCTATAAAATTCCTTAGCCAGGGAAAATATAGTTTTAATCAGTCACACAAAACAACTTTCCTCATGTACCCAGTAATAAAAAGCTTTATCAAGGTGATAGATGGGTAGATTACAGTATGTGTAACACTTTAGAATATTGGAAAACTTTTACGTGCCATTTACTAACTTGACTTATTTTGTATAGGTTCCCCATAGAAATGGAAATGTTTATGCTAAATTTCTAGATGAGAAAGATGCTACTTTCTCCCAAAAGAGAGTTTTGGGATGTGATGGATGTAGCCTAGCCATAGAATTGTCTTAACTTTGTAGAGGTCTATCTAGGAAGTTTTTCATGCTAAGCAAATTCCAAAGGTCTTGAGGTTTCCATCACTTACGTTTGATGCCGCAAATAGATTGTGTGGTCTCCTGCTCCCTAAAATGGAAAGGGGCAACAGAGGAGGCAATGGAGAACAGAGGTTCTGCAAAGGAATATCAAGTGAAATCAGTCCCTTCTCCTAGTATTTTCTAATCTCCTACCCACCCCCTCCTTCTATGATACACATAGGAAAGGTAAAAGCAAACTCATAGAATGTTTGCTTTATCTGAAATTTTTTTTTCTATTTTGTTAGTCAGGCTTTGAGAAACTTTACTTCCACTGGGAAATTCTGTGTGCACAGCTGCTTTGTGGTATTTAGAGGAAATAATTCTTGACAGATAAATATCAACTATTTTGAGAAAAACCTGAAATTTAGGTTATTTTTCTGAACCAATGCCAACTTCATTTGATTCTATAGCCAGATGAAGTTGGCTTTTAATAAAATACATGATACATTTAATAAAATACATTTAGGTGCCAACCCAAGCTGATAGCTATGTACATTCATTGATATGACCAGCAAGCCTATTTTCCAGTTTTCCTTTAACACCCACAGATAAGTCTTACAGTCTGGTCTTCATTTATGAGCTGAATGAGCTTATTTCTCTAGTATTTAAATTTTTTAAAAATAATCTCTATCATCAGTCCAAAATTTCTCTTTACTAGGAACCTTTTGTAATATGGCAGAAAATAATGAGTTTGAGTCTGGGAGCCAAGCACACAAAGGTCCGAGTCTACTTAATTGTTATACCATAGCTGGTCAAGTGGCCTTGTCCAGACTATTTAATTTTGTTGAGCCTAGGTTTTCTCATCTATACAATGGAATTATGATAATATTGTCTACTTGTTAGGATTATCAAAAGAATTAAATTAGGTAATGCATAAAGATGCTAACCATCATGCCTGGCCTATAGTGACCACCATACACATGTTAGTTATCCATCACCATTATTATCATCATTGTTGTTATTTCTTGACTAATCCAATGCACTTTCAATATCTTTGGTATTGCAGCATTTTTGTTTGTAGAGTGGACCATTTTGTCCTGGAAGTAATATAACCCATTTGGCTGTTCATGAACTTTTCTCCCTCTCAATCAAGTAAGACAATCCAGTAGGACAGTTTGAGGAATTGGCTTCATTTAGATTTTATCATTCCTGGTAAGGATGAGTCAGTGTGCTTCATTGCTCCTCAGGCCACCCAAGGAGCTGGCACCATCAATAGTCACAATGACAGGTGCCTATTATGCTGGAGGCACTGTACTGAGGGCAGAGGTGAGGGAAATACACAGTGCAGTTACTAAAGGAGTGGGCATCAACATTAGAGACCCTAGGTTTGTGTTCTGATGCTGACCCTTATAGATATTGTAATCTCAGACACCTCTTTGATTTTAGTTTTAACATGTTAAGAGTGGAGACAATAATAGAACTTATCCCATAAGATTTTTGTGAGGCTTTCAAGAGATAGTGTATACAAGGTGCTTAGTGTGTATAAGGTGGCATATGTTAAGTGCTTGATGCATGGTGCCTCAACTGAAGCAATAATAGCACCAACAATGGTAATGGCTCAGAGAAGGGACATGATGTCAAAGGAGCTGGGTTTGGATTAAGCCTATAGGAATGGGTAGGATTGGAAGGCATGGAAGAATAGAGAGGATGTCATAAGCATGGTGGAGATTGAAGCCAGAATTTATAATGTGAAAGAAAGGCTGGAGTAGAAGCTTCCAGTAGAAGGTAATATCTTTATATTTAGGAGGACTTTGTATGTCAGACTTAAGAGGTAACCTTTAATTTTTAAATTCAGTTTAAAGTTTAAATTCATAAGGATCATCATTTTTGAGCCACATATCCTGGTTTTCTGAATCAATAAATCTGAGATTGGGTATAGGGATCTGCAGTTTTAAAAAAATATTTATTTATTTATTTATTTATTTATTTATTTATTTATTTATTTATTATTTACTTATGAGGAAGAGAGAGAGAGAGAACACAGGGGAGAAGGGCAGAGGGAAAGAAAGAATCCCAAGCAGACTCCGCACTGAGCAAAGAGCCTGATGCAAGGCTCTATCTCACGACCTTGAGATCATGATCTGAGCCGAAATCAAGAGTCAGACGCTTAACCAGCTGAACCACCCAGGTGCCCCAGGTATCTGCATTTTTAATGAGGCCTCTAGAAGGTTCTGTTACAGATGATCTGCCTCATAGATCTTAAAACAGTGTCCTTGGCATGGGGGGCATATTAGAGATTAGATATGGTACTTAATTAAAAAAAATCCAAATAAGAACTATCCTGAAAAAAATGTATATTTTCTGCAATAGGTACTAGCAAATAAGGTTTGAATGTCAGTGTTAAAATTTCTACTCAAATGTGGTTGTCAAAGTGCAATGATGACTAGTATATGGCTTCTAATTGCTCAAGTGATTTGAAATTTAGTGGATTGGTTAAGGACATAAAATGTAAGCAGTGATATCTAGATCTCAAGTTAAAAGTTTTGGGCTTGAATTCCAATTGAACTGCTCACTAGCTCTAAGCTCAGATAACATCTTAATCTTCCATTTGCCTTAGCTTCCTAGGGGATATAAGAATCTCTGCTTTGTGCAGGGGCCTCACAGAGAAGTTCTGAATGGGTGATGCTATACTAGAATGTGACTGTATAGCTATACATACACTTAAAATAATGAAATTCCTTCAAGTTCTAAAGAAGGGGAACAAAATGGGGTGGAGGCTTAAAAGAAAGAAAAAACAAATCTGGGAGTGGGGGCCAGAAATACAAGAACAACTTTGTGAAGATGGCAGGATTCGAGTAAGCCTTGAAGGGTGGATTCCATGTGATGGCAATTGATGGGATGGTTGGTATGTGTGGCGTTTCAGGCAGTTGGGGGAGCAGCATGGTTGAAGGTCAGAAATGTAGGGGCATTGAGGGTTATTGGGGTAAAGGTAGTTTAGGTTGAATGAAATATTAGGTAAAAGTAGTTAGAGATTTGGGGGAAATAGAGAAGATGCCAAGATTCTGATTTTTTTTAGTGTATATTAGTATTTTTTTCTTTATTGTATTGTATTTTATTTAAATTCAACTTAGTTAACATATAGTGTAGTATTGGTTTCAGAAGTAGAATTTACTGACTCATCACTTGCATGTTAACACCCAGTGCTCATCCCAACACGTGCTCCTTTAATCCCCATCACCCATTTAGCCCATCTGCCCACCAACCTCCCCTCCAGCCACCCTCAGTTTGTTCAGTTAACTATAGTCTCTTAGAGTTTGCCTTTCTCTCTGTTTTTATCTTATTTTATTTTTCCTTCCCTTTCCCTATGTTCATCTGTTTGTTTCTTAAATTCCACATATGAGAGAAATCATATCATATTTTTCTTTCTCTGACTGACTTATTTTGCTTGCATAATACACTCTAGTTCCATCAATGTTGTTGCAAATGACAAGCTTTCATTCCTTTTGATGGCTGCATAATATTCTGTTGTATATATATACACCAAATCTTCTTTATCCATTCATCTGTCGATGGACATTTGAGCTCTCTTCATAATTTGGCTGTTGCTGATAGTGCTTTATAAACATTGGGGTAGGGGCGCCTGGGTGGCTCAGTCGTTAAGCATCTGCCTTCGGCTCAGGTCGTGATCCCAGGGTTCTGGGATCGAGCCCCACATCGGGCTCCCTGCTCCACGGGGAAGCCTGCTTCTCCCTCTCCTACTCCCCCTGTTTGTGTTCCCTCTCTCACTATGTCTCTCACTGTCAAATAAATAAATAAAATCTTAAAAAAAAATAAACATTGGGGTGCATGTGCCCCTTTGAATCAGCATTTTTGAATCCCTTGGACAAATACCTAGTAGTGCAATTGCTGGGTCATAGGGTAGTTCTATTTTTAACTTTTTGAGGAAACTCCATACTGTTTTCCAGAGTGGCTGCACCAGTTTGCATCCCCCCCCAACAACAGTGCAAAAGGGTTACCCTTTCTCTGCATCCTTGCCAACATCTGTTGTTTCCTGAGTTGTTAATTTTTTATTTTTATTTTTTTATTTAAATTCAATTAACATATAGTGTATTCTTAGTTTCAGAGGTAGAGTTCAGTGATTCATCAGTTATATATAACACTCAGTGCTCATGACATCACGTGCCTCCTTAGTGCCCATTACCCAGCTACCCCATTCCCCACCTCTTCCCTTGCAGCAACTCTCAGTTTGTTTCCTATGATTAAGAGTTTCTTATGGTTTGTCTCCCTCTCTGGTTTTGTCTTGTTTCATTTTTCCCCTCCCTTCTCCTATGCTCCTCTCTTTTGTTTCTTAAATTCCACATATATGTGAAATCAATGATGATTGTCTTTCTCTGATTGACTTATTTCGCTTAGTGTAACCCTCTAGTTCCATCCACATCATTACAAAAAAAATATGGAATGCTTCATGAATTTGCATGTTATCTTTGTGCAGGGGCCATGCTAATCTTCTCTGTATCATTCCAATTTTAGTATATGTGCTGCTGAAGTGAGCACCTGAATTGTTAATTTTAGCCATTTTGACAGGTATTAGGTGGTAACTCATTGTAGTTTTGATTTGTATTTCCCTGTTGATGAATGATGTTGAGCATTTTTTCATGTTAGGCACATTTGTATGTTTTCTTTGGAGAAATGTCTGTTCATGTCTTCTGCCCATTTGTTAACTGGATTATTTTTTGGGTGTTGATTTTGTTGAGTTCTGGATACTAGCCCTTTATCTGATATGTCATTTGCAAATATATTCTCCCATTCTGTCAGTTGCCTTTTAGTTTTGTTTAGTGTTTTCTTTGCTGTGCAGAAGCTTTTTATCTTGACGAGGTCCCAATAGTTTATTTTTGCTTTTGTTTCTGGAGATGTGTCTAGTAAGAAGTTGCTGTGGCAGGGGTCAAAGAGGTTGCTGCCTGTTTTCTCCTCTAGGATTTTGATGGTTTCCTGTGTCACATTAGGTCTTTCACCCACTTTGAGTTTATTTTTGTATATGGTGTAAGAAAGTGGTCCCATTTCATTCTTCTGCATGTGGCTGTCCAATTTTCCCAACACCATTTGTTGAAGAGACTGTCTTTTTTCTGTTGGATGTTCTTTCCTGTTTTGTCGAAGATTAGTTGACCGTATAATTGTGGTTCCATTTCTGGGCTCTCTATTCTGTTCCATTGATCTATGTGTCTGTTTTTGAGCCAGTACCATATTGTCTTGATGATTATAGCTTTGTAATATAGCTTGAAGTCTGAGATTGTGATGCCTTCCACTGTGCTTTTCTTTTTCAACATTACTTTGACTATTTGAGGTCTTTTCTGGTTCCATACAAATTTTAGGATTGTTTGTTTTAATTCTGTGAAAAAATGCTGGTGTCATTTTGATCAGGATTGCATTGAACGTGTAGGTTGCATTGAGAAATATAGACATTTTAACAATATTTGTTCTTCCAATCCATGAGCATGGAATGTTTTTCCATTTCTTTGTGTCTTCTTCAATTTCTTTCATAAGTATTCTATACTTTTCAGCATACAGATCCTTTACCTCTTTGGTTAGGTTTATTCCTAGGCATCTTATGGGTTTTGGTGTAATTGTAAATGGGATCTATTCCTTGATTTCTCTTTCTGCTGCTTCATTATTTGTGTATAGAAGTGCAACAGATTTCTGTATGTTGATTTTACATCCTGGGACTTTGCTGAATTCATGTATCAGTTTTTGGTAGAGTCAGGTTTTCTACATAGAGTATCATGTTGTCTGCAAAGAGTGAAAGTTTGACTTCCTCCTTGCCAATTTGGATGTCTTTTATTTTTCTTTGTTTTCTGATTGCAGAGGCTAGGATTTCCAGTACAATGCTGAACAACAGTGGTGAGAGTGGACATCCCTGTTGTGTTCCTGATCTTAGGGGAAAACTCTCAGTTTTTCCCACTGAAGATGATATTAGCTGTGGGTCTTTCATATATGGCCTTTATGATGTTGAGATATGTTCCTTCTATCCCTATTTTCTTGACAATTTTTAATCAAGAAAGGATGCTGTATTTTGTTAAATGCTTTTTCTGCATCTGTTGAGAGGATCATAGGGTTCTTATCCTTTTTTTAAATTAATATAGTGTATCATGTTGATTGATTTGCAGGTAATGAACCACCCCTGCAACCCTGGAATAAATCCCGCTTGATCATGGTGAATAATCCTTTTAATATACTGTTGGAATCGATTAGCTAGAATCTTGTTGAGAATTTTTGCATCCATGTTCATCAAGGATATTGGTCTATAATAATCCTTTGTAGTGGGGGTCTTTGTCTGGTTTTATGATCAAGGTAATGCTGGCCTTGTAGAATGAGTTTGGAAGTTTTCCTTCCATTTCTATTTTTTGGAACAACTTCAGAAGAATATGTATTAATTCTTCTTTAAATGTTTGGTAGAATTCCCCTGGGAAACCATGCAGCCCTGGACTCTTGTTTGTTGGGAGATTTTTGATTCCTGATTCAATTTGTATGCTGGTTATGGGTCTGCTCAAATTTTCTATTTCTTCCTAGTTCAGTTTTAGTAGTTTAAATGTTTCTAGGAATTTATCCATTTCTTGCAGATTGCCCAGTTTGTTGTCATATAATTGCTCTTAATATTCTCTTATAATCATTTGTATTTCTGCAGTGTTGGTTGTGATCTTTCCCCTTTAATTCATGATTTTATTTATTTGGGTTCTTCTTTCTTTTTGGTAAGTCTGGTTAGGGGTTTATCAATTTTGTTAATTCTTTCAAAGAACCAGTTTCTAGTTTCATTGATTTGTTCTACTGTTTTTTTTTTTTAATTTCTGTCTCATTTATTTCTGCTCCAATCTTAATTATTTTCCTTCTTCTGCTGGTTTTAGGCTTTATTTGCTCTTTTTTTTCCAGCTCCTTTAGGTGTAAGGTTAGGTTGGGTATTTGAAACTTTTTGCTTCTTGAGGAAGGCCTGTATTTTTATATGCTCACCTCCTATTATTGTCTTGCTGAGTCCCAAATGTTTTGGACTGTCATGTTTTCATTTTTATTTGTTGCCGTGTATTTTTTGAAATTGCTTCTTTAATTTCCTGGTTTACCATTCATTCTTTAGTAGGAAGTTCTTTAACTTCCATGTATTTGTGGTCTCTGCAAGTTTTTCTTGTGGCTAACTTCAAGTTTCATAGCATTGTGGTCTGAAAATATGCATGGTATGATCTCAATCTTTTCGTACAGGTTGAGGCAGGATTTGTGACTGGTATGTGATCTGTTCTGGAGAATGTTCCATGTGCACTCAAAAACAATGTATCTTTTGCTGCCTTAGAATGAAATGCTCTGAATATATCTGTTAAATACATCTGGTCCAGTGTGTCATTCAAAGTCATTTGCTCCAGGGGGAGGAGCAAGATGGCAGAGGAGTAGGAGACCTAAATTTCATCTGGTTCCAGGAATTCAGCTAGATAGGAATCAAACCATTCTGAACACCTACAACCTCAACAGGAGATCGAAGAAAAGAATAGCAGCAACTCTCTGAACAGAAAAGCAATCACTTTCTGAAAGGTAGAATGTGCGGAGAAGTGAATCTGAGGTGATATTTGGGAACATAGATGGCGGGGGAGGGGACTCCATCAGCCGCTACTGGCAAATGATAGAGAGCAGAGCACAAAATTGGAACTTTTAGAAGTCAGCTCCACTGAAGAATGTCGCTCCAGTGGCTAAGCGGGGGGTGGAACCCTCACTGGGACAGTGTGGTCGGAGGACCCTTAGGGTCACAGAAAGACCGGGGGTGCCTGAGTGTGGCAGAGCTCCCAGGTATTAGAGTGGGGAAGCTGGCTGCAGAGACAGAGCCAAGGCGCGGGCTCTCAGCTCGGGGTTGCCATAAACCGTGATCCGTGGCACAGTCAGGCCACTGCTCTTCCAGCAGGGACCCAACAAGTGACAGATCTGGGGATACTCCCCTTCCTCACCTGGGAGGAGTGCTGCGGGAGCTCACTGCAGGGATATGCTGGGTTTGGAGACTCCAAATGGGATCAGGTGCCAGAGAGAAAAATGCTCAGTCACAGGCTAGGTGAGCACGGAGTGTGGCCAGAGACCGGGGAGACGGGAGTGACTGACTGCTTTTCTCTGGGGGCACACTGAGTAGGGGGGCCCTGAGTTCTCGGCTCCTCAGGGGCGGAGATTGGGAGGCTGCCATTTTCACTCTGGTCCTTCAAAGCTGTACGGAAAGCTTGCAGAGAACCAAAGCTCCCGAGAGCAAACCCAAGCAGATTACTTAGCCCGGCCCTGCAAAGGGCGGGGCAATTCCACCTCTGGCAAAGACATTTGAGAACAACGCAATAGGCCCCTCCCCCAGAAGATCAGCAAGAACAGCCAGCCAAGACCAAGTTTACTGATCAATGAGAAGGGCAGAACTCCAGTGCTAGGGGAATACAGCACATAGAATTCATGGCTTTTTTCCCCCCTGATTCTTTAGTCTTTGAAAGTTAATTTTTTAAATTTTCTTTCTTTTTCTTTTCCTTTTTTTTGAATTTTTCTTTTTCCCTTTTTCAACCAACATCTAATCAATCCCTTTTTTAAAAATCTTTTTTATTTTTCATTTTAGAGTCATATTCTATTCCTTCATAGTAGTTAACCTTATTTTTGGTATATATATAAGTTGTTCTCTCTTTAAAATTTTGAGATACACTTTCTTCTAACAGACCAAAATATACCCTAAATCTCTAGTGTATGGCTTTGTTCTACTCTCCTGCCTGATCACATTCTCTCCCTTTTTTTAAATTCCTCTTCTTTCTTTTTACAACCAACTTCTTATCAATTCCTTTTATAAAAGCTTTTATAATTTTCATCTTTTTTTTTTAAGATTTTATTTATTTATTTGACAGAGAGAGACACAGTGAGAGAGGGAACACAAGCAGGGGGAACAGAAGAGGGAGAAGCAGGCTTCCTACCAAGCAGGGAGCCCAATGCGGGGCTTGATCCCAGGACCCTGGGATCATGACCTGAGCCGAAGGCAGACGCTAAATGACTGAGCCACACAGGTGCCCCTATAATTTTCACCTTTACAGTCATGTTCCATCCCTTCATTGTATTTACCCTTATTTTTGTACATATATAAGTTTTTCTTTCGTTAAAATTTTGAGAGGCACTTTCTTCTAAAAGACCAAAATACACCCAAAATCTAGTGTGTGGCACTGATTTATGCACCACCCTGATCATATTTGATCATATTCTTTTTCTTTTATCTTTTTCTTTTTTTTCTCTTTTCATTCTTTCCTTTTCTTTTCCCCCAGTTTCAGGTCTCTTCTGATTTGTTTAGTGTATATTTTTCTGGGGTCGTTGTTACCCTGTTAGCATTTTGTTCTCTCATTCATCTATCTCCTCCAGACAAAATGACAAGACGGAAAAAATCAGCTCAAAAAAAAAAGAACAAGAGGCAACACTGACTGCCAGGGACCTAAACAATACAGACATTAGTAAGATGTCAGAACTAGAGTTCAGAATGACGATTATAAAGATACTAGCTGGGCTTGAAAAAAGCATGGAAGATACTAGAGAATCCCTTTCTGGAGAAATAAAAGAACAAAAATCTAACCAAGTCAAAATCAAAAAGGCTATTAATGAGGTGCAATAAAAAATGGAGGCTCTAACTGATAGGCTAAATGAGGCAGAAGGGAGAATTAGTGATATAGAAGACCAAATGATGGAGAATAAAGAAGCTGAGAAAAAGAGAGATAAACAACTACTGGATCATGAGGGCAGAATTCAAGAGAAAAGTGATACCATAAGACAAAAGAATATTAGAATAATTGGGATCCCAGAAGAAAAAGAAAGAGAGAGGGGGGCAGAAGGTATATTGGAGCAAATTATAGCAGAGAACTTCCCTAATTTGGGGCAGGAAACAGGCATCAAAATCCAGGAGGCACAGAGAACCCCCCTCAAAATCAATAAAAAGAGGTCAACACCCTGACATCTACTAGTAAAACTTACGAGTCTCAGAGACAAAGAGAAAATCCTGAAAGCAGCTCAGGACAAGACATCTGTAACCTACAGTGGTAGAAACATTAGATTGGCAACAGACCTATCCACAGAGACCTGGCAGGCCAGAAAGTACTGGTGTGATCTATTCAGAGCACTAAATGAGAAAAATATGCAGCCAAGAATACTATATCCAGCTAGACTGTCATTGAAAATAGAAGAGAAATAAAAAGCTTCCAGGACAAACAAAAACTAAAGGAATTTGCAAACACAAAACCAGCCCTACAAGAAATATTGAAAGGGGTCCTCTAAGCAAAGAGAGAGCCTAAAAACAACATAGACCAGAAAGGAACACAGACAATATACAGTAACAGTCACCTTACAGGCAATACAATGACACTAAATTCATATCTTTCAGTAGTTACCCTGAAAGTAAATGGGCTAAATGCCCCAATCAAAAGACACAGGCTATCAGATTGGATTAAAAAACAAGACCCATCGATATGTTGCCTGCAAGAGACTCATTTTAGAGGCAACGACACCTCCAGATTGAAAATGAGCGGGTGGAAAACCATTTACCATGCTAATGGACACCAAAAGAAACCTGGGTGGCAATCCTTATATCAGACAATTAGATTTTAAACCAAAGACTGTAATAAGAGATGAGGAAGGACACTATATCCTACTTAAAGGGTCTGTCCAACAAGAAGATCTAACAATTGTGAATATCTATGCCCCTAACACGGGAGCAGCCAATTATATAAGCCAATTAATAACAAAAGCAAAGAAACACATCGACAACAATACAATAATAGTGGGGGACCTTAACACTCCCTTCACTGAAATGGTCAGATCATCTAAGCAAAAGATCAACAAGGAAATAAAGGCTTTAAATGACACACTGGACCCAATGGACTTCACAGATCTATTCAGAACATTCCATCCCAAAGCAACAGAATACACATTCTTCTCTAGTGCCCATGGAACATTCTCCAGAATAGATCACATCCTAGGTCACAAATCAGGTCTTAACCAGTACCAAAAGATTGGGATCATTCACTGCCTATTTTCAGACCATGTTGCTTGGAAACTAGAACTCAATCACAAGAGGAAAGTCGGAAAGAACTCAAATACATGGAGGCTAAAGAGCATCCTACTAAAGAATGAATGGGTCAACCAGGAAATAAAGAAGAATTTAAAAAATTAATGGAAACCAATGAAAAAGAAAACACAACTGTTCAAAATCTTTGGGATGCAGCCAAGGCAGTCCTAAGAGGAAAGTATATAGCAATACAAGCCTTTCTCAAAAAACGAGAAATGTCTCAAATACACAAACCTAACCCTACACCTAAAGGAGCTGGAGAAAGAACAGCAAATAAAGCCTAAACCCAGCAGAAGAAGAGAAATAGTGAAGATCAGAGCAGAAATCAATGAAATAGAAACCAAAAGAACAATATAACAGATCAATGAGACTAGGAGCTGGTTCTTTGAAAGAATTAATAAGATTGATAAACCCCTGGCTAGACTTATCAAAAAGAAAAGAGAAAAGATCCAAATAAATAAAATCATGAATGAAAGAGAAGAGATCACAACCAACACCAAAGAAATACAAACATATTTAGAGCAACTCTATGGCAGCAAATTAAATAATCTGGACAAATGGGTGCATTCCTAGTGATGTATCAACTACCAAAACTGAACCAGGAAGAAATAGAAAACCTGAACAGACATATAACCACTAAGGAAATTGAAGCAGTCATCAAAAATCTCCCAAAAAATAAAAGCCCAGGGCCAGATGGTTTCGCAGGGGAATTCTACCAAACATTTATAGAAGAATTAATACCTATTCTTCTGAAATGTTTGAAAAAGTAGAAATGGAAGGAAAACTTCCAAACTCCCTTTATGAGGCCACCATTACCTTGATTCCCAAAACCAGACAAAGACCCCATCAAAAAGAATTATAGACCAATATCCTTGATGAACATGGATGCAAAAATTCTCACCAAAATACTAGCCAATAGGATCCAACAGTACATTAAAAGGATTATTCACTATGACCAAGTGGGATTTATCCCTGGGCTGCAAGGTTGGTTCAACAACAGCAAATCAATCAATGTGATACAATACATTAATAAAAGAATGAACAAGAACCATGTGGTCCTCTCAGCAGATGCAGAAAAAGCATTTGACAAAGCACAGCATCCTTTCTTGATCAAAACTCTTCAGAGTATAGGCATAGAGGGTCCATACCTCAATATCATAAAAACCATCTATGAAAAACCCACAGTGAATATCATTCTCAATGGGGAAATACTGAGAGCTTTCCTCCTAAGGTCAGGAACACAGCAGGGATGTCCACTAACACCAGTGCTATTCAACATAGTATTAGAAGTCCTAGCCACAGCAATCAGACAACAAAGAGCAATCAAAGGCATCCGAATCAGCAAAGAAGAAGTCAAACTCTCACTCTTTGCAGATGATATGATACTTTATGTGGAAAACCCAAAAGACTCCACCCCAAAACTCCTAGAACTCATACAGGAATTCAATAAAGTGGCAGGATATAAAATCAATGCACAGAAATCAGTGGCATACCTATACACCAACAACAAGACAGAAGAAAGAGAAATAAGGAGTCGGTCCCATTTACAGTTGCACCCAAAACCATTAGATACCCAGCAATAAATCTCACCAAAGAGACAAAGGATCTGTACTCAGAAAACTATAAAATACTCATGAAAGAAATTGAGGAAGACACAAAGAAATGCAAAAACATTCCATGCTCATGGAATGGAAGAACAAATATTGTGAAGATGTCAATGCTACCTAGAGCAATCTACACATTTAATGCAATCCCTATCAAAATACCATCCACTTTTTTCAAAGAAATGGAACAAATAGTTCTAAAATTTGTATGGAACCAGAAAAGACCCTGAATAGCCAGAGGAATGTTGAGAAAGAAAAGCAAAGCTGGTGGCATCACAATTCCGGACTTCAAGCTCTATTACAAAGCTGTCATCATCAAGACAGTATGGTATTGGCACAAAAACAGACACATAGATCAATGGAACAGAATAGAGAGCCGAGAAATGGACCCTTAACTCTATCGTCAACTAATCTTTTACAAAGCAGGAAATGGAAATTTTCCCAATGGAAAAAAGACAGTCTCTTCAACAAATGGTGTTGGGAAAATTGGCCACATGCAGAAGAATGAAACTGGACCATTTCCATACACTACACACAGAAGTAGACTCAAAATGGTTGAAAGACCTCAATGTGAGACAGGAGCCTATCAAAACCCTAGAGGAGAACACAGGCAGCAACCTCTTCGACCTCACTCACAGCAACTTCTTCCTAGTAATATCACCAAAGGCATGGGAAGCAAAGGCAAAAATGAACTATTGGGACCTCATAAAGATAAAAAGCTTTTGCACAGCAAAGGAAACAGTCAACAAAACCAAAAGACAACTGACAGAATGGGAGAAGATATTTGCAAATGATATATTAGATAAAGGGCTAGTATCCAAAATCTATAAAGAACTTATCAAGCTCAACACCCATAGAACAAAGAATCCAATCAAGAAATGGGCAGAAGACATGAACAGACATTTTTCCAAAGAAGACATCCAAATGGCCAACAGACACATGAAAAAGTGCTTATCATCCCTCGGCATCAGGGAAATCCAAATCAAAACCTCAATGAGATACCACCTCACATCAGTCAGAATGGCTAAAATTAACAAGTCAGGAAACGACAGATGTTGGCGGGGATGTGGAGCGAGGGGAACCCTCCTACAGTGTTGGTGGGAATGCAAGCTGGTGCAGCCACTCTGGAAACCAGTATGGAGGTTCCTCAAAAAGTTGAAAATAGAGCTGCCCTATGACCTAGCAATTGCAGTACTGGGTATTTACCCCAGAGATACAAATCTAGTGATCCGAAGGGGTACGTGTACCCTGATGTTTATAGCAGCAATGTCCACAATAGCTAAACTATGGAAAGAGCCAAGATGTCCATCGACATATGAATGGATAAAGAAGAAGTGGTATATATACACAACGGAATATTATGTAGCCCTCAAAAGGAATGAGATCTTGCCATTTGCAATGACGTGGATGGAACTGGAGGGAATTATGCTGAGTGAAATAAGTCAATCAGAGAAAGACATGTATCATATGATCTCACTGATACGAAGAATTCTTAATCTCAGGAAACAAACTGAGGTTTGCTGGAGTGGTGGGGGGTGGGAGGGATGGGGTGGCTGAGTGATAGACATTGGGGAGGTTATGTGCTATGGTGAGCACTGTGAATTGTGGAAGACTGCTGAATCACAGACCTGTACCTCTGAAACAAATAATACATTATATGTTAAAAAATATAGAAGATAGCAGGAAGGGAGAAATGAAGAGGGGGAAATCAGAGGGGGAGATGAACCATGAGAGACTATGGACTCTGAGAAACAAACTGAGGGTGCTGAGGGGTTGTGGGGGAATGGGTTAGCCTGGTGATGGGTATTAAGGAGGGCATGTACTGAATGGAGCACTGGGTGTTATACACAAACAATGAATCATGGAACACTACATCAAAAACTAATGATGTAATGTATGGTGATTAACATAACATAATAAAATAAAAAAATAAAAAATAAAGTAAAAAAAAGCATACAAACAAAAAACAAAGTCATTGGTTCCTTGTTGATATTCTGTTTAGATGATCTGTCCATTGTTATTAGTGGGGTGTTAAAGTCCCCTACTATTATTTTATTATTATCAATGAGTTTCTTTAAGTTTCTTATTATTTGATTTATATATTTGGCAGCTCCTAAGTTGGGGGCATAAATTTTTACAATTGTTAGAGCTTCTTGTTAGATATACCCCTTTATTATGATATACTGCCCTTCTTCATCTCTTATAACAGTCTTTGGTTTAAAATCTAGTTTGTCTGTTTTAAGTATGGCTACTCCGGCTTTCTTTTGATGTCCATTAGCATGGTAGATGGTTCTCCACCCCCTCACTTTCAATCTGGATGTATCTTTGGATCTAAAATGAGTATCTTCTAAACAGCATATCAATAGGTCTTTTTTTTTTTTTGAATCTATTCTGATATCCTATGTCTTTTGATTGGAGCATTTAGTCCATTTACATTCAGAGTAATTGTTAATAGATATGAATTTAGTGCCATTGTATTACCTGTAAAGTCTCTGTTCCTGTAGATTGTCTCTGTTCCTTTCTAGTCTTTGTTGCTTTTGGTCTCTCTTTCCCACTCAAATTGTTCCCTTTAATATTTCTTGCAGAGCTGGTTTAGTGTTCACAAATTCCTTTGGTTTTTGCTTGTCTTGGAAACTCTATGTCTCCCATTCCAAATAAAAGCCTTGCTGGATACAGTATTCTTGGCTGCAAATTATTCCCATTTAGGACATTGAATATATCATGCCACCCTCTTCTGGCCTGCTACATTTCTGTGGACAGACCTGCTGCTAACTTTATGTGATGACCCCTGTAGTTTAAGGACCTTTTGTCCCTAGCTGCTTTCAGAATCCTCTCTTTATCTTTGTATTTTGCAGGGTTCTATGATATGTGTTGGTGTTGACCTGTTTTTGTTGATTTTGAGGGGAATTCTCTGCCTCTTTAACTTGAATGACTGTTTCCTTCCCCAGATTAGGGAAGTTCTCAGCTATAATTTGTTAAAATAGACCTTCTGCCCCTTTTCCTGCTCTTCTTTTTCTGGGACTCCTATTATATGGATATTATTGTATTTTGTGTAATTGCTGAGTTCTGTAAGTCTATATTCATGATCTTCTTTCCCTCTTCTTTTCAGCTTCATTATTTTCCATAATTTTATCTTCTATGTTACCTATTCAATCCTCTGATTCTTCCATCCTCATTGTGATTACATCCAGTTAGTTTTGCATCTCAGTTATAGCACTTTTTATTTCAGCCTGGCTAGTTTTTACATATTTTATCTCTGCAGTCAGGGTTTCTCTGCTTCTTTCAAGCCCAGCTAGTATTCCTATGACCGTTATTCTAAATTCTTGTTCAGATATATTGCTTACATCTGTTTTGAGCAAATCCTGGCTGTGATTTCTTCTGATCTTTCTTTTGGGGAGAATTCCTCCATCTTGTCATTATGTCTAGGTTTCTGTCTTTTTTTTTTTTTTTAAGATTTTATTTATTTGAGAGAGAGAGAGAGATGAGCAGGGAGCCTGATATGGGACTCGATCCTGGGACTCCAGGATCATGACCTGAGCTGAAGGCAGTCGCTTAACAAACTGAGCCACCCAGGTGCCCTAGGTTTCTGTCTTCTGTGTGTGAAGTTTGTTATGTTTCTTGCTCCTGAGAGTAGTACTTTCTTAAGAACGGGTCCTACACTGTCCATGGCCTTGTGCTTCAGGAAGGGTTTCTGGGCTATGTTGTGTACACTCTGCTGTTGTGTTTTGGCTGCTCTTTCCCACAGGTCAGTCCTCTACAGAGTTCCTCCTTGCTTGCAGTGGGGAGTGTTTGGACCTTTAACTAGGTGTGCTTTGATTTATTTGTTAAGATAAGCCTTATTTAAAAAAAAAAAAAAAAGCCTGATCCAAAAGAGAAAAGGAAAAGGAACAAAAAACAAACAGACCAAAACAAAACAAAACAAAACAAAAAAACCCACAAAAAACCCCAAAAAACCTGAACTACATCCTGATTAAAAAAAAAAAAAAAGCCTGGTTCTATTTCTACTAGAACTGAAGTTGATGCTTTGGAGCACTCTATGGTCAGTAGACTTGGTACATTCTGGGGGGCCTGTGTTGGTCTTCTGAGGGAGAGGCCCATTGCACTGGCTCACAGTCAGACCTGCCCTTGCAAAGATGCCCCTGTCAGGTGCATGGGAGCAGGATTTGGTGTAAGTGACTCCAGACTCCACTGGAGGTGCTATGTTTCTCTCTGAAGTTCAGGGTGCTAGTGGGCAGGGGGTGGGCAGGAGGGGGTGGAAGATGGTGTTACCCTGCCCTCTAGGCCCCAGAAAGGGGAATTTGGGGCCACTGATGTTCAGGAGGCCCTCACAGAAAAGTGAACAATCTCTCCTCCTGTGTCCCAGGCTTTCCTCAGATCCCTGCCCTCAGCCTTGTCTGTGCCCCACCCTCGGCACACCTGGTGCTATAGTTCTCTTGTGTTTTATCTCTAGCTGGTGGCTGGGATTCAATACTCCAAATCCTAAAGTATCCAGCAAGACACAGACATGCTCCCCTCCCCCAGAGGAGAGCCTTGCAGTGCTGCACCTGTCACCATCTTGTCCCAGAAAAGCAGTAGCACACTTGAGAGAGTGCCTGAAGTCAAGGTGAAGCACAGTGAAAAGCTGCAACCACATTATCTGCCCTCTGCATGAGTCTCTGTCCCCTACTGTTGAACAGGGGAGCTCAATGGTTCCCCACAGGTCTTTTGTCCTTGGAAAGGTAATATACTGTCTTCCAAATTTTGCCAAGTGTACTCCAGGAAGGGGAACATTCTCTCCCCATGCAACCCAAGGGATCCCCACCATGGTGTCTTGTGTGAACCCTACATACTCCTCTCTCTCCCTCTGTCCCTGACTTCTCTCTGTGAAAAGGGTTCCCTCCCCTCCATGGCACTGCGGCTTTTCTTTTCCCCCATTCATGTCTCTGAATCTCACATCTGCCATGTTTTATCCCTCCATTTGTGCAGATTGTTTTCTTAATCCTCAGATCGATTTCCTACTTGTTCAAAATGATTTGATGTTGGTCTAGCTGTGTTTGAGGGACAAGGCAAGTCCAGGGTCCCCCTACTACTCTGCCATCTTAACTCCACCTGCTAAGATTCTGATTTTAAAGAATAATAAGGTAACATGCTGCTTTCATAGTTCATAATTTATATGCACTCCCTCTACTTTCACTATGTGTTTTGGCACATAAAATTTCTTCTTTCAACTGCATGCCTTTCAAGATAGGGCCATTAACTTATTTGAGCATAGATGTTTCTTGGTACTATGAAAAATAAGTATACCTCAGCAATGTACACTGTCACACCTTGGGTGACCAACTGTCTTAGTCTGGGTTTCCTGGGACATGGGGCTTTCAGTGATAAAACTGGGACAGTCACTTATCAGCAAACTGGGATGGTTGGTCACCCTTAAGCTCACTTATAACATATATCCCAAAGCTCTATATTGGGTCCAGTAAGGGGCTTGCTGTTGGAAAGCTAATTCTGATTGTGTAAGGTGGTTTAATTTTGGAAGGCTTTGAATTTCAAGTCAAGGAGATTTTATTTATTTCTGTGGGAACCATGGTACCACCAAATGTTTTTGAACTTGAGAGTGATATGAAAATTACTGCTATGCACTAAAGCATTGATTTGGCAGCAGTGTCTATGGTAGAATTGTAGTAAGAGAGAGAGACCTCTTAGCACTTGGTGTGAGTCTCCTGGAGAAGCCCAGATGTAATAATTACTGCACTATTGATAAGTTCTAAGACAAGTTGAGTCATTTTTTTGAAGATGTCAAGAAAATGACTTCAATATGCTATTGTCCAATTTTCAAAGTTGGGTATTCAGTGTGAAAAGAGTTACACAGTGGAGAAGTAGGACAACTAATCAAGGAAGAGTGTTTTGGGAAAGAAAATAGAAGACAAGATAAATTTGACTTTTATGCTGGTAATAGAAATCATTCTTGTCCCTTATTAACTGTCTCTGCTACAAAATGGTTGTTACTTTGCAAAAATTCTTGTCACAAGTTAAAATAATTTTCCAGTATCTTAGGTTGATTGTCCCCAGAAGCAGACCCTGAGATGATGATGGGAATGAAAGCACTTTATTTGACATACGATTTTTAGAAGAGGAAGAATCCCAGAAGTACAACATCAAACAGGTTATTGGTGTGGGCATATGGAGACCTGAACCCTGAACATCATTATACCACATGGCTTAGAGTTATTCCACATGAATGGCAAGGAAGCTAATGTGTTTATTTTCTAGTTCTCTTTGGCTATGGGCTGATAGATGTTCCCAGAAGCATTAACTCCACCTAGTGCCTGTGATGCCCCAGCATTTCAGTGCACATTGGCCTGAAATCGAGCTGCTACCACTTGCCTCTCTTTGGCTGAGGTCTTCCTCAGCACATGTGATTCACTTGAAATCCTAAGGACTTAGAGACTTTGCTTCTCCCAGAAACAGGCCAGTTTCCTGGCTACTCTAGGATAGCTACAAGGCATATGTCCTACCTCATTTTCCAGAGCTCTCCAGCAGAATTAAGTTCAAGTTAGCTGGAGTGCTAATTTGCTTGATGATGCATCTTCCTAGACTACCTTGTATCCCCTGCCTCACTCCTCAACTTTTCTACCTGTGCTTGGTAGGATCATCTTCAATATTAACTACCTGCATTGTAATCTTTGCTCCAAGATCTACTCCTGGGGGATCAGATACATTTTGAAATCCAAATGAAATATTTGCTTCTGAAACTGGTTATAGGAATATAACATTGTATCCATTTTTAGACAATTTTAAGGAGAGAAGCAACAATAATTTGCTAAGGATTGTTTTGGGTATAGTCTGACGGGAGAAAGTCAGAATGTACTGGACAACTTTACATGGCATTCCTAAGCCCAGACTCTACTATTTCATAATGATGGCTAGATCCCAACAGGGAGGAGTAAAAGAAGGAATCACATACATCCAAATATAAAAATGATTTCACAGTTTGTAGCAGGTAATTAATAGCAAGGCATCCTAATTTATTCTTATTTTAAACAAAAAAAAGTGTATCTTAAAACTAAAGATGAGGAATTTGTGCTTTAAAGAGAAATATGAAGCTCTGGAGGTTATGTAAGTGCCTCATCACTCACTTGCTTAATGCCTATAGTTATGATTCCAAAAAGGAAATATATATCCAATTATTTTACTGAATGTTAAAGAATACAGTAGACTACACAAGAGCTTGTTTTTGGTGGAGAAATGTCAATGTGCAATGGAAAATAACAGATTCTTGTCACAAAGGCCTTACTCTATGTTTTAATATTAGTATGTTGCCATGTTTTTAGGACACATTGTTTCAGAAAATTAGTCTCAAGTTTCCATATTTTATGAGAAGATGATTTCATTAACCATGAAATGTCTATTTTTGTTCCTGCTAAGGGGAGCTCGAGAACTTCAAAATCATAATTGAAATAGTCCATTGATGTGGTTGCTTAGCAACAAACTTTTATATAAGCAGGCTAATTATTTTGCTTAAAATCTTGATACTTTAAACTTTTTAGCTTGTTTTCAGTAGATCACCTTTCCGTAAAATGTGTTTTTTCCTTCATAGCTTTAAATGCATATTTGAATCTGAGATGTATGTTTCAGAGATCATGCCCAAAATTTGGTTTCTCTGTGGACCAGCTTGGCCTGGGATTATTGGAATTAGTGAAAATTTTGTGATTAGCAAGATTTTGCTTTAAACTTCACCACTCAGATGATGCTAGGATTGTTACGAATAGCAATTAACTTTGATGTCAATCCGAAATGACAGGCCCTGGATCTTACAGGTGATTTCTCTCTCATCCTCCTCCTCATGTCTGATATTTACCACTCCCAATCACTGTTTCTAACAGGAAAGTAACTCTCAAATACTAAGGTACTAGCAATTGTTTTCTTTGTTAAGATTATAATAGCAAAGTTTTCCATTCTTTTTCTTTATCAATGTTTAACTATTTTCCATTGTATGCTTACAAGGAGCGATGGGTTTAGTGGACAGTGCATGAGGTCTGGAGTCACATGGCCTTTGATTAATGTCCTTGCTGCACTGTTTACTTTTTGGGTGACCTATTAGTTTATGTCCCTGAGCCTTAGCATCCTCATTTTATTTTTTTATTTTTTAGAAGATTTTATTTATATATTTATCATAGAGAGAGAGGAAGAGCAAGAGAGAGAGCACAAGCAGGAGGAGTGACAGGCAGAAGGAGAAGCAGGCTCCCCGCTGAGCAGGGAACCTGATGCAGGATTCCATCTCAGGAGCCTGTAATCATGACCTGAACCAAAGGCAGACACCTAACCAACTGAGCCACCCAGGCATCCCAGCATCCTCATTTTAAACAAGGGCCAGAGAAATACATCTTATAGAGCTGTTGTAAGAATTAGAGATGTTATATAAGGAGTACCATCTCTAGATGTAGGTGCTCAAGAGAAGCAGAAGTGAAAACATGGGGAAATGTATTTCAGACATCATTTAGCTCAAGTCATGGTAGATTGTTGTGCTATGAAGCAAATATGACAGATAGATAAACCCACTGTTATTTTGTTTGCATTTATTGGCCAATCTCCAACAAACAAATCTTTAGCTGTTCCTCTCTGTTGGTGACCATGGTGTGTTTGGGAAGATGCGATTTAGTGTAAGACAATGGTCCCTGCTCTAAAGTCAGTGTCTAGTTTTGGAGTGGAGAGAGAGATTAATGAATAGAATTAGCTACAAATATGGTGTTGCATATAATGTGAAAAAATGAGAGATGATGAACATTTCTAGAAATATTCACTTTATCTAGACAGCATAATTTTTTTTTTAAATTTATAGCCATTTAGATGCCTGTAGTTGTATCCTTTAGGAGGTTTTTATTTGCACCAGATTCACAAATTCTACTCATTTTATTCAATCCATATCATTCATTTCTTACACTGCTCCATTCATTTCATGGAAGTAAAATAGCATGACCACTGAGTAATCCCACTAAAGGCCCCTTGCAAATATTCCTATTGTCTGTGGCTATGGTAGGAAAAGCCTGGTGACAGATAATCTTGGCTTAATTCACTTTCCAACACTTAATATCTATGTGGACTCAGGAAAGTTAGTAATAATTTCCTTGGGCCTGATTTCCATCTTGACCAAATGGGAATGATAGTACCCACAGTGTTGACTGAGGGGGAGAGTAAATGAGATAATGCAACAAAAGTGTTTAGCACAGGGCTAGGTACAGTGATCAGTTATGTCCTCCATCATATATCCATCACATAACAGACTTATATGAGAACTTAAAATATGCCAGGCATCATTTACCTGCAGAAATGATAAGGAGAACATATATGCTGTCCTTGACAAGACTATACTTTAATAACTGAAGAATAATATGTAAAAAGACAACTCATAACAAAAATAAGCACTGTTTTCTTTGCAGAATCCCATGGGGACAGTAGGAAGAGGGCCACATACTCTTTGGCACAGTTCAGAAAGAGCTCAAGAAGGAAAAGACATTGATAGTGGATGTTAGAAACAGGAATTTGCCAGGTAAATAAAAAGATTTGAATTGTTGAAATCCAGAAGAGAAATGCTAGTATTTCATACCCCATATTCCAATTTTTGAGTGAAACTTGTACTTTATATGTTTAGTAGATTGTCCTTGTGAAGGGACAAATGAGATTTAGTGTCAGCTGACTAGCCCTAAAATCACACTCTTTTAGGCTTGGAACTCTAGTCCAAGCATTGCTGGGAATGAGGCATTTGATGGTATCATGTCAGAAGCATCACATTTATTATCGCCAGGAAATTATAACGTCAGAGCTATGGACTTATTGCCTCTAATGTCTCCAAAAGGTAAGAAGTAATCAGCAAATGCATGAGTTAGGCACTTGTTTTTTATCTTTCAATATTAATTTGTTTCAAGTCAGATACTTGAAACTCATAACTCTGGTTAATGCCCGTGAGCAAATTAAACTAGATTTAATTTTCTATAAACAGATATGAATTTCAGACATCTTTATGTTATAGAGAGGCTCAAACGCCACTCATACTCTTATGTGCTGACACAAGGCTTAACAATTATATTTAAGTTAACAGAAGGTTATCATCTACAATTATGTGTGGCTCTACCCCTGACTCATTAATTCGTAAGGCCCTGTTTTCTAATATTTGCAGCTGATTGCTGATTTTGGTCCTTGTCTGGTATACGGAAGTAGCTGATTTGGGTGCACCATGACAGTTTGATCATGCTTTTGTGTTTTAGATATTAATTTATCTTCTTCGTTAATGCCGTCCCTATTCCTACGTCTGAACTAAATGTATTCATTACTTTTAGCACCCATGTATCAAGATACTACCCACATGATGGTTTTCATTGGGAAATTTTGATTTAAGGTACAGATTTATCTTGTCCTAATAGATTGTTATATAATGCAAATATTTAATTAAGATGGTTTTAAGTCTTTAAAAGGGGTGCATGTGTGGCCATTGTGTCAAAGATGTTGCCATTATGAGTTGGTTTGTTGCAGAGCGGGGATTGGAAAGGAATAATACATTTCACTTTGGGGGATCTCCAGGATCTTGTGACAATGAGCTTTGTGGGTCAGCCCATTGATTCTCTACTTACCAGCAGTACTAAGACAGTGATTTAGAAACGGGCTTTTTGGATGGAAATCATCAACGCATATTACACCATGCAGCTCTGTGGTGCATAACTTTCCATGATGACCAATTTTCCTAGAGTCCCACGACTGGTACCCCACCAGATCACCTTGGTATTGTGCTCTGATATGTGCTGTACTTCCAGAAACCCTCTGGTTTGAGATCTTTTCCCAGTTCATGGCTAGTTGGTCCTTTGGTATAATTTTTAAGTGGTTCTCTTCCTATGTCATCTGGAGAACCTAAATTTCTGCATGAAATCATCCTTAGTGTTTGCAAAGGAAATCTTTTTTTTTTTTTTTTAAGGGTTCTATCGCTGTCTGCTCTTTTTTAACATCTTTGCCATTCCAAAAAGGTGGGGGAAATAATTTTCATTCCTTTCTAGCCACTTCTTTTTCTCAATCTCAAATCATGGTCTCTTTCACCTACCCCTGCCTACATTTCTACCTTGAGTAAAATTACTGCTTTCTGTAGCTATTCTTGGAGGATATATCCTGATGTAAGACCTGTAACAAGGTTTTTATAAAGATGATAACTAATGTCAGAATGGTAAATTATAAATAATTTCCTCCAAATTCTTTAACATTATTATTACTTCTAATTAAAAGACCCCCACCAAAAAAAAAAAAAAAAAGAGGAAAAAGTCCAACAAAACATATCTTTTGCAATATGGTAGAGTGGTTAAAGGCAGGGGATTTAAAGTCTGGTTCAAGATGGAATCCCAAATCTGCCCACTTCTTTGCCCTGTGAACTTGGGAATGTTACCTAACCTCTGTAGCCCCCAATTTTATCATTTTCAAGGGCAGATGGGAGGATTAAAAAAGATTAATACACTGAGTGGCACAAACTAAGTCTCCAAATAGTAGATATTTTTATCATTATAGTCCATACCCTCTTATCTGCAGTTTTAAAACCCCCGAAGCTCTGAACACCAAAATACTTTTCTTAAGTTTGATGCTAAAGCTTATTTGGAAAAAACCATTGACCTAAACAGATTTGAGGCTACTTACAATTTATTTAGTGTTAATATTCATTCATTTTATGTGGAAGTATTATGATTGTTGATTTTGGGGTGCTGAAATAATGTACATATTATCTTTTTAAAAGCCATGATCTGAATTCTGAAATATATATGATCTCCAGGATGTACAATGGCCCTTGGCTCCTTGAGTTACTTAAAGTGTGCCGTGAAAATCACAATTCCTTTCTTTCTCTGGTTGCTGTTCTTTTTTTTTTTTTTCTTCCTCCATCACCACCTTCTCTGGGGCTTTTCCATTCATATGTTTTGTTTTTGGTCTTGCCTATGGTCAAAAGGTCATTGTCTCCTTTCATGTACCCCTAATAAGAAGTTTATTAGTTAAGTATTGCTGCATAATAAATTACTCTAAAATTTCATGGCTTAAAACAGCAAACATTACTGGTGGGCGTTTCTGACTCAGGCTCTCTCATGAGGTTGCAGTCAGGATGTCAAGTGGGTCTGCAGTCCTCTGAAGGCTCAACTGAGGCTGGAGCATCACTTCTAGGCTCACTCAAATGATTCTTGGTCAGAGGTTTTAGGTCCTCTTCGTACGGCCCTCTCTGTAAGCACTCATCTGGGCTTCCTCACAGCTTGGCGGCTGTGTTTAAAGAGGAAGCTTTCTGAGAGATAGCTCCACAACCTCCATATCATCTTTTATGAGCTATCATCAAAACCATGCAATGTATTTTCACCACATTTTTTTATCAAATCAGTTAAGGGCATGGAAGATAGACTCCATCTTTTACTGGGGAGTGGGAACATTCTGGAAGAGAACGTTGAAAAATGGAAATATTGCTGTAGCAGAATTTTTAGAAAATATTATCTGCCACACTGTGGATTTTCTAAATCGTAAAGTGCTCAAACCAGTCAAGATATATGGAAATCCATTTAGACCAGAACTGAGGGGTAGGAAGCAGGGGTAGAGTGGAGGGAAGGCCACTGATTAGCCTTTACAATGTAAAGGTAAATAGCTGGGCTTTTTCTAGTTCCATTTTAGCTACCATCTTTCCTATTTGATTACCTGCCTCTTCAAAGACAAGATAATGTAAAGTTAAGAAATGCATCCTCCTCCTTGGTTTTATTAGTTATAAATTCCTTAACCTTATTTTCTAGGGAGATAATTAGAAGTTAGGTGTTGAGATCATCATTCTTTATTACTCAGCTGGAATGGCCTGAAATTTACCTTAAAAAGTGATTTTTGCTGGGTTAAGTGCTGATTAATATGAAGAAATGACTGATATGAGATCACACCATATTCTTTTTTCAAAACTCTGATTTTCTAAAGCCCACTACAGAAATAATCTTAAAGCATGAGAAAATGCCAGGGGAATAATATAGGACCCACATCATAGAATTTCTTAAGGGGTGAGGTATGCTATGTATATCTATGTACATAAGGATAGGCTTTGACTTAGAGTATGACTTAAATCTACCATAACCGTAGTTCTTTAAAAAAAATTAGCTGAGAGAAATAGTCACTCTCTAATCTCACTCTTTTCCTCTCAAATTGGAGCAAGGCACAAAGTCCCTTTTAGCCAATTCTGTTCTAAGATGAAAGGCTCTTCCTGGAGCTCATTTGGGTTCTGTGTCTTAAGACTGCCTAATTAAGTGGAAAATTCTGTATGAAGAGGTCTTACTGCTTACATGGAGGACAAGGCAACTGAAGGACTGACTGGGAAGAATTCTTATTTCTGCCATCTCAATCAAACTGTCTAGTTAGGATGTCCATATTGCTGGTGATTAATCTTGTCCTTTATTGGCAAAAGCTGCACTAATACTTTTAACATGTCCTCTGCTACCCTGCTACCCATCAAACACTTCACTGAAAGCTTTCACTAATTTATTCTGTGCATTATGTAATTTGTGTCTATATAAAGCATCTCTGAGCAAGGTACACAGCCAACATAGTAGCTACTTGAATTTTAAGCTGTACAGGGAATTGTGTAAAAATATATGGTAGACTAGGAAAGAAAATCAAATGGAAGGATGAAAGGGAAAATGTCCTCATACAGGAATATTGGAAACTTTGTTATTTAGAAGCTTGACAATTGTTTACTAAGGAACGGCTAAAACTACCCCCCTGACAGCTTCATTACTTTGGGACTGAGAACAGTTGGACATCAGCCTCTGTGCCTTTATGTAATTGCTAAGGCTGTATGTTGGAATATTTCTCTGCTGCAGCCTGCTGCACAAAGTCCGTCTTCCTAGTCCTGTCTTCATAAGCTCCTAAAGACATGGGCCCACCATCAACTCTGTGACACCTGATTTCTACACACTTCCCATTATGCCCAGGCCTTTAGTCCTTCCCAGGATGGTTTTCTTGCTGTTTCATAGGCTATGCTCTGAGCTTTGGCCCATGCTGCTCCCTCTTTGTTCTTAGGAGCAAAGTGAGAGTTATGGAGTATATGCTATGTACGTGACTGACAGATGGAAGAAACTCCCTGGTTGGGATAATAAACATTCACTTTTGAAGATGCAAGTATCTCAGTTTAGGTTATCTAAGAGTCAGTTTTTAAATATTAATATACACTGTTTTAATCAGATTGCTTATTGTATAATAATAGTAATTATTATAACCACACCTTATAGTTCTATAACACTTTTAGAATTTTAAAATAAGACATTCCTATTATTTCATTTGATTCTGTGGCAGCTTTTACTTCTATATTTTATTTTATGTATTGTGGATTAATAAATTAAAACTCATATAACATACAATAAAATTGTAACCTAGGAAGTATATTCTAGAGATGGGACTAAAACACATATGCCCTGAAGGTTACTGTGTTCTCTTTCCACTAAACTGTACCTTTTCACTTACTGGTTGACTAAGGCCAGTATACTAAAGCAAAGGGAATTGGTACTAGTTGAAGAAGAAAATAACTTTTGGATAATGGCACAACAGTTCTGGGTAGAGGTCTCTGTGTCATTGATAACAGTGTGAGGACAATGGTATCTGGTGGTCCAGGGCTAGTTACCAAAGTTAACTGTATCTATTAAAAATGTTGCTTAGGGTCAGGCCTGTGTTTCAGAGATAGGAATGGAAGCTTTCTCTTTTCTACCTCCTTTTATTTTGCAATTTAGCTATAACATTTCCTGCTCCTCAATCTCCACACTCAAGGCCAATAGTTAATTGTAATTCTAATTTTTTTTTACAGATGGGTTAAGGGAAACTTTGTGCATCAATACAGGGATACAACCACCATGTATCATCTTGGTTCTATGTAACAATTCCTTTTTAGTTTCCAATGATCCTTTCTCAAGTGAAATGTTCTCCCTCCCTTTCCTTTGTAAACAAATTCTGTTCTTAAATCAAGGCCCACCTTACATCATTCTTGAATCATCCTAGGTGAGCTTTTTTATTTTTTTAAATCTCTTTAGTTTGCTGATTGAATTCTTAACTTCGATATATTGTTATTGTCTTTCTGCCTGGTAACATAAAGATTTAGGGAAAAGAAATGATTGTGGTGAAGTTGCTGCTTTCTACCAAATGTTTCTGCTTCTCCCTTGGACACAGGGGGACTGTACTTCTCCAGTCCTTTGAAGTTAGCCACTGTCATGTGACTTGGTCAATGAAATAAGAAGTAATTAGGTCTGAGAAGAAGCCTGGAGATCTGGCCTGTGATTTGCCGCAGGGTTTTCCTCTGTCAGGGTGACTGACAAGGCTCTAGGTTGGTGGTTTCTCCATCAACAGTTTGCAGTGGATATGCAACATGAAGGAGAAATAAATTTAGTGCATTATACCACTGAGATGTGGGGTTATTTGTTACTACAACATAACCCAGCTTATCTGTCTTGTATAAACTCTAAATTATCTAAATTCTAAAGCCAACTAAAGAAATGGTCGTGAAACCTGATAGAAAGCAAAACAAAACAAAAATCCTGCCTACAAAACAAACAACAGCAACAGCAACAAGCACGAAACTCATCTTGTTAATCAGAACCATAAAACCTGTCAGGGTTCACCTCCTGGGGTTGGAAATACTTCAATGCTCTATGGTCAGTGAAAGATACAGATTCTTGACATTGACATTGACATTGGCATTTGACATTTTGTTGTTTATCAGTCATTTTGGCACAGATGTAGATGTTCCTTTAAAATAATAGTGTGAGCTTGTTTTATTATGTTTTTTATTTAAAGATATTGGGTCAATTCACCAAAGATGCTGCCCTTTCCAGAGTATTTTCTTTTCTTTTTCAAATCAACTTCCTAAAGGGTTCTAATCTCTGTACTGTCTGTCTATTCAAGGAGAAATATACCCAGGGATTTCTACAACCCTCAACTGCCTTTTTTTTTTTTGCTCCTATTTTTTGACCATGCAAATAAAAAAGGCAGTGATTAGAGGAAGGAAATGTTGATTAATCACCACAGTTAAAGATTCATGACTTCTACCTGAATATTAGCCACATCAAATTTCAGTGATTTAAAAGGAGAAAACTCTGTCATTGTCAATCATCAAATGTCAAATGTCTAAAATTACTTGATGTTATGAGGTTTTGAGTTTAATGGGAATCCTTCACCTTTTCTTTAACCTCTATTTTGGGGAATAGTGACAGAAGAAATTTCAAAATGAGGCCTATAATTTACATTGTGGCTTTCCCATTTTCTAGTTTTTTACTTTGGACAACATTATTTAAACTCTCTGAACTTCAGTTTTCTCATCTGTGCAGATAATATCCACTTCAAAAGGGATAAAACAGTCAACATACCAAACCTAGTACTCGCCGCATAGCAGACATGAAGAAGTCAGTTTTCTTTCTGTTTTCCTCAGCCCCAAATTTATTGTGGTATTGTTTAGATCACATTTTAGGGTAAAAAAATTTTTAAAAATATAATGGCTGGGGTGCCTGGGTGGCTGAGTCAGTTGAGTATCCAACTCTTGGTTTTCGCTCAGGTCAAGATATCATGGGTCGTTGGATCCAGCCCTGCCTCAGGCTACGTGCTCAGCAGGGAGTTTCCTTGGGATTTTCTCCCTCTGCCCCTCTTCCCACTGCCCCTCTCTCTAAAATAAATAAATAAATCTTAAAAAAATATACAATGGCTATTCATTATATATTGTTAATATTATACATACTAATATATTTTTTCAATTTCTTTAGCATTTCCAAATTTTAGACTGTGCCTGTTCTGAGCAGAGAGAAAATAGCAAACTTAATACCAAAGCAAATTAAGCACTAGTAGCTACATTGTTTTCAGTGCAAAATATAATCTAAAATAAATGCAAAAGCTTTCTTCCTATAAGACCTCTTTGTCTTATAACAATTATTCATAAAGTCTTATGCAATACTCGTAATGAGCCCATTTCTGTGGAAATAGACTCATTTCTATTCAGCTTGCTGGTTCCCAGGGGAATTATGAATTGCTTTCCTAGTTTGAACATGTAGTTCATGAATCTCAAGGAAAAAAATATGTATCAGGAGTCAATAACTGTTTACCTTTAGATATCTAGACAACTGTTCAAATGGTTTGGAAAAGAACTAAAGAAATAAAAGAGAAAGAAATGAAAATTGAAATACTTGTAATTTGTGGATGTAACTGAAATTCCTACACTCTCTTAGTAACACATCCTTCCTAGCATGACGAGAAAAGTGCAGCTAGGGAGATGGCAGTGGGAATCTGGACAACCGTGGTGAAGCTGTTGTTAAATATTCAGATGCGTAGCTTTTGTCTTCTGGCCTCTTTCATGTTTTTATGGGAAGTGGATAGCACGAGTGATTCACAGAGACCAAAAGAGGAACATCACCGATTCTGGAAGGAGACGTGCAACCCCAGGTTTATAAGTGGCTGGGCCAGACAGGCCACACTTTGTAAAATCTCGTATATGAATCTGGTAGAAGCACATTTTCTCTCCAGCTCCCCGCATGCCCAATCACTCCCTGCTGTGCTCCCTCATTTACATTATTAGGCTCTAGTACAGGGTGCTTGAATTAAGAGCCATCCTGTCTTCTCTTCTGTTACGGTGAAGAAGACGTCTGTCTTGCTACTGATGACCAGCCCCTGACTTTGTCTTCTGGACCCCTTCTCCTCTCTGCCACTCATGTGCTTCGCTCCTACAGCTACTCCCTCTTTCTCCTTCATCAATTTCTCATCCTCTATTGGATTTTTCCAGTCAGCATAAAAACATGTTCTGTGTCCTCCCACTGCCGTAGAAACAGTATGCCCAATTTTCCCTTGACCTCACATTCTGCTTCTGTCTCTATTTTATATGGGTGCTTAGTATCCCCTGCTGGATGCTAGGCAGCCTCTGCCAGGAAATTACACAGATGTTGGCATGAATGACACATGGGCACTAATATGAGATGAAATAACATTTATTATTCACAAAATAAAAAAACAAAAGGATTTCCCAAGGATAAGGGCTCAGGTTTGGTCTGAGTGAAGCAAGTGCAAAGCATGGTGGGTAACTGGCTTTTATTGATTTTGTGGGGTCATTAGTGCTGGTTGGGGTTTGAGTGGGTTGAATTGCCCCATCAGCACCAAGGGAGGGAGTTTGGGGGCTTTCTTATCCATTGGCCCAGATGTGGAAAATAGGAACAGGGGGAGAGTTGGGGCAAGAAAGCTGTCAGTGGTCAAACATCAGGAGTCTTTCTCTTTAGCATACCCTCTTTCACTCTTCCCCTTCAATATGAAGCTTTTATTTATTTATTTATTTATTTATTTATTTATAAAGATTTTATTTATTTGACAGAGAGAGACACAGCAAGAGAGGGAACAGAACAGGGGGAGTGGGAGAGGGAGAAGCAGGCTTCCCGCTGAGCAGGGAGCCTGATGCAGGGCTCTATCCCAGCACCCTAGGACCATGACCTGAGCCAAAGGCAGACACTTAATGACTGAACCACCCAGGTGCCCCCAATATGAAGCTTTTAATTAATGAATTTATTTGACAGAGCACATAGAAGCGGGGGGCAGGCCGAGTGAGAGAGAGAGAAGCAGACTCCCTGCTGAGCAGGGAGCCAGACGTAGGGTTCCATCCCAGGATCCCGGGATCATGACCTGAGCAGAAGGCAGATGCTTCACCAACTGAGCTACCCAGGTGCCCCCACAACTGCTTTTCAGTTTCCAATATTTGACCAAAAAGATTCTTGCCGAAGTCATGTAGGATCTTCATGTCACCAAATCCAATACCAATTCTTTGTGCTCATCTTACTAGATCACCCAGTAGTCTTTGACCCATGTGACCACTTAACTGTCCTTCATACATTTTCCTGTCTTTATTTCTATTTCTTTCTATTGGTTTCATCCTATTTTCCTAGTTACTCTTCTCAGTTACCTTCATGTGATGCTTCCTTTTCTGACCTGAAAATAGTGGGGTCATTTAGAAATCTGTCCCCCTTTCTCTTTTATGTCAACCCCAATGCCATAGCACATATCAGTTCTTTTTGTAGTTTTAAATATCTGCATACCAATGCAAGTTTATGTCTCCATATAGATATTTCCTATAATTTTGGGGCTTAAAATCTAGGCTATTTGAAAGTTTTATTTGGTTTTCTCATAGACATGTGAAACATAGAACTCCCCAAGGAAAGTCCAATTTCCCTTCCAAAATGTGTTCCTCCTTTAATTTTCTCTATTTCAATAAATGACATCACCAAGCCTCCATGACTAAAGCCAGAAGTCTAGAATTATTATTGATTAAACCTTCCATTCCCTCGTCTCTCACATGTGCCCCACCAGCCCCTCTCATTTCTCTACCCCACAACGTAGCTCATCCTGCCTATTCTGTCTATCTTTAGTCTAGTAGAGGAAGCTATCTGTTGCTCTAAGTCATCATCTCTTCTTCCCAGGAATACTGTGGGAGCCTCCCACCTCATTTCCATATTTCTACTCCTTTTCCTCCAATCCAGCTTCTCAGAGCAGTCAGAGTGACCTTTAAGAAATAAATTATATCACATCACTCCTCTGCTTAAATCCCTCCAATGGCTTACTGATCCACTCAGAGTGAATTCTGGACTCCCTATCATGACACACAGTGCCCTTTGTGTAGCTGACATGGTTACGTGATCATTCTGCATGATACGTTATTGCAAGTGCTTTTTGGGCATTCATTTATCTAATCTTCACAACAACCTGTCATCTAAATATTATTATTATCTTCATTTTTTTTTTTTTTTTTTTTAGCACAGGAAATGAACTGTGGAGTTGTTAAGTAAACTGCCTAAGGAGAAACAAATAGAAAATGGTGGAGTCGGGATTCAAATCCAGGTCATCTGGCTCCAGGGTTCACCTTATAACCACCACATATTACTGCTTCTCACAGGCAAAGGCATGGACAAAGAAATGAGAGAGATTTCTTAGTGAGGCATGAAATGAATGGTCATTCAACCATTCCGAAATTCATCCAGAGAAGCAAAGCTCCGGCATCATAGGTCAGGAGTAAGAAGCTTTGGCAACTCTCCGCAGCATACTCTTTATGCCAGCAGTGGGTCTGGGTTTAGCTGAACGATCTTTTCCTCCTTTTTTTTTTTTTTTTTCCCAATCCAAGCATGTTACCAGCATGGCAACCCGTGGATTCCAGCTTGATAGTTTTGTGCAGCTTGCAAATGGCACGACCAGGGCAGCAATGCCAAAATGAGACTGAGTATGTTGCGGTGTGCTACATGAGTTGTCATGGGCTCTAGCAGAATTGAATTTGCCTTCCTTGTCAAGATACACAGTGTCACCATTGCCCCCAGCAGCAATTTCTTGGCATACCTGCCAATCCCACTGACAAGTTCTAAAATGGTAGATCATCAGAGTCAGTAAAACGTTGACGTTGAGTTCTGCTCTGTGCAGGACAAAATGCAGGTTATAGACTGAATGAGGCCCAGTTCCTGCTCTTAAAGCAAGAGGAAGAGACAGGATATTTCCACTAAATATAATAAAAGTCAGTTTGTGGGAATGTTACAAAAATACACAAAATGCTGTCAGAGCACAAAAGAGGGAAGGATTAATTCTCCCAGAGGAAATAGGGAGGCTTCATGGAGTAGATGATGGGCACTAATTAATTCAACAAATATTTATTGAATTATTACTGTATTTTGGACTCTGGACTGGGTACATTATCTATTTAATGGAATTAATTTAAGCCAGATAAGGAAAAGAAAAATACAATCTCTCAACTTTTCTCCATATTTATTTCCTGAGACTGGGCAAATTTTGTCTAGTTTGGTAATTATGCTTGTTTACAGCATATACCTATCTCGGTGGGGATGGGCAAAACTAGAAAGGGGGAATCCAGGGGCGTCTGGCTGACTCAGTCGATGGAGTATGCAACTCTCGATCTTGGGTTGTGAATTTGAGCCCCAAATAAGGCATAGAGATTACTTAAAAAAAGAAAGGGGGAAGCTAGTTGCTTCTGCTTTTGATTTAGAGAGAGTGTCCAGGTACAAACTGTTCTTCATCATCAGGGGCAGAGACTGTTAATATACATGTAATATTCTGGAAATTCCTGCTGGAACATGGCATTGTAATTGTTAACAGGAAAATAATCCTGCACACAGGCTTGAAAACATTTTGAAAATCATCTCTTTTGATTACTTCTAATTTTTTTTTTCTTCTGAAATGATTATCTTGCTTTTCCTCCAAAATTCTTCCAGTACATGCTGTAATTACATAGTACCTTTGTGTAGTTGAGATGAGAAATATCTGCTCTGACATGCTTTTGAACTAGACATAGTAGTTATTCTGGGAAGGAGTCAGGAGACAAAAAGGAAATAACTGCAAAGACAATAGGATAAATGAAAAGAGCAAACCAAAGCTGGTTTTGTGACATACTTAGAACCCCATTCAAATCAAGTTCCTGACCTTCACTGGATCTGCCGGGTAGTGATGTGGGGGAGAGGACATGAAGGAAGAAAGCTTGAGGAAAGAGTCTGGTAATGCTATTTTTGGAGGAAATCCTATGGCCAATACTGTTGCTTCAGTCCATCATTTCCAGGTCCACTCGTTCAGCTCTTAGAGCCCCAGATCAATGGTATCAATTCAGCTGCCTTGACTAGTATGGAGTCCTCTTCCTCCTTCATTGGCCTGGAAATGAACGGTGTGCGGGGGCACCTGGTTTGGTATGGTTCAGTAACTTTTCAGGAACCTAAACTCCCTGGATTATGCACTTGCTTTTCTGTATGTAAATATAATTTACCACTTGCCCCCAAATATCTGTGGGATGGTCAGGAATAAAAACACAACCACCCCAACAAGATATGGTTTTGCGTGCAATGGACTGGTTCAGAACACTTTGAACTCAGAAAATTCTAACTTTTAATCCCTGCTAGTGCCCTCCCTAAGTAGTGCTCTCTTGGGAAAGCTATTTAATGTTTCTTTATTTTTTAATTTATTTTTTTATTATTATGTTATGTTAATCACCATACATTACATCATTAGTTTTTGATGTAGTGTTCCACGATTCATTGTTTGCGGATAATACCCAGTGCTCCATGCAGAAAGTGCCCTCCCCAATACCCGTCACCAAGCTAACCCATCCCCCACCCCCTCCCCTCTAGAACCCTCAGTTTGTTTTTCAGAGTCCATAGTCTCTCATGGTTCGTCTCCCCCTCTGATTTCCCCCCCTTCATTTTTCCCTTCCTGCTATCTTCTTTTTTTTTTTTTTTTTTTTAACATATAATGTATTATTTGTTTCAGAGGTACAGGTCTGTGATTCAACAGTCTTACACAATTCACAGCCCTCACCATAGCACATACCCTCCCCAATGTCTATCACCCAGCCACCCCATCCCTCCCACTCCCCACCACTCCAGCAACCCTCAGTTTGTTTCCTGAGATTAAGAAATGGAGCTCTTTAATGTTTCTAAGCCACAGCTTCTTTGTGTGCACATTGAGACCCATCCGACCTTACAGTGTTGTGAAGAGAAAACAAGATAATCTATGTAGAGGAGTGATTGGCATGCGGTTAGGACTTTGTTCGGCAAAGGGTGAAATATAATGACAGTGAGTCCTAGGGTCAGAATCAGTCCCAATCATTTCTACTGATTGTGTTAATTACTCTGGCTGAGTGGGGTAGTGACACCAGGTCATGCTACCCAGATCCCCTTTTAGGAACTAGGCATTTATTCCTAAGTGGTTGGCAGTGTTGGCTTCTGCTGGCTCAGGATTACATCACTTTCTGAGAATTGCCCTCTGATGAAGGAGGCTGCCTTGCGCAGGGTTGTGCTCCCTCCGCAGGAGCAGCCCACATTCAGTGATTGATGACTGTGGGCAGCACAAAGGCTCAGACTCTTGCCTCAAAAAGAACACCTCTGGAGGACATCCAAGCCCAAGAGCTTTTTCAATGATTGGCAAGGCTGCAGTTGGAACCGTATCTCACTTTGTCTTCTCTGTTCAATGCTACTTCTTCTGCTCCCCAACAGTTGTTCCTGAGAACACATCCCAGTAAGCCTCTTGCATGCACATCTCTGCATCTGACAGTCTCTTCTCAGGAGCCCAAGAAAGACAGGAGGCATCTCCGTTTTCCCACACCACGCATCCTTCCTGAAGGAAGGTACACGGTTCTCGAGGTAGAGTTTCCCAGAAGGCTGGTGTTAACAGTAGTATGCTGTCTAAAGAACAGAGGACTATTTTGTGGGTGCCATCAGAATGGTTCTTTCTTCTTTTTCCTAAAAATTCCAGGCTTCCCCAAGCTTTTCTGTATTTTCTGTCCACACAGTTTGGTTCACCCCAGCCTAATTCAGTGCTTTTCTCTTGACCCAGGTGAGCAGGGCTAGCAGTTGAAGAGAAGACAGATGCTCCTGACATCAATTCCACACGTTCCTTCATCCCACTGTTCTTTAAGAAGTGACAGAGACTTTACCAAGACAACATAAAGAGGACTGAATGAGGAAATAGAATGTGAGTCCCTGAAAGGCTTCCTGTCTGTCGGGTTGTGATTTTGAAGTGGCTTGAGTATTACCTGGCAAGACCACAATAAAAGACAAGCAGGCTCACATTTGTTAAAGCTATAAGTAGCTTGAATCAATGCTAGCCTGCCAAACATCCGCTATCTTTAGGCGATACCCAGGGCCTCTAGCTTCGGAAGGTTTCCCTGTTAGGTGAACAGTTTTAAATAAATCATAGAAACAAATCCTTCTTCAGTCCTGCTCACCACATGCAGGACACTGTTTTTGTCATTCTGAGGTTTGCAAATGATGATTCCTGACTTTGAAAAGTCTAGGGTTTTAGCTGGAGTCAAAGCAGATATATTTCAACCACTTGGCTTCACATGTTCTGAAGACAATTCTAAAATCATGATAGCTTCAAATTATATGCCAGCCAGGCCACCATTACCATCTGCTATAACTGTTTTGGTATACAGCCTTTATAATGTGAGCAGATATCTTAGTATTTTAGCTGGCTTAACTGAATATTCTCACCTACAAAAGTAGATGGCTGTTTTTTTGTTATTGTTTTTATTTTGACATTCTTGAGTATCCAAATCTGTTTCTGAGACAGTTAAGAACAAAGTGACTGAAATGTTATAGCAAGTGTCTAGTTTGGTGAAAAAAAAAAAAAAAAAAAAAAGTCCAGCCATGAAGAACTTCAAAAGTCAGGGGAAAAAGTCTGCTTTCAGTTAGCAGTATTTTCCTTTGGTAATCTGCCTTACAAACTCTATCAGTGACTATTGGACTCTTAAATCTTTCCAAGTGTTATGTGTTAAGGCAAATAGGAAAGTTATTAAACTTGTGCCTATAGGGAAATATGAATCATAAAAATACAATCAACTAGAATTAAAATCTTCAATTTTATATAATTTATGTTGAGAGGAAAACACTAAAAACAAAATTTATTAAAAGAAAAAACAGTAAATGAAGTCATCCTCAGGCATTAGAAACTCTCTTTAGCTTTCAGTGTAGATAGTCTGCCTTTGGGAGCATTCCTAACAACACAGGAGTGGGTTATAAGTCTTGGTATGGAACTGAGGCCACGTGGATGAACCAAACAGAAAAATTTTCAAAAGAAAAATATTGTGTATTAACGCTTTTAAAATTTGTTGTGGTTTGTTTTAAGCAGAATTTCTTCTTATCAAATGAAATTTTATCTGAATTACCCATTTGTATATCAGGTAAAATTCATGTTTTAGTAAAATACAGTTCCTAAAATGCATTTAGTAAAATGTATTTAAATGTCCTAATTAAATCTTTTTTGATGAACACAAAAATTTAATTCAGCATCCAAATTTTTATTTTATGTTAGCTACATAATATGGAGAAAATTGCCATTCACACAGATAAGTAGCTGAACATGACAGTTTCTTTCTTTCTTCTTCTTTTTTTTACTCACATCCTGTGATCATAGTATACTTTTCAAACAGATATGAGGAGAGACATTATGTTGGAGGTTTGCCACTAAACAATTTAACCTGGCAACAACCATTAACATATTGTTTTTCTCTAATGTGCTATAATTTGGGATTTGTGTGTATATGTTGTATATAATAGTTTTAAAAATTGGTTTTAAAAAGCAGAAAAATAAAATTTGAATGAAATATTTACAGATATCTGAAACACCTTTTCCAAGAATATGCCAATCTCTATTATAATACATAATAAAAACATCAAAACAGTGATGCCTATCTACCCCAGGGGATTAAATGAATGAACAGATATAATGTGTGAGGGTTAGATGTAAATTGGGCCTTTCATCAATAATTGTTCTTTTCTTTTCCTTTTTAAAATATTCTGACTCTACTGCTGACTTTCAGTGTCACCTAGAACTGTTTATTTAACCTTTATGAAATTCATTTTCCTCATCTGTAAAGTGGAAATAGTATCTATCTAATAGGCTATCATCAGAATAAAGTAAGGTAACAAGTAATATAGTCTCTTTTTCTTTTTTTAAATTGTGTGTTGTTATTAATATCATTGTTTATCTGATTATAAACCCAGTTCACTGGCTGTGCCATCATCCCTTCTGCTCTATAGAGTGAGCAAGGGGAAAGTTCATTTGCAATAGAAGTCTTTATAGAACCATCATCTCTAAGGGAAATCAGGGTATATACCAGTGTGTTTCCTGCATTTTAATCTGAACATTTGTATCTGAATCATTGAAATGTAGATAACCTAATGAAATTTGATTAAAATGAAGGCTGGATGGTCTTGAAAGGGGTAGTAGATGTTTATAAAAGGGTGACATGAAACTCAAAGTGTGTGTTTACAGCTGCCTGTAGCTCTTTCCTGCCTGTATGCCACACAGCTGTCTCTGAAAACACACCCTTTGCCTGAGACTCCCCAAGAGTTCTTAAGTCACTATTGAAGCTAGAAGCCTGGCAATTGGATTTGACTTCCTTTTCTTATTCCCATTATCAATCAGTTGCCAAGTCCTGCTGATATCCCTGCTTAACCATCCCAACTCGGGCACCTGGGTGGCTCAGTTGGTTAAGCGACTGCCTTCGGCTCAGGTCATGATCCTGGAATCCTGGGATCGAGTCCCGCATCGGGCTCCCGGCTTGGCGGGGAGCCTGCTTCTCCCTCTGACCCTATCCCCTCTCATGCTGTTTCTCTCTCTCTCAAATAAATAAATAAATAAATAAATAAATAAAATCTTAAAACCATCCCAACTCCTGCTACCTAGTTTTGGCCTTTAAATATGTTCTTCCAGAATTAAATCAATAGTCTCCAAATTCACGTTTTCTACCCTCTGCAAATCTGAGCAAGTTACTCTTTTCCTAAAAACAACATAGATGTCTCAGTTACAGCCTATGGAATGAAGTCTAAGCTTTTAGGATCTGGTCCCTGCATCTCCCTCAAGCTAATTTTTCACTACTCTCTATATCAAATGTACTCTTGCTCAACAGTGTAGTTCTGAGTACACACGGCATGGTTTCATTTCTATGTCCTTGGGTTTCTTCTTTCATCTGGATAACCCAGTTCATGTACAAATAAATTCCAGGAAGTCTTTTCTGAGTGCTCTGTCTCTCCATCCTCGGCCTCCTTTTGAATTAGTTTAGGTCCCTTCCCTGAGGTCCTATAGGTCCCTATTCATCCCCTTCTCTTGTACTTATGATAGGACTTTGTGGTTCTTTATTTAGGTGTCTGTATCCTTCTGTGAACTCCTGGAAGAAAAGACACTGTATCTCATTGATTTAGTGTCTGGGATTCTTCCTGGCTCCTAGGAGTCAGAGAAAAAAATGTATTTGTCACACATGAAATGAATTAATGTATGGGTCGCAGATAGTCTCACTATCTCAGTGAAGTCACAAGTTAGTCAATAATGGATTACCTCTATTTGCACTTCGGGTTTCTTGATTTTAACCACAAACTCTACAGTATTTCTTTTACCCCAAGGATTGTCTTTATAAGATCCCACATCCATCCTCTATAGTAGTGGGAAGTTCCTGTTTATTGGAACTAAATGATTATGGGCGGCTGCATGGGGTCTGTGCCACAGTGGGTGGCCCGGTTAATGGGTAAAGCATAATGTTTAATTGATGGGGTTAGGCCATTGTATAATTTGACTTTCTCAGCCTGAATTTTCTTGGCAAGTTCAGAGGGATATCCAAGGCTGACTGTATCTTTATATTCCTGAGCATTTACTAAGCTCTTTGAAAGGGCAAAGAAGTATACTAGTATAACTGTTAGAGTTGAGGAGATAGTGGTAGTGAGTTTATATGAAAGAAAGATATTTTTTTCCCCTAGAGAGAGAGAGAGAGAGGCACAGGGGAGGAGCAGAAGGAGAGGGAGAGAGAGAATCCCAAGCAGGTTCCATGCTGACATGGGGCTCCTTCTCAGGACCCTGAGATCAGAACCTGAGCAAAAATCAAGAACCAGATGCTTAACCTACTGAGCCACCCAGGTACCATGAAAGAAAGATTTGAAAACACTCTCTTACTCTCCTACCAAGCTTTGGTGAATCTGGATAACGTAAGCCCCCAATTAAGCCATAGTAGGAATGTAAATGGGCAGAAAATGTCAAGAAATGACAGCTCAGATCAGCCCAGAAATGGAAAGGTTTAGAACAAAATCATTATATTATTAAGTAAACAAACAAACAAAACCCGTGACTAAGAAGTGCTGCACTCTCCGTGGTTCAAGGAGGTAGCTGGGAATAAACATGTTATAATTCCTCTTTAGTACCATCACTCTCTAACATACTCTGTAATCAACTTTTTATGTTATTTATATCTGTCTCCCTAACTACAATGTAAACTCCATGGGGTAGAGGTTTTGGTCTGCATTGTTTACTCCTGTATCCCCAGTGCCCAACACCCCCAAAAAGAATAATCTAATCTAAAAATGGGCAGAAGACATGAACAGACATTTCCCCAAAGAAGATACACGAATGGCCAACAGACACATGAAGAGGTGCTCATCATTGCTTATCATCAGGGAAATGAAAATCAAAACTGCAATGAGATATGGCCTCACACCGGTCAGAATGGCTGAAACCAACAACACAAGAAACAACAGGTGTTGGTAAGGATGTAGAGAAAAGGAACCCTGTTGCACTGTTGGTGGGGATGCAAACTGGCACAGCCACTGTGGAAAACAGTATGGAGGGTCCTCAAGAAGTTAAAAATAATCCCATGTTCTTTGAAATGCCTTTGGTGATATCTCTATCAAGTTAATTAGTTCATTTTCCATCTGGAGCTTATGGTAGGTATTAAATTTAGAATTTGATCAAAAATTTATTGAGAAGAAATACTAAACCATGCACTATTTATCATTGGACTTTTAGATTATTTCAAGATCACCATCAACTTAGAATTGTTCCATCATATATTATCATATCTCCATAGAAATAAACATTCCCATTTTATATATTGTAGGCATTAAACCATGAACTAGAAATGTAATGGTGACTACTAAAATTGAAATAAAAAAATTTTCTCAAGTTTCAAATAAATAGCAATCAAACTCACGTACAAAAAAAACAAGAACACTCAGAAAATCAGCTTAACCTGCAGCAGTACAATATTCTTGATGAAGTTGTTTAAATTTTTGCAAGATTTTATTAGAGAAGAAACTTTTTTAGTCTGGTATCAGTATAAACTAAATTTTTTGAATTATTGATTTCCTTAAAATATATTTACAGTAGAACTTACAATATGTAATTATTGAACAGACCTGAATATATATTGACTATCATGCTTTTTTAGGACTTAACAATACTAAATAGATGATCTTAGCCAAGTGTTTTGTTTTTGCCACAAATAGTATCAGTATGCTGTTATATCCAAGTCATCTATTATCTTTAAATAAGTTAGAATTTTTTTCCTGACAGTTTATTTCCAATGATGCTCCATCTGTTAACACACAATCTTTTAAATTGAGCATCTCTGTTATAATCCGAGCTTTGACAGTAATTAGCTCTATACCTTTTAGACCAATTGCTTTCTAGACCTCAGAGTTCTTATCTGTTAAATGGTCTTTATAGTTTCTTCTTTCACTAAGATCTTATGGGAAATTTTATAGTTATCTGTGCAATTTAGAAAATAAGCAATAATTATATTCAATTTACCTCAAAATTCTTCAATGCACATTAAATATGTTGTAATACTTATTTTTTCCTGATTAATTATTAATACTGACTGTAAGGTTTCATGCATTTGTAAAATATGAATAAATAGTAGTTTGAGCTTTTCAAAAAGAAAAAAAATGGATCATATACTTGATTTTTTTTCTCTCCAATTTTTATTTAAGGAGAAGTACTTTTGAAAGAAGAAAAGGTATGATAGAATAATAACTTGGTGCTGGGGCAAATGGGTTTAGTAAGTTGCATGTAACTTCATAGTCAGAATATCTGAATTGTCTTGCTGTGTAGAATATAACACAAATTTTCCATTATAAATTATGTCTACTTTCTTCTGCTTATTTTTATTTTTTAAATTCATATATTCCTTTTATGATAGAAGTTAATAGTCAATAATATTTGCATATGGGACAATAATTTTCCTTTATTTTCAAAAACAAAGGTAAGTATATTCAGTTTTGCTTCCATTAAAGTTATGGCAGTAAATAAATTTTCCCTTTGTTTTTTCTAAAATTCTCCTGGACAAATACATACCATAGTCCATAAAGGAGTTATTATTGAGATATATAAAACAACAATACAAATAAGTTATAATAAGTATGATGACAGTGAGTGATGGCAATTTTATGAATCTGTATTCATTTCTTATATTTCTTCAAAATTGTATAATATAAGTATGCTTAATACATTATTTTAAAAACTTGGAATAAAACAGTCCTAGGCACAGTAAAAGCTGAAAGCTCTCCCCTTGTGCTTGTCCTTCTACACCAGTTTCACTCCCTTCCTTGGAAGAGATGTGCTATATGACCTTAGGTTACAAGTTTTTGAAAATGTATCTTCAGACCATTTTCTTCTATTTATTAATAATACAGACTTATAATATTTAGAAGTTTAAAAAATATCTGGGAATTTTCTCTTTGTGTTGTTTTTATTCTTGGTTTTTTACTTGATGATATCTTGTAAATCCTTTTATAAGTCACTATTTATACATTTCCATGGTTCTTCTACTGGATGTACAGTAAATAGTTCATTAAATTGAATATATTTCATTTCTAAACGTATTTTTTTGATTTTTAATTTCTTCTTTCTTGATTTCATGAAACAAAAAATCTTCATGAATTTTATTTCCTTCCAGTGAAATGACTTTATGATGTCTGTGTAGTAAGATTATTGATCTTAAGGCAGACTTTATAGGAGATACTGTGCATGAAACTGTTAGTTTTCATGAGTTGTGATTTTAGAAAGGTCTTATCTCTCAGTGAAGAAGAATAACATTTTTTGTAGAGTTCATAGTATCAGTAGCTGCTGAGTAGAGCACGGGTTTATTTGATAGCCTATCAAACCAGGTTAAAAAGCTTATTAAGTGATTACTAGATTTGAAAGCCTATCAAATAATCATTGTATTTTATGATTATAGTTAATAAATACTCTAAAAATTTTGGAAAATATAAAAAGCATACTGTAATCTCACCACCCAGACATAACTTTTGTTATTCTTTTGGTGCATTTTTTTTTTTAAGATTTTTTTTTTTCTCTTGGTATATAAGTCTGACTTCTGAAACCAGACTTCCCAGGTTCAAATCCTAGTTCTGCTACTTGTAAGCTATGTATTTTTGAATAAGTTCCATTAACTGTTCTAAGCCTGTTTCTTCATCTGTAAGATGGGAGGGTAATAGAACCTTCTTCCTACAGTTGTGAGAACCTAATGAAATAAATACATGCAAAGCCTTAAGCCTGGCATATATAGTGTGTACATAACACATTAATTATTATTTAAACAATTTGGAATATACTGTATGATAACTAGGTACGTTATTTACTCATTTACTATGTTCTTATCATCTCCAGGTCATTCTGTAGTCTTCTTAATTATTAATTTTAACAAGGAAATGGTATTCCATCATGTGATAATACAATGTGTATTTCATATAACAATCTATTAGTATTGGGCAGTTTAACTAGTTAAAGAAATTTATGCTGTTGAAAAAACAAATGTGTAGATACTTTTTGTATTCTTTTCCAATTTGAAAAAATTAGATGGCTAAAGTCAATAATATGTACCCAGTTTTAAGGCTTTTGATATCTGTTGCCAAATTGAACAATGGGGTCTGATGGATTTTTAAAATCCCTGTTGTAAAGATTCTTTTGGTGATTTTAAATAAAACAATCATATCTGCTCCTGGTTTATTTCCTTTTGGATGAAAATCTTGGTTTAACAGTCATTTTAACTTCGAAACAATAATGGTCATAGACTAAACATGTGGTACAAATGATATAACACAACAATTTATGCATCCAATCAATGTTGTCTTTCAAAATAATTACCTTGAAAGATAAGATACAAACTTGTTATATTCACGATTACATTTGTCAAAATGTCACATTTGTCACAAGAAGTTATTCTTCAGCAATTACATAAAGACATGAACATTTTTTCATATATTATGGTAGGTTATTATTTTTTATAACAAAATATAATTGAATCTTATTTTGATTTTTTTTCATCAGAGTTGACTTAAATTGTTTGCAACATTTTCCTACTCAATATCCAGCTCTTCCTTCTTAACCAGAATATTATCATTTTTATTATTTTAGCTAATGTGGTTGCAGTGTGTTTGGCCCTGGCAATACGTTATGGCTGGTCCAAGCCAATTCTCAGGATGTCTTACAACATGATTTGGTCTTAAGAACCTGTTCTGTCAATAAGACCTGATCAGAAATATACTCAGTACTTGTAATGGCTTTTGTTTTCCTGATTAAGGGAGATGGTTGTAGCTGTCCATCCTTTCTTGACTTCTCTCTTCTTCCTGCCTCAAATGAAGCCAAGATGGTTGGAACTGCAAAACCATCTTGTGACCAGAAGATCACCTCAACCTCACTGAGCTTCTGAGTCAACATCAACAACTGTCCACCTTCAGATTTATTATTGTTTGAAAGGAAAAAGTTCTTCTATTCATTTAAACTACTGATGGCTTTTCTCTTACTTGTTTTGAAAGCATTTTTTTTTATAACTTTTTACTTTTGAAACTTACTTCTTTAGAGTTCCTCACAATTGACTGTTCTAGGAGAGTATATGATTTCATGAAAAAAAAATAGATTGGTTTTGGGATGCCTGGGTGGCTCAGTCTGTTAAGCGTCTGCCTTTGACTCAGGTCATGATCCCAAGGTCCTTGCTCAGCAAGGAGTCTGCTTCTCCCTCTCTGCTGCTTCCCCTGCTTGTGCTTTCTCTCTGACAAATAAAATCTTAAAAAAAAAACAAACAACAGATTGGTTTTAAATGAGTATTTTGAAGAAATTACAGACTATATAGTTGGAAGGGAACTTAGAGATCATCTAATCATAAGTTCTTAATGGTGGATGTTCATCAAAATTACCACTGGAACTTTAAAGAAATACACGTATCTGGGCTCCATGCCCCGTACATCTTAGGTAGGGCCCAGACATCTGTATTTTTTAAAAAATATAGGCTGATTCTAATGGAAAGCCAGAAATAAATGTTACTATACCTACCCTTCTAAAACAGTGATCTATGGACTAACCTGTGATGTGTGGACCTAGCAGCAGCCCACATAGCAGAAGTAACTTTATGCAATTGTATTACTAGCCAAACCCAAGATCCAGATAAACAGAAGAAAACAGTCATTTAAATCCAAGCTAATTGAGCCAATTTTCTTTATAGAAAAAAAAAATTATAAAAAATGGAATTTGATATCATTCTTTCAACTCTCTCATAATTTCATGAGAACCTCACCTTTAGTTCCACTGCTCATAATTGTTCAGATATCCAGAGTCTGCTGAGGTTTATTCCAATGGTTTGGATTACCTTGTTTGAAATATTGGATCAAGATAATAAATGGAGGCAGGTTGGATGGAGCTGTTGGCTGGGCATAGTATTAGCTGTCACTTTACCCTTCCCCAACCCTAACTTCTCTACCAAGAGCAAGTGAATTTGCTAGTAAAGATGATCCGGGCACTGTTTTGTTGGTTCTTATTTCAGTTATATGTATCATTACTTAGAAATTCTTCCAAACCTCATCTGACAAGTCATTTAGGTTTCTACTTAATGTGAAGTCTCAAATAATTTAAATAATTTATTATTAATAAATAGCCATTCTCCAAAATGAGCTCTGGCACATTTTTAGATATAAGGTAAAGATTTAGAAATAATTATTACTTCTGGGCCTGAAATAATAAGGAAATGTAGTAAATCTCAAATTATGTTTTTTTTAGTAAAGATAGGTTTCATACTCTTTTGAGCTCATTCACCTTGAATTTAGAATTTAGCCATTTTCCATTACAAATTAGGTTAATCTTATGTTCAAACACCCAAATACATATATAATAAATATTATATATGGTTTGTATACATATATACACACATCATACATATAAATGTATGTGTATATGTAAAGTGGGTAGGGTTGTATGTGTGGATATATGTAATATATACATATATAGTATATAACAATATATATGAATATATCTGCATTATACCTATGTATACGCACAGAGACAAATACACACATACTTATATACACACATATATATATCCTAAGGTACATTACATGGTCTCCTAGATAGGATAGAAAATAGTTTTTGAAGATATTTTCATACTCCCCTACTCCATCTCCAAAAGCAGGATCCTGCTACCAGATTTAAAGGTATGCTTTAAGTAGTGCTAATTATAGACAGTGCAACTTATGTGGTTGGAATTTAAGAGCTGTGGTTACTCAGAGCCTTGGCTACGTTGTCCTCTTTTCCTATGGGGAGCCATCAGCAGAGAAGACCCAGGCTCCAAGGGGCCAGATCTCCTGCAGGGTCAGGAGACTCTTAGTTACGGGCCAAACCGGAAGCCCGCCTGTCGGGGCCGAAGCTCGGGAACCAGCAAAAAAAAAAAAAAAGGTTCACAGGGAGGCTGGGGGTGCGTTTCAGTTGACTGTTTGCTCTGCACCACGTGGCGGGGGTAAGAACTGTCTCTCCAACTGTTGCAGTCTGTGGAACCCAGGACGGCAAGCGCCCTTGGTCTCCGGAGCCCAGGCAGTGAAGGCGTGTGCGCTGCACAGCAGCCGGGTTTGGGGAAATGGCGAGAAGCCGCCCTCTGGAGCTGGGCAGCCCGCGGAGCACAAAAAAGGCGGCCGCGGCTGCCTCGAGGGTGTGAGTGGCACCCGCTCGGGAAAACAAAACGCTAGCACTAAAAACAGAGAGAGAGAGAGACATGGTGCCCGACGGCTAGAGTGCTAAGACGAGACTGCCAGCTGGAACGAAGCAAGGGAGGGTGTATAGACGGTGCTCGCAGGGAAAAAGAAAAAAGGTGGCGCCCACGGCCTGGAGCGAAGCAGAGGGAGAGCGCGAAGATGGTGCCTGGCACCCAGCGGGCCTCTAGGTGTGTGCTCAGTTAGCTGCCTGCGCCCCAGGCCCTCGCCTTAAGATTAGCCACAGGAAGTCTGGGCGCCTCTGGACAGGGGCCTCTCTGCTGGGCCCTGGGCTGGTGAGTCTAAGGCCTTTAAGAGCCGGTTCTCTGCTCATGATGGACTTGTGGGTCTGTGGATGCAGCCCTGTTGGTTTTCAAAGCCACATGTTCGGGGGGCTTGTCTCACAGGTGCAGGTCTTAAAAGTTGGGGGTGCCTGGTGTGGGGTTCAAACCCTTCACTCCCCAGGGGGAAGCTCTAGTTTTGAGTTCCCTCCCGACTGTGGTTTGCAGCGCTGGGGATGAGGTCTATGGCGAGATTGTGACCCAGCCTCTCCTACCCGCTTCCACGGGGGACTTCTCTCGTTCTCCTCTGCCCCCTGCCTAGGAGCTGCTTAGACAGTTCTTAGGTTTTTTTCAGAGGCCGTTGTTCCATGTTTAGCTGCACATTTGGTGTGTCTATGGGAGGAGGCGAGCCTAGGATCTCCTACTTAGCCCTCTGCACTGGGTAAAAATCATGCATATTTAAAAGCTTTACTTCGGTTGATGTCTTGGAGCCTAGATTGGAGATGGCCAAGAATTGATGCAGAAAAGGTAATTTTCGCTTGGACTTGGAGGTAGAGGGAAATGAACCAATCTAAAAACATTCAAGACCTGTGCTTGAGAGGCTTTCCTCACAAACTGGATGAGGAAAGTAGGAGAGGGAGGGATGAAGAATCTCTTCTAGATTTTTGGCCTGAGCATCTGGGGGTATGGTGATGCCATTTATTGAGATTTGGAGTATTAGAGGAAGATTAGTCTTTCCTGACTTGGTCTTATCTCCTTTTTAAAAGTTTTATAGTTATTTTTGTTTTCCTTTTATATCATCTGTTACAGACTATTTTTTGTGTTAATATTTGATTACTAACACTGTCCTTCAGTAGATTGTAAGCTTTAGTGTATCTTCTTGGCTTCAGTGTGTCTCCTTGCCATGTTCTAAGCTGAGGCACGTGGTAGGCTCTTAATAATCATTGAGTGAATACATGAGTGTGTTGCCTTTGGGACATGAAGTCAAAGGATTTCTAATTGGTTGTTGAACACAGATGTGTCTGGAGGTAGGAAGAGAGAGTGGGCTGCAGATATTCACCTTCAAGATGATGAAATCAACAGCAGAGTGTAGAGTGAGAGGAGAACAAAGTCAAGTAAAGGAGGAGGGACTGGTAAACAAGACTAAGATAAACTGAGGAAGGAAGGCATCTGGCTGGAAAACTACTGAGTTAGTCTACGACCTCATATATAAAATAAGCAGCTTTCCTTGCATAAACTCCCACAATCAAAGGTGATCACAATCTCCTACTTCAGTCATCCTGACCAAAAGCTTCCTTTAAAATTTTAATTCACCCTTCTGCAAAATGTATAAAGCAGAAATGGATTGTTCAGTAAATGCATGGAGAACTTCAAGCCTCAAAAAAAATCTTTTTTTTAAATTAATTTTATTTTATTATGTTGTTAGTCACCACACATTACATTATTAGTTTTTGATGTAGTGTTCCATGATTCATTGTTTGCGTTTAACACCCAGTGCTCCATGCAATACGTGCCCTCCTTAATACCCATCACCGGGCTAACTTATCCCCCACCCGCCCCCACAAAACCCTCAGTTTGTTTCTCAGAGTCCATAGTCTCTCATGGTTCGTCTCCCCCTCTGATTCTCCCCCTTCGTTTTTCCTGTTCTACTATCTTTTTTTTTTCTAACATATAATGTATTATTTGTTTCAGAGGTACAGGTCTGTGATTCCTCATTCTTACACAATTCACAGCGCTCACCATAGCACATACCCTCCCCAATGTCCATCACCCTGCTCTGCCATCTCTCCCACCCCCATCACTCCAGCAACCCTCAGTTTGTTTCCTGAGATTAAGAGTCTCTTATGGTTTGTCTCCCTCTCTGGTTTCATCTTGTTTCATTTTTTCCTCCCTTCCCCTATGATCCTCTGTCTTGTTTCTCAAATTCCTCATATCAGTGAGATCACGTGATACTTGTCTTTCTCTGATTTATTTTGCTTAGCATAATACCCTCTAGTTCCATCCATGTTGTTGCAAATGGCAAGATTTTTTTTTGATGGCTGCATAATATTCCATTGTGTGTGTGTGTGTGTGTGTGTGTGTACATACCACATCTTCTTTATCCATTCATCTGTTGATGGACATCTGGGCTCTCTCCATAGTTTGGCTATTGTGGACATTGCTGCTATAAACATTGGGGTGCACGTACCCCTTCGGATCACTACATTTGTATCTTTGGGGTAAATACCCAGTAGTGCAATTGCTGGGTCATAGGGTAGCTCTATTTTCAACTTTTTGAGGAACCTCCACTCTGTTTTCCAGAGTGGCTGCACCAGCTTGCATTCCCACCAACAGTGTAGGAAGGTTCCCCTTTCTCTGCAGCCTCACCAACATTTGTCGTTTCCTGACATGTTAGTTTTAGCCATTCTGACTGGTGTGAGGTGGTATCTCATTGAGGTTTTGATTTGCATTTCCCTGATGCCAAGTGATGTTGAACACTCAAAAAACATCTTTAATCTAAAATTTATGGACAAAATTAAAGTATATTCTCTGCTGAAGCTGAAGGTAACAGGAATCCACAATGTATTAGCCATCTGTGGAAACCTCTCCAGAAAATTGCCCCTGAAGGAACACACTATACTATAGCTGACTGAGTCTGGGTTGCCTCCTCAAGCCCATTTAAAACTGCAGTGAATTCCAAAAGTGAGATAAACTTGATCTAATTAATTGTAACATGTTCTGCATGAAGTAATGATGTAATGACAGACAGTTTTCATGACCCATAAATCTACTGATAAAGAAGAGGGGGATAATTACCTGACCGTTTATCTATGGAAGAAAAAAATATATATGTATTTTCCAGTTACTTCACCAAATATACTTGTAGTGAAGATGGGTACACTAGGTTTCACAGTTTGAGTCCACAGCTCTTTTTTTTTTTTTTTTTAAGATTTTATTTATTTATCTGACAGAGAGAGACACAGAGAGGGAGGGAACACAAGCAGGGGGAGTGGGAGAGGGAGAAGCAGGCTTCCCGCTGAGCAGGGAGCCCAACGCCAGGCTCGATCCCAGGACCCTGGGACCATGACCCTCAGGTCATGTGCTTAACCACTGAGCCACCCAGGCGCCCCAGAGTCCATAGCTCCTTTATTTTGTTTCTGTACCTACTACTTTTACTACTACCACCAAGAATGACAACAACAACAAAATGATTCTGGCAAAATTGGCTCATTTTCTCTTTTATAGTTTAAAGGACTCTGCTAATCACTTGAAAGTCATTGTCTCATTTAATACAACAAAAAATAAAAGTTGGCATGATTATTTTTTCTGTCCTTATGAGGAAATAGAGGATTTCAGAAGTTAGGTGAATTGCCCAAGGTTGTGCAGCTGATGAATGGTACAGATGAGACTCCAGCCCAGATCTGTTTGACTATGAAGTCCATGCTGGTAATTGTCATCAGCCTTGCTGGTGGTTATTTTGTTTTCTTTGTTGTTTGTGTAACAATCAATCTAAAACTAAATCTGTAGAAATGTTGTATAGAGGGATTCAGGATTCAGACCTAACCAAAGCACAGACAGTACTTGAGGCCCACGCCAAAATTACCAGCTGCCCTTCCCCTCCCAGTTGTAACCACAGTAGTCATCCATCTACTAGCTCTAGTTTGTGTAAGGTAAGCTCCAGAGATCTCCTTAATGCTGCTTATGTGAATCTTTAAAATCCCATTATTGGTTTCTGAAGGCTTTCATCCATCACCCTCTCATGATAAATCTCTAACAAGGCTTTTGGTCCTCCTTTCACTTTCAGATTCCCTCATACTCAATAAATTTCCTAGTGAAGTCACAGTTAATCTTGAGTAGCACATTAACCTTGTTCATATCAAAGTAACCCTGCAAGTTTTGCAGTTTTACATGTGATTAGAGACAGGTACCTCACACGCTGTGAGTCTCCTTTCACCATGGGTAGAAGGGTAGGATGAGCTTTCTGATCTCTGCTCTCATTCATCTCTGTTCCCTGGCCAGGCTTGGGTATCTGCAAGGCTCTGCTTGCTTCTCGGCTTTTAGATAACTCTGCTGATGTGTCAGCATTTTTCTCTCTTATCCACTTACCATCTGATAAACGTCCCCTTGCATCATTCCATTTTCTTAAGTGCCAGTGCTCGATAAATTAGTTTGAATTAAAAATTTAAGCCCCTCAAACTATATGGAAAATTTAAACCTTTTATTTAATTGATTTAAAAAAAATGCTCTGCCTAACATCTCGGTGGTTGGATTCCCCTTCAGAAAGTGACGTCTTTTTGCATTCAGAAATTCAGCTAATAACTCATAATCACTATGCCTCCAAAGGTAAGAAGGTTGATTAGTCTATCAAGATTCCACCTGAAGTAATCTGTTCAGACTCTACAGTTATCTGGTTGCAGTCTGCTACTGTAAGCAGGGGCATCCATGCTCAGGCTCAAAGCAAAAACTTTTTACATAGTGTGGTTGGAAGGTGACATAAGGTACCACATCATCCATACATATTTCCTTTTGCTCATCTGCCATGAAACCTGAAATTCCCACCATTTTATAACATTTCAGGTTATGGCATCAGAAATCCTCTTAAAATATAGTGAAGTCACCAGGAAAAGGTCACCTTTTAAGTCATTAATGGCTATTAACATCAGATTGAGATTTAGTTTTGAGTTACTTAATGGCTCAAGAAGGACAAGAAGAGAATCATAGGGGAATGATATGATAGACTTTGGGGATGGAGTGTCAGGAAAGTTGTAATTGGGTGGTTCTACATCTGGAGGGCACATTTGAAAGGACGACCATGGTGGAATATTCAGGAGAGTCAGAATGAAGGATGAGATTTTTCACCGTAAATGAGTTGGGGGTGGAGGAAGTGGGCTAGAGTAGAGAATCTGGGAAGATACTGAGATAGAGATATCTCTTTCACAGTTTGTCAGAGGCTCAAGCTTATTTAAAAATGGATAATTTTAATTCAGTACTTGTTTCCTCTCATGATTAGGAAATCAGAGCAAAGATCAAGGTAAAAACATTGCTAAATCTGATGAAATTGGACTGGTAGTGTATGTTGTGCATAGGATTTTCTAACTGAAGTCCAGATTTGATGGAACCAGAACGATGCTCATGTGTCAGATGGGAGTTTTCCATGTTCCCCTATAGAGAGTGGCATTGAGTGGATCCTCCTTCAGATGCAGTTAATTAGCATGTTTTGCTAGTCTTATAAAATATAGGTTAGATGAAGGGAAAACAGTATCGTGTGGAATTCACAGTGTTGAGAAGTACTTTTTAAACACAGCATTGGACATTTGAAGATGAAATTATCAAATAGAGGGTAATTATAAAGGAAAAAGGAAAAACAGCTGATCTGCCTGTATTAACAATGGCAGATTAACCACCTCAAACTGCTTATTAGCCCATGAAAGCACAACCACTAAAAAGGTCAAATGGCCAAACATGGGAGCATAAAGCCACTACTGCAGAAAGGTCAGTTTTGAAAATTAGACAAAAAGGTGAAAGCTATTATTATGGAAAAGATACATCAGTAGAGCAGAGCAAAGATCACTAAGGATAACAGACCTGGGAAAACCAACAGCGCGGACAACTCCATTTTCTTCTGAGTGACAGACTCAAAGGGCTCCAGACAGAAGAAAGGGACAGGGAGCCTGGTGACCAATAAAAGCTAAGCAACTCAGGATAATTTAAGGGAAATCTCTATCAACAGACAATCTTGAAAGGGTTGGGATTTAGAATTCTTCTTTTTTTTTTTTTTTTTTTTGAGGAAATCCTCAGAACCCCCACTACGAAATGAATGTTTGAAAAAGAGCAAATCTCTGTCAGAACAAATATAGTGACAGTGCTAATTTTCACAAGGTGCTAGGATCACAGCCTTTGTGAACCTCTTGAACTGTCCCAGGCATTTCTTCAAGTTCTCTTGTCACAAGGGATATATCCAAAGTGGTAGCCATGTGGAGCAGGGGTAGCCTTTTTTTTTTTTTTTTTTGAATCATCTTTAAATTAAGCCATCTAGTGGAGTACTCTTGCTAGAGGTAAAGGAATTGGAACATGAAGAATGAATAAAGTCAGGAAAAAAAGAGGTGGAGAAACAAAGAGGTGGTAGTATTAAAAAAAAAAAAAAGAATAGAAAAAAAGAGAAAGAAAGCCAAAAGAAACAAATTTAAGATTTTTTTCAGCCTTTATGATGTGGTAACTCCCTTACAATCCTTAACTCCTTATATGCTCTCAACAAATATTGTGCCCATGTTACAGATGATAAAACTGAGGCACAGAGATTATTAGTGTTACTTAGCTCACACAGCTGCTGGCATCTGTAATTGAAGGCAATCTCTGTGACTCAAACACCTGTACTTTTTGAACATACCAGATTTCTAGACTTAGAGGACCTAGATTCAGTATTTCTCTGTCACATACAGCTGTGAGATTTATTCTAGCAACTATTTATTTATTAAGTATTATTAGTATTAATAGTATTAAAAGTGCCTACTACATGCCAGTTGCTCTTCTAGATGCCTAGGGTGCAGCAGTGGAAAAGAGACAAAAATTCCTACTTACAGAGCACATATTGTAGTGGGTAGAACTCAGATGAGTCAGTGTGTTTGTCTAAGTTTGTTTCATTACTTCCAAAATAAGATGTATAATATGTAACTTAGAAGATCTGTTACTATACCTGAACTTGACAGTTGTAAACTATAATATGATTTACAAATATCATTCTTCCTCTGATTACTGGAACTATGCTTGGCATGCAGTGGTGCTCAATAACATGAGAGAGAAACAGTGAGGAGAGAGAGCAAAGCAAGAGAGGAAAGCCCAGACATTATTACAGGAGTGATGCCTGTAGGTACTGTTTACTGGCTTCTGGTTACATATAACCTGGTCATATTTTTGAAAAGCAGAGCAGAATATTGCCAGAGGTAGAGATCTCCAGCTTAATACCAGGGAATATATTATTTGAAAAATATTAAATTGTAGTATAGGCATCTTCCAATGTGATTAATATATATTTGGGGTTGGAATGGTAGGACTAGTATGGGGTTGGTAAAGTAGCAAACTAGGGGGATGACAGATAGGACTCATGGATCTGAGTATGTTGATATTAGAATGGAGGTTAGAGTTCATTTCCAATTTCCCTGGCCTTTTGCTCTCCCCAACTTTTAACATGAGAACATATAATTCTGGAGTGGTTGGCCATGAAATACCTTCAAGTAGAATTAATATGGAATCAAGTCCCGGGTCTAGACTCAACATGCAGCACTCTGGCTATGGTAGTACATTATATATACTGTTGTTTAGATATTTCTGGCTTATTCAGTTCCCCAGGTTAGTAGGACTGGTGTTTAACTGGTGTTTCTTATCTTGTAAATATTAGTGGGTCAATACTTGTCTTCCCTCTTATGTAGTGAGTCAGTTTGAATACATTGAAGTAGTTAGGTTTGCCACATTTTCTAAATTCAAAGACCGGATTTCAGATAACACCCATATACAACCACACACATACCCATAATGCAAAGGCAAGGTGTGGCATCCCAGTAGATACGAAAGATGTTTTAGTGTTACAATTTCATTTTCTATACCAGATACCAAACAGATATGGTGTTAAACTTTGGAGAGGATCTAAAAGTTTATTTTCACACAGTAGCACTTATATGAGGTACACTTTGCCCCACCTGGGCCATACTGCTTATCTAAAAGGTGCTATTTGTGGTGGTTGCTCCATAGTCTGCTGACCAAAGAGGTTGTGTGTCTCCCTTGCAGGTTTACTTAATGATAAATGCCACAATGATGTCCCCCAGGAAAATGGCCATTTAGAGCGGATGTGAAACAAAGGGACAAAGAAGGAGTGTGGATGATAGAAATTTTTGTGATTCCACATGCCCCATTCTTACTCTATTCTATCTAAATTTTTGTGATTCCACATGCCCCATTCTTACTCTATTCCATCATACCTTCATTTTGGACCAACTAGCAATATTAATACCAAACAGTCAGTTTCAGGGCAGGTAAGAACATTCTGACATTCTCCGAGGGGGCTCAATTTATAAAGACAATACTTGAAGCTGCTTTTGTTTGACAGTTCTTGAACAATTTGATAATAATAAACCATTTTAAATGTAAACAAAAACAAAAACAAAAACAAAATCTCATTCAAAATACAATAACAATTTGGTGACAACAACACACTTTGCAATGATTCTGCTCCCAAGTCTGCTAGAAATAAATGGAAGGTTATATCTTCTGACTTGAGAAAGCCTGCTATTTATAGAACATTTATTTATGTCTGAAACACATTTAAATATAAATTGCAATACTTAATGCCTAGTTTTATAACATGTCATTCACAATCCATTTAGTATTTTATTGCATGAATAGTATAAGAAACAGATTTATAGCCCTCAATTATGGCATTAATAAGAGATGATGGAATCTCACTGAAGATGTATTTCCCTGCAGTTTTTACAGAACTTTATTGTTGTAGTATGATGTGAACTAGATTCTTAATGTTTTATTATAAGAGGACTAGAAACAAGTACTCTGATAGGCAGAGAGTATAAGAAAAACATTGATATTCTCACTAAACATTATTGCTTTAAGATCAATGCAGAAAAATTACTGAAAGCATATATTGGGTTTTGTATAGGATATTTTAAATCAAGTTGGAAAATAAAGTTAGCTTTGGTCTTATGACATATAGTTGCAAACTGTTTCTAAAATGTTTCTCTTTCTACATAAGAGCTCCAAGTACTTGAATGTAATAGCTCACTTTTATTGTTGTGTTGTTGTTACAGGCTAAAGACATGCATCTCACATTTTGATTATATGAATTTTAAGGGAATTTCAAAATAATTTAGCATCTTCATCTTTTAGTTGGAGAGGGTGTGGAGAACAGGTCACTGAGTAGAAAAGGGGCTGAACGTGTGACTAGTGAGGACATTGCGTTCTAACCGCCCCCCCCCCCCCAGTTAGTCAGAGATTTAATAATCAGAAATGAAATAATGCAAAAAACAGAGGGATGAATGTTAAGAGGGTTGAGGTTTCAGAAAAAATTCAGAGCTGAATAAAGTGGCACCTGACATATATAAAGAACATATGAAACATGTACCTGGGAGGGCAGCGTAAGGCCCAGGGAGTGGAACACAGGATTGGGTTAACATTCCAGAAGTCAGGGAATTATCAGCTTGCTCAGGATGTGTGGTAGAAGAGGGGACCCAGATGACCCTACTGACAAATGAAGTAGAAATGTGGAAATAGCCTGGGCTTTCTAAGTTAAAAAAGAATGTTTTTCCGGTAACAATTATTAGTCATGTTAAATGTTAAATGCAGTGCTGTGTTCAGCACTGAGAATTTTTGTAATACATTTCCTGTTAATGTTTTTGAGAATCTGACCTGGCAGAATGGGAGATGCTAACTTGTCAGGGATACGATCCAGCTGGCATCCATATTTCCAAGGCAGAACTCATAAGTAGGTTTTAAAGCTTTTGAAGAGTCAATGAAGATTAGGTATGACCTGGTACAAGCTCTTTCCCAGGAAGTGTGCAGGGCAATGAAACAGCTCTACAGTCGCTGTTTCTACAGAAAGCAGTGCACAGGGGTCATAAAACCTTCTGGCTCTGTTCCTTGGGTAGGAGCTGTGTGTGGGAGAGCTCCAAGGACCAATTTCACGGCTGACATGTAAGGATTTCAGTCCATTTAAAATGATTGAGTATAATTCCTAAACTGTGATTTGCAACTAGTGGTTAAGGAGTTGTCTCCATTCCCTATATTTGTAGATGGTGTGCATTAATTACTATCTTATTTCTTTGTTTCAGAGAATCAGTCAGACTGACTTATGGTGATAAAATCACATTTGCTTTGTACCATTTATTAAGAGAACAATGAATGCGTCTTTTACTATTTTAAATGTCTCATTTTCTTTTGCTATGGACATTATCAGTTTTATTAGTCATTATTTTTCCGTTTCTAACACATTTCCAAGACATTGATGACAGTATTTCATTATCAATTAAGAAGTTTGCAATATTTACCTCTCTACTTGCAATGCACAGTACAACTCATCTGTATAAAGAATGGAAATAACCTAATTAGAGAGTCATGAATTTAGACTTGGAAGAAACTTTAGAAATCATCTATTTGAAATTGAAATCTCTATTTTAAATACTTGTACAGGGAAGCCCAAAGAAGTAAAATAACTTTGCCAATGTCATACAGTGCATTAACAGGAGTTTCTAGGACTAAAATCTAATGTCAGATGTATTCAGCATATGTGATGAAATAGGCATCATATTAAGGCTTTAACTATATTAACTAGTTTGTTTATTTATTTATTTATTTATGATTTTATTTATTCATTTGAGAGATAGAACAGAGGGAGAGGGAGAAGCAGACACTCTGCTGAGCTGGGAGCATGATGTGGGGCTCAATCCCAGGACCTGGAGATCATGACCCAAGCCAAAGGCAACCACTTAACCATGTGAGCCACCCAGGCGCCCCTATATTCACTAGTTTAAGCCCCACAACTATTATATGAAGTAGGGCTACTATTATCCTTGTTCCACCAAAAAAAAAAAAATAGAGTAATTTTCCCCAAATCACCCAGCTAATAAGCAGTAGAGCAAAGATGAGGATCCAAATGGCCTGTCTCCAGGGTTTGCCAAACTCTAATTTCAAATATACTGACCTCAAGTCCAGGGTCTTTCCTAGCACATGTCATTTATTTTCAAGCTCATTATTTAAAGTATATTTATGGTTCTTTTAATTTACAAAAACATGGAAAATATTCTTGTGACAACCTAAGGAAGTAGGGATTAAGTAATATCCCATTTTAGAGGTGAACAAATTAGAGACAGAAGTAAACATGTCTAGTTCAGCCAGTGAATCAACGGCAACCAGGAACAAAACTCGTTCACCTACCACTTAAGTGTTACAAGAAATAACTGGCCTCTCAGGGTAATGCCAACCCCCATCTCATTTTCTGTGTTCTCTGCCTTCATTTCCCCCAGACCAGTATTCAACTTCCTGCACAGATACCCCAGCTCCCTCTACACTGCCCACAAGACAGTGGGGTATAGTATTAAATCAAAGCAATGTTATACAGGAAGTGATTATGTTTTGATTTTGTACTCATTAAAAAGTGGTCAATATACTACATGAAATTACTGTTTACAGATTAGTGACAAGGGCTGATGATAGGATCCAGTTGGACCCTGATTTCTAGATGCCCTCAAACATGTAGTACTTCTAGACTCAAGTTCAGCCATATGCTATTTTGCTAACATGTCAGAGTAATCTGTATTTTTGTAGGTGATTTCTGCTTTTATAGACTTATTTTACAATAAAACACGTTTTTATAAAAATGAAAAAAAACAAAACAAAACAAAACACTCCATTGAGTCACTCTTCTACTTACCAGGATCCTAATTTACAACTGAGCATTTTTGTTGCTCATTGGACCCAGGGCAAAGCCAGTGTTTCTACTGTACTTCCACAATTTCCAAGATCTATATTTCATTCCCCTATGTTGGCCATGGGATATTCAAAATTTTGAACCCAAGTAATCACTTCTACCAGAACCATATAAATGGCCACCTGTCAGGGCTCCGATTCTGAAAGCTTCTTTGTAATCCACATAGAGTCTTAGTCCCTCTGCAAGCAAGGCTGCCCCTGTGTTGTTCCCTTTTCCTCTAACATTCTGCAATAAGAAGAGCATCAAATCATGTGTGCTATGTGAAGACTGTACTACTGTAAATATAAACCAATAATGTGATCACCATGATTTTTTAGGTAGTGAAAACCACTCTAGAGGAGCAGAGCTGGCCCTAGACAGTCCTCTGCCTCTTGCCTTCTAACTACAGAGGTACCTCACACACTTTCCATTATTTTTGTAGAAAAATTCCTCTCAGGGGTGCCTGGGTGGCTCAGCCATTAAGTGTCTGCCTTCGGCTCAGGTCATGATCCTAGGGTCCTGGGAAGAGCCTCACATCGGTCTCCCTACTCGGCAGGGAGCCTACTTCTCCCTCTCCCACTCCCCCTGCTTGTGTTCCCTCTCTCGCTATCTCTCTCTGTCAAATAAATAAAATCTTGGAAAAAAAAAGAGAAAAATTCCTTTCAGATATAAAATACTATAAAACTACTATATATTAAGGTGAAGATGACTGATAAACAATTGTCCTAGTATATTCCTATATGTTAATGCAAGGCAATATTTTAATCAAAAGAAATTATCTTGGGGGAGGGTAATAATATTCGAAGTTTGTATTTGAATGTGGGAGAAATTGTGTGGAAGTGAGATATTCCAAGATTCCATAATGCTACATTTAAATAGAAGTGACCACGTACCCATAAATAATTGTACTCCTGAGCAGTAGTAATCTCTGCATTTTTTTTCTCTCTTCCTATTCTTTTTGGTAAAGGCAAAGGGTATGACTTGAGAAAGAAGAATCATTCCTCTTCCTGTTTTACTCTCTGATTTAAATATATTATCCTGAAAAATTTTGACCTACACGTCCAGGGTTGTCTGAGCCAATAGTAAACTTCACTAGTTTGTTCCACCTCATGACTGGGGGAAATAAAAATGAAAGAGAAGCCAACATTTTCACAAAAGTGGCAGCACCACAAAGAAGTATCAAATGTCACTGGGGAAAGACATGAGCAAGCCACCAAAGTTGTTGTAAATTTTCATTTTCCCTATCATCCCAATAGGAGCATCAGAGACCAGGGATGGCGAAGGGAGTTATGAGAAAATACTGGAGCAGTGTTAGACATAAAAGATGTTGCATATCATTTGAAAACTTGGGTAAGGCTACATGATGTTAATTGCCATTCCTTCATTGGGGTGGATTTCTAAGCATTATACATCCATTGTCTCCTTGGGTCTTGTCCACAGTCTTGGTAAGAATGCAGGGATTATGCTATTAGTTGTTTTTGGCCACCAGATCTCCACCACTTACTAGCTTGAGTAAATTTCTTATACTTCCCAAACCTCAAGTTTCCACATAAATAAAATGGGGATAATAATAGGAATACTCAAAGGGTAATTGTAAGGGATGTCATGAGATAACACATGTGAAATGCTTAGCACGTTTCATAGATGGTTTTTATTTTGTTAAAATTTTGCTTATTAATGGAGATGCCAGAGGTTAAATAGTTTCCCTCCGGATACCTCTACTTAATAGTGGAATCAGAACTACAATCTTATCTTTTATGCCTCCCCAAGTCCTCTTTCTCCTCCTGGGAGTTGTGTTTCCAGAATGAAGAATTTCTTTTTTTTCTTTTTTTACCAAAGCGGCAGATTACTCTCCTGTTTTAACTCAGGAGTCTTCTTTTATCACCCTGTCAAGTGAAGTACTGCTGTTTCTCTACTAATCAGTGGAACAGTTGCCTGTTGAGGTCGGTGGTATTGATAGCATCTGCTTCTACAGGGAATCAGTGAGCCATCCATAAAGGCCAGCCATAAAGGGAGTATGTCTGACTCCCACTGGACCCTCGTGGTGTTACAAGGTGGTGTCACAGGTTAAACAGATTCAGTGTTTCTGGACAAGCAGGGAGTGGTGCAGAGTGTATGAAGGTCAGAAGGGAGTGGAACTGAGCTGTAGGTTTTAACTGCAACTGATAGATCATTTAATGGAGGAAGACTCTAAACAAAAGTAGGATTTCTTCTTCACACCTTTTACCTTATGGTTGCCTACCATCTTCTTTTTAATTAAAACTTTTTGGACTTTTTTTTTTTAGAGCAGTTTTGGGTTTACAATAAAATTGAGAGGAAGATACAAAGAATTCCCATTTGTCCTGTGCCCCCACACATGCATAGCCTCCCCCATAATCAACATCACTCACTAGAATGATATATATATCATTCTATATATATATGTGTGTATGTGTGTATGTGTGTATATATATATTTTTTTCTTTTTACCAAGGTTGAACTTACAATGACACATCATGATCAACCAAAGTCCATTGCTTACCTCAGGGATCACTCTTGGTGTTGTATATTCTATGGGTTTGGACAAATGTATAGTGACATATTTCCATCATTGAAATATCATACAGAGTATTTTCACTACCCTAAAAAAATCCTTTGTGCTCTACCTATTGATCTCTCTCTACCACCCCCACTCCTAGCCCTGTCACCCCTGCCAATCACTGATCTTTTTATTTTTTCCATAGGATTACCTTTTCTAGAAAGTCATATAGTTAGAATCATACAGTATGTAGCCTTTCAGTTTGGCTTCTTTCACTTAGTAATATACATTAAGTAATATCAATATACATTGATAGCTCATTTCTTTTTAGTGGTGAATTATGTTTTATTGTTTGGATGTAGCACAATTTGTTTATCCATTCACTTACTGAAGGACATCTTGGTTGCTTCCAAGTTTTGGCAATTATGAATAAAGATGTTATAAATGTTAATGTGAAGGTTTTTGTATGAACGTAATTTTCAACTCATTTGAGTAAATATAAAGGACTGTGATTATTGGATCACATAGTAAGAGTATGTTTAATTTTGTAAGAGAGCACCAAACTATCTTCCAGAGTGGCTGTAACATTCTGTATTCCCACCAACACTGTATGAGTGTTCTTGTTGCTCCACATTCTTGCCAGCATTGGTATTGTCAGTATTCTGGGTTTTGGCCATTCTGGTAGGTGCAGTGTGGCATCTCATTGTTTTAATTTGTATTTCCCCAATGGCATAAGATGGCTAGCATCTTTTCATGCAGTTATTTGTCATCTGTATATCTTCTTCGGTGAGGTATCTATTTGGCTGATTTTTAAATTGGGTTGTTTTCTTATTCTTTAGTTTGAAGAATTCTTTGTATATCTTAGATAAGAGTTCTTCATCAGATGTGTCTTTGCAAATGTTTTCTCCCAGTCTGTAGCTTGACTTATAATTTTCTTGACATTATCATTTGCAGAGTGAAAATTGATAACTTTAATTAAGTAAAAGCTTATCAATTATTTCTTTCATCGATATTGCCTTTAATGTTGTATCTGAAAAGGCATTACCATTATCCAAAGTCATTTAGTTTTCTCCTGTGTTAACTTCTAGAAGTTTTATAATTTTGTCTTTTACCTTTAGGTTTATGATCTGTTTTGAGTTAATTTTTGTGAAGATTATTATAGATTCTTTTTTTTTTCTTTTTCTCTTTTTTCTTTCTTTTCTTTCCTTTCCTTTTCTTTCTTTCGTATGTGGGTGTCCATTTGTTTCAGCACCATCTGTTGAAAAGACTGTCTTTGCTCCAAGCATTGTATTGCTTTTGCTCCTTTGTCAAAGATCAGTTGAGTGTATTTGGGGTGTCTATTTCTGGGCTCTCTGTTCTGTTCCATTGATCTATTTGTCTATTCTTTCACCAGTGCCATACTGTCTTGATTACTGTAGCTTTATGGGGAGTCTTGAAATCAGGTAGCCTTAGTTCTCCAACTTTGTTCTCCTTCAGTACTGGTGTGTCTATTCTGAGTCTTTTGCCTTTCATATTAGCTTTAGAATAAGTTTGTTGATATTCATAAAATATGCTGGGATTTTGATTGGGATTGCATTGAATCTACAGATCAAGTTGGGAAGAACTGATATCTTGACTATATTGAGTCTTCCTATCCATGGACATGGTATACTTTACATTTATTTAGTTCTCCTTTTATTTCATTCGTTAGAGTTTTGTAGTTCTCCTCATATAGACCTTGTATATATTTTGCTAGATTTATAACTCATTTTTTGACTGCAAATTTAAATGGTATTATGTTTTTAATTTCAAATTCCCCTTGTTCATTTTTGACATAGGAAAGCAATTGACTTTTGTATATTACCCTTTTATCTTGCCTTCTCACTATAATTACTTATTAGTTCTAGGAATAATGCCTCTGTCCTCAAATAACCTTCAAATGTCTGATTTTTGATTAGTCAAACCAGGTATACAGAAATCCCATCAAATAACTGAACCAAGTACCTAGAGAAAATTACTTTTAAGCCTTTTGAATGCCTCTCTTAGTGACTGTTGAATGCCTCTTAGTGACACTGTAGATTTGGGTGGAGGAGATCCTGTGGGCCACATGCGTTATATCACAGTGACCTTGCTACCAATAATGTGATGTAATATTCCAAACATCCCATAGAAGAAAAACAATAATGATGGCAATATATACATATCAAGTTGCTGGTCAAAATGGAATATCACTATTTCAAGGAGAGAATAACCACTACTCATTTAGATTATGCTTTCAGGGGATTTTAAAATTTAATTAAAAATGAGTCAAGTCTCTGGCTCCTATATATTCAGGACTATTCCTGATACTTTGAAGGAAATAGACAAAGTATAGGACATGAATCCTGAACTTAAAAGCTTGCAATTTTCTAAGGTTAATTATTTTGAAATAATAAAGAACCCCTAAAATATGTAATACTGACCATGAGGGTGCTTAAGAAATAAAAATAAATGATATGACTTCATGGTTGAACACTATTTGAAAAGGTCAAGTATACATTTGTAATAATACCCAAGTAAGCTCTTGTTATTGTAATTGTGAAGCATTGGAATATACTTAGAATATGTCTAGACTAAGGTAACCTTTGGGGAGTGGTCTGTTTCCCAAAGGTGACTATGTAATGTTAATTTTTATAATTAGAAATAAGTTGAATTAACCAAAACCTTCATTTTCTGTGTATTTTAGGAGAGAAGCACACATTCTGAGATATAGCAGAGGGGACTGTGTGTAGTAAATCTTATGAGTTTATCCTTCACTTCATGCACTAAAGGAGATGGCTTGACTGACAACATTAGGATACATTCATAAAATTAAATCATGTGCCATTGGTCTATCCTTATTATTTGTCTTTTCAAACTTGAACCTCCTTTCTTAAACCTAACAGGCCCTAAATCCTTGCCCTCTATTATATTTCTTTGATCATTATGTTAAGCAAACTTGTCTTACATTTCATACTGATTTTTCTCATAGCCAGGTTAAAAGTAAAAGTACTCTGTCAGTAGTACACACATTTCCAACTACCTGGGGATTTCATATTAGGAATGCGGAATAACTAAGCGCTTATAGCATTTTACAGTTTTCACTTTTTTTTTTTTTGTAATTTATTTTTTATTAGTTTCAGAGGTAGAATTCAGTGGTTCATCAGTTGCATATAACACCTAGGGCTCATTACATCAAGTGCCCTCCTTAATGTCTGTCACTCAATTACTCCTTCCCCCCACCCACTGCCCCTCCAGCAACCCTCAGTTTGTTCCTAGAGTTCAGTGTCTTTTATGGTTTTAAAGACATAACCCTGTTACTTTCCCCAACCCTTCAAATAATTGCAATGATTTAAAGATTTGTTTTACTTCATTGTATTTAAATTATTTTCTTGCTGTATCTCTTTTATCATGAAAAATATTCTGAAACAAATTAGGTGAGCAGTGTGAGTCCCACACTAATTAATTAAACAATTACACCAGAACTGTTGTCAACTAAAATCATGAGCATTAATATTACGAGATGCACCAGGCAATTCATCAGGATAGAAATTTGGAAGAGTGTCTGGGTCCTTTTAACTGCTAGAAGCCATAGAGATCCAAGACTGGGGTTGCAAAAGGTGAATAGAAATGATTTGTTAGTATAGATATAAACAGATGGTCCCCTAGACAGCCATGAGTTTCAGCCTTCTGCCTCCAAATTGAAGAGCCCTTTAATCATTTCAGGCAGGTGATTATATCCTTAAAAGTTCCCATGGACTAAGATATCCCAGTTTCCCTTTATAGACTTAATGTTGCTATGAGAGAAGGTCTCTCTTGGGAATTAGGGGTTTTGCGAACTGGAAGTGTGGCTTTCTCTTCCTTGATCGTCAGGTTTAATTTAATTCTAATAAGTGACAGGCACTGTTTTGGGTTTTTGGGATAAAGTAGAACAAAAAGAATAAGATACTTGCATTGTAAACTTCTACTCTAATGGGGTAAGATAGAAACTAAAGACAAACAAAAGAATTTCAAATTGTGATGATTGGTAGGAAGTAAAAATATGTCAGTGGGAATAGATATGCTTTAGAGAAGTTGGTTAGGCATGACTCTGTGAAGAAGGGACATTGGACTTTACCTGAATGAAGAGAAAAATTAAAGGGACTAGATGACATGGTGTGTTGGAAAGAGTGCCAGAGGTGTGACCTTGGATAAGCTTGTTAACCTCCAGACACCATTTCCTGGTTCTGTTGGCCAGCATATATTTTTGTTAAATTCTAATAAAAATTTATTCTCATTGGGCAAAATTTATCCTTATTTCCCAAGAGTTCCCAAATTCCTGAGTGTTTCTAAACTGGACTGTTGTTTGACACCTCTAGAGGGATGTTGGAATCATGGTGAGTCCTCATTGGTAAAGATCTCAGAAAACAGCTTGGGAGAGCCGGCAGGCCTGGCTTCTCATCCATGCTCATTGTTTCCACCTACAGCAGTTAACAGTCTCAAAATAAGGTAGCCTAATGCTTAAGGGGCATTTTTCAACCCAACCAGGTTGTAGTTGACAATCTGATAGGTTACTTCCCTGTGCACCCATATAGTGATGGACTGTCATACCCAGAGCCAGATGGGGACATATGGCAAGCCCATCTCTTCACTGAGGTTGGTGAAATGGTGAAGATGACAGGTATTCACTAGGGGTATGAAACAGGCTTAATTCCTGGAACACGGGGCATCAGAGCCCTAAGATCAGGTTTCTGCATCGAGGGTGGTTGAGAAGCTGGTCATTAGGTAGAATCAGCTTGTGGAATAAAGCTTCAAGCAGCACATGTCTGTAACACAGGCACCTCACTGAGGTGCACTATGCCTACCCTACAGTCTCTTTCTTATTGCTATCTTTTAAAGATATTCTTCCTAAGTTGATTCATGGGAATTAAGTTTGAAAGATAAAAATAGTGTTCTGGGTAAAAACAAAGGGAGGAGGGGCTTAGCTGATGCTAAATGATGCCTCTCTTTGGAGGAGAGGCTAAATACTCAAGAGAAATCCTGTAATCAAGAAATCTATTTAAGTTTGTTTTACCAACCAGCCTCAAGCTTAGTCGACTATGTAAACTTATTTTTTTCCTCACAGAACATCTATTAGTATCTTGTTGAAAACAGCCCGATTTGGAAACATTGCTACAGAGAGAATATTTAAAAGGTTGCATGGTGAAAAGCCGACTGGTTGGCTGGGGATGATTGCCTGCGATGAGGCTTTTGTTTAGAAAAAGGCAGAGCAAGCACACTGATGTTGAAATGGTTTTATCAAATGCTTCAGTAAGATATTTTCTAAGACAGGAGTAGGACTGAGATTCTGAAGGAAACCTTATATGCAACTCCCTGGTAAGGCCTTTCCAAAATGTTTGCTCAGTCTCAGAATGACCACGTAATCTTTAAGAACAAGGTGTGCAATTAGAAGCTTATAATTACTCTTTCTTAAGTTTCTTAATCTTTAGTGCCAGAATTTGATGACAGGAGGAGTTCTCAAAGCAGTAGGAAGTGGTTCTAGTTTGCTGCTGTTGTATTAGAAAATCAATTCATCCTTAATGGCTTGCAAGTGATTTTGACTTCTAAAATGCTTCAAATTTAGACTTCTAAATTGGAAATTCTGAAATCTTTATACCAGGTCGTAACGCAGGAAATTGCTCTTCTTTAATTGCTAGGCTAACCCATTCCTTTTTTTTTAAATTTTTTTAATTTTTTGGTTTGGTTTCCTAAATGAAAAAATGTGCTTCTGGGAAATAGAGACTCAAATTACATGATTCAGATTCCTGCACACCCTAGTCTCTGTTGTTTTGTTTTTGTCATTGCTTTCTTTATGCACTTTGAAACGTGGCTCTGAGATTGGTCTCCATCATTGCTCTTATCTCTGTGTTCTGAACAGTTACTTGTGATAGTTGCTTAGATACCATTGATCAAAGGACGTCTGGCCTTCAACATGATTAAGATTGATATTAGCTCTAATGGAGAGTAGATCTTAGGGCCATGGGTAAGACCATTTCTTTTCAGCCTTTTAGTTTTAAATAGGATTCATGAATATTTTTTTTTTTGCCAGTAGGTAAAATCAGTTAATGGCTGAAGAAATTGGTAAAGCTAGAGTGACAGCAGAGGGACAAGGAAGTTAAAATGAATTGCGCCGCATTCATTCAGATTACAAAATTTCACGTGGCAGTGTAAAATTATTTAGGTCCTCCTTTGCCCAATTTTATCCTTGGCTCAGGTTTCTGCATTTAGCACCTAGGATTAGAGAAGAAGGAAGAGGTACTCAGTATCCGCACATCTTTATAAAGATCTGGTAATACCTTGGAGAGATGAGAGAGCGCCGAATCCTAGCCACTAGACCACCAGGGATACCTTGGAGAGATGATAGGAGAAAGCAAATTGTAGTAATCTGTTCACATACTGTCCCGACTCTGTTATTTTGATATTTACTAATATGAATTTTCTCACCTAGTATTGATGATCTGTCATCTAGTTTTAAAGATTATTGTAAATAGTAATCAAATTTCTATCCCCCTTTTCTGCTGTTGGCCTTCTCTTGCTTCTTTCTCCAACATTCAAAATTACCTTCAGCTTCAGAAAATGTTAGTTCTGTTTCCTTGGTCTTCCTTTCCTGTTAACTTGAAATCTCTCCTTCTATACTCTCTGGTTTAAGAATAATAGATAATTTGGTTTTTGTTAAATGATTCTGAGGCCCAACCTGGGAATTTTCCTTCAAAATGAGCAATCCTCTGTCCTGAGTTATAGACTGTAGGTTGTAAATGCCTCGTGAGGCTTTTACCCTCTGTCCCATCCCCAACCTGGTGCTAGACCCATTTTTTTTTTGTTTGTTTGTTTTTAGCATCTTAGGAAAATCAGAAACATAGCCAAAGATAGCTGGCCCCAAAGAAGTTGAATTTAGGCATTAGTTCACCATCCAACTATCAGGGTTTGTTTGTTTTCTTGTGTGTGTGTGTGTTTTGTTTGTTTTTGAGTTTTTGTTAACATTCCTCTTACTGTTTCAAAAACCACTTGGTATCAGAGGTCTGCTTTTGAAAGGTCATAGAGAACTCTCTGAAGACCAGAAGCACTAGGGCAGGGCAGCATCACATTGTGTTTAGACTGAGAATTTCTGAACACTTGAGGATTGTTGCTTTATTTTGCCACTCCTCACCCTCTGTAAACTATTTTTGCAAACTAAAATGTACTTTTTCTAGTTTCCCCACATTAGCTGAGGGACAAGGTAAGAAAGAGTTTTGTGAATCTCACATTTTATTTTGTGTAAGGGTGCTGTTTGGGATGTGGGTTATTACATTGCATAGCCAACTCTACAAGGAATCTCTGGAGATAGTCCTGCTTGACGTTATCCGCCAGAATCATTATGGGGCTCCTGAAAAATTGTACAGGTTCTATCAGATAGGTAGTGGGAATTTTGTGACTGACCACAAAGTTTCCCTTTTAGAGTTGATTACTGTAAAGCTCAGTCAACCTTATCACTTTCTTTGGCAAGCGTGTTGGTTTTATAGTATCTATTTTACAATTAAGCTTATTTCTAACTCAGATTTACACATTTATCCTTGTTTTACATTCCTTTTAATTTACTTTTTCTTTTTTTTTAAATATTTATTTATTTTATTTATTTGAGAGAGCGAGAATGAGAGAGAGAGAGAGTACATGAGTGGGGGAGGGTCAGAGGGTGAAGCAGGCTCCTCGCTGAGCAGGGAGCCCGATGCGGGACTCGATCCCGGGACTCCGGGATCATGACCTGAGCCGAAGGCAGTCGCCCAACCAACTGAGCCACCCAGGCGCCCTTAATTTACTTTTTCCCCTTATGTTATCTTTCCCAGTTCATGTGAGGAGTCTTAAATTCTTTATGGAATAATATAGAGAATAAATAAGGAAATAACTAAGAGCTACTCCACATTTCAACTCTCCTCTCGTTTAGGATTTATTGTAGTAAAGAATGAATTTTGTCTGCCCAGTTACTTTTTTCTCCTTTTATCTTCCACTCCTTTAGCTGGATTTCTTAGTGCCTGGCCTTTAATCTTTCTCTGCACTGTTTATCATTTTTGATGTTACAACATTATTGTTGTTGTTGTTATTATTATTTTGAGAGTCCAGTACTGACAAGGACACATCATCTATTTCCACTTCAAAAACAGTTCCTGTTCAAAAAGACCATGGATAAATATAACTCTCAAGTAAGCTAATAGAATAGTCTTGTAACTTTTAGAAAGAGCGAAAACCGCGTGCTTTCTCAGGCATATGGTGACAAATAAGAAGATAAGACAGACTGCATTTTGAACCTGTGAGCAGTGAGGCTCCTCGTACTGATTAAGTATCAGTAATCCCATTGGCTTTATTAACCCTATCTGAAAGTACACTTTGAAATGCTGAAGCTAGGTTTGTAAAATTGCACTCTGAGTACCACTATGCCAAGCAATTTATCACAGTTGTCATGGTGTGCATCTTTACCTGAAGTTAAAAAAAAAAAAAACCTCTCAACTTCAAATTGGGATTGATTTTTTATGCCAACAATATTATTCTCTGGCTCTCAGCTGGCATTGGCCTAACAGGCAGCAAGATGATGGATAGGGCTGATATTGGGGGAATGCATTTGGAAACTGTGATCTGGGAAATACCCATAAGCAGGCCTGTGGGTAAAAATATTTTTAAATATCCTTCTCTCTACTTGACAGTCATTAGAGGTATTTCACCCCTTCAAAGAAGATATGTAGTTCAAAGAATACGTGAACCATAGAAAATTCAGTAGCAAATGAACTCCAAGATGTAATGAGAGTTTAGTGGAGAGAAATAGCTTATTTCATGATTACTTTACTCAACTAATTTTCCAAACTAGAAATCTTTGATTATCCTTAATTCTTCCCCCTCACTCCCAACCTACAACCATTGTTTAACACTGTTCATTTTGCCTCCTTATGTCTTTGAATCTATCCAGCTTCTTTGACTCAACTACCATTCCCTTCATTCAGGAAATAGGTTTGTGCTTTGCTTACCCTCCTGACTCTAATCCAGCTTCTACTCTTGAACAAAGCAGCTACTGGGGCTAGCAGTAATTGAGTCTTGGCCCCTAGAACGGAATCCAGACAAAGATAGCTGGAATTGTTTTTCTCCTTCATGGGGCAAAATCATTGAATTCCAGGAAGAAGATCTGAATGTAGCAGATCTTGACTCTTGATCAAGGTTAGTATCAGCCCTATATGAACTTGCCTGATTTCTTTAGTCCTCAGTAAATCCAGGAGGAGATGAATGGGTGAGCCAGGTTTTCCCATTCTTGAGGTGGGACTATGCAAGGAAACTGGGGAACAAGTTGACTCCCTCATGTTATCTACTGAGTGACTGGCAGCCATCTGCTAGGCTACTGTTGGCCCAAGGAATATGGAAGATTTTACCTTTTGCTACTTATAGGCTTGTTGCTAGTTAGGGTGCTCCAACTACCATACCTGAATACCAGTGAGCTGACAAAGAAGAAGATAACAAATTTAGGGGCTCAGCAGCCAGAGAGAGGAATATCAAATAGATCTGCTAAAAGAGACTATTAACAATTTAACAAGAAAAATCATAAACACACTTAAGGAGATTGGGGTATAGCAAAACCCCCCAATTCTTTACATTTAAAACATTGCTTTATTTTAGAATCAATTTTTAATTGTATCTCAAATTAATACCTTGGAAGATGAGGTAAAAGAAATATTTTGAAACCATGATGAAAGCAAAGACCTAGATGATGCATCTAGAACAAACGTGAGTAACCACTGTTTCAGAAAAAGAAAAAGGATCAGGAAAAACGAAGGAGAGGCAGTTATTTAAACAAATAATAGGGGGGAAAGTCCTCATACTGGATAAATACTTGAATTGTAGATTGAGAGAATGTACCAATTTGGGCAGATTTGATAAGACCAGATATATTTTTGGACATAAGTTGGCAGAATTCTGAATTCTAAGAATACATAGAACCCTCTTAAGCATGCAAACAAAGAATAAATACCTATGGGATGTAGAGAAAACATTTTTATGTTTATGCACAGTTAGAGCTGTCTGAATAAACTTTTTTGAAATGTGGGACCTGCCCTAAAAAAAGCCTAAACGTACTGCATGGAGCACTGGGTATTATACAAAAACAATGAATCGTGGATCACTACATCAAAAACTAATGATGTATTATATGGTGACTAACATAACATAATAAAATAAAATTTAATTAAAAAAAGAAAGTTAAAAAAAAGGTTAATTTATAACTAGTTAGATAGTAAGAACTCCAGAAATATTTACCTCTGCAGAGGTAGGAGGCATGTACTTATATTTCAAGGGGAAATGACACCAGGAGCTGGGAGAAACCCACAGGTTGCAAAGCTAGAGGCTCTGGTCTTATCTTTTCCCTGGAGAAATTTATTTACATTCCAAAGGGTTAGAGTAAGAACTCAGAATCTTTCATTACTTTTCCAAGGAGACAATCTCAGAAGGAGAAAGTAGACTTTGCCTCTTTCTCCTGTGTAATGTAGAAATCCATATTTTCAATAGTCTTCCCTACAATGGAGACACTGTATATATAGGTGACATTTAACTTTTATAGTATTGCCCCAGAAGAGGGAGATTGGAGCACATAGGAGCTGGCACATTATTTACTTTAAATAAGTTAATAATCTACCCTACCCCCAGAAACCTCTTGTCTGCATTCAGGATAATATATATATGCATTAAAAAAATTAACAGTACCAACAAAAGAAGATAATGTAACTAGCTTCAGATTTTCCATCTGAAATATTGGAAGCTACAAAATAATAGATTAACCATCTTCTAGTATCTTAAGAACCTGTTACCCGGGGAGATGCAATTCACTTTAAGGGTGATAGAAAACTATTTATGGATATATAAGAATTGAGAAAATACATGATCCATTTACCCCTCAGAGGAAAATATTCAAAAAGGGATTTAACAACAATAACAACACAACAACAAGCAAATTAGAACATAAATTTCAACATGGGGGGGAAGGACAGTGAAGGAAGTAAGTGGTGAGCAATGATACTTTCAGTTAACATACATATATATACATTTATAGTTAATAGTTACATCTAATTTGATAAAACCTAGACTTTTTTTGTGAATGGGTGATATAATGTTAAACAAGAATTCTTTAAACAGGAGAGACATACTTCAAGGGTAATTCTAGAAAAAAAAAAGTATATGTGGTGCATGGGGAAAGGTAAGAAGCCTATAAAAGGAATGTAATAGTAAAACAGAACTCCCCATTTACAGAGGACAAGCTAGAATAAATAGCTCTGGGATGAATAAAAACTTGGTTAACCAAAAGCAAACATAAAGAACAAGAAAGTAAAATAATAATATATTAACAGAAAGATGAAAAAAATGGAATTGAGTATATTAGCCATTATACTAAATCTTTTTTTTTTCTTTTCAGTTTTTTTTTATTCTTATGTTAATCCCCATACATTACATCATTAGTTTTGAATGAATCCATGATTCATTGTTTGTGCATAACACCCAGTGCTCCATGCAGAATGTGCCCTCCTCAATACCCACCACCTGGCTAACCCATCCTCCCACCCCCCTCCCCTCTAGAACCCTCAGTTTGTTTTTCAGAGTCCATCGTCTCTCATGGTTCGTCTCCCACTCCGATTTCCCCCCCTTCATTCTTCCCCTCCTGCTACCTTCTTCTTCTTCTTTTTTTTTTTCTTAACATATATTGCATTATTTGTTTCAGAGGTACAGATCTGAGAGTCAACAGTCTTGCACGATTCACAGCGCTTACCAGAGCACATACCCTCCCCAGTGTCTATCACCCAGTCACCCCATCCCTCCCACCCCACCCCCCACTCCAGCAACCCTCAGTTTGTTTCCTGCGATTAAGAATTCCTCATATCAGTGAGATCATATGATACATGTCTTTCTCTGTTTGACTTATTTCGCTCAACATAATAGCCTCCAGTTCCATCCACATCATTGCAAATGGCAAGATCTCATTCCTTTTGATGGCTGCATTATATTCCATTGTATATATATACCACATCTTCTTTATCCATTCATCTGTCGATGGACATCTTGGCTCTTTCCACAGTTTGGCTATTGTGGACATTGCTCCTATAAACATCGGGGTGCACGTACCCTTTCGGATCCCTACTTTTGTATCTTTGGGGTAAATACCCAGTAGTGCAATTGCTGGATCATATGGTAGCTCTATTTTCAACTTTTTGAGGAACCTCCATACTGTTTTCCAGAGTGGCTGCACCAGCTTGCATTCCCACCAACAGTGTAGGAGGGTTCCCCTTTCTCCACATCCCCGCCAACATCTGTCGTTTCCTGACTTGTTAATTTTAGCCATTCTGACTGGTGTGAGGTGGTATCTCATTGAGGTTTTGATTTGGATTTCCCTGATGCCGAGTGATGCTGAGCACATTTTAATGTGTCTGTTGGCCATTTAGATGTCTTCTTTGGAAAAATGTCTGTTCATGTCTTCTGCCCATTTCTTGATTGGATTCTTTGTTTTTTGGGTGTTGAGTTTGATAAGTTCTTTATAGATTTTGGACACTAGCCCTTTATCTGATATGTCATTTGCAAATATCTTCTCCCATTCTGTTGATTGTCTTTTGGTTTTGTTGACTGTTTGCTTTGCAAAAGCTTTTTATCTTGATGAAGTCCCAATAGTTCATTTTTGCCCTTGCTTCCCTTGCCTTTGGCGGTGTTTCTAGGAAGAAGTTGCTTCGGCTGAGGTCGAAGAGGTGGCTGCCTGTGCTCTCCTTTAGGATTTTGATGGACTCCTGTCTCACATGGAGGTCTTTCAACCATTTGGAGTCTATTTTTGTGTGTGGTGTAAGGAAATGGTCCAGGTTCATTCTTCTGCATGTGGCTGTCCAATTTTCCCAACACCATTTGTTGAAGAGACTGTCTTTTTTCCATTGGACATTCTTTCCTGCTTTGTCAAAGATGAGTTGACCATAGAGTTGAGGGTCCATTTCTGGGCTCTCTATTCTGTTCCATTGATCTATGTGTCTGTTTTTGTGCCAGTACCATACTGTCTTGATGATGACAGCTTTGTAATAGAGCTGGAAGTCCGGAACTGTGATGCTGCCAGCTTTGCTTTTCTTTTTCAACATTCCTCTGGCTATGCGGGGTCTTTTCTGGTTCCATACAAATTTTAGGATGATTTGTTCCATTTCTTTGAAAAAAGTGGATGGTATTTTGATGGGGATTGCATTGAATGTGTAAGATTGCTCTAGGTAGCATTGACATCTTCACAATATTTGTTCTTCCAATCCATGAGTATGGAACGTTTTTCTATTTCTTTGTGTCTTCCTCAGTTTCTTTCATGAGTATTTTATAGTTTTCTGAGTACAGATCCTTTGTCTCTTTGGTTAGATTTATTCCTAGGTATCTTATGGTTTTGGGTGCAATTGTAAATGGGATGGACTACTTAATTTCTCTTTCTTCTGTCTTGTTGTTGGTGTATAGGAATGCCACTGATTTCTGTGCATTGAATTTATATCCTGCCAACTTTACTGAATTCCTGTATGAGTTCTAGCAGTTTTGGGGTGGAGTCTTTGGGGTTTTCCACATAAAGTATCATATCATCTGCAAAGAGAGTTTGACTTCTTCTTTGCCAATTTGGATGCCTTTGATTTCTTTTTGTTGTCTGATTGCTGTGGCTAGGACTTCCAATACTATGTTGAATAGCAGTGGTGATAGTGGACATCCCTGCCGCGTTCCTGACCTTAGGGGGAAAGCTCTCAGTTTTTCCCCATTGAGAATGATATTTGCTGTAGGTTTTTCATAGATGGCTTTTATGATATTGAGGTATGTACCCTCTATGCCTATACTCTGAAGAGTTTTGATCAAGAAAGGATGCTGTACTTTGTCAAAAGCTTTTTCTGCATCTATTGAGAGGATCATATGGTTCTTGTTCTTTCTTTTATGAATGTACTATATCACATTGATTGATCTGTTGATGTTAAACCAACCTTGCAGCCCAGGGATAAATCCCACTTGGTCGTGGTGAATAATCCTTTTCATGTACTGTTGGATCCTATTGGCTAGTATTTTGGTGAGAATTTTTGCATCCACGTTCATCAAGGATATTGGTCTGTAATTCTCCTTTTTGATGGGGTCTTTGTCTGGTTTTGGGATCAAGGTAATGGTGGCCTCATAAAATGAGTTTGGAAGTTTTCCTTCCATTTCTATTTTTTGGAACAGTTTCAGAAGAATAGGTATTCATTCTTCTTGAAATGTTTGGTAGAATTCCCCTGGGAAGCCATCTGGCCCTGGGCTTTTGTTTTTTGGGAGATTTTTGATGACTGCTTCAATTTCCTTAGTGGTTATAGGTCTGTTCAGGTTTTCTATTTCTCCCTGGTTCAGATTTGGTAGTTGATACATCTCTAGGAATGCCTCCATTTCTTCCAGGTTATCTAATTTGCTGGCATAGAATTGCTCATAATATGTTCTTATAATTGTTTGTATTTCTTTGGTGTTGCTTGTGATCTCTCCTCTTTCATTCATGATTTTGTTGATTTGGGTCATTTCTCTTTTCTTTTTGATAAGTCTGGCCAGGGGTTTATCAATCTTGTTAATTCTTTCAAAGAACCAGCTCCTAGTTTCGTTGATCAGTTCTACTGTTCTTTTGGTTTCTATTTCATTGATTTCTGCTCTGATCTTTATGATTTCTCTTCTCCTGCTGGGTTTAGGCTTTACTTGCTGTTCTTTCTCCAGCTCCTTTAGGTGTAGGGTTAGGTTGTGTACTTGAGACCTTTCTTGTTTCTTGAGAAAGGCTTGTATTGCTATATACTTTCCTCATAGGATGCCTTTGCTGCATCCCAAAGATTTTGAACAGTTGTGTTTTCATTTTCATTGGTTTCCATGTATTTTTTTAATTCTTCTTTTATTTCCTGGTTGACCCATTCATTCTTTAGGAGGATGCTCTTTAGCCTCCATGTATTTGAGTTCTTTCCGACTTTCCTCTTGTGACTGAGTTCTAGTTTCAAAGCATTGTGGTCTGAAAATAGGCAGGGAATGATCCCAATCTGTTGGTACCGGTTGAGACCTGATTTATGACCTAGGATGTGATCTGTTCTGGAAAATGTTCCATAGGGACTAGAGAAGAATGTGTATTCTGTTGCTTTGGGATGGAATGTTCTGAATATGTCTGTGAAGTCCATTTGGTCCAGTGTGTCATTTAAAGTCTTTATTTCCTTGTTGATCTTTTGCTAGACGATCTGTCCATTTCAGTGAGGGGGGTGTTAAAGTCCCCCACTATTATTGTATTGTTGTTGATGTGTTTCTTTGCTTTTGTTATTAATTGCCTTATATAATTGGCTGCTCCCATGTTAGGGGCATAGATATCTACAATTGTTAGATCTTCTTGTTGGATAGACCCTTTAAGTAGGATATAGTGTCCTTCCTCATCTCTTATTACAGTCTTTGGTTTAAAATCTAATTTGTCTGATATAAGGATTGCCACCCCAGCTTTCTTTTGGTGTCCATTAGCATGGTAAATGGTTTTCCACCTCCTCACTTTCAATCTGGGGGTGTCTTTGGTTCTAAAATGAGTCTCTTGCAGACAGCATATCGATGGGTCTTGTTTTTTAATCCAGTCTGATAGCCTCTGTCTTTTGATTGGGGCATTTAGCCCATTTACATTCAGGGTAACTATTGAAAGATAGGAATTTAGTGCCATTGTATTGCCTGTAAGGTGACTGTTACCGTATATTGTCTGTGTTCCTTTCTGGTCTATGTTGCTTTTAGGCTTTCTTTGCTTAGAGGACCCCTTTCAAGATTTCCTGTAGGGCTGGTTTTGTGTTTGCAAATTCCTTTAGTTTTTGTTTGTCCTGGAAGTTTTTTATCTCTCCTTCAATTTTCAGTGACAGCCTAGCTGGATATAGTATTCTTGGCTGCATATTTTTCTCATTTAGTGCTCTGAATAGATCCTGCCGGTCCTTTCTGGCCTGCCAGGTCTCTGTGGATAGGTCTGTTGACAATCTAATGTTTCTACCATTGTAGGTTACATATCTCTTCTCCCAAGCTGCTTTCAGGATTTTCTGTTTGTCTATGAGACTCGTAAGTTTTACTAATAGATGTTGGGGTGTTGACCTATTTTTATTGATTTTGAGAGGGGTTCTCTGTGCTTCCTGGATTTTGATGCCTGTTTCCTTCCCCAAATTAGGGAAGTTCTCTGCTATAATTTGCTCCATTATACCTTCTGCCCCTCTCTCTCTTTCTTCTTCTTCTGGGATCCCAATTATTCTAACGTTGTTTCATCTTATGGTATCGCTTATCTCCCGAATTCTGCCCTCGTGATCCAGTAGTTGTTTATCTTTCTTTTTCTCAGCTTCTTTATTTTCCATCATTTGGTCTTCTATATTACTGATTCTCTCTTCTGCCTCATTTATCCTAGCAGTTAGCGCCCCCATTTTTGATTGCACCTCATTAATAGCCTTTTTGATTTCTACTTGGTTAGATTTTAGTTCTTTTACTTCTCCAGAAAGGGTTTCTCTAATAACTTCCATATTTTTTTCAAGCCCAGCTAGTATCTTTAAAGTGATGATTCTGAACTCTAAATCTGACATCGTACTGATGTCCGTATTGAGTAGGTCCCTGGCAGTCGGTACTACCTCTTGTTCTTTTTGTGGAGGTGATTTTTTTCATCTTGTCATTTTGTGCAGAGGAGAATAGATTACTGAGAGAACAAAATGCTAGCAGAGTAACAGCGTCCCCAGAAAATATACTCTAAAGAAATCAGAAAAGACCTGAAGCAGTGGAAAAAGAAACGGAAAGAGAGAAAAAAGAAAAAGAAAAAAAAGGAAAAGAGAAAGATAAAGATAAAAACAAATAAAAACAAACAAAACAAAACAACAACAACAACAAAAAAACAGAATGTGATCAAATATGATCAGGCTGGTATATAGATCAGTGCCACACACTAGATTTGGGGTGTATTTTGGTCTTTTAGAAGAAAGTGCCTCCCGAAATTTTAAAGAAAGAAAAACTTATATATGTACAAAAATAAGGGTTGATATGATGAAGGGATGGAATATGACTGTAAAGATGGAAATTATAAAAAATTTTATAAAAGGAATTAATAAGAAGTTGTTTGAAAAAAGAAAGAAGAGGATTTAAAAAAAGAAAAAAGAAAAAAAAAAGGGAGAGAATGTGATCAGGCAGGGGAGTAGAAAAAACCATATACTAGAGATTTAGGGTATATTTTAATCTGTTAGAAGAAACTATCTCAAAATTTTAAAGAGAGAACAACTTATATATATATTCCAAAAATACGGGTAACTACTATGAAGGGATAGCATATGACGCTAAAAATGAAAAATAAAAATGTTTTTTAAAAAAAGGGATTGATAAGATGTTGGTTGAAAAAGGGAAAAAGAAAAATTCAAAAAAAAAAAAAAAGACAGTTAACAAAACTTAACTTTGAAAGACTAAAGAATCATGGTAAAAAAGCCATGGATTCTATGTGCAGTATTCCCCTAGCGCTGGAGTTCTGCCGTTCTCATTGATCGGTAAACTTGGTCCTGACTGGCTGTTGTCGCTGATCTTCTGGGGGAGGGGCCTGTTGCCGTGGTTCCCAAATGTCTTTGCCGGGGGCAGAATTGCCCGCCCTTGTCCCCTCCCGGCTAAGTAATCTGCTCGGGTTTGCTCTCCGGAGCTTTTGTTCCCTGCGAGCTTTCCGTATAGCTTTGGAGGTGGAGAGTGAAAATGGCGGCCTCCCAATCTCCGCCCTGGAGGAGCCGAGAACTCGGGGCCCTGCTCCTCTGTGAACCCCCAGAGAAAAGCCGTCTGTCACTCCTGTCTCCCTGGTCTCCGGCCGCACTCTGTGCTCACCCGGCCTATGACCGCGCGTTTCTATCTCTGGCACCCGACCCCGTGTGGAGTCTCCAAACCCAGCAGATCTCTGTGGTGCACTCCCGCGCGGCTCCTCCCGGGGGAGGAAAGTGAGTCTTCCTGGATCTGCCGCTTGTTGGGTCCCTGCTGGAGGAGCAGTGGCCCGACTGTGCCGTGGATCACGGTTTATGGCAACCCCGAGCTGAGAGCCCGCGCCTGGGCTCTGCCTCTGCAGTCGGCTTCCCTGCTCTGTTACCTGGGAGCTCTGCCACACTCAGGCACCCCCGGTCTTTCTGTGACCCCGAGGGTCCTGAGACCACACTGTCCCGGAGGGTTCCACCCCCCGCTTAGCCACCAGAGTGACGTCCCTCACTGGAGCAGACTTTTAAAAGTTCCGATTTTGTGCTCTGTGGTTCTATCAGTTGCCAGAAGCGGCTGATGGAGGCCCCTCCCCTGCCGTCTGTCCTCCTGAATATCGCCTCAGATTCACTTCTCCGCACATCCTACCTTCCAGAAAGTGGTCACTTTTCTGATGAGAGAGTTGTTGCTATTCTTTTCTTTGATCTCCTGTTGTGTTTGTAGGTGTTCAGAGTGGTTTGATCCCTATCCAGCTGAATTCCTGAGGGGAGACGAAATCCAGGTCTCCTACTCCTCTGCCATCTTGCTCTGCCCCCTGCCATTATACTAAACCTAAATGGGTTAAATTCTACCATTAAAAGACATTCTGTCAAATTCATTTTAAAAATAAAACTGGAATATGTAGCAATAAAAGTGAAAATCAGGTTGATCAAATCAAAAATAAAACAGACAAAACAAACAAAATGTCTTAATGTAAAGATGGAAAGATCGGAATTTACTGCATCTGCCATTATACTAAAGTGATTGTATTAAATTCAGTGGTAAAACAACATTCTGTCAGATTGACTTGAAAAGTGAAACCAGAATAAAGATTAACAGGAGTGAATAGCAGCTTGATCAAATTAAAAAGAGAAAATAACAAATGAAAATAAATAATAGACATAAAAATGGATAGAAAAGAATCAAATATATCAACATCAGCAACTACACTAAATATGATGAACTGAATTTTGCCATTAAAAGATACAGTCTGACTTATTAAAAAAAACCAGCAATACACTATTTACCAAAAATATTAAAGCAAAATAATAAAGGTATGAAATTAAAGAATAAACAAAGAGATAAAACAAATATAAACTAAAAATGAAAAGAAGTAGCAATATAACTGCAAGATAGGGCTGAAATGTGTAAACGTGGTAAGGAGAGACATTATAATGTTAAAAGGTACAGGTTATGAAAAAGGTAGACTCAAGGTAAATCTGTTTGCACCAAGCAATATAAAAGCTTAAATATGAAGGAAAAACCTTTAGAAACAGAAGGAGTGCTTGTTAAACATATCACAACAGAGGAACACATCAATATATCATTTTCAGAATTTAGAGGTTCTGTAGAAGATTCCATAGAAATAAAAATGTAATGCCTTTAGGGCTTGCAAAAACAGTCAGTAAACTGAATTTACTTTTCTTTCTCTCTCTTTTTTTTTTTTTTTTACAGTCTTGAGGTCTTTTATTTTCTTTACATTATCATGCCATGAATTCATAGGGAATGGGTTCCAGCAGTTCAGGCTCCTTTCCATTGGTTCTCACAATGTGTGCTTCTCTGTGGGGCAGGCTGGTGCTTCAGTTGAACCCAAGTACCTTTCTCTTTGGCTTCCTTCTTTTTCTGATCGTTTTCCTTCACACGCTTCAAAAAGCTATCTCGGCTCTTTGAGCGTTTAATATGCTCAATGCGGACATTAATTCTCTTGGGAAGAATCTTGCCCTTAACTTGTTTGTTTACAACAATGCCAGAACCATGCTGAGTAACATTGTAGACTCTTCCAGTTCTGCCATAGTAACATTTGTGGGGCATTCCTTTTTGAACAGTGTCCATTCCCCTGATGTCCACAATATCACCTTTCTTTTAGATTCGCATGTATGTGGCCAAAGGAACAACTCCATGTTTTCTAAAAGGCCTAGAGAACATATAGCAGGTACCTCTCCTCTTTCCCTTTGTGTTGGTCATTTTGGCGAATTACAGGAAGATGGCGGTTCCGGCTGAACAAAAGGCCTGAATTTACTTATTATTAATTAATAAGAACTGAATTATTTATTATTTATAGGCATAGAATCTTATTGTCTCTTAAAAGGAATCAGCTCAACAGACTTTAAAAGTAGAAATTTTATAGGCTTTGTTTTTTTAACACAATCCAATAAAATTAGAAATAAGTAATATAAAGGTGACTACAAATACCTTAACAACTTGGAAATTAAGAAGTACATTTCAATATGACTCTTGGTTCAAGGAGGAAATTAAAACTGAACTTACAAACTACCTAGAAAGTAAAAAGAAGTCAAATCCTTCATAGTAAAATCTTTCAGATACAAAAAAGTTATTATCTGAAAAACACAGTTTTAAATATCCCATTTTTAAAGAAAAAAGAAATAATAAAGGAACTTAGTTTTAAAGAAATTATGATAAAACCATTAACAAGCTAAAAGAATAAGGGAGAAAGGAATTTTTAAACAAAAGTTAGCCTAAAGTTACAAAAATATGAAATAATTCTCTCAAAAGTGTTGAAAGGATGATCCTGGTGCTTTTTTTGCAGGGAAGGTTTGTTTTGGAAAACTGATTTTGAAAAAATGCCCTTTGGGTATAGCTAAGAAAAAGGAGAGGGAGCAAAAATATATATAAGAATAGAAATAAAAAAGAGATGTAATTATCATTACTGCGAGAGATTAAAAGAATAATAAGCAAATGTTATTACAACTCTCTGGCAGCAAATTTGAAAACCTAGAGGAAATATTTCTAGGGAAATTGGTTATTGGATTTGGTGAAAAATAGACCCTTACCACCCAAACATAAAATCAGTCAACATCATACACACACCTCAAATTTAATATATTTAGAAGAAAATAATGAAAGGGTATTTTTACCACTTTGGGGGTAGAAAAAGATTTCTTTAACATGACAAAAATAGCAAACTTTAAAGAAAATGACTTATAAACTGAGTTATAATAAAATTTATAATTTTGGTTTCTCAAAGGATATGAAAAAGCATGCATATACAGGCCACAGATTGGGAGAGAGATTTGTGTTAATCATAAAGGATTAAGATCCACAATAAAGAGAGCCTAAAAATCAGTAAAGATTTATATAAATGACACAGTAGAGAATCTAGAAGCAAATTGTGTGATCAAATTACAGAAGAAGTAACCTCTAGTGGCTAACAAACATATGAAAAATGCTTGACCTCATTAGTACTTAGGGAAGCGTTAATGAAAACTGCTATGAAATATCATTTCACACTCATCAAATTTTCCATAATATATAAAAATTTAACCATAACAAGTGTTTGTGAAAATGTGAAGCAAGAGAAACTCTTAGGTGGGAGTGCATATTGATAAACTATGTCATTTAGTAATTAAGCAATTTGTACAAACCCTAAATTCTATTAGTTGTATTGCTAGGTATATAATTTTGAAAATTTCTTAAACATACTCAGAAGGAGATGAACACAAGAATGATCATCGCAACATTGCTTATAATTACAGAAATTTGGAAACAATCAAGTGTTTCTTAAAAAGAAAAGGGTCGGAGTATGCTAAATTATACTATATTGCAGATAAAATTAATAAATTAGAACTACATAGTTAAAAATTGATGAATTGTCAAAAGCATAGCCGAGTGCAAAAAACTGAAGTTCAAGGAAAAGATATATGTAGTATTAATACATTTATACAAAATTTTATAGTATGAAAAACAATGCTTTACATAGCCTAAGAATAGATGTAATGATGAAAATATAAGGAAATGCATAGAAATGATACATACCAAATATAGGATAATGGTTAATTCTGGGAGTGAGGAAGGAAGATGTGATTGGAGAGAAGTACACCTCAGGCTTTAACTATATTGTTTGTATTTTATTTTTTAAGGTAGATGGTATGAATTTTTACTTTATTTTTGTACATATATATGTGTGTGAAATATTTCATAATACAATTTTAAAAGACAAATTTTACCATATACATTTTTAATTGCTTTATATACAAGGCAGAGATAACAAAGTCAATAAACTAGCAGTAGATTTTTTTTTATTATGTTAATCACCATACAGTACATCATTAGTTTTTGATGTAGTGTTCCATGATTCATTGTTTGCATATAACACCCCGTGCTCCATGCAGAACGTGTCCTGTTTAATACCCATCACCAGGCTATCCCGTCCTCTCACCTCCCTCCCCTCTAGAACCCTCAGTTTGTTTTTCAGAGTCCATAGTCTCTCATGGTTTGTCTCCCCCTCCGATTTCCCCCCCTTCATTCTTCCCTTCCTGCTATCTTCTTCTTCTTCTTTTTTTTTTTTTTAACATATAATGTATTATTTGCTTCAGAGGTACAGATCTGTGATTCAACAGTCTTCCACACTTCACAGCGCTGACCATAGCACATACCCTCCCCAATGTCTATCACCCAGCCACCCCATCCCTCCCACCCCCCACCACTCCAGCAACCTTCAGTTTGTTTCCTGAGATTAAGAATTCCTCGTATCAGTGAGGTCATATGATACATGTCTTTCTCTGATTGACTTATTTCACTCAGCATAACACCCTCCAGTTCCATCCACGTCGTTGCAAATGGCAAGATTTCATTTTTTTGATGGCCAAATAGCAGTAGATTTATAAAATATATTTGCAACACAGATGACAAGGGACTAACACATATTATATATAAAGAGCCCTTACAAATTGACAATGAAAAGAAAAATGACCCAACAGAAAATTGGACAACAATAAATGAATAATCAATTAAGGAAAAGCAATTCATCTAACTAACAAACATAAGAAAAGATGATCATACTCAAAATAGGTCAGGGAAATGTGCATTAAATAATAATTAAGTGTTGCTTTATTGTTATCAGATTGGAAAAAATTAAACAGAATAATGTCATTTGCTGGCAGGCATGTAGCAAAAAGAGTAGTTTTGTGTATTACTGGTGGAACTATTAATTATTATAGTCTTTTTAGAAAGCAATTTGACAATATTGGAAGGGTGAAGCCAAGAAAAATCTTATAAAAGAAAAAAATTATCTGCATATATGTGTTACACAAAAATTTATATATATATTATGCATCTATATATCTATTTGTATATATGTCTATTATATATACAAATGTTATATATTATATATACAGATATATATATGTACACACATCATAAAACAGGCATGATATAATTACAACAACAAACCAATGGTAGCACAACCATACAACAATGAAACAAAATAAATTCCAGCTTCAGTACATATTTCCTCGTTGATTTTGGATAACCTCTCTGAGCCTCATTGTCCCTAGCTGAAAGTTAGGATGGCAGTTGCTCTTCCGCAGGATTATTGGGTAAGGCAGTTTAAGCTAATCTATGCACTGACTAAATGAACAAAACAAACCCTAGAATCTTAGTGGCTTAACAACATAGGTTTTTACCTTGTTCACAATTCATACCCTGCATTGGTTGGCAGAAGGCTCTGCATATCACAGTTACTTTGGATCCAGGATGACTGAGGATCCTTTTACAAGGGGTGTTTCAACTGTCCATTGTGGCTGGGAAAGAGTGCTTGGAAGGGGATTATTGACTGGTCATCTCATGCCAGCATTTAAATGCTTTGACTCAGAAGTGACATATTTTCTCCTATAACCCATTGGCCAGAACTAGTCATGCATAAAAAGACACAGAAGTGTAAATACTCTCTTGGGGTTTAACCAAAAGGACAATTAGATGAGGATGAGGCTTGGAAGTCTCTACCAAAGTTTTCATGAGAATTAAATGCTCAGTAATTTTTAGTTCCTTATTACCCTTTGTTTTTAGGTTTTAATTATTGCATTGTCTGTATAATCGCATCTTCCTTTTATCATCACATGAATCCAATCCTGTGTTTTGCCAGAAATGATTTTTTACAAGATAGCTTTGATGATGTCATACCATTGTACTAAACATTTTAGTGAGTCCCAATCCTAACTGAGAAAGTTTCTACTACTTTGTGTGATATTCTAGACATTTCATAGTCTAATACTTAGGTAAATGTAGGGAATGCTATTTGTGGCTACCTCAAATCTCTTGGTATACACTGCACTTGTTAATAATTGATAGTGTGAATTCTGCCCTCCTAAAATGCAATCCCTAACAGCCTATACCTCCCAGTGTCTTTTCCAACCAGTGTAAAGGCACACCCAACTGGGTTTCTGATTCTGATCACATATACTATGGATTCTGTGGATAGCAACTCAGAATCTTGATGAATGAGGTGCATTTTTGGCATTATTTCTTCACATTTTTCTTTGTCTTGTGTTGAGAGAGGGTGATTACCAGTTTTATTCAAAAGAAAGTCATATGAAAAACAAGCTCGCTTATTTGACCTCCTTTGGGAGATTGAAGGAGAGATCATAAGATTAAGGATTTCAGGGCGCCTGGGTGGCTCAGTCGTTAAGCATCTGCCTTCGGCTCAGGTCATGATCCCAGGGTCCTGGGATCGAGTCCCACATCGGGCTCCCTGCTCGGCGGGAAGCCTGCTTCTCCCTCTCCCACTCCCCCTGCTTGTGTTCCTGCTCTCGCTGTCTCTTTCTCTGTCAAATAAATAAATAAATAAATATTAAAAAAAAAAAGATTAAGGATTTCATTTTACATGATTGAGAGTTCAGCAGGTCTTTCAGATTCCAGTTTTAAGATTATTCAGTAATTTTTTGAATAAACATTACTGGAGCAATTGGGTGTGTAAAAGTGTAATGACTGGAAAAACATCATTGCAACAGATGTTCTGAATGCTAAGGAAGATAGATCAACCTGACTGTGGTTTGGGGTCTGGCGTCTGGATTGCACGTCCAGGGGATTTAGGCACATGAGTGAGCTCAGACTGTGGATGATGGAAGAACATGAAGGGACAAGTCACCTGATGGAGGAAAACTGTGTCAATCTTGAGCAAAATCCCTGCACTCGTGGATATGATTCAGTTCTTGTGGCAAATGTCCATAAAACTGAAGTTGGTGTGCAAATTAGGATGAACACTGAATAGAGACCACGTGCACAGAGGTGAACCAGAAATTGAGGAACCATTGGTGGAAACAGAGCAGAAATTTACTGAAAAAGAGAGCACGGTATCAGACAGTATAGGTTGTGAAATGAGATATTTTACTCAAGTTTGACTCAAGCTGGAAGGCTCTAACTACATCTGCGTTACAGCGTTGGCTTTAAGGACATCACAGTAGATTATGGAAACAGATGGTAAGCAATTTACAGCATGGTGTAAGTGCTGTAGTTGAGGGAAGGGCAAAGTGCTTTCGAAGTAGAAAGGAGGGAGTGGGGAAGCCAGGGAAGATCTCTCTTAGGTGGTGACGTGAGTTCGTTCTGAAGGGATTGGGGATATGGAAAAGGGAAGATGAGTTTTGCAAGAGAAATTGAGTCACGTGCTTATTCTTGGGGAAATTTAATTGTCCATCATATTTGGAGAGTGAGTTGTCAAAGGTACATAATAAATCTTTATGGAAAATTGAAAACTATTTTGAGCAGGTAAGGAGCTACCTTTTCTTTATGGAACTTATAACCTGGATAATGGAAAAAATGAGGAATGATATAAAATGTGTATAACTATCTACAAATAAAATTTAAAGTACACTGCAAGGGAAAAAGGAGGGTTGAAAAATAGAATTACTATTTTTATATTACCAAGAGTACAGTTTCTAATTTCTGGGCTTTTCTTACAGTATCTTTTGAGCACTGGGCCTTTTCTGACTTCTTGACTTTTCCTCTGTGGATAGAACATTTTCCTTCTGTCTTTCTTATCTGTGAGAATATCTGAAGCTCGAAGGCCTGGAAGGGAATGATTAATGCTTTTGTTGTTCTTTCTGGCTAGACTAGTTTGAATTTGCCTTTTGGAGCTGCGGAATACAGTCTCTGACCTTTTCTAAATTTTAGTATCTTCCTATGAAAAGAAATTCTTTCATCTGTGTGTGTCTCAAGAATCATCTTTTCCACCCTCAATTTTAAATTTCAGCTTTAAAAATATTCTAAAGTGTAGTCTAACACATAAACCCAAGGTCTCCATCATATACTATAGGTTCAAGGTCAGTACTTTTCAAATTTTAATGGGCACATGGATTGCCTGATAAAACAGATTGAGTTTCAGTAGATCTGAAGTGAGACTTCAGATTCTGTATTTCTTAAGTTTTCTGGTAAGGTGGCTGCTGCTGGTCTGTGAGCCACACCTACTGCAAGGTATTAGGTAACTCTGTGGGTGAAATAGGCCAGACCCAGAGGCTGGGACATGCCTTGAGATTTTAGGGCAGAATTCTTGTTCCTCAATTTTCCCTCTATTCAGGATAAACTCTGAAATCAAACAATTTTTCAAAATTCCCTTTGCTAAAGGCAGAGAGGAAGTTCTTCATTTTAGAATCTCTGTTTTTTGTATTCAGTTACCCGATCACTGAAGTTTGGTCACTCCAAGCAAGACTTATGTAAGAAAGAGAACTATCCCTTCATTCATTGCACAGATTCCAACCCTAATACGTTATATGAGAATGTGGTATGTTGATAGAGATGGTAGACATTTTTATGAGGGAGAAGGGAAATCAGCTTGTCCCCATGACTGCCATTAAGTGGAAAAATTTTTCTTGGAGTATCTTTTTCCATATACTTGTTGGTACTCACCAAATTTTTATGCTCATTTTGTGTAGGGGGGTATTCCTCTATGTTAAGCATCAAATGGAAAAATACCCACAGTTATATGGATTCTCAGTGCCACTCATCCAGTAGGCCATCTAAGTATTTATTGGATCCCAATTATATTCCAGGCAACATGATAAGCAACTGATACAGTGGTGAGCAAAACAGATTCTACTCACTGGGTCCTTAACAGTCCAGTTAGTGAGACAAAACTTTAAAAATCTTAGCATAAACATTTAACTACAGTTGTGGTCAGTTCTTTATTTTCTCTCCTCTTATATTTATTACAATAAGCCATTAAGTGGGTTCCTTGTTGATAATAAGAAAAAGAAGTCTCTTTAGAAAGCTAACACAACTACTGTAACTCAATCTGACTCACTAAATCTTTTTGAAAATGAGCTCTATGATCATTGAGCCTTGGGTTTTCCTTTCACGAAACATTGCCGCAGACAGAATAGATGGGGCTTTGCAGATAATCTGACCAAGACAACATCAATAGCTCTAAGGTGCATTCCCCATCTTTTATTTACAGCCCAGGTCTATTCTTTTGTCAGCTTGTGCTTTGTGCATTTGACAAACCCTTTCCAGATGCCCCTTCAGAGCTTCCCCCTAAGTAGAGGTGGCTGGTCCACCTGTTGCTCTGCCCTTAGTTACTACTGACTTCATTTGTATGTTGCATCTTCTTAATATATACTGCAGAGGGGGCCCTGGACAGAGATGGTGCCCTCACAGTTAAGTCTTGGCTGAACTGTGCTCCATAGGCTATTTATCCTTGACCAAATTCTTGTTTAAGGTTTCAAAAATGTAAAAGAGTTCTTTTTAGCTTGTCTGTTTTTCTCAGTGTCCACCCTGTCTTCACTGAACTCATTCTTTTTTGTATCTACTAAACCTAATACATTTAAATTTCCCGATCAGAATTTCCCATAACATCTTCCTATGAATCCTATTCCCCCACTTACCAAAAGTTCAATGTGCTTTGAGAGTAACATTTCAATGGAGACTTGATACATGACATAGGTGGCCAAGGCAATGGTAGGAAAAGGAAGGTGACCGCATTCCTGAGATATTTCTCCTGAGATAGAGTGAATGTTCCATTGAAGAACTCAAAAAAGGTGAGTGTGTCTGGAACACAGAGAACGAGGGCATTTGGGTTGAGATGAGCTGGAGGGGTCAGTAAGTTCATGAGGTGTCATTAAGAATTTTAAATTTTGTACCATAAACAAAGGGAAGACATTGAAGGGCTTTAAGCAGTGATATAAGGGGATTGCGTGGGATATTTTTATGTGTATGCATTGTTGTGCAGTGTAGTGACAAATTGGATTTGCATTTCAGAATTGGAAAAAGCTGAAGTTTTCTGAGACGAAGAGCAGATTAAGGCCTATGGCTGTTTTATCACCACTGTGATCGTTTTAACATTGTCTAATCACAGACAGGATTTTCTGTAGCCTAATCTTAGAGAGGCCCCCCAAATACTCATCTGATCTTATTGAAGCCTTTCTGAAGAGGAATTGCACTAAGACTCAAGACCCTTACATCACATAGTCTTTACTAAGGGGTAGTTTCAATCAGACAAGATGAGAAGTCAATTAAAGTGATAGCAGGAACGAAGTCAGAGAAAAGAAGGGGGCTCCATCCACTTCACAAATATTAATGAGAACTGGCTGATCTACCCCCTTATTTGAAAAATTACATGAAAGGAAGATCATAATTTCCCAGAAGCACTCATTAAGCATCCACCATGTGCAAAGCACACACATTATATGGCTTGGCATCACAGAGCATTTACATTTAGTTCACTGTAGTTTGGTGGATGGGACACATAAAAAGAAACCCATTACTTAGAATTTGCTGTATGGTGATGGTGGAGAGAGTGTCCATTTGTTGTTCCATCTCATGATTTATGGCTATTGGGTCTTGGCTATGTCCCAGAATCGAGACTAAGTGGTTGGCCCTTGATGATGTCCTTCATTTTTCATTCAAGTCACCTTATCCATTGGATTGCAAACCATAAATCTACTTCCTACTATAGGGATATATATATCAGTTATACATTATATTCATGGATTTGTTTCTTTTCTAAAATCAACCCTATACCTTTTGTATTTTGTAAGGCAAAAAAGGAGATTTTATTTTAGCCTGACATGCGTTCTGTGCTTGTATCCTGAGGAATCAATTACTTTCTTACTAATACTCATTTATTAGATAAGCTGGTATAGGTCATAAGGTTTCTTGAAGAGCTCTCCCTCATTACCAGTGCTCTGATTGGGTCAGCAAGAAAGAACCCTATAGTTGTGGCTTATGCCCTTCAGATGCCCAAGGGATATATGGTTAGGAAAAAGGTTCTAAATATCAAAGATAATCTTGAATGCCTTTTCAACTACTTTCTGATTACATAATGCTAAGCAGCCAGTAAAATTGCCACATTAAAAACAGAAAGGAGAGAAAAAAATTGCTATCTTTCTGAGACCACTATGCAAATAGCCTTATTGATCCCTGATTTCAAGGAGGATAAGGCCTGGTTTATTTCTAAGGATGAAGACTATGCACTTTCAGTTAAGGCTGTCAGAGACAGCCTCTCCAAGACTGCAGCTGAGGAATGAAGAGTCTACTACCATAGTACTTTTGTCCCACGAGTTCAGCATTACTGTGGGGGTTTATGAAGTCAGTCAAGTGAAGCCTGGGAATGATAAAATCAACAAGACACACTCATGCACATGTATGTGCACTCATGGCATTTGTCATACAGACTTCAAGATACAGCAGCAAGTCTGCTTTTCATCCCAGTACCAGCGTGTCTTTGTAACTAGGAAAAAAATCTTCCATTTCTTAGGCTACAGAGAAATTGGACAGATGTCTCGGAGAAAGAGAGACAGTGTATTATTCCCTTGAAATCTTTTGGTTTTGATGATACTGCTGTCATCTTTGTCTATGACTTCTGTTTTACTACCACTTGTGATAGTCATCACATTGCACTGGTTGTGGAGTATCAGAACTTCCCTGTTGCCTAACGACTGACTGCACCACCCTTCTTTCCTTACCAGTGGTTTAATAAACAGTTATGTTACTTGAGCAATGAATAATAAATAGAAATGAAAGTACCCCCCTCAAAAAAGAAAAACTCGAAATTATTGTTGTCAGGGACTGGAGAACCATGGCCTTTGAATTCCCATTTTTAGCTGTGCTCTAGGTAGATGGATTCTGAATCATTGGCAAATGTACAGCATTGACAAGAAGGTGAGAGCTCAGTAAGACCTTGATAATCTGCTAAGCCTACGTAAACTGGGTCCCTACTTTGCTAAGTATTTTAGTCCTTCTGTAATCAGCACCTTTTTGGTTGCATGCAATAGCCCTGTAATTAAGTGACATGTGGTTGGAACGAATTCCTTTGTGAAAAATCAATAGAGAGGAAAAGTTAACTTTGGGTGGGAAGGATAGATAATGGGGGAAAAACAAAGCCCAGGACACCAAAAGAAAGAAAGCCTGGGTTGCATTTAATATTTATAAATCATAATACATATAGAGACTGCTTATTACAGCTCTCTTTGATTCCTAGCGTTTTTCACACCCATTTATGTATGTCATGATTAATACATTGGATTTCTGGTGGATGTTCATTTGAATAGCAGTGAACATTAACTATAAAAAAACAACTAAAAATGCATAATTAGATCTAAAAAATTACATGAAAGGAAGATTATTACTAACAACTTCATTAACTTTGTTTTCTTTTTTAAACCTAAAGATGAAAATAAAAGCAATATGGAAATCATACAACATCTCTCAGGAATACTTTTTGTTCCCTAGAAAATTAATTTGCAACTGATTGAATTAAAATGTAGAGGGCCCATGCAAATAGGCTCTTGTGGCAAAATAAGATACGAAAAGCTTACAGGGAGAAAATAAGTATCTACTAATGCCTTTTTATTCTTGATTTCCAAAGCACACTGTGTCAGTTAATAACAAGCCCAAAATTGCTCTTATATTTTAAAAGAAAATCATTTAATTCTTGAGTTTATATTTTAGCTACTGACAAATACTTATTGTTAGACAATATCTATTTATGTTTTTATTCATCTATCAAATCAATGTATTTCCATAAATTTCCTTGAGCATCTCCCCAAGGCTTTTTCTGTGGTTTATGCTCTTGTACTATGCTGTACATGAGGCTATTTTGCATCATACTTTTCTCCCCTCCGATTTGCCCAGCTAGAAGAGAAGATAGAAAAATATAGTATCAAATGATATAAATGAACGAATGAAGTGGTCTGAGTAAAAGAGAAGAAAAATTGATATTGAATTAACTAACTTCAAGTTTTGGAACTAGGATATTTTTATGAGTGAACCCTTTTAATTTCTATCCATGACGACGGCATTTGCAATGACATGGATGGAGATAGGATTATACTAAGCAAAACAAGTCAGTCAGAGAAAGACAAATACCATATGGTTTCATTCATATGTGGAATTTAAGAAACAACACAAAGGAGCAAAAGAAAAAAAAGAGAGGCAAACCAAGAAACAGATTCTTTTTTTAATTTATTTTTATTTTTTTAATTTTTTATTCTTATGTTAATCCCCATACATTACATCATTAGTTTTAGATGAAGTGTTCCATGATTCATTGTTTGCGCATAACACCCAGTGCTCCATGCAGAACGTGCCCTCCTCAATACCCACCACCAGGCTAACCCATCCTCCCACCCCCCTCCCCTCTAGAACCCTGTTTGTTTTTCAGAGTCCATCGTCTCTCATGGTTCGTCTACCCCTCCGATTTCCCCCGCTTCATTCTTCCCCTCCCGCTACCTTCTTCTTCTTCTTCTTCTTTTTTTTTTCTTAACATATATTGCATTATTTGTCAAGAAACAGATTCTTAAGTATAGAGAACAAACTAATGATTACCAGAGGGGAGAGGGGTGGGGGATGGGTGAAATAGGTGATGGGGATGAGGGAGTATACTTGTGATGAGCACTAGGTGTTGCATGGAAGTGTTGAATCACTATATTGTACACCTGAAACTAATATTACACTATGTTAACTAACTGGAATCTAATAAAAACTTTAAAAAAGTTCTACCCATGATGGTGAAATACTACACTCCCTTAAGAAAATGAGCAGAGAGTGAATTGGCAGTTTGCAACAGAGGTTATATTATTGATTGAAGAAACATAAATCAATGTTAAAATTCACTGATAATCTATAGAAAGAAAATTTTGAGAGAGCTAATGTGTTAACCAGTGTCAGATGATCACTTTTAGATTAAAATATCCAAAGCTGGAAAACCTGGAACATGGGCAGTTCTTTTTTTTTTTTTTTTAAAGATTTTATTTATTTATTCATGACAGACAGAGAGAGAGAGAGAGAGGCAGAGGGAGAAGCAGGCTCCCAAGGAGCAGGGAGCCCGATGCGGGACTCGATCCCAGGATCCTGAGATCATGACCTGAGCCGTAGGCAGACGCTTAACCATCTGAGCCACCCAGGCGCCCCAACATGGGCAGTTCTTGTATACCAGTGGCTTGAGTGCAAACTGGAACATCTGTTTGAGGGCAATTTATCATGTGTTTCAAGAACCTTAAAATGGTAAAATATTTTAACCCAGCAGTTCCGGTTTTGAGAATATAAACTTAGGAAATAATCCTAAATACATGTTTAAAAATATGTACGGAGTGTTTTTAATAAAGGAAATTGGTAAGAATATAAAAATACAGAAATGAAAAGTTATATTAAATAGAATGTTGTGGTGGACGTGGTGATCCACTGTCCAAATAACCCTGCACGGAAGAACTTGTTGCCCTAGCTCCTGGGAGAGTTGTCAAGTGACAGTGCTTTCGTCAGATGGACTCCAGGTGGCTGCTGAAGCCACCTTGCTGAAGGTCACACACCGTTCTCAAGACAGACCATGCACCATGACATAAAATTTGGGGTGTAAAGGCCAAACATGGGGCAAATGTTAGCGTCAGAACTCACGGTGGGGTTACCTAAGCTTGCTGTGGGGCTGGCACCATAGCCTGACTTCTCTCTGCTTAGTCCTGCCTTCTTCCTCTCCCTCTCTGCAGTGTTTACTCCAAGGGCACTCATTCCTAAATCTTTGCACCCTAAGCTGAGTTGAGTGTGCTTCCCAGGGAAGTCAACCTACCACAGATATGTATAACCTGTGACAAATCTGTAATTAATGGACTCTAATGTAGAAATTAAAATGGTTTTACGGGAAAGTTTATAGTAAAATAGGAAATTATCTAGGTCTAGGGAAAAAAAAACATGCAGATGCATAATCTATCTATCCATACATTTAAATCCTGTAAATGAATGTAAAAAATTATATAAACAGTAACATGAGCAACACAAACATTGTACCGGGAAATGTTTTGTCTCTCTCCCTTCCTCCTTCCCTAACCCCCTTTCTACCTTCCTCCTTCCTTCCTTTACTCTTTTCTTTTTTCTCACTGGTTACTAATAAGGATGTATTACCTTAGTCATGGGCTAAACAAAATTTCATTCAAAAATAATCATATTCAAGTTTAAAAAAAGTTTTTAAAAAGCACTGTGTCTGACAGAGCAAAGAGGCTTTGTGCTTCTTACTGTTAATATATTTATTTAAATATAGTCCTAATGACATTTCACATATTATCCTAGATGTTTTGTGATGTATAATAATTTTACAAGTAAGTAGTGGAAAGTATAATATATTAAAAAAAAAACCCTAACAATCTTATGATGGAGATAAAACCATGTGGTATAGCATATAGCACATTTAAGTAAAGCCAGTGATACGTAACCTAAATAAATTATTCTCAATGGCCCTTGAGATCTTGGATAGTGTTCCAGCCTTTGAAACCTGCGATCTCTAGCAGCAAAATTGTCTTCTCTACCCTAGCTTAACTCACTGGAAATATGTGCACATTGGCCCCTAAAGACAACTGTGAACATCCAGTATCTGGTAGTGTTCATGGGAATCACTGGAGAATCTTGTACCCCTTTTCCATTCTCTATCAGCTCTTGAGCTTGTCTCTGTAGATTCTGTGATTTACAGCTTACCCCCTGCCTCCTACTTTTTGTATCAGGCTTGGTCTGTTTTTCAGTTCTGTGTTTTACCAAGCCTACCTACCTGGCCTTGCTAGTTCTCTGGTCTTGGGCAGCAGTCTTGCTGAAGTATTAATTCCACATTCCCTTACTGGCCCCAGAAAAACCTAACCCTGGCCACGTGGGTGCCAGTGAGTCACATATAAAACTCTCTATAGTTTTTACTCTTCCCCCAATCTGAGCTGGCCAAAGGCCTATCACTTCACAGTCTTTACTAGCCTGAAGACAAATGACCAGAAATTACTCTACAGAATTAAAAAGTAAGCTGACAATTTGTAAATGCCCAAGTATCACAAATGAAATATTTTGGCAAATGTTCTTGAAAAGATAAAACTAAAAGCATTCTTTTTCAGGTGAAAGAATGCCCAGAATGACAGAATTTCTTGAGAAACACTGAATATGAATGAAGTTCCAACATTTTTTTAAATGCTTGATTAAAAAAATTAAAATAGGTAATAGATTCACATTTTAAAATTCAGTAGGTATGAAAAGGTGTCTATGAAGTTTCCCTCCTGTCCCTGTCCCTCCATCCACCTTGTGCCCTTCCTAAACAGCAGTGTTACGAATTTTATGTATACCCTTCTAGACATAGTCTATGTATATAAAATCTGCTTTCTATTAATAATAAGATCTTGCTTCAGGAGGGCAAAGCCATGGTCTATTTTATTTAGTTTCCTCCTTAATACCTAGCACAGTCCCAGGCATAATAGGTGCTCAATAAATATTTGTAGAATGCAGTAGTAATTAATACAGATATTATTCTTGTCTCTGTCATTTCTCTTTTCCTTGCCTTCAATCTATCCAGCAAGTTTGGTTGATTCACCACAGGAATATTTTTCACCTCATCGCTTCTTCACAATTTCTGCAATCACAGTCCAACCTTAGGGTCTCCAATCTATGTATTAGAGAGTTAAATCCTCCTAAAAGTTATTCTTGCCTTTTTACATAAGATAACTAGCTATGCACAGAGAGAGAGGCAATGTGGTACCATGGCTAAGAGCACCAGATTGGTCATTGGGCTTGGGTTCATACTTTAGCTCTGCTATTTACAAGCTACTTGGTGGTCCTAATTTATTTGAAGCAGAGGAATGTTACTTTTGATGCACTGGCTGTAGGAAGAAGGGAAAATCACATTTACCCAAATGTGAACTGATTCTAAATTTTTAAGATTGATCTCTATAACTAATGTTATAATCAAAGTCTAAATTGGAGCCAAGGATGAGATAAAGCAAGACGACATTAATATTGAACAGCTGGTTGATGTTAAATCTTTAAAAGAGCCAATCCAGTGTTGGTTTATTAGCAGGGCTTGGGGATATGTGTCTTTTCCTCTAAGTACTAACAACACCTGGCTTTTCAAAGTGCTAATTAGAGAGAATGGCATAACAGGTTTCTGTTAGTTTCTTCAAGATATATGAATTCTCACTGATGCATGAAGTGATGAAAGTATTTTGATGTTTTTGGAGTTTGGACCTTAGCCATGGGTACATATCCCTAAATGTGGGAACTTAGATAAGACTTGAAGATATTTGCATGACTTATGAAATTAAAACTTGAACAACTGTCTATCAAAGTGTGAGCTATTCTTCCTATGAATCCTGGCTATGTGAACCAAGATGAAATTTCGATTTGAACTCCATAGTGTAAGTTTCTTATTGGTGCAACCAAGGTATTAGATGAGTAATAAATAGGTTTGTTCATTTTGCAAGTGAATTATTATTATTATTAATTATTATTATTATTATTTTAATCCATGAATTGACGAACACGAGTTGACCAGGTAACGATTTAAGGAAACCATTTCCCAACAAGCATGGGATGGCTCATGATCTCTCAGCAAGGCTGGCAAGCTTATGAGCAAGATTCTGCTGCTTTTACACTGACAAAAAATGTGGACAAAGAGCCATTGAAGGTTACTTTTAACATAATCAGTATTGATTGCCAGTTGTACCGGGCTCTTCCTGAATTGGACTATTTTCTTTCTAAAGATGCTGTTTCTTGACCATCTCATGTTCAAATAGGAAATGATTTCAACCCTCCATGGAATCACGTATGTTCTAAAATAGTTGCTGCCCTAAAATCCTTGAATCAAAATTTAACTGTAGGAAGAATTTGTTAATGAAGTTAAAAGTTTTAATTTAGGGGTGGGCAAGCTATAATCCACAAGCCAAATCTGGCACTATGCTAGGGGCTAGGAATAAAATGGTGAACAAGACATTCTCTGGTTTTAAGGGCCTAGTGAACTTCCTTTTCCAAAACTGTTACTCCTCTTATGTTTGAGATTTCACTTAATTCCAACACCTAGTCACACTAGCTGGAAAATTTGGGATCATTTTACACTTCTCTCTCTCCCTTACCCCTACACAGAACCAAGTCCTATTTTTAAAAATAATTCTCCCTATTTCTACTGCTTCTGTTCTGTTTCAGAGCTTCATCTACTTTTTTTTTTTTTTTTGATAGAGAGTGAGAGAGAGAGAGAACATGAGCCGGGGAGTGGGAGAGGGAGAAGCAGACTCCCCACTGAGCAGGGAGCCTGATGCAGGGCTTGATCCCAGGACCCTGGGATCATGACCTGAGCTGAAGGCAGATGGTTAACCGACTGAGCCACCCAGGCACTCCAAGCTTCATCTACTTTTATCCAAACTCTTTCAAAAGCTGTGGATCATCTTGTTTCCTCTTGTTTTGTTCTCATCTTTATTGTTGGCAAAGTGATCAATCCAAAATCTAAAGTTGTCAATAAGACTGGCTAAAACACTTCAAAGGATTCCTGAGGTGCATAAAATATAGTCTGTATGCTTTACTATGGCTAAACACAGCTTATGAATATCACTGTGGCACAGGGACCTGTCTTTCTCAGTTTGGGCTATTGTAACAAATAACATAGACTGGTGGCTTAAACAACAAATGTTTATTTTTCACAACTCCAGAGGCTGGAAAGACCAAGATCAAGGCCCTGACCAATCTGGTTCCTGATGAGAACCCTCTTTTTGGTTTATAGACGGATACCTCTTTGCTGTATCCTCACATGCCAGAGAGAATTTCATGTCTCTTCCTCTTTTTTTTAAGGACATTAATCCCATCATGAGGGTATCACCCTCAGGACATAATCTAACCCTAATTAACCTCCCAAAGGTCCCATCTCCAAATAGCATCACATTGGGGATTAGAGTTTCGGCCCCTCAAAATTCATGGCCTTCTTATATGCAAAATACAATCAGTACATCCCAACAGCCTCAGAAGTCTTAACTCATTCCAGCATCAACTCTAAAGTCCAAAGTCTTACCTAAATAGCATCTAAATCAGATATGGATGAGACTCCAGGTACAGTTCATCATGAGGCAAAATTCTTCTTCAACTGTGAACCTGTGAAATTAGCTAAGTTTTGTGCTTCTAAAATATAGTGGTGAGATAGGCATAGATAGACATTCTAAAAGAGAAATCAGAAGGTAGAAAGGGGTGGTGAATCCAAGTAGGTTTTAAATCTAGCAAGGCAGGCTCCATTAAACCATAAGACTTGAGAATAATCCTCTTTGACTTGATGCTGTACTCTGAGCCCACCAGGGTGGCAGTCCAGCCTTCAGGACCCACTGGGGTAGGGATTGTGCTCCCTCAGCTCTGCTGGGCAGTGATCCTGCCCTTTGAAACTAAAGTGGAGGCAGTCCCACTCACCAGGCCCATGCCCTGTGTTTGGGGTCTTTCCTCTCTTGTCTTGAAGAATAATGCATGTTTGCTGTTGAATAGCACTATATTCCAGTTCTGTAGGCTCTAAGAAGTCCGGCATTCTTCTTTCATTTCATCTTGTCTCTAACATTTTCAGTTCAAACTGGCAGTGTTTCTACTGGGGTGGCTGATTAGGTTCATGGTTCACACCAATACTAACTTCCTTATCAGGTGGTTTTGGGACCATACCCCTAGTATTCTCAGCAATCTGGATAGGCTGAGAATTTTTACATCCTCATTCCTTTTTGCTTAACAACTCTGTCTTCAATTTATTTCTTTATTTCTTGCATTTTTAGTCAGAAGGAACAAATCTGCTCCTTCAATGCTTCTTTTTTTTTTTTTTTAGAAATCTTTGCTGCTAGATACCCAGTTTTATAAATCACAAGTTCTACCTTCCATAAAACAATAGGACACAAACATAATTTGGCCAAGTTATTTATAAGAAAGATCACCTTTTCTCCATGTTCAGTAACATGTTCCATATTTCCATCTGAGATCTCATCAGAATGGTCTTTCCTGTCCATATTTGCACCAATACATGCATGATTATGTATTTTCTAAGATGGAGGCTCTCTCTAGCTCTCCTCTTTTCTTTCTGAGCTCTCACCAGAATTGTCTAGCAGTTCCTTCACAGCAGTATCGGCTTTAACTAGCATGCACCCCAAACCTCTTCCAGCCTTGTCACCCTGTTCCAAAGCCACATCCATATTTTTAGGTATTTGCTGCCCCACTTCTTGGTATCAATTATTGTATTAGTTAGGATTCTCCAGAGAGACAGAACCAGTAGTATATATATATATACATATATATATATATAAATATGTATATATATAAATATGTATATATATATAAATATGTATATTATATATATTTTATATTATATGATACTATATGTGTATGATTTATTATAAGGAATTGGTTCACACAATTATGGGAGCTGAGAAGTCCCATAACCTGTGGTCTGCCTGCAATCTGGAGACTTAAGAGAGGCAGTGCTGTAAATTCTAGTTTCATTCCAAAGCCCTGAGAACCAGGAGCAGTGATTTAGTCCAAGGGCAGAAGACCTATGTCTCGGCTCCTATAGTCAGGCAGATAGAATTCAACCTTCCTCTATTCTTTGTTCTATTCAGGCCTTCAACAGATTGGATGATGCCCACCACCCACAGTGGGAAAGACAAACTGCCTTCTCAATCCACCAATTCAAATGCTCATCTCTTCCCGAAACACCCTCATAGCCATACCCACAAATAATGTTTAACTAGTTACCTGGTCATCCCATGGTCCAGTCAAGTTGACACATAACATTAACCATAGCAGAACCTTATTTACTTCTTTTGGATTCATTTTTCATCACTCTCATCTCTTTATACTCAAGTAAAAGTGAGTTTTATAGTTACCAGACATGTTATTTTACTCATTCATCCAGGAAGTTTTCACTGAATCTCTGTCATGTGCCAGAAAGTAAGCAAAAGGCTGGGGGTAAAATGATGGTGAAGTCACAGTTGCTCTCCTCTAGGAGCTCACATGCTTATGGATGCTATCCAGATTCTTTTCCATTCCCACATCAGGATTAAAGCACTCAAGTACCCATACCCTAGCTCCTGGGAATCTTGGTGACTGTCAGCTCTTAGATGAGTCCCTCTCTGGGAATTGCTCTTAGCTAAAGAGTCATAACCCACTTACACTGACAGGTTAATGCTGGGATTTAATGGCCTATCCCACTTTCCTCAGGGAGGAAAACTGAACAGCCCCAGCTGCAGAATATCTGTGGGATTGGTTGAGGCCTGTGCTCCAACTACATCACAGCCAAACTTCTTCCTTTGCTTAAATCTTTCCACACCCTTGGTAGATATTGTTCTCAAAGAGCACTCTCTCATAAACCTTGTCATGCAGATCTCCCTCTCCCAGTGAGGCTGTTTCTGAGATCTGATCTGTGGCATAATCTAGAGAGAAAGAGGTAAGCTGAACCATTTCCCAGGAAAATAGGATATGGTTTTAAAGTCGATTTCAAATTACACAAATGTAATATAAATAGAGTCTCATTTTTAGAAAGACATAGGGGAGGCTAAAAACCGCTTTGATTACACTCTAATCTCTTTTTTTTCAAACTTTAAAAAAATGCACAAGCATCCATATGCGGTTGTAGATATTCACTATTATTTTCTTGGGTTTTTCCTTTGCAGCATAAAGTAAATGTTATATGTAATGTTTAGCAGTCTTATTTTACTCAATTTTAAGTGTGTGAGCTCTATTCACATACACATATTTGCCACATTCTTTTTAGCCATTGTGTCAAGACACCAGAAAGAATGATATTTTAAATGAATGACCAGAAGCTCATATGTACATAGACTTTATTACGTTAACAAGTGTTTATTGAATATCTTTTACTTACAAGGCATTATTGTTGGTACTGTGGATGCAGCAGTGAACCAGATGGACACTGATCTGCTTCATTCTTGCCAAACATATATATATATAAACATATGTGTTGGCAATATTTAACATAGAATTTTCTTTTTTTAAAGATTTTATTTATTTGACAGAGAGAGACAGCAAGAGAGGCAACACAAGCAGGGGGGAGTGGGAGAGGGAGAAGAAGGCTTCCCACTGAGCAAGGAGCCCAGTGCGGGGCTCAGTCCCAGGACCGATCATGACCTGAACTAGAAGCAGACGCTTAATGACTGAGCCACTCAGGCACCCCAACATAGAATTTTCTGAGGCATTTTATATGACTGTAATAGTATCAAATCAGCATTTCCTTCTTTTTCTCCTTGAAAACTGATAAAAGATCAAAAATGAAAAATAAAAATCACAACTATTTTTAGTTAAAGTGAAACTCTGGACACCAAAATATGTGGGTTGAAAATGCAGTGGAGATAAAGGAGATAGGCAGACAGGCAGGAGGAAGCAAGAAAGACATGGCAGAGTGATAATGCAGCAGCCTTTAGAAAGAGCCAGAAGAAATCACAGTTTTCATAGAGTATGGCACAACAAGATGTGCATAACTTAAATTCCATGTTTACTGTTGAGAGGGAGAATGGTATACCAGCTGGTGGCAGAAACTGTCCTTTACACAGCATGATTCCAAGAAGTGTAGCCTCCAGATGATGGTGGAGATCTCTCCAAAATGAAGCAAATAAAGCTATCCTTGGTTACTAGGGGGGAATTCCCTGGAGAGATAATGGACGGACTATTCACATCCTGAATGCATGGAGTTTTTGTATGTGATTGAAAATAAGTTGTTATCAGTTTAAAATAGACTGCTTTTAACTATAAGGTCTTTTACGTAGGTCTCATGGTAACCACAAAGAAAGAACATCTAGTAGATACATGAAAGAGAAATCAAGCATACCACTATAAGAAGTAAATGACAAAGGAAGCCAGAAACAGAGGAAGACAGGAACAGAAACTACAAAACAGTCAGAAAACAATGACCAAAATGGCAATAGCAAGTCCTTACCTATCAATAATTACATTAAGTGCAAATGGGTTAAATTATCCAATCAAAGACAAAGTGCTTAATGAATAAAAAACAAGATCTAACAATGTGATGCAAAAAACTCACTTTAGCTGTAAGGACATACATAGGTCAAAAGTGAAAGGATGGGAAAAGATAGTCCATAAAAATGATAATCTCAAGAGATCAGGGATGGCTACACTTATAGCAGATAAGATAGACTTTCTGTCCAAAAGGGTTGCAAGACACAAAAAAGGTCACTATATAATGATAAATAGGTCAGTTTGTTAAGAGGATATAACAGTTCTAACCATATACACATTCAACATTGGAATGCCTAAATTCCAATGGACTTCAATACCCCGCTTTCAACTTTGGATAGATCTTTAAGACAGAAAATCAATAAAGAAACAGTGGACTTGAATAACATCATAGACCAAATGGACATGACAGACATATACAGAGTATTCTAACCAATAGCCCCTTACTCGAATGCACACAGAACATTCTCTAGGATAGATAATATGTTGCATTACCAAGCAAGTCTGAAATTTAAAAAGATTGAAGTTATATCAAACATTTTTTTCCAATCAAAATGGTATGAAAGTAGAAATCAATAATAGGAAAATTAGAAAATTCACAAATATGCAGAAATTAAACAACATACCCCTGAACAAGCAATGCGTCAAAGACAAATCAAAAGATGAATCAAAAAAGCATCTTGAGACCAATAAAAATGAAAACACACATACCAAATTTATGGGATGCAGCAGAGCCAGGTCTAAGACATAAGTTTATAGCATATATATATACACACATACATATATACGTATATACATATATGTATATATAGAGAGAGGGAGAGAGAGAGAGAATGGAGAATGCCAGTATGTATATGAAAAGGTAATCAGCATCAGGAAATCAAAGTGAAAACTGCAGTGAGATATAACCTCATATCTGTTAGGATAGCTGTTACCAAAAAGAGAAGAAACAATAAGTGTTGACAAGGATGTAGAGAAAAGGGAACTCTGTACATTATTGATAGGAATGTAAATTTTATAGCAATTAGGAAAAACAGTATGGGGTTTCCTCAAAAACTTAAAAATAGAACTACCTATGATCCACAGTGCCACTTCTTAGTATACATCTGAAGGAAATAAAGTCAGTGTCTTGATGAAATATCTTCACTCCTATGTTTGTTGTAGCATTTTTCACAACAGCCGAGATATGGACATACATAAGTGTTTGTAGACAGGTGAATGGAAACACAAATGTGTTATGTATTTACAATGGGATATTATTCATCCATAAAAAGAAAGAAATCCTGCCGTTTGCCGCAACATGGATGAATCTGAAGGATGTTATACTAAGTGAAATAAGCTAGATAGAGAAGGACAAATACTGTATGATGACATGTTTATGTGAAATTGAAAAAAGACAAACTCATAGACCAAAGAGTAAAATGGTGATACTGGTGGCAGCGGTGTGTGGAAAATGGGAATGTTTGTTGGACGAAGGGTACAAACTGTCCGTTGTAAGATGAAAAAATTCTGGGGTTCAAATGCACAACATGGTGACTCTAGTTAATAATACGGTATTGAATCCTTGAAATTTGCTAAGAGAGTAGATCTTAAGTGTGCAACACACACACACAGAATGGCAACTGTGTGACGTGATGGAAATGTTAACTAACTTGATTAACTAACTCTAATCATTTCACAATGTATATATATATCAAACCATCATGTTGTACATGTTAAATCTATACAATTTTTTTCTTTTCTTTTTTTTTTTTTTAAGATTTTATTTGACAGAGAGACACAGCGGAAGAGGGGACACAAGCAAGGGGGGTGGGGGAGGGAGAAGCAGGCTTCCTGCTGAGCAGGGAGCCCGACGTGGGGCTCGATCCCAGGACCCTGGGATCATGACTGGGGCAGAAGGCAGATGCTTAACGACTGAGCCACCCAGGCGCCCCTATACAATTATTTTCAATTAAACCTCAATAAAGCTGGAAAAAAGGAGATACACTAATTTCATTGATCCCATAATGAAATTAATGAATATGATCTAGAGACAAAGAGGATTAATATTATATCAAGTAGTAACAATGATTACTAGACCAAAAATATGTCTTAAATATGAAAAGAAAATGCAAAAACAGACCACAGAGTAAAACTGTTTTTTAAAGCTACAGATGAAAATAAAGATTATACATTTGTACCATTTATTGTGTGAAGTCCCTTGGCTGCCCTATATTTTGGGCTTTAGAATTGTTCAGATATGAGGTAATATGGTGCATATAACATATTTTTCAACATCTGTGGTGAAATCTGGAGCAATATTCTGTTACTGAGCACATTGATACTTTTGTTGGCAAACACCTTATTTTCAAGGAAAGTGGGCTAAAAATATTATGACAAACCTCATTCATTATACTTTAGGTGCCTTAAAATGAATTTAGAAGTATAAATTTTTAGAGACTTTTGGACTTCAAAGTTGTGAATTAGGAAATTTGGACTTCTGTAATAGCATTAAGACCAGTATATCTGTTATATCAAAAATATAAAGTTTACTAAAATAAAATGATTTTCAGATTAGACCACAAAAAACCCAGAACTTTGCTTTATAACAAGATATAAAATAAAGTAACTGAAACAAAGTGACAAAAGGATGGGCAAAGGCTTACTAAATATAATAAGCAAAAATAAAGCAGGGATTATGATCTTAATGCCCATTAAAGTTGATTTATGCCCCAAATATTGAAATTAAAAATGACACTATATAATAACCAAAGGGTATAATTCATGATAAATTTATAACTTTTCTGAACATCAGTGCACCATTTTACTTATGAAGTAAAATGAGAAATGCAAAACCCTATTGGTAGGATACTTTCATTCATTCATCTCAGTCTATTAATAGTGAAAATGATTAAATAGTAAGGCTAGGGGCACCTGGGTGGCTCTGTTGGTTAAGTGTCTGACTTCTGGTTTTGGGTAAGGTCATGATCTCTAGGATTGAGCCCCTGCATTGTTGGTCTCTATGCTCAGCGGGGAGCCCGCTAGAGGATTGTCACTCTCCCTCTCCCCCTTCCCCTGCTTGCACACCCTCTCTCTCTCAAATAAATAGATCTTTTTTTTTTTTTTTTTTAAAAAGGGCTACAGAAGATGTGAATATTATTAAAGGAATATCTTTTTTTTTTTTTTAAAGATTTTATTTATTTATTTGACAGAGAGAGACACAGTGAGAAAGGGAACACAAGCAGGGGGAGTGGGAGAGGGAGAAGCAGGCTCCCCGCAGAGCAGGGAGCCTGATGCGGGACTCGGTCCCAGGACCCTGGGATCATGACCTGAGCCGAAGGCAATCGCTCAACCGACTGAGCCACCCAGGCGCCCTTAAAGGAATATCTAATATGTAATTTATATATATAATTGACATGAGTTTATATAGCATATTTATGTCAAATTCTGTACCCTGAAAATACATCTTATTTTCAAGTACCTTAGGAATAGTCACAAATCATTCTTCATATATTAGACCAGAAAGAAAACCTTAGTGAACTCAAATATTAGGAGTATTAAAATACATTTTCTGATCATAATGCAATCAAGTAGGAAATAAATAGTAAGCAGCAAACCAAAAATACTCCATTAGCTGGGAATTAAAAACAGAACTAAGCAAATCTCCTTATGAATAACTCTTGAGTCAGAGGGGAAATCTGAGCACAAAGCACAGAATACCTAGGAAATAGTGATGGTGAAAATGCCATCTATCAGAGGTTTGCCACTTATCTCAATCATTGCTCAGAGAAAACAAACATCCCTCCATACTTACAGTAAAAAAAAAAAAAAAGTAAATGGCTTAAACATTCAACATAAAAAGTTAGAAAACAACAAAATAAAACCAAGAAAAGTGTAGAGAATAAGTAAAAAGCATAATCTATAAATTAGAAAATAGAAAAATATGGAACAAATAAACCCAGAGCAATTTATTTGAAACTATATCATAAAATAAGCTATTATTATCATCAAGAGAATGGAAGAAGACAAGAATAACAAATGCAACAAGGAACTAAAAATTATAAAAGATATAACTACATAATTCAGAGGAAATTAAAAGATTTACTGTGCTGCTAAACCCAATGCAAGCTCTAAGTATGAAACCTGAATAAAATGGATAATCTTTTAAGTAAATATAATCTATTGGAGTTTGTCAATGAAAAAAATTTTTTTTATTGAATCCCTGAGTGAGGTATTCAGCTTCTTGGATATTTGTATTGATTGGGAGTTCATTGATACCATTATTTATTTAAAGATAACCATGTAACTGTAAACAGTATTTAAAAAAACACTCATTATCTCATTTATTCACTTTCTCAGTGAAATTCATCATAGTATTTATTGAACATTTATTACACAAAACACCCAGAATTGTTCAGGTTTTTATGTTATTTTCACATGAACACTCGATTTTTAACACCTCAATTAGTCCTCCAGCAGATAGCTTTCACATTACTAGCCTGGCCTGCACTAGCTGAGTAAGTTGGAAGGATGGGATAACCCTGATTCTAATGACAGGACTCGAAACCTGGAAGACTTTGAATATCCTTGGTCTAACCCTGTCATTTCTCAGATGAAGAAATGAAGGTCCTGATAGCTAATACTTTGTCCAACTTCACATGACTGTCAGGAAATAAAATACTCTACACCTCCCCACAAAGGAAATAAGACCACAGATGCTCTTCTTTTGTGGAGATGAAATGTTACAATGTAAGTGAAGTTCCTGCCATATTGTGTGAGTTCATCAGAAGATATTAGTTCTTTTTTGACTTTTCTTATTTTTTTCACATACGGCTGGATTGGAGAGATGCCTGGGATTTCCATAATTCTACCAACAGAGAATGTCTCCTTACACAAATTTGGCAGCTAACTGCTGTGAGGAGGTTCAAAATTTTTCTGCTTTCTGTAATTGTACCTGCACCTTTATTTTTTTTCTTTATTTGGTGGCAAGAAGTAGTTGAGTGTCATGTGAATTGCACAGACTTTGGAATCAACCAACCTGAGTGCTAATATGATTCCACCCATGAAATTGGGCATTTTATTTAACCTATCAGAGTCTTGGTTTCCTGCTTGTAAAATGTCGACTATAGTATTGATCTTACAGGACTTTTGTGAATATTAAATAGTATATTTTAAGTAAAGTGCTTAAGAGAGTGTCTGGAATAGTGTAAGCTAGGATGCTTTTTAAATTAATGAGCAAAGTGAAACAAATTTTATGTGTGCTTAGTCTACACATAGTAAAACAAGTCTTATGGTTTGCACTCCTATAATTTACATGCAGGTGAAGAATATGGCTTCTGCTGCTAGATGTCCTTGGCTTTAAATCTCAGTCTGGCCATTTACTAGCTATGTGACAATGGACAAGACTCTTAGATGGACATATTCTGTTTCCTTATCTGTAAAATGGGAAAAGTAATATAAAATTCCTAACATCGCTATGAGGATTGCATGAGATAGTGTTTGCAATTTACACTGTTAGTCACTAGTAGGACAAGGGGCTCAGTAGAAGGTACTGATCAACCTGATAAGTAGTGCCAAAAGAATTACATAACATATCTTCCGGCCTGCTCCAGAGAACTCAGATCCATAGAAATCCAGACATTTGGGCATGGTTCTTTTAAAATAAAACAATTGTTATGTTTAGAGTCAATTTTTTTTTTAAAGATTTTATTTATTTATTTGACAGAGAGACACACAGCGAGAGAGGGAACACAGGCAGGGGGAGTGGGAGAGGGAGAAGCAGGCTTCCTGCTGAGCAGGGAGCCCGATGTGGGGCTCGATTCCAGCACCCTGGGATCATGACCTGAGCTGAAGGCAGATGCTTAACAACTGAGCCACCCAGGCGCCCCTAGAGTCAATTTTATAAAATCACGCTTTTGACAGTTTTCAAGAGTTCAGTATGTGCATGCACTGGGCTTGCCTTAGCTCACTGTCTTGTCACTGTAAGTAATTGATTTTGCTGATTAACATTGATGCCAAATTTTTCTTGTAAAGATTTTGTCATGTCTTCACTTGTCATCTTTTTAAGGCTTTATTTCAAGTGTCCTTGAAAAAAATATTTTAAGCTAAGTGCCAAACTGTCACCTTAAATATTAATGATTATATTTTGTACTCTATTATTCTGTAAGTGGTACAACTTACATTAAAAAGCTCACCAAAAGAAATTTGTCCATTAAAAATATCCCTAAGGTGATATAAATCCTCCAGTCTTTTTTGGAAAGTGAAGAAATCAGGCCTTTCCTCAATGAGATCTATTCAGGAAACAAAAAGGAACTGGGTTGGAACTGGTTTTGATGTCCTATTTCTAAGTAGTAGTCTTCCCTGTAAGGGAATGAGAGAGGAAGAAGACAGGACAGGGAAATGGTAAGAGTCTTGGGAAATGGGGTAGCATCTTACTCATCTTTGTGCTCCTAATACTTAATGTAGGAGCTGACATATATTCAGTAACCAAATATTTTTTAAATCAATGAATGAGGCTTTGAATCAGATACTTTATTCTGCCTTATTTAGTTCTTGCAAATGTTTACAGTTTTGGTTTGAGTAAGAGCTTAATAGCAAATGGTGGGTGGTATGAATATTAAAATATCCCACATAACAAATGGGTTGTTTTTCTTCTAAAATGTGCTTGTTTTTCCTTGTGTAGTCATAGAATAGGATTGAGAACATTTTCCTTTTCTTTATTTTTTTTCCTTTGGGAGACATTTTGGTATTTACTTAGGAACCAAAGAGTTTGAATGAGTAGAATCATGTAACTTTTTTTTAAAAGGTCAAGGAAACTTCACAATTTTAAGGGCTATGATTTTTCTGCATTTGTTTGATGGATGAATTGATTGATAATTGTAAAGAGGATATGCTGTTCTTAGATTCATAGAGGAACAAAAGGAACTGCATTTTTGAAGTTTTTTTTGTTCTCAGAGGATCTCCCATCTCCACCAATATTTTAACATCATTGAGAACTGGAAGGGTGTAATGTGTCCTTAGGAAAATTAATTGTAACAAGGCAAAGGTGAATTTCTTTGCCTTTCTTGTGACTTGATATTGATTTAAGACATTGAAATAGGACACCTAAAATTAATGTAATTTGGTTCAAAGGATAGATATTGTCTCATCAACTTTAGAGACTACATGGGTTGTTGGGAACCCAGGCTCAAAAGTGATGCTTCTCTTTTGCTCTGATAGTAAAGTCACAGTAAGTGACCAAAAAGCTCCCTCATGAAAATTGTATGATAATAAAATTGTCTTGGTGTCTTTTCCCCTTCAATATAAGGAAATTATAAAACATTTCTGAAAAGGTTAATTTCTTCTTTTAAAATAAAAATATGAGGGGTGCCTGAGTGGCTCAGTTGGTTAAGCATCTGCCTTTGGCTCAGGTCATGATCCCAGGGTCCTGGGATTGAGTCCCACATTGGTCTCCCTGCTCAGTGGAGAGCCTGCTTCTCCCTCTCCCTCTGCTGCTCCCAATGCATGTGCTCTCTCTTTTTCTCTGTCAAGTAAATAAATTAAATCTTTAAAAAAAGAATTAAAATAAAAATGTAATGTTTAGCTTACAGAAGTTCCTCATCTCCCAGTCAAGACCATTTAAATTATTTGAATCTCTTTATTACAGTAGAAAACAGATGCTATGCATTAGCTAGCTATAAAGACAAGCTAGTTGAAGACAATAAAAACAGAAGGGAGCATTAACAGAGGTCCAGTGGTGTAAAACAATATAGTGCATCTGAAGAGTAAGAAGTATTTTAATATAATTGGAGTGTAACACCTACCATTTACTGGCAAAAGGAAGAATCAATGCAAAAATGACAGTGTAGTATTTCCTCTTTACAAAGGAAAAGATCCAGATTCAGATGAAATCATCTGCCAAATATGTGAGAGATACCTTATCTGGAAGATTTCTAAAAGGGGAAGTATTATCTATATAAATCACTATGTATTACAAATCTAACTAGATCTCTGGTAACATAGTATGACAAGATGTAATGGTATGTAATTTTATGAGTTCAAACTTGTTATATGTGGGTCCTGATGCCAGAATTTTCAACCCAATCTCTTTTTAATCAGCTTAGTTATTTATACCATGCTTTCATGCTTTTGTTTTTGGTATTAGCCAAAGTAGACTAACAATTCTTTTTTTATGACACCATAGCAACATAATATGAACAATGCTGAGACATAAGGAAAGGAAGATGATTGGAACAACTTTAGAAAGAAGGTTGATTAAAGTAAGAGAATGGAAGAGTTGACTACCGAAAATAGTGTCCTTTAAGTGAAATATAACCAAAGAAAGTCAGGGAAAGTGAGCAGGGAGGATTTGGGGGGATGATAAGCAAAGCATCTACACTGGGCTATATTTCAAGAAGTATAACTGGACAACTTTTCATTCTGAGAAGAGACTGCTGCTACTAGAGGGAAGGGTCAACTATAAAGATGTTTATACTTTGAGACAGATTCTTGTACTTTGACTGAGCTATCACGTCTGCTCACTGCTTTTTTGAAGTTACTCCTTATTCACTCAATTGGACATTCCATACTGTAACCTGGTTTATTTACTCAACAAGTTCCTTACCTTCTCTTTCATGGAGACGGTTAAAGCTCTAAAGAGTATTTCTTCACAAATTCTCACTTTCTCACTGGATTGTCAATGGCCTGAAGTTGTCCTTTCATCATTCTTCTTCACTATGAACATGGCCTTGGGAATCTTCCTTTAGGCCTTCAATTTAGTTCCACGTGCTTCTCATAGCTTACAGTGCTTCTCATATGTCCCAGTTCTGTGCAGGGCACAGAGTGTGGCAGATACCAGTAATTGCTACTCCAATATCTATTCTCTCTTCTGTCTTCATTAGAGACATTATGTTTTGTTTGGGGCAGCAATGTATCTGGGTAAAAGCCTTGCCTTATCAGAGTTTCCTTATAAATAGGAGTGGCCACTTGACACTATTCTGACCTTTGCAATGTGATCAAAAGCTGCTCAAAATTTCTGAGAAGTTTTTCTTCCCTCATAAAAGTGCTACCCTTTCCTCTGCCTCCTTTCTTCTTGCTGGAAATGGAACAGCCATTGTGACAATGGAGTGACAGCATGAGGACAGAGTCCATGCTAATGATGGCAGAGTAGAAAACAGACGAATGCCTGGAACACTGATCCTATTGTGAATCCAGAGCCCTAAACCTGGACTATTTACCTGTGGCCTTCTTGTTACATAAGCAAAAATATTTTGAGGGTAAAAATATACTTGGAAGGAAAATATACAAAATACATTCTTCTTGTTTAGATAAGAAAAATATATTTAGTTGGGATTTTTTTTTTTAAAGATTTTATTTATTTGACAGAGAGAGACACAGCGAGAGAGGGAACACAAGCAGGGGGAGTGGGAGAGGGAGAAGCAGACTTCCCACTGAGCAGGGAGCCCGATGAGGGGCTCGATCCCAGGACCCTGGGATCATGACCTGAGCTGAAGGCAGACGTTTAACGGCTGAGCCATCCAGGCGCCCCAGGATTTTGTTTTATGTGGTCCCCAAATAACTCTAATACATAGAGGATTTGATTCTTGGATTTAGGGTTTTGAAAATAAAAAAAATAAAGGTAATGAAGTGAGTGGATGAGCGGAGTGGAGAAAAACAGAGCTACAGTCTGTTGGAGAAGTCTGATGTTGCAAAGTGGACAGAGTTGGTGATCCTTGTTAAATATTTGATCAAACTACTGGCTGTTGTTTCTTAGGAAAATGACCATGTGTTCTAGTTTTAGGAGAAAGGATAGGAAAAATTATCTTGTTTCTGGATGCTGTTTCTTCTTGACACTCTTAGGAAAGACCAACAAAAAGGATAAACTTGAGTTAGAGTTAGCCACTTGTCCAAGGAGGTGGGAAGATCATAGCTTGTAGACCATGGCTTATAAAGATATTTGTGGCTGTTGATGGTTTCTCACTGTTCAACCTGGGAAAGCAATCCTCAAATACCCGAGCACACACCCAGAGAAAGTGTACTGTTAAACCTCTGGAACTTCCAGAAAGTAGTTCCTCTAAAATGCCCATATAAGATGTGGCCATGAAGGATGATGGGAGGAAGATCTTCCAGAATTGCAGATCTTGGGGCTATGGAAGGCAATAGACAAAGGAGATCCACCCAGAGAGAGACTAGAAGCTTATAGACAGTGAAGGAATGTTCTCCATGGCCACAGCAGGGAGTTCATGCTCTTGTTTCCCGTTGATGTGCTTCCCAGTTATGTCCCTATTCTGCATGGAAGTTTTTATTCATTTGTTCATACCTTTCTAACTGGTTGTGTTGAGGGCAGATTACTTTTTTTTTTTTTTTTTATGAATTCAAGTTAAAGTAAGAAGAGAACCTGGGATTTGAAGTAGATATACCCCTGTGTATGATTTTGGGATTATCTCAGTTGGGGAAAATTAGAAAATGTATGTATCTATGTTGGATACACAAAACTTTGAAATATGTCAGATATCATTAATTGATCTATATACATACTCATTTCCTTTTTTAAAGAACCTCACTTTTGGATAGAGGATCAGTAATGAGAACAGCCATAACATTTTTCTTCCCAGACTGCCTGGAGATGCTGGTGGTACATAGTTATGGAAATGAAATTTAAGCAGAAATCTGCCAGGAATTTTGCTTCCTTGATGAAGCTATTTCTCCTTCCTCTTCTCTTTTCTTTAGTGGAATGACGGAAAGTACTGGGGCATTGCTGAAATTGTGTGGTCACCACACCACGGCCCTAGACTGTCATATTTTTTTCTTATGTGAGGGGAAAGAAATCACTATTTGGTTTAGCCACTAGAGTAGGATTTCTGTTACATACAATAGAACAACAATCCTAATGGATACAGAGATTGTAGGCTCTCCATAGCTTTTGGGATCTAAGGATTCAGTGCAAGGACACTGCCTCAAGGGCTTATTCCCATAAAAATTTCCATTCTCTTCAGCATTTCAATATTTACCTTTTCTTCATATGCTCTTTCCATTCTGTGACTTGCATTCTGTGACTCTATTTCTGTTCTGCTCTCAAATATTATATACTTTCCTGTCTTTAAAAACTAAAACCCAAAATCATTTGGTATGATCAACTCCCTTATCTATGTGTTTAATTTTTCTGTTTTTAAACACATAAACAATATACAAGTATATTCTCGTTTATAATATTCACACAATATAAAAGAGTCACTAACTTTATCTTTTCATTCTTTTCATTGACTAAATCTGGGAAGTAAATATCTTCAACTCACATTTTTCTCCATTTTCTTAATTCTTTGAAATCTGGTGTCTTTCCTACCATGACACTGAAAGAAGCAGTTGCCCAAGGACTTAGATATTTCTGGATGATGTCTTTCAGAGATAATGGGTGAATGGGTCATGAGTGTGCAGCTTTTAGAAGCCAGGTCAGAGTGCTGTGGGACTTAAGCCAGGCCCAGTGGTGTTGAAGATAGATCCTCGGGTAGACATGTGTTTCCCTCCACACAAATCATGGTTGGGAGAGTAAATCATAAACATATCCACCAGTTATGTTTTAGTAGAAATGCCCTCATTTTGGAGAATAATTATCAAAAGCTAATACTAATAATTCCTATTTTTGAAACCCTTAAGAAAATACAACAAATGTACTGTATAAATATTCCTCTTACATAAAAATAGGTAAGTAATTGTAAAAGACTTCTCATAACTACCAGGTTAAATTAATTTAAGAATCAAATTTGTGGAGTTAAATATTTAACGCAGAGCCTTTTATTTTGCTGAGACCTCTAGACCTTGGCATTTTATCAGTGGTATTGTTCAGCTCTTTTCTAACTTACTGCAAGATCTATCAAACTAGCTAGAGACATGCTTTAGAAATTACAAAGGCATATTCGAGAAGAACTGATTCAGGTATTTTTAAAAAGGACAATAATCAATGGTGATTATATATCAAAAGTAAGCAGAACTTTCCACAAAAACTTAGATTTTCATTTTGTATGCCTGGTTTAGTATTACTTTTTACAAATGCTCTCCCTACTCCCTCTCAATTAGCATTCAATAAATGTTAAGAAAACGACAGTATCTGACAACACAGGTCTTCTTTTGTCAGATGATTCTGATCTAGAATGGGTATCAATTTTGATTTACTGCTTTCAGAACAGCCAGAACAGAATGGATTAGATTAGCAGGCATAAATAAATCTTAATTTTGTTGAGATTTATACCTGTCACATGATAAACACAGATAAATGCCTTTTTATCCTACAAGTTGCATTGATTTGGATCTTACAGAAGTTAAATGTTAGCCTGAAATTAAATTTATGGTAACATAGTAAATATAACCTGAAATAGTGACAGTATGGGTCAGCACATGGCTGGTGGAGGCAGGGACAGAATTCTACTGGCCAATAGATTGTTTGCTCCAGCATATTACCATTCAGAATGTATATGCATTCATGGAGTTGGAAAAGCAGGGACTCTTTTTAGGCTCAGAAAAAAATTGTAGCCTTAAGAATTAAAATATTAGCTAGCATCTTCAGTTCATCATGCAACACTGGCCCTTGGAATCAGGAGGATGATTTATCATTCATCATAAAATTGGAACTAAAGTTTAAAATTGTGTTTCTAAGACATTTTGGTTGCATCTGTGGAAGGAAACCAAGAAAATAGGAAGCAGGGTTGGAGGAGAGACTTTTTTCCCTATGGTATACCTTTGTGTACATTTAAAATTTCATATCATGTGAATATAACACCCATTCAAATAATTGAATAATAGAAAAGAAAAATAAATAAAATAAGCCAGTCCTTTTGATTTAGAAGGAAGCTCCAACAATTTCAGTTCTTATAAAGAATTTACATGAGGGCATCTCCTGCCTTATAAGTCCGCCTCTTGTACTCCGTGTGTATTCCTTGTTCTCATTGCACACTGTATTATTTGTGGTCCTCTCTGTCTCTGTGCACTCAAAGTTAATTTGAGTGCGTAGACATTTACCTTCATCTTTCTTTTATTTCTCCAGGTTATTTCACAATGCATTGCTTATAGAAGACATTCATTAAAGAGTTGAAAAATAACTGAGAAACAAAATAAACTGCTCAATTTCTCCTCACTAGCATCTTAGTATGGAGCCAGAGTCGATAGCAATATAGTGGGGCTGGTAGATGAGTGTCTAACAAAAATCAACAGATATGTCATGGACATTGAATACTGGACAGTTAAAGACTCCACATAGGGCGTCAAGGAAGACAGGCTTTATGTTGATTAAGGAAAGTTAGAAAATCTGCAAGCCAGTTGGCCATCAAGGGAGAAAAGGTAAAATAGGTGCTGAAAATTTGAACAGTCAAGAGATTGAGAGGGTTGTACATGGGAGGGACAGCATTACAGAACAGAGAAAATGAATTTGGATCTCAGGGGAGAGGCTCTCCTGACATTTATCTGCATCTTAATTATTAAATTACATTTAGCTCTTCATTGGTAGGGGAATGCATTAGGTCCGGTTGAAGAAATGGTGAAATGAAAGAGTCATAGAATTAGAAAATCAAAGAATATCAGAGCGGTAAGTGTCCTTAAAGTCTAAATTTTCTCATTTTGTAGATGAGGAGACAGGCCAAGGGAATTTTAATGACCCAGGAATTTAGGTGCTAAGTGAAGACTGGATTTTCAAATTCCAAGTATATTTTTCAGTATCCTATTATTATACAGTGTTCTATAGATAATTTATAGCATGTACTATTACCATACTAATCAATTTTCTGAGAATTAGACTCATATTTCCACTTGACCAGGGAGACTTTTCAACAGAATCTCTGAGGGGTACAAGTAGCAATATTAGGAGTCTGATGATAAGTGTGTTGGGGTACCTCTTCTGGAATGAGTATCCTGAAATGCTTAAAGATGTCTCTGGTTTTCACACAGGTGAAAGTGAGTTGACATCAAAGAAAAACTAGGAAATTGTAATGCCAAAAAAATTACTCCTTAGCACTCACCATAGCACATACCCATCATAGACCTGTGCCTCTGAAACAAATAATACAGTATATGTTGTTAATAAAAAAAAAAGAAGAAGATAGCAGGAAGGGAAAAATGAAGTGGGGAAATTGGAGGGGGAGACGAACCATGAGAGACTATGGACTCTGAGAAACAAACTGAGGGTTCTAGAGGGGAGGGGAGTGGGGGGATGGGTTAGCCTGGTGATGGGTATTAAAGAGGGCATGTACTGAATGGACAACTGGGTGTTATGCACAAACAATGAATCATGGAACACTACATCAAAAACTAATGATGTAATGTATGGTGATTAACATAACATAATAATAAAAAAAATTACTCCTCAGGCTTCCAGGAGCAATATCTGAAATGAAAGTGTCTCACAAAGTCCTTTGGAATCTACCTATTAGTGATTGTGCTGTAGGATGTTAATGCAGAAGATAAAACAGCTAAGAAAATTTCTTCATAGAATTGGATATTGGGTATGCATGATTAAGAATAACTGGTTATAGCCTTAGTTATTGATTTCATTTTTCTGCTTTTATTCTTCCTCACTCAACTGACTGGTTATTTGAATTTGAAGAGTTGAAAGATCATATTGTTTATTATTGTGGGCAATAACTTTCCACAAAAGTGTTCTGTAGAGTATTTATGAGCACATGACTCCACAGTCTTAGTACAGTTTTGTGTGAATTCATATTTAACCTCTCAGAGAAATTTGTAATTGCTTACCATAAAATGTGACTTGAATTACATTCTCCCTAATAGGTCCCACTCTGGGAATCCCACTGGTCCACTCTAGCCTTTTTTTTTTTTTAAAGATTTTATTTATTTATTAGAGAGCATGAGGGGGAGAGGGTCAGAGGGAGAAGCAGACTCCCCACTGAGTGGGGAGCCTGATGTGGGACTCGATCCTGGGACTCCAGGATCATGACCTGAGCTGAAGGCAGTCGCTTAACCAACTGAGCCACCCAGGCACCCTGGCCCACTCTAGCCTTAAACTGCACCTCAGCAGGTTCAGTCGGTCTGACTGCCAGGGGCCAGATTAGCTGTCTACAACTACCTTTAGGAAATGACTATCAACAATGAAGCCGAAGCAGCTAGGCGTTTCTGAAAGGTTGGATAATAAAAATGAAGCATTGGATATTTTCAAGATAAGTGTGGAGAGGGTGTAAGCAAGCAAGAAAGATCAAGAACTCTTGTTGCTGCTGTTTCCTTCCTCCAGTTTGCTGGAAGGAGGTTTGGACTGAGTGGAAACTAAAAATCTATCAAGAACCCAGTGTCATTAGTCAGTTGAAGGCTAACATATAGAATTGCTGATCTTTAACTTTAGGCCACCCATAGTAGAAAAATAGAAAAACAGAAAAACCAGACAGAATTATACAAGACAACAATGCAATCACATAGCTGACCTCTCAGGATTTTCACCCTGGGGTTGACACCATTGAAATATTTGAAAGGGGCTGCAAGGGAAAATTAATCTATCCAGATAGTCTCTTATGCTTATATTGTTACTATTGCAAGATGTTAAACCTCTGATGTGTCTTTTTTTTTTTTTTTAGTTGATTTACACACATAGTATTGAGGATAAACAATAATTGTAGAAAGTTATTTCATTGGCTCCGCTGCAGTGAAACAGCCTAAGGTAGGACCATACACTGGCCTTTCAGGTGTAGATGAGTAACTCCTGCATTGAGTAGAGAAAAAGCCATCACTTCGTTCTCCATTGCTTAGAAGTTGGGAAGACTTGGCATTTTAAGAAACTTTCTGTGTTTGTTTAACTCCCTTTATCACAAAAGAAGACCCAAAAAGGATATTTTAACCACTTCAGAAGGTGTTTAATTTAAGCCAGTTTCTGTGAGAAGCAAGTGTTTTCCATTTATAGGGTATTACTTGGTCCCTCAGCATTTTCTTTCTCTCTCCCATAGTGTTTACCATATTATCATTCTGGTAGCTTGGCAACTGCTTTGAGTTTAATAAAATAATGGGTGTTGTTTTGGGGTATTCCCAGCTGAAAAATTATTATGACCTAGAATAGACTTCAATTATTGAAAATTCCATTTTAAGATTCCCCTTCTTTCTATTTGTAGTCATCCCTATCAAATATAGGTTTCAGTTTATATGCTGGGATAGTGGCATTGGGGATGTGGGGGAGAATTTGTCCATTAGTAGGAACACTGGAATCTCAGGAAACAGCCATTCTGACTCTGAGATAATAATAGGAGTAAGCCTCTGTTATGTCCCAACAGCAGGCTGGAGAATTTAATTATATGATCTCTATTTCATAAAATGACTTTGGTAGGTTTTGAAAATGCCTTTTTATAGATGAGCAGAACAAGGCTTGGTAGCATGGCTTATAAGTGACTGAGTTGGAATTGAAACTCAAGAATGTCTAACTTCAAAGCTATTCTTATTATGTTACATTGTGCTTTTTATGCCAAAATTACATTTACAGACACGTTAAACATTTAGAAATCTTATGAAAAATTTCATCCATTTCTTCTTCCCTCCCTTCTCCTCTACTCCTACCTGACTTAGATAAAATGGAAAAAAAAAAAAGATTTTATTGTTGACATAGAATGCAGTAGATGTTCAGTAGATATTTGTTATTGTTTTTGTTGCTTTGAATGCCTTATAAAAAGACTGGATAAATAAATATGACCTCAGCCACCGAATCACTAACGACATTAAGTCTGATTAGTACAGATAGAGATACGTAATTTTATTTTATTACTATTTTTTAAGATTTTATTTATTTGCGAGAGAGAGAATGAGAGACAGCATGAGAGGGAGGAGGGTCAGAGGGAGAAGCAGACTCCCTGCTGAGTAGGGAGCTTGATGTGGGACTCGATCCCGGGACTCCAGGATCATGACCTGAGCCAAAGGCAGTCGCTTAACCAACTGAGCCACTCAGGCGCCTCGAGATATGTAATTTTAGAGATACGTCTGGCTGGAAAAAATATAAGGTTCAGAATGGTGGTCTAAATTTTTCAATACTATGTTTCATAGCCACAGCTGACTAGCTGTGAAATGCTGCCATTTCCACTTAATTTTGTTCACTAGTTAATTCAGTCCTCCACTTTATTTGATCAGATCTGGAGCCAAATCATTTGTATTCATTTTGCCTTGTGTTTTTGCAGTGTCTCTTGATCGCTTTCACATGCTAATACTGGCTAATTCAATTGGGATTTATTGAAGTAGCCCTTGAAAATTAACCACCTAATTTCTCAGGCATAACATAAAAATAGACCTATTTCTCTTCACTTGTCTCTTTGAAGAATATGTATTAACATAAAGTAAAAGGTTGTCTTTTTGGTGCAAAGCAGAATGCTCATGATATTAGAGGACACATCTTGGAGAATGAATTTTGGTGTGAGGTGTTGGACCCTTTTTTCCTCTAGATGGAATAAATTGTTCAGGAAGCCAAGAGAGATGATCATTTGGCTGATGTTTATATACTAATATTTTAAATGTATTATTTTGGTCGTATTGGTAATTATGATGAGAACAGAAATTATTAGTGACTTTACAAAGATTAAAGCATGTTGTTTTTGATTGATAAGCAACTCTTTTGGATAAAAAAATCAATCAAGTCAATCAATTTCAATCCATTGGATATCATTTTTCATCTAACTGTACTGGGACTAGTTGTCCTGAAAAGAACTAAAAATATGTTTCTCCTCCCCATTACTCTGCTTGTACATGGAATTTTGGTTAATTGGAAACATGTTATGTCTCTCTTCAGGGAATACAGGCAGTAGTCTCCCATCAGAACTAGTCAATTCTCTTCAACCCCATCTACACACTCCATTCAGATAGCTTCTGATGAGGGCTTGGTTACATTCTTCCTGCCTCCTAGGAAAAGTCACAGAGTTTCCAAAATTCAATTTCACCTACTCAGATATTGAGAAGCAATATCTTTGTTTCTACTCTGAATTTGTCACCGCCTCACTGTATGACTTTATATAAATTACCTAAGCTCCTGGATGCCTCTGTGTTCTTATCTGTAAGATGGGCTCATAATGGCTGCTATTTCATAAATTTGCTATTCAGATGAATGTGATATATGTGAAGTGCTTATTAGGACACTTCTTGGCATATCATAAATAATAAATATTAGATGTAATAGATATAACTATTACTACTACTACTACTACTATTATTATTTAGGTGGCCACTTTAAAGACTCCTTTTTCCAAATTTTTATTAACTCTTCATTTCTCTCTGGAAAATAAAGACAGTATTTTTTCTATTTCTTTTTAGAAATTGAATGGGAGGCAGGAAAAAGATGGCAGAGGAGTAGGGGACCCTATTTCAGCTGGTCCCCGGAATTGAGCTGGATATCTACCAGACCACTCTGAGCACCCACGAAACCAGCCTGAGATGTAAGAAGATCTGGATCTCTACAAACAGAATATCACAGGCGGTTGGTTTTCAGGTACGAAGTGGGGAGCCGTGATTCTGTGGGCAGATACCAGAGGATAAATGGCAGCGGGAGGGTGCCTGGCTATGGGGATCCTACACCACTGGTGAGCGACAGCCTCGCGTGCTGGGGATGGGGCACAGACTCACAGACCAGTAGCGGTGGGGAAAGGACTCTAGGGCAGCCTCTTGGGGCAGAAACCTGGAGCGGTGGGGTCACGTGGGCAAACTGGGAGCAGCTGGCGGTTTTAGAAGCACAAAGGGCAGAGACATGGCCTGAACTGGAGGCAGGACTGGGAGCACTGCGGAGGGGCGCACAACCCAGGATGCTGCAGTTTATAGCAGCATGGACAGAAACGGAGACGGTGTGGCCTGGAGAGCTCACTGAAGAACAGACTGCGGTCTCTGCTCTGAGGGATTGGTTAGCCCAGTGATGGGTATTAAGGAGGGTACATACTGCATGGAGCACTGGGTGTTATACGAAAACAATGGGTTGTGGATCACCACATCAAAAACTAATGATGTATGGTGACTAACATAATAAAATTAAAAAAAAATTCAATGAAAAAAAACCTTAGAAATGTGCATTCTAGCTTGAAATAAACTAAGAAATATCTAAAATTCAAATTCATAAAATAAATAGATGAGTTGTCAAAAGCAAAGCAAAGAGCAATTGAAGAGGAAATGGAAAGGGGAGTCAGACTTCAGAGAGATCAATAACATAGTCTTTTTCAAGATTGGTTACAGTCACACTCTAAAGTACTAAAGCAGAACGTCAGTTTGCAACTGTAGAATTTGGTTGCAAGGACTGGTAGAGTCAGTTTGTGTTCCAATAGAGAGGCAAAGGGGCTAAATTAATATATACAAAGATAGCTAACAGGGGTTATTTATCAATAAAGGAAGTTATAGGAAGAGTGACTGCATTACGAGATGTCTTGAAGCTTTTTCTTTATTGTATATGGGCAATAAAAGGTTAAAAGGGCTCATATGCAAAACTGTGGGCCATAAAGAAAATTTCTGCTCTCCTGAAACATGGTTCTGGTTTTTGTATCACATACACATATAGTAAATATAGTCTAAGAAAAATTCACCCCTTTCAATGATGAGAAATCGAAAGAAGGAATAAACAGAATATAAATAAAGATATAGAAGAGACAGAGAAAGAGAGAGAGAGAGAGAGAGAGGAAGGATAGACCAAGGACAGATGGACAGGGAAAAATAAATGGCAGAATAATTACACCGACAGGAAACACCATTCCATAGAGCAGATGTTTGTGACTAAATATTTTCCCTGAATTATTAAAAAAAATCATAATGCAGTCACCATTTTATAACAAGAATACAGAAAAGAGATACAAGAACTTTGAGTAAGAGAGCAAGACAAGAAAAAGGTGAAATGTCTGTAACAGTTTCCTCCTGGGAAGTTAATTCGTTATTGGTTGTTTCCTGCTTATATTATTTGTATCAAGCACCCATGGGGCGGGGGGGGGGGGGGGGGGGAAACAATATAACAAACAAGAAGTAGATTCTTATCTCAGTAGGTTTTTAAAAAATTCTTTGTACACTGTATTGAAAACAGTAAAATTTAACTATTTCATGCAAAAAGGCAAAATAGAGAATATTCTCTTTTTTTGTGGGAATAACTTATTTATTCAGAGTGTAATACTGTCTACTTCCTTTTGTAAGTCTTGAAAAAGATCAAAATGAGATCAATGTACAGTTTATACTAAAGATGTCTGAAAGACTTAGGCAGAATTTCCCTCAACTCTTTTACAAGTGTAAAAAAATAATGTGTCAAAATTGATGAGTGGCATAAATTCAAAAGGAAAAAAAAAATTCTACTTAAGAGGAGGACATCGAGCTCGCACAAATGGTGGTTCACCCAACGACAAGGTGTTCCTGATCTTCCTCTAGACCCGGGCGGATCGTTAACTTCCCCAAGTTACAACTGAGTTGCTCTTTCCAGACTTTTCGAAGCATCTTTAAGTTTCCCCACTAAGTCCTGTAATTGTTCCATGTTGCAACTAAAACTAATCTCTGGGTGGGATCGAGAATCAGTATTCTCTACATTTAAGGTCACCAAATATGTAGGACTGTACATCTTATGAAGTTGATTGGTCTTTATCTGATATTCCAAATGCCAAGAAACATCAATTATATGAGGGAGAGATCTGCTTATGCTTCCCAGTAGGCTTTCTAGGGAATTCTTATTATTCTGGTAGTCTGTGCAAAACAGTTCTATTCGCTCTCTTTCAAATTTACAGTCTTCTAGATAAGTGCTTAGAGTTGATTTGTCAGCTCTTTGCTTTCCTGCCTCCTGTATGTAAGTTGCAGCTGCTGTGTGACAATGTTTTAAAACCACAGGATCGTATGTTTCAAGTCTGGGTGATCTAACATGGCCTCCTCTGCCTGGGCATCCAGCAGGCTCTGGAAAGCCGCCCAGAGGAGAAGCGTGAAGGTGTTGGAGTCGAAGGAGCCAGGATCAGCCAGCATCTGGAAGCCTTTCTGCACATACTCTGAGAGCTCCATTATGAGTGCCAAATAAAGAATATTCTTAAAAAGGAGAGATAAAATGTAAGCTGGCAGAATTTAGAAAATTAGTAAAAAAATTAATCAGAAATGAAGGCAAAATTGGAAAGTATACAAGAATGAATGGGCAATACTCAAAACATAAAGTATAAAGAGGATAAAATAAAAGAAATGAATTAATAGCTAAGTCGATCAGAAAAAAAGATAAAATTATGCAGAGGATATCCAGTATATCAAAAATTAAAGGTTCATAAGCAGGAAAATGGTATAAAGGAAAAAAATGTATTTACAGAAAACTTTCTGGAAATTAAAGAAGATTATACAGATTTAAATGGTACACCCTGTCCCAGAAAGAACTAAAAAGGATTGTTAAAAGTGGGGCAATATCTACAAAGGTGTCAAAGAAGGAAGTCTAATCTAAGAACTTTAAACCCAGATGAATTGTCATACAAAGATAAAGGCACATAGATATGTTAACATGCAAAATCCAGGGTATAATGTTTCTATGAGCAATTCATGAAAAAACCATAGAGGATAAACTGTATTCGGCAACCTATTAATAGAAAAAGTATAGCAAAATTTTTTTTAAAAAGAGAAAGTAATATTTGGAATGAATCTGAAACCTAATTGGTCATAATGGATTATAAACCCTGACATGTGTAATCACATAACTAATAGAACTTTGAAGAGGAAAGGGAAGGGGACATAGCAAGCAGTCAAAGTACACCGATTTCCATATCCTTTATGCCTTCTCTATATATTGTTTATCAAAGTAGAACATTTAAAACTGATTAAGTTAAATAATGGTGGTATAAGATTATTTAAGGTACTGTTAATGAAAATAGTATGCAGATGATCCCTGATTTATGGTTAGATGTATGATTTTTAGACTTTATGATGGTGCAAAATTGATATGTATTCAGTAGAAAGCTTACTTCAGTTTTGAATTTTGATCTTTTCCCTGGCTAGTGGTATGTGGTACAGTATTCTCTTGTGATGTTGGGGATACTGGGCAGAGGTAGTGAGCTACAGCTCCTAGTCAGCCACATGATCATGAGGGTAAACAACCAGGATACCTACAACCATCTGTACCCATGCGGCCATTTTGTTTCTCACTTTCAGCCCGGTGTTCAATAATTACATGAGATAGTCAACACTTTATAATATAAAATAGGTCCTGTGTTAGATAATTTTGCCCAACCATAGGCTAATTAAGTGTTCTTAGCATGTGTAAGGTAGGCTAGGCTAAGCTATGATGTTGGTAGGTTAATTGTATTAAATGCATTTTTGACTTATGGTATTTTCAACATTCAGTGGGTTTATGGGGACTTAACCCCACCACAAGTCAAGGAATATCTGTATATATAAACTCAGACTCAATCTATATATTATATGAACTCAGTGTTTGGAAAGAAAAGAGAAGAAATACAGTCAGGACTCAAAAGAAATAATTTATAAATAACTCAAATATTAGAGATATGAGAATAGGTAAACACCAAAAAATAATAAATAAAGCTGGTTGATAAGAAAGGATGAGGGGCTAAGGGCACACTAATTTCATTACTGCTTATGATAGGGAATTAATAGAACATTCAGAACATTATATAAATTTATACTTTTAAAGACTATAATGAAAAAAATGCAACCTTTCAATTTAGCAGAAAAAATACAAAACAAAGGAGAGAAAATAATCCAACATAAGATTATGAAAATAGCATGATAGCATTAAGAACTATTATGTCAGTCTTATTGAATCATTTCATCAGTTAAAAGAAACATTCATTTTTATCAAAACACAAAAGCTAAATAATAGCTGTATACAAGAGATACATGTTAAAAAAGTTGACACAGAAAAGTTAGAAAGAAAAGGGTGATCAAAATAAACAAGACAAATGCAAACAACTAAAACAGGGATAACTATCTTAATATCAGACAAGATAGATGCTGGTACAAAAATATAAAATGAGATGAATATTTATATTTATTGAAATTATAATGAATGGAGCACCTGGGTGGCTCAGTTGCTTAAGCATCTGCCTTCAGCTTGGGTCATGATCCAAGGGTCCTGGGATTGAGCCTTGCATTGGGCTTCCTGCTCAGTGGGGAGTCTGCTTCTCCCTCTTCCTCTCTCCCTGCTTGTGCTCTCTCTCTCTGTCAAATAAATATAAATAAAATCTTAAAAGAAATTATAATGAATAAAATGTGTGATTCACAAGGCGGATTTTGGCGTTGCAAATAGCTATGCATCAAATAACATGGTAGAGTGGTTCTCAAATTGTGCAACACATTAGAATCACCAGGGGATCCTTAGAAAATACTGATGCTTGGTTTCCGCTTCCACATATTCTGATTTAATTGGTATGGAGTATGATCTGGGCATCAGATTTTTGAAAGCTCTCCAGGTTATTCCAATGAGTAGCAAAGTTTGAAAACCAATGATTTAGCATAAAAAATAATTTGAAAAAAAAAAACACTACAGGAGATAAGTGAAGAAATAGGTAAAAAAAACCCCAAACCAAAAACAACAACAAAAAAAAAACCTTTTAAAAGAAACGTATTTCATGGTCCTTGGTCCATGACAGGTTACAGAAAACAAGCAAGTCTAAACAAGTAAGATGACCCAAATAACATACTTAGTAAGGTAAATTGTACATTTTTTTACATGAGTGAAGTTGGTATATAAATGAAGTTTTTACCTTGACAACAAGAAATACCTCTTCCATCTTTTTTTATGTATACAAAATAACTTTCACAAAATTTTATTAAAGTGTATTACATATACCTCAATAAATTCCAAAACATGAGAATAGTAAAAATGCTTTAAGATTATAATTCAATAAACTTTGAAATTAGAACCAAGCATACTAAAAAACGACACTTTTTTTTACCACCTACAAAAAAATAAAATTTTAAAATGGTTTATTTTGTCATGGATCAAAGAGGAAGTCATTTTTCTCTCCACTTCTTAGCTTCTTCTCTCCCACCCCCCACCCCCTGCCATCCTATCAGTTACATCCTTTATTTGCTCTAGACTCTTTTCATCCAAATCTTGGGAACGTTTCCTAGGGACAAAGTGCAGTCCATTTCCCTTCCAGTTTTCTAGGGTTCATTGTCTGCAGAAAGGTTTCTATGTAAAAAACAGAAATGAAGGGGTTCTTAGGCCTCTGTAGTTAGAAGGAGGTTGAAGACAGGGCTAATAGGAGGGAGTGGAGGGTGGGGAAGGCACTTTTCTTCTCCATGGCCCACAATAGCACTTGAAAGTTACATCTGAGCAGAAAGTCATTCCGTTATGTAGGGGGTGTGGTTCCACAAAATCCAAGAAGGGTGAGGCCAGTGCAGAACAGTCCGAAACTTCTGGAGCCCATGCAAGTCATGGTGGCTACTGCCCTGACTAGCTCTAATCATAGACATTGACTCTTGGCTTCCTCTGTGGATCTGACTTTATTTAATCTTCGGTCTTTTATTTTTTAATCCTGGCTTTGTTCTTTCATTGAACCAGCTTAGCCTAGCCAAGCCCAGCCTATTCCTATATTCTATTCTCAGAGTTCCCAGCCACCAGCATAGAGGCCCAACAACTTAGTTCAAGTAGGGACCAGGTCAAATGGGGCGGGGGTTGGTTTCCCACTCCCCTGGTTTTCTGTTGCTTTCTTATCAGCCTGTGCTATCTTACCCTTTCCTATTATATTGAAATACCACTTATTTGTGATACTTTCAAAAATAAATATTTAATACTTAAATCCACCAGTTACGTATTTATTTAAGGCTGCTTAAATGCAAAGTCAGAATAAAAGGAAATTTCCCGTTGTTTCATATGTCATTCTTTTCAGACATCTTTCCTTGTCCCTGTTCCTCACTACTTCTCACCCCAAGTAGATATTTAATCTTCTAACACTAAAATTGAATACTTAAAATACAAGGAAGAGACATGGCCAATACTTGATGAGGGAATACACTGGTTTCTTTCTTTCCGTCTTGGACTTACCTGAAGCCAATCAAAATGTGTTGCAAGCTTGAGTCAAACTTGAGAGGTGGTTGACAAATTTGCACATGTATCGTGGTTAACAGAAGCTGTATTCACTCTGCTCATGTTCCTGCTCCCACTCTTTTTATTTTAATTTTAATTTTTTTTTTAGTTTGGAATCTTGCCTAAAATAAGTGAAATGGAATCTCTGGGTCTATAGTTGGGTAAGCAAGAGGGAAATTAGGCAGTAAATGGCCTAATATTTGTCAGTTCTGTGACACTTCCGTTCTCCACCTCGCAGTTCTTGCTTGTTGGAAGATGCTACTCATCTGCTTTGTTCTACTTCAGTGTCTGAGTCAAGGCCCTCCATTTCTGTAATTATTAGGTAGTAAATTTTATTTCTGAAAGTCCCTTGGAATTGCTGATAGTACAGTAAATTACAAATTACTGAAGTTTTCCTTTAATTTGATTTTTTTTTTTTTTTAGTCAGTGGTTGTTTAGATGGCTGGGAACAGATTGATCCATTAGAGATGGATTGGTGTTTTGATCCCTGCAATCTAAGTCTTAATGAAAGATCTGACAAACAAATTGATTTCAAATAATACCAGTCATGGAAGAAGAAAAACTGACAAGTGTCTCTCTCTTTTGATTGAACAGTGTTCACACTATTAAGTAGTTGACATTGTGGGCAAGCAGGTGAAAACTTGAATGCTGTTACCCCTTCTGACCTCTCTCAGGTGACATGTTCTCAGCCAGACCGCAATGCCCCCAAAATCAGCAGTGAAGGGAAGTTTCAGCTGGTCTTGTCTGAACTTAAAATTGATTTCCTTGTTTAATTGTTGCTGTTTTACTTATTGGATATCTAAAATTGTCGGTTTGCTCTGTCATGGCAATTGCTGACTTAGGCAATAAATTGAAATGTAAATTCCTTTCTGTGTTAATGAATTCATTAGCAGAAAAGCTAATTCAAAAGACATATTGGAAAAAAGAGTACTAAACATTTAAATGTTAAAGCAGTATTTTCTATACTGAGTTTGAGGAACACCAAAGTTAGTACCTGTTCTGTTGAAGAATGGTTTCAGTGGTCACATCTTTAGGGAAACAAAGTTAAACAGGTTTCTTTCCTTTAGGGCTTCTCTGAGATCATGATATAATGTGCACTGTGTATTCCCAAGAAGAAAGTTATTATACTGCAGTTCCTCTGTTTAACTGCAGAACTTTTGTGTTTTAAAGAACACCTTCCAAATCATCTGGGAGCTGGTATTCTCATAGACCTCTGGACTGGGAAATGTCATGTGAAGGCCAGCTTTGCCTCTGAAAATGTAAATGCCCCTTAACCTCTATGAGGGATTGGAGGCATTATGTCCAGGGCTTACTATCTGTACATCCCTTATGCTGAGTTAAAGGGGCCTCTGCTCTGTAATCTGAATCTTAGAGGGTCCTACTGTCACAAATACAAACAAAATGAATTTATTTAAAGACAAAGGAGTGCCTTTGACACTCAGGATCAGTCAACATGTAACCTTAAACATTTATTCTTCTGATTCCTATGAGATGCACCAAGGAAATGCACTACATTCCTCGACTTGTGTTTGCAAAACACAGCACTCCTGTATTGAAATTCTGTGATGGTTTCTGGGTTGTGCTTATGCTGAAGTCAGTGAGGGACAGTATTTTGGAACACAAGGATTCGAACAGTAGAAGTACAAGATAAAAGAAAAGTTAATTTGTCAGTTTCTCTCAGAAGGCAAGACTGTAATACATTCTTGTAAAGATTTAATTACATTCTCATAGTGCTGAATCTCTTGCTATTTTTTATGTTGCAGTTGTGTTTGCAACAGTTGCTCATTTTGGCTGATGGCAACGTTTTGCAAGATTATGCAAGTCCTGTTATTTTTTTTAAAAAATTTTTTATTATTATGTTAATCACCATACATTACATCATTAGTTTTTGATGTAGTGTTCCATAATTCATTGTTTGTTCCATGCAATACGTGCCCTCCTTAACACCCATCACCAGGCTAACCCATCCCCCCACACCCCTCCCCTCTAGAACCCTCAGTTTGTTTTTCAGGGTCCATAGTCTCTCATGGTTCGTCTCCCCCTCCGATTCCCCCCTTCATTTTTCCCTTCCTGCTTTTTTTTTTTTTTTTTACATATAATGTATTATTTATTTCAGAGGTACAGGTCTGTGATTCAACAAAATGCCAGATTTGAGAATAGTTTTGTTCTTATAATAGTGCTTATTATGATTTAATTACATTTTCAAAAAGCAAAATGCAAAATTTTGGGTTTTATTTAAATGATTTTGAGTTAAAATTTTAATATGCATTAATCATAACTTGTATTTTGCCTTTTAATGTTAATGTATAACCTTGAATCTTTTAGGAAAAACATTTTCAGAAGCATAAAATAATTTTATTCTATTTATAGTTTTTATAAAATACATTCAAATTTTGTACGCTTTGGATAAACTTACATTTTGTAATTCTTTAGATACTTATTATCTAATAATACCTAAATTATGTGAAAGTTTCAATTTTTACACATGATTGGTGATTTTTTTAATATGAAAGAAAGTATAAATTTTATGAATATATAATAACATTATCAGCCCATCAATATAACACTCAGACATGCACAATAATAATTAAATTCAGTTGTCTTTGATTGTTTTTCATTAACATGCATTATTTAATGTATAAACTTGTTATATATTATAATTAATAATAAATATATAAAAATTATGTATATAATTGACACATCTATTTCTATATAATATATGCTTACATATTATAATTAATAGGTATTAAATATAATTTTTATATGTATATAAATTTATATATTTCAGTTCTATCATTATGAATGTGTATTCATCCAAGTAGAAAGATAAAAGACATTTTATTCAACAGTTTTAAACCTTGATTTATTACATTTAAATATGTAGGCATTTAGTACATGGGCTCCATTTGTACTCTTGCCCTGGACTGCAAATATCAGAGGTGGTCCTGGCCACTGTGACTCCTGGATATTTGCTGACAGTAGAAGGGACATCTTATAATGAAATGGTAGCTTTGTCTGCCAAGCAGGAAGCACCCTTTCCCACCAAGGACTTTTCACTCCTTTTTGTCTAATTGTTTCCCACCATCCATGTACAGAGTGGAAAGATAACTGGTTCATATAACCACTCATATAACCACTGTTATAAAAGTTTGTTGCTCTGAGTTAATTTCTAAGAGCTGTAGGCTCATGCAGTCATTTCCAGAGATGATAAAAGAAAAGTAGCTAAAGGCATTCAGTAGTCAGGACTGTGGAGCATAAAACAGAAGTTAAGTCTAGATCAGAATAGAGCAAGCAATATGCACACACACAGGATTCAGACAGGGTCAGAACTTGTCCCTCAGTTTCCTTTGCAAGTTAAAATGGGAGGTTTGTCTCTGAATTTACTGTTTAATATTTGTAGTTCTCTGCAAAAAGGATGTGTTCTGCATCTTATGACACAATATAGAAGGAGTGTTCAGTATTTGATTATTATAATTATATCTGATCATTATGATTAAGTTTCTGGTACCCAGGATGAGGAGCCTAAAGTAAGGCGTCCCTGTAATGAAATGTTGTCTTAACATGAATTTTATTTTCATTTTTTTCCTTTGTGAATTGTAAAAATTTGATTCAATGGTCTTTTCTCAATTTATTTGTTCTGCTTTAAATGAAGGGATACAGATTCTATACTCTTTTTAAGGTAAAATTTACATGCATGAAATTTACAGATTTTGAAATGATGGGTTTGAATGAATGTATCCACTCATTTAGCTGTAACCAAGATATATAACATGTACCTCATTCCAAAAGTTTATTTGTCCCCACCACCCACTGGCAATCAGTTTAGATATCTATAATTGTGTACAGTTTTAGTAGTTCTTGAACTTCGTGTAAGTAGAATCATGCAATGTTTTGTATCTTGCTTTTTCTTTCTTTTTTTTTTTTTTTTGGTTCAATACAGTGTTTTTGAGATTTGTCATGTTGTGTGTATCAGTAGTTCAGTCGTTTTTTATTGTTAAGTTGAATTTCATTGTATGAATATATCACAACTCATCTTTTCCCCTGTTCATTTGGGTATATAGAATTTCTGTTGGGTAAAAACTAAGGAGTGGAATCCCTATATCACATGTAATATAATTATATAAGAAACTCTGTTTTCCGAAGTGATTTTAGAATTTTTACAATCACAATGGGAATGTATGAGAATTCCAGTTGTTTCATATCCTTGATGATATTTATTATTGCCATTCTAATTTTAGCCTCTATGAATTCTAATATGATAAACATTTCAATAATCTTGATTCCTATGAGCTTAATATTTTCATGAGACATAGATTCTTGGGTAAAGATATGTTCTGTGATAATAATGATTTTTCTGAAATTAGAATCATATCATTTATTTTTCTCCCTTATTAAAATCCTTCAGTTCTTTCTGTTTGTTTTCAGTATAAGATCAAACATCCCATGACACATGTTTCCTCCTTATTTTGTCCCTGAGTCCATCTACTCCCTTCCCTGTCACACAGCTCCTACCCCAGTAGGTTTTAAGGACAGGGCAGTGTCTGTCTTGTTAAAAATTAAATTTCAGTGCTTAGCACTCTAAGTATTTGTTGAATGGCTGACTGACAGGGAGTTGAGGTAGGTTGTCCAAGTTCACACAGAAAATGTATGAACTTAGATGTATAATTCAGGTGTCTCTGATTCCAAAGCCTGGCTGTTTAATTTTTGACTGAATGGATGCTCATTTAAGGTCTATTTCATTGATTTTTGAACTTCAATCATTACCAAGATTGTTAGGAGGTTCTCAGATACTGCAATCTACTTACAGCTTTATTATTCAGTATAATTAAAATCTACTTTATATCGTGATCTTTTGAAAAGTATCCAAATAATTATTTTATTCACATCAAAAACTTACGTAACGAGGCTGTAATTCTGAAGTGTTTATAGGTTGGTAAAACAACAAAAAAAAAATGTGCTACACTAAACTACTTTCTCTTCTTTTGTAAAGATTGTAACCCTATCTGAACTTCCTTATGTGTCCCTCTAGGGCATTTTTAAAACTACATGATGTACAGTATGTTTGTAAGATTATTTAGCCTGGGACTTGAGCAGGGGGAGAGGAGCAAGATGGCAGAGGAGTAGGAGACCTAAATTTCGTCTGGTCCCAGGAATTCAGCTAGATAGGGATCAAACCATTCTGAACACCTACAAACTCAACAGGAGATCGAAGAAAAGAATAGCAGCAACTCTCTGAACAGAAAAGCGACCACTTTCTGGAAGGTAGGACATGTGGAGAAGTGAATCTGAGGTGATATTCGGGAAGATAGACTGCGGGAGTAGGGAGCTTCCTCAGCTGGCTACCGGCAAGTGATAGAGCAGTGGAACACAAAATCAGAACTTTTATAAGTCTGCTCCACTACGCACGTTGCTCCAGTGGCTAAGCGGAGGGTGGAACCCTCGCAGGACAGTGTGGTCTTAGGACCCTCGGGGTCACAGAAAGACTGGGGGGCCTGAGTGCGGCAAAGCTCCCAGGTATCAGAGAGGGGAAGCCGGCTGCAGAGATGGAGCCGAGGTGCAGGCTCTCAGCTTGGGGTTGCCATAAACCATGATCTGCGGCAGAGTCGGGCCACTGCTCTTTCAGCAGGGACCCAACAAGCGGCAGATCCGGGGAGACACCCCTTCCTCCCCTGGGAGAAGTGGCGTGGGAGTGCACCGCAGGCATCTGCTGGGTTTGGAGACTCCACATGGGATCGTGAGCCAGAGACAGAAACGCTCGGTCACAGGCCGGGTGAGCACAGAGTGTGGCTGGAGACTGGGGAGACGGGAGCGATTGACTGCTTTTCTCTGGGGGCTCACTGAGGAGTGGGGCCCCAAGTTCTTGGCTCCTCGAGGGCAGAGATTGGGAGGCCGCCATTTTCACTCCCGTCCTCCAAAGCTGTAGGGAAAGCTTGCAGGGAACAAAAGCTGCCGAGAGCAAACCTGAGCAGATTACTTAGCCCAGCCCCCAGCAAGGGCGGGGCAATTCCAGTTCCGGCAAAGACATTTGAGAACCACTTCAACAGGCCCCTCCCCCAGAAAATCAGCAAGAACACCCAGCCAAGACCAAGTTTACCGATCAATGAGAATGGCAGAACTCCAGCACTAGGGGAATACTGCACATAGAATTCATGGCTTTTTTCCCCATGCTTCTTTAGTCTTTCAAAGTTAATTTTTTAAATTTTCCTTTTTTTCTTTTTCTTTATTGTGGAATTTTTCTTTTTCCCTTTTTCAGCCAACATCTTATCAATCCCTTTATTAAAAATCTTTTTTTATTTTTCATTTTTAGAGTCATATTCTATCCCTTCATAGTAGTTAACCTTATTTTTGGTACATATATATGTTGTTCTCTCTTTCAAAATTTTGGGATACAGTTTCTTCTAACAGACCAAAATATACCCTAAATCTCTAGTTTATGGCTTTGTTCTAGTCTCCTGCCTGATCACATTCTCTCCCTTTTATTTTTTAAATTTCTTTTCTTTCTTTTTTCAACCAACTTCTTATCAATTGCTTTTATAAAATCTTTTATAATTTTCATCTTTCCAGTCATATTCTATCCCTTCATCGTATTTACCCTTATTTTTGTACACATATAAGTTTTTCATTCTTTAAAATATTGGAAGGCAGTTTCTTCTAAAAGACCAAAATACGCCCCAAATCTAGTGTGTGGCACTGATCTATTCACCAGCCTGATCATATTTGACCATATTATTTTTTTTTCCTTTTTCTTTTTTCTTTCTTTCCCTTTCTTTTTCCCCAGTTACAGGTCTCTTCTGATTTGTTTAGTGTATATTTTTCTGGGGTGGTTGTTACCCTGTTAGCATTTTGTTCTCTCATTCATCTATTCTTCTCTGGACAAAATGACAACATGGAAAAACTCACCTCAAAAAAAAGAACAAGAGGGCACCTGGGTGGCTCAGTCGTTAAGCGTCTGCCTTCAGCTCAGGTCATGATCCCGGGGTCCTGGGATGGAGTCCCACATTGGGCTCCCTGTTCGGCAGGAAGCCTGCTTCTCCCTCTCCCACTCCCCCTGCTTGTGTTCCTGTTCTCGCTATCTCTCTGTCAAATAAATAAATAAAATCTTTAAAAAAAAAAAAAGAACAAGACGCAGTACTGACTGCCAGGAACCTAATCAATACGGACCTTAGTAGGATATCAGCACTAGAGTTCAGAATGACGATTATAAAGATACTAGCTGGGCTTGAAAAAAAACATGGATGATAACTAGAGAAACCCTTTCTGGAGAAATAAAAGGACTAAAATCTAACCAAGTCAAAATCAAAAAGGCTATTAATGAGGTGCAATAAAATATGGAGACTCTAACTGCTAGGATAAATGAGGCAGAAGAGAGAATCAGTAATATAGAAGACCAAATGATGGAGAATAAAGAAGCTGAGAAAAAGAGAGAGAAACAACTACTGGATCATGAGGACGGAATTCAAGACATAAGTGATACCATAAGATGAAACAATATTAGAATAATTGGGATCCCAGAAGAAGAAGAAAGAGAGAGAGGGGCAGAAGGTATCTTGGAGCAAATTATAGCAGAGAACTTCCCTAATTTGGGGAAGGAAACAGGCATCAAAATCCAGGAAGCACAGAGAACCCCCCTCAAAATCAATAAAAAGAGGTCCACACCCCAACATCTACTAGTAAAACTTACAAGTCTCAGAGACAAAGAGAAAATCCTGAGAGCAGCTCGGGACAAGAGGTCTGTAACCTACAATGGTAGAAACATTAGATTGGCAGCAGACCTATCCACAGAGACCTGGCAGGCCAGAAAGGACTCGCATGATCTATTCAGAGCACTAAACGAGAAAAATATGCAGCCAAGAATACTATATCCAACTAGGCTGTTATTGAAAATAGAAGGAGAGTTAAAAAGCTTCTAGGACAAACAAAAACTAAAGGAATTTTCAAACACGAAACCAGCCCTGCAAGAAATATTGAAAGGGGCCCTCTAAGCAAAGGGAGAGTTTAAAAGTAACATAGACCAGAAAGGAACAGAGAAAATATACAGTAACAGTCACCTTACAGGCAATACAATAGCACCAAATTCATATCTTTTCAATAGTTAACCTGATTGTAAATGGGTTAAATGCCCCAATCGAAAGACACAGGCTATCAGACTGGATAGAAAAACAAGACCCATCGATATGCTGCCTGCAAGAGACTCACTTTAGAGGCAAAGACACCCCCAGATTGAAAGTGACGGGGTGGAAAACCATTTACCATGCTACTGGGCACCAAAAGAAAGCTGGGGTGACAATCCTTCTATCAGACAAATTAGATTTTAAATCAAAGACTATCATAAGAGATGAGGAAGGGCACTATATCATAACTTAAAGTGTCTATCCAACAAGAAGATCTAACAATTGTAAATATCTATGCCCCTAATATGGGAACAGCCAATATTATAAGCCAATTAATAACAGAAGCAAAGAAACACTTCAACAATACAATAATAGTGGGGGACTTTAACACCCCCCTCACTGAAATGGACAGATCATCTAAGCAAAAGATCAACAAGGAAATAAAGACTTTAAATGACACACTGGACCAAATGGACTTCACAGACATATTCAGAACATTCCATCCCAAAGCAACGGAATACACATTCTTCTCTAGTGCCCATGGAACATTCTCCAGAATAGATCACATCTAGGTCACAAATCAGGTCTCACCCAGTTCCAAAAGACTGGGATCATTCTCTGCGTATTTTCATACCACAGTGCTTTGAAACTGGAACTCAATCACAAGAGTAAAGTCGGAAAGAACTCAAATACATGGAGGCTAAAGAGCATCCTACTAAAGAATGAATGGGTCAACCAGGAAATAAAGAAGAATTAAAAAAATTCATGGAAACAAATGAAAATGAAAACACAACTGTTCAAAATCTTAGGGATGCAGCAAAGGCGGTCCTAAGAGGAAAGTAGATAGCAATACAAGCCTTTCTCAAGAAACAAGAAAGGTCTCAAGTACACAACCTAACCCTACACCTAAAGGAGCTGGAGAAAGAACAGCAAATAAAGCCTAAACCCAGCAGGAGAAGAGAAATAGTGAAGATCAGAGTAGAAATCAATGAAATAGAAGCCAAAAAACAATAGAACAGATCAATGAAACTAGGAGCTGGTTCTTTGACAGAATTAACAAGATTGATAAAGCCCTGGCCAGACTTATCAAAAAGAAAAGAGAAATGACCCAAATCAACAAAATCATGAATGAAAGAGGAGAGATCACAGCCAACCCCAAAGAAATACAAACAATTATAAGAACATATTATGAGCAACTATATGCCTGCAAATTAGATAACCTGGAAGAAATGGATGCATTCCTAGAGATGTGTAAACTACCAAAACTGAATCAGGAAGAAATAGAAAACCTGAACAGAACCATAAACATTAAGGAAATTGAAGCAGTAATCAAACATCTCCCAGTAAACAAGAGGCCAGGGCCAGATGGCTTCCTAGGGGAATTCTACCAAACATTTAAAGAAGAATTAATACCTATTCTTCTGAAACTGTCCCTAAAAATAGAGATAAAAGGAAAACTTCCAAACTCATTTTATGAGGCCAGCATTACCTGGATCTGAAAACCAAAGACCCCATCATAAAAGAGTACTACAGTCCAATATTCCTGATGAACATGGATGCAAGAATTCTCACCAAAATACTAGCCAATAGGATCCCCAACAGTACATTAAAAGGATTATTCACCACGACGAACTAGGCTGCAAGGTTGGTTCAACATCCACAACATCAATCAATGTGATTATTATTAATGTAATACATTAATAAAAGAAAGAACAAGAACCATATGATCCTCTCAATAGATGCAGAAAAAGCAGTTGACAAAGTACAGCATCCTTTCTTGATTAAAATTCTTCAGAGTGTAGGGATAGAGGGTGCGTACCTCAATATCCTAAAAGCCATCTATGAAAAACCCACAGTGAATGTCATTCTCAATGGGGAAAAACTAAGAGCTTTCCCCCTAAGGTCAGAAACACAGCAGGAATGTCCATTACCACTGCTATTCAGCATAGTACTAGAAGTCCTAGCCACAGCCATCAGACAACAAAAATAAGCATCCAAATCAGCAAAGAAGAAGTCAAACTCTCACTGTTTGCAGATGATATGATACTTTATTTGGAAAACCCAAAAGACTCTACCCCAAAATTGCTAGAACTCATACAGGAATGCGGTAAAGTGGCAGGATATAAAATCAATGCACAGAAATCAGTTGCATTTCTATACACCAACAATAAGACAGAAGAAAGAGAAATTAAGGAGTTGATCCCATTTACAATTGCACCCAAAACCATAAGATACCTGGTGATAAATCTCACCAAAGAGGCAAAGAATCTGTACTCAGAAAACTATAAAATACTCATGAAAGAAATAGAAGAAGACACAAAGAAATGTAAAAATGTTCCATGCTCATGGATTGGAAGAACAAATATTGTGAAGATGTCAGTGCCACCTAGAACAATCTACACATTTAGTGCAATCCCTATCAAAATACCATCAACTTTTTTCAAAGAAATGGAAAAAATAATCCTAAAATTTGTATGGAACTAGTAAAGACCCCAAATAGCCACAATTGTGGCATCACAATTCCAGACTTCAAGCCCTATTACAAAGCTGTCATCATCGGGCGCCTGGGTGGCTCAGTTGGTTAAGCGACTGCCTTCAGCTCAGGTCATGATCCCAGGGTCCTGGGATCGAGCCCCGCATCGGGCTCCCGGCTCAGCGGGAAGCCTGCTTCTCCCTCTCCCACTCCCCCTGCTTGTGTTCCCTCTCTCGCTGTGTCTCTCTCTGTCAAATAAATAAATAAAATCTTAAAAAAAAAAAAAAAAAAAAAAAAAAAAAAAAAAAAAAAAAAAAACAAAGCTGTCATCATCAAGACAGTATGGTATTGGCACAAAAACAGACACATAGATCAATGGAACAGAATAGCCCAGAAATGGACCCTCAACTCTATGGTCAACTCATCTTCAACAAAGCAGGAAGGAATGTCCAGTGGAAAAAAGACAGTCTCTTCAACAAATGGTGTTGGGAAAATTGGACAGCCACATGCAAAAGAATGAAACTGGACCATTTTCTTATACCACACACAAAAATAGACTCAAAATGGATGAAAGGCCTAAATATGAGATAGGAGTCCATCAAAATCCTAGAGGAGAACACAGGCAGCAACCTCTTCAACCTCAGCTGCAGCAACTTCTTCCTAGAAACATTGCCAAAGGCAAGGGAAGCAAGGGCAAAAATGAACTATTGGGACTTCATCAAGATTAAAAGCTTTTGCACAGCAACGAAACAGTCAACAAAACCAAAAGACAACCAACAGAATGGGAGAAGATATTTGCAAGTGACATATCAGATAAAGGGCTAGTATCCAAAATCTATAAAGAACTTACCAAACTCAACACCCAAAGAACAAAGAATCCAATCAAGAAATGGACAGAAGACATGAACAGACATTTTTCCCAAGAAGACATCCAAATGGCCAACAGACACATGAAAAAGTGCTCCACATCACTTGGCATCAGGGAAATCCAAATCAAAACCTCAATGAGATACCACCTCACACCAGTCAGAATGGCTAAAATTAACAAATCAGGAAATGACAGATGTTGGTGGGGATGCATAGAAAGGGGAACCCTCCTACACTATTGGTGGGAATGCAAGCTGGTGCAGCCACTCTGGAAAACAGTATGAAGGTTCCTCAAAAAGTTGAAAATAGAGCTACCGTATGACCCAGCAATTGCACTACTGGGTATTTACCCCAAAGATACAAATGTAGGGATCCGAAGGGTACATGCACCCCAATGTTTATAGGAGTAATGTCCACAATAGCTAGACTATGAAAAGAGCCAAGATGTCCATCAACAGATGAATGGATAAGGAAGATGTGGTATATATATATAATGTAATATTATGCCGCCATCAAAGAAACGAAATCTTGCCATTTGCAACAACGTGGATGGAACTAGAGAGTAGTATGGTAAGTGAAATAGACCAATCAGAGAAAGACATGTTCCATATAATATCACTGATATGAGGAATTCTTAATCTCAGGAAACAAACTGAGGGTTGCTGGAGTGGTGGGGGGTGGGAGGGATGGGGTGGCTGGGTAATAGACATTGGGGAGGGTATGTGCTATGGTGAGCACTGTGAATTGTGCAAGACCACTGAATCACAGATCTGTACCTCTGAAACAAATAATACATTATATGTTAAAAAAAAATAGAAGAAGATAGCAGGAGGGGAAGAATGAAGTGGGTGAAATTGGATGGGGAGATGAACCATGAGAGACTATGGACTCTGAAAAACAAACTGAGGGTTCTAGAGGGGAGGGGGGTGGGAGGATGGGTTAGCCTGGTGATGGGTATTAGAGAGGGCACGTTCTGCATGGAGCATTGTGTGTTATGCAGAATGAATCATGGAACACTACATCAAAAACACATGATGTAATGTATGGTGATTAACATAACAATAAAAAATTAAAAAAAGAAAATAGTAGGAAGGGAAAAATGAAGGGGGGAAATCGGAGGGGGAGATGAACCATGAGAGACTGTGGACTCTGACAGACAAAGTGAGGGTTCTAGAGGGACGGGGGTGGGGGGATGGATTAGCCTGGTGATGGGTATTAAAGAGGGCATGTACTGATGGGTATTAAAGAGGGCACGTACTGAATGGAACACTGGGTGTTATATGCAAATAATCATGGAACACTACATCAAAACTAATGATGTAATGTATGGTTATTAACATAACATAATAAAAAATAAATGGGAGGAAAAAAAATAAATGTTAATGCCCATAATGGTTGAGGACATGATATCATAATACTGTGTTTAGTACTATACCATAATACTATATTGTGTTAAGTATTATACCATTCTGTATTTATAAAAATACTGTTTTGTGCCCAATAAATATACAGAATCTTAAAAAAAAAAAAAGGCACATACTGAATGGAGCACTGGGTGTTATACGCAAACAATGAATCATGGAACACTACATCAAAAACTAATGATGTAATGTATGGTGATTAACATAACATAATAAAATAAAATTAAAAAGAAAAGAAAGGTTATTTATCCTTTACAGGAAATAAAGAAATGAAACTATTTTCAGAGGGAATTCAACAAACACAATAAATTCTACTGAGACCAATTATTCCAGTTCCATATGGTAATAATATATTTTAATAAGACATAGTTATCCATATTTGTTTGCAATAGCTCCGGAAATGTCTACTGAATAGCTGTTTGCTTTTTTATTCTCTTTTCCTATCTATTAAGCTATATCTGTTCACAATGCAAAATAGGGAATAATCAGTTCTTGGGGAAGGAAGATGGAGTGAGGATAATGACTGGAGATAAATTATTTTTCTACCCGTAAAATTACGTTCCCTTTCCAAGATCTAGTTTACTTGTTCATCCCGGGGAAACAGTTAGTTGGTATTTGGATTTTTATTTCCAACTAAAACAACAGCAACCAAACTAAATAACAAGACCTCCGTGTTAGAAGAAACATCAAGGTCATGTAGTCCATTGGGCTCTACCTGGGATGCTGATTAGAAATACTGGGGAGCCTCAAGATTTACAGAATTAGAATCACCAGGATCTGGGTTATATGATTTGAAAGAAAAGCTCTCCCGGTAATTCTTATTTGGATCCTTGGTTACAAACCATTAATAATAATTCCATCTGACATTTAAATCATCCAAGTGATTTTCCAGTCACAGGGAGATCTTTACCCTCCAGAGCATGTCCTTTTTGTCTTTGGACAGGAGTGATTGTTGGAAAGTAATTCCTTAGATGCAGCTGAAATCTGCCTTGCTTTAGCTTATTTCCTTCATCCTTGCTCTGCTAAGGATGCCACAGAAAAGAAAAATTATTTTTAAGTTTTATAGTTGATCTCCAGATCTGCATTTCATGATCCCAGTTATTAACTGAGTACTTAGCAGAGCTATTATTTCCTTCATTCTCAAAATGACATTTTATTGTTTTAGATTAAATATGAACAAAGGCAAATAAGAATCTTACCAAAAGGAGATGCTATAGTGAGAAGGTCTTTAAACCCAGAAGGACCTATGGTCTTGTGGTGGAAGGACCTTGAGGTCTCTGTGGTGAGAAAAGATGTGTGGGGTTTATGACAAGCTCCTTTCAATAGGAGAATCACAGTGTAAACCCCTTAGGTTCTAGAGCAAGGTCTTGCCATTGGAAAATCACTCCCCTTTTCAATAATGGTTCCCAGTGTGGTACTAGGCACTGGTAGAGTTGGAATGTTTGACTATGGGACACCAGGGAAGTGTAGTCAGAAATATCCATCTGAAGTGGATTTTGTCAGACTTGCTATTTGAAAAGGTCTAGTGGACCCAGGATCAATTTATAGTAATATGGAATTGATACATACAGTAATGAGCAAAAGAAGGCTTGAGGGCATAAGTAGGCTATACAAGCAGGTGGCCCAGACCTTTGTTGCAACTGATTCCTTTCTCTCTTCTCATACCTATACCTGAATTAATTATTGCTATGATGATTATACAATGGTGGTTTTTATTTTCACTGTTTTTATTATTATTTTTCGTGTTGTTGAGATATAATTGACATATAACATTGTATTAAAGTATACAGTATAATGACTTGATATATGTATATATGGCAGAATGAATACAACAGTAAGTTTAGTTAACATCCATCACTTAGATACAAATTTTAAGATCTGCTCTTTTAGCAGCTTTCAAATATACAATACACTATTGCTAACTACCGTCACCATGCTGTACATTTCCAGGACTTATAACTGGAAATTTGTACCTTTTGTCCACTCTTACCCATTTCTTTCACTCTCCACCCCAGCTTCTGGCAACCACCTATTATCAGCTATTTTTTTTTTTTAAAGATTTTATTTCTTTTATTTGAGAGAGAATGAGAGAGAGCACATGAGAGGGGGGGAGGATCAGAGGGAGAAGCAGACTCCCTGCCGAGCAGGGAGCCCGATGTGGGACTCGATCCAGGGACTCCAGGATCATGACCTGAGCCGAAGGCAGTCGCTTAACCAACTGAGCCACCCAGGCGCCCTTATCAGCTATTTTTAAAACATTTAATTATCATTCCATCATTCTATTGTAATGAGCTTTCCTTTCTCTCTCATTTACTTTTTTATTTACCTATTTATGTTAGTATGAAATATGGATTCCTATTTCATTCAACGTGGTTAGTTACTGTCAGTTTGATGTTCAGATTGCCCCAGATTAGGCCACAGGAGCACCTTCAGGTCATTCCTATATCTTTTGATATGTTCTCATCATTCTTTATGTAAAAAAATAATGATCTGGCAGCATAAGATGCCTGGGGCTCATTTTGTGATGTTTTGCTCCTGCTTTGGAATCAGGCATTTCTCTAACAATTCCTGGTTTCTTTAGTGGAGGATTACAATTAGAAACCAAGATGTGGGTATTTGACAGTTATATATGAACATATATATTCAAAAACTATGAATTCACACTAAAACCTTCAATTGCGATACAAAACTTCAGAGTTCTTGCTGGCCTTCCCCTTTCCATGTTTGTAAATACATTATCCGATAGTAAAAGAAACCTAGATCTCTTTATTCTCAATACTTGTTAATTTGTTCAATGTACTAATTTGTCCAGTGTTACCTAGGCAGCCATCTCATCCCTCCCAACACCGGATAGCTCTCAGGCACTTCACATCCTTGATTACCAGTGGACTTGCCATTGACATGTCTCCAGAGGCTTCCATATCCCTTTCTCCTTTGTACCATCAGGCAGGCTGCTGGTGACCCCTCTGTCCCTACTCCAGCTCCACGCCAGGAGGGGAAGGAAAAGGTCATCTCTGTCTTTCTATTCTGCTTTCTGGGAATTTCATCAATTTTGTCTTCTAAACTGTCCACTGAAGATTTCATATATATATATATATATATTTCAAGTATGTATTTATGTATATATATTTCAAATATATATATGTATATATATTTCAAATATATGTATATATATATTAAAAGGAATGAAAGAAAAAAACTTAAAAGTTATGTATATGAGTATACATACACACATATATTTGAAGAGAGTAGTTGAAAAATATACATGTATACATAATTTTCACATTCTTACATATCTTTAAAATTTTTTTTTCTTTTTTAAAGATTTTATATATTTATTTGACAGAGAGAGAGAGATGGCAAGAGGAGGAACACAAGCAGGGGGAGTGGGAGAGGGAGAAGCAGGCTTCCCGCCAAGCAGGGAGCCCGATGTGGGGCTCGATCCCAGGACTCTGGGATCATAACCTGAGCCGAAGGCAGATGCTTAACGACTGAGCCACCCAGGCACCCCCCAAAAGTTAATTGTTTAATAAAAAAACTAAATAATTTTAGAACAGTTACAGAGATAGTACAGTGAGTTCCTGTCTATCTTTCCCATCTTCCCCAAAGTTAAAATCTTATATAACCATGGTAAAATTATCAAAACTAAGAAATTAACCTTCTTTCATTCTTTTAAAAGTAGCATTTTCTAGTTTTATAGATTAAGCCTCATGTCTTTGATCTCAGAGGATAATAATTCTAGTTATGTTGGAGTTTTTTTTCCGTCCCCTGTTTTTTTTTTTTTTTTTCTATTTTGATTTATTTCCTTTCCTTTTTTTTTTTAATTTTTTTTTTTTTTTTTTTTTTTTTGTGAGAGAGAGAGAATGAGAGACAGAGAGCATGAGAGGGAGGAGGGTCAGAGGGAGAAGCAGACTCCCTGCTGAGCAGGGAGCCTGATGTGGGACTCGATCCCGGGACTCCAGGATCATGACCTGAGCCGAAGGCAGTTGCTTAACCAACTGAGCCACCCAGGCACCCTCCTTTCCTTTTTTTTAATGTTTCAAGTTTTTATTTAAATTCTACTTAGTTAACATATAGTGTAATATTGGTTTCAGGAGTAGAATTTAGTGATTCATCACTTACATATAACACCCAGTGCTCATCACAACAAATGCCCTCCTTAATACCCATCACCCATTTAACCCATACCCCCCACCTCCCTCCATCACCCTCAATTTGTTCTTTGTAGTTAAGAATCTCTCATGGTTTTCCTCCCTCCTTCTCTCCCTTCCCATATGTTCATCTGTTTTGTTTCTTAAATTCTACATAAGAGTGAAATCATATGGTGTTTGTCTTCCCCTGACTGACATATTTCGCTTAGCATTAATACACTCCAGCTCCATCCACGTTGTTGCAAATGATAAGATTTCATTCTTTTTTGATGGCTGAGTAATATTCCATTGTGTGTATATGTATATATCTATACACACACACACACACATATATATACCACCTCTTCTTTATCCATTCATCAGTGAACATTTGAGCTCTTTCCATAATTTGGCTATTGTTGATAATGCTGCTATAAACATTGGAGTAATCTATTTCCTTTCCTTTCCTTCCCTCCCTCTCTATCTCTCTTCCTCCGTTCCATCCTCTTCTCTCCTTTCTTCCCTCCCTCTCTTCTCTCCTTCTTCCTTCTATTTAATTAATAAAGATGTACATAACACTTACTATATTCCAGGCACTGTTCTAAACACTTTACATTTAGCTCATTTATTTCTCTTAATACCTCATGTGGTACACATTGTTCTCTCCCTTTAATGGTGAAGGAATTGAGACATGAAGAAGTTAAGTAAGTTGCCCAAGATCACATTGATCATTAGTAAAAGAGCCAGGATTTGAGTCTGTGTGCTGTTTCCAGAGTCTTTGCCCTTTAACACAGCATCATGCTGATTGTCAGGTTGACTGGAAACTTCAGCTGAGGGCCCAAGCACCTTGTGATGACTATAGATTGGTGGTCAAAGTTTTGGCCTATTTGTTAGACTACACCCAACTGAAGTACTATAGATCTTTTTTGCAGGACTACCTTATATTTTCTGGAGATGAAGTCTCTAGTCCCCTGCCTGGGCACAGCTGTTAATGTACTTTTTGCCAAGATCCTTCGAGGTGTTTAGGTCAAGGATATTGGAAGGATCATAGATTAAGAGTGTACTCGGTATTTTTTTTAAAGATTTTTATTTATTTATTTGAGAGAGAGAGAGAGAGAATTTGAGTCAGGGGGAGAGGCAGAGGGAGAGGAACAAGGAGAAGCAGACATGGGGCTTGGTCCCAGAACTCCAGGATCATGACCCGAGCCAAAGGCAGCTGCTTAACCAACTGAGCCACCCAGGCACCCCTGTATGTCACTATTTTAATTCCTGTGCACATATGTGTGTGTGTGTGTGTGTATCTGTGTAAGTGAGATTGGTCTAGCAGGGGTTAACAAACTATGGCCTCAAACAAAATCCAGCATATAGCATATTTTGTATGGCCCACAAGCTAAAAATCAGTTTTACATATTTAGAGGGTTGTAAAAATAAAAGAGTATGCAACATACTGCATGTGACCTACAAAGCCTAAAATGAAAGGTGCTAAATAAATACAGGTCATTCAACCACAATCATTTCAATTTAACACATTGACTGTGTAGCTATTTTGAAAAGATACTGTAAATATGTCAGTCCCTTTCTGACATATTTATAGTCCAAACCATACCACATCTCTACCTACTGCCTCCCCCAAATGCATCTTCTCAGTCCTATCAACTGGCAAGTAGTCTCAGGTGAGTGTTAGCTCATCTCCAAATTATGAGGTAATTCCTACCTTCCAGTAGGGGAGTAAACTTGTAACTATCCTGCCTTTATGTTTTGGCTCATGTTTCTTCTATCTGCTGTGTTTCCCCTTACATCTTTCGATGCAATTAATAACTAGCTGGGTCCCGTTTCCTCTATTATGCTCTTGGTAATGCTCCTAGCTTAACTAGCTAGGTCCCGTTTCCTCAATTATGCTCTTGGTAATGCTCCAGCTTTCCTCTATTATGCTTTTGGTAATGCTCCAGCTTAGATCACTTTCTAAACCACTTCTCTGAATCCTGTAACATCACTGTTAACTTCCTGTCCTGGTTATTCTACACATCTGTTCCCTGGTAGGATATAGATTCCTTGAATGTAAGATCTAATTAATTTGTAAATTGTCATACAGTGCCTGAAATAGATTCATGCATACGGTATTATGTGCCTGACTCTTATCTCTCCCCATATGGTTTAGTTTGGGCCTCTGAAAGTAAATTAGTACGCCTACTCCATAGGAAATGTACTTTAGTTATATTTATTTATCTTCAGAATTTTACTTCCTTTCTAGAATTTGTATCTTTGAAACCCACTAACATCCTGGGATTGTTCTCCTTTCTTTAGTATTTTACTATTGCTTAAGCATTTTGTATGACGGGAAGATTTCTTAGTGGTAGTAAATATCTGTATAGTAACCTTGGCAATATATAATCTGAATACGACTCTAATTGGAACTTTTTTATGAGCTGTAAACATTTGCAGGATAAAGACTAATAAACCAGTGAGTTTTGTATGGGGTAATAATAGTTTATTTGTATTCTTCTCTTTTATATATTCTTTTCCCTTTTTTTTTTCTATAAGGAGTTTCTTTTCTAGAACACTGAAGTTGTTATTATGATATATTTTAATCCTATTCTCTTCCCTACTCTTTCCATTAGGTCTTTTTAAATCCAGATCTGTGGAGAGAGGAGAACCATTTGCTTCTACATTTGAACATTTTCCTGGGGTAATAATTTGAAGTTTAGAGAGTCTATGAGTTATTCGCCTTAAAAATATACCTTATTTTATGAGGCTCTTGTATTGTTTCTCTTTAGCTGACTAACAACAGCTATCAATAGAACTCTTCAGAGTAATAAATAATTGTATTATTCCAGATTGACTTTTTTTTTTTTTAAAGATTTTATTTATTTATTTGACAGAGAGAGACATAGTGAGAGCAGGAACACAAGCAGGGGGAGTAGGAGAGGGAGAAGCAGGCCTCCCGCGGAGCAGGGAGCCCGATATGGGACTCGATCCCAGGACCCTGGGATCATGACCTGAGCTGAAGGCAGACGCTTAACGACTGAGCCACCCAGGCACCCTCCAGATTGACTTTTTTTTTTTTCTGATTTATGTTTTTGTTAGCATCTACTAACACTCGGAGGAAAGAGACTTAGCAAATGTTAGGAAATTATAGAAATGTCTAAATGTTACAAAACATTTAGTGATATCAGTTCTGAAAAAAATCAAGTGAAAACATATTTTATTGCTTTCTCCTTCTTTGTATACTTCTTTCCAACATCTCTCGCCACTTACATGTCTAACACTTTATGGAAAATTGGCTACAAAAGAAATGTAGCATGTTGAAAATGTTTAATTCATGCTGTAACGTAAATATCTCAATGTCTAAAGGTCTCATTTTAAATGTTGTCTTGTGGAAGTGCTGACCCTCATCACAAAGTTCTTTCCTCTGAATTTTAGGGAAAAAGAACTAAATGTCCAACTTGTTTTAAATTTAGTTTCATGGGTTAATTTATTTTTTTCAGCTTTATTGATATATAATGAATATGTAACATTATGTAAGTATAAACAGTACACAGTGGTGACTTGACATACATATATATTGCAAAATTATTACCATAATCAGGTTAGTTAAAATCTCTCTTGGCTCACATAGTTGCCTTTTGCATGTGTGTAGTGACAACTTTTAAGATGTACTCTTAGCAACTTTCAAGTATATAATACAGTATTGTTTACAACTGTGTGATCCTCAGAACTTATTTATAACTTTGTACCCTTTAACCACATTAACCACATCCACCTATTTCCCTCCAAACCCACATATAAGTGATATCTTCCAGTATTTGTCTTCATTTGTCCGACTTAGTTCACTTAACATAATGCCTTCAAAGTTCATCCATGTTGTTGAAAAGGCAGGATTTCCTTCTATTTATGGATGAATAATATTCCATTGCATATATATATACAGCACATTTTCTTTATCCATTCACCTGTGTGGACAATTAGGTTGTTTCCATGTCTTAGCTATTGGAAATAATGTTGCAGTGAACATGAGAGTGAAGATATCTTTTCTATATAGTGATTTAATTTCTTTTGGATAAATACCTAGAAGTGGGAATGCTGGGTCATATGGTAGTTGTATTTTTAAATTTTTTAGGAAGCCCCATACTGTTTTCCATAGTGGCTGTGTCAATCTACATTCTCAACAGTAGTGTACAAGGGTTCCCTTTTCTTCATATCTTTGCCAACACTTATTATATCTTGTCTTTTTAATAACTGTGTGCAAAGTGATATCTCACTGTGGTTTTGATTTTCATTTCCCATATGATTAGTGATGTTGAGCATTTTTCACGTACATGTTGGTCATTTGTATATCTTCTTTGGAAAAATGTCTGTTCAAGTGTTTTGTCCATTTTGAATTAGTTTGTTTTTTATTTGTATGTGTGTGTGTATGTGTGTGTGTATGTTTGCTATTGAAGTGTCTGAGTTCCTTATATGTTTTGGTTATTAATCCCATGTCAGATATATGATTAGCACATATTTTCTCCCATTCCATGGGTTGCTTTTTCATTTTTAAATAATTTCTTTTGCTGTGTAGAAGCTTTTCAGGTTAGTCTCATCCTGCCTATTTATTTTTGCTTTTGTTGTTTGTGCTTTAGGTGTCATATCCAAAAAATTGTCACCCAGACCAATATCAGGGAGCTTCCCTCCCTGCCCTCCCCCATGTTTTCTTCTAGGAGTTTTACAGTTTCAGGTTTTACATTAATCCATTTCGGGAAATTTGATGTCTCCAGCTTTATTTTCCTTAAATTTGCTTTGGCTATTTAGAGTTTTTTGTGATTTCATATGAAGTTTAGGATTGTTTTTTTCTATATCTGTAGAAAAAATGCCATTGGAATTTTATAGGGATTGCATTGAATCTTCAGATTGCTTTGGGTAGTGTAGACATTTTAATAAAATTAATTCTTCCAACCACTAACATGGGATATCTTTTCATTTATTTTTGTCTTCTGGATTATTTTTGTTCTGGGCTGACCTGGAGGAGGAGCAGTGTGGTCAAAGTGAACCACCCCTCTTATTCTAGTGTGGTCCTTCTTGGTCTCTATTGTCCATGGAAATGCAACAGCCTCAACCTTGGGTTCTGGTATTTTCATAGTGGTAATTATCTATAGATAGCTGCTAGTTGGTGTTCTTATGAGGGGTACTGAAATTGGAATGACCTATGTCACCATATTGATGATATCACCACCCTTTTATTGGATAGTTTAAATAGCCCCTTCAAGTAATGCTCAGGTTTTCAAGGAAAAAAAAAAAAATCAAATCACAGTGTTCCAGATCTCTCAGTCTTCTGCCTTTCTTCCTAGATATTCCATAAGAAAATGTGTGCATGGCAATGTCCACAGTAGCCAAACTGTGGAAAGAGCCAAGATGTCCATTGACAGATGAATGGATAAAGAAGATGTGGTATATATATGCCATGGAATATTATACAGCCATCAAAAGGAATAAAATCTTGCCATTTGCAACGACGTGGATGGAACTGGAGGGTGTTGTGCTGAGTGAAGTAAGTCAGTCAGAGAAAGACATGTATCATATGACCTCACTGATATGAGGAATTCTTAATCTCAGGAAACAAACTGAGGGTTGCTGGAGTGGTGGGGGGTGGGAGGGATGGGGTGGCTGGGTGATAGACATTGGGGAGGTATGTGCTATGGTGAGTGCTGTGAATTGTGCAAGACTGTTGAATCACAGATCTGTACCTCTGAAACAAATAATGCAATATATGTTAAGAAAAAAAGAAGAAGAAGGTAGCGGGAGGGGAAGAATGAAGCGGGGGAAATCGGAGGGGTAGACGAACCATGAGAGACGATGGACTCTGAAAAACAAACAGGGTTCTAGAGGGGAGGGGGGTGGGAGGATGGGTTAGCCTGGTGGTGGGTATTGAGGAGGGCACATTCTGCATGGAGCACTGGGTGTTGTGCACAAACAGTGAATCATGGAACACTTCATCTAAAACTAATGATGTAATGTATGGGGATTAACATAAGAATAAAAAAAATGTTGGCTCGTACTGATGGAAAACTCATCAAATGTATATAAGATCTCTCTGTATCTATCTATAAAATGAAAACATGGAAGTATTAACAGTCGGCAAATCTGAGTGAAGGGTGTATGAGTGCACGTTGTTCCACTCTTTCACACATTTTCTGTATGATTGAAGTTTTTGAAAATAAAAAAAATAAAGTCAACATCAAATCAATAAAATAAATATCTGATTAGAAACCATGGTATACCAGAACTTATGGGAAATTAGGTAAAAAGTGAATGATTGGCCAGATAATTGGCTTCTCTTTTCTTCTTAACTCCTTGCTGACATGAGTCAACAACTATAATAATCCAACCGTGGGTTTGAAGAATAGGGAGAATAGACTATACAACAAGTTATGCTGAGACAATTGGTTATCTATCTGGGAAAAATAGAGTTTAAAGAGGTTCCTTCCTGCACAGCATATGGAAAAATAAGTTTCAAGTGTATTAAAGTCATAAAAAGCAAAATTTAAAACTGTTAGAAGAAAATACAGAAACACATCTTTATGGTCTTAAATTAGGGAGAGATTTCTTAAATAATACTTAAAACCTACAAGTGAAAAGTGGTAAGATTAATAAATTCAATTACAGTTAACATTTTTTTGCCTGAAGTGAAACCATTAAAAAGAGATAAGCCACACTCAGGGAGGAGATATTTTCAAGGTTTAACCTACAAATAAGTAGTATCCAGAGCATTGAAAGAACCCTACATTTCAATGTGAGAAAGAGAAATAAGAAAAAAATAAGCAAAACTTATAATGATGCAATTAATGGATAATAAGGTAAACGTAAAGGGATAGGATAAATAAAGGTAAATAAAATAAAGGTAAAGGAAAAGGCAAATTAATAGCACATTGAGATATTATTTTATATTCTTCATCTTTGTAACAATTTAAAAAGTCTGATTTTATCACTAAATATCTAAGATATAAAGTAATTAGAGCTCTTAATGTGGAGAGGGTGTGCAGTCTCTGTAGACTCTGAAGGTATAGAGGAGCTGGGGAGCCAAAGTCTTCAGGAATATCCATCCAGTTGCCCCACATCAGGCTCCCTGCTCAGCGGGAAGCCTGCTTCTCCCTGTCCCACTCCCCCTGCTTGTGTTCCCTCTCTTGCTGTCTCTCTCTTGCTGTCTCTCTCTCTCTGTCAAAATAAATAAAATATTTAAGAAAATAAAAAAGGATCTTCTCTCAGGCCAGAAAACTTCTACACAAAAGCAGTAGAGAAATAAAACAATTTTTGAGTAAGCATCAAACTAGAAGGTGCTAGCTTCTTAGGCAATCTGCTAAGAGACTGTAAAAATAGAAATCTTACTCTTTTAGGTAGACAAGCAGGTACAACCCATTACATACATGTTCTCAAGATAAATGATTACTAGTCACACAGTTCATCCTAAATTTACCTGGTAATTGGAATTGTCATCTGTGTTAGTTTTTAGCTTTATACAAAGGAAGATTTACTCTTTACATATTTTTTTTAAGATTTTATTTATTTATTTATTTTATCGAGACAGAGTGGACAGAGGGAGGGACTAAAGAGGAGGGAGATGGAGAGGGATAGGGAAAGAATCTCAAGCAGACTGTGCGCTGAACACAGAGCCTGACACCAGACTCGATCTCACGACCCTCAGATCGTGACTGGAGTAGAAACCAAGAGTCCATTGCTTAACCGACTGAGCCATCCAGGCGCCCCTACACTTGTCATATTTTTATGACAGAAGATACTTCTGTAACTTGAAGCTAGGTGCCTTTGGAAGCTAGGCCCTTCCCCTCCCACAGGGACTGGAGATACGGGCACTATTCCTCTTGATATTTTACATTTTACACGGATGGCTCCCAGGTCCTCAAGATGCTTGGCATGAAGTTTTTTTTTTGTTTTATTTATTTATTTTTTTAAAGATTTACATGCATTTATAATTATAAGTTTACAAAAGAAAGTACTCTAAGAAAAGGGTCTTTATTTTTAGCAGGGAGAATTAAGCTTCTTGTTTTTAATTTTTATTTCTCCTTACATATCCACAGATGTCCCAGCAGCATTTAAGCCCCCTGAGCATCAACCTCAGGGTGAAGGAGGGGGAGAGGAAAATCATAAATAAGACCATGCTTTCTTCCTAACTGAAGTATCACTGAATTTGACTAGGTTTACCTGGAAGCTAAGACAGATGGGACCTTGACATAGACATTAGGCTCAATCTAAAGTTGGGTCCTGTGAAGTTGCACTTCCCTTATGCAGTTACACAGGTACACCTCATTCCTTTGACCTAGGAGCAGCTTGGCAAGGGTGGCCAGCATCAGCAGCCTCATCTGCCTCTTGACATTCCTGTACCTTCTATGTGTGTTATGATGTGCAAAAGCTTGGGAAATGTTGGCTTATTACTTTTGGCTCTCGGTTCTGCAATGTCACTTGGAGAGCTTAGAAATGACAGTAATAAGCGCAGTGCTGAGTAGCAGGTGCTCAGTTACTCTCTGCACCATGTATGAACACAAGGATGAGCAACTATTGTATATATATATATATATTGGATGGGGAGGGTGCATATTTGAGCATAACAGCTAGATGTGTATGCAGCAGCAGACTGGAGTTGTCAAAAAGTTTGAGGGAATTAATCTATATCCTGACCTGGATGACCATATAGAGAATCCAGTTTGCAGAGAGACAGATTGGCTGGTATGTTTCAGATGTCACATCATATGAGCAAACAGACATGGTCCCTTGCTTATTTCTCACAATAGTAACATAAAGTAATGGCTGGAGGTTTGAGTGTACTATGGCTACTTTATGTATCTGGATCTGATATTCATTGTTAGCCTCTTGATCCCCAAAGCTGTCCTCTTTCATGTATCATGGTCAATTGACTGTGACAGAGTAAAGGAATGTTATAGAACTATAATCAGTGCGAGGAACATAACCCGAAATGGTCAAGGCTAGGTTTTGATTTTAGAACACATGACTAAAGGTAAGACCTGGGTGGTTTTTTTTTTTTTTAATTAGAAACAATAACCAAAATGAAAGCTCCTATTATTGGCATTTTAATCCTTTCCTAGTCCTTATTTATTCCTATATTCTGCACCTTCTCTGACTGTCTCTTATGTAGCAGGGACTATGACAGACATTAGGAATAGGACATGTAGTCCTGACCTTCAATGAGCTCACAGATTTGTAGGGAAAAATGACCTATAGATGTACATTGTAATACCACAGGCAAATAAATGTAGGAATATCAACTAGGAAGGCAGTAGTTAATTTTGCTGAAAGTTTCAGAAGCATGACCATCTTCAGTGTTCCCCCTTTCCCAATGCTGCATTATTCTACTGTGTTTTGCCTGGTTAGTAAAAGATCCCAGTAGAAAAAAGGGGTTAAGATCTTTGAAATAGGAGGAATTCAGAACTGTTTTTATTTTCTGACTCCCTTCATTAGCCATATAGTCTTCAACAATTCATTCAATTAGTCCTTTTGAGTGAAGACATGTCAGTTATTTGCATGAACAGACAATCCCTCTAAGCAATATATAGAATGCCATGCTCAGATTTTATAATCTCTGTGTTGTCTTGAGCAGTATTGTAATTAAATCTAATTAAGTAGATTTATGGCTTGGAACACTAATGGTCATGAATAAATACATGTCCCCTGAAGCTATTTGCTCAATTTGCACTTTATGTTTTTAAACTTGCTTCAATTATACATATTCAGCTTACTGCTCCATTTATTTGTTTGTTTGGGGGAGGGGGAAGGAAAGGACATTACACTTGGAATTATGTGCTCCTCCTGTAAAGGATTTCATTTCCTTGCAATTGCCCTGTGATGCCCTTGTCTGCCACTTGTTCTGAATGGGGACTTACTGTAGGTAGCTTATTACAAGAGAAAATAACCGTATATTTTCTAGGGCAGAAAAATTTTTGCATAGTTGAAAGTGGGAAATATCTGTATAGAGAAAAACAATTAAATTAGAGTTAGATTTATACTTAGAAAGGCAGTGAAGCAGGCAAAAGAAATATAAATGACCAATAAACATAAAAAAGCAGTTTAACTTTGCTAGTAATCAAAGAAATGCAGAGCCAAACAATAATCAGATGATATGTTTGACTATTAACAAGAAAAAATTTAGATTTCTACTGCTTGGCAATGATGAAGTCAAACAGTACATTGTTGGTAGCAGTTAAATTGGTACAACTCTTCTAGAAAACAATTTGGTGGTATTTGTGTGGATTCTTATGGCATTCATCCTCTTTTACCTAATAATTTCCTTGTGGGCACCTAGTTTAACTTATATGTCAGAAATTCAGAAAGCTTGTATATAAGCATGGTCATCCTAGTGTTATTTTTTAATACCTTTGAACTGTCCAGCAATAGGACAATCATTTGAACTAATGATGGTGCATAAATATTTTGAGAATATTATGGCACCATACGACATCTGTTTATTCCATCAGTAGTTTTTGAATGTTCATGTGCCATCTAAGACCATAGAACCGTACTTTCAAAGACTCATTAAGGAGATGACATGTTTAGGAGTACAGATTATGGACCTTACCTGGGTACTGATCTGGTTCAGAAAAAAAGAAAGAGATGTTCATCAATTTAAAGAAAAAAAACACCCATATTTCTGATCTCTCTGAAAAACTACTACAATTTAGTAACTTAGGCCCATAGTCCTCTACTGAAACACTGGCCCAGAGCTGAGAAAGGACTGTGACTTTTAGGAGAATTTCTACTGTCTTCACCAATTCTTGTTTCTTCCCTCTGAGCTGCTTTACTAACCCAGAGGATCTCTGAAGGCATTTTAGGTTGGAATCTCTGATTTTAATGGGACAGTTAACATGTATTAGGCACTATTGTTTCCTTTACAGCTTAAGAATTGTTGCTAAGAAAATATCTTCTTACGGCACAACCAAAAGATAAGAACTGAATGAACTTGGATTTTTCAAAATCTCTTCTCCAGGATGGTACTAAGCATTTAGTGAGAAACTGGAGCATTCTATAAAATGTTCAGATGGTTCCAAAGAGTCACATAGTAAAAATTAACTCATGCAAACACTGTGAATATGGTACTGTTTTCTACATGAACTCAGATGCATAGCCTAGAGGTAGTTCTGATGGCTATTTTATGAATAGGCTCAGAGAAGTTAAGGCTACAGTTATATTTCAGTCAGGTGGTAGGGCTTGTTCTTAAGCCTAGGTTGGTCTGGATGCTGGTGTCATGTTTATATAGGCAAACACTGATGTTATTGAAAGACTTATTTCTGTCCTTGACCTAGAGGTCAAATATTCAATAGAGAAGGATGTGAACACTGTGGATCTGAATGCAAATTGTGTGTGCGTGTCTGAATCAGTATGTGCACTTTTCTGAGAAGAGCTATAGTTTTCATTAGATTCTCAAAAGGGAGCAGTGATCCAGAGAAAGGCTAAGAAATATGAATAATTGCATAATGTAGACGCTTCTTAGAATTAGAAAGATTTCCTAAATTGGCTACAGGCACAAAAGATCTTTGTCTGATGTAATCTGCTTGCCTTGCATAGACAAATCCTTCAGTCTTTTTACCTCTCCCAGTGAATATAAGGTTTGATCTTTCCCAGTATTTAGCTACCTCATTTTTTAAAAAGGAAAAATAAACAGGACTTTTTAATTTTTTTTCCTAAAGATTTTATTTATTTATTTATTTGTCAGAGAGAGAGAGAGCGAGCACACAAGCAGGGGGAGTGGCAGGCAGAGGGAGAAGCAGACTCCCAGCTGAGCAAGGAACCCAATGTGGGACTTGATCCCAGGACTCTGGGATCATGACCTGAGCCGAAGGCAGAAGCTTAACCCTCTGAGCCACCCAGGTGCCCCTAAACATGACTTTTTCTTGATTAATGACATTAAGAACATTTCCACTATGTAAGGGAAGCTCCATTTATAACTGATAAGACATCAGAGTAAGAATTCTATAAATTTGTTTTTATTAAAACACAGTTATTCCTCTTCTTTTTCTTCTCTTTTCCTTTCTCTTTCTTTTCCCTTTCAGTAGTTCAGTCTACAAGTAACTAGAAGTGGTCAAGAAAGATGAGTGTTCACACCTGGAGGGGGGTCCATGTAAGGAGAGTGTCTATGCTGGGAGGTAGTGGCCCAGCATAGCCTGTTAAAAAATGTGCAGAGAAACACTGTGTTGGAGGGCAGCCCAGGATGCTGTTAGTCTCATGGAGGATGTCAGGCTGTGAGTGTGAGTGGGGTGAGTAAGATATCCGTGTGAGAGACAGTCTGGCCAGGATGTTGGCATTCACGCTGGGTAAGGAGTTCTTCTTTGTGGAAGGTGGCCTGGTCCAGAGTGTTGGCACCTTAATTGGGTGAGTAAGGAATCTTTATGTGGGGTCAAAGCCCAATTAGGGCAATGAGGGCATCTATAGGAATGATGACTGGCATGCTGTATTAAAACTTGAAAAGGCTGAAAAGGATCTCCATGGTGTGGAGAATCCTGGAACAGGCTGTCAGGGTCTGAGCAGGCTGAGGAGGGTGTCCATGTGGAAAGACATCCTTGTGTGAGGTGTTGGAGACTGAGTTGGGTAATAACCCAAGTTGGGTGATGAGGGCATCCATGTGAGGAAGGATGGCAGCAACCATGTGAGGTAAATTATATAAGTGGGGTTGATAAAACCAGTAAATATATAAAGATGATGGAAGCAAGTTTCTTATTGTTGAAAAAACTAGAATAAATTCTGTGGTGTTGGATTGGAATTTGAGGTATCGGTGTGAACATGTGGTTTTCAACGTATATACATAGATATCTACACGTAAATGTTTGTGGCTCTGTGTTCTACATATATTCACCTAGGGTCTATCCACTGAGAGTCTAGTAAAAGCACCCCAACAGCAATGAGTACATTTAGCCCCTAGATATTGTCTTCTAAAGACCATTCACCACCAGGCTCTTTGAGGAATGGCTAATTCCAGGCTGGGGCAAGAAAGTACAAGATGAGCCTGGAACATGTTGTCAAAGAAAGTAAGGAAATGCTTAAAGTATGCTGGGGACATAATAGCCAAGTTTAAGGACTTTTCATTGGTTAAAACTAGGACAATTTGAGAATTAAATAAATAATAATAATAATAATGACTAATACCCCTTGAATAAATTAGGGATCCATGAATCCATATGGTCACCAGAAATTCAATAAAATAATAAAATTTGATGAAGGACATAATATTTGCATAGTCTCAAAGTACCTTATCGCCAAATACTTATTAATTACAGAGAAGTAATTTCCAGTGGAGAAACCTGGCAAAAACTGCCCTAATAAGTTAACGTCATCAGTAATGGGGCAAATCAAAACCATGTGCCACCTGATATGATGTGAAAACACAGCATCACTTCTGTGATATTGCTGCCAAAATTCATAACCTGAGTCTAACTGTGAGGAAAAGTTAGATAAGTCCTAATTGAAGACATTTTTTTTAAAGATTTTATTTATTTATTTGAGAGAGAGAGAATGAGAGAGACCACATGAAAGGGGGGAGGGTCAGAGGGAGAAGCAGACTCCCCGCCGAGTAGGGAGCCCGATGCGGGACTCGATCCAGGGACTCCAGGATCATGACCTAAGCCGAAGGCAGTAGCCCAACCAACTGAGCCACCCAGGTGCCCCAAATTGAAGACATTTTACGGAATAATTGGCCTGTAAGTTACAAAATTTTCAAGATCATGAATGTCAAGAAATATAAAAAAATAAAGAGAAAATCTCCCTTTTCTCTTCTTACATCCCAGTGGCAGCTCAGGAAGCGAAGAGAAAAAGCATGATTCAAAAAGACCCACTTAATATTTTATCTAAAATAATATATACATGAGCAGTATTACTTACCCCTTTGGCACGATATTTTATTGCTGAAACTTAGAAAGCACATAGCTCCTTTAAAAGTATATAATTTTATATAAGACATTTCCAAAGGACATAAATAGATAAACCACAAAGGAAAAAATACAATAAACTAAAAAAAAACAAAAACAAAACCCATTCAAATTTACTAGTGATCAAAGGAGTACAAATTAGAACAATAAGATTGTTGCCAATCAGGTTGGCAAACTACAAACAAAAACAACTCATATCAGTGATGGCAAAAGTAGAAAGCAGCACTATTATATTCTTTTAATGGGTATTTACACTGATAGAACTTTTCTGAAGAAAAGTTAGGCACTGTAGCTCTAAAAATTCTTATAAATGCATATATCTTTTGATTAAACAATTCTACTAAGAAATTATGTCAATTAAGTAATGAGATTTTATGCAAAGGTGTTTTCATAATAACATTTGTTGAAGTATACTTTCTAATTGCAAAATCCTGTATTGTGTTGTTTAAATAGCTAATGCAAATATTAAATATGATGGCATAGAAATACATTTATTGATAGTGGAAGATATTTATGACTAATTATTAGATGGAAAAGTAGGTCATGAAATAATTTGCATAATATGAACCCTTTTTTTATTAAAAATACCTTTACATAAATAAACAAATATATAGAAAAAAGTCTGGAAAAGCATACTCCAAAACATTAATGGTGGTTATCTCTGGGTATTGAGATTATAGTGATTTTTAAGTTTTCACATTCTTTTTGTTTGTTTACCTGTATTTGTTTTAAATTATGCAGTAAGAATTTAGTACTCATGCAATTAAAATTTATTAAGGCTCCATTAACTTTATGTATCACACACTTAATATAGTTACTCCATAGATTTTAAAAGAATTACTGTCATTTCTAGGTTTACATTTTCCCTTAGAGTAAATAAAATCCAGTCTTATATTAGGTTTCCTGTTTATATTTTCTTGCTCAACTTGTGAAGCTTGAAACTTTTTTTTAAGAAAAGTGTATAACTTGTCTTAAGGCATTTCCATAAGTTGATTTAATCATGCCAACCTGTCAGAAACACTTAAGAAGGAGTTGCATTTGTTTATTGGAGCTATATTGCGTTCAGGAAAAGTGTAGTCAAAATAGAATGAAAAACCTAAATGCCCAAGATAGACAAGCATGGCAATATGCCAACATAGAACAGGGCCTGTGGTGGCATGGGAATGCAAGGAAATTAAAGGAATTCACAATGGAGTGAAGAGTAAAGCAGAGATTCATGTTAGAGTGACTCTAAAAAAAAATGAGATTTCCTATAGTCATAGTCAAAGATGAATCCTCAGTAAAAACAATTTTTTTAAACTATTCTTTGTCCTTCAAATTGTAGCCTCAATGTCCCTCATTTTCTGAGGGGTTTTCCTACTCACCCAGGTTTGCATTTATTTGTATTTCTAGACACACAGAAGTCCAAATTACATTATGATCTTGGGTCTCTTTCACCTGACTGTGAGGTGTGGACAGGGATTGGGCCTATGACTATGCCATTCTGTTTGCAGCCCCAGAATGATGGTGCTGCTAGTTCAGAGTAAGCACTTAGCAAAAAAACCTTGTTTGAATGAAAGCACTAACTGCATAAAGAAACAACCTTAGAACATTTTAGATGATGAATTAGCAGAACATCTATCATCAACACTTCTACTAAATATATGGATATGCTAAATGACTTGGGCTTAAAATTAAAAAAAAAAAATCCAAGAAGGCAACAGGGCTTTAATTTCAATGTACACACACACACACACACACACACGCACACATGCACAAACACACATTGTTTTTTGGACAAGCTGCTTTGGGGAAAATGAAACTGAACTTTACATAGTTTTATAACACCAAACACCTAAGTGACCATGTTTGGTGAAATCTTTCATACCATATTAAAATATTTCATGAACCAAATCTGTACTCCATTGCCATTTAGTTTAAAGAGTCTGAGCAGGAACAGAAAATAGCTGCCTTTTAAAAAATAACATGAGGGGTGCCTGGGTGGCTCAATCTGTTAAATGTCTGCCTTTTGCTCAGGTAATGATCCCAGGGTCCTGGGACTGAGCCCACGTGCACTGTGTTGGGCTCCCTGCTCAATGGAGAACCTGCTTCTCCCTCTCCCTCTGCCCCTTCCCCATGCTCATGCGTGCTGTGCTTGCTCTTTCTCTCTGTCTCTCTTAAATATTGAATTACTTTTTTTTTGTATTTTTTTATTATGTTAATCACCATACATCACATCATTAGTTTTTGATGTAGTGTTCCATGATTCATTGTTTGTGTATAACACCTAGTGCTCCATGCAGTACGTGCCCTCTTTAATATCCATCACCAGGCTAACCCATCCCCCCACTTCCTCCAGAATCCTCAGTTTGTTTCTCAGAGTCCATAGTTTGTCATGGTTCGTCTCCCCCTCCGATTTCCCCCCTTCATTTCTCCCTTCCTACTATCTTCTTTTTATTTATTTTTTTAACATATAATGTATTATTTGTTTCAGAGGTACAGGTCTGTGATTCATCAGTCTTACACAATTCACAGTGCTCACCATAGCACATAACCTCCCCAATGTCTATCACCCAGCTACCCCATCCCTCCCACCCCCCACCACTCCAGCAACCCTCAGTTTGTTTCCTGAAATTAGAATTCCTCATATCAGTGAGATCATATGATACATGTCTTTCTCTGATTGACTTATTTCACTCAGCATAATACCCTCCAGTTCCATCCACATCATTGCCAATGGCAAGATTTCATTCCTTTTGATGGCTGCATAATATTCCGTTGTGTATATATACCACTTCTTCTTTATCCATTCATCTGTCGAAATAAATAAAATCTTTAAAAAACATAAATAAAAAAACATGATTGCTTGAAATTCATGTTATCTTCCCTTTTGATCTTCATAGTGTTTCCAGATGCCATCTGGTTTCTGAGCCTCCATTATAGATTTCTGAGACTGCAGGGCACAGTGGAAGGTTGTCATCCTGCAGGGCAGAAACAGCAAAGAGAAACACAGGGTAGCCAGCAGCCTCAAAGGCAATATGTGTGAATTGCTGATTGCAATTTTCTATTTTTGTCCCTTCTCTTCCTTCCTTTGTTCCTTCCTTCTTCCCTCACTTCTTTCTTTCTTCCTCTCTCCCTTCTTTCTCTCTCTTTTTGTTCTTTTGTTCATTCTTTCTTTCCAACACCAACTGGCAAACTCCTCTATCAACATTCCTGAATCTTCTAATCACTTTGGTTTCTGCAGTGATGCATGCTCAGAGCCTTTATGTGTACCTTCCCCTCCCCACTCTATTTTGCCCAAGGAATTACTCAGATTCTATTAAGATGTTTTGGTATTGAGGGGCACCTGGGTGGCTCAGTTGTTAAGCATCTGCCTTTGGCTCAGGTCATGGTCTCAGGGTCCTGGGATTGAGCCCCGCATCGGGCTCCCTGCTCCGTGGGAGGCCTGCTTCTCCCTCTCCCACTCCCCCCGCTTGTGTTCCCTCTCTTGCTGTCTCTCTCTCTGTCAAATAAATAAAATAAAAAAAAAATCTTAAAAAAAAGATGATTTGGTATTGAAAATGTACCTGTTTATACTTACTACATTATAGACTCTTAGAAGGCAAGAGCCCTTCCTGGCATGGGCTGGGCATCCAGAAAATGCAGGCTGGCTGAATGAATGAGTGAATGAAAAGATTATTCTCTTCAGTTAAGTATTATCTTTTGCAAATTGCTTCTACAAAACAAAATACTCCCACAAAAGGTGAAAATAAGCAATGTTTCTCCAGATAATCCTCCATGGAACATTGATCTCATTGGATATTAGTATTTAAGTTAAAATAAACCATGAATATTGAAAACAACTGTAAACAAGTCAAACAATTTTCTTAAAGGACACATCAGAGCATCTAATATGGTACTACCCTAACTAATCATGAATTTCTAAGATAACTTATAGTATATAGTATTTCCAAAATTTGTTTGGCCATGGAACCTCTCTTGCTGGAACATTTGACAAGATAGTGTTTTGGGAACTCAATTTGGGAATTCTACCCTAAAGCATATGTGCAACAATAATCCACATTTATTCAGCATTTGGAATGTGCCAAGCAATGTGGTAAGTGCTGATGTTACACAGATAAATAAAAGAGTGTTTGCCCTTGAGGAGCATAGGTGTACATAGAACAGATAAATTGTGGTGTCAGATTGCAAGTGATTTAATAGAGGTATGACCTGAGTGCCCAGGGAAAAATATTCAGGAAGTAGCTGACCCAAGAACAAGTTAGGATTCATTTTAAAGAGAAAGTAAGTTAATTTATTAGCTGCTTTTCTTATTGCAGGTGGTATCCAGGCATTCTGAGGGTGCCTGGGATGAAGAGGATCTTTTCTTAAGAGCAACAAATGGAATAAGCAAAGGTGAGACATTTGATTACTTCTTGCATTTGCCTGCTACCATTTATGCCTTCTTGAATGTGCCATTCCCACTCTCATTTAAGGATGGAGGATGGCCTAATGGACAATCTCTGGGCAGAGAGTCAGGTGATCAAGGGCAGTGCACCTTTTGTATTGTTGCTTTTCTAACATCCATTGCTACTTCTGATAATGAAGCCTCAATTTTCATTAGGAGCACCAGCCTTCCTTTACAGTCTGTCCATGTGGTTCAAATGGGCTTATGCTACCTTTTTCCCAAAGGGTAATATGTAACCTAAGCCTAACTAATTGACATATTCCATTTTCCCTGCACACAGTGATTGATTCAGTGTTATGATTCAAGTCAGCGAGGCTCAATGTTGACTCAAATGTGATGAAACTCATGTGAAAGAGAAGCTCTCTTTCCACTAGACTTAAGGCTGATGGAATATATATCTGAAGTTTCCAGGGCAACTTTGTGGACAGAGCCTGCCTGGGAATAAAGCCAACATGAAGAGTAGTGCTGAGAAATGGAGAGGAGGGACATCTGGACATCAGTTTTGGGCATCTGGATCCAGCTTTATTTTAAACTACTCTTGAGTTTCTCATTTGCATGATCAACTACATTCCTTTTCTTTTAAACCCATTTGACTTGAGTTTTTGCCTTTTGCCACACAGGAAGAATCTGTGTATCTGTGGGCCTGTTGGCATGTCCCAGTCTCTGAACAGGTAAAGGCCTCAGTTTCCCCATCTATAATATAAAATGATTGGTCTAAATAAGTAGAGTTCATACTTTGGTTTTGAGCATACCTCTTTTTCAAAAAGAATATTAAATGTCATATCAATGTATAAAAACATAAAGTAAAATGCTGTTATTAAATCAAAAGTATGGGTTTCCAGAACTGGGCTCACATCTCAGTAGATAACAACTTAAAATCACTGGACAGTATGTCTTCTAGGGTCTTTTCTAACTTTAATATTCTATGATTTGATTCTATGAGGCTTTGCTATTAGCCACATGAATGTTTCAGATCGAAAGTCATAAAGTTTGAGGGCATGATTTAGTTAATAAGGGGATGGTGAGAGAGCCACTAGTACAGGAAATTCTGGAATTGGGGAAGTGTTCCAGAGTAAACTCAACTAGTATACTGGTAACTGCATCAGAGTACACACTCCTGGTTTTGGTTAACTGTGTTCATTTATAAAAAGTATGATTGGCTGAGCAGGGAAATATCTGACATGTTCATTATTTTTTGTGTGGTTGATTGGTTCTACCAGGAGTTCTGATTGAAATGGTTGGGGAGCAGTTCTTTTACCTTGTATGTGAGCAAGACCATTTCTAAAATGGATTAAACCAATATGCTGAGTGATCCATTTATTCTTTTCATGTTGCTTTTGGATTTCATTACCGCAGAAAGGCCATTTTCATTTTGGACTCTGGAAAGGTCATTTGTTTCTCGTGTTTTTATTTCCCAGTTCTTAGTTTTGATGATGAGGAAGAAATAAGAGAATGCTAGTAGTTTTTGATTAGTCTTACCATGAATTCATTATTTTCTGACTATGCCTGCCGGGCTTTAAACTCTAATTGTATCTGTCAACATAGTGAAAACACTTTGGATTTAGTAAGACCACTGTACACTGATACTGCTATTACAGAAGGGGAAGATTCAAATCTTCAGAAGGCTTTCTAAGCTTAACTCATCGGAAGTCCCATGACAGACTATCGGCACAACACAATAAGTAAAAAAACTTCTCACTACAAAAAAGTAAAAAAGATAAAAAAAAATTTCCATGACTTGTTATTTGTATGGATTAACCTTGGCCATGACTCTAAGAGATGATAATAATGAAAATAGTGATAGTTATAATAATGATCTTAATAACTCAGAAGTTTCATCTACCTAAGGCTATCATATTGACAAATTTGATTTCTAGTGATGGAGTCTGCATTTTATTCCAAGAAAATAAACTAAATTAATCTTTCTGGTACCTGGTAAATAGCTTTTATTTGTTTAAATCATATTTTCATAATACCATACATAGTGCCACTGTAGAAAAGTACTTGATAAAAGCTTTTGGTTATTAACATTCAGAGTAGTTTTTGCCCAAAAAACTTGAATTAAAGTCCTTAAGAATTCAAAAAACTTTTAGGGGAAAAATATAATCAAAGTGTCTGCCAGCTGAGTGAAACTGATGGCCTCTAAAAATGCCTATTGGCAAACAAAGGCATAAGTACAGTATATGTATCTTCTCCGAGTTTATTCTTGGAATCAGAAGGATAAAACTAACTTTGACAACAAAGTAAACTTACTATTTTACATACTGATTTTTTTGTTTCTTTTTTAAAATTTTTATTTATTTATTTGACTGAGAGAGAGAGAACAAAGAACAAGCAGGGGGATTAGCAAGCAGAGGCAGAGGGAGGAGCAGGCTCCCTACTGAGCAAGGAGCCCGATGCGGGACTCAATCTCAGGACCCTGAGATCATGACCTGAGCTGAAGGCAGACGCTTAACTGGCTGAGCCACCCACGCACCCCTTACATATTGATTTTTTTAAAACCAGGAAGACCTGAAAACTAGTTGTAGAAAGTAACAATCTGCTATTAACGTATCCATTTTCATGTATCTTTTAACCAAGTTGAAAAAATGTCATTACTTCTGAAAATATATTTCTCTTCTTTCCACCTTTCTTTGTATAAAAGTGCAAAAGACATGGTGTTTTTTTGCCTTTGAAAGTGACCTTTTATTTTTGCAACTTCCAGTAATAGTCTAAGTCAATACTTACAGGAAACATAAAAATTAAAAAAAATTTCTATTTGGAAAATGGGTGGCATTTTGCATGTTTACTATCATAAAACAGCATATATTTTTTTTTCTGTTTAAAACTTGATCTTTACCTATTTTTATTTTTTAATTTTAGTTCCAGTATAGTTAACATACAGTGTTATATTAGTTAAGATGTACAATATAGTGATTCAACAATTCTATATGTTACTCAGTGCTCATCAAGATAAGTGTACTCTTAATCCCCTTCACCTATTTCACCCATCCCCCAACAACTTCCCCTCTGATAAAACAACATATTTTTTTTTCCAGAACAATCTCAATCACTTTAATGTATCATGTCATTTACATGCATTATCTCATTCAACCATCTGCCAATGCAGAAGCAAATGCTCTTATTATCATCCCCATTTTATAGAGGCAGACACTGAGACCCAGAGAGGTGATCTAGTGGGCAGCAAGACTGAGATTGGAGGCCTTGTCACTATGCTGTACTACTTCTTTCTTTTTTTAAAAAAAGATTTTATTTATTTATTTGACCAAGAGAGAGCACAAGCCTGGGAAAGGGAGAATCAGGCTCCCCGCCAAGCAGGGAGCCCAACCCACGGGGCTCAATCCCAGGACCCTGGGACCATGACCCGAGCCGAAAGCAGACGCCTAACCAACTGAGCCACCCAGGCTCCCCGGTTTCTTTCTACTTTTGAAGACAGCAGGAACCCATGGATATTAGGATGCTCTGACTGACCCACCATGAAAAATGAGTGAGGTCCCTGATCTTGGCTAAAGAGAAGCTTTCTCCTTCCTTCTTTCAGGCAGAGGTTAAAACAACATATTTTTAAGTGTCATGAGGAATATCTGTGAAAGCCAGTTTGCTCATGTTTATACCTTTACCTTTTATACTTTAAGAGACTTTACATTTTAGCCATTACATTTAACTCATGATAACATCAGTTGTTGGCTGAAAACACATTAGAAAATAGGTTCTTTTTCACTGTCTTATAGTGAAATGAAAAAATGGACTTATTGGTAAAATATGCTTGATATTTTATATATGACATATTCATACAGTCAACAAATATTTCATGTGTACATTAAATACCAGACTTGTCTGGGCTCTTGGAATAAAGCATCCCTGCCCCCAAAAGAACATACAGAGGAGAATATTAAGAAGCAAACAAATAAAATATGTAGTATATCGAAAGATAAGAGCTCAGGAGAAGGAAAAGAAGAAAAAGAATAAAAATGATAAGGGCACAGTGAAACTGAATCAGTAATCAAAAATCTCCCAAAAAACAAAAGTCCAGGACCAGATGGCTTCACAGGTGAATTCTACCAAACATTTAAAGAAGAGTTAATGCCTATTCTTTTTAAACAGATCTCCAACAAACATATGAAAAGATGTTCAACATCACTCATCATCGGGGAAATGAACATCAAAACTACAGTGAGATATCACTTCACACTGGTCAGAATGGCTAACATCAATAACACTAGAAACAATAGGTGTTGGTGAGGATGTGGAGGAAAAAACCCACTTATGCTGTAGATGGGAATGCAAACTGGTGCAGCCACTGTGGAAAACAGTATGGAGGTTCCTTAAAATATTAAAAATAGGACTACTCTATGACCCAGTAATTGCACTACTGGGTATTTACCCTCCAAAATATGAAAACACTAAAAGGGATACATGCACTCCTATGTTTATTGCAGTATTATTTACAATAGCCAAACTATAGAAGCAGCCATTTCCATTAATAGACAAATACATGATTTGATATAACAAAAATTAATGAGATTTTTCCAGGATAGAATTTTCTAAATTGTGTTATATAGAGCACTCGGTACAATGAGATAGTGTGATATTCCATTAAAACAAGTTTTATGTAAGAAAAATGTTTAGGACGTTATTTAGTGCAAGTTATTTTACAGATTTCATCAAACTAATTCTAAACTTTATGTGGCGAGGCAACACAATGGGATAGTCAACACATGAAAGAAAAGTTGGAGGATGGATGTTACTTGACTTCAAGACTTACTATAAAGCTATGGTAATCAAGACAATATGGTACTGGTGAAAGAATAAACAGATCAATGGAATAGCATAGAGAACCCAGAAACAGGTCCACATGAGTATAGTCAAACTGATCTTTGACAAAGGAGAAAGGCAACACGGTCAAGCAAAGATAGTCTTTTCGGTAAATGATGCTGGAAGAACTGAACATTCACATGTCAAAATATGAATCTAAATGAAAAATTAATCTATATACTCTTCAGAGCTTAACAAGAACAACAAAAGACAATGGGCAAAGTTTCTGAATAGATATTTCTTCAAAGAAGATACACAAGTGGTCAATAAACACATGTACAAATGCTTAGTATCACTGGCTCTCAAGGAAATGTAAATCAAAACTACAATGAGATACCATTTCAACACACCAGTGAGGGTAACTGCAGTAAAAAAGACATAATTAAAAGTGTAGCCTACGATGTGAAAAATTGGAACATTCAGACACTGCTGGTGGGAATGTAAATTGGTATAGACTCTTTGAAAAAGTTTTGCAATTCCTCAAAAGGTGAAACAGAGTTTCCATATAATCCACCAGTTCTATTCCTAGTATATACCCAAGAAGAATGAAAACTTATATTTACACAAAAACTTATACACAAATGTTAATGATAGCATTGTTCATAAGACCCCGAAAGGAGAAATGACCCAAATGTCCATCAACCGATGAATGCATAAATTAAATGTGGCATATTCATATAATGGAATATTATTAGGTAATAAGAAGGAACTGATACATGCTACAACATGGATGAACATTGAAAAAATTATGCTAAGCAAAAGAAGCCAGTGACAAAAGATTATATGATTCCATTTATATAAAATGGCCAGAATAAGCAAATAAATAGAAAGATTAGTGGCTGGCTAGGACTGGGGGGTTGGGGGGAAATGGAGACTCACTGTAAAGGATGTGAAGTTTCTTTTTAGGATGGTGAAATGTTCTAAAGTTAATTGTGTTGATGGTTGCATATCTCTATGAATATGTAAAAAGCATTGAATCGTATGCTTTAAAGGGGTAAATTATATGGTATGTAAATCATATCTGAATAAGGCCATCATGAAAACATTAATGAGATGTTTTTCATTTTCCATAGAATTTCATTTTCATGTAAAATTTTCTAAACCATGTTATATAGAACACAGTGCAATGAAATAGTGTGATAGTCCGTTAAAACAAGTTTTCTGTAATTAGAAATGTTTAGGAAATGCTAGTGTTATTGATGCCAAAGCGCATGCTCAGTGGTGGCAGTCTTGTGTCTATCTTTCACATAATTGGATCCCCAAAACCTAGGATGGTGTCTGGCACATACATAGCAAACTCTTGATAAATAAATATTTCTTGAATGACTAACGGAAGAAGGTAACGGATGCATTGTAAATCTCGAAGAGGAGAGTGGCATGTGCAGAATTTGTATATTAGATGTCTTTCCATTGTAAGGGAAAGAAACCAAATATGCTAGCTTAAGCAAGAGAAGAATTTTTTTACCTACCAGTGAAAAGCTCAGTACCAATTTTAGATTTAGGTGTGGTTGAATACAATGTCTTGTAATGTCATCCAGACCCATTCTCTCCCACTCTGTTTGTCAATCTCTTTCTTATGGTTTGTTGTTTAGAGATGTTTTCCACTTGATGGCCATTGATAAATTTTGGGTTGTTTCATTTACAATTATTCCAGCAGGAAAGAAAATCTCCCTTTCTAGCTTGTTAAGGAAAAAAATCCTGAAATTAGCCTTGATTATCTTGGCTATGTGTGTGCTTATCCTTAAATCATTCACCATGGCTAGGAGAATGTGTTGATTTGTTTGATTGGTCAGGTCCAGGTCCCAAGCTACCCCTGGAAATTGGGGGTGAATCAGTTCTTCAGACAAAAATAAGGGTGCGCTAATTATAAAAGGGGAAAGTCAATGCTGACAACAAAATATGATCATGCTTTAAATTAAAATATGATTATATCACTATTGTGCTTTCTAAATTAAAATTTTATCATATCACTGTTGCATTTACTCTTTAAAAAATACTCCTTTTTTGAATCAGAGTTTCTCAGACCAGGCACCCACAGAAAACCAGGATTCCACAATATGGAGTCAAATCTGACGTTTGTTCGTGAAATATATATTCCACAGTGAACACCCTTGAAGAGAACCATCAGAACTCCCAGCAATGCTGAAGGCAATGGAGGATCTGGGTGTGTTACAGTCTCTACTATAATGGAATGTCTAGTATATATATATATATATGTTTGGGTATATGAGCCTGTGTATGTGTCTGTATGTGTGTGTGAGTGGGAGTCTTGTTCTGCTCTGTTATCATTCAGTTTCTAGATGAGGACCTTAGGCCAGGTGGACAAGAATGAAGAATCAGTCATGGTGATTGGTAGCTTCAAAAAGGTTTTCTTTCTTTCTCTTTTCTTCCTTCCTTCCTTCCTTCCTTCCTTCCTTCCTTCCTTCCTTCCTTCCTTCCTTCCTTCCTTCCTTCCTCCCTCCCTCCCTCCCTCCCTTCCTCCCTCTCTCCCTCCCTCCCTCCCCCTCTCTCTTTCTCTTTCTTTTTTCTTTCTTTCTTTCTTTCTTTTCTTTCTTTCTTTCTTTCTTTCTTTCTTTCTTTCTTTCTTTCTTTCTTTCTTTCTTTCTTTCTTTCTTCTTTCTTTTTCTTTCTTTCTTTCTCTCTCTCTCCACTTCCCTCCCTCCTTCCCTTTCCCTTTCCCTTTCCCTTTCCCTTTCCCTTTCCCTTTCCCTTTCCCTTCCCTTCCCTTCCCTTCCCCTCTTCTGTTGGAGATTGTAAGAATTATATGAACTAATTACATGTCAAGGCCTTAGAATAGTACCTCCCACATAATAAGTACTTAGTACATGTCAATTATGATAGTGATGATTATTCATCAAATGCATTTAATTCTTCTGCATTTTTAATTCAGTGGCTGCTAAGGCTTTTTTTATTTAAAAATATCAATTTCCAGTGTAGTTCCAGTGCTCTCTAAATACCTCTGTTTCATTGGTCTCAAACTGGTAGGGAAACTTTCTGAAAGACCATATTGAAATCAGTGCAGCAGAAGATAATGAACCCAATGAAATATGCAAGCAGAATACACTGCCAGTCCACTCTTTCTCCTTATATATTTTCTTCTCTCTGTCTAGAATTACCTTCTCTCCACATGTGTCTCCCCTCCCCTGTGGCTTCTTGAAGGTTAATTCAAATACTAGCTTATTACAGAGTTAAACTTCTCTTTATTTTTGGCCTCTGTAGTATCTCTAACATGACTAGACTATAGCTTTAACACTTTTGTAATCATTTGTTTATTTTGCCTGTGTTGCTTCTCCCATTGTATATGCACACACATACTCATATGCATACATATGTATCCTCAAAAAATGTGATTTCATATATTCTTTAATATCATGATAAAGTAGTATATTTAATCAAATCTGATGTATGTTCATGGAATATAAATTAAATAAAAGATAATTAGAAGGGTAGAAATCTATCAGTAAAATCATATCAAGCTTTCCAAAATCGTAAAGACTGAACCCCCTGTTCTCTTGCAATATCTGTGCCACTGTTCTTTTTTTCATGAAAATAATCTGGAGCAACTTTAATTATCCAGGAATGGATTCCTTTATTCCATGTAGATATATAAAGTATATTTACAAAAAGTCCTACTCCATAATATATAAATATATATATGGCATCTGCTCTCTAGAATGTTATTATTTTAAAGGGCACTGATTGAAATAGTCATAGAAAATAAAAGTACATCATAAAAGTAGATGATAAAGCAAACATTTAAAATATATATGATTATATTTAATTGTGATAAATGATGTAATTACAAAGATCAAGATTTTAGAAAGAACTGAAAACACTCTTGCTATAAAAAAAATTTCTATTTGAAATTGTTTTGACACTCTCCATTCTCTCTACTCCCACTAATGCTGCTGACTCAATGCTCTTTTTCTCTTCTTATACACACAACCACAGCTTTTTCTACCTCGTTATCCCCACCACTGGCTTCTGTGTGCTCCAGTTCATTCTTCACACTCCCCCAAATGACAATTCAAAATAGAAATGAGGTACAGCTATGATGGAGTAACTGGGACTTGTTTCTCACTGTAAACCACTAGAAAATTGGGCAAAATATATGAAAAAAACATGTTTTCAGACACTGGACATTAGGTAGCATAGGACTGCAATCCTTAATAGAAGGAACACAAGATGAGCATTAAATGAGGCCTGTATTTCAACCCTAGAGGCACTCTCCAAACAATGATGAAATGAGAGGAATAAAAAATAAAGCATGAAGTTTTTAATTTCTTATTGAATTAAAGAAATGGAAGCTAAAGTTTGAGGAGGTTAAGGAAGCTGTAAATTGTAGGGAAGCATAACAGAGGGGGAAGCTACAAATAGAAATGTTCCAGAAATCTGCGTGTATTTTTTTTTTATTCTATTACTGTATTTAAAGCTACATACACAAAGGGTAAAACTTTATGAAGTTGGGCCAAGAACAACCAGGAAAATGAAAGTCTAAAAATTACCAGAGCCCACACAGGGCTCGAGGATTTTCAAGTTCAAACCAGCCAGAATGGAGAATCATTTTTATTTTATTTTATTTATTTTTTGAAATAGGATTCACGCCTAGTGTGGAGCCCCACATGGGGCCAGAACTCACAATCCTGAGATCAAGACCTGAGCCAAGATTGAGAGTCAGACACTTAACCAACTGAGCCACCCAGGGACCCCAAGAATGGAGAATTATTTTTGAACATTTGGTGCATTCAGTAGAGCCCAAATGAGGATCATATATAAGTAGTAGGGCTAAACCTGAGTAAAGGCTATCTTAAACATGCCTTAATGAAGATAAACAAGATTTTAAAAGGATTAAATTTACCCTCAAGTAAGTTAACTCCCTATCATAAAAAGTCATCTAACATTGTTTTTGAGTTCTGTTGTCTTATTTTAAACTCAGTAGGGTAAAATTCAAAATATCCAGCATCCAGTTAAATAGACACAAAAGACAGGAACACACGAGCCCAAAACAAGAAAAATAAATCAACGAAAACAGTCCCAGAAAAGATAGATAATAGAATCAGGATGTGAAGAATGTAATGTGCCTGTTATACATATCATAAATATGCTTAAGGATTTAAAGGACAAGATGAATATAATGAGAAGAAAAATTAAAGAGGTAAAAAGAATCCAATGGAACTTCTAGAGATTAAAAACTCATTATGTCAAATGAAAAATTCACATGATCAAATTAAAAGAAATTTAGGCACTCCATAAAACAAAATCAGTGAATTTAAATCTATAAAGCAATAAACCATCGAAACAAACAAAACCCAAACATGTCCTGACTGTATTTTTTTCAGTATTTTTTATTTCTAATGTGCTTTTCATACTTACAATTATATAAGTCATACATTTTACCTGCTAATTTTATCTAATCTTCTCTTTTATCACTGGATGCCTTGACTTGTTTACAAACAGTGATGTGAATTTTGAGTACAGAAAATTTGTTCAAATTCTCTACTCTTCCCCATTTCCTTTTGGGATGCATATTTTTAATGTGTATTTTCCTTAGTTTTTTCAAATTATTGAATGTGGGAAAGAATTTTTTTTCCTGAATAATTCTATATGTAAGGGTATAGGTAAGTACTGTCTAAATATCAGAACCAGGTATGTGGTCGTGGATCACTAAGTCTGATTTGACACCTTCTCAGTAAGTCTTTTTGGGGATTAAGCTCAGTCTTTGACTTTCAGCAGTTCAATAAGGCTATTAGTGAAGGACTTTGAGTTATAGGGTCTGTATTGTGGTCTGAGAATCACAGTATTTTCTCTGTTCTCCTCAGAGACTTTTAGTGGGCCTTACAGATGTCTGATATTAGATAAGAAACTAGAAATATCCGATATGCAATTGTCATTCACAATTTGAAACATATGAAAATTGAGAAATATAGTTGAATATTCAAACGTTTCTGAATATTTCAGAAATTGGAAACATGAGGACAGGTATCTTGGTGCCTGATAAAGTTTTCATTTATTATATTTGCCAGAGTGTGTGGTTTCAATATTCTGTTATTATTATTATTATTATTATTATTATTTTTGAGGTGGGGAGCAGAGGGAGAGGGAGAGAGAGAGAATCTTAAGGAGGCTCCACCCGCAGTGATCATGATGAGCCAAGTCAAGAGTCAGATGCTTAACTAACTGAACCACCCAGGCACCCCAATAGACTGTTATTTTTTTAAAGGATATATTAAAACTATATCTTTGTAAATATATTCTTTATGTTAGGACTAAAGGTCAGTGTCCTTAAATATTAGGACTTTGATTAATATTCTTGTTAGTATAGTTGAAAAAAATGTATTTATGGAAATAATTATAAAACTTAAAAAATATAGGGGTGCCTGGGTGGTTCAATCAGTTAAGTGTCTGCCTTTGACTCAGGTCATGATCTCAGGGTCCTGGGATCAAGTCCCATGTCAGGCTCCCTGCTCAGTGGGGAGTCTGCTTCTCTCTCTCCCTCTGCCCCCGCCCCCCACCTGGCTTGAGCTCTCTCTCTCTCTCAAATAAATAAAATCTATTAAAAAAGTAAAAATATATATTTTATTTAGTTTTAATCAGTTACACTTCAGCTTATATATTTTTGGGGTAAGATTATTTTCTCTGCATGGAAGTATAGTCATTCCTGAGGACATGACCTGACAGGCGGTTCCCACAATATCTGATAGATTTGTCCAGCTACTAGTTTCTTAAAAATACAACATCAAGAAATATATTAAACAAACTGTAATACTGTGATGGAAACCACTGAATTTTCTGTTCAGTTTATCTTTCTTGAGCACTGCCTACACTTTTCACAGATGTAGGGTCTAGGTAGCCTTGTTTTCTCTGACTTTAGTTTAGTTATGAAGAGTAACTACCTGATCAAACTGGGGCCAGTCAAATGTTCATTCTTAGGATTCTGAATTGAATACAGAAGATGTAAAAACTCAGGAGCAGTGATGAAGCTATTTACCTTCACAAAGAAGGAAGATCTACAGAGGGAACAGAGATGAGAGATGGAGAAAAATATCACTTGAATTCTTACAGTGTTTATTTCTAGGTTCTTTTCCTTTCTTTTTTTTTTTATTATTATGTTAATCACCATACATCACATCATTAGTTTTTGATGTAGTGTTCTATGACTCATTATTTGCATATAACACCCAGTGCTCCATGCAGAACGTGCCCTCTCTAATACCCATCATCAGGCTAACACATCCTCCCACCTACTCCCCTCTAGAACCCTCAGTTTGTTTTTCAGAGTCTGTAGTCTCTCATGGTTCATCTCTGCCTCCAATTTCACCCACTTCATTCTTCCTCTCCTGCTATCTTCTTCTATTTTTTTTTAACATATAATGTATTATTTGTTTCAGAGGATACATATCTGTGATTCAGTGGTCTTGCACATTTCACAGTGTTCACCATAGCACATACCCTCCCCAATGTCTATCACCCAGCCACCCCATCCCTCCCACCCCCCACCATTCCAGCAACCCTCAGTTTGTTTCCTGAGATTAAGAATTCCTCATATCGGGCGCCTGGGTGGCTCAGTTGGTTAAGCGACTGCCTTCGGCTCGGGTCATGATCCTGGAGTCCCGGGATCTAGTCCCATATCGGGCTCCTTGCTCAGCAGGGGGTCTACTACTCCCTCTGACCCTCCCCCCTCTCATGTGCTCTCTCTCTCTCATTCTCTCTCTCAAATAAATAAATAAAATCTTTAAAAAAAAAAAAGAATTCCTCATATCAGTGAGGTCATATGATACATGTCTTTCTCTGACTGACTTATTTCACTCAGCAAAACACCCTCCAGTTCCATCCACATCATTGCAAATGACAAGATTTCATTCCTTTTGATGGCTGCAAAATATTCCATTGTATATATATACCACTTCTTCTTTATCCATTCACCTGTCGATGGACATCCTGGCTCTTTCCACCGTTTGGCTATTGTGGACATTGCTGCTATAAACATCCGGGTGCATGTACCCCTTTGGATCACTACATTTGTATCTTTGGGGTAAATACGCAGTAGTGCAATTGCTGGGTTGTATGGTAGCTCTATTTTCAACTTTCTGAGGACCCTCCATACTGTTTTCCAAAGTGGCTGCACCAGCTTGCATTCCCACCAACAGTGTAGGAGGGTTCCCCTTTCTCCGCATCCCTGAAACATCTGTCGTTTCCTGACTTGTTAATTTTAGCCATTCTGACTGGTGTGAGGTGGTATCTCATTGAGGTTTTGATTTGGATTTCCCTGATGCCAAGTGTTGTTGAGTACTTTTTCATGTGTCTATTGGCCATTTGGATGTCTTCTTTGCAGAAATGTCTCTTCATGTCTTCTGCCCATTTCTTGATTGGATCATTTGTTCTTTAGGTGCTGAGTTTAATAAGTTCTTTATAGATTTTGGGTACTAGCCCTTTATATGATATGTCATTTGCAAATATCTTCTCCCATTCTGTCGGTTGTCTTTTGGTTTTGCTGACTGTTTCTTTTGCTATGCAAAAGCTTTTTATCTTGATGAAGTCCCAATAGTTCATTTTTGCCCTTGCTTCCCTTGCCTTTGGCGATGTTTCTAGGAAGAAGTTGCTGCAGCAGAGGTCAAAGAGGTCACTGCCTGTGTTCTCCTCTAGGATTTTGATGGACTCCTGTCTCACATTGAGGTCTTTCAACCATTTTGAGTCTATTTTTGTGTGTGGTGTAAGGAAATGGTCCAGTTTCATTCTTCTGCATGTAGCTGTCCAATTTTCCCAACACCATTTGTTGAAGAGACTGTCTTTTTGCCACTGGACATTCTTTCCTGCTTTGTTGAAGATGAGTTGACCATAGAGTTGAGGGTCCATTTCTGGGCTCTCTATTCTGTTCCATTGATCTATGTGTCTGTGTTTTTGCCAGTACCATACTGTCTTGATGATGACAGCTTTGTAATAAAGCTGGAAGTCCAGCATTGTGATGCCACCAGCTTTGCTTTTCTTTTTCAACATTCCTCTGGCTATTCAGGGTCTTTTCTGGTTCCATACAAATTTTAGGATTATTCGTTCCATTTCTTTGAAAAAAGTAGATGATATTTTGATGGAGATTGCATTGAATGTGTAGATTACTCTAGGTAGCATTGACATCTTCACAATATTTGTTCTTCCAACCCATGAGCATGGAATGTTTTTCCATTTATTTGTGTCTTCCTGAACTTCTTTCATGAGTATTTTATAGTTTTCTGAGTACAGATCCTTTGCCTCTTTGGTTAGATTTATTCCTAGGTATCTTATGGTTTTGGGTGCAGTTGTAAATGGGATGGACTTAATTTCTCTTTCTTCTGTCTTGTTGTTGGTGTATAGGAATGCCACTGATTTCTGTGCGTTGATTGTATATCCTGCCACTTTACTGAATTCCTGTATGAGTTCTCGCAGTTTTGAGGTGGAGTCTTTTGAGTTTTCCATGTAAAGTATTAGATCATCTGCAAACAGTGAGAGTTTGATTTCTTCTTTGCCAATTTGGATGCCTTTTACTTCTTTTTGTTGTCTGCTTGCTGTGGCTAGGACTTCTAATACTATGTTGAATAGCAGTGGTGATAATGAACATCCCTGCCGTGTTCCTGACCTTAGGGGGAAAGCTCTCAGTTTTTCCCCATTGAGAATGATACTCGCTGTGAGTTTTTCTCAGATGGCTTTTATGATATTGAGGTATGGACCCTCTATCCCTATATCTGAAGAGTTTTGATCAAGAAAGGATGCTGTACTTTGTCAAATGCTTTTTCTGCATTATTGAGAGGATCATATGGTTCTTGTTCTTTTTTTTATTAATGTATTGTATCACGTTGATTTGTGGATGTTGAACCAACCTTGCAGCCCAGGGATAAATCCCACTTGGTCGTGGTGAATAATCCTTTTCATTTACTGTTGGGGATCCTCTTGGCTAGTATTTTGGTGAGAATTTTTGGATCCATGTTCATAAAGGATATTGATCTGTAATTCTCCTCTTTGATGGGGTCTTTGTCTGGTTTTGGGATCAAGGTAATGGTGGCCTCCTAAAACGAGTTTGGAAGTTTTCCTTCCATTTCTATTTTTTGGAACAGTTTCAGAAGAATAGGTATTCATTCTTCTTGAAATGTTTGGTAGAATTCCCCTGGGAAGCCATCCAGCCCTGGACTCTTGTTTGTTGGGAGATTTTTGATGACTCCTTCAATTTCCTTAGTGGTTATAAATCTGTTCAGGTTTTCTATTTCTCCCTGGTTCAGTTTTGGTAGTTCATACATTTCTAGGAATACATCCATTTCTTCCAAATTATCTAATTTGCTGCCATATAGTAGCTCATAATATGTTCTTATAATTGTTTGTATTTCTTTGGTGTTGGTTGTGCTCTTTCCTCTTTCATTCATGATTTTGTTGATTTGGGTCATTTCTCTTTTCTTTTTGATAAGTCTGGCCAGGGCTTTATCAATCTTGATAATTCTTTCAAAGAACCAGCTCCTAGTTTCGTTGATCTGTTCTACTGTTCTTTTGGTTTCTATACCATTGATTTCTGCTCTGATCTTTATTATTTCTCTTCTTCTGCTGGGTTTAGGCTTTATTTGCTGTTCCTTCTCCAGGTCCTTTAGGTGTAGGGTTAGGTTGTGTATTTGAGACCTTTCTTGTTTCTTGAGAAAGGCTTGTATTGCAATATACTTTCCTCTTAGGACTGCCTTTGCTGCATCCCATAAGATTTTGAACAGTTGTGTTTTGATTTTCATTTGTTTCCATGAATTTTTTTAATTCTTCTTTAATTTCCTAGTTGACTCATTCATTCTTTAGTAAAATGTTCTTAGCCTCCATGTATTTGAGTTCTTTCCAACTTTCCTCTTGTGATTGAGTTCTAGTTTCCAAGCATTGTGGTCTGAAAATATGCAGGGAATGATCCCAATCTTTTGGTACTGGTTGAAACCTGATTTGTGACCTAAGATGTGATCTATTCTGGAGAATGTTCCATGGGCACTAAAGAAGAATGTGTATTCTGTTGCTTTGGGATGGAATGTTCTGAATAGATCTGTGAAGTCTATTTGGTCCAGTGTGTCATTTAAAGTCTTTATTTTCTTGTTTATGTTTTGCTTAGATGATCTGTGCATTTTAGTGAGGGGGGTGTTAAAGTCCCCCACTATTATTGTATTGTTGTTGATGTGTTTCTTTGCTTCTGTTATTAATTGGCTTATATAATTGGCTGCTCCCATGTTAGGGGCATAGATATTTACAATTGTTAGGTCTTCTTGTTGGATAGACCCTTTAAGTAGGATATAGTGTCCATCCTCATCTCTTATTACAGTCTTTGGTTTAAAATCTAATTTGTCTGATATAAGGATTTCCACCCCAGGTTTCTTTTGGTGCCCATTAGCATGGTAAATGGTTTTCCACCCCGTCACTTTCAATCTGGGGGTGTCTTTGGATCTAAAATGAATCTCTTGCAGACAGAATATCGATGAGTCTTGTTTTTTTATCTAGTCTGATAGCCTGTGTCTTTGGATTGGGGCATTTAGCCCATTTACATTCAGGGTAACTATTGAAAGATAGGAATTTAGTGCCATTGTATTGCCTGTAAGACGACTGTTACTGTATATTGCTGTGTTCCTTCCTAGTCTATGTTGCTTTATGCTCTCTCTTTGCTTAGAGGACCCCTTTTAATATTTCTTGTAGGGCTAGTTTTGTGTTTGCAAATCCTTTAGTTTTTCTTTTCTGGAAGCTTTTTATCTCTTCTTCTATTTTCAATGACAGCTTACCTGGATATAGTATTCTTGGCTGCATATTTTTCTCATTTAGTGCTCTGAATAGACCATGCCAGTCCTTTCTGGCCTGCCAGGTCTCTGTGGATAGGTCTGCTGCCAATCTATTGTTTCTACCATTGTAGGTTACAGATCTCTTCCCCCAAGCTGCTTTCAGGGTTTTCTCTTTGTTTCTGAGACTCGTAAGTTTTACTATTAGATGTCAGGGTGTTGACCTATTTTTATTGATTTTGAGAGGGTTTCTCTGTACCTCCTGGATTTTGATGCCTGTTTCCTTTCCCAAATTAGGGAAGTTCTCTGCTATAATTTGCTCCAATATCCCTTCTGCTCCTCTCTCTCTTTCTTCTTCTTCTGGGATCCCAATTATTCTAATGTTGTTTCGTCTCATGGTATCACTTCTCTCTCGAATTCTGCCCTCATGATCCAGTAGTTGTTTATCTCTCTTTTTCTCAGCTTCTTTATTTTCCATCATTTGGTCTTTTTTTTTTTTTTTTAAGATTTATTTATTTATTTGAGAGAGCGAGAATGAGAGAGAGGGAGAGAGAGTACATGAGAGGGGGGAGGGTCAGAGGGAGAAGCAGGCTCCTCGCTGAGCAAGGAGCCCGATGTGGGACTCGATCCCGGGACTCCAGGATCATGACCTGAGCCGAAGGCAGTCGCTTAACCAACTGAGCCACCCAGGCGCCCTCCATCATTTGGTCTTCTATATCACTATTTCTCTCTTCTGCCTCATTTATCCTAACAGTTAGAGCCTCCATTTTTTTTTGCACCTCATTAATAGCCTTTTTGATGTCATCTTGGTTAGATTTTAGTTCTTTTATTTCTCCAGAAAGGGTTTCTCTAATAACTTCCATGCTTTTTTCAAGCCCAGCTAGTATCTTTAAGATCATCACTCTGAACTCTAGTTCTGATATCTTACTAATGTCCATATTAATTAGGTCCCTGGCAGTCGGTACTGCCTCTTGTTCCTTTTGTTGAGGTGATCTTTTCCATCTTGTCATTTTGTCCAGAGGAGAATAGATGAATGAGAGAACATAATGCCAACAGGGTAACAACGTCCCCAGAAAATATACTCTTAGAAAATCAGAATAGACCTGAGACTGGGGGAAAAGAAAGGGAAAGAAAGAAAAAAGAAAAAAAAAAAGATAAAAACAAACAAAACCTAAACTAAACAAAAAAACAGAATATGATCAAATATGAGCAGGCTGGCACATAGATCAGTGCCACACACTAGATTTTGGGCGTATTTTGGTCTGTTAGAAGAAAGTGCCTCCCAAAATTTTAAAGAAAAACATATATGTACAAAAATAAGGCTTAATACAATGAAGGGAGGGTATATGACTGTAAAGATGAAAATTGTAAAAGATTTTATAAAAGGAATTGATAAGTTGGTTGAAAAAAGAAAGAAAAGGATTTAAAAAAAAAAGGGAGAGAATGTGATCAGGCAGGAGACTAGAACAAAGCCATACAGTAGGGATTTAGGGTATATTTTGGTCTGTTAGAAGAAACTGTATCCCAAAATTTTAAAGAGAGAGAACTTATATATATATATACCAAAAATAAGGTTAACTACTATGAAAGGATAGACTATGACTCTAAAAATGAAAAATAAAAGATATTTTTTTAAAAAGGGATTGATAAGATGGTTGAAAAAGGGAAAAAGAAAAATTAAAAAAAATAGACAGTTAAAAAAATTAACTTTGAAAGTCTAAAGAATCATGGTAAAAAAAGCCATGAATTGTATGTGCAGTATTCCTCTGGTGCTGGAGTTCTGCCATTCTCATTGATCGGTAAACTTGGTCTTGGCTGGCTGTTCTAGCTGATCTTCTGGTGCAGGGGCCTGTTGCCGTGGTTCCCAAATGTCTTTGCCGGAGGCGGAATTGCCCCACCCTTGCCGGGGGCTGGGCTCAGTATTCTGCTCAGGTTTGCTCTTGGAAGCTTTTGTTCCTTGCAAGCTTTCCATACAGCTTTGGAGGAGGAGAGTGAAAATTGCGGCCTTCCAATCTCCACCCCAGAGGAGCCGAGAACTCAGGGCCCCGCTCCTCAGTGAGCCCCCAGAGAAAAGCCGTCAGTCACTCCTGTCTCCCTGGTCTCTGGCCGCACTCCGTGCTCACCCGGCCTATGACCGAGCGTTTCTGTCTCTGGCACCTGACCCCATGTGGAGTCTCCAAACCCAGCAGATCCCTGCGGTGTGCTCCCATGTCGCTCCCCACCGGGGGAGGAAGGGGAATCTCCCCGGATCTGCAGCTTGTTGGGTCCCTGCTGGAAGAGCAGTGGCCCAACTGTGCCACAGATCACGTTTATGGCAACCCCTAGCTGAAAGCCCACTCCTCGGGTCCGTCTCTGCAGCTTCCCAGCTCCAATACCTGGGAGCTCTGCTGCATTCAGGCACCCCCGGTCTTTCTGTGACCCCAAGGGTCCTGAGACCACACTGTTGCGAGGGTTTCACCCCCCTGCTTAGCCACCGGAGTGACGTCCCTCAGCGGAGCCATCTTGTAAAAGTTCTGATTTTGTGCTCTGCTGCTCTATCACTTGGTAGAAGCGGCGGACGGATGCCCCCTCCCCCACCATCTATCCTCCTGAGTATCACCTCAGATTTACTTCTCCGCACATCCTACCTTCCAGAAAGTGGTCGCTTTTCTGTTCAGAGAGTTGTTGCTATTCTTTTCTTCAATCTCCTGTTGAGTTTGTAGGTGTTCAGAATGGTTTGATCCCTATCTAGCTGAATTCCTGGGACCAGAAGAAATCCAGGTCTCCTACTCCTCCGCCATCTTGCTCCTGTCAGTTCTTTTCCTTTCTTAAAGCTCATATAGAGTCTAGGTTTTGGGTTAATTAAGAATGCAGTGTTTCTTTAAAATTCATGATTGCCTTATAATAAATGTACCTGCACACTTTTCTTTCTACTCATTTTCTTTTTGCCCTCTTCTTTTTTTTTTTTTTTAAAGATTTTATTCTTTTTTATTTGACACAGAGACAGAGATAGTGAGAGAGAAAGAGCATAAGCAGGGGGAGTAGCAGGCAGGCAGAGGGAGAAGGAGAAGCAGGCTCCCCACTGAGCAAGGAGCCCAATGCGGGGCTTGATCCCAGAACCCTGGGATCACGATCTGAGCTGAAGGCAGTCGCTTAACCAACTGAACCACCCAGGCGCCCCTGCCCTCTTCTTCTCCTTCTTCTTTAAACCAGCGGGAGTTGGTTCTGTTATTTTCAACCCGAATTCTAATTAATATAATATCCACACACTTTGAGGAAATGTAAAATGAAGTAACTTGTTAGTTTTGCTAAGCAAAGAAACACACAACAATAAAAGGTATTATAAAGCAGCTTTGAGATTTTCATTTGAGTGCTTCCCTGATAAGAACAGATTTGGGAGGAAGAGAGCAGAGAAATATAACCTAATTATTTTTTATAAGCACAGATTCATTCTGCTTATATAAGCCAGAAACAGACATTCCAGTGGCATTCGTGATTAAAATAAATGTGTTATTTAAAGCAATTCGAGTCATTTGGTGTGAATCCATTTGTTGATGAGTAGCTTTTGCACTGGATTATAATACCATATCTACTCCTCAATCCATGCCTTATAGGACCGAAGTTACTGAAGTCCTTGGAAGACCATGTCTGGGGACCTTCAATGACTCCTTTATATTGGAGTAGAGGGAATATGTTTCTGTTTGGAGGAAAAGGGTGATCTAGGTTGTATGCTGTTGTTTTCCTGGGATGTCAAGGAATCTATAAGATTTCCTCAGGGGCATTCACATACATTAGTAGGAATATGATATTCTCAGGGGCACCTCTCTTAATAAGGCTCATTTTATGTCAGAGCTAAAGACTTCCCTTTAAGAATTCTTTCTGAGAGGTACAGGTCTGTGATTCAACAGTTTTACACAATTCACAGCACTCACCATGGCACATACCCTCTCCAATGTCTATCACCCAGCCACCCCATCCCTCCCACCCCCCACCACTCCAGCAACCCTCAGTTTGTTTCCTGAGATTAAGAATTCCTCATATCAGTGAGGTCATATGATACCTGTCTTTCTCTGAATGACTTATTTCGCTCAGCATAATACCCTCCAGTTCCATCCACGTCATTGCAAATGGCATGATTTCATTCCTTTTGATGGCTACATAATATTCCATTGTATATATATACCACTTCTTCTTTAGCCATTCATCTGTCGATGGACATCTTGGCTCTTTCCACCGTTTGGCTATTGTGGACATTGCTGCCATAAACATCCGGGTGCATGTACCCCTTTGGATCACTACATTTGTATCTTTGGGGTAAATACGCAGTAGTGCAATTGCTGGGTTGTATGGTAGCTCTATTTTCAACTTTTTGAGGAACCTCCATACAGTTTTCCAGAGTGGCTGCACCAGCTTGCATTCCCACCAACAGTGTAGGAGGGTTCCCCTTTCTCCGCATCCCTGAAACATCTGTCGTTTCCTGACTTGTTAATTTTAGCCATTCTGACTGGTGTGAGGTGGTATCTCATTGAGGTTTTTTTTTTTTTAATTTTTAATTTTTTTAAAGATTTTATTTATTCGACAGAGAGAGACACAGTGAGAGGGGACACAAGCAGGGGCAGAGGGAGAGGGAGAACCGGGCTCCCCACTGAGCAAGGAGCCTGATGTGGGACTTGATCCCAGGACCCTGGGATCATGACCTGAGCTGAAGGCAGACACTTAATCACTGAGCCACCCAGACGCCCTCAGTGAGATTTTGATTTGGATTTCCCTGATGCTGAGTGATGTTGAACACTTTCATGTCTGTGGCTATGTGGATGTCGTCTTTGGAAAAATGTCTGTTCATGTCTTCTGCCCATTTCTTGATTGGATTATTTGTTCTTTGGGTGTTGAATTTGATAAGTTCATTATAGATTTTGGATACTAGCCCTTTATCTGATGTATTTGCCAATATCTTCTCCCATTCTGTCGTTTGCCTTTTGGTTTTGTTGACTGTTTCTTTCGCTGTGAATGGGGGGAAATTGGAGGGGGAGATGACCCATGAGAGACTAATGGACTCTGAGAAACAAACTGAGGGTTCTATAGGGGAGGGGGGTGGGGGGATGGGTTAGCCTGGTGATGGGTATTAAAGAGGGCACGTATTGAATGGAGCACTGGGTGTTATGCGCAAACAATGAATCATGGAACACTATGTCAAAAACTAATGATGTAATATATGGTGATTAACAAAACATAAAAAAAAAAAAGAATTCCTTCTGAGAACACACAAACAGTGAATCATGGAACACTACATCAAAAACTAATGATGTAATGTATGGTAACTAATATAACATAATAAAATTAATAAAAAAATCATAAAAAAGGAATTCCTTCTGAGAGAGATTAGGCACAAGATTTTTGTAGTTTTTCACTGATTAAGCCTTCATATTTCTTTGATAAGCCCCAGTATTGATCCCACAGTTACACCTTTTTGAATGGCTGATGAGATGGTCTCCCATGTGTTCTCATTCTTCAGTCTTGTCTTATTTTTATTTCACTGACTTCCTGGAAAGAGTTTGGAGTTTTGTGGTGAGCTTTTACTACATGTTCCTGTCACTTCCTACTTGTTCATTGTACATAAGGTAACTAAAGAAATGGTCTCTTGATTTTATTTATACAAATCTTTGATGGCATCTCATTAGTCACAAAACAGCCCCCACTTGAAATACAATCACAGTAGTAGTCTGACTTCCCTTTCAACTTTTAATTAGTAATATCAAGCCCATATATTATGATATTTCCCATCAATTACCCAAAACTTCATTCATTCCTTTGACCCGGCAGGCTCATAATCAGCCAGTTACCTTCACCTATCTTGTAATTTCACACGTTGGTTCCCTTCAATAAACTGGAATGCATATCTAAAATATATGTTAATTATGCCACATCAGGTTGATTCCCTTTGCCACCTGAATAGTGTATCTTGAGAAAAGTATTGAATTTTTATATCGTCCCATTTTTCACAAAGGATTTTCCATCTTGCGCTTACTAGTTAAAGTTTTTCCTTCTAGGCCACCTCTGTTTCCATTACTTAACTTATCTCAAATAATATGGCTGCTGATCCTTTTCCTATCTTAGTCAGTCTTATTCTGTAACAAGTCTCAGTATTCTACTATTTTATCGAGATACATATTTATTGCCTGTTAGTGTTAAGTACGTTCCATATATTTGACAACAGCAACAATCACAGCAACAATAAAACACAAAACCTCTTCCACTTTTTAGGCCACATTAATTTTCCATTGTATGCAGTGGATATTTAATTAGCTAGATATTTATGAGATTAAGTGTTATTATTTTAATATTGGAATGAGACCCTCTAGTATTCTCAGATTTCAGTATAGAGAGGCAGAATGCTGCCTGAAAAAGAGGTTTATTTCTGATTGTGCATATTACAGATAAAACTAGTACACATGTAAAGGTTCAGTTAATTCTTGTTAAATGCATATTTTGAAAACCTGTTGTAATTAGTATTTAAAGTAATTTATTAATTAGTTCCTTATAGAATAGAATATAGAATATATAGAATATAGAATATATAGAATATAGAATATAGAATATATAGAATATAAACTGGTCTATAAAAGCAAATGATAATTGTGTTGTATGTATAGCTATATTCAAAATCTGTATTTTCAGTTTTGAACATTTGGTTTCTTATTCAGATATGTCTGAAATTAACTGAAATTCATTTTTCAGTTTTTCCTCTTAGTTTCTGGATGAGTTGACCTTATTGATGTTGTGGCAGTTTTCTTTGCATACTTTTGTTTTGCTGGAGGATATTATCAGATTGCAGGCCTACTATATCTCGGGTTGGGTAGGTTGTGCATTGCAACTCCATGGGCATCATGTACCTATAATCTATGTGAGTACCTCCCTTGGAAGTGTGCAGTACACACCAGTGTAGTTATATGGAATAATCCTGGCCAGAGACTTGATAATCAATGAATAATTTTAAGCTATGGAAATAGAGTGCTAGTCACTGATATCACTTAATGACTATTGGATGTTTTAACTTAGTGAAAATTTGCTTAGTTTGGATTTTCTCTTTCCAATTTTAACTAACTTTGCTTTATGCTCATGAGATCAAATGGTTTTGATAGAGACAGACTGACACACAGAAAATTCATGCACCTTGGTTCCCTGGGAAACCAGGCTAAGAATAGTTTTCTTTGCACATCCTGATTTCCTCTAATGAGGGCCAGTATAAGAATGTGAATGCCACAATGTAACCTATGAATGCCAAGAAATGATTATTTTATGACACTTTTAATGCACATCTGCAAATACTCAAATTGGAAAGCATTTCAGATATTTGCATGAATCTAATTATTTCTGAGGTTTTTTTGTGTGTATTTGATTATTTTCACTTATTGGTTTAAAAAGAGAGCATGTGTGAAGAATGTTGTATAAGTTTTGGGTGGCTACCAGTGGAAAAACGTTTCCCAGAATATGAAGACTCAAGGTTTTCTAATTAAAACCAGCTTTTAGGGGCACCTGGGTGGCTCAGTCAGTTGAATGTCTGACTCTTGATTTTGGCTCAGGTCATGATCTTGGAGTTGTGGGATTGAGCCCTGTGTTGGGCTCTGTGCTCAGCACGGAGTTTTCTTGTCCCTCTCCCTCTGTTCCTTCCTGCCCCCCCCCCCGGCTTGTGCTCTCTCTCTCTCCCAAATAAATAAATAAATAAATAAATAAATAAATAAAATCTTAAAATAAAACCAGCTTTCAAAATGCATACCACTAAATTAATTGTTTCCATAATGCTGGTAATCAACTACTTGATTATTTATTATTCTTAGTATTCATATTTATTGCAATAGTAAATTCCATTCTTGAAAGCCCTTTTTGACATGCATTTATTTTATGAATTTATTTATTTATTTATTTATTTATTTTACAGAAAACTTGATAAGCACTGCTTAGGTATTGAACATTTGTTCATTATTCAGTGAAGAAAATTTTGGAAGCAAACTTTCCAAATATAGTACATGAAATATTACACAGTTTTCTTCATAAACTTTGAGAATGCATTGTATTTACTAAAACTTTTATATATGTTATGAATCTAATTTTAGTACTTATTTTTATACATTGCCTTACTTTAAGAGGTAATATATTTGCAAAATATATATCAACCACAGATATTTGTTGAGAGCTCTGTATACATGGGCAGTGGGAAAAGGGGATTTGTTAGCCAGAAATGCACCTCTCAGGATTTTGGATGTTCTGTAGAGTAAGCTAACTTAAATCACAGATATAATATATGCTTATGGTTAGAAACTAGGCATTCTCTTTCAATAGAATAAACATTATGGGAAACCTAAGGCATATTATAATCAGCTATGTATAATGCAAACTACTTTCAGCCTAGTAATGGAAGTGTTTATGTCTGGCTAGAACTAGACACTGAACAATTTGGCGTCATCTGTGTAAGTGCTTACGACACGTCCAATTGAACACATTGCTCTCATTTTTTGCCCCAGGTCTTAATGATCACTATCCTTAGATGGATTAAAATAACATGGATAGGCACATTCCAAATGCCCCATGATGGTCAACTGTGGGAAAGTAAGAACAAAGTGTAAATTGTTCCTAGGCCATTTGTCTTACAATGTAAAAGAATTTGGGGAAAGTTCTAAGGCTACTGGAGCAAGGTGAGTAGCATAATGGATGACATAAAATATTACAAGAGAGGACTTGTGGTAAATAAAGACAATGGTAGCTGCCTGTGTCCACATCTCCTAATATTTCCTCCCAAAACAATTAAAAACAACAAGAATGGAAAGATAAAATTACACAAAACCAAGTGGTCAGCATAACTTAAAAACAGAGAAAGCCCATGTTTCAATATGATTGTAAGTAAAAAAGAAAAGAAAAAAAAGGTACAATTGGATAAAGTGAAAAGTATGAACCCAGGATTTTATATCCAGTCAAAGTTCCTACAAGTATCAGGGCTATAGAAAAAAATTTTAACATAAAAAACTTTGTACCCATGAGCCGTTCTTGAGGAATCTCTTAGAGATAGATATTAGAGATGAGACATATCCAGCCAAGAAGGGGCTTCAAAAACAGGAATAGGTCCATCAATGAGCATTTAAAAATATACATAAAAAGATCTGAGACTAAAGGAAATACGGGGATGAGGGTGGAAGACTAATACACAAATGTTTTATGTCTTAAAATATTTATGACAAAAATTAATCATATATTAGGTCACAGAGATATTATCAGGAAATTCCATAAGGTAGAAACATTATAAACACTACTCTTAGATAAACAATGTGATAAAATCAGAAATTATTAACAAAACAAAATACAAAAAGCTCTTCTACTTGGAAATTTCAATTAAAGAATCATTAGTTGAAAGAAAAATACAAGCTGAAATTATAGAATTTCTAACAAAAAAAAAATGATGATACAACTAGGTGATGGTGTCTACCTTCTACTCTACCCCCAGCAACTACTTTTCTTGCAAAATCTGCCTTAAGATAGAACTTGGCCACTTGAGTTTGGATTTTGCTATTTTCATTTTTTAATAAAGATTTTGTTTATGTATATATTTATTTATAATAAATATTTATAATTAATTATAAACTTATATAAATGTTTATATTATATAATAATATAAAATATATAATAATATATTTATAAATAAATATTTATTATAAATAAATAGTGGGGCAGAGGGAGAAGGAGAGAGAATCTCAAGCAGACTTCACATGGAACACAGAACTCAATGCAGGGCTTGATCCCACAACCCTGAGATCATGACCTGAGCTGAAATCAAGAGTCGGTGATCAACTGACTGAGCCACCCAGGCACCCCAAGATTTTGCTATTTTCATTTGCACAAAGGGATAGATAGATACACTCAGCATCACTTGGACCGTGAGCCAGCAAACTTTTTTTGTAAAGGGCTAGAGCGTGTACTTTAGGTGTAGGGGTTCATATGATCTTTGAATCACTTAGCTCTGCAGATGTAGCCAGAAGTAGCCATAAGCAATATGTAAATGAATAAATGTGCCTATGTTTCAATAAAACTTTATTTACAAAAACAGGCAGTGAACCACATTTAATCTGTTGTCTGTAGTTTGCTGACCCATGATTTGCACTGTTTCTCTTTACCTGCACATAAGAAAGTCTTGCAAGGTGAAGGTGGGGAATGGAGGTGAATCAAATCCTCCCATCTTACAGACATTTCTCCAAAGAAGACATACAGATGGCTAACAGACACATGGGAGATGCTCATCATCACTTATCATCAAAGGAATGGAAATCAAAACTATAAAGAGATATCACTTCACACCTGTCAGAATGGCTAAATGAGGACGTGGAGGAAAAGGACTACCTGTGCGCTCTTGGTGGGAATGCAAACTGGTGCAGCCACTGTGGAAAACAGCATGAAGTTTCTCAAAAAGTTAAAAATAGAGCTGCCTTATGATCCAGCAATCTCACTACTGGGTATTTACCCCCCAAAATATGAAAACATTAAAAGGGATACATGCATGGCTTATATATAATGGAATATTATTTAGCCATAAAAAGGAATGAAATCTTGCCATTTGCAATGACACGGATGGAGCTGGAGAGTATAATGATAAGCAAATAAGCCAGTTAGAGAAAGACAGATACCATATGATTTCACTCATATGTGGAATTTAAGAAACAAAACAAGCAAAGGGAAAAAAAAAATAAGAGAGTCAAATCAAGAAATAGACTCTTAATTAGAGAACAAACTGATGGTTACCAGAGGGAATGGTGGTTGGAGATGGGTTAAGTAGGTGATGGGGACTAAAAAGGAGTGCATTTGTGATGAGCGCAGAGTGATATGTGGAAGTGTTGAATCACTATGCTGTACATCTGAAACTAATATAATATTTTATGGTAACTAACTGGAATTAAAATAGAAACTTAAAAAAAAATCCTCCCATCTCTATAAACTCATACAGAAGACTTTGTTCTGTTTGTACCTATCTCATTTGTGAGTTGGAAATTATAAGACTAATGATTATAATAGCAACAGTTATCATGTAGTCATTGTAATTTATAGGACATCAGAGAATGGCTTCCTTATCTGCTGAAACCCTGCCCTAGTCCACCAGGCCATCTGGATTATTTATTTACCTCTTCAGATGCAGACTCTGCTACTTTAAAATGAATCACCATTTATTAGAAATTTGCTAATTTGAAATCCTGAAGGTGCAATCTTCTGATTTTTAAAAACATAAAAGGCTCTGAATGCCCAACTGAAAGACAGAAGGAAAGAATATAATTAGAAACTCTACAAGGTCTTAATTTCTCCTCCTTGAATTGAGCATTTTCAATACTTCTGTACTTCTTTGCTTTTTTGTCTATTACCCATTTCCACATTCTGTGTCATTTGCTTTGAAATGTGACAAAGTGATCTGAGCTCAAGTTCCTGCTGCAGAGGGAGGCATTATTGATTTCTTGGAGAGTAGCAAGAAGACTTGCAATGCTGCTGTTAAACTTGGCTGACAGATCACAACAGCTTGTGACATCTAATTTACTATAATGAAATCATGGGGTTCTCTGGCTCTCCGGCCTTGAGGGGAGGTGAAAGGTCAAGAAAGTGAGGATCCTAAGCAGCCAGGCATGAAGGGTGATTCATTCACACAGTCCAGTCTTATTCTGAAAAGATATTAGCTGAATTCACCTGCTCCAAGTTAACCAGATGGTCTTCTCAGCAAATGGAAAATTATAAATGTCTGATCATCACTGTGCTGGTTACAATTTAATTGCTTCACCAGGAAACCTTATTTATGGTTTCATTTTGAAGCACTACAGATTGTTGTAATTTCACAGCTAAGATTATATTAAACAGAATTTTTTTCTCTTATGTTTGAGAATACTTTTAGCCATCTTTTCAATTGGCGGGTAAGTCTTTTCTTTCAATAATCTTTATTAAACTGTCCGGTACTTTGAAAGGTTCTGAAATCTGTGAAGCCCAGTTCCTGCTTAACTGATATTCTTTCATAACTTTTATTTTCGTATTGTGCATGACTTTTATGAGAAAGAAACAAAAGGAAAGCAAACAAGCTGATAATGGGATTTTCTTTAGACTCAGTGACTTTCAATGTTTTTTTACAGCTTCTAGGACACATTCAGCTTAATATCTAAGTTTATCCACATTCTCCCTGAATGGCCTATGGCCTGTTTCTGCAGATATGGAAGGAGTGAGATGAATTCTGAAAAACAACTAGAAATCTTTTAGCGTAACATTATGGTTTCATATTTATAGTCTTTTACATGAGTAGTTGGTATTCCATTTGGGTCTTTGAGGCACAAAGTGATTGCTGAATCACATAGGATGAGTTGAATAAAATTCAGCATATATTTCCTACTAAAGGCTGTTGTTCTCAGATGCAAAAAAAGTAGTATGGTCCTTTGGAAGAGGGCGGGAATAGATATTCATCTAAACCGCATTTTATTTTCAGTGCTGTCATTTCCTTTTCATGTGGTAACAATGACCCATTTAACTCTCTGAATCTCAGTTTCCTTATTTTTTAAATGGGGCTAGTAATACAGCAACCATTCTTAAGTGCCTCCTTGCCCATAGGGGTCAGCACTTTTACATGTGCTATTTAATTGCTCCTGACAAATCTGTGAGGAAAGTATTATCCTCAGTCTGCACATAAAAAACTGAGGCAGAGAGTAGATGATTTTTTGCCAAGTTCAATGGCTGACAAATGTCATAGTTGGGACTTAAATCCAGAACTTCTAACCATGAGCAAAGTTTTCTTTGCACTGAGTCTCAGCTGCTTCCCTCAGGGTTTGTGCAAAGAGCAAATTAGACTGTGCAAAAAGTAGAGCTTTGTAAACATGAGGTAAGGTTATTAGTTAAGTATTTTGGAAACCAGTAATTCTTATATGGGTACACTTTTTAAATCTACATATTGTAATTCACATTATAATCACAATAATAGCTTAACTTTTCTTTAGACCGAAGTGCCAAGAATTATGGAAAGTGCTTTAATGAATCACCACACTTAATGCTCCCCACAAACCTACAAGGTAGATATGAGTAATCCTCATTTTATGTTTGAAGAAGCTAAACAGTGTGGCTTTGAATTTCAAAATCTAATTTACTGTTCTTTTTTTTTTTTTTTTTTTTTTAACTTTCCTCTTTTCTAAACTATTAGGTTTGCCTGAAAAATGAAAATAAAGCCAGAGTCTCCGGGGCTTCTTAATTGAATTTTTATTGTTTTTCCAATGTTCCATAACTATTACCTCACCTAAGAATGAAAATGAGATTGAACAGGCAGAGGGAAGAACTGGCTCCCACCTTCCTTACATTGCCATAGGAAGAGACACTTTACTGCAAATTGCACAGGTCTCAGTTGCTCAGTAGTCACTTGGGTGAATAGAAAGACAAGAGAAACTCTTTATGGGATTCTGAGGTGGACAGTGCTGTAAGCTGTTTTCTCTTGGGTGTTCTACGTGAAGATTTTATCTCAATTTGGAATGGTTATGATGGACCCTCTGCAAGGAGTAGCAGTCATGCTCTTCCATTCAGCTCCTTATGCATAATATTTTAAACCCATGCTTTTACCTGCCATTGTTTTAGTTGGTTCATAGGGGTGTGTGTGTGTTTTCTTTTTTCTTTTCTTTTTTCTTTTCTTTCTTTTTTCTTTTCTTTTCTTTTCTTTTCTTCATTATGTTATGCTAAGACGCCACCCCAAAACTGCTAGAATTCATACAGGAATTCAGTAAAGTGGCAGGATATAAAATCAATGCTCAGAAATCAGTGGCATTCCTATACACCAACAACAAGACAGAAGAAAGAGAAATCAAGAAGTCCATCCAATTTACAATTGCACCCAAAACCATAAGATACCTAGGAATAAATCTCACCAAAGAGGCAAAGAATCTGTACTCAGAAAACTATAAAATATTCATGAAAGAAATTGAGGGAGACACAAAGAAATGGAAAAACGTTCCATGCTCATGGATTGGAAGAACAAATATTGTGAAGATGTCAATGCTACCTAGAGCAATCTACACATTTATTGCAATCCCTGTCAAAATACCATCCATTTTTTTCAAAGAAATGGAACAAATAATCCTAAAATTTGTATGGAACCAGAAAAGATCCCGGATAGCCAGAGGAATGTTGAAAAAGAAAAGCAAAGCTGGTGGCATCACAATTCCGGACTTCCAGCTCTATTACAAAGCTGTCATCATCAAAACAGTATGGTACTGGCACAAAAACAGACACATAGATCAGTGGAACAGAATAGAGAGCCCAGAAATGGACCCTCAACTCTATGGTCAACTAATCTTTGACAAAGCAGGAAAGAACGTCCAATGGAAAAAAGACAGTCTCTTCAACAAATGGTGTTGGGAAAATTGGACAGCCACATGCAAAAGAATGAAACTGGACCATTTCCTTACACCACACACAAAAGTAGACTGAAAATGGTTGAAAGACCTCCATGTGAGACAGGAGTCCATCAAAATCCTGAAGGAGAACACAGGCAGCAACCTCTTCAACTTCAGCCACAGCAACTTCTTCCTAGAAACATTGCCAAGGGCAAGGGAAGCAAGGGTAAAAATGAACTATTGGGACTTCATCAAGTGTGTGGTGTTTCTATTAGAATACGTATGATTTTTTTTCTCATTAATATAAATAAATATAAATAACTTCCTATTTTATATGTTTTACACATAAAAAAAAAACTATACTCACAAAAAATAGTCTCACCTCAGATTGGAGATTGAGTCATCACACTTTGCACAGACTACTCTCATTTCCATATGGAGGCTTAGAGGGGATGAGCAATTTGCCTAAACATCACAAAGAATAAAGGGTCAGCAAACTTTTGTTTTCCCATTATGGTAAACTAAGTAATTTATACAAATTCTTCACTGAGCACAGATACAACCTCCAGAAAAACTATGAAAACATCTGCCTGAAGGTGCTAGATTGTGAATGACATAGTAAAGAATGATCAGGCCAGGATGTGCAGGTAAGTGAAGCCTGGGCAGTTTAACCTACACTTCAGGACCACTTTTCCTTAAGGAAGAAGGCTGTTTGTTGATCCTTAAGTGAGCAACAGAGAGGCTGAGATGCTGAAGAACACTCTGGAAATCCTTTCCATGGTGATAAAGATGGAGTTGAGTCCTAGACCCTGCAATGGAGTGCTGTGCCCCAGAGCTAAGTATTAATATTCAACACAACCCTGTAAGAGACAGTAGACCCTTCAGCCTAATATCATCCCAACTCCTGAAACTGATCCCTGGGTGATCCTGTCCCCAGTTCCCTGGCAGAAGCAAAATGAAATCTTGTTGGAGATAATATACTGACCTATTTGTTTTTTATAGTTTTCCAAAAATATTCTCAATAACATAGTCAGCAAAAAAATAAAAAATACTGAGTCAAATGAGGAGGACAGTGTGAACAAAGAAGAGCTGAAAAATGGAAAAGATAGTAGAAGGGGCTCTATATGTTGGAGTTATCTGATGGAACATAAGAAATGTTTTTATATTGTACTCAAGAAGTTAAAATGAGATTGAGAGATTTGGCAAATAATTTTATTTTTTATAAAGATTTTATTTATTTATTTGAGAGAGAGAGACAGCACTAGAGAGAGAGAGCAAGCACTAGTGTGGGTCAGAGGGAGAGGGAGAAGTAGGTTCTCTGCTGAGCAGGGAACCCAATGTGGGGCTCCATCCCAGGACCCTGAGATCATGGCCTGAGCTGAAGGCAGATGCTTAACGAACTGAGCCACCCAGGTGCCCCTAGCAAATAATTTTAAAATATGAAAATAATGCAAACAGAAATTTAAGAATTAAAAAATTTAACAAATTAAGAACCTACATGGTGAGTTGAAAAGCAGACAGATATAGCTGAGGAGAACCTAGTGAAGTAGAACCTAGATCAGAATAAAATAGAATTAAAAAGAGAGAAGGATGGAAAAGATTCAGTATAAATGTAATAATCATAAAGGATATACCAAGAAGGCTAATATGTCACTTGGAGCCCCAGAATAAAAGGAAAGGTGAAATGGGACACAAGATATATTTGAAGACATAATACCTGAATATTTCTCAGAGTTTCAAGAAGTTTTAACAAATCATAAGGATAATAAACAAAAAGAATTCTGAGCCAAATCACATCAAACGTTAGTCAGTAAACCTTAGAAAAATGTTAAAAGCAGCCAGAGAAAAATCAACATGTTGACTTTAAAAGAGCAATAATTAGATTGCCATCTGAATTGTTAACAGAAACAATGACAAAATAAAATTATGGGTCATTTCCACTCAGCTTAGATGTACAAATACTAAATCAAATATCCCCAAACTAGTCCAACAGTCTGTTGAAAGTGTTCTGTATGGGGTGCCTGGGTGGCTCAGTCGTTAAGCGTCTGCCTTCGGCTCAGGTCCTGATCCCAGGGTCCTGGGATCAAGCCCCGCATCGGGCTCCCTGCTTGGTGGGAAGCCTGCTTCTCCCTCTCCCACTCCCCCTGATTGTGTTCCCTCTCTCACTGTGTCTTTCCCTGTCAAATAAATAAATAAAATCTTTAAAAAAAAAAAAAAAAGAAAAAGTGTTCTGTAATATATCCATGTTGGATTTATTCCAGGAATGGAAGGTTATTTAAGATTTATAAGTCAATCGGGGCACCTGGGTGGCTCCGTCGTTAAGCGTCTGCCTTCAGCTCAGGTCATGATCCCAGGGTCCTGGGATCGAGCCCCGCATCCGGCTCCTTGCTCAGCGGGAAGCCTGCTTCTCCCTTTCCCACACCCCCTGCTTGTGTTCCCTCTCTCTCGCTGTGTCTGTCAAATAAATAAAAATAAAAAAATCTAAAATAAAAAAAAAGATTTATAAATCAATCAATGTAATTTACTTTATTTTTAGATTAAAGGGAAAAAGTAACTTGATTATTTTAATAGTTGTAGGAAAAGCATTTTAAAATTTAAAATATATATGTTTATATGAAATCTTAGATTTCTAGAAAAAGGGAATTTCCTAATTTCTTCTCTCCAGCAAAAAAAGTCTTTAAAAGAAAGTTACAGCAAACATCTTACTTTTTGGCAAAATAATGAAAGCTTTCTTTTTAAGATTTGTGTTAAGATAAAGATGGTAGCTACAACCATTTATATTTAACATTGTTCTTGAAGACCTAAACAGGACTGTAAACAAGAAAAAAAGTTAAAGAAAAAAAGGTGTAAGGATTAGAAAGCAAAAAATAAGCTATCATTATTCTCAGATGATGTGTTTTATTCCTAGAAAACGTAAAAGAATCCACAAATCTATGATTTGATATAATGAGTAGCTCTAGCAAGTTTTCTGGATATAGGGTCAATATGTAAAAACCAAATGTATTTCTATATGCCAATAATAACAGCCAGATAATGTAATTTTAAAAAGATACTGCCTACAGTAGTATTAAAAATCAAATCCTGAGGAATAAATAAAATAACTATATTAGATCCTCATTAGAGAATATAAAACATTATTGAGAAGACTTCTTAAAATCCTAAATAAATAGAGTAATGAACAATGTTCATGCATTAAAAGACACGTACTGTCAACTTGTCAATATTGCCTGAATTGATTGATAGTTTCAGTGCAACTTCAATCATATCATAAGAGTATTTTCTTAAAATATGCATGTGTGTATGTAACTTGACAAGTTGATTCTCTAAAATGTCTATGAAAATGGAAAATAGCCAAAACTAGTTAAGACACAGCTAATGAAAAACAAATTGGAAAGACTTTCTCTACCTGGTAGTAAGAATTAAGTCCATAGTAATTAAGAAAGTATGGTATTGTCACAAGGATAGATTAGTATACTAGATATATAGGACAGAAATAAGATCTCAGAAAGAGCCTTAAGTATATGTTGAAAGTTGTTTTATGAAAAAAGTTGGCACTGCAGATTTCTGGAGCTTTTCAATAACTGGTGTTTGAACAATATGGTAGTATATAAGAAAAAGAATGTAGTTTAACCTCTACTGCACAACATACACAAAAATCAATTCCAGGAGATTGTAGATCTAAATGCAAAAATAGATTAAAATAGAATAAAACCTTAAGAAGACAATACAGTCATGACTTGGAGTAAGAAAAGCAAAGCTTTATTTTACCATATTGAAAAAGATTGAGAAAGTTGACTATAAAACTAACTTTTATAGGGCAGAGGAGATATTTATAGCTCATATAGCCTGTAAAGAGCTCATATTCACATTATAAAAAGATCTACAAGTCAACCTGCAAAAGACAGAAAATCCAATAGAGTAATGGGCAAGAGATTTGAGCAGGCATTTCATAGACGAGGATATCCAAGTGGCCAATAGATATAGGAAAAATTGCTCAACTATAGTTGGTATCATGGCATGCAAATGAAAATAATTAGATACCTTTATCCATTAATATAGCTAACATTTAAAAGGCTGACATTTCAAGTGTTGACAAGGATATGGAGCAACTGGAATTTTATACAATGCTAATCACTAACCACTCAGTCTGAAAAGCCAAGCTTGCCCAACAGCAGAAGTAAGATGGGGATGAGGAGCTGGAAAATTCCCTGGAAGACCTTGTATCTGTAGGTCAGAAGGCCCACATCTTGGTTCGTTGAGCCTCCCCCAAATCTCATGCAAATTCTTTTGGCTAATTCTAACCCAAAACCAGACAGGAAACCTTTTCTGGGAAACACAGTTCCTAGTTTAACAAAATTGACAATATAATTATTCAACACATTTTACAAAATATATATATATTTATTTATTTTAATTTAAATTCAATTCATTAACATACAGTAAATTATTAGTTTCAGTGGTAGAATTTAGTGATTCATAAATTGCATATAACACCCAGTGCTCAATACTTCAAGTGCCCTCCTTAATGCCCATCACCCAACTACCCCATCACCCCACCCACCTCCAGCAACCCTCAGTTTGTTCCCCATAGTTAGAAGTCTGTTATGGTTTGCCTCTCTCTCTGTTTTTATCTTATTTAATTTTTCCTTCCCTTCCCCTATGTTCATCAGTTTTGTTTCTTAAATTCCACATATGAGTGAAATCATGGTATTTGTCTTTCTCTGACTGACTTACTTTGCAAAAATAGTGATTTGAAGGGACACATGCACCCCAATGTTTATAGCAGCAATGTCCACAATAGCCAAAATATGGAAAGAGCCCAGATGTCCATTGATGGACGAATGGATAAAGAAGATATGGTATATATATATAATGGGATATTACTTAGCCATTAAAAAGAATGAAATCTTGCCATTTACAGTGATGTGGGTGGAACTAGAGTGTATTATGCTGAGGGAAAAAGTCATTTTACAATAAAAATTCAACCATCTTTAAGCAGATGAAAAGATGGGATACATTTTTAAAGAATTAAAAATCTATGTCAATTCCAAAACCTATTTGGAATCAAGCAATATAGATTTAAATTTTAATATAGCCTTTTATTATTTGTGTCATCTTGGGCAAGTTACTTAATCCCTCTGAGTCTTGGTTTCCTTGCCCATAAAATTAGGAAAATGATGAGTTGTAGACTTGTTTAAGGATAAATATTACAATGCATATACATTTCTCAAGACAGTGCCTAGTTTGTTGCAAACTTCAATAAATGGGTACCTTTAGCAATACCACTTATGGATAACTTGTAAAGACACTTGGATATTAGAATCTCCTGAGGAGCTTTAAAATATAAAAGATACAGACTCTGCCTAGAGAGATTCTGATTTATTTGGTATATTTCCCTGTCAATAAGGGACCAGTTTTACAAACTTCCTCAGTCACAGAGGAAGTCAGACTTTGTTAGCTTTCTGCCCACCAGCACCCTTTGTTTACAAGTTTTTGTTTGTTTGTTTTATTTTTTATACATTCTAGACATGTTTCCAGAGGGTGTACTCTAACTTTCATTAGATTTACAAGTCACTCTGATAACCTTGAGTGAAAATGTGAGAAATCCTTGAAAAGATCATGGAGCACATCCCCATTTTCATCAATATTTTGAGAAGCTAGTATTGTAGAGAGCAAATTCATTCATTCATTCATGCATGTATTCATTCATTCATTTATTTATTTTTAGATTATTGCTACTTACACCTTCAGTGGGTGACCTTTCAATGACCTTTGTGTCAGATTGGAGCATGGGCTGAATGAGAGACATTCTTACTATAGCTCCCTCATCACTGACTACAGAAGGAAGAAATGTCATACCATCAAGAAATTTAAATGTGAGATATTGTGGTGAATTAATTCACAGGTATGGTGAATGCAGTATGAGTAAAGAGAAGTGAAAATTTGCTTCTTAGAATTCAGTGGGAAGGCAACAACTAATCTTCAAGTTATAGATGAGTTCCTTTTCATTGGCAGGCACTCTTTAATGCTTTAAAAGTTTAATACTCTCTGGAGAGGAGTTAAATGCGTTTTTAAGTGCCATTTGTTGTGTGTTCCGGGAAAGTGAAGTAGAGGTGGGGACATTAGGGTCATAGTGTGTTGTTTTTGAAAATGAATCCTATTTTACCTCTACTTCACAGTATTCATATATTTTTCATAAAATGAGCTCATTCATATTTTAAGATTTAAGATCTACCTTTCAGGTTTGTCCTCTGGTGTGTAGGCTGCTTTTTCTTTTTCTTTTTCTTTCGTATGTGGTTGGTAGTTCAATTGTTAGAGTTGTATTTTCTAAGATTGCCCTGCTACACTCAAGACTACGATTTCTTTGAACTAAGTTGGTCACATGAATTAATGAAAAGCAGAGAAAAAGTGAAGAAAGATACAGATATTAAAATATTATGTTTGGGGACAACTGGCACAGTCAAAACTTTGGAATAAAGCTGAGAAGTGAGCAGTTTTGGGAGGTAGTCTGAATTTTGCCCTGCATTCTGGGAAAATCAAAGTCCTTTATATATTCCTCCAGATTTAGATAAAAATAGTTTTATGTGATTTTTCATTTATAGGTATGGGGTTTAAAATGGCTTTTTCCTCTCTTCATCTTAGTCTAGTTTTCAGTAAATATTCATTGAGTTCTACAGTGTGCCAAGAACTGTCCTAGGCAATAGTGAAAACACAAAATTCATGTTCTCCTGGGGATTATAATTAGTTCATCCCTACAATTAGGGTTGTCCCTTGTTGCAAAATCTTTATCTACCAAGCTCTTTAGAGGCTGCTATCTTTCTTTCAGATACACGTTTAACCCCTGAGACCTAACTGATGCCAGTTTCTCATTCACTAAACTGAAATGCTCCCCAGCCATTGTCTGTAGATACAATAATGGAAATTTTAAAAGATATCAGTTGTCAAAAAGAACTTGTACCAGGTATTCTCCCCATTATCTACATGTGCCATCTTGCTTGATGCTGACAATAATACTAAGAAGCAGAGACTGTTATTTTGCCGTTTTCCTTTACTAAGGAAAGAGTTTTAAAGAAGTCAAAACACTTGTCCAAAGTTACTTGGCAAATAGATGCCCAGCTCAGAATCAAATCAAACAGTCTAATCAAAATATGAAGCCCTTAATCCCCTACACAAATAAAAGAAATATTATCTCTCACACATGTGAGTAGTCTCATTTTGAAATACATAGATGCTGTTATTAATTTAATGCCAAGTAGTTTAAAGAGACAATGGTTTCATGGTAACTTCACTTTCATTGTATTTTCTCTTATAAAAGTATAGCTTATAACTACTTGCAAAAGTATATACTATTGTACTCTAAGCTTCTTGAGGGTAAAGAATATGATTTTGTTCGACTTTGTATTTTCCCTTTTCAGACCACATTTGTCATGTAGAAGGAGGGCAATAAATGTTTGGTAAATGTGTAAGTGCAAAGATGAATGAATCCCATTGCTAATTAAATAGAATAGTGGCTCAGACATCCAACATATATATGCAGCAAGTATTGGGGTGAAACGAGTGATTGGAAAACAAGGTGTTGGTAAACACAGGAGAATATAGGAGACAGTAACAAACAAGAAGAATTGAACAAGTTAAAAGGGCAAATGCTTATTTGCACATTTTTTCTCATTGTTTACTTAAAACTGATACCAAGCAGACTCATTTTGTTTTAGATTAAAATGATTAAATCCATTGTTGAAATTCAACTGCTTACTTGACATGGGTTTGCATTTTGTTTTCCTGTATCCCATAACTATGTATAGTTATTTAAATTTCATTCATGAAGCTCCAAAAAAATAAAAAAATTCTATTTTATATCTAGAGAGAGCACATTGAGTTTTGGGATCCCTGCAGAATTAATTGTTTTTCTACTTTGTAATTGTATGGAGACCAGTGAATGGTAATGAATAATTTCAAGATATGACATTTTCATGTTTCTTTGTTTTTATTTTCCTCTTTATAATTTTCAAATTGATTTTAATTACAATCCTCTATTTATGAGAGACTGGAGGAAATTTAATATCCTCAAATTAAGGAAAACAAACAAAACAGAGAAAAACATTGAGCAAAATTGGTTTCTTGAATTGTACTTTGCATTGTGATTTGAGGTTCTCTTTCCCTTTCTTTCTCTTAAAGACAGATTTGATAGAAAAAGTGCACCCTGGGAGAGTTTTCTAAGCTTTCACAGCTCTTGTCTGAGGTGAATGGTGTTTCATTAATTTCATATGCAATCTTCTTATGTGACAGTATAATTATAATATTATACAGCTTAGCTAGATGGCTTTAAATGATCTGCCAGTACAACCCCAGAAATGAAGGGTCATGCAGGGTACAAGGAGTCTTCAAGATTCCATTTTGAAAACTAAGTACTCTTGGCAAGGGACAAAATTGCTAATGTGTTTCTGTATTTGAGGTGGCTTCCATTGCTCATATGGTACCTTACAGCTCAGTGTGATGTCTCTTATTCTTTGAAATGCCAATCACTTCAGTTTATGTTTCTCTTTGCTTTAGTAAGAACCTAGGGGGAAAAAATGATTGAGAAGGTAGCACAGATAGGAGAGATAAAGCACCCCCATGCTTTGGTATGAGGTGAGAGGAATGTAGTTCTGGAAATTAGAAATTCACCCAGAATAATTGGAGACCTGGGGGATGGGGGTGGTGTAGCAAAACTTTTCTCCATTGAAAGCATCTTTCTTTAGTACATCATTAAGAGCAGATTGATATTTGGAACTTTCCAAACACATTGGGTCCAAGACATTGGTTATTTCCATATTACTCATTTGAATTTATCCACATCCATCAATTTCCTGATAGATTGGACCTTGTATTGTTTTTAATGGAGATTATAGGTAAAAGAGAAATTTAACATCAAGTGTAATCTCAGAACACTGAAAAATCAAATTTCTTAGTCTCTGATATATTTAGGTCTCTACTCTGTAAGACAGAGTTCAGTTTTTGCCCCCTCAACACAAGTGGTTGGGGAAATCAAGAAATCAAGAAAGCCCAGGAATGGGAAACCAGAATTTTTTTTATTATTATTATGTTATGTTAGCCACCATACAGTACATCATTAGGTTTTTTTAAATTTTATTATGTTATGTTAATCACCATACATTACTGCATCATTAGTTTTTGATGTAGTGTTCCATGATTCATTGTTTGTGTGTAACACCCAGTGCTCCATTCAGTACGTGCCCTCTTTAATACCCATCACCAGGCTAACCCATCCCCCCATCCTCCTCCCCTCTAGAACTCTCAGTTTGTTTCTCAGAGTCCATAGTCTCTCATTGTTCATCTCCCCCTCCAATTTCTCCCCCTTCATTTTTCCCTTCCTGCTATCTTCTTCTTCTTCTTCTTTTTTTTTAACATACAATGCAAATAATGCATCATTAGTTTTTGATGTAGTGTTCCAGGATTCACTGGGAAACCAGAATTTGGACTTTGTTATTTTCAGCTTGGTACTATTGTTTTTTGTTTTTTTGTTTTTTTCCCTCCAGAATGCTATAACAAGCAGTCCATTAAATGGGGGGAAGAAGTAAAACTGATTGTATGGCATTTTGGAGAGATAATACATATCATGTTTTGTTTTGTTTTAGTTGGGAAAATAGTCGTAGGATCTTTATGGTACACTGTAGTGAAAATAACTTGGACTGGGATTTTATTTGCTGTATGATAGTGATTTCTTTAGAGTTTTTGAACATAAATTTGTTCATTTGTAAAATGAAGATAGACTATAAGGTCATAGGAAGTACCTCTAAGTCCTAAAATTTATCGACTCCCAGGTTTACATATCCACCACTTTGAGACTAATGTGCTGTGCTAGGCTAAGAGATTGGTGAACATAGTTCTTCTTATTCGGTTTATAAATTGTCAGAATGAAGACTTTTAAAAATGCCAAGTACTGTTTGTGTGAACTTCCAAATAAAGTGCAAAATTTAGGAGCTTTCAAAAAGTTCATGTCTTAATCTTTTCTTTTTGACACATTCAAAATTAGCGAGATGTTTAAGCAAAACATGCTACCATGAATTAAGGATGCTAGGGAGGGAAAAAAATCCCCTAGACAAGTTTTAATTCTTGAGGGTCCAAATGTTTCAGGAATGCAATTTTTAAAAGGTTATTTATGCACTGAACAACAATCTAGCACATTCTGATACAATCTGGGAGTTTATCAATATAAAAATACTAGGTTCTTTCAGAAGCAGAATTTTTATTTAATCCTCTGGGTTGGCATGAGCCAAATTTTGACATAGTGCAAGCATCAATACTTTCAAAAACTCAAGCATAGAAAACAGGAATATTGAATAATATAAAATTTTCATTCTACTTTTAATTTTCAAAAAAATGTACCTTTTACTTCATTTTTCTAATTCTTCATAGATAAAACAAAGTGAGAATTATCTGGAGAAGTTTGGAAAGTGTAGTTACTAAATTTATGAATCTAGATTTTAGAGAACACAATTGAATTTAAAAGATGTGAAGGGATTTATTTGTGTCACATACACTCACTGCACTTTAAATACTTACTGAAGCAAATAATTCAAAAAATAGCTAACAAGCAAGAGGTCAAGCAAGAAAAAAAGAGAACCAGTCAATGATGAACAATAAATGTTATCTTTCTCTCTTCCTTACTTCTTGGTTTTGTCATTAAAAAAAAGAATGAATTTTCTGTTCAGAAGCAAAATAAAAATTGGTTGGTATGTATGTTTGTTGAAGCATTGTTAATCAGAGAAAAACATAAAACACTCTTCAATCTCAGGTTAGTGCTGTGATGAAGTAAAATATGGCCTACCATGTGAAAGATGATTATTAAAATTATGATTTTATACATATAGGTATGTATTATGCATATAGGTATGTATTAGGCATGTAGGTTGTATATGATGGGCTTAAATTCTGATTGACCTGTGGTCCATTCTAATTGGTTTGTCCCCTGCTAAACTGGTTGTTAAATATTTTAAATATCATTTGTAAGACTTATAATAATATTGAAAAATAATTAGGTTATAAGGTTATTTAAACAGAGTTTAATGCAAAATGTAACATAAAGATTGCTTTCTATATTTTAGAAAATGAGTTGAATATTTAAAAAATAAAATCTTGAAAAATAGAGTAAAAACTTCTGACATTATCAAGACAGATAGATAGATGGTCAGTGTGATGGTTAATTTTATGTGTCAACTTGATTGGGCTAAAGGATGCCCAGATAGCTCATAAACATTATTTCTGGGTGTGTGTATATGGAGGTGTTTCTGGAAGGGATTAGCATTTAAATCAGTAGACTGAGTGAAAAGATGCCCTCACCAGTATGGGTAGGCATTATCCAGTCTTTTGAGGGCCCAAGAAAAACAAAAAGGTGGAGGAAGGATGAATCGGCTCTCTCTTGCTTGAGCTGGGATATCCATCTTCTCCCCTCAGACATAAATACTCCTGGTTCTTAGATTTGGGGACATGGAGTGGGACTTATATACCATTAGTTCCCCAAGTTCTCAGCCTTTTAACTCAGACTGAATTACAAAACCAGCTTTTCTGGTTCATTAGCTTGCAGATTTCAGAGTGTAGGTCTTAGATTCCATAATTATGTGAGCCAATTCCAATGACAGATATCCCCCTAAATTTTATATCTTTTGAAGAAATCTCAACATATTTAATTTGAAAGCAAATTTTTTATGGTTTTTATTTATTGAGTACTTAGCAAAGGACTCAGCTTAATTTTGATAGAAATTATAATTGCCCTTCATGTTATTTTATAAGTTTATATAATAGTTCATTACATTATTATATAATTAAATTATTTAATGATTTATATCTTATGTATTACAACCACAACAACTGGTATCATCAGGTTTGGGAGCAATGAAATAACTTGTGTGTCTACCCTAAAACATCTGTAACTAAGTAAAACATGCAGCCCATTTATCCAAATTCTATTAAATGTTCTACTAATGGTCTAAAATCCTGAAGGCCAACAAATTGAGCTGGCTGGACCCCACTGAAAAATTACCTTAATCTTTTCTCTTCACTTATGAGTCCAGGGAATTCCATGGCAGTAGACACAACACAGTCTGAACGGCTTTTTTGGAAAGCAGTAAGCAACAGGGTCAGATTCAGCTGCATGTGAGTCAGCACGTCTGAGCCATCAGAAATAGGAAGTTCCCTAAAACCTGAAGACAAGGAGGCAGAGATGAAAGTGGCAATTATTACTTCACGCTGGAATAAGCATTTTCTCATCCTGAGGATTCTAAAACAATAACAAAAAGATTCCAGAAATGCTATCTAACCAATAAAAATAACCAGGAGATATTAATGGTTTCTATGACAATTAAGACAAATCCCATTGCCAAACAGAGTCAGAATATTTTATGTCTTCATAGCATTTCCTTCACATGGGAGTCAGGAAATGTTTCCAGGCAAGATGTATTTGGAAAGAAGGATATTCACAAAGGTTTTGTTTGTGGAAAGCTTTTCAAGTCTTCTACTGTTAATGCCAGCCTCCAACTCAACAATATAACCATACTCACCCTCAGAACACAAGGAAAGAGTAGGAAATGGAGAGGTTACTCTTTCTCTCCCTGAAAACCAAAAAACACCCCCAAAACCAAAAGCACCAGTCACCACAACAGAAAAGCAGACAACACAGAAACCTTCTCCTGACTTTACATTCTACTCCAGATCTGACCTCATTTCTTAGTCCCTATTTACAGCAAAATGCCTAGAAATAGTTGTCAATACTTGCTATTTCCAATTCCCTTTCTTTTATTGTGTTTTAAATTCAATCTAAACCAGTTTTCTCCTCTAATAGTCTGTTGAAACTGTTCCTGTAATGTCAGTAATGACCTCCACATTGCTAAATCTAGTGCTGAGTTCACAGTCTACACCTTAACTTGATCTATTGGCATTTGACTCAGTTACCATACCTTCTTCTTTGATACACATTTTTTTTACCTGGTTTCTGGGACAACATGAAACTCCTGGTTTCACTTCTGTCTCATAGGCAACTCTTTCTAAGTCTACTGTCTTGGTTCCCCAAATCCTAAACTTTGGAGGATCCCAAGGAATAATCCTCCCTATATCCACAACCCAGAGGATCTTACCCATGCTCATTGTTTTACTTGATGCTTAAATATGTATATTTAGCCTACACATCTCCCCTAAACTCAAAACTTGAATGTCTAACTTCTTATAAGATGCCTAATAGAATTCTCTAAATCAACATGTTCCAAACTGAACTCCTGATCTTCCTTTCAAACTTCTCATCAGTTTTCCCTGTCTGAATAAATGACTATATCTTTCTTCATGTTGCTCAAACAAAAAATCTTGGACTTCTCATGTTTTAGGTATATTCCATAACCTATCTGTTCATATTTCCTATCATCTCTGCCTTCTGAATAGATCCAGAATCCAAGCATTTTTCATCTCTTCCTCTGCTCACCAACCTGTCTTTTGCCTGGATTTTTGCCAATTATCTTACCATGTCTCCCTGCTTCCACCCTGACCTCCTACAATCTGTCTCCACAGAGAAACTGTAGTGATTCTTTTAAACAATGTGCAAGGTCATACTACTCCTCTGCTTCAAACCTCTGTTGGTTTCCCCCTTGTGTAAAATAAAAGTCCATGTTTATAGCAGGCCCTTCACTGTCTGAGCCCTGCTCCTTCTCAGACCTCACCTTGACCACTGGCTCCAACCACGCTGCCCTTCTTGCTCTTCTTTCTGTCTTGGGGTTTTAGCATTGGCTGTTTCCTCAGCCTGGAATACTTTTCCTTAGTTTTATGCATATGAATAGCCTTTTCACTTTTTTCAGGTTTCACTCAAATCATACTTCTTCATTGACAACTCTATTTAAAATAGAAATCCCTCCCTCCCCAACATTATCTCTCCCCTTCCCTTCTTTATTTTTCTTTATGGCAGTATTTACCAGCTGGCATATGAGTGAGTTGACTGTAGTGTGTGTAATATAAAAGGACACCCTCCCTTTTGCCACTGAGTGGAAGAAGCATGGCTCTTTAACCTAAAATGTTTGATTGGTTTTGGAACACTGAAGTGGAAAGGCACTTTTCCTCAGCAACCCTACAGCTATCCTGTTGAACTCGAACGATCAAAAAAATCCTCATCGTTGGAATTTCACTTAGTCAACTTGTGATATAGTTGACAAATAGCCAGTAGGGTTCTGAAAATGTAGTGCTGGCCAGCAATAATTCATGTTGAAATTTTTAATAGTTTTAGATCATTATTCGACGATTCATACTTGAAAATAATTTAAAGGCCAATAGTTCGTGATACTGTTACCATTATTGAGAACCCTGCAGGAACTGGAGGATTTTTGTGCATGTGCTGTATATATGTATTATCTCATTTAATCCACTCACCGACTCTTTTAGTGTAGATATTATCATCCTGATTTCCACGGCGAGAAAACTGAGGCTCACAAGGTTAAGTAACTTGCTCTATGACACTTGGTAAGTGGCACATGTTCTTCCCACTCACTATAAGCTGTCATATGAAATTGACTGTAAAATGGAGATTGATGTATATGTGCAACACAGCAGCTCATGGTTCTAATCTCGAAGTGATTTTCCATGGATTTTGGAAATATACATACTTTGTAGACATTGTAGGGAAACTTCTGAAGGAAGTGTCACCCTGCAAGAAATTATTTGCTAATTAACATGTGAGCTAATGAACATGAGCACTTTGTCTTTATCTCCCAATTCCTTATTTACATACTAATCTAGTACATTTATGGTCATATGAAATATTATGTAGGTATTTTTACCGTCTTGTATTTTTTTAAAGATTTATTTATTTATCTGAAAGAGAGAGAGGTGAGGGAGAGGGAAACCCAGGCAGATTCCACACTGAGCACAGAGCCCTATGTGGGACTCAATCTCAGGACCCTGTGATCACGACCTGAGCTGAAATCAAGAGTTGGATGCTTAACCAACCGACTGTGCCACCCAAGCACCGCCCCCCCCTGTATTATTTTTTTAGCTTTACTGTCTCTATAATGGTAACATAGAAGAGGGTTTTTTTTCCTTTTTCTTTTTCATACAAGAGTTTGTTGTTGTGTTTTTTTTAAATAAAAAACACTTGAAGATTTATTCCAGGATGAATGCTTTTCAATTTGTGCTCACTATTCTTAATACTTATAAGCAGGAAGGTCCTTCATCAGTTACTATGCTGGGCACCAAAGATGATCCCAAAACAAGGGCAAAAACTTGATAGAACTGCTAGTAATGCAGTAGACAAAGACACATTTTTCTATCTCTTTTAAGCTATTGAGTTCAAGAACATAGTTTGTGAATCAATATACAATTCCACCAAATGGTCTTATGTAGGAAATGAGAGAAAAAAAAAAACCTGAATGAAAATGATGCTGGTTGCATAAGAGATCTATGGAATGCAGCAGCATCATAATGACTATAAGACAGTTGCAGCCACTATAAAACGTTATAGCAGAAAATTGTTATTTAAAAAAAATGCAGTGATTCAATATTGTGGGACATAGGAATTACTTTTAGTGGAAGGATAATATTGCTGCCTCATCAGGCCCTGGTGGTACAGTACAGGAAGAGGAGAGAAGAGAATTAACCCCAGAAGAGTGCCCCAAATAGACACTTAATATACATTTGTTCTGTGTATCTTTATTAATATGTGGATAATACATGATAATAAATTGGATGAAATAAGCTTACTCACTTTAAAATAGTACAAAGCTACTTACATTCTATTTAATTCAATAAACCCACTCTGAGGGGATCTATAATGGGACAGGTGAGTTTGGTGGCCAACAATATAGGCTGTGGAATCAGATCTCAGTTCCACTCTTCAATCTGACATTCATCAGCTGGGTGATCTGGGGGACATTTTTCATTCTTTGATTCTTCAATTCCTCAGTCAAGAAACACAAGGGTGGTTGTCAAGATTAAAAGAGAACCTGTAGGGGGTGGAGCAAGATGGCGGAGGAGTAGGAGACCTGTATTTCATCTGGTCTCAGGAATTCAGCTGGATAGGGATCAAACCATTCTAAACACCTATGAACTCAACAGGAGATTGAAGAAAAGAATAGCAACAACTCTCTGAACAGAAAAGCGACCACCTTCTGGAAGGTAGGACGTGCAGAGAAATGAATCTGATGCGATATTCGGGAGGATAGACGGCGGGGGAGGGGCCTCCGTTGGCCGCTTCTGGCAAGTGATAGAGCAGTGGAGCACAAAATCGGAACTTTTAGAAGTCGGCTCCGCTGAGGGACGTCACTCCGGTGGCTAAGTGGGGGATGGAACCCTCGTGGGACAGTGTGGTCTCAGGACCCTCAGGGTCACAGAAAGACCGGGGGTGCCTGAGTGCGGCAGAGCTCCCAGGTATTGCAGGGGAGAAGCCGGCTGCAGAGACGGAGCCAAGGCGCAGGCTCTCAGCTCAGGGTTGCCATAAACCGTGATCCGCAGCACAGTCGGGCCACTGTGCCTCCAGCAGGGACCCAACAAGCGGCAGATCCAGGGAGACTCACCTTCCCCTGGGAGGAGCAGCATGGGAGCGCACCGCAGGGATCTGCAGGGTTTGGAGACTCCACACGGGGTCAGGTGCCAGAGATAGAAATGCGCGGTCACAGGCTGGGTGAGCATGGAGTGAGGCCAGAGACCGGGGAGACAGGAGTGACTGACGGCTTTTCTCTGGGGGCTCACTGAAGAGTGGGGCCCCGAGCTCTCGGCTCCTCCAGGGCAGAGATTGGGAGGCCGCCATTTTCACTCTCATCCTCCAAAGCTGTATGGAAAGCTTGCAGGGAACAAAAGCTCCCAAGAGCAAACCTGAGCAGATTACTTAGCCCAGACCGGGCAAGGGCGGGGCAATTCCGCCTCCAGCAAAGACATTTGAGAACCACGGCAACAGGCCCCTCCCCCAGAAGATCAGCGAGAACAGCCAGCCAAGACCAAGTTTACTGATCAATGAGAACGGCAGAACTTCAGCGTTAGGGGAATACTGCACATAGAATCCATGGCTTTTTTACCATGATTCTGTAGTCTTTCAAAGTTAATTTTTTTTTTAACTGTCTTTTTTTTTTTTGAATTTCTTTTTCCCTTTTTCAACCAATGTCTTATCAATCCCTTTTTAAAAAAAACATTTTTATTTTTCATTTTTAGAGTCATATTCTATCACTTCATAGTAGTTACCTGTATTTTTGGCATATATATATAAGTTGTTCTCTCTTTAAAATTCTGAGATAGTTTCTTCTAACAGATCAAAATATACCCTAAATCTCTAGTGTATGGTTTTTTTCTACTCCCCTGCCTGATCTATGTCTCTCCTTTTTCTTTTACTTTTTTTTTTAAAGATTTTACTTATTTATTTGAGAGAGAGAGAATGAGAGAGAGCACATGAGAGAGGGGAGGGTCAGAGGGAGAAGCAGACTCCCTGCTGAGCAGGGAGCCCGATGCGGGACTCAATCCAGGGACTCCAGGATCATGACCTGAGCCGAAGGCAGTCACTTAACCAACTGAGCCACCCAGGCGCCCCTATTTTTTTTTTTAAATCCTCTTTTTTCTTTTTTCAAACAACTTCTATCAATTCCTTTTATAAAATTTTTTATAATTTCCATCTTTACAGTCATATTTCATCCCTTCATCATATCAGCCCTTATTTTTGTACATATATAAGTTTTTCTTTCTTAAAAATTTTGGGAGGCACTTTCTTCTAACAGACCAAAATACACCCAAAATCTAGTGTGTGGCACTGATCTATGTACCAGCCTGATCATATTTGATCATATTCTGTTTTTTTTGTTTTTGTTTTGTTCTGTTTTTGTTTGTTTTTATCTTTATCTTTTTCTTTTTTTTTTTTCCTTTTTTCTCTCTTTCCTTTTCTTTTCCCACTGCTTCAGGTCTTATCTGATTTCTTTAGAGTATATTTTCTGGGGACGTTGTTGCCCTGTTAGCATTCTGTTCCCTCATTATTCTCCTCTGAACAAAAAGACAAGATGGAAAAAATCACCTCAACAAAAAGAACAAGAGGTACTACCGACTGCCAGGGACCTACTCAATACAGACATTAGTACAATGTCGAATATAGAGTTCAGAATCATCACTTTAAAGATACTAGCTGGGCTTGAAAAACAAATGGAAGTTACTAGAGAAACCCTTTCTGGAGAAATAAAAGAACTAAAATCTAACCAAGTCGAAATCAAAAAGGCTATTAATGAGGTGCAATCAAATATGGGGGCACTGACTGCTAGGATAAATGAGGCAGAAGAGAGAATCAGTGATAGAGAAGACCAAATGATGGAAAATAAAGAAGCTGAGAAAAAGAGAGATAAACAACTACTGGATCACGAGGGCAGAATTCAAGGGATAAGCGATACCATAAGATGAAACAACATTAGAATTAATGGGATCCCGGAAGAAGAAGAAAGAGAGAGAGGGGCAGAAGGGATACTGGAGCAAATTATAGCAGAGACTTCCCTAATTTGGGGAAGGAAACAGGCATCAAAATCAAGGAAGCACAGAGAACCCCTCTCAAAATCAATAAAAATAGGTCAACACCCCGACATCTATTAGTAAAACTTATGAATCTCAGAGATAAAGAGAAAATCCTGAAAGCAGCTTGGGAGAAGAGATATGTAACCTACAGTGGTAGAAACATTAGATTGGCAACAGACCTATCCACAGAGACCTGGCAGGCCAGAAAGGACTGGAAGGATATATTCAGAGCACTAAATGAGAAAAATATGCAGCCAAGAATACTATATCCAGCTAGGCTGTCATTGAAAATAGAAGAAGAGGGCGCCTGGGTGGCTCAGTTGGTTAAGCGACTGCCTTTGGCTCAGGTCATGATCCTGGAGTCCCGGGATTAAGTCCCACATTGGGCTCCCTGCTCAGCGGGCAGTCTGCTTCTTGCTCTGACCCTCTCATGCTCTCTCTGTCTCATTCTCTCTCTCAAATAAATAAATAGAATCTTTGAAAAAAAAAAAGAAAATAGAAGGAGAGATAAAATCTTCCAGGACAAACAAAAACTAAAGGAATTTGCAAACACAAAACCAGCCCTACAAGAAATATTGAAAGGGGTCCTCTAGGGCGCCTGGGTGGCTCAGTTGGTTAAGCGGCTGCCTTCGGCTTAGGTCATGATCCTGGAATCCCGGGATCGAGTCCCGCATCGGCCTCCCTGCTCGGCAGGGAGTCTGCTTCTCCCTCTGACCCTCCTCCCTCTCATGCTTTCTGTCTCTCATTCTCTCTGTCTCAAATACATAAATAAAATCTTAAAAAAAAAAAGGGGGTCCTTTAAGCAAAGAGAGAGCCTAAAAGCAACATAGACCAGAAAGGAACACAGACAATATACAGTAACAGTCACCTTAGAGGCAATACAATGGCACTAAATTCCTATCTTTCAATAGTTACCTTGAATGTAAATGGGCTAAATGCCCCAATCAAAACACACAGGCTATCAGATTGGATTAAAAAACAAGACCCATCATATGCTTTCTGCAAGAGACTCATTTTAGACCCAAAGGCCGCCCAGATTGAAAGTGAGGGGGTGGAAAACCATTTACCATGCTAATGGACACCAAAAGAAAGCTGGGGTGGCAATCCTTATATCAGAAAAATTAGATTTTAAACCAAAGACTGTAATAAGAGATGAGGAAGGACACTATATCCTACTTAAAGGGTCTATCCAACAAGAAGATCTAACAATTGTAAATATCTATGCCCCTAACATGGGAGCAGCCAATTATATAAGGCAATTAATAACAAAAACAAAGAAACACATTGACAACAATACAATAATAGTGGGGGACTTTAACATCCCCCTCACTGAAATGGACAGATCATGTAAGCAAAAGATCAACAAGGAAATAATGGCTTTAAATGACACACTGGACCAAATGGACTTCACAGACATATTCAGAACATTCCATCCCAAAGCAACAGAATACACATTCTTCTCTAGTGCCCATGGAACATTCTCCAGAACAGATCACATCCTAGGTCATAAATCAGGTCTCAACTGGTACCAAAAGATTGGGATCATTCCCTGCCTATTTTCAGACCACAATGCTTTGAAACTAGAACTCAATCACAAGAGGAAAGTTGGACAGAAATCAAATACATAGAGGCTAAAGAGCATCCTATTAAAGAATGAATAGGTCAACCAGGAAATTAAAAGAAGAATTAAAAAAATTCATGGAAACCAATGAAAATGAAAACACAACTGTTCAAAATCTTTGGGATGCAGCCAAGGCAGTCCTAAGAGGAAAGTAGATAGCAATACAAGCCTTTCTCAAGAAACAAGAAAGGTCTCAAGTACACAACCTAACCTTACACCTAAAGGAGCTGGAGAAAGAACAGCAAATAAAGCCTAAACCCAGCAGGAGAAGAGAAATCATAAAGATCAGAGCAGAAATCAATGAACTAGAAACCAAAAGAACAGTAGAACAGATCAACGAAACTAGGAGCTGGTTCTTTGAAACAATCAACAAGATTGATAAACCCCTAGCCATACTTATCAAAAAGAAAAGAGAAATGACCCAAATCAACAAAATCATGAATGAAAGAGGAGAGATCACAACCCAACACCAAAGAAATACGAACAATTATAAGAACATATTATGAGCAACTCTATGCCAGCAAATTAGATAACCTGGAAGAAATGGATGCATTCCTAGAGATGTATCAACTACCAAAACTGAACCAGGAAGAAATAGAAACCTGAACAGACTTATAACCACTAAGAAAATTGAAGCAGTCATAAAAAATCTCCCAACAAACAACAGCCCAGGGCCAGATGGCTTCCCAAGGGAATTCTACCAAACATTTAAAGAAGAATTAATATCCATTCTTCTGAAACTGTTCCAAAAAATAGAAATGGAAGGAAAACTTCCAAACTCATTTTATGAGGCCACCATTACCTTGATCCCAAAACCAGACAAAGACCCCATCAAAAAGGAGAATTACAGACCAATATCCCTGATGAACATGGATGCAAAAATTCTCACCAAAATACTAGCTAATAGGATCCAACAGTACATGAAAGCATTATTCACCACGACCAAGTGGGATTTATTCCTGGGCTGCAAGGTTGGTTCAACATCCACTAATCAATCAACGTGATACAATACATTAACAAAACAAAGAACAAGAACCATATGATCCTCTCAGTAGATGCAGAAAGAACATTTGACAAAGTACAGCATCCTTTCTTGATCAAAACTCTTCAGAGTATAGGCATAGAAGGTACATACCTCAATATCATAAAAGCCATCTATGAAAAACATACAGCGAATATCATTCTCAATGGGGAAAAACTGAGAGCTTTCCCCCTAAGGTCAGGAACACAGCAGGGATGTCCACTATCACCACTGCTATTCAACATAGTATTAGAAGTCCTAGCCACAGCAATCATACAACAAAAAGAAATAAAAGGCATCCAAATTGGCAAAGAAGAAGTCAAACTCTCACTCTTTGCAGATGATATGATACTTTATGTGGAAAACCCAAAAGCCTCCACCCCAAAACTGCTAGAACTCATACAGGAATTCAGTAAAGTGGCAGGATATAAAATCAATGCACCAACAACAAGACAGAAGAAAGAGAAATTAAGGAGTCGATCCCATTTACAATTGCACCCAAAACCATAAGATACCTAGGCATAAATCTAACCAAAGAGGCAAAGGATCTGTACTCAGAAAACTATAAAATACTCATGAAAGAAATTGAGGAAGACCCAAAGAAATGGAGAAACTTTCCATGCTCATGGATTGGAAGAGCAAATATTGTGAAAATGTCAATGGTACCTGGAGCAATCTACACATTCAGTGCAATCCCCATCAAAATACCATCCACTTTTTTCAAAGAAATGGAACAAATAATCCTAAAATTTGTATGGAACCAGAAAAGACCCTGAATAGCCAGAGGAATGTTGAAAAAGAAAAGCAAAGCTGGCGGCATCACAATTCCAGACTTCCAGCTCTATTACAAAGCTGTCATCATCAAGACAGTATAGTACTGGCACAAAAACAGACACATAGATCAATGGAACAGAATAGAGAGCCCAGAAATGGACCCTCAACTCTATGGTCAGCTAATCTTTGACAAAGCAGGAAGAACGTCCAATGGAAAAAAGACAGTCTCTTCAACAAATGGTGTTGGGAAAATTGGACAGCTACATGCAGAAGAATGAAACTGGACCATTTCCTTATACCACACACAAAAATAGACTCCAAATGGTTGAAAGACCTAAATGTGAGACAGGAGTCCATCACAATCCTAGAGGAGAACACAGGCAACAACCGCTTCGACCTCAGCCGCAGCAACTTCTTCGTAGAAACATCACCAAAGGCAAGGGAAGCAAGGGTAAAAATGAACTACTGGGACTTCATCAAGATAAATAGCGTTTGCACAGCAACGAAACAGTCAACAAAACCAAAAGACAACCGACAGAATGGGAGAAGATATTTGCAAATGACATATCAGATAAAGGGCTAGTATCCAAAATCTAGAAAGAACTTATCAAACTCAACACCCAAAGAACAAAGAATCCAATCAAGAAATGGGCAGAAGACATGAACAGACATTTTTCCAAAGAAGACATCCAAATAGCCAACATACACATGAAAAAGTGCTCCACATCGCTTGGCATCAGGGAAATCCAAATCAAAACCTCAATGAGCTACCACCTCACACCAGTCAGAATGGCTAAAATTAACAAGTCAGGAAATGACAGATGTTGGCGGGCATGCGGAGAAAGGGGAACCCTCCTACACTGTTGGTGGGAATGCAAGCTGGTGCAGCCACTCTGGAAAACAGTATGGAGGTTCCTCAAAGAGTTGAAAATAGAGCTACCATATGATCCAGCAATTGCACTACTGGGTATTTACCCCAATGATACAAAAGTAGAGATCAGAAAGGGTACGTGCACCCCAAAGTTTATAGCAGCAATGTCCCCAATAGCCAATCTGTGGAAAGAGCCAAGATGTCCATCAACAGATGAATGGATAAAGAAGATGTGGTATATATACACAATGGAATATTATGCAGCCATCAAAAGGAATGAGATCATGCCATTTGCAATGATGTGGATGGAACTGGAGGGTATTATGCTGAGCAAAATATCTCAATCAGAGAAAGACAGGTATCATATGATCTCACTGATATGAGGAATTCTTAATCTCAGGGAACAAACTGAGGGTTGCTGGAGTGCAGGGTGGGGTGGGAGGGATGGGGTGACTGGGTGATAGACACTGGGGAGGGCATGTGCTCTGGTAAGTGCTTTGAATTGTGCAAGACTGTTGAATCTCAGATCTGTACCTATGAAACAAATAATGCAATATATGTTAAGAAAAAAAAAAAAAAGAAGATAGCAGGAGGGGAAGAGTGAAGGGGGGAAATCTGAGGGTAGACGATCCATGAGAGACAATGGACTCCGAAAAAGAAACTGAGGGTTCTAGAGTGGAGGCGGGGGAGGATGGGTTGGCCTGGTGATGCGTATTAAAGAGGGCACATTCTGCATGGAGCACTGGGTGTTATGCACAATCAATGAATCATGGAACACTACATCTAAAACTAATGATGTAATGAATGGGCATTAACATAACAATAAAAAAAGAGAAAAGGAAAAAAAAAATAAAAGAGAACCTGTATAAGAAGTGCATATTTCAGCGCCTCTCATATAGTAGAACTTAAGGAAATGTAGATGAATCATTCCATTTTATCTCCCTTTTTCCCTTTTTTCTCTTGCAGTTTTTTTTTAAGTTAGAGAATCCTGCTTACAAGTTATTAGTTGCCTTTATTTCTGTAGCTAGAGACATTAAATCTCTTTTGGAAAAGCACAACTTAAGAGATCTTAGTCAAGTCATTGTGTTCCTGGAAAAGGCCACGACTGGAGATTTCCTAGGTCTGACAGAGACTGCCTCTCCCCACAACCTTTGCAGGGTGGAGATCTGAGATCACTGAGGAAGGGGAGTGATCAAATTGGTGGTAAAACCAGGAGCCCTCCTTGTAGGAAAGGGATTAAGATCCTCATCTTTCACTTTTCAAGAAAATCAACTTCATTGAAGTACAGTGTGCATACAGTGAAATTCCAATTTTAAATGCACTTTTCTGACCCTTTCACTTTCAATATTCAAACTGTTAGGTTGTATCTCTGACATACTAGTATGGGCCTAACTGAGAACATCAAGTAGGAAAAGAACTATAGGTCCCTGAAGGAAAACTCACCATAAGGAGAGGAGGAGTGAAGATTAGTATCTTGGAGTCAACATCTGGGTCTGAGTTGTTTTAGTGGAGTATCTGTAGTTCTGTGCAAAGGCTTAGACTAAAGCTTCAAAATGCAAGTGTTCTGAATATTCCTTGGAGAAAAATGTGAAAAATATATGAATGTATATGAATTTAAGATTGTTTCAACAAAATAGTTGTAACTTTGCAAAGTCTTTTTGTATAGACAACAGAAATTGAATTGAACCACAAGAAGAGTGTCCTCCTTTTCCTTCCATTTACAACAATAATAGGAATCATAGTAGAGAATGGAGATTTCCAAGATACTAGAGAGCTTTTCAGTTTTTCCTCTATGATGCATTTGTGTCCATGACTAGTCCTTTGCACCGAGTTTATTATGTGGGGATATGAGCCTATCTTGAAAAGTAGGGGGAAAAGCAGGAAAGAAACAAAGAGAATTTTTTAGTAGTGTATTGGAAGACTGTATTTATGTTGATTTAATTATTGAAACACATGTGATCTTGTTATAAATCTGAAGGTGGCAAAATGGAATGTGTGTAACATGTAACATATGTAACATATATGCTACACAATCATAACATTATTATTGTTACTATTATTATTTTAATTAGGCACAAATCCAAATGTTATTGAATATGCAAAAATGAACTGGACTTCTAATCACAAGGAGTTTGCTTTGGGAACTTGGGCTTTTACTGTCTGGATGGTTTGTGAACTGGGAATGGCACAACATGAGCCCTGTCTGAGGATAGTCATTCTGTTAGTCAATGTGTGAAGGACTGAAGAAAGGGGACAGGGGAAAGTGACTGGCTGGAGTTTTAGTGGCCTTCTCTCTATGATTTGCTCATATCCTGTGTCTCCATAGTACTTTCTAAAACTTGAACTCCAAGTTTTCTATGTAAAATTAGCACTATGGGCTGGGCTATGTTTGTGTGAGGGTTTTATAGTCCCAGAATCTGAATGACTTTGTGTAAATGTTGATGGATTTAGGAGAGGACACTATAGGTAGTGTGTGGCTTCATGTTTTCCAGACATTTCAAGCTTGTAAATAATATGGTTTGTAGGTCTCCTAACAGAAGAAATTGCTATTGAGAAATTAAATGAAGATATAAAAGCATCCTCAGAATTATCACTCTTGGCAGCCTAAATAAACAGCATGCTATGGTTATTAAAATATTTAATTCATTTAATATAAAGTCCATTGTGGATGGAAATACAAAAACCTAATAGAAAATTAAGATTGCAAGTACTATGCCAAGATCAAATATTTTACTGCTATGATATTGCCAGATAAAAAGGGAAATTGTAATACTATAATAATAATTTTCTTGTTCCTTTGCCTTTAAATATTGGTCATGGATGTGAATCACTTTTATACCTGTTTGGGTTCCCAGACCTGCTATAAAGGCCCCAAACAGGCAGCTAAAAATGGTTGGTTTTCAATACCTTCAGAGTGGAATGTAAAGCATCTTTTCCTTGTTCTTTTGGTAAGATCTGAGGTGATCTTTTTCTGGACCATCCTCCAATGGCAGTAATAACTCAGGGCCCCCAGGGCCTTTTTGAAGTCACTACATCACCTGATGGGATAAATGGGGTAACTAGACAGGGAACCTACTCATGATGGCTGAATTCATATCTACCAATAACATTTAATAACACTTAATTTCCCTCAAGGCATAGAACTTAGGTAAAAGCCCCATTCACTGGTCCCTAAGACATGCTGTGTGAGTGAGCATGTGTGTGTGGTTGTGTGGTTGTGTAGCAGTAAATATACTAAGTACTATAGTCAAACTTTATAAGCTTTATAATGTTTGGTAACCAACATATTAGCTAGCTACTACTGAATAACAAATCGTCCCACCACTTAGAAGTTTAAAATAGAATAATTTATTATTGATAATAAGCCAAAGAGTCACCTGGGTGGTTCTGCAGATCTAAGCTGGGCTTGGAAGGGCTCTCTCATGTGTCTGTAGTCAGTTGTAAGTCTGCTAGGTGGATTTACTGATCTTGGCCAGACTTTCTCCTATGTGTGGGGCTTCAGCTGGGACATCTGTGCCATGGCTCTCCTGTATGCGTTTCATCTTCTAAGATGCTAGCTCACTTATGTTCTAATGGCAAACACAAAGGAGGAAAAAAGGACATGGAAGCCCACAGAAATCTCTTGAGGTTTAGACTTGGAACAGGCACACCATCCTTACTGTCCCATTCTATTAGCCAAAGCAATTAAAAAAAAAAAAACTAATCTGTGTTTAAGGAGAGAAAATAGATTAACCTTCTTGATGGGAGGAGTTGCAAAATCACATTGCAGCAGTACTAGATACAAGGCAGGGTAAAGAATTAGGGTCATTTCTGCAATTAATCTATTGCATCTACTTAAGAAAATTACAAAATCAAGGGCGCCTGGGTGGCTCAGATGGTTAAGCGTCTGCCTTCGGCTCAGGTCATGATCCCAGGGTCTTGGGATCGAATCCCACATCGGGCTCCCTGCTCCTTGGGAGCTTGCTTCTCCCTCTGCCTCTCTCTCTGTCTCTCATGAATAAATAAATAAAATCTTTAAAAAAAAAAAAAAAAAAAAAAGAAAATTACAAAATCAAAATAATAAAATCAAAATTAATAAATGTTTACTAAACATCCACAAATCAAGCATTATTTCAATCTAATTACTGTCACATTAAGTATTACTATTTCTTTGCCTTGAAAATATCCATGTTTAAAATACTGCAAGAATTCCTGAGAATAGACTATGCTTGTGAATCATAGTGTAGTGACCATGGGAATACATTGTGTAGATGTTCTGCTACAGGGAGTGTAATTGATCAAGGCTACCAGCATCTATGCTCAGAAGAAAGTCATCCCTGTATTTTTACTGAAGCCACTGCTCCCAACCAATGACTAAGCAAGACAGACACTAAACTGCTTTAGTTTAGTCTCCCCCATTTGTAGGAGACACGGGCTTCCTCTGATGGCTTACTTTGTGTCAAGAACTTCCCAACAGCCTTGCCAAAACTTTCTTAAACTGCACAATAGTATAGGAGGTTTTTACACAGCATTCTCTTCCTCCCTCCTTCATAGTTAGACTGTAACTGTGGTCTGATGACTGTCAGAGAGTCTGATGACTCTCAGCTTCTCCTGGTGCCCTTCTTCCCAACCTTCCATTTTCTTTCACATAGGTATTGTCCCTAGTGAATTCCTTGCACATTTAGTCCTGTCTTGGCATTTGCAATGGACTACTCAGAGAACTTGCCCTAATTCACATAGCAAAACACAAAATAAAAAAAATTATAGTAAAGACTTTCAAGTTGTTTTTACATTTCTACAGAGAGATAGATGTAAACATACATATCTCTGTGTATGTCTATACCATGATCTCTATCTCTTTTTTTTAAAGATTTTTTTTTTAATTATTTGACAGTGAGAGAGGGAACACAAGCAGGGGGAGGGGGAGAGGGAGAAGCAGGTGTCCCTCTGAGCAGGGAGCCCAAAGCGGGGCTCGATCCCAGGACCCTGGGATCATGACCTGAGCCTAAGGCAGATACTTAACGACTGAGCCACTCAGGCGCCTGATCACTATCTCTTTATCTGTATCTGGGATGTAGAGTGTAGGTAATATTTATATGTTTGATATTTTGTTGGGTGTAATCTCCTTAAAGAAAGAGTTTTTAGGATTTATAAGGTCTTAAAATGATCCTAGTGATCAATTGGGAGGAGTGAAGGGAGGTCAATCACTTACTGAGTTCCTGTTGTGTTCTTGACTTGCTTACATATGCAAAATATCCAGAAATTAGAGTATTCTTATTTTTCCCTGTAATGATTCCATGACTACTTTAAAACAGTTAGTTTCTTCTTTTTCCTGGGATTGGCACATGGGGTGCTTTTGTTACTGTTATTGTCTTTCTGCTATCACTCATGTATTGATGTGACAGCTGTGTAATTCACCAAACTGTTGGCAGGCCTGAACAATCCAATAGAGCATTACTGCCTAATTGGTCCTGGTCATAAAACCCTTAGGGAGACTATTGGAAAACTGACTATGATTGACTGAAATGAGAAAGAATGCTCAACCTGTTGAACAGTGTCTCCGGCTACTTGCTATATGTATGTGTGTATATGAATTTGAGTGGGTGATGTGTATGTATATACAGACACATATTTGTATTATATATATATTATATATATATATATAATATATATAATACTCTTTATCTGATAATAACTTTTAAGCTGCAATTTTAAAATGACCAAATGAGCATAGCGTCACCTCATGACAAATCCTATTTATCAAAATCCTTCTTTTCCCAAACTTGCAATCAATGAGTACTAGTAATTTTAAGAACTAAAATTACTTACTCTTACTATTGGTTAAAATCATTTGCTGTAATTGAACACATCCATCTAGACCAGATCCATTTCTAAAAATGTCTGATCTCATAAGACGAGAATGAGGAATGGTCTTAAACAAGTACTTAAATTAAGCAATTTTAGAAATTCCTAACTTAGCCTGAAGCTTGATAATGAATATTGCATTTAAAATTTTCTGTACTTAAAATATTCCAGACTTTAATTCATGACTCATTAATAAACCATTTCTTTTTAACAATGGATTTCAGCTCTATCTACATTTTACTAAATTATCAAATGAAAAATGAAAAATTCACCCAATTACCTGGATATTTTTTTTCCTTTTCTTTTCTTTTAAATAATCATTTTGATATGATGACATACTCAGATGATTTACCCATAGATTTTCCGATGGAAAATCCATAGATTTTGTATGAATGAAGATATTTTGAGAATGTGATGATACAACCCTGGTAGCTTAAAATACTACACCTATCATTTTTTTACCGTCTTTGTTTTTGTTTTTGTTTTTTTTTTCCTTTCCACTTGAGGTAATAAGATGAAACATACTTGAGAATTTCATTTTAAACTGGCTAGGTAGCTATAAACTAATAGACAGATACATAGATACTCAATTTCTTCTACTTGTAATTTACACCTTTACCTGCAGGCAGGAAGCCATACTAGAAAATTAGAGAAAGAAAAAAGGCGTTTGTTCACCTAGTTTTATCATCAGACTAATAGAGAACTTTTTTCCCCTTGTAATGTACTTTCCAGTATTATGTCTGATCCCTCCAGGATTCCATTTGACATGTGGAATTGAAAATAAGGTAATAACAAACCCTGTGCTTGGAAAGATTGTTTCTTTTCATTTTTTTTGCTATTTCATGAGCACATTGAGAATATGTTTTTGATCAAGAGCCAGAGTTGTATTTCCTATATTTATATGAGAATCTGAGCCTAACGGTCCCTGAATGGCCCAGTTGGCAAATCTATACGCATGCAGAGGTGTATGAGGTTTCAGAGGCAATAAACTTCCTATATCTATTTTCTAAAAAGATGATAAAACACTATTAGAATTTGCCATTTTGACTTTGAATTTCCTAGTTATAGTAAAAAATGAAACTCAGTTTTTATCACACTTAAACATAAAAAAGTGAATTGTTTCCCAACCTCTAATTGACCAAAAACCAATTTTTTGTTGGTTAGGAAAAAAATGGGAATGTATGGGGAGGGTATGTGCTATGGTGAGCGCTGTGAATTGTGTAAGACTGTTGAATCACAGACCTGTACCTCTGAAACAAATAATACATTATATGTTCAAAAAAAAAAAAAAGAAGAAGAAGATAGCAGGAGGGGAAGAATGAAGGGGGGAAATCAGAGGGAGAGACGAACCATGAGAGACTATGGACTCTGAAAAACAAACTGAAGGTTCTAGAGGGGAGGTGGGTGGTGGGATGGGTTAGCATGATGATGGGTATTAAGGAGGGCACATTCTGCATGGAGCAATGGGTGTTATACACAGACAGTGAATCATGGAACACTACATCAAAAACTCATGATGTAATGTATGATGATTAACATAACATAATAATAAAAAAAATGGGAATGTAATAAGCCTATGTTTTCAAGGTCAAAGGGAATTTTCAAGTGCTTAACCTTCCGATTCTAGGTAAACCATAGACAAAATATTTTAAGCTCATTGAAAAATTTAGATTTTGTTTGTTTTGATGACTGCTATATAAACTCACAAAATTTTGTTTAATGGATGCTATTTGGTATAAGAAAAAAAACTGTCTTAAGGTTCAGACACTTGCATTCTACATCTGCCTCAACTGCTAATTAGCAAGTCAGGACTGTTTTCTGGGACTAAGACTTGGAATCTGTAAATTAAAGGATGTAAAGTAAAGAGGTAATAAAAAGCAATCTATCTAAAAAGCTTCCAGGACAAAAACTAAAGAATTTGCAAACACAAAACCAGCCCTACAAGAAATATTGAAAGGGGTCCTCTAAGCAAAGAGACAGCCTAAAAGTAACATAGACCAGAAAGGAACACAAACAGTATACAGTAACAGTCACTTTACAGGCAATACAATGGCACTGAATTCATATCTTTCAATAGTTACCCTGAATGTAAATGGGCTAAATGCACCAGTCAAAAGACCACAGGCTATCAGATTGGATAATAAAACAAGACCCATCAATATGCTGCCTGCAAGAGACTCATTTTAGACCCAAAGACACCTCCAGATTGAAAGTAAGGGGGTGGAAAACCATTTACCATACTAATGGACACCAAAAGAAAGCTGGAGTGGCAATCCTTATATCAGACAAATTAAATTTTAAACCAAAGACTATAATAAGAGATGAGGAAGGGCACTATATCCTACTTAAAGGGTCTATCCAACAAGAAGATCTAACAATTCTAAATATCTATGCCCCTAACATGGGAGCAGCCAATTTATATAAGGCAATTAATAACAAAATCAAAGAAACACATCGACAACAATACAATAATAGTGGGGGACTTTAACACCCCCCTCACTGAAATGGACAGATCATCTAAGTAAAACATCAACAAGGAAATAAAGACTTTAAATGACACACTGGACCAAATGGACTTCACAAACATATTCAGAACATTCCATCCCAAAGCAACAGAATACACATTCTTCTCTAGTGCCCATGGAACATTCTCCAGAATAGATCACATCCTAGGTCACAAATCAGGTCTCAACTGGTACCAAAAGATTGGGATCATTCCCTGCATAGTTTCAGACCACAATGCTTGGAAACTAGAACTCAATCACAAGAGGAAAGTTGGACAGAACTCAAATACATGGAGGCTAAAGAGCATCCTACTAAAGAATGAATGGGTCAACCAGGAAATTAAAAGAAGAATTAAAAAAATTCATGGAAACAAATGAAAATGAAAACATAACTGTTCAAAATCTTTGGGATGCAGCAAAGGCAGTCCTAAGAAGAAAGTATATAGCAATACAAGCCTTTCTCAAGAAACAAGAAAGGTCTCAAGTATACACCTAAAGGAGCTGGAGAAAGAACAGCAAATAAAGCCAAAACCCAGCGGGAGAAGAGAAATAGTGAAGATCAGAGCAGAAACAATGAAATAGAAACCGAAAGAACAGTAGAACAGATTAACAAAACTAGGAGCTAGTCCTCTGTAAGAATTGATCCCCAAAGCAGACAAAGACCCCATCAAAAAGGAGAATTACAGACCAATATCCCTGATGAACATGGATGCAAAAATTCTCACCAAAATACTAGCCAATAGGATCCAACAGTACATGAAAAGGATTATTCACCACGACCAAGTGGGATTTATCCCTGGGCTCCAAGGTTGGTTCAACATCCGCTAATCAATCAATGTGATACAATACATTAACAAAAGAAAGAACAAGAATCATATGATCCTCTCAATAGATGCAGAAAAAGCATTTGACAAAGTACAGCATCCTTTCTTGATCAAAACTCTTCAGAGCGTGGGGATTGAGGGTACATACGTCAATATCATAAAAGCCTTGTATGAAAAACCCACAGCAAGTGTCATTCTCAATGGGGTAAAACTGAGAGCTTTCCCCCTAAGGTTAGGAACACGACAGGGATGTCCACTATCACCACTGCTTTTCAACATAGTACCAGAAGTCCTAGCCACATCCATCAGACAACAAAGAGAAATAAAAGGCATCTGAATTGACAAAGAAGAAGTCAAACTCTCACTGTTTGCAGATGATATGATATTTTTTGTGGGAAACTCAAAAGACTCCACCCCAAAACTGCTAGATCTCATACAGGAATTCAGTAAAGTGGCAGGATATAAAATCAATGCACAGAAGTCAGTGGAATTCCTATACACCAACAACAAGACAGAAAAAAGAGAAATTAAGGTGTCGATCCCATTTACAATTGCACCCAAAACCAAAAAATATCTAGGAATAAATCTAACCAAAGAGGCAAAGGATCTGTACTCAGAAAACTATAAAATGCTCATGAAAGAAATTGAGGGAGACACAAAGAAATTGAAAAACGTTCCATGCTCATGGATTGGAAGAACAACTATTGTGAAGATGTCAATGCTACCTAGAGCAATCTACACATTTAATGCAATCCCCATCAAAATACCATCCACTTTTTTCAAAGAAATGGAAAAAATAATCCTAAAATTTGTATGGAACCAGAAAAGACCCCGCATAGCCAGAGGAATGTTGAAAAAGAAAAACAAAGCTGGTGGCATCACAATTCCGGACTTCAAGCCCTATTACAAAGCTGTCATCATCAAGACAGTATGGTACTGGCGCAAACACAGACGCATAGATCAATGGAATAGAATAGAGAACCCAGAAATGGACCCTCAACTCTATGGTCAACTCATCTTCAACAAAGCAGGAAAGAATGTCCAATGGAAAAAAGACCGTCTCTTCAACAAATGGTGTTGGGAAAATTGGACAGCCACATGCAGAAGAATGAAACTGGACCATTTCCTTACACCACACACAAAAATAGACTCCAAATGGTTGAAAGACCTAAATGTGAGACAGGAGTCCATCAAAATCCTAGAGGAGAACAGAGGCAGCACCTCTTCAACCTCAGCCACAGCAACTTCTTCCTAGAAACATCGCCAAAGGCAAGGGAAGCAAGGGCAAAAATAAACTATTGGGACTTCATTAGGATAAAAAGCTTTTGCACAGCAAAAGAAACAGTCAGCAAAACCAAAAGAAAACCGACAGAATGGGAGAAGATATTTGCAAATGACATATCAGATAAAGGGCTAGTATCCAAAATCTATAAAGAACTTATCAAACTCAATACCCAAAGAACAAATGATCCAATCAAGAAATGGGCAGAAGACATGAACAGACATTTTTCCAAAGAAGACATCCAAATGGCCAACAGACACATGAAAAAGTGCTCAACATCGCTTGGCATCAGGGAAATCCAAATCAAAACCTCAGTGAGCTACCACCTCACACTAGTCAGAATGGCTAAAATTAACAAGTCAAGAAATGACAGATGTTGGTGGGGATGCAGAGAAAGGGCAACCCTCCTACACTGTTGGTGGGAATGCAAGCTGGTGCAGCCACTCCGGAAAACAGTATGGAGGTTCCTCAAAAAGTTGAAAATAGAGCTACCGTACAACCCAGTAATTGCACTGCTGGGTATTTACCCCGAAGATACAAATGTAGTGACCTGACGGGGTATGTGCACTGCAATGTTTATAGCAGCAATGTCCACAGTAGCCAAACTATGGGAAGAGCCAAGATGTCCATCAATAGATGGATGGATAAAGAAGATGTGATATATATATAAATACACACACACACACACACAATGGAATATTATGCAGCCATCAAAAAACAAAAACAAAAACAAAATCTTGCCATTTGCAACGATGTGGATAGAACTAGAAGGTATTATGCTAAGCGAAATAAGTCAATCAGAGAAAGACATGTATCATATGATCTCACTGATATGAGGAATTCTTAATCTCAGGAAACAAACTGAAGGTTGCTGGAGTGGTTGGGGATGGGTGGGATGGAGTGGCTGGGTGATAGACATTGGGGAGGATATGTGCTATGGTGAGCGCTGTGAATTGTGTAAGACTGATGAATCACAGACCTGTACCTCTGACACAAATAATACATTATATGTTAAAAAAAAAAAAAAGATAGTAAGAAGGGAAAAATGAAGGGGGTGGAATCGGAGGGCGAGATGAACCATGAGAAACGATGGACTTTGAGAAGCAAACTGAGGGTTCTAGAGGGGACGGTTTGGGGGTTGGATTAGCCCTGTGATGAGTATTAAAGTGGGCACGTATTGAATGGAGCACTGGGTGTTATATGCAAAAAATGAATCATGGAACTCGACATCAAAAACTAATGATGTAATGTATGGTAATTAACATAATATAATACAATAAAATTTAAAACATGTGATATCAAATCTCTCTAGCTGAAAATTTCTATCATAGAATTTTTCTTCTAAAATTGTCTTGAATATGTTATCTATTTCTTCTAGTCTTTATTAAAAATGTGAAATTAATTTCTGATCTTGCTGAGATTGTTTTAAATTTCCATTTTATTTATTTTTATAATAAATATAATCAGATATAAAAATAACTATTATGATTCTAAATTACTACTAAATTACTCCTTGCTCTTTAAATTCCCTACCCTTCTTGCATCCTGGAGGTTCCTCATCTATTTGTCCTGTGCAGTGGGTTCTAGGTCTGGTGCCATTTATATTCTGCCAGACCCCTCCTCCCACATCGCGTGGAACAAGGCAACTGCACAAAGGCACATCTTTGAAAAACTGGAGTGAGGCTTGGATTATTTATTAAAATGATGTTCTCAACATCTAAACACTGACAGCTGGGTGATTTAACTTGCCCTTTGGAATGATTGCCTTTCCTCTCAGTGGCCTCTCATCACTTTTCCCCAGCTATCTCTCTAGCACAGATGGTAGTTCCAAAGATGTGAGCCTAAGGAGACAACCCTGGTGCTATAAAAATAAGCAAGGTTGTTTCCTTTCTGGGTTTCTCTCATCAATGAAACCATTGCTGCTATCACATTCTGTTTGTAATGGGTAAAGAATAGTGGAATGAAGAGCAATGATAGAGTCAATGAATAAAGAATAATTTAATTGCATATAAAAATACTTATGTACCAGAGATGAGGACTTTTCTTCTTGCATTTAAATACAAATTTAACTTTTCAATTTTAAGTGATGGCTCTCTTTTTTGATTTAAAACTGACACACTCACGCATTACTTTAAAGACATTCTTAGGACTAACTGTAATTGATTTAAAAATCTTTTGACATTTTTGGGACATCTGGGTGGCTGAGTCATTTAAGCATCTGATTCTTGATTTAAGCTCAGTTCATGATCTCAGGATCATGAGATTGATCTCCACCCCCCTCTGGGGTTTTGATTGTTTAGATGAATTAATAGTGTGTGCATACATAGTGTCCATACATTCTTCCAATCATTCAATACCTTTCACTAAAAACATTTATAAAAACTAAAAACCACCAACAAGTGGTCACATCTTTTTTTTTTTAGATTTTATTTATTTATTTATTTGACAGATAGGGTGTGGAGACAGCTTGGGATTCTCTCTCTCCCTTTCCCTCTGCCCCTCCCTCTCTCTCTCTAATAAAAAATAAAATAAAACAAAAAAATTAAAAAAAAATCTTTAAAATTTTTTGACATTTTCACTATTTCTCTCAAAGAAATTTTAATGATGCCCAATAAATTGTTTTCTTTTTCCTTATTTGTTAACTCTATTCACCCCCATTTCTCATCATCAGCTGTCAGCTGACCTAGGGAATATGAAGCAGTCCCCAACTCTCCTGCAAAGACTAATGATTATTGGTAGATTTTTATATCCCTTCATAAAGATTTTAGGTTTCAAAGGTACTTTGTAGTATACTTTAAAAATAATGAAGGATAAAAAAACTATTGATGTATTGAAACTGGTTGTTTCTGTCACACATTTATTTCAGAGAGAATGGGAGAATGGGGGAGAGATTGGGCAATTTGGTGTTATCATGACACAGATGTTTCCCAGGGGAAAAGGTTAAGTTCAAAGAAGGTTGCCATGTTGAGAGTTTCAGAGTTTCAAGGGTACTAGTAAAGCAAGTAGCCTGAATATCAGGGAGAATTTGACAGGTGAGGATAGAGCAGGAATCCTCCCTTCACTAAAGGGAATTAATTTGACTAATAAACCTAATCCAGGATTCATCACTAGCATTGGTAACTGACTTTAGTTTTAAAAATCACCACTAGGTGTATCTGGGTGGCACAGTCAGTGAAGCATCCAACTCTTGGTCTCAGCTCAGGTTGTGATCTTGTGGCTCCTGAGATAGAGCCCCACATGGGGGCTCTGTGCTCAGAGTCTGCTTGAGACTCTCCCTCTCCCTCTGTCCCTCCTGCCTGTGCTCTCTTTCTCTAAAATAAATAAATAAATCTTTAAAAAACATCACCACTCAACTATTTTATATTTAAAGAGATGTATGTGTTTTCCTACATTGTTAGAAAGTAATAACATTTTTTAGACTAAGCTAAAGACTGTATTCTAGTTGTGTCTTTATTTGCAAGCTGTGAAATTTTGGCGTGTCATGTCTGTGTCTTATTTTTTTAAACTATAAAATTGGGATGATAATACTTGTGCTGCTTACTTCACAGAGATGATGTGTGATAATACATGTAAAATTCCTTTGTGAGCTATAAAATTTAATATACATGTAAGGTATTATTAGTGCTGATTGGTTAGAACATCTTTGTATGTCTCCAGGTTGTAATATTTTAAGTCTCTCAAAGGACATAAAGCTTGCTTTTAATCACAGCATCAATACAATTTATAATGACAATTTTTCCATAATGCTTGTGTTGAGGATAGTACATGAAGATATCAGTAAATTCAAAGGGCCCTAGGGGCTTAGCATTAGTAAGAGATCATTGACTCAAGACTCCTCTGCTTCATAAGCTTAATTTAAATCAGAGGATTAGAAGAAAATCTACTCTTTGATCAAGAAAACCAGATTCTTGCCACCTCTAAAATATTCTCAAATTTGGGGAATATTTACCTAGTTCTCTCAGATCTTTATTTACCACTTGTAAGCATCGTGGTAAGGCAAGTAGCAAAATTTATTAGTATAACATACCAGTTGAAAAAACATACATGCCTCCAAGAAAGAAAACATTTTTCTTGTGGAACATAGGGAAAGATTAAGGTTCTGAAGTATAAACTTTATGGAATACTCGGGAGATGAGGAATTACTCAAGTTCAGTCTGTATTCTCCTCATCTTTGAAGAACTAAGTTCTGGACAATAGTGATGTGTAATAAATGTTGAAAAAATAAGTGAGTAAGTATTTGAGTGAATAAACTGATGTCATCTTAGTGATAAAAAGATGTGACTACTGGGATGCCTGGGTGGCTCAGATGGTTAAGTATCTGCCTTCAGCTCAAGTCATGATCCCAGTGTCCTGGGATCAAGCCCCGCATTTGTTTACTCTGCTAGTTCTTTTAAATTAATGTTTATTATTTTTTATTAGATTACTTTGTTATAAATAAGAAAACTCATCCCTATTTACCTTAAAAATGGCAAATTTATTGGAAGGATATTGAAAATTAAAGGAAAAATTGAACAACAAAGGATTCAGAAAGGAAAGCAATAAAGGTAGCCTTCCAGGGATCTTAGTATCAAGAATTTCTTGATATTCTCTCTAGATCATTGCCATTAACAGTTTGTGTTGCTTTCAGGTTTAAACATAATATACCCTTGAAAATAATCTGACTGGTACAACTAGGTCAGAAGTCTTCCTTTGGATTGATCAGTCAGTTCTAATCAGGGGATAGGGTTTCATATACAGATATAATCATTGGATTATTGAAATGCTATTTAACTAGATACATTTTCTCTGGACTGGAACAACATAGTAGTTGTTGATATTGTGAATATATTTTCCCCAAAGCCCAACTATAAAGATAATCAAAAAGAGTTCATATTTGTATGCAAAGGACAATAGTATACATTCAGTCTTGTTTTAGGACTATTTTAGCTCTACTCTTGATGACAACTGATCCAAAGAGAACTTGATCATTTTGACATTCACAGGACATCATGTTGGGCACTTTATTGATGACTTAATACTAATTTGATCTCATATGCAGGAGGTAGCTGATAGTCTGATGCCTTAGAAAGATGCATGGAGAGAATAGAAGATAAACTCTGCAAAGATTTTTTCCTTTCTTCACAAGTTTAGACTCTTCTAGATTAAATTTTCTATTTCCCCAGGATAGCGGAATGCTTCTGCTAGATGGTAGAGTAAGGATGCTATTGAATTTGACATTAGAACTACTATCTCTTCATTTTGGTCTTCACATGCAAATTGGCTAGTAGATAAAAACAAATATTGGTGGTGACAGTTGACTCTGATTACCAAGAGTTGCTACTGTTTTTGCTTGAAGAATGGGGGTGGGAAGAATGTACCTGAAACTCAGAGGATTTCTTGGGGCATCTCTTGGTATGTCCATGACCATTTTTAACCATAAATGAAAAGTTGTAGCAATAAGGCCCCAAAAATGTTGATCATATGAATGCATTGACTCAGTAGTGAAAATCAGTGTCACCTTTAGGAAATGCTACCTGGGACTGCTGAAATGATGTCTGTGGATGAGGTAAATTTAGAAGAATTGATGAAGGAGGGGGAAAATAAATATCAACTTTAGCTTCAAAACAGTTGTTAAATGCAGACTTTTATATTCAGACATTTTATGGATTGCAGCAGGCCACTTGATATCTCTATGATGGACTGAACTTGAGCAGATTGATTGGTATAAGGTGTGAACCATATCAGGCCTTTTGTATGTCCTAATCCACATCTACTCAATCCACCTTTTTAATCTAGGCACTGCAGTAATAATCTACATGAAGATGTAACTCATCTGCACCATGGATATTTTTTGTGTGTGTTTCAGAATTTGTTAATAAATATAATAAATATAATTCTAGATACTTTTTATTTTTTATTATTATGTTATGTTAATCACCGTGCATTACATTAGATACTTTTTAAACAACAGGAAATATTTAATTATGCTTGCTTGAGGATTGACTGGAAGTGAACAGATAGAGAAAATTCTTTAATAGAGTACAATTCCCTGGCACATTGCTAGAATCTTTTGCAATTTGATTAGATTATCTTGTCTACTTACTTTGTTTATTTACTTCATAATTATTTAATGAGCACATATATAAACAGGCATTTTCCTAGGTGCTAGGCATAAAATGGTGAAAATGATAGTCATGATTGGTGTTCTCATGATCTTAAAGATGGATGAGACAGAGAAATAGACATTTGATAAGTGATGTTATGGGATAAAATGTGGAAACATCCAGGCCTAATTGGGTCTGCACAATTTTTAACACCTTTGACATAAACTATTGTTGTCTTCATATTGCATGAGTGGCATTGTTCCCAATTCCCCTCAGTTGAGAGACTATCTGTTTTAGCCAAACTGGAGCCTGGTTCTAATAAAGCCAATCAAATTAGCATATGGTCTACAGCCATACCACCCTGAACGCACCCAATCTCATCAAATTAGTATATAAAATCACACTGTAGTACTGTACTTCCAGTGCCTTGTGATTTTGTCACATTCTGAGCCATCTAACATTTCAAGAAGAAATATTTAGCATATTTTTTGATGAGAGAGAAATTGGCAGATCATTTTGCATAACTTATGATAAAGAAGAGGAAAATTGGAAATTATGAAGAAAAGAGAAAAGAAGAAACTAATATATTTTTATTGTAAATATATGCTAATGTGAACTCAGAAGCAAAGTGACTGTGTCAATGTGGAAAAAAAACTAACCAAGGATATGAATCAGTGCTCAGAACAAAGAATGGAATAGGTAGGTCAAATGGCATATAATGCATTCAGTATAAATTCAGGAAAAAAAAATATTTCTGCAAAGTGAAACCACTGGATCATGAAGTACTTTTCTTGAGGAAAGCTTGTTCTTGACAAGGCTTTAAAGATTTGATAGTTTGATGTATTTTAAATATTTAGGTCAATTCACTCATGATAAATATGTCCTCTTCCACAACTGAAAAGGAGAAGCTTTCAGGGGAGAAAGGCAGAGGAGTGTCATTCACAAGCATTGCGCTCAGAAAGAAGTAAAGCGGGTACTCTCTGAACTCTTCTCACCCCGCTTCCACCAACCCAAAACATACAAGAAGACTGTGTTTATGACCATGTCAAGAATGATCAAAAACACTGTCCAGTATTTAATGATTCAACTTTTGGTCAGTGAACAGTATACTAAAGGCAAAGATCTTTGGTGCATAAGACAAAGACATCCAGGGAGGGGGATTTCATGGAGTTATGGAGCTTAGTCATGAAGGGTTAAGGAAAAATACCCCACTGCCAATATAGAAACTATCTCGAGAAAGATTCTGTTGTGAAAACCATTGCAAAAATACTGGAGATCTAGTTCTCTTTTATTTTATCTTTAAATTATTAAACTTTATTTTTTTGGAACAGTTTTACATTTACAGAAAATTTAAGCAAATAGAATAAGAAGTCCCAGATACATCCCCTCCCTCCAGTTTTCTCTATTAATATCTTGCATTAGTGGGGTAGATATATTAGTGAGCTAATAATGCAACATCACTATTAAGGAAAGGCCATGGTTTACATGAAGATTGACTCTCTGTGTTTTACAGTTCAATGGGTTTTAAAAAAATGCATGTTATTGTGTACCCACCCTTATAGTCTCATACAGAGTAGTTTTACCACTACTCCAGTAGTTTAAAGATTCCCCTGTGCCTTACTTAGTCATCTCTCCCTCCTCTACCTGCCTCTTTCTCCCTCCACCTCCTCACCCCTGGCAGCCACTAATGTTTTTGTAGTCTCCACAGTTTGTCCTTCTCTACAATGTTAGATACTTGTTGCCTTTTAAGACTACCTTTTTTTACTTGGAAATATGTTTTTAAGACTCTTTCTCTTTGTGGCTTAATAGCTCATTTCCTTTTACTGCTGAATAATAATCTATTGTATGGATGTACTCTGGTTGTTTATCCATTTATCTATGGAAGGGCATTTTAGTTGCTTCCAATTTTGCCCATTTATGAATAAATCTGCTATAGACATTTGTATAAAGGTTTTGTGTGGACATGTTTTCAACTCAGTTAGGTGCATTCCAAAAGCATGATTGCTAGATTGTATGATAAGACTATATTTAGCTTTGTCAAACCTTCTTCCAAAGGTTTATTTTTATTCCCACCAGCAATAGCTTTGAGTTTCTGTTGCTCTACATCTTTACCAGTAAGTATTTTCAGGTTTAAAGGAAATTTTTTATTTTTTATTTTTTTATTTTATTTTTTTTTTAAAGATTTTATTTATTTGACAGAGACAGCAAGAGCAGGAACACAAGCAGGGGGAGTGGGAGAGGGAGAAGCAGGCCTCCCGCGGAGCAAGGAGCCCGATGTGGGACTTGATCCCGGGACCCCAGGATCATGACCTGAGCTGAAGGCAGACGCTTAACGACTGAGCCACCCAGGCGCCCTAAAGGAAATTTTTAATAGGTATTCTAATAGGTATGTAGTAGTAATTCATTGTTATTTTAATTTGCAATTCCTTACTGACTAAGATGTTGAGCATCTTTTCATATGCTTCTTTACTATTTTTATGTTCTTTGCTAAAGTGTCTGTTCAGATCTTTGGTCATTTTTTAATTGGATTATTTTCTTGTTGAGTTTTAACTGTTTTATAAATATATGTATTTTCAAATTTTAATATACTTTGGGGCGCTGGGTGGTTCAGTCGCTTAAGTGTCTGCTTTTGGCTCAGGTTATGATCCCAGGCTTCTGGGATGGAGTCCCACATCCGGCTCCCTGCTCAGTGGGGAGTCAGCTTCTCCCTTTCCCCTTGCTCATGCTCTCTCTTTCTCTTTCTCTCTCTCTCTCTCTCTCAAAAATAAAATCTTTAAAAAAATTTAATATTCTTTATTTAACATAGTATATACAGAATGTTATTTCAACATGTAATCAATATAAAAAACTAACGAGATATTTATTATTTTTTTCTTTTTACCTTTTGAGCCCCATTTCTCCCATCTACCACCCCTGGCAACCATCAGTCAGTTTTCTGTAAGTAGGAACTTTTTTTCTTTCCTTATTCCACATATAAGAGATATCGTATGGTATTTGTCTTTCTTAGTCTGACTTATTTTACTTAGCATCATGCCCTTGAGGTCCATCCATATTGTTGCAAATGGTGAGATTTATTTTTATGGCTGAATAATATCCGTTGTATATATACATCACATCTTCTTTATCCATTCAATCATCAACACTTAGGTTGTTTCCATATCTTGGCTATTATAAACAATGCTGCAGTGAACATATCTTTCTGAGTTTGTTTTCATTTTCTTTTCTTTTTTTTTTAAGATTTTATTTATTTATTTTACAGAGAGAGAGAGATCACAAGTAGGCAGAGAGGGAGAGGGGGAAGCAGGCTCCCTGCTGAGCAGAGAGCCTGATGTGGGGCTCAACCCCCGCATGCTGGGATCATGACCTGAGCTGAAGGCAGGTGCTTAACCGACTGAACCACCCAGTCGAGTCGACCCTGTTTTCATTTTCTTTGGGTAAATACCCAGAGGTGGAATTGCTGGCTCCCATGGTAGTTTTATTTTTAATATTTTGAGGACCTTCGTACTGTTTTGCATAGTAACTGCACCAGTTTACATTTCCACCAACAGTGCACAAGTGTTCCTTTTTCTCTACACTTTTACCAACACTTGTTTCTTGTCTTTTTGGTAATAGTCATTGTAACAGGAGCAAGGTGAAATCTCATTGTGGCTTTCATTTGCATTTCCCATATGATTAATGAATATATTTTCCTCTACCTGATCACCATTTGTATGTTTTCCTTGGAAAAATTCGGATCCTCTGCCCATTTTTTAATCAGATGTTTCATTTGTTTGGGTTTTGCTATTGAGGTGTATGAGTTCTGTATATATTTTGGATATTAGCCCCTTATCAGATATATGATTCACAAATATTTTCTCCCATTCTGTAGTGTGCATTTTCAATTTGTTGCTGGTTTCCTTTGCTATGCAGAAGCTTAGTTTGATGTAGTTCCACTTGTTTATTTGTGCTTTTGTCATCAGAGTAAAAGAAATCAATGTCAAAACCTATGTCAAGGAGCTTACCACTTATGTTTTTTTCTAGTAGTTTTATGGTTTCAGGTCTTACATTCAAGTCTTTAATCTATTTTGAATTAATTTTTGTGTATGATATAAGACACCAGTTGAATTTTAATCTTTTGCATGTGTCTCTCCAGTTTTCCCAACATCATTTATTGAAGAGACTGTTCTTTCTCCATTTATAAACTCTTGGCTTCTTTGTCATAAATTAATTGACCATATATATGTGGGTTTATTTTGGACTTTCAGTTCTGTTCCATTGATAATGTTTTAATTATATAGCTTCATAATGTAGTTTGAAATCAAGGAGTGTAATGCCACCAGCTTTGTTCTTTATTCTCAGGATTGGTTTAGCTATTTGAGGTCTTTTGTTGTTACACACAAATTTTAGGATTATTTGTTTTATTTCCTTGAAAAATGCTACTGGAATTTTGATAAGGATTACACTGAATCTATAGACTGCTTTGGGTAGTATGGACATTTTAACAATATTAATTCTTCCAATCCATGAACATTGAATATCTTTCCATTTATTTGTGTCTTCTTCAATGTTTTTCATTAATGTATTATAGTTTTTAGTGTACACGTCTTTCACCTTCTTGGTTGTATTTGTTCTTGGGTATTTTTTTCTTTTTGATGTAATTGTTAATAGGATGGTTTTCTTAATTTTTCTTTCTGATAGTTTGTTATCAGGGTATAGAAATACAACAGATTTTTGTGTATTAATTCTGTAGCCTGTAACTGTACTGAATTTGTTTATTAATTCCAGCAGTTTTTTGTTTGTTTGTTTGTTTGTTTTTGTGGAGTCTTTAAGGTTTTCTATATATGATATTATGTCATCTGCAAACAATGAGTTTTACTTATTCCTTTCCAATTTGGATGTATTTTATTTCTTTTTCTTACCTAATTGCTGTGGCTAGAATTGCCAATACTATCTATGTTGACTGGAAATGGTGAGAGTGGACATTCTTATTTTTTTCATGATCTTAGAGGAACAGCTCATCACTATTGAGTATGATGTTAGCTGTGGGCTTGTCATATATGAGGTTTATTATGTTGAAGTATGTTAAAATCACTTTGTTGAGAATTTTTATCATAAATGAATGTTGAATTCTGTCAAATACTTTTTCTACAACCTTTGAGATGATTATATGATTTTTATCCTTCATTTTGTGAATGTGGTGTATCACATTGACTGACTTGCAGATGATGAACTATCCTTACATCCTTAAAATAAATTGCACTTGATAGTGGGTTATGATCCTTTTAATATATTGTTGAATTGGTTTTGCTAATATTTTGTTGAGAATTTTTGTATCTACATTCATCAGGGATATTGGCCTGTAATTTTTTTCCTTGTGGCATCTTTGTCTGGCTTTTTTGTCAGAGTTATGCTAGGCTCATAAAATGAGTTTGGAAGTTTTTTCCTCTTATTTTTTGGAAGAGTCTGATTGAAATTAATTCTTCAGTAGCATAGAATTATAGAATAGAATGTATAATTGACCAGTGAAGTTATCTGGTCTTGGACTTTTATTTGTTGGGAGGCTTTTGATTCAATTTTACTAGTAATCAGTATGTTTAGATTTTCTATTTCATCATGATTCAGTCTTGGTAGGGTGTATATTTTTGGAAATTTATTAACTTTTTCTAGGTTGTGCAATTTGTTGATATAACTGTTCATAGTAGTCTCATATGATCCTTTGTATTTCTGTGGTATCAGTTGTGATATCTCCTCTTTCATTTCTGATTTTAATTATGTGTCCTCACTCTTTTTTTCTTGTTGAGTCTAACTAAAGACTTGTGTTTCTGTATCTTTTCAAAGAATCAACTTTTAATTGTTTGGTGTCATTGATCTTCTCTGTTGATTTTTTAGTCTGTATTTCATTTATTTCTGCTCTAATTTTTGTTATTTCTTTCCTTTTACTATGTTTAGGTGTCATTTGTTCTTCTTCTAGTTTCTTGAGGTGTAAAATTAAGTTCTTTGTATATTTGGATATTTCCTGTATCAGATATGTGCTTTGTGAATATTTTCTCTCAGTGTGTGCCTCGTTTTTCCATTCTCTTAACACTTTCACAGAACAAAAGTTTTAGTTTTTTTTTTTTTTAAAGATTTGTATTTGTTTATTTGACAGAGAGAGAGACAGTGAGAGAGGGAACACAAGCAGGGGGAGTGGGAGAGGGAGGAGCAGGCTTCCCGCTGAGCAGGGAGCCTGATGCGGGACTTGATCCCAGGACCCTGGGACCATGGCCTGAGCCGAAGGCAGACACTTAACGACTGAGCCACCCAGGCACCCCCAAAAGTTTTAGTTTTAATAAAATGCTTCTCATTAATATTTTCTATTATGGGTCACATTTTTATTGCTATAAATGAAGTGTCATTATTGAACCAGAGGTAAATCACTAAAAAATCTAAGTGAGATTTTTTTCCTGTATTATATTCTAGAAGTTTTATAGTTTTGAATTTTGCATTTAAGTCTATGATGCATTGTGAGTCAATTTTTGTAAAGGTATAATGTCTGTGTCTAGATTCATTTTTTTTTCTTTGCATACAGATATTCAATTGTTCCAGCACCATTTGTTGAATAGACAATTCTTTCTCCATTACACTATCTTTGATTCTTTGTTAGAGATCAGTTGATGATATTTGAGGGGGTCTTTTTCTGTTCTCTATTTTGTTTCATTGATCTTTTTGTCTATTCTTTCACCAATACCCCACTATCTTGACTGCTGTAGCCTTAGAGTGATTTTTTGAAGTTGTATAACATCAGTCCTTCAACTTTGTTGTTCTCCTCCTTTTACTTTACCTCTCTTTGTCTTTCTTCTATTTTTCTTCTTCAGTATTGTGTTGCTTATTCTACATCTTTTGCCTTAACATATGAACTTTAGGAACCTTTGTTGGTATACACAAAATACTTGCTCGTATTTTTATTTGGGTTGTATAGAATCTATAGATCAAGTTGGAAAGAATTGACACCTTAACAACATTGAATCTTCCTATTTATAAGCATAGAATATCTCCACATTTACTTATATCTTCTTTGATTTTTCATCAGAGTTCTATAGTTTTCTTTATAAGATACTGTATATATTTTGTTAGATTTTTACCTAAGTATTTCACTTTGTTTGGTGCTAGTGTAAATAGTATTATACTTTTAAATTTCAAATTCCACTTGTAAATTAATGGCATAAAGAAAGGTGATTTACTTTTGTATATTAATCTTGTATCCTGCAACAACCTCGCTATAATTGCTTATTAGCTCTGGGAGGTTTGTTGTTGTAGTTGTTTTTAAATTCTCCTAAATTTTTTACATAGCCAGTCATATCATCTGTGAACTAATCATAGAAGTAATTTTATTTCTTTTTTCTCAATCAGTATAATTTTTATTTAATTTTCTTCTTATTGCACTAGTGAAGTCCTTCAGTTTGGTGCTAAGCATAGTGAGGGGGGCTTTCTTGCCTTATTCTCAGTCATAAGGGGAAAGTGTCCAATTGCTCACCATTAAGTATAATGTTAGCTATAAATCTTTTGTAGAAATTCTTCATCGAGTTGAGGAAGTTCTTCTTTATTCTTAGTTTGCTAAGGTTTTTTGTTTAAGTCATAAATGGGTGTTTAATTAGATACTTTTTCTGTATAAAGTGATATGATCATATGATTTTTCTTCTTTGGTCTGTTGATGTGATGGATTAGATTAATTAGTTTTTGGATGTTGAACCAGCCTTGCCTACCTGGAATAAATCCCATAAACTTTTTTGATCCATGTATTATGTAGAAGTGTGTTATTTAATCTACAAGTACTTTGGGATTTTATAGGTATTCTTATGTACTGATTTTAATTTAATTTCATTGTAGTCTGTGATCATACTTTGTAAGGTTTATACAGTTTTTAATCTGTTAAGGTGTATACTTATCAAACTTCCACAAAAAATTGAAAAGGAGGGAACACTTCCAATCTTATTTTATGACTAACATCACACTGATACCAAATCCATAGAACACTGCAAGAAAAAAAATTACAGTTCTAAGAGGCAGGGACAATTATGATTTCCATTTTATAGATGAACTACAGAGAGGTTAAGTAAGTTGCTCAAGGTCACACAAGCAGTAAGTGATGGAGCCATGATACAAACCCAGAGAACTGGGCTTCCTAGGGCCACTTAACCACTAAAGTGTACTGCCTCATCTGGTGTCTTCAACACTCCGTCTATAAACAGCCAGACTTCACTTTGACTTGTGCTAAATATGTCTCTTTGCAGTGTATTCCCATAATACTTTATACATCCTCTGTCAAAACACTCCTCACATTTTCTGTAATCACTTGTTTAATTATCTTTCTCCATGGTCTCAAAGTTATGGAGGCAGTTGCTGTGACTCTCTCATTCACCACTGTAACCTAAGTATCTGGCTCAATGCCTGGACCATAGTAGTTGCTCAATGCATACTGGTTAAACTAATTAATAAAGTAACCTAATAAGTACTTTTATAATGTTTACCATGTTGCCAGAAAACAAAATGCAGGCTGATATTTCTGATGAACATAAATGCAAAATCTTCAAAAAAATACTTAAACCCAAACTCTCCAAAAGTAACAAATATGTTAATTATGAAATAAATATGTTAATTAGCTCGATTTTGGTAATTGTTTAACAATGTATATATTTATTAAAGCACATTGAAGGAATAATAAACCATGATCAAGTGGGACTTGTCCCTGAGATGCAAGGATGGTTCAATATATGCAAATTAATATATGTGATAGGCCACATTACTAGAATGCAGGATAACACTCATATAATCATCTCAATAGATGCAGAAAAAGCATTTGACAAAATTTAGCATTCTTTCATGATAAAAACTTTCAACAAATTAGGTATAGAAAAAATGTACCTCAATATAAAAAAAGCCATATATGAAAAGCTCACACCTAACATACTTCATGGTGAAAACTGAAAGGTTTTCTTTAAGTTCAAGAATAAGAAAAGGGTGCCAACTTTTGCCTTTTTTATTCAACATAGTACTAAAAGTCCTAGCCACAGCAGTCAGACAAGAAAACAATTTAAAAACATTCAAAATGGAAGGGAGACTAAAATTGTCTATTTGAAGATAACATGATTTTAAACATAGAAAACCCCAAAGACTCCACAACAAGACTGCTAGAACTAATAAATGATTTTAGTAAAGTTGTAGGATACAATGTCAGCATACAAAAATTAATTGTATTTCTATATACTAAGAATGAACTATCTGAAAAACAAATAAAGAAATAATCTCATTCACAAAAGCATCAAAAGCAATAAAATTCCTAAGAATAAATTCAACCAAGGGGGTTAAAGAACTGTTCAGTTTAATTATAAAACATTAAAGAGAAAAATTGAAAACACAAGTAAACAGAAAGATATCCTATATTCATGGAGTGGAAGAATTAATATTGTTAAAATATCCACACAACCCAATGAAATCTACAGATTCAATGCAATCCCTATCAAAATTTCAGTGACATTTTTCACAGACAAAGAAGAAACAATTCTATTTATATGGAATCATAAAAGACCCTGAGTAGCCAAAGCACACTTGATCAAGAAGAACAAAACTGGAGGCATCACAATTCCTGATTTCAAACTATACTACAAAGGTACAGTAATCAAAACAGTGTGGTATTGGCATAATAAGAAATACATAGACCAATAGAATAGAACAGAAAACAAAAATAAAACCTCACATCTGCCCTCAACTTGTCTTCAACAAGGGTGCCAAAAGCACACAATGGTGAAAGGATAGTCCCTTCAGTAAATGGTGCTGGGAAAATTGGATATCCACATGTATAAGAATAAAATTGGATTCTAATCACACCATATATAAAAATCAACTTGAAATGGACTAAAGACTTCAATTTAAGACTTGAAATCATAAAACTACTAGAAGAAAACATAGGAGAAAAACTTTTTTACTTTGGTCTGAGAAATGATCTTTTGGGTATAACACCAAAATTATTGGCAGCAGAAGCAAAAATAAAAAAGTGGGACTATATCAAACTAAAAAGCTTCTGTACAGCAATGGAAACAACAAATTAGAAAAGCAACCTATGGAATGAGAGAAGTATTTGTAAACTATATATCTAATATGGGGTTAATATTAAAAATGTATAAGGAATTCATACAACTCAGAAGCAAAAAAAAAACAACGCAATTCAAAAATGGTCAAAGGACCGGAATAAATATTTCTTAAAAATAATACATAGAAATGGCCAACAGATGTATGGAAAGGTACTCAACATTATCAGGGAAGTGCAAATATAAACTGCAATGAAATGTCACTTCATACCTGTTAGGATGGCTATTGTCAAAAAGACTACAGATAAGTTATATGGAGAAAGGGTACACTGTTGTTGGGAATGTAAATTGGTACAGCTATTATGGAAAACAGAATGGATGTTCTTCAAAAAATTAAAAATAGAAGTACAATATGATCCAGCAATCCTACCTATGGGTACATATGTAAGAAATGAAATCAGAATTTTTTTTTAAAGATTTTTATTTATTTATGTGATAGAGAGACAGCGAGAGAGGGAACACAAGCAGGGAAGTAGGAGAGGGAGAAGCCAACTCCCGCCGAGCAGGGAGCTCAATTCGGGGCTAGATCCCATTCTGGCATCATGACTTGAGCTGAAGGCGGATGTCTAATGACTGAGCCACCCAGGCGCCCCTGAAATCAGTATTTTAAAAATATCTGCATTCCCATGTCCATTGCAGCATTATTTACAATAGCCAAGATTAGGAAACAATCCAAGTATCCATTCATTGATAGATAAATGGATAAAGAAAAAGTGATATATTGTTTCCTAATCTTGGCTATTGTAAATAATGTTGTTCTATATATCTATAGCTATATCTAGATATAAATATATGTCTATATAGATCAATCTATCTATCATCTATCTATCTATAATGGAATGTTATTCAGCCACAAAAAATAAGGAAATATTTCCATTTGTGACAACATGGATAAACTTGGAGTTCATTATGCTAATATAAATAAGCCAGACACATAAAAACAGATACTGCATGATCTCACTTATATATGGAATCTAACAAATATGAACTCTTACAAAGAGTGAGTAGAGGGGCGCCTGGGTGGCTCAGTTGGTTAAGCAACTGCCTTCGGCTCAGGTCATGATCCTGGAGTCCTGGGATCGAGTCCCACATCGGGCTCCCTGCTCAGCGGGAAGCCTGCTTCTCCCTCTGACCCTCCCCCCTCTCATGTACTCTCTCTCTCTCTCTCATTCTCGCTCTCTCAAATAAATAAATAAAATCTTTAAAAAAAAAAAAGAGTGAGTAGAATGGTGGTTGCCAAGGGCTGGGGGGAGGGGGAAATGGAGAGGTCCTATTCAGTTATGCAAGATGAATAAGTTCTAGAGGTCTGCTGTATAACATTGTGCCTATAGTTAACAATATTGTATTGTATTATTGAAATTTATTAAGAGAATAGATGTTAAATGTTCTCAGCACACAAATAATTGGTAACTATGTGAAGTAACAAATATGTTAATTAGCTTGATTTTGGTAATTGTTTAACAATGTATATATTTATTAAAACACATTTTATTAAAACACACTTTAAATATATACATTTTTATTTGCTATTATATCTCAATAAATCTGAAAATGAATATAAAAAGAAAAAAATAAATTTAAAATATATTTTATGGCCCAGAATTTGTCCTGTCTTGGTAAATGCTCTATGTGAGATTAAGAATAATGTGTATTGTACTGTTGTTGGACTGGGGTGTTCTATAAATGACAGATCAAGGAGATTGATAGTGTTCTTCAGGTCAACTATATCTGTGCTGATTTTTTCTCATGTTGATCTATGGATTACTGAAAGAGGGGTATGAAGTCTCCAACTATTAATAGTAGATATGTCCATTTTTTGCAGTTCTATCGGCTTTTGCCTCATATATATATATATATAATTTTATTATGTTATGTTAATCACATACATCACATCATTAGTTTTTGATGTAGTGTTCCATGATTCATTGTTTGGATATAACACCCAGTGCTCCATTCAGTACATGCCCTCTTTAATAACCATCACCAGGGCAACCCATCGCCCACCACCCTCCCCTCTAAAACCCTCAGTTTGTTTCTCAGAGTCCATAATCTCTCATGGTTTGTCTCCCCATCCAATTCCCCCCCCTTCATTTTTCCATTCCTACAATCTTTTTTTTTTTTTTACATATAATGTATTATTTGTTTCAGAGGTACAGATCTGTGATTCAACAGTCTTACACAATTCACAGCGCTCACCATAGCACATACCCTCTGAAGTGTCTATCACCCAGCCACCCCATCCCTCTGACCTCCCACCACTCCAGAACCCTCAGTTTGTTTCCTGAGATTAAGAATTCCTCATATCAGTGAGATCATATGATACATGTCTTTCTCTGATTGACTTATTTCACTCAGCATAACACCCTCCAGTTCCATCCACGTCGTTTCAAATGGCAAGATTCCATCCCTTTTGATAACTGTATAATATTCTACTCTCTATATATACCACTTCTTCTTTATCCATTCATCAGTCGATGGACATCTTGGCTCTTTCCACAGTTTGGCTATTGTGGACATTGCTGCTATAAACATCAGAGTGCACGTACCCCTTTGGATCACTACATTTGTATCTCTGGGGTAAATACCCAGTAGTGCAATTGCTGGGTCGTAGGATAGCTCTATTTTCAACTTTTTGAGGAACCTCCATACTGTTTTCCAGAGTGGCTGCACCAGCTTGCATTCCCACCAACAGTGTAAGAGGGTTCTCCTTTCTCTGCATCCTTGACAATATCTGTCATTTCCTGACTTGTTAATTTCAGCCATTCTGACTGGTGTGAGGTGGTATCTCATTGAGGTTTTGATTTGGATTTCCATGGTGCTGAGTGATGTTGAGCACTTTTTCATGTGTCTGTTAGGCATTTGGATGTCTTCTTTGGAAAAATGTCTGTTCATGTCTTCTGCCCATTTCTTGATTGGATCATTTGTTCTTTGGGTGTTGAGTTCGAGAAGTTATTTATAGATTTTGGACACTAGCCATTTATCTAATATGTCATTTGCAAATATCTTCTCCCATTCTGTCGGTTGTCTTTTGGTTTTGTTGACTGTTCCCTTTGCTGTGCAATAGATTTTATCTTGATGAAGTCCCAGTAGTTCATTTTTACCCTTGCTTCCCTTGCCTTTGGCAATGTTTCTAGGAAGAAGTTGCTGCATCTGAGGTGAAAGAGGTTGCTGCCTGTGTTCTCCTTTAGGATTTTGATGGACTCCTGTCTCATATTGCGGTCTTTCAACCATTTGGAGTCTATTGTTGTGTGTGGTGTAAAGAAATGGTCCAGTTTCATTCTTTTGCATGTGGTTGTCCAATTTTCCCAACACCATTTGTTGAAGAGACTGTCTTTTTTCCATTGGGCGTTCTTTCCTGCTTTGTCAAAGATTAGTTGACCACAGAGTTGAGGGTCCATTTCTGGGCTCTCTATTCTGTTCCAATGATCTATATGTCTGTATTTGTGCCAGGACAATACTGTCTTGATGATGAAAGCTTCATAATAGAGCTTGAAGTCTGGAATTGTGATGCTGCCATTTGCTTTTCTTTTTCAACATTCCTCTGGCTATCCAGGGTCTTTTCTGGTTCCATACAAATTTTAGGATTATTTGTTCCATTTCTTTGAAAAAGATTGATGGTATTTTGATGAGGATTGATTTGAATGTGTAGATTGCTCTAGGTAGCATTGACATCTTCACAATATTTGTTCTTCCAATCCATGAGCATGGAACATATTTCCATTTCTTTGTGTCTTCCTCTATTTCTTTCATGAGCATTTTATAGTTTTCTGAGTACAGATTCTTTGCCTCTTTGGTTAGATTTATTCCTAGGTATCTTATGGTTTTGGGTGTAATTGTAAATGGGATCCACTCCTTAATTTCTCTTTCTTCTGTCTTGTTGTTGGTGTATAGGAATGCCACTGATTTCTGTGCATTGATTTTATATCCTGCCACTTTACTGAATTCCTGTATGAGTTCTAGCAGTTTTGGGGTGGAGTCTTTTGGGTTTTCCACATAAAGTATCATATCATCTGCAAAAAGTGAGATCTTAACTTCTTTGCCAATTCGGATGCCTTTTGTTTCTTTTTGTTATCTGATTGCTGTGGCTAGGACTTCTAGTACTGTGTTGAATAGCAATGGTGATATTGGACATCCCTGCTGTGTTCCTGACCTTAGGGGGAAAGCTCTCAGTTTTTCCCCTTTGAGAATGATATTCACTGTGGGTTTTTCATAGATGGCTTTTTTGATATTGAGGTATGTACCCTCTATCCAATACTCAGAAGAGTTTTAATCAAGAAAAGATGCTGTACTTTGTCAAATGCTTTTCTGCATCTATTGAGAGGATCGTATGATTCTTGTTTTTTCTTTTATTAATGTATTGTATCACATTGATTGATTTGCGGATGTTGAACCAACCTTGCAGCCCAGGGATAAATCCCACTTGGTGTGGTGAATAATCCTTTTCATGTACTGTTGGGTCCTATTGGCTAGTATTTTGGTGAGAATTTTTGCATTCATGTTCTTCAGGGATATTGGTCTGTAATTGTCCTTTGATGGGGTCTTTGTCTGGTTTGGGGATCAATTCTTACAGAGGACTAGCTCCTAGTTTTGTTAATCTGTTCTACTGTTCTTTCGGTTTCTATTTCATTGCTTCTGCTCTGATCTTCACTATTTCTTTTCTCTTGCTGGGTTTTGGCTTTATTTGCTGTTCTTTCTCCAGCTCCTTTAGGTGTAGGGTTAGGTTGTGTACTTGAGACCTTTCTTGTTTCTTGAGAAAGGCTTGTATTGCTATATACTTTCTTCTTAGGACTGCCTTTGCTGCATCCCAAAGATTTTGAACAGTTGTGTTTTCATTTTCATTTGTTTCCATGAATTTTTTTAATTCTTCTTTTAATTTCCTGGTTGACCCATTCATTCTTTAGTAGGATGCTCTTTAGCCTCCATGTATTTGATTTCTGTCTGACTTTCCTCTGTGATTGAGCTTTAGTTTCAAAGCATTGTGGTCTGAAAATGGGCAGTGAATGATCCCAATCTTTTGGTACCGGTTGAGACCTGATTTGTGACCTAGGATGTGATCTATTCTGGAGAATGTTCCATGGGCACTAAAGAAGAATGTGTATTCTGTTGCTTTGGGATGGAATGTTCTGAATAGATCTGTGAAGTCCATTTGGTCCAGTGTGTCATTTAAAGTCTTTATTTCCTTGTTGATCTTTTGCATAGATGATCTGTGCATTTCAGTGAGGGGGGTGTTAAAGTCCCCCACTATTATTGTATTGTTGTCAATGTGTATCTTTTTTTTTTGTTATTAATTGCCTTATATAATTGGCTGCTCCCATATTAGGGGCATAGATATTTACAATCGTTAGATCTTCTTGTTGGATAGACCCTTTAAGAAGGATATAGTGTCCTTCTTCATCTCTTATTACAGTCTTTGGTTTAAAATCTAATTTGTCTCATATAAGGACTGCTATCCCAGCTTTCTTTTGGTGTCCATTAGCATGGTAAATGGTTTTCCACCCCCTCACTTTCAATCTGGAGGTGTCTTTGCCTCTAAAGTGAGTCTCTTGCAGGCAGCATATCGATGGGTCTTGTTTTTTAATCCAATCTGATAGCCTGTGTCTTTTGATTGGAGCCTTCAGCCCATTTACATTCTCATTAACTATTGAAAGATATGAATTTAGTGCCATTGTATTGCCTGAAATGTGTCTGTTCCTGTATATTGTCTGTGTTCCTTTCTGGTCTATGTTGTTTTTAGGCTCTCTCTTTGCTTTGCTTTCCTTTCAATATTTCTTGTAGGTCTGGTTTCATGTTTGCTAATTCCTTTAGATTTTGTTTGTCCTGGAAGCTTTTTATCTCTCCTTCTATTTTCAATGACAGCCTAGCTGGATATAGTATTCTTGGCTGCATATTTTTCTCATTTAGTGCTCTGAATATATCCTGCCAGTCCTTTCTGGCCTGCCAGGTCTCTGTGGATACGTCTGCTGCCAATCTAATGTTTCTACCATTGTAGTTTACAGATCTCTTCTTCTGAGCTGCTTTCAGGATTTTCTCTTTGTCTCTGAGACTTGTAAGTTTTACTATTAGATGTCGGGGTGTTGACCTATTTTTATTGATTTTGAGGGGGTTCTCTGTGCCTCCTGGATTTTGATGCCTGTTTCCTTCCCCAAAATAGGGAAGTTCTCTGCTATAATTTGCTCCAGTATCCCTTCTGCCCCTTTCTCTCTTTCTTCTTCTGAGATCCCAATTATTCTAATATTCTTTCATCTTATGGTATCACTTACCTCTGAATTCTGCCCTTGTGATCCAGTAGTTGTTTATCTCTCTTTTTCTCAGCTTCTTTATTTTCCATCATTTGTTCTTTTATATCAGTAATTCTCGTTTCTGCCTCATTTATCATAGCAGTTAGAGCCTCCATTTTTTATTACACCTCATTAACAGCCTTTTTGATTTTGACTTGGTTAGATTTTTGTTCTTTTATTTCTCCACAAAGGGTTTCTCTAATATCTTCCATGCTTTTTTCAAGCCCAACTAGTATCTTTAAAATCGTCATTTTGAACTCTAGTTCTGACATCTTACTAATGTCCATATTGATTAGGTCCCTGACAGTTGGTACTGCCTCTTGTTCTTTTTTTTGAGGTGATTTTTTCCATCTTGTCATTTTGTCCAGAGGAGAATAGGTGAATGAGAGAACAAAATGCTAACAGGGTAACAACAACCCCAGAAAAATATACAAGAAACAAATCAGAAGAAACCTGAAACTGGGGGGAAAGAAAGGGAAAGAAAGAAAAAATAAAAAGATAAAAGAAAAAAAAGAATATCATCAAAAATGATCAGGCTGGTGCATTGATCAGTTCCACACAGTAGATTTTGGGTGTATTTTGGTCTGTTAGAAGAAAGTGCCTCCCAAAATTTTAAAGAAAGAAAAACTTATATATGTACAAAAATAAGGGTAAATACAATGAAGGGATGGCATCTTATTGTAAAGATGAAAATTATAAAAGATTTTATAAAAGGAATTGATAAGATAAGAAGTTGGTTGAAAAAAGAAAGAAGAGGAATTTTAATAAAAGGGGGAGAGAATGTGAGCAGTCAGGAGACTAAAATAAAGCCATACACTAGAGATTTAGGGTATATTTTGGTCTATTAGAAGAAATTATCCCAAAATTTTAAAGAGAGAACAACATATATATATATATATATATACCAAAAATAAGGTTAACTACTATGAAGAGATAGAATATGGCTCTAAAAATGAAAAATAAAAAAGATTTTTTTTAAAAAGGGATTAATAAGATGTTAGTTGAAAAAGGGAAAAAGAAAAATTCAAAATAAAAAGACAGTTAAAATTTAAAAAAAAAGTAACTTTGAAAGACTAAAGAACCATGGTAAAAAAAACCATGAATTCTATATACAGTATTCCCCTAGTGCTGGAGTTCTGCCGTTCTCCTTGATTGGCAAACTTGTTCTTGGCTGGCTGTTCTTACTGATCTTCTGGGGGAGGGGGCCTGTTGCCAAGGTTCCCAAATGTCTTTGCCGGAGGCAGAATTGCCCCACCCTTGCAGGTCCAGGCTGAGTAATCTGCTCGGGTTTGCTCTTGGGAGCTTTTCTTCCCTGCAAGCTTTCTGTACAGCTTTGGAGGATGAGAGTGAAAATGGCGGCCACCCAACCTCCACCACAGAGGAGTCCAGAGCTTGGGGCCCCACTCTTTAGTGAGACCCCTGAGAAAAGCAGTCAATCACTCCTGTCTTCCTGGTCTCCTGCCGCACTGCATGCTCACCCGGCCTGTGACTGACCATTTTTATCTCTGGCACACGACCCCATATGGAGTCTCCAAACCCAGCAGATCCCTGCGGTGCACTCCCACACCGCTCCTCCCGGGGGAGGAAGGAAAGTCTCCCCGGATCTGCCACTTGTTGGGTCCCTGCTTCCAGAAAATGGTGGCTTTTCTGTTCAGAGAATTGCTGCTATTCTTTTCTTCAGTCTCCTGTTGAGTTCATAGGTGTTCAGAGTGGTTTGATCCCTACTAGCTGAATTCCTGGGACCAGACGAAATTTAGGTCTCCTACTCCTCTGCCATCTTGCTCCTTCCCCTTGCCTCATATATTTTAATGCTCTATTGTTAGGTGCATTTGTGTTAAGGAATTTTATAACTTCTTGTAGAATTGAGACCTTTATAAATATATACTATCCCTCTTTATCCATGATAATTTTGCTCATCCTAAAATCTGCTTTGTATAAAATTAACATAGCTACTCCATCTTTCTTTCAATTAATGTCAGCATAATATTTATTTCTCCATGCCTTTACTTTTAATTTTTCTGATTCTTTATATTTAACATGTGTTTTCTGTAAACAACATGTAGTAGGTCTTGTTTTTTATCCACTCTAATGGTCTCTGTCTTCTAGTTGCTATATTAGACTATTCATATTAAAGGAATTATTATTGTGGTTGGATTAATATCTAAGGTATTTGTAACTATTTTCTATTTGTTGTACTTTTTCTTTTTTCAAAAATCTTCTTTTATACCTTCTCTGGTTTTAATTGATCATTTTTTTTTCTTTTTCTTTTTTTTTTTTTTACAATTTATTTTATTTTTTTTTAATTTTATTCTTATGTTAATCCCCATACATTACATCATTAGTTTTAGATGGAAGTGTTCCATGATTCATTGTTTGTGCACAACACCCAGTGCTCCATGCAGAATGTGCCCTCCTCAATACCCACCACCAGGCTAACCCATCCTCCCACCCCCCTCCCCTCTAGAACCCTCAGTTTGTTTTTCAGAGTCTATCGTCTCTCATGGTTCCTCTACCGCTCCGATTTCCCCCGCTTCATTCTTCCCCTCCCGCTACCTTCTTCTTCTTCTTTTTTTTTTCTTAATATATATTGCATTATTTGTTTCAGAGGTACAGATCTGAGATTCAACAGTCTTGCACAATTCACAGCGCTTACCAGAGCAAACACCCTCCCCAGTGTCCATCACCCAGTCACCCCATCCCTCCCACTCCACCCCCCACTCCAACAACACTCAGTTTGTTTCCTGTGATTAAGAATTCCTCATATCAGTGAGATCATATGATACATGTCTTTCTCTGTTTGACTTATTTCACTCAACATGATACCCTCCAGTTCCATCCACGTCGTTGCAAATGGCAAGATCTCATTCCTTTTGATGGCTGCATAATATTCCTTTGTATATATATACCACTTTTTCTTTATCCATTCATCCGTCGATGGACATCTTGGCTCTTTCCACAGTTTGGCTATTGTGGACATTGCTGCTATAAACATCGGGGTGCACGTAGCCCTTCGGATCCCTACTTTTGTATCTCTGGGGTAAATACCCAGTAGTGCAATTGCTGGATCATACGGTAGCTCTATTTTCAACTTTTTGAGGAACCTCCATACAGTTTTCTAGAGTGGCTGCACCAGCTTGCATTCCCACCAACAGTGTAGGAGGGTTCCCCTTTCTCCGCATCCCCGCCAACATCTGTCGTTTCCTGAATTGTTAATTTTAGCCATTCTGACTGGTTTTGATTTGGATTTCCCTGATGCTGAGCGATATTGAGCACTTTTTCATGTGTCTGTTGGCCATTTGGATGTCTTCTTTGGAAAAATGTCTGTTCATGTCTTCTGCCCATTTCTTGATTGGATTCTTTGTTCTTTGGGTGTTGAGTTTGATGAGTTCTTTATAGATTTTGGATACTAGCCCTTTATCTGATATGTCATTTGCAAATATCTTCTCCCATTCTGTCGGTTGTCTTTTGGTTTTGTTGACTGTTTCCTTTGCTTTGCAAAAGCTTTTTATCTTGATGAAGTCCCAATAGTTTATTTTTGCCCTTGCTTCCCTTGCCTTTGGCGATGTTTCTAGGAAGAAGTTGCTTCGGCTGAGGTGAAAGAGGTTGCTGCCTGTGTTCTCCTTTAGGATTTTGATGGACTCCTGTCTCACATGGAGGTCTTTCAACCATTTGGAGTCTATTTTTGTGTGTGGTGTAAGGAAATGGTCCAGTTTCATTCCTCTGCATGTGGCTATCCAATTTTCCAACACCATTTGTTGAAGAGACTGTCTTTGTTCCATTGGGCATTCTTTCCTGCTTTGTCGAAGATGAGTAGACCATAGATTTGAGGGTCCATTTCTGGGCTCTCTATTCTGTTCCATTGATCTATGTGTCTGTTTTTGTGCCAGTACCATGCTGTCTTGATGATGACAGCTTTGTAATAGAGCTGGAAGTCCGGAATTGTGATGCCGCCGGCTTTGCTTTTCTTTTTCAATCTTCCTCTGGCTATGCGGGGTCTTTTCTGGTTCCATACAAATTTTAGGATTATTTGTTCCATTTCTTTGAAAAAAGTGGATGGTATTTTGATGGGGATTGCATTGAATGTGTAGATTGCTCTAGGTAGCATTGACATCTTCACAATATTTGTTCTTCCAATCCATGAGCATGGAACATATTTCCATTTCTTTGTGTCTTCCTCAATTTCTTTCATGAGTATTTTATAGTTTTCTGAGTACAGATCCTTTGTCTCTTTGGTTAGATTTATTCCTAGGTATCTTATGGTTTTGGGTGCAATTGTAAATGGGATCGACTCCTTAATTTCTCTTTCTTCTGTCTTGTTGTTGGTGTATAGGAATGCCACTGACTTCTGTGCATTGATTTTATATCCTGCCACTTTACTGAATTCCTGTATGAGCTCTAGCAGTTTTGGGGTGGAGTCTTTGGGGTTTTCCACATAAAGTATCATATCATCTGCAAATAGTGAGAGTTTGACTTCTTCTTTGCCAATTTGGATGCCTTTGATTTCTTTTTGTTGTCTGATTGCTGTGGCTAGGACTTCCAATACTATGTTGAATAGCAGTGGTGATAGTGGACATCCCTGCCACGTTCCTGACCTTAGGGGGAAAGCTCTCAGTTTTTCCCCATTGAGAATAATATTTGCTGTAGGTTTTTCATAGATGGCTTTTATGATATTGAGGTATGTACCCTCTATCCCTATACTCTGAAGAGTTTTGATCAAGAAAGGATGCTGTACTTTGTCAAATGTTTTTTCTGCATCTACTGAGAGGATCATAGGATTCTTGTTCTTTCTTTTGTTAATGTATTGTATCACATTGATTGATTTGCGGATGTTGAACCAACCTTGCAGCCCAGGGATAAATCCCACTTGGTCATGGTGAATAATCCTTTTAATGTACTGTTGGATCCTATTGGCTAGTATTTTGGTGAGAATTTTTGCATCCATGTTCATCAGGGATATTGGTCTGTAATTCTCCTTTTTGATGGGGTCTTTGTCTGGTTTTGGGATCAAGGTAATGCTGGTCTCATAAAATGAGTTTGGAAGTTTTCCTTCCGTTTCTATTTTTTGGAACAATTTCAGAAGAATAGGTATTAATTCTTCTTGAAATGTTTGGTAGAATTCCCCTGGGAAGCCATCTGGCCCTGGGCTTTTGTTTGTTGGGAGATTTTTGATGACTGCTTCAATTTCCTTAGTGGTTATAGGTCTGTTCAGGTTTTCTATTTCATCCTGGTTCAGTTTTGGTAGTTGATACATCTCTAGGAATGCATCCATCTCTTCCAGGTTATCTAATTTGCTGGCCTAGTGTTGCTCATAATATGTTCTTATAATTGTTTGTATTTCTTTGGTGTTGGTTGTGATCTCTCCTCTTTCATTCATGATTTTGTTGATTTGGGTCATTTCTCTTCTCTTTTTGATAAGTCTGGCCAGGGGTTTATCAATCTTGTTAATTCTTTCAAAGAACCAGCTCCTAGTTTCGTTGATCTGTTCTACTGTTCTTTTAGTTTCTATTTCATTGATTTCTGCTCTGATCTTTATTATTTCCCTTCTCCTGCTGGGTTTAGGCATTATTTGCTGTTCTTTCTCCAGCTCCTTTAGGTGTAGGGTTAGGTTGTGTACTTGAGACCTTTCTTGTTTCTTGAGAAAGGGTTGTATTGCTATATACTTTCCTCTTAGGACTGCCTTTGCTGCATCCTAAAGATTTTGCATAGTTGTGTTTTCATTTTCATTGGTTTCCATGTATTTTTTTAATTCTTCTTTAATTTCCTGGTTGACCCATTCATTCTTCAGTAGGATGCTCTTTAGCCTCCATGTATTTGAGTTCTTTCTGACTTTCCTCTTGTGATTGAATTCTAGTTTCAAAGCATTGTGGTCTGAAAATAGGCAGGGAATGATCCCAATCTTTTGGTACTGGTTGAGACCTGATTTATGACCTAGGATGTGATCTATTCTGGAGAATGTTTCATGGGCACTAGAGAAGAATGTGTATTCCATTGCTTTGGGGTGGAATGTTCTGAATAGATCTGTGAAGCCCATTTGGTCCAGTGTGTCATTTAAAGTCTTTATTTCCTTGTTGATCTTTTGCTTAGACGATCTGTCCATTTCAGTGAGGGGGATGTTAAAGTCCCCCACTATTATTGTATTGTTGTCAATGTGTTTCTTTGCTTTTGTTATTAATTGCCTTATATAATTGGCTGCTCCCATGTTAGGGGCATAGATATTTACAATTGTTAGATCTTCTTGTTGGATAGATCCTTTAAGTATGATATAGTGTCCTTCCTTATCTCTTATTACAGTCTTTGGTTTAAAATCTAATTTTTCTGATATAAGGATTGCCACCCCAGCTTTCTTTTGGTGTCCATTAGCATGGTAAATTGTTTTCCACCCCCTCACTTTCAATCTGGGGGTGTCTTTAGGTCTAAAATGAGTCTCTTGCAGACAGCATATCGATGGGTCTTGTTTTTTAATCCACTCTGTTAGCCTGTGTCTTTTGATTGGGGCATTTAGCCCATTTTCATTCAGGGTACTATTGAAAGACAGGAATTTAGTGCCATTGTATTGCCTGTAAGGTGACTGTTACCGTATATTGTCTGTGTTCCTTTCTGGTCTATGTTGCTTTTAGGCTCTCTAATTTCTTAGAGGACCCCTTTCAAGATTTCCTGTAGGGCTGGTTTTGTGTTTGCAAATTCCTTTAGTTTTTGTTTGTCCTGGAAGCTTTTTATCTCTCCTTCAATTTTCAATGACAGCCTAGCTGGATATAGTATTCTTGGCTGCATATTTTTCTCATTTAGTGCTCTGAATATATCCTGCCAGTCCTTTCTGGCCTGCCAGGTCTCTGTGGATAGGTCTGTTGCCAATCTAATGTTTCTACCCTTGCAGGTTACATATCTCTTCTCCCGAGCTGCTTTCAGGATTTTCTCTTTGTCTATGAGATTCATAAGTTTTAGTTTTAGATGTCGGGGAGTTGACCTATTTTTATTGATTTTGAGAGGGGTTCTCTGTGCTTCCTGGATTTTGATGCCTGTTTCATTCCCCAAATTAGGGAAGTTCTCTGCTATAGTTTGCTCCACTATTCCTTCTGCCCCTCTCTCTCTTTCTTCTTCTTCTGGGATCCCAATTATTCTAATGTTGTTTCGTCTTATTGTATTGCTTATCTCTCGAATTCTGCCCTCGTGATCCAGTAGTTGTTTATCTCTCTTTTTCTCAGCTTCTTTATTTTCCATCATTTCATCTTCTATATTACTGATTCTCTCTTCTGCCTCATTTATTCTAGCACTTAGCGCCCCCATTTTTGATTTCATCTCATTAATAGCCTTTTTGATTTCTACTTGGTTGGATTTTAGCTCTTTTACTTCTCCAGAAAGGGTTTCTCTAATAACTTCCATATTTTTTTCAAGCCCAGGTAGTATCTTTAAAGTGATGATTCTGAACTCTAGATCTGACATCGTACTAATGTCCGTATTGAGTAGGTTCCTGGCAGTCGGTACTACCTCTTGTTCTTTTTGTTGAGGTGATTATTTCCGTCTCGTCATTTTGTGCAGAGGAGAATAGATTAATGAGAGAACAAAATGCTAGCAGAGTAACCACGTCCCCAGAAAATATACTTTAAACAAATCCGAAAAGACCTGAAGCAGGGGGTAAGAAAGGGAAAGAGAGAAAAAAGAAAAAGAAAAAAAAGATAAAGAAAAAGATAAAGATAAAAACAAGAACAAACAAAACAAAACAACAACAAAAGAAAAACCAGAATGTGATCAAATATGATCAGGCTGGTATATAGATCAGTGCCACACACTAGATTTGGGGTGTATTTTGGTCTTTTAGAAGAAAGTGCCTCCCAAAATTTTAAAGAAAGAAAAACTTATATATGTATAAAAATAAGGGTTGATATGATGAAGGGATGGAATATGACTGTAAAAATGGAAATTATAAAAAATTTTATAAAAGGAATTGATAAGAAGTTGTTTGAAAAAAGAAAGAGGAGGATTTAAAAAAGAAAAAAGAAAAAGAAAAAAAAAAGGGAGAGGATGTGATCAGGCAGGGGAATAGAAAACACCATATACTAGAGATTTAGGGTATATTTTAATCAGTTAGAAGAAACTATCTCAAAATTTTAAAGAGAGAACAACTGATATATATAAGCCAAAAATATGGGTAACTACTATGAAGGGATAGAATATGACTCTAAAAATGAAAAATAAAAATTTTTTTTTTAAAAAAAGGTATTGATAAGATGTTGGTTGAAAAAGGGAAAAAGAAAAATTCAAAAAGAAATAAAAAGACAAAAAAGAGAGTTAAAAAAAAATTAACTTTAAAAGACTAAAGAATCATGGTAAAAAAAGCTGTGAATTCTATGTGCAGTATTCCCCTAGCGCTGGAGTTCTGCCGTTCTCATTGATCGGTAAACTTGGTCTTGGCTGGCTGTTCTCGCTGATCTTCTGGGGAGGGGCCTGTTGCCGTGGTTTCCAAATGTCTCTGCCGGAGGCGGAATTGCCCCGCCCTTGCCCCCTCACGGCTAAGTAATCTGCTTGGGTTTGCTCTCCGGGGCTTTTGTTCCCTGCGAGCTTTCCGTACAGCTTTGGAGGTGGAGAATGAACATGGCGGCCTCCCAATCTCCATCCCGGAGGAGCCGAGAACTCGGGCTCTGCTCCTCAGTGAGCCCCCAGAGAAAAGCCGTCAGTCACTCCCGTCTCCCCGGTCTCCGGCCGCACTCCGTGCTCCCCCGGCCTGTGACCGCGCATTTCTATCTCTGGCACCCGACCCCGGGTGGAGTCTCCAAACCCAGCAGATCCCTGCGGTGCACTCCCGCGCGGCTCCTCCCCGGGGAAGAAGGTGAGTCTCCCCGGATCTGCCGCTTGTTGGGTCCCTGCTGGAGGAGCAGGGGCCCGATTGTGCCGCGGATCACGGTTTATGGCCACCCCGAGCTGAGAGCCTGCGCCTGGGCTCCGCCTGTGCAGCCGGCTTCCCTGCTCCAATACTTGGGAGCTCTGCCACACTCAGGCACCCCCGGTCTTTCTGTGACCCCGAGGGTCCTGAGACCACACTGTCCCGGAGGGTTCCACCCCCCGCTTAGCCACCAGAGTGACGTCCCTCAGTGGAGCCGACTTTTAAAAGTTCCGATTTTGTGCTCCGTGGTTCTATCACTTGCCAGAAGCGGCCGACGGAGGCCCCTCCCCCGCCGTCTATCCTCCCGAATATCGCCTCGGAGTCACTTCTCCGCACGTCCTACCTTCCAGAAAGTGGTCGCTTTTCTGATGAGAGAGTTGTTGCTCTTCTTTTCTTCGATCTCCTGTTGGGTTTGTAGGTGTTCAGAATGGTTTGATCCCTATCCAGCTGAATTCCTGAGAGGAGACGAAATCCAGGTCTCCTACTCCTCCGCCATCTTGCTCCGCCCCCCCCTTAATTGATCATTTTATATGAATCAATTTTCTCTCCTCTCTTAGGATATTAAACAATACTTCTTAAGTTTTAAGTATTTTCCTTAGAGTATGCAATATGCTTTTACATCTAATTTAATTACATTTTGAAATAACACCAAACTGCTTCACAGGTAGTAAAGGTGTTTTCTAACAAAATATTCCTAATACCTCTCACTTATCCCTTATAACTCTGATGTCATTAATTTTACTTATCAACATGCTATGATCACCCAATACATTGTGGATTAAGAATAAGAAAATAGAAGGTTTTACTTGTCTTCACTTATTCCTCCTCAGAAGCTCTTCTTTTCTATGTAGGTAGGGCTAGGTTTCTGATCTATATCATTTCCTTCCTGTTGAAGAACTTCTTTTAATATTTCTTATAAGGCATGTTGACTGATGAGAAGTTCACTGTTCTGTTAGTCTGGGAAAGTCTTTATTTCTCATTCATTTTTGACAGATAATTTGCTGGATACAGAATTCTAGGTGAGTGTTTTTTCTTTTTAAAAATTACATATTTCACTTCACTGTCTTCTTACTTGCATGGTTTCTTTAGAGGAGTCCAAATCATTCTTATTCCTGTTCTTATAAGTAAAGTGTTTTTTTTTTTTTTTCAACAATCTTTAAGATTTTTCTGTTTGTCTTTGATTTTCTGCAGTATGACTAATGTATACCTAAGTGTAAATGTTTAGTATGCATCATGCTGGGTGTTCTTTGAGTTTCCTGGATCTGTGGTTTAATTTTGGAAAATGCTTAGCTATGTCACTCTAAATATTTCTTCTGCTCCTTTGTCTTTCTTTTCCTTGTGGTACTTCCATTTACATGCAAGTTATGCCTTGCATAAATTTAAAAAAAAAGTAACTTTGAAAGACTAAAGAACCATGGTAAAAAAAAACATGAATTCTATATGCAGTATTCCCCTAGTGCTGGAGTTCTGCCATTCTCCTTGATTGGCAAACTTGTTCTTGGCTGGCTATTCTTACTGATCTTCTGGGGGAGGGGGCCTGTTGCCATGGTTCCCAAATGTTCTGGGATTTCTGTCCTGTTTATAAAATCCTTTTCACTATTTTCATTTAAGTTTACAAAGTTTCTATTGACATTATCTTCAAGGTCACTGATTATTTCCTTGGTTATATAGTTGGCTAATAATTTTATTGAAGGCATTGTTCATTTCCATTCTGTTTTTTTTTTTTTATTTTAGCATTTCCTTTTGGTCCCTTTTTAGAGTTTCCATATCTCTGTTGATGTCACTCAATTTGTTCTCATATGTTATTAAGTTTTTCAATTGGAACCCGTAAAATATTTATTATAGTTATTTTAAATTCCCTATATGATAATTCTAAAATCTTTGTCATATCTAAGTCTGGTTTTGATGCTTACTTTGTCTTTTCAGGCTGTATTTTTCATTCTTTTAAAATGCCTTGTAATTTTTTTTTTTTTATTGAAACTCAAACATATTAGGTAATATGAGTGGAAGTAATTAAGCTTTATTGTGAGACTTTATGTTAATCTCACATTGTAGACTGTACGTTTGTGTTCTACCCCTCCCTCAAATTCATATGTTTAAGGCCTAATTCCCAACTGTGATGATATTTGGAGGTGGAGCCTTTGGGAGATAATTAAGGTTAGATTAGGTCATAAGGGTAAGGCTGTCATGATGGGATTAATGCCCTTAAAAAAGAGGAACACACATGAGATCTCTCACTTTCTCTGTGTGCCTACACCAACCACAGGCCATGCGAGGACACAAAAAGGATAAATACCTGTAAACCAGGAAGAAGGCTCTCTCCAGACTCTGAATCTGCCAGAACCTTGATATCAGACTTCCCAGACTTCAGAACTGTGGGAAATGACTACTGTTTAAGCCACCCAGTCTATATTATTTTGTTATAGCAGCCCAAAGTGACTAAGACATCTGGCTAAGGGTTGGGCTTTAATATTTATTGTAAATGTAGCTGCCAGACACTTCAATTTATTCTAATTTTCTTTATTGCTTTTTTTTCCCTTTCTATTATCTTTGGGTTTCCCAGGAGTCCGTTCTGAAATAGAGTCTGTCTTGTGGCTTTCTCTGGTATAACCACTGTTGTTATCCTAGACCTTTGTTGATGTGGTGGTGAAGTATTAGGGGAAGAAGAGATCCATTATTTTATGATTAAATCTTATGTTTTTTTTTAGTTGGCCTGAGTCTCTGAACTGTTATGTCAGAAGTGTTCCTTAGCCTTTTTTTCCCTCCCCCTGCCTTACAGGAGACAGAAAGTAGCCTGGAATTGGCTAGTTGCCCTTCCTCCAAGTCAGGTAAGGCTTTGATAATGTAGTTTTTCTTAGAAGGCAGGCCACTGTTATAGAAAAAGCTCTGGTCCTATTCCAAAATGATAACTTTTCCCCTCTCTCTGCCTTAAATAGGAGATAATTTTTTCCCTAATATTTCCTGTAAAAATTTGGTGGGGCTCTTGGAAATAAAACACATAAAAGTGTAGGTTCCCCCACTAAGATTTAGCCTCCAAGAGTTTTTAACTCTTAAGTTCATTCACCAAAACATCTAACCATTCATCAAAATTACTATTTAAGTATTCCTACCATTTACTTGCTCCATCAGCTTCTGTTTCAGTTAAACTGATTCTCTGTATTTTTCTTTTTTTTTTGCTCTCTCCAGATTTTATGGTGACTATTTGCCCTGTAACCTTAATACTCTGATGCATTTAAGAAAAGTCACTGATTATCAGTTTGTTCAGCTGTTTCTTTGTTGTGAGGATGGGAGTGACAACTTAACTTGTAATAATTTATAATTATTATCATAAATGAGTATAAATTTGCTATGTGCTATTATTGTGTTTCTTAGTGCATTATGGTGCTTTGGATTTAGATTGGAATAAAAGCCATGGTGGCCTGTTAAGCTATTTACATTACCATAGACAATAACACCATTGTGTGTTTCTCAAACAGTATGAGTGAGTATATTTTAGAAATACATTTTACACATTAGGCTCTTTTACCTTTGGGAATACATCTATAATTTAAATATGATGTTTTATATGTTATACAGTGATTTCTTTTTTTTTAAAGATTTTATTTATTTATTTGAGAGAGAGAGAATGAGAGAGAGCACATGAGAGTGGGGAGGTTCAGAGGGAGAAGCAGACTCCCTGCCGAGCAGGGAGCCCGATCCGGGACTCGATCCAGGGACTCCAGGATCATGACCTGAGCCGAAGGCAGTCGCTTAACCAACTGAGCCACCCAGGAGCCCTACAGTGATTTCATATATTGGTCATGCTTTCCTAATTTTAATTGTTACATTAAAGGTCATGCCAATTGAAAATTCTGACTTCACCATAGCATTTGGTATATTCTGGAATGTACTTTTGAAAAATAAGTCTTATACATGTAAAAATTCTGTGATAACTGAAAGCCTTGTTTAACACAGTACTTCTTCAAGCCTGAATCTCTGAATCTCTGAGAGGGAAAATCCTTTTTTAGTGGAATTACTCTTAGAATGTTTTAGAGAACACAGATTGACAAATTCAGCACCAGATCATTCTTTTAAGATACAATATGTTAAGATTTATTAATTGCTTTTATTTGGCAGAATGCCTTTCTTAGTTGGTGACTGGATCCCTGCAAGGATGGACAGCCACATTGCTATGGCAACATATAAAACAAGGTGCTTCTAACCAGGGATGCTTCTTTTCATGTAGAAGAACTTGCCACAGGTTTTCTCAAAGTAAATTTTTCTGAAGTAGAAAATATATTTGAAAAGAAAACCCTTTAATTATATTGAACAAAAGTACAATAATTTGAAAACTGCATTGTGGGGAGAACAGATGATTAAAATTGTACAAATTATTCATTGTCATAATTTCATATAATCATATAAAGTCTTGGTGTAGTGTTTGCAAATAATTCAGAAAATTTCTTTTGATGGCATTCCTCCAACTTTTCTCTTTAAGTCTGAAATGTCTTTAATGTGCTGTGCAAGAAAGACAGTATTTATATTAATTTCTTAATAAAAATATAAGAAGGAAAGCCAATTGAGTGAAGTAGGAAATTTCAGTGGCATACAGATATTTAGAGACTCTAAACACCACTAATTAGGAAGGCATAATGTGGTAAAATAAAGAAGTATGATGATAACAAGATAAGAAATTGAGGTAATGCCAATGATTTCACTTTCTGAACCAGTGTTCAAAGAGATGTACATATATGCACAAAGAAGTTGAAAAGTGATGTTCAATGTTTTCCCCTACTTGTGTATCAAAATTCTAATAACACCCCCCCCCCCAAAAGACCTATACAATAAGATTGGGTTATTTTTGTGTGACATATGAAATATTCCTCATTAATTGAGGAGAGTATCATATATTTCACCATTATTTAAATGAATATTTATTGTGTAATTATTTTTCAAGACCATACATAACTTATGTCCGGGAGGAATGAAGAAATACAAAGATGATCAAAATAGATCTATGGTTCAAGAAACCCGAAATCTTGAAGGAATAGATTAAAAATAGGTAAAGAAGGGAATGTAGTTGAGGCAAGGTCACAGAAAAGGGTTTACCTCTATTAAGAAGAAAACATGATGAAAAGAGCTAAAAATGCAGCTACTTCTTGAGATAAAGAAGACAACAGGTGCTCACATTGGATTGTGGTCAAATTTCCCTATGAAGTAGGAAGTATGATAATTGAATAAATGGAAGGGAAGATGGGATCACTCAGGTTGTGAAAATAATGAGAAAATTTCTAATTTCTTATGAAGAGTGGAATATCTCATAATAAATATATGGACTTCTGAGTGTCATTGAAGTTATAATGGTAGTTGAATAACATGAATTTGTCATGAAGCAAGTCAATGAAATTAAGTTATTCATCTTACTCAAGAGCTATGAAGAGGGAATGGAGAAAGTGTGTTTTGGTTCATGTAGACTGGACACTGGTGACAAGAGAAGAAAGCATCCAAAGTGCTCCTTCATATGACAGTCATTAGTTTAATACCTATTATGTTTCAGAAACTGCGGGTGGAAGATAAAAAATGTGTAGCCCCTCCTTTGCATGAATTTAAAGTCTTGTAAGCATAAAGACATGTAAGCAGATGGTTGCAATACAGAAATTTTGCACAGAGAATCAAGCCCTCATGAACTTTAGAAAAATGGTTCAGGATGATCACTTGAATATTTCTTTTCTTTAAGCCTTAAAATGCTGAAGCGTGGGTGAATATGTGATCTTCATTTGAGAGTGCTACAAAGCCTAGGATACACTTGAAGTTCTGTTTGTCATGGCCTTACTTTCATTGTTGGGTGAAAATCATATGGTACTTTTTGTGACTTTTCTTATGTAGACTATTTTCATGTTTTCTTTTCCCTCTAAAAAGAGAAGTAAAAGTCATTTTAATTTAAGGTTCAGCTCATAAATATATTTTGTGTGTATGATGGATGACAGTTATATTGGTATTAGTACAACACAGGCAGAAGAATGCTTCAAATTCTAGTATTACTAAAACAATCTTTCTAAGACATAAAGTGATTTTACCAATAATAATTAGACCATCTTACTTGGCATTGAGACTTCCAGGGAACTGAGCTAATGAGTAATTAAGTATACAGAACCCATCTTACTTCAATGTTCAATGTGACCCCTCCAGAGTTCTATCATAAAAACACACCAGTCAACCAAAAATGAATCCCATCCCTTTAATATCATATTTCAACCATGTCTATTATAATGCTGAGTGCCTAGCAATATCACATCATCTGAAAAAGGCTCTTTTTTTCTGGAATTCCAAACAAATTTCCTGAGAGTCATTCTGATTATCCTGACCTGGCTCAAATGCCTAACATTGGACGAACTACTCTAGTCTCTGTGATAGATTGTGTTAATGGCTTAAACTTGGTCACATGTTCACCTTTCCAGTCAGATAGTAAACTCATTCCAGGAATTTAATGAATCCCATAGTTGGAGTTGATTGGAAAGAAAAATAGAGTTGGGAGAGACTATTAGTATACTGTATTAGGAAGCTTAAATAGACCTTGAAGTGTAGTTAGAAGTTTTCTGGAAGCAAATTTTTCTTCTGGTTTTGTGAGTAAGAGGTGAGAAATAACCAATACATTCTCTCTCCCTCTCTCCTATTTTAAAAGTAAATTTGTGTCTGATTTGAAGTAGATAATAGGAGTTGCCCTGTTATGAAAGCTTTTCCTCTGATATAAGCCTTCCTTTATTAAATACCTTTTGTACAGTTTCATACACAATTAAATATTTGGAGGCTGAACTTCACATTTTACCAAAGAAACTAGATTTGGCTTCAGACTTCCGATATATTGGCTGCTTGCTTTTCCCATGGCAGGAAAAAAATGAAAGAGGGAGGAGAGACATAGGAAGGCATAGGATAAATTTTTCTCAAAACAAATCCTGAAAAACAAAGAGAGACTATTTTGTGCTAACACTTATTTAGACTTTGTAAGACAATTGTGGATTGATTTTCCTCCAGATGAATTTGGCAGAATCAAAAAAGAGTTTTCCCCAATTCTGCCAGCTTAAGTAAAAATATCATCTTTATGTAGCAAAGATTATTCCTTTGCTCTAGTATTTAGTCAAATTTTGATAAGGGTTTTATTGAACAAGGGGCTATGTACATTTAAATACATGGGTTAATTTTATTACTTATTTTCAAAACCATGTGCCTTGTAAAGTGTAGTTAACAAATATATTCACGGGTGTCAAAGAACCACTAAATTATTTGCATGTTGTTTAGGAAAGAATGATTACAGTTATGTGGAACCATGGCACCATAAAATTCTGATGTCAACTTTAGTTTTCAAGTTAGAGAGGCAATATTAGCATATTTATTAAAGATTAGGTAATTAAGCTTGGCAAAATATTTACCTCATAGCTTCCCAAACAGAATATAATGAGGCAAAACATCTATAATATATTGATAATGTTATTTAATTGGGTTTCCAGTAGACTTGTCAACCCAGTGTAGTTTGGGGAGAACTTATCAAGGGATATGTATTTTCGATGTGGTTAGTCCAACAATCTGAGATTTTACTTAAAGAAACTGCTTAAAGAAAGCCAGAAGATAAAACATTCCTCCTCTCTTTCAAATATCTTGTCTAATAAGTTCATTCCTGGCATCACTCTTTGGTATTCTGTCAATATCTGGTTGATACTGTGAAAAGCCACCTGTTTTGTTCTTTACATTCTAGAGTGACAGAGTAGATTCTGAAAGTCATGAAGCATCTGTGGCATGGGCAATCCAATTAATTAACATTCATGGATATTTCTTATCATTTTAAAATTTAGAAGAAACTGACAATTCAAATATTATTTCACTTACAATAAACTCAGAAAAGTAAGACATATGTCTGAAGGAATCTATTCCAAAATGTCAATAGTGTTTTCTTTATCTAGGTGATGAGAATATAGGTAGCTTTTATTTTCCTATACTCCTACATAGCAAATGTGTTCTTCATATAACAATAAAAGTTAAGTAAACATATAAGATAAAACCAGAAGTTCTGCTTATCATAAAAACATAATTCATAAGTTTTTTAATGACTTATTTGTAATTCATGTGAATATTTTTTTTTTCCTTTAATTGAGGCAGGGAGAAGACCAGAGAAAAAGATTAGCTCGTCCACATGGGGAGTCCTTTTAAATGCACCAAGGACTAACAGGATAGATACATAATAGGAAAGACAGAGGATAACATACTTCCTTTAACAAATCTTTTAGCCTTTCTGGCTTAGAGCTTTTTGATGATACCAGCATTGGTAAGAGGTAATACATTATTTCTCACAAACATCAAATTATTTAAGATTGGCCTTTAAAATATTGTGAGGAAGCATACTCATCAGTATTGCCCCAGTTGTTCACTATACTGCATCAATAACAAATTTTCTAAACCTCTTGAACTCAATGACTTTTATAATTTCCCTTCACTCATATATCCAACTTGACACTCAGATTTCGGGGGATAATCAGCTGTTCTATGTGGTTAACAATGGTTATTAGCTGCATGTGTCCTTGGAGTTTTGCAGTACGGTGCACATTTGGGAAAAAGTCTATTAAATTCTGAATTAAAAACATTCCCACAACAGTCTTCACAGGGTGACATTAACTGAGTGAATTCATCACTCTATAAATCTGTAAATTTGGTCATTCCCAAAATGCATTGTACTCAGAGTCCAACTAATACTTAAACATTGCCAAGAATATGCTAATTTTTCAGTTTACTATTTAGAAACAAAACTGTTACTCAATAGTAGAGGTTAGCCAGGGCATGACCAGTGCTTTTCATCTTTGTAGCTACTTCCATTTTCCCACTTTTGACAGAAACATGGGAAAAGGAAATATTAAATTTTCAAAATTTAATATGAAAATAAAATAAATAAAAATTTCATATGAAAGTAGTGGAAAGGCAATGATAGTCACAGCTATCAAAATGGCTTTAGTGTGAGGAATAAAATGGGGAATGGTGGAGACTGTTTATGAACTAAGGATGAAATGTCCTTTCTATAGGGAGCATCCAATACTCAATTTCAGTCAATTTTTGTCAAGAAAAGATACAGGTCCAGTATTTCCTGATGATCTAATTTTATAAGATAAGCTATAAATATGGAATTTTATAAAACCTTTAATTTTTGTGTCTTAGAAAAGTATACTTAAAAGGTTATTGTTTGTTTTTGTTGTTTTGTTTTGATCTGTTGACATTGTGAGAATAAGCACAATGAATTACAATGAAAGAGCAAACATCTCACCTTTGGGTCACCACTTCACAGCCGCTATGCTGTATTATCTCTATTATCACCAAATCTGATCAGCTTTTCCAGGTACATGGCATGTATACATGGCTTGGAAGTGAACCAATATTTGCCTCTGCCACTTTTACCTCCTGTATTTTCACACCCACCACACCTTCTGATATAGTCTTTTTTAGATACCTTAATATGTTTAAAAGTTATAGTCAAGGCTTTAGAGCTAAGATGCTATTTTGTCTAAGTTTTGATAGGGTGATTCAAATTCATTCATCCAGTGTATAATTATTTTATAATTTAATTCTTTCTTCAAGGCATACAACATGGTAATTTGGTATGTATTGTGAAATAATTACCACAGTCAAGTTAATTAACACATCCATCACCTTGTACAGTTAAATAAACTTATCTGTGAGTTTTCAGATGTAAGTATTCCCTCTTGTGCTTGCTTATAGGCCAGAAACAAGAGCTACAAGTGCCAACACTTATTGTCTACAGGTTTAACTCCTAGTGGCAGAAACATCTTACGTCTGCCACTGACATTTTCTACTTCCATGATAAGATTTAGGAAAAAGATATTTAATTAACTTTGGGATATCCTTTTATTGGTTACTCGATTAAAAAAAGGTAATTTCATATATACATATATATATACACACACATGTATATATATATACACACATATATATATACACACATGTGCATCACCAAAACCATTTTTTAATGTCCACATTTTAGTGCTCAGCCAGACTTCCTGATTGTGCATCTCTTGTGTGAATTGTCCATCACTTAAGCTTCTATAAGGAGTGTATTTAATTTAGCCTTTTTTTTTAAAGATTTATTTACTTATTTGAATGAGAGAGAGAGAGCATGCAGTGAGGGAGGGGTAGGAGGAGAGGGAGAGAGACAATCTGCAGCACACCCCACCCTCTGAGCACAGAGCCCAATGTGGGGCTCGATCCCAGGACCCTGAGATCATGACTCAACCCGAAATCAAGATTTGGACACAAATTAGGAGCTACCCAGGTGCTCCTAATTTAGGCTTTAGATTTGAGAATCTTTCAACTACAAAATCTCAGTTTGGCTTATGAGTTTCCCACCAGGAAGGCTACTGAGGTACAGGAATCAGTTTCCCAATAAAATGTTTTAAAGTTAAAAGAATCCTGTGTATTTTTCCTTTTCATAGCTCAACAATAATTCTGCCAACATCTGCCAGTGACAGCTGCAGCTACAACTGTGGCAAAAACTGCCAACTAACAGCCCAATTCATGAAGTGAAAAGGAAATGGCTGAGGATAGTGATGGGGCAAAGGGCAAGCTGCCCCAAGATGGGCCATTTTGGCATGAAGATTATTTTGAGCTGAAAGCAATCAAGGCCCTCAGGACCCAAGAGAAACTTCTGCCCTTCCCTTAACTACACAGAAGAATCTAAATTGGGGGGGGGTGTCTTTCTCAGAAGAAGGGTTATGACCAGAGCTAAGTTTTATCTGACTGACCCATCTGTATTGCAGGGCAAACACATCTAATTACGAAACATCTGCTCTACTTCTTATTGCTTTGTGAATTACATTCCTTCCTATTGAAGTCCTAGACGTCTCCCCATTCTCCTTTATTTGGGATGACATACATATCTCATTTTGCCTGACTGTCTTTGGAATTTCCATGTCTGTGTGAATTTTCTGTATATACAAAATTAAATTTGATTATCTCCTGTTAATTTGTCTCATATCAACTTGATTCTTCATCTAGCTAGAAGGACTGAGAAGTAAGAAAATCCTTGCTTCCCAACAATAGCACCCTTACAAAGAACCACAATTGGAAAGAAAGCAAATCTGTGAAGAATACAATTACATACTATAATAAAGAGTATCTGAAGCACATTACCATTTTGAATGATTAAAGTTTAAATGATGGTCAACAAATGTACCCTATAGGCCCATATTTAAAATTTATATCATTTGCAGCTATATATTGTTAAAAAAAGAAACAACTAGCCCCAAATGGGTCATTTGTCCCCCAAGGTAGCAAGCCAAGACTTAATAGCAGTTTCAACCCATCCCACAAATGTGACCTTTTAACAGTCAATCTGAAATTTCCTGATCAGCACTAGGAAAATAATCTGCATGATAAAAGTCCTGCCATTCTTCCACAGCCTCCCAAAAGCAGATGTTTTGATATGAAACAATCTTTTCTTTAGCTAATAAGTTCTTGACCTACTCTCTTCCCTATAAAAGTCATCCAAGTTGTACAACTCCTCTGACCATCTCTCCAACCGCTAGATGGGATCCTGCCCGATTCATGAATCACTTTATAAAGCCAATTAGATCTTCAGATTTATTTGGCTGAATTTTTTTTAACAATATTCCTCTTGTTCTGGGTGGAGGTCCATGAAATATATAAGCTTCAGATCATATTTTCACAAGCTGCTATTTTGTTGTTTTTCCTTTGCATTAAGCAAGGACAAATCAGACCTCTGATTTTTATTGGCGAGATACAAACATTTGAAATTTGAGGTGGTTGGATTCAATGATTTAGAGTTGATGAAACTATTTCTATGAATTTTTTCTTTTCCAGGAGAGTGTTTACAGTTTTTAAGACCTCTGGTTTTTACAGAAACCCCATTTCTTTTTTTTTTTTTTAAGATATTATTCATTTATTTGAGAGAGAATGAGATAGAGCATGAGAGGGGGGAGGGTCAGAGGGAGAAGCAGACTCCCCGCTGAGCAGGGAGCCCGATGCGGGACTTGATCCCGGGACTCCAGGATCATGACCTGAGCCGAAGGCAGTCGCTTAACCAACTGAGCCACCCTGGCGCCCCCAGAAACCCTATTTCACAAGATGTATTATTTAAAGGAAGGCTATGGGGTCTGTGCTCTTTTGGAGTTGGCTTTTAGATTTGTTCCTTCTCTACTCACTTGTACAGTATTTTTGGATTCAGTGCTGGTACTGAGTAGTCAATAAGGGCAAGGAGACTGGTCTGAAGTGGTCTCAGTGTTAGAGGTAAAAACACTGATGAGAATTCCTGTATCATGAAAACCGTGGCTTGCTAGAGGTTGATAATTTCCCCCCACAGAATAACAATTCCCATCTCTTTGTTCCATTCTGATTTCTTATCTTATCCTGGGAGAAACAAGAGACAAAGTTTTTTTTTTTTTTTTTTTAAGATTTTATTTATTTGTTTGTCAGGGAGAGAGAGAGAAAGAGCACAAGCAGGGGAAGTGGCAGGTAGAAGGAGAAGCAGGCTCCCTTTTGAGCAAAGAGCCTGATGCAGGACTCTATCCCAGGACCCTGGGATCATGACCTGAGCCGAAGGCAGACACTTAACCGACTGAGCTACCCAGGTGTCCTGACAAAGTTCTTTTGAATGAAAGCTGCAGACTGAAATTTTCAGTATTTGGAATCCTACGTTTGCTTTGGAGTCAGTGGATTTCAAGTGGTCAAGCATCAGCAATGTAGTGCTGTCTTTAAAGAGCATATTCAGGTCAGGGAAGAATCATCAGAAATGGAGAATTTAGAATGGTGTGATAGGCATAAATGTCCTCCATAATTTTCATTTATTCATATGTCATTTATTGAATAAAAGCTTCTAACAACTTCTGCTGCTTGACAAAAAGCATGCAGACTCAACAAAACAAAACAAAACAAAACAAAACAAAACAAAACCTCTGCAGGTGTAATTCAGAAGTAAATTTTAGACCTTTGAAAGAAAATAGCCACTACCACATATTTTCTAAATCAGACTCCAAAACAATCAATTGCAAAAAAGAGGGACTCTAGGTTGAAAATGAAAAGTTTTAGACTTTAAAAATAAATCACTGAGGAAAATTGTAGAAACTGCATTTTAGGAAGTCTTTAAATTTAGATTATATTTTAGATCTTAAAGTATTTTGATGTTATAATTTTTAGAAATGTTTTTAATAAATGTACTCATGAGTCAGTGTCCAGATGAATCCTCTGTTTTTTAAATTGTTAGAAAATTCTTGTTCCTACTTTTGTTTCATACATTCTCAAAGGGCATATATATTTGCTGGGGAACCATTTTCCTCCTTCTTAATTGATTATCTTGGGGAATTTATAGAAATGCCTCTGTATTGGGAGGAATGCTAAGAAGTTAATGGGAATGTTAATTAACCACAAACAAACAAAGAAGGTAATTTCATGATGTTCCAATAGACTAACATCTAAAGTCCATTAATTCCCATGAACAGAAATATTTCCAGTATGTGGTCAAGGAAAATTCAAATGTCCTGGAAAATTCGAAGGAAGAGCCAATGTGTTGATAACGTGGTACTTTAGAACCTTTAAGGGGTTAAGCTGATGGAAATAATTATGTTACATGTGATCAAAACCAAATTATTTAGTACCGCAGTCTCAGTTTTATTTTAACTGGTTATTTCCTCATGATACTTTCACTTAATTATGTTCTATCTGATTATCATATAAGTTCCTAGGATGCTGAAAAATATGGGAATATTAACCTAAAAAAGGACAAGGAGATTAAACAAACAACATCTTCATTTAAAGAATTTATTTCCAACAGGCATGAAAATCCTTTTTTGACTCCTTGGAAAATCTGATACCTATCAACTTTCTAGAATTTCATATTAGGCTGAAAGAAATATGCTGTGAATTATTGTAAAACACGTAAGTTTATTTTGGCAGGTCTTTTAAACAGGAATTTTTAAAATACTCATTGTATCATTGGTTTAAATTTCACCATATGCAGGACTATTACTTAACATATATTTATGAATTGGACTAAGGACAAAATTAAAACCTCATGTCTTTTTTTTTTTTTCTGTCAACTTTGATCCTTTGAATATTTTCACTTGCTGAAATTTTTTCTACATCCCGGTCAACTCTCATAAAAATGTTTTCTGTCTATATCTATCTAGATGTAGAGATAACTTTATATTTCAGAATGTGTTTTTTTTTTTCCCCCAAAGGAAAGTCCCTATCAGATAGTTCCTAGAAAAATGCTTATATGAAACTAAATTTGAGAGACAGGGGCAAAAGGCTGATTTCTAGATGCTTATCTAAAGATTGAACCAGACTGTAATTTCTGTGATGTCTCTCTCATATACCCTTAGATCGCCAGAACCTGGGAAAGCAACTTGTATGAACTCATTAAAAATTGTTGAATTAACAAAAGAATAAGATTGGTAACATAATTGGTATAGATTCATTCATTCATTCATTCATTCATTCATTCATTCAAGAAATAACTATTGGGCAAGGCTAATGTTCCAGGCATTGTGTAGATACTGCGGGCATTCTTAAATTTGCTTTGTTAGAAGTTACATAAGGAATCTCAGACTGGGCTTTTAAAAGCCTCCCTCAGGGTAGGAAGCCAAGCCAAGAATTCACCATCAGACTTCATCTGCAGTACCTACAGATTTGAATAAGTTTCTTTCTTCTCAAAGTCCCCAAATTCTCATGAGGTTCCTGGGCCTGTCTAGAAGTGAAATTCCTTACTGATCTCTAAGGCTGGGAACTCTGTAAGCCAGTTATCTGACCACTTTTTGAAAGAGGGCTTTGTAATTACTGGCTCCATAAAGTCAACTGTAGTTCCTTAAAATTGTCTGGTAATTCTGATTCAGTAAACATCGTTATCAAATAATGGCATTCTAGGCAAAACCTTGGTTGCATAATGATAATTTTCAATATGTGCTGTTAATAAGGAGGACAAACTGTTATTTATGCAAATAACAACATTACCATGAAAATAAGAATACACATTCAAGTTTCTGAATTCTGGAGGAATTAGGCAAGGAGATAAAAATAAATGTTTTATTTCTTTTTTAAAAAAAATTATTTATTTATTTGAGAGAGAGAGAGAAAGTGCAGTGGGGAGGAGCAGAGGGAAAGGGAGAGAGAATCTCAAGCAGATTCCACACTGAGCACAGAGCCCGATGCTGGACTCCATCCCACAACCCTGAGATCATGACCAGAGCCAAAACTAAGAGTGGGTCACTTAACCAACTATGCCACCCAGGCACCCCAATGTTTCATTTCTGTTTACAAAAACAGTCTACTAAATTGTTGTGAGTTATAGATAGATAGGGCTAGAGATAAAAGATACAGGGAAAAAATGATGGAGTTTGTTATATCCAGAAAATAAAACATTAAAACATCAAAAATATTACAAACAAAAACCATAATCATTCCTCCTCAGTGCATTCAATCCTATCTAATTAATTCTTGTTCCAATTGATCATGGATTATCAGTCTCATGAAACTATTTGCTTTTCGACTAGAGTTCTGGATATCCTAAGTCAGTTCACCACTGTGGCTGCGAAGTGGTTTAAGCAATGCCATCAGAAGCCTGTGTCCAAGATTGTCCAAGATTATTTGGTGTCTTTCTTTCCTATGGTTCCCTGAGACAATCCTTTGTTAGAGTCAAAGCTTTCTTGTCTGTAGTTGAATATAAGTGTTCTCAGAGAAGCACCAGAATAAAACAAAACAAAACAAAACAAAAAACTATTTATGGATGATAAGAGATTTAAAATAGCAGTGGTTAGGGCACCTGGGTGGCTCAGTTGGTTAAGTGACTGCCTTCGGCTCAGGTCATGATCCCGGAGTCCTGGGATCGAGTCCCACATCGGGCTCCCTGCTCGGCGGGGAGTCTGCTTCTCCCTCTAACCCTACCCCCTCTTGCGCTCTCTCTCTCACTCTCTCTCTCAAAGAAATAAATAAAATCTTAAAAAAAAATAAAATAAAATAGCAGTGGTTAATTTATTGGTAATTTTAAAGGGGAAAGAGTTCATTACGGAACTAATGCAAATGACAAGAAATATGGTGGTTTCTTTGGCAGGCAAAACAAAATAAAGTCAAGCCAAAAAGTTTTAGACAAAATATCTATAGTGATTAACTTTGTTTTCAAAGAAGAGTAGATATTACATCTAACTTAAATTGATAACATAATCTTTACAGAGGAAAAAAAAGTTCAGATATAACCTATAGTAATCCTGATATACATATAATACACCATGAATACATCAAGCATCTAGTTAGAATGTGCCAAGAATGCATCAAAGTCATCAAGTATAGAGATGCAGTAAATCTGGAGTAAGTCCTGAACACCCGAATATTAATAAACTCCGTAGGAAAGTGATGTGAATCCCCACTTAAAAAGCACTAGGCTAGAATATGCTAGATACAAATTAAAGAGGTAAAGTTGTATACAAGTTCATATTTTAAAATATCTGAAATTATGGCCAGTAACACTACACTGTTGTCTACTATCAAGCAAAGGAACACCAGATCTCTAATAAATAGAAACATATCATTGACAGCTAGGACACTGACAAATCTCCAGGGACTTTCCATATAGCATTCAGTTTTTGAAATATTTATAACATTTTACCCATATAAATTTTTTTAGAGAAGGCTAAGTATCTCCTGATTTGGCAATGCTTCCTATGTGACTTACCAGTAGTAATATATCAAATTGACATAGTTATCTAGAATCTATTTTTTTGAAGGTAAAAGAACAAACCCTTTGTCATCTTCTAAGGACCCTCTGGGAAATCTCAAAGGCAATTTTAGGCATACAGGATATAATATTAGCATTCAGTTGTGGGAAGGAGGTGAACACATTCATTAACAGACCCCAGTATATGTAGTCTTACTTAAGTAAGCTTGTATTATACTTAATGTTGAGACATGGTTGTTTTTATTACACAAAAACATTAAACTAATCCATTTGTCAAAGATTTATGTAAATTACATGAGCTTGAATTCTTAAAGCATTTGAATTCATTTCTATATAATTTTTAAGGACATTTACATTATCAGAAGTTCAATTTCCTATTTCTTTTTGCAAATTTTAGAAATGTTTAATTTATATAAGCATCTATTTATCTTAAGCCAATCAGAATAGAGCTCCTTTAAGAGATTTTATACTCTAATTTAGTAATTCCATCCTGAGGTAGAAATATATTCCACTCACAGAGACACATAAACGTGCATACAGATACAGGTAGAGAATTTGTAGCTTTAATTATAACACTTTAGTCCTGTGTCAGGAGTAGACACAGAACTACAAAATTTATTGTTCCATATCAAAGAGTTGTTCTCTTTCGATAGGCATGGAGTCTAAATTGATTTGAGCTCAAAATATCCAAATAGTCAAACAGAAAAATTAGCAAACCAGATTCTCTGTTGTTTTTCACCCAGTGTAGACAAGACCTCTATGTACCATTAATCCATTTACAGAGATCACCAAATGGTCAGGCCATAAAACCAAAAGAAGCCCCCACTGTAAATCAAATCAGTACTCAAAAGGAATAAAAATTCTTACTGTGCTATGGAGGGAAAAGAGTCTGAAACATGGAGAGCACCCCAGATCCAAGGATGAGAGTGTGCCAACAGGGTGATTTTGCCTTAGACTTTTATAGAGAGAGACAAACAAGTTGCAGATGGGGTAATTTACAGTTGGGGTTATTTTGCAAGTAGGGGAAGTTTTAGTTATCTAAGCAATTAATGTTTTTGTCTGTGGTTAGATAGTATATTAGTTTACTGCTGTTGTAACAAATTACCACAAATTTAGAGACTTAAAACAACACAAATTTATTATCTGTAAAATTCTAGGAGATAATCCATTTAATTCCCTTTTTCAGTTTCTAGTGGTCATGTACATTCCTTGGATCATGGCCCTATTCCTCCATCTTCAAAGCCAGCAACATCAGAGTAGTCTTTATCACATCGTTCTCTCTCTAGTTCTTATTTTTTACTTTTCTTTCCACATGTATATGAATGCTTGTGATTATATTGAGCCCCTCCTAATAATCCAAAATAATCTCACTATTTTAAGGTGATCTGATTAGCAAACTTAATTTCATTTGCAACCATAATGCCCCTTTGAATGTAACCTAACATAGTCATTATTTTGCCTACCACAGTTAGTTTCAGGAGACAAACAGTTCTAATGTTGGCTAATCAGGCCAAGAAGGGGATATCAGAAAGTCTGGATCTGGCCTTGTCAGCAGTTTAAAACAAAAAGGTAAAGGGCTGTATTTGCTCTTATCCCAGGTAAACAGGGCAGCCATCCACAGGTCTTATAAGAGTCCTGGGAAAGAGAGGAGAGTGAGTTATCTTAAATTATGATGGCGTTGTATTCTTTGCAGTAAACCATTTCTTGAAAAAACAAAACAGGGTGGGTGGGTGGGGAATTTTTTAAATTGCTGTTTTCTGGGAGCTCAGGGCTCAAAGTCCAATATTGTCACTGGCATAAAATAGAAAAAGAAAAAAGAGTAGTTCGAAAGAGAAAAGTGAGGAAGAAGGAGCAATACGAATGGAGATGTTGGAGCTAAGGCTTCAGGTCTAGATAGCTGGAGTTTGATTTCCAGCTCTCCTACTTACAAAAACTGTAATCTCGGGAAAGGGACTTAAACATTATAAGCCTTAATCTCCTTATCTTTAAAATGAATATGACACAGTATCTACTTTATAGTGTTGTTGAGAGGATTAATGAGATTATATATGTAAAGAGCTTATTAAAGTGCCAGGAGGATAGTTAAATGCTCTATTAATGTTATCTGTTGATAACTGATTAATGAATCACTCCAATGAAATCACAATTGGGTAAAAAAGATATGATATATGTTATGCTGAATAATCTTCCAGTTCTTAATAATTATTAAGTTTTCATGAGTCCTGGATATATGATGGAAGAAATAGTTGCCTTTTGTTTTTCCTCCACTTATGGCAAAGCTCCTCATAATACAGCTCAATCACTGAGATGGACTCAATTTCGTTTTGGTATTTGAAACCTTGAAGGTCTTAAGTATACATTTGAAATACTAGCCAAATTGTGAAGACTATGCTAGGGTGAGAATCTGGCAAGGTAGTGGACTATCTGATGGGAGATACAAGTTGGAGCCAAGAACATTCTTGAACTAGATCAACTACACAGGGGGCCAGATACTGAATTTCCCATGAAGGTCTCATGTTGAGGTCTCTATCTCCTGGCAAAGATGGAGGTTGGACTGATAACATATAATTTCTCAAAAAAGTTAAAAATGTGACTCTTGTGCAAATATAAAATACATGTGTTAAAGGTTTAACCAACTCATTAATTAAGAGAGGAACCATCAAATTAAAACCTATTGAAAAAACCACTTGTAGAGAATTACATTCTCTACTAGACAAAATTCATTTGCATTGCTATGAACAATAATCCTGTTAATACAGTATAATAATAATACAGTTTTCTGTAACTTCTATGGGTATAGATGTAAAATAACCGAGTCAACAAGTCTCATCACAGATTCTCAACCCCTGTGCTCCATAGGATCAGAACCAAAGGGTCTGCTAGGCAATGCTGAATTATCTCTGCCCATTTCCAAGTCTTGGACAATTTTCCTAATAATGCAGGACAGTGAGTCAGAATTGTGCAATAAGGGGTGGGATGAGAAGTCAGGCAGGGTCTTGCAAGTGAATTTGAAGAATTTATTATGTGTGATTCAAAGTACTTCAGGAATCGATAGTACACTAAAGGTGATCCCAAACATGCTTACTTGAAAATTGTGATGGTTTAGATTCTAAAGGAAGTCAATTATTTTAGCTTATGGATATCTGTGTTTTGTTTTTTATTTCTTTGCTATGTTTGTAAGCATCAAAATGCACTGTTTTGATATGTCCTGAAAGATCCTTGGGGCAAAAGGTTTTCACCAGGTGCCCAAGTTCATATTAGCAACTATTAAAACCAATTTAGTTTCTCTTGTTTTTTCCTATGACATTGTGTGCTTAGCCAAAATGTTGCAGCTTCATACTTAACTTCATTGTTTCAGACAACTGTCCAAAAGGAAAAGACCTAATATGTTTTTAAAAAGCTGGAATGTATTTCAGAAAGTTGGTATTAGGGAGAAAAGTCAGTAAAAGTGGGGCCATTCACAACTCTACCAGATTGAAATATTTAAACAAATACTTTTTTTTTTTATGATTTTATTTATTTATTTGACAGAGAGAGACACAGTGAGAGAGGGAACACAAGCAGGGGGCGTGGGAGAGGGAGAAGCAGGCTTCCCGCCGAACAGGGAGCCCGATGTGGGGCTCGATTCCAGGACCCTGGGATCATGACCTGAGCCGAAGGCAGACGCTTAACGACTGAGCCACCCAGGCTCCCCTAAACAAATACTTTTGTTTTTAATTTTAGAAATTGAAAAAGAAATGATAGGTGCATTGAAAATTACTGAGGTGTCTGTGAATATGCAAACTCATCTAAATATAAATACAATAAGGCAAAGCTGACTTTCAAAAGTCAGAACAATTATGTGTTGCTTTGTCTGTTTTAAAGGAAGGAAGCTTTGGGCCAAGGGACTGCAAAGCAGAGATAAAGAACTCCATGAAATTTGGAAAGAGATTGTCCTGGGTGGATAGTGGTTAAGTCTATATACTGTACGTTCAGGTGCACATCATGAAATACTGTGTTTCTCTCTTTTTATTTGTTTATTCAGTAGTATCTTTTAATAGAGAAGCAATAGGGAAAATAATTATTTGGAATATGGAAAATGGAAGAAGAGAATGAAGAATAACAGCACATTAATCATTATCAGACCAGCTTACCTTTCTTTTTTCTTTTAAGGGTTTGGGATTATTATGATTTTTTCCCCAGCTTTATTGAGATATAATTGACATATAACATTGTATAAGTTTAAGTTGCACAGTGAGATGATTTGATACATTTAGATATTACAGAATGATTTACCACTGTAGGGCTAGTTGACATCTCCATCACATCACATAATTACCATTTCTTTCTTGTGGTGAGAACATTTAAAGTCTATTCTCTCATCAAGTTTCAAGTATATTGTAGAGTACTGTTAACTACAGCCACCATGCTAAACATTAGATCCCCTGAACATATTCATCTTCTAAGTTTGTAACTTTTGATCTACATCTCTTCATTTCCCTCAAACTAAGCCCTGGCAACCACCATTCTAAGTCTGACTTTGTTAGATTCCAAACATAATTGAAATCATACAGTATTTGTCTTTGTCTGCTTTATATCACTTAGCATAAATGTCCTTAGGTTCCTGCCTTCTACTCTGGTGTGCATCTTCCTCCTTGTAATTTGGTCCTTAGTGTTTCCCTTACTTCCTTAAGAGCTTAGTGTTTATTGTACTTTATTGTAACATTTCTAGATGGTCCTTAGTGTAAGGATTTTCAGGATTTTCTTGTCAGAAATGGAACTTTTCAATAAGTACCTTTCAGTCCTGATCTTACTGTCTACACAGCAACACTGGGTGCAGTTGACTTAGTTCTAAAAAGAAGAGAAAAAGACAAAGAAATGTTCTCTGTTCTCTTCATTTCTGAGATAGCATGCTATCCTGATTTCTTCCCACCTGCCTGATTTCTCTATTTCAGCTTTTTTTACTGGCTCTGTCTTAACAGATCTTAACTAGACTCCTCCCTCCATAATCTAGACACATTTTCTAGTTTATCTCATTTGCTAGTGGGGTTTTAAATACCATCAAGATGTGACCACTCTCACATTTATTTCTATTCCTGATCTCTCTTCTCATTCCCAAACACAAAGATTAAACTATGTTTTTGACACTTGCATTTGGAGGTCTCAGTGACATCTCTTAACCCCTTAACTTCTCTTTTATTGTTACTTTTCCGGTATTTCTCATCTCAATAAACATCATTTCTATCCATGATGTTTTTCATGTTGTAAAGCCAAGAGTAAACTTACACGCGTCTGTCTTACCTCCCGCTTCAATTCATCACTGTGTCCTATCAGCTGTACCTCTAAGGTACATATCTGAAATCTATTCACTTCTTTCTTATCTCCTCTGCCATAGTTTGGGATCAATCTGCAGTGATCTGGCCAGCTAGAATAATGTTCATACAGGTTTCACAGCCTCTACTCTTTACTTTTTTTTGTTTAATTTTGAAGATATATGTTTATATATATATAGATATAGATATGTGTGTATATATATATAGAGAGAGAGAGAGAGTTTATATAGAGTTCTGAGTAAAATGTTCACATCCAGATTTTCTTATGTGCAATGATCTAATATTGTTATTTTTTAAAGATTTATTTATTTATTTGAGAGATAGAGAGGAAGGGTAGAGGGAGAGAATCTTCAAGCAGACTCCCTGCTGAGTGGGGAGCCCAACACAGGACTCAGTCCCATGACCCATGAGATCATGACCTGAGCCGAAACCAAGAGTTGGATATTTAACCGACTGAGCCACACAGGTGCCCCAATACTGTTGTTTTCTAAATATTATATCATTGTGATTTTGATTACATGTTTAAACAAAGAACTGTTTAATAGAAATTTTTTAGTCTCTAAATCAGTTTATTATTTTAAATATGAAATTAATGTTTTTATACATAATTGGATACATATATTATGCATATGTGTATGTATGTGTAGATATATATAGTAGACAATGAAAGTCCTGTGTTATTCCTTTAACCAAAAGACAAACACTTACAACAGATTCTTAAAAATAAGTTTTCATCACACACACACACACACACACACACAATTTTATGACTTGTTTTTCATTTAAAAATATATAGTGGCCTTCTAAATCCTTCTTTTAAATTCTTTATCTTTGGTAAGAGAATGTGGTCATAGTATTTCTACTCTTTGTATTCATGAAATGTGAAGAACAACAATGGGGAGAGTAACAAACATTTTTGTTGGGCTGGTTGGAACTGTGCTTTGTTAAGATTGATTAGACAGTGGATTAAGCTGGAATTGGAGAAAGACTGGGCAGAGAGGAGTACTGCATGAGGGGCAGAGTCCAGAAGAGAGAAGTGGCAGCAGGAATAGTATGAAGGGCCTGAGGTTTTGTTGCTATGATTGGAGGCTGCACATGTGAGGGGGAGGAATGAATGGTGGTGTGAGAGGGAGAGGGCACAGGTGGTTTCTGATGAAGGAGCTGTTACCACTAAGAGAACACTGAAAGGCCTGAGGGAGAAGGAGCAGGTGAGGCAGGAGATGATATACCAAAAAGTCGTACTGTGCTCTATCTGGCTTTTCTTTCCCAATTAAAAAGAGTAAGAGTAAGAAACAAAGTGAATCTTGGGGCCCCTAAGTGGCTCAATCAGTTAAGCCTCTGACTCTTGATTTCAGCCCAGGTCATGATTTCAGGGTTGTGAGATCGAGCCCTGCATTGGGCTCCACACTGGCTGTGGAGCCTGCTTGAGATTCTCTTTCTCCCTCTCTCTCTGCCCCTCCCTCTCTCTCTCTCTCTCTCTCATAAAAAAGAAAAAAAAAAGTGAAGTGAATCTTGTAATTTGTAATGCGATGTTTAAGAGTATGAATCATATGAAAATGCAGTTTCTTTAATGGACATTAAAAATAGAGGAGTATATAAAAGGCACACCACCTTGTCAATTCAGAATTATATTAGGCATCCCCTTTGAAATGTATAAGAAATATCAACTCCATTCACTGTGTTCCTCAGCATAAATGTTCTCAAAACCTCAATGTTGAAAATCACTGTGGTTAACTTGATCATTACCCATTTTTTAAAAAAAGATTTGTTTATTTACTTTAGAGAGAGAGAGAGAGAGCAAACCCACAAATGGGGGGAGGGGCAGAGGGAGACTCCAGGGGAATCTTCAAGCAGCCTCCCTGCTGAGCACGGGCCCAACATGGGGCTGGATCTCATGACCATGAGATCATGACCTGAGCTGAAACCAAGAGTTTGAGGCTTAACCAACTGAGCCAACCAGGTCCCCCTTAACCAGTACCCATTTTGAGTAATAGTGTGGCTGATAGTAATATGAGGGCACATAGAATTACACTCAGAGAAAATAATTTTGCTTAATAGGGTGTGTATTGAAAATAATAATATACTTATTTAAACATACTTATTAATACAGTAACTATAGTTTATACATGGTAACAACTGTGAAGAAGGAAAATATCAAAATTCTTTTCCTCATTAAATCATTCAGCAAACTCACGAAGCTTAATAATACTTAGATATGCTCAAATAGCCGAATGTGGGGTTCTGTTAACAACTTTGGATATGTTTTATTCTACTTTTCTATTATTTTGCAAGAAGGAAATTTTCCACTGTTGCTGAAATGGAATATATGGTGAGTATGTAATTATATTTTTAAAATATATACATATATAATGTAGAAAAGTGAAAATATAATTACATCAATTTTGCGATAATGATTAATACCAGCAATTACTCTGCATGGGAATGGCACATTCCAATAACCACTGTTCTTGTGCTCATAAATATTGAGGTGATATCCTGAGGCTTTATGAACAAGAAGGATATTCACTATTTCATGTATCCTGTGATGTATAATTTCAGTCTCCCAGTTAAGATATTTGAAGTGATTATATTATCTCATTCTTTCTACAGTCTATATTGCTCTCAATATATTTATTTTATATACTTTACATACACTATAGGCAAAACATGACATTGTAGATTCTTATTAGAAGTTAACTCTGGAATGACTTCCATCTTATTTAATTCACAAAACTGTAGGTGTTAAGGCAGTAGAAACTTAAAATTGAATGTGAGAGGAGTAAGCCCCTCAGGCAAGCGGAAATATTTTGAATTTACCATCTATTTCTTATTCACTGCTAGGTCTTTGGTAGTTATTTAAGGCAGAACAGTTTAAATGCCTAGGATTGTGCAATTGGATTTTCCTTTAATTCTTTGAAAATTTGGCTTTCAAGAGTTCATTCATAAAATGATTAAAAAACTGGGTTAATAAAGTCACCCATACTATATCTGTGCACAATCTAAGTGAATTTTTAAGGGTAGCCTTCCCTTTTATGCTGAGTTTAGGGCCCTGCTTCCATATAAGATGGACTCCACGGTCCTTCATAAAAACAATTTGATCACTTTTTTCCCAGAAAGTGAAGACCAAAGGATAGTCGATCTTCACCCACACTATTAATATTTTAGGATCAATTTAAAGAAGAATTTCTCATGGTTCATTCTCAAATGTGTCCCTAGCCCTGGAAGGCAGATTGCACTGTCTGCTGGTGCCTCTTTAGCTCCTGATCTTACGAAGTTAGGTGGAGACACTTCACTTAATCATCCTGCCCTTTCTTGCTCTGGGGCTTCTCTTTACTTTTTTCTGCTGTTGATCCAAGTGACATATTGCTTAAGGCATGAATGGTATTAGTCTTTGTTGGTTAGGGTTGATAATACTTTATTTTAAAGTCGCAATTTGGTGATTAGCTGTAAAAATAATGTAAAATAAAACACTTAAATGTGAAGTTTTGTTCTGTCAGTTTCATTCTGGGAATTCCCTCCCTATCTCTGACCTCAAATAGTTATAAACCTAACTTGAAAGAAAAGCTAATCTTTGCTTCAATCTGTTGAGTTTCTCCACCTCCCTTTTTGTGCATCCATCCCTTTCTTTCATAGCAGGACTTCTAGAGTATGTGAGGGTTTTCTGTTATGGCAAAATAGAAAGCAGCCCTGCGCAGGTTCTAAAGTCACAGCAATTAGGTTCAATGCTCAGGTGCAGCTGACTGACCATGTGAATTTGGATACCTTCCTTAATCTCTCTATGCCTCAATACTCTTATCTGCCAAATGGAGACTATGTAGGCAAGTACTTCAGAGATTGTTTTTAGCAGCCTTATCGAGACATGTAATTAACCACCTATTTAACAGTAGGGTTTGATCATTTTTGACAAACATATACATACTTAGAGCCATTACCACTGACAGGGCCTCTCTTCCCTACAGGTTTATGTAATAATGTATGTAAAGCACTGAGAAGAGTCAGAAAATACTAAAAATGTTAGTCATTGCTGTATTCATTTTTATTACTCAAACCTCTAAGGTTTCTCTTCAATCCTACTGATATTATTCTCTCAAATGTTTTCAGTGACCACTGTGGTTGCCAAGTCCAATGACATTTCTTTTTTTTTTTTTTTTTTAAAGATTTTATTTATTTATTCATGAGAGACAGAGAGAGAGACAGAGGCAGAGGGAGAAGCAGGCTCCCTGCGGAGCAGAGAGCCCGATGCGGGACTCGATCCCAGGACCCTGGGATCATGACCTGAGCCGAAGGCAGACGCTTAACCGACTGAGCCACCCAGGCGTCCCGAAGTCCAATGACATTTCTTTGTTCTTAGTCTCCTGAAAATTTCTACTGTGTGTGATATGGCTATGAAAATTCATCATGGAATTTATATTATGAATAACTAACATTTTGTGAAGGAAAGATCATAACCAATCACTGTGACCATTGAAAATAAAATGTTAAGCAGAAAAATTCATTAATTACTTAAAAATGTAAGCACCTATATTGTGGTAGATACTGGGCCTAAAAGTAGACCCAGTCCCTACCTGCCAGGAATTCTGAAAAATAAATGGGAAAAGTACATTAAAGGAAATAATACAAAGTGACAAGAGTGATAGTAGGTATACATGTAAAATAATAGAGAAAATTAAAGAATGAATTTTTATGCCTTAGAGATTCAGGAAGACTTCACAAAAGAGTCAGTATATAAGCCAATTCATCAAGAATGCATAAGAGTTCATCAGGTGGGTAAGAGAAGCTAGTTGGAATTAGGAGGAAAATGATTAACAAAGTTATGAGTGTGTTGGAGTACTGCAAAGAGTTTGTACAGTTGAAAGGATAGGACATATAAGGGGAAGGGCCTGGTTATGAGGTTAGAAGTCTCAGTTGTGGCCAGAATTTGATGGTCGTAAAAGGATGGTCATGCAAAGGATTTTGAGTTCTACTCTGTGAGTAGAACAAAGTTACTGAAGGTTCCGAAGCAGGGGCATTATAAGAATATCTTTGTACTTGAAAATATATTGCTGATGCCAAGAACAGGATAAACTGGGACTTGGGGAAAATAGGGTGGAGGCAGGGAGATTTATTAGAACACTTTTTTGGTTAATTGTTCAATCTTTTGATAAAATGAGGTTGAATTAAAGTAGAGTCAGTGGGCAGACAAGTGGGGCAAAAGTAGATCAAAGGCAGAGTCAATAAGATTTGAAGTGAGGCTGAGGGACTGAGGGCATTGGGAGAAGGTGACGATGACTTAAGATTCTCACTTGGGAACTTGAGTCGATGGTAATGTTATTCACCAAGATATGAACGTTAGCACTAAATTTAATACACGGAAGTAAATTAACTTTATCATAAAACATATTTTTTATTCATAACCTATATGTTACACATTTTAAGAAATATCTGTAGAGAGATTATTTCATTGTTTGTGCATGCTCCAAAATGTCAGAATACCACTGAAATGGATTTGCTACATAATATAGTCTTCCATATTTTTCACAGTGCAAGCAATTTGAATAAATTATACCTTGGTAATATCTTCTTGACTTTCAAGATGAGGCATCAATAATACTAAAACACTGTCCTAATGGTTCATACTCTGCATCATCTTATTGGTGAGGCCCATCTTATAAAAATACTGCAGTATGCCACCTCCCCCTTGGACTTGCCATATATTACATTTAAGATACACTTTGCTTTTGGTGTTCATGCTTCCATCTCTATCACATTTATGTGGAACTTGACTCCTGTGTTGTGTGATAATAAAGTATACTGATATCTTCCATCTTGATATTGTTTCAAGAAGAAAGGACTCAACTTCGCTTTGATCTTGCTGTGCTGACTCTGTAAGGTACATCCTAACTGATAGGAATGACTGAGGTAATGGCAATGCTAGAGATTAGAGCGTCTCCTATACTGGAAGAAAACTTGGGTCCTAGTCTTGATTCTGCCACTAGTTTAACATTTGACTTTGAGGAAACCACTTTACCTGCTTGATCCTCAATCTCATCATGTGTAAAAAAAGTCTCTATTGTCTCTAAAACTCTGATTCTTCAAAGGTCTGGCTGGATTTAATTCCTATTAGTTTTGTTTCCAACTGCTTCTAGACAATGGGTTTTAAAAGTTCATAGTTAAAAGACAATAAATTTAGGCAAGAACTAATAATTTGATACATAGATATTTTGAACAAGGTACTGAAATATGTTACTTTTAGAATATCTGATAAAAGCAAGGCTCTTGCACATGAAGATGAGGATTCATTAGTGGCCCAGACTGCTGCATAAAGGGCAACTAGAAGCTAAGCAATAACAGCCATATCATTTTGATAGTGTCCAATTAGGCAAGAGCTGTAGAGCTCATCTGAGGGTAATTTGAAGCAGATGTCAGCATTAAGACACAGATGTGGGACATTTTTCAATGGCAATGGAATGTGTGTGGTATGGGATAGCTGATGGCTTCATCATCATTTTTCTTTCCATGGAGTTACAGTAGTAAAATGCACAAACATTCAGCTGATTTTAGGTTCTTGGATTATTCCCAGGAACAGGCTGTCCTCCAAGTAGATGTATCTTCAGAGCTGGGGGTCATTACCTTTTGATTTATTCAATCCTCATGCCCTTTTTGAAATCTGATATCTCTCATCCCAAAAGTGGAAGTCAGAATAAATTTCTCAGCATAGCACCCAGAACCAGAAACAGATGGACAACTTTGATAACCTGGGATTCTTGTCTGACAGAACAGTGCTCTCTCACTGCTCTTGCTGAGAAGTTTAAGTAGATAATTCCTGAGCATCAAATGTCAATACATTTTCTTAAAGCTGGGCGTAGTAGATCCAATACTTCTCTTTTCATGAAAAGTTTATTTTCTGGTTTTCATTCGAGTCAGTTTTAATAGCAAACTTAAACTTCACAGTTTCTTCCTTGTGAATAGTACCATTCATTTTGAATGTCAAACATTGGAGGTATTTATAAATCTTCCCTATCTCCCTAATTCTGTCTTTCTTTGAACAGCCAAACAGAATTGATGAATGCCACCTCTTTGCCTAGAGGCATGCTGGGCTATGAAGCAGATAAAGACCATGAAGGTTAGTGTTGCTGGTAGTAAAATAAATGTAAATGTGTGCAGAAAAATTGAAGATAATTTCAGAAACAGAATGTAATTTATTGAATGTTTCCTAATTGGAGGAGTTGGTTGGGTAGAGAGAGTTTTTCCAGATTAGGTGCCTCCTAGCAAAGGTGTACAGATAGGACTTAACATAATTTGTCAGGAAGTTCTGAATTCAAGGGAAAGTAATAGTTGAGGAGCTGAAAGAGACTAGGGTAAAGAAAAAGGAAATGGCCTCCTCAGTTGATGGAAGATCATGAAAACCAAACGGAGGAACATGTCCTTACAGTTTTGTAAGAGCAGATTGACATACTGAAAATACAGCAGCATGGAAAAGAGCACAGTCTTGGATTCTGAGAGGCCAGAGTACTACAGTGGTAGGCACTTCATTGCTGTCAGACCATATTCAACTTCCCTAATGTCTGCAAGCCTTAGTTTCCTTATCTGTAAAATGGATGCAATGTCAGGTGGCAATGACATGGATCTGTTATGAGAGTTAAGTGTGATAATGCTTTTACAGTAGTTGGGAGGGCCTGGCCCAGAGTAAGCACTCAATATATACCAACAATAATTCTTCTTATTGTTGTCTGGCAGCCAGAAGCTGATTGCATTGGATTAGGCAGAATGACTTTCTTTCTGAGCCCTTTCAAGGTTTTCCAAATTAAATGGGCTCCGATTCATTTCATGATGTTTATTGCTTTTTCCTTAAACTTTAAAGTGTCCTTTCTCTATTGAAAGCATTCCAGTTACAGAGAGTGGAATCAAGGTGATTCCTAAAGCTCCCGAAGGTACTTTCTCTCCTTTGTGTATGTGTGTCTGGTTGAAATGATCCATTATGTTCAGCCTCCTGGGAAGGCAATTGGCTGTTTAGCAACAGCATTACAAAGTGAGCTCATATACAAGTTATTATCCACTATAACCATAGTCTCTTTAAACATTATTTATTTCCAAAGGGAGAATGGGTTTCCATTTTATGCCTCAGCTGCTGATGATTTTTCCCTAGGTAAATTATCCTGCAGTATTCATGTTAAATCTCATTTCATTATATCTGCCAATCTCCCCAGCTTATCATTCAGCAATTCAGTCACCTCACCTGTTTACTTTTTTCTTGTTTAGAATTATCTGCACATTTCATTAATGTTGTATTTAAATCACCTGCTGCTTCACAGGGATGTTTTGCATGGAACCCACTCTACAAATTCTGAGGCTATGCTGTTGACAATATGTCAAACTTTGTTTTAATGGATACAATTTTTCCTATGCATGGAAGCCTTTCCAAATAAAACTTCTCTATAATTTTGTGTTTCTGAAAACAAAAGGTACTTACTCATTCATTTATTCATTTGTTATTTATTCACTGCTCACTGAGGCAGGCACTTTGCTAGGCCCTGGAGACCAGATTCTCCCTCTTAAGCACTTCTTCCTCTTAAACACTGACACTTTATTGAGAGAGAAAGACCTGTAATAAATAATGATAATACGGCATGGTAATAACTACAAAAGAGGCATGAAGAATTGCTGTACAAACCCAGAGAGGGCAGAGATTACCTTTTCGGTTAAAATTTGAGTTGGTCTTTAAAAGATGAAGGAGAAAAGGAAGACTTATTTCCGTAATCTATAATGACACATACCGAATATTGCATATTTACAAATAAACGCATTATTTTTTTTTTTTAAAGATTTTATTTATTTATTTGACAGAGACAGAGATAGCGAGAGCAGGAACACAAGCAGCGGGAGTGGGAGAGGGAGAAGCAGGCCTCCCGCAGAGCAGGGAGCCTGATATGGGACTTGAACCCAGGACTCTGGGATCATGACCTGAGCCGAAGGCAGACGCTTAACGACTGAGCCACCCAGGCGCCCAAATAAACGCATTCTTAATACACATAAATACATATTAAAAGTGGTATGTTTCAGCTACACACACACACACACACACACACATTGTAGTTGAGTAAATTGTTTTTCTTTTGGTGTGTTAGTATATTAGGACTTACAGGATGGAACTAGAGGGTATCCTGCGAAGTGAAATAAGTCAATCAGAGAAAGATAATTATCATATGATTTTACTCATATGTGGAATTTAAGAAACAAAACAGATAGAGGGGAAGGGCAGGAAAAATAAAATAAGGTGAAGGAGACAAACCATAAGAAACTCTATAGGAAACAAACTGAGGGTTGCTGGAGGGGAGGTGGATAGGGGGACAGAGTAAGGGTGATGGGCATTAAGGAGGGCACTTGATGCAATGAACACTGGGTGTTATATACAACTGATGAATCATTAAATTCTACCCCTGAAACTAATAATACACTATATGTTAATTGAGTTGATTTTAAATTTTAAGAAAAGGGACTTGAACACAAGCTTGTTTCAGAATGTATAGAGGCTAAATGACATATTATACTGTCTACAGCACTAGTCTCCATCTAAAACTTCTATCTGTTTTCAGTCATCACTTATTCCTTGTTAAAAGACTCTCTTCTTATATTTGCAACATTGCATTTATAGAGACATACTGAGCAAAACCGGTGCTTTCTCGTTGTAGCTTCCCATCTTGGCCCAAGAGCAGATATGTCCTGAACCTTCATCCACTGCTCTGTCCCTTGGTTGCCTTTTTGGGATCCTCTCTCTGCTTCCTTCCAGCTTTTTTACTTGAACAACCTTCTTAGGTCCTTTCATGAAGCTGCCTCTATTCTGTATGGAGGAAGTAGAAACAAAGGTTTTCCTTTTTTATTTTTTTTAAGATGCTTAATGCCCCTTGCCCCACCCCACCCCCAGTCTACTGAGGCTCTGTTGGTACCCTAAGCTGTCTCTGGTCCTCGTCTTAGGGTTAGTTTATAGATCCGAGAGTAACAGCACACACACACACACACACACACATATAGATGTCTCAATTTTTGTGGCCTTAAGTTACTAGTTGAAAAATCAGTTTGCCTATACATGACATTAGCATATGTTTAATGAGATACAGTTTACATATATTATTGTGTAAGTTTAAGGTATATACTGTATTGTTTTGATACACTTGTATATTGTAATATGGTTACCTCTAGTGTTCGCTAACACCTCCATTATGTCACATGATTATCATTTCATTTTGTGGTGAGAACATTTAAGATCTAGTCTCTTAGCCACTATCAATTATATAATACAGTATTGTTGACTATAATCACAATGCTGTCTTTATATCTCCAGAATTTATTGTCTAACTGCAAGTTTGTACCCTTTGACTAACATCTCCTAATTCACCCACACCCTGCCCTAGTCCCTGGTAACCATTATTCTACTTGGTTTCTATGAGTTCAGCTTTTTTGAATTCCACATATAAGTGATATCATACAGTATCTGTCTTTTTCTGTCTGACTTACCTCACTTAGCATAATGCCTTTAAATTCCATTCATGTCATCATAAATGGCAGAATTTCCTCTTTTCTTATGGCCAAATAATATTGTGTGTGTGTGTGTGTGTGTGTGTGTGTGTGGTGTATGTATATAGCACATCTTTTCCCATTCATCTGTATATGGACACTTAGGTTGTTTCTATACCTTGGTAATTATGAATAATGCTGCAATAAACATGGGAGTACAGATATTTTTTAGATATTCTGTTGTCCTTTCCTTTAGATCTATACCCAGAAGTGGAATTGCAGGGTCATATAGTAATTCTACTTTTATTTTTTAAATGAACCTCTATATAGTTTTTCATAGTAACCATACCAATTTACATTGCCACCAATCATGGACAAGGGTTCCCTTTTCTCCACATACTCCCAACACTTATTACCCCTTGTTTTCTTGATGATAGTCATTTTAACAAGTGTGAGGTGATACCTCATTGTGGTTTTGACTTGCATTTCTGTGGTGATTAGTGATATTGAGCATCTTTCCATGTGCCTGTTGGCCATTTGTATGTCTTCTTTGGAAAAATGTCTATTTAGTTCCTCTGCCTGTTTTTTAATGAGTTTGTCTTTTGGAGGAATATTAACCTTCTGAAAGACATATGGTTTATCAATACTTTCTCCCATGCCATAGGCTGCCATTTCATTTTGTTGCTTGTTCTTTTGCTGTGCAGAGTGTTTCAGTTTGATGTAGTCCCATTTGGTGATTTTTGGTTTTGTTGCTTGTGCTTTTACAGTCATATCCAGAAAGCCATTGCCAACACCAAAAAACAAGGAGCCTTTCCTATGTTTTCTTCTATAATTTTTATGGTTTCACATCAAATGGTTAAGTCTTTAATCCATTTTGAGCTATTTTTGTGAGTTGTGTAAAATAGGAGCTCAATTCAATTTTTCTGCATTTGGTTATCCAGTTTCCAACTCCATTTATTGAAGAGGCTATCCTTTCTGTATTGAGTATTGTTGGCACCCTTTCAAGTATTAGCATACTTAAAGAATCATAACAAAATTTAAGAACTATCAAAAGATATTATGAACATCTGGAGGTAGAGATGATAACATTTGTTGATGGATTTAATGGGAAGTGTGTGAGAAAAAACAAAAAGAATCAATGTCAGTCCCTGGGTTATTGGCTTGAGCAATTAGGTGGTGAGTACTAATGTTAGCACAGGTGATGAAAGTGGAGTTCAGAAAAAGCTTTCAGGTGGGAGAAAAGAATGGCATCAAGAGCTCTGTTTCAGATATGCTAATATGAGGTGCCCAGCAAACGTTCAAGAAATGATGTCAGATTTCTTTTTCTTTCTCTCTCTTTCTCATGTATGATTCCTTGACAAATCAAAATTCATCACAACATGCTTGCAAGAGCACTGGATTTTTAGATTAAATCCTGGGTATGCTGTTCTCTATCTAGCTGTATGATCTGGCACAATTCAGTTAATCTCTCAGTCTTAGTTTCTTTAGATACAAAATAGGAGTAATAATGCATTATGTATAGGATTGTTTACAAGGATTAACTTACAGTCAGTTGAATTAAATTAGATAAAATACCTGGTATATGATAAAAGTTTAATATCAATGATCTCTGGTCACCATCTTCTCCCTCCTTTAAACACATTGTATAAAGCAAATGAAATTTGAACATAATCTCAGATAATCTGCAACTTTCTTCCAACACAAATGAGTGTTTCTTGAAAATACTCAGTTTAGAAGGAGAAAGTACTGGCAATGCACTGTACAGCAGTATGTATTGGAAACATTATTTTATAATAAATCTTTGTAGTCTCCTCCCTCATCAGCATGGTAACTTAAAGCCCTAAAGAAACAATTTTAGTCTGCTGATTGCCTAGACTCAAAAAATAATAAATTAAAAAATAGACTAATTTGTGGTAATGAAATAAGTATTTTTGCTCGGGAAAAAAGATTCTAGAATTATGAATGAATAAACACATACTTCAATGGATTCTTTTTTCAAGGTCCATTCCATAACACTAAACTGAAAGCATTATTATTATCTAATACTAGATCACAATTTACTGACAGTAGTAAGTATCAAAGGGGATAACTAGGTGAGAGATGAATGGCATAATACGTAACAGGCACCCAAAAACTGTTATTTTATTTATGTATTTCTCTCAAGTTACATAATAAGATTTCATCTTTTAAACTTAACATTTTTATTAAATATAGTTATTTTCACAGCTTTATGGTTGAAACGTAGTTTCTAAGTAACACCTGTTTCAGTGGGAAAAGAACAGTGAACTATTCTTATTTAAAACAAAATATCCTCTAAAGGGATTAGGATTAAATTCTCACTTCTAAAAGTAGACTACCGGTGTGGGGGTTGGTGGTTAGGAGGCTTGAGTACTAGGGACTTAAGAAAGTAAAAAAAAAAAAAAAAAAAAGTTTGGGCTTATAGCCACAGTTATATGAGAGGGTCCTCCATGTTATGTCCAAAATATGCAAAGCAATATGGTTGGAAAGTTTCTCAATATGTCGATGCCTCAAAGGAAGGCAATGAGTAATCCAGTTGAGCCATAGCCAAAGATTTCATGAAGAAAGAAATATTTTGACTGAAATTAAAAGGTGAGCCAACTTTTAAAAACTCTTTAAATTATAAAAGTGCTAAATGCTATGTGGTTGGTGTAGAGAATTAAAAAAAAATCTGCTAGACAGAAAAAAAATTCATCTATACTCACAGCACCCAGGAAAACTCACTATTAAGATTTAAACATTTATTTCAGATAAACTTTTATTTCACTTATATATACATTGAAAAATATATTTTTATATAATGACAAATTATATGTACAGCTTTATACATTATTTTAAAATAATATGGAGTTGACTCTTGAGCAGTATGAGAGCCAGCATCACCAACATCCCTTCCACCCCCTGGTCTCCCCTGCTGTACACTCAAATAATCCACTTACAAACTTTTTTCTCCCTCAAAACTTAATTACTAACAGCCTACCATTGACTGGAAGCCTTACTGGTAACATAACGACTGATTAACCCATATTTTGTATGTTATATGTATTATATGCTATATTTTTAAAAGTAAGCTAGGGAAAAGAAAATGTTACTAAGAAAATTATAAGCAAGAGAAAATACATTTATAGTACTGTACTGTATAAAAAAAATCTGTGGATAGGTAGACCCGTGCAGTTCAAACAGATGTTGTTCAAGGGTCAACTGTATTATTAGTATTTGACAGATTGTTAAATAATTCTAGAATATATTATTCAAAAAATTGAACACTTTTATCACATTCCTGTCCCATGGTTTATTTAATTATCTATTAACAATTTAATATCCTGGATGTTAATACAAATGTGTTGTGTAGGATTTCAGATTTTAGAAGTGGGCCTGGGAATAGAAACAGTTGTAACTACATGAAGAAAGTTGTGGAAATGAGAATGTTCAGGAAATATTTAAGAAACAATAGATATGTTGAGGCAATAATTAAGTGTATGTAAGCTGTTGTAGGAATTATTGCAACCGGGTTGGGGCAGATCCAAGTGAACTGTAGAGGTTAGGATCAGGTGTTTAGAGTTTGGAAGGCACTGCAGGTCTGCGCATAGCACTGAGACATAACCAGAGCAGTGCTGATGGAAAATTCTCCTGTAAGGAGAGTGTAGGAGTGAACTGGAAAGGGAAAATAGTGAGGGGGAAGAGACAAGATAGCAGGTTATTTTAACGATGAAATGCAAGATAATGAGGGCTGGAACCCGGGTGATGATTGTAGGAAGGGAAAGGAAAAGATGTTGGGGAGAGAGGTTTCTAAGCATTTGCTATAGTGTTCTTTGCTTAATGCAAATTAAATACATTTTGGGGATGCTTAGCATGGATATTATCAGCCATTTTCTCTCTGAGTGCTGCTAAAACTAGTAAGTGCACTATAATGATACTGCTAAAATAAAACTGTTTTTCCTTTAATAATGCTGCAGTCTCATTATACAAAATAAGCCAACGTAGAGTTATAATTCCAATAGTTTAGAATGACCTGATGAAGGTCTGTCTGTTTTTTAACATTTTAAAGGCTATTTTGATAGACTTAAGTTTCCTTTTGTTTAAATTCTCTGTAGTGTTGTGTGTATATAAATAATAAGTCAATTGTTTGCAGTTGATATTTTGCTAGATCTGTTTTCCTGTCTAATGACTGCTTGATTTCAAATTTCAGATATGTGGTTATTTAAATTGTTTATTAAGAGAGTTAACATCACTGAATGTTTTTTTGTTTGTTTATCTTGATAATAACACCTAAACAAATGTTTATAGAAACACAGTCTTTTTAGAGAAGGAAGGTAGCATAATATTGTGGGAAGAGGACTGGAGTCAGATTCCAAAGTGTCCTGCTTCAGGCTAAGTGTGCCACCATTCAACCTTAGGCCAGGCCAGGCCCTCAGTTTCTGTGCTTCTAAAGCTGCTTCTACGATGAGTTCAGAGCGACAGCTGTTACTATTACTGCTACAGAACTGCCAGACTGTACACCTGCTAGTCCTCTAACTACTAATGACGTGCCTCCCCCATTTTTTTTTTTTTTTTGGTGGCCAGATATACTTTTCTGAGGGGTTTTATGTGCATTACTTACAACCTCCATGTCGACCCCATGAGACAGGCAAAATTATGTCTGTTTACTGAAGAGGAGTTCGAGGTGCAAGGAGATTAAATACCTTGCTCAAGGAAAATGGTGATTCTGGAAGTTAACCCCGGATCTGCCCACACTGCCTCTGTGAGGTTGTACGAGAAGCAGACTGGACCTGTGCGGAGAGGATTTAAAACCTTACGACTCCCAGAGCAGAGGAGCAGAAACTCTATTTCCTTTTTATATTGCTAGTGGAGAAACACAGCGTTGTCTCCTTCATGGTTTCTGGGCTGTAGTGTTAGCGTCTTTTTATACAAGTCTTTGGACCTTTTCGATCAGATTCTGCACATTTACATTTCTTATTTCCAGCCACCCTTAAAGATGGACTGAACTCATTCCTTGGGTACTATTTTAACGTAAGTGGTCTCTTAAATTGTCTGAAGACCAAGCTAGACTGTGCATTTTCTGAAGGTAGGCATCATATCTGTCTCAATAACTACTTTATTCCTCCGTAGATGTTTGCTGAATAAATAACTTAATGCATGACGGAATAGAAATATAAAAATATTTTGTTAAGCCTAAATGATTTTACTGTTAAACTCTTGTTTCTCAAACTGGAATTTAAATTTATTCAAATGTGTAATAGCTATTTGATAGAAATGGGCTTAAAATAGTGTTAGGCAAATTTATATTGAACACAATTGACAAGTAATCTAGCTTCTGGTTCTTAAAGTTTTAAATACCTAAACACATCTGTAGATGTAGCTGTGGGGACGTTTTCATGAGATAAGGAGATTTATGCAAACTAAACATTCTTTTAAAGAAGTATTTTCCTTGTATAAGAATAGGCATAATTTCATAACTTGGGTGACATTTGAATAACTTGTCTTTCAAAAGTAAAATAAACAACTTTTTTTCAGTTTAGAGTCTAATTGAAAGTCATTCTTCACATAATCCAAGTTTCTACTTTAATAAATATATTCTACACTCATAAATCATAAATCCAAAGTACCAATGAGAATATCTCTGAGCTTAAAACGGCATAAAAAATTGAGGCAATTATTCAGATACTTAGGGCTATAGAAAACTCTAACCAATTTTGTAGGAATAAATTTTTAAAAATCTCTCTTTTCTGGAATGTCTATTACTTACTCAGGTAATTTCAGGTAAAATAATGCTATTTCGGATATGGCAGGTAAAATATTTTTTCAATACATGTCTATTCAGTATATGAAGAATTTCAGAGTCTGATTTGAAATTATCTTAAAGGCATCTTCCATTGTCTTAAGGTGCAGTTTCTTTGGCTAACCAAGTCTAAGTTAATTTTCCTTCTGATCTTGGGTTAACCAAGATTGTGGATGTTATGCTGTTCACACAAAGCCAACCCTGTTCCTTTGTGAAAAGCAGTAAGCACCCCTCCAGCAAGACAGAGGGCAGCAGTGTTCCCCGGGGGAAGATTTACTGATTTGACTGCTCTGCCCTGCTCATGTCTACTCTTTTCTGTCTCTCGCCACATGATGTTAGCTGCTTGCTTTAGCTGCTTGTCTCTGATGGCTAACAATGCCTATATGAAAAGTGACTTTTTCCTTGCTAAGCCAGGTGTACTAGACTCTACTGCGTCTCAGCTGGATTCACTGAGAGACTACAGTATATTGGATTAGAAGTAAAGTCATTAGAGCTTTTTTTTTTTAAAGGTTTTATTTATTTATTTGACAAAGAGAGAAAGACAGCGAGAGAGGGAACACAAGAAGGGGGAGTGGGAGAGGGAGAAGCAGGCTTCCCGTGGAGCAGGGAGCCCAATGTGGGGCTCGATTGCAGGACCCTGGGACCATGACCTGAGCCAAAGACAGACGCTTAACGACTGAGCCACCCAGGCACCCCGTCATTTGAACTTTTTAAACAATTCTTTTTTTTCAAGGAGACTAGATTGATCTTCCTGATGTGTACATAAACCCAGTCAATCATGCCAGCCTGGCCGGTTGCTCATTTTTGTTGCCTGAACCACCCACCCATCCTTTCTTTGCATTTAATTTTAGACAGTGTGGAATCTAGGAGCTTCTTAGAGGCAGACTGGTTGAAAGATCATGGACAGAGAGTAGAAGTAACACTTGGAAATCAAATTTGTGAGGATGTTAGAAGAGGAAGGATGCAGGTGGGGTACAATCTCACCTCTTTTTAGGCTAGTCAATTGAAATACACTATGATGGTTTCAGTATATTTTGGCTGACTTGCCTAAAAGAAGGTCTAAATCTATAATTTATCATATTATTTCATTATTTAAAATCATGGACACAATCAGTGAATAAAACATTTCATTTATCTTTCCTATTTATATCTCATACCAGATCCATTATCCATTTCTTACATTATTTCTTACAAGGCCACTGTGCTTCATGTGCCACCCAGATCCACAATCCAACTTTCTCTACTCTGCTGTGTACCCTGTAGGAGTCTGACTTCTGTGGACTGCCTCAGTGCCCTCTCCTGCTTCTGAATAGATTTGACAATTGGAAGAACAGGCTGGAGAGTAAAAGGTAAGAGAAGAATCGAGTTGGGTTATTTGTTATCTTTGTTTTGCTTTCTCAGACCAAGATTTGGATGTGGCTGCTTTCCTCCACTGAAGGTGATAGCTTCTGGCAGCTACCTCCATACAGACCTCCCCAGGTACTGCTAACAACCAACTGTTGAGTTCATGAAGGCGAAATCTGAGAAGAAAAATTCAGTATTAGTTATGCCAGGTATAGACTTCTCATGGTGTGCTAGGTCTAGGCCAGTCTTAGGGGATAATTGCATTCTTGGGAATCCTCATTACTAGATCCAGACTAGCCTGAGAAAGAGAAGGTCACTTTACTATCAGGACAAATTACGCAGTGCATTGTAACCTATATTGCAGAAAGAAAAAACAGAGAAGTGTGCATGGGAACCAATTCTGGCCAGAATTACCTCAGCTCTTGGACACAGTGGTTGGTTAAAAATGGGTTTATATTGCAGTGTGCCAATATGAGGCCACCCTGGAACTATTTTTACATTGCTATAAAAAAAAAATTTACTCTTGCCATTAGGCTTGTGCATTCATTTCTTGAGGCTATCATAACAAATTACTGCAAGTTTGATGGCTTAAAACAACAGAAATTTATTCTCTCACAGTTCTGGAGGCTAAGAAGTCCAAAATCAACTTGTCAGCAAGTCTTTGCTCCCTCTGAAGACTCTAGGGAAGAATGCTTCCTTACTTCTTCCTAGCTTTTGGTGGCTTCCAAAATCCTTGGCCCCCTTTGGCTTGTAGCTGCATCATCCCCGTCTCTACTTCTGTCTTCATATGGCCTTCTTCTCTAGGTGATTGTGTATTTCCTCTCCTCTTCTTAAAAGGACACCGGTCATTGGATTTAGGGTCCACTCTAGTCCAGTATGACCTTATCTTAACTAATTACATCTGCAAAGACCCTATTTGCAAATAAGTTATATTGTGAGGCTCCAGGTGGATATAAATTATTTGTGGACAACATTCAATCAGGTACAAGTTACTACCCACATGAGAACCTGAGCAAGAAGAGAGATAGAACTTTGATGATATTGTGCACCTGAATCCAGGTCTACCAGACCTATCCAATCAGTTGCATCAGCCAGCACATTGCCTTTTTTTCCCGATCTCCCTTCCACCCCACCTCAGGTGAATTTGAGTTAGGTTTTTATTATATATATCTTTATGTCCCCAATATAATTTCTGATCTAGTTAATAAAATTTTGACAATGAATACCATGTTTGGAATGCAATGTCTTCTGTTATCACTGGAACCACAGGTTGTGACATAGTGGGACATGTAAAAGACCTGTAGCAGTGGAAAGAAGGGGAAGATTAGTGGGCTGGACCAGCTGGGGTAGGGACTTATAATGGGTCATAACAAATATTGATGCTCCATGACCAGAATAATGATGCTTTTATTCAGTTGGGGCCTAGGCTTCAGTCTTTTCTTAAAACCTCCACCAGTGATTCCAACAGGATTTAGAATCTGAAAACAAAATCATGCTGAAAACTCTTAACTTTGTCCCATAAACATGGTACTATCAAAAGAGATGTCTTGAAAGACTAATGGCTATGTTTCAGTCATGTTGTTAAGTATATTACGTACATTATCTTATTTAATTCTCATGGCAAAAAGATGACTTACTATTCCAATTTTATAGATGAGACTACTGAAGTTTAAATTCAGAAGGTTAAATAACTGGAAGTCACATAGCTAAAAAGTGCAGTGTTGAGATATGAACATATGCCCTTTCGACAACAAGACTTTAGGTCATAATTATTGTACTACAAGTTTACTAAGATGATAAAACCAGTATTTCTAAAAGGTGAATGTGCTGGTGATATTCAGGATGAATTAAAGGTGATGACACTTGGCAGTAAGACTAGTAAATTGGTATTTTTGTCATTATGCTTTTGGCCTCTAAGTAATGAATCAAATCACTGAACTGTTGATTTGATCTGTGGCTCAGCAATCAGTCAAGAAAAGCGAAAAAGACAGTATTGTTGAATAAGATATGTGTATGGCTTCCATATGTGCATATTCTATGATGAGGGTTTGGCCATTGTGCTAAGTAACTCAGTGTGTTCTGCATAAAATTGTGGCATGTAGGTCATTTTTATATAAAAATGTGTGTATATATACACAGAATGATAGAAAATTAACTGTTATGAAAAAGAATCTCAGACAGCAAATTTATTATATTTGTTACTACTTTTCAAGGTTATTTAGGCACATATTCTTTCATATTATAATCTTTAGTAAATTAAAGTTTATTTGCAAAATGCAAGTAATTTGGGTTTCTTGCATCTTTATTTTTTCCTATCAATAACCTATACTTGGTTGTGCTAATACCTCTAATGCCCTAAAAATAATTATTAATGATTTTTTTCATGTTGTGGTTATATGCCTAAATTTAGCTTTTAAGGGGAAACCAAGACAAGTAACTCTTTTTAACTCTTTTTTCTCTGAATATATATCATATTTTAAGCTAATACTGTTAGTTTTGGTAAAAACAATTAATTAAAAACTTGATTGCATATCTTTTACATAAATTTTAATCAAATATTTTAACTGCTATATTGCAAATATATACTGATGTGACAAACTAAATTATATTTACACTTCTCTTGCCCAATGTTTGGTGGTATTAACATAAAAAAAGTAAAAATAAACAGCAGAAAATGAACATTAAAAAATCACAACATAATGTTTAAACACAGAGGGAAAATGGCCCAAGAGAAAATACTACTTCTTAATTGCATTTCTTCCTCTCCTTTTCTACAGCTAGCCAGCCCTCTTCCTTCCCTGAGACTCCACATAAAGCATTTTTATTAGAGACAGTGATATTCAGTCAACATAATGATGCCATCAGTTTGGCCAAACACCAAAATCAATGCTCTAGCTATTTGTCCAGCATCTGTGCTGCTGAAGACAGGGCTTCTGTTGACTCCATAAATTAAAGATCAAGTAGCACATGAGGAAGGCTGGAGAGCTGATTCCCAGAGAGGCAATAGTAGGTTGTTGGTGGTGGTGGTTTTTTTTTTTTTTTTTTTTTTTCCATTTGTAGTAGTGAAAGATTTCTGAAGAATCATTACTCATTTCCTTTGCGCTGCTCCAGTGACCAAGTGTGGCCATCTGCTAATAAATAAATGGCTAGGCCATTCTAAATACCTCTTACACTGTGTCTTGGCATCTTTTAGAGAATAATATCCAAAGGGTCAATGCTACTTCTTTTTTATTTTAGCTTCTTCCATGACAATGTTCTTAGTGGATGTGATCCATGCTGGACATCACATGACATCACAATTTTATGAACATTTGTTGTATGTCAGGAGCTTATTTTGTGTTATTTAATTTAATCTTTGGCCTAGTATTAATTCACATATTATTATTATTAATTTTGAGAGAGAGAGAAGGAGAGCTTGTGAGTGGAGGGGCGGGAAGAGGCAGAAGAAGAGGGAGAGAGAGAATCTCAAGCTGACTCCCCGCTGAGCACAGAGCCTGACATAGGGCTCCATCTCACAACCTTGAGATCATGACCTGAGCCATAATCAAGAGCCGGATGACTGAGCCCACTGAGCCACACAGGTGCCCGTACATACTATTTTTGAGTTGAGAAAGTTGAAACTCAGAAAGCTGAGTCACTTGGCTCAAGTAATCCAGTTAATAATAGAGAAGAGTCAAACCCAGGTTGTTTTGGTTCTAGATCTGTGGTTTTCCCATTGCACTGCAATGTACCCAATATATTGTTGTTGCACATTTGTTTTATGTGTTGATACAAATTATCTTTATACTTTTCAGTGCTTAACTAGTGAATAGGGAACACATAAGCTGCATCATGGAGATAATTGCTTGGGTATAAAAAAACCTAATGCTTTGTTTGTATAGCTCCAGAACCACTGTGAAGTTAAAGGGCCAGTTTACTATTTAGAAATTTTTTTTTTAATGTTTATAAAACTTCCACTCTGTTTTATTTATTTATTTATTTATTTATTTATTTATTTATTTATTTATTTACAGAAAGAGACACAGCGAGAGAGGGAACACAAGCAGGGGGAGTGGGAGAGGGAGAAGCAGGCTCCCCGCTAAGCAGGGAGCCCGATGTGGGGCTCGATCCCAGGACACTGGGACCATGACCTGAGCTGAAGGCAGATGCTTAACGACTGAGCCACCCAGGTGCCCCTATTTAGAAAATTTCTAACCAGTCTCCCTTACTTTTCTTTTAGTTTGGAAATCCTGGGAATAAATCCATTAAACTTTAGTTTCCTTGTTGGCAGGAATTGAATTTTAGTTATTGTATTCAGAATCTAGCAGTGACAGGACTGTTGAAGGAGTTCAAGAAATACTTGCAAGCAAATAAATGGATGCCTCAGGATGACTGGGCCTCTTGGCTTTCACATACCTACACTGGTTCACTTTGACCATGAATACCTGGTCTAATTTTTGTGAAGGTGGAGAGGAAGGATGTTAGTGCTTTAGGATTACCCTAAACTGTGGTATATCTCATGGATCAACTCAAGCGAATCAGTTGTGGCTTCCTAGAGAGTTGCTTAGGAAGGATTCTGGGTGTACAGCACGTTTTTAGAGCAAGACTGCAGGAGCTCGGGAGTAACTTCTGCTACAATGGAATCACTGTTAGCTGCAAGTGGTAACAATCATCTCTCCTTTACATCTGTGGACAGTATAAGACAAAGGATAGGACTCAGGTATTTCAAAATCCCTGAAGATGCATCTGTGGTAATTTTTCAGCATATGAATTAACTGTGATATATCTTACTGTTTGGGGCAAGGAAATTAATAATGCTGGAAGAATATATTCAGCATCAACATTTCTACCTGGTGGCAAAGTAGAGTCCAGAACAGTCTGTTCATCGCCCTGGCTCCTTTTAGTCCTTTAATTATGTTGAATCCGCTTCTAGACCTTTTTCAGTCCCTGAGTGATTACGGCTGTTGAGTAATAATGCATCATTAGTATGCTGGGGTTAGCTCACTTGATGTGCTACTTGAAAGATCCAGGGAAGAGCAGCTTCATAAGCAGATTGGCTTTAATTATTAGAGGGAAAGGTACATCAGTGCCAAGGTGTTCCTGTTGGCATGAACATTGATTTTTTTTTTACAAAATTATAATTTGCATCTTTAATTTTGGGTCTTTTATTCAGTTCAACATTTGGCAATGCCTCTGCTATTTACATATATTCTCCTTGGGCAAATCATATTCATCGTCATCCTACATCTGTTTCTCAACCTTCCCTTCTCCTTTGGTATATATCCAATCTGAGTTCTGTCCATCCTTGGAAACCCCCGGCCCTTCAGACCAGCTCCTTCCTCTGTGCTATAGTGTAAAAGTGTAAAATGTAGCAAAGGAAAATGCTTCTCTCTTAGCATTCCTTACAGAGTATTGGCACTAATACCGTTTGTTCATATTTTAGTTTCAAACTAAACTAAACAAGGTTTACAGAAGAAAGAAAAATTCCCTCTCATCTACTGATTTTATCTGAACAGAGAACAAAAAGAAATGACTTATATAAAAGCGATTAAAGAAAAATTAAAACTGCTAAGTAAATTCAATTAAATTTCCTTCAAGTAAATTCAAGTACAACTTTTTTTTTTTCATACTGAATGACTACAGTAGTTAAAATTGAAACATAGCCCAACTACAAGAATATTTTCATTAATTATCATCATATTTAATTCCTCCATTCCTATATTTATTTTCAAGCAGGTTTATTATGGCACAGTCTTGACATGTATTTGCAAACATACTCAGGACAGGAAAAGCAGACCTAGAGGAAGCAGGGGAAAGGAGGGGAGAAAATTTGCTTTTGCAACATAATTTTGCACTGGCTGCCTACATACTTTTTCCATCACTATCCAAATTTATTGTGTCCTGTGATTCTGAGGACAGTTTGCAACATGGAAGATTCCATTTGTTACTGTTACACTGAGCAGCTAGCAATGACTAAATTACTTGAAGGTAATTTTAACACCTTTTCCTCAAACACTTTAGCCAGGAAAATATTAATCAAAGTACTTAGAAGGAAAAGCCATATATAAATTGAAGATTTTAAAAAAAGAGTATTTTGTTTTTAAAATATGGAGGTGTTATTTTGTCTTCATGCAAATGTTAATGAGCTGTTTTATATTTTCTGCGAGAAACTCAGTACCTCTTTGTGGTATTTAAAATGACATCTTCATGGAAATTTTGGAAATGCTTAATTATAGGTTTCTGAGTATAGTACATGCTATGCCAGTAGAATGTTGTTTATTGCAGGCATACAAAATATATCTCAGTTGAAAGAATTTTAAAAGTTGAAAATAACCTCAACTCTCATTCTAGCAGGTAAGAGAGTTTGTATTTTAGCATTCCCCCCCAGTGCTGTTTTTAGCCACTTCTAAAGAAGTCAGTACTGGAAGTGGGGCAAGAAGTCAAATGTCCTTCCCTTTTTAAAAAAATAACAATTTTAATTAAAAAAAAACACACACACACATAAGGAATATCTCTCCCTGCCAAAAAAAAGCAGGAGGAAGTATGTGTGAGGGGTTAGGGTAGAGAGGGTAGATTATAGAGGGAGAATACATATATATATCTTCACATACTTTTCCCTAAATAAGCACAGCTTTTCAGTGATTCCGTGCGGATCCCACTGTGAGAAGAGCAGGCAGTAGGAGGAGGAAGGGCCCTGGTGATTTAATAAGGCAGCCTCTCAGACTGAGCAGCAGGGCTAATTGGCCAAGATGTAGCTCACATTCCCACATACAACTTATTGAAAGGTCAGTTGGGTACCAGAAGCAAAGAGTACGATGCAGCCTAGTCTGGGGGAAAAAAAGTTTCTGCATTCCTTGGAGAGAATTTAAGAGGAGCTGATCTTTTTGACCTATTCCTTTGTAAGGCAAAGAGGAAATAGTTTATAGATCGTTGACACATAGCCTCAGCTCACTTAGAGCAGCCTCTTTTTACCAATCCAGGAAATTCTAGCTCTTTTTGAGTTCCGGAGCCACCTCCCCATTGACTTCATTATCACAGTGTGGATGGGAAATCAAACTCTCAGGAGCTCCCCTCATTCACATATTCTGTGTGCCTTTCAGTTTCTTGGGTTTTTGTTTGTTTCTTTTGTTTTGCTGATGTTGTTAATTCAACAAGTCTTTGTTGAGGTTCTGCTGTGCTCCTGGGTCTACAGTGGTGAAAGCTTTCCCATTCTGGAGCTTACAGTCTTCAGTATTATTTTCTGAATCTAGGATCCTTTCCTTATTTCTTTCTTCTGTGCTGCCAGTTTATCCAAGGCAATCATGTTTTCCATAATACTTTCTTCCTTCTATTTTTGACGTTTCCCTGATCATGTTTCTTGCTCTTCATACAACTGTTATTTTTCTTTGGGATTTACTTTAATTTACAGCCACATATTACTATGTTAGTATCCCGGGAGATTCCTGAGGTCTGGGTGCCCTACTAAGTGCATTTCCAGATTCTTGTGACTCAGATTCCCATTTGCAGTTCCTACTGCTCATGCCATCTGCATCTAGGTGAGTACTCAGTTACAGTGAGCTAACAGAATGAGCTGGTGGACTTCCACAGCAGTTGTATCTTTATTCCTCTGTGAAAGTTCCTCTCCATGACCTTGGTTGGCTTTTCCTCCTATCCTCCTCCCAACCCTGGCTATTTTAAACTTTCTTCATTTCCCTTAACACATCTCCCTTGCTCTCTGCAGCTAATGTCTGCAGCTTCATAGAGGAATAGAAGCTTCAGAAGAGGGAGGGACCTTCCCTTTTCCAGCTCCAGCAAACCTTTTCTCCATCCTTGCTGTTTTCACATCATCTTTCCTTAAATCTCAGAAGAAATGTCAATCCTCCTGCTCAAGGCTCAAGCCTCCTTGGGGAAATGTCTCCATCAATTTTCTCATTGTTTCTCATCAGCTTCATTACATAATAACTCTTTACTTTTGGTGTAGAAATATGCTTGTTTCTCCAATCTTGAAAAGTAATCAAACTATATCAATCCCCTATTCTTTATAGCCATCTTCTAGAAAGATGCCATCTTAAAGAAATACCTGCTCTTTCCACTTCTTATCTCCTGTCAGTCCTACTTCCTATTGCAGTCTGGAGTCTGTCTACACACTCCATGGAGCCCACTGTAATCCATGCAGTACTCTACCTACACATCCCATGGACACTGCTCTCACCAAGGTCAGCTGCTAGCTGCTAAGTCCATAAAAGACTTTCCCTATCTTAGTTTTCCCATAGGAATTAACCCTCTTAATAATTATTTTCTTGAAGATACCTCTTTCAACAAACCCTGTTTTCTGTTTTTTACTCCCATCTCTCTGGCCATTTTTTTTTTACTTCATTCTTCTTTGTATGTTCATCTTTTTTCTATTCTATCTGTTTATAATTCTATTTTTGGAACTTTTCAAATACCATTTTCTCTCTTGTATTTTTAAATAAAAGCCTTTTCTGCTAATTACAGTGTCCAAATCTCCAATATGTTCATTTTCCAAACCCCAGACCCATAGTCAGTTTCTCCTGTATCCCTCCACTTGAGTATCTCAGAAGCATCTGACATTGCCTGTTTGCCCACATCTTTGAAGCCTCCCTTTCTTTCACACCCTAAATCCAGTCAATCTATTAGTTCTGAAGATTCATTTTCCTAATATTTCTAGAATTTGCCTTTTCTTTTCCAACCCTGTGGCATTATTTAACTCTTTATTAGCGATTACCTAATTACTTAAGCAATTTTCTATGTCAGTCATCCTCAATCTTGGCTATATACCATAATCAATTAGGGAGCTTTAAAAATCCCTGATGCCCTGACCATTACCTTAGTATGTATGAGGATGGAGTTTGGGCATTCCAATATGCAGTAAGGATGGAGAATCACTGTTCTAAGCAGTCCCAATGCACTGAATGCTAGTGATACACAACTCAAATGCTGGTGATGTTGTCTCATCATGCTATCTCCTTTCTGAAGCCCATTTAATGGCTCCCCACCATCTTCAGGTAAAAACTAAATTCCTTAGCATACAGTTTAGTGCTCTTTATATCTCATTAAATCATTTATTAATTTTAATGGATATTACTTGCACATGATAAAAAATTCAAAAAGCTCAAAAAGAATATACTTTAAAAAAGCAAACACTCCTTCCCACCAATTTCTAAACCCCCAGATGCTTACCCCACTTCCATAGGCAACCATTGCTCCCAGTATCCTTCACAGCATATTAATGTATATATATATTTTTCTTTTTAAAATGAGATTGAGGGGCACCTGGGTGGCACAGTTGGTTAAGTGTCTGACTCTTGGTCTTGGCTCAGATTGTGATCTCATGGTTGTGAGACCAAGCCCTGCATCGGACTTTGTGCTCAGTGCAGAGTCTCTGTGAGATTCTCTCTCTCTCTCCCTCTGGCCCTCCCCTCACTTGTCCCCTCTCTTTCTCTCTCTCAAATAAATACATAAATCTTTAAAAAATGAGATTGATAAACACTGTTTTGCTTCATGTTATCTTCATTTAACAATATATTTGGGAAATACATTCATCTCAATATATACAGGGAGATGGATCATGTTTTAAAATGTAGTTGTATAGTGTTTCATTATGTACATGTAAAATAATTCATTTAGTGAAAATCTGATTCAAGTCATTTACAGTCTTTTGCTATTGCACACCCCATTGCAACGAAGAGCCTTGCACATGTTATTTTGGGCACCTGCCCAAAAGATAGGTGCATTTTATATTCTGATAGGAATCACCAAATTATCTTCCACTAAGGTCTATTTAGATTCCTATCAGCCATACTTGTTCCCTACATCCTTCTCAACATTGTGTGTTAATCACCTTTTTTTTTTTTGATATTTCCCATTGTGTGTTTATCACAATATGAATGGGAATGAATATCTTTTGAAGTGTTGAAATGACACGTACATTTCTGTCTCTGTGAATGGTCTATCCATAATTTTCTCTGAGCTCTTTTCTATTTTATAGTTTCCTCAGATATTAACTAAAATCCTTAAAGAAAAGATTGTTAACTTGATCATAAAGAGTGTGGGGTATGGGTGGGAGGGAAAATCTATTTACAAAGCTAGCAAGGCAGAGGGATGGGAGGGGAAGAAAAGGCCAACCAGGCATCTGATCACAGGTGGCTTTCTTCTGCTAAGAGCCTTGAATGTCATGGGTGCAGAGAGAGGAGACTGAACAAATGCTTTCTCGGTTGAAGAGCTACTCTGACCTGTCGATAGCCACTCTGGAATGAATTATCTCCAGGAAGAATACACAATTTTTTATCTGAAGAGACCATAGTTATTTTTTGAACCCTACTTTGTCTGCCTGTCTATATACTAGCAGAAACCAAACTGAAAATTTTAAATAAGGGAGATTTTTACATAGGGAGTGTTATTGTTTCCATGATCCCATATAAATTCTAGGCCTGGGGGAATAATAGCAAAAAAGGTTGAATTTATTTTCCTATGAATCTATAATAAAATGTAATCATGTCCATATTCCATAGAACTAATACATAGTTATGAAAATAAATACATGATTTGTGAGAAAAAGATTTTTTAAGCTGTCAATACTTTATATTCTCATAAAGAGAAACAGTTGCTTAGGGATTGTTTTAAAACAAAACTAGAGCTGATTAATATTTTATCAAATTTCAGTTACTGCCATGTGTAATAATGTGCCCTTTCTGTGTGCTATTCCTGTATGAGTAAAGGAAGCTCCAAGGATGGATTTCTCAAATTTGATCATATATATATATATATATAAATTTATTTTTATTTATTTATTTTTGCCAGTGTGCCTACAGATGAGAATGAGAAATCTTAGGAATTAGGGTTAAATGGGGGCTAAAAAGTCGAATAGGATATGCCAGCCATCAAGGTTGTGATAATTATTCACAATCTTGTAAGTAAGACTGTGAAGTTATTCACTGAGTTCTTAGTTTAGGCTTTAGATTATTGTGCACTCAACTTAATAATCTTCCTTAAATGACCAGTTTCATGTAAAGAAACACACACTGATCAAGTCATTACACCATTGGAAAGATCAGAAATATTTTTCATGAAGCTTCAGTTTGCATGTTATATAGAGCATAATAGTTATTTTTTTTCCTTCTTAAGACAGTTTTTTTGAAGACAAAAAGTGTGCTATTAGCTCTCTATTTGTTATTTTATTATTTCTCCACCTGCTTCTTAAATGTATGCCTTTCTTGGTATAGTTCACAGGTTTCCTTTCATCTATATACTTTATTCATGTTGCAGTGTCATAAAATTCACTCGTGCTATACCTCAGATGTGCAGAGATATTGTCGGTCCCTAGACTCCCATCATCTGGTTAGAGGGAAATTATATTTTAGTTATATTTACCTTAAAATTTGGTGTGTCTGAGACATGCTAATAGTCTCTAAGGTATCACGTTTCTAAGAATAATAGAAAAAAGAGAACAACTATTCAGTCTTCTGGATTTCCTCATCCTTTACAGCTTATTTTAAGACATAGGGATAGGGATGTGGCTCATGAGACCTCCTCACAGAGGAGATGGGTTTTGTTCATGAGGGTGCTATGCCCTGTCCCTTCCAATTTCCTGCTAATTCTGGTATCATTGACATATCAAGGCTTACTGGTTTTACTCCAGACTCACTGGCCCTGCTGATGCCTAAGGGTTGCCTGTGACCCCATTTGTCTCTGACTAGGTGATAATGTCCTATTGTCCAAGCTTGCTTGCTTGCTTGCTTGCTTTATTATTTATTTATTTATTTATTTATTTATTTATTTATTTATTTATTTATTTATTTATTTTCAGAACATTTGGGAATGTCCCTTGATTCTTTCTCTGATCCACCTAATTATCTCTGAGATGCCCCTTTTCTGGGTTCACATGATTGCCTGAGGTTTAGAACCTCTTTTGTTTTCATCTTGCTTAATGAGCGTGAAGATATTTTCTAAGGCTGAGAGCCCTCGTAATTGAGGTCCAGCCTTCCTAGATATAAAAAGTGCCCATTACTCCACACTCCAAACACCTTGCCAATGTGCTGCAAAGCTGTGGATCTGGGTCTCAGGGCCTTACTATTTGCAAGTCTTGCAGACTATGTTCCTTCCCTAGGTTTGGGGTAATCTACTCCTCTTTCTAGAGAATCCAACCTCTCTTTTCTCAAATACACCTCTTCTGTCTGCCCTCGTCATCCAGGACATCTGGCAAAATCTTCTCAATGATTTCTTATATAAACCACTCCTTTAACATCTCCATATCTATTAGGTCTCTTAAATCTAACTTGGGCAAAATAAAACTTTTCATTAATTCTCCCATCTACTTTGCCTAGATGTCCCGCCATCTTCCCCATTCTTCTTCCAACACTTAGTTTTGAGTTGCTCATGCCAAAGCCCAGGAAATTATGTTTCTTTTTGTGCTGACTCTTCAACCTTCACTCATACCCAGTGTATCAGCAAGTATTGCCAACATTACCTCTAAAATCTAAACCTAATGTGTTCATTTCTCCCACCTGTTTTCTTGACTACTCTCATCACTTTCTTTTCCCTGACTGGCCTCTACACTGTATCAAGCGGAATAAATCAGACTGTGTGTCTCCCTTGCTTAAAATCCTTCAGGCCTATCATACATAGGAGAAAATCCTAAATGTGTTACCCTGGCCTATTGACCCTCCATTATCTTGTTCTTGCCCCCTTTTGTGTCTTTATCTTTAAATCACTGTAACTCTTGTCCGTTATGGTTCAGAGGTACTGAACTTCTTTTCCTCAAACACAGTAGTTCATTCCTGGCCCAGGAAGTTTATATTATGATTCCCTTCTCTAAGAATGCTATACCTGCTTGAATGTCATCATCTCCAAAGGCCTTCTCCAATCAGCTTAACTAACATAGCCTCATGGTCTTTAGCTATGACTTTATTTTTTTTTTTAAAGATTTGTTTATTATAGAAAGAGCTCGAGTGGGAGGGGCAGAGGGAGAGGGAGAGAGAGAATCTTAAGCAGACTTCACACTCAGCGTGGAGACTGATGTGGGTCTCAATCTCATGACCATGAGACCACGACCTAAGCAGAAACCAAGAGTCAGATGCATAACCGACTGTGCCACCCAGGTGCCCCAGACTTTTCTTTATTTTTACTCTCTACACAGCATTCAGGATTTTCTTACAGTCTTCTCAGTATTGGTTTGCTTATCCCTTTTTCCCCCCAGCTCCCTCCATTCCATTCTAGAACAGGCCCTCTCATAGCAAATATTCAAAAAACATTTGTGAAAGGAGCAAATCAATGAATAAATGAATGTGGACTTTCACAAAAGAGAATTTTGTTCAAACAGCTTCTATTTTGGCTCCTATAATGTCCTTGCGGGTAAGGCCTGCCTAGCTTTTTGGAGGGAAGGGAAGGAAAATAAGACAAAGGTTAATATCTGAATATATTTTCTGCCTACTGTGTCATACTATATTTAAATAGATGAAGGAGATGAAACTGTGGTTTTCACATTCTTAAAGTCAAATGAACATAAGCAAATCCCTGAACATCTCTGATTCTCATTTTTCTCACCCTTAAAACTTGAGTAACAAATCTTGTCTCACAAAGGAATTTTAAGAAGCAAATGAAATTGTACATGTGAAAGTGCTTTACAAAGTGTTTCAATAAACGCTAACCTCTGTAACAGGTTACATTCACATCTCTGCAAGAGTGGATCATAACAGAAAAGGATGTAGATGCAGAAGACTTATTTTAAAGCACAGCCTTACATTAGATTGTCCAACCATCTGGGTTTTCCCAGGACTGAGGGGTTTCCTGGGATGTGGGCCTTTGTGCGGACAAAGTGGTATGCTGTAGTCCCATTAGTCACTGGGCTCTGCACCAGTCAAAACACTGTAAAGATTTATTGCCAATTTCATGGTCCATAAATACAAGGTATTAAGGTAAAGTAATATAAACCCAGAGGGGTCTTAAATGTATGTAGAAACATGAGGAGTACAGAAACCTTGACAGGTCAAGGACAGAGAGAGTCATACATCAGAGTGTGTTTGTAGAGAAGGTTCAGGTAATGAGGACATCATAAGTAGCTTTTAAAAAAATTTCAGTTATGCAAGATGAATAGATTCTGGAGCTCTGCTGTACAGCATAGTGTCTGTAGTTAATAATGAAGTATTGTACAATTAACACTTTTTTGAGGGTAGATCTCATGTTAAGTGTTCTTACCACCAAAAAACAAAAATCACAAAAGCCAACTTGGCCTCCCCCCCCCCAAAAAAACCCAAAGGGGCATGCTAATGATGACTATGTGCCAGATACTCTACTAAGACATAAGAATACAAAAAGGAGAGGAATCATCCCCTGCCTGACTACATCTTTGAATCCATCCAGTTTCTTCCTTCCTATTCCATCTCAGTATAAGGTACAATTCACTCAAATTTCCCCTTCCTTCTACCTGGTCTCCAAATATTTAAGTGCTCCAGGACATGATTCATAAAGCAACTGGAGTGATGTATTTAAAGTGCTAATCTAACTCTTTCCTTCCCTGTTCAATCTTGCTAATTGAAAGTGTCTACTGCTATTAAAGATTAACAAAATTGGAGCCTACATATGACCTAAATATCCCTGGCCCATTGGTACTGCCTAGTTTCACTTTCATTGATCCCATACCACCTGCTCAGTGCAATCTTTAATTACTCATTCAGTTACTCATATGCTACTACCCACTTTTCTTCCTCGGGACCTTTGCACAGGCTGTTTCCTCTGCCAGGAGTACTCTCATCACTGCTTGCCTGCCCTCTTCACAATTCAACCTAATGTCAACATAAATGTCACAGCTCGTAAGTAATGGGGAGACTCTAGGGTAGCCTCCTCTTTATACATTCTCAGTAGTCTGAGTTTCTCCTAATAGTGCTTATTTTAACTGTAATTTAATAATTACTTGTGTAATTATTCAGTTAAAGCTCATAACACAACGCTAAGCATCATAAGAATATCAACCATATCCATCTCTTATCTATACCTGTGTGTTCCCATATCCCTTTGTCCTAGCATAATTCTTGGCATAAGTTAGTCACTATTTAAGTGAACAAATAAGCAAATGGATAAGTGAATGAGTGAATAAATGAGAGTCAAAGTTCTAAGAGCTCACGATCCATTAGAGAAATCTCATGTAAAACATTTATACTCAGAAATGCTAATATGTACTATTTTATTTATTTCCCATTAAGCTCCAGTGAGGCAGATAAGGCAGGGATATTATCTGCATTTGACAGAGGAGGAAACTGAGACCCATAGAGATCAAAGTAGTGAGGCCAGGGTCACATAAAAAAAAACAACAACAACAACAACAGACCTCTGGGGTGGGTGGGTGGCTCAGTTGGTTAGGCATCTGCCTTTGGCTCCGGTCATAATCCTGGGATTGAGCCCCTCATCAGGCTCCCTGCTCAGTGGGGAGTCTGCTTCTCCCTCTTCCCCTGTCCTCCCCTTGTGTGCTTTTCCCTTGCTCTCTCTAATAAATAAAATCTTTAAAAAAAAGCAGACCTCTGCTAAAACAGATCTGATTTCAAACCCTATGCTTTTTCCTTTGCTCTGTATTGTCTTTTTTTAGGTGCGAGAAAAAGGCAAACAACAAACTAATAAGTGAGCAAAGACCCTGGGCAACTCTTTAGTTCTAGATACACATAAGACAGTGAGTATGCTATAAATCTTCCCACCTCCTACATCAAATCACCCAAGAGCTGCTCTTCCTAGAAATAGCACCTGCTGAGAAGCGAGTGATCTGTGTTACTGGAGAGCTGCCCTAGGGGTCGTGTGCATGGCTGCGAATTGAATCTCTGTATCCCTGATGCTGACAGGGGGCCTCACTCTCTCCAGCATGCATTAACACAGCACAGCTGGCCAGGTATCAAACTCACTTGCAAATCTTCAAAAGAGAAATTACTTATGTCCAACCACACTCCACATGTAGAAAGACAAAATCTCCAGAACTGGACCAAGAAACCTATATAATTTTTTTCACATTCTCCAGAAGATTTTGATGATCAGTCAGGTTTGGGAATTATTATACTCACGCCTTTGATCATTACAATCCTGTGACTTAAGATTAAATATGAAATGAGAAAGAGGAAGTGATTCGTTCATGTTAACACAACCAGTAAGTAGTGCAGTAAGACCTTGAACTCAGGTGTTCCAACTCCTAGCAGCTGACAATTTTATTATGACACACTCTAGTTTTTAAAAGAAACACTATATCCTGTGGGAAAGGGCCACGGAGAAATTTTAATGAGAGTAGCTGCAAAGAGGGTGTCACTTGGATTAAAACCCTCAGTCAAGTTCTCTCATGCCTTAGAAAGTGAGTTTAGAAAATCTCCAAAGCAATGGTCCTCAAACTCCATCATGGGTAAGACTCAGTTGGAACCCTACCCCTGGAAGTTCTGATTCAGTGGGGCCTTAGGATTTTGTAACTTTCAAAAGCCCCAGAGGTGATTCTCAAGTGCACAGTTAGGCTTTGGTGAACATTGCTCAAAATTGCCTTCTAGTCTCAGACTGTGATGATTATTTGCCTCTAAAGTAGTGGTTCTCAGCCTTGATTACACATTATAACCACTTAGGGAATTAAAAAAATACTGACGTTGAGGCCACATGCTAAGAGAGTCTGATTTAATTTGACTGGGATGAGACCTACTTAACAGTATTTTGGTAAAGCTTTTTAGGTGATTCAAATGCAAAGCAAGGACTTTAGAAGATAGATCAATTGTTAGAGCCCCATGTATTAACTTTGCCTCCAGATTAAGGCAGGAGGTAAATTGAAGGAATTCTGATTGCGTTTCTGCTTTCTAGGCATAAACAAAATTATAAGGTATTCTGTAAAGATAATATAGCACTCTGTGGTGAAAATATGCTAAAAGTTGTGTGCTTGAAGATTAATATATAATCCACTACTTGAGAGATATGTGTTTTTTTTTTAATGAAATGTAATTATTAAGACCACTTTCAAGAGATGTGGAAAAGCAAGCCCCAACACATGGGATTAAACAACTAAGACTAAGGAAAAAGAAACAGTTTTCAAATCAGCAACAGTTACATCCATTTGATTACTTTCATACACATTATTAATTAGACTGTTTATATTTTAATTAAAAAACATACAGAAGTATAGCTGGGTAACTTCTAGGAGGTAAGATTTCTTCTCACAACAATAAACAATAACAATAGCAATAACAACCACAAGAGAAGTTTGCAGGGCTCTATCCCAGGACCTCAGGATCATGACCTGAGCCGAAGTCAGCTGTTTAACCAACTGAGCCACCCAGGCGCCCCAAAAAGAAGTTTAATTTTGAATCATAAGCCATCATATTCGTTCAATTCCGAATATTAAAACAAGATTGCCTAGACTCAGTTCTTGTTGTTTATTTAGTTTTAGTTGGAAAGAAGTACATCTTTTCCAGTCATAAAGTAACTTCTGCAATTTGGTGCCTTGCACACTTGGTGACTAAAATTTTAAGCGTTTCCGAATGTCAACTATGGAATAGGACTATACAAGATGCAAAGCAGAATAAGGTATGGCCATTACTTTTAAGGACTTATGGAAGAGTTGGGGCAACACACTTCACATATGGAGAAATTATCAAGAGAACAGAATCCTAGAAATGAAGAGTAGGGAAGTTTTCAGTCTTGGAATCATTATGTATTAGTCTTGTGATTGGTCAAGATTTCTTCTTTTTTTTTTTCTTTCAGGGAAGAAAGGGGTGGAATTTCATCTTTATTTACAGGACATTGTAAGATAAGATATGAGATTCCACATAGAAATAACCCACTGAAAGGAGAAGCATCATACAGTATGTACAGTTTGGAACTGTTCAAGTATAGTTTCCTTGTAAAAAGTGCTACGTTAACAAAACACATTTAAAAAGAATTCTTAGTAGAGAAACAGTAAGACAAACTTATGCCAACATAGTATACAACAAACAACTTGATGCCTCAGCTGTGCAATCTAAAAGTTAAAGCTCCCAGGAGTGACATCTTGAACTTGGAATGGATAGCCTTAAGAGGTAGTTTGTGGCACATTTTGATCTTCCTCTACAGAGAAATACTTCTCAATCAAGTTTAATGAAACTTTGCACACAGATTCATGTTCATGGTTTTGCAGAGCTTCACTTTTGTCCAGACCTCCACATTCTTCAATCATTATACTAAGTTTCTCAGTTTTACCTAGTTTCTCAGCCTTAAAGATGTTTGAAATGGCATCCAGAATAACCAGAATAATTTTGGGATCTGTCACAGTTAAGAGGTTCACCAATGGTTCTATTATGCCACAGTGAAAAAGGTATAAAATCTGTTCAATTATTCTGCCACTTGTATAGTTGGTCACAACCCATACAGCTTCCTTTTTTGTCCCAAAATCTGCCTTAGCGAGAACACCAAGGAGGAATGGGACTAATCCATGATTCACAACTTGCTGTATCTGGTCCTGGAGATCAGATGGGATGTTTGATATTGTCCACATAAAGCTTCAAGCTTACTGGGGGGCGAAGCAAGATGGCGGAGGAGTAGGAGACCTGGATTTCGTCTGGTCCCAGGAATTCAGCTGGATATCAAACCATTCTGAACACCTACAAACTCAACAGGAGATCGAAGAAAAGAATAGCAACAACTCTCTGAACAGAAAAGCGACCACTTTTTGGAAGGTAGGACATGCGGAGAAGTGAATCTGAGGCGATATTTGGGAGGATAGATGGCGGGGGAGGGGGCCTCCATCAGCCACTACTGGCAAGTGATAGAGCCAGGGAACACAAAATTGGAACTTTTAGAAGTCAGCTCTGCTGAGGGACATCGCTCCAGTGGCTAAGCAGGGGGTAGAACTCTCGTGGGACAGTGTGGCCTCAGGACCCTCGGGGTCACAGAAAGACCAGGGGTGCCTGAGTGTGGCAGAGCTCCCAGGTATCGGAGTGGGGAAGCCCGCTCCAGAGACGGAGCCGAGGCGCAGGCTCTCAGCTCGGGGTTGCCATAAACTGTGATCCGCGGCACAGTCGGGCCACTGCTCCTCCAGCAGGGACCCAGCAAGTGGCAGATCTGGGGAGACTCCCCTTCCTCCCCCGGAAGGAGTGGTGCAGGAGCACACCGCAGGGATCTGCTGGGTTTGAAGACTCCACACTGAGTCCGGTGCCAGAGATAGAAACGCTCGGTCACAGGCCAGATGAGCACGGAGTGCGACCGGAGACTGGGGAGACAGGAGTGATTGACTGCTTTTCTCTGGGGGCACACTGAGGAGTGGGGCAATGAGTTCTCAGCTCCTCCGGGGTGGAGATTAGGAGGCCGCCATTTTCACTCTCCGCCTCCAAAGCTGTACAGAAAGTTTTCAGGGAACAAAACCTCCCGAGAGCAAACCGGAGCAGATTACTTAGCCCAGACTGGCAAGGGTGGGGCAATTCCACCTCCAGCAAAGACATTTGGGAACCACGGCAACAGGCCTCTCCCCCAGAAGATCAGTGAGAACAGCCAGCCAAGACCAAGTTTACCGATCAGTGAGAATGACAGAACTCCAGCACTAGGGGAATAATGCACATAGAATCCATGCCTTTTTTAACATGATTCTTTAGTCTTTCAAAGTTAATTTTTTTTAAATGTCTTTTTTTTTTTTTTGGAATTTTTCTTTTTCCCTTTTTCAACCAACATCTTATCAATCCCTTTTTTAAAAAACATTTTTATTTTTAATTTTTAGAGTCATATTCTATCCCTTCATAGTAGTTACCCTTATTTTTGGCATATATATATAAGTTGTTCTCTCTTTAAAAAATTGAGATAGTTTCTTCTAACAGATCAAAATATACCCTAAATCTCTAGTGTATGGTTTTGTTCTACTCTCCTGGCTGATCACATTCTCCCCCCGTTTTTTTTCTTTTCTTTTTTTAAATCCTCTTCTTTCTTTTTTTCAAACAACTTCTTATCAATTCCTTTTATAAAATTTTTTATAATTTTGAACTTTACACTAATATTCCATCCCTTCATCATATCAACCCTTATTTTTGTACATATATAAGTTTTTCTTTCTTTAAAATTTTGGGAGGCAATTTCTTCTAACAAACCAAAATACACCCAAAAACTAGTGTGTGGCACTGATCTATGCAGCAGCCTGATCATATTTGATCATATTCTGTTTTTTTGTTTTGTTTTGTTCTGCTTTTGTTTGTTTTTCTTTTTCTTTTTTTCTTTTTTCTTTCCCTTATTTTTGCCCGGCTTCAGGTCTTTTCTGATTTGTTTAGAGTATATTTTCTGGGGACGTTGTTACCCTGTTAGCATTTTGTTCTCTCATTAATCTATTCTCCTCTGCACAAAATGACAAGATGGAAAAAATCACCTCAACAAAAAGAACAAGAGGTAGTACCGACTGCCAGGGAACTACTCAATATGGACATTAATACGATATCGGATCTAGAGTTCAGAATCATGACTTTAAAGATACTAGCTGGGCTTGAAAAAAGCATGGAAGTTATTAGACAAACCCTTTCTGGAGAAATAACTAAAATCTAACCAAGTCGAAATCAAAAAGGCTATTAATGAGGTGCAATCAAAAATGGAGTTGCTAACTGCTAGGATAAATGAGGCAGAAGAGAGATTCAGTGATATAGAAGACCAAATGATGGAAAATAAAGAAGCTGAGAAAAAGAGAGAGAAACAACTACTGGATCACGAAGGCAGAATTCGAGAGATAAGCAATACCATAAGATGAAACAACATTAGAATAATTGGGCTCCCAGAAGAAGAAGAAAGAGAGAGAGGGGCAGAAGGGATATTGGAGCAAATTATAGCAGAGAACTTCCCTAATTTGGGGAAGGAAACAGGCATCAAAATCCAGGAGGCACAGAGAACCCCTCTCAAAATCAATAAAAATAGGTCAACATCCCGACTTCTAATAGTAAAACTTATGAGCCTCAGAGACAAAGAGAAAATCCTGAAAGCAGCTCGGGAGAAGAGATCTGTAACTTACAATGGTAGAAACATTAGATTGGCAACAGACCTATCCACAGAGACCTGGCAGGCCAGAAAGGACTGGCATGATCTATTCAGAGCACTAAATGAGAAAAATATGCAGCCAAGAATACTATATCCAGCTAGGCTGTCATTGAAAATAGAAGGAGAGATAAAAAGCTTCCAGGACAAACAAAAACTAAAGGAATTTGCAAACATGAAACCAACCCTACAAGAAATATTGAAAGGGATCCTCTAAGCAATTAGAGAGCCTAAAAACAACATAGACCAGAAAGGAACACAGACAATATACAGTAACAGTCACCTTACAGGCAATACAATGGCACTAAATTCATATCTTTCTATAGTTACCCTAAATGTAAATGGGCTAAATGCCACAATCAAAAGACACATTCTATCAGAATGGATAAAAAAAAAAAAAACAAGAGCCATCTATATGCTGTCTGCAAGAGACTCATTTTAGACCCAAAGACACCCCCAGATTGAAAGTGACAGGGTGGAAAACCATTTACCATGCTAATGGACACCCAAAGAAAGCTGGAGTGGCAATCCTTATATCAGACAAATTCGATTTTAAGCCCAAGACTATAATAAGAGATGAGGACGGACACTATACCGTACTTAAAGGGTCTATCCAACAAGAAGATCTAACAGTTATAAATATCTATACCCCTAACATGGGAGCAGCCAATTATATAAGCCAATTAATAACAAAAGCAAAGAAACACATCGACAACAATACCATAATAGTGGGGGACTTTAACACCCCCCTCACCGAAATGGACAGGTCATCTAAGCAAAAGATCAACAAGGAAATAAAGACTTTAAATGACACACTGGACCAAATGGACTTCACAGACATATTCAGAACATTCCATCCCAAAGCAACAGAATACACATTCTTCTCTAGTACCCATGGAACATTCTCCAGAATAGATCACATCCTAGGTCACAAATCAGGTCTCAACCAGTACCAAAGATTGGGATCATTCCCTGCCTATTTTCAGACCACAATGCTTTGAAACTAGAACTCAATCACAAGAGGAAAGTCAGAAAGAACTCAAATACATGGAGGGTAAAGAGCATCCTACTGAAGAATGAATGTGTCCAGCAGGAAATTAAAGAAGAATTTTAAAAAATTCATGGAAACCAATGAAAATGAAAACACAACTGTTCAAAATCTTTGGGATACAGCCAAGGCAGTCCTAACAGGAAAGTATATAGCAATACAAGCCTTTCTCAAGAAACAAGAAAGGTCTCAAGTACACAACCTAACAATACACCTAAAGGAGCTGGAAAAAGAACACAAATAAAGCCAAAACCCAGCAGGAGAAGAGAAATCATAAAGATCAGAGCAGAAATCAATGAAATAGAAACCAAAAGAACAGCAGAACAGATCAACGAAACTAGGAGCTGGTTCTTTGAAACAATCAACAAGATTGATAAACCCCTGGCCAGACTTATCAAAAAGAGAAGAGAAATGACCCAAATCAACAAAATCATGAATGAAAGAGGAGAGATCACAACCAACACCAAAGAAATACAAACAATTATAAGAACATATTATGAGCAACTCTATGCCAGCAAATTAGATAACCTGGAAGAAATGGATGCATCCTAGAGATGCATCAACTACCAAAACTGAACCAGGAAGAAATAGAAAACCTGAACAGACCTATAACCACTAAGGAAATTGAAGCAGTCATCAAAAATCTCCCAACAAAAAGAGCCCAGGGCCAGAAGGCTTTCCAGGGGAATTCTACCAAACATTTTGGGAGAATTAATACCTATTCTTCTGGAACTGTTCCAAAAAAAGAAATGAAAGGAAAACTTCCAAACTCGTTTTAGGAGGCCAGCATTACCTTGATCCCCAAACCAGACAAAGACCCCATCAAAAAGGAGAATTACAGAGCAATATCCTTGATGAACATGGATGCAAAAATTTTCACCAAAAACTAGCCAATAGGATCCAACAGTACATTAAAAGGATTATTCACCACGACCAAGTGGGATTTATCCCTGGGCTGCAAGGTTGGTTCAACATCCGCAAATCAATCAACGTGATACAATGCATTAACAAAAGAAAGAACAAGAACCATATGATCCTTTCAATAGATGCAGAAAAGCATTTGACAAAGTACAGCATCCTTTCTTGATCAAAACTCTTCGGAGTATAGGGACCGAGGGTACATGCCTCCATATCGTAGAAAGTCATCTATGAAAAACCTACAGTGAATACCATTCTCAATGGGGAAAAACTGAGAGCTTTCCCCCTAAGGCCAGGAACACGACAGTGATGTCCACTATCACCCCTGCTATTCAACAGAGTACTAGAAGTCCTAGCCACAGCAATCAGACAACAAAAAGAAATAAAAGGCATCCAAATAGGCAAAGAAGAAGTCAAACTCTCACTCTTTGCAGATGATATGATACTTTATGTGGAAAACCCCAAAAGACTCCACCCCAAAACTGCTAGAGCTCATACAGGAATTCAGTAAAGTGGCAGGATATAAAATCAATGCACAGAAATCAGTGGCATTCCTTTACACCAACAACAAGACAGAAGAAAGAGAAATTAAGGAGTCGATCCCATTTACAATTGCACCCCAAAACATAAGATACCTAGGCATAAATCTCTCCAAAGAGGCAAAGGATCTGTACTCAGAAAACTATAAAATACTTATGAAAAAAATTGAGAAAGACACAAAGAAATGGGAAAACGTTCCATGCTCATGGATTGGAAGAACAACTATTGTGAAGATGTCAATGCTACCTAGAGCAATCTACACATTCAGTTCAATCCTCATCAAAATACCATCCACTTTTTTCAAAGAAATGGAACAAATAATCCTAAAATTTGTATGGAACCAGAAAAGACCCCGAATAGCCAGAGGAATGTTGAAAAGGAAAAGCAAAGCTGGTGGCATCACAATTCCCGACTTCAAGCTCTATTATGAAGCTGTCATCATCAAGACAGTACGGTATTGGCACAAAAACAGACAAATAGATCAATGGAACAGAATAGAGAGCCCAGAAATGACCCTCAACTCTATGGTCAACTCATCTTCGACAAAGCAGGAAAGAATGTCCAATGGAAAAAAGACAGTCTCTTCAACAAATGGTGTTGGGAAAATTGGACAGCCACATGCAAAAGAATGAACCTGGACCATTTCCTTACACCACACACAAAGATAGACTCCAAATGGTTGAAAGACCTCAATGTGAGACAGGTGTCCATCAAAATCCTAGAGGAGAACACAGGCAGCAACCTCCTCGACCTCAGCCACAGCAACTTCTTCCTAGAAACTTCGCCAAAGGCAAGGGAAGCAAGGGTAAAAATGAACTACTGGGACTTCATCAAGATAAAAAGCTATTGCACAGCAAAGGAAACAGTCAACAAAACCAAAAGACAACCGACGGAATGGGAGAAGATATTTGCAAATGACATATCAGATAAAGGGCTAGTATCCAAAATCTAGAAAGAACTTACAAACTCAATACCCAAAGAACAAATAATCCAATTAAGAAATGGGCAGAAGACATGAACAGACATTTTTCCAAAGAAGACATCCAAATGGCCAACAGACACATGAAAAAGTGCTCAACATCACTCGGCACCAGGGAAATTCAAATCAAAACCTCAATGAGCTACCACCTCACACCAGTCAGAATGGCTAAAATTAACAAGTCAGGAAATGACAGATGTTGTCAAGGATGCAGAGAAAGGGCAACCCTCCTACACTGTTAGTGGGAATGCAAGGTGGTGCAACCACTCTGGAAAACAGTATGGAGGTTCCTCAAAAGGTTGAAAATAGAGCTACCATACAATCCAGCAATTGCACTACTGGGTATTTACCCCAAAGATACAAATGTCCACAATAGCCAAACTGTGGAAAGAGCCAAGATGTCCATCAACATATGAATGGATAAAGAAGAAGTGGTATATATATATACAATGCAATATTATGCAGCCATCAAAAGGAATGAGATCTTGCCATTTGCAATGACGTGGATGGAACTGGAGGGTGTTATGCTTAGCGAAATAAGTCAATCAGAGAAAGACATGTATCACATGACCTCACTGATATGAGGAATTCTTAATCTCAGGAAACAAACTGAGGGTTCTGGAGTGTGGGGGGGGAGGGATGGGGTGGCTGGGTAGGTATATGCTGGGTAGGGTATGTGCTATGGTGAGCGCTGTGAATTGTGCAAGACTGTTGAATCACAGATCTGTACCTCTGAAACAAATAATGCAATATATGTTAAGAAAAAAAAAGAAGATAGCAGGAGGGGAAGAATGAAGGGGGGGGAAATTGGAGGGGGAGACGAACCATGAGAGACAATGGACTCTGAAAAACAAACTGAGGGTTCTAGATGGGAGGGGGGTGGGAGGATGTGTTAGCCTGGTGATGGGTATTAAAGAGGGTACGTTCTGCATGGAGCAGTGGGTGTTATGCACAAACAATGAATCATGGAACACTACATCAAAAACTAATGATGTAATGTATGGTGATTAACATAACAATAAAAAAATAAAAACCTAGCTTCAAGCTTACTACTTATTTCTTTAAATTAGATTTATTAGTTTATTGAACTACATCTGAGATAATATGTTCTGGTAATTGGCTATTTTGCAGAAGCATGCCCTATATTTGAAGCATGTATTTGTCCTCAGTCAGTATCAGGTTTTAAAAAGGCTCTGGGAAATATCCATAGGGGATCAAATTCATACACTTCTCGTTAGTGATTATTATTATTTAGATAATAGAATACTGCACCATGTTTCTGCATTTATTCAGAGAACTCTACTCATTTCAGATATGAATATCATCTTTAATCAATTAAAGATATATAAGATAAAAATGTAGTATAATATAGTATCTATTGTGTACCCAGAAAATTAGCTTAAAACAACCTATTTGGCACACATTTTTTAAATGTTGAAAAAGTTATTTGGGTCTACATTTCACACTCAAGTCATTCCTGCAAATTCTGTGTCTGTTTGTATCCTTGGTGTCTAATCTTTGGTCTACTTCCCAGTAGATAATACAGAAGGAGGCACTTGTTAATTTTTCAAACATGGTACAAATTATAATCATCATCCCATCTTATTATGCTCTTTTACAGAAAGCTTTTATTGGGAGATAGTATGACTTTTCCCATCTTGAACCCAACAAATCTTTTTTCTCTGAACTTAATAATAGTCCTCTTGCTCAGAAAGTGTTTTATCTCAGGTTGCTACAACCAAATACCATAGGCTGGGTGGCTTATAAATAACAGGTTTATTTCTCATGGTTCTAAAAGCTGTAAGTCTGAGATTAGGGTGCTGTCATGGTTGGGTTCTGGTGAAAACCTACCTCTGGTTACAGATGGATATTTTCTCATTGTATCCTCACATGACAGAGAGAGGGTAAGAGAGCTCTCTGTGTCTCTTTTATAAGGGCACTAATCCCATTCATGAAGTCAACACCCTGATGACTTACTAACCTTCCAAATGCTCTACCTCCTACTGACATCACATAGGGGTTAAGATTTCAACATATGAATTATGGGGGACTGTAACAGAAGGCTATTAAATGAATAGTACTGAAGCTGTGGAATTAGAGTATCTGGGTTCTAATCACAGCTAATATGTATGATCTAGAATAACAGTTGTACCTAATTAAATTTCTGGTCATCTGCCCTTAGTCTCCAAGATATGCATTGGTCAAAGTGCAAAGTTAAAAGATATAATAGCATAATCCTTGACTTTTAAAGTAAAATGGTGACACTAATCTGTGGCTTCTACATGATTGTGGTATTGCCTTGGCATTATTTTTTATAGCAAAAGAGAAAGATCCAAGGACTTTTGTTGGATATTTGTATTGCAATAGGCAAATTACCAGTGAGGTAATGCTAACAGCTATAATTACAAATCTTACAGCCTTACCCAGTGTTTATTCTCACTCATGGCCCAGTGTAGGTTGGGTGTTAGTAGTCAGATGGCCTCCCCCTAAGAGACCTTGGAAACTGGACGTTTTCCTCCTTGTGACTGACTCTCCTTTAGACTCTCTTTTGATTTAGCTGGGATTTGGGGAAAGAAAGCAAAAAGAGGATTGTGCCAGAGATTTTTATGGCTCAGAACTTGAAATAAAATACTTGTATTTTCTTGCCAGAACTCAGTCATATGGCCAAAATCGCCTGCCAGAGAAATATAACCCAACTATGTCTCAGAAATTAAGAAGAAACTCACACTGGAAAAAAAATGTAGGAAATAAATTGGGGTTCTAGTATGGCCATCAGAGAGGTTCACAATCAAATTTCCATTATTCAGCTGATCCACAGAAGTTTTAACCTGTGTTAGTGAGTTAGCATTTGGCCATATTCAGCAATCTCTGAAATATCTCCATCTGAGTCCTTCCATTTTCTGAGTGCAAAGGAATCTTGTTAAATAGTTGCAGATCACTTTGGGACATATAGAACAAAGATCCGGCTATGTCCACATTTTGAGTATGTCATTGATATTCCAAGATTCTTCCTGAAACTTCCTGTCAAATGACAGGGGCTCTTATTCTATTAACTGACTCAGGTCATAGACTTTAATGGTCTATTGTGGCTCTTGCTGTCCAGATCTAGGTGTATAAAAATTTAACCATCCATTTTGTTCCTAGGGACCCCATGGTCGATCTGCCATAGCCAGAGACCCCTGTGGGTCAGATTATTCTATTTTCCATGCTGTCCCTATTGTTATTACAGTAATCATGCCCATTTTATCTCTGGCAATTAAGTGCATGTCCTTCATCTCTGACACCTTTGGATATGCTCATTCCCAATGAAGTCAGGAAACTGTTTCAAAATCAGCATTTCCCTCTAATATTCCTGGCCCACAAAAGTCTCCCACTGAAGTGGTTTTCTTTGGCAGAGAGTGGATGACTGGAAAGGTACACTATGTCTGAGGGGCTGGAATGTTCTGTTTCTTGTCGTGGGTGGTGATTATATAGATGTGTTCTGTTTGTGTTCACCTAGCACTCATTGCTTCCATAGATCTCTGATGCCTTTAAAAGCATGCATTTTTGAAATCTGTTGAGCATTTTGTTTAGCTATTTGGTGGAGCATATTTTGGTGCAAGGCAAATACAACTACAACTGTCCACTAAAAATGTATACTCTGCTCTTAGCTCTGTAAAAAGTAATGATCCAAAATAATTTACCTTTGTAACTGAAAAAAAAAAAAAGCTTTCTTTTACTGAGTAGCAATGTTTAAGTTCCAAAGAGGCCCTCTGGTGAATTCTCCATTACCCTCATCATTCTCTATATCCTTACCTTGTTATAGTATCTTTTTCAAAGCACTTTCACTGTCTTACAAAAATGTATTTTTATTTTTTTCTCTATTTCTTCTCTAGATTATAAACCACAGGAGAACAAATATTTTATTTTGCTTAATGCTTTATTCCTAGCACCTAGACCAGTCTCTGGTTTATGGCAGGCACTCAATAAATAGTAAATGAATGACGCCATGTTGTTACTTGTGTATGAATTTGTTAAAATTTCCTGTCACCAACAGGAAAGAATAATTATTTGCTAGGATTCTACATTTTAATTTCAATTTTGCCTTTTTAATTAATCATTAGTAAATTAAATGTTTATGTTTGCTTGAATTTCATATATCATGCATTCCTTGGACTGACACTGATTCAACTGAAAAATACTAACATGTTCTAATTGTAAATTATTAGCCAGCATGTTTACAGAAATAGTATGGTTTGGGATCTTCACATGAAATGCAGGGTAACTTCTCCTTCCTCAGAAAATCTGTATCATTTTTCTCACGAACTACTCATTTGCCATATATCAAATACTATCTGAAGCATGCTTTTATTGTCTTGTATAGTCAGTTCTCCTAAAACTCTTGTTTTGAAAACACAAATTTGTTCCAAAGTGATGGATGTATTAGGGAACAATTTGAACTTAACAAAATGTTGTGTTTTCTTTTCATTCCTAGATGAATGCAGAAAACTGCATCCAGTTGAACCAAGCTGTATGGGAATACACAAAATGTGAACACACACACACACCCCCCTGAAACATCTATCAGATACCTCAGTTCAGCATGTATGTCATCTGGTGTTACAACTTCCCATGTGATTGCAGATAACCTTCGGTCCACCATTTCACAATAATTGACAAGACACAACCCATTCAATGTCCACTTCCACAAGCAAATTTCAAGGTTTTTTTCAGGTCAAGTGCCATATTTATTGTAATATATATTGTTTTATATATATATATATGTATATGTATGTATATATGTCATATACATGCAATATATATACATGTTAAGTATATATTATGTATACTTAATATATAGTAACAAGTATATATTATATATTAAGTATGTATACTACTTAAAATGTATAATTGCTAATAGATTTCTATTAGGTTCTTATCTTTTTAAAAAATTTTTTATTGTTATGTTACTCACCATATATTACATCATTAGTTTTTGGTGTAGTGTTTCATGATTCATTGTTTGTGTCTTATCTTTTTTTTTTAATGTGTTACTGACACTTTACATTTTTGAGTATTGTGCCTTCAACCTAATTTCCCCATAAACCCTGTGGGTTTTATTGTGCAAATTTTGCATAGCATGATGCTTTTTAGGAATGTATGTGTCACATTATAACAAAACCAGCTGTATTATTATTGCTCTATCATCTGTGTTCTCAGAGTCCTCTAACAACACTAGTTGGGTTCTCCAGAAGTAGACACTGAGGTGTAGATGGGCAGCAACAAGTTTTGGGGATCAACATCTGGGAAAGGAGGTAGGGAGAAGCAGGAACAGGTCAAGAAGGGAGATAAACTGTGGTGTAGGCTTAACAAAGCTTCAGGAAAGCATTCTGAAAGGAGTACTGCTTGTCAGAGAGTATGTCCTCTGCTAAACAGCTGATCCACAGGCTCAAGGTCAAGCCTTTATACCTCTGCTTTACTGAGTCCCTGCATATGGACATGGTTGGAAGGGTGAGACTCAGGCGAGGGGGCTCTCTGCAGCCGAGGCACCTCCTAAAGAAGCTGACACCTGGGAATTGTCTGATAACCAAAATCCCTAGAGTTGAGCATTAAAACCTATCTTGAAAGGGAATACTGCTTGAATTTATATCATTCCCATATCAACAGGTATTTTAGGTTTATCTCATGATACATTTTTTGTTCAGAAAAACTTTTAATTCTGAAATAATGTTAGACTTTCAAAAGGTTGCAAAAATAGTACAAACAAGTCCTAAGTACCTTTTACTCACTGCCCTCTCATATTAATACCTTACATAACTCTGGCACAATGATCTCAAGCAGGAAATTAATATGGATGCAATACTATTAACTAAATACAGGCCTTTTTCAAATTTTGCCAGTTCCAGTCATATTCTTTTTCTGGACAGAATCCAATTTGGGATCTCACATATTTATTTGTCATAAATTATGCTTTATTTTTTACATATATGTCCATCTGTGTGAGATCCTTAAAGGCAAATACCCCATATGTAATATCCTACATACTTAGCAAAGTGTTTGGTAATATAATTATTAGATTAATAATTGTGGGATGAATAAACTCTGGGATTTTCCAAAAACAGATCTTTGTTTAATCCTAATTTCTAGCATTATGCCCACAATTGGTCTTCAATTTGTTTGTTTAGTAATTTGTTTAGCCATGAATGAAATTGAACTTTACATATTGGGTACCTCTCATGGCACAAATGATACAAATTAAACAGAAAAGGAAGCCAATTCCTTTCTTATCACTTTTAAAAAATATGTTACATATGAAATGGGGAAAGAGTATAAATACAAGAGAAGATAGATCAAGGCATCAAAAATATTTAGGGAGATGAATCTCATTTTGAAATGTGTGATTGGCATGGGTTAATAGAAGAGAAGGAGGTGATTTTTGCAGAGGAGGATGATGTATAAAGCCACAGAAACGTAAGACTGGCACATGGACACAAGATGATAGGACAGAAAGCAGGGTTTTTTCTTTTCTTTTTTTTTAAACCAACAGACAGAGAAATTTATTAAATACACTTATCTATTTTCTAAGTACTAAATAGAGGTTATTAACGATGACTTTCTTTTTTGATCTTGTGTGGATTTTGCACGATAGAAGGTTGCTGCTTGCTTGCATTCATTCATTCATTCATTCATACTTTAAATGACTAAGAAGTCCATACTCATATAAACTAATTGCTTACTAGGGTAGAAGGAAATGGATTTGGATGTAATAATTCAGAGTGAAATACAGATTTTCTTCTTAATCATGTGGCTAGTATAAGAAAATATACAAGTAATTTTAAAAATCTACGGTCTAAAGCACAATTTGCTTGGTTAGTTTAAGAGAAATGTATTAATTGCATCTTTATTTGTTGATTTATAGTATTCTTCAGTTATTCATTTATAGGCTATATTCTGATGCCAGTCATTTTGGGGGGTACACAATTATTAATTACTCTTTTTATTTTACCAAGTACATTAGCAATATCTTTACTTTTACATTGGATTGCAGAATTTCTTACCTGGTTAAGTACACACTTCTCTGATAACTCTCAAAATTTTGGATTCTGTTTCTAAATGTCCGGAAAGCTCTGTTTTTTTCTGAAAGGTGATGACTCTAAATGGAGTGAGATTTTAGTTTAAGCTTGGTGTTATCTTGGGTGAAAGGGATTAGCACACAGGGCAGAAAGGAGCTGAGTACTCAATGCAGCTACTTTCCTTCTCCTGAGACTTTAATTCTCTTTCAAATAATCAGTTGAGAAAGTGACTGCCAAAGACTAACCAGCATAATATTCAGTGTTTTTTCCCTTGTATCTTGAAATCCAAAAGCACAGCTTAGCCCAGTAATGTTAGGATGTTTGTTGCATTTAAAAATTAGATCAGTATCTCTTCATCTTTTCATAATGAAAACATTTTTGGTACCAGAAGACCCTCTGAAAAGCATGTTTTTTTAAATGGTAATACGTATGAAGAGAATTTAGATGCATATGAGGTTGTGTTACAGTAGTCATTGCTCACATTATAATATTTTCAAATGTGCTTGATTTTGGAAGAAATGTTCTTAGTCACAGGTATCCATTGTATGACATCTTAATGTAACCGTCCATATTTGGTCTGCTGATGCCTTTGCACATATAAGCCCAAATTCTCATTATCCCTTCCAAAACAGGCTCCTCCCTTTCTGCACTCTTTGTCTTTACTGCCTGCATCATGCTCTGCAGTTGCTCGATCTAACCCACAGTATTGGTGATCTCCATGTCGGGCCACACTGAACAACCTGCATCTCACACTTGTGTTTGATACAGCAGTGATCACTCTGCACTTTAATGCTCTGTTGAAGAATATATTTCTTGCAGAAGACTGTGCATCTGCCTCTTAATGCTAGACCTTAGATCATTGTTTGGCACAAAATAGACAATAAATGTCTGAGGAATAAGCTCAGGATTAAATGAATGATGCTCTTTCTGTCTCTCATATCTGATTACCTCCCAAGGGCTATTGGTTTTACTTTTGAAATACTTCTCTTTTCCATCGTAACCCCTTCATTCCTAGGCCACAAAGCTCACTAAGGTCTTCATAATCAATTACTCGGACATCTTGCATGAGACTTCTTACGTCATTTTCATCTCTGTCACTGATCCCCTCTCTATCATATCTTTCATATTGCTACCAAAGCACTCTTCCTAAGAGACATCTCTGAATTTATCATTCCTTTGCCAAATACCCTCGCTGGCCCAATTCTATTCAGGACAAGGTATACAAATCTCTAATAGCTTTATCATGTTATCCAAGGTCTTCCATGGTCTGGTCTCAGAATAGCCAGCCTTCTTTTAACTACATCCACTCATGCATATATTTCCCCCAAATCAGGACTTATTATTAATTTCTTCCTCCCTGCTGTGTTTTAGATCTTTTGTTTACTGAAATATCTTCTCCACCTTCATCTCTACCTGTCACAAGGCAACTTAGCCCAAGTTATATGTCACCTTTTGTATGATTATACATTTCTAAAAAAAATCTCTCAAAGGAAAGCAGTTTTTCCCCACTCTGTTATCTCATAGGACCTTGTCCATAATTCTTTTATTTCATTTTACCTTTTATTATAATTATTTGTATTTACGGCTTGTCTCACTACTAGGGCTTAAGTAATTTAAGGCAGAGACCATGGCTTGCTATTTGGTGACTCTTCCACAACTTTGAGCATGGTTCCTAACAGGGCAGATAGAAGATGTTTGCTGACTGGATCTGGAATGTGTGCAAGTATCCATTATTACATTTTCTTAATATCATAAGCTTAATGTAGTGAACTACACGGAAACGAAATGTGTGTAACATGAGGTATTATTTAAAATATCAAATTTTCAATTATTTACACTATAAAAGGAATTATAAATTTGCAAGTGAGGTAGGATAAATGAAAAGTTAATAATATAGACCTGGTCAGAAAACAGAATCACTTCATGGGCAAGTGAATTTTAAATGTGCTTTTAAATAATGTATCAAATATAATTTAGAGAGCAGGGACACATGGAAGAAACATAGACTCTGGAGAACTCTGGGTTAAAAAAAAAAAAAGAACTCTTATTTTTTAACCATGTAAACTTAAACCATTTAACCTGGGATTCCACTTCCTAAAATGTAAGATGGAGATTAATGGCACTTGCCCTACTTACATTACTGAGTGTTTTCAGGTTTAAGTGAAATAGTGAATTTGATAGTATTTTGCTCTAAATTTGAGTATGCATGGAAGTTATTATCATTTAAAAATTTTTTATCAGTTTTTTAGTCTATCAGAGAATCAGTAAACTAACATTTAAGAACAAGTATGTTTTTCTTGTAAATAAGAAATATATTATCCTTCCATATCTCATTCTTGATTTTACCATGTTCCAAGTTGTTAACATATCAAGAATTTTCCATTGTTTTGGAGTATAGCAGATAACCCTTCAGGTAATTGGTATGACTGTTTAGTCAACTTAAGTTATTGACATTCATTAATATTCAATCCAGCCATCACAACACCTGTAGGATCTATATACTACTTCCCCAGCAGTTAAACAGGAGACCTAGGGACTTTAAGGACTGGTTAGAGAATGGTAATTGTGGTAGAAAGGAAATTGATCTGAAATAGGTTTAACTCCCCACTATACTACTATAAAATCCATGAAAACGGGATCTTAATATGCTTTTCATCCCTATTTTTTCACCATTATTTTTTTTCACTGCAGTGCCTGAAATATAGAAGTTATCAAAATATTCTTTGCGTGCTTGAATGAATGAAATAACTGATCGACTTGTATAATAATGTTAAGCTAGAGATACCAGCATAACTCTCAAACTTAGTTGAATGTTTCCAAAACATTTAGGAGATAGGAATCTATTCTATTTTTGTAGATAGGTTTATGGAGCTATGCTATAGGGGGCAGGAAGAAAGGCAGGAAAATGTCAATCATAAAACTTGGAAGACAACCTTAACTAAATTGTCAGTTCTGAAGTAGAATTATAGAAAAGCCAAGTAGATTGATATTGGCCAAGGCAGACCTGAGCACAGAGGTGCATTATCATCAGGTTTGTGTCCACAAATGGTAGCCACAGCAGCTTCTTCATCAGGCTTGCATCTGAAAGGTACTGATGTGACTGGAGCCTTTAGAACACAGCTTTACATCAGACATGTGTTCAATTTTTTATTATTATTATTTTATCTTTTTTCTATATATTGCCATTATTGTTACCTGTAGGTCCTCCCTGTTTCCAGCATTTTGAACTAAATTATCATTTGATATGATACATTTGCTCAATTGCTGAGCTGGTGATAGCACCCTTATCAAATCTTTTTCCACGGTGGAGACATTTCTAATGCTTTATTAATCATAAACTATAGCTTTTGATACATGTTAATAATGATGATGTGATTAATACTGGCTTACTTTTCTGAGCACTTAACGATTTATCAGACACAGCTCTAAATATTTTAACATACTGTTTTTAATCCTCATAACTATTCTATGATAAGGTACTATTACAATTCCAATTTTACAACAAGGAAACTAAGGCAGAGAGAGGTTAATTGACCTGCCAAAATGCTCACAGCTAGGAAATGTTGAAGCCATGCTTTGGTCCCAGGTAGCCTGGTTTAGGGGCAATGAGCTTAATCAATGTTACAACTGGGTATTTGTTATAACACACACTTCATGGGATTAAAAAAGAGGGTAGATCATGTACTCTTACAAAAAACTACATACAGCTATTCTCAAACTTATATTGAACAGCAACCATATTTTGAGCACTATCCTTGGTACTGGGATCATATTCCTATCAATGGATGAATTGTGTAAATGTAATTACTAACTAAAATATATTTCATTAGAAAATATGTTAATCTGCATAGACAATACTTCTGACAGTTAAAACTGCTTCCACCATATGCAGTTCCCGTTTGAAGTTGTAGAACTTCTGTCAGTGGCCATGGAGTTGCTCCACCTTCATGGCAGCTGACTACAGGGAGCACCGGTGACAAATGGTTTTCAGTTGCAACACCTTTGGAACCTTCACGGTTCACACCATAGACATGGTTCCTATGGACTGCTCTAATCCAGCAGCAGAGCATGATGAAGTTCTAGAGCCAATCCTCTCCTGCTTGATGTGGGTGCTCTTCCAAAAAGCAGCCTGTGCTTGGGAGCTCCCTTTCAGCTTGGCTGAGACTTTCTCGGAATTTCATTGTCTTCTGGAGCTTTCATACCTAATTTTTCCCTTTCTCTTTTCACAGATTGCAGACCTGCATCTTGATCTGGAGCCTCTCCCTACTTACTTCCTCTCCCCCATCTCCTTCCTCCATTCTTCTCTTTCACTCTCGCTCTCTTGCTCCATCCCTCTCTCTCTTTCTCTCTTTCTTTCACTCACTCACTCACTCACTCATTCAGGCATGTCCCTCAATAAATATCTGAGACTTCTGACCCTATCATGGTGCCTGTTTCTCAGTGGCACTAACTGTCATGCTAGATAAAATTCATGAATTTTTTTGCAACAGGAATTCCATGATCTTTTGTATATACTACTGATGTGCCAATTAATTCAATAAGAATTCCAACAAGCATATTTGAATATAAGGTTATTAAACAGACATTCATGGAGACATTACTTCCTTTAACCTATTTAAGACAGTGAAATGTCATATATACAAAGAAGAAACTACCTTTAAACAAGTCTTTTTTTATTATTTTTTCTTGACACCAAGACTTTACCCAAGGATAAAGTCAGCAAAAATGTAAATATTTCAATTAAATTTATAAAAATATGTCTTTTTCAGAGCACAGCATACATTTTATAATAACACTAAGCATTAGAGTTACATTAAGCATTAAAATGAAAAATTAGAGTGCCACTTAGTCTTTATGATTACATAGTTCTGGTCTTTCACCATTCTTCTTCAAAAACTCCATGGTAACCCTCAGTACTTCCTATTTATGTGTCTCACCCACTATCTAATTAATACCTGATTAAGCACACCTGCAAAACTTTACCATCACTCTGTGGCTCTTAACCCTCTATTTCACTTGTTTTATTGTGAAATTAAAAACACACAACTCTGGTAGCATGTAAGTGAAAATGACAGTAATAATTATTCTTAAGAATAAATTTGTGTCATTTATTTTCTTAATAAGTGAGAATTTTTTTCAGACTTATTGCTCATCTGAGTTTAAGAAGCAGACGTATCTTGGAATGAACCACATCCTTTTAATTTCCTTCTTTCTTCCACTAACAAATCATAAAATGTCTTATCAAATTTCTCTAGCTATTTTGAACCTTGCTGGTCATTCCTACCAGGATTAATCTCTTCTGTAATTATAACCTTTATAAATGCAGGTGTAAAAAAAATCAGGGGCATTGCTTATTTATTGTTTGTTTGTTTTGCAAAAATCCTATAGAATTTTATTGATAAACAACGTTCAGAATGCCAAAAGAAGTTGAGAGAAAGAAGGGATTCAAGCCTGATTCAGTGAAAAAGTCTTAAATGGAAAGAATTTATAAGCTCCAAATTTATATTAAGGAGGCTTTCTAAGCCTCCTTACCAATATAATTGGGAGCACCCACATCTGTAGCATGTGAGGGACTAAAAAGGGAAGATGGAGGAGTTTATTCAAAAGACAAACCACCAAAATAAAGTTCAACACTGATCAATCATCTCATACTTTTCATAATCCAAATCAGCATCTCATTTTTGCAGATCTCGAGTTATCTAACTTTTATGTACCAGAGGACCATAAAAACCAACAGGCAAGAAGGATGCACAAAATCATTGACAAAATTGTTAAACATTTAGCTGTAATTTTGAAAGAATCAAAAACAATCTGGAGCAAATGTTGGCATACTATGACTTGGAGGCCAATTCTACACTGCTGCCTGCTTCTGTAAACAAAGTTGTATTGGGGCACAAACACACCCATTTATCCAGGTATTATCTATGGATGCTTTCACATGAACACAGAAGAGTTGAGCATTTGCAACAGAGCTTTTTTTTTTTTTCCCAGCTGATCAAAGGAACTTCAAAAATTCCTTATACTAACTCATTGTAAGATATTTGTTTATATGGAAAATATGAAAACAGAGACCATTTTAGAATCACATAAGTACCACTGTTGTTCAACCTAAACCCTACACATATCTTTTTCCAGCCTGTGGATTATTTAATAACTTCACATCTGGGACAATTATTTTCAAGCACAGGATAACAGGCCCTTAAAACTGCAATTTCTGAATGAAGGGCACTCACAAGTAAGCTCTACCTTCATCCCAGCTTCCTCTTTGTGGGCAATTTCCTACTTATGGTGTGGAAAAGTAGAATCAAATAAAGCATTCTGAGCTGAGAAGGCAGAGATTGGAATCTTGACTGCTACAACAGCTAGAGTTTGCAGTCACTAGAGAGGAAGTGGCTGAGCAGTGGGGATGCTGGGGGAGTCGAGGGGGCACAGATCTGTGTGAAGGTCCCTACGAGTCCTTGGCTGAGAGTAGAATGTGGTTTTTCCAGGCAAGGTCATGTGAAGTTACCAGCTGCTCCCAGTTTGAGAATAGAACAAAATAAATATAAGTCAATCAGTGGTGCAGACATTTGAGTTCCAGCACAAGGAGAGTGGAAAGACCTTTGTAACACCTGAGCATTTAATTGAGACACAAGAAAGACCATATTTTAGGAATAAGGCCCATGCCCTAGCATAAAACCTACTTCAGACCCTCCCTAAATTCTAAAACATAGCCACAGCAAGATATGTGGGGCCGTAAGAAATTGGAGTTTGAGCCCCAACACGTTAGAGAAGCTTGGTAAACACCTAGTGCTTTCCACAAATCAACCCTGACAGAACACAAAACCAAGCCTACACATAGTCAATTGCATATGACTGACGACACAGCCACCAGTTGCATATGAAAACTATGAACACTTCGTAGAGAAAGAAACCAGAATGCAGTGTCTATATAATGTGAGAATTTTAATGTCCAATATATAATTTAAAAACTAGATCTTTAAATAAATAAGAAATTATGATTCATAGCCAAGAAAAAAATGTAGTAAATAGAAACAGACCCCAAGATGTCCAGATATTAGATTTAGCAGACAAGTTGAAAAAACAGTATTATAAATATATACAGTAACTAAAGAAAAATATGATCTTAATAAGTAACCACACAGAAAACCATAGCAGAGAAATTTTCAAAATACAGCAAAGTGAAAATACTAGGTAAGAGTAGTTAGCAACCGAAGTAAAAGTTCACAGTAGGCTTAATAGCAAATTGGATTAGAGGTTTTTGAAAATGGAGAGTCAACTTGATGATATATCAACAGAAATTATTCAATCAGGTAATTGGATTTATATAAGGATCTAATCAGGTAATCCAACTGAAAAAAAACAGAGAATAAAAGATTGAAGAAAATCAGTAGTCTTTAGTGACCTGTAAGCCCTATCATGTCAATAATTACATTAAATATTTGTGGACTACACATTCCAATTTTAAGGCAGACTGTTAGGATTAAAAGACAAAACACAACTATATGATATCTATTAGAGATGTGCTTTATTTTATTTTATTATTTTTTTTAAGTTGGCACCATACCCAGTGTTTAGCCAAATGTGGGGCTTGAACTCATGACCCTGAGATCAAGACCTGAGCTGAGATAAAGAGTCGGCCACATAACCTACTGAGCCACCAGGTGCCCCAAGATGTGCTTTAAATATAGGGTTGGAAGGAATAGGAATACAAAAGATATATACCACGCAAACACTAAGCTTAAAAAGGGACATATCTCTATATTAATATCAGGCAAGGTAGGCTTCAAGACAAGGAATGCTATCAGAGATAAAGAAGGACATTGCACATGCTAAAGAAACAAGTCATCAGCTCCTTGAGAATAGGTCAAAGTGTAAGGAGAAATATTCGCTAGATCTAAATAAAATTGTAAAAAACTCAGTCTTCCCCAGGTTCAACTGGATACGTATAGTCCTTTTTTGAAAATTCCTTGCTGCTATAAAAATAGAATAAGAACTATAGCAATATCTCTATTAATATAAGGTTGTGGTTTTGCCACAGTGAATTAACGTCACATTTGCTTAGCTATTGTTGTACAGGATCTTACTTTATGGACTCATTCTACTTATTTTAAGTAAGTTTAAACTTAAGTAAAATTAAACTTAAATTAACATCTAAATGATCTAGAGGGAAACCTGAATGATAAATTGGACATATCTTGCTTGTACTTTTAAAGGAGTTATGGTCTCATTCAAAAGTTGCAACTATGTCAAGAGCTAAAAAAAAAAAAAAAAAATCAAATTAAAAAAAAAAGAAGCAAGTGTCAAGGATACCTAACACTCCTAGGTATAAATTCAAAAAACATATAGCTTAATATATATGAAATAAAAACTAACCCCCCACAAAAAGAAGCAAAATATAGGCAAAGTGATTATCACAGTTCATGATTTTAAGATACTTCTTTAGGTATTTGATAAATCAAGAAAGCAAAAAATCAGGAAGGATCTTATCAAAGCTATCAGCCAATCTCAACTGATATTTATAGACCACAACATACAATAACTATCGACTATGTATTTTTTTCGAGTGCACATGAAATGTTTATCAGGATAAACTGTATATTGTATATTGGGCCATAAAATGTCTTAATAAATTTAAAATGATTTAAATATAGCAGAATAGATTTCTGACAAGAAGGGGATTAAATTAGAAATCAAAACCTGGGAAATTTCCCAATATTTGGAAATTATATAACTCCACTTCTAATAAAATTCATAAGGCAAGAAAATTAGAAAATATTTTCAATTCAGTGATCATACAAACACAAGTGTTGAGACATACCATGTATTGGAAGAATCATATTGTCATGTATTGGAAGATATATGGTCATGTGTTAGAAGAGTTAATAATATTGTGAATATGTCCATATTAATCTATAGATTGAGTACAATTCCAATCAAAACCCCCAAAAGATATTTTTGTTGTTGTTTATAGAAACTTCCAAGATTCTAAAATTTATTTGGAAATGCAAAGATTCTCGAAGAATTTCAATAATTTGGGGCAGGTGGGGGGAACAATTTGGAGGGCTTGTACAACTTGACTTCAATACCTCCTATAACTACAGCTACATAACTCATGACAGTGTGGTACTGAGAGCAAGATCAACATATGGATTAATGGAACAGAATGGAGAGTCCAGAAATTTTCCACATATATGGTCAATTTATTTTTAAAAAATGCATCAAGATAATTCAGTGGGGAAAGAGTAGTATTTTCAACAAAAAGCGTTGGAACATAATATAAATATGGAGAAAAAAATAAACTGCCATCCCTACCTGACCCAGAAATTAAAGAAATATGGACCTAAATATATGTTAAAACTAAAACTTAAAATTAAAACTTCTAGAAAAATGCATGGGAAGAAATCTTTATGATTTTGAGTTAAGTAAAGATTCCTTAACAGACCATAAAAAGCAGTAAATGTAAAAATTGATAAATAAGACTTAATTATGCTCTTTAAGGGACTCAGGTAAATAAAGAAGCAAAATACAAAGTGGGAAAATATTTTCTAAATATGTATCTGTAAAAGGACTTGTATCCAGAATATGTTAAGCAATTAAACAACCAAACAATTTTTTTTTTTTTAACAAATGGGAAGAGACATGAATATTCACTTCACAAAAGAAATTATGGCTAAGAAGCATGGAAAGATACTCAGCATTTTTGATCATTAAGAAAATTCATAATATGATACTACTTTATACCTTTTTAAAAAATTTATTTATTTGAGAGAGAGAATGAGATAGAGAGAGAAAGCGTGAGAGGGGGGAGGGTCAGAGGGAGAAGCAGACTCCCTGCTGAGCAGGGAGCCTGATGTGGGACTCGATCCCGGGACTCCAGGATCATGACCTGAGCCAAAGGCAGTCGCTTAACCAACTGAGCCACCCAGGTGCCCTACTTTATACCTTTTTGAAATACAGAGTTAAAAAATAAAAATATAGATGATACCAAATGTTGGGAAGAATGTGATGAAATTGGAATTTTTATGCATTGCAGGTGTGAATATGAAATGATAAAACTCTGTTGGAAAAGTCTTCCAATTTCTCATAAAGCTAAACATACACTTACCTACCCTATGACCTGGCAATTCAACTCCTTCATATTTATGTAAGAAATAAACAGAAATGTCTATAAAATGATGTGTGCAAGAATGATTATACTTATTTCATTCATAATAGTTCCAAGCTGGAAACAATTTGAATGCTATCCATCCATAAATGCATAAATACATTTATATTATATTTATGTGCATTTATATTTATATTCATACAATGAAAGGATCAGGTTTGTGTTTGAGCATGGAGGCATGGAGTTATGACTGCAAGCAGTATGAAGGAACATCCTGGGGTGATGGCAATGTTCTACATCTACATGATTGAGATGGTGATTACATAAGTATATTTCATCAAAATTCATTAAGCTTAAAATGCAAACTCAAAATGCATACATTTCATTGTTTATAAATTATACCTCATTGGGATGATTATGTTAACAAAGAAAACTGAAAATTATTGTCCTCATAAAGTGGAGAGAACATACTGCCTCTAAGAAATAAAAAAGAAGTCTATGTAAAGGGAATACATATAAAATATTAATACTTTAAAAATTAGAAAATTATGCATAAAAGTGCATGTCTATTGTATATGTGGAGAGAGAGAGAAAGGGAGGGAAGATGGGAGAGAAAATGGATAAAATCTTTGAGGAATAAAATTGTGGAATCCATTTGGTAAGTAGAATAAGTTTTAAAAGACTGAGAGAAATGTTAATAAAATTAGAAAATCAACTCAAAACATAAATCAGCCTGTTTATACAAGAGCAGAGAAATGGGGGGGGGGGATATTTAAAGAAATTAACCTGAAGGACCCCTGTTCTTATCTTGACAGATAAGTAGCTCATACCAACACTCCCACAGAGAATACTATAAAAGGTGGCTCAAAAAAAATTTTTTTAAGACTTAATTATTTTTTTGACAGAGGGAGAGAGAGAGCACAATTAGGCAGACAGGCAGGCAGTGGGAGAGGGAGAAGCAGGCTCCCTGCTGAGCACAGAGCCCGATGCGGGGCTCGATCCCAGGATGCTGGGATCATGACCTGAGCCCAAGGCTGATGCTTAACCAACTGTCAAATTTTTAAAATGTAGTAAAATAAGATAGAAATACAAAGATAAAATTATAGGCACTCTTATATACAGTTGAATTCATTTTGGTAAAAGTGAAAGTTCATTCTATTCAAACTTATACTCTTAATACTAAGCCACTTGTTCCATGAAAAAAGTTACAATTTATCAAATTTGATAAGTTACAAATTATCAAATCTTTGATTTGAGATGGACAGTTATTGAAATGAATTTAGAAACATAATTATACAAGTTTCTATCTGGAATTTATCTTCAGAGGGAACAGAATAAATGCTGTATATGTATACATAGAAGAAAGCCCCTTGCTCATTCTGAAAGTTATTTGATGATAAATGGTGGGACAAAATATTTCTGAATACTGTATATATGCATGCATACTTGTAATGATGTTTTAAAAAGTATTAAGATAAAACTGTGGTGCCAACTTTGGATTATGTACACATTTTCTAGGTTCTTTAATTCTGATCAGGATTTTTAAATAAATTTTTCCTCTTACAATAAATAGCACTTTCACTGAAACTATCTCTGTCTCTAAGCCAAAGCAATTTGAAACAGTCTGTTTGATTTGATAAGTGTCTTTAGTGGAAGAACCCAATTTCCTGGTTATGTTGCCTTTCAATGAATCAGAAAAACATCTCAAAGAAAGGATGATATATTTCTAAAATACAATAAAGTAACAAAGAAAAGTTGGATCAGTTACCATAGAGAGTCTCAGCAAAGTTTCTAAAGGGAAATTCTTTATAATTAGCTTTCCAACATTGATGGAATATACATACTTTCCAATTTATCCTCTTCCTTTTAAGAGCATATGCTCTATTCTCAAATCTATTATGAATGTATATAACCAGGATGATCCATTTTATTAACCTGAGGTAAACATAATCACATTTTCAAAGTTTTCTTTCTAAAAGATCTAACCTGCCCATACTAATAAGAAGTCCTATCTTTCCCTTCTGCATCTATGCCAGTCAGAAAGTAAAAAATATTCAAGAATCAAAGAACTTTACTCAGTCTGTCATCTATCTGTCTATCTAATGAATTGCTATATTGATATGAATGATATTGACAAGTACCATAGGCTTTCAAAGAGAGGATGATATTTCCCACAGTGAATATTGGTTGTAATTAGGTCTCTTATATTGGAAAATACAGTTCAACCAATGTGATTACGAATAAACATTTATAAATAAACAGAGTTTATTTGCTGAACTTGTCTTTCTAAAAATTTCACAGAGCAGATTTTTTACTCAGTTCATTAATGCAGCATTTGAAATAACAGGTACTAAATGTCTACTATTTACAAGGAACTTGGTTTTATAATATGACACTTAGAAATTAAAATGATCCTAAAATGTACACCATAAAAATCTATCAATTTGATAGGGGTTAGGAGAATTCCAGTTATTGGTATGAGCATTTTCTTAGAAATCTGAATTGTCTATCATAAGGATGCATTTTTTTCTTTTTCTTTATTTTTTGCAGATTTTGATCTCTATTTTAATAAACATGTAATAAAATATAGCATCACATTTATAGCAGATCAAGTTTTTTTTTAATTTTATAAATTCACTTAGTATATATTCCTAAAAGAAATACTTCCTGGAGTAATCAATGTTCTGAACAACTAAATGAAAACTCTTCAGTTAATGCAACTGTTAGCTCAGCTGAAATTTGGTAAAACAAAGAAATATTAAAAGTGTTCTATCACTGTCAGCAATGTTCAGTCCACAGAAATAATATTTAGCTATCGGGCTTTTGAACTGACAGTCATTTCTCTGATAATAGAAATTTGAAACTACACCCATTACACAAAAGTGAATTTATTTAGATGAATAATTTTTGCAATTTAGATATTGGTATTTAATGAGACATGGGTTATAAAATTTAAAAGTTTAAAATCCCCACTTACAATTCACTCAGCCTGTTGAAAATAAATGATTCCTACTGGGATAGGTATTAAACTATTGTCTTTCAGCTCCAAACATACCTTTTATATGCTTTGTGATGCTGGGGCTGGTACTCTGAAAACTGCATTTCTCCTTTGCCAGACTGTTGAATTATGCCAGTATGTACTGGAGAGGATCAAAGGCAGGAGGTGAGAAAGGAAATTGCTGGTTAGTTGTTTTTTCTTGTTGTAGTCATCCCAGTAAGGCCCATCCTATGAACAGCAGTCGATTATAATCTTCAACCTTTCCCCTGCCAATTCCAGAATCAGCTTGTCACACCCTCTAGAGGGACCAGCAACGGCCTGGCAGTGAGCTCATGGGATGGCGGTTGGCAGAGCCCGAGAGCTAGCCCCATCTCCACTTCTGTTCTGATAACCTGACTCCTCCTTCTGGATCTCCATCCCTAGGGGGCTGGAGCTGCTTCCTAAAGTTTTTATTTATGTGTTGCCTCAGGTTTTCTTTTTGATTTTTTAGCTTTTTCACGTTTTAAATTTTTTTATTGTTTTCTCTCTAAATTATGTATTGCATATTTACATTAATTGTTATATACAATGTATTATCTGTTATATACAATGTATTATCTAGTGTAGTTTCTGAGAGAAAAAGAGAGAGAGATTTCAATTTCAAGGAATTGGCACACGCAGTGATGGAGACTGGCAGGTCCAAAATCTGTGGAGTAGGCTTGAGATCAAGAGAAGACCTGTTATTGCAGTTTTAGTCTAAAAGATGTCCACTCTCAAAATTACTTCTTGCTTGCAGGGGGTCAGTCTTAGTTCTATTCAGGTCTTCATTTGATTGGATGTGAGGCCCACCCACATTAGAGAGGGGAACTGCTTGACTAAGAGTCAGAGATTTAAATGTCAATTTCATTCAAAAGCCACCTCACAGAAGCATCCAGAATAATATTCGATCAAATAAATATCTGGGCACCATAGCCTAGCCTGAAATGATGTAGGCTTGTAGGCCCCTTGCAGGCCCAGATCATTTGAGGACTGCACTGAGGTTAAGGTCGGCCAGGCAGGCCTAGGCCAGGAGGAGAAAATGTTCTCTTCCCCTTATCTCATGTTGCAAGTCCTAAATGCCTGGATCAGCAGGAAGTGGCTCTTGCCTCGCTTAAAGTGTGTCTTTCTAATCAGAAGTGTTCTTTCTAAAGACAAAGAACATGTTGTCTCCAAAGGAAGGATGGCTAAGAGAATTCTTTATTCTGCAAGCATAAACAGGATGTATTTTGTTCTTAGTGAATTTCGTGTATCTTACTTCACGGATGTTGGGTTGATACTTTAAGTACACATTGTTATGTTTATCTGATCTCTGCAAGTATATAGCTACGTGAGAAATAAACGGCAGTATGCAGTTGCAAGTGCTGCCTTTGCTCTGCATCCCCTGTGTCCTGGTGATTTCGTAGACCCTTACCCAGGGACCCCAACGCACTAGACGTTGACAATTGGCGCCCGAACAGGGACCCTGAAGGACGTACAGGAAGGGTGAGTAACTTAATTAAGTACAGGGTGATGGGACAAGAAACTTCTACTCCTTATGTTCGAATGCTGAAGCATTCACTTGCTGTCTATGGTATTACTGTCGCTTCTAATGATATTGAGCTGTGCTTAAAGGTGGTTCGAGAATGGAACCCTTGGTTTCCAGAGGAGGGAACCTTAGACATGGATAATTGGCGGCGAGTTCGACATAACGTCGAGAAGGCAATGAGACAGGGAGAAAAAATTCCCGTGCGGTTTTGGTCTATTTGGTCGATTATTTTTACAGTGCTTAAAGCTATGGAGGATGACCGCACGGTCTAAGACTTCCATAAGGAGATGGCTCCTTCAATACAAGACCTCCCTTTAGATACGAATGAGAAAAGGGCGGTAGAGAAAGATACCTTTAAGCTTACACCATCCCGTGAGCCTAGCGAGTGTGGTAATGAAGAACCAAAACCGAAAGTAAAGTCGGATCCCGAGGTGGAGCGTATGTGGAAGGTTTTTCAGCAGGTTATGGCTATGGCGGAAGAGTCTAAGAAACCCTCTAGGAAGCCCTCTGCTCCGCCTTTGCCGTCTGTACCAGCTCTTTCTTCTAAAAATCCTTTCCTTTCTGCTGCTTTAGCTGAGCTTGATGCGCTAGAGGATAGCGATGATGAGGCTGGCGCAGCTATTTCTGTCTTTGCTTTTCCTGTTATTAGGCCTCCCCCGGTCCAGGGAATGGCACAAGCACCATATTATGAAGGAATAGGTATAGAAGATATTGGTTGCTTGAAAAAGGCAGTGTCTTTATATGGACCTCAATCACATTATGTTAAGGAGCTAGTTAATGGTCTAGCTCGACATTATAATAATTTTTCTCCTGAGGACTGGAGGGTCCTCTGTCGGGCTCTTTTAAAGGAGCCTGAGTATCTGCAATGGCAGATGTGGTTTTCTGAACTTTGTATGTATGTACATGTGGTAATAGATACATATTCTCAATTTATATGGGCCACAGCACAAAGTGGTGAAACCACACAGCATGTCATCTCCCATCTTCTAGAAACTTTTGCTGTGATGGGTTTACCATCCACTATTAAAACAGATAATGGACCTGCATATAGCAGTAAAAAATTTCAAACTTTCTGTAAACAATATGGTATCATGCATAAAACAGGCATTGAGTATAATCCTCAAGGGCAAGCTATTGTAGAACGTGCACATAATACCTTAAAGTTACAAATTAAAAAATTAAAAAGGAGGAAAAAGGATCATATCTTAGCATTCACTCAATCAAATGCACGTTCTATTTTGCAACAAGCTCTGCTCGCATTAAATTTCTTGAATCTTCCGCAGGGAGATATCCTCTCCCGTGCAGAGAAACAGTTCATAGAGGGAGAGGTTGCTCCCCCTCCATTAAATGAACATATATGGTTTAAACCAACTGCAGATGCAGAATGGCAACCAGGGCTATTGCTTTGCAGAGGGAAGGGTTATGCTTATGTCTCCACAGAGGATGGACGGACCTGTTCCTGGCTCCCCGCGCGATGGATCCGGTCGAGGGCCAATTCGAACGGCACCGTATCCCACCAGGCGATGGATGGGGAATCCAGACCAAGATGAACTTCCATTACAGGCCATGGCACATCTGAATTTGGGAGGACGACGTCGCCGTCGGCAGATATTTGCTACTGCTTTGCCGACTTGGGGGCAAATTAAAAAGCTTAGTGGGGAAGGGCAAAAAATCCTGCAGCGAACGGGGAAGGCTTGTACGCCTGAAAATTTATTTTTGGCTATGTGTGCCTTGCTTACTGTATCAGATGCCGCTACGTTGGCCAATTTACTTCTTAAGCAACTTGAGGGACTAGATCCAAAAGGTATTATTCAGAGTTTGGGGCATACTGCCGGAGGAATGGGATTTGTATTGTTGATTGTTATCTTATGCTTTATGCTGTTGCATTTTTGCTATCTAAAGCCTTCCCAGAATTCTATGGCCATCCTTTGGAGGGCACTTTTATTAAAACAAAAGAAAAAAGAAGGAATTGAGATGATGTAGGCTTGTTATGTTTATTGTTATGTTTATCTGATCTCTGCAAGTATATAGCTACATGAGAAATAAACGGCAGTATGCAGTTGCAAGTGCTGCCTTTGCTCTGCATCCCCTGTGTCCTGGTGATTTCGTAGACCCTTACCCAGGGACCCCAACGCACTAGACGTTGACACTAGCCCAGTTGACACATAATATTAAACAGTTTAAGTAGCAAAGATTTCTTAGTTATGACAACAAAAGCATGATACACAAAAACTAAAAAAAAAGATAAATGAATTTAACAAAAATTAAGAACTTGTGTTCTTCAAAATTACACTGTTAAGAGAATGAGAAGATAAGCCATATCCTGAGAGAAAATATTTCTAAACTATATATCTGAAAAAGGAACTGTAGCCAGAATTCTCCAAATTTAATAGTGGAAGAACAAATATCCCAATTAAAAAAAAAGTGGGGTGAAGATATTTAAACAGAAAGTTCAACAAAGAAGATTAAGCTTATGTAAAAGTTATTGGATAAATGCAAATTAAAACCACAATGATATAACACTACAGACCTATTATGATGGCTAAAATTTTTTTTTAATAAGTCCATTACCATGTGCCAGTAAGAATGTAGAGCAACTGGAACTTTTACAAATTGCTGGTTAAAATGGAAAATGGCACAGAAACTTAGGAAAACAATTTGGTAGTTTCCCATGAAATTAAATATACACCTAACCTATGACAGAGCAAAACCATTCCAAGGTATCCACCAAAGTGAAATTAAACTGATGGTCATACAAAAACATGTCATTGAATATTTAGTGAGATATATTCATAAGAAACAAATGTTCATAAGAACCAAAGACTGGAAACAACTCAAAAGTCTCTATGGAATGTATAACCATGGATTGTATAAACAAGTTATGGTGTATCCATACAATGAAATACTACTACTCAAGTAAAAAGAAATGGACCACTAATACATGTAATAATATGGATGAAACTAAAATGCTTTATATGTAGCAAAATAAATGAATCAAAAGGCTACATAGTGTATGACTGTATATACAACATTCTTGCAAAGGCAAAAGTATGGAGAGAAAACACAGACCACTAGTTGCAGATGCTGGGGATTGGAGAGGAATTGACCTAAAAGGGACATATGAGAATTTTGGGGTTAATGGAACTGTTATTTATCTTGATCGTGGTTATATGACTGTATATATTTGTCAAAACTGAATTTTACTGCATGTAAATTAAACCTTAAATACGGAAATGAATGTTTTATATACTTCTACGATAGTGTCATTTTCAACGTAGCCCTTTAGAATGGTGGTTATTTTATATTAAATCAAAATGAAAATTTCATAAATAAAATCTATAACTTTATTAACATTTTTAAAGATCTAGACAGATATTTCTAACTTAACCAACTGAGCCATCCAGGCGCCCCAGATATTTCTAGCTTAATTTACTCCATACATAACCACACGGATCTGGGAATCATGATGTTGGAGTGCCAAATACCTTTAAAATTTTTTGAATAGGTTTTAGAGTTTTGATTATATTGCAAAGTAAAGATCATATAATGAACTGCATCTTATCCAAAAGGTAAAATGAAACAAATAATCTTAGAATTCCTTTTAGGCTAAGACTTCTATTTTATCATATTGCTATTATAAACTTATTTGAAAAAAAAAAATGACAAACCTGGACCTTGAAAAAAAAATCTATTTTCTAGAGAATATTTTCATTCACTCTAAAATAACATTTCAGGGCGCCTGGGTGGCTCAATCGTTAAGCGTCTGCCTTTGGCTCAGGTCCTGGGATCGAGCCCTACATCGGGCTCCCCGCTCCGCAGGAAGCCTGCTTCTCCCTCTCCCACTCCCCCTGCTTGTGTTCCCTCTCTCACTGTCTGTCAAATAAATAAATAAAATCTTTAAAAAATAATAACATTTCAGCATTTCTACCTGACAGTTCTATTTATCAATATACTATGGTATTTAGTAAAAATAACAAGGTATGCGGAGGACTTTTCTGTCATGAGTGGAAATTACAATTTATTGAACTCTCTATATAAGTCATTCAGTCTTATTATCATGTACTTTTCTGAGACTACAATGAAATGAAAGAATCTGTCATTTTTAAGTGGTTCAATAAGCCAAAAAGTTATGGTTTAATAGAAGAGTACCTTAAATGCTATCCTTCAGAGAGATCCCCTGAACTATGTTGGTCACCTTTTTGACTTAATCTCAGTCTAACTTTAAATATTGTACCAACTGACACATAGCATAAGGAACGTCAATAGTATACGTCCATTTCCTTGCTTCTATCCTTTGCATTTTTCTTGTCATACATTTTAATTTTATGTATGTAAAAAACTCAATACATTATATTTGCTTTAAAAGTCAGTTATATATTAAATAACTATAGATAAGAAAAATATGTTTTTTTTTTTATTATTGCCTTTTTTACCATTTCTTGTGCTCTCCTTTTCTTTGTGCTTATCCAAATTTTAATCTGGATCATATTATTTCTGTCTACAAAAAAAATTTGTTTACCATTTATTGTACTTAAGGTCTGCCAGCAATGAATTTGTTTGTTCTTACATTTTTTAAAAACATTTTTGCTTGATCTAGAGTTCAGGTTGATAGTTGTTTTCTTCTTTCAGTACTGTAAAAATACTGCTACCATTGTCTTGTGGCTTGCACATTTTCTGACAAGAAGTCTGCTTTAACTTTTTAGATATTTCTTTGTTTCTCTGTTGTCACTGTATCTTTTTCTCTACCTGTTTCGAGAAAGGCCTTTTGTTTTGTTTTTCAGTAATTCGATTGTGATATGTCTAGGTCTTTATTTTTGTTTTTTCTTTTTACTGTTTATTCTATTTGGGATCTTTTGAACTTTGATCCGTGGCTTGTTGTCTTTCATTAATTTTGTTACATTCTCAGTCATCATCTCCTCAAATACGTCTGTAGCCCAGTTCTCCCTCATCAACTCTGGAGCACCAACACACATCGTAGATGGTGTGACACTGGCCCTCACTTCTGGAATGTTGTTTTTTGCTCTTTTCTTTTTTCTTTTCTTTTCTTTTCTCTTTTCTTTTCCCTCTCACCCTTCCTTCTTTCCCTCCTTCCTTCTTTCCTTCTCTTTGTGTTTCAATTCAGGTAATTTCAATTGGCTATCTTTAAATTCACTGATTCTTTTCTCAGCTGAGTGCACTCTGCTAATGTGGCCATTGAAAAAATTCTTCATAGCTGATGTGATGTGATGTGATGTGTGTGTGTATTTGCATGTGTGTGTGTGTGTATTTCTAGCATTATTATTTGAGTCTTTTTAATAGTTTCCATCTCTCTCTTGATATTTCCTCTTATTGATTTGTGCAAGTTATCCACATTTTCCATTAGATCCATTAGCATATTAATTATAGATATTTTAAAATCCTTGACTGGTAGTTCAGGGACTCATTCTTGCTTGTCCTTTGGTTTACTCTTAAATAGTAAATCAAATTTATTATCCTGTGTACTATACAACCATGATGATACCATAGGTGGAGAGATAAGATATAAAGCTCCTTTACAGTTGCCTGCCCCTCACCATCAGAAAACATTTCTTAGTACCAACAGTGGTTTATCTAGGTATCCAGGGTTATGCTGTTCATCTTTGGTTACAGGGACTCATTCTTGCTTGTCCTTTGGGAAAATCCTTGACTGGTATTTCCAACATCTGGGTAACTTCTGAAATAGGTTGTGTCAACTGCATTATCTGTTGAAAAAAGTTTTTTTTTTTTTTTTTAAAGACTTTATTTATTCATTTGAGAGGGAGAGAGAGACAGAGAGACAGAGGGAGCACAAGCAGGGGGAGAGATGGAGAAGCAGACTCCCTGATAAGCAGGGAGCTCAAACTTGGGGCTCTATCCCAGGACCTGGAGATCATGACCTGAGCTGAAGGCAGACTCCCAACCATCTGAACCACCCAGGAACCCCCCAAAAAAGTTTTTTTTTTGTTCTCTTGTTTTGATTTGTATCTTGAAATTTTATGTTGCATGCCAGACATCAGGTGTTGAAAGCCTGAGGTAAATAGTATTTATGCCCACACATGGGTATGTCTCTCTTTCTTTAGGGCAGTTAGTGTAGGAATTTGAGTCAATCTACTTACTAGTTGTTTGTACTGGGCTTGGGTTTCATTCTTGCTACCATGACAGATGATATGTAGTCTGTGTACCATAGACTTCAAATTCTTTCAGTGGTAGGATACTGAGTCTTATACTTGGTGTGGGGCCTTGTATGGTGGGTGATGCTCATTATTCTTGCTCAACCCTCAGGTTCCAACCTGCTGCATTTTGTACAGATTGGGTCTCTTTACTTCTGCACCTCTCTAGGTAGTAGTTGATACTGTGCCTTGATACTCTGCTAAGTTTTTGGTGGTGGCAGAGTGAGGGCTGTTGGTTTTCCTAGTCTATTCTCAGTCTTAGAAAGTTCTGAGTACCTGGGTCTTGTGTTTGGACTCTGCTCAAAGTTCTTCCTGATCCTTCCCATGGTATTTATTGCTATTGTTATTATTTCTATTTTAGGGTGGCTGTTTTTTTAAAAAATCATGTGACAGTAAGCAAGACATAAGGTTGGCAAGGGAAACAGGGCTTTGTTACCCATGTTAAGAAAGTTTGCTTTATCCATAGGGATGTGAGAAAAATAGAAACGTTTAACAAGAGTCAGATCTTTGATGGACTCTCTTGAATTTAAGTAATGCTTAATAATCTTAACAATGCTTAACAATGCCTATTTTGAAGAAATTGCATTTTGTTGTCTCATAAAATATTTTAATAATAGAACAAGATGTTTCAGGAGAATTACTAGTTTGGTGGCATATCACCTCATCTGTACTTCTGAAAACAATAGAATCCCAAGAGAAATTCCTTGGTTGGAAAAAATTTTTTAAGATTATGGATGGTTGGAGCTCTCAGGGATTCATGGGTGGAAATGTTTGTGAACTATGGCATTAGAGAGAAATATCTGTATAGTTCCTTTGAAGAAGGAGACTTTTTGAATAACTTAAAAATGTTGGGTAATTCTGCTGGAGCATGGATAGAAAGGAGGGCTTGATAAATTAATCAATATCTCAGAGAGAGCTATTTGATTATACTAAAGTGAGGATGGCTGTTCCCTTAATGTTCCCATTATTTGTTATGTCCACATCTGGGCCCGAGCATGTGTGTTTTGTGTTCTCAAATTTCTTGTCCTCACTTATTCCATATACTAGAAGCAGGCCTAGCTTGATTCAAGGCATAGAGATAAAACCTTGAAATATCATGATCATAAGTATTGGTTTCTCTGCCATAGATGTATGTTTCAGTTATTTATTGCTGTGTAAAAACATCACCCCAGAACTTACTGGTTAAAAAAATTATTTATTATTTCTTAAGATTTTATATTTCAGGATTTAGGCAGGTTCTTCTACTTCAGGTGACATTGGCTGAGATCACTCAATCACCTACATTTACCTGTGGCTGTACCTGTCTAATAAAGCTTTACTGACATATTTGACAGCTAATTTCCTCTCCACTTGGGCTCTCTTTTTTTCTGTTTTCTCCTCACTCAGTAGCACAACACAATTTTGTTTACAAAATGATATCTGGCTTCTCTAGAAAGAGAGCAGAACCTGCCAGGCCTCTTAGAAACCAGGCCTGAAAGTGGTATAGCATTCTTCTGCTGTAGTCTAACAAAGTAAAATTACAAGACTGCACAGACTCAAGGGGAGGGGAAGTAGACTCTGCTTTATGATGTGTAGAACAGCATGTGTATCAGGGAGGGAAGGAATTAATGGCAGCCATCTTTTAAGACTGTACACTAGAAGTAAAAGCAACTCTAGTAACAAAAACAAAATTGGCTCAACCCTCTGGTGAGAAGGTCCTTAGAAGAGCCTCGCCATTACTCCCCAGATTGCTTCAAGAAACATTCTAGAGTCGTCCTTAATGGAAGAAGTGATGCACAAAGAAATCTATGAGCTTCAACTATGGCAGAAAAATAAACAGTCATATTCTGTAGTTTTGTTTAGAATATAGTAATATGGGATCATTCAGCAGCCTGAGAGTTCTCAGTAGCCTATTCATAAGTAATTGATAACTTACTGTGATGGTTAATTTTATGTCAACTTGACTGGGCTAGGGGGTGCCCAGGGAGCTGGTAAAATTTTATTTCTGGATGTGTCTGTGTGGGTTTTTCCAGATGAGATTAGCACTTGAATTGGTAGACTGAGTAAATAGGATGGCTCTCTCCAATGAGGATAGCATCATCCAATCCATTTTAGGGCCTGAATAGAAAAAAAAAAAAAGAGAGAGAGAGAATAGAGAGAGAGAGAAAGGACATGTGAATTCACCCTCTCAGTTAAATTGGGACATCCATCTTCTCCTGGCTTTGGATATTGGTGATCTTGGTTCTCAGGTCTTCAGACACAGACTGTTGGAAATTATTGAGAAATTACCTTAGAGCTCTAAGATTCTATGATTCTTTATTTAATATTTAAATATTTATTTATTTATTTATTAATATTTAAAACAAAGAACTATTAACTGTGTCTCAGATAACTATTATTAGTATCAGCTGACTATATTTATTTTTTTGAATTTTAAGATACAACATTGTAGAATAAGTCACAGGAATACAAGGCACAGCACAAAGAATAGTCAGTGATACTGTAATAGTGGTGTATGGGAACAGATGGTAGCTACACTTGGGGTGAACACAGCATAATGGATAATTTTGTCAAGTCAATATGGTGTACACCTGAAACTAAGTGTGTTAACTATAATCAAAAAAATTATAGGCAAGCAATTCAAACAAGAGAAATATTAAATATAAAATAAACATATGAAATGATGTTCAATCTCACTATCAAGGAAATACAATGTGGTGCATAAAAACTTCTTGTTATAAAAGGATATATGTATGAAATTTTCTCTGCATGTGTTTTGTTGTATTATTATTCTTTGGCCTCTATATTTTTGTTTATTCTTTACTTATTATTATTTTAATAACAGTTTTGTCAAGATACAATTTACATGCAATAACATTCACAGTATTAAGGTGTACAGTGATTTTTAGTATATTTACAGACTTGTGCAAACATCATTGCTATCTAATTTCAGAATATTTTTATCACCCCAAAAAGAAACCTCACACCCATTAGTAGTCGCTTTCTATCTTGTTGCCACACTTAGCCTATGGCTATGACAATCATTAAATTACTTTCTATCTGTATCAGTTTGTTCTGGACATTTCATGTCAATATATCATACACTACATGGCCTTTTGTATCTGACTCTTTTACATATCAAAACGTATTCAATGTTAATACATGTGGTAGCATGTGTAATTAAAAAAATAAGACACTTTAAGTTAATGTTCAGCCTGTAAGTTTATGTTTTTAAAGTTATCATACTATAATATTTTTTGAAGGTTTGATGTTGGATTTCGATTCAAGAGAAATGTGCATACCACTGTATCCTACTTTTAAAATTGAGGCATAATTGAATTTGATAAGGAAAAGAGATAATGATTTCATTTTTTAGCTAACATCTAGTTGATTGCATATAGGTATTTTCCAAAACATAATTTCCTCCCCTTAAAATTGCAGGAGGTGGGAAAGTAAGGTTTGTCATATTTTATCTAGAAATACTGGAAGAAGGAAATTGGCTGATCTGTGAAAAAAAATCTTTGTCACTAGATTGTTTTATTGAAATGCCATTTCAGAGTTCAGATCCTTGATCTTTACTCCTGTCTTTACTCACATATATATGCAAATTAAAACATGAGACCATTTCTTTTATTGTTTTCTAACATCTAAATGCAAACTGTTACTTTGAGTCCATCCACATTCCTTTTTCAGTTGCCTTAATCTTTCATGAAATTTAAATAGAAAAGCTTCATCTTGAATAGTATAGTGTGATTTTGCATTATTTAAAGTTAATTTATGTTTCAAAAATTCCCATACTCAAGCCGGTGCCTGAATTTTTCATAGAAAGTTTACTTTTAAAGAGTAAAGAGGAGACTTAATTTAAACCACTAGATATGATTTAGGAACAAGTTTACATTCAGGAGATATACATTTAAAAGGACTCCTATTATTCTATCTCATTCCTGAAAATAGCAGTTTGCTATATAAGTCAGGTGGCATTGAATTTATAAACAGCATTAAAGGAATATGTAGAGGGTAGGCCAGGACATTGCTGTGGATGTAATCAGGCCACCTTAACCTGGGGACACAAAGGGTATTATTACAAGTCACAAAGCAGTGCATCTCTACTTCTGACTTGGAAGTCCCTAAAACAGCCCTATCAAAGCATATTTCCAATATGACTTGCAAACTAGTCTTCTGGGAATCAATATGGTACTCACAATTTTCCCATTCTCTTGAACTGGGTACCTACTTATGCTGGCTACTAGAGATTACTGATTTCTGGCTTGTGGTTGCTAATGCCTACTTCAGGGCATGCTAAAATACAAACCCATGGTGCCATATGGTGCCTGTAACTATTGAAAACAACAACACTGCCCCAGATTGAGAGATTTTTGTCTCATTGCTAAAGCCACTGGCACTTGATAACAACCACCACCTTGGCTTTTCAGAGTCCCAGTTGATTTAGTTTAGAGAGGTTCTCTCTCTCTCTTTTTTCTTAAGATTTGTTTATTTATTTGAGAGAGAGACAGAGAAGGGAGGGGAGAGAGACAGAGAAGGGAGGGGGAGAGAAATACTCAAGGAGACTCTGTGCTCAGTGCGAAGCCTGATGTGGAGCTCGATCTCATGACCCTGAGATCACCACCTGAGCCAAAACAGAGTCCCACACACAACCAGTATGCCATCCAGGTGCCTCGAGTTTGGACATGTTCTTTTATCATCGGTCCCTTGCCTAAAGATGAAGCATGAGTCCATATAGGTTGGATCAGAGGATAGACTAAAATGACAGATGCTCTGAGTGTTCACCATCTTCCCTCTCTTTTGACACAGGCTGGTTTTATTTTGCACCAACTTTCACATCTAGGTTCTCTTTTCTCATGGGGCGAGCTATGTTTTTCTGGGGACTCCTTGATAACGTACAAAAATTGAACACTGAAAATTCCAATCTTCAGTCTCCTGGAAACAAGATGACATACCTACATTTTAGAAAATAAGGCACAAATTTTAATTAGTGCCATAGTAATGATAAATGTTAAAGAGAACACTTTTAAAACAATTTTACATCTTTTTAATGAGGGGAATATTAGGTAAAGGGGAAGAAAATAGCATCTTAATGTACCAATTGTATTAATCTTTTGGCTCCTTTTATACTCTGAAGGTAGTAAAAAACCTTAGTAGAAGGCTTTCTCTAGAGATAGGAATAAACAATGTCTGTTGCTGATGAAGATATATTCTGACTTACTATGTAGTATATTTGCTAGGAAATTAAAAAAGGCAGATTGTGTTAGGGTTCTCCAGAGAAACAGACCATTAAGAGCTAAACATACAGACACACATACATATTCATATTTACACACATATGCTTATATATAAATTATTATAATTACATTATAATATTTATTTTATATAATGTATAATTATGATATATGTACTTATATATAATAAGGAATGGCTCATATAATTATAGAGTCTGAGAAGTACCAAGATCTACAGTCACTAAGCTGAGGCCCAGGAGAGCCACTGGGGTGGTTCTGATGTAGTTTTAGAATATTGGTGAGGGCTGGAGCTGACAGCCAAGAAAGAATTCTGAGAAGCCTTTGGTGCAAAAAGGTGATTTTATTAAAGCACGGGGACAGGACCCCTGGGCAGAAAGAGCTGCTGCACTGGGGTTGTGAGGAATGGCTGATTATATACTTGGGAGTTGGGGGAGGTAAGGAAAAAGGTTTCCAAAAGGACTTTCATATGCTAAAGAAGACCCTAAGGATACTGGAGTCCTGGCTATTGTCAAGCTAAGGTTGTTTTTCCTTTAGTAAAGCATTAACATTAAGACAGTTGGGAGTTTCCTGGAGGAATGTTATACTCTGCCTGCCTCAAGTACTTGCCAATGGGCTGCAGGTTATAAGGAAATTTTATTTTATTTACATTCGCTTCTACTTTTGTTTCCCACATCACTCAATGGAGGGGAGGGTGATGTTAGGGCTCCAAGAAATTGAGTTACGGGTCTCTGAAAGTTAGGCTATTGATAAGAACACTTTTTCCTTGTAAATCACGAGGACATTGGTAAACTGATGGAGACTCCTGTCTTGCAGGCCTGTGATCTCTATTAACCATTTGTTTTTTCCCTCCCTCAGTTTTAGGGCAGCCAGGAGTGCCTGAGGAATGTCACACATATTCCTCCTGGGGAGGGTGTGTGTGTCGGGGGGGGGCTGTCAGCTTGTGCTTTGTCCTCAGCTAGCCTTCAGCTCCCTCATCAGTTCTTCTGCTCCAGGAGGCATCCCTGGAATAAGCTGCACTCATTTGGGGGAAGTGTGAGGCTGGATGTTCAGAAAGATCTCATTCACACTCAGGCCTTGGTGCTGCCTGCTGCTGGGGCTCCTCAGCTTTCCTTCATATAGCTTCTCTTTTGCTATGGTGATTCATCCTGCAGGACCTCTCCAAGTGATCTCACTTTGTAACAGGATAGACTTCATTTTATGACAACATAGTAGCTGAGTTCCAAGAAAGTAGAAGCTAAATGTCTCTTATAGGCTAGGCCCAGCACTGATATACTGTCACTTCCATCCTATCCTATTGGTCAAAGCACATTATATGTGCAGTTCATATTCAAAGGAAGGGGACATAGACTCCATCTATTCATAGGAGGAGCAGTGTTCTCATACAAGGAGGGGATTAAACATCCCCTATTTTTGGAGAATATCTATCAGAAATAAATAAACTTTTGTATTTTCCTTCTTAGCTTTATAATCTCATCTCCAAACCTTCAGAATAGTAAGGTTAACATTCTGAACATTTTTGTTGGCTCTGCTTTAATGAATTAAAGGGTGTATCAGTGTCCATTCTGGATGGAAGGAGAAAGGAAAATGGCCACAGTCATGGTTGCTGTCAGCAAGAGAGGACCTTAAAGGAAATGGAAAGTCCATTTGGGGGAAAATGGCTGGCAAAGGTAATAAGTGAAAAGTATAATCAGTTTATGGAGCATGGAAATATTTTGTAGGAATTCTCAGAAAATCTAAAAAGGGAGAGCACAATTAATATGAGATTTTCCTCAGTGATTCAGAATCTAAGCTCATACTACGATAGGGGTTATTAAATCCTTAAGACTGGAGAACGTAGAATCACATATTACATTGGGACATCAAACAAAGGATCTAAACCTACTTTAGCTAGAGATCAGAAAAGAGGTGAGTAATTGACAAAAGAGCAGAAGTCTCCATTGAAATAATCATAATATCTCTCATCCCTATTCAGAGGATGCTGTGTGTTGAATGAAGAGCAATTGTCCTTGTGATTCCACTGAGAAGCTACAACTAAGTTCTTACTGTGCATGTTACTCTGGTAGTGGAGGCAAAGTGTCAGGAGTAGAATCTTTATTCCAGAGAAGCAATATGAATGGATCTTAGGGATTGAGAATTAAAACCAAAAATTATTTATCTTCGTTTTTCCTTCTTGGACACTCTTTCTAATTAGGACAAAAGACATATAACACTTAATCCTGGTTTCCACCTTCACTCATATGGATCTATCACATGGACTACATTCTTCTTTTTATTTCATTTGTTAACATGCTGTCTCTCCCGAAGAACCTAGCTTAATTTATGCTTTCTAGGAAGTTTTCCTTAAAACATATAGCCCTCATACCATACTCACAAGGAAATTGCCCAAATATAAAACAGTGATATTTTAAGAGAGAATTCTGATCAATAACAGATTTTAGGGTAAGTATTTGGGTTGTAGTACTATTATTGTCCCTCATTCATAACATGTCCATTAGTAAAAAAAAAAATTCTTTCAGTTATTTCTGATTGCATGTTTCTAGATCAATTACCTATAAAAGAAAGTATTTTCACATTGGTATTGGTCTACTTTCACTGTTGTTATTGGAAAACATAGTGGCAGATTAATTGCACTAAGATAAACTAATACAATGGTATGTTATTTTAGAGATATCTGAACCAAATATGCAAGCACAATACTAGATTAATAGTAAGTTAATAATTTATGTAATATAAATTTTCTTTGTATGTACTCATTTAATTGTCATTAATTTCTGGAAGGCAGAAAAATAAGCATCATTTGCTGTTAAAAGTGACAGTATCATCATCTCTATATAATAAGCAAAATTGCTATGGTTATTATTAGAAGGGAATATATGTTAAAAGCTAGAGAATGGTAGGAGCTAATTAGTAGAGGCACAAATTTTTCTTATCTAGAAAGCATTATATGGACTTTTTTACTTTCAGAATGAAAATTCTGAAATGGTCTTTACAGAATTACAAACTATCTCCTGGATTCAAATTACATAACACATTAATCAGTGGTAAAATTCATCACTATAGCATGGGCACAAACCATCAGAACAGAAAGTGGCCATGAGGCTGGGACAGACAGCTGGAAACCTCCGTCTGTGTTTCATATCACACCTTTAGTTTATGGATTGAGAGGAGACTTCTAGTAGTGAGAGAGAACTTGGGGGGGTGGCGGGTGGGGGTGGGAGATGGGGCAGTAGTTATTTATCAACTGAAATGGAAATCTTTATATATTTTAATAATCTGTATGCTTATATGATAGATAAATGTTTGAATTTCAGTCCTGACCTATTTTCTTCCATTTGGCAAACTCTATTCTTTGAACACCTATCTTGTAGTTTTATAACAGAGAGGAATGTCTAGTTTCTATTATCTAAAAAAGCTAGTATCTAGCCGGAGGAAAGGGACTAAAATGCCTAGGGAGCCAAATAAATTTTATTTTATTTTTTAAAATTTTAAAAAAAGATTTTATTTATTTATTTGAGAGAGAGTGAGAGAGAGATCATGAGTGGGGAGGTGCAGAGGGAGAAGCAGGCTCCCTGCAGAGCATGATCATGACCTGAGTGGAAGGCAGACAGACTCCAGGATCATAACCTGAGTGGAAGGCAGACACTTAAGCAACTGAGCCACCCAGGTGCCCCAAAGAGAGCCAAATAAATTTTATATTTAAGTATAAATTATTTGGAGCAGATTATATGTATTATGTAAATAAAAGAAGAGAGAGATCTCTGTGACTTGGAGTGATTGAGGAATAGGGAAGTTACCATGACGAAGATGAAACCTGAACTTGAATTTAAAAGATGGGCAGCATATAAAATAGGTACAGAAAAAGACAGAGGTAGAACATACCTCAGATAAGGGGAACAGATCAGTAATAGAATAAGGATGCTCATGCCTTCAGCGAGTACAGGGGCAGTCTGCAGAATGATTTGTGTAGGGTACTAATGGCTTATGACTCTGCCATGTTGATTCATTATTTTGATGTTAGGAACATTTTGACAACTTTGGAAAGCAAATCAATTCACTTTAACTTTTATTCATTTTTTTATCATTGAGTAATAAGTATGACATATTTGGTCATTCTTACTCAAAATCAGACCCACAGTTATTCTAGACTCCCATTCCCACAGGAAAATATCTTCTTGGTCAAAATAACCTCAAAATGGCCACCAAAGCTCAACTCTGAAAATGTGGACTCTATAACTGCACTGAAATGCTTGAAAGGCTGAGTTAATGATTCAGGTCTCAAGTTAATTTTTGAAATTCATTCATGGGACAAGTACAGTACCTACTGAGAAGACAGCAGCAGAAGGAGCTATTTGCACTCCTGTTTGTGTTTTTTAAGGGGAAATAGGAATTCATGTGAAACAAAATCAAGCAGGCAAACAGAATTAAACGAATCTTAATTTTCTTGTCCAATCCTCTAACTTGCAATTAGAGACTACTGAGGTTTGTTCCTCCAAACAAGCCATGGCTCAATGGGTTATATTTTTCAGGTAAACAGTATACCTAATTATAACAGATTTATAGATAAAAGTATGTATAATCTATAGATTTATAAGTATTATATAGATAATATATAGATTTTCCTTCATTATGTGACATCTTATCTATGATAATAAAAATTAAAACAGAGGTGGTATGCTCTTAAATATTTTATATTCATCCTTTCCATTTTTTTTTATTTAAGATTTTATTTCTAAGTACTCTCTATGACCAACGTGGGGCTGGAACTCACAACCCTGAGATCAAGAGTCATATGCTCTACCAACTAAGGCAGCCAGGTGCCCCATCCTTTCCACATTTTTAATCTTTATGCAGTGGAATGAGTTAATATCACGACTGAAGGCTACGTATTGAAGTTTAGGTATATAATTCTCCAAGTGGAGGCAGGTACTATCAGAATGTTCAAATGTAAATGAAGACAAGCTCAGGTTGTTCCTCACTACAATAGGATAGTCTACAGTGCTGACCCTCTCTGCTAGCCATGTCTGAGTTTCAAGGATGATAAGCAAAATATTTAAGAACTCATGGGTACTTAACCAATCGGAAGAGATCCAGCATGAAAAGAATATGACTGGACTGGTGCCAAACATCTATCAGTCCTTTACATTTTCTCTCTTATATGGTGAGAGTTACACTGAACAAACTATTCACTATCAACCTCTATCCAGATTAGTGATGTCATGTATCACTCTTAGGAAAATAATTATTATCATTGGTGGATTAATGACATCATGTGTCATTCGGAAGAAAATACTTATTATCATAGGGATTAATTTATCAAATCAAGAAAGCATGAGAATTTTCTCCTTCCTCCTTTCCTTCCCTTTACCTTCTTTATTTTTAAGGTCTAGAAATCATTTTTATTCAGTCCTGTGATTTTCACACTTTTTTTTTTTAATCTCAGAAATTTGATTTAAAGTAAATCTTCTGTGGAATTCCAGTATAAGAAAGAAAGAAGTTAAGAGTTCTTTGGTTAAGGAAAGCAAGCCTTGGAATTCCTGGGGCTTCATTTCTTATATCTCCCACTGTATTGTTGCGGGGAGGAGGAGAGCCTCAAAACCCCTTTGAGAGTACAATACAGACCCTCATTTTTATTGGAGGAACCTGAGGCCCAGAGAATGGAATGACTTCCTCAACTATAACATCATATATTACTATTTTGTGTATTGTATTATGAGAAAAAAGGAATAGGGTTTATAAATACATGATGTGTTGTTTTGTTTAGAGATTTTTATCGGTTTATATGGTATATGTGTTTAGAAATCTGTATACTACAATAGTAAAAATAGAAGCATTACATTAGTATGAGAACAGTTTTTAAAATACATAAAGATGCAGATGACATAGGAGAAGAAAGGTACAAAGTGTTTAGGTTCTGACAACCACAATAGTTGGCTGAGCCATGCACTGAGCTAGTTTGATTGAGTTCAGTAGAGTCCAGATTTCACAAGCATCACTTAATGGACATCGTGGTAATGACCCTGTAGTAAACCAACCTAAATACAATAAAATAAAATGCAAATGAAAGAAATACTAGTAAGTGAGAAAAGAGATTTGGTTTTATGAGATTTGACTTGATTTCGTGACAGTTGGGGTGAAGTTTAGGAAGTGCTTGAATGGCAGACAAAAATAAAAACAGGAAGAAAAAAGCTTATAGAGAAATAGAAGAGAGTTGAGCTTGTGTGCCTACAAGTTACTTGGACAAGGAACCAGTCTGCCTTCTCTTTCACTGTCATGGTCTTGAATACTTAATTATTTATTTTTCCTGGTTATTTTTTAGGAATAAATGAGGATTTGGATCTCTATATTACTGCTAGAAAAATTCCTGAAATAAATTAAGACTTGAACCTACATCTTCCTGGGAAAATTTTCCCAGATGACCAATATTGAGAATTATTTTAATAAAACTTTTGGACTTAAAGAAAATGGAAGAAAAAAATCGTTTGGGCCTGTAGCAAAAAAGATCAAGTTGGTTTCAGGAGAGAAATATTGATTTCAGACTAAAATATTGATGTCAGGCTTTTTGATAGTGATGTTTTATGCTGGAAAACAAAGTACTAATATATGTAGGATAGTCAAAGAAAGATAATGTGGGCTAACTATTTTATATTCAGACAAAACAACTTTCAATATTAAAGACACAGGCTAATTATCATAAACATGTAAGAACCCAGGGAATATTATTCCTATGGAATCTACCAGAGAATGGGTTTTAGATAACTAAAGTTACTGAAGAGTCATTGGCGTAAGTACTGGTGTTTAGCATTGAATATACCTTTGACTAGAACCAGCACTAACAGGCATATATATATGTATATATGAGACAGTATGGTATGTGATGTTTATATGCCTGAAGATTTAGTAAAATTATTAAAGGTGAAGGAAGGAGAGAGGGGAAAAAAATCTTCCTAACTACAAGAAGATAAACCCAAAATGAGAAAGACAAATTTAAACAGATGATATTGCAAAAGGATAGAACATAAAACTATTTGATGTGACTGAGGCTAAGCTTATCTATCATGCCAAAAGCTTTGGCTTAATTTGTCAAAACGAAAATAATTTTCACACTGGCTAACAAAACAAAATCTAGTAGTATGACATATAATAGACCCACTAAACACAAAGAGATTCAGAAAATTAAAACAAACAAGCAAACGAACAGTGGACATTGTTATACTACACAGACACAAGTAAGAAGAAATGTAAACAATCTAGAATCTAGATAGCTAACAGGATTTGAGTTGAATAAAAAAAGCAATTAGGGAAGCAATGAATAACAATTTACATTGCAACAGACTTAAATTCATAATGAGGAATTGAAGATAGAGGCAACTTTTGTAGAGTAGAAACCATAGGCAAGGCAAGAAGAAAGAGAAACTGTCTCAGATTGGGTTAAACAAGAAATATACTCTTTGATAATATTTTGAGGAGGTGAGTATTTGGGAGGTAATCCACAGAGCAGTGGAAACGTGGCACAGGAAAAGTGAGGAAGCCAATAAAGTGTATGTAATCAGTGCTTATTGTGGTCAACTGGAGTGTATCCCCATTGAGAACACTGGCAAACTGTAGAACACAACTCAGAGTTAGGCCACAACAAGGGTAGGATACCTGGGACACTCTTTCTCCAACTCACATGTGGCATCATCTTGAGGGCTGCTCATTTAGTACTAATTCTCTTATAGAGGAAGAAAGGCTTCAGGCAAAAAGTCACAAGAATGCCATTGGTATGTATTTAGAATAGTGGGTCATGAAGGGACATGGTCAGAACAATACTGATAATAGGACACCTATTTCTGTCCAACATACATCAAATGCACAAAACTGTATGCAATGCAGAATATTTATCATATATAAGCTTTAAATAAATGCATGTATATATAATATGTATATCTATCTATATATACACATATATACATACACATATCTATTTATCATCTATATTTCAATGTAAAGCTGGAGAATAGAAGATTTGGTAAATTGACCATAAAGACACTGAGATCACAGAGACCTTCAAAAAACCTAAATCCAAAGGTTAAAAGTAATGAAGGATAATTGGAAGAAAGGCAAACTGGGACAAGAGGCTCCTGCCCTAAGAGGAAACCACCCTTAAAAAGATTTTATACCACCCTGGAAGGAGCCTTCCATCCTTTGTCATGTGAACAATTACCTGATAGGTAGATGAAGGCATGGACAAAAACCTCATTGGATGACAGGTGCATGAAGGGTTAATCAGATTAAAACAGCTTGCTAACAGACCTATAAAATCCCCAAACTTAGAAACTCTGGTGGCAACCCTCTCGGGTCCCCTCCCTCTTTGGGAGCTTTTGTACTATTGTCAATAAACTTTGCTTTGCTGTCCACCACTCTTCTGGTCTACCTCTCATTCTTCAATGCACTGTGACTAAGAACCATGGGCACTGAAGGAAAGGAAATCCTGCAACAAAAGTAATATAAATATTGATAATATAAATAATATCTCTGCACCATCACACAACACTGATCTAAGGCAGCAAACTACATTTGCCAGATTGCCTTTTCCTATGAGGGGGTTTGAGTTTATCAACAAAAGGAACTTGACTGAAAGTTGAAGCAGAAAAAAGGAGAGCGATTTTTCTCAGCAGGCTGTGTGGATCACACAAAGTGGCTTCACGGGACAGTCATGGATTCTCTCATGGATCACCCCATCAGCCCTGACTTCGTAGTCATGTGCATCTCTCCAGACTCTTCTCTGCACTCAGGCTCCTCCACACACAGTCTTCTGGCTGGGAGCTTTGCAGTTGACACTCTGACCTTAATGTCAGCTTTCCTGACCTTCAGTAGTAACTTCTCTGACTCCCTCCTTTCTTCCTAGAGTTGTGTAAGCCCTAATTCTGTATTAAACCGTTATACTCCAAATGCATAAAGTGATTTATCTTTTTGTGACAGAGCCCTGGCTGATAGTTATATATCAATAGTATGGTAAAATATGAAGGGTTCTCATAAAGAAAAGAGAGTTAAATTAAAATAATAGTAATAATAGGAGAATCAGCTAGTGGAGTAGTAAGGTCAGGGTAATGAGGGCAGCCATCTCAGAGTGAGGCAATGAGAATATAGTGTATTATCTGTAAATAATTGAAAAACAATGATAAAATCAGCAAGATTTCATTCCACTTTTTATTATTATCATGATTCTAAATTGTGTCAGTTATTAAAAAAAAAAACACACAACTTTCTTATAGGGTGGACCTTTCCTAACCATCTCCTCTCTTGATTCATCCCTGGAATAAAAAAATAACAAATCAAAGCACATATATGTAAATTATCTCAAGAGATAGAGAAGTGCTTTGGCAGTTAGAAGTTGACTGTCAGTTGTTTAAATGAATTGTGATATCTACATAAAACATGCATCAGTTAGAAGTGGTTATTAAGGGATTCTTAGCCAGGGAACTTGGACAGACTAGACATAAAGATTTATGTTTGGGGGAATCCTGATCACTGGACTGTTATTATTTTGGTAACAAGGTCAAACTTAGTGAGGGAGTAGATCCATAGGATTTTAGTAAATGAATTAAGTGTCTCATCTTGAATGACAAGACTGTCCAGATTGTTAGAGGAATGGTGAGCTCATCTCAGCACCAAGTCCATGTGTATTCCATTCATCCTACTCTCCATATATCATGCTTAACAATAAACCTACTGATTATAATTTACCCAAATAAATGTGTCTAAATGTAGAAAAGTCACTGACCATTCAAACTTAGAATATTCTGGACTTGAGCAAGTAATTTCTCATTGTAAATAAAAAATTGCATTCTTCATTTTATTTTAGCTAGCGATAATTACTCACCTAGGCTTCATTATCCTTGGAAATTTTAAGAACAAAAGTGTGGAAATTCAGGAATGTGACTTTACTTTTAGAAATGTTTCTCCTAGGTTTTTGCAAAAAAGGCTATCCAAGCTATAATCTGGGTTTGCCAACCACTAATTCTGTACACTTTCTATTACATTAGGTTGCTATATATTATTCTGACATGTTCTATGGAAAAGGGTGATAATGTTAATTTATGCATTTTATACTTAAAATGCAGTTAAGTGTGAAAAATGACCAGATATATATTTTGAAGAAAGAAGAAAGGAAACAAAACAAAACAGTACTTGATTAAATTCACTCATTATTTTAGATTCTTTTTAATGAAAGGCCACATCTGATTTATTTAGCAAATTTAGCAAAATCTTGTGAGCCAAGCACTATACTAGCCTCTGGTTCCAAAAATGAAGGGAATATGGATGTAAAGACAAATAAAATCTTTTCATGTCTTTGATTACTTACAAATACGAATGCTGAGGACTTCCTTTAGGCTTACCAAATTTTAGGATCTAAATAGAGTCTGCCCCACTCAGGGAGTGTTTTCAATTGCTAGGCTTCCTTTGTCTAGAGTTTCAATTGCTTTGTATCCTTTAATCATAATTTGGTCACTCTCCTTTTTTTTTTTCTCATTCCTCTTCGTCACGTAATATATCCTGGCCTCAGTGGGTAGGTATTCTGGAAAACAACCCTGATTGCTTATGAGATTTTTAATGTATGTATGTATGCATGCATGCATGCATGTATGCATGTATTTTTAGTTAGGATTTTATTTGGGGCAAGAAAAAGAGACGATCCAAACCAGCTAGTAAAGTGGGGTTTGTCATAAGAATATAAGAGGAATTCACAAGAACGCTCAGATGGGAACTTCAGGGTGACAGGACTGACCAGAAATGGAGCTTAGATGGCTGGAGGGTCTCTCCCTCATGTTTCCTTTCTTTCTCTAATTTCTACTCTCTAGTGACTGGTTTCCTTTCTCTGCTTTTAGGAGATAGCACAGGCTCTGAGGCTATTATATGAAATCGTATGAAAACACCATTTTTAATGTTAAAAAAAATGAAGAATTGGCAATACCATAGAGTTCAACCAAATATAATGCCTAAGAGCAAAATCTCTGCCTATGTGATCTTGAGCAACCAGTGTCTTGGTTTCCCCAGCTGTAAATGTGCCTAATAATAGAATATAAGTAATTTGGTTGCTTTGTAGATCACTTGAAGTAATATATTTAAAGTAGCTATAACAGTTTCTGAAACATTTAGGCACTATACAATGTTGGCTTTCGAAATCAGACGGGATCGGGCACGTTCAGGGTGGTATGGCCATAGACAATGTTGGCTTTCAATATATATATATATATATATTGCTATATTTCTCTCTAGGGCTCATGGTTCAGCGTACACATGAATTTTGATTGGTCAAGACTTTGACTCTATTTTATGGTATTCATTCTCATGTTTACTGCTACTGGACTCTCTCCACCCTCTCCATTTTCTTTACTTTCTCCTTACTTTTCCATTTCCAGCTTTACATAGGTTTGTTGAAGGCCTATTGACTTGCTGACCTTAGATCATTGACCATCACTTGTACTAGTCACCAGTAAGGTGAAGATGAAATAAAAGAGATGACATGAGTCATATAGTACCAAGCACAGTCACCTAGATCGTAGGTTATGTGTATGGGCAGTTTCAGTATGAAGTAAGGTAAAGGAGACAAATTTGGTAGTGTTTATAGAGGATGTACATTAGTGGAATGTATACCTTTCATTTATAAGAGTTGTACAGCTTATATAAAAATAGGGGCACTTCTGTTTCTGGGAAGATGGAGTAGATATACTTTATCTATTCCTCTCACAGAGTACAATTAAACCCTAGATATTATGCATAAAGCAAATATAAGAAGACTGAAGGTGGAGAGAAAATGTAGACTAGCAGCTAGGGAACTCAGAACCCAAGGAATGACATGGTGATGATGGGTTTTATTTTTTGCTTCTTTTATGTATACCAGACTGGATGCTGGAAAAGACAACCTGAGAATGTCAACAGATGTAGGCAAGAAAATTAAAAAACAACAAAAACTGCTTATTCTAGCCAAAAGACCATAATGAACAGGTTAACAAGACAGAAAACATTTAGTCAATAATCACTCTACTCCAATGACACACCACAGAAAACACTGCTGTAACACCCCATTTCCAACAGCAAAGGACAAATTGGAAGTCTAGACATCCACCCTTGCTAGACTTCACAAGACAGCCAAATCACTCTGCCAGGATGGTGTCAAAAAGTCCAAGAAGGAACCTGGGACATATATCCCCATCAGATAGTAAGGAGCTTCCCCCCAGCTATCCACACTGTGGTTTCTGTAGATACCATGTAAGATGAGTGGAATTCCATGTCCACCCTAAAGTAATGAAGTTTCCCTCTCCTTCTCCAGGGGTATGGTGGTATCAGAGGGGTAGGCCCAATAGAGAGTCAGGACTTGCCCCACCATTCAGTGGTGATAATGCCACCTCTCCCTCCATGAGGCCTCCACTAACACAGCAATGATGAGTAAACCCTTTTCCTCCAGGTGGTATGAATAGAGGCCTAGTAGATAGCCTGAACTCTCACTACTGCCCACCACTAGTATCCTCTTCCTACCCAATTATCAATGGAAGCCACCTGGTGAACCTGGACTTCCATCCTTACTTGGCAGTAATGATGTGGATCTCTGCTTGTGTGGTCACAATGCTTTTTCCTCTTCCATGGTCAAATGTCCCTCTGCTTCCTCTTGTAAGGATACATATGATTACATTTATGGCTTACCCAAACAATATACGGTAATCTTTCTTTTGCAAAGACTTTGTCACTTATGGTAATATGTATAGGTCTCAGGGTTAAGATGTTGATATCTCTTGGAGTTGTTGTATAACAGCTCAGAGAAATAAGAATTGCTTCATAAGAAAATATGAAGGCCAGAAGGAAGCAGCACAATGTTTTTTCTTCTTTTTAAATTTATTTTTGATTTTACTTTTATTTGCATTTATTTTGTGCTGCCTTTATTCTTAGCCATAAGTTTTTATTTCTTCAGTTTCTTCTGGGTATCTTTTTCTTCTGCACAATCTCTCTTCTGGTTTAAGAACAATGTTCTTCAATAAGGATCATCTCAATTTGAAAGGGAGAGCTCATGTATGGGCTAATCCTACCATGAGTTTTAGAAGTATGGAGGCACATCATATAGGCTTTGTTCATCTGGATGTGCTCAATGACCAGAGATTCTACACCTAAACTCTTAAGTTCATCATTACTCTGCATTTTTAAGCATGTGTAACAAAAATTCAGCAATCTATTTGACCCACTCACCCTATGTCCAGTCCTACTTTTTGGCCTGGGCATGCCTGCCAACTCCATCATTGTAATGACAAATGACACATGTTGATTCTAGCAGGAGACATCTTTCACATACCTGATGGCTTTTCATCTATGCATACCCTTGGTGGCCTGGGCATTTTCACAGATGTTCTGAAAGTGAACACGAAGATTTGAATTTCTTGATTTGCATGGTTTTATAGAATTTTGTAGTTCAAGTGAGTAGCTAACCATTTTCAGGATCACCTCAGGTCACTTTATGGTCAGAAAGTGCAATATTTTTCAAGTGCTAGAAAGAAAAAAATTAAAAAAAAAAGAACTGTCAACCCAAAATTCTGCATCCAGTGAAAGTGTCTGTTAGGAAGGGGAAATAAAGACATTCTAAGATGAAGGAAAACTAAGAGGATTGTTACCAATAGATTTATCCTCAGTCCTAAAATAAGTCCTCTAAACAGAAAGGACATGGCAGTAGAAGGAATCATGGGATATCAGAAAAGAAGAAAGAACATGCAAGGAGCCAAATACGGTTAATACTGTAAATTTTCTTTTCCTTGGAAGTTTTCTAAATTATGTTTGATGGTTTAAACAAAATTATAACACTATCTCATGTGATTTTAATGTATGCAGAAGGAGTGTTTAGCATACTTTTACTATAAAGGGGAGAATGTACAGTGATATGTATGGGAGTAAGGTTTTCTATGCTTTCCCCAAACTGGTGAAATTGAACAACAGCAGACCGCAGATACATTATATATTGTGGTAGGTAAAATAATGACCTCCAATGATGTCTATGCCTTAATCTCCGTAACCCGTATGTTAGGTTATACGGCAAAGGAATAGAAGTAGCAGTTGGAATTAAGACTGATAATTAACTCACCTTAAAGTAAGGAGATTATCTTGGATTATTCAGGTGGTCTTATGTAATCGTAAGGGTCTTTAGAGGGGGGAAAAGGAGACAGAAAGGAAGGTCAGATTGATGAGCTATGAGAAGAAATCCACTTGCTGTTGCTGGCTTTGAACATGGAGGAATGCAGGTCGGCTTTAGAATCAAATAATGCAGGTGGGCTTTAGAGACTGGAAAATGCAAGGAAGCCTATTCTTCTCTAGTGGCTGCAGAAGAGAGCACAGTTTTTCCAAACCCTTAATTTTAGCCCTGTATGACCCATTTCAGCCTTCTGACTTAGAAAACTAGAAGATAATAAATTTGTGGTGTTTTAAGTCACTACATTTTTGGTAGTTTGTTACTACATTGATAGAAGACTAATGCACCTGTGAATCTAGATTTCTGTTATACAGTAAACATACATTTTTAAAAAATTTATTTATTTACTTTAGAGAGAGAGAGAGCACAGTGGGGAAGGGCAGGGGGAGATGGAGAGAGTCTTAAGCAGACTCTGTGCTGAGCCTGGAGCCCACCCAGGGCTCCAGCTCAGGATTCAGAGATCATGACCTGAGCCGAATCCAAGAGTTGGACATTTAACTGACTATGGCACAAAAGTGCACCACAGTAAAAATACATTTCAAAAATAATCAAGCATACTATCAAAATGAATGAACATCAAGAACAATGGAGGCCAGGAAACAATAATAAGACATCTCTGACATAAAGAAAAAAACACACTATAATTCAGGTTTGTATACCCAGTAAAAATATACTCCAAAAGTAAAGGCAAAGCATTTACATTTATAGATAAACAAAAGATAAATTTTGTCGAGAAAATTTGTTTTCAGGACTACTTCACCAAAAAAAGTACTAATGGGAAGATTTAGGGCTAAGAGAAAATGCTACCAGGTCTATAGGAAGAAACGAAGAGCATGAGAAGTGGAAAAGTGATGGTTATATGGGTAAATATTTAAAACTATTGTTTCTTCTCCTAACTTATTTAAAAGGCAAATATTTAAATTAAAAATAATGGCATTGTATTGTTGAATTGATTACATATGTTAAAATAAAATATTTTAAAGCAAAAGCACATGAAAAGAAGAGTAAGGAAATGGAATTTTACTGTTGTAAATTCCTTAATTTTATATAAAGTAGTAAAATATTGATTAAGTAGACCATGATAAGTTATTTTGGACAGTGTTGTAGACATTAAACTGTAATATGTGAACAGATTTAATGGACACTAAGTATTATGTTATGAGAAAGTTATGCCAATATATCTGACTTTTATGTGAAATTGGAAAAATACTTTAAAAAACACTAGAAGTGTAAAAAGAAGAAACAGAAAATGTGAATATTCTGATATTGAGTTAATAATAAAAAATTTTCCCTGGATGGTTTACTCATAAATTCTACTAAACATTTATTGATGATATTGATATCAAAATTGCACAACTGTTTCAGAAAACAAAAGAGGGAATATTTCTCAATACATTTTATTAGGCTACCATAAGCCTAATATCAAAACCTTAATGCCAAAACTTGATTAGAAAAAAAAAAATACAGACACATGGGGCAAAAATCCTCAACAAGAAGATAAGCAAATTGATTCCAGCAACACATAGAAAGGATGATATATCATGCTCAAGTGCAATCTGTCTCAAAAATCCAAGTTAGTCAATCACTAGAAAATATTCATTGCAATTGAACACATTTAGAGAATAAAGGGAAAAGAATTTTGCACATCTCAAGAGGCAGAAAAAATAATACCAACATCAATTCATGATATACATTTCAGCAACATAGGAATAGAAAACTTCCTTAACCTGACAAAGGACATATGCAAAAATCACATCATATTGAATAGTGAGAGATTAAATACTTTTCCACCATATCAGGAACAAGACAAAAAATGTCTGTTCTTATCACTTCATTCAATATTGTTCTGGAGTTCCTGGTATTAAGTCAGATAATAAGACAAGAAAAAGAAAAAGGAATGGAATAAAGATTTAAAATGTCATTGATATGGTTATATATGTAAAAAGTCCTTAGGAATCTATAAAAGATTCTAATATGAATAAGGGAAATTAGCAAGAGCACAGAATACCAGATACATAAAAATGTTTTATATACTAGCAAATAAAAACATAACAATGTCTTTATGAAAATATCAAAACCCAAAGAACAAGTAATAATAAAATTAACAAAGTGCTAAACTCATCATGCCAAAACATTGGCCAAGAAAAATTAAGTATGACCTAAATGAAGGGATATATTTTTTTAATGAATTGGTAGACTCAATGTTGTCATGTTTTCAACTCTCCCCAAATTGATTCATATATTAAAAATAATACCAATCAATATTTTAACCAACCCTTTTTGGGTAGAAAACAAAAAATCATATCTCAAAATTTTAGAAATAACAATCATAGAAAGAACAAAATTGGAGGACATACACATGCACTACCTGAATTAAAAACAGGTGGAAGAACCAAGCCAGGGCAGCTCATGTAAGGAGATAGAGCCATGGAACAGGATAGAGCGTGCAGAAATAGACCCTCACATAAACTGCCAGTTGATTTTTGACAATGACTAAATTGAAATTTGATGGAGACAGAAAATATTTTCAACAAATGGTACTAGAAAAATGGGATAAATATATGGGGAAAAAAATGAAACTCAACCTTTACCTCACATTACACATAAAAACTCATTCAAAATGGATCATCATTCATCAGAAAAAAGTAAATCCATAAAGAATCTGAAGAAAATATAAAATAATATTTTTGTGAATTGCGTAGGCAAAGATTTCTTAGCAAGGACACAAAAAGCACTAGCCATAACAGAAACTATCGATTACAGATTGGACTTCATGAAAAAGAAATACTTTTGCTCACTAAAAGTCACTGTTACAAAAATGAAAAGGCAAAAATTTGGGTGAAAATATTTCTAGTGCATAAACCTGACTCAGGATGCTAATTTAGAATATTTAAAGAACTCCTATAAATCAAGAATGGCAAACATCCGGTAAAGAAGGGCAAAGTTCTTCATCCGTCACTTCACAGAGGAAATCACATAAGAATGGATAAAAGCATATGAAAGATTGCTCAATATCATTAGCTATCAGGGAAATGAAAATTATAGTGATAGTAAGATATCACTCAGTGTAATAGCTACAATTCCAAAAGCTTTGCAATGTCAACAGTTGGCAAGAATAAGAGACAACTAGCACTCAAGTACAAGTTGATGAGAGTGTTAAGACTCCACAACTACTCTAAACAATTAGTTGGTAGATTCTCACTGTGTTAAAAAAGCTATTCTGTGACCCAGTAATTTCATACTTAAGTATTAATGCAAGAACAATGAAAACATACATCCACACATAGACTGGTACAAGAAGGTTTTTTTTTAGCAGCTTTATTTTTTGTAGCCTCTAACTGGAAATAACCCCAGTGTCTATCGATAGGAAAATGAGCTAAACATAAAAGAAAAAGCTGTAGTCTATTTATACAGTGCAATACTATACATCAATTTTTAAAAAAAGAACAAACTACTGATTCATGAAACAACTTGCATTAAGTTAAAAACCATTATGTAATTTATGTGTGGGGAACAAAGACAGAAGCCACAGAATACACACTGTTTGATTTCATTTATATGAATTTCAGAACAAGTAAATCTGATCTCTGGTGATAAAAATCAAATCAATGGTTGCATATGAGAGGTGTGACTGGAAGGAGTCAGGAGCTTTCTGGGTGGGGAAATGTTTTAGGTCTTGACTGTGATGTTTCTATCACTACTGTATATCTTTATACTTAATCAGAGCATATTGAATGTTACAGTTAAAATTTGTACTTTGCAGTGTATGAAAAAATTGTCTTGGAAAAAAGATAATGAAATCAGTATTGTATAACGTAGCATGACTCCAGGTTTATATATTTTTACAAATTGTAAGGATCTTAGAAATTGTTAATTCTATTTCTCAATCTCTCAATCAAAAACACTCATACATATAAACACACATATCACAAACACATATACACACTTTACAGATTCCTATTTGGACAAAAAGGGAAATTAAAGGAGTTTTCTTAACTCACTCAGCTAGTGGTAGAATTAAGATGATTTGGGCTTTCTGACTCCTCCTGCCTGTTTTATACCAGGTTTCCTCTCTATAACACCAAATACCACATGTAAAGCACTGTATGTCTTTCTCACACATTGCAAATTATAAAACAAAACAAAACTGAAAAACAATTAATGAGTGCATATCATCCCCTGGGTTATGTAACTATTTTATTCTTGACTATATATATATTTTTTTTTAAAGAAGCTAAAACAAGATTTTTTATCCTGGGTTCCAGGGGTTTGTAGGTAGTTTGTGAATGGACTTTGGGAGGGCTACAGATCTTTTGAAATTGTGTGAAAAATGTTGTTTTCATATATTTGTGTCCATTTTTCTGATAACTCGCTCCCACAGATTCTTATGGATACTGTGACCTCCCCTTCCCACTCAAAAATCACTGAAAAGCAAAGGCTCATTTTCCATTTAAGAAGGAAGTATGAATGAAATTTTGTGTAATCATGGGGTGGTAATACCACCCCAAAGAAGATTCCAAAAGATGAAACTTCAAAAGAAAATATTGGTATAATTGATTATATGACACCTTAAAAAAACGGTATATTCAGAAAAACTTGAAGAAAAAAGTAAAACATAAACACAGCAATCAATGAATAGATAATTAGAACAAATTCTTAGAACAGTGTGTATGAGTATGAATTATATTCATTATTATGATATCCATGCAATGTAAAAAATGATTTCAAAAATTGATATGGAAATTTTTTATCATATATTGGGTTAAAAATTAACCCTATAATAAAAACGAAAAACATTTGAAGGAAATATACCAAAATGCTAATAAATCACTGAGTTGTAAATTACTAATTTTGTTTTCATTTTTATCCTTCTCTGTATTTGTTATCATAGAAATTGTCTTATAAGTCAGGAAAAGTAAAAATACCCAAAAAGAATAAAATAAGTGAAGGATATAAGCATACATTTAAAGAGAAAGAAATGCAAATTATAAAACACATGAAAATACCTTCAACCGCTCCAGGAGTCAAACTGATGGCAATTTAAACCAAAATGAAATATTGATTTTCAACTCTCAGTAATCTACATTGAGCGTGTATCTTTTAATTGTACATTAAAAAGAAAGTTACATAATGTTAAAGATACAAAAATTGTTGCTATCTGTAACCATTTTACATTTAAAGTAATTTGAATGCTCCCCCCATCTCTTTTATTTTAAGATTATTAATTTTGTGAAATCACATGGTATTGTTTTATTCTGGTGCTAATTTATTTTAATGAAAATTAATGGTAGTGTCCGTTCTTCAATCTTACCATATACCATGTATATATTGTTTTCTCCCATAGCTATTTTGAGAAATAAATTATTTGAAGTAGAAAATGAGCACTGAGGTAGCAAGGCACAATTGTGGCTGTCCAGAAAATCATAGTAAATGAAACTGTCCAACATGTGACTTCTGGGGTTGGTGCTGTTCAGTTTTATAAGCAACCAGTCAAACATCAGCCTAACGGACAGAGTAACAATAGTAAGGCTTTTCAGAGAGCAGCTGCAGTTGTTAAGAATTAGATTTGTTCCCCTATGTGCTTTTATTTAATTCTCAAAATATCTCTGAATTAAAGAGATTGATACTATTTTACAGATAATGGAATTGAACACAAGAGAGGAAAAATGACTTAGTCAAAGTTGTTTAGTTACTGAGGGGCAGAATCTCAAATCAATTCATTCTCCTACAAAGAAGTAAATTCTCAGGGCACCTGGGTGGCTCAGTCAGTTAAGCGTCTGCCTTTGGCTCAGGTCCTGATCTCAGGGTCCTAGGATTCAACCCCGCATCAGGCTCCCTGCTCAGCGGAGAGTCTGCTTCTCCCTCTCCCTCTGCCCCTCTCCATTGCTCATTCTCTCTCTCTCATAAATAAATGAAATCTTTAAAATAAAAAGTAAAGAATTCTCTATCTACAAAGATATCTTTAGCAAGAGCTAAATATAAAAATATAACCACTGGGAATTCCAGCATTTTAAGAATGGACAACTATATTATCCGTGTAGATGAAATGCATATGCCAAACTTCTCATGCCTTAACAGCTAGTGGGAATGGGAGATGTTCAAGAACCAACCATCAAACTATACTTAGAATTTCAAGATTTGTTCAATTTTCTGTGAACAACTTCAGTCTATCAATTTCTTTCTTCTTGTTGAGGTTTTTCTCCAAGGGCATCAAAAACTGATGTTAATTGGGTGTTCTCTCTGCCTGTGAGAGTAGACTTGAATTACCTGAATCTCAAATGTAGACAGAGTTCAATTTCCTACCCAAACCCCCCCACAGGGCTTTTTAGCTGCCATGTAAGTCAGTTGATTAAGTATACATTCTGGAAAAGCCCCAGTCTTTCCTACTACCTCCTGCCCTCTGATCTCTATTGTTAGAACATATTAGAAAGGTAATTGTCTTGAGGTCTTGGTTACTAACATCAAAGTGGATGCATTCTTGTTTTACTTTGGACATTGTGTTTGTAGTTGAAGAACATCGATATTGAGAAAATTGAATACCTCTATCATTATTGCATGTAAGTTATTGGATTGATAAAGATGTACTTGGTGGTTATTAGAGAACCACAGTTTAATTCGATTATGACTTCTGTGTGGAACATTTGATTATCAGCATATGCAGAAAAACGTAAGCCCTTGAGTGGTTTTTCTCCTCTTTCTAGATATATTTTTGAGTTTTATAATCTATTAGGACTTTTGAAATATAGGAAATAAATAGCTCTTAGTGACAAATTAAGAACCTATATTATAATTTATTTTTTCTCTAATTTGATTTTAGACTGGTCACTTGATCATTGGCCTTCAGTTTTCTCAGTTACAAGGTCTGTATAAGCTGGACATCCCTTCCCTTTCAAATAGCATCTTCAGCCAGTCTCTCTAACCTTCAGTCATAGAAATATTTTCAGCTTCAAGAACATCCCAAACTTTTTCCTACCTAAAGCTTTTCACACCTTGGTGGTCTGTGTGTTCCAATTGCTTTGCCTGAATTTCTTCACAGAGCTCTCCCTCCTTTTCACAATTTCTGATTAAATGTAATCTCTTTAAATAAATGAGATCAACTCATCTGTGTGGGTCCCTTTCTCCTTGCTCATCCCTATAATCCTCTATCACAAGATCTTATAAGATGTTTCTCTATTTTGTATAATATAAACATATTTGTTTGTTTATCCCATTATTCACTTTCTCCTCCAACAAAACTTATTTCCACAAGGACAGGATCTGGAGTTTTATATGTGTTGACTCATCTACTCTGCTTTGTCTAGAATTTCTTTTTATGGAGCAATGGCTTTAAATGGGGCCTTTTAGGCAATGTGAATGCAGAACTCAAGTCCAACCCTCTTGGGATCACATCTTTGTCTACCATTCAACAACTGTCCCCAGAGTTGGCACCATTTGTGCTAAAATTGCATGACTCTGAATATTAATGAATTTATTTGTATCTGGTATATTTTTTACTCTAATTTACTGTGATTATGGGAGGAACTCTGGAGTCAGAGTAAGTAAGAATGGTACTTGACCATTTGAATTCAGCTATACTCTCTGCTCCCTTTGGATGAACTTCAAAACAATATTTGTTTACCTCATAACTATGATAATCAGAAGATAAGTATACTTCAGTTTCCTTATAGTTTATTTATTTATTAGTTGTTCAGTTGCTTATATGTTTATTTTGCCTTTTAATAGTTTGCTGACTTACACAGCTTTATCTAATTCATTGAGTTAGTTTTACTGCTACTAATAAACCTTGATTCTTTATTACCTTCCATACAATACTTTGCCCTTATGATCAACATTGCTATCTTAAACTACTACTCATCACTAGAAAGCATTTATTGAATGAATACCTAAAGGAAGAAATAGGAGAACAGAACAAGATTCTTCCTGCCATCCAATTTTAACTTCTATTTTTTCTTATTGTTTTTTTTTTTTAATTTACCAAACAATAGTTTTGAAAGAAGAGACATGAAAGATACTTCTTAATAATCCCTTTATTACCACTCACCCCAGAATACTTGTCTCCTTAATTACCTGTCATTTACATACATAGGACTGGGACACTTAACTTACCAGTTTCATTAGTGTTCATCAGCTCTTTCCTTTTTTTTTTTTTTTTAAGATTTTATTTATTTATTTATTTGAGAGAGAGAGAATGAAAGACAGCATGAGAGGGAGGAGGGTCAGAGGGAGAAGCAGACTCCCCGTGGAGCAGGGAGCCCGATGCGGGACTCGATCCTGGGACTCCAGGATCATGACCTGAGCCAAAGGCAGTCGCTTAACCAACTGAGCCACCCAGGCACCCCCAGCTCTTTCCTTTTAACCACAGGAGACCTGAATTGGCCTGAGCTTCTGCCCTTCAGTAACTAAAATTATTTCAGTAAGTCATTTTTTTCCCTCAAAGCTTCAGTTTCATTATTTATAATATATGATATTAAAGTCTTCATGGTTATTTTGAGGATTAAAGAGCAGAGGTGAACACAGTCCTTAATATTTAGTGTTATATTCACTATTTTAGTGTTGTAGCTTCTAAGTTTCCTTTCTCTCATAAACAAAGCTTTTCTAGCTCTTTTAGGCTTCCCCTCTGAAGTCTTTTTATTCCTTTGTAAAACATCTTTAAATCTTACTTTTCTCTGATTTTCTCCATTGCTTGTATATTTTCTTTAGTTTGCTGTCCTTGTAGTGACCAGATTATGTAAAATCAAGTAAAATTTAGCTTTAACAACATTCGCTTTTTATAGTTCTATTTTTTTTCTGGATAACTTCATCATCGTGGTGGTACTAAAGTAGAAAACATTGTTTTTCTCTATCCTGTTTGAGGTATGTTATTTTTGTGCATAGATTTAGGGGAAAAACAAGCATGATGGAAATAGACAAGCAACAGAACAAGTGCTGGCCACAGAACTATTTTGAGAGTCCTAGTGAATTCAGAAGAATGTTGCACTTTAAAATAGAATCTCTCACTTGTTCTCATCCCCTAGGGAATGACTTCTTGACAAGCTAACCCACTCCATGACAGTCTTCATATTGACTCAATTTTACTTCACTCAACACATTTCACCTGTAAACATAGTGAATCCTAAACACAGCTTATCTTGGATCAGAATGTTTTATGGGTATTCCTAACATTAACCCAATTAGTTATAAAATTGATTTTTCCACTACCCACGAACAATACCACTCTGTATTCTCTAATGTGTAAAACAACAATTTTATACTTTTAAGCAAAAGCATGATTTTGTCCTCCAAAGTGATGAAATGGATCATGGAAGCGGTTCTCTCTAATAACCTGCTCCACTTACTTCTTCATGTTTATGTAGGTAGTTATTTTTGGGATTCAGAAAAAGGTGTAAGTTTTAAGATCAGCTGCTCAAGAAGCATTAGCTTCCATTGTGTGCAAAATAAAACGAAATGAGGACTAGCAATGAAGGAATTGTTTATCTTTCATTCTGACAAATTCCAGGGTTTGTTTTTTTTTAAATATAATCATCAGTAATAGATTCTGTTACAAATCTGTTTCTCTAAAATAGTTTGGAAAAACAAATAATTTGGGAAACAGAAACTAATTTTCACAATTACAAAGATGCTATTTTTTGGCAAAGCCATGCCGTTTGTACTGATGTTAAAAAAAGTTGTAACTGGGACAGCAGAACTTCATATTTACATATGGTGATAGATACCAATGAATTTTGGACAGTAATTTCAAGGAAAGCAGATGAAAGTTATTTGTGAACCACAATGTAATATTTATATAAGATGATTTCTAGTGATCCGTCTAGTGTTCAGACTCTGGAATACTTGTTTTACAAATTAAAACTGTTTTTAAAAAATGACTCGGCAACTACATATAAGAAACAGTAAATCATTTTATTCCTTCTAGCTGTGATTATTTGAATACGTTTTCTGTAAAAACTGTGTTGGCGTTTTCACCATACATATTTGAATAATGTAACTTATTTTCATTTTTCTTTCAACAGTTGTGCATATCTAAGAAATAGGAGATTTGTAAAGCTGGCTCAAATAAAAATAGCATGTATTTGTTATAAGTAATGAGGATTTTTTTAGACATAAAGAGGAATTATGCTGAATTGTTTTTTTAGCTAATAATTTAAATTTGTGTAGGTTAATCATATTCAGTCAACAGAAATAAAGTTATTTGGTTGTAAATTAATGGACTCAGATGTACTGTGGGGTAAGGTCAAGTTCCACTAATATTTAATTTTTTCAAACATATTTGAGGGAATAACTGCATCAAACCATTTGCAATTTTTTAAAGTGTTTTATTATAAATTGGTTATGATAAAGGAAATGCTCTTAAGACAATTGGAAAGGGGTGAGGGGGTTACGATTTTAATTAAAGAGTAATCTTTGGTATTGTAGGCAAAACAATTTTTGGAGTGACACTGAGGTTGGGAATAAATCAGGGCGGTGAATGTGAGTCACTGATTTGGTTGTCAAGGTAACTCTTCCAGATTGGAAAAAAGCACCCAGTAAGGTGACATATAGAAACACAGTGATTGCTTTCTACATCTTAGGTTTAGAGGTTGGAAGTTGAACTTGCAGATGATCATACTCTTCTAATGATTAGGATTTTTGATTTAGAATGAAACAGCAGATCTTTAAAGCATATCTTTACTTTTTAAAAAAGTCCCTGAGAAGTAGCAGCTTTTGTGTAAATCAAGTGCAAAAGAATTCACTTATGTGCATGAGGGTTGGGTTTTTTGGTTTTTTTTTTACATCCAAGCATAAATTAAAAAATAAAGTTTTTATTAAAGACAGGAATTCCTGCAGTCCATCAATTCATAAAGCAGTAAAGGACAAATATTAAAATTTTGTGTGTGTGTACATATACATATATGTATGTATTTATTTATGTATATAGGGGTGTGTGTGTGTGTATATAACAGTATGGTCTTTATTTTTAAAGTCAAAGTAATTTCTCAGAGGAATAAAGAATATACAATAAACACTTGAGTTTCCTTCATTGCTCTAAAGAAATAGAACATCACTAGGATCATTGAACCCATTGTGGGTCCTGCGTTTTTCCCTTATGGAGATTACTAATATTGAATTTTTTTATTGCATTAATTTTCCTAATATTTCCTTCATATATTTAGTTTACTTAAATAATGTGCATAATCAGCTATACGATTTATTTTGCATTTTAAAACTTTATCTAAATGGTATTATTATTGCAAAATTACTTTTTTATCAATATTATATTTTTTAATTACAACTAAGTTGATATTATAACTGCAAATTCAATGTATTTATTTCTGAATAATAATAAAGGTAGGTGTAAAATAATATATTTTGCTTTAATTTTATTGTTTTCTGAATTCTGTCATTTGAATCTCTATTCATTTGCTTAATGACTCTTTCTTCTCTGAAAAACCTGTTCTTATTTTTAACCTATTTATCTAATTGGTTGCTTTCCTTTTCCAGTTGGTTTTTATTTTATTTTATTTTATTTTATTTTATTTTATTTTATTTTATTTTATTTTATTTATGTTATGTTAATCACCATACATTACATCATTAGTTTTTGATGTAGTGTTCCATGATTCATTGTTTGCATATAGCACCCAGTGTTCCATTCAATATGTGCCCTCTTTAATACCCATCCCAGGCTAACCCATCCCTTCAAACCCCTCCCTCTAGAACCCTCAGTTTGTTTCTCAGAGTCCATAGTCTGTCACGGTTCATCTCCCCCTCCGGTTCCCCCCCTTCATTTTTCCCTTCCTACTATCTTTTTTTTAAATTCTTAACATATTATGTATTATTTGTTTCAGAGGTACAGGTCTGTGATTCATCAGTCTTACACAATTCACAGCACTGACCATAGAACATACCCTCCCCAATGTCTATCACCCAGCCACCCCATCCCTCCCACCCCCCACCACTCTAGCAACCCTCAGTTTGTTTCCTGAGATTAAGAATTCCTCATATCAGTGAGATCATATGATACATGTCTTACTCTGATTGACTTATTACGCTTAGTATAATACCCTCAGTTCCATCCACGTCGTTAAAAATGGCAAGATTTCGCTTTATTGATGGCTGCATAATATTTCATTGTGTATATATATATATACACATATACCACATCTTCTTTATCCATTCATCTGTTGATGGACATATTGGCTCTTTCCATAGTTTAGCTATTGTGGACATTGCTGCTATAAACACTGGGGTACACCTACCCCTTCGGGTCACTACATTTGTATCTTTGGGGTAAATACCCAGTAGTGTAATTGCTGGGTCGAGGGAAGCTCCATTTTCAACTTTTTGAGGAACCTCCATACTCTTTTCTAGAGTGGCTACACCAGCTTGCCTTCCCACCAACAATGTAGGAAGGTTCCCCTTTCTCCACATCCCCACCAACATCTGTCATTTCCTGACTTGTTAATTTTAGCCATTCTGACTGGTGTGAGGTGGTATCTCACTGAGGTTTTGATTTGGATTTCCCTGATGCCGAGCGATGTTGAGCACTTTTTCATGTGTCTGTTGGCCATTTGGATGTCTTCTTTGGAGAAATGTCTATTCATGTCTTCTGCCCATTTCTTGATTGGATCCTTTTGTTCTTTGGGTGTTGAGTTTGATGAGTTCTTTATAGATTTTGGATACTAGCCCTTTATCTGATATGTCATTTGCAAATATCTTCTCCTATTCTGTCGGTTGTCTTTTGATTTTTTGACTGTTTCCTTTGCTGTGCAAAAGCTTTTTATCTTGATGAAGTCCCAATAGGTCATTTTTGCCCTTGCTTCCTTTGCCTTTGGTGATGTTTCTAGGAAGAAGTTGCTGTGGCTGAAGTCAAAGTGGTTGCTGCCTGTGTTCTTCTCAAGGATTTTGATGGATTCCTATCTCACATTCAGGTCTTTCATCCATTTTGAGTCTATTTTTGTGTGTGGTGTAAGGAAACGGTCCAGTTTCATTCTTCTGCATGTGGCTGTCCAATTTTCCCAACACCATTTGTGGAAGAGACTGTCTTTTTGCCATTGGACATTCTTTCCTGCTTTGTCAAAGATGAGTTGACCATAGAGTTGAGGGTCCATTTCTGGACTCTCTATTCTGTTCCATTGATCAATGTGTCTGTTTTTGTGCCAGGACCATACTGTCTTAATGATTACAACTTCATAATAGAGCTTGAAGTCCGGAATTGTGATGCCACCAGCTCTGCTTTTCTTTTTCAACAGTCCTCTGGCTATTTGGGTTCTTTTCTGGTTCCATACTAATTTTAGGATTATTTGTTCCATTTCTTTGAAAAAAGTTGCTGGTATTTTGATAGGGATTGCATTAAATGTGTAGATTGCTCTAGGTAGCATTGACATCTTCACAATATTTGTTCTTCCGATCCATGAGCATGGAACGTTTTTCCATTTCTTTGTGTCTTCCTCCATTCCTTTCATGAGTATTTTATAGTTTTCTGAGTATAGATTCTTTGCCTCTTTGGTTAGATTTATTCCTAGGTATCTTAAGGTTTTGGGTGCAATTGTAAATGGGATTGACTCCTTAATTTCTCTTTCTTCTGTCTTATTGTTGGTGTATAGGTATGCCACTGATTTCTGTGCATTGATTTTATATCCTGCCACTTTACTGAATTCCTGTATGAGCTCTAGCAATTTTGGGGTGGAGTCTTTGGGTTTTCCACATAAAGTCTTATCATCTGCAAAGAGTGAGAGTTTGACTTCTTCTTTGCTGATTCGGATGTTTTTAATCTTTTTGTCGTCTGCTTGCTGTGGCTAAGACTTCTAGTACTATGTTGAATAGCAGTGGTGATAGTGGACATCCCTGCCATGTTCCGGACCTTAGGGGGAAAGCTCTCAGTTTTTCCCCATTGAGCATGATATTCGCTGTGCATTTTTCTTTCTTTTTTTTTTTTTTTAAAGATTTTATTGATTTAAGTGACAGAGAGAGACAGCGAGTGAGGGAACACAAGTAGGGGGAGAGGGAGAGGCAGAAGCAGGCTTCCCGCTGAGCAGGGAGCCTGATGCGGGGCTCGATCCCAGGACCCTGGAATCATGACCTGAGCCAAAGGCAGATGCTTAATGACTGAGCCACATAGGCACCACTTGCTGTGCATTTTTCATAGATGGCTTTTATGATATTGAGGTATGGACCCTCTATCCCTATACTCAGAAGAGTTTTGATCAAGAGAGGATGCTGTATTTTGTCAAATGCTTTTTCAGCATCTATTGAGAGGATCATATGGTTCTTGTTCTTTCTTTTATTAATGTACTATATCACATTGATTGATCTGTTAATGTTGAACCAACCTTGAAGCCCAGGGATAAATCCCACTTTGTTGTGGTGAATAATCTTTTTAATGTACTGTTGGATCCTATTGGCTAGTATTTTGGTGAGAATTTTTGCATCCACGTTCATCAAGGATATTGGTCTGTAATTCTCCTTTTGGATGGGGTCTTTGTCTGGTTTTGGGATGAAGGTAATGGTGGCCTCTTAAAATGACTTTGCAAGTTTTCCTTCCATTTCTATTTTTTGGAACAGTTTCAGAAGAATAGGTATTAATTCTTCTTGAAATGTTTGGTAGAATTCCCCTGGGAAGCCATCTGGCCCTGGGCTTTTGTTTTTTGGGAGATTTCTGATGACTGCTTCAATTTCCTTAGTGGTTATAGGTCTGTTCAGGTTTTCTGTTTCTTCCTGATTCAGTTTTGGTAGTTGATACATCTCTAGGAATGCATTCATTTCTTCCAGGATATCTAATTTGCTGGCATAGAGTTGCTCATAATATGTTCTTATAATTGTTTGTATTTCTTTGGTGTTGGTTGTGATCTCTCCTCTTTCATTCATGATTTTATTTATTTGGGTCATTTCTCTTTCCTTTTTGATATCTGGCAGGGGTTTATCAATCTATTAATTTTTTCAAAGAACCAGCTCCTAGTTTTGTTGGTCTGTTCTATTGTTTTTTGGTTTCTATTTCATTGATTTCTGCTCTGATCTTTATTATTTCTCTTCTCCTGCTGGGTTTAGGCTTTATTTGCCGTTCTTTCTCTAGCTCCTTTAGGTGTAGGGTTAAGTTGTGTATTTGAGACCTTTCTTGTGTCTTGAGAAAGGCTTGTATTGTTATATACTTTCCTCTTAGGACTGCCTTGGCTGCATCCCAAAGATTTTGAACAGTTGTGTTTTCATTTTCATTGGTTTTCATGAGTTTTTTTAATTCTTCTTTAATTTCCTGGTTGATCCATTCATTCTTTAGTAGGATGCTCTTTAACCTCCATGTATTTGAGTTCTTTCTGACTTTCCTCTTGTGATTGAGTTCCAGTTTCAAAGCATTGTGGTCTGAAAATAGGCAGGGAATGATCCCAATCTTTTGGTACCAGTTGAGACCTGGTTTGTGACCTAGGATGTGGTCTATTCTGGAGAATATTCCATGGGTACTAGAGAAGAATGTGTATTCTGTTGTTTTGGGATGGAATGTTCTGAATATGTCTGTGAAGTCCATTTGGTCCAGTGTTTCATTTAAAGTCTTTATTTCCTTGTTGATCTTTTGCTTAGATGACCTGTCCATTTCGGTGAGGGGGGTGTTAAAGTCCCTTACTATTTTTGTATTGTTGATGTGTTTCTTTGATTTTGTTATTATTTGACTTATATAATTGGCTGCTCCCATGTTAGGACCGTAGATATTTACAATTGTTACTTCTTGTTGGATACACCCTTTAAGTATGGTGTAGTGTTCTTCCTCGTCTCTTATATAGTCTTTGGTTTAAAATCTAATTTGTCTAATATAAGGATTGCCACCCAGCTTTCTTTTGGTGTCCATTAGCATGGTAAATGGTTCTCCACCCTGTGACTTTTAATCTGGAGGTGTCTTTGGGTCTAAAATGAGTCTCTTACAGACAGCATATCGATGGGTCTTATGTTTTTATCCAATCTGATAGCCTGTGTCTTTTGATTGGGGCTTTTAGCCCATTTACTTTCAGGGTAACTATTGAAAAATATGAATTTAGTGCCATTGTATTGCCTGTAAGGTGACTGTTACTGTATATTGTCTGTGTTCCTTTCTGGTCTATGTTGCTTTTAGGCTCTCTCTTTGCTTAGAGGACCCCTTTTAATATTTCTTGTAGGGCTGGTTTTGTGTTTGCAAATTCCTTTAGTTTTTGTTTGTCCTTGAACCTTCTTATCTCTCCTTCTATTTTCAATGACAGCCTAGCTGGATATAGTATTCTTGGCTGCATATTTTTCTCATTTAGTGCTCTGAATATATCCTTCCAGTCCTTTCTGGCCTGCCAGGTCTCTGTGGATAGGTCTGTTGCCAATCTAATGTTTCTACCATTGTAGTTTACAGACCTCTTGTCCTGAGCTGCTTTCAGGATTTTCTCTTTGTCTCTGAGACTCGTAAGTTTTATATTAGATGTTGGGGTGTGGACCTATTTTTATTGATTTTGAGAGGGGTTCTCTGTGCCCCCTGGATTTTGATGCCTGTTTCCTGCCCCAAATTAGGGAAGTTCTCTGCTATAACTTGTTCCAATATAACTTCTGCCCCTCTCTCTCTTTCTTCTTCTTCTGGGATCCCAATTATTCTAATATTGTTTCATCTTATGGTGAATTCTGCCCTCTTGATCTCTTGAATTCTGCCCTCATGATCCAGTAGTTGTTTATCTCTCTTTTTCTCAGCTTCTTTATTTTCCAGCATTTGGTCTTCTATATCACTGATTCCCTCTTCTGCCTCATTTATCCTAGCAGTTAGAGTCTCCATTTTTTAATTATGTTATGTTAATCACCATACATAACATCATAAGTTTTTGATGTAGTGTTCCATGATTCCTTGTTTGCATATAACACCCAGTGTTCCATGCAGAACGTGCCCTCTCTAATACCCATCACCAGGCTAACCCATCCTCCCAACCTCCTCCCCTCTAGAACCCTCAGTTTGTTTTTCAGAGTCCATCGTCTCTAAAGGTTCATCTCCCCCTCTGATTCCCCCCCTTCATCTTTCCCCTCATGTTATGTTCTTCTTCTTCTTTTTTTTTAACATATAATGTATTATTTTTTTCAGAGGTACAGATCTGTGATTCAACAGTCTTGACAATTCACAGTGCTCACCATAGCACATACCCTCCCCAATGTCTATCACCAGCCACCCCCCACCTCTCCAGCAACCCTCAGTTTGTTTCCTGAGATTAAGAATTCCTCATATCAGTGAGGTCATATGATACATGTCTTTCTCTGATTGACTTATTTCGCTCAGCATAACACCCTCAAGTTCCATCTACATCATTGCAAATGGCAAGATTTCATTCCTTTTGATGGCTGCATATTATTCCATTGTATATATATATATACCACATCTTCTTTATCCATTCATCTGTCGATGGACATCTTTAGTGCCTCCATTTTTTATTGCACCTCATTAATAGCCTTTTTGATTTTGACTTGGTTAGATTTTGGTTCTTTTATTTCTCCAGAAAGGGTTTCTCTAATATCTTGCATGCTTTTTTTTTTAAGATTTTATTTATTTATTTGTGAGAGAGAATGAGACAGAGAGAGAGAGCATGAGAGGGGGGAGGATCAGAGGGAGAAGCAGACTCCCTGCTGAGCAGGGATCCCAATGTGGGACTCGATCCTGGGACTCCAGGATCATGACATGAGCCTAAGGCAGTCGCTTAACCAACTGAGCCACCCAAGTGCCCCTCTTGCATGCTTTTTTCAAACCCAGCTAGTATCTTTAAAATAGTCATTCTGAACTCTAGTTCCAACATCTTACTAATGTCCATATTACTTAGGTCCCTGGCAGTTGGTACTGCTTATTGTTCTTTTTGTTGAGGTGATTTTTTTCCTTCTTGTCATTTTGTCCAGGGGAGAACAGATGAATGAGAGAAGAAAATGCTAACACGTTAACAACAACCCCCCAAAATATACAGTAAATAAATCAGAAGAGATCTGAAACTGGGGGAAAAGAAAGGGAAAGAAAGAAAAAAGAAAAAGAAAAAGACTAAAAAAAAAAGAATATGATCAAATATGATCAGGCTGGTGAATAGATCATTGCCACACACTTGATTTTGGGCATATTTTGGTCTGTAAGAAGAAACTGCCTCCAAAATTTTAAAGAAAGAATAACTTATATATGTACAAAAATAAGGGTAAGTATGATGAAGGGATGGAATATGATTGTAAAGATGAAAATTATAAAAGATTTTAGAATAGGAAATGATAAGAATTTGGTTGAAAAAAGAAAGAAGAGAAATTTAAAAAAAGAAAAAGGGAGAGAATGTGATCAGGCAGGAGACTAGAACACAGCCATACACTAGAGATTTAGGGTATATTTTGGGTGTTAGAAGAAACTGTATCCCAAAATTTTAAAGAGAGAACAACTTATATATATACCAAAAATAAGGTTAACTACTATGAAGGGGTAGAATATGACTCTAAAAATGAAAAATAAAAACATTTGTAAAAAAGGGATGGATAAGATATTGGTTGAAAAAGGGAAAAATAAAAATTTAAAAAAATGGAAAAAGAAAAAAAATAAAATAAAAAAATTAACTTTGAAAGACTAAAGAATCAGGGGGGAAAAAGCCATGAATTCTATGCGCTATATTCCCCTCTCGCTGGAGTTCTGCCATTCTCATTGATCGGTAAACTTGGTCTTGGCTGGCTGTTCTTGCTGATCTTCTGGGGGAGGGGCCTGTTGCCATGGTTCTCAAATGTCTTTGCTGGAGGCGGAATTGCCCCGCCCTTGCCGGTCTGGCCTAAATCATCTGCCCGGGTTTGCTCTCAGGAGGTTTTGTTCCCTGCAAGCTTTCCGTACAGCTTTGGGGGACGAGAGTGAAAATGGCGGCTTCCCAATCTCTGCCCCAGCGGAGCCGAGAACTCGGGGCCCCTCTCCTCAATAGACCCCCAGAGAAAAGCAGTCAGTCACTCCCGTCTCCCCAGTCTCTGGCTGCACTCTGTGCTCACCCGGCCTGTGACTAAGCATTTCTATCTCTGGCACCTGACCCTGTGCAGAGTCTCCAAACCCAGCAGATCCCTGCGGTGCGCCCCTGGGCTGCTCCTCCTGGAGGAGGAAGGGGAGTCTCCCTGGATCTGCTGCTTGTTTGGTCCCTGCTGGAGGAGCAGTGGCCCGACAGTGCCGTGGATCACGGTTTATGGCAACCCTGAGCTGAGAGCCCGCACCTCGGCTCCCTCTCTGCAGCCGGCTTCCCCACTCTGATACCTGGGAGGTCTGCTGCACTCAGGCACCCCTGTCTTTCTGTGACCCCGAGGGTCCTGAGACCACACTGTCCCAGCAAGTGTTCCACCCCCTGCTTAGCCACTGGAGCGACATCCCTCATTGGAGCTCACTTCTAAAAGTTCCAGTTTTGTGCTCCACTGCTCTATCACTTGCCAGTAGCCGTCTCCCTTCCCCCGTGGTCTATCTTCCCAAATACGCCTCAGATTCACTTCTCTGCACGTCCTACCTTCCAGACAGTGGTCATTTTTCTGTTCAGAGAGTTGCTGCTATTCTTTTCTTCAATCTCCTGTTGCATTTGTAGGTGTTCTGAATGGTTTGATCCCTATCTAGCTGAATTCCTGGGACCAGACGGAATCCAGGTCTCCTACTCCTCCGCCATCTTACTCCTCCTCTCCATTTAGTTTTAATAGTTTTTTATGTATTCTAGATCTCAATCATTATTTGCTTATATTACTTTTTTAGAGTATGTTTACATCAATGTAAATGCTAAATCAACCTTACATCCTTCGTTTATACTACATTTGGTCATGTTATCCTACTCATATATTGTTCAATTTGACTTACTAAAATTTTTTGGGAATTTTTGCATCCTATTTTATGAAGGATATTGTTCTACAGTTTTCTTTACCTGTATTTGGCATCAGGTAAAAATACTAACCTCACGGAATGACTTGGGATGTATTCCTTTTCTTTTTAATTTCCTGGAAGTGTTTGTATTATTTCTTTTTTTTTTTTTTAAAGATTTTATTTATTTATTTGACAGAGAGAGACACAGTGAGAGAGGGAACATGCAGGGGGAGTGGGAGAGGGAGAAGCAGGCTTCCCACAGAGCAGGGAGCCCGATGTGGGACTCGATCCCAGGACCCTGGGATCATGACCTGAGCTGAAGGCAGTCGCTTAACCAACTTAGCCACCCAGGCGCCCGTATTATTTCTTCCATAACTTCCATGACTGGGTAGAATTCTTCACTAAAGCCATCTGAGCTTAGAGTTTTCTTTATAGTTAAATTATAAACACAATTTATTTAATAGACATTGGGCTATTCAGGTTGTCTTTTTCTTCTTGAATGAACTTCGATTGTAAGTTTAAAGGAATTCATCCATTTCCTCTGAACCACCAAAGTTATTAGCATAAATTTATTTATAATCTTTCCATATTATCCTTTTAATATCTGTAGAATTTATAGTAATATCATTTTTGTCATTCCTGTATTTATGCTCTGTTCCATCTGAAGGAGAAGAAATTATTTCATCAGTATTTCTTAATTTGCACTGCCATCAAACTGAAATTGGCTCAAGATTTTGCTGCTGTAACCATGGCTCAGAAGAATGAAGTGAGAACAAGGAATGTTACAGCTCAGAGAAAAGATTCAGTCAATTTTTTTCCCTCAGAAATTTTGTTTACCAGTGAAATCTGTTTTTAGGCAAATAGAAAAGCTCGTGTAGGAAGGAAAGAAACAAGAAGAGTAATAATCTTGCCAATACATTTTTTTAAAATCATACTTTTTTAAAGAGCCTTTAATCAAGACACATTAATGGACTGTGATCAGGTGTGTGTGTATATATTTTTATGCATGTGTTCGTGTATGTGTGTGTGTGTTTAATAATTTTAATTGCATGAAACTATAAAGCCAAACTAATTAAACTCTTTAGGTTTTAGTATTTGGTATCTTTGCTCACTGTAGCCCACAACTCTGTGTTACCATTAACATACCTGTCTACTTCCACATAAGAGTAGGACTAATCTTTCTATAGAATATCAGAATTGCAAATCAACGTGTATTCTAAATTCAAGAGGGATGCTCACACTAGAATGCAGCATAGTAAAATAAATAGCTGGGACTCACTATGGCTGGAGTGAGTGAATAGCACTTAACCCCACAACATTTCACTGAGTGATGAGCCATACTGGGTCTACGATGCACTACAGTATTTTTTCCCCATCATGGTCATCAGTGGGTACCTGAAGGACAAAAGAAAGCCCAGCTATCCTACGTGCATTTTCAACATGGAGTATAATTATACTATAAACATGAAATTTAACTAGAATGTTGGCACTGAATAATTCTTTTTCTCTTTGGCCCCATGTTGTGGGATACTATTCAGAATTTTGGTTGTCACAGAAGTATTGTTAGAACAGGGAGTTTAAAAACAAAGTCCTTTAGGATGTGCAAAAATGATCAATGTAGATTTCTATTTAACCCTAAAGCCTATTATCTACAATTAGTTATAACATTTCTTTTTCCTTCCCAGTAGATTTGTTCTTAACTTTCTTCTAGTTTTTGTTTTGTTTTTTAAGTGATGTTAATAGATATCACTGATTAATACACAGATAGGAAGGGAGACATGATAAAGCTAATAGGTTTTAGAATTTATGTCCCATTTGAAGTATCAATATAGTATTAGGGTCCATACTTGGATGTAAGTAATACTTGAGCTGTAAGCCTGTAATAACCGGCATTATAATCTGTCCTACATAGACATGAAGGCTGTTCCACCCAATATCCATTTGCCTCTCAATCAGTTCCAGTATTTCTCCTCATTCTCCTCTACGTTTTCTTCAATGTTTCCATCTCACTAACTTTTTGCAATAATCTCCCTACTGATCTTGCATCTTCCAATTTATCCCTCTTTCTAAAACATTATACAAATTATCAAAATTTATAGATGTGATCATATCATGCCCCCTCTTCAATTGTTTTCAACTAGTCCTCTTCCTATAGAGCAAATCCCATGTGGCCTTAGCAACCACCACAATCCAGTTCAAGCCTCCCTTGCCAGTCTCATCTCTAAAGTTGTTTCGCTTTCTGTGCTTCTATTCTTGCCATTCCTTTACCTTTCTTGTCCTTTCCTTTTTTATCTTTTGAAAATCTAGTCATCTTTAGGCCCATATTTACACATGACTTAAGACTTTTAAGTTTACTTGTATATTTTATTCTATTTTTGCCATTCAATTCATTTTAAGTGTATAATTCAGTGGTTTTAATTTAATTCACAAATGTGTAACCATCACCATTATCTAATTTCTAAAATTTTTTCATAATTTCAAACAGAAACTCTGTCACTGTTAATCAGTAATGCCCCATTCCCACTTTCTCCCAGCCCCTGCTCAACTTTAACCTAATTTCTCTCTATACTAGTGTATTCTAGATTTTTCATGTAAGTGGAGTCATATATTTGTCCTTTTTTCTGGCTTATTTCCTTCAGCATGATATTTTCAAGGCATATCCATGTGTGATGTGTATCAAATTTCATTATTTTATATACCTTAATGATATTCCACCGCATGGACTTATTACATTTTATTTGTCTATTCATTTGTTGGTGGACACTTGGACTGTCTCTACTTTTCGGCTATTGTGAATAATGAAGTTTGGTGTACAAGTGTCTGTTCAAGACCCTACTTTCAATTCTTTTGAGTATGTACATAGGAGTGCATAGAAATGGGATCTCTGGTTTATGAGGTAATTTTATGTTTAGTTTTCTAAGGAGTTGCCAAGCTTTTCCACAGTGGTTGCATCCTAACCAGTTTCAAGACTGCTGCCACACTGGAGGAAGGGCTGCAGAAAGGGTAAGTATAAACCAAAGCTTTCCTGCCAGTGTCAGGTGGCCTTTTCAGGTGGTTGCTGTAAGCTTTGACTGTTTTACAGCATTCTGACAAAGTTGGTCTATCAGTTTCTGCTTGTTTTTCAGTTTTTCTGTGGGGAAACAAGAGCTTGGAGTTGTTCACTGCCATTTTGCTGATGTCCTTCTCAACTTATTTCTTTAATTTAAGGCATGTAAGATTCCCTTTCTTCATCCATGATGAATTAATTACTTTGCTTTCTCTGTTCCCTGGCTGTATCTTTTATACATCTACACGTTATGTATTGAGACTTAATCATGTATTGAATTTCCTTATAAAATTATCAATTCCTTGGGGCCAAGGGCTGTATCTTATTCTTCTCTTACACTCATTTGCTGTTTGCTTGATATAAGAAAATAATTTCAAATTAGGAGAGTCATGTTTTTGGTATGGCTTTAGAGCATTCACCCATACTTGCTTCAAGGAGAGGCAGTTCATTCAGTTGTTATGGAAAGGAAACTGAGTATGCAGTTTGGAGAGCTGATTCTACTTTTATCTCCAGGAGTCCACGACCTCTGGCTCTCTCTCTTTTTGTTTGTTTTGTTTTGATCATTTGTTTGTTTTTACCTGGACATTCAGAGATTATAGTACAGTCTCTTGATTACATAGCATAAACAAGATATTTGAGTAAAGTAAAAAACTATTCTAAAAGTTCTGTTGTGAAATGCAAATTTTATCCTTTGCACATGATAATTTCAAATACATGAACAGCATATACAGCTTAGAGAAGACTTTGTAAAGATGACAGTCAAACTTCTACTTAAGGAACACCTACATTGGTGCCATAGGTACATTGAACATCTCAGTTATCAAGGATTCTTTTTGCTCTAGGTTGGTAGATTTTATTTCAACTTGCTGCTCATTTCCCGCAAATTTCTCTTTATCTCAGAATCAGCTAATAATCATTTCTATTGGCCCTGGAAGTGGGTAAAGGTTCCGGGAAGTTATAAATCAGTGCTTTGATTCTTCCAGGTCATGTAGCTTCCCTACAGCAGTGCCAAAGGCAGAGGTTTCAAAATTGATCTGACAGACAAACAAACAAGCAAACCCACTTTGAATTGTGTCTTTTGAGTAGATTCCCTAGTAGCTCTGAGGAAAAATTGTAGCAAGTCTTCTCATCAAAAGATTCTGTTGGTTACCATAGCCTCCACATTTCTTAGTGCATAAAATATGCTTTATAATACCTTATTCAAATGTGACAATTAATGTGCCACTATCTTGGGCTAGAATTTCCTCATTTGCTAATTGGGGGATTGATTATGTCATTTATATGATCCTATTTATCCTTAATGTACTATAATTATCATTTTAATTTATTACTTTTCTCATTTTACTTATTTGTAACATATCTGTCAAATTTTACAGAGGACTTTTAGTGAGACAGTTTATGTGAAATCACTTTGGTTAGCCATATTAATAAGGCAAGGTTTATAAAACTTTTTATTTTAAGAGGTTCAGGGTACCTTAAAACACCAGATCAAGAGATTCAATTTAAAAGCAGACATATCCACTTTCGATTCACTTTAAAGTAGAAGCAGTGAACTCAGCTCAGGTGGGCCCCATGTATGTCTTATTTGGTCTTTGCAGTATTTAAACATTTAGGGATTTTGAATTAATATCTATATTAAAAGAAAGAAAGAAAGAAAGAAAGAAAGAAAGAAAGAAAGAAAGAAAGAAAGAAAGAAAGAAAGGCAACTGAGCTCACATTCCTGTGTGTGCCAGACATCAGCCAGAGCTGGGGAACGACTGCTTTTGGTGAAATCTCATTTACGAATTCCTTGCAGATTGTGCCATTCTCTACTGAGACGTAGACACAGCCATCCACCCGGTATCCTGTTCTCTGCACAATTCTAGGCTTGCAACCACTGTTTTAAAGGCATGAAACTGGATCGGAGTAATAAAATGGACAGCTTGTGGCATCTCATTCCCTTCACCTGTATAAGATAGAAAAGAGAACAATATTTTAAAACTACCTTTTTAATATTTGTATTTGCTGTTGTTTAGAAAACTTGTCGCTCTATATTACTACTGACTAATGAGAAACTAAATACAGAGTTTTTTTTATTGCCAACTACATGTGTCTGTGTGTTGTGTGCGTGCACGTGCACGTGTGCATATAGTCCTGGTAAGAGGTCAAAAGATGAAAAAGAATAAAATTTTAATATGATAAGAAGTTATCAGTCCAAATCTCCTGATGACTTTTTCAAGACAGGAATTCAGTATTTGCTCACAAGTTCCTGTCCTAACACAATGTACAATATTGCAGAAGATACTCCATTTTAGAAAGATGATGAGTCTTATTGTGTGACTGAAATTAGTTTCTCTTTGTTTAATTTATCTGCTTAAAGTGGTGATAAAATGGCTTACAGCAATCAAGATCCTGGTGGCTTGCCAGCTTTCATCAGATAAGCTGTTTTTGAAATAACTATTTTCCGATAGTGTCATGGAAGTTGAGCACATTTTCGTTCCTCCTATTCTTTTAACTCTCCTTTTAATTAAACATGTGTCTTTTTTCCTCTTAAAAATTTATATTGAATAGGCTGTGAAGATGAAATGTGAATATTAACTCTTTGATTCTTTTCAAGCGTTCCCATGCGGAATCGGAAATATCATGTAAGATTTGTCAGAAGTCTCATTTGGACAGAGTGATTTTAAGTAGTTCCAAGTCATGTAATCAGCTATTAAAGAACTCGTATTTCATTTAAGACCTGCATATTCATATTGATGTTTCAAGACAACACTGAAAATAAGCATAGGATTCACATATTAGATCTTTTTTTTATTTTTATATATTTAAATACATTCCAATATTACAGTTTTATTCATAGCTTTAGTACACATAAGATTATCCCTCCCAGCATAAGTACAAAGCATAAAACCTTTTCTAAGAAATATATTTTCAATCTATGAATAATTTCTTTCTTAAGAAGCATTTTTAGGAGGCAGTTTCCATGAGCACAGAAACTACATATCTGTCTTCCTTCTCATTTCTTACCCAATGCTTAATACATGGTATTTGCATAATAAATAATTGTAAACAGTTATTAATATGAAATTAATCAGTATTTAAAAAATATGCTTCTTTTCTTTTTAGCTGTCTTGTCTTGTTATAGCTGGAGGTTTTTTTTTTTTTTTTTAAAGCTAATTTAATATATTTCCATTTCAAATAGCAAACTAAGAAAATATAACCAATTTATATGTCAAAGGGTAAATATACCAGATATATTGACAGAACTCTTATGAATCAATTAAATAAAAAAATAGCAATGAGTAACAGACATGACAAGACAAGCCACAAAAAGAGAAACATAAATAAGTCATGCCTTACTGGGGTGACCTTCTAGTTAGGCACGTGTAAAGCTCTTTATCACTTATAAGACTGTATCAATCCTGCCCTTGGGAACACAGATTGCTACAACATGAAAGTCTGAGCTTAAAATGGTAAAATAAGATAACTGCTCTTTTTGAAATTCTCAGCAACTGTGACCTCTGTCTCTGCCAATTAATATGTATCAAAATCTGGTTTGACAGACATAATATTTATGGGGGATTTTCTGAATGATGAGCACTCCTGTTTATTGATAATCTTTTTTTCTCTAATTAAACAATAAATTCATATCATCCGGGGCTGCCTGGGTGGCTCAGTCGGTTAAGCGTTTGCCCTCGGCTCAGGTCATGATCTCAGGGTCCTGGGATCGAGTTCCGCATCAGGTTCCCTGCTCTGCGGGGAGTCTGCTTCTCCCTCTGCCTCTGCCATTCTCCCTCTCTCTCTCCGTCTCTCATGAATAAATAAGTAAAATCTTTAAAAATAAGTAAATAAATTCATATCATCCATTCAACAGTATTTATCACTAAATATTTATTAAACATTAAGCATCTATTAAATGCATATTAAATATCATGTAAGTAAAACAGATTAGTTCACTTAAAATATTTTGGGGACATTTAGACAAAGTCCTATAATCGAACAAGTTCAGGGTTTTATGGAAATACATATGCTTAATTAAACTAAACTAAAATGTATACTCAAGAGAAACTGGGGTTTCAGGGAAAGAAAGTAAAAAGGGCTCCAGAAAAGAGAATAATATCAACAAAGGCCTGGAAGTGAATAAGCACATTGCATTTTTTTAAAAGATTTATTTATGTATTTATGTATTTATTTATTTTAGAGAGAGAGAGATAACAGGGGGAAGGGTAGAGGAAGAGGGAGAAGGAGAGAGAATCTCAAGAAAACTTGGGCTGAGCACAGAGCCTGACGTGGGGCTCGATCTCATGACCCTGAGATCATGACCTGAGCCAAAAGCAAGAGATGCTCAACCAACTGTGCCACCCAGGCATCCCCACTGCATTATTTTAGTATATGTGCTGCCGAAGCGAGCACACCCCCACTGCATTATTGATGAACTGTAAATGCTTCAGTAATTCTTTCTTTTTATTTTCTCTATAGTTAGAAGTCACTTATTACATGAGCATTATATGCTCACTCTTAAAAAATTAGATAATACATACATACAAAAATCATTAAGGCAACTATGAAGGATTAATGTTTTGGTGAATAAATATCTGAGGACAGGATTATGCATGGAGTGGGGCAACATTTTTTACACTCAGATAATTTGTGTCTAAATTTATGTGTAAACTAATATTCATCTACAAAACATGTAAATGTTAAGTTTCCTTTTATTCCTGTTTTAGCATATATTTAACCAATCTCTTATTAAAGAATACAATATTTAATTTTAAGAAAATATTATTAATTACTACTACTGGCTATGATGGAATAGTTTGTATAAAACCAATACTCCTGCTCAGAACAACTGGAAAGGAGACAAAAAATTAACAAGCAAAACAGAAAGCAGCATTGGTTTGAGGGTACAAGAGAACTTTTGAGGCAGCTATGTCTTTTGAGACCAGATCCTGGAGAGAAGGATGTACACTGAGATAAAGTTGCCAGATCTAGCAAATTAAAATATTGGATGCCCCATTAAATTTGAGTTTCAGATAAACAACAAACGGTTTTTAAGGTTAAGTATGTCCAAAATGTTGAGTGCATTCTGAGTTTTATCTGGCAATCCCAAAGGAAGCAAATCTAATGTTTTGAATGTGGTTATTTTGTCATTTGCAAATTCAGGCAAAAATCCGAAGGCTGAGAATGTGGACAGAGGCAAGAAGCTAAGGAGCAGAAAAGCCAGAAGAGCTTTAGGTAATATCATAGGCCCAGAGAATAAAGTATTTGCATTTGGGATTGCTGAAGGATCCAAGATTTAAGGGGTCAAGATTTTGGAGAAAAGGCAGGTGCAGAGAAAACTCAACATTTGTCCTTGTTAAATTTTTCCTTCTACATATTTGATGATTTAGCAAGGCAGAGAAAGTGACTAAGAAGTCAAATAGAAAGAGAATGAAAAGCAGGACATCGTTTTATGCACTCTCAGAGAGTTTAGAGGAAAAACATTGAAGGGCAGGAATGCCAAGGTCTCCAAGATATACTCAATTGGGAACCTTGGAGAGTTGCACACAAAAAGTGGGGCAAATCAGAATTAGATGGAGAGCAACACTCCAAACCCAGCCTCAAAGCAGTTCAGTCCCTGACTAGGTTGGAATGATCAGTCCCTCTTCTGTTTTCAGCGGATAAAGTAAAGCTTCTGTGGAGAAACATTGCATTGCCCAGAATCTCTACAATTTTTCAATCAAAATATTTATTTATTTAAAAATTTATTTATTAAAAACTATCAGACATACAAACAAAAGCACCAAAAGAAAATAGAACAGAGGATAGAAATAGATAGAAAGAGATCCACAAAAGATCTAGATATTAAAGTTTTTAGATACAAATTTTAAGATAATTATGATTAATATATTCAAAGAATAGATAACATGATTAATAATTTAATCAGAGAGGCACCTGTGTGGCTCAGTTGGTTAAGAGGCCAGCTATTGGTATGGGCTCAGGACATGATCTCAGGGTCCTGGGATAGGCCATGTTGGCCTCTGTGCTCACTGGGGAGTCTGCTTGAGGATTCTTTCTCTCCCTCTGCTCCTTCCTCTACCCCTCCCCCCACTCTCATGCTCTTGCTCTTTAAATAAATAAATAAATCTTTAAAAATAATTTAATCAGAGAATTAGGATTCCACAAAAGGAATAAAATAAAAAAATTGAGGACAGAAAAATACAATAAGGAAATGAAGTATTCAGTAGATAAATTTATTGAGCTGGAACATAGATCAGTAGAACACATGTTGAAAAAGGAGAGAAAGGGATAAACTCAAATATTTAGGACTAAATCTCATAAATAACATTAAAGACCACTCTACCAAAAAAAATCATTTACTCAATTTGAAGATAGTCCAAATAAATGGAGATGTATACCATGTGATTTGATTGGATGACTCAATATTATAAAATTGATTCTTCTCAAATTGTGTTATAAATTCAGTGTAATCCTACTTAAGATCCCAGCAGTTAATGCTGAGTGTGTATGGAAGTTGATAAGCTGCCTCTAAAATTTACGTGAAAGTGCAAAAGGCCAAGAATAATCAAACTAATTCTGAAGAAGAGGAGCAAACTTTGAGGATTTACACTACCACCTATCAAGAATTATTATAATTATATAACATGTAATTATTATAATAAAGTTCAGTAATTAAAATCATGTCATATTTGGAGCAATGGAACAGAATACAGAATTCAGAAACAGTCTGTATCTACCTGTATCTATGTCTCTCTATTTTTATCTCTGTCTCTCTAGGTGTATCTTGGCAGGAGAGGAATTAAAATGACTGTTCAGATTTGTGACAATATAAAAATGTGTAGATATCAAACTCAAAAATCATAAATAGAGGTTAGTTTGTTTTCATAATCAATTGAGATAGCAAGAGTTTTACTTAACTCTCTCCTTTAGTGTTTTTCTTGCTGGGAAAGGATTTGGATCTTACTGTATCTCTAGACAAACCTGGTCTTCTGGGCCAACTGGAAAATCAACTCGTTTACTTAGAAATAGGAGGGTGGACAGACACAAGAGAAGTTATAGCGGTGCCTAATTGGTTCACCCAGACCATCCACAAATTGTTTTTATTGCCTAGATTGGTTTGGGGTAAAGGGCACAGGAAGAACTTATGAGAGGATAGACAGCAAATATATCAGGTGACAACTGTTACTTTACAAATTGTGTTGTGCTAGTGTAACTGCGTTGACCGTTCAGGTGTTGAAAGGGCTATGCAGTGTAGCACAAGGCAAAATGGGGCATACTAAGGAACTAGATGCTCAGGTTTGGGCAGCATCGGTGTCGGGCAGAGGGCTTTTTTTTTTTAATTTGTTTATTTTTATTTATTTATTTATTTATTTTAAAGATTTTATTTATTTATTTGACAGAGAGAGACACAGCGAGAGAGGGAACACAAGCAGGGGGAGGGGGAGAAGGAGAAGCAGGCTTCCCGCCGAGCAGGGAGCCCGATGCGGGGCTCGATCCCAGGACCCTGGGATCATGACCTGAGTCGAAGGCAGACACTTAACGACTGAGCCACCCAGGCGCCCCCAGAGAGCTTTAATAAATGCTCGAAAAGATAGTGTTTTCATCAGAAGAGAGTTTTGCCTCTCATGATGTTTTGAGTTATTCATTCAGTGTGACTTTCTTAGGCACTGATAGGACAGGCAGTGTTAGGTACTAAGGCAATTATAAAGATGAATTGTTTCCCATGATGGCTGCACCAATTTACATTCTTGCCAACATTGTTCTGTATGGAATGTTGGAAATTTGCTAAGAGAGTAGCTTTCAGATGCTGTCATCACACAAACACACAAGGTAACCATGTGAAGAGAAGCTATGTCAGCTTCACTATAGTAACAATTTTACTACGTGTGTGCATGCGTGTGTGTACACACATTATACCTTTTAAATATGTACAACTTTTAAAAATTAAATGAAACACGGTTTTAAAAAAATGAATTGGATATAATCCTCGCCACTGAGTGATTCACTATGGAGGGAGACACCAGTGAACAAGGGACTTTCAATCACAGCTGGGCAATCGATTTGTTTGGCTTAATAGGGAGTCTTCTGAGAGGAGGTGCCATTGGGCTCATTAATGAAGACTCAGGTAAATAATGCACATTGATTCTATGAATTATTTCCAGCTGTCCTTAAAAAAACTCATACCGCTGTTACCAAGAATGAAATCTTTTGCAACACCCAATTCTTTTACCCACCATAGAGATCTTTGTAAACAAAAAAGTTCCTTCTCATATTAGGGATTCAATTTTCAACAAATGTTTCATTGATCACCTAATATGTGCCAGGCCGTACTATAAGATAGTGCTGGGAAATTGAGCTGGAAACATAAACCTTTTTATCCTCATGAAGCTTACACTCTAGTGGGAGAGACACACAACCAAAACCAAAATGCATCACAGTATAATTTTGGAATCTGATAAATACTATAAGTAAGAGAAGGAAGAGTAAAGAGTTGGGATCTACTTTTAACAAGGACGATTAGGGAGCCCCTCTGATGAGAAGGCATTTGTGAATAAACCTGAATGATGAGGAGACAAGAACGTGAGGATGTGGGGAAGTATTCCATGCAGTGCAAACCAGTCATTGAAGGGTGTACTTACACTGCCTTACTTTTTACTTTTGTACTGATAGTTTTGAACTTTTAACTTTGGAATCAATTAACCTTAAAACTTTAAATACTTCAAAAAAAGTTTTTTCCTAAGTCTTCTTTTTCTGGACTGGCAGGTCTTATACAAGCAAAGGCAATTCTCTTTCGTACTAATTATTCTCTGTCTCTTAATCACTGACTAATTACCTCTATTTGAAACAGAATTTTTCAATGTTCATGTAGAAGTCAGTAGGAGTGCTGTCTGAATTATAGGTGCTGTTTTTTAATGCATAATGTGCAACAGAAGAATTCAAGAAATGTCTGCCTTTCTTTTGTCCAAACTCAAGTATTTTGACAATTTTGCATTTTATTATTCATTTTGACTGATTCCATATTGAAACCACTAGAATAATTATATTAAAATAATTCACCTTAATTTGAAGCATGCAAATCTAGCCTTGTATTTAAAATTAATGGTGACTATTTGTGATTTTCACAAGCTAGAAAACCTGCTGTGGGGAAAGGAAAATCTGATCTATTGTTTAAGAAAATGAACAAAAGTAATAGAGGGAGGAATCTGAGGTTGAAAGTAATGTATTTCTAAAAAATTTGTTGTTTATATTTAATTATAGCTTTTTCATTTCCAAGGTAGAGATATGAATGCTCTGGATAAACACATACCTCGCCTATAAATATAATGCAATACTTAAAATATAGATGTATAAGGACTGCTGTTCCAATAGAATATTAGAATATTATAAATATAAGCAACACAAAGTCATAGCCATAATCATAAAATTACGATTATTGTGGCACCTGGGTGGCTCAGTTGGTTGAGTGTCCCACTCCTGATTTCAGCTCAGGTCCTGATCTCTGGGTTGTGGGATCAAGCGCTGTGTTGGGCTCCATGCTGGGTGTGCAACCTGCTTAAAATTCTTTCTCCCTCTCCCTATGCACCCCCCCACTCCTTCTCTAAAAAACAAAGAAAAATAAATAAAATAAAATAAAATAATAAAATAATAATGAATATCTATGAATTGGAAAAAATTGGAAAAATATCTATGAATTGGAATCATAATAAAAACATGTTTCTAATAATGAATTTATCTTCCTTTCCCCCATCTAAATAGACCTAGAAGACTTTTTGGATTGGCAATAACATTAGGCCAGATCAAGACTAAAATTCTGATGGGCTGATCTGTGGTGATTTTTTAAGACCACACCTAAATAAATCCTTTGGGTTTTCTAAGAGATAAGCCAAAAATACTACCTTAGAAACTTTGAAAACTGTTTAAGTAACATGGAAGGTTGAGAGCTTCTTAAAAAAGCTACCATATAGGGGCACCTGGGTGGCTCAGTTGGTTAAGCTTCCGACTCTTGATTTCAGCCTAGGTCATTATCTCAGGGTCATGAGACCGAGCCCCACACTGAGGCCCACACTGAGCCCCACATCAGGCTCTGCACTCAGTGTGAAGTCTGCTTGAGATTCTCTCCCTCTCCCTCTGCCCCTGCTCTCTCTCCCTCTCTCTCATAAATAAATAAATAAATAAATAAATAAATAAATAAATAAATAAATAAAATCTTTTAAAAAAGCTACCCTGTTACATCCCCATATCTCATATGATATTTCCTGAATATTGTTCATATTTGTGATGCAGTTATAAAATGATATTTTTGATAGAAAGAAGATCCCAGGGGCGCCTGGGTGGCTCAGTCGTTAAGCGTCTGCCTTCGGCTCAGGTCATGATCCCAGGGTCCTGGGATCGAGCCCCGCATCGGGCTCCCTGCTCCGCGGGAAGCCTGCTTCTCCCTCTCCCACTCCCCCTGCTTGTGTTCCCTCTCTCGCTGTGTCTCTCTCTGTCAAATAAATAAATAAAATCTTTAAAAAAAAAAAAAAAAAGAAGGAAGATCCCAGAAGAGAGCATTTGTTAGAGGGGCAATTGGGACTTAGAAACAAATTGCCTCAAGTATGAAAATGGTGTGGCAGACTGGTTTGTTCTCAGGACCATGGCCTGGAGTGTCCCCTGGAAATAAACTGGTAGGCTGTGCTTAAGTATACCTTGGCTACTCCTGTGACCACATGACTTAATAAGCTCGTGACCAAGCGATAGCCCACTTCTATTTTGGGAGAAAGAGGTTTCTGTTATAAAGGAAAACATCCTGTCATTAAAGGCTCTGCCTGTTAGAAATGTTCTTGCAGCAACCAGTAGAAAAATCAGACAAACGGGAAAGGGGTTATTAGTTCCATACAGTGAGTAGTCTCGGGTTATAGAGTCCAGGACTGAAACAGTGGCTCATTGATGTGTTTAGGTATCTAGGATCTTTCCATCATTTTTGCTTCTCTATCCTATAGGGAAAGACATGTTAATTTGGGATTCAAAGACTTGTGGAGACTGGAAGTAAACATTCTTGGGTTTTTGAGGATATCATAAGAAACGAGGAGGAGATTCTGGGAAAACACTTGTCTTCCTGCTATTTGAGCTCAAGATGGCTTGTTGCTTTGGTATCTGAGGTATTACTCAAAATGTAGCATATTTGTGCTTATAGGCAGGTAAGTCCTCGGGCATTCTATTTCATCAGTGCATGTTGTTCCCTTTTAAAATTAGTGTTTTTACACTTAACAAAAGAAAAAATTAAAAAAAGGGTAAGAAACTATTCCAGTAGGATGATATAACAAAACTTGGAAAATAGAAAGCAAAAACCCTCAACTGTTGTAAATCATGCAATTAAAATTGACTGATAAAAATGAACATTGGATCACTGTGTAGTGTTAAATTTGATTTATTACCTATTGTTAAATAAACTGTGTGAGAGAGAAAAAATTAGTGTTTTGTTAGTTTTTCATCTTTACCGCTAATTTTTCCTTCATATCAAAGATTTGGCATTTCTCGTAGTAGTAGTTACATTCTTAGAGAAGTAAAGAGAACTGATCTAATATCATTTCAAAAGACATAAAGAACCAAGCATGCTGCTGTTAATATTAGTTAATACTCATTGAACAATTACCATATTCCACATATTATGGTAAATACATTGCATATGTTTTCATGTGATCTTTGTAACAACTCCCAAAAGTATATATTATTGGTGTGCCTGCGTGGCTCAGATGGTTAAACATCTGCCTTCGGCTCAGGTCATGGTCCCACGGTCTTGGGATTGAGCCCCGCATCAGTCTCTCTGCTCAGCAAGGAGTCTGCTTCTCCCTCGCAGTCTGCCTCTCCCCTCTGCTCATGCTCTTTCTCTCTCTGTATCTCTCTGTCTCAATGAATAAATAAAATCTTTTTTTAAAGTCTATATTATCATTAACATTGTTTTACAGAGGAGAAAATTCAGGTTTTGAGAGAGAGTGTACTATACCATAGTCATGCAACTGCCAAGATTTGGACCTCAGTTGGAACCCAGGCACCTGGTCACAGAGCTCTGATTCCTGAGATGGGTACTTAGTTCTGTGATTATTAGATTGTTTTCCCTCCCACTGCTAATGACAGTGCCCTATCTCCAGCAATTTGTAGCACAAGTGTGTTTCATTCTATCTCTGCTCAATTCTTTTACCCAGAGTTATTATTAACAAAAGCATTTTATTTTGCCTCCACAACTTGTTATTTAAAATTTCTTATGAATTCGGTTAATACAATGTTGAGTCATCCTGGTCCTTGTGCTTTAGAGCCAGAATGATAGATCACAGGAGCTATGCCTAGATTAAAAATGTTTTGCTGAACTTTATTTTTTTTTAAGATTTTATTTATTTATTTGACAGAGAGAGACAAAGCGAGAGAGGGAACACAGGCAGGGGGAGTGGGAGAGGGAGAAGTAGATTCCCCACTAAGCAGGGAGCCCAGTGTGGGGCTCGATCCTAGGACCCTGTGATCATGACCTGAGCCGAAGGCAGACGCTTAATGACTGAGCCACCCAGGCGCCCCTAAAAATATTTTGTTGAATTTTAAAGTCATCATTTCATATGTGATAGATGTTTCTTCTCTTTCTTCTTCTTTTGCATGGATTTGCATTGCAATCAAGTTACCATAGTTTTATTTTCTTCTTTTTTGAATATGAGCATAACAAAAGTAAGGAGGACTTTTAAGTATGACCCCAAAGTTAAGTATGTAACTTTGTTACTAGCATGTTAGCTGTCTTAGTCATTTGGGGCTGCTATAAGAAATTACCATAAACTGGGTGGTTTAAACAAAAAATTTATTTCTTACTGTTCTAGAGGCTAGGAAGTCCAAGATCAAGGCACTAGCAGATTTGGTGTCTAGTGTGACCTGGTTCTTAATTTGTAGATGGATTGTGTCCTCATGCAGCAGAAAAAGTGCTAGCTAGCTCTCTGGGATGTCTTTTTTTTTTTTTTTTTTAGAAGGGGGAGGGGTAGAGGAAGAGGGAGAGAGAAAACCCTGCGCAGGTTCCACCATCAGCACAGAGTCCAAGGTGGAGCTCGATCTCACGACCTTGAGATCATGACCTGAGCCAAAATCAAGAGTCAGACACTTAACCTACTGAGCCACCCAGGCGCCCCTCTGAGGTGTCTTTTATGACTAATGTCATTCATAAGGGCTTCACCCTTATGATGTAATTACCTCCCAAAGGCCCCTCCTCCTTATATCATCACATGGGGTGGGGGTAGGATGTCAACCTATGAATTTGGTGAGGAGTCCACAGCTACTCAGTTCATTACATTAATTTTAGGATTTCTTTAGAAGAGATGGGCATTTTATATGTAATAATGTAATACAAATAAAAATCAGAGTTTCCTTCTTGGGACTGGCTGTATTTCTTTTGCCTGAAATTCATATTTCTCCCTTGGCTTAAGTTACTCACAGTGGCACAGTTCTGTGATAGAGAAACAGCAGGCATATGAGATGTGAGAAGCAGCTAGCACAGCGAATGAGTGAGCAAGTGCTGGGGAAGGGAGATTGCGTTGGTTTGATAACTGCTCAACTTTTAATGGTTGTGTCACATTGGGCAAGTTTTTAAATCACGTTGTATCTTCAGCAGAGACATTTGCAAAACAGAGAAAAAAATGGCAACGACCAAATGGATTGTTGCAAAAATTAAATTCTTTAATCAGTGCCGAACATTTGGAGGACTCTCAGCCAATAATTGTGCAATAAATGTTATCTATAATTATATCTAGAAAACCCAATTGTTGGCCTCTTAATAAAGGTTAAGCTTCCTGCCCTCTAGCAGCTTCTTGAGGTCATGTCTTTTTTAAAAAATTTTTTATTGTTACATTAATCACCATACATTACATCATTAGTTTTTGATGTGGTGTTCCATGATTCATTGTTTGTGCATAACACCCACTGCTCCATGCAGAACGTGCCCTCCTTAATACCCACCACCAGGCTAACCCATCCTCCCACCCCCCTCCCCTCTAGAACCCTCAGTTTGTTTTTCAGAGTCCATCGTCTCTCATGGTTCGTCTACCCCTCCGATTTCCCCCCCTTCATTCTTCCCCTCCTGCTATCTTCTTTTTTTTTTCTTAACATATATTGCATTATTTGTTTCAGAGGTACAGATCTGTGATTCAACAATCTTACACAATTCACAGCGCTCACCATAGCACATACCCTCCCCAATGTCTATCACCCAACCACCGCATCCCTCCTACCCCACCCCCCACTCCAGCAACCCTCAGTTTGTTTCCTGAGATTAAGAATTCTTGAGGTCATGTCTTCAGGCAGGAGGGTATGATAGCCTTCCTGTTGGCTTATATTTTGCCATGCATCCCTATGTTTTTCTTGTCCACTGATTTACTTGGCAGGAATAGTACTTATAATCCAAAGTTCTCAAAATCTTGCCTGAAATATTCTTGGACTGCATTCTTGTAAGTATATAATGTGTTGGATTAAGACAAAAATAGATCTTTCTAAGGCAACTTGGGCTAAGGGAATGTTAGAATTCAAGGCACTCTCTCTCTCACACACAAACACACATTCATCTTTTCTTTCCATACATCTACATCTGCTTCCTTCTTCTTAGCAGACTGGCTTTCTCTGGGTCCAAGGTTCCATGACAGAGGGTAGGCGGTTACCCAGGACTCCAGAGTTTACAAGCTATAATCTGGACATACGGTGTAACCATAATTATGTCTCTTTTCCTAATTCCAAATTCCCAGAGAAGGCACAGCTGGGTCAGGAGTCCAATCAACTGGGTCAGGAGATGGTCACATGGAGGAGAAAAAGCTTTCTTAAAAAACTACCTTTATGGAATTTTGAGGAAGGGTAAAATTAAGGCAGATGTTTTGAGTTTAGCAAATAATATGAAAGTGCTCTACTACATGTATATAAGAATTACCACCAGGTTCTGATACAATAGACCTTCTCATGATAAATGGTGAGAAATCTTGGCTTAAAGTAGCTAAGAACATATAATTTATTCTGAGTCAGACTGAATTTCTTCTAATAAATTCTGCTTATCTTCTGTTTGCCTTAAACTCTTATTATTTTTTGCTATGTCGTTAAAAAAAAAATCAGGACCCCCATGGTACCATGTATCATTTGTAGAAAAGTCATATTTTATATATATGTGTTCATTTAAAGTTTATTCTAAATACTATGTCTTTATCAACAACAATGCTTTGGAGGTTTTGATCCAATACAATTGACAAAATGCCCACTGCTAGCTACTTCTATAATGTTTAACAATTCCTTAATCTCATTGTAAATGCATACTTTTTTTTTTTTTTGCATGACTCTCCTCTTTCTGCCTATATCTTGATTTTCAATGTTTTTTTTGGCAGCTATTTCTGGGTTGGGCCTATGCTTGTATTAAAGGATAAATATTTGGAATTATTTTTGACTGGAAGAAGAGCTGTTTGTTTTGTGTCTTTTTCTGTCGGGATGTAGGCGAGAATGAGATCAGACACTCAAACTAGGTAATTAAACACTTAAATGAAAGGGTTATTTACATAGGTAGAAAACAACAAGAGCTAGTACAGCACCTGCTGGCAAAAAGAGCCATTATTACTTCCAGACGTGAAGTGGCAAGAGGCGGGAAGAGTTAGTGCAACTGGAGAGAAGACTTTGTGAAGAGGGCCTGATTCCAGTGACCTGGCGAGAAGGGAGTCAGGGGACGAGCAGAACTTTACTCCCCTCCTGCATCATGATCTCATGCTACTGTGACCATCGCAACCAAGTGGAACCAGGGAAGTAGGTGAGTCTGTTGATGCAGCTCATACAGGTCAGCTTTCCCGGGGACAAAACAGAGTGGAGAAGGGTGAAGGGGGTCTGGGGGGGCACATAAAATATACTCCACCTGAGGTCTAGTCACAACCAATTGGGTCCTTCTCACTTGTCCCTCCTTTCCTCACATTAAGTTGTCAGAAATGTGGGTTATGGTATGTGTAACCTGCACAGACAGGTATTAGCCTCATTTGATAAATTACATAACTCTATGTGATAATCCTTAACCCACTATGTTAATTTCAGGCATTCGAATCTTCACGTCTAGGATCTGCCCAATTCAGAACTTTCTGGATACATTTCCTGGAGCGGTCCTCTTAACTTCAGGAGGTATGCGTTTTGGCAAAAGGAGAGACTGAATCTGCCTTATGTGCTCCTCCATTGCCACAGAACGCTGCAACTGCGTCTTCAGAGTAGCCTGAAGGCTCTGTGCTAACTTCTTTCCATCACCATTTTTTGCTGAGGTACTAGAAGGGTCACTGAAAATTTTCTTGTTTCTCTTTGGTGAGAAGATTAGTTACTTTTTGGAGTTTAAGCTGAAAACAGATGTACATTATGCAGCACCGTGGCACTTTCTGAGTAGTGCAGAAGGCAGGGATTTTGCTATTTAACCAATTCAAGCCCATAGTTTCTTTCTTTCTTTCTTTTTTTTTTTTTTAAAGATTTTATTTATTTATTTGTCAGAGAGAGACAGAGAGCGAGTACACAAGCAGGGGGAGCAGCAGGCCAAGGGAGAGGCAGTCTTCCCGCTGAGCAGGGAGCCCGATGTGGTGCTTGATCCCAGGACCCCGGGATCATGACCTGAGCTGAAGGCAGATGCTTAACCAACTGAGCCACCCAGGTGTCCCAAGCCCATAGTGTTTCTGTGTAATGAACACTATTAAACATCCATTCCTTACTCCTTCCAACTTACCCTAAGAAGCAGATCAAGGGAAGCCTTATGTAATCCTTGTTATGCTGACTACTCTTAGAGCTATGCAAACATTTTCAACAGAGCTTTTACCTTGCTGAGTTCAGATTGACCAGGAGTGTCCTAGTGTTTATTGCTTCAGTTTATAATTAAATTATGACCTCCAGTTATGGGCATATGACCACTTGAAGAATCATTTCAGGGGTCCCTGGTGCGGATGGATAGCTGCATATCTCTAGGCATTATGAGTGCCATATTCTACTCTATAGACTTCTCTTGTTTGGTTATTAATTGGTGGCCACTGACTTTATAGTGATAGGAAAAACTCATGCTGCATGCTGACCTTGTTCTCGATAGAAGAAAACAAGCACACTCTTCATCATAAGACCAAGGCTCAATTTTTCATGGTCTGATGATCACAAGTTTTTCAGGTTGTTGCCTATGACAGACACAGTTAGTGAATTAAGTACAAAGAAAAGAAGTAACCTGCAATATTTTTAATGAATATATAAGCCAAAAGAGAGAAAGTCAGACTGTTAAATATTAATCAACAATATTAAAATCCTATATTGGTAAATTTCCAACAATATGAAAGTGCATTATTTTTAAGCTACCACAGATTTTAAAAAATTTAACACTTATGTTGACATTATATATTTTTCCCCTGAAAAATTCATTGTAATAATCTGTGATCTCTTCTCAATCCCTTTCCTCTCCTTGCTTACCTTCTGGTCATGACCTACGTGAATACAGTTTCTTGAATGGCATGTTTTACACGTTACAATTAGGGAAGTGATGTCATACTCCATGCATTCTTTGCAGGTTGTCTTTCCCCTTTCTTTTTCTTTCTTTCTTTCTTTCTTTCTTTCTTTCTTTCTTTCTTTCTTTCTTTCTTTCTTTCTTTTTCTTTCTTTCTCTTTCTTCTTTCTTTCTTTCCTTTCTTCCTTCCTTCCTTCCTTTTTCTTTCTTTCTTTCTTTCTTTCTTTCTTTCTTTCTTTCTTTCTTTCTTCTTTCTTTCTTTCTTTCTTTCTTTCTTTCTTTCTTTCTTTCATCCTTCCTTCCTTCTTCTTTCTCTTTCTTCTTTCTTTCTTTCTTTCTTCCTTCCTTCCTTCCTTCCTTCCTTCCTTCCTTCCTTCCTTTCTTTCTTTCCTTTCCTTTCTTTCTTTCCCTCCCTTCCCTCCTTCCTTCCTTTCTTCGTTCCTTCCTTCTCAGCCTTAAGCTTTTAAAATCAATCCATGTTCATACATGTAGCTCTAAGTCAAGCATTTTGATTGCGGTATAGTTTTCTATTGTAGCATTATATCACAATTTATCCATTCTCTAATTAATAGACCTGTAGGTTGGTTTTAGTCATTTCATATTTTTTCCTTTAAAAAATTGAGTACAATTATTATGAAATAATCTTGGATAATTGTAGACACCTATATAACCATCACCTAGGTCAACATGTGGAACATTTTGAACTCCCCAAAATATTTCTTTACAGGTTTTTCTGGTTAATACTTCTCCCATCCACTCACCCAGAGCAATCACTTTCTGATTTCTATTACTATGTATTTTTTCCCTATTTTATGAATTCATACTAGTGAACTATACAGTATATATTCTCTGGTGTCTGCTTCCTATGCTGTAAATGTTTTTGAGATTCATCTGAGTTATCACATTTTCTTTATATTCATTCTCCTGGATGGACATTTGGGTTGTTACCAATTTGGGGATATTGTGGCCATTTTTATTTAATTATTAGTATGTTTGTTGTTGATTTGTAGAATTATTTATATATTTTGGATAAAACTTTCTCACACATATGTGAAGAAAATATTTTTCTCATTATGTAGTTTCTATGTATTTTCTAATGTGCTTCTTGATAAGCAGATTTTTAAAAATGCAGTTTGATTTATGCAATTTTTTTCTTAAAAAAATTTTTTTTAAAGATTTACTTATTTATTTCAGAGAGAGAGCAAGTGCAAGTGAGGGGAGGTGTCAACGTCTAGTGCGTTGGGGTCCCTGGGTAAGGGTCTACGAAATCACCAGGACACAGCGGATGCAGAGCAAAGGCAGCACTTGCAACTGCATACTGCCGTTTATTACTCACATAGCTATATACTCGCAGTGATCAGATAAACATAACAATGTGTACTTAAAGTATCAAGCCAACATCCGTGAAGTGAAATATACACGAAATTCAATAAGAACAAAATACATCCTGTTTATGCTTGCAGAATAAAGAATTCTCTTAGCCATCCTTCCTTTGGAGACAACATGTTCTTTGTCTTTAGAAAGAACACTTCTGATTAGAAAGACACACTTTAAGCGAGGCAAGAACCACTTCCTGCTGATCCAGGCATTTAGGACTTGCAACATGAGATAAGGGGAAGAGAACATTTTCTCCTCCTGGCCTAGGCCTGCCTGGCCGACCTTAACCTCAGTGCAGTCCTCAAATGACCCTGGCCTGCAAGGGGTCTACAAGCCTACACCATCTCAGGGAGGGGCAGAAGGAGAGGGAGAGAAATCCTCAAGCAGACCCTGCTGAGTGTGGAGCCCCACCTTGGGCTCAATCCCAGGACCCTGAATTCATGACCTGAGCGGAATCAAGAGCTGGACGCTTAACTGACTGAACCACCCAGGTGCTCCTTTTTTTTCTTTTTTGATTAGTGTTTTTTGAGTTTTGAGTTTGTTCTAAGAAATCTTTGTGTAAGAGTACTTTATTGTCCTTGTAAAGTCAGTAGAATTTATGGTGAGTTAACTGTATTTTATTCTTGATCTCAGTAATTTGTTTCTTAATTTCAACTTAATTGATTTATCTAGAGGTTTGGGAATTTTATTAATTTTATCAAAACACTGTTATTGATTTCATTTACATTTCTCCATTATTTGTCTCTTTTGGTAATAAATAATTCATTTCCACTATTTCCTTTGTCTTACTTTGGTTTTAATTTGCTTCTCTCTAGTTTCTTGAAGTAGGAAGACAGTAAATATCTTTTTGGTCTTTTTTAATTTTAAAATATGTAAGTATTTTAAAGCTATGTATTTTCCTCTAAGTATGTTAGCTATATTCCATGAATTTTATGATTCATTTTATTATTATTCAATTAAAATATTTTTTTAATTTTTTATGTATTCTTCTTTTATCTATGAGTTATTTAGAGGGCAGTGGTTTAATTTCCAAATATTTGGGATTGTCTAGATATCTTGTTATTGATATCTAATTTAATACAGTTGTGATACAGATTTCAATATCTTGATAATTATTGACACTTTTTAAAAATAGATGAATAACCTGCCTCCTTAGCGCAGTAGGCAGCGCGTCAGTCTCATAAAAATAGATGAATATATAGTTCACCTTGGTGAATGTTCATGAGTACTTGAAAGCAGTATGCTTTAGCACTACTGCTAATCTTTCTATGTTGAGCAGGTAGTGGCCCTCTAGTCTATAAAAGTGCTGAATAACTAATAGAGGTTTTTCTTGGCTTACTTACCCTGACCTCAGCATTTTAGGCAAAAAGCCTGGATTTTCTCAGTGAATTTCCCTAATATCTCTTACCTGTCCTGGGCCTCTTAAAGTTGAATGCTTTGGGTGCCTTTAATCGATTTCCTTCAACTCTATTGTCCTGTGTCCTCTGGCTGTTGGGGGACATCTGCATTTGAAAGAAGCTCTACATATCTCAGGGAATGACTTTCAGTTCTCCATCTTCACCTCTACTTTTAAAAAAGAGCTTTACTGACATATAATTGACATATACTAAAATGCACATTTTTAGAATATATAATTTGATAAGTTTTGATATATGCATGTGGGAGTAAAACCATTACCATCACCACAATCAAGATAATAAACATATCTATCACTTCAAAGTTTTCCTTGTACTCTGTTTTTTCCTATCTTATGCCCTTCTCTGCCTCTTTACCGCTGTGTACAGCTATTGATTTACTTTTATCAATAGTTATTAGCTTATACTTTATAGACATTTATATACATTCCAAAAATATGCACTCTTTTTATTTTTGGGGGCTAGCCTCTTTCAGTCAACAAAATTATTTTAAGATTTACCTATGTTATTATGTGTATAAATAATTCTTTCTCTTTAACTGTTGATTAGTATATGAAGAGGAATATTAATTGTATGTTGTATGGAAACACCAAAATTTGCTTCAGTTGTATAGAAATGCCAAAATTTGTTTATACATTCATCTTTTGTTGGAAATTTGGGTTGTTCCCAGTTTTTGGCTAACATAAATAAATCTGCTCTATTTGTATACATATTTTTCATATCTTTGTGTTGTCATTTTCTTGGATAGAGATACACACACACACACACACACACATATGTTGGAGTCATTTGGTGGGTGTTTAGCTTTTAAGAAACTGCCAAATAGTTTTCCAAAGAGGTTCTACCATTTTACATTTTCACCATCAGTGTATGAGATTGCCTGCTTTTCCATATTCTCAATAAATGTAGTATGATCAGTCTTTTTAATTTTAGCCAATTTAATAGATATGCAGTTGTATCTCACTGTAGTTGTATCTCACTGTGACTTGAATGTATATTTCCCTAAAGACTAATAATGTTGACCATCTTTTCATATGCTTGTTTGTTTACCTTTTTTTTTTCTTTTGGTAAAGTATTATTCATTTTATTATTCTGTTCATTATCTTATTATTCTTTTACAGATTGTTATATATTCTGGAAAAAAAGTAATTTGGCAGATATATGATTTGAAAATATTTTCTTCAAGTCTGTGTCTTATCTTCTCTTTCTCTTAAAATTATTTTTAAGAGCAGTTCTTAGTTTTGATGTTCAATTTCTCAAATTTTCCTTTATGGGTTATACTTCTGTTGTCATATATAAGAAATTTTAACCTATTGAAAGGTCAATGAGGGACGCCTGGGTGGCTCAGTCGGTTAAGCGTCTGCCTTCAGCTCAGGTCATGATCCCAGGGTCCTGGGATCGAGTCCCGCATCGGGCTCCCTGCTCCGCGGGGAGCCTGCTTCTCCCTCTGCCCCTGTCTCTCTCTCTGTCTCTCATGAATAAATAAAAAAAATAAAATCTTTAAAAAAAAAAAAAAAGAAAGGTCAGTGATTTTCTCCATATTTTCTTTTAGAAATGTTATAGTTTAGGGTATTAAATGTAGGTCAATGATTGATTTTATTTATTTTATTATTATTATTATTTATTTATTTGACAGAGAGAGACAGCGAGACAGGGAACACAAGCAGGGGGAGTGGGAGAGGGAGAAGCAGGCTTCCTGCCGAGCAGGGAGCCTGACGCGGGGCTCAATCCCAGGATCCCGGGATCATGACCTGAGCCAAAGGCAGATGCTTAAGACTGAGCCACCCAGGCGCCCCCAATGATTGATTTTAAATTTACTTTTGTATTTGGTATGAGATATGGATTGAAGTTTATATCTTTGCACATGGAAATCTAACTCTTCCAGTACCATATATTGAAAAGATAATCTCCTCTCCTCTTTTTTATTTTCCAAAGTTAATGTTGGTTTATTCATCTATTTCTTATATCTCTAAATACCATTTATATGCAGACATCTCCTAAATTTTATCTCTAGATCTCTAGACTTAGTCTGGACCTCTCCTCTTAATTACCTTAGTACTTCTAACAAAGATTATTTGACCCTATATGTGTAGGTCTATTTCTGGGCTTTCTATTCTGTTTCACTTATTTCTTTCTCCATCTTTTTATCATTATCATGTTGGCTTGATTACTATAGATTTATTGTAAGTCTTGAAAGTGAGTAGCCTTTAAACTTTGTTTTATCTTTTGTTTGTATTCCCACGGTTATTTCAGTTATTCTGGGTCCTTTGCATTTGCATGTGAATTTTAGAATTAGCTACTCATGGGCGCCTGGGTGGCTCAGTTGGTTGGGCAACTGCCTTCAGCTCAGGTCATGATCCTGGAGTCCCGGGATCGAGTCCCGCATTGGGCTCCCTGCTCAGCAGGGAGTCTGCTTCTCCCTCTCCCGCTCCCCCCTCTTGTGCTCTTTCTCTCTCTCACTGTCTCTCTCAAATAAATAAATAAAATCTTAAAAAAAAAAATAATAATTAGCTATTCATTTCTGGGGGGGGGGGGGAGAACCCAACTGGAATGTTGACCAGGATTTAATTGTATCTGTAGATCGGTATGTAGAGAATTGATGTCCTAACAATATTGAATATTCTAACCCATGAAAATATTGTAACATTATATTTCTCTATGTCTTCTTTAATTTTTCTTAGAAATGTTCTACAATTTTCAGTGTATAAGTCTTGTATGTTTTATAAGATTTAGCTTTATTTTTTCAATACTTTTTGATCTTATTGTAAATGACAACATTTTCCACACTGATTTCTAATTGTTTATTTTCAGGATATAGGAATACAATAGATTTTCATATATTGCTCTTGCATCCTCTCACATTTCTATACTTACTTATTATTTCTTACTGCTTTGAGGTAGACTTTTTTTTTTTTTTAAGATTTTGCTTATTTATTTAACAGAGAGAGACACAGCGAGAGAGGGAATACAAGCAGGGGGAATGGGAGAGGGAGAAGCAGGCTCCCTGCCAAGCAGGGAGCCCGATGTGGGGCTCGATCCCAGGATCCTGGGATCATGACCTGAGCCAAAGGCAGACGCTTAATGACTGAGCCACCCAGGCACCCTGAGGTAGACTCTTTATAGTTTTCTAAACATGATAATTTTGTAGGCTAATAAATTTTACTTTAAAAAATTGTGGTAAAGTCAGTGTATAACATACTAGTTTTAGGTGTACAACATAAAAATTTGATATTTGTACACACTACAGTAGTAACTATAGTAAGCATGGTTACAATCCATCACTGTACAATTGACTCCCTTCATCCATTTTGTCCACCTCCCAATACCCTCTGATAATGACCAGTCTGTCCTCCCTATCTGAGTTTTGTTTTATTTTGTCCGTTTTGTTTTTTTTAGATTCCACATATAAGTGAAATCAGATGGTATTAGTCTTTCTAAGTCTGATTTATTTCACTCAGTATTATATTCTCAAGGTTCATTCATGTCACAAATGGCAAGATGTCCTTCTTTTTATGGTCAAATAATATTCCATTGCATATATATATCACATCTTCTCTATCCATTCATCCACTGGTGGACACAGATTTTTTCCATATCCTGGCTATTGTAAATAATGCTGTAATAAACATAGGGGTGCTTTCTTTTTTTTTCTTTTTTTCTTTTTTTAAAAGATTTTATTTATTTATTTGAGAGAGAGAATGAGAGAGAGAGAGAGAGAGCACATGAGAGGGGGGAGGGTCAGAGGGAGAAGCAGACTCCCCGTCGAGCAGGGAGCCCGATGTGGGACTCGATCCCAGGACTCCAAGATCATGACCTGAGCTGAAGGCAGTCGCTCAACCAACTGAGCCACCCAGGTGCCCCCATAGGGGTGCTTTCATTTTCATTGGATAAATATCGAGAAGTGGAATTACTAGATCATATAATAGTTCTATTTTTAATTTTTAAAGGAGCCTCCATTCTGTTTTCCATAGTGGCTGCACTGATTTACATGCCCACCAACAGTTTACAGGGCTTTTTCTCCACATTCTCTCTAGCATTTGTTACTTTTGATAATAGTCATTCTAATGGGTGTGAGATGATAACTCACTGTGGTTTTGATTTGCATTTCTCTAATGATTAGTGATGTTGAATCTTTTCATGTGCTTATTGGCCATCTGTATGTCTTCTTTGGGAAAATGTCTATTTAGATCCTCTGCTGAGTTTTTAATCTGATTTTTTTTTTTTTTTTTTACTGTTGAGTTGTTTGAATTCTTTATATATTTTGGATATTAACCCCTTATTGGATATATGATTTACAAATATTTTCTCCCATTCAGTAGGTTGTCTTTTCATTTTGTTGATGATTTCCTTTCTTATGCAGAAGCTTTTTATTTTGATATAGTCCCACTTGTTTATTTTTGCTTGAGTCAGGTCCAAAAATTTAACTCTAATGCTGATGTCAAGGAGGTTACTGCTTATGTTTTCTTCCAGGAGTTTTATTGTCTCAAGTCTTACATTCAAGTCTTTTATCCATTTTGACTTAATTTTTGTGCATGGTGTGAGATAGATTCTTTTGCATGTGGCTGTCCAGTTTTCCCAACACTATTGATTGAAGAGACTATCCTTTCCCCATTGTATATTCTTGGCTTCTTTGTCATAATTTGTCTTTGTCATAAATTAATTGACTATATGTGTATGGATTTATTTCTGGGCTCTCCATTCTGTTCCATTGAGCTATGTGTTCAGTTTTATGCCAAAACCATACTGTTTTGATTATGATAGTTTTGTGGTATAGTTTGAAATCAGGGAGTGTCTATAACTCCAGCTTTGTTCTTCTTTCTTAAGATTGTTTGACTATCCAGGGTCTTTTGTGGAAATCGGGAAATACCTGAGACAAATGAAAATGGCAATACAATTCAAAATCTATGGAATACAGCAAAAACCTGAGATAAATTCATAAAAATATAGGTATACTTCAAGAAACAACAAAAAATATAAAAAAAGCAATCTAAATTTACATCTAAAGGAATTAGAAAAAGACCAAAAAAGACCCAAAGCTAGTAGAAGGAAGGAAATAAATGAAGTAGAGACTAAAAATATAATATAGGAGAGTTTGTTTTTTGAAAAAATAAACAAGATTGACAAATCTTTAGCTAGTGTCACCAAAAAAGTGGGGGGTGGAGTGGAGAAGGTAAAATAAATAAAATGAAAAACAGAAAAGAAAATTGCTATCCAAGGGGCGCCTGGGTGGCTCAGTTGGTTAAGCGGCTGCCTTCGGCTCAGGTCATGATCCTGGAGTCCCAGGATCGAGTCCCGCATCGGGCTCCCTGCTCGGCAGGGAGTCTGCTTCTCCCGCTGACCCTCCCCTGTCTCATGCTCTCTCTATCTCATTCTCTCTCTCAAATAAATAAATAAAATCTTTAAAAAAAAAAATTAAAAAAAAAAAGAAAGAAAATTGCTATCCAATATCCCTGATGTACATAAATGAAAGAATTCTCAATAGGGTATTAACAAACTGAATTTAATAATACATGAAAAGGATCATACACTAAGATCAAATGCCATTTATTTCAGGTATTCAAGGATGGTTCAACATCCACAAATCAATCAGTATCATATACCACATTAATTAAAAGGAATGATAAAAATCACATGATCATCTCAATACATGCAGAAAAAGCATTTGACAAAATCTAAGATACATTTATGATAGGAACTCTCAATAAAGTGGGTAGAGGAAATATACTTCAACATAATAAAGCCCATATACAACACACCCACTGCTAATGTCATACTCAATGATGAAAAGCTTAATGCTGTTTCTCTAAGATCAGGAACAAAGCAAGGATGCCCACTCTCACCACTTTTATTCAACACAGTATTGGAAGTCCTAGCCACAGTAATCAGGAAAAAAAAAAAAAAAGGAAAAAGAAAAAAAAAAGTCTAAATTGGAAAGGAAGAAATAAAACTCAAGTTTTGTAGATGAAATGACACTATATATAGAAAACCCTAAAGACTCCATCAAAAAGCAATCAGAACTAATAAATGAATCCAATAAAGTTGCAGGATACAAAATGAATATACAGAAATCTGTTGCATTTCCATACACTAACAACAAACTATCAGAAAGAGAAATTAATAAAATAATCTCATTTACAATTGCATCCAAAAGAATAAAATGCTTAAAAATAAATTTAACCAAGGAAGTGAAAGACCTGGGCACTGAAAACTATAGGACATTGATGAAAGAAATTGAAAACCAAATAAATAGAAAGATATTTTATGCTCATGTACTGGAAGAGTTAATATTGTTAAAATGCCCATAAGCAATCTACAGATTTAATGCGATCCATATCAAAATTCCCGTGGCATTCTTCACATAACTAGAAAAAACACATTTTATATTTACATCTTCCTTTCAAGCTCAGTGACATTTATTGCTTTTTCTTGGTTTATTGCTTTGGTTAGAACCTTCTGGCATGGTACATAGGAGTAGTGAGAGTGGACACTTTTTCTTTTTTTTTAAGATTTTATTTATTTGACAGAGGGAAAGAGATGGTGTAAGAGGGAACACAAACAGGGGGAGTGGGAGAGAGAGAAGCAGGCTTCCTGCTGAGCAGGGAGCCCGATGTGGGGCTTGATCCCAGGACCCCGGGATCATGACCTGAGCCTAAAGCAGACACTTAATGACTGAGCCACCCAGGTGCCTCAAGAGTGGACACTTTTTACCTGGTACTTGGTATAGTGGAAAGCATTCAGCCATTCACCATTAAGTATGATATTAAGATATAAGTTTTCATAATTTCCTTATATTAGGTCAAGGAAGTTTTCTTCTATTCACAGCTGAAAGTTTTTATCATGAATTGACATTGAATTTGTCATAGGGTTTTTATGCACATACTGAGAAAATCACATGATTTTTTTCAGTTTTTGCATATTATAAATTGCATTGATTGCTTTTCAAATATTTAAGCAGTCTTTTATTCCTGGGATAAAACCCACTTTGTCATTAGGTATTATATTTTTAGATACTTTTAGATCCCATCTGTTATTATTTTGTTGAGAAATTTTGCATCTAATCATGTGGTCTGTTGTTTTCTTTTCTCTCAATGTCTTTTTCTCCTTTTGATATTACATTAATTGTGACCATATAAAATTACTAGGGTAGTGTTTCTTTCACATCAGTATTCTGTATTTGATTGTGTAGAATTGGTATTGATTCCTCCTTAAGGAATGTTTGGTAGAATTTGTTAGTGAAGTTTTTGTTCTGAAGTTTTCATAGTATTTACAAATTTTATTTTTTTCCAGTTTATCTAGTCTGGATACTTTAAAGATTTTTCTTCATTTAAAATATTTTTTTTTGTAACTCATTCTAAGAAATTCTTTAATGATGTGCCTTGTGTGATTTTCTTATATTTGTTATACTTGGAGTTTATTGACATCTTTAGATATTTGGATTTATGGTTTTCATCAAATTTGGAAAGCTTTAGCACATTATTTGTTCAAGATTATTTCTCTTCCTTCTCCTCCTTTTTCTTCTCCACTGAGGATTTCAATTACTCATATATTGTGATGTTTGCAAAAGTTATCCCACAATACATTAATGAGATGTTTATTTTTAAAATTCTTTCCTCTCTTTCATTTTTGGATAGTTTATTTTACTATATTCTGATTCTAAGGAACTTTGGGAGATGGTATTATTATTCTTCACTAAGATGAAGAAGATAAAGAACTCAGTGTGTGCCTATATATTTACTTTTGCTAGGTCCTGTGTTATCAGTTAATTTAAACTTAATGCATCAGGAAAGAGGTTATCACAAAAGAGCCCATTCATTCAACAATTATTTATTGAATGTTTGGTGTGTGTGAAGCATTAGGAGAGGTGATTTGAGTTATGCAAAAATGTATAATGCATCATCCGTGCTCTCCAGGAACTTATATTTAAGAAGGGGAAAAACAAATATATGTCTCAGAGAAATAAGTAGCTGAATGCTAAGATATCCTTTAAAATTTCCCAGTTCTTTGGTGTATATGCCCTGCATAATCCCCAGAATTATTAATTTAATAGATTTTGCTCCCATGATTAGCTTATATTATATGACACAGTTGACTTTAAGATAAGATGATTATCCAGATGGGCTTGACCTAGTCATTTGAACCCTTTAAAAGCAGACAGTTTTCTACAAGTGGTAAAAGAAGGGGAAGCAGAGATAATAGAAGAGTGAGAGGGATTCCCCATGAAGGAGAATCTCTATTGCCGAGATGGAGGGAACTATGGTACAAGGACCTGAATGCATCCTCTGGGACCTGAAAGTATTCCTGCCTAACAGCCAGCAAGAAAATGGGGACTTCAATACTAAAAGTCAAAGAACTGAATTCTACCAATAACATGAAGGAACTTGAAGGTGGATCCTGAGCTCCAGATGACATCTTGATTGCACTCTGAGCAGAGAACCCAGCCACACTCTGCTAGACTTCTTTCTGATGTTTAGAACTGTGACTTATAAATCATGTTGTTTTGAGCTGCTAAGGCTGTGGTCAATTGTTATGTAGTAACAGAAAGCTATGCAGGCAGTGATTAATGAATGTCATGTGAAATCAAAACCCAACTGTACAATAGAGAGAGATTACTTTTGGCAAGGGATAATCAGAGAAGGCATTATGGTGTGTATGAAAATGAGTGGTAATTGAGATTGGCAGGAGATTAGGAAATGTAGAAAGTAAAATCTAGGCAAATTGACTAGCATAGTAACAGAGTCAGAAAAATGAAAATACATTTTTATTAGCTAGAGGAGATTTTTCACAAAATTGAAAAGTGAGAAGGCTTAGAATTAAGTTTCTCAGTGTAGTCTAGGGCTAGTTGTCTTAGAATTACTTAAAATATTTGCTGAAATGTAGATTCCTATGATCCCACCAGACCAATTTAATGAGTATCTCTGATTCTGGATTTTTCAAACATCTCCAGGTAATTCTTATGCTTTATTAAATTTGTTTTAGATTAAGAATTTAAACTACCAGAGTGAAAATTGTGGGAGAATTATTTTATTTACAGTTTTCTCTTTGTTATTTGCTTTCTTTGCTTTTTCTTAAATGTCGAATTGATGTGATCAAAGGACATTGTAAAAGTTTATTCTGAAGACTGTATTTTAGACAGTTGGAGGAAGAAGAAAAGGAACAGGTGAAAACTATAGTATTTTGTAATAGTAAAGTTAAATTGATAATAATCTAAATAACAGTTTCTGTAGGAATGGAGAGAATGGGATGCTTTTCATCAAAGTTATAAAAGAAAGGTTAATAAGACTTGATGGTTAATTTGATGTTTGCCCATGTGTAAGAAAAGGAAGTAAAGGAGGGGAAGGAAAATTCCTCAAGGTCCCACCTTGGTGCATTTCTTTTTAGACTGTGTAGGATCGAATGGATGACAATGAGTGTTTGGGAAATGAGGGTTGTAAGACTGGAATGCAAATTAATTTTTGTTATTGTAGAAACAATGACTGAGTTTAATGGATATTATTTTACTTTACTTAGTTCTTATTTGGGGAGGATTGATCTTTGCAGTGCTAATTCTATGTTTCCGTGTGTGTGTGTGTGTGTGTGTATTTTTGCACATGATAAATATCCAAATTATTCTTCTTTCAGTATTTTTTAGGGTTAACTTCAGAGTGGGAACTCACACTACAGATGTTGATTAACTGACGAAAACACTTAATATGACTGGAATGATATCAGTGACTATTTTTACACCAATTATTTGAAAGAAATATCTCTTAGCCTAAAGTAATAATTAATCAATACTGTATTACACTGATAGAGTCCTAATGTTAAAGTCTGTCTCTTATTTACTTTCTTTACTGGAGTGAGAGAATACATGAGAAAATTGTGAGTAAAACTGAAGATATTCATCTGACATATGAATGGGTTATTTGTTATTATAAGAGCTAACTAGAATTTCATTATATTTGTGTGTATTAATGTAAATTTTGAAATGATACCTCTACATCTTTAAGGAGAAACTTCCTCTTCTGGCATTAGTCCTCTCTGATTAATAGAGAAATATTTTTTTGTAATTCTAGACCTGGCTAGTCAGCCACCACTGTGCTTTGATCTACATTCTGCACCCCAGGAAGTTGATCTAAACAGAGAGCTGCTCTTGCTTCCAAATGAGCTGTGTGTCCCAGATGTTTATGCCAGATTTACAGTCTCTATGTAAGAGAGTAAAAAAAAAAAAAAAAAAAAAAAGGAAGAAAGAAAGAGAAAAGAAAAAAAAAGCTTTTACATGGGCAGGCTACTAAAGAAAGTATTTTTGAACTGGTTAAGTCATGATGGCCACTAGCCTGGTGCTGGAGATTCAGTCTATGTATTTATAAAGCACATGTTGGTGTCATAGCTCAGGGAGTGTGGAAAAGCCTGCTACTATAAAATGTAGTTGCAGATTGCTTCAGAGAAAATATTTGCAGTGACATCAAGTTGTCCATTAATTAAATTGCTGTAAGTATATACATTTATGTCTTTTTCTTTTTTTTTTTTAAGATTTTATTTATTTATTTGAGAGAGAGAGAGAATGAGAGACAGACAGCATGAGAGGGAGGAGGGTCAGAGGGAGAAGCAGACTCCCCGCTGAGCAGGGAGCCCGATGCGGGACTCGATCCTGGGACTCCAGGATCATGACCTGAGCCGAAGGCAGTCGCTTAACCAACTGAGCCACCCAGGTGCCCCTGTCTTTTTCAATCTCTTAATATTAATGGTATCTATGAAGACCTTCATGGAGATAGAAATTGGCAACAGAGTAAATGATAAATCTTAATATTCACACACACACGAAATCAGGACTTATTGTATTTAACATTGTGAATATTCTATGAAATATTTTACTAGTCTCTGAAATTACTTGGTTATTTTTGCGATAAAGTACCGTTTACTTTTACTCTTCAACACTGTATCAAAATCTATCCTCTTTTTAAAATCCTTTCTTCAGGCCTTCATCAAAACCACCCTCATGTTTTGTCAGTCTTATATGTAATTATTTCTGCCTTGCCTTGGGCAACATTATTCTTTTTGTTTTGTTTTGTTTTTTTGTTTTTGTTTTGTTTTGTTTTATTATGTTATGTTAATCACCATATATTACATCATTAGTTTTTGATGTAGATTTCCATGATTCATTGTTTGCATATAACACCCAGTGCTCCATTCAATACGTGCCCTCTTTAATACCCATCACCAGGCTAACCCATCCCCCCACCTACCTCCCCTCTAGAACCCTCAGTTTGTCTCTCATGGTTTGTCTCCCCCTCCGATTTGCCCCCCTTCATTTTTCCCTTCTTACTATCTCCTTCTTTTTTTTTAACATATAATGTATTATTTGTTTCAGAGGTACAGGTCTGTAATTCACCAGTCTTACACAATTCACAGCACTCATCATAACACATACCCTCCCCAATGTCTATCACCGAGCCACCCCATCCCTCCCACCTCCCACCACTCCTGCAACCTTCTAGTTTGTTTCCTGAGATTAAGAATTCCTCATATCAGTGAGATCATATGATACATGTCTTTCTCTGATTGACTTATTTCGCTCAGCATAATACCCTCCAGTTCCATCCATGTCATTGCAAATGGCAAGATTTCATTCCTTTTGATGGTTGCATAATATTCCATTGTGTGTGTATATATCCATTCATCTGTCGATGGACATTTTGGCTCTTTCCATAGTTTGGCTATTGTGGACATTCCTACCATAAACATTGGAGTGCACGTACCCCTTCGGATCCCTACATTTGTATCTTTGGGGTAAATACCCAGTAGTGCAATTGCTGGGTCATAGGGTAGCTCTATTTTCAACTTTTTGAGGAACCTCCACACTGTTTTCCAGAGTGGCTGCACCAGCTTGCATTCCCACCAACAGTGTAGGAGGGTTCCCCTTTCTCCGCATCCCTGCCAACATCTGTCATTTCCTGACTTGTTAATTTTAGCCATTCTGACTGGTGTGAGGTGGTATCTCATTGAGGTTTTGAATTGGATTTCCCTGACGCAAGGGATGTTGAGCATTTTTTCATGTGTCTGTTGACCATTTGGATACCTTCTTTGGAAAAATGTCTGTTCATGTCTTCTGCCCATTTCTTGATTGGATCATTTGTTCTTTGGGTATTGAGTTTGATAAGTTCTTTATAGATTTTAGATACTAACCCTTTATCTGAGATGTCATTTGCAAATATCTCCTCCCATTCTGTCACTTGTCTTTTGGTTTTGTTGACTGTTTCCTTTGCTTTGCAAAAGCCTTTTATCTTGATGAAGTCCCAATAGTTCATTTTTGCCCTTGCTTCCCTTGCCTTTGGCAATGTTTCTAGGAAGAAGTTGCTGTGGCTGAGGTCAAAGAAGTTGCTACCTGTGTTCTCCTCTAGGATTGTGATGGACTTCTGTCTCACATTGAGGTCTTTCAACCATTTGGAGTCTATTTTTGTGTGTGGTGTAAGGAAATGGTCCAGTTTCATTCTTCTGCATGTGGCTGTCCAATTTCCCCAACACCATTTGTTGAAGAGACTGTCTTTTTTCCATTGGACATTCTTTCCTGCTTTGTGGAAGATTAATTGACCATAGAGTTGAGGGTCCATTACTGGGCTCTCTATTCAGTTCCATTGATCTATGTGTCTGTTTTTGTGCCAGTACCATACTGTCCTGATGATGACAGCTTCATAATAAAGCTGGAAGTCCGGAATTGTGATGCCACCAGCTTTGCTTTTCTTTTTCAACATTCCTCTGGCTATTCGGGTTCTTTTCTGGTTCCATACAAATTTTAGGATTATTTGTTCCATTTCTTTGAAAAAAGTTGGTGGTATTTTAATAAGGATTGCATTAAATGTGTAGATTGCTCTAGGTGGTATTGACATCTTCACAATATTTGTTCTTCCAATCCATGGGCATGGAACATTTATCCATTTCTTTGTGTCTTCCTTAATTTCTTTCATTTGGGCAACATTATTCTTTACCTAGGTGGCTGTAATAACTTCCAGCACATCCCCTCTTGACTTCTTTCTACCAGTTCTCCATATATAGAGTATTCTCTTTAAAACAAAAATCAGAGCATGTAACACCTCTCTCTCTGACGTTTTCATAGATTCCCATTGCTCTTGAGATGAAGACAAAAATATTGTATTTTCTTATAGGAAACTTCATGAATTTCTTCTGAACAATGTTGTTGCATGTTACACCAAATTAACCCTCACTGTCCATTCTCAGACCAGTTCAGTGTGTTGGAAGTCTCATGCTTCCTTCTACTCCATGATTTATGTGAATATCTGTGTGTATACTGTATGACTTGGAATCCTGTAGAGATTTTTTTCTGGCTTCAGCCCACTCACATCCCCTAAACACATGCATATATCTAGTTTAACACCATTCATACATGTTTCATAGATCAGGTAAAATGGCCTTATTACAAGTTACCTTCACCAATTCTTCCATACTAGGTTATATGCCTATGTTCCCTGTGTTTATAGTACTCTCTCTTCTGAATTTTAATTACATATTTACTTGTCTGATTAGTTGATTTTTGTATGCTTTTCCGTTAGACAGTATATTCCATGAAGATGGAGAGTTTGCTTGCTTTATCCAATATTTTACTAATAGCATATAACGCAGGGTCTGGCATAATTAATAGTTGACAGATGAATAGATGAATAATTCTGGCAATAGATTACTTAGCAGTGATGTAAATAAGACTGGTCTTAATAAAATAAAATGTATACTCTTTTAAATTCATGATAAATATGTACATATAAATATAGATATTATCATGTTGCTCTACATTTTAATTTGTATTGTATCTGTCGATGGACATTTTGGCTCTTTCCATAGTTTGGCTATTGTGGACATTCCTACTATAACATTGTAACTATATACTATATATACTATATATACTATATACTATATATACTATATATACTATAACTACTTCATTATAACTATGAAGTAATTGTTTGTGCACTTTATTCCAAAATGAAATTAAATAGCTACATTTCTGTTTAAAGTTTGTTACTTGTATCATAGTACATCAGATTTATTCAACTTTCTATAAGAAATGTGAGGGCATGAATTTTCCATTTCTTGATGCAGGCCTAATACACTTGGGAGTAAATGTTCTGCAAAAGGATAAGGAAGAAAATTTAATTGTGGAAATAGAAAAAAGAAAAAGAATAAACTAGTTCAGAAATAGTGGTCTCCATTTCACTTTTTAGGAATACAAGTGGTAGCAGCATTGAGGGAAACTGAAGATTTGTCTATAGCAACTGCCTCATTTTACAGATGAAATTTTGAGATGGAAATGCTAAGTGACAAGTTTACAGAGTGACCTAGTAGAGAAACTAACTTCCAGATTTAATGTTTTTTCCACTCTACCAATTTAACAACATGAAAAAAAATGGTAACATCACAAAAACAACAAAGACTTAATAGATTTATGAATTCCATTATGGTAATAAAAGAATGAATTCCTGAGGAATTGCTAGCTTCATTCACATCTCATCATTTGAAAGGCCTTGGTTTAGTGGGGTAAGTAACAATATTACTTAATAAAGAATTAATAATAAATAAGAGTGGTAGCAGTAGAAGTAATAATAGTGGTAATAGTAATTAAAGAGTTAATAGAGAACTAAACAGCATGTAATTTCATATATGCTTTTAAATAAGTCATTATATATTCATTGGTTTTTATCTTTCTTTTCAGACATTTGGAGTTAATGTACATAAACTAACATTCTGTTCACTACTGATCTGATTTTATTTTGTATTTTTTCTTCCAAGTTTTTATTTAAATTCCAGTTAGTTAACATACAGTTTAGTATTAGTTTCAGATGTAGTATTTAGTAATTCATTACTTACATATAACACCCAGTCCTCATCACAAGTGCCTTCCTTAATCCCCATCACGCATTTTACCCATCACCCCTCCTCCCCTCCAGCAACCCTCAGTTTTTTCTTTATAGTTGAGAGTCTGTTTATGGTTTGCCTCTCTCTCAACCCCCTATGTCCATCTGTTACTTTTCTTAAATTCCACATATGAATGAAATCATATGGTATTTGTCTTTCTATGACTGACTTATTTCACTTAGCATAATACTCTCTAGCTCCATCCACATTGTTGCAAATGGCAAGATTTCATTCTTTTTTTTATGGCTGAGTAATATTCCATTGTATATATAGACCACATCTTAATCCATTCATCATTCCATGGACAATTTGGCTGTTTCTGTAATTTGGCTATTGTTGATAATGCTCCATAAACATCGGGGTGCATGTATCTCTTCAAATCAGCATTTTTGTTTCCTTTTGGCAAATACCTTGTAGTGCAAATTGCTGAGTCATAAGGTAGTTCTATTTTTAACTTTATGAGGGACCTCCATACTGTTTTCCATAGTGGCTGCACCAGTTTATATTCCCACCAACAGTGTAAGAGGTTCCCTTTTCTCAGCATCTTTCCCAACATCTGCTGTTTCTTGTGTTGTTAATTTTAGCCATTCTGACTTAAAAACAAAAACAAAACCAATAACAAACCTGAGGACCTTCTCACAATGCTGTAAAGGAGTTGAAATGAGGATAGTTTGGTTAAATGTAAACAGAAACCTTTATGCTTTGCTTTTAAATAAAGATTAAGGAAGAAAATGCACACACAGTTTTCTCACTAAAACTGTTACAATTAGCACTAGGGAAGAATTTATGTCCATGAGATTTGGGAGAAATACCAAGTCATTTCTCACTTAGGTGAGAGCTTTGACCTTCAGCAGTCTGACACATTACTGTTCCTAGAAGGATGCTTTTACATGTGACTCAGAGCCATAACTTCAGATGCATGTTAGATATAAAGTTTTTCCAGTTGTTTGCATACATTCTTATTGTGAAAAAGATGCAGTCAAACTCATCCAGCATTCACTGAGTTGAAATGTCCCCTGTAACCAGGAAATACTAACAAGTCTTGTAAAAACAAAAGCTGGCCTGTGATAGGTTACATTTTACATGTTTTCAGGCATTAACATCTTTAGCTAGTTACAGCAGAAATTGATGCACAAATTTACAGCTATAATGGCACATAGATTGTGCATGAATTATTATAAACCTATTTTTATGTTTGAAAACACCTAATTATCAGAAATAAATACCTTCATAATTGAGAAACCAAGTGATGCACTATCACTTTGTGGGTAAGCATACTTGGTTAAATTAATACTTAAAACATGAGTAGTATTACAATAGGAGAAAATGTTTAAAAATAGCCAAGTAATTTATCACTATAAAATTCAGCCAGGTGTTAGTTACCCAAATCAACTTTAATTATTCTATTCCTCTAGTTAAAATGTAGATTTATATGATTAACTTCATTGAGACAATAGTTTAAACTTTTAATAGTGTATGAACCCATGTAATGAGATAATTTTTTCTGGAGATCTGACATCTTGAATTAGCATTTTTTTTTTTTTTTACCAAGACCTTATTTGAATTAAAGATGTCCAGAGAGATTTTTCTCCTACAGATTGTTTCTCCAGAAAAATATTTTTCTCATGGAATATCTGCACACAGTTTTATTGTCATTCAAAATAGTGTCATCATGGCTATTACACCAGGAATTGCCCATCCTATAGGCTTTGTTGAATATCCAGAAGCATAGGGATAGGCACAAAATGTTTTTCATTGTACCCGTGTATTTCAATGTACCCGTGTATTTTCAATGTACCCGTGTATTTAATGTGGAAAATAATGAGAACCATAAGAATATCTAATTAAATTTTAGGTGAAGACTTCAGTGTTTTTTTGTTTGTTTGTTTGTTTGTTTGTTTGTTTGTTTTTAAAGATTTTATTTATTTGACAGAGAGAGACACAGTGAGAGAGGGAACACAAGCAGGGGGAGTGGGAGAGGGAGAAGCAGGCTTCCCGCTGAGCAGGGAGCCTGATGTGGGGCTTGATCCCAGGACCCTGGGATCATGACCTGAGTCGAAGGCAGACGTTTAACGACTGAGCCACCCAGGCGCCCCAAGACTTCAGTGTTTTTTAAAAAAATAATTTAATAATGCTAAATGACAAGATACTACTTTGATTTAAAAAAAATCATTCTTTATATTTTCATTTCAGGAGGTAGTGTTAACAGGATGTGCCATCATCACTTCCTTCTAATTTATTGCCATCTTTCAGAGAATTACTTTGCATTAGTGCTGAAGTTATAATTTGTGTGTTGAAGTTACAATTTCCATGTCATTTTTAACTATTGGCACAAAATATATTTAGGTTAGAGAGATTAGGGTATTAAGTTAGCTGGGATATCATGAAAAGTTTTCTGATTCTATAAACAAACTTCTGTTGTCTGAAGACCTTTTGAAATTCCATCTTGACTGCCTCAGGAGAGAAAGACCTTTTCCATTCTATCTCACCAATAGCTTATTATCTGTCCTAAATGTCTCATGTTTGGGCAAATGTAAGCCATGATCTTTAAGGTTTCAAGCTTAAAAAAGAACACCAGGAGGCAAAGATAAACAAGCAAATGAAAAGAAATGCCTAAAATCTATAAATAACACCTCAACTAGGTTAACAAGGCAGAATATAAAATGGAATACAGAAAAGGCAGCTAAGGAACCTGTCAAAATAAATTTAGCACCTGTTCTCAACTGTTTAGTTGCCCGTATTTTGCAGAGAACAAAACAAAACTAAACACACTGTTAGAGACTTCACTGAATTACTAAAAACAGAGTCTAAAGTACATACCAAAGCCATACAAAGGCTTAATGCTTTTCAGGTTAATGATGTTTATATAAAAAGTGTTTAAGAAAGCAAGAGAAAAATTTCTAAATATCGATGGAATTATTTATCATTCTTGATGTTTACAAACAATAATAACTTTTATTGCATATTTACTACCAGCACTATAGAAGGTACAAAATTAATCTTTACCATGAAAATACAGGCATATTTTGGAAATATTGCAGGTTTGTTCCAGACCATTGAAATAAAATGAGCTGAATGAATTTTGGGGTTTCTTGGTGCATAAATAAGTAGTGTTTACAGTATACTGTAGTCTATTAAGTGTGAAATACCATTATGTCTAAAAATAAAACAATGTACATACCTTAATTTAAAAATACCTTTTTGCTAAAAAAAAAATGCTAATCATCATCTGAGCTTTCAGTGAGTCTAGAGCAGCCAAAACACAACAGCAGAGCACATTCAACACACACCTGAGACACTTCCTGAAGCTCTAGGACCTGGACACTATAGGACCTCTTCTTCATAAAGCCATTATTCTCAGGAGCAGGAAACATAAAGGGCTTTTCTAACACAGAGAAGAAGGCAGAGATGTAGACAAAATGCTAAGACAGAGGAGTGCATCCTAAATAAAAGAAGAAAATAAGGTCACAGCCAGAGATCTAAGCAAAACAAATAAAAGTAACATACCCGAAGGAGAATTTAAAGCAAAAATCACAAGGATACTCACTGGACTTAAGAGAAGAATGGAAGATTTCAAGGAGACCCTTACCACAGAGATAAAATAGTAAGAGCGAGTGAGAAATGAAAAATACAATAACTGAGACTGGAAACAGGTTTGATGCATGAACACAAGGTTAGAAGAAGCAGAGGAACAAATAAGTGATATAGAACACAAAATAAAGGAAAATAATGAAGCTGAACAAAAAGAGAAAGAATTATGGACCATGAGAATAGACTTAGGGAACTCAGTGACTCCATCAAATGTAATAACCCTCATTTCATAGGAGTCCCAAAAGGAGAAGGGAGAGAAAAGGCTGTAGAAAATTTATTTGAGGAAATAATAGCTGAAAACTTCCCTAATCTGGGGAAGGAAACAGACATCCAGATCCAGGAGGCACATAGAACAACAAAAGCAGGCCAATGCCAAGACATATTGTAATTAAATTTTCAAAATATAGTAACAAGGAACTTTAAAAGCAGCAAGACAAAAGAAGTCCTTAATCTACAGGGGAAGATCCATAAAGTTAGCTGCAGATTTCTCAACAGAAACTTGGAAAGCCAAGGAGGGATAGATATATTCAACATGCTAAATGGGAAAAATCTGCAGGCAAGATACTCTATCCAGCAAAGCTATCATTTGGAATACAAGGAGAGATTAAGAGTTTCCCAAACAAACAAAAACTAAAGGAGTTCATGAGCATTAAACCAGCCCTGCAAGAAATATTAAAGGGGACTGTTTAAGTGGAAAGGAAAGACTAAAAGTGACAAAGACAAGAAAGGAACAGAGAAAATCTCCAGAAATGACAAAACAAGTAATAAAATGACACAAAATACATATCTATCAATAATTACTCTGAATGTAAATGGACTAAAGACTCCCATCAAAAGGCATATTGTGTTAGAACGGATAAAAAACAGGACCCATGTATATGCTGCCTACAAGAGACTCATTTTAGACCTAAAGACACCTGCAGATTGAAAGTGAGGGGATGGAGAATAATTTATCATGCTAATGTATGTCAAAAGAAAGCTGGAGTAGCCATACTTATAAAAGATAAACTAGACTTTAAAACAAAGATTATAACAAGAGATGAAGAAGGGCACTATATCATAATAAAGGGGACTATCCAACAATATCTAATAATTGTAAAAATTTAGCACCCAACATGGGAGTGCCCAAATATATAAAACAATTAATAAGAAACATAAAGGAACTAATTTATAATAATATAATAATAGTAGGGGACTTTAACACCCCACTAACATCATTCTATCCCAAAGCAGCAGAATACATATTCCTTTCAAGTGCACATGAGGCACCCTCAAGAACAGATCACATACTAGGTCACAAATCAGATCTCAACAAGTGCAAAAAGATTGAGATCATACCATGCATATTTTCTGACAACACCACTATGAAACTTGAAGTCAATCCCAAGAAAAATTTGGAAAGACCATAAATACATGGAGGTTATTAAACAACATGCTCTAAACAATGAATGGGTCAACCAGGAAATCAAAAAAGAAATAAAATACATGGAAACAAGTGAAAATGAAAACACAATGGTCCAAAACCTTTCAGATGCAGCAAAAGCAGTCTTAAGAAGGAAGTATATAGCAATACAGGCCTACCTTAAGAAGCAAGGGAAATCTCAAATAAACAACCTAACTTTACACTTAAAGGAGCTAGAAAAAGAACAACAAATTAAGCGTAAAGCCTGCATAAGGAAAAAAATAATAAAGATTAGAACAGAAATAAATTATATAGAAACTAAAAATAAAAAACAAAAAAAAAGGTCAATGAAACCAGGTTCCTTGAAAAAATTAACAAAATTAATAAACTCCTAAACAGACTTATCAAAAAGAGAAGAGAAAGGACTCAAATAAATAAAATCACAAATGAGAGACGAGAAATAACCATCACCACAGAAATACAAACAATTATAAGAGAATGTTCTGAAAAACTATAAGCCAACAGATTGTACAACCTGGAAGAAATAGATACTTTCCTAGAAACATACAAATAATTAAAACTGAAACATAAAGAAATAGAAAACTTGAACAGACCAATAACCAGCAAAGAAATTGAATCAGTAATAAAAAAATCTCCCAATAAACAAAAGTCCAGGGTCAGATGATTCTCAGGTGAATTCTACCAAACATTTAAAAAAGTTTTAATACCTATTCTTCTCAAATGATTCCAAAAAAATAGTAAAGAAGGAAAGCTTCCAAATTCATTGTATGAGGCCCGCATTACCCTGATACCCAAGCCAGATAATGACTCCACTAAAAAAAGAGAACTACAGGCCAATATCCTTGATAAACATGGATGCAAAAGTTCTCAGTAATATACTGGCAAATCGAATCCAACAGTACATGAAAAAAATCATTCACCATAATCAAATGGGTTTATTCCTGGGCTGCAGGGGTGGTTCAGTATTCACAAGTCAATCAATGTGATACATCACATTAATAAAAGAAAGGGTAAGAACCATATGGTCCTTTCAATACGTGTAGAAAAAGAATTTGACAAAGTACAACATTCATTCATGATAAAAAACCCTCAACAAAATAGGTTTAGAGGGAACATACCTCAACATGATAAAGGCCATAAATGAAAAAGTCACAGCTAATATCATCCTCAATGGGGAAAAAACTGAGAGCATTTCCCCTAAGGTCAGGAAGAAGACGGGGATGTCGACTCTGACCACTGTTATTTAACATAGCACTGGAAGTCCTAGCCTCAGCAATCAGTCAACAAAAAGAAACAAAAGGCATCCAAGTCAGCAAGGAAGAAGTCAAATTTTCACTATTTGCCAATGACATAATAGTCTATCTAGAAAACCCAAAATACTGCCCCCAAAATTGCTAGAACTGATACACAAATTCAGTAAGTCAAAGGATACAAAATCACCATACAGAAATCTGTTGTATTTGTATACACCTATAGTGAAGCAGCAGAAAGAGAAAACAAAAAAGTAATCTCATTTACAATTGCACCAAAACCCATAAGATACCTAGGAATAAACCTAACCAAAGAGGTAAAATCCTGTACTCTGAAAGTTATAAAACACTGATGAAAGAAATTGAAGATAACACAGAGTGATGAAAAGACATTCCATTCGCATAGATTGGAAAAACAATGTCTATATTCAAAGCAATCTACACATTTAATTCCATCCCTATCAAAATACCAATAACATTTTTCACAGAACCACAAAAAACAATTCTAAAATTTGTATGGAACAACAAAAGACCCCGAAGAGCCAAAACAACCTTGAAAAAGAAAAGCAAAGCTGGAGACTTCACAGTTCTGGACTTCAAGTTATACGAAGCTGCAGTAATCAAGACGGTAAGATACTGGCAGAAAAATAGACAGATCAATGGAACAGAATAGAAAACCTAGGAAGGTAGCTACAACTATCTGGTCAATTAATCTTGACAAAGCAGGAAAGAATATCCAATGGTAAACAAAACAAAACAACAAAAACACAAAAACAAAAAAACAGTCTTCTCAACAAATGATGTTGGGAAACCAGGACAGCAACATGCAAAAAATGAAACTGGACCACTGGACCATACAAAAAATAAATTCAAAATGGATTAAAGACATAAATTGAGACAGAAAACCATTAAAATCCTAGGGGAAAACACAAGCAGTAACCTATTTGAAATTGGTTATAGCAACTACTTACTGGATATGTCTCCTGAGGCAAGGAAAACACAAACAAAAAGAAACTATTGGGACATCATCAAAATAAAAAGCTTCTGCACAGCTAAGGAAACATTCAATAAAAATAAAAGGGAACCTATGCAATGGGAGAAGATATTTGCAAATGACATCTGATAAAGGGTTAGTGCACAAAATATATAAAGAAGTTATCAAACTCAACACTCCAAAAACAAATAATCCAGTTAAGAAATGGGCAGAAGACATGAATAGACATTTCTCCAAAGAAGACATACAGATGGCAGCCAACAGACACATGAAAAGATGCTCAACATCACTCATCATCAGGGAAATGCAAATCATAACTACAATGAGATATCACCTCACACCTGTCAGAATGGCTAAAATTAACAACACTGGAAATGACAGATGTGGAGAAATGGGAACCCTCTTACACTGTTGGTGGGAATGCAAACTGGGGCAGCCACTCTGGAAAACAGTGTGGAGTTTCCTCAAAAAGTTAAAAATAGAACTATCCTGTGATCCACCAATTGCACAGGTATTTACCCAAAGAATACAAAATACTAATTTGAAAGGATACATCACTCTGATATTTTAGCAGTATTATCTACAATAGTCAAGTTATGGAAAGATCCCAAATGTCACCAACTGATGAATGGATAAACAAGAGGTGGTAGATATATACAATGGAATATTACTCAGGCATAAAAAAGAATGAAATCTTGCCATTTGCAATGACATGGATAGAGCTAAGGAGTATTATGCTTAGTGAGATAATTCAGTCAAAGAAAGACAAATACCGTATGATTTCACTCATATATGGATTGTAAGAAACAAAACAAATGATCATGGGGGAAAAACAAGAGGCAAACCAAGAAACAGACACTTAACTATAGAGAACAAACTGATGGTCACAGGCGGGGGGCGGGGGGGTGCATGGGGGGATGGGTTTAGTAGGCGATGGGGATTAAGGAGGGCACTTGTTGCAATGAGCACTGGATGTTGTATGTAAGTGTTGAAATACTAAATTGTACACCTGAAACTAATATTAAACTTATGTTAACTAACTGGAATTTAAATAAATACTTGAAAAAATTTGACATCAGTGAACATTGCCATATCAATTGACTTACTTTTATGAATTATTTCTCTGTAGCATGAGATGCTGGCTTTTTTCTAAGATTTATTTCTTTACTTTAGAGAGAGAGAGAGAGAGAACATGTGAGAGTGTGTGGGAGAGGAGGGGCAGAGGGGCAAAGGGAGGGAAACTTCAAGTAGACTCCCTGTTGAGCATGGAGTCTGACTTGGGGCTGGATCCCAGGATCTCATGACCTGAACAGAAACCAAGAGCAGGGGGAGGGGAAAAGATGCCAGAGGAGTAGGGACCCTATTCCAACCGGTCCCCAGAATTGAGCTGGATATCTACGAGACCACTCTGAACACCTACGAAATCAGCCTGAGATGTAAGAAGATATATCTGGATCTCTACAAACAGAATATTGCAGGCGGTTGGTTTTGAGGTATGAAGTGGGGAGCCATGATTCCACCAGCAGATATCGGAGGATAAATCACAGGGGAAGGGAGCCAGCCCCCGGGATCCTACACCACTGGTGAGCGATAGCCTCCCACGCTGGGGACTGGGCACACACTTGCAGACCGGTAGTGATGGGGAAAGGACTTTAGGGCAGCCCCCCGGACTGAAACCCAGAGCAGCAGAGCTGCACACATATGAACTGTGGGCAGCTGGTTGTTTTAGAAGCACAAATGGCAGAGACGTGCCCCGACCTGGAGGTGAGGACTGGGAGTGCTTCTGAGGGGCACACAACCCAGGATTCCACAATTTATAGCAGCACAGACAGAAACAGAGATAGTGTGGTCTGGAGAGCTCACTGAAGAACAGTCTGTGATCTCTGCTCTGAGGCAGAGGGTGGAAACGATCTCTTCCGCTCTGATTCTCGGAAGAGACACGGAAAATGGCCAGGGAAAGATGCCAGAGAACAAAAGTGCCGAAAAACCGGTTTTCCCTGAGCCTATCCCCTGCCATAGGGGGCAGGGCAACTCTGCCCAAACAGGGTTGCCTGAGTAACAGCGTGGCAGGCTCCTCCCCCAGAAAATAGCCTGGGAAAAAAAGAGGCCAGCAACCCTAAGGTCCCTAGAAAACAGGTGCATCTTGCTTGGGTTGTGGTCAATCATTTGGACTCTATACATTCCCTCAACCACCTCTCAACAGAATGACTAGGAGGAAGAACCCCCAAAATAGGAAAGACTCAGAGACTATGACTTATGCCACAGATTTACAAATGGATTCAGATATAACCAAGATGTCAGAGATAGAATTCAGGCTAGCAATTGTGAAGACAATAGCTAGAATGGAGAAATCAATTAATGGCAGCTAAGTCTCTAAGGGCAGAAATGAAAGCTGCATTGACAAAATTTAAAAATGGTATCAGTGAGATCCAATCTAATCTAGATAAGTGTAAGTGAGGCAGAAGAACGAATTAGTGACCTAGACGACCAATTAATAGAAAGAAAGGGATAAGAGAAGGCCAGGGAAAAACAACTCCGAATCCATGAAAATAGAATCAGAGAAATAAGTGACACCATGAAGTGTTCCAATGTCAGAATTATTGGAATCCCTGAGGGGGTGGAGAGAGAGAGAAGACTAGAAGATATATTTGAACAAATCGTAGCTGAGAACTTCCCTAATCTGGGGGATGAAACAAACATTCATGTCCTAGAGGCAGTGAGGACCCCTCCCAAGATCAAGGAAAACAGGCCAACACCAGCATGTAATAGTAAAACTCACAAATCTTAGAACCAAGGAAACCATCTTAAGGGCAGTTAGGGGGAAGAGATTCCTTATGTAGAGAGGGAGGAACATCAGAATAACGTCAGACTTATCCACAGAGATCTGGCAAACCAGAAAGGCCTGGCAAGACATATTCAGGGCACTAAATGAGAAGAACATACAGCCAAGAATACTTTATCTGGTAAGGCTCTCATTTAGAATGGATGGAGAGATGCAGAGCTTCCATGACTGGCAGAAACTGAAAGAATATGTGACCACTAAGCCGGCCCTGCAAGAAATATTGAGGGGGGTTCTATAAAAGGAAAAAGACCCCAAGAGTGATATACAACAGAAATTTACAGAGACAATCTATAGAAACAAGGTCTTCACAGGCAACATGATGACAATGAATTCATATCTTTCAATAATTACTCTCAAAGTGAATGGCCTCAATGCTCCCATAAAATGGCACAGGGCCATCCATATGCTGTCTACAAGACTCATTTTGAACCTAAAGATATACCCAGCCTGAAAGTGAATGGATGGAGATCCATCTTTTGGGGCCAACAGACCTCAAAAGAAAGCTGGGGTAGCAATTCTTATACCAGACAAATTAGATTTTAAGCTAAAGATTGTAGTTAGAGACATAGAAGGATGCTATATCATTCTTAAAGGGTCTATCCAACAAGAAGATCTAACAGTTGTAAATATCTATGCCCCCAACATGGGAGCAGCCATCTACATAAGCCCACTGTTAACCAAATAGTCATATTGATAACAATATGTTAATTGTAGGAGACCTCAATACTCCACTCTCAGCAATAGACAGATCATCTAAGCAGAAAATCAACAAGGAAACAAGAGCTTTGAATGACACACTGGACCAGATGGATGTTATAGATGTATACAGAACATTCCACCCTAAAACAACAGAATACTCATTCTTCTCAAGAGCACATGGGACTTTCTCTAGAATAGACCACATACTGGCTCACAAATCAGTCTCAACTGATACCAAAAGACTGAGATTATTCCCTGCATATTCTCAGACCATAATGCTTTAAAACTGGAACTCAACAAGAAAAAATTTGGCAGAAATTCAAACACTTGGAAGCTAAAGACCACTCTGCTCAAGAATGTGGGTCAACCAGGACATCAAAGAAGAACTGAAACAATTCGTGGAAACCAATGAGAACAAAAACACATCAGTCCAAAACCTATGGGATACTGCAAAGGCAGTCCTAAGGGGGAAATACATAGCCATCCAAGCCTCACTCAAAAAAATAGAAAAATCTCAAATTCACCAACTAAGTCTACACCTTAAAGAACTAGAGAAAAAGCAACAAATGATGCCTAAGCCATGCATTAGAAGAGAAATAATTAAGATTATAGCAGAGATCAATATATTAGAAACCAGAAACACAGTAGATCAGATCTTTCTCTGAATGAATTAGTAAGATTGATAAACCACTGGCCAGACTTATCCAAAAGAAAAGAGAAAGGACCCAAATTAATAAAATTATGAATGAAAGGGGTTAAATCACAGCTAACACCAAGGAAGTAGAAACAATTACTAGAAATTATTACCAACAACTATATGCCAATAAGCTGAGCAACCTGGATGAAATGGATGCCTTCTGGGAAACCTATAAACTCCCAAGACTGAAACAGGAAGAAACTGACAACCTGAATAGGCCAAAAACCATTAACAAGATTGAAGGAGTGATCAAAAACCTCCCAAAAAACAAGAGTCCAGGGCCTGATGGATTCCCTGGGGAATTCTACCAAACATTCAAAGAAGAAATAATACCCATCCTCCTGAGGCTGTTTGAAAAAATAGAAACAGAAGGAAAGTTTCCAGACTCATTCTATGAGACCAGCATAACCTTAATTCCCAAACCAGGAAAAGACCCCATTAAAAAGGAGAATTTCAGACTGATATCCCTGATGAATATGGATTCCAAAATCCTCAACAAAATCCTAGCTAATAGGATCCAACAATACATTAAATGGATCATCCACAATGACCAAGTGGGATTTATCCCAGGGATGCAAGAGTGTTTTAACATTCACAAATCAATCATTGTGATAGAACACATTAATGAGAGGAGAGAGAAGAACCATATGGTCCTCTCAATTGATGCAGAAAAAGTATGCTACAAAATATAGCATACTTTTCTAATTAAAACTCTTCAGAGTATAGGGATAGAGGGAACATTCCTCAAGTTCATAAAATTCATCTATGAAAAACTCACAGAGAGTATCATCCTCAATGGGGAAAAGCTGAGAGCCTTTCCCTTAAGATCAGGAACACCTCAAGGATGCCCACTCTCACCACCATTATTCAACATAGTACTAGAAGTCCTAGCAACAGCAATCAGACAACAAAAAGAAATAAAAGGTATTCAAACTGGCAAAGAAGAAGTCAAACTCTCTCTTTTCACAGATGACATGATACTTTATGTGGAAAACCCAAAAGATTCCACCCCCAAATTACTGGAACTCATCCAGCCATTCAGTAATGTGGCAGGATACAAAATCAATGCACAGAAATCAGTTGCTTTCTTGTACACTAACAATGCAACTGTAGAAAGAGAAATTAGAGAAATGATTCCATTTACAATAGCACCAAAAACCATTAAGAAAGCTCTGAATAAACCTAACCAAAGAGGTAAAGGATTTGTGCTCTAGGAACAACAGAACACTCATGAAAGAAATTGAAGACACAAAGAGATGGAAAAGCATTCCATGCTCATGGATCAGAAGAATAAACATTGTTAAAATGTCTATGCTACCCAGAGCAATCTAGACCTTCAATGTCATCATGATCAAAATTCCAATGACACTTTTCAAAGTGCTGGAACAAACAATCCTAAAATTTGTATGGAATCAGAAAAGACCCCAAATCACCAAGGAAATATTGAAAAAGAATAACCAAGCTGGGGGCATCAGGTGCCTGATTTCAAGCTATATTACAAAGCAGTGATCACCAAGACAGCATGGTACTGGCACAAAAATAGACATACAGACCAGTGGAACAGAATAGAGAGCCCAGATATGGAGCCTCAACTCTATGGTCAAATAATCTTGGACAAAGCAGGAAAAAAATATGCAACTGAAAAAAGTCCCTTCAATAAATGGTGCTGGGAAAATTGGACAGCCACATGCAGAAGAATGAAACTCAACCATCCTCTAACACCATACACAAAGATAAACTCAAAATGGATGAAAGACCTCAATGTGAGACAGGAATCTATCAAAATCCTAGAGGAGAACTTATGCAGTAACCTCTTTGACATCGCCAACAGCAACTTCTTTCAAGATACATCTCCAAAGGCTAGTAAAAGAAAAGCAAAAATGAACTTTTGGTACTTCATCAAGATAAAAAGCTTCTGCACAGCAAAGGAATCAGTCAACAAAACAAAGAGGCAACCCACAGAATGGGAGAAGATATTTGCAAATGACACTACAGATAAAGGGCTGGTATCCAAGATCTGGATACCAGCCCAAACTCAACACCCAAAAAACAAATAATCAAGTAAAAAAATGGGCAGAAGACATGAACAGATACTTCTCCAAAGAAGACATACAAATGGCTAGCACACACATGAAAATATGTTCATCATCATTAGCCATCAGGGAAATTTAAATCAAAACCACATTGAGATACCACCTTATACCAGTTAGAATGGCAAAAAATTGACAAGGCAAGAAACAACAAATATTGGAGAGGTTGTGGAGAAAGGGGAACCCTCTTACACTGTTGGTGGAAATGCAAGTTGGTACAGCCACTTTGAAAAACAGTGTGGAGGTGCCTCAGAAAATGAAAAATAGAGCTACCCTATGACCCAGCAATTGCACTCCTGGGTATTTACCTCAAAGACACAGATGTAGTGAAAAGAACATATGCGCCCCAATGTTCATAGCAGCAAAGTCCACAATAACCTTACTATGGAAAGAGCCGAGATGCCCTTCAACAGATGAATGGATAAAGAAGATGTGGTTCATATGTGCAATGGAATATTACTCAGCCATCAGAAAAGATGAATACCCAACTTTTACATCAACATGGATGAGACTGGAGGAGACTATGCTAAGTGAAGTAAGTCAAGCAGAGAAAGTCAATTATCATATGGTTTCACTTGTTTGTGGAACATAAGGAATAGCATGGAGGACATTAGGAGAAGGAAGGGAAAAATGAAGGGGAGGATATTGGAGGGAGAGACAAACCATGAAAGACTATGGACTCTGAGAAACAAATTGAGGGTTTTGGAGGGGAAGGGTGGGGGGATGGGTAAGCCTGGTGATGGGTATTAAGGAGGGCATGTACTGCATGGAGCACTGGGTGTTATACAAAACAATGAATCGTGGATCACTACATCAAAAACTAATGATGTATTGTATGGTGACTAACATAACATAATAAAATTATGTTAAATTAAAAAACGAAACATCAAAAAAAAAAAAAAAAAGAAACCAAGAGCAGACGCCTAACCAACTGAGCCACCAAGGCACCTCTGTGATACTGTTTGATAGCTTTTTACCTATAGTAGATCTTACAAAATTGGAGTCAATCCTCTTAAATCCTCCTGCTGCTTTATCAACTAAGTTTATGAAATATTCTAAATCTTTAGTTGTCATTTCAACAATCTTAATAGCATCACCAGGAGTAGATTCCATCTCAAGAAACCACTTTCTTTGCTCACCATAAAAAGCACCTTTTTAATCAAAGTTTTATAAAATTGCAGCATTCAGTCACATCTTCAGGCTCCACTTCTAATTCTAGTTCTTTTGCTATTTCTTCTTTTAAAAGATTTTATTTATTTATTTGTCATAGAGAGAGAGCACAAGCAGGGGGAGTGGAAGACAGAGGGAAAAGCAGGCTCCCCCTGAGCAAGGAGCCCAAGGCGGATCTCAATCCCAGGACCCTGGGATCATGACCTGAGCTGAAGGCAGATGCTTAGCTGACTGAGCCACCCAGGCATCCCCTTCTCTTGCTATTTCCACCACACCTGCAATTATTTCCTCCTCTGAAGTCTTGAACTCCTCAAAGTCATCCATGAGAGTTAGAATCAACTTCTTTCAAACTCATGTTAATGTTGATATTTTGTCCTCTTACCATGAATCACAAATATTCTTAATTGCATTAGAATAGTGAATCATTTCCAGAAAGTTTTCCATTTACTTTGCTAAGATTCATCAGAAGAATCACTATCTATGGCAGTTGTAGCCTTAAGGAATGTACTTCTTAAATAATAAGACTTGATAATTGAAATGACTCCTTGATGCATGGGCTGCAGAATGGATGTTGTGTTAGCAGGCATGAAAACAACACTAATCTCATTGTACATTTCCATCAGAGCTCTTAGGTGACCAGGTACATTGACAAATGAGCAGTAATATTTTGAGAGAAACCTTTTTTCTGAGCAGTGGGTCTTAACAGTAGGCTTACAATATTTAATAAACCATGTCATAAACAGATATGCTGTCATCCAAGCCTTGCTTTTCCATTTATAGAGCAGAGGCAGAGTATACTTAGCATAACTCTTAAGGGCCTCATAGGATTTTCAGAATAGTAAATGAGCATTGGCTTCAACTTAAATCACCACTTACATTAGCCCCAACAAGAGAGTCAGCCTGTGCTTTGAAGTTTGGAAGCCAGGCATTGACTTCTCTTCTCTAGCTATGAAAGTCCTAGATGGCATCTTCTTCCAAGAGGAGGCTGTTTCATTGAAACTCTGTTGTTGAGTGTAGCCACCTTCATTAATTATCTTAGCTAGATCTGGATAACTTGCTGCAAGCTTCTACATAAACACATGCTTTACCTTGCAGCAAGTTTTATGTTATGGAGATGGCTTCTTTCTTAACCTCATGAACAGCCTCTGCTAATTTCATACATTTTTTCTGCAGCTTCCTCACCTCTCTCAGCCTTCATGGAATAGAACAGTTAGTGCCTTGCTCTGGATTATCTTTTGCTTAAGGGAATGTTGTGACTGGTTTGACCTTCTATCCAGACCACTCAAACTTTCTCCAAATCAGCAGGAAGGTTGTAGCTTTCTTATCATTTGTGTATTCACTGAAGTAGCACTTTTAATTTCCTTCAAGAACTTTTCCTTTACATTCGCAACTTGGCCAACCATTTCACACAAGAGACCTAGATTTTGCCTAATCTTGGCTTTTGACACTCCTTCCTCACTAAGCATATTCACTTTTAGTTTTTATTTAAAGTAAGAGATATGCTACTCCTCTTTTCACTTGAACACCTAGAGGCCATTGTAGAGTTGTTAATCGGCCTAATTCAATATTACTGTGTCTCAGGGAATAGGGATGAGGAGGGGAGAGGGATGGGGGAATCTACCAATCAGTGGGTCAGTCAGGACACACACATTTATTGATGAAGTTCTTTGTCTTATATGAGCACTGTTGATGGAACCCCAAAACAATTACAATAGTAACATCAAAGATCACTGATCACAGATCACAATAACAAATATGATAATAATAAAATAGTTTGAAATATTGCAAATATTGCCAAAATGTGACCCAGAGACACGGAGCAAATGCTGTTGGAAAAATGGTGCCAATACACCTGCTTGACACAGGGTTGTCACAACCCTTCAATTCATATAAAAGGCAGTATCTGTGAAGCACAGTAAAGCACAATAAAATGAGATATGCCTATACATATAATAAAAAAAGTAATAAATATTCTTCCCCCCCTACTTTTTAATTAGTAACCTGTGTAGATGGCAGAATTCTCAGGTGGACCTGACTCTACCCGCCCCATGGTATAAACACCCTACATATTGTCTGGGACTGTGGGTGATAAATTTTACTCATGTGATTAGGTTACATTATATGAACAAGTGACTTTAAGAAAGGGAGATTATCTATACTTCAACTATTGCTTTCATAAAAGTTTCTATTCTTCCTACCATTAGGAATGGTTTAGTAAACATTTAGATTCTTTCACCTCTATTTATCAAGAACCTACCATTAGGAATGGTTTAGTAAATATTTAGATTCTTTTACCTCCATTTGTAAACCTACCATGTGTTGGGCATTGCCATGGATATGGATGCCAATTGCTGAGCTATATAGTATTAGTGCATTATGCCACTTAATGTGAACAGATAATCAAATGTGCTGAGTCTCCCCAGGAAGACTGAATCATTTTACTAATATGTCGACTGAACTTTGTTGTCCTTTCCTTTCCACAGATTTAACAATTGTACACAGGTGTTTTTAATGGTTAAGTCTTCTGGTGTGATTGCTACTTTATATATTTTTTATTATACAGAAATCTCTCTCCAGGGATAATTAGATTGATGATGTTGGCTCAGATTATTGATGAAGTTACTTGAGAAAAGTTGATAGTGAATATTACCACACAGATGTGGGAAATCTATATTTGTGGGAAATAAAATATTTGTATATCTATAAATGTTCTCTGTCAAAAGATAAGGAGAAATAAAATAGATGAGAATAATTAACAACTTTGAAGTTTGTACTCTGCATAAGGGAGAAATAGACTGGCTTCTAAGGGAGGAGATTCATGAACTTAATGACAATATTAAAATGAAGGATTCTTAACTTTTTATATCTTCCTTGGACAGGAAAATGAAGAAGAGGAATCTGTATAATTAAAATATAATAAAAGCCTTGCCAGCTGTCTATTGTAAGAAATAGGCTAAAGAAGACTTGGAATATTTAAGCATGTGCAAATTTAAAAGGCAGAATAATCATAGGCGAAAAACCACAATGAATTGACTTAATCATTTGTAATTGCTTTTGAAAGATCGTGCAAGACTAAAGAGCTAGTACAAACTTGAAATAAAGGGTATGTCACTGATCCCATAAAGATACATTCTAAGCAAAATTATTCTACTTTTTTCTGCTGGCAAAATGATAATTAAAAAAATTATGAAAAGTAGTATTTAAAAATATAGTGATAAACTTTTTAAACATTGTATAGGATTATTTCAAGTATATATTCAATTTATCATGATATTGTTCACCTGAAACTAATATTGCACAGTACATTAACTAAGTAGAATTTAAATAAAAACAAAACATGTACATATTCATTTTATCAGTTAATCACATCACATTTGATTTTTAACTTTATTTGTACCCAGGTAGGAGGACATAACTTGGCTCATGATGCAATGATAAATTAATTGAATAAAATTATAATGGAATTATCATGTCTATAATTTAATGACCTTTTTAATCACATCTTATTTATCTCATTATTTCAATCTTAGGTAAATGATTTAAAATATTTTAATTTCTTATGTTTATTTAATAATTATTTTCATCATGAAAAGATTACCAATGGAAAAAAAAATACCTTCTTTGATTTTAGTTTTATGGAATGTAAACTTTAGACAGTGAATCATGGTATATTTGAGTTTAGTTAGTGTTAGAGTAGAGTAAAATACACTTATTCCAATATTTTAACAAGTACTGACCATGAAAAGCAAATATGTTAATGTTTTTATACACTAGTTTCCCAGCATCTGGGATCTTCTTTAAGTTTGAGGTGGGTACCTCAAGGGAAAAATAATCTACATAGTTTCTTGGTACCAGGTAACATATTCCCTCCCTCCCTCCTTTTCTTTCTTCCTTCCTTCCTTCCTTCCTTCCTTCCTTCCTTCCTTCCTTCCTTCCTTCCTTCCTTCCTTTTTTTTTCCTTCCTGTTTTTAATGGTTATGCACATTTAAAGCTTCCAGCTAGATTAACAAAGAAAGTCATGGAACTCATCAGATGGTTGGAAAGAACAGATTTTGTAAAACTAAACCTTATCCTTAATTTATATAAGGATATATATATCCTTACTAAAGCAAATGAATGGATTCTTCCTCCTACTTTGTGTATTTCTAGAAGACAGAATTAGTTTTCCATTAATGTGTTTTCTTTCTTGGTAAAAGAACAAGGACTAAGACTTCTGTTCTGACACTGTTTCTAAAAGAGAAGTAAAAGAAATGTAAGAGAAGCATTTTTGAGAATAGTTCCTAGATATGGTTCAACTAAGAGCTAATAGAAACAGTTCTAATAAAACTCTATTAAATTTTGAACCACAACGTGGACTCATAAATGCAATTGTTTTGTTTTTATTTCCTTTTTACTTTCTAAAAAATTTTAATATCATATCTGTAATATTGGACAAACAAGTATAAAGACTTCAGCCCTATAATAGAAAACAGCTATAGTTCCAATAAAAGAGTAGTGATTTAATAAAGCATGTTGTGGTAAATTAAAAGAACATGAAGGCATTAAAATTATTTTATACAAACATGGAAATAAATTCATAATTTGTTGCTATAAGAAATATTTATCACAAAATTTACCATTATATATGCATATATACTATATATATGTGTGCCTTGTTAAAGACAATTGATATAAAATCTAACAAACACACATTCAAATTTTAAAAATTAAATCATAAGTACAAAAAGTAATACATAGCCAAACAAAAAATTCTGGAAGATTTTAGATCAAAATTTTTACCTTGATTGTCTGTCTATAGCAATTATTTTTCTTTATTTTAAATTTCCTACTTTTTCTTTTCCAAAATTTCTAAGGTTTCTTCTCTAAACAAAGAATTATTCATACCAAAAGAAAAAAATAAGAAAAAAAAAAAATAGAAAGAAATAGGGGTGCCTGGGTGGCTCAGTCAGTTAAGCATCTGCCTTCAGCTCAGGTCTGATCCCAGGATCCTGGGATCAAGCCCTGCATTGGGCTTCTTGCTCAGAGGGGAGCCTGCTTCTCCCTCTCCCTCTGCCTCTCCCCCTGCTTGTGCTCTCTCTCTCTGTCAGATAAATAAATAAAATCTTTTTTAAAAAATGAAGGAAATGGGCGCCTGGGTGGCTCAGTTGGTTAAGCGACTGCCTTCGGCTCAGGTCATGATCCTGGAGTCCCGGGATCGAGTCCTGCATTGGGCTCCGTGCTCGGCAGGGAGTCTGCTTCTCCCTCTCCCACTCCCCGTTTGTGTTCCCTCTCTCACTGTGTCTTTCTCTGTCAAATAAATAAATAAAATCTTTAAAAAAAAATGAAGGAAATATTTATTAATTTGTAAGTAAATAAAAGTATCTAATTTCTTAAAAGGAAAGGATAAAATATGTATAATTTACCATCTCATATCTCAATGAAAATAAAGACTAGTATCATCCATCTTCCCTACTCTAAATATTCACTAATGTTTCATAAGTTTTCCTTAACTTTTAGGCGTTGGGCTCAAGCTACCATTCCACTTTTTTTGAAACCAACCAAAAGCCTTTTAGTATTTTTTTCTCATAATATATTTTTGTAATTAAAATTTTTCCCTTTTTATTAACATATAACTTACAAGTAATACAATTTATGCTTTTTTAGTATGTAGTTTTGTGAATTTGGTAAATGTGTACAGCCATGTAGAATCAAGATAAAACAGTCTCATCACTTTTCCAATTCCTCCACATTCCTATTTAGTGATTGCCTTCCCCCATCCCCTAAACCCTGTCAATCATTGATCGGTTTTGTGTTTTCGTAGTTTTGTCTTTTCCAGCATGTCATATAAATGGAATAAAGTGCGTAGCATTTTGACTGTATCTTCCTTCATTAAACATAACTTTTTGAGGTCAATCTATGTTATTGCCCGTGTCAGTACTTAGCTCCTTTTTATTTTAGTGTAGTGTTACATTGTATAAATTTCCAATTTTTAATTCACTCCCAGGTTGAAGGACATCTGGATTGTTTCCAATCTTTTGCAATTATGAAAAAGGCTACTCTAAATATTTGTATACAGTTTTGTTGTGAACATAGGTTTTTGTTTCGCTTGAGTAAATGTTCTGGATTGAGGGTGCTGATTCACTGGGTCAGTTCATGCTTAGCTTTAGAAAATTCCAAACTGTTTTCTAAAGTTGCTGTATCATTATTTTTTTTAATTAAATTTTATTATGTTATGTTATCACCTTACATTACATCATTAGTTTTTGATGTAGTGTTCCATGATTCATTATTTGCGTATAAGACCCAGTGCTCCATTCAATATGTGCCCTCTTTAATACCTATCACCAGACTAACCCATCCCCCCAACCCCCTCCCTTCTAGAATCCTCAGTTTGTTTCTCAGAGTCCATAGTTTCTCATTGTTTGTCTCCCCATCTGATTTCCCCCCCTTCATTTTTTCATTCCTACTATCTTCTCCTTCTTCTTCTTCTTCTTTTTTAACATATAATGTATTATTTGTTTCAGAGATACAGGGCTGTGATTCATCAGTCTTACACAATTCATAGCACTCACCATAGCAGATACCCTCCCCAATGTCTATCACCCAGCCACCCCATCCCTCCCACCCCCTACACTCCAGCAACCCTAAGTTTGTTTCCTGAGATTAAGAATTCCTCATATCAGTGAGATCATATGATACATGTCTTTCTCTGATTGACTTATTTTGTTCACCATAATACCCTCCAGTTCCATCCTCATCATTGCAAATGGCAAGATTTCATTTTATTTGATGGCTGCATAATATTCCATTGTATATATATACCATTCTTCTATATCCATTCATCTGTTGATGGACATCTTGGCTCTTTCCATAGTTTGGCTATTGTGGACATTGCTGGTATAAACATCGGAGTGCACATACCCCGTTGGATCCCTACATTTGTATCTTTGGGGTAAATACCCAGTAGTGCAATTGCTGGGTCATAGGGTAGCTCTATTTTAAACTTTTTGAGGAACTTGCGTACTGTTTTCCAGCGTGGCTGCACCAATTTGCATTTCTACAAACAGTTTAAGAGGGCTCCCCTTTCTCCACATCCTCCCCAACATCTGTCGTTTACTGACTTGTTAATTTTAGCCATTCTGACTGGTGTGAGGTGGTATCTAATTGAGGTTTTGATTTGGATTTCCCTGATGCTGAGCGATGTTGAGCACTTTTTCATTTGTCTCTTGGCCATTTGGATGTCTTCTTTGGAAAAATGTCTGTTCAAGTCTTCTGCCCATTTCTTGATTGGATTATTTGTTCCTGGATGTTGAGCTTGATAAGTTCTTTATAGATTTTAAACACTAGCCCTTTATCTGATATGTCATTTGCAAATATCTTCTCCCATTCTGTCGGTTGTCTTCTGGTTTTGTTGACTGTTTCATTGCTGTGCAAAAGCTTTTTATCTTGATGAAGTCCCAATAGGTTATTTTTGCCCTTGCTTCCCTTGCCTTTGGCGATGTTTCTAGGAAGAAGTTGCTGTGGCTGAGGTCGAAGAGGTTGCTGCTTGTGTTCTCCTCTAGGATGTTGATGGACTCCTGTCTCACATTGAGGTCTTTCAACCATTTGGAGTCTATTTTTGTGTGTGGTGTAGGGAAATGGTCCAGTTTCATTCTTCTGCATGTGGCTGTCCAATTTCCCCAACACCATTTGTTGAAGAGACAGTCTTTTTTCCATTGGACATTCTTTCCTGCTTTGTTGAGGATGAGTTGACCATAGAGCTGAGGGTCCATTTCTGGGCTCTCTATTCTATTCCATTGATCTATGTGTTTGTTTTTGTGCCAGTACCATACTTTCTTGATGATGACAGCTTCATAATAGAGCTGGAAGTCTGGAATTGTGATGCTGCCAACTTTGCTTTTCCTTTTCAACATTCCTCTGGCTATGCAGGGTCTTTTCTGGTTCCATACAAATTTTAGGATTATTTGTTCCATTTCTTTGAAAAAAGTGGATGGTATTTTGATGAGGATTGAACTGAATGTGTAGATTGCTCTAGGTAGCATTGACATCTTCACAATAGTTGTTCTTCCAATCCATGAGCATGGAACGTTTTCCCATTTCTTTGTGTCTTCCTCAATTTTTTTTCCTGAGTATTTTATACTTTTCTGAGTACAGATCCTTTGCCTCTTTGGTGAGATTTATGCCTAGGTATCTTATGGTTTTGGGTGCAATTGTAAATGGGATCAACTCCTTAATTTCTCTTTCTTCTGTCTTGTTGGTGTATAGGAATGCCACTGATTTCTGTGCATTGATTTTATAGCCTGCCACTTTACTGAATTCCTGTATGAGTTCTAGCAGTTTTGGGGTGGAGTCTTTTGGGTTTCCACATAAAGTATCATATCATCTGCAAACAGTGAAAGTTTGACTTCTTTGCCAATTTGGATGCCTTTTATTTTTTTTGTTGTCTGATTGTTGTGGCTAGGACTTCCAATACTATGTTGAATAGCAGTGGTGATAGTGGACATCCCTGCCGTGTTCCTGACCTTAGGGGGGAAAGCTCTCAGTTTTTCCCCATTGAGAATGATATTTGCTGTAGGTTTTTCATAGTTGGCTTTTATGATATTGAGGTATGTACCCTCTATGCCTATACTCTGAAGAGTTTTGATCAAGAAAGGATGCTGTACTTTGTCAAAAGCTTTTTCTGCATCTATTGAGAGGATCATATGGTTCTTGTTCTTTCTCTTATTAATGTATTGTATCACATTGATTAATCTGTGGATGTTGAACCAACCTTGCAGTCCAGGGATAAATTGCACTTGGTCGTGGTGAATAATCCTTTTAATGTACTGTTGGATCCTATTGGTTAGTATTTTGGTGAGAATTTTTGCATCTGGTTCATCAGAGATATTGGTCTGTAATTCTCCTTTTTGATGTGGTCTTTGTCTGGTTTGGGGATCAAGGTGATGGTGGCCTCATAAAACGAGTTTGGAAGTTTTCCTTTCATTTCTGTATTTTGGAACAGTTTCAGTAGAATAGATATTCATTCTTCTTGAAATGTTTGGTAGAATTCCCCTGGGAAGCCATCTGGCCCTGGGCTTTTGTTTTTTGGGAGATTTTTGATGACTGCTTCAATTTCCTTAGTGGTTATAGGTCTGTTCAGGTTTTCTATTTCTTCCTGGTTCAGTTTTGGTAGTTGATACATCTCTAGGATTGCATCCATTTCTTCCAGATTATCTAATTTGCTGGCATAGAGTTCCTCATAATATGTTCTTATAATAGTTTGTATTTCTTTGGTGTTGGTTGTGATCTCTCCTCTTTCATTCATGATTTTATTTATTTGGGTCATTTCTCTTTCCTTTTTGATAAGTCTGGCCAGGGGTTTATCAGTCTTGTTAATTCTTTCAAAGAACCAGCTCCTAGTTTCGTTGATGTGTTCCATTTTTTGGTTTCTATTTCATTGATTTCTGCTCTGATCTTTATTATTTATCTTCTCCTGATGGGTTTAGGCTTTTTTGCTGTTTTTTCTCCAGCTCCTTTAGGTGTAGGGTTAGGTTGTGTATTTGAGACCTTTTATGTATTTTAAGAAAGGCTTCTCTTGCTATATACTTTCCCCTTAGCACTGCCTTTGCTGCATCCCAAAGATTTTAAACAGTTGTATTTTCATTTTCATTTGTTTCCATGATTTTTTTTTAATTCTTCTTTAATTTCCTGGTTGACCTATTCATTCTTTAGTAGGATGCTCTTTAGCCTCCATGTATCTGAATTCTTTCTGATTTTCCTCTTGTGATTGAGTTCTAGTTTCCAAGCATTGTGGCCTGAAACTATGCAGGGAATGATCCCAATCTTTTGGTACCAGTTGAGACCTGATTTGTGACCTAGGATGTGATCGATTCTGGAGAATGTTCCATGGGCACTAGAGAAGAATGTGTATTCTGTTGCTTTGGGATGGAATGTTCTGAATATACCTGTGAAGTCCATTTGGTCCAGTGTATCATTTAAAGTCTATTTCCTTGTTGATCTTTTGCTTAGATGATCTGTCCATTTCAGTGAGGGGGATGTTAAAGTCCCGCACTATTATTGTAGTGTTGTTGATGTATTTCTTTGCTTTTGTTATCATTTGGCTTCTATAATTGGCTGCTCCCATGTTAGGGACATAGATATTTACAATTGTTAGATCTTCTTGTTGGATAGACCCTTTAAGTAGGATATAGTGTCCTTCCTCATCTCTTATTACAGTCTTTGGTTAAAAATCTAATTTGTCTGATATAAGGATTGCCACCCCAGCTTTCTTTGGTGTCCACTGGCATGGTAAATGGTTTTCCATCCCTCTCACTTTTTTTTTTTTTAAAGATTTTTTATTTATTTATTTGACAGAGAGAGATAGTGAGGGCAGGAACACAAGCAGGGGGAGTGGGAGAGGGAGAAGCATGCTTCCTGCGTAGCAGGGAGCCCGATGTGGGACTCGATCCCAAGATCCTGGGATCATGACCTGAGTTGAAGGCAGATGCTGAGCCACCCAGGCGTACTTTCAATCTGGGGGTGTCTTTGCGTCTAAAATGAGTCTCTTGCAGACAGCATATCGATGGGTCTTGTTTTTTAATCCAATGTGATTCTCTGTGTCTTTTGATTGGGGCACATAGCCCATTTACATTCAGGGTAACTATTGAAAGATAGGAATTTAGTGCCATTGTACTGCCTGTAAGGTGACTGTTAGTGTATATTGTCTGTGTTCTTTACTGGTCTATGATATTTTTAGGCTCTCTCTTTGCTTAGAGGACCCTTTTCAATATTTCTTGTTGGGCTGGTTTTGTGTTTGCAAATTCCTTTAGTTATTTTTTGTCCTGGATTCTTATCTTTCCTTCTATTTTCAATGACAGCCAACTGGATACAGTATTCTTGGCTGCATATTTTTCTCCATTAGTGCTCTGAATAGATTATGCCTGTCCTTTCTGGCCTTCCAGGTCTCTGTGGATAGGTCTGTTGCCAATCAAATCTTTCTACTATTGTAGTTTACAGATCACTTGTCCCAAACTGCTTTCAGTATTTTCTCTTTGTCTCTCAGACTCATAAGTTTTACTATTAGATGTCTGGGTGTTGACCTATTTTTATTGATTTTGAGGGGGGTTCTCTGTGCCTTCTGGAATTGATGCCTGTTTCCTTCCCCAAATATGGGAAGTTCTCTGCTATAATTTGCTCTAATATACTTTCTGTGCCTCTCTCTTTCTTCTTCTGGGATCCCAATTATTCCAATGTTGTTTCATTTTATGGTATCACTTATGTCTTGAAATCTGCCCTTGTAATCCAGTAGTTGTTTATCTCTCTTTTTCTCAGCTTCTTGATTTTCCATCATTTGGTCTTCTATATCACTGATTCTTTCTTCTGCCTCATTTACCCTAGCAGTTAGAGCCTCCATTTTTGATTGCACCTCATTAATAGCCTTTTCGATTTCAACTTGGTTAGATTTTAGTTCTTTTATTTCTCCAGAAAGTGTTTCTCTTATATCTTCCATACTTTTTTCAAGCCCAGCTAGTAACTTTAAAATCATCATTCTGAGCTCTAGTTCCGACATCTTACTAATGTCAGTATTGATTAGGTCCCTTGCAGTTGGTACTGCCCCTTTTTCTTTTTTTTTTGAGGTGATTTTTTCCATATTGTCATTTTGTCCAGAGAGTAGATGAATGAGAGAAAAAAATGCTAACAGGGTAATAATGACCCCAGAAAATATACACTAAACAAATCAGAAGAGACCTGAACCCAGGGGAAAAGAAAGGGAAAGAAGAAAAAAGAAAAAAAAAAAAGAAAAAGATAAACAAACAAACAAACAAACAAACAAACAGAATATGGTTAAATATGATCAGGCTGGTGCATAGATCAGTGCCACACACTAGATTTTGGGCGTATTTTGGTCTGTTAGAGGAGATTGCCTCCCAAAATTTTAAAGAAAGAAAAGCTTATATATGTACAAAAATAAGGGTAAATACGATGAAGGGATGGAATATGACTGTAAGATGAAAATTATAAAACTTTTATAAAAGGAATTGATAAGATAAGAATTTGGTTGAAAGAAGGTAGAAGAGGATTTAAAAAAATAATGGAGAGAATGTGATCAGGTGGAGACTAGAAGAAAGCCATACACTAGAGATTTATGGTATATTTTGGTCTTTTAGAAGAAACTGTATCCCAAAACTTTAAATAGAGAACTACTTATATGTATATATATATGTATACCAAAAATAAAGTTAACTACTATGAAGGGATAGAATATGACTCTAAAAATGAAAAAGAAAAAAGATTTTTTAAAAAAGGGATTGATAAGATGTTGGTTGAAAAAGGGAAAAAGAGGGTGCCTGGGTGTCTCAGTCATTAAGCATCTGCCTTTGGCTCAGGTCATGATCCCAGGGTCCTGGGATTGAGCCCCACATCAGGCCCCCTGCTTCGTGGGAAGCCTGCTTCTCCCTCTCCCACTCCCCTTGCTTGTATTTCCTCTCTTGTTGTGTCTCTCTCTGTCAAATAAATAAATAAAATCTTTAAAGAAAATAAAGGGGGGGGGGAAGAAAAATTAAAAATAAATAAATAAAAAAAAGAAAATAAAAAATTAACTTTGAAAGACTAAATAATCATGGGGAAAAAGTCATGAATTCTATGTGCAGTATTCCCTTAGTGCTGGAGTTCTGCCATTCTCATTGATTGGTAAACTTGGTGTTGCTGGCTGTTCTTGCTGATCTTCTGCAGGAGAGGCCTGTTGCCATGGTTCCCAAATGTCTTTGCTGGAGGTGGAATTGCCCTGCCCTTGCCTGTTCTGGGCTAAGTAATCTGCTTGGGTTTGCTCTCCTTAGTTTTTGTTCCCTGCAATCTTTCCCTAGAGCTTTGGAGGAGGAGAGTGAAATGGCGGCTTCCCAATCTCCACCCCAGATGAGCCAAGAACTCAGGGCCCCACTCCTCAGTGAGCCCCCAGAGAAAAGCAGTCAATCACTCCTGTCTCCCTGGTCTCTGGCCGCACTCCGTGCTCACCCGGCCTGAGACCGAGCATTTCTATCTCCGGCACACAACCCCGTGTGGAGTGCCAAACCCAGCTGATTCTTGTGGTGTGTTCCTGCGCCACTCCTCTTCAGGGGAGGAAGGGGAGTCTCCCCAGATCTGCCACTTGTTGGGTCCCTGCTGGAAGAGCAGTGGCCTGACTGTGCTGCCAATCACAGTTTATGACAAACCTGAGCTGATAGCCCACTCCTCAGCTCCATCTCTGCACCTGGCTTCCCCACTCCAATACCTGGCAGCTCTGCTGCACTCAGGCACCCCCGGTCTTTCTGTGACCCCGAGGGCCCTGAGACCACACTGTCCCAGCGAGGGTTCCACCCCCTGCTTAGCCACTAGAGCAATGTCCCTCAGCAGAGCACACTTCTGAAAGTTCTGATTTTTGCTCCTCTGCTCTATCACTTGCCAGAAGCGGTAGATGGAGGCCCCATCCCCCTGCTGTCTATCCTCTTGAATATCGCCTCCGATTCACTTCTCTGTATGCCCTACCTTCCAGAAAGTGATCGGTTTTCTGTTCAGACAGTTGCTGCTATTCTTTTCTTTGATCTACTATTGAGTCATAGGTATTCTGAATGGTTTGATCCCTATCCAGCTGAATTCCTGGGACCAGTAGAAATTTAGGTCTTCTACTCCTCCACCATCTTGCTCCTCCCCCCAACCAACTCTCATTTAAACAGATCAAGAATATATTTCAAAAACACAAGATTTCTAAAAAAATTTGGCTGGATTTCTGGAGGAAGGTTCATAAAAAGAGGAGACAATAAAAACTAAGAGGTCTTCAGAACCATAATTAAAATCATGCTTTGGATCCAAACAATGGAAGGTTTCCCAAACATAAGTGTTTTTCAGATTCAAGACATGCAAAAAATGTGAAATGCTTGTTATTCCAATCGTTTTTCTTCTCCTCCACCTCCTTAATCAATTAGATATTCATATAAAACTAACATTATGTCACTTTTATTTTTGTTTCAAGCAAAGTTGAATGAGTTGTTATTTAAATTCTTTGAATTTCCTCAGAAGTTAGTACAATATAGGGACTCCTGATACATCAAAATTCTGGGAATTGTGTTGGCAAGTCTAATTTTTTTGGTGTTCAGAGAAGTCTGAAACCTCCACAAAAGATAAGAATTCACTTTCTGAAGCTTTACCACAATTGAATAACTCTCCTATCCACTTTGCTTATTTTCAATTGCATTTCTTTGTGCTAAATAAAACTTAAAAGTTTTAAACATCAAATAGTAAATTGACATTATTTTTTCCTAAATAGTCCAATGTCTTTATTTCTATCATGAGATAGGTTGCTCAGTGCTTCTCTTCAATTAAAAAAATTGCAAATCTGATCTGAAATCTCTGTCTTAAACTTTGTAAATGGTACAGACATTTTACAGTGATAATAGCATTGTGTTTCTGGGTCAAAGTTAAATACTACTAACATTTCTTTTATTTATGGAGGAAAGAAAAGATGGTGCTGCCAATATGCTTTAATCATTTACATGAGTTGCTTAACAAAAATTTGAAAGGCCTTCGGCTCGAGCAGTATCTGCTGCTGAGCGTTCAATTGCAATTGCATGCTTCCTAACTGAGCTGAAAACAGTCCACATCTAAATTTCCATTTCAATTTCCTAAGCTTGATAACTTAGTTACATTTTGAGTAAATCTATAGCAGGGCAAAGGAGATGGATATTCTGGAAATACTAATAATTTGGTTTGAAATTTACTTAATGATATTTGAAAAACATATTTCATCTAGAAATCTCATGCCTGATATAACTAAAGCATTGGGTGTATTTTCTTCTCAGACAGTGTGTATATGGAAAAGTAAGCTATTAAATCAATTATCCTGGGTATTCATATTAAACAAGCATTTTGCTTGATTTGAACTATTGGAACTTTTTTTTTTAGATTTAAATACTATTTTTAGTTATAAGTATAATTATAATTTCCTATGTTTTCTACTTTATTTTTTGAGTGACTTCTCATACACAAAAAAAGAATACACCAACCTTAATAGATTGACCCACTGCACTATGTAACCAATTAATGTACAGGCCAAAGCCAATGACATTGAAACCTGGTATAAACTTGGTTTCATATATTCTGCTTTTATTTTAGATTACTTTTATGAATTTGGTTAAAGAATCAGGATAGAGTTATTTTAAGGAGTATTATTCTATGTCAAATTTAATACATAGAGATATAAATACTTTCTCTTTTAAAATTATCCATGACGTCAACCACTCTAACTCAGCAGTTTGTTTTTTTTTACATTTATGCATATAATTGCCTGTATGTAAATCACATAGCAGTAATAATATATACTAGCATTTTCACTCAATGTTACTTATATGTTAAATATTTTCTATGTTTGAATGTCCTCGTAATTACTACCTTAATGGCTACCTAATTATCTTGATGTTAAATTATAATTTAAACAATTTCTCTAAAATTGCTTTCAATTTCTCAAAATAGTTTATTACAGATGGAGAACACTGTGTTGAATGATTTTCTTAGGATAATTTCTTAGGTGTGGAGTTGTTGGTATATAGTGACATTTTCTCATCCTTTCTGGGTATCATCACTACATTTCACACGTTTTACCATTTTACCTAAGCAGGATGTATATGCAGCATTGGGTTTTATCATTTAAAAATGATATTGGTTATGAAATTATTTCTCAAGTGAAATTTTTCACTTCTTTCTTATACCTAGTCTCACTTTGTCTAACCTCTTCTGCTCTCTTACTTATATGAAGAGAATTTTCTAATTGCATAATGGCCTAGCTAATAATCTATGGGATTATTGTGTATTTGAGTTAAGATGCCCATCTGCTGTTCTGCATCTTACAATCCTTTCTCCTGTGTTTTATTATGGCTCTTTTTGTTCTAATTTCATATGGCTGGGAGTGTGTGTGGATTCAGGATGCTACTTTAGGATAGCCATTTTTTTTTCTCTCTCTGCTGTGTACCTAAGCATTCAGTTGCAAATATTTAAATTAGAGTGGGGAAAGAAAGAACAGAAATCTTGTCTTAGGACTTAATTCTAACTGGTGTGTTTCAATTCTACTTTTTACCTTGAATTTCACGAATCAATAATTGAATATATTAAATGAATGGATAAAGAAAAAATGCATGTATTCATTAATGCATTAATTGGCTCAACTAGGGCACTGTACAGATCTGATAGGTTTTGTTTTTTATTAGCAAACCATGATCCTGGGTTTATGGGTTGTAACAGTAATAGCCCCTGGGTTATTTGCAACTGTCCATATCTATGTTCTTGGAAAGACTAAAGTTCATTTATACTTGGCTTGACCATGTGATTGGTTTTGGACAAACAGTGTATGTGACACAAGGAAGGACTTGGAAAGTGCTTCTGCTCTGGCATTTGTCATACTTTGTTGTTCTGGTGAAAACTGTGAACACTGTCATGAATATCAGCCCAGACTAGCCTGCTGGGAAAACTCCAGGTGATAGTTAGCACTAACTCCAAACACATGTGCTAGTACAGTCTAGACTAATCAGCTTATAGTTGACTGATGATGAATATGTAAGTCCCAGCAATATCAATAGAAAAACCACTCAACTGATTCAAGCCTATACTTAAAACCCACACAGTTGTGAGTTCAACTATTAGGTTTTGAGATGGTTTGCTACACAGCAGAAGCTAACAATAATATCCAGCTGTAAGTTGTTTTGTTACCATAATACTACAGTATCAGTAGAGTGCTAGGATTATGAGCTGTTTTAAGATATTTATTTAATAGTGACTAATGGTACTAGATTTTAGCCTGCTTGTATTTTTTTTAATAGTCCAGGTCTTTGGGAAGTCCTGGAAAAAATTACCAGAATCACTGCCAGTAATAAGGCATTTTTACATTAGAAATGTATTTGCTATGGTCTCATAGGTTCTCTTGCCTCTATTGAACCAAGAGCTAACATAAAAAATATATATATATATTAGAGTAATTGAGTACCCTACACATTATATATAATATCAGCAGGATGCTATTCTATGCAGGTATTTCTGTGATGGTGATAAACTAAGGAGTGTTACAGTATTTAATAGATCTGAAGCTTGAATTTGCTGTTTTATGTTTACATAGATTCTGTATGCCAGAATATAGTAATGATCAGTATTTGATCTAAAGTATATCAATTTTTCTCCTAGATTTGTTTTCATTTTTTCATAATTTTAGTTAAATTTATTTTTTTAAGATTTATTTATTTGAGAGGGAGAGAGAGGGAGGTGGAGGGAGGAGCAGAGGGAGAGAGAGAATCTCAAGCAGACTCCAAGTTGAGCACAGAGCCCAACACAGGGCTCAATCCCATGACCCCAAGATCATGACCTGGGCTGAAATGAAGATTTGGACACTTAACCGACTGTGCCATCCAGAAATCCCAATGCTAGTTAAATTTGTAAAGGTAATCTTAACACTTTTTGTATTTAATTCTGTGAATTAAATAATTTATAGAAGCATCTCTTGTGTATTCACAACTATGTAACGTAGTCATCCACAGAAAAACGCTCTCATAGTCTATAACTCTCTAACACAATAAAATAAAATAAGGCCAGGTAAAAATTCACTCGTGAAGAAATATTTCCGTAGGGAATTGTTGCAACTGTGATTTTCTGAATAGGTGAAAATAGCATTCAGTCTTAACTAGAAACACATGTAGTATTTAGAGATAAATTCTCAATTTGACATACTAAATGGACTCCAAAGTTGTGAAGTCTGTTTCCAGTCTGTCAGCAACCTTGACTGAGTGCCTGCTGTGCATGGAGCATAACTCTGCTTGGTGAGTGAGCATCTACCACACAATTTCATGATGGGGGTGTTAGAATACAAATCTTTTCCATGGTGATTTTACATTTCTTTTATTTCTCCTAATCACTCCATACACTTCATGTTCTATTTTCTTCTCCTAGATCTTCCTTTTCTGTTTCTAAATATCCTAAGGTGAGGAGCACCTGGGTGGCTCAGTCAGTTAAGCCTCTGACTCTTGATTTGAGCTCAGGTCATGATCTCAGGGTTGTGAGATTGAGGCCCTTGTGGGGCTCCATGCTGGGTGTAGAGCCTGCTTGCAATTCTCTCCCTCTCTCTCTGCCCCACCCCTTGTGCTCTCTCTCTCTCAAAAACAAAACTAATAGTAATAATAAAAAACAAGGTGAAAAGAAACATTTCTTCCAGTGAATGATAACTCAGTTACAGATTATCTAGCCAATTCTTATATGTCTTGTTTTAGCAAAGTGTTAAATCAATTAAAATGGGGTGAGATAGACAGTGCTTACGAAAATGAAAGCAATCCAGAAGATACCAGCATGGTTGAAATTCTTAAAAGTGCATAGTCAGAAAGTGAAATCACATTGATTATAAGGAGTATTCCATGTTACACAGACAAATAATATCCATATATTTTATGGGCATTTATTTCCCATATATTTTACAGGCATTTGTTAATTTTCTTATGATTACAAATATGATAGAGAAAGATCAGTGTTTTACACCCCCTGCCTCGTCCCCACCTCCCTGCTGTGTGACTTCTTACTTCCATCACCCAGGGACTCAAGAAGGTTTGTCTATCGTCCAGGGTCAATGACTTTATCACTGCTCAGGAGGCATTTCAATACAGTAGGCTTAGGAAGAAATGCCTAGGAGGAAATGCCTTCTCTTTCTACAATTCCACTCAGACTTTTTTCTTTTTTTTAAGTTTTAATTTATTTATTTGACAGAAGAGAGAGCGCAAGAGAGCATAAGCAAGGGAGTGACAGAGGAAAAGGGAGAAGCAGGCTTCCCGCTGAGTGCAGAGCCCTAGCCTGGGCTTGATCCCAGGACCCTGGGATCATGATCTGAGGCAAAAGCAGATGCTTAACCCACTGAGCCACACAGGTGCCCCTCCATTCAGACTTTTTAACATGAAATCAAAAGGGTTATCTTATTACTGTTATTCCTTTCATAACTACTTATATGGTTTAATAACAAATACTAGTTAAGTATTTTACTAATTTTTCAAACCATCAATAATTTAAAAAAATATTTCATAAAAAGAAAACAACTGAATTATTACACCTTGCCATTTTTCAAAGTAGCTGCTATCTGGTTCCCACCTGAGTTTTGCCTTGTTTGGAGATCAAGAGCATGTTTATTTAAAGAAAATATTAATAATTTCTCCTGCTTGAAAGAGTCACAATGTTTTCTTAAATTTAGCTTTAATTTTAATGTGTATTCTGACTAGAAATCCTACTTAATTTATTTTAATTAGATAATATTGTATTACTAAATCTATGGTTAAATATTCTTATAACGTGATAAATTTATATTTCTAATCCAAATAATTTTTAGGGTTTGAATAATGTAATTGAAACCCTGGATCTAAAAAGTCCAGTTGGTTCTTTTTTAGTCTCTTCATATCAAAAGTATATAAAACATAATATATTATCAACTGCTGCATTTAGTATAATAGAAGTTTATTCCTGGATTTAAAATGTTTATGTATCTAGATATTGGAACTTATTTTGAAAAATAAATTTATCTATTCATTTATAAATATTTGTTCAGAATCTACTACAAACCCAATACTGTTATTATTTCATTACCCATCCCCATGGCACTGTTTTCTCTTTATCTATCAGGAATACATATTATTGGGGTGCCTGAGTGGCTCAGTCAGCTAAGTGTCTGCCCTTGGCTCAGGCCATGATCCCAGGGTCCTGGGATCAAGCCCTGCATTAGGCTCCCAGCTCAGCAGGGATCCTGCTTCTCCCCCTCTGCCTGTCACCCTCCCTTGCTTGTGCTCTCTTTCTCTGTCAAATAAATAAACAAATAAATAAATCTTAAAAAAAAAAAAGAAAAAAAGAATACATATTATTAACCCTGATTGTTCAAACCACATGGAACTTCATTTTTCATAGTGAACTATTTGTGAAACAAAAATTCATGAAATTTTTGTTAAAATGAGCTGTCTCAAACTGCTATCAACCGTGATCCACAGCACAATTGGGGCACTGCTCCTCCACAGGGACCCAACAAGCAGCAGATCTGGGGAGACTCCCCTTCCTCCCCTGCGGAGAGTGGCATGGGAGTGCACCACAGGGATCTGCTGGGTTTGGAGACTCCACAGGGGGTCCCATGCCAGAGATAGAAATGCTAGATCACAGGCCCAGTGAGCATGGAAGTGCAGCCAGAGACCGGGGAGACGGGAGTGATTGACTGCTTTTCTCTGGGGGCTCACTGAGGAGTGTCAGCTCCACTGGGGTGGAGATTGGGAGGCCACAATTTCACTCTCCCCCTCCAAAGCTGTAGGGAAAGCCTGCAGGGAACAAAAACTATGGAAAGCAGATTACTTAGCCCAGATCAGGCAAGGGCAGGGCAATTCCACCTCCAGCAAAGAAATTTGGGAACCATGGCAACAGGCCCCTCCTGCGAAGATAAGCAAGAACAGCCAGCAAGACCAAGTTTACCAATCAATGAGAATGGCAAAACTCCAGCACTAAGGGAATACTGCACATAGAATTCATGGCTTTTCCCCCATGATTCTTTAGTCTTTCGAAGTTAATTTTTTTAATTTTCTTTTTAAATTTCTTTTTAATTTTTCTTTTCCCCCCTATTTTTTTTAAAAGATTTTATTTATTTATTTGACAGAGAGAGACACAGTGAGAGAGGGAACACAAGCAAGGGGAGTGGGAGAGGGAGAAGCAGGCTTCCCGTGAAGAAGGGAGCCCAATGTGGGGCTTGATCCCAGGATCCTGGGATCATGACCTGAGCCAAAGGCAGACACTTAATGACTGAGCCACCCAGCCACCCCTCTTTTTCCCTTTTTCAACCAACATCTTATCAATCCCTTTTTTAAAAAATCTTTTTTATTTTTCATTTTTAGAGTCATATTCTATCCCTTCATAGTAGTTAACCTTATTTTTGGTATATATATATATATGTATATATACATATACATATAAGTAGTTCTCTCTTTAAAATTTTGGGATACAGTTTCTTCTAAAAGACCAAAATATCCCATAAATCTCTAGTGTATGGCTTTCTTCTAGTCTCCTACCTGATCACATTCTCTCTGTTATTTTTTTAAATCCTCTTCTTCCTCTTGCAACCAACTTCTTATCTTATCAATTCCTTTTATAAAATCTTTTATAATTTTCATCTTACAGTTATATTCTATCCCTTCATTGTATTTACCCTTATTTTTGTACATATATAAGCTTTTCTTTCTTTAAAATTTTGGGAGGCAATTTCTTCTAACAGACCAAAATACGCCCAAAATCTAGTGTGTGGCACTGATCTATGCACCAGCCCGATCATATTTAATCATTTTCTGTTTGTTTGTTTATCTTTTTCTTTTTCATTTCTTTTTTCCTTTTCCTTCTTTCCCTTTCTTTTCCCCTGGGTTCAGGTTTCTTCTGATTTGTTTGGTGCATATTATTCTGGGGTCATTGTTACCCTGTTAGCATTTTGTTCTCTCATTCATCTACTCTTCTCTGGGCAAAATGACAATATGGAAAAAATCACCTCAAAAAAAAAGAACAGAGGGCAGTACCGACTGCAAGGGACCTACTCAATATGGACATTAGTATGATGTCGGAACTAGAGTTCAAGATGATGATTTTAAGGATACTTGCTGGGCTTGAAAAAAGCATGGAAGTTATTAGAGAAACCTTTCTGGAGAAATAAAAGAACTAAAATCTAACCAAGTCGAAATCAAAAAGGCTATTAATGAGGTGCAATCAAAAATGGAGGCTCTAACTGCTAGGATAAATGAGGCAGAAGAGAGAATTAGTGATATAGAAGACCAAATGATGGAAAATAGAAAAGCTGAGAAAAAGAGAGATAAACAACTACTGGATCACAAGGGCAGAATTCGAGAGATACGTGATACCATAAGAAAATACAACATTAGAATAATTGGGATCCCAGAAGAAGAAGAACGGGGGTGGGCAGAAAGTATATTGGAGTGAATTAGAGCAGAGAATTTCCCGAATTTGGGGAAGGAAACAGGCATCAATTCCAAGAGGCACAGTGAACTCCCCTCAAAAACAATAAAAAAAAGTCAAAACCCTGACATCTACTAGTAAAACTTATGAGTCTAAGAGACAAAGAGAAAATCCTGAAAGCAGCTCGGGAGAAGAGATATGTAACCTACAATGGTAGAAACATTAGATTGACAACAGACCTATCCACAGACACCTGGCAGGCCAGAAAGGACAGGCATGATCTATTCAGAGCACTAATGGAGAAAAATATGCAGCCAAGAATACTATATCCAGGTAGGCTGTGATTGAAAATAGAAGGAGAGATAAGAAGGTTGCAGGACAAACAAAAACTAAGGAATTTGCAAACAAAACCAGCCCTACAAGAAATATTGAAAGGGGTCCTCTAAGCAATGAGAGAGGTTAAAAGTAACATAGACCAGAAAGGAACACAGACAATATACAGTAGCAGTCACCCTACAGACAGTACAATGACACTAAATTCCTATCTTTCAATTGTTACCCTGGATGTAAATGGGCTAAATGCCCCAAACAAAAGACACAGGGTATCAGATTGGATAAAAAAATAAGACCCATTGATATGCTGTCTAAAAGAGACTCATTTTAGACCCAAGGACCCCGAGATTGAAAGTGAGGGGCTGGAAAACCATTTACCATGCCAATGGACACCAAAAGAAACCTGGGGTGGAAATCCTTATATCAGACAAATTAGATTTTAAACATAAGACTGTAATAAGAGATGAGGATGGATACTATATCATACTTAAAGGGTCTATCCAATAAGAAGATCTAATATTTGTAAATATATGCTCCTAATGTGGGAGTAGCCAATTATAGAAGCCAATTAATAACAAAAGCAAAGAAACACATCGACAACAATACCATAATGGTGTGGGACTTTAACACCCCCTTCAATGAAATGGACAGATCATCTAAGCAAAAGATCAACAAGGAAATAAAGATTTTAAATGACACACTGGACCAAATGGACTTCACAGACATATTCAGAACATTGCATCCCAAAGCAACAGAATACACATTCTTCTCTAGTGCCCATGGAACATTCTCCAGAATCGATCATATCCTAGGTCACAAATCAGGTCTCAACTGGCACCAAAAGATTGGGATCATTCCCTGCATATTTTCAGACCACAATTCTTTGAAGCTAGAACTCAATCACAGGAGAAAAGTCAGAAAGAACTCTAATACATGGAGGCTAAAGAGCATCCTATTAAAGAATGAATGGTCAACCACGAAATTAAAGAAGAATTAAAAAAATTCATGGAAACCAATGAAAATGAAAACACAACTGTTCAAAATCTGTGGGATGCAGCAAAGGCAGTCCTAAGAGGAAAGTATATAGCAATACAAGCGTTTCTCAAGAAACAAGAAAGGTCTCAAGTACACAACCTAACCTTACACCTAAAGGAGCTGGAGAAAAAACAGCAAATAAAGCCTAAACCCATCAGGAGAAGATAAATCATAAAAATCACAGCAGAAATCAATGAAATAGAAATGAAAACAGTAGAACAGATCAATGAAACTAGGAGCTGGTTCTTTGAAAGAATTCACAAGATTGATAAACCCCTGGCCAGACTTATCAAAAAGGAAAGAGAAATGACCCAAATCAACAAAATCATGAATGAAAGAGGAGAGATCACAACCAACACCAAAGAAATACAAACAATTATAAAAATATATTATGAGCAACTCTATGCCAGCAAATTAGATATCCTGGAAGAAATGAATGCATTCCTAGAGATGTATCAACTACCAAAACTGAACCAGGAAGAAATAGAAAACCTGAACAGACCTATAACCACTAAGGAAATTGAAGCAGTCATCAAAAATCTCCCAAAAAACAAAAGCCCAGGGCCAGATGGCTTCCCAGGGGAGTTCTACCAAACATTTAAAGAAGAATGAATACCTATTCTTCTGAAACTGTTCCAAAAAATAAAAATGGAAGGAAAACTTCCAAACTCGTTTTGTGAGGCCACCATTACCTTAATCCCCAAAGCAGACAAAGACCCCATCAAAAAGGAGAATTACAGAGCAATATCCTTGATGAACATGGATGCAAAAATTCTCACCAAAATACTAGCCAATAGGATCCAACAGTACATTAAAAGGATTATTCACCATGACCAAGTGGGCTGCAAGGTTGGTTCAACATCTGCAGATCAATCAGTGTGATACAATACATTAATAAAAGAAAGAACAAGAATCATATGATCCTCTCAATAGATGCAGAAAAGCATTTGACAAAGTACAGCATCTTTTCTTGATCAAAACTCTTCAGAGTATAGGGATAGAGGGTACATACCTCAATATCATAAAAGCCATCTATGAAAAACCCACAGCGAATATCATTCTCAATGGGGAAAAACTGAGAGCTTTCCCCCTAAGTCAGGAATGTGGCAGGGACGTCAACTATCACCACTGTTATTCAACATAGTATTGGAAGTCCTAGCCACAGCAATCAGACAACAAAAAGAAATAAAAGGCATCCAATCAGCAAGGAAGAAGTCAAACTCTCACTCTTTTTTTTTTTTTAATTTAATTTATTTATTTGAGAGAGAGAGAATGAGAGCGAGCACATGAGAGGGGTTAGGGTCAGAGGGAGAAGCAGACTCTCCGCCAAGCAGGGAGCCCGAAGCGGGACTCAATCCAGGGACTCCAGGATCATGACCCGAGCCGAAGGCAGTCGCCCAACCAACTGAGCCGCCCAGGCACCCAAACTCTCACTCTTTACAGATATGATACTTTATGTGGAAAACCCAAAAGACTCCACACCCAAAACTGCTGGAACTCATACAGGAATTCAGTAAAGTGACAGGATATAAAATCAATGCTCAGAAATCAGTGGCATTCCTTTACACCAACAAGACAGAAGAAAGAGAAATTAAGGAGTTGACCCCATTTACAATTACACCCCAAACCATAAGACACCTTGGAGTAAATCTAAACAAAGAGGTAAAGAATCTGTACTCAGAAAAGTATAAAATACTCAGGAAAGAAATTGAGGAAGACACAAAGAAATGGAAATACGTTCCATGCTCATGGATTGGAAGAACAAATAATGTGAAGATGTCAATGCTACAAAGAGCAATCTACACATTTAATGCAATCCCCATCAAAATACCATCCACTTTTTTCAAAGAAATGGAACAAATCATCCTAAAATTTGTATGGAACCAGAAAAGACCCCGCATAGCCAGAGGAATGTTGAAAAGGAAAAGCAAAGCCGGTGGCATCACAATTCCTGACTTCCAGCTCTGTTACGAAGCTGTCATCATCAAGACAGTATGGTACTGGCACAAAAACAGACAAATAGATAAATGGAACAGAATAGAGAGCCCAGAAATGGACCCTCAATTCTATGGTCATCTCATCTTTGACAAAGCAGGAAAGAATGTCCAACGGAAAAAAGACAGTCTCTTCAACAAATGGTGTTGGGAAAATTGGACAGCCACATGCAGAAGAATGAAACTGGACCATTTCCTTACACCACACACAAAAATAGACTCAAATGGTTGAAAGACCTAAATGTGAGACAAGAGTTCGTCAAAATCCTAGAGGAGAACACAGGCAGCAACCTCTTCGACCTCAGCCACAGCAATTTCTTCCTAGAAACATCACCAATGGCAAGGGAAGCAAGGGCAAAAATGAACTATTGGGACTTCATCAAGATAAAAAGCTTTTGCACAGCAAAAGAAACAGTCAACAAAACCAAAAGACAACCGATAGAATGGGAGAAGATATTACAAATGACATATCAGATAAAGGGCTAGTATCCAAAATCTATAAAGAACTTATCAAACTGAACACCCAAAGAACAAAGAATCCAATCAAGAAATGGGCAGAAGACATGAACAGACATTTCTGCAAAGAAGACATCCAAATGGCCAACAGACACATGAAAAAGTGCTCAACATCACTCAGCATCAGGGAAATCCAAATCAAAACCTCAATGAGACACTATCTCACACTTGTGAGAATGGCTAAAATTAACAAGTCAGGAAATGACAGATGCTGGCGGGGATGTGGAGAAAGGGGAACCTTCCTACACTGTTGGTGGGAATGCAAGGTGATGCAGCCACTCTGGAAAACAGTATGGAGGTTCCTCAAAAAGTTGAAATTAGAGCTACCATATGACCCAGCAATTGCTCTACTGGGTATTTACTCCAAATATAGAAATGTAGGGATCCAAAGGGGTAGGTGCACCCCGATGTTTATAGCAGCAATGTCCACAACAGCCAAACTATGGAAAGAGTCAAGATGTCCATCCACAGATGAATGGGTAAAGAAGATGTTTTATACACACACACACACACACACACACACACACACACACACACAGAGGAATATTATGTAGCTATCAAAAGGAATGAAATCTTGCCATTTACAATGACATGGATGGAACTGGAGGGTATTATGCTGAGCAAAATAAGTCAATCAGAGAAAGACATGTATCATATGACCTCACTGATACGAGGAATTCTTAATCTCAGGAAACAAACTGAGGGTTACTGGAGTGGTGGGGTGTGTGAGGCATGCGGGTTGAGTGATAGACATTGGGGTGGGTATATGCTATGTAGAGCACTGTGAATTGTGTAAGACTGTTGAATCACAGACCTGTACCTCTGAAAGAAATAATACATTATCTGTTAAAAAAAAAAAAAGAAGTAGATAGAAGGAGGGAAAAAATGAAGGGGGGGAAATAGGATGGGGAGACGAACCATGAGAGACTATGGACTCTGAGAAACAAACTGATTGTTCCAGAGGGTAGGGGGTTGGGGGCATGTGTTAGCCTAATGATGCGTATTAAAGTGGGCACATACTGCATGGAGCACCGGGTGTTATACGCAAACAATGAATCATTGAACACTATATCAAAAACTAATGATGTAATGTATGGTGGTTAACATACCATAAAAAAAATAAAAAATAAAACAAAACTCCAGTCTTCAAGCCCCAGTGGTTGCAAGAACTCACAAAAATCAGCCCCTCTGATTTTCCCAGCCATTGGTTTTGTCGAGATGTTCTCTTGTGTGTTCCCCTGTGTGTTCCTCTTTTTCTTGCTTTTCTCCATGATGAGGGTTCCTTCTTCTCTGTAGCACCTGCAGTCCATTTCTCCCGCATACCACACCTCTGCACTTGCTACTTTCCTTGATGTGACCTCTTCTCTTCTTCTGTTTGTGGAGTGTGTTCTGTCAGTCCTCAGGTTGATTTCTTGAGTATTTAGAATGATTTGATAGTTATCTAGTTGTGTTTGAGGGATGAGAGGAGCCTACTACAGTCCTCCTACTATACCAACATCTCAGCTTCCTCCAGTTGTATTTTTTATTCAGGGGAGGGAGAGATTTCCTTACTTTCAAGCACCACAAGATCCTTCTTGCTGATCTTGTATATTTCCTTCTCCAGTCTTAGTATCAGCCATTTAGGCAAGAATCCTTGCCTCCTTTTATTTCTGAATGGTATTAGAAACTAACATCTTGCATTTGGTGGGATCCTTTTTTACTAGAGTGTTCTTGCTTTTAGGCCCTCTTAGCAAACACAGCAAGAAAATATATATGCATATTCTAATATATGAAATATATGCACATATACTGATACATGTATACTCACATATTTATAAATTTTATATATGTGAGCATCTGTATCCATATGTAGCTAATTATGATTTCATACTGATGTCTCCAACTCTAACCCATTACTACACGGACAATCCCAGCATCTTGCCCTTCCTTATCTGTAACCTCATACTTTCTAACAGTGAGAAATGTGGCTCCCACAATTTGCCATCATTTACTTAATTGTTCAGTTCCCATAAACACGTATAATGGTCTCAGAATTGTTATCTTGTACTCCCTTGGGAAATAATATCATCAAGTATGGTACACTACTTACATAAGGTCTCGCTTATCTTCAATTTTACAAACTCTGCTTATTTCTTAAGTTACTTAGAACTACATTTTTCCTCCATCCCCTTCAGTGAGGTTATTTTACACATTTGTAATACAGTTGTATTTCCTTCTTGCACTTTATATATTCCATCCTAGGATCTTTGACTTCTAAATGATTTGTTTAAATTTGTACACACGGAGATTCACTCTTTATACTGCAAAGTTGTATGGATTTTGACAAATGCATAGTGTCATGGGTCCACAATTACAGTATCCATACAGAATAGTTTTACCACCCTAGAACATCCCCTATACTTCACCTATTCAATCCTTCTATCACCTGAAAACCTGGCAACCTCCAGTCTTAATTATAATTGCTGTAGTTTTGTCCATCCAGAATGTTTTATAATTGGAATCATAGTCTATAATCTGGTAACCTGTTTTCCTTGTGGAGTAGGCCAATGTTATGGAGAACTCTGTGGGCATATTTCACAATGATTAATTTCTCTCCCATCAGAGCTATAAGGGGATCTTTTCTGACTCTTTACTGTGAGAATTCAGTGAGACTCCTATAGGTAAAATCCAAGAAAGTTATACCCCTCCCAAGACTGTGACTCCCATAAGTTTCTCACTCTCATGCTGGTCTACACTCAACCTCTAAGAATTTGTAAAAATTAAGATTTAGTGCTCCAACCAGTTTATGGCCCCAGTGGCTTCTGATCCAGATTTCAGAGAGGAAGTTTGCCCTGCAATTTCAGTTCTCTGTTGAGTACAAGAAGTTATTGATTTTCACTGTGTTTAGATTTGTTATACTGTAAACAAAGTAATAGCAACTCTAAGTTCTTTCCTCATTGGAGCTCAAACTGGAAGTTCTTTTTCTATTTATTTTTTCATTAAATAAGCTAATATCTTCTTAAAATTTTCCTCTGCCTCTGCCTTTCCGACATCAGGATATACCCATTAATTTTTTTTTTTATTATTTTGGTGGGGTTTTTAAACATGTTTAGCATAATGCCTACATTCTCAAGGAACCTAAATAAATTCCTCCATCTTTATGTTCTACACTTTCTTTTTGTCTTTCCTTTTGTTTGCACTTTTTCTCTTGTTTGTTCACATTAGAAGTTTGTTCAAAGAATTACCTGGGTGAATGATTAATTCACTGATTAATAATAAGCAAACATATAAAATGAGAATAAAAAATTCAGTCTTTATCTGTCCAATAAAGAAAGGCCATGCTAATTTAAGTTTTAAAATCAGTTTTATATTTAAGCTCTTTGTGACATAAAGCAATGAAAATAATCATCATTTTAAGCAATCATAACCTATGCTTTAGGCTAAAACAACCCTGTGATGTTACCAAGGTGACATCTTACACATCAGAACCTACTGTCATCAGCCATAGAGACTTTATGAAGGCCAGTCTGGGAACTAAATGAGTAAAATAGAGAGTACTTTTTGTTTATTTATTTAACAGACACCCTTACCATTTGCTGGCATTCACTGTGAGAGTTGTAATAAATTTACTAAGGCTTGAGATAAAATTTTCATAAAAAAACAAAAGCATAATCCATTTCTAAATAGGGATAAAGAAGATCTCCCCAAAATTTAAATATTAAAAGGTAGGCCACACATTTCGTTCATTTCAATTTTTTCCTCCAAATAATTATGAATAATTTCCTTTCTAAAGTATAATAAAAGCCAAATAAATAATTCTAAAATATAGCATTGTTACTCTGATCCCACATTCATATTCATTGTTAAAAGTGGTACATTATAACAAAGCTAGTCCCATGAAATAAAAGTATGTATTTTAACATGAGTTCCTTACTGACTTGGACTTTCCTTGAACTTCTAATTAAATTGGGCTGTTCCAAAAATATTCATGTTGTCTTCAAATGAATTGGTGACAGAAAGGCTCAAGATCTCTGCACATCTCTGACAAGGAATAAATTTCCTGTAATATCACCGAAGTCAGTAAAATATTTTATTTATGAAGATCCAGGTTCTCATACTATCAGGCAACTTTAAAGAGATGACTTTGGCTAAAGTATTAACTCTTTTAGACTGTCCAAGCTCTGAAAGCATGGAAGCAAAAACACAATTTTGACTTAGGAACAGAATGTGATATAATGTAGTGTATATTGAAAGGAACTCTGAGCCCCAAATCACTGGGTTCCAATCTGACTCTGACGCTAATTTACTGATACGGTTTCTGGGTCTTCGTTTATGCATACATAACAGATGCACTTGTGTGCTGGTGCACACAAATTCGATTCAGATGAATGCTAAAACTATTATTTCTGTTCATCCCATAGGTTTGCCAGATTTTTCACGTCATCCTCAGCAATTGGGTTCATATGGTAAGACATGTTCTTTAAAAGCCAATATGTTATTGGTGTCCTTAATGATATCTAGGTCATCTGTTGATCCTAAGAATTATGCTACGAAAGCTATGGTTTCATTTTGATTACAATTAACAATAGCTCCATCTAGTGAGTTATTGTTTGACATTGGTTTTCCTTGGGTTTAAATAAGCTGTTATTAAAGAAGGGGAAATACTTTTGATGACTCTGTTCATTTTTGTTTGCAGATTCTCTCTTCAACTGTGTCCTTTCTGTGATGCTTCTTGCATGAGAAACACCTCCAGTCTTTCATCTTTTACACACATTTTCCTATGGCTAAGTTAATTCATGGTGGAGTGGTAATTCATATAAAATGCATTGGTTCATGCTCTCCTGTTTAATAGAGTTAAAGTATTAACAGTATTACTGTTCTCAGTTGCCTTGCCCTTTTCCTCTTTTTTGTACTGCTGAAAACTGGATACCTTAATAAGCCCAATTCCAAGACATAAATACTTTGGGGCAAAACTGAGAACCCGCCTTCTGAGAAATACAACTGTAAAACTCATCTCTTTTTGGGCGCCTGGGTGGCTCAGTCGTTAAGCGTCTGCCTTCGGCTCAGGTCATGGTCCCAGGGTCCTGGGATCGAGTCCCACATCGGGCTCCCTGCTCCACGGGAAGCCTGCTTCTCCCTCTCCCACTCCCCCTGCTTCTGTTCCTGCTCTCGCTATCTCTCTCTCTGTCAAATAAATAAATAAAATCTTAAAAAAAAAAAAAAAAACTCATCTCTTTTTGTCTCTTTAAATGTGTCCTCGTATGAGAAAGGTAATATATCCTATTGGATAAAGTCAGTAAGTACTGTCTTCTGTGTTCTATAAATATAATCTTCCTTGTGGGCAGACTCCAAGCTCTAACTGATATATGTATAAATATATATAGCAGCAAGGAATAAATGCTCCTGGCTACAATTCTAAGTCAAAATCTCCAATTCAGATTTACCATTCTAAAACTAATAAACGTTCTTTTTGAAATGATTTTCCCCTAATCTAATGTTTTCTTTTAAAACTCCAACCTGAAAAGAATTAAATATTGTGAATATAGAAGTACATCTCTAAATTACTTGAACAAGAGTTCATTGACAAAAACTTGGGGAACTTAATTCTAGCCACAAATTTATTATTTACATAATTATATTTTAATAGAACTTACAGAAACATTAGCTTGTTTTAAGACAACAAGTTGATCTAAATTACCTATCTGGCTCTACATATCATTTTGTGATGTAAAAGCACATACATCTCTATACGTGCACCAGAGGAAATTACAAATAAGTCAATTAAAAGCTCTTTGATGGAAATATATGTCTCCAACAATTCTTACTAAATTGTATTATTTCTTCTGTAGATACCATGATCCAAAGTGTAACTTTAATTATTTTTCCACTTGTGCTTAAACAAAAGCACTTATTTTTATAGTCCAAATTTTAAATGTGGTTGAATATAAAAATGTTGGTCAAATTTATTCTTTAAAAAAAAAAAACTTCCTTTAACTAATGCTGATGGGAAACTCAGTGGAACTAGATAATTTGAGTTAGATATAACACTAGAACAATTTCTCTAGGGAGAATTGGCAACACTAATTATAGAACCAATTGCTACAAGTTGGTGAATTGTTACACTGTAGAAATGTGTGGTCATGTAACTATCTTCACCAAGCTGGGGGCTATTGCTAAACTATCATATCTCTAATGCTGACTATGAAGACTGATTAGTATGAGCTCCAAGGACACACAAAATTTGATCTAAGCTTAGTTTAGTGGCTACACAGACCTTGCAACCAAGTTGATTCCATCATTCTCCTTGACCACTACCTACCAGTCTCTGTATTTCTTTCACCTCTGCTTTATTATTCTTTCTTTAAAAACTCATTTCTTTTCCTTCCTGAAGCACAAATGGAAAAGTTGTCCCCCAAGTCCAAATTTCATTGCTAAGCACTAATTGTGAATTGTTGGGAGAGAGTACAGGATTGTCAGAGCTTGATTTAGGTGTTTACTTTGGTCTGCCTTGAGGGTAGGGGAAAGGAGGGAAGAAAGTTGGGAGGAGGTGAATCGCTAGTGGCTTGATAATACAAAAATAGTTGCCACTTATGTGGCAAAATGTCTGAAACTTACTACCCCGAAATGCTAATGATAGAAAGTAGGATTTTATTTTAAAAATACATTATTTAGCATTTTGTAGTGCTTCTATTATAATCATACCATGTCTGTTTTTTAAGTTCTTTTATAAACAAAGAATAGCAAGATTAAATTTAACAGGCTATCAATTTTATCAAGTTGGATAATTTTTTTAAATTAATCAAGGCAAAGGTAATATTATTTAAGGGAAATGAGCATGTTTATTCAGTGCTAACACAACTTTAAACATTTCTAATCTTCTTTCACTGACAATTGGTAACATGCATCTGAATCCTTAAGTTAGTGAATTCTTTCAGTGATTTTACCCAAAGGAAAACTAAGAATGTATATACTAATACAGAAAGAAAAAATACATATTATAATAACAAGGAATTGGGGAGGATATGTTTCTTTCTATAAAATTTGTAAAAAAAAAGTTGTTATTGAGTTATTGTAGTAAATTCTATGCAATCATTTTAAATGATAATAAGGAAGACTCTTCAGTACATGAAAAATTAATCTCTATTGATTTTTAAGTTAATAGTTTATGATATGTATTTTGTGGTGTATTACCCACAATGTTTTTGAAATACATAGTCTTTAATTTTCTTATGATTGGCATTTGCACAATCATGTGTTTATATTTTACATGACAAATGTATATCTTGATCTATCTTGCTAAAGGCTTAGTCAGTTCTGTTCATTATTTCAAAAACCAAACTTTTATCTTTAATCCCCTCTATTTGCTTCCTTTTTAAATTTATTTCTACTACTATTGTTGTTACTTCTTTTCTTCTATTTACTTCATAGTGAATATTGCTTCCTTTGTTTAGCTTCACAAGGTGGAACCTTAGGTCATTAAATTCAAACTTTTTTTTTTCCTTTTGAAAGAAGAAACATATGTTCTTATAGCATAAATTTCCTTCTAACTGTTGCTAAAACTGCATCTCTCAGTTTGATTTGTTACGTTTTAATTGCCAAACAGTTCAGAATATAGTTCAGAATATTTTCTGATTTCTTTTGTGATTCCTCCTTTGAACAATAAGTTCTTTGGAACCATGTTGTTTATTTTTCATATATTTAGAGACTTCTTGATATTTTAATTTTATTGATCTCCACTTTAATGTGCTTTTCTTGATTTATAATTTCATACTCTTAGAGTATATACTCTGGAATATTTGACTTATTCATGGAAACATATCTTAAGCTCCATCATATGGTCAGTATTGGTGAACATTTTTTATGAATTTGAGAGAACAAGCATTTTACCCTGATTGTGTGTAGTGTTCCATAATAACAATTAGTTCAAGGTGGCTAATTGTGTTGTTCACATTTTTTATATTATTATTGACCTTTTTCCATAGTTGTTTTTATCAATGAGTGGGAGGTGTTAAAATGTCCAGCTCAGATAATGGATTTGCATGTTTTTTCCTTCAGTTTTCTTAATTTTACTTCCTGTAGGTCGAAGTTCTGTTATTAAATACATACACATGTATAACTGTTCATTCTTTCTGAAGAATTGAGCCTTCTATCTGTACTGGTAATACTTGTTTTTAAGACTATTTTGAGTGATATTATTAAAGCTCCTCCAGACTTCGTATGCTAACTTTCTGCATGGTGTATACTTTTCTATCATTTTATTTTTTTAAATTTTTTAATTTAAATTCAATTTAGTTAACATATTCTGTATTATTAGCTTCAGGGATAGAATTTAGTGATTCCTCAGTTGCATATAACATCCAGTGCTCATTACATCAAGTGTCCTCCTTAATGCCCATCACCCAATTGCCCCATCCCCCACCCCCCTCCCTTCCAGCAACCCTCAGTCTGTTTCCTAGAGTTAAGTCTTTTATGATTTGCCTCCCTCTCTGTTTTCATCCTATTTTATTTTTCTTTCCCTTCCCCATGTTCATCTGTTTTGTTTCTTAAATTCCACATATGAGTGAGATCGTATGGTATTTGTGTATCTCTGACTGACTTATTTTGCTTAGCATAATAAATAAAACACTCTAGTTCCATCCACATTGTTGCAAATGGCAAGATTTCATTTTTTTAGATGGCTGAGTAATACTCTATTTTATATATATATTTATATATAATCTCACATCTTCTTTATCCATTTTGCTTTTCACCTGTGTGTTTCTGTTGAAATTGAAATTGAGTCTCTTATTGAAAGTATAAAGTGGTTTTTTTAATCTAGTTTGACAATCTTTTCCCTTATATTGGAATCCTTAGGCTATTTACATTCAATGTAGCTTTTGAGATGTTTGAGTTTGTGCTTACCATTTTGCATTTTTCATTATTGATTATCTTAGAAATTAGAATATGCATTACCATAGATCACACTGTATTTATGGCTAATACATTATTTCACATAAAATGTAAGAAACTTACAATGGTTTTTATTTCATTTATTTACCCTGTCTGTTATGCTAGAGTCATCATATATAGTATATGATTATAGTAATTATAAACTTAAAGCTTTGTTTTAGTTTTTCCTCTAGTCAGATGCCTTTTAAAGAAACTATATTTAAAATAGGTACTTTTACATGCTTACATACTTATGATTTCTGAAATTTACAATTAAATTCCTGTAGATCTTAATAACCGTTTGGCATCAACTCTTTTCATCTAGAAAATGGTTCTTTAGTATTTCTTATAATTTAAACCCACTAGTGGCAAATTCCATTTTTTTCCCAAAATGTCTGTATTATTATAATTAAAAAAAATTTAAAGTCTGTTCAATTTCATATTAATGGTATTATTTTGATGCTTTTTGCACTCTTTAAAAGTCATTCACTATCTTATGTCCTCTATCAATTCTAATGAGAAGTCTGATATAATGCATATCATTTCCCTGTATATAATATATCTTACTTCTCTAGAAATACTGTCCCACAATGCACTCAGTTTTCATATATTTTTCAATTTTTAAAATTTTCTTCAGATTAGGTAATTTCATTGACCTATAGTCAAGTTCTTTGACTCTCCTTCAATCTGCAATCTTCCATTAAATATATTTAAAAAAATAGTTGTTATAATTATAGTTTTAAATTTTACATTTGATTATTTTTTTAGATTTTATTTATTTATTTATTTATTTATTTATTTATTTATTTATTTAGAGAAAGAGAGAGCTCATGCGGGGCAGAGGGGCAGAATCTCAAGCAGACTCTGTGCTGAGTGCAGAGTCCAATGCATGACCCCAAGATCATGACCTGAGCCCAAATCAAGAATTGGTCACTCAACCAACTGAGCCATCCACATACCCCGATTATTTTTTATAATTTCAAATTTTCTGCCAAATTACCAACTTCTTTATGCATAATGACCATATTTTTCTTTATGTCTGTTAATGTAGTAAAAATGATTAGTTTTCTATCTTTTAATTTAATACATAAGTTGTCTCGGGTCAGTTTCTATTGACTGTTTTATTTCCTAGGTCTGTGTCAAATTTTCTCACTCCTTCGTATGCCAAATACTTATTTTTCTTATATGCCATATACCGTGGATGTTACATTACTGATAATGTGAATTTCTTTTTCTTGATTTATAGATTGTGAATTTTGCTCTGGCAGGCAGTTCAGTTTACTTCTTTTGAAGCATCATTTTTAATTTTGTTAGGTTGGTTCCGGAGATGTTCCACGTCGTTCTGGTCTTTATGATTCCTGGTGAAGCAATTGTGGCCTTTCAATTCATGGTTTCCAAATATGCATTTGCTTTAAATAGTTTTCCATTGTCTTTAGGTTTTACAATTGATTTTAATATACCTAGGCATGATTTCCTGGAGTTCCTCCTATTTGGGGTTCACTGACATTTCCAAATCTATAAATATGTCTGTCACCAAATTTGGAAAATACTCTACCATTATTTTTTCTGATTTCTTTTTGGTCCCATTACTTTCCTCTCTCCTATGGGACTCTAATTACATGTAAGTTACATCTTTTGGTTTTGTCTCAGGGATGCCTGCCTGAGACTCTGTTATTTTTTTTAATGTGTTTCCTTATGTTCTTTATATTGAATAATTGTGATGTATTTCAAGTTTACTGACTCTTTTCCCTGTTGTCTCTATGTCACTATTCTGTGACTAGGCTTCAGTGAGACGTTTCAACAAATTTTCAGATACTGTATTTTTTAGTTCTAAAAATAGATCTATTTGCTTCTTTTATAGTTTCCACTCCTCTGCAGATAATTTCTATAGATCTGTTGATGGCAAGTATACTTTCTTTTATCTCATGGAGCATAGTTATAATATCTGATTTGAAATTTCTCTGACAGCTTCAACATCTGATTTGTTTTGTGATTGGTATCTGTCGATTAATTTTCCCTTGAAAATTGGCCACATTTTCCTGGTTCTTAGTATGGTGGGAATGTGGATTTTGTCCTGTATATTGTGAATGTTCTATTGTGTAGGCTCTGAGTCCTGTTATCCCTATCTGGAGAATATCAATATTTTTGTTTTTGTGGGCATTCACCTGGTTACATTAGACTGCATATTATCTCCTACCTCTGTAGGGAGTAGTTCAAATCTCACTTGCATCACCTCGGCCTTGTTTGTGTCCATTCTCAGCCTGCATAATTTAGAAGTGAATCTGAGACTTGAGTGGATATTATAAATACCCCTTTTCTTGCTAAGCCTTTACTCTGTTGGTTTGTATTTGGGCTGCACATGTGTAGATCATGGGTTAAACTAAAGTTTGTGTGGATTAAAACATGAAAAATATCCTCTCTAGAATTCCTTCATTCGCTTTCCAGCACAAAGAAGTCCTTTTTCCTGATTTCTCTGGCAAGAAATATGGGGCTCTCTTGGATTTTAGCCCCTGTGCCACTGCATCACTCCTTGTATGAAGCCTGTGCTTGGAACAAAGTCACAGGGCAAAAACAAAACACACAAACAAAAACAGAAAATTCACTCTTGCACAGGTCATTTCTTCGAGTTTTTACTCCTTTCCAATATTGCTGTTTTTGTTTATTTTCAGAATTTTCAGGTGGTGGTTGTTTTGGTATTGTTTTATTTCGTATAGTTTTTACTTGTAATCAGAAGGGACAAGTTGTAGTAAGTTTATCACCATAGTGGAGATGAAACTGTTGATTTTATTTCCTGATTTTAGGCATTTGTAGTTTCAAAAATTTCTGCTGTAAGTTTACACAACCTATGCAACATTTTAAACCAAAAAATATTACTCATACAATTTTACTCAGCAATATAATTTATAGTAATTCATCCTTGAATAATTAAGGATGTCTATGGCTCTGTATCAAGATTTCCTTTCAAATGTTTATTTAAAAAATTAAAGTAAAAGAAACCAATTCATAGGAAATGATTTGAATACATGATAGTGCATACATAAAACAAAGTACTAGCCAACAATTAATATTTGTGTTGAAAACATGAATTACTTAGAATGATCTTCACTTAGTTTTAGGTAAAACATGTATGTTAATACTATAGGAATAGAGTTTAGGTTAACACATGCACACCCATTGTGGTAGACACTGTCCTTTGGCTCCCTCCAAAGTGATTCCTAAAACCTTTTTATATTCCCTTGCTTTCCCATCTTACAAAGGTTGAAAAGTTCTGACATTAAGTTTCCCTGACTTTCCTATAACACAGTAGGTCTGCGTGACCTAGTTTTGTCATGTGGTCTTGAAGAGAAGTATATTTGAGACCTCTGAGAAAGCATTTTACAGTCTCTTAAGAGTAAAGATAGAAAGCTCACTCATGACATTGGCTACCTGCTGGTTTCCTACCTGTAGTTGAAATCCAGTTGAAATCCTACCTGGATTCAGCTCAGAAGCTGAGCCATCTGATTTGAAATTACAAAAAGTTCAGGAAAATCATAGACAGTGACACAATACCTGATTTCATAAATCTGCTTAACCAAAGCTGGAGCTCTATCTATAGACCAACAGACTACCAGTTAAGGAAACAATATGCTGCATATATATATATTAGCACTGTTTGTTGGATTTTTCTCTTGTGAACCAGTTCATCTCACACACCAGTATACATACTACTTACAGAGCTATGCATTGTTTTAGAAAGCTCTACAGCAGCTTGTAAAAATGTGTTTACATCTGAGTGATAGGAGAGCCATTAAATAATGTTTTCTACCTGGTGCATGTTTTCTAATTTTCTAAAAAGAATTATTTTATAAAAATATAAGAAATGCTCAATTCCACTTAAATGAACTTTTTCTATGTTGATGATTAGGGTTTTTTTGTTGTTGTTATTTAACAATTTATGTTTACAAATATATTAATTTGGATTCTTCCAGTAACAAATATAGTTCAATATTTTCCATATGTTTGTATTAGGTATAATTCCTCTTTAGTGAATTCAAGGTTTATAACCTTTGTTCACAGTAATATATAAATGCAAATCCAAGCAATATGTATTTAGATTTAGAAACTATCAGAAATAATCAAGATTATTTAAAAAAATTTGTATGCAAGTTAACCTCAGACAAGCTATTATTTCAAATACCAAAAGTTATAATCTGGTTTTTATAGTTGGATGAAATACTGAACAAAAATTTTTGAATAAAAAATGATTTTTATAATGTAAGCTACTATTACTAGCCATGCTTATGGCATTAAATAATCATCTAAGCATATTTTATGAATCTGATGTAGAATTTAATAGCATGAGACTCTTTACAATGTTATACTAAAGGTGAGAGAAAAAGTAGAGAGATATTATAAGTAATGATGGAACAAATAATAAACTTAATTGTTTAAAAACTATGTTTTCTCTTTAATGCAAACACAACTTATTTATGTACATATATTTATGCATTAAAATATTAAAAATATGCACCACCATATTAAAATATATATGCCCAGTTTCATTTAAGGACCTGTTTAACTTGATTATTAAAAAAAAAAAATATTGATTTTTTGTTTAATGTCCTCAACTCTATATATCCCCTGGAACTCCTTAGTAACAAAAATAAATACAGCATAGTATAAAAACAAATCTTGATGTATTTTAGGTCCAAGAGATTTGTTCTACACTTGTCCTTTAGTTTAATGTAATTCTTTTTCCTAAGGACAAAATCAAATATGTGATTTTCTATTTTTTTCTTAAAGCAAAACCAAATTACATTTTTACATTCATTTAAATATCAAGGTCTTAAGGACTTGAATAAAACTCTTATATAATGCTTGTAAGTATACACTGCACATATTTATTCTTGCATTTACTATTTTTTGACCTTCAAAAATTATTTTAACTTAGTCAAATTTCCTTCTTTTATCTTTGACCTCTTATCTCTTCAGAATTTAAAAAGGTGTTTCCTTTCAAATTTTCACAAAAAGTTATTTCCATATCAATTTTTCAGTAATTTCACACACAAACCATTTAAAATCTACCTTTTACCACAAAATCTATATTTTTCCTCAACATTGCTGATAAGCTGTCCCAAGGCCATTTAAAGAATAATTCTCCCTTTCCCTGTTGCCTTCTGTAGCATATAACAAATTCTTGCATATGGTAGATTTATCTCTACACAACTTTGTTCCACTGAGAGCAAACTTTCTCTTCTTTCACTCATCTCACTACACTGTAACTACTCTCCAAATACCTTATTTCTAGCCTTCCTGATGGAACTATCTAGTCTATAGCACTCCTTTAGATGACTATAGTTCAATAAATGATAATCAGATCTATTTTGGAACAAATTCAGTAATTCCAAGGAATTTTAAAAGTTCATGGATCTGGGGCTCCTGGGTGGCTCAGATGGTTAAGCGTCTGCCTTCGGCTCAGGTCATGATCCCAGGGTCTTGGGATCGAGTCCCACATCGGGCTCCTGGCTCAGCAGGGAGCCTGCTTCTCCCTCTGACCCTCTCCCCTCTCATGCTGTTTCTCTCTCGCTCGCTCTCTAAAAAATAAATAAAATCTTAAAAAAAAAAAAAAGTTCACGGATCTGGCTTGGTGTAGGTTATAGTGTTTCACATAGACAAGGTCTATCTCAAAATGTACCAAATAGCCCCATATGACCAAAAATGAATTGCATACACATCCAAATTTTGCAGTGAATCCAAGCAAATTTAACAGCTTTTGTTAAGCAAAAGTGTCATCTGCCATAACAACTCCCACAATCATAACACCCAAACTGCAGACAAAACTTCTTTCATGCTCCAATGTGTATGTTTATCCCTTAGGATCTGCTAACACTTCTCAAGTGGAAAACATTTGCTGTTGAAACAAATAGTTCCTCTATAAATTTCCAACTGGGCTGTTAAGACACTGACAATTCTGTTGATTTTAGTAATGATCATCATTCATGTCTCATCCAAGTAAAAATATGTTATTTTTCCATAAAGAAAGCTGTATTATCTAAGTATTAAATTTAAGAGAAAACATACCCCTTTATATAAACATTATAATATATACTAACTTACTAGTTTTTTTTTTAGTACATAGTGTTTGTCTACCCTGTGCACATTACTTGTAATACAAAAATGAGTGAGAAAAAGCGTTAAATAGTTTGCATGACTCTACCTTCAGATAAACAGACTAAATGTGCATATATATACTAGAATGCATAATATATACTTAAGCTTACATCTGATAAATGCCATCATAAAATGACATCAGCTCCATCCTAAATTTAGTTCACATAAAAAATTCTACTAGGAATTCATAAAAGAATCATCAGTTAAAGATGGAGTATTTAGACAGAAATATTGAAACTTGTAATGGCTTTTGAATGAAGATTTGGACTTAGATAAAAGGAGAATCTTTAGGCAGAAAATTGCAAGAAAAAGATATATAGTTAGAATTGCATATGAACTATGAAAGGGCAATTTAGTAAGACAGTTTGGCTAATGTGAATTGTTCAGATGAGACTGAGAAGTATTGTTGGATATATCAGTAGAAGCTACAATGCAGAGTGTTTTAATGTCACAACACTGTTTCACTAAGAATATTAGAGATGCAAGATGCCAACTAAGAGACTGATGTGTTTAGTATGGACTGGATGAGAAAGTGAAGTAAGGTTGCCATAGCAGTGATCTAATTTTAACATTGCATTAGATTTTCCAAGAATGCTTTCATTTTGTTTGTGTGAGAGAAGAGGCTTTTTTTTTTTTCATTAGTTAATTTTTGAAAATGGAAAAAACTGTAAAAGCAGCAGAATAGGCACTTCAGGTCAGGCCAATGTAAAATGAGTACCAATTCATTGTTTGTGGAGATGTCTAAATGAAGTCATATGAAAAGGGATGTTTCAGATTTAAAAGCTACATCAACTCCTTAATAATACTTTTACTTGAGTGTACATTTCAGCACTCCAGAAATTGACTATATTTTTTAAGACATTTTCTAAAACTTAATTTCTAGATCACCAGTTTTCAAATCACTTGGTGATACTTGAAAATGCTGATTCTTAAAGCCCATTTCATGCCTACTAAATTGGAATCCCTCTAGATGGAGCCCAGGAATTTACTTTTTAAAAAACTAATAGGTAATTCTTAAGGGCATAAGCACATATTCAAACTCAGCCTTGGGTAAGTTTTCTTTTTCTTTACTTTTTTTTTTTTTTCTGTGTAGAGTTTAAGACATCCCTCTGCTATGTTATTGCTGCTTCTTGAGGAGTTGTAAGAAACTTGTCTCCATGTGTATGTGCTTTACCTAGCCAGTTTATTTAAGCTTTAAAACACAGGAGTTTAAGAGCAAGACACCCTTAAAACCGCAGGAACGTAATATCAAAATATTTGTTCACAGTGGAAGAGAAGTCATTAAAAAAACAAAACTGCCTTAGAGTGTGGTGTTGGTGTTTATCTGAATCACACCATTAATGTTCTACACATGATGATAAGACTAAATAACCTAAAGGTTAGAGAAGTCCAGAAATTAGTCTTTGATTGCCTTGGCAGGTTCACAGTCAGACCACTTCCTATACTTTAAATGAAAAGCTGTTTTCATTGTTAATCATCCTGAAAAGAGGACAGTGAAGGTAGAAAATGAGGACTGGAGGCAACATTCATCTAGCAAAAAGGGGATACATTCCCTTCTCTGGGGCTTGATTTGTCCTGATTTTTAAATGTGGAAATGATCAAGCAATTGTTGGTTAGAATTCAGGTGTCTTGTACCATAGCTAGAGTGTGAGTTATCTGGAGAGGAGGCCTGTAAGGGAATCTGAGGAAGTGTGGAACATCAGTGATTTCTAGAGAAGGACATCTGTGCCCAGCAGAAAAGCAGCAGCATGAGAAATCACCAGCAGAAGCAGTAGTGTGGTTGCAGAATAATCCAGTGTTAGTGGAAAAACATGAAAGATACATTTCTGAGCACTCGTGAGTCAATAGCATAGAGCACATTGAGTGGAGACATTTTTTAGTGATTATTTCTTGTTTGGGTTTAAACTTGTATAATTTGAATTTTTAAATTATAGATTTATTTTGGAACATGTTACTAAGATCTATGACATTTAGTTAGACTTTATCACCCTAGTTTAAGTTAAAGCATAATATCATGACCCTGTTCAATAATTTTCAGAATTATAATTTTCCTCTTTGGCCAACTCTGTCAGATACAGCTCAGGATATTTAAGAAGCAAATAAACAGGTTTGCACAACCTTTCTTCCTAGCATGTAAACAAGCCTTTTAGGAGGATTGTTCCATAACACAAGATTATGTTCTTATATGCACAGTACACTACATTTGTGGGTGGATACTAAACAATCACTCAGATAACTTCCATTGCTTCAGTGTCTACTGGCAACACTTATCATGACTGAAGGAGCATAATCATGGCAACAATAGGTTCCCTTGTATAATCCCCTGTGTATTTTCCAAAGTATAGTAGGAAGGACAACTTCTAAAAAGTTCCCCATTAGAGGTCTGGGGTCAAGTAAATTTGGAAATAGTACACACCTGGATCCTGACAAGACACTTGCTTTGATGATAAGTATAGTAAATGACCTGAGAAGGCCAGCAGTAAAAAGTCTTCTATGACTTTGATTATACCAACACAATCTTATTGAAACATGGAAACCCATTTTCATGTCAAACTTATTAACATATTAAGTAACATTTTAGGCAATTGTACTAAATGGAAAGATTATAGACCTTGTTATCACACGTGTGTAATCAAATGTCAGCACAGCCTCTTATACCTGTGACCTGATGTTTTTAAAATACCCACAAATAAAAATAAATAAACCCCAAGGAGGTGTTTTGTTGTTGTTGTTGTTGTTGTTGTTTTTGAAAATCAGTTGAAATAACATATATAATAAATCTAGGGAAATTCTGGTCAATATAGTTGCTTAAAAAAATACTAGTTTCTTGTCAACTTCAGAATTTCCTAACCAGAAACTTCTAAACTCTTCCTAAATCAGTATGTTGGACTTGGTTAAAGATCAAAGGGGCAGGATCTCAGTAAATAAAAATAAATATATTAAAAGGCACAGGTAGGATTGATATGAAATAACATAAAATATAGAAAAAATAAAGAAAATAGGTGGGGGGAGGAGCAAGATGGTGGAGGAGTAGGAGACCTATATTTTGTCTGGTCCCAGGAATTCAGCTAGATAGGGATCAAACCATTCTAAACACCTACTAACTCAACAGGAGATCGAAGAAAGGAATAGCAGCAACTCTCTGAACAGAGAAGTGAGCACTTTCTGGAAGGTAGAATGTGCGGAGAAGTGAATCTGAGGCGATATTCAGGAAGATAGACAGTGGGGGAGGGGGCCTCCATCTGGCTTCTGGCAGGTGATAGAGCAGTGGACAAATACAGAACTTTTAGAAGTCTGCTCTGCTGAGGGACATCACTCCAGTGGCTAAGTGGGGGGTGGAACCCTTTGGGGACAGTGTGGTCTCAGGACCCTTGGGGTCACAGAAAGACTGGGGGTGGCTGAGGGCAGCAGAGCTCCCAGGTATCTGAGCAGGGAAGCCGGCTGCAGAGACAGAGCCAAGGTGCAGGCTTACAGCTCAGGGTTGCCATAAACCATGATCCGCAGCACAGTTGGGCCACTGCTCCTCCACCAGGGACACAACAAGTGGCAGATCTGGGGAGACTCCCCTTCCTCCCCTGGGAGAAGTGGCATGGGAGCTCACTGCAGGAATCTGCTGGGTTCGGAGACTCTGCACAGGGTCAGGTGCCAGAGATAGAAATGCTTGATCACAGGCCGGGTGAGCAGGGAGGGCGGCCAGAGACCAGGGAGATGGGAGTGACTGATTGCTTTTCTCTGGGGGTGAACTGAGGAGTGGGGCAACGAGTTCTCGGCTCCTCTGGGGTGGAGATTGGGAAGCCACCATTTTCACTCTCGTCCTCCAAACCTGCATGGAAAGCTTGCAGGGAACAAAAGCTCCTGAGAGCAAACCCAAGCAGATTATTTACCCCAGACCAGGCAAGGGTGGGGCAATTTTGCCTCTGGCAAAGATATTTGAGAACCACTGTGACAGGCCCCTCCCCCAGAAGATCAGCAAGAACCGCCAGCCAAGACCAAGTTTACCGATCAATGAGAACGAGAGAATGCCAGCACTAGGGGAATACAGCACATAGAATTCATGGCTTTTTCCCTCCCGATTCTTTAGTCTTTCAAAGTTAATTTTTTTAATCTCCTTTTTATAATTTTCTTTTTTTCAAATTTTTCTTTTTCCCTCTTTCAACCAACATCTTATCAATCCCTTTTTTTTTTTAATTCTTTTTTATTTTTCATTTTTAGAGTCATATTCTATCCCTTCATAGTATTTAACCTTATTTTTGGTATATATATAAGTTGTTCTCTCTTTAAAATTTTGGGATACAGTTTCTTCTAACAGACCAAAATATACCCTAAATCTCTAGTGTATGGCTTTGTTCTAGTCTCCTGCCTGATCACATTCTCTCCCCCTTTTTTTAAAATCCTCTTCTTTCTTTTTTCAACCAAATTCTTATCTATCAATTCCTTTTATAAAACCTTTTATAATTTTCATCTTTACAGTCATATTCCATCTTGTCATTGTATTTACTCTTATTTTTGTACATATATAAGTTTTTTTCTTTAAAATTTTGAGAGGCCCTTTCTTCTAACAGACCAAAATATGCCCCAAAACTACTGTGAGGCACTGATCTATGCACCAGCCTGATTATATTTGATCATATATATATTTTTTTATCTTCATTTTTTTCTTTTTTTTCTCAGTTTTTTCTTTCCCTTTCTTTTCCCCTGGGTTCAGGTCTCTTCTGATTTGTTTAGTGTATATTTTTCAGGGGTCATTGTTACCCTGTTAGCATTTTGTTCTCTCATTCATCTATTCTCTGCTGGACAAAATGAAAAGAGAAAAAATCACCTCAAAAAAAAAGAACAAGAAGCAGTACCAACTGCCAGGGACATAATCAATATGGACATTAGTAAGATGAAGAACTAGAGTTCAGAATGATGATTTTAAAGATACTAGCTGGGCTTGAAAAAAGCATGGAGGTTATTAGAGAAACTCTTTCTGGATAAATAAAAGAACTGAAATCTAACCAAGTCGAAATCAAAAAGGCTATTAATGAAGTGCAATAAAAAATGGAGGCTCTAACTGCTAGGATAAATGAGGCAGAAGAGAGATTCAGTGATATAGAAGACCAAATGATGGAAAATAAAGAAGCTGAGATAAAGAGAGATAAACAACTACTGGATCGCGAGGGCAGAATTTGAGAGATTAGCGATACCATAAGACGAAACAACATTAGAATAATTGGGATCCCAGAAGAAGAAGAAAGAGAGAGAGGGGCAGAAGGTAAATTGGAGCAAATTATAGCAGAGAACTTCCCTAATCTGGGGAAGAAAATAGGCATCAAAATCCAAGAGGTACAGAGAACCCCTCTCAAAATCAATAAAAATAGGTCAACAACCTGACATCTACTAGTAAAATGTACAAGTCTCAGAGACAAAGAGAAAATCCTGAGAGCAGCTCGGGAGAAGAGATATGTAACCTACAATGGTAGAAACATTAGATTGACAACAGACCTATTCACAGAGACCTGCAGGCCAGAAAGGACTGGAAGGATATATTCAGAGCACTAAATGAGAAAAATATGCAGCCAAGAATACTATATCCAGCTAGGCTGTCATTGAAAATAGAAGGAGAGATAAGAAGGTTCAAGGACAAACAAAAACTAAAGGAATTTGCAAACACAAAACCAGCCCTACAAGAAATATTGAAAGGGTTCCACTAAGCAAAAAGAGAGCCTAAAAGTAACACAGACCAGAAAGGAACAGAGACAATATACAGTAACGATCACCTTATAGGCAATACAATGGCACTAAATTCATATCTTTCAATAGTTATCCTGAATGTAAATGGACTAAATGCCCCAATCAAAAGACACAGAGAATCAGATTGCATAAAAAACAAGACCGATTGATATGCTCTCTGCAAGAGAATGATTTTAGACCCAAAAACACCTCCAGATTGAAAGTGAGGGGGTGGAAAACCATTTACCATGCTACTGGACACCAAAAGAAAGCTGGGGTGTCATTTCTTATATCAGACAAATTAGATTTTGAAGAAACCACTATAATAAGAGATGAGGAAGGACACTATATCCTACTTAAAGGGTCTATCCAACAAGAAGATCTAACAATTGTAAATATTTATGCCCCTAACATGGGAGCAGCCAATTATAGAAGCTAATTAACAAAATCAAAGAAACACATCGACAACACTGCAATAATAGTGGGGGACTTTAACACCCCCTTCAATGAAATGGACAGATCATCTAAGCAAAAGATCAGCAAGGAAATAAAGACTTTAAATGACACACTGGACCAAATGGACTTCACAGATATATTCAGAACATTCCATCCCAAAGCAACAGAATATACATTCTTCCCCAGTGCCCATGGAACATTCTCCACAATAGCTCACATCCTAGGTCACAAATCAGGTCTCAGCTGGTACCAAAAGATTGGGATCATTCCCTGCATATTTTCAGACCACAGTGCTTTGAAACTAGAACTTAATCACAAGAGGAAAGTCAGAAAGAACTCGAATACATGGAGCTAAAGAGCATCCTACTAAAGAATGAATGGGTCAACCAGGAAATTAAAGAAGATTTTTAAAAAGTCATGGAAACCAATGAAAATGAAAACACAACTGTTCAAAATCTGTGGGATGCAGCAAAGGTAGTGCTAAGAGGAAAGTATATAGCAATATAAGCCTTTCTCAAGAAACAAGAAAGGTCTCAAATACACAACCTAACCCTACACCTAAAGGAGCTGGAGCAAGAACAGCAAATAAAGCCTAAACCCAGCAGGAGAAGAGAAATAATAAAGATCAGAGCAGATTTCAATGAAATAGACACCAAAAGAACAGTAGAACAGATTAATGAAACTAGGAGCTGGTTCTTTGAAAGAATTAATAAGATTGATAAACCCCTGACCAGACTTATAAAAAAGAAAAGAGAAATGACCCAAATAAATAAAATCATGAATGAAAGAGGAGAGATCGGAGCCAACACCAAAGAAATACAAACAATTGTAAGAACATATTATGAGCAACTCTATGCCAGCAAATTAGATAATCTGGAAGAAATGGATGCATTCCTAGAGTTGCATCAACTACCAAAACTGAACCAGGAAGAAATAGAAAACCTGAACAGACCTATAACCACTAAGGAAATTGAAGCAGTCATCAAAAATCTCCCAACAAACAAAAGCCCAGGGCCAGATGGCTTTCCAGGGGAATTCTACCAAATATTTCAAGAAGAATGAATACCTATTCTTCTGAAACTGTTCCAAAAATAGAAATGGAAGGAAAACTTCCAAACTCATTTTATGAGGCCACCATTACCTTTTTCCCAAAACGAGACAAAGTCCCCATCAAAAAAGGAAAATTATAGACCAATATCCCTGATAAACAAAGATGCAAAAATTCTCACCAAAATACTAGCCAATAGGATCCAACAGTATGTTAAAAGGATTATTCACCATGACCAAGTGGGATTTATCCCTGGGCTGCAAGCTTGGTTCAACATCCGCAAATCAATCAATGTGATACAATACATTAATAAAAGAAAGAACAAGAACCATATGATCCTCTCAATAGATGCAGAAAAAGCATTTGACAAAGTACAGCAACCTTTCTTGATCAAAACTCTTCAGAGTATAGGCATAGAGGGTACATAACTCAATATCATAAAAGCCATCTATGAAAAACCTTCAGCAAATATCATTCTCAATGGGGAAAAACTGAGAGCTTTCCCCCTAAGGTCAGGACGCGGCAGGGATGTCCACTATCACCACTGCTATTCAACATAGTATTGGAAGTCCTAGCCACAGCAATCAGACAAAAAAAGAAATCAAAGGCATCCGAATCAGCAAAGAAGTCAAACTCTCACTCTTTGCAGATGATATGATACTTTATGTGGAAAACCCAAAAGACTCCACCCCAAAACTGCTAGAACTCATGCAGGAATTCAGTAAAGTGGCAGGATATAAAATCAATGCTCAGAAGTCAGTGGCATTCCTATACACCAACAACAAGACAGAAGAAAGAGAAATTAAGGAGTTGACCCCATTTACAATTACACCCAAAATCATAAGATACCTAGGCATAAATCTAACCAAAGAGACAAAGGATCTGTACTCAGAAAAGTATAAAATACTCAGGAAAGAAATTGAGGAAGACAGAAAGAAATGGAAAAACGTTCCATGCTCATGGATTGGAAGAACAAATATTGTGAAGATGTCAATGCTACCTAGAGCAATCTACACATTCAAGGCAATCCCCATCAAAATACCATCCACTTTTTTCAAAGAAATGGAACAAATAATCCTAAAATTTGTATGGAACCAGAAAAGACCCCGCATAGCCAGAGGAATGTTGAAAAGGAAAAGCAAAGCCAGTAGCATCCCAATTCCTGACTTCAAGCTCTATTATGAAGCTGTCATCATCAAGACAGTATGGGACTAGTACAAAAACAGACACATAGATCAATGGAACAGAATAGAGAGCCCAGAAATGGACCCTCAACTCTATGGTCAACTCATCTTTGACAAAGCAGGAAAGAATGCCCAATGGAAAAAAGACAGTCTCTCCAACAAATGGTGTTGGGAAAATTGGATAGCCACATGCAGAAGAATGAAACTGGACCATTTCCTTACACCACACACAAAAATAGACTCCAAATGGTTGAAAGACTCAATGTGAGACAGGAGTCCATCACAATCCTAGAGGAGAACACAGGCAGCAACCTCTTCGACCTCAGCCACAGCAACTTCTTCCTAGAAACATCACCAAAGGCAAGGGAAGGAAGGGCAAAAATGAACTATTGGGACTTCATCAAGATAAAAAGGTTTTGCACAGCAAAGGAAATAGTCAACAAAACCAAAAGACAACTGACAGAATGGGAGAGGATATTTGCAAATGACATATCAGATAAAGGGCTAGTATCCAAAATCTATAAAGAACTTATGAAACTTGGGGCACCTGGGTGGCTCAGTCGGTTAAGCGTCTGCCTTTGGCTCAGGTCATGATCCCGGGGTCCTGGGATCTAGCCCCGCATCGGGCTCCTTGCTCTGCAGGAAGCCTGCTTCTCCCTCTCCCTCCGCTGTTCCCCCTGCTTGTGTTCCCTCTCTCTCTCTCTGTCAAATAAATAAATAAAATCTTAAAAAAAAAAAAAACTTATGAAACTCAACACCCAAAGAGCAAAAGGTCCAATCAAGAAATGGGCAGAATACACAAGCAGACATTTTTCCATTGAAGGCATCCAAATGGCCAACAGACACATGAAAAAGTGCTCAACATTGCTCAGCATCAGGGAAATCCAATTCAAAACCTCTAAGAGATATCATCTCACACCAGTCCGACTGGCTAAAATTAACAAGTCAGGAAATGACAGATGTTGGTGGGGATGAGGAGAAAGGGGAACCCTCCTACACTGTTGGTGGGAATGCAAGGTGATGCAGGCACTCTGGAAAACAGTATGGAGGTTCCTCAAAAAGTTGAAAATAGAGCTACCATACCACCCAGTAATTGCACTACTGGGTATTTACCCCAAATCTACAAATGTAGTGATCCGAAGGTGTACATGCACCCCGAAGTTTATAGCAGCAATGTCCACAATAACCAAACTATGGAAAGAGCCAAGATGTCCATTGGCAGATGAATGGATAAAGATGTGGTATATATATATATATATATAGGAATATTATGCAGCCATCAAAAGGAATGAAATCTTGCCATTTGCAATGACATGGATGGAACTGGAGGGTATTATGCTGAGCAAAATATGTCAATCAGAGAAAGACATGTATCATATGACCTCACTGATATGAGGAATTCTTAATCTCAGGAAACAAACTGAGGGTTGCTGGAGTGGTGGGGTGTGGTTGGGATGGGGTGGCTGGGTGATAGACATTGGGGAGAGTGTGTGCTATGGTGAGTGCTGTGATTTGTGTAAGACGGTTAAATCACAGACCTGTACCTCTGAAACAAATAATACATTATATGTTAAAAAAAAAAGAAGATAGTAGGAAGGGAAAAATGAAGGGGGAGAAATCGGAGGGGAGACGAACCATGAGAGACTATGGACTCTGAGAAACAAACTGAGGGTTCTAAGGGGGATGGGAGTGGGTGAATGGGTTAGCCTGGTGTTGGGTATTAAGGAGGGCATGTATTGAATAGAGCACTGGGTGTTATACGCAAACAGTGAATCATGGAACACTACATCAAAAACTAATGATGTAATATATGGTGATTAACATAACATAATAAAATAAAAAATGTAAAATTAAAAAATTTAAAAAAGAATAATAAAGAAAATATTAATGAGATTATATTAGCTATCTTTAATAAAGGAATCTGCTCGTTTCCTTTCTTTCTAAAGAGAAATGAGGACTAACTGAATGCAGAGAAAGTTACTCCAGTTAGAAATAATTCTGTATTATCACATTATTAAACTGAATAGGTAAAAAAAAAATCTTGGGGAAAAACAATTCTAAGGAAAGACAAGTTAGTGCCTTCTTAAAAATGTGCAGTTTATTCATTTAACTTCAAAAGAGTTGGACACACAGGATTCTTTTGCAGTAGTCAGAGAAGTCCCAATTAAAATTTGCAAACCTGTTGATCCTACTTCTGCTTTTGTTGACCTCTCTTGTACATCCCTCTCATAAATAAGTTGACACAAGAAAGAACTATTGATTTTTGCATGATGTTTTGCTTGCCCTTTTCTTCCAGTACACTCAAAATGGTATCATTTATTCTCAAAATAAGGCTCCTAGTATAGGCAAGGGTAGACTAGGTTTGACAATTATCAGAAAAATAGCAATATAATGAACCCAATCATTCCAATAATCTTTAAATGCCTCTTCTCATTTCTAAATACCTGACAAGTGTGTAAAAATCGAATTTGGGGTAAGTCACTGCCTCACCATGCAATGCACAAAGGTTATTTGAACAGCACTGTTCTTTCTTCTTTTAAGTAATGTGTCTTTGGGAAAAATCCTACTGAGAATCTACTCAATGAAAGTTATGGGTAATTTCACACAAGAAAGTTTGTCTCAGAATTCCTATTTCCTCTGATACACCTCTGCTCAAGTTTCTTGCTGCCCCTAGGAACCAAATTCCCATCCCTCAAGTCTGATCTTAACTTGTAACACTAACAATGAGAGAGAAGGATAGTGATGAGAAGAGTCTTGGATTAGAAATTAGATCTGGAAGTTAATCCTTTATAATCCTAGCTCTCTTCCTATTTATGAACTTTGGAACACATTGAGCCTCTCTGAGCCTCAAATTTGCTATCTGTTATGTAGCCTGGATGGATGTTAGCTAATTTCTAAACTTTCTCTTAATATTGTGTATGTATATTTTTAATTCAAAAGCCTGATCTCTCCTTTACAATAAATCAAAGAAGATTTAGCAGTAAATGATTAAGTAGACTGAATCATTGGAGAGTAATGTATTTGTAATAGTAGGCCAACTCCTGGATCAACACAGAATCCCCACTTCTGGGATGCCTGGGTGGCTCAGTTGGTTAGATGTCTGCCTTCAGCTCAGGCCATGATCCCAGGGTCCTAGGATCAAGCCCCACAGTGGGCTCTTTGCTCAGCAGGGAGTTTGCTTCTCCCTCTCCCTCTGCCCCACCCCATGCTTCTGCTCTCTCTCTCTGACAAATAAATAAAATCTTAAAAAAAAAAAGAATCCCCACTTCCAACCAGATAAACAACATGATAACACACAGAAAATTGAATAGAGAAAGAGAGCCCTCAAAAGTCAAAGGATTACCCAAGGGTGAGACCTGAAGAACCCATGGCTAATGAGTGTTGAAAATGGCAGAGAAAGATAGCAAATGATCATCATTATATTATATATATTTCTATATTACATATATAAATATAATTTATATATAATTATATTATGATATATGATATATCATATCAATTATATTGATAATAATCAGCATTATGCAATATTTAAGACTTGGTAATACCTACTAATGTAAGAGCACCAATCAATTATGAAAAATAATAATGATAATAAAAGATTCTAGATCAGACAAGAACTTTTATCAGAAAGATTGATGAGAGGGAAACAAATTTACATATGGTTTCAAATCCCTGAAATTTCTCCCATCTCCTTGGATTTCTTACCTTGATTTCAATGGTCACCACCACACTCTGTATAGCCCCTCTCTAAACTTTTTTAAAAAGTTTTAACATAAAGATGATTCCCTATTTTTAACATAAAGATGATTCCTTTTTTTTTTTTAATATCCTCTTAGTACAGTGATATAGAATGAGATTTCAGAATTATCTCCCAATAAAGGAAAACCAAAAGGGTAAGAAACATAAAATACACATCTTCTATAGTTTGTGTTAATTCAACTTATATTATCTCTTCACCTTTTCATCTGTTAAAAAAAAGGCATGTTATCCCTTGTACCACCAATACTCATGTTTATCATCATAATAAGTTGAGAATTCATTTGTGAAAAGGAAATGTGATAAACTGAATATAAGGTGAAAAAAACTTTTTATTTAGCAAATTTAATATTTAGTACAGTTAAATAAAATATACTTATGAACCAAATAGAACCATGCAAGAAAAATGCCCACTATAGAGAATGAGGTTAAAAATGGAGAAAAACGGTTGAATGGGGCCCTAAAGATTGTCTGAAACTCTAGATCAAACAATGCCTGAAGTTATCACAAGCCTATTATTCAAAATGTGTGTGTGTGTGTGTGTGTGTGTGTGTTAATGAGGGTAGGGTTTAGTCATCTGAAACTAGAAAATTTCTAAGAAACACACATTTAGGTGATATGATTACAAAAATTTGAATATATATCTATCTTTCTATATTTTTAAATTATTCTATGGTACATTTATGTTTTTATAGTCAGGTTGCTATCTTAGATGTTATTAAAAGCAGATGGCAAATCTTCTAGAAATCTTTAAATTAATAACTTCAATAATCTGAGAAACAAACTGAGGGTTCTAGAGGGGAGGGGGTGGGGGGATGGGTTAGCCTGGTGGCACATACTGAATGGAGCACTGGGTGTTATATGCAAACAATGAATCATGGAACACTACATCAAAAACTAATGATGTAATGTATGGTGACTAACATAACAATAAAATTAAATTAAAAAATAATAATAAAAATAAATAAAATAACTTCAATAATCTGAGTTGATAGTCAACAAAATGGGTAATATAAGTCCAGAAAATATCCACATAAGGAATAAGATAAGGCTGTCACTTAATCCCCCATGTCAAGGGTCCATAGTAGTACCAGCTGCATACTTTTGTTAAGTTATATGCACTACTATGGCCTAGCAAAAAACTCAGTAAAGTTTACAGAGGACATATGTGAAGATGGTCCTTATTGAAGTATTTGTGAAAATGAGAATTTGGAGGCAATTTGGCTGTCCAACACTAGGAGAACAGATGGACAAAACAGGCTGCCTGCACATGCTGGAATATTATGCAATAATTAGAAGCAAAATTATACATATACAATAATTAGAAGCAAAATTATACACAAACAAAATTATACATATACATATAAAATTATACATATACAAAATTATACAAAATTATACATACATATACACATAACAACACATAACAATATGTCTAGATCTTTAAAACCTAAGACAATAAAATTAAGAAACAGAATGACACATATCACCATGTGATATACACACACATTTATATCACTATATATAGTGAGATATAATGGTGAGAAATTGTGATATATGCATACAAATATATATAAATCATAGATACTCATAATAGCAATATGAATTTTGCAGTAGCATATGCAAACAATGACACCTTAGAATATATAATAGTTGTTTATAGCTAAAATGGAGAAAAGAGAGTAGAATATAAAAATAGAACAGAATGAATGAATAAAAGAAAACCAAACTAATAAACCAAACGAAGAAAGGATCAGTCATGGGTTAATGATGATAATTTGCCTTGAAGTAAAAGGTACAATTAACTCAAAGGACTGCCTCTGTTGCTCTCTCTTAAAATAAAATGAAATATTTTCAGTCATCAAATTACTAGCATCTTAGTGATTCATGTAGTGAGCCAAAACAAGGAATACCTGTGAAAAATTATTCACTGTGAAATATAAGTAAGCAATCATTTTAACACCATAGAGCTAACATCAGCATTCAGGTGTATAGAAAGATGGTGCTATGTCAGAGTATGAGATATGAAAAAGGCCAGAGAGTAAAATAAAGATCATAAAACCGAGGTCAGAAGAGTCAGAAAGGTAGGAGATGGTACATTGAATAATATGACCCTCCATTTCTATTTTTAAAAAATCGCTGTTGCTGAATTTGACTGAATTTGAAAATATTGAATAGGCAAAATGATGTATCTTGGTTTGAGACAAGATGGGACAAGGACACAGTGACCACAGCTGCTGTGAGGGAGATCAATGCATCCTGTCTGTTGTACTCGAAGTTGGATTTTGTGCACAGAAAAAAGTAGTTAGGCACAGACGCGCCTGGGTGGCTCAGTCGTCAAGCGTCTACCTTCGGCTCAGGTCATGATCCCGGGGCCCTGGAATTGAGCCCCCATTGGGCTCCCTGCTCTGCGGGAAGCCTGCTTCTCCCTCTCCCACTCCCCCTGCTTGTGTTCCCTCTCTGGCCGTCTCTCTGTCAAATAAAGAAAATCTTGAAAAAAAAAAAAGTAGTCAGGCACAAATTTTAAAGTATGAGTCAATTTTTAAATTAAAATTTTAATCTAGTTTTTTTTTTGTAAAACTTTATTTTTTTAAAGATTTTATTTATTTATTGGACAGAGAGATAGAGCCAGAGAGCACAAATGGAGGGAACAGCAGAGGGAGAGGGAAAAGCAGGCTCCCCACCAAGCAGGGAGCCTGATGCCCGGCTCCATCCCAGAACCCCAGGATCATGACCTGAGCCAAAGGCAGACACTTAACCATCTGAGCCACCCAGGTGCCCCCCCTCCGCCTTTTTTTTTTAAACTTTAAAGTTTAACTTAAAATCTGAATGACTCTTTGTAAATCAAGGGAATTTTAATATCTGATTTTAAGGTAATTTTGATTAATGTCTGGTCCCATTGCAAAACTTAATTAACTAAACTCAATTAACATTTAAAATGTATTTATAATTTTAGTATATTTGGTTTCCTTTTAATTATTTAAATTATTTCACTTCTAAGCTAAATTTTCCCAAGCACTAAAGTAAATATTATATATCAATTACATTAAACCTATAAATAAACTCATTAGATTTCCTTAAATGTTTCAACGCTGTACATAAATTATTTTTTTTACTTAAGTTTTTACTTAATTTCCAATTAGTTAACATATAGTGTTATATTAATTTCAGGTGTACAATATAGTGATGCAACAACTCTACACATTTCTCAGTGCTGACCATGGTAAGTGTGTTCTTTAATCCCCATCACCTATTTCACCCATCCCCCCCACCCACCTCCCCTATGGTAACCTTCAGTTTGTTCTCTGTAGTTAAAAATCTCTTTCTTAGTTTTTCTCTCTCTCTCTCTTTCCCTCTCTCTCTCTTTCCCCTTTGCTCATTTGTTTTATTTCTTTTGTTTAAGTTTTTATTTAAATTCTAGTTAGTTAACATACAGTGTAGTATTAGTTTTTTTTTTTAATATTATGTTTTTATGTTTATGTCCATGTCAACTATTGTTGGAGGGCTCTATCTGTTTGTTTGTTTTTTTAATTTTTTTATTGTTATGTTAATCCCCTTACATTACATTATTAGTTTTAGATGTAGTGTTCCGTGATTCATTCTTTGTGCGTAACACCCAGTGCTCCATGCAGAACGTGCCCTCTTTAATACACATCACCAGGCTAACCCATCCTCCCAGCCCCCTCCCTTCTAGAACCCTCAGTTTGTTTTTCACAGTCCATCCTCTCTCATGGTTCGTCTCCCCCTCTAATTTCCCCCCCTTCATTCTTCCCCTCCTGTTATCTTCTTCTTTTTGTTTTTTTTCTTAACATATACTGTATTATTTATTTCAGAGGTACAGATCTGTGATTCAACAGTCTTGCACAATTCACAGCGCTCACCATAGCACATACCCTCCCCAGTGTCTATCACCCAGCCACCCCACCTCATCCCTCCCACTGCACCCCCCACTCCAGGAACCCTCAGTTTGTTTCCTGAGATGAAGAACTCCTCATATCAGTGAGGTCGAAGAGGTTGCTGCCTGTGTTCTCCTCTAGGATTGTGATGGACTCCTGTCTCATATTGAGGTCTTTCAACCATTTGGAGTCTATTTTTGTGTATGGTGTAAGGAAATGGTCCAGTTTCATTCTTCTGCATGTGGCTATCCAATTTTCCCAACACCATTTGTTGAAGAGACTCTTTTTTCCATTGGGCATTCTTTCCTGCTTTGTCAAAGATTAGTTGGCCATGGAGTTGAGGGTCCATTTCTGTTCCATTGATCTATGTGTCTGTTTTTGTGCCAGGACCATACTGTCTTGATGATGACAGCTTTGTAATAGAGCTGGAAGTCCGGAATTGTGATGCCGCCAGCTTTGCTTTTCTTTTTCAGCATTCCTCTGACTATGCGGGGTCTTTTCTGGTTCCATACAAATTTTAGGATTATTTGTTCCATTCCTTTGAAAAAAGTTGATGGTATTTTGATAGGGAATGCATTAAATGTGTAGACTGCTCTAGGTAGCATTGTCATTTTGTCCAAAGGAGAATAGATGAATGAGAGAACAAAAGGCTAACAGGGTAACAATGACCACCCCCAAAATATACACTAAACAAATCAGAAGAGACCTGAAACTGGGGGAAAAGAAAGGGAAAGAAAGAAAAAAGAAAAAGAAGAAAAAAAAAAAGAAAAAAAAAGAATATGGTCAATACGTTCAGGCTGGGTGAACAGATCAGTGCCACACACTAGATTTTGGGTGTATTTTGGTTTGTTAGAAGAAACTGCCTCCCAAAATTTTAAAGAAAGAAAAACTTATATATGTACAAAAGTAAGGCTTAATACAATGAAGGGATGGAATATGACTATAAAGATGGAAATTATAAAAGATTTAGTAAAAGGAATTGATAAGATAAGAAGTTGGTTGAAAAAAGAAAGAAGAGTAGTTAAAAAAGTTAGAAAAAGGGAGAGAATGTGATCACGCAGGAGACTAGAACAAAGCCATACATTAGAGATTTAGGGTATATTTTAGTCTGTTAGAAGAAACTCTATCCCCAAATTTTAAAGAGAGAACAACTTATATATATATACCAAAAATAAGGGTAACTACAATGAGGGATAGAATATGACTCTAAAAATGAAAAATAAAAAAAGATTTTTTAAAAAGGGATTGTTAAGATGGTTGAAAAAGGGAAAAAGAAAAATTCAAAAAAAAATAGAAAAAGAAAAAAATTAAAAAAATTAACTTTGAAAGACTAAAGAATCATGGGAAAAAATCCATTAATTCTATGTGCTGTATTCCCCTAGTGCTGGAGTTCTGCAGTTCTCATTGATCTGTAAACTTGGTCTTGGTTGGCTGTTCTTACTGATCTTCTGGGGGAGGGGCCTTTCACAGTGATTCTCAGATGTCTTTGCCAGAGGTAGAATTGCCCTGCCCTTCCCGGTAATCTGCTCGGGTTTGCTCTCAGGAGCTTTTGTTACCTACAAGCTTTCCATACAGCTTTGGAGGAATGGAGTGCAAATGACAGCCTCCCAATCTCTGCCCAGAGGAGCCAAGAGCTCAGGGCCCCACTCCTCTGTTGGGCCCCAGAGAAAAGCAGTCAATCACTGCTGTCTCCCTGGTCTCCCGCCGCACTCTGTGCTCACCCGGTCTGTGACTGAGCATTTCTATCTCAGTAGATCCCTGCAGTGCGCTTCTGCTCTGCTCCTCCCAGGAGGAAGGGGGTCTCCCTGGATCTGCCGCTTGTTGAGTCCCTGTTGGAAGAGCAGTGGCCGGACTGTGCCTCGGATCATGGTTTATGGCAACCCTGAGCTGAGAGTCTGCTCCTAGGCTCCGTCTTTGTAGCTGACTTCCCTGCTCTGATATCTGGGAGCTCTGCCACACTCAGGTACCCCCAGTCTTTCTGTGACCCCAAAGATCCTGAGACCACACTGTCCCAGCGAGGGTTCCATCCCCCGCTTAGCCACTGGAATGATGTCCCTCAGTGGAACAGACTTCTAAAAATCCGATTTGGGCCCTGCTGCTTTATCACTTGCCAGTAGCGGCTGACAGAGTCTCCCTCCCCCTGCCATCTATCTTCTCCGAATATCCCCTCGGATTCACTTCTCCACATGTCCTACCTTCAAGAAAGTGGTCACTTTTCTGTTCAGAGAGTTGTTGCTATTCTTCTCTTTTTTCTTTTTTTAAAGATTTTATTTATTTATTTGACAGAGAGAGACAGTGAGAGAGGAGCAGGGGGAGTGGGAAAGGGAGAAGCAGTCTTCCTGCTGAGCAAGGAGCCCAATGCGGGGCTCGATCCCAGGACCCTGAGATCATGACCTGAGCCAAAGGCAGTCGCTTAACCTACTGAGCCACCCAGGTGCCCCTAGAGAGTTGTTGCTATTCTTTTCTGTGATCTCCTGTTGAATTCGCAGGTGTTCAGAATGGTTTGATACTTATCTCTGTGTTATTAAAAGTTTTATTATAGATTTAATTACTATTTAATTTAGTTTTATATTAATTGCCATATATTTATAGAATCTAATTGTTTTACAAAGCTCATTAATAATAGAAAAAAAGAAGAAGAAGAAAAAGAAAGGCATTTCACAATCTCTTCTCCATTCCCTCCTCCATAGTGGCAAAATTTTCAAATTTTTCTAGTAAATTCTTTTATTTTTTAATGAAATATATCTAAAAAATGAGTATTTTCTTTCTTTCTTTCTTTCTTTCTTTCTTTCTTCCTTCCTTTCTTTCTTTCTTTCTTCCTTTCTTCTTTCTTTCTTTCTTTCTTTCTTTCTTTCTTTCTTTCTTTCTTTCTTTCTTCTTTCTTTCTTTCTTTCTTTCTTTCTTTCTTTCTTTCTTTCTTTCTTTCTTTCTTTCTTTCTTTCTTTCTTCTTTCTTTCTTTTCTATCTCTTCTATATCTCTCTTCTTCAGTTAGGTCTGATCTTTTGACCTTCCATTTTAGAAGATGAGAATTGAGCTCTCCTGTTCCCTAAAATACACAAACACATTTCATCTACCTAATATATTTGTATGTTAAATTCAGCTAGATCAGATTTCAATGTGTACATTAATATGGCTATGTCAACATTAGTCACATCCAAAACATGTAAGGCATTGTACTATAATTGCTTTTCTTTTCCTCCACATTTTTTTTTACCTCAAGATAGTAATTTTCTTGTCTTATACATTTATTTTCCATCTATTTATTATCAGTTCTCCATTTATGTTTTCTCAGTGTTATAAAATTCCTTTCAGGGGCACCTGGGTGGCTCAGTCAGTTAAGCAACCAACTTGTGGTTTTGGCCCACAATGTTATCTCAAGGTCATGAGATGGAGCCCACACATCTGGCTCTGTGCTCGACATGGAGTCTGCTTGAGATTTTCTCTCTCCTTCTGCCCCTCCTGCTCATTGTCTCTCTCTCTCAAATAAATAAACCTTAAAAAAAAAGAAAGTTATTCTCAAAATATACTTATAATAAATAGATGATTGATAGACAAATAGATAAAATTCCTTTCAAAATTATCAAACTCATTCTCTTCAATCAATTCCATGTTTTTTGATGAAATCTCTAATGGAGCTTCCTGACTTGCTTCAATCTGGCCAGGTTTCTCCAGAGGCAGGCTGATCAATTTCACTTTGGGCTGCATATATATATCATGTTTCCCTTTTCAGAAATTTTAGGTAGTTCTTTCTCCAGTGTTTTGAAATTTTATAAATAAATGCCTTGTTTTAGGTCTATATTAATCCATTCTGTAAGACACTGAAATGGGGCTTATCCACTTGGAAATTCTTCTTCCTCTGTAGTCTTTCTTTAGCTGATTTTTTTTTCTCTTTGTTTAGGTCTCTGAATTTTATTTTGGACACTTTCCTCAACTCAGTAACCACTGGCTATTCATTCACATTTAAGCTTGAATAGGCTCCTTTTATACCTATGAACTAACATTCTAACAGGACCTGACTGGTCCATTTCATTTAGAAACTCCCAACATCACTTTTTTTTAAAGATTCACCAGGCTCCCAAATGGAGATTTCTCCAATCTTCTGTTTTAGGAGGAAGGTGAAGAGAGGGATGTATTTGACTGTCAGCCTTTAGGATCCTAAGAAGGGAATAAACTTATAGGCTTTTAATATTTGTTATTAACATCTTATTTAAACATATGCTACATCACACTAAGCTCAAAAAAGGACTAGGTCTTGCATTAAGAGAGCCAGTCAGAGATTGCATTGTGAGAGACCAAAGCTTGGAGTGAGTCATTCCTACCCAGCTTAGTTGAAGATTTTAAAAGTTTATAGATATACCAATGATAGTTCTTCAGAAAAGCTGATATCCAGATATGAGGAAGATCACATATATCAGTTATTCTGAAATCAGAGGTATTTAAGATTAATATTACAAAGTCATTAATTTGGACAACATAGGAAAATGCCAATTCATTAGAAGATCAACAATAAAGTCAGGATTTAATGCGGATGAAATAGGGACATGGGGCCTGGTTTTGGACAAGTGGCGTAAACATTAATATGCTAGCCAGTCCTCCATCAAGTTCAACCACTAGAAGGACAGACAGTAAATTCCCAGAGATTTTCTGACTCCCCTATATGGCTTCTATATCAAGAACTGATCTTCAGTGCAGAACTAATGAAAGGACATTTCAGGTTAATCATGCAATTATATGAAGTGCATTTTTGGCCTCTATCTATACACAACATTTTTTTGATTCTAAAACACATTCGGTTATAAAAGACACTATTGATTTAATAATAGTTTTTACATAAAACCAACTTCTACCACATTAAAGGTAGATACTGATTGAAAGACATATTTCAATTTCAGAAACTAAATAAGAAAATTTAGACATCTTATCCTTGAGAAACACAGAACAAAGTTTCTACTTCACTGTACTTGTAATTCAAGCAAATCTTCAAATAGAAAGAGATAATATGAATTCATCTCCATAAATAGTACTGTAAACATTACCTCTAAGTAAAGAAAGGGCACTGTCAAATGCTCTTCATACAGTTGGCCTGTTACAGTAAAAAGTACAAGGTCTTTGGCTTGTCTAAGAACTAAAAACAACTACAGAAGTAATTTAAAGACTTTGTTCTGAGAAATACAAATGTTATTTTATTTTCTCTAAATTGGAAAATATGTAAATATATTTGCCTGGTGATGATCTTATTATCAGTGAATTTTTCTCCAATTATCTCTATAATTACTTGGAAGTTTGACATTTCAAATATGGCACTGAATGCAGAAACTTGACAAAGACTTGTCCCAGTTGGTAGAGTCTTAGGCAAGATCAGCCTTATGCAGTAATCAACAATATCAGGGTCACTGAGTGGGCAGGGTGACAGATATAATTTTCACAGCTTTAAAACATCACATATAGCTGGGTACATACATAGAGCTGGATATAAATACTTGCTTTGGATTTGAGAATTTATCCCCAGGAAGCACTCTGGATGAAGAGGTGGAAGAAAATGTCTGGATATTATTGTTTTCATCACCATTCTTGGGTTTGTCTCTTCCATTACAGAGTAATTAATATGGCAGCCATAGCCCCATTTTTAATGATTATTTGAGAAATGCAAAAGCTTTAGCCATTTGCCAAATCATATTCTATTATGGAATAAAATTAGATTTTTTTGAAAAACATCAATTCTATTTCTTTAAGACATTTATATGGGGCATTTTGTTTTGTTTTATCTTGATTTTTCTGAAAAGAAAGAGACCATGTAAACCTAGGAGACATGTAAAATATTTTCCTTTTTATGCTCCATGCTTTAGGGACCCTATCCATTAATTACACAGTAGACTGATCAAGAGAAAATGGAATAGCTGTACCTGATCAGCATGACTTGCTTGGGTATGTTGTTCATTCTCTGGTTTTCATTGTTCAAGTCCAGAGTCAGTCATTTGTTAGCAATTCATACATATCTTCAAAGGCAATGCTGAACAAGAAAGAAGTAATATCACTGTCTGTATCTCATTGCAATTACATTTCTTATATGCGGCCCATCCACAGGGTGTAGTAATTACAAGATAACATGGCATTTCATAACCAACTATATCTATTTTTGCATAAATCCATTATATATTTTTTCATTACAAGAATTAGATATGCAAACAGTTCATTTCTTGCAGAAACCAGTGCAACTGCTTTTCCTATCCACTCAGTGCTAGACTAGAAGTTATTTCAAGATCAGACAGATGTTGGAATAGAGAATATAGAGTTCATAGCATCAGCCCCCGCAACATCTGGTACCTTCAGGAGTGTTTTTTACACATTACTATATTTTTCTGGGGCGCCTGAGTGGCTCAGTTGGTTGAGCGATTGCCTTCGGCTCAGGTCATGATCCTGGAGTCCCGGGATCGAGTCCCGCATCAGGCTCCCTGCTCAGCAGGGAGTCTGCTTCTCCCTCTCCCACTCCCCCCTCTTGTGCTCTTTCTCTCTCTCACTCTCTCTCTCAAATAAATAAATAAAATCTTAAAAAAAAATTACACATTACTATATTTTTTCCTACTATATTTTTTTCTCATCATTTATTTTTTAACTCACCCCCTCATTCATTTCACCCTCATCCTTTTTGATATATTTTTCTTTAATTCAAGTATGCATCATTTATTCATTCACTGAACAGCTATTTATTTCATACCTACTCTGTACAAGACTTTGCTTTAGATGCTGTAGATACCACAGATAAAATTCCTGCCCTCTATATTGTACATTCTGGTCGAAAAAGACAGATAATTAAAAAAAATAAGTTATTAGTATAATTACAATGAGGGAGGGAGAAATGTGTGGGGCTTAACTGTTTCTCTCCTCTCTCCCTGGGATGGTGCCAAAATGTTGTGTAGAGCTATGTGCAAATGAGGTTTCAACATTTTCCTCCTCAGACAACTAGTTAGAGGGAACTCTTGGGGCCTCCAGTGTGGGTCAGATATAAATATATTAGAAATATTAGCCACCTGTTCTTGCACCTGTATTTGTGACTTCAGGATATACAGGGGCTTCATCTCCCAAAGGCCCTAGGTACTTGATGATGGAGCTGTTTGGGAATGCTCAACTTTAGGGAGTAGTGGGGTAAATAGAAAATGTCTGTGTTACATATTGAACTGTGTCCCCTAATCAAGGTTTCAGTCTCTAATAGAGGCAATAGCAATAACAACAACAACAAAAGAAAAACAAAAACAATTGAGCAAAGAGTATGACGTTATTTCACTTTTTTAGAGGCCATTGCTATGACTCTGCAACGACTCTATATAGCACCCAGATCTGCCACAAATACTGTGATTACCATTGAATCAGTTGTATCTTAAAAGATAAGCAGCAGAGAAGCTACCCACACACATAAATAGCCTTCCCCATTATCAACATACCCCACCAGAGTGGTAGACTTGTTACAGTTGAGGAATTTACATAGACACATCATTATCATCCAAAGTCCATACTTTACATTAGGGTTTACTCTTGGTGTTGTACATTCTGCAAGTTTGGACAAATGTATAATGACATGTATCTACCATCATAGTAACATTGGAGTATTTTCCTGCCCTTAAAATTCTCTGTGCTTAGCCTATCCATCCCTCCCCCAACTGCTGGAAATCACTGATTTTCTTTACTGTCTCCATAGTTTTGTCTTTTTCAGAATACTATATAGTTGGAATCATACAGTATGTAGCTTTTTTAGATTGGCTTCTTTCCTTGATAATGTGCACTTAAGGTTCCTCCATGTCTTTTCATGGTTTAATAGCTCATTTCTTTTTAGCACTGAGTAATATCCCATTGTCTGGATGTTTCACAGTTTACTTATTAATTCACCTACTGAAGGACACCTTGGTTGTTTCCAAGTTGGAGTAACTATAAATAAAACTGCAGGATTTTGTGGAGACATAAATTCTCTACTTCTTTGGGTAAATATCAAGGAACACAATTGCTGGATTAAAATGATGAGGGTTTGTTTAGTTTTTAAAGAAACTGCCAGGGCCACCTGGGTGGCTCAGCCGGTTAAGTGTCAGCCTTCAGCTTGGGTCCTGATCCCAGGGTCCTAGGATCGAGCCCTGCATTGGGCTCTTTGCTTGGGGGGGGGGGGTCTTCTCCTATTTTTCCCTCTCCCTCTCTGCCTGCTGCTTCCCCTGCTTATGCTCTCCCTCTCTGTCAAATAAATAAATAAAATCTTTAAAAAAAAAATAAAGGAACTGCCAACCTGCCATCCAAAGTGTTTATAAAAGTTTGCATTCCCACTATTAATATGAGAGTTACTGTTTCTTCACATCAGTGTGATCATTTGGTGTGGTCAGTGTTCTGAATTTTGGGCCATTCTAATAGGTGTGTAATGGTATCTTGTTGTTTTCATTTGCAATTCTCTGATGACATTTAATGTGGAGCATCTTTTCATATGCTTAATTTCCACTTGTATATCTTCTTTGGTGAAGTGCCAGTTAAAATCTTTGGCCTATTTATTAATCAGGTTGTTTCCTTATTGTTGAGATTTTTCCCTTATATTTTTAATCTTATTTCTCTTGCATTGTGCTATGAGTTTAGAGAAACTTGGGCCAGGCTATAAATTGCACATTTTTCAAGGAGTCAAGTGGGAACCCAAGATATGTAAAGAATTATCTTCCTTACTAGGTAACTTGGGTCTAAGTATAAGAAACACCATTAACATAGATTTTATGAAGACAATGGCTCTATTATTTTAGAATCATATTATACAATCAGAGCTAAAGGCACTTTTTAAAATGATTACTCCAACTACTCAGGAAGCAAGTATTCCCTTTTCATCAATTCTAACTCATGGTCATCTTGTCTCTGCTTGACTATGTCCAAATATGGAAAACACACAGCCTCTAGAAATAGTCTAGACTATTTTTTGTAAAGCAATTTTACTTGTGAGGAATCTCTCCCTAATGTCGATCCCAGATCTCTCTCTGTCTTAAGCTAGATTCAGAAATAGACTTCGAGATGGAGATTTGTGTGCAGATTCATGGCAAATGCCCCCTAAACCAACACTCTGGGAAAGTAAAGGAAGTAGGATTGGTGGAGGGGGCAGTTTAACTGTGGTGATACGGATTCAGTTGATCCCTTGTGGAGGTCTGGGGTTGGCCCTTTTAAGTTGCCCTGCCTTGAGTAGAGGAAGATAGGAGGGTTCAACTCCCCATCATCTACCAGACATTGGATTTGAGCCGTCTGTGGGGAGGGGACATGACCTTGAATGAATAGAATCTCTTTAGCTGAGGACAGTTATCAAAGAGCCACCATCATTCCAATAACTGAAGTGTGACCTCAATTCTGAACAGGGTATCTAAGCTAACATCAATTACTGCCTATAACTTTTTCCCATTTTTCCTTGTCTGCCTTCCAGAGCCAATGAAGTTCAACTTTTCTTCCACATAGGCCAAGAATATTAGAGTACACATTTTTACCACTCATAAGTCTCTTAACTTTTTCTTTTATGATGGTTGCAATTATAAAATTGAATATTTGTTCCTAGAATTGAATGGATAACATGGATATGTTCTCACTGCCTACCATACAGTGAGATGACTATCATCCATATACTCCTGATATCTTAATGTATCCTAAAATGACATTACTTTTTTGAAACTTTCACTACATGACTGACTAAAACTAGCAATAGTGAATATTCATGTTTTCCCCCATTATTTCTATTTTGCTTTATTCCCTTGCTCTGTTCTTCTAACAGATAGTTTTATTGTACCCAAGGGCAGAAACTCATTATTTCTAAGAAACTCCAACTGTCCTAATATTAAAATGTATAAATTTTCTGAAGATTTTGTCTTATTCTCTACTCATAGCACCTAGCCTAGAACATAGTAGATGCTTAATCGATGTTTTTTGCCTGAATACAGGAAGTTTAATTCTTAACTGACATGTAAATTTCTTTAGTTAAATCCAAACTCAGATAAAGACACTGAGAGTTCTTATTCATGTGAAATGTGGCCTTTCTATTGTTACTCACATGCTTTATATCAGACAGTTGATGAAATATAATGAAGACAAAGGAGCCAGATGGTCTCATGATTCTGGCCTTACTTGTTTCAGTTCCCTTGAACTTTCTTGTGTGTAAGAAAGTAGCTTTGTTAACAGACTCCCTTGTGATTTTGAGGAGTGATGAGAAAATTCCAAACCAACTCTTCACTTTTAATTTAATTATATTGATGGAACCTTACACTGAGAGTAACACTAGCTATCAATCAACTTTACCTACTTCTGTGCTCTGGAAAAACTCATCTCAGCTCCTTTTCCCCCCTCTTTTATCACTGTCTTCCTTTTTTGTGATTAAGCTAAGATAAACCATCTTTCCAAAGAGAAGTCAGTATTAAGTTCAAATTCATTTTTGGTGGCCAAAGAAAATGGATGCATTTTCCTCATGATGTAGATCACCATTCACTAAGTTTCCATTTGTATTATTTTCTTCACAATTGGAACATATTTATGATCAATACCCTGTTTATGAGGAATTATTACTTCTTAGCCAAGGGGCATCACATAGGAAATTTCAAAAAAAAAGGGATAAAAAATAGTTTGTACCAGGCCAAGTTAATGGAACAGCCAATTCCTCATCCTCTACTTCAACCTGAATATCTGTTTTAATTACAGCACAATATTTAGTTATTGATGAAAACTTCACATATAATTACAATCCCATATAATTCATAATTATTATAGTGCAATGCCAGGAGATGGTAGGAAAGCAGAAATTGCCTTTCAGGTAGTAGCCTTGTGTTTTATAAATTACATGTAGTCAAAGTAATTACCTGAAGTTCCTTGTAAATTAAAGCTACATTTTCTATAGCACTAAAAAAGGGCAAGAAAGTAACATTTTTCTAGTAACCTATTGCTTTGTGAATGTTAAATTTGATAGAATGCAAACTTTTTTTCAACATGAAAAGCAGAGGTACCTGGATGGCTCAGTCAGTTAAGCGTCTGCCTTCGGCTCATGTCATGATCTCAGGGTCCTAGGATGGAGCCCCATATCCATTGTGCTCCCTGCTCAGTGGGGAGCCTGCTTCTCCCTCTCCCTCTGCCTGCCACTCCCCCTGCTTGTGTGCTCCCACACTCACTCTCTCTCTCTGTCAAATAAATAAAAAGGAGAAAAGAAAAAAAAAAGAAAAGCAATGTTCTAAGTATGTATGTATTTAGTATATGTTTATATATAGTTTATATATGAGTTTATTTACATCTATGTGTTAGGAATCATTATCCTTATTTGATAAATGAAGGAATGGAGACAGTGAAATCAAATAAATTGTCTAAGTTCACAGAGCTAACAAAAGTATTGTCTAGATTTGAGCCCAGGCAGTCTCATGCCAAGTCCATGATCTAAACAACGTATCCTACTGCTTCTCTGATAATGGAATTATTTGCACATTACTGATTAATGCAAATTTCCCCTCGGCTCTTTTTTCTTATTATTAAAATAAAATGTTTTTATTTTTTTAATGAATTTCATTATTAACCTTTACTTTCTTATACAATATCACAATCTTTGACATTGTCAGTCAATGTTTAACTTAACAGTGTTATCTGTCAGGATTCCACTGTGGGCTGATAAACTTAAATGAAATGACATGTTACTTTGAAGATTCTAGTGGATGAACATGTTCAAAGTCTCTAGGTATAATCAGGAGTCCAATATTTGTCATTAATTTTGTGACTTTGATGTATCACTTGATAAGTTTAGATTTTAGAATTTCAGGCCTTAAAATAAGACAGGTCAATTAAGTATAAAACTTTTACTTCTGAATCACTGAAATGTTTCACTGTGCCTTTATCACAAACTGCATCGTAATTATCATTGGTATCATTTACTGAGCACACCCTACATGATTTGCAAACATTATCTCATTTAATCCTCACAAACCTGGGAGTAGGTGTTCGTTTCAGTTGAGAAGACTGACATTCAGAAAGGTGAAAGTAACTTTCCCCAAATCCCACTAATCACCAATCCCCACTCAGTGGCAAGGTGATGGTAGAGCCTGGCTGGAATTCTAGTTTATCTGATTCTGAAATTCACATAACTCTCTGCAACAGGATGGCTCATTAAATGATTAAGGCAAATAAAATGATAAACAAACTCTCTTGACAGCTGAATCAGTGTTTCTATCAGTCAGGGTCCAGTAAGAATATAGAAATCACACTAGTCATATAAACAGAGAGAACTGAAGATGAAGAATTATTAACCTCATATAAAGTTGTTGCTTCTGTAACTAAAAGGGTAAAAAGAGAAATGTAAGCTATCACAGAGGTAGCAACTGCAGAAACAACAATCACTCTTATGGTCATGGGAACAAAGGGAGGGAACAAAGAGAAGATATTGGAATTATTAAAATGTAGAAGGGGGACCCCATACAGCTGAAATGCAGAAGTCCAAAGAGAAGGCATTGCTTGGCTGGTGCTGGCTTGCACAGAGTGGGGAACAAGGAAGCTGGTTTGAGAATGTTGGAGAAACTGCAAAGTGGCTATGGGAAGGACCTGCTGTTCCTGCAATGAGTGAAGAAGCACAGTTGACATAGGACTTCCACCAAGATGACACAAAAACCAGGAAACAGACAGGAAGAAACAAATCCCTGCTTCCCTTGTCCAGCCCAACAGTCCTGATTAGTCGTAAAGCCTTACCTAGAGTGAACAAGTAATGCAGAAGTATGGATTGAAGAGCCCCAGCTCCAACCTCAGAAAGGAGAAAATAGGTGAGTTTGGAGCAAAAATATGATAGTTTAATAACTGGCACCATGTTAATATTAATTATGGATATCATCTGCACTCCCAGGTCTATGGTACTTTAGGATCCACCCTTCGTACATCCATGTATCTGTGGGAGAAACTCTGTGCTTATATTTGAGAGATCTGGGATTTTTTTTTTAACTAAGCTTTTCTTCTTTACTTCTTTTTTCAATCTCTACTTTTTATCCCTCTAGTACCTTAAATGCATCCTTTCCCATCTTGATCTTCTACCACCTGGAATGCCAAATTATGATTTATAAGAAGAAATGGAAAACAGAATAAACAAAGACTCAAAAAGAGAAAAAGGAGAGGAAATGTGAAAAAATATTCTCTTACCTAGTAAGTTCAGACTTTATGATTCCACCAAACAACTTGTGTATTTGAGAATAAAATATTAGGTGACTTTTATTTTACCATTCTTAATGGAAGATAGAGAGAAAAACATGTCACATGTATCCAGGGTCTATCTTCAATACTTCTCCCCAAAACATTAAGTAGGCAGTAAAATAAATTATTTGTATTGCCACAGTTGTATTGGTTTCATAAATATTCTATTATTAAACTCCATTTTCTCATATAATATCCTTGTTGCTAAAATTATTTTTGCCTTTAACAATAGTACTTGACAGGTATACAATGTAGGATAAATAATCAGTGTGAAATCTTATGTTTTTTTATGAGAACTCAGCCAATGCCAAGGCATATAGATCAAATTTGTGTCATGCCCTTTCACTGATGCTGGAATATAGTTCTGAATGCAAATATAATCAATACCTATTTATTATGTTCCTACCATGTGTCAGGGTCTAAGCATTGGGAATTAAAATTAGAATAAAGTAAATAGCATCTAGATATGGAGGATATTAAAGGAATTATGGGAAATTTATGTACAACTATATGCCAATAGATTTTAATATCAAGATGAAATGGGAATGGAAATATTTAGGGAAGTATAAATTATAAATGATTCAAGAGGAATAAAATAAATCTAAACCATTGTTCATCGTAAAATGATCAATATTTGTCAAAAAGTGAAACTCAAAATAGGTGCCAGCCCCAAATCTTTTAACAAACATGTTCTAGCTCACTTTTAAGTTTACAGAACTTGGTTAAATTAAAAGGTATAATTTCATTTGGCAGGAAAACAGGAGAGAAATACTCAAAGTCATCTCAAATTAGCACATAAACACAGCATACATCTATTTTTTATTTCAACTACTGGAAGGGCAACCATAGTTCCTGCTCCTTTGTCCTTCAATATGGAGATAATATTCATTAGTTTAACATGTCTGCTATATCAATTCACTTACCCTTAAAAGGATTACATTTTCTGTTGAGTGAGTTTATTTAGGCTAAGGAAATAGGCATGATTAGACCCCACATATACCCTTTGTCTTTCTTTGAAATTGGTTTGTCCCTAAAGAGTATCTATCTGATGTGTTATTTGCAATAAGCTAACTAGCGTATTTGCTGTGCCTTATAGCACTCATAGTTTCCCAGCACCATCAATGACTGCCTAGGTAAGTCTAATTCTGGGATATAGATTTGGGAAATTCATTATTTTATAATATCTAAGACATATCTTTCCACTAGCCTTTACTGATAGTAAAGATGGCACTCTAACTTTATCAGCTTAATGTGTTTTCTCCATTAGTGATGATACTTATGGAGCTTCATCAAAACCCAACACTTCCTAACACCTTTTACTTTGAAGCTGAAAAGTTTATTTTAACATTTTTCTGGAAGAATAAATATACCAACTAAATATCAACTAAATTTGAGGAAAATAAAATAGAAAGGAGAATATGGGTGCCTTTCTCTATCAGATATTAAAATATAAAGATCTTATAAATAAAATGTGTTACTACCAAATGATCTGACCTGACACATCAGGTGGTATATCAAGTGATCGTAGGTAGTATGGGACTCTTGAAAAACATCAGGTGGAGGATGTACATGGACAGTTCATATGTGCAATTTTCCTTTGCATTTTTTAATAATTCTTTATGCTACATTATAAAAGTATAAATTCTGAAGTCCACTTTTAAGTATCACAAAATGAATTCAGGATATTAAAAGACTGTGCTTTATGTTGCCAGAAGTTATCCTCTTTGTTTGCTCACTCTATCACTCAATACCATTTTATTTGTTGTAATAGTAGGTCCACATTCCTAGGACCTGAATGTTTGAATTTCACTTTCCTTTAATGCTGTTTACATATGCACATATCATTTACTTAGGCCCCAATATGTTGGGGACTACTTGTGTGTCACATGGGTTGGAGCATGCTATGCTTATAGGGTCTCCACCATCAGAAGTTACAGGTGTAGTTGCTCTTTGAGTCCTGAAATCCACATCAACAAATAAGATATGAGCACAAACATATGTAATTGACAGGATTCAAAGCAAATTTACTCAGGACAGGGGTGTATTTCAGAATAGAGAATGCTTTACAATGAATCACAGGTATGACTAAATAGGAATGCACAATTGAAATAGGACAATAAAATAGAAAACATACCCCTAGGTTATTCAGTTTTTAAGAGCAGGTTGTAGTATTATGTTTTCTCCACCTCATCTTTGGAATTAGGGTTGATGAGAATATCACTAAAATGTGACTGTTGAAATCCTGTAATTTCATTGTTTAATGAAATTTGGCTCTCAATCCTAAAATTATATGTGGCCTTTGGAAAACCAAAGAAATCCTAAAGGTTTTTTTTTTTTTTTTTAATTTTTAATTTTTTTAAATTTATTTGACAGAGAGAGACACAGCGAGAGAGGGAATGCAAGCAGAGGGAGTGGGAGAGGGAGAAGCAGCCTTCCCGTGGAGAAGGGAGCCCGATGTGGGACTCGATCCCAGGACCCTGGGATCATGACCTGAGCCAAAGGCAGACGTTTAATGACTGAGCCACCCAGGTGCCCGAAATCCTAAAGTTTTTAACATATATTCTAACATGTTACAATGCTGAAGTTATATATTTAATGAAATATTTATAGATTTATGATTTCATGCAAAATCAGCCAAAGAATAACAAAATAAAATCTGTACAATTCAATGGACCTAAAAATCAGGTGAATGACATGAGTAAATTTACTAATGCAATATAAGTCAGGCAGGTAACTATAAAATATCGTTTCACAGAATTGATCTGTAGAAATGTGTGCTGTTTTTGTTGGAGTGTTTATTCCCCCCAAACACATGTATTAATGGCAGGAAGAAAAAAATATTAAGAAAAATGCACTTCAGTATAATGTTAACTCACTAAATATCTTGACTTCATGAAAAAAATCTTATTTCTCTCTTAAACTTCTTAGTTTACTCAGGCTTCTATAACAAAATGACATAGGCAGGTAGCTTGAACAATAGAAATTTATTTCTCACAGTTGGGAAGCCCAATATCAAGGAGGAGTCCAAAATCAAGGTGCCGGCAGATTCAGCTTTGGGGAGAGCTCTTTCTGGCTTGCAGATGGCTATCTTCTTGCTGTGTCCTTACATGTCTTTTCTAAGAAAAGCTCCACCTTTATGACTAATTGCCTTCCAAAGGCCCCACCTTCAAATACTATCACATTGGAGGTTGGAGTTTCAATACATAAATTTTGAGGGGACACAATTCAGTCCACTGCACCCTCAGCTGATTTACTGTAAAGACATTACATTATAATTTATGTGAAATCATGTAGAAGTAAAAAGAAGTGTAAATTAAGTATTCATATTGTATGCTGGAATAAATACTAACAAGTCAAAATTAAATAATGTTATTTTGATTTATTATAAATCTGGGTATTTTAACTCAAATATTATATCTGTCCATATTTAACAAACTAATAAGGGAATTTTTCCTAACTAAATATCTCAAAATGCATTCTTAAATTAAAAAAAAAATGTGAGTCTCTTACAGACTGATTTTTAAGTCATTTATTCAGAGTCAAACAGGTCTTTTATTTCTACTGCATGCACACGTTAGTTATTTCAAGCCATACTTGGAAAACATGATTATTGCAAGTATTTCACAACATATATATAGACCTGTAACACAACAGCTCTCCCTTAATTTTTCTATGTATTTCTAAATATATCCCTTTGCCATCCCTTACCCTTTTGTGTTATAACATCTATTATTTAATTCTGTATAATACAGCTGCTATTTTCTTCTCTGCCTCTTACCAAGCCGAAATCTAGATATTCCCCAGGAAAAAATCTTCTTGGGAAAAGCTGGAAAGAAACTGTCAAGCCCAGAGTAGCTACTCTAGGGAAATTCCTCACATCATGATGGTGTGTCTTTATCCACACATGAAGCCTCCATTTTCTGTCCTTTGTCAGCAGCCTGATAGAGAATATCACTGTGGCAGAGGCAGCTAGTTGCCTTCCCAATACCTATTCTCTGCTTCTTCATCAGTCAAAGAATCCAATTTTCTTCTAGGTGAAGAAGGACCAGGATTTTTTTTTTTTTTTTTCATTTTACTTTACTTCCTAATCCAATGTGGGTCATTTCTTTTGTAAAAGACAATTAAATGTTGCACAACTTTCAAATTCCTATCAAGTTTCTGATTACTTGCTCTCACCTTATCTATTTATTTTTTCATAAAAGAGAAGCCAACATTTTGAATACCAGTATTCATCCCAGGATCACACTTTAAGTAGTACTACCATATGATTCTATTTCCTAACCTCCTACAGCTAGCTATAGTCAATGAAACATAAGGGAAGTTATAAGGTGGGACCTCAGAGAAAGTTCCTTAAGAGAGGTACAGACAAATTTCATGTGTTCTTCTTGCTTTCCCTGTTCCCACTACCTGTCTGCAATATAGGTATAATGGCTGGAGTTTCATTGTACCATTGCACCACACAAAAGTAGGAGAAGCCTGAAATTCTGAGAACACTGTAAAGCCCCATGTGTATTTTGACTCTTAGACACTATATTCCATAAGAGATTTCTAATTTCCTCCTGTTTAAGCCTCTGTGGTTTCTAACATCTGTCTCATCTGTGAAATACTACCTCTACTTGATGCTGACACATACAAGAAAATGCATTTTAACAATCTGGAAGATAGATAAAATGAGTCTAGAAATTCCACTTGAACAGAACAGAAAATTAAGAGCAGTTCAATAAAACTCCAAGCCTAGATTAAATGGCCTGAGGGTATTCATCAAACTGATTAATTAATCAACAAGTCAGAGTCATTGCTCACTTGGGCTAAGTAACTGGAAGCAGAACTATTTCCGTTAGATTAAATAATTGAATGTTAACACTAAAACTGAAGAGATAGAAGGCCACAACATTCCAGGAGAACAGCAAACAGAAAATCCATCTAGATACCATATCTTTCTCTGTCCCATAATCCCCAAATATGGTACAAAAAAAAAAAAACAAAAAAGGTAGATAATTAAGACAACTCAAACGTAAAGATTAACAGATAGCCTTGAATCACCAAACATTTGAAGCAAACCAATTACTTGAAAGAAAGGTACCCAAAGAGGGGCTGAGCAAGATGGCGGAGGAGTAGGAGACCTGGATTTCCTCTAGTCTCAGGAATTCAGCTGGATGGGGATCAAATCATTCTGAACACTTACAAACCCAACAGGAGATCAAAGAAAAAAAAGAATAGCAACAACTTTCTGAACAGAAAAGCAACCACTTTCTGGAAGGTAGGATGTGCGGAGAAGTGAATCCGAGGTGATATTTGGGAGGATAGACGGTGGGGGAGAGGGCCTCCGTCCGATGCTTCTGGCAAATGATAGAGCCACAGAGCACAAAATTGGAACTTTTAGAAGCCTGCTCTGCTGAGGGACGTTGATCCAGTGGCTAAGAGGGGGGTGGAACCTTTGTGGGACAGTGTGGTCTCAGGGCCTTCAGGTTCACAGAAAGTCCAGGGGTGCCTGAGAGCAGCAGAGTTCCCAGGAAGCCGGGTGCAGAGATGGAGCTGAGGCGTGGGCTCTCAGCTCCGGGTTGCCATAAACTGTGATCTGCAGCACAGTCGGGCCACTGCTCCTCCAGCAGGGACCCAACAAGCGATAGATCCAGGGAGACTCCCCTTCCTCCCTCGGGGGGAGCGGCGCGGGAGCACACTGCAGGGATCTGTGGGGTTTCAAGACTCCACACGGGGTCAGGTGCCAGAGACAGAAATGCTCAGTCACAGGCTAGGTGAGCACAGAGTATGGCCAGAGACTGGGGAGACGGGAGTGACTGACTGCTTTTCTCTGGGGCTCACTGAGGGCTCCGAGTTCTTGGCTCCTCTGGGGTGGAGATTGGGAGGCCACCATTATCACTCTCGTCCTCCAAAGTTGTACGGAAAGCTTCCAGGGAACAAAAGCTCCCGAGAGCAAACCCGAGCAGATTACTTAGCCCAGACGAGCAAGGGTGGGGCAGTTCCGCCTCCAGCAAAGACATTTGGGAACCATGGCAACAGGCCCCTCCCCCAGAAGATCAGCAAGAACCGCCAGCCAAAACCAAGTCTACCGATCAATGAGAATGGCAGAACGCCAGTGCTAGGGAATACTGCACATAGAATCCATGGCGTTTTTACCATGACTCTATAGTCTTTCAAAGTTAATTTTTTTTTAACTGTCTTTTTTTTTTTTTTTGATTTTTCTTTTTCCCTTTTTCAACCAACATCTTATCGATCCCTTTTTTAAAAAAAAACATTTCTATTTTTCATTTTTAGAGTCATATTCCAACCCTGCATAGTAGTTACCCTTATTTTTGCCATAGATATATAAGTTGTTCTCTCTTTAAATTTTGAGATAGTTTCTTCTAACAGATCAAAATATACCTAAATCTCTAGTATATGGTTTTGTTCTACTCTCCTGCCTGATCACATTCTCTCCCTTTTTTTTTTTTAATCCTCTTCTTTCTTTTTTCAAACAACGACTTACCAATTTCTTTTATAAAATTTTTTATAATTTTCATCTATACAGTCATATTCCATCCCTTCATCATATCAACGCTTATTTTTGTACATATATAAGTTTTCCTTCTTTAAATTTTTGGGAGGCACTTTCTTCTAACAGACCAAATAGACCCAGAATCTAGTGTGTGGCACTGATCTATGCAACAGCCTGATCATATTTGATCATATTCTGCTTTGTTTTGTTTTGTTCTGTTATTGTTTGTTTTTATCTTTTTCTTTTTCTCTTTTTTTGTTTTTCTTTTTTCTTTCTTTCCCTTCCTTTTCCCCCAGCTTCAGGTCTTTTCTGATTTGTTTAGAGTATATTTCCTGGGGATGTTGTTACCCTGTTAGCATTTGATTCTCTCATTCACCTATTCTCCTCTGGAAAAAATGACAAGACAGAAAAAAACACCTCAACAAAAAGAACAAGAGGCAGTGCCAAATGCCAGGGACCTACTCAATACAGACATTAGTACAATGACAGATCTAGAGTTCAGAATCATGACTTTAAAGATACTAGCTGGGCTTGAAAAAAGCATGGAAGTTATTAGAGAAACCCTTTCTGGAGAAATGAACTAAAATCTAACCAAGTCGAAATCAAAAAGGCTATTAATGAGGTGCCATCAAAATTGGGGACCCTAACTGCTAGGATAAATGAGGCAGAAGAGAGAATCAGTGATATAGAAGACCAAATGATGGAAAATAAAGAAGCTGAGATAAAGAGAGATAAACAACTACTGGATCACGTGGCAGATTTCGAGAGCTAAGTGATACCATAAGACGAAACAACATTAGAATAATTGGGATCCCAGAAGAAGAAGAAAGAGGGAGAGGGGCAGAAGGTATATTGGAGTAAATTATAGCAGGGAACTTCCCTAATTTGGGGAAGGAAACAGACATCAAAATCCAGGAAGCACAGAGAACCCCTCTCAAAATCAATAAAAATAGGTCAACACCCCGACATCTAAGAGTAAAACTTACGAGTCTGAGAGACAAAGAGAAAATCCTGAAAGCAGCTTGGGAGAAGAGATATGTAACCTATAATGGCAGATATTAGATTGGCAACAGACCTATCCACAGAGACGTGGCAGGCCAGAAAGGACTGGCATGACATATTCAGAGCACTAAATGAGAAAAATATGCAGCCAAGAATATTATATCCAGCTAGGCTGTCACTGAAAATAGAAGGATAGATAAAAAGCTTCCAGGACAAACAAAAACTAAAGGAATTTGCAAACACAAAACCAGCCCTAAAAGAAATATTGAAAGGGATCCTCTAAGCAAAGAGAGAGCCTAAAAACAACATAGCCCAGAAAAGAACACAGACAATATACACTAACAATCACCTTACAGGCAGTACAATGGCACTAAATTCATATCTTTCAATAGTTACCCTGAATGTAAATGGGCTAAATGCCCCAATCAAAAGACACAGGCTATCAGATTGGATAAAAAAACAAGACCCATTGATATGCTGTCTGCAAGAGACTCATTTTAGACCCAAAGACACCCCCAGATTGAAAGTGAGGGGGTTGAAAACAATTTACCATGCTAATGGACACCAAAAGAAAGCTAGGGTGGCAATCCTTATATCAGACAACTTAGATTTTAAACAAAAGATTGTAGTAAGAGATGAGGAAGGCACTATATCCTACTTAAAGGGTCTATCCAACAAGAAGGTCTAACAATTGTAAATATTTATGCCCCTAACATGGGAGCACCCAATTCTATAAGGCAATTAATAACAAAAGCAAAGAAACACATTGACAACAATACAGTTATAATGGGGGACTTTAACACCCCCCTCACTGAAATGGACAGATCATCTAAGCAAAAGACCAACAAGGAAATAAAGGCTTTAAATGACACGCTGGACCAAATGGACTTCACAGACATATTCAGAACATTCCATACACAAGCAACGGAATACACATTCTTCTCTAGTGCCTATGGAACATTCTCCAGAATAGATCACATCCTAAGTCACAAATCAGGACTCAACTGGTACCAAAAGACTGGGATCATCCCCACCTATTTTCAGACCACAATGCTTTGAAGCTAGAACTCAATCACAAGAGGAAAGTCAGAAAGAACTCAAATACATGGAGGCTAAAGAGCATCCTACTAAAGAATGAATGGGTCAACCAGGAAATTAAAGAAGAATTAAAAAAATTCATGGAAACAAATGAAAATGAAAATACAACTGTTCAAAATCTTTGGGATATAGCAAAGGCAGTGCCAAGAGGAAAGTTTATAGAAATACAAGCGTTTCTCAAGAAACAAGAAAGGTCTCAAATACACAACCTAACCCTACATCTAAAGGAGCTGGAGAAAGAACAGCAAATAAAGCCTAAACCCAGCAGGAGAAGAGAAATAATAAAGATCAGAGAAGAAATCAATGAAATAGAAACCAAAAGAACAGTAGAACAGATCAATGAAACTAGGAGTTGGTTCTTTGAAAGAATTAATAAGATTGAGAAACCCCTGGCTAGATTTATCAAAAAGCAAAGAGAAAGGACCCAAATCAACAAAATCATGAATGAAAAAGGAGAGATCACAACCAAAACCAAAGAAATACAAACAATTATAAGAAGGTATTATGAGCAACTCTATGCCAGCAAATTAGATAACCTGGAAGAAATGGATGCATTCCTAGGGATGTATCAACTACCAAAACTGAACCAGGAAGAAATAGAAAACCTGAACAGACCTATAACCACTAAGGATATTGAAGCAGTCATCAAAAATCTCCCAACAAACAAGAGCCCAGGGCCAGTTGGCTTCCTGGGGGAATTCTACCAAACATTTTAAGAAGAATGAATACCTATTATCTGAAGCTGTTCCAAAAAATAGAAATGGAAGGAAAGCTTCCAAACTCATTTTATGAGGACACCATTACCTTGATCCCCAAACCAGACATAGACCTCATCAAAAAGGAGAATTATAGACCAATATCACTGATGAACATGGATGCAAAAATTCTCACCAAAATACTAGCTAGTAGGATCCAACAGTACATTAAAAGGATTATTCACCACAACCAAGTGCAATTTATCCCTGGGCTTCAAGGTTGGTTCAACATCCGCAGACCATTCAACATAATACAATGCGTTAAAAAATAAAGAACAAGAATCATATGATCCTCTCAATAGATGCAGAAAAAGCAGTTGACAAAGTACAGCATCCTTTCTTCGATCAAAACTCTTCAGAGTATAGGAATAGAGGGTACATACCTCAATATCATAAAAGCCATCTATGGAAAACCTACAGCGAATATCATTCTCAATGTGGAAAAACTGAGAGCTTTCCCCCTAAGGTCAGGACGCGGCAGGGATGTCACTATCACCACTGCTATTCAACATAGTAGTGGAAGTCCTAGCCACAGCAATAAGACAACAAAAAGAAATCAAAAGCATACGAATCAGCAAAGAAGAAGTCAAACTCTCACTCTTTGCAGATGATATGATACTTTATGTGGAAAACCCAAAAGACTGCACACCAAACTGCTAGAACTCATACAGGAATTCAGTTAAGTGGCAGGCTATAAAATCAATGCACAGAAATCAGTGGCATTCCTATACACCATCAACAAGACAGAAGAAAGAGAAATTAAGGAGTCAATCCCATTTACAATTGCACCCAAAAACATAAGATACTTAGGAATAAATCTAACCAAAGAGGCAAAGGATCTGTACTCAGAAAACTGTAAAATACTCATGAAAGAAACTGAGGAAGACACAAAGAAATGCAAAAAAGTTCCATGCTCATGGATTGGAAGAACAAATATTGTGAAGATGACAATGCTACCTAGAGCAATCTACACATTCAAGGCAATCCCCATCAAAATACCATCCACTTTTTTCAAAGAAATGGAACAAATAATCCTAAAATTTGTATGGAACCAGAAAAGACGCCGAATAGCCAGAGGAATATTGAAAAGGAAAAGCAAGCCTGGCGGCATCACAATTCCTGACTTCAAGCTCTATTACGAAGCAGTCATCATCAAGACAGTATGGTACTGGCACAAAAACAGACGCATAGATCAATGGAACAGAATAGAGAGCCCAGAAATGGACCCTCAACTCAATGGTCAACTAATCCTTGACAAAGCAGGAAAGAATGTCCAATGGAAAAAAGACAGTCCCTTCAACAAATAGTGTTGGGAAAATTGGACAGCCACATGCAGAAGAATGAAACTGGACCATTTCCTTACACCATACACAAAAATAGACTCCAAATGGTTGAAAGACCTCAATGTGAGACAGGAGTCCATCAAAATCCTAGAGGAGAACACAGGCAGCAACTTCTTCGACCTCAGCCGCAGCAACTTCTTCCTAGAAACATCGCCAAAAGCAAGGGTAGCTAGGGCAAAAATGAACTATTGGGACTTCATCAAGATAAAAAGCTTTTGTACAGCAAAGGAAGCAGTCAACAAAACCAAAAGACAACCGACAGAATGGGAGAAGATATTTGCAAATGACATATCAGATAAAGGGCTAGTATCCAAAATCTAGAAAGAACTTATCAAACTCAACACCCAAAGAATAAAGAATCCAATCAAGAAATGGGCAGAAGACATGAACAGACATTTTTCCAAAGAAGACATCCAAATGGCCAACAGACACATGAAAAAGTGCTCAACATCGCTCAGCATCTGGGAAATCCAAATCAAAACTTCAATGAGATACCACCTCACAGCAGTCAGAATGGCTAAAATTAACAAGTCAGGAAATGACAGATGTTGTCAGGGATGTGGAGAAAGGGGAACCCTCCTACACTTATGGTGAGAATGGAAGCTGGTGCAGCCACTCTGGAAAACAGTATGGAGGTTCCTCAAAAAGTTGAAAATAGAGCTACCATACAACCCAGTAATTGCACTACTGGATATTTACCCCAAAGCTACAAATGTAGGGATCCGAAGGGGTATGTGCATCCTAATATTTATGGCAGCAATGTCCACAATAGCCAATCTATGGAAAGAGCCAAGATGTCCATCGACAAATGAATGGGTAAAGAAGATGTGGTACATATATACAATAGAATATTATGCAGCCATCAAAGGAATGAAATCTTGCCATTTGCAACGACATGAATGGAACTGGAGGGTATTGTGCTGAATGAAATAAGTCAATCAGAGAAAGACAGGTATCATATGATCTCACTGATATGTGGAATTCTTAATCTCAGGAAACAAACTGTGGGTTGCTGGAATGGTAGTGGTTGGGTGGGATGGGGTGGCTGGGTGATAGACATTGGGGAGGGTATGTGCTATGGTGAGTGCTGTGAATTGTTTAAGACTGTTGAATCACACAACTGTACCTCTGAAACAAATAATACATTATGTTGAAAAAAAAAAAAGAATATGGTAGGAAGGGAAAAATGAAGGGGGGAAAATCAGAGGGGGAGACAAACCATGAGAGACTATGGACCCTGAAAAACAAACTGAGGGTTCTAGATGGGAAGGGGGGATGGTTTAGCCTCATGATGGGTATTAAAGAGGACATGTATTGAATGGAACACTGGGTGTTATACACAAACAATGAATCATGGAACACTACATCAAAAACTAATGATGTAATGTATGGTGATTAAGATAACATAATAAAAAAAAATTAAGCATGCCCAGTGTCCAACAATGTATTCCTAATTCTCAATATTTTCCACAGCACATGTCCCCCAGAAAAAAAAAAAAATGAAAAAAGTAAGATAAAAATAAAAGTTCCCTCTGATTCATACAACTGTTCAGGACAAAATATATCCAATCTATCTATCTATCTTCCATATCCTTACCAGTAAGGAAGGATAAATGTTGATAATATTGGGTTTTAACTCATAGATCCAACAATAGATGTTAATATTTAGTGGACGTTTAAAGAGAAACATGGTTTGAATGGCTCCAAAATATTTCCCCTAAGACATATATCTTTACTACAAAGATCAGTAATGTATAGTCAAGAAATAGACACCATCATAACCAACTGGGCAAGTTTAATATTGCAAGTAATAAGACTATCATATTAATCTCCTAAACCCATTGGTGAGTTGCACTGAAAAGGACAAAAAACTTTTTCTAGTATTATTGCCAAAAAAGCATACATTCATCTCATTCCAAACATGAGAAAATATCAGACAAACCCTCATTGAGGGACATTCTACAAAATAATTAATAATTCTCCAAAAGTTTCAAAATCATGAAAGAAAAAGAAAGATTGGGGAAATATTAAAAATTGGAGCACAAAAAAGAAATAAAAACTAAATGCAACACTACACACCTATTACAATGACCAAAATCCGGAACACTGATAACACCAAATGCTGGCAAGGACATAGAGCAACAGGAACTCTCATTCATTGCTGCTGGGAAAGCAAAATGGTACTGACATTTTGGAAGACAGTTTGGCAGTTTCTTACAATATGCTTATTATATGATCCACCTGTCACACTTCTTGGCATTTACCCACATGAATTAAAACTTATATCCACACAAAAACCTGCATGCAGATGTTTATAGTATTCATAATTGCCAAAACATGCAAGTAACTGAGAGGTCCTTCAAGAAGTTAATAGATTAATAAGCTGGTGCATCCAGACAATGAAAATGTTATTTAGCCCTAAAAAGGAATGAGCTATCAAACTATGAAAAGACATAGAAGAAACTTAAATGCACTTTATTAAGTGAAAAAAGCCAATCTGGAAAAGTGACATGATATGAGATTCCAACAATATGACATATGGAAAAGGCAAAACTAAGATTAGAGCTTAAGGAGGAAGAAGGGATGAATAGAGTATAGAGAATTTTTAGGACAGAGACTATTTGGTAATACATGTCATTTATATTTGTCAAACCCATAGAATGTACAACACCAACAGTGACGCTTGGTGCAAACTATGGACTTTGGGTGATAATGATATGTCAATGTAGGTTCATGCATTGTAACAAATGTACTACTCTGATGAGGAATGATGATAACGGGGAAGGTTGTGCATGTGTGGGGATAGGGGTATATTGGAACTCTGTATTTTTTATACAGTTTTGCTATGACCTAAAATTTCTCTAAAAAGTTAAGTTTATTAATTAAAATAATAAATACATATAACACAGTATCCCAGATAGTCTTCTAGAACAAAAAATAGACATTAGTAGAATAACTGGTAAAATTTGACTGAAGAATATTAATTTCCTGGTTTGACAATATTATGTTATGTAAGACATTAACATTAGTGGATGCTGGGTTGAGCAGTAACTAAAAACTCTCTATACAATGCTTGCAACTTTTCTATAAGTTTAAAGTTAGTTCAGAATAGAAGTTTTCCCAAAAAATGAACACACTGGTATGGAAGATCTGTATGGTCTGTGAAGAACTAAAATTCACACTTTTTTCAAAAAGATTTTATATATTTATTTGAGAGAGAGAGAGAGAACAAATGATGGGATGGGGAGAGAGAGAGTGAGAAACACATTCTCCTGCTGAGCAGGAAACCTGATGTGGGGCTTGATCCCAGGACCTAGAGATCATGACCTGAGCTGAAGGCAGATGCTTAACCAACTGAGCCATCCAGATGCCCCTAAAATTCACACTTTTTAAATGTTAGATTTTTCTGTAACTTGTTTTAAGGATAAAATTATCTCATGAAAGAATTAAGAATTGCTGTATTTGATATCCTTGTTTCCTGACTCCTAAGAGGGCTCACTTTTTCATCTCAAGGTAGAAGAGGAAGTAGAAACTTGGGAAGAGATAATTCTATCTGGGTAGGGAAAGGACCAGGGTTCAAATAAGGACCAGCCATTCTGCTTTCTGCAATTCCAACTCTAATGGTAATGTTCTACTGCACTTCCCTATTATCAAAGTTCCCTGCAGGAACTATATATCTTATCTATGTCTAGGTTTCCAAGAGACACCATAGCCAGAAACATCCCTAATCTCAGCCTAACTGGCCTTCTGATAAATTGGTAAGAGACTGGCAAATTTTCTTTAATAGGTGTGAAACACACTCTGGTGTCTGAGGCATCAATAAAAGGTACATGCAACCCATCTCCCATTCTTATTCTGAAAAGAGGGTAAGAGTTGACTTTTTGCTTAAGATTGAAATGAGAAGAATTGAAGTCCCAAAACCCCACTACACTTCCATCCAAAGTCTCAGTAACCAGACCCTCGTCCAAGGAAAAAGCTCAACTGTGGAGCAGAAAGAATTTTAAAGAAAATCCAGAAGATTTTATTAAAAATAATATCCAGTGTACATCTAAATTCAGTAGTGAAAGTGGATTGAACAGTTATTCATTTAGGGAACATCCATTGGCAATTGTTTTATCAGTTCATTGTTTCTAAAAAGTAAATCTTAGAATGTTGATAATTATTTTCTACATACTTTTACACCTATATGTGAAATTTTTTAAAACATTAAGTATAAAACATATTAGTTCCCAAAGACAGTTCAGAAGAATATATGCATATATATATACATGCACACATATATACATACGTATACACAAATATATACACACATACATTTTTTAATCTAAAACTAATCAGTCCCATAGCCCCTATGACGACAGAGGCTATTAATGCTATGGGAGAATACAAAATTATCAAAAAAAAAGTATATAGAATAATAAAGAATAAGGTTTCTGCCAAATCAACACTAACCAGAGACATCATTATTTATGAAATCACAAGTGAACAAAGAGCAGACCCAACATGATTCAAAGATATAAATACTCCAAATTCAGGTGATTTTATTTCTTTTCTTTCATTTTTTTTTTCAAATTCTTTTCTCCTGGGATATAAAGAGAAACTCTTTTTCTTTTTACCAAATCCCTGCCCATTCCAGAAGAGGGTGGAAAAGAGGCACCAGAGTAAGAGTCAGTTTTCACCATTTGCCTGTGAGCTGGAGAAGAAATTTCCTTGGAGATCTATGTAATTGCATTTGTCACTAAATTAGGTGTCATGGAGCTTTTCATGTATAAACAATGTTAAGCTGAAACAATGTTCAAGGGTAAAATTTAGACCTATCAATTTGAAGATTCTTTCTTTAAGAAGTGGTCCAATCTAAACTTTTGCATTTAGTAAAACACTGCTTGAAGTGAAAATCAATTCCCAAGTTAATTTAAACTTAAAGATGTTTGAGTACCAAGAAGTCTCAGAGCTTTTTAAAGCATTTTATTGTAAGATTCCATTAGGGACAAAAATATACTTATGAAACACAAAGGTTACATATTGAATTTATATATATCATATAATAAAGCATACTGTGCACATAATATAGTGATGTGAATAAAATTTAACCAGGCTTTCCCAATAATTTCAAATCAGTCAGCTATTTGATTAAAGAAATGAAATATTAATAAATTACCACAAGCTGCCAGAATGGTTGTCAGCCTCCCTACTTCTAGTTCCACTCTCTCCTCTGAGAATTTTTCCACACTTATCAAATTGTATTTTCCAAAATCAAACCTAATTTTTAAAAATGCATATAAAAAAATATATAAATGGCAACCAAACCTTATTTTGGTAGTGTTCCCCCACCCCTAAGCTCCCATAAAAGAAAATGTATTTTAAGCTTGAGGGGAATTTTATGAAATGCAAGGAGAGAAAAGGCAGTTCCTCAGGAGGAACTGGACCTTGAAGGTAGAAAGTATCCATCTCTCTCACTCTTGGTCTCATTCTCTCTCTCTTGCCTCAAGGTCATTTTCTCTAATTCTATTTATATTTCTGATTAGGGAGTTCCCCAATGATTCAAACCCAGATTCTTCATCTTCACAGCATTTACTGAAAAACTTGACAGTATCCTTTATTCTCTGTGTCCAAATTTCATATTCCTAGGGAGAAAACCCAATCTTCCTACATTGACTCAATTCCTTAACCAAGAGTGGGGAATTCTGAGGGGTACACAGGATCATAAAAGTTTCATTCCTCAAAAAATAAAGAAGGGAAAAACACTAACTCAAATTCATTACAAAAAAAATAAATAAATAAATAAACCAACAAAAAACAAAAACAAATTGCAGGGCATTGTCTTCAATTAACCTAAATGCCAAAACAAAGCATCACCAAATTATGTCCAGCAATATATATTTTAAAAAAAGATAATACATCATGTCCAACTGGGGTTTATCTCAGAAAGTGAAAGTTGTTTTAACATTTAGAATCAATCACTGCAATTCACTACACTAGTAGAATAAAGAAAAATGTATAATCATCTCAATAGATGGGGAAAAAAGCATTTGGTAAAATTTAATACCCATTGATTATTTTTTTTAAAGTCTCAGCTAATTAGGACTATATCTACAATATGATAAAGGGTATTTATGAAAAATGTATTGCCATGTAATATGTAATGACAAGATACTGACGTTTCCCTCTAAGATAGAAAATGGAGTATGGATGCCTGATCTCACTTTTTTCATTCAGTATTAGGCTAATGGCACAAATGCAATTAGGTAACAAAAGATAAAATAGAAATTATAAATATTGGAAGGTAAAAAATAAAACTACTTGTGGTGGCTAATTTTGGCTGGGTCATGGGGCCCAGATATGTAGTCTAATATTATTCTGGGTATTTCTGTAAAGGTGTTTTTAGATGAGATTAACATTTAAATTAGTGGACTTTGAGTAAAGCAAATTGCCCTTTATAATGTGGATGAACCTCATCCAACCAGTTGAAGGCCTTAATAGAACAAAGACTGGCCTCTCCTAAGCAGAAAGGAATTCTGCCAGCCAACTGATTTACAGCTTGAACTTCAACTCTTCCCTGAGTCTCTAGCCTGCTGATCTACCTCATCAGATTGTGAACCTGCCAAACCTCTGTAACCTTGTAAGCAAATTCCTTAAAACAGTTCTCTCTCTCTATGAATACACATCTTGTTGGTTCTGTTTCTCTGGAGAACTGTGAATAATACATGTGTTTATACAATGGAAATAAAAACCTATGCCTACAAAAAGAATACACAAAAGTGTTTTTAGCAGTTTTATTTTATTTTATTATTTTTTATTTTTTATTTTTTAAAGATTTTATTTATTTGACAGAGAGAGAGCACAAATAGGCAGAGTGGTAGACAGAGGGAGAAGGAGAAGCAGGCTCCCCGCTGAGCAGGGAGCCTGATGCGGGGCTTGATCCCACACCCTGGGATCATGACCTGAGCCGAAGGCAGATGCTTAACGACTGAGCCACCCAGGCGCCCCATAGCAGCTTTATTTTAAAAAGTCCCAAACTAGAAACAATCCATAACTCCATTAAACTGGAAACAGCCTATAACTCCATCAACAGGAGAATGGATAATTAAACTGTGGTATGAATATGCAATGCAGTACTTCTCAGCAATAAATAGAAACTACAGATATATCAGATTATATGGATTATTTTCAAAATATTGGATAAAAGAATCCATACACAGAAGAGTACATTCTGTAGATACTATTTAATGAAGTTCAAGACTTAATTTACAGTGATTGAAATGAGAACAGTGGTTGTCTACTGGGGCAAGGATGAGGTGCACATTATTGGTAAGAAGAGGAGGGAATTTCTGTGTGAAGTATTTAAGATTTATGCATTTCACACTATGAATCTTTATTTCATTTAAATAAACAAATAAAGGTGTACATAAATCAATATGTAAATAAATAAAAACAAACAAACAGAAAAAGTTGGCAGAGGAGTAGGGGACCTATTCCAACCAGTCCCTGGAATTGAGCTGGATATCTACCAGATCACTCTGAACACCCACAAAATCAGCCTGAAATGTAAGAAGATAGATCTGGATCTCCTGTATTGCAGGCAGTTGGTTTCGAGGTATGAAGTGGGGAGCTGTGATTCCGTGGGCAGCTATCAGAGGATAAATGGCAGCGGGAGGGAGCCTTGCTGTGGGGATCCTACAGCACAGGTGAGCGATAGCCTCCCATGCTGGGGACAGGGCACAGACTCACAGACCAGTAATGGTGGGGAAAGGACTTTAGGGCAACCCCTGGACAGAAACCAGAGTAGTGGGGTCATGTGTGCGAACTGGGGGTGGCTGGCGGTTTTAGAAGCACAAAGGGCAGAGATGTGCCCTGACCTGGAGGCGAGGACTGGAAGCACTTCTAAGGGGCGCACAACCCAGGATTCCACAATTTATAGCAGCACAGACAGAAATGGAGATAGTGTGGCCTGGAGAGCTCACTGAAGAACAGTCTGTGATCTCTCTGCTCTGAGGCAGAGGGTTGGAAACAGTCTCTTCTGCTCTGACTCTTGGAAGAGACCCAGAAAGTCACCAGGGAAAGTTGCCAGAGAACAAAAACCCCCCAAAACTGGTTTTCACTGAGCCTATCCCCCCCACAGGGGGCAGGGCAACTCTGCCCAAACAGAGTTGCCTGAGTAACAGTGTGGCAGGCCCATCCCTTAGAAGACAGGCTGGGAAAAAAAGAGGCCAGCAACCCTAGGGTCCCTAGAAAACAGGTGCATCTTGCTTGGGTTGTGGTCAATCATTTGGACTCTAAACATTCCCTCAACCACCCCTCAACAGAATGACTAGGAGGAAGAACCCCCAAAATAGGAAAGACTCAGAGACTATGACTTATGCCACAGATTTATAAATGGATTCAGATATAACCAAGATGTCAGAGATAGAATTCAGGCTAGCAATTGTGAAGACAATAGCTAGAATGGAGAAATCAAATAATGGCAACTAAGTCTCTAAGGGCAGAAATGAAAGCTGCATTGACAGAATTTAAAAATGCTATCAGTGAGGTCCAATCTAATCTAGATAATCTAACAGCTAGTGTAAGTGAGACAGAAGAACAAATTAGTGACCTAAAAGACAATATAATAGTTAAAAATGGAAAAGAGGAGGCCAGGGAAAAACAACTCCGAATCCATGAAAATAGAATCAGAGAAATAAGTGACACCATGAAGTGTTCCAATGTCAGAATTATTGGAATCCCTGAGGGGGTGGAGAGAGAGAGAAGACTAGAAGATATATTTGAACAAATTGTAGCTGAGAATTTCCCTAATCTGGGGGATGAAACAAACATTCATGTCCTAGAGGCAGAGAGGACCCCTCCCAAGATCAAGGAAAACAGGCCAACACCCCAGCATGTAATAGTAAAACTCACAAATCTTAGAACCAAGGAAACCATCTTAAGGGCAGTTAGGGGGAAGAGATTCCTTATGTACAGAGGGAGGAACATCAGAATAACATCAGATCTATCCAGAGAGACCTGACAAGCCAGAAAGGCCTGGCAAGACATATTCAGGGTACTAAATGAGAAGAACATGCAGCCAAGAATACTTTATCTGGCAAGGTTCTCTTTAGAATGGATGGAGAGATGCAGAGCTTCCAAGACCAGCAGAAACTGAAAGAATATGTGACCACTAAGCTGGCTCTGCAAGAAATATTAAGGGGGGTTCTATAAAAGGACTGATATACAACAGAAATTTACAGAGACAATCTATAAAAACAAGGTCTTTTTTAAATTTATTTTTTATTTTTATTTTTTTAAAGATTTTATTTATTTATTTGAGACAGAGAGAATGAGAGAGACAGAGAGCATATGAGAGGGGGGAGGGTCAGAGGGAGAAGCAGGCTCCCTGCTGAGCAGGGAGCCCAATGCGGGACTCGATCCCAGGACTCCGGGATCATGACCTGAGTTGAAGGCAGTCGCTTAACCGACTGAGCCACCCAGGCGCCCTAAAAACAAGGTCTTTTCAGGCAACGTGATGACAATGAATTCATATCTTCCAATAATTATTCTCAATGTTGGGGCCTCAATGCTCCCATAAAATGTCACAGGGTTGCAGATTGGGTAAAAAGACAGGACCCATCCATATGCTGTCTACGAGACTCATTTTGAACCTAAAGATATACCCAGCCTGAAAGTGAAGGGATGGAGATCCATCTTCCATGACAGTGGACCTCAAAATAAAGCTGAGGTAGCAATTCTTATATCAGACAAATTAGATTTTAAACTAAAGACTGCAGTTAAAGACACAGAAGGACCCTATATCATTCTTAAAGGGTCTATCCAACAAGAAGATCTAACAATTGTAAATATCTACACCCCCAAAATGGGAGCAGCCATCTACATAGGCCAACTGTTAACCAAAATAAAGAGTCATATTGATAACAATACATTAATTGTAGGAGACCTCAATACTCCACTCTCAGCAATGGACAGATCATCTAAGCAGAAAATCAACAAAGAAATAAGAGCTTTGAATGACACACTGGACCAGATGGACCTCATGGATATATACAGAACATTCTACCCTAAAACAACAGAATACTCATTCTTCTTGAGCGCACATGGGACTTTCTCCAGAATAGACCACATACTGGGTCACAAATCAGTCTCAACTGATACCAAAAGATTGAGATTATTCCCTGCATATTCTCAGACCATAATGCTTTAAAACTGGAACTCAATCACAGAAAAAAACTTGGCAGAAATTCAAACACTTGGAAGCTAAAGACCACTCTGCTCAAGAATGTTTGGGTCAACCAGGAAATTAAAGAAGAACTTAAACAATTCATGGAAACCAATGAGAATGAAAACACATCAGTCCAAAATCTATGGGATGCTGCAAAGGCGGTCCTAAGGGGGAAATACTTAGCCATCCAAACCTCACTCAAAAAAATAGAAAAATCCTGAATTCACCAACTAACTCTACACCTTAAAGAACTAGAGAAGAAGCAACAAAGGATGCCTAAGCCATGCATTAGAAGAAAAATAATTAAGATTAGAACAGAGATCAATGAATTAGAAACCAGAAACACAGTATATCAGATCAATAAAACTAGAAACTTGTTCTTCGAAAGAATTAATAAGATCGATAAACCACTGGCCAGACTTATCCAAAAGAAAAGAGAAAGGATCCAAATTAATAAATTATGAATGAAAGGGGAGAGATCATGACTAACACCAAGGAAATAGAAACAATTATTAAAATTATTATCAACAACTATATGCCAATAAGCTGAGCAATCTGGATGAAATGGATGCCTTCCAGGAAACCTATAAACTCCCAAGACTGAAACAGGAAGAAACTGACAACCTGAATAGGCCAATAACCTGTAGTGACATTGAAGCAGTGATTAAAAACCTCCCAAAAAACAAGAGTCCAGGGCCTGATGGATTCCCTGGGGAATTCCACCAAATGTTCAAAGAAGAAATAATACCTATTTTCCTGAAGCTGTTTCAAAAAATAGAAACAGAAGGAAAGCTTCCAGACTCATTCTATGAGGCCAGCATTACCTTAATCCTCGAACCAGGCAAAGACTCCATCAAAAAGGAGAATTTCAGACTGATATTCCTGATGAATATGGATTCCAAAATCCTCAACAAAATGTAGCTAATAGGATCCAATAATATATTAAAATGATCATCCACCACGACCAAGTGGGATTTATCCCAGGGATGCAAGGATGGTTTAGCTTTCGCAAATCAATCAGTGTGATAGAACACATTAACAAGAGGAGAGAGAAGAACCATATGGTCCTCTCAATTGATGCAGAAAAAGCATTTGACAAAATACAGCATCTTTTCCTGATTAAAACTCTTCAGAGTATAGGGATAGAGGGAACATTCTTCACGTTCATAATCCATCTATGAAAAACCCACAGCAAATATCATCCTCAATGGGGAAAAGCTGAAAGCCTTTCCCTTAAGATCAGGAACACCTCAAGGATGCCCACTCTCGCCACTATTGTTCAACATAGTACTAGAAGTCCTAGCAACAACAATCAGACAACAAAAAGAAATAAAAGGTATTCAAACTGGCAAAGAAGAAGTCAAACTCTCTCTTTTCGCAGATTATATGATACTTTATGTGGAAAACCAAAAGACTTCACCCACAAATTACTAGAACTCATACAGCAATTCAGTAATGTGGCAGGATACAAAATCAATGCACAGAAATCAGCTTTCTTATACACTAACAATGCAACTGTAGAAAGAGAAATTAGAGAAATGATTCCATTTACAGTAGCACCAAAAACCATTAAGATACCTAACCAAAGAGGTAAAGGATCTATACTCTAGGAACTACAGAACACTCATGAAAAAAATTGAAGAAGTCACAAAAAGATGGAAAAACATCCCATGCTCATGGATCAGAAGAATAAACATTGTTGAATTATCTATGCTACCCAGAGCAATCTATACCTTCAATGCCATCACGATCAAAATTCCAATGACATTTTTCAAAGTGCTGGAACAAACAATCCTAAAATTTATATGGAATCAGAAAAGACCCCAAATTGCCAAGGAATGCTGAAAAAGGAAAACAAACCTGGGGGCATCACGTTGCCTGATTTCAAGCTATATTACAAGCAGTGATCACCAAGAGATGGTACTGGCACAAAAACAGACATACAGACCAATGGAACAGAATAGAGAACCCAGATATGGACGCTCAACTCTATGGTCAAATAATCTTGGACAAAGCAGGAAAAAATATGCAATGGAAAGAAGACAGTCTCTTCAATAAATGATGCTGGGAAAATTGGACAGCCACATGCAGAAGAATGAAACTCGACCTTTCTCTAACACCCCATACACAAAGATAAACTCAAAATGGATGAAAGACCTCAATGTGAGACAGGAATCCATCCAAATCCTAGAGGAGAACTTAGGCAGTAATCTCTTTGACATCGCCAACAGCAACTTCTTTCAAGATACATCTCCAAAGGCTAGTGAAACAAAAGCAAAAATGAACTTTTGGGACTTCATCAAGATAAAAAGCTTCTGCACAGCAAAGGAAACAGTCAACAAAACAAAGAGGCAACCCACAGAATGGGAGAAGATATTTGCAAATGACACTACAGGTAAAGGGCTGGTATCCAAGATCTATAAAGGACTTCTCAAACTCAACACCCAAAAAACAAATAATCAAGTAAAAAAATGGGCAGAAGACATGAACAGACACTTCTCCAAAGAAGACATACAAATGGCTAACAGACACATCAAAAAATGTTCATCATCATTAGCCATCAGCGAAATTCAAATCAAAACCACACTGAGATACCACCTTACACCAGCTAGAATGGCTAAAATTGACAAGGCAAGAAACAACAAATATTGGAGAGGTTGTGGAGAAAGGGGAACCCTCTTACACTGTTGGTGGGAATGCAAGTTGGTACAGCCACTTTGGAAAACAGTGTGGAGGTGCCTCAGAAAATGAAAAATAGAGCTACCCTATGACCCAGCAATTGCGCTCCTGGGTATTTACCCCAAAGACACAGATGTAGTGAAAAGAAGGGCCATATGCACCCCAAAGTTCATAAGAGCAAAGTCCATAATAGCCAAACTGTGGAAAGAGCCAAGATGCCCTTCAACAGATGAATGGATAAAGAAGATGTGGTCCAACAATGGAATATTACTCAGCCATCAGAAAGGATGAATACCCAACTTTTGCATCAACATGGATGGGATTGGAGGAGATTATGCTAAGTGAAGTAAGTGAAACAGAGAAAGTCAATTATCATATGGTTTCATTTATTTGTGGAACATAAGGAATAGCATGGAGGACATTAGGAGAAGGAAGGGAAAAATGAAGGGGGGGTGGAAATTGGAGGGAGAGATGAACCATGAGAGACTATGGACTCTGAGAAACAAACTGAGGGTTTTAGAGGGAAGGGGGGTGGGGGGATGGGTAAGCCTGGTGATGGGTATTAAGGAGGGCACATACTGCTTGGAGCACTGGGTGTTATATGAAAACAATGAATCATGGATCACTACATCAAAAACTAATGATGTATTGTATGGTGACTAACATAACATAATAAAATAAAATTAAAAACAAAAACAAACAAATAATATGGGAGTGGAGTGAAATTTTAAATCATGTGATCTGTACTGAGAAGACCTCATTAAGAAAGTGACTTTGACAAAGACTTAATGGGGGAGAATCAGTGAGCCATGAGGCTATATGAAAAAAGTGTTCTGGTAGAGAGAACAAGAACAAATATACCAAGGGGGGAATAAGCCTGGCATGTGGAAGGAAGAACAGGGAGACTGGTGTGGCCTTGGAAGAGCTAGTGCACAGGTCATGGTAAGCTCTTGTAGGATATTTTTAGCTCAGTAAAACTGATTTCAGATTTCTGACCTTCAGAACTATAAGAGAATACATTTATGTTGTTTTAAGCCGATAAGTTTGAGGCAATCTGTTATATCAACAATAGGAAACTATTATATCCACATTAGGAAATAGAAATCTAAACCTTTCTTTTTTTATAATGTATGGAAACTACTATCAAAGAAAAATTGCACCAGGCAAGTTAAACAGGTGAGGCCTACTTAACTGAAGACCATTGTAATAGTGGTCTGAACTATCATAATAGGGGAGAGAAGCAAAATTCAACTCCACTAAAATAAAAAGCAGGAGAGTTTCTTACCAAGGGGGTGAGCTAGTAGAAAAGAACTGGTTGGCTAATGTGTTTAGACTATCTGTGTTTGCTAATTGGCTTGTTAATATTAATAAGGTTAATATTCTACCCTCTCACAGATGTTGGGACACAGTAGCCCTATCTTTCTTGATAGTTACATTTCACAAGGATGACCCTCAGATCCTTGAGAAAGACATTCCTGGGTTGAAATCCTGGCAAGCAGCTGGAGGAAGATTTAAATTTCAAAGTCTCAGAGAAAGACTTTATAATTGCACGTTTTCTAAAGTACAAGCTCTCAGAAAAGGGAGGTTAGTGACCTATAATCTGGAAGAAGCCTATCTAAAGCCTAGTCAAGTTGAAGGGAACATGAGAGTCATCTCAGTCAATGCCTATTATTAAAAAATTCTTAGTCAAAGCCAAACCAGATATTTATCTCAGTAGAATTTGCCACATATACTAATCACATTTATTCATCCTTTATATTGAAAATCTGGAAATTTTTAAATTAGGGTAATGAATGAAGAGTTGCCCATTAACAACAACAAAACATTATTTTAAAGAAATAAATTGAAGGTGCCACTTTAAAGTCTTAAAATATATACAGAAAAATTATTTCTATTGGAATGTGGTTTTTGTTGTTTGAACTATTAGAAAGCAGAAATACTTTACAGTTCTGGAATTATTTTATGAGTATGTTCCTACTTAAAATAAAAGAGACCTAGGAATAAGAGAGATGTAAAAATGCTATGTACAATTAGAAAAAAAATAAAAGAAAAGCCTAAATTAATATACTAGAAGAATATTGATGCTTCTTAGAATAATCCTCAAGTGTGCATATTAATTATCTCAATATTTGTTGAACAAATATTATGGCCCAGACCCTAAAGAAATAAGATTATTGAGAAAAAGTACATGTCCTTAAAATATACACAAACCAATATATGAAAATAAACAAATTGCAAAATAACCTGATAAGTGACATTTTAGAGATAAGGGTGAAAGTACTATGGGTCATAAAAAATAAAATATCTAGCTCTGCCTCAGGAAATGAAGTAACACTTCACCAAGGAAGTAATATTTGAACTGATTTTTGAAGATGAATAGTAAACACAAGGTGGAAAGAGGATTGGAAAACATTTTCAGGGGAAATAGCTTGTGATAATTCTTTTTTTTTTTAATTTTTTTAAAGATTTTATTTATTTATTTGAGAGAGAGAGAATGAGAGACAGAGAGGATGAGAGGGAGGAGGGTCAGAGGGAGAAGCAGACTCCCTGCCGAGCAGGGAGCCCGATGCGGGACTCGATCCCGGGACTCCAGGATCATGACCTGAGCCGAAGGCAGTCACTTAACCAACTGAGCCACCCAGGTGCCCGGTTGTAATAATTCTTAAGATAGAATTAAAGAGTATAATTTGTCAAGATTATGGAGAATTCATTTTGGCAGAAGGAAGACTTTGTTAACAAATAATAGAGATAAAGTCAGCTGGAGTAGGAGTAACAACAGAGGTGGTGAAAGAAGTAACAACACAAATAGAATAATATTAGGCTAGCAACAGTAGAAATAGATACCTTATCCTGAGTGCTTATGTGACATTCTAAGTGATTTCAATGTTTTATAACATTTGATTATTATATATGAAGGAGATTTCATGTCTGTTTTACTGATGAGGAGCCCAAGGTTTAGAGGAGATAGAGGATGGTTTCCAAGACTGGAAAACTGTGTGTGCTGTAAGAAATTTATAATATAATCTTTAGAAACATGAAACAAATCAGAGGTTGTATCATTTTGTTTGTTATTTTACTGTTGTTAAATAGAGGAGCGATTGGGTCAGTTCTGTCTTTTGATAAAACAGTTTCATGGCAATATAGATAATAAGACTGGAGAGTTGGCAATGAAAGGAAACTGAGAGACTCCTGGCGAACTGGCCAGTACAGTGCCCTCATTAATAGCTTGCATGAAAGCTTATAAGATTCTCAAGCATTAGTTTCATGTATTATTTATCTTTGGAATCTCAGAACTCAGCCCAGAGTGAGGCAATGACATTCAGTACATGTTTTGCTGAGTTTAGCAGAAATGAATAATGAACAGTCAAACATCTATAGAAGAATGGAAAGTAACATAAGACCACATAAATTACCGTTGATGCCTACTATGTGGCTCATGCTTGCATTTTTTTTAATCATCAGGAAATCCTTTAAGATTATTATTACAATAATCTTAGAGATGATAAAACTAAGTCTCATAAATATTCTTTGAAGGGAAGAATCATCCACCAAATCCATAGTCTACTGTGGCTTGTTGAGTATGGCCCCAGCCAGCTGGGATTGTTCACATGACAGTGGCATTATTTTATTTTATTTTATTTTTTATTTTTTTATTTTTTTAAAGATTTTATTTATTTATTTGAGAGAGAGAGACACAGCGAGAGAGGGAACACAAGCAGGGGGAGTGGGAGAGGGAGAACCAGGCCTCCCACTGAGCAGGGAGCCCGATGCGGGGCTCGATCCCAGGACTCTGGGATCGTGACCTGAGCCGAAGGCAGACGCTTAACGACTGAGCCACCCAGGCACCCCGACAGTGGCATTATTTTAAAAGAAAGAGCATAAACAGTGCAAGGACTCTTGTTGCTATTCCAGAGTTAGCACATTGGCATTTCTACCAAATTCTGTTGGTCAAGAAGTCAACAAATCAGCCCAATTCACAGGGTGGGGTAATAGATTCTACCTCTTGATGGGGGAATCTGCAGTCACATTGGAAAGGGTCTAAATAGAGAAGTAAGTGAAGATTTGGGAACATTTTTTAAATCAATCTACCAAAATGAGTGAGTCTTAAAGTTCCCCTTCTGGCCCTGGTAGCTCTACAAGGCTAAAATAAGCAGAAGTAGAAGACAGAATTTCAGAGGCTGACTTTGCATTGAGACAAAGTTGGTCTAAAAGTAGTATTTGAGGCAAAGCTGATCTGAAATATAGCCTCCTAGTTATAGAATCCCAAGTACTTCTGTAGGTGGCACCTTGTACCAAGATGAGATCTATTAGGGGACCTCCACAGTGATACCTGGAAATTTCTGCAATAATAGAGAAATAAATTCACCCAATGTCTCTGCTATATCATTATGAGTAAGTTACATAGCAAAATGTGATCAACAAAAATAACTCCCTACATCTAGCTTCCGCTGGCTTTGAACATTTGCTACAAGTTTCTCCCTTGGTACCGTCATGACACAAGACCAAATCTTATGAAAATAAGTCCTATTTATTTTTCATTCACTCATTCTTCTATCTAGTCAACAATGCCTGGCTAATAAGATTCAGCAATGGGAAGTTGCCCAAGCTTTCTGTCATCTAAATGAGAAGAATTACATTTATGAATCAGGCTAAATCACTGTTAAGACATGTACCCAAAACCTGATACTTGACTTCCATATTGATTATAGATATTTTTTCTGCTTACCAGTGACACCATGAAGGCAGTAACTCTGACAGTGCAGTAAAGAAAAGAGTCAGAATGAAGGTGCATTTTTTAGGAATGGTATGGTGAGAATATTATATGCATAAAAGAGATATTGTAAACAATGTCAACATTTGTTTAAAGTGCATATTTGATGGATCTAGGGAAGGCCAAAGGGGACATCACCAAGGGGAGGAGGAATTACTATTCAAAAGAAAAAAGGAAACTTTTTTAAAGAGATGAAGAAAGTAAGAAAGCATGTGTGATGATCTACACAAAGTTTCATTAAAAAAAAAAAGAAGGGTTCCTTGAAATAGGTAATCACTGATGCCTGTAAGCTCAGTAGTGCAGGTAATGAGTTCATTTTCTGGTAAGTGTGATTTGAGAAGACAGTACAAGGAGTTTTAGTACAGTCAGTATGAAAATTTTGAAATGGGATTATTTGGAGACAAAAAAAAAAAAAAAAAAAAAGCCAAGCCAGTGGGCACCAGGAAGTGGTTGAGTCTGATCAGCATGACTTGTATGGATCTAGAGAGCTCATGGCACAGATGGCTCAACAATAGTGCTAAGCAGTGTCCCAAAACAAGGGTCAAAATGAAACTTTTTAGATAACTGTTTAGAAATTTTCTATTTAGATCAAATTACCCAAAATACTCTGAGTGTGTTATCATTCAATGTTGCATAAAGGTATCCTGATACTTTACAATGTAAGTGCATTATGAACACTTTCATTAGTTCTTTTCCCCAGCTTGCCTAAAGGTTCCAGTGTGCAAATAATTCTCAGTTAGTTCTATGAAAGTGCATTAAGTCTTTGAGGTTTAATGCTCTAGGGTGGCATTCAGTTCCTCTGAGTGGTAATTTACTAAATAGTAGGGTGGGATGCTAACTTCCTTATCCAAAGAAGTGAACTGGAGCAAAGAATTAAGGGGCTCGTCCATATTCAAAAAGCTTATTATAGAACTGCAACATCAGAGCTAGTGAACATAGGGTAAGAGTACTACATAAAAAAGAAAAGTGAGCTTCCCTTTGATAATATATTATTTCCAATTGGCTAATAAAAAGGAAAATGGCATATAAAAAGCATGCAATTTTTCTAATTAGATCAGCATGATCTCTGCAATCTTCTCCAAAAGTATTCAATACTTTGGGCTATTTAAATCCATTTAGGCCTTTTTGAAAGGAACTAAAGGGAGAACATACTTTCAATGGTGTATGTAGCTTTCTTTTTATGTAGGACAAAGGAATTCTCTCATATTTACTAAGCATCATGTCTTCAAGTAACAGGGATTTATTTAGCATCAGTTCAAACTGTCCTATCTGCCAAAATGATCCATTCTCAATGACTTTTTAAAATGACTTGAACATCTCAATTCACTTGTGCTCCCCACCCAGGCTTTTAGAAAAGCAGGAAAATTGTTTTAATATTTTGAAAGGCATCCATTAAGATGATTCTGTTTAAAACACTAAGTAACTTAATGGTATTTTCAGTGCTACACAAAATATTCTAACCATGAAAAAAAATTCAACTAACTACCAAAATGTAGGAGCTCATTAACTTTAAAAGATATGAACTGCATATAGAAGTCAGTGTAGCAGCTAGGAAATTTCTGAGTAGTTGGTAGCTACTCCTTTAATTATTTATTTTTAATTTAAACGAAAATTAAATAGAACACATTATTCTAAGCATCTAATTGAAAAATAATTTTATTGGAAAAAGGATAGTATATAAAACAGAACTGAACTGTAAAAAGTTTCAGCACAGATGTAATATAAAACCTTTTCACAAGCTTAATGTATCTTAAAAAAAATTTCAGTTGAATTGTTTTGAGGTGCTAAATTAAACACACTAATCAGGTTTGTAGGGGGCTATTGCTAGGCATGGAGTAATGTCCATAAGGATGTTACAAGTACATGTGCCTTTGAATTTGTGGGTTCCATAGATGTTGTTTCTATCAATCCCCAAAAGAGGCTAAACCACAAATAACACTGGAGAAATGTAATGGGTCCATAGATTGGACTCAGAGGAAGTAACTACCTAAAATCTGGTTCTTTCTGATTTTAAAGCTTTCTAAGAAGAGAATATTTCCTAAGATACTTATTTACTTTGAAAAATAAATAATGTACATAAGCTACTTGTCTTGATTTATTTCTCCCAAAGATACTGTTTCCTTTACATCAAACAATGCTAATAACCAATTCTATTCAAAGGTAGTATTTTAAAAAGGAAAACTTTGATCTAACTTTTGAGTAGAATTATAAGTACTAGACACTATGAAAATGCATATATTTATTTTAAGGTCATTAAAATCATGTATATTCGATTTACATTCTCACTAAATTTGAAAGCAGATGCTTGAGAAATCCACAAGGGAAACAAAACAGAAGAAAACATTTTCATAGTTTCCATCTGTCATTCAGTATAGAAAAAAGGCAATAGGGGTGCCTGGGTGGCACAGTCAGTTAAGCCTCCCATTCTTGATTTCAGGTCATTATCTCATGGTTGTGAGATCGAGTCCTGTGTTGGGCTCCACAATGGGTGAAGAGTCTCCTTGAGATTCTCGCTCCCTCTCCCTCTGCACTTCCCACTTTTGCTCTCTCTCTAAAATAAATAAATAAATCTTTTTTTAAAAAAAGGACACAAAAAAAAGTAATAATCACAGCTTTTGGAAGTATTTTTAGTGTTGATTGTCCTGCGTTAGTTTCAAATAAAGCAAAGAAAAACTCATTTCAATAATTACCCATTCACACTATAGTTGATATATTTGATCTCATGGATTAAGGAAAATGGAAAGAATCTCCATTTTATTTTATTATTTTTTATTCTTTGGAAAAAAATCTCCATTTTAAATTATTCTTCTTTTGGCCTGATGTTAGATGTAGCAGTGTAAGTAAAAATGCCAATCTAAAAGATAGAATTTTCTCATGTAACCAATTTTTGAATATTATTTAACCCAAAGGGAAAAGAAGAAGCAATGCATAAGGGCACAATACTGAAAATAAAGTGTTCAAGAAAGGAGGAATTTCTTTTTAGCTTTGAAGTCCTAGTATAGTTTGAGTAAAAGCACTAAATGGAGTTTTCTTCTATTTTCAGTAAATATTCAGTTTTCTTCTCCCTCTCTTGAAATTATAAGTAATGTGGAATAGTAAGGTTTCACGGCAACAACAAGTTTAGACTCAATGAGTTATGTAATCAAGATGTCAAAACACCTGGGGCACCTGGATGGCTCAGTTGGTTCAGTGTCCAACTCTTGATCTCAGCTCAGGTCTTGATCTCAGGGTTGTAAGTTCAAGCCATGTGTTGGACTCCACACTGGATCTGCAGCCTACTTAAGAAAAAAGTGTTAAACACCTGAAGATTCAAGAATTAATGGTGGGAACAAATGTCTGAAGTTGGAATTTGTCCCCAATCAATGTCAATTCACAAATCCAAATCACGTCTGCATACAGCTTTGAAAATTTTAGTCTTTCCACATGGTATTTCAATGTATATATTGGCAATTTAATTCTGATAATCAATGCTGCTATAGTAACAACCACTGAGTCAGCAATAATTACAGAAATACATTTTGGCCAAGACATTAAACATACAAATGTTAAACACAAATATTTCTCCTCTGCTGCAAAGTGAGGGTGAAGGGAGGTGAGAAGGGAAGTGCTTTCACAGGAAGTGCTATGTCATCCATTGTTGGGATATCTATTTTTATCCAGGACAATGATCAAATAGTACATTTTTTTTTAAGATTTTATTTATTTATTTGAGAGAGCAAGAATGAGAGAGAGTACATGAGAGGGGGGAGGGTCAGAGGGAGAAGCAGGCTCCTCGCTGAGCAGGGAGCCCGATGCGGGACTCGATCCCAGGACTCCAGGATCATGACCTGAGCCGAAGGCAGTTGCTTAACCAACTGAGCCACCCAGGCGCTCGATCAAATAGTACATTTTTATAAAAAGAAAATAAGATCAGAGGATTGCATCAATGTCATATGCTGTTTGTGATATTGTACCAAAGTTTTGCAAAATGTTACCATTGGAGAAAACTGAATAAGGGTACAAAGATCTCTCTGTATTATTTAAAACTTCATCTAAATCTCTGATTATCTTAATGAAAATTTAATTAAAAATGTAAGTTTTGCCTGAAAATGGAGTTCACATGCACTACCTTTCACCACAGTGTATCAGAAAAAATGCTGATGAGGCAGAGAATGCAGAGATAAGTCAAAAAATTAAAGTCTAGAGGAAAAAGCAGCTACATGGTTGCTTAAAAATACAGTGTACTAATACATGGAAAAGAAAGAAACCAGATCACTTTCATATACCATACACAAAAATAAACTCAAATTGAATTAAAAACCTAAATGTGAGGCAGGAAGTGATAAAATTCCTAGAAGAAAACATAGGTAGTAATTTCTTTGATATCAGCCATAGAAACATTTTTCTAGATATGTCACCTCAGGCAAGGGAAAGGAAAGCAAACATGAACTACTAGAACTACACCGAAATAAAAAAACTTTTTGCACAGTGAAGGAAACCATCAATAAAACAAATGGCAACCTACTGAATGGGAGACCATATTTGCAAATGATAAGAGACTAGTATCCAAAATATATAAAGAACTTATACAACTCAACACACACACAAAAACAAACCAAACAAAAAAATAAATAGTCTGATTGAAAATGGGCAGAGGACCTGAATAGACATTTTTTTCCAAAGAAGACATACAGATGTCTTTAATGTGCCAACAGACACATTAAATGATGCTCAACAACACTAATCAATAGGGAAATGCAAATCAAAACTACAATAAGGTATCACCTTACACCTGTTAAAATGACTAGAATCAAAAAGTAAGAACAAGAGTTGGTGAGAATCTGGAGAAAAAAGAACCCTCGTGCAATGTTGGTGGAAATGTAAACTGATGCACCCACTGTGAAAAACAGTGTGGAAATTCATCAACGAATTAAAAATAGAAATACCATATGATCCAGTAATTCTACTAAGGCATATTTACCCAAAGAAAACAAAAACACTAATTTGAAAAGATATACACACCCTTATGTTTATAGCAGCATTATTTACAATAGCGAACATATGGAAGCAGTCCAAGTGTCCATCAATAGCAATTGGATAAAGAAGTTGTGATATATGTATATAATGAAATATTAGTCAGGCATAAAAAAGAGGATGAGATCCTGCCATTTGTGACAATATAGATGGACCTAGAGGGTATCATGCAAAGTGAAGTAGGTCAGACAAAGAAAGACAAATACGATATGATTTCACTTATATGTGGAATCTAAAAAACAAACAAACAAAAAAATGAACAAAAAACTGACCAAACAAACAAAAAGCAAAAACAGACCCATAAATACTGAGAACAAGATTATGGTTGCCAGAGGGGAGAAAACAGAGGGATGAACAAAATGAGTGAGGTGGAGTGGGAGATACAGGCTTCCACTTATGGAATAATTCATGAGGGTAAAAAGTACAGCATAGGGAATGTAGTCAATGGCACTTTAATAGCATTGTTTGATGGTAGCTACACTTGTGGTGAGCACAGCATAATGTATAGACTCGTAAAATCACTATGTTGTACACCTAAAACTCATGTAACATGTGTCAACTATGCTTCAATAAAAAAATATATAGCATATTAATAGAAAATTTGAGTTGTGTTAAGGACAACAATATTGAAAAGATATTTGTGGGGCCCCTGGGTGGCTCAGTCGGTTAAGTGTCTGCCTTTGGCTCAGGTCATGATCTCAGGTTCCTGGGATCGAGCCCCACATTGGGCTCCCTGATTAGCATGGAGTCTGCTTTTTCTCCCTCAGCCACTCCCCCTTGCTCCTGCTCTCTCTGTTAAATAAATAAAATCTTAAGAAAAGAAAAGAGAAGATATTTTGTTACTCATGGTTCCCAAGAAGAAGGAGCACCCCATGCCCTGGGGTGGGTGGGAGGGGGAGACATGAGGAAGTACTGAGGTCCATCAGGAGCAGAGGGAGTGTGTGTGTGTGGGGGGGGGGACAAGAGTCTTTATTGTAATTTCCTTGGAAGGAATGGGCAATGAAAATTAAACAGATTTAGGATTGGCTAGCTTGAATAATTTCATCAGGCTCTGGGACATAGTGGCTAAACCTAGTTGTCTAGTGCCTGCCCCTATGGTAATTAGGACAGGTGCATAGTGGTCCAGGGAAAGCCCAGTAAAGGAAGTGGTTGGTATGTGGGTTATGGATTGACTGGTTTGTATCTGAAAAAGCACACCTCTTGGTGGAGGATTCCTTCTCAAGGAGCAGGGAGTGAGAAAAGAGGCAAGAGGCTAAGGCAAGGGACTCAGTTATACTATTGAGTGCTCTGGAACAAAAGTTCCAGAATACACATGTAGGGCAAATGTTAAAACAACATCAAATTTACAGAAGCTTGAAACATTGTTAATGCAATGTCTAAGTACACAAGCAAAAGTTTTCCTGGAAGTAATGGAGGCAGCCAGCAAAGTGCCAAAATATTAGAGAGAGGCAGACACCTTTAAAATGAATTGATTATTTCTGTATTTTGAGAGGACATTTGAGGTATTTGCAGAGGCAAAATTTAGGTACTTTTCACTAATCGTTACATAACACTTGGCTGAATGTATTCATTTACAAGAATTTGTCCAGGTAATTGGTTTTGTGGATTAATAACGTGTGGCTTATTTCCACCACATCATTTACAAATTAGTATTCTTTAACCATCTGATTTACAGTAAAAATTATATAATATTATATTCAGAAATTAATGAATCTAAAAGAATTATTAATGCAAATATTAAATGTTGTGGGTATAGAATGAAGAGTGAGGGAGAGGCCTGCTCTGCATAATCCATTAGCATCACCCAAACACAGATGCTTCGTTCCTTTGGGACCATGTTTATGAGTCTTCAGAATGCACTCATTGTTTTCATACAATCTCCAAGGTTTCTCAGAACTCCATTGCACAAGCTGGTTTCTTTCTGCTCCTATACCCACACAAAATTCCATTAGTGTCAGAAGCTTATTCCTTCCCCTAGACTGGTCCCAAGAAAAACTTGCACTTGGTCTTAGACAGGGAGAAAAATCCTCTCAGCCTTACGCAGTCATATGCAATCCCTCTTCCTAAAGACCCACGGACCATCCCAAATTTCGCAAGTAGAATTTTGAATTTTATAACCTTCCAGCTGAGACAAACACATTATTCAAACCTGTGACATACTAATGGGAAAAAGGATTTTAACTATTTGACAATCGCTATTTTTTTTCATACTCTCCCCTATAGTACTCCTTTCTGTCTTTTGATTTTTGTTTGTTTGGGGTCAAATCATATGGCTCCAAAGTCAAATCATGACTCTCCTATTAAACTATCTTTGCTTACTTTAGACAAGGTCCCAAACTATCAATTCATGGTCTGCATGATAGTAATAGAAACATCAATATCTATAAATTATAGTTTTTGTGAAGAAGAAAGCATTTAATATAGGCAAATCACTAAACATAGTATCTGACAAATATTAAGCACTAAAAATTTAGTTATGATGACTGTGATTATCTAAACAATATAGATACTTTACACATGGTACTTGGTTATTTTCTTTCTATTTCAAACTTACTGTGACATTAATGATAAAAAATAAAAAGAAAGAAGTAGATAAACCTAAAAAGCCAGCATGAACAAAGATACATGATGTGTTTAAGATTTCTCCTCTCTAGAACAACATAAAAAGAAATAAAATCCAGACAAGCTAAGAAGAATTACTATTTCCTCAGGCATTTCAGCCAAGTATTCTCAAAAATTTCTGAGAGAAAATGAGCAAAACATTTCTACTAGAATCCATTGCAGACCCTTTAGCACAATTGCACTTATTATGCTTACCTTTCTCTTTCCAGTTACAAATAGTCATTTCAACAAAGCATTTTGATCTTTTCACAAAAAACTTGATGCTGTTATTTGAGCTGGCAAAGTAGAACCAGGTCCCAATAACATTCTGCCTATGCCTATCAACTGACGTCCTTAAGAAACAAACACAAAGAATCAAGAATAAAAGGTAGCTGGTCAATAAGTAAATGGATAAGATAGTTTTCTGAGATTTTATGTGGCAAGCTTCAACTTTATACAGTCTCACACAACACTTTATACATCCTTCATAAGAACCCTAAAAATTAGAATTAATTCCTGAAAAATTGCCCAGGAATTTCTTTCTTGAAGAAATCATACAAAGAGCAGCCCTAGGAAAACACACTGAAGTCTCAATGGGAGAAATAGCTCCACTGTAAAACAAAAACAAACACCAAAATGCTAGTCTTAGACATGTTGGGAATTCCCTGCTTAGAAGGAAGCAAGTGATAAAAAACAGAAGGACCCCTAATGCCCAGAGCTCATTATCTCCACTGTTAAATAGAAATATAGTGACGCAGAAAACAAATGAGAAGATAAGAGAAGCAAGCAGGAGGCAGAAGCAAAGGCATGCTGAAAGCTCCTGATGAGCATCCCTTCTCTATGTCAGCTCTTCACACAGGCAGCAAAATGACCTTCTTTTAGAAAGTAGAAGTTCGGGCGCCTGGGTGGCTCAGTTGGTTAAGTGACTGCCTTCGGCTCAGGTCATGATCCTGGAGTCCCGGGATTGAGTCCCACATCGGGCTCCCTGCTCAGCAGGGAGTCTGCTTCTCCCTCTGACCCTCCTCCCTCTCGTGCTCTCTCTCATTCTCTCTCTCGCAAAAAAAAAAAAAAAAAAAAGAAAGTAGAAGTTCCCACTGGGACAGAGGAAAGAGGATGAGAATTCAAATTAAGTGGAGTCCCCTTGCGGGGCATCACTGTGTTTGAGGAACTATTTGAAGCCCAATGGTATTCCAGACAACATGAAGCAAGGACTATATAATGCCCCCTGAAAAAGACAAATTTTCCAACAAATATGTTATTCAAATATAAAAGTAGCATAAATTCTTAGGAGTATAGCAACTGTGAGCATTTCCTCATATTAAAAAAATAAACAAAAAGTAAACAAAGCAAAAAACACCACTCAGGGAAGGAATCCCATCAACTAAATGTAAAGGAATAGCTCAGTTGGAAGTCAGGGAGGAATCATGGAATCTATGTGCAAGACAGTCTATGGCTGAACAAGTGGGAGAAACAAGACATGTAATGTTTGATTTGAAGTTTAAAATCTTGGTAATGTAAAAATTAAAACATAAGAAAAAATTGGAAGTAAAGATGAAGAAGAATGTGAATAAATATGGTTGTATTCTAATATGCCTGTAATGACTGTTACCAAGTCCCATCTAAATTGACTTTTAAAATGAGGACATTAATGGTCTCACATGTCTAGAATTCCAGCGTTAAGGGAAGCAAGCCTCCAAAGAGGTACAATCAGCACCCGATTAATGTCATCAAAGACATAGGATTTTTTTGTCACTCTATTTTATAATCATTAGCATTTTGGCTTAATCCTAAGTCTATTTATGTTTATACTTGCAAGTAAGCTGCTGGGAGCTATCCAAGTTATGTGCCTTCCTCCCAGCCCTCATATTTGACAGTACAGGGTCAGAGGAAATCTCTCCTGCAACCACAAAATATTAATCCTTTCTTTCAATAAGACTGGGGTGACATAACTCACCTGCTTGCTATTAAACTAGTACTTACCATCAAAAGGAAGGGGATTTTCTGGTTGGCATGTATAGACTAAGAAGGTTCGATACCTGAGTGCAGACACAGCATCTTCTGTACCATACTGCTGTCTGGGACAAGGATATACACTTGGACAAAACAGAGATCTGTGAGGAAGGCAGAAGGTATGATGGAATGCAGAAGGCAGAATTGATACTGGGAAGGAAACCAACAGTTTCAAGAGATAAGGATGAAGGTGGATAAACTAAGGATCAGATTTAGGTATATGATTTAAAGTCATAAATACATTAACCAACTCATGATTTTTGATAAGAAAAAACATACCAACAAAAATGGAAAGTTGAGGAAGGAATGAAAGTAATAGGAAATAGATTTTAGCATTTCCATTTTTCAAAGTTGTAAGTTAATATCAATGAAAAATGTTCAATCAACTGGGTTAAGTGAAATATAATGTTAATTTTTACAAAGTTCAAAAGATAACATTACATTAAATTACAGTTAAAACAGACCAATCCATACTACCAGAAAGTAAATACAAAAAAGAATAAAGAAATCAAAAGCATAATCAAAATGAAAAAAATAAAAAAAAAGAGGACATTTTTAAAGGATAAAATATATGGTGACAGAATCAATACCTGATGTGATGGTTAATTTTATGTGTCAACGTGACCGGGCTAAGTGATGACCAGATAGCTGATAAAACATTACTTCTAGACATGTCCGAGTTTCCAGAAGAAATTAACACTGAATTGGTAGACTGAGTAAAGAAGGTCATCACCAGTTCAGGTGTGCATCATCCAATCCATTGAGGGTTAGAATAGGACAAAAGGCAGAGGAAGGGGAATTTGCTCTGTGCTTAACCTGAGACATCCATTTCCATACTCAGACATCTGCATTACTAGTTCTCAGACTTTTGAATTTGATCTGGGACTTACACTATCTGCTTCTCTGCTTCTCAGGCCTTTAGACTTGGATTGAATTACACCACCAGTTTTCCTGATTTTCCAGCTTGCAGAAAGCAATTTGTGGGACTTCTTGGCCTCCATAATCATGTAAATCAATTCCTATAACAAATCTCCATAAATATGATATCTACCTGTACCTATCCTATCAGTTCTCTTTCTCTGGAGAATCCTGATTTAATAAATAATTATTAAATGTTCTCACTTAGTTAAAAGAGAGTCACAGATATTCACATACACACATACAAATAGAAGAAAAACAGAAAAGATAAGAATGCTTTTTTTTTTTGCTGTAAGAGATATGTATAAAGCAGAAAAAATAAACATAAAAATATTGGAAGGAGACTTCCCAGACAAATACTAACAGATTTCAGACAGAGTTATGGTAGTAATACCAAACTTTAATTTGTGTAAAGCATTAAAAGATACAAAAAGATTCACTTTACAGTAATAAAGGACTCAGTCCAGAATGTGCATAGCTGTCATAAATGCATAAACATCATAATATTTAATCATAAAATTCATAAAACATAAATCACAGAAATGCAAGAAAACTGAATATAACAGAAAATAAATAATAGGAAAATGTACATTATAACTGCCAGTTCATGAGAAATCAGGATGCTAAAAATAAACAAAGATCACACCATATACAAAATTAACTCAAAATGGATCAAATATCTAAATGTAAGAGCTAGACAGGGAAAATATTTTTTTAAAGACATAGCAGAAATAGGGTTACATTCCTAATTTAGAAAAGCTTATACAAATGATTTAGAAAAACATAACCAAATTAAGAAACAAGCAAAGGACAGGGACAATGCATACTGTATAGAAAAAGAAATACAAATGACCAAACAATTTAATATTATTTTTCACCTAAGAGATTAGATGAGACTTCATTTCATCAATGAAATGTAAGCTTACACTCATATACATGTGGTGGAGTCAAAAATTAGGGCAAATTTTCAAAAATTAGTGACAATGTCTATCAAAATATATGCATCCCTTTGAAAAAGCATTGTACAACTAAGAATTCACCCTAAAGATACAATAATTTGCTAAGAAAAATGCAAGGTGCACTTGGATTCTTGGATTCATATGTGCAAACACACAAGAAAGCTCTTGCCCAACAATATAATCACAGTAAATAAACCGACCTATGCGCATAACATAAAGTAATATGCTAAATATTTTAAAATTAAGTGCATGGTGTAAACTGGTAACAAAATACTTCCCCGTATGTTCCTAAGGGAAAATTGCAAGATGCAGATCTTTGTAGAGAGCCTGAATCCTTTTGAATAAATAATAATAAAATAGTAACTAAATTGTTCTACATGTGAAAATTTTTGTCCTAGAAGAAATAGTGAAAAACAACAAAATGGATTCCTTTGGGGAAAAAGATTTGGGGTGCAGAGAATTGAGGCCCTCAGTGTGTGTGTCTGTATGCATGTGTGTCTATGAGCATGTGGAAATTGAGAAAAAAATACAAAGAGACAGTACATGGACATGGCAAGACAATCCACATCCCATGCTAATTCAGAGGGAATCCAGAGTACAGAGTCAAAAATAATTATATGAAATTAAGCCTTCAAGGAATGTGTAGAAATCTTGGTGTGGACTCTAAGTTTCCTCATGGCAATAGAGGGTGGAGGAGTGTTTGAAGGCAGTTTTATCTAGATCTCAAGAGGAAGGGGAAACCAAAAGATATTTGTCCACAACATCAATTTATACTGGTTGTTGTGTGTTCTGTAGCTATATCAATACTTGAGTTATATTCCAAGTCCCTTCTTGCCTGTAACCTTTACCTAAAGCTATATCCCCATTGACACCATTAAAAGTATTACTTTGTCTTTTGCTCACAGGCTTCCATAGCTCTGAAATGTTTTGTTTTGTTTTAACCCAATGGCATTAAGTCCTCTCCTTCTCTGAAACCCAACTTCAGCCTTAATAACTGTCTAATCTTGAATATAAGTGAACAATTCTCTTCATCTTTCTAAGCCTCAGAATGTGTTTCTTTAAAATAAAGGACTTGAATTTGACATCTATGAGTTCTAAAATTCCATGAGCTTATGTTTTTTAGGACCCAACCTCAATCTCATGAATTTCTCTCTCTTATCCATGCCCAATATGGGAAAGTGTATTGCACTTCTAGCAAATAGAATAATTTTGAGATTAAGAGTTACACAAACTTGTTTAATTGACAGAGTATGAGAAAGGGAAATACTTTCAGCACCTTTTTACTATATCAAAATATAATTTTCCTATCATTTAATAACTGTTGGAAATATTCCTTAATAATAGTGGCAAGCACACACACACAATTTTGTAGTAAGAGTAGATAAAACGGGCACCTGGGTGGCTCAGTTGGTTAAGCGACTGCCTTCGGCTCAGGTCATGATCCTGGAGTCCCAGGATCGAGTCCCGCATCGGGCTCCCTGCTTGGCAGGGAGTCTGCTTCTCCCTCTGACCCTTCCCTCTCTCAAATAAATAAATAAAATCTTAAAAAAAAAAAAAAAGAGTAGATAAAACAAGAGTTTGAAAGAATTCCTCAGTTAAAAAAAAAAAAGGAAGACACTCACACTAACATCCAATAGTAGATTGTTTGTGCATGTGCTCACAATTGCCATATGAAATTTTTTAGTTATTTTCATTTTTTTTCTCTGCTTTAAATTTCTTCCACTAGCATTTCTTTCTGTTTGTGGTCTAGGTAAGAAATATCTCTACACTTAAATACCAGAAAATTCGGTCTTGACGATGTTAGAAAATCATAAGTCAATATTGATTTCCTAAATAGTAGTAATTCAACAGAAGGAGCAGCAATGGTGTTTTAAAAATTCACTTCATAATAGAATTTTTTCATTGGGAGACATTTCCTGAAATGCACATTAGAGCATATCAGTTCTTTAGGACTGATCCCAAATATTGACAATAGAATATTTTTATTACTCCAACAAAAATGGCCATACCCAAGATTAGAGAAGGTAACAAGACTGGATAATGTGAAAGAAAGTCCACACTTTGTTTTTTAGAGTCCATCGTCTCTCATGGTTCGTCTCCCGATCCGATTTCCCACCTTTCATTCTTACCCTGCTGCTATCTTCTTCTTTTTTTTTCTTAACATATATCGCATATTTGTTTCAAAGTTACAGGTCTGTGATTCAACAGTCTTGCACAATTCACAGCGTTCACCATAGCACATACCCTCCCCCATGTCTATCACCCAGCCAACCCATCCCTCCCACCCCCCACCACTCCAGCAACCCTCAGTTTGTCTCCTGAGATTAAGAATTCCTCGTATCAGTGAGGTCATATGATACAGGTCTTTCTCTGATTGACTTATTTCACTCAGCATAACACCCTCCAGTTCCATCCATGTCGTTGCAAATGGCAAGATCTCATTCCTTTTTATGACTACATTATATTCCATTGTGTATATATACCACTTCTTCTTTATCCATTCATCTGTCGATGGACATCTTGGCTCTTTCCACAGTTTGGCTATTGTGGACATTGCTGCTATAAACATCGGGGTACACGTACCTCTTCGGATCCCTACATTTATATCTTTCTGGTAAATACCCAGTAGTGCAATTGCTGGATCATATGGTAGCTCTATTTTCAACTTTTTGAGGAACCTCCATACTGTTTTCCAGAGTGGTTGCACCAGCTTGCATTCCCACCAACAGTGTAGGAGGGTTCCCCTTTCTCCACATCCCCGCCAACATCTGTCGTTTCCTGACTTGTTAATTTTAGCCATTCTGACTGGTGTGAGGTGGTATCGCATTGAGGTTTTGATTTGGATTTCCCTGATGCCGAGTGATGTTGAGCACTTTTTCATGTGTCTGTTGGCCATTTGGATGTCTTCTTTGCAGAAATGTCTGTTCATGTCTTCTGCCCATTTCTTGATTGGATCCTTTTGTTCTTTGGGTGTTGAGTTTGATAAGTTCTTTATAGATTTTGGATATTAGCCCTTTATCTGATATGTCATTTGTAATATCTTCTCCCATTCTATCGGTTGTCTTTTGGTTTTGTTGACTGTTTCTTTTGCTGTGCAAAAGCTTTTTATCTTGATGAAGTCCCAATAGTTCATTTTTGCCCTTGCCTTCTTTGCCTTTGGCGATGTTTCTAGGACGAATTTGCTGCAGCTGAGGTCGTAGAGGTTGCTGCCTGTGTTCTCCTCTAGGATTTTGATGGACTCCTGTCTCACATTGAGGTCTTTCAACCATTTTGAGTCTATTTTGTGTGTGGTGTAAGGAAATGGTCCAGTTTCATTCTTCTGCATATGGCTGTCCAATTTGCCTAACACCATTTGTTGAAGAAACTGTCTTTTTTCCATTGGACATTCTTCCCTGCTTTGTCAAAGATTAGTTGACCATAGAGTTCAGGGTCCATTTCTGGGCTCTTTATTCTATTGCATTGATCTATGTGTCTGTTTTTGTGCCAGGACCATACTGTCTTGATGATGACAGCTTTGTAATGGAGCTTGAAGTCCAGAATTGTGATGCCGCCAGCTTTGCTTTTCTTTTTCAACATTCCTCTGGCTATTCGGGGTCTTTTCTGGTTCCGTACAAATTTCAGGATTATTTGCTCCATTCCTTTGAAAACAGTGGATGGTATTATGATGGGGACTGCATTGAATGTGTAGATTGCTCTAAGTAGCATTGACATCTTCACAATATTTGTTCTTCCAATCCATGAGCATGGGATGTTTTCCATTGCTTTGTGTCTTCCTCAATTCCTTTCATGAGTATTTTAGTTTTCTGAGTACAGATCTTTTGTCTCTTTGGTTAGATTTATTCCTACGTATCTTATGGTTTGGGTGCAATTGTAAATGGGTTCAACTCCTTAATTTCTCTTTCTTCTGTCTTGTTGTTGGTGTATAGGAATGCCACTGATTTCTGTGCTATGATTTTATATCCTGCCACTTTACTGAATTCCTGTATGAGTTCTAGCAGTTCTGGGGTGGAGTCTTTTGGGTTTTCCACATAAAGTATCATATCATCTGCAAAGAGTGAGAGTTTGACTTCTTCTTTGCCGGTTTGGATGCCTTTTATTTCTTTATGTTGTCTGATTGTGGTGGCTAGGACTTCTAATACTATGTTGAATCTCAGTGGTGATAGTGGACATCCCGGCCATGTTCCTGACCTTAGGGGGAAGCTCTCAGTTTTTCCCCATTGAAAATGATATTCACTGTGGGTTTTTCATAGATGGCTTTTATGATATTGAGGTATGTACCCTCTATCCCTATACTCTGAAGAGTTTTGATCAAGAAAGGATGCTGTACTTTGTCAAAAGCTTTTTCTGCATCTATTGAGAGGATCATATGATTCTTGTTCTTTCTTTTGTTAATGAATTGTATCATGTTGATTGATTTGCAGATGTTGAACCAACTTTGCAGCCCAGGGATAAATCGCACTTGGTCATGGTGAATAATCCTTTTAATGTACTGTTGGATCCTATTGGCTAGTATTTTGGTGAGAATATTGCATCCATGTTCATCAAGGATATTGGTCTGTAATTCTCCTTTTTGATGGGGTCTTTGTCTGGTTTTTGGATCAAGGTAATGCTGGCCTCATAAAATGAGTTTGGAAGTTTTCCTTCCATTTCTATTTTTTGGAACAGCTTCAGATAATAGGTATTCATTCTTCTTAAAATGTTTGGAAGAATTCCTCTGGAAAACCATCTGGCCCTGGGCTTTTGTTTCTTGGGAGATTTTTGAAGACTGCTTCAATTTCCTTAGTGGTTATAGATCTGTTCAGGTGTTCTATTTCTTCCTGGTTCAGTTTTGGTAGTTGATGCATCTCTAGGAATGCATCCATTTCTTCCAGAATATCTAATTTGCTGGCATAGAGTTGCTCATAATATGTTCTTATAATGTATTTCTTTGGTGTTGGCTGTGATCTCTCCTCTTTAATTCATGATTTTGTTGATTGGGTCATTTCTCTTTTCTTTTTGATAAGTCTGGCCATGGGTTTATCAATCTTGTTAATTATTTCAAAGAACCAGCTCCTAGTTTCGCTGAACTGTTCTACTGTGCTTTTGGTTTCTAGTTCATTGATTTCTGCTCTGATCTTTATTATTTCTCTTCTCCTGCTGGGTTTAGTAGGATGCTCTTTGGCCTCCATGTATTTGAGTTCTTTCTGACTTTCCTCTTGTGATTGAGTTCTACCTTCCAAGCATTGTGGTCTGAAAATATGCAGGGAATGATCCCAATCTTTTGGTACAAATCCTGGAAATCACTTCAGCCAAAGTGGTAGTGGCTTGCAACAATGACAGGAGTTAAAATAGCTAACTGTTCACCTCCTTGTCTGCACCTCTAAGATCAGAAGCAGAAATTACTGATCAGACACAGATCTTTGATATTTGGAGCACAGGATTTTTTTTGCTTCTCTGCTCCCACAAGCAACAAGCAAACTGCTCCTAGAACATTTATACAGCTGCCTATCATGGGTCTGGAGGTGAAGAATGGGTAGATGTTACTGTGCTAACAGCTGAAATTGAATAAAATTAACTTTAACACTCAAGCCTTCCCCTGGAAAGTATAAGCCTTCAATAGATTCCAGAGTTCCAAAATAGTTACATCAGACATTTTGTCAGTGCAATTATTTTCTAGGTGTGAAGGCAGATTCCTAGGGCTATTCCACATCGTCACAGACTCATCTCTATTCTGTTGTTTTTTTAAATTAAGAGGTTTATCTACAAAACAACATGCTTGTAGTTATAAGGTATCACTAAATAATTAGTAAATCTGTTTGATTTCTTTGTTTTCCTTTTTAAAAAGCATTCTGTCTGATGATCTCCTTAACTACTATCAATTGACATTGTCTTTCCCAAATAGAGCTTTGATATTCAAAATAAAGTAATACAGAAGGAGCTTTGTAATCCTATAGAATTTGAAGAATTAATATGTATAATATATGTAGAATATATATGAATATATATAGAATATATATTGTAATTCTATAGAATTCAAAGAATTAATGCATATTAATATATTAATATATCATATAATTTGAAGAATTAATATATAAAATACCTAATTATATATTAATATAAATCTCTCAGCGTTGATTCACAGAAGGTATCTTTTTCTTAAAAGTGCACAGTATTGGGGGCAGAGCAAGATGGCAGAGGAATAGGAGACCTGGATTTCATCTGGTCTCAGGAATTCAGCTGGATAGGGATCAAACCATTCTGAACACCTACAAATTCAACAGGAAATCAAAGAAAAGAATAGCAACAACTCTCTGAACAGAAAAATGACCACTTTCTGGGAGGTAGGACATGCGGAGAAGTGAATATGAGGTGATATTAGGGAGGATAGACAGCGTGGGACAGGGCCACCGTTGGCCACTTCTGGCAAGTGATAGAGCCACAGAGCACAAAATTGGAACTTTTAGAAGTCTGCTCCGCTGAGGTACATTGCTCCAGTGGCTAAGAGGAGGGTGGAACCCTCGTGGGACAGTGTGGTCTCAGGACCCTTGGGGTCACAGAAAGGCCAGGGGTGCCTGAGTGTGGCAGAGCTCCCAGGAATTGGAGTGGGGAAGCCGGCTGGAGAGACAGAGCCAAAGCGCGTGCTCTCAGCTCAGGGTTGCCATAAACCGTGATCTGAGGCACAGTCAGGCCACTGCTCCTCCAGCAGGGACCCAACAAGCAGCAGATCCGGGGAGACTCCCCTTCCTCCCCCGGAAGGAGTGGCACAGGAGCACACCCCAGGAATCTGTGGGGTTTGGAGACTCGACACCGAGATGGGTGCCAGAGATAGAAATGCTCGGTCACAGGCCAGGTGGGCATGGAGGGCGGCCAGAGACCAGGGAGACGGGAGTAATTGGCTGCTTTTCTCTGGGGGTGCACTGAGGAGGAGGCCCTGAGTTCTCAGCTCCTCCGGGGCAGAGATTGGGAGGCCGCCATTTTCACTCTCCTCCTCCAAAGCTGTACGGAAAGCTTGCAGGGAACAAAAGCTCCTGAGAGCAAACCCGAGCAGATTACTTAGCCCAGACCAGGCAAGGGCAGGGCAATTCCACCTCCGGCAAAGACATTTGAGAACCATGGCAACAGGCCCCTCCCCCAGAAGATCAGTGAGAACAGCCAGCCAAGACCAAGTTTACTGATCAATGAACAGCAGAATGCCAGTGCTAGGGGAATACTGCACATAGAATTCATGGCTTTTAACCATGATTCTTTAGTCTTTCAAAGTTAATTTTTTTTAACTGTCTTTTTTTTTTTAATTATTCTTTTTCCCTTTTTCAACCAACATCTTATCAATCCCTTTTTTAAAAAACATTTTTATTTTCAATTTTTAGAGTCATATTCTATCCCTTCATAGTAGTTACCCTTATTTTTGGGATATATATAAGTTGTTTTCTCTTTAAAATTTTGAGATAGAGTTTCTTCTAACAGATCAAAATATACCCTAAATCTCTAGTGTACGGCTTTGTTCTACTCTCCTGCCTGATCACATTCTCTCCCTTTTTTTTTTTTTTTGCTTTTTTTTATCCTCTTCTTTTTTCAAACAACTTCTTATCAATTCCTTTTATAAAATTTTTATAATTTTCATCTTTACAGTCATATTCCATCCCTTCATCATACCAACCCTTATTTTTGTACATATATAAATTTTTCTTTTTTTAAAATTTTGGGAGACACTTTCTTCTAACAGACCAAAATACACCTAAAATGAAGTGTATGGCACCAGTCTATGTATCAGCCTGATCATATTTGATCATATTCTGTTTTCTTTTGGTTTGGTTTTGTTATGTTTTTGTTTGATTTTATCTTTTTCTTTTTTCTTTCTTTCCCTTTCTTTTCCCCCAGCTTCAGATCTTCTCTGATTTGTTTAGAGTATATTTTCTGGGGATGTTGTTACCCGGTTAGCATTTTGTTCTCTCATTCATCTATTCTCCTCTGGACAAAATGACAAGACGGAAAAAATCACCTCAACAAAAAGAACAAGAGGCAATACTGATGGCCAGGGACCTACTCAATATGGACATTAGTACAATGTCGGAACTAGAGTTCAGAATCATGACTTTAAAGACACTAGCTGGGCTTGAAAAAAGCATGGAAGTTATTAGAGAAACACTTTCTGGAGAAATAAAAGAACTAAAGTCTAACCAAGTCAAAATCAAAAAGGCTATTAATGAGGTCCAATCAAAAATGGGGGCACAAACTGCTAGGATAAATGAGGCAGAAGAGAGTGATATAGAGACCAAATGATGGAAAATAAAGAAGCTGAGATAAAGAGAGATAAACAACTACTGTATCACGAGGGCAGAATTCGAGACCTAAGTGATACCATAAGACGAAACAACATTAGAATAATTGGGATCCCAGAAGAAGAAGAAAGAGGGAGAGGGGCAGAAGGGATATTGGAGCAAATTATAGCAGAGAACTTCCCTAATTTGGGGAAGGAAACAGGCATCAAAATCCAGGAGGCACAGAGAACCCCTCTCAAAATCAATAAAAATAGGTCAACACCCAGACATCTAATAGTAAAACTTGCAAGTCTCAGAGACAAAGAGAAAATCCTGAAAACAGCTCAGGAGAAGAGATATGTAACCTACAATGGTAGAAACATTAGATTGTCAACAGACCTATCCACAGAGACCTGGCAGGCCAGAAAGGACTGGAAGGATCTATTCAGAGCACTAAATGAGAAAAATATGCAGCCAAGAATACTATATCCAGCTAGGCTGTCATTGAAAATTGAAGGAGAGATAAAACCTTCCAGGACAAACAAAAATTAAAGGAATTTGCAAATATGAAACCAGCCCTACAAGAAATATTGAAAGGGATCCTCTAAGCAAAGAGAGAGCCTAAAAGCAACATAGACCAGAAAGGAACACAGACAATATACGGTAACAGTCACCTTACAGGCAATACAATGGCACTAAATTCCTATCTTTCAATAGTTACCCTGGATGTAAATGGGCTAAATGCCCCAATCAAGAGACACAGGGTATCAGATTGGGATAAAAAACAAGACCCATTGATATGCTGTATGCAAGAGACTCATTTTAGACCCAAAGACACCCCCAGATTGAAAGTGAGGGGGTGGAAAACCCCCTATCTTTCAATAGTTACCCTGAATGTAAATGGGCTAAAAATGACCCAATCAAAAGACACAGGGTATCAGATTGAAATAAAAAACAAGACCCATTGATATGCTGTCTGCAAGAGACTCATTTTAGAACCAAAGACACCCCCAGATTGAAAGTGAGGGGGTGGAAAACCATTTACCATGCTAATGGACACCAAAAGAAAGCTGGGGTGGCAATCCTTATATCAGACAAATTAGATTTTAAAACAAAGACTGTAATAAGCGATGAGGAAGGGCACTATATCCTACTTAAAGGGTCTATCCAACAAGAAGATCTAACAGTTATAAATATCTATGCCCCTAACATGTGAGCAGCCAATTATATAGGGCAATTAATAACAAAAGCAAAGAAACACATTGACAACAGGGCGCTTGGGTGTCTCAAATGTTAAGCATCTGCCTTTGGCTCAGGTCATGATCCCAGGGTCCTGGGATCAAGTCCTACATTGGGCTCCCTGCTCGGCGGGAAGCCTGCTTCTCCCTCTTCCACTCCCCCTGCTTGTGTTCCTGCTTTCACTATCTCTCTCTCTGTCAAATAAATAAATAAAATCTTAAAAAAAAAAAAAGAAAGAAAAGAAACACATTGACAACAATACAATAATAGTGGGGGACTTTAACACCCCCCTCACTGAAATGGACAGATCATCTAAGCAAAAGATCAACAAGGAAATAAAGATTTTAAATGACACACTGGATGAAATGGACTTCACAAACATATTCAGAACATTCCATCCCAAAGCAACGGAATACACATTCTTCTCTAGTGCCCATGGAACATTCTCCAGAATCGATTACATCCGAGGTCACAATCAGGTCTCAACTGGTACCAAAAGATTGGGATCATTCCCTGCCTATTTTCAGACCATAGTGCTTTAAAACTAGAACTCAATCACAAGAGAAAAGTTGGAAAGAATTCAAATACGTGGAGGCTAAAGAGCATCCTACTAAAGAACGAATGGGTCAACCAGGAAATTAAAGAATTTAAAAAATTCATGGAAACCAATGAAAATGAAAACACAACTATTGACAATCTTTGGGATGCAGCAAAGGTGGTCCTAAGACGAAAGTATATAGCAATACAAGCATTTCTCAAGAAACAAGAAAGGTCTCAAATACACAACCTAACCCTACATCTAAAGGAACAGGTGAAAGAACAGCAAATAAAGCCTAAACCCAGCAGGAGAAGAGAAATAATATAGATCAGAGCAGAAATCAATGAACTAGAAACCAAAAGCATAGTAGAACAGATCAGCGAAACTAGGAGCTAGTTCTTTGAAATAATTAACAAGATTGATAAACCCATGGCCAGACTTATCAAAAAGAAAAGAGAAATGACCCAATCAACAAAATCATGAATGAAAGAGGAGAGATCACAGCCAACACCAAACAAATACAAACAATTGTAAGAACATATTATGAGCAACTCTATGCCAGCAAATTAGATAATCTGGAAGAAATGGATGCATTCCTAGAGATGTATCAACTACCAAAACTGAACCAGGAAGAAATAGAACACCTGAACAGAGCTATAACCACTAAGGAAATTGAAGCAGTCTTCAAAAATCTCCCAAGAAACAAAAGCCCAGGGCCAGATGGTTTTCCAGGGGAATTCTACCAAACATTTCAAGAAGAATGAATACCTATTATCTAAAGCTGTTCCAAAAAATAGAAATGGAAGGAAAACTTCCAAACTCATTTTATGAGGCCAGCATTACCTTGATCCCAAAACCAGACAAAGACCCCAACAAAAAGGAGAATTACAGACCAATATCCCTGATAAACATGGATGCAAAAATTCTCACCAAAATACTAGCCAATAGGATCCAACAGTACATTAAAAGGATTATTCACCATGACCAAGTGCGATTTATCCCTGGGCTGCAAAGTTGGTTCAACATCTGCAAATCAATCAACATGATACAATTCATTAACAAAAGAAAGAACAAGAATCATATGATCCTCTCAATAGATGCAGAAAAAGCTTTTGACAAAGTACAGCATCCTTTCTTGATCAAAACTCTTCAGAGTATAGGGATAGAGGGTACATACCTCAATATCATAAAAGCCATCTATGAAAAACCCACAGTGAATATCATTTTCAATGGGGAAAAACTGAGAGCTTTCCCCCTAAGGTCAGGAACATGGCCGGGATGTCCACTATCACCACTGAGATTCAACATAGTATTAGAAGTCCTAGCCCCACAATCAGACAACATAAAGAAATAAAAGGCATCCAAACCGGCAAAGAAGAAGTCAAACTCTCACTCTTTGCAGATGATATGATACTTTATGTGGAAAACCCAAAAGACTCCACCCCAGAACTGCTAGAACTCATACAGGAATTCAGTAAAGTGGCAGGATATAAAATCATAGCACAGAAATCAGTGGCATTCCTATACACCAACAACAAGACAGAAGAGAGAGAAATTAAGCAGTCGAACCCATTTACAACTGCACCCCAAACCATAAGATACGTAGGAATAAATCTAACCAAAGAGGCAAAGGATCTGTACTCAGAAAACTATAAAATACTCATGAAAGAAATTGAGGAAGACACAAAGCAATGGAAAAACGTCCCATGCTCATGGATTGGAAGAACAAATATTGTGAAGATGTCAATGCTACTTAGAGCAATCTACACATTCAATGCAATCCCCATCAAAATACCATCCACTTTTTTCAAAGAAATGGAGCAAATAATCCTAAAATTGGTACGGAACCAGAAAAGACCCCAAATAGCCAGAGGAATGTTGAAAAAGAAAAGCAAAGCTGGCAGCTTCACATTTCCAGACTTCCATCTCTATTACAAAGCTGTCATCATCAAGACAGTATGGTACTGGCACAAAAAGAGACACATAGATCAGTGGAACAGAATAAAGAGCCCAGAAATGGACCCTCAACTCTATGGTCAACTAATCTTCAACAAAGCAGGAAAGAATGTCCAATGGAAAAAAGGCTCTTCAACAAATGGTGTTGGGAAAATTGGACAGCCACATGCAGAATGAAACTGGACCATTTCCTTACACCACACACAAAATAGACTCAAATGGTTGAAAGACCTAAATGTGAGACAAGAGTTTGTAAAAATCCTAGAGGAGAACACAGGCAGCAACTTCTTCGACCTCAGCCACAGCACTTTCTTCCTAGAAACATCACCAATGGCAAGGGAAGCAAGGGCAAAATGAAGTATTGGGACTTGCTTGTCAACACTTGTTTCTTGTGTTTTTGATTTTAGCATTTCTGACACGTATGAGGTAATATCCCATTGAGTTTTGATTGCATTTCCCTAATGATGAGTGATGTTGAGCACATTTTCATTTGTCTATTCGCCATCTGGGTGTCTTCTTTGAAAAAATGTCTGTTCATGTCTTCTGCCCATTTTTTAATTGGGTTATTTGATTTTTGAATGTTGAATTGCACATATTTTGGGTACTAACCCTTTATCACATATGTCATTTGCGAATATCTTCTCCCCTTTAGTAGGTTGCCTTTTGGTTTTGTAGATTGTTTCCTTTGTTGTGCAAAAGCTTTTTATTTTCGTTCAATTCCAATAGTTTATGTGTGTTTTGTTTCCTTTGTCTGAAGAGACATCCATAATTGGAGGAACTTTGAGATTGGCTGAGATATTTGATTTGACATCATCTGTATTTATTACTTTTTATATCAGATATATTTAAAACAAAGCTTCCCCAACGAATAAATAATAGTATTGAAGTTTTTTTGTATAGTTTTATTTTTCTTAAATCCTTTCTCCCCCCTCATATTTCCCCAGCCCTTTCCTTCCAGCAACAAAAACGTGCAATACTAATCTGTCATATTATCCTTAGATATATTATTATCAATAAAACTTTGAGACATAATTCAAATTTTCAATTATTCTAATTAAAGTAAATACTTAGATTTATTTGAAATGGTTATAATAATATTTCTAGGAAAGAAGAGAATTATTTACCTCAGTTACTTTCGTAGGGGGTAGTATTTTACTTAAGTACTTGCTAATACTCTCTTCTGAGTAGTTATCTTTTTTGCAAGCACACTTTAACTCAGTCTGTTTTAAAATAAAGTGTTATTTTCCAAAAAGGTACTAGAAGATATTTTCAAAGGACTGAGTCACCTGAATTTTATTACATTTCAATATGGCAAGCTTAATAATAAAACATTGCTATTAGAGTTAACATAATCAATTATAAGATACATTAAAACAAAACAAAACAGGGGGCGGAGGAAGATGGCGGAGGAGTAGGAGACCTGGATTTCGTCTCCTCTCAGGAATTCAGCTGGATAGGGATCAAACCATTCTGAACACCTACAAATTCAACAGGAGATTGAAGAAAAGAAGAGCAACAACTCTCTAATCAGAAAACCGACCACTTTCTGGAAGGTAGGATGTGCGGAGAAGTGAATCTGAAGCAATATTCGGGAGGATAGATGGTGGGGGAGGGGCCTCCGTCGGCCGCTTCTGGCAAGTGATAGAACCACGGAGCACAAAATCGGAACTTTTAAAAGTCTGCTCCGCTGAGGGACGTCACTCTGGTGGCTAAGTAGGGGGTGGAACCCTCGTGGGACAGTGTGGTCTCAGGACCCTCGGGGTCACAGAAAGACTGGGGGTGCCTGAGTGTGGCAGAGCTCCCAGGTAACGGAGCAGGGAAGCCGGATGCAGAGGCGGAGCCGAGGCGCGGGCTCTCAGCTCGGGGTTGCCATAAACCGTGATCCGCGGCACAGTCGGGCCCCTGCTCCTCCAGCAGGGACCCAACAAGCGGCAGATCCAGGGAGACTCACCTTCCTCCCCCAGGAGGAGCCGCGTGGGAGTGCACCGCAAGGATCTGCTGGGTTTGGAGACTCCACCCGGGGTCGGGTGCCAGAGATAGAAACGCGCGGTCACAGGCCGGGCGAGCACGGAGTGCAGCCAGAGACTGGGGAGATGGGAGTGACCGACGGCTTTTCTCTGGGGGCTCACTGAGGATCGGGGCCCCAAGTTCTCGGCTCCTCTGGGGCGGAGATTGGGAGGCCGCCATTTTCACTCTCCGCCTCCAAAGCTGTACGGAAAGCTCGCAGGGAACAAAAGCCCCGGAGAACAAACCCAAGCAGATTACTTAGCCATGAGGGGGCAAGGGTGGGGCAATTCCGCCTCCGGCAGAGACATTTGCAAAACACGGCAACAGGCCCCTCCCCAGAGAATCAGCAAGAACAGCCAGCCAAGACCAAGTTTACCGATCAATGAGAACGGCAGAACTCCAGCACTAGGGGACTACTGCACATAGAATTCACGGCTTTTTTACCATGATTCTTTAGTCTTTTAAAGTTAATTTTTTTTTAACTGTCTTTTTGTCTTTTTAATTCTTTTTGAATTTTTCTTTTTCCCTTTTTCAACCAACATCTTATCAATCCTTTTTTTAAAAAAAAAACATTTTTATTTTTCATTTTTAGAGTCATATTGTATCCCTTTATATTAGTTACACATATTTTTGGCTTATATATATAATTTGTTCTCTCTTTAAAATTTTGAGATAGTTTCTTCTAACAGACTAAAATATACCCTAAATCTCTAGTATATGGTTTTTTCTACTCCCCTGCCTGATCGCATGCTCTCCCCTTTTATTTCTTTTTTCTTTTTTTAAATCCTCTTCTTTCTTTTTTCAAAGAACTTCTTATCAATTCCTTTTATAAAATTTTTTATAATTTCCATTTTTACAGTCATATTCCATCCCTTCATCATATCAACCCTTATTTTTGTACATATATAAGTTTTTCTTTCTTTAAAATTTTGGGAGGCACTTTCTTCTAAAAGACCAAAATACACCCCAAATCTAGTGTGTGGCACTGATCTATATACCAGCCTGATCATATTTGATCACATTCTGGTTTTTTTTGTTGTTGTTTTGTTTTGTTTGTTTTTGTTTTTGTCTTTATCTTTTTCTTTTTCTTTTTCTTTTTTTTTCTTTTTCTTTTTTCTCTCTTTCCCTTTCTTTTCCCACTGCTTCAGGTCTTTTCTGATTTGTTTAGGGTATATTTTCTGGGGACGTGGTTACTCTGCTAGCATTTTGTTCTCTCATTAATCTATTCTCCTCTGGACAAAATGACAAGACGGAAAAAATCACCTCAACACAAAGAACAAGAGGTAGTACCGACTGCCAGGGACCTACTCAATACGGACATTAGTACGATGTCAGATCTAGAGTTCAGAATCATCACTTTAAAGATACTAGCTGGGCTTGAAAAAAATATGGAAGTTATTAAAGAAACCCTTTCTGGAGAAGTAAAAGAGCTAAAATCCAACCAAGGAGAAATCAAAAAGGCTATTAATGATGTGCAATCAAAAATGGGGGCGCTAAATGCTAGAATAAATGAGGCAGAAGAGAGAATCCGTAATATAGAAGATGAAATGATGGAAAATAAAGAAGCTGAGAAAAAGAGAGATAAACAACTACTGGATCACGAGGGCAGAATTCGAGAGATAAGCGATACCATAAGACGAAACAACATTAGAAAAATTGGGATCCCAGAAGAAGAAAGACAGAGAGGGGCAGAAGGTATAATGGAGCAAATTATAGCAGAGAACTTCCCTAATTTGGGGAAGGAAACAGGCATGAAAATCCAGGAAGCACAGAGATCCCCTCTCAAAATCAATAAAAATAGGTCAACACCCCGACATCTAATAGTAAAACTTACAAGTCTCATAGACAAAGAGAAAATCCTGAAAGCAGCTCGGGAGAAGAGATATGTAACCTACAAGGGTAGAAACATTAGATTGGCAACAGACCTATCCACAGAGACCTGGCAGGCCAGAAAGTAATGGCATGATCTATTCAGAGCACTAAATGAGAAAAATATGCAGCCAAGAATACTATATCCAGCTAGGCTGTCATTGAAAATTGAAGGAGAGATAAAAAGCTTCCAGGACAAACAAAAACTAAAGGAATTTGCAAACACAAAACCAGCCCTACAGGAAATGTTGAAAGGGGTCCTCTAAGCAAAGAGAGTGCCTAAAAGCAACATAGACCAGAAAGGAACACAGACAATATATGGTAACAGTCACCTTACAGGCAGTACAATGGCACTAAATTCCTATCTTTCAATAGTTACCCTGAATGTAAATGGGCTAAATGCCCCAATCAAAACACACAGGCTATCAGACTGGATTAAAAAACAAGACCCATCGATATGCTGTCTGCAAGAGACTCATTTTAGACCCAAAGACACCCCCAGATTGAAAGTGAGGGGGTGGAAAACCATTTACCATGCTAATGGACACCAAAAGAAAACTGGGGTGGCAATCCTTATATCAGACAAATTAGATTTTAAACCAAAGACTGTAATAAGAGATGAGGAAGGACACTATATCCTACTTAAAGGATCTATCCAACAAGAAGATCTAACAATTGTAAATATCTATGCCCCTAACGTGGGAGCAGCCAATTATATAAGGCAATTAATAACATAAGCAAAGAAACACATCGACAACAATACAATAATAGTGGGGGACTTTAACATCCCCCTCACTGAAATGGACAGATCGTCTAAGCAAAAGATCAACAAGGAAATAAAGACTTTAAGTGACACACTGGACCAAATGGACTTCACAGACATATTCAGAACATTCCACCCCAAAGCAACGGAATACACATTGTTCTCTAGTGCCCATGGAACATTCTCCAGAATAGATCACATCCTAGGTCATAAATCAGGTCTCAACCGGTACCAAAAGATTGGGATCATGCCCTGCCTATTTTCAGACCACAATGCTTTGAAACTAGAACTCAATCACAAGAGGAAAGTCGGAAAGAACTCAAATACATGGAAGCTAAAGAGCATCCTACTGAAGAATGAATGGGTCAACCAGGAAATTAAAGAAGAATTAAAAAAATACATGGAAACCAATGAAAATGAAAACACAACCGTTGAAAATCTTTGGGATGCAGCAAAGGCAGTCCTAAGAGGAAAGTATATAGCAATACAAGCCTTTCTCAAGAAACAAGAAAGGTCTCAAGTACACAACCTAACCCTACACCTAAAGGAGCTGGAAAAGAACAGCAAATAAAGCCTAAACCCAGCAGGAGAAGAGAAATAATAAAGATCAGAGCAGAAATCAATGAAATAGAAACTAAAAGAACAGTAGAACAGATCAACGAAACTAGGAGCTGGTTCTTTGAAAGAATTAACAAGATTGATAAACCCCTGGCCAGACTTATCAAAAAGAGAAGAGAAATGACCCAAATCAACAAAATCACGAATGAAAGAGGAGAGATCACAACCAACACCAAAGAAATACAAACAATTATAAGAACATATTATGAGCAACTCTATGCCAGCAAATTGGATAACCTGGAAGAGATGGATGCATTCCTAGAGATGTATCAACTACCAAAACTGAACCAGGATGAAATAGAAAACCTGAACAGACCTATAACCACTAAGGAAATTGAAGCAGTCATCAAAAATCTCCCAAAAAACAAAAGCCCAGGGCCAGATGGCTTCCCAGGGAAATTCTACCAAACATTTCAAGAAGAATTAATACCTATTCTTCTGAAAGTGTTCCAAAAAATAGAAACGGAAGGAAAACTTCCAAACTCATTTTATGAGGCCAGCATTACCTTGATCCCAAAACCAGACAAAGACCCCATCAAAAAGGAGAATTACAGACCAATATCCCTGATGAACATGGATGCAAAAATTCTCACCAAAATACTAGCCAATAGGTTCCAACAGTACATTAAAAGGATTATTCACCACGACCAAGTGGGATTTATCCCTGGGCTGCAAGGTTGGTTCAACATCCGCAAATCAATCAATGTGATACAATACATTAACAAAAGAAAGAACAAGAATCATATGATCCTCTCAATAGATGCAGAAAAAGCTTTTGACAAAGTACAGCATCCTTTCTTGATCAAAACTCTTCAGAGTATAGGGATAGAGGGTCCATACCTCAATATCATAAAAGCCATCTATGAAAAACCTACAGCGAATATCATTCTCAATGGGGAAAAACTGAGAGTTTTCCCCCTAAGGTCAGGAACACAGCAGGGATGTCCACTATCACCACTGCTATTCAACATACTATTGGAAGTCCTAGCCACAGCAATCAGACAACAAAAAGAAATCAAAGGCATCCAAATTGGCAAAGAAGAAGTCAAACTCTCACTCTTTGCAGATGATATGATACTTTATGTGGAAAACCCAAAAGACTCCACCCCAAAACTGCTAGAACTCATACAGGAATTCAGTCAAGTGGCAGGATATAAAATCAAAGCACAGAAGTCAGTGACATTCCTATACACCAACAACAAGACAGAAGAAAGAGAAATTAAGGAGTCGATCCCATTTACAATTGCACCCAAACCATAAGATACCTAGGAATAAATCTAACCAAAGAGACAAAAGATCTGTACTCAGAAAACTATAAAATACTCATGAAAGAAATTGAGGAAGACACAAAGACATGGAAAAACGTTCCATGCTCATGGATTGGAAGAACAAATATTGTGAAGATGTCAATGCTACCTAGAGCAATCTACACATTCAATGCAATCCCCATCAAAATACCATCCACTTTTTTCAAAGAAATGGAACAAATCATCCTAAAATTTGTATGGAACCAGAAAAGACCCCGAATAGCCAGAGGCATGTTGAAAAAGAAAAGCAAAGCTGGCGGCATCACAATTTCAGACTTCAAGCTCTATTACAAAGCTGTCATCATCAAGACAGTATGGTACTGGCACAAAAACAGACACATAGATCAATGGAACAGAATAGAGAGCCCAGAAATGGACCCTCAACTCTATGGTCAACTCATCTTCGACAAAGCAGGAAAGAATGTCCAATGGAACAAAGGCAGTCTCTTCAACAAATGGTGTTGGGAAAATTGGATAGCCATATGCAGAAGAATGAAACTGGACCATTTCCTTACACCACACACAAAAATAGACTCCAAATGGTTGAAGGACCTCAATGTGAGACAGGAGTCCATCAAAATTCTAAAGGAGAACACAGGCAGCAACCTCTTTGACCTCAGCCGAAGCAACTTCTTCCTAGAAACATTGCCAAAGGCAAGGGAAGCAAGGGCAAAAATGAACTATTGGGTCTTCATCAAGATAAAAAGCTTTTGCAAAGCAAAGGAAACAGTCAACAAAACCAAAAGACAACCGACAGAATGGGAGAAGATATTTGCAAATGACATATCAGATAAAGGGCTAGTATCCAAAATCTATAAAGAACTCATCAAACTCAACACCCAAAGAACAAAGAATCCAATCAAGAAATGGGCAGAAGACATGAACAGACATTTTTCCAAAGAAGACATCCAAATGGCCAAGAGACACATGAAAAAGTGCTCAATATCGCTCGGCATCAGGGAAATCCAAATCAAAACCTCAGTGAGATACCACTTCACACCAGTCAGAATGGCTAAAATTAACAAGTCAGGAAACGACAGATGTTGGCTGGGATGCAGAGAAAGGGCAACCCTCCTACACTGTTGTTGGGAATGCAAGCTGGTGCACCCACTCTGGAAAACTGTATGGAGGTTCCTCAAAAAGTTGAAAATAGAGCTACCATATGATCCAGCAATTGCACTACTGGGTATTTACCCCAAAGATAGAAAAGTAGGGATCCGAAGGGGTACGTGCACCCCAATGTTTATAGCAGCAATGTCTACAATAGCCAAACTGTGGAAAGAGCCAAGATGTCCATTGACAGATGAATGGATAAAGGAGAAGTGGTATATATATACAATGGAATATTATGCAGCCATCAAAAGGAATGAGATCTTGCCATTTGCAATGACATGGATGGAACTGGAGGGTATTATGTTGAGTGAAATAAGTCAAACAGAGGAAGACAGGTATCATATGATCTCACTGATATGAGGAATTCTTTTTTTTTTTGATATGAGGAATTCTTAATCGCAGGAAACAAACTGAGTGTTGTTGGAGTGGGGGGTGGGGTGGGAGGGATGGGGTGACTGGGTGATAGACACGGGGGAGGGTATGTGCTCTGGTAAGCGCTGTGAATTGTGCAAGACTGTCGAATCTCAGATCTGTACCTCTGGAACAAATAATGCAATATATGTTAAAAAAAAAAAGGAAGAAGAAGAAGGTAGCGGGAGGGGACGAATGAAGCGGGGGACATTGGAGGGGTAGACGAACCATGAGAGACGATGGACTCTGAAAAACTAACAGGGTTCTAGAGGGGAGGGGGGTGGAAGGATGGGTTAGCCTGGTGGTGGGTATTGAGGAGGGCACATTCTGCATGGAGCACTGGGTGTTATGCACAAACAATGAATCATGGAACACTTCATCTAAAACTAATGATGTAATGTATGGGGATTAACATAAGAATAAAAATATAAAAACAAAACAAAACAAAACAAAATACTGAGAAAGACAAAGTTCCCAAATAAACTGATTGTTATTAATTGTGAGATACATTAGTATTTATTTAATAGAATATAACAATTAAAAATGTGAATCTTAGAACATGGTATTAAAAAACACAACATATAGAAAATTCTTTTTCTTCACAGACATTTTATAAGAACTCTCACCTCAAGCTTTGCACAGTGGCAGTATCATAGCCAATGAAGTTTATCTGAGGCACGATTATTGCTAATTGAAAGCTAAAAGAGCTCATCTCAATAGAAACACAAAACAGCCACAAATGCTACTAAAATATAATTTTAAATTTCCCTGTCTCCACCTTTAAAAAAAATAGAAAGAAATGATGAAATTAATTTTAACAATATATTTTATTTAGCCCAATGTATGCAAAATATTATCATCTCAAAATGAATTCTATGTAAAAAAAAATGAGATATTTTTAACTTTTGAAATGTGATGTGTAGTTTACATTACAATATATTTCACTTGGCACTACCCATATTTCAAGTGCTTTATAGCCACATGTGGCTAGTAGCTATCCTATTGAACAGCACAAATATAGATTATTTCCATCATCACAGAATGTACCATGGGACAGTGCTGGCATGAAGAGGCAATGGAAATAAGATAGACATTAGTAATAAAATATGATAAATGGTTCACAAAACACAGGCAACAAACCTAGACTTGGCTGGTAGGGATTATTCCTAGAAGTGACATACTTGCATTCTCCACACATGGTAATATACACAGGAAACCACTGATTAATTTGGGGTTTTGATATTTATGTTCATTGATATAGAAATTTTTCCATGAAATGATTATTAATAATGACAACTTATATTTAGGAATCTAATTTCCTAAGCAAGTAATATATGAACAAAACTTATGTCAATCCTTCAAAGATGGTTTCATTCAAAATGTGTAAAGAAAGTTGGTTCTGATGTGATGGTTTATCCTTAGTATCAGTTTGATACATTGTGTCAAAATTAGTATAGTATTTGGGACATTTCTGGCAGTAAATGTTTGTGAATATAGGTGTGCATGTGTGTGTGTTTAAGCTCTAACAAATAGATTACAGAAACCAGTCATAGAAGTAAAAATAAAGTGAGGGCTTGCAAATAACCTGATTATTGTGATTCTTATAGAACACAAAACCAAACAACACTGGCTAAACTGGTTTCTACAGTGTCTTTATTTATTTATTTTTAAATTCAATTAATTAACACAGTGTCTTTAAAATGTGCTTGTCTAAATGGCTTAGATAATTGCTAAATTATTTTTTTCCTGTTCTTTATTAAAGCAATGTGCAATGGAGGCTCCCATATTTCCCTTATATTCCTTCTCTAAGAGAATGATTATTATAACACAAAACAACGAAAAATTTACTGGAATTTTTATCTTCTCATCCAAATTATGCCTCTCTCTAAATTTCAGAAACAGGCTAAATGTATGTCCATTATCCTTACTCACAGTATCTTGAAACTATAGGAGCAAAATTGCTAAATAACTGTCAAATAGTACTTCTTTCTAGTGGAATGTTCTCCCCCCCATCCCATTGCTCTAGACAGGGAGATGGAAAAAAATATGAATAGAAAAGAAAGGAATGAGTGAAGAAGATAAGAAGAGAAAAGTGTGTGTGCATGTGCATGAGTGTGCACACACGTATGTGAAACAGATGGGTTGAGAGAGATCAGCATGTGTCTTGAATGGGGTGGCCCTGGGGATAAAAGTTTAAGTGAATCTTGGCTTCCTTGATACATTTCTTCAGTCCTCAGAGTCTCAGCAGTTCCAACTGGGTGGCTGGACTCTTATTATTAGGTTATTCCAGAAAAAGACATTGGAGGAAGAAGGGTTTCATGGCTTTAGACTGTGAGTAAAAAGGATGCTCCTGTCAGTTTTCTATCCAGCACTATTTCTAACTTACTTAACTTGTTACCATAGTCATTAATTTCTCATGTGTAACATGGCTATTTGCCTGGAGAAAAATACAAGGGTACTACATCATTGACTTTCTATCATCTATTATGGATGTAATATTTTCAAATAATTCCAGAAGGCTGGTTAAACATGACCTCCCTCAACTGAAGCAGCAGTGAGCATTTGCCATGACATTTCCCTTCTCATATGGAGTTTCCACAGCATCTCTTTAATAGATTTCATTCTTTTCCCTGTTCCTTTAATTAACTTTTCTCATAGTTTTACATAAAATTAATTGGCAGAGGTTGATGAAGGAAAAGATGAAAATACAGTATAAAGGAAATGAGATGTTGACGGTATTCTTAAACCCTTTTAAAACTTAATTAAAAACATGCAGGAAAATGCATAAAATCTAAATGTACAACTAAGAACTTTTTATATAATAAGCATTCCTATAACCATATTTAAGGTGAAGAAATAAAAATTGTTATATGTTGAATATCCCTATAACCACTCTCAAGGTCAAGAAATTAAATGTTATGAGTAGCCTGAAAATCCCATCTCAATCACAAACTGCTCCTTTTTTCTAAAGGCAACCAGTATCCTCAATTTAAAGGTAATCACTCCTTCACTTTCTTTGTAGTGTTACTACCTAAGATACATACCTGAATGAAATAGTTTGATTTTGTCTCTTTTTGAGCATTATGTGGATGGAATTGCACATTATGTATTAATTTAGGTCTGGCTTCCTTTGCTCAATATTATACTTAAGAGATTAATCCATATTACTGTGTATATCTGTAGTTCTAAAGTATTTTCAGGATATGAATATACTGCAATTCATATACCAGTTTTCCTTCTAATGGGCATTTGGGTAGTTTCCAGGTTAGGGCTTTTATGATCAATGCTGCTATGAATATTCTTGCACATGTCTCTGAGTTCACATATGAATACATTCTTGATGTATATATACCTAGGAGAAGAATTGCTGAGTTTTGCATGACTTTAAATTGCTAGATAATATCAAACTGCTTTCCAAAGCAGTTTTATAAATTTACATTCCCTCAAAGTAATGGTATGAGTTTCTCTATATTCACACTAACACCTGGAATTTAATTTTATCCATTCTTTTGGATACAATTCATTGGACCTTTAAGTTGCTTTTCTTGATGACTAAAGAAATTGAACTGCTTTTCAATTGTTGATTACACATTCAAATTTCTTCTTTATTCAAATCTCTTGCATTTGGGGAGGGTTTCCTTATATTTTTCTTATTGATTTGTAGTTCTTTTTTTTTTTTTTTTGGTTATAAGTCTTTATAATATATTTCAAATATATTTTCTGACTTTAACTCACTTTTTATGATCAAATTTTATGACTAAGTATTAATTTTGATGAATTTTATGATTAGTGACTTTTTTGTTTAAAATATTGATATACCTTGAAGTCATGAATATATTAATCCATATTAACTTTTAGATCCTTTAGTGTTTTGATTTTTGTATTTTGTTCTATGTCCATGCGGAAATTATTTTTAAGTCATGTGAGTTGGGGTTCAATTTTCCTTTTTTCAGATAAGGACACCCAATTGTTTCACTACTTTTACTAAAAAGACTATAATTTTCCCCTTCTCAGCAATGTTCCCATTGTGTAAAATTAGATGTCCATAGAGTCTCTTTTAGGTATCTGAATTTTATTCCATTGGCTTAACTGTCTGTCTTTGTAACCACAACCAACCACACTCTGCTAAATACTGTAACTTTACATGAAGGAATTGTATCTGTAGAATAAGTCTTGCCACATTGTTCTTCCTCAAGGGGAATCTTTTTGTGCTCAATTTTTATAAATAATCTTGATAAGATTTAAAAAATCTATTATAATTTGAACTATATATTAATTTCAGTGAAGTTGACATCTTTTAAAAATGAGACTTCCAAACCTGACCATAACATTGCCCCTCATTAATTTACTTTTAAATTTCTCTAAATAGTATTTCATAGTTTGTCCAAATAGATGGTATGTTACTTTCATTTGATTTATTCCTAGATATTTTATACTTGAAATTTTATTTTATATTATTTATTTATTTATTTATTTATTTATTTATTTATTTATTTTTAAAGATTTTATTATTTGAAAGAGAGAGAGAACAAACAGGGGAAGCAGCAGAGGGAGAGGGAGAAGCAGGCTCCCTGCTGAGCAAGGAGCCGGATGCAGGGCTAGATCCCAGGACCCTGGGATCATGACCTAAGACAAAGGCAGACACTTAACTGACTGAGCCACCCAGGTGCCCCTATTTTTGAAATTTTAACTAATATTTTTAATATTTAATTTTCAACTTTTTCTTCTTGCAATAGACTAATACAATGCATATTTGTTTATTTTTATCCACTATCTTATAAAGTCATATTAATTTGAAACTTATTCTATGTATTCTTTCGAATTTTGTACAAAGTCAATCATGTTATTTAGCAAAGTGAAATTTTATTTCTTCCTTTTCAATATCTGTAGCTTTCTCCCCTGACTTACTTCACTATCTAGAACCTTCAGCATTATATAAAAAATATAAAACTAAAAAACTTGAATTGTCAGTTTACACTTGCTTCAATTTGCATGTTTTTGCATTTTTCTAATTCATTTGAAATTCCAAGTGAAAAAACAAAGGGGAATATGTGACTGATCCCAGACTGAGGATTTGTGGAAAGGGGCTGATGAATTAGGACTCTGTGGAAGGAGTACTTTGGATGGTTTGCATGGACTGCTGGCTCCATGGGAAAGCAAGTGTTCTCATTCTGAAGAACATAGGCTGACTAAAAGAAGGAAAGATATAGAGCAGGTTTTGATGGTGATGAATGTTAGTTCTAGATTGAGAAATTTTGAAAGAGATGAGTTATGTATGGAAAGACTGCTTTAAGAAGAGCACTTCTGAAAAATTTATGGTTAAGATAAAATCTTTTGAATTCAAATATCGAGATAGGGAAACTGAAGAGACTCCATTTTTAGGAAGACTCTATCTCAGCTGTTTTTCTGCTGGGCCCCATTTGCTCATGTTCTGTATTTCACCTTGCATCTGAATAAACCAAAGAAGCTATATTCCACTCAAAGGCGGAAGCAAGAGAATTAATCATTCTCTGAATTTTGTCCTAGGTCCCAAACACCTGATGACATCTAAGAAGAATTGGATCCCCAACATGTTCTAAGACATTAAAACCTTGGCTGATGCTGGCATTGATACACTCCACCTTTGATGATTTATGAATTAACACCTATTGTTCACCTGTCATGCACCTTGAATCAGACCCTACCCTGGATTCCTGAAGGAACATATACCCTGGACCCCTTTCCAATATAAACCCCTAAACCCAGTGACAGAGATTCACTTTCCTTTCCTTTCCTAGTCACCCTGATACTCCATCTACCATACTCATCACTTATGCTATTCAATAAACTCTGTTTTCATTTCCTCCGGGTTCATGTTTGATTTTTATGCTTCTTGAAGCCAAGGGCCCTCTTTCTGGTCCTGCAGGATCCCTTCTGGGTCCTCAGACCTGGCCTGCTTATGTCAGTATGAGTCAAATTCTAGTTCCCTCTGCATGATGAGATAATTTAGACAATAATGATTTTATAATTAACCCTATTATATAAAGAATAATTTTGCTTCTGGTGAAGAGTAGCATTCTGTAGATCAATGTTCCCACTACAAACAACTAGAAAGCCAAATAATATTTAAAACAAAACAAAACAAAATTATTTAAAGATGATAAAGAAATAGTATCAGAAACAGGATTTGAGGGACCAAGATTCCAGAGTAAATCATTCTTGGAAAAATGAACCAGCATTTAGCTACATTTTTTTCCCCCTCAGGATTTTTGCTAATGCTAGTTACAATGTAATGGACTCAGATTCCAGGTAAATAGTATAGATGGAAGTTCACTGAAGTAGGTAAGAGGCAGAAAAATTAAAGCCTAAAGAGACAAAAAGAGATAGGAGCAGAATACAGAGTTGACATCGTTCTGGTTGCTATTACTGCAAAAAAACAAACAAACAAACAAAAAAAACTTAGCATCTTCAAGCCATTTATTTTGAAACCATTTTGTTTTGCATATGAGTTTACATATTGGGGTTCAAGAAAGCTTCAGTTGGGCAGCACCTGCTTGGAGTAACTAATGTGTTTGTGGTCAGTTTTCAGCTAAGCTACAGTCATCTGGTATTAGACTAGGCATCTAATATGTCTTAATCTCATGGCTGTATGCTCTCTATCACCTGGGAGTGCAGCTGAATTGGTGGTGGTCAAAGAACCTGTATAAGTCCTTCTCTAGTGTTGCAGTCTTGGGGTAGTCATATTTCTTTCCAGGAGAACCAAATGAAATTACAAGTTGTTGTATAACCTACTGCCTTATTTCTGCCACACACTGTTGAAGCTGTCACAGAGCACCCAGATTCAAGAAGACAGGACAAATACCTCACCTCTCAATAGAATGAGTATCAAACCATTTGCAGAGATATTATAAACCATCACAAATACTCTACTTAATTTTTCTTTAAGATATTTGCTGAATTATAAAGTTATGCCAGGTAAGAGGCTAACAAAATATGCCTTTGTAAAGAATGAGATTGGCTATCTCCAGTGAGATCCAATGAATAATCCAAGATCTTATTTGGAATTCCTGGAGGACTAAAACTAGGTGCAGCAGGCAAAAAATAAAAAAAATAAAAAAATAAAAATAAAAAACAGAGTTTCATCAAAACAGCAATTAAATAGCACATCAAAAGAATCATACACCATGACCAAGTGAGATTTATCTCTGCTATGGAAGGATAGTTCAACATATGCAAATCAACACCACATGAACAGAATGAAGGATACAAATCATATGAGCATCTCAGTAGATGCAGAAAAATATTTGACAAAATTCAACACTATTTCACAATAAAAACTTTCAAAAAATTAAGTATAGAAGTACTATACCTCAACGTAATTAAAGTCATATATGAGAATCCCACAGCTAACATCATACTCAACAATGAAAAGCTGAAAGTTTTTCCTCTAAGATCAGCAAAAGAGAAAGGTGTTCAGTCTTGCCACTGCTATTCAATATAGTACTAGAAGTCCTCACCAGAGTAATTAGGCAAGAAAAAGAAATAAAAAAGCATCCACTTTGGAAAGGAGGAAGTAAAATTATCTTTGTTCGCAATTTACATGATCCTATATACAGAAAACTCTAAAAATGGCACTAAAATGGTTAGAACTAATAAGTAAATTCAGTGATATTGCAGGATTTAAAAAATCAATGTAGGAAAATCAATTGCATTTCTATACACCAACAACAAATTATGAAGGAAGGAAGGAAGGAAGGAAAGAAGGAAGGAAGGAAGGAAGGGATGGGATGAAGGAAGGAAGGAATGAAGGGAGGGAGGAAGGAAAGAAAAAAGAGAAAGAAAGAAAGAAGAAAGAAAGAAAGAAAGAAAGAAAGAAAGAAAGAAAGAAAGAAAGAAAGAAAGGAAGGAAGAAAGAAAGAAAGAAAAAAGAAAGAAAGAAAGAAAGAAAGAAAGAAAGAAAGAAAGAGGCAATCCTATTTATAATAGTAACTAAAAAATTCCTTAGGAATATTTTAGTCAAGGAAGTGAAAGATCTGTTCACTGAACTATAAGACACTGATGAAAGAAATTGAAGAAAATACAAATAAATGGGAAGATATTCCATGTTTATGGGTTGGAATAATTAATATAGTTAAAATGCCCATAATACCCCAAATCATCTACATATTTGATGCTATTTCTATCAAAATTCAAATGACTTTTTTTTTACAGATATAGAAAAAAAAATCCACACATGATAATAGTCAAAACAATCCTGAACAATAAGAACAAAGCTGGAGCCATCACACTTCTTGGCTTCAAAATATATTTAGAAATCTACAGTAATCAAAACAGTGTGGTACTTGCATAAAAACAGACATTTAGATCAATGAAACATAATAGAGAGCCCAGATATAAATCTACTTATGGTCAACACATTATGGTCAATATAAAGGAATATTATTCAGTCATGAGAAAAAAGGAAATCCTGCCATTTGGAACAGCATGGCTAATCCTTGAAAATATTATGCCTAGTGTAATAAGCCAGACACAGAAAGACAAATACTACATCTCATTTATATGGGGAATTTTAAAACGTCAAACTCTTAGAACTAGAGAATGGTGTTTTCCAGGGGCTGGAGGGTGAGGGGAATGGGGAAATATTGGTCAAAGGGTACAAAGTTTTATTTATGTAAGATGAATAAGAGAAGAAGCTCTACAGCATGGAGACTATAGTTCATAATATTGTATACTTGAAATTTGCTAAGAGAGTTGATATAAATGTTCTCACACACATAAAAGAGGGTAACTATATGAAGTGATGGTTATGTTGATTAGCTTGCTTGTGGTAATCATTTCACAATATATGCATGTATCATATGAGTATATTGTATACATTAATGTATACAATTTATATTTGTCAATTATACGTCAGTAAGTTGGAGAAAAGCCCAGCACATCAACTTAGATAAAAAATAATTGTGTTAAAAACCTCTTTATCTGTGGGGGGTGGTACAAGATGGTGGAGGAGTAGGAGACCTGGATTTCGTCTGGTCTCAGAATTCAGCTGGATAGGGATCAAAACATTCTGAACACCTACAAACTCAACAGGAGATCGAAGAAAAGAATAGCAACAACTTTCTGAACAGAAAAGCTACCACTTTCTGGAAGGTAGGATGTGCGGAGAAGTGAATCCAAGGCAATATTCGGGAGGATAGACAGCAGGGCAGAGGGCATCTGTCAGCCAATTCTGGCAAGTGATAGAGCCGTGGAGCACAAAATTGGAACTTTTAGAAGTCTGCTGTGCTGAGGGACGTCGCTCCAGTGGCTAAGCAGGGGATGGAACCCTCATGGGACAGTGTAGTTTCAGGACCCTCGGGGTCACAGAAAGACCGGGGGTGCTGAGTGCGGCAGAGCTCCCAGGTATCTGAGCGGGGAAGCTGGCTGCAGAGATGGAGCTGAGGAGCAGGATCTCAGCTCGGGGTTGCCATAAACTGTGATCCGAGGCACAGTTGGGCCACTGCTCTTCCAGCAGGGACCCAACAAGTGGCAGATCCAGGGAGACTCCCCTTCCTCCCCTGGGAGGAGCAGCGTGGGAGCACACCGCAGGGATCTTTGGGTTGGAGACTCCACACGGGGTTGTGTGCCAGAGATAGAAATGCTTGGTCACAGGCTGGGTGAGCATGGAGTGTGGCCAGAAATGGGGAGAAGGGAGTGATTGACTGCTTTTCTCTGGGGCGCTCTGAGGAACGGGGCCCCGAGTTCTCGGCTCCTCCGGGGCAGAGATTGGGAGGCCGCCATTTTCACTCTCCTCCTCCAAAGCTGTACGGAAAGCTTGCAGGAAACAAAAGCTCGTGAGAGCAAACCCAAGCAGATGACAGCCCGGTAGGGTGAGGGCAGGGCAATTCCGCCTCCAGCAAAGACATTTGGGAACCATGGCAACATGCCCCTCCCCCAGAAGATCAGCAAGAACCACCAGCCAAGACCAAGTTTACTGATCAATGAGAATGGCAGAACGCCAGCACTAGGGGAATACTGCACATAGAATCTATGGCTTTTTACCATGATTCTATAGTCTTTCAAAGTTATTTTTTTTAACTGTCTTTTTTTTTTTTGAATTTTTCTTTTTCCCTTTTTCAGCCAACATCTTATCGATCCCTTTTTTAAAAAACATTTTTATTTTTAATTTTTAGAGTCATATTCTATCCCTTCATAGTAGGTACCCATATTTTTGGGATATATATATAAGTTGTTCTCTCTTTAAAATTTTGAGATAGAGTTTCTTCTAACAGATCAAAATGTACCCTATATCTCTAGTGTATGGCTTTATTCTACTCTCCTGCCTGATCACATTCTCTCCCTTTTTTCTTTTTTTTTTAAATCCTCTTTTTTCTTTTTTCAAACAACTTATCAATTCCTTTTAAAACATTTTTTATAATTTGCATCTTTACAGTCATATTCCATCCGTTCATCATATCAACCCTTATTTTTGTAAATATATAAGTTTTTCTTTCTTTAAAATTTTGGGAGGCACTTTCTTCTAACAGACCAAAATACACCCAAAATCTAGTGTGTGGCACTGCTCTATGCACCAGTCATATTTGATCATATTCTGTTTTTTATTGTTTTTATCTTTATCTTTTTCTTTTTCTTTTTTCTTTCTTTCCCTTTCTTTTACCTGGCTTCAGGTCTTTTCTGATTTGTTTAGAGTATATTTTCTGGGGAAGCTGTTACCCTGTTAGCATTTTGTTCTCTCATTAATCTATTCTCCTCTGGACAAAATGACAAGGTGGAAAAAATCACCTCAACAAAAAGAACAAGAAGTAGTACTGATGGCCAGGGACCTACTCAATATGGACATTAGTACGATGTCAGAACTAGAGTTCAGAATCTTGACTTTAAAGATACTAGCTGGGCTTGAAAAAAGCATGGAAGTTATTAGAGAAACCCTTTCTGGAGAAATAAAAGAACTGAAATGTAACCAAGTCGAAATCAAAAAGGCTATTAATGAGGTGCAATAAAAAATGGGGACACTAACTGCTAGGATAAATGAGGCAGAAGAGAGATTCAGTGATATAGAAGACCAAATGATGGAAAATAAAGAAGCTGAGATAAAGAGAGATAAACAACTACTGGACCACAAGGGCAGAATTCAAGAGATAAGTGATACCATTAGATGAATCAACATTAGAATAATTGGGATCCCAGAAGAAGAAGAAAGAGGGAAGGGGCAGAAGGGATATTGGAGCAAATTATAGCAGAGAACTTCCCTAATCTGGGGAAGGAAACAGGCATCAAAATCCAGGAGGCACAGAGAACCCCTCTCAAAATCAATAAAAATAGGTCAACACCCAGACATCTAATAGTAAAACTTGCAAGTCTCAGAGACAAAGAGAAAATCCTGAAAACAGCTCAGGAGAAGAGATATGTAACCTACAATGGTAGAAACATTAGATTGTCAACAGACCTATCCACAGAGACCTGGCAGGCCAGAAAGGACTGGCATGATCTATTCAGAGCACTAAACGAGAAAAATATACAGCCAAGAATACTATATCCAGCTAGGCTGTCATTGAAAATAGAAGAAGAGATAAAAAGCTTCCAGGACAAACAAAAACTAAAGGAATCTGCAAATACAAAGCAGGCCTACAGGAAATATTGAAAGGGATCCTCTAAGCAAAGAGAGAGCCTAAAAGCAACATAGACCAGAAAGGAACACAGACAATATACAGTAACAGTCACCTTACAGACAGTACAATGGCACTAAATTCCTATCTTTCAATTGTTACCCTGGATGTAAATGGGCTAAATGCCCCAATCAAAAGACACAGGGTATCAGTCTGGATTAAAAAACAAGACCCATTGATATGCTGTCTGCAAGAGACTCATTTTAGACCTAAAGACACCCCCAGATTGAAAGTGAGGGGGTGGAAAACCATTTACCATGCTAATGGACACCAAAAGAAAGCTGGGGTGGCAATCCTTATATCAGACAAATTAGATTTTAAACCAAAGATTGTAATAAGAGATGAGGAAGGACACTATATCCTAATTAAAGGGTCTATCCAACAAGAAGATCTAACAATTTTAAGTATTTATGCCCCTAACATGTGAGCAGCCAATTATATAGGGCAATTAATAACAAAAGCAAAGAAACACATTGACAACAATACATTAATAATGGGGGACTTTAACACCCCCCTCACTGAAATGGACAGATCGTCTAAGCAAAAGATCAACAAGGAAATAAAGACTTTAAATGACACACTGGACCAAATAGACTTCACAAACATTTTCAGAACATTCCATACCAAAACAACAGAATACATATTCTTCTCTAGTGCCCATGGAACATTCTCCAGAATAGATCACATCCTAGGTCACAAATCAGGTCTCAACCGGTACCAAAAGATTGGGATCATGCCCTGCCTATTTTCAGACCACAATGCTTTGAAACTAGAACTCAATCACAAGAGGAAAGTTAGAAAGAATTCAAATACATGGAGGCTAAAGAGCATCCTCCTAAAGAATGAATGGGTCAACCAGGAATTTAAGAAGAATTTTAAAAAGTCATGGAAACCAATGAAAATGAAAACACAACAGTTCAAAATCTTTGGGATGCAGCAAAGGCCGTCCTAAGAGGAAAGTAGATAGCAATACAAGCCTTTCTCAAGAAACAAGAAAGGTCTCAAGTACATAACTTAATCCTACACCTAAAGGAGCTGGAGAAAGAACAGCAAATAAAGCCTAAACCCAGCAGGAGAAGAGAAATCATAAAGATCAGAGCAGAAATCAATGAAATAGAAACCAAAAGAACTGTAGAACAGTTCAGTGAAACTAGGAGCTGATTCTTTGAAAGAATTAACAAGATTGATAAACCCATGGCCAGACTTATCAAAAAGAAAAGAGAAATGATCCAAATCAACAAAATCATGAATGAAAGAGAAGAGATCACAAGCAACACCAAAGAAATACAAACAATTATGAGAACATATTATGAGCATCTCTATGCCTGCAAATTAGATAACCTGGAAGAAATGGATGCATTCCTAGAGATGTATCAACTACCAAAACTGAGCCAGGAAGAAGTAGAAAACCTGAACAGATCTATAACCACTAAGGAAAGTGAAGCAGTCATCAAAAATCTCCCAAAAAACAAAAGCCCAGGGCCAGATGGCTTCCCAGGGAAATTCTACCAAACATTTAAAGAAGAATTAATACCTATTCTTCTGAAACTTCCAAAAAACAGAAATAGAAGGAAAACTTCCAAACTCGTTTTATGAGGCCAGCATTACCTTGATCCCAAAACCAGACAAAGACCCCATCAAAAAGGAGAATTACAGAGCAATATCCTTGATGAACATGGATGCAAAAATTCTCACCAAAATACTAGCCAGTAGGATCCAACAGTACATTAAAAGAATTATTCACCACGACCAAGTGGGATTTATCCCTGGGCTGCAAGGTTGGTTCAACATCTGCAAATCAATCAACGTGATACAATGCATTAACAAAAGAAAAAACAAGAACCATACGGTCCTCTCAATAGATGCAGCAAAAGCATTTGACAAAGTACAGCATCCTTTCTTGATCAAAACTCTCCAGAGTATAGGGATAGAGGGTACATACCTCAATATTATAAAAGCCATCTATGAAAAACCTACAGCGAATATCATTCTCTATGGGTAAAGCCTGAGAGCTTTCCCCCTAAGGTCAGGAACATGGCAGGGATGTCCACTATCACCACTGAGATTCAACATAGTATTAGAAGTCCTAGCCACAGCAATCAGACAACATAAAGAAATAAAAGGCATCTAAATCGGCAAAGAAGAAATCAAACTCTCACTCTTTGCAGATGATATGATACTTTATGTGGAAAACCCAAGAGACTCCACCCCAGAACTGCTAGAACTCATACAGGAATTCAGTAAAGTGGCAGGATATAAAATCATAGCACAGAAATCAGTGGCATTCCTATACACCGACAACAAGACAGAAGAAAGAGAAATTAAGGAGTCAAACCCATTTACAATTGCACCCCAAACCATAAGATACGTAGGAATAAATCTAACCAAAGAGACAAATATCTGTACTCAGAAAACTGAAATACTCATGAAAGGAATTGAGGAAGACACAAAGAAATGGGAAAACATTCCATGCTCATGGATTGGAAGAACAAGTATTGTGAAGATGTCAATGCTACTTAGAGCAATCTACACATTCAATGTAACCCCCATCATGTTGGTGGGGATGTGGAGAAAGGGGAACCCCCCTCCACTGTTGGTGGGAATGCAAGTTGGTGCAACCCCTCTGGAAACCATATGGAGGTTCCTCAAAAAATTGAAAATGGAGCTACTATAAGATCCAGCAATTGCTCTACTGGGTATTTACCTGAAAGATACAAATGTAGGGATCCAAAGGGGTACGTGCACCCTGATGTTTATAGTAGCAATGTCCACAATAGCCAAACTGTGGAAGGAGCCAAGATGTCCATCGACAGATGAATGGATAAAGAAGTGGTAAATATATACAATGGAATATTATGCAACCATCAAAAGGAATGAGATCTTGCCATTTGGAACGACATGGATGGAACTGGAGGGTGTTATGCTGAGTGAAATAATTCAATCAGAGAAAAACCTGTATCATATTTCCTCACTGATATGAGGAATTCTTAATCTCAGGAAACAAACTGAAGGATGCTGGAGTGGGGGGTGGGGTGGGAGGGATGGGTTGGCTGGGTGATAGACACTGGGGAGGGTATGTGCTATGGTGAGTGCTGTGAATTGTGCAATACTGTTGAATCACAGATCTGTTCCTCTGAAACAAATAATGCAAAATATATTAAGAAAAAAAAGAAGATAGCAGGAGGGGAAGAATGAAGGGGTGGAAATCGGAAGGGGAGATGATCCATGAGAGACCACGGACTTTGAAAAACAAACTGAGGATTCTAGTGGGGAGGGGGGTGCGAGGATCGTTTAGCCTGGTGATGGGTATTAAAGAGGGCATGTTCTGCATGGAGCACAGGGTGTTATGCACAAACAATGAATCATGGAACACTACATCAAAAACTAATGATATAATGTATGGTGATTAACATAAGAATAAAAAAGTCAAAAAAACCAACAAAACAAAACAAAACCAAAAAAACCTCTTTATCTGCTTAGCTTTTTGAAGGAAGAGAAGGCCTTTAAAGTATTTCATACGCAGTGTCCAGATTTCAACAAAATTTAACAGCAATCAAGTGAAAATATCCTTTTAAACAATAATAATAATAATAATAATAATAATAATGAACATATTTAAGGTGAGGTCTATGATCTTAATAGAAAAAAATCAAAGAGATGAAATATTATGAAAAGGGTAAATATGTGGGTATATATTAATAAATATTGACTATTCAAATAATAATATTCAAATTCAATAATAATATATTTAAACCATGAATAGAATTCATATCAACAATAGCACAAAAGATGTAAAATGGTCTAGAGTCCTAATATTGTCAATGGAACAGAAAAGGTGATATATTAAACTTTTAAAAGGTAAGGTTTATTCTGTAATCTTTCCCAGAAATACTAAAAGAATAGTAAAATATAAGCATTCTAAAATTGAACAAAGGAATAAAGGGAGCATAATGAAATGTGTTTGCTTCATACAAAGATGGTAAATAGGGGAGAAAAATGAATATAAAAAAGATCAGTCAAAAAATATAGTAATCAATAGGTATATTTACCTCATAACAGAAAAAAGAAAAATAATATACCTGTAATTTCAATATAAGCAGATGAAGAGATTAATAAAATTGTATCCCTATTAATGATTTAAAAACTTAAATCTTACCAAACAATGAATGTAAAGAAGCCTACTTAATCTGATAAAGAGTATAAATTAGAGAGCCTACAGCAGGCATTTTGTATGGTGAATTTTTAAAATGTTTTTCCCTGAGAGGGGGAAGGAGATAAAAATTCCTGATATCAATACTTCCTCTATTCAACATTGTACAAAGTTCTTAGCCTTCAATATGGAAGAAAAAAAGTAATTAGAGGGGATTAAATTTGTAGTTATGTTCATATGAAATGATTGGAAGGATACAATAACATTTCTAATAATATAAATATATTATTTGAATTAATAGGTAAATGTGGTTAGATAACTGGGTAAAAAGTAAATATAAAATAAATTGTCTTTTGTGTATTGATAAAAAATGAGAAATAATGAACTCAAAAAACGTAAATAAAATCAAACCAAATGATAAAAGGTGGTTACATTCTCAGAATTTTTTTTAAAGACTTAGGTAAATGAAAGAACATACCATTTTCCATTGACTGGGAGACTCAATATTGTTAAGATGTCAATTTTCCCCAATTGATCTAGATATTTCAAAGCAATCACTATTCGAAAAATACTGGAGATAATTTTGAAGAAGAATATAGCTGGAGGACATCACTACCGGATATCAAAAATTATTACAAATTTGTAATAATTAGGAAAATATAGTATTTTTATAAGGAGAGAGAAATGGATTAATGAACAGAATAAACCATCTAGAAACACACCCATATATTAACTTTGAGAAACTTGACACTGTAGTACATTGGAGAAAAAAATAATCTTTTCAATAGCCAATGTTTGGTCATTTGGATATTAATATGGGGAAAAAATAAATCTTGACCTTTACCATACATCACATACATATAAAAAATCAATTTCTTATGGATGTTAGATCTAAATGGGAAATGTAAAATGAATAAAGCTACTAGGAGAAAGCATAGGATACTATCTTCATAATCTTGAGGTTTATGATTTTATTTTTAAGTTTTTAATCTGTGTGTAGTTGACCCACAATGCTCCCTTAGTTTTGGGTGTATAACAGTGATTCAGCTTTTCTATATGTTATGCTGTGCTCACCACAAGTAGCTGTCCTCTGTCACCATAGAGTACTGTTTATTATGCCTTTTATTCTTGTGACTAATTCATTTCATAATTGTGGGAATTCACAATGCCTGGTTAGCTAAGATATGATAAACATAATCCTCCTTGGGAGACGCTAGTTGAAAAGCAAAGGAGTGACCAGAAAACTGGGTCTCCTTTGAAGTTTTCTGGGCTGAAAACAGCCAGATCCTAATTGTAGCTCAATGCTGTCCCCCAGGGGACAGATGCTTAACTTAGGTTAGACATAAATCTTTAATAGTCACCTGCCCCTGCGTACAAGTCACAAACACAGATAGTTCTAATCACACAATGCCCATAAATGTCATTGCCCTTGTTATCGAAACTCTACATTTTTTTCTAATCTTGATTCTTTGGTAACATGCATGATAAAAATGGAGGTAGAGTTTGGCTTGGGGCCTTTCTCCTCTACAGCATTTGATCCCCAGGCCCTCTCCTTTCTCCTACTTAGGTGTCTGGAGTAATCTTTTCATTTGCCATCTCAGGGTTCGCTGGCTAAACCCGACAGTTACTGCAAATCTGTATCTCCCACACCCTTTCACCCATTTTGCCCATCTCTCATCTTCCCTCTGCAAACCATCATTTTGTTCTCTCTATCCATAGGTTTGATTCTGCTTTTTGTTTGTTTATTCATTTCATCTTTTTTTTTTTTTTTTAAGATTTTATTTGACAGAGAGAGAGACACAGTGAGAGAGGGAACACAAGCAGGGGGAGCAGGAGAGGGAGAAGCTGGCTTCCCACAGAGCAGGGAGCCCAATGTGGGGCTTGATCCCAGAACCCTGGGATCAGGACCTGAGCCGAAGGCAGAGGCTTAGTGACTGACTCACCCAGGAGCCCCTTGTTTCATCTTTTAAATGCTGCATATGAATGAAATCAGATAGTATTTGGTTTTCTCTGACTAAATTATTTCACTTAGCTTAATACCCTCTAAGTCTAACGATGTTGCCACAAATGGCATGATCTCATCCTTTTTTATGACTACATAAAATCCTATTATATAGTGGCCATTGTAAATAATGCTTCAATAAACATAGGGGTGCATAAATCTTTTTGAATTAGTATTTTCATTTTCTTTGGGCAAATACCCAGTAGTGGATTAGTGGATTATATGGTATTTCTATTTTTAATTTTTTGAGGAAACTTCCTACTGATTTCTACAGTGGTTGCACCAGTTTGCATTCCCACCAGTGGTACATGAGGGTTCCTTCTTCTCCACATCCTTATCAGCATTTGTTATTTCTTTTTTCTTTCCTTTTCTTTTCTTTCCTTTTCTTTTTTCTTTTCTTTCTTTCCTTTTCTTTTTTCCTTTCTTTCCTTTTCTTTTTTTCCTTTCTTTTCTTTCTTTCTTTCTTTCTTTCTTTCTTTCTTTCTTTCTTTCTTTCTTTCTTTTCTTTCTTTCTTCTTTCTTCTTTCTTTCTTTCAGGTGTAGGATTTAGTGATTCATCACTTACATTCAACATCCACTGCTTATCACAAGTTCCCTCCTTAATACCCAACACCCATTTAACCCATCCCCCCACCTACCTCTCCTCCAGCAACCCTCAGTTTGTTCTCTATAGTTAAGAGTCTATTTGATGGTTTGCCTCTCTCTCTCTCCTGCCATGTCCATCTGTTTTGTTTCTTAAATTCCATATATGAGTGAAATCATATGGTATTTATCTTTCTCTGACTGACTTATTTCCCTTAGCATAATACTCTCTAGCTCCATCAATGTTGTTGCAAATGGCAAGATTTCATTCTTTTTTATGGCCAAATAATATTCCATTATATATATTATATATATATATATATATATATATATATATATATATGAAACATACACACATATATAATATGAAACATATATATATAATATGAAACATATATATGTATGTTACACACATATTGTATCTTCTTTACTGTTCATCAGTTGATGGATATTTGGGCTCTTTCCATAATTTGGCTATTGTTGACAATGTTGCTATAAACATTGGGGTGCATGTATCCTTTCAAATTTGTGTTTTTGTATCCTTTGGGTAAATACCTAGTTGTGCCAATGTTGGATTGTAGCGTAATTCTATTTTTAACTTTTTGAGTAACCTCTATATTGTTTTCCTCAGTGGCTGCACCAGTTTGCATTTCCACCAACAATGTAAGAGGGTTCCCATTTCTCTGCATCCTTGCCAACATCTGTCATTTCCTATGTTGTTAATTTTAGCCATCTCACAGATGTGAAGTGATATCTCATTGTAGTTTTAATTTGTATTTCCCTGGTGATGAGTGATGTTGAGCATCTTTTCATGTGTCTGTTGGCTGCCATCTGTATGTCTTCTTTGGAGAAATGTCGATTCATGTCTTCTGCCCATTTCTTAACTGGATTATTTGGTTTTGGGGTGTTGAGTTTGACAAGTTCTTTATATATTTTGGATACTAACCCTTTATCAGATATGTCATTTGCAAATGTCTTCTCCCATTATGTAGGTTGTCTCTTTGTTTTGTTAATTGTTTCCTTTTCTGTGCAGAGGCTTTTATTTTGATGTAGTCCCAATAGGTTATGTTTGCTTTTGTTTCCCTTGCCAGAGAGGATGAATCTAGAGGATGTTTCTATGGCTATGTAAAATAAATTACTGCTTGTGTTCTCTTCTAGGATTTTTATGGTTTCAGGTATCACATTTAGGTCTTTAACTCATTTTGAGTTTATTTTTGTGTATGGTATAAGAAAGTGGTCCAGTTTCACTCTTTGGCATGTAGCTGTCTAATTTTACCAGCACCATTTATTGAAGGGGCTGTCTTTTCCTCATTGTATATTTGTGTTGTCTTTGTCATGAATTAATTGACCATGTAAGTGTGGGTTTACTTCTGGCTCTCTATTCTGTTTCATTGATCTATGTGTCTATTTTTACACCAGTACCATACAGTTTTGATTACTACAACTTTGTAGTATATCTTGAAATCTGGAATTGCACTATCTCCAGCTTTGTTCTTCTATTTCAAGATTGCTTTGGGTATTTAGGATCTTTTGTGATTCCATATAAATTTTAGTATTATTTGTCCTAGTTCTGTGAATAATGCTGTTACTATTTTGATGGGGATTGCATTGAATCTGTAGATTGCCTTGGACAGTATGAATATTTTAAAAATATTAATTCTTCCATGAGCATGGAATATCTTTCCAATTGTTTGTGTTGTCTTCAATTTCTTTTCTCAGAGTGTTATAGTTTTTAGAATCCATGTCTTTTACCTCCTTGGTTAAATTTTTCATAGGTATTTTATTCTTTTTGGTGCAATTGAAAATGAAATTGTTTTCTTAATATCTTTTTCTGCTACTTCATTGTTAGAGTATAGAAACACTACCAATTTCTGGGCATTAATTTTATATCCTGCAACTTCACTGAATTCATTTATTACTTCTAACAGTTTTTTCATTGAGTCTTCAGGATTTTCTATGTATAGTATGTCATCTGCAAATAGTGACAGTTTAACTTTTTCTTATCAAAATGGATGTCATATTTATTTTTCTTGTCTTGTTGTGGCTAGGACTTCTAGGAGGTACAGAATTATTTAACCAGTGCTAAATATTACAGGAAAATGATCATTTTGGTTACATTAAAATGTAAATTAGATTACATTAATATGAAGAAACTATTGGTGGTATCACCAAAAGCACCATAATAAGGTGAAAATCAAGCTACAGTTTTAGGGGAGTTGCTTAGAATTACTGTATCTAACATAGCACTTGCTTGTCTTAAAATTAACAAAAAAAGAGTCTAATAATGTAATATAATAAATGAAAAAAGGATCCAAGTAAGCATTTTACAATAGAGAATATATGTATTCTCTAGACATAAAAAGGTGCTCAAGCTAATCACTAATTGGGGAAAATAGAAATAACTTCATATTGTGATAACATTTACATGTCCTTCAAAATGGCCAAAATTAATTCTTTTAAAAAATATTTATTTATTTATTTTAGAGAGAGAAAGAGAGAAAGTGAGAATGTGCACAAGTGGGGTGAGATGCAGAGGGAGAGGGAGAGAAGCAGATTCCCCACTGAGCATGGAGCCCAACACAGGGCTCGATTTCATGACCCTTGAGATCACCACCTGAACCTAAAGCAAGAGGTGGCCCCTTAACTAACTGAACCACCCATGAGCCCCAAAATTACAATGCTAATATATTAATGTTTGGCAAATATTAGTGTAATTTAAATTCTCCTACAATTTTTGTGGGGATGTAAATATGTACAACAGATTTGTAACCATCTTTGGCATTATCAACCATAGTCAATTATGTATGGAGCCAATGACCCAGAAATTCCACTCCTGGGTATGTAATGAACAAATATGCACATTTATGTTCACCAAAATGCAGGTACAAAAATATTCTTAGAAGCACTATTTATAATAATAAATAATAATAGTAACAAAATAACAAAACCTTAAATGTGCATCAGCAGCAGAATGGATAAATAAGCAGTCATATTTGGTGGTGCAGAGGGAAATTTTATAGTGATGAGAATGAATTAAAATTGCCAGTTTTTTTGTTTGTTTGCTTTTGTTTTTGTTTTTGTTTTTACTAGGCTCCAAACCCAGCATGGAGCCCAATATGTTTGAACTCACAACCCTGAGATCAAGACCTGAGCTGAGATCAAGAGTCTGCTGCTCAGGATGTGAGGGCGATCTGGCTGTGACATCTGTCACCCCATTGATCGCCAGGGTTGATTCGGCTGATCTGGCTGGCTAGGCGGGTGTCCCCTTCCTCCCTCACCGCTCCATGTGCGTCCCTCCCGAAGCTGCGCGCTCGGTCGAAGAGGACGACCTTCCCCGATAGAGGAGGACCGTTCTTCGGTCAAGGGTATACGAGTAGCTGCGCTCCCCTGCTAGAACCTCCAAACAAGCTCTCTCAAGGTCCATTTGTAGGAGAACGTAGGGTAGTCAAGCTTCCAAGACTCCAGACACATCCAAATGAGGCGCTGCACGTGGCAGTCTGCCTTTCTAAAAAAAAAAAAAAAAAAAAAGAGTCTGCTGCTTAACTGATTGAACCAACCAGGCGCCCCCTAAAATTGTTATAGTTTTGTTGTGCTGATAATGTATCATTTCTTGATCTAGATGATGCTTACACAGATTTGTTCAGTTTGTGAAAAATCATCAATCTGTTCACTTATGATTTGTGAATTTTTCTCTATATATGCTATATTCCATTAAAATATTTGCTTAGAATATAAGAAGCTTGAATTAGCCAATGGAATGAAACCCCTGCTTATTTTACAATAGATTTGATTAGTATCAGTCTTGACTGATGAGGTAAAATAACCATGAGACTTGTGTGTTGAATGAATTATCTACTACTCTTTATGATCCATGACCTATGTAGCTTTGAAATTGGGTGAGCTAGGTGAACACTCAGACAGGTTCCCCGTTACTTCATAAATGTCAGATCTATAGATTGTAGAACATTTTTATTTTTTGCAAGACACTTTTTCATATGACTTCTAAGCCTCTATCTCCTTCCTCCAAAATCTTCAACACCTATTCAAAATATCTTTGCTATTTTTGTACACACATTGTCATAATTATGATGATAGTAATACCAATAAGTAATAATAATCAAAATAATAACAATGATAATAATAATAATTAAAAGTTAATATGATCCAGATGCTGTTATAAGCAGCTTGTATATTAATTCCTTTAATCTTCACCTCAGTCCTTTTTGATAGATAAGATTGTTTCTCTATTTCACAGTTCAAGAAACAGAGTCACAGAGAGATTAAATAACTTGTCCAAGTTAAAAAAACTGGTAGATTGCAAAATTGGATTTGAATCCAGGCAGTCAGCTTGTAGACTCCAGACTCCTTAGCATTATGTTATACTGCTATATGGACACTTTGGACCCATTAGGACAGGTTGGAAGAGAGTGTGGATAATATTTTCCCCACTTTACAGATAAGGAAACTAAATACCAGACTATTTAAATAATTTTTGCAGATCATGCATAGAACAAAGAAAAAATCAGGATTGGAACCCAGGCTTTCAGACCAGGTCTAGAGCTCTCTATGAGCCAGAATAAAATCTGGAGAAATTATTTCAAACTACTGAGAAAAATTAGGTGAAATTTGAAGCATTCCTCTAAGATCTCATATTGAGGGCATAGAAACATTCTGGACCCGATCTTGTTCCCATGTCCTCCCCAGAATCCCACATTTTAAAATAAAAGTTGGGACTTGAAGTTATTTAGATCATAAAAGTAAGTATAATATCTGCTTGCTTCTCTTCCTATCTGTTGCCATCCCAAATTGATTTTCTTTTTGTCCTGTATCTTTGTGATTTAAATTACAAAGAAATATCTTATAATCTTGAGAAAGGTTAACTGACATATGAAGAAAGCTATAAAAGCAGGGTCACTGCCACACTGCCTTTGTCCATGAGTAAGTAGATGTCAGCTAGAACAGGACCATGCGTCTTGGCCACTCTCCTCTGCTATTTCTCAGGTGATGGTAAGGTCTGAACGTTATCTTCTGTGCTGACGTAAAAAAAAAAAATACTTGCTCATTACAGCAGTGGGGGAGTCCCCTAGGTGCAGTAAATGTCTTCATACATTTTCCTTGAGTATAGCAGAACATTATTCAGAATGGATGCTCTTGATGCATGTAGCATGACTGACAGTTTTATGTCATCTTTTTATGGATCCACAAAGTCATATAAATAAATATTCTATTAACTGCCAGGAATCCCTTGGTAGCCACTGGGTGTGGTCCTATGGATCTTTGCAAATTCCTCCACATCTGTATAAGAAAGGTATTTATTTTGGAATCATTCAAGCAAAAGGAAAAGTAAACCTAATATGCTTTTTAAAAATTTGATTTGTTTTTTCCTTTCTCTTCCTCCTCTTCCCCTCTCTTCCTTCTTTTCTACACTTTACCAATATTGCAATATAGTGCATGAAGCTAAAACACATCTTTTGAATATGAAGCAAGGGAGTGAAGATACTTTTACCTACTAAAAATAATTATAATGAAAATGTTTAAGAAATAAAACTAAAGGCAGAAGTTTAACCAATAAGATCTTAAATTAAAATAGAAACAACAAAGCTAACTTTGTAGACTTAAGCATTTTATGGTTTTTACACAATTTATAGATGAAGTTAATTATCTGAAATGTGGTTCATTAACATTTTTATTGTTTTTCATATTTTAAAATAATATTGTTATGTACTATGGATAAAATTAATAGTGTATTAAAACGGTCTCACCTTAAATCAGGGACAGTTTGCTGTAACTAGGATTTTCAATTCTCTAATGATTTTTTTTCTCTGCTATGAAGAGAAAAAAAAACCTTCTATATTAAAATGATGTACGAGGGCAAAAGGAAATTTATGATCTAAACTTGCTGCAAATTATTTGTATTGATCTGTTTTGTTTCCATTCTGCTGAAGCTAATGGAAATCATTTGTCACCTGACTTGTCCCAGCTGATTTGAAACAAAAACAAAAACAAAAACAAAAACAAAACACTTTACCATTTATTAGGCCAGCTGAAGGTCTGTTACAAGTATGCTTATGTCTGCAATCACCAAGATACATTCAATTTCTAGGGAAGTAGTGAAAATTAGGTTATATTGCTCAGAGGCTTAAAAATAAATTAAATATTGATATGAACATATATATAATATATTCTAACAACAAGTAAATAGGGAAAATGTACTGGCTAGTAGAATATGTAAAAGTAATATTTTAATGGTTTTGCATTTCAAGAGCTAAAATTAAGATATAATTATGTGATATCAACTATGGTAACATTATATACTTGGAAATAAAACTTAACATACCATTAGAGCAATGCATTTAAAGAAATAAGCTTCTTTTCCTGACCCATAAATTCTGAGTTTGACTCTTTACTTTAAGGAACATTTTTGGTGACTCAAACTTAAACTTTTAATCCTTATGATTTTTGTACATTTACTTACATGAAAAGAAAACTTCAGATGTGTATCTGTTTTTGTATCAGAGATTGATAAATTTGGCCTTGAGAAGCCAATTAGATTTGTATAATTTTCAAATTCTCATAAGATGTGTCATCTCTCCACCTAGCCCTTATCCTTCAGCTCAAGGTGAGAGGAGATTGGTCTCACAAATCTTTTGTGACATTCTTTCAAATTGTTAAAGAGCAGGAGTCATTGTATGAAAGATTATTTAAATTTTGTCATTATGGTATTTCATGGTACCAAATTATATTATAGTAGGTCAAATTTACCCATGAATTAAAGTCACATGTAAAGCAGGACTGTAGAGCCCAGGCAAAGAGCAAACAGATTTCCAGAATTGCACTGTCACTTTAATACACATAATACACATTCCTATTTATTTATTTTTAAAGATTTTATTTATTTATTTGACAGAGAGAGACACAGGGAGAGGGAGAATACAAGCAGGGGGAGTGGGAGAGGGAGAAGTAGGCTCCCCACGGAGCAGGGAACCCGATGCGGGGGCTTGATCCCAGGACCCTGGGATCATGACCTGAGCTGAAGGCAGACGCTTAACGACTGAGCCACCCAGATGCCCCTCCTATTTATTTTCTAATGCACTACTTTTTTCCCCTATATCTCCTCATTCCTTCCCTATTACTTGAATAGTATAATTTGAGCACAGAGGTATAGAATAGACATTTATGTCTTAAAATTGTTGATGCTGAGGGGCGCCTGGGTGGCTCAGATGGTTAAGCGTCTGCCTTCGGCTCAGGTCATGATCCCAGGGTCCTGGGATCGAGTCCCACATCGGGCTCCCGGCTCAGCGGGGAGCCTGCTTCTCCCTCTGACCCTCTCCCCTCTCATGCTGTTTCTCTCTCGCTTGCTCTCTAAAAAAAAATAAATAAAATCTTTAAAAAAAATTGTTGATGCTGAGAGCATAATTTATTCACTCATCCACTCTCTACATTCGATAAATGTTTCTCAAATACTTCTGGGAACTCTGAGAGATTTGAGGATACAGTGGTGCAGAAAAAGGAGACACTGTCTATGTTCTTTAAGAATTTAGATCTGAGCAGATTTGAGAATGTAATTCATTCTAGAGGTTTTTCTTGTCTGATAAGTTCATGATATAAGGTAATTTAATAAGAAAAGGGAACAATAAGCTAGCTCAGGTTGGTCTTGAAATTTGGTCCTCTTAGTCATCTAATTATTTAGTAGCATATTTTGGTCTAGATTCTTGTACAGGTTGATTATGGGTTTTGTTCTGTTTGTTTGTTTTTGTTGTTTTTTTAGCATCTAGAAAATTGGGAGCCCTTGAGGAGAATGGTTTAAAGTTTTCTTTTTTTAAATCTCTGTTAGATGTTCAACTCCTATTTGTTGAACATATAAGTGAGGGAATTAATGAATTAATGATTTCTCCCCTCATATTTAGCATTTCTTTGCATTTTAAAATTACAGGGGGAAAATCAACAATATTTACAAATTTGTCCAATTGTGCTAAAGCTTAAAATTCGTATTCATTATTTGATAATGTTTTTGGGTACTGAGCTCCTATTTCTCATCACTCTAGTCCAACTTATAAACCTTGGATCAGAACTACCAGTGTCTTAGTCTGAACTTATGCATTTATTCAATCATTTATTCTTTTTTTAAATTTTTATTTTACTTATTTTTGTTTTTTAGAAGATTTGTTTATTTATTTGAGAGAGAGAGAGAGTGAGTGGAGGGGGTGGGAGGGGGAGGGGCAGAAGGAAAGCGACAGAGAGAATCCTCAAGCAGACACCCTGTTGTGAGGCTTGATCCCAGGACCTTGAGATCATTACCAGAGCTGAAATCAAGAGTGTGCTGCTTAATTGATTGAGCCACCCAGGCACCCCTTAAGTTTTTATTTTAAACCTCCACACCCTCCAGCTGCATTAGGTACCTGGAAGGGGATGGTGGTCGGACAAGACAGGAGGTGAAGCCACACAGCTCACCTTGACTCCACGGGTGCCAGTCCATCCCACAGGGCATAGCCTCCATGCTGCCTGCCCACAAGGGAGGCCACTCAGGTGCTGCCACAGACTCTGCCAACAAGAGCTCCATCCTCCCATCCCTTCTCCTTAAAGCCATAGGGGAGGTTGACCCCCTCTGGCATCTGCACCCCAACCACCCTACTCTCAGTCCCTTCCTGCACCCCTGACCCAGGCCCAACTCACCACAGAGGGCAGTGTGTGTGGGGGGTGTGCTGCAGTGGGAAGTGGGATAAGAGTTGACAGGGCGCATGGGGAGGGATGGCAGGGAAGGAGACTAGCTGGATAAACTTTGTTTTTTTTTTTTTTTAAAGATTTTATTTATTTATTTGACAGAGACAGAGACAGCGAGAGCTGGAACACAAGCAGGGGGAGTGCGAGAGGGAGAAGCAGGCCTCCCGCTGAGCAGGGAGCCTGATGTGGGGCTCGATCCCAGGACCCTGGGATCGTGACCTGAGCCGAAGGCAGCCGCCTAACGACTGAGCCACCCAGGCACCCCGATAAACTTTGTTTTAATTACAGTTAGATAACATACAATGTTATATCAGTTTCAGGTGTATAATATAGTGACCCAACAATTCCATACAACACCCTGTGCTCATCACAATTGCACTCCTTAATCTCTATCACCTGTTTCACACATTCCCCTCCCCCTCCCACCTCCCCTCTGGTAACCATCAATTTGTTCTTTATAATTAAAAGTCTGTTTCTTGGTTAGTGTTTCTCTCTATCTCTTTCTCTTTCCTTTGTTCTTTTGTTTTTTCGTTCTTAAATTCCACATGTGAATGAAATCATACAGTATTTGTCTTTCTCTGACTGACTTATTTCACTCAGCATTGTACTCTCTAGCGCCATCCATGTCATGGCAAATGGCAAGATTTCATTCTTTTCTTATACCTGAATAATATTCCATTGCACATATATACTGCCTCCTATTTATCAGTTCATCTCTCAATGGACACTTCGGCTGTTTCCATATCTTGGCTATTGTAAATAATGCCATAAACATAGGGATGCATGTGTCCCTTTGAATTAGTGTTTTTGTATTCTTTGGGTAAATACCCAGTAGTGCAATTACTGTGTCATAGACCTTTTTTTTCCTCCCTATATTTAATTTTTTGAGGAACCCCCATACTGTTTTCCACTGTGGCTGCACCAGTTTGCATTCCCATTAGCAGAGCAAGAGGTTTCCTTTTTCTCCACATCCTCACCAACACCTGTTGTTTCTTGTGTTGTTGATTTTAGCCATTCTGACAGGTGTGAGGTGATATTTCATTGTAGTTTTGATTTGCATTTCCCTAATGATAAGTGATGGTGAGGATTTTTTTCACATGTCTGTTGGTCATGCATATATCTGCTTTGGAGAAATGTCTATTCATGTCTTTTGCCCATTTTTTAACTAGATTATTTGTTTTTTGGGTATTGAGTTGTATAAGTTCTTTATACATTTTAGATACTAACCCTTTATCAGATATATCATTTGTAAATATCCTTTCCCAGTCAGTAGTTGTCTTTTAATTTTGTTGATTGTTTCCTTTGCTGTGCAGAAGATTTTTCTCTTGATGTAGTCCTAATAGTTTATTTTTGATTTTGTTTCCCTTGCTTCAGGAGACATAGCTAGTAAGAAGTTGCTGTGGCTGATGTCAAAGAAGTTACTGTCTGTGTTTTCATCTAGGATTTTTATGGTTTCCTGTCTCATATTTGGATCTTTAATTGATTTTGAATTTATTTTTGTGTATGGTATAAACAAGTGGTCCAGTTTCATTCTTTTGCATTTTGCTGTCCAGTTTTCTCAACACCATTTGTCGAAGAGACTGTCTTTTTCCCATTGGATGTTCTTTCCTGCTTTGTCAAATATTAATTGGCCATGTAATTGTGGGTTTATTTCTAGGTTTTCTAACCTATTCTATTGATCTCTGTGTCTATTTTTATGTTAAATGATTAGGGGTGCCTGTGTGGCTTAGTTAGTTGAGTGTCTGACCCATGGTTTCAGCTGGGGTCAGGATCTCTGGGTCAGAGGATCTAGGCCCATGTCAGTCTATGCACCCAGCAGGGAGTCTGCTGGAGATTCTTTCTCTCTCTCTCTCTCTGCCTCTGCCCCTACGCCCTACTTGTGCATGTTCTCTCTCTCTCTTTCTGAAATACATAAATCTTTAAAAAAAAGTTAAATGATTAGAAGATGTAGCCCCATGAAGAAAATACACATATAGTGAAGTTATAGTAAATAAATCTGTGTATTTAAATCATGTAGACATATCAATGATATATAACTAAGTATTAATAAATGTACCCAGATATAAAGACATGACATTGAATGTGGAGTGGGGAGAGATTGTTTAGGAAATGCTACGGAAACAACGGGGTACCCATCAGGAAAAAAGATAAAGTTTATACCTATCCATGCCTTAAACCAAAATAACTTCCAGATTGATCAGGGATGTAAACACCAGAACAGAAAAGAAGCTCTATGAGCTCTAGAAAAATACACAGGAACTTTTTATTCTGTGTATAATGACCTTAGAGGTCAAAGGCTTTCCAAATATGACACAAAATTGAGAAATCAGAAAATAACAAATTGATTAATTTGCCTACATCTTTAAAAAATATTTATTTGGCAATTCACTAAAACCGAACATACAAACAAAACCCCTCAAATCCTGAAAATGCTTGTAAACACAATGCACAAATATAACTAATATCCTCAATATAACATATTCCTTCAAATGATTTATATATATATATATTTTAAAGATTTATTTATTTATTATTTTAGAGAGAGACAAAGCTCAGGGGAAGGGGCAGGGGGAGAGGGAGAGAGAACACCTCAAGCAGACTTCCCACTGAGTTCAGAGCCTGACGAGGGGCTCGATCTCACAACACTGAGATCATGACCTGAGCCAAAATCAAGAGTTGGACATTTAACCAACTGAGCCACCCAGGCACCCCTATATATTTTTATATACTTAAAATAAATTTTAATAATTATTTAATCTGAACACACTTCTACACAGATCCTGGGAAGCAGAGTTGTAAGGATGAACTCAATGAAAACTGATTTACCCAAAGTGATTGGTCTCATAATTCTTTCTTTGGAATGGATGAGTTGTATGTATTAGGGTTGTATATATCAGACACAGAAAGATGTAACAAGTCTTTTTCAAGAATTCGTGTCTGAGAACATGTTTGTTTAGGGTTGCTGAGAAACAATAAAATATTATTTTGGAAATGCTAGCAGTTTAATGGATTTTGAAAAAGCTGTCAATTTAATTTTCTGATTTGCCTGGCAGTTGCTAAAATATCTAGACTCACTAATTGCACACTTAGAATAGTTTTTTTTTTTAAATGTATTTTTATTTTTTTAATTATTATGTTATGTTAATCACCATACATTACATCATTAGTTTTTGATGTAGTGTTCCATGATTCATTGTTTGCGTATAACACCCGGTGCTCCATGCAGAATGTGCCCTTTTTAATACCCATCACCAGGCTACCCCATCCCCCCACCCCCTCCCCTCTAGGACCCTCAGTTTGTTTCTCAGAGTCCATCGTCTCTCATGGTTCGTCTCCCCCTCCGATTTCCCCGCCTTCATTCTTTAGAATAGTTCTAAGCTTTTAAAATTTCTAGAGGAAATGCAGTCTTTATAGGTGAAATTAAGGTCTGGAAGTCTTTTATGAAATAGCTTTGTCTTTTTAGTAGCCTCTCTCCATTTGGCTGCTGGTAAAAATGATTTCATTTCTTTAGTGTTGTCACAGCCATCTAAGTCAAACTCAGAAATAAACCAAGAAACTATTTCAATTTGGGAATAATTTTATGATCTGATAGTGATCAGGGTTTTTCTTATTTTTTGTTTATGTTTTTCTGTTTGCTTGTTTGTTTTGTTTATAAAATCAGAAACATCATTTTATAACCACTCAGAGAATTTATAATTCATTTTACATTAACAACTTTCTCACCTTTTCTTTAGAAAAAAATTATCTTTTGAATGTTTATCGATTTTGCTCTTATTAAAGCCAATAATATATTTTTATTTACTTACCATAGCTATTCATTTACTAAGGAGTTGTTTTTCTTCCTGTAGAGCTGGGTACAACTACCATTTTTCATTTTATATACCTGCACATGGAATGACAGGTTTTTTTCTTTTGTTTTTGAATGGTAGTTTTGCTCTACGTAAAGTGCAATATTCTACTTGTCCTGAAAAGATTGGGTTTTTTAATTTTTTTTTTTTTTTGCAAAGTAGGAACATTATAAAATGATTAGGTTTACTTCTAAAAAAAAAAAAGGAGTAACTGAGATATGAGGCTGAATGATTATAAGACAACATTAGCTTGTGGTAAAAGTACCTAACTAGATTAGGTTCAGCTTCCCTATCTGCCATCTAATGGGATCTTTCCTCTACTCTTCTCTCTCTGAGACTCTAATAGCCTTTTCTTGTTGTTTCTCTCTATGAAACTCTAAAAGCCTTTTCTTGTATTTTTAAGCTTATGAAAAGTTATTACTAAAGTATAATATATCTAAAAAATCTGCACACTATAGATATATGGTTCAATAAGTTATCACAAATGTAACACCTTGAATAACCACTACTCATAAGAAATAGAATATTACCACTGTTTTAGAAGTTTCCTTTGTGTCCCATTCCTGACACTACATTTTGCAAGACTAACTACTATTCTAATCTCTTCAGTATAAATTAGTTTTTTCTGTTTTTTTCTTTATATAAAAAGAATCATACACATGTACAGTTTTTTGGCTGACTTCTCCATGAACGTGATAATCACCATATTGTTGTGTATAGTGGTAGATTGTTCACTATAATTTCTGAATAATATACATAATGTGACTACCACAGAATTAATATATTCATTCTCCTGTTAAAACAGAGAACAGTGTGTTAAATCAAAAACAGAGAACAGTGTGTTTAATGTTCTACCTTTCCTATCTACTGCTTTAATGTCATGTTTTGCTATCCAGGAATTGCACTACCTTAAGGTAATTTCTATCAAAGCTTTACCATCTAGAATTTCTAACTTTTTGCTTGCTGATCTCTCTGAAACACTCCTTCTGCAGAGAGAATATATTTTCTCATTTTGGTGTTTCTTTTTGGCAACTGGATCACAAAGACAATAGCTAAGGATCCCGCAAATTCCAACCTTTTTGATTTAACACACTGTTCTCTGTTTTAGTCTTCAAGTGCTCAGAAATAGGAGTTGTTGAAGCTACACTGAGGTGGGTTCAAACACAACCTACTGTATTAGGAAAAGCCACTCCCTTGCAGAGCTCAGTTCTGCTACTGAGTCCAGGCTATTTTTCTGAATCAAGCACATTTTCTAGATCATGTAAAACTTCCATGCAACATATTCTAACTACAACCCACCTCCAAACATCTAGTTATTTTACATTTTTACGAGTATAGGATATGAAAGAAAGGCAGTTGGAAAGCACACATTTTCAGAAATACTAAAACAGATTATTTCCTCACTGGAACTGTTGGAAGGATGAAGTAACAGTGTTTTCTAAAGAGTTGTGAAGGAGAATGATTCTGCCTTAGATGTGTTCAAGAAATTATTTAAGATATACCTGAGATTTGTACCAGGACAGAGACGGACATGCATTGTTTTAAAAGCACTTCTATACTCCTATTTATATAAAACTATTTCAATCATTCTTCTTCAAAAGTTGTTGTGCTCCCAATTTCTTACAGATTCTCTAAGGAGTCTCATTATTTCATTTTAAAATACATTATCCATCTAATCATTTTGATGACTCCAAATAAATTATACATTCTTGGAACATTCTTACGTTCTCATTCTTATTGACTCATTTATTTGTCAACTGTATTATTAAATTTGGGCTGAAAACTCAGTTGTAGAAAAAAATCAATTCTATTTTTGTAGAAGTAGACAGAACTGGCACGGAAGAAGCTGCTGCTCATGGAAGATTGATTAAGTAATAATTACTTTATGCATATTTGGGACATTACATTTGTTTTGGCTAAGAAAATATTAAGAATTTTTTCTACCCAGTATTTTTGGGGGAAAAATTTGCTTAAAGAGTCTATTGTTTTATTTCTGTAAAGTCTTCATAAGAAATCAACTTTATTTTTTTAATTTAATTTTTTTTATTATGTTCAGTTAGCCACTGTATAGTACATCATTAGTCTTTGATGTAGTGTTCAGTGATTCATTAGTTACGTATAACACTCAGTGCACATCACAACACATGCTCTCCTCTAAATATCTTTGAGAAAAGTATTGGACTTAATGTCTCTTCATACAAGTACATTCTTTCCCCAAGAATTTTATGATCAGAATATCTCCAGTGCTTAGTGGATAACCACATTCAAGGTATTGCTTTTTAATGATATTGCTTATGTCAATTGACAGATAACCGATTGCCAGTGGATACGCATAATGGCACTATTTTTTAAATCCTACAGCTTCTTCTTGGCTGTATGAAATCATTTCAATAGTACCTGCCTCTGAAAGAATGTAAGGGACATTACAGTGATGATCTGTCAGTTCTTTGGTTCCAAGAGCGGTGCACAACATCTTGTGAATGTCAGTGTCTTTCATCTTGGGATTAGCTTTTCCTTCTGATGCTCTTTCAGAGCACTCATTTAAAAACAGATAAGTTTTATCAGGTGAGATTACAAAAAAAAATTCAAAGTGTTAATTTCAATTTTTTTTATCATCCATGTTTGCTTGTGAATATCTGAATTTCTAGTATTAATAATATATGTCTGGATATAGTCTATGTTTTAATTCCAAAACTTTGGCTCTGTTACTTTGGGTGGTACTACAGTTGGAAGGGGGAAACACAGTCATGTCAAACAGTAAGTACAAATTTACTAGGTCTCATTTTGTAGGGACGGGAAAAGAAGACAGGAAGATTTCCTGGAGAGTCAATGTTAATTAACTTATTTTATCAATTATCCTGATTTTGACATTGGATTTAGCACTTTTATTCAACTACACATTAACTCAGTATTTGCATGCCCAATATGGATATTTATAAATATAAATCTGTCCTCTGACATAATATAACCAAACTCATTGGTCATTTACTCATTTTCCATCGTTAATGTAAAGAAAGAAGAAAAAGTCTGTGAAACAATTAATTGTTAACCACCTATGAAACAATGTTTTTTACGACATCTGAGATAAAGTTGTGTCTAGAAGGAATTTCTTGCCCTTAGTTTAAGGTTCAGTGATGCATGGCAATCAAGGGATATTCATAGATGTTCTTGGGGATAAAAATTCTCCTTCCTCCTCCTTCTCTTCTTCCCGCTCCTCCTCCTTCCTTTTTTCTCTTTGATATTTCGATAAAATCTTCATGATTCTCCTTTTGTAAAGGCATTTGTATATTCATGATTGCAACACCTTTTCTAGTGGGATCTCTCACCTAAATATAACTCTCCTGAGTTGTTTCTCAAGCTTTGTCCTTAGATTAGACTTTAATGCAGACTTGCTATGCTACATACAGTCATGAAGGCAGTTTCCAGAATAAGCTCACGAAGGATTGTCACATAGACTAAGGAGGAGCTTGACAATATTATGGCTCTACAGTAATTTCTTGGGCTCTGCTTATGAAAATAGTTTAATTGGTTTATAGTTTTGTGAAATGCTAAGTGAGGTACTCCTTCTTGGAGATTCACAAATCATACTAGTAAATTACAAACTTCAGAAGGTACATCTGTGATTGAGCTTTTTAGATGCTTTAATTTGGTTAAATCTATGTAACTCAGGTTTTTTTCCAAAATTATTATTATGTTTTATAAGGAACAGCTTTGAATGTATCATGGAAGGCACTGTGGAAAATGTTAGCTTCTGGTTATAACAGTACAGATATCAGTAATTGCTAAAAAGGAATTGAATACTTCTTTTGGGATAGCCATTCTGTTCAGTGCTTCATATGGATTATAAAATTTAATTTTCTTAAAGACCTATAAAATTAGTTCTATTGTTATCCCCAGCTTATAGATGGGGAAATAGATGGTTAAAAATATTGGCCAGGGTCACTCAGTTAGATAAGAGGCAGGGCCCTTATATGAAACTAAGCAGGTCTTAGATGATAGCATACTTAAAAAATTGTATAGTATAAAATTTGCTACTCAGTGTGGTTCAAGGATCACATCTGCAAGCTTGTTAGAAATGCACTAAGAGTGGATGAGCTATAGTTTTTGTCAGTATAATCTGGGCAAAGGTCCTTGGAGATGGTTTTCTTCCCAATATACAGAAAAGTTGCTCTAGGGAAAGCACTTTAGCTGCTGCGTTATTTCTTTTTGCCTTACCTAGAATATGTGCTTGATATCATAAAGCAATAATCAGAAGGAAAAGCCAAGACAGTAAGGATTATGGGAAGGCAAGATTGAAGGAGTCTAGGATACTAATGATATTAGGACACAATTCATATCCTGAGTTGTTGACCTACAGCATGCTTATAATATAAGGAAAATAAATCCCCATTTCATTTATTTACCATTATCAAGTTTACATTGCTTTTATCCAAAATCATTTATCAGTGCCGTGAGCATTGTGGTTTTGGCTCTCAAGTAGTTTACATTGTAGTTTAGGACATTAGAGAAATGGTAATCAGTAACTTTAAAACAAAGTTGAACATGTAAGATGAATTAATTGATTAGTTGTGTAATATAAAGTATATCAGTCCATATCAGAATATTATCACTAAGTGTTAGAATAATGAGAAAGACCTTCAGAGGAAAGATGGATTCCTGGCTAGACTTTGTATGATGGATATACTTTGGGCAGGTTATGGAGAGAAGAAATGGCTTTCTGTGATTTGAAAATACAATCCATAAGGACAAGAATGTGGGAATGGGATTTTTTTCCCCTGGTAAAACTGATCCTAGTATTACACTGTAAAAGAGTGAAATGGGAGGTGAGATGGAACAACATAATGGATAGCTTTTAGATCCAGCCATAGGAATTTAATATCATAATCCTATTGGACATTTTAGTACTTCCATAAATGAAATGAAGTAATCTGCTATAATGTTGATTTAAATTTTTGTATTAGAGTAATTTTCCACAATAAAATTTTATTGAGTGAAGCTTTACTGCAAACAGTATAATCATTCTTATTTGGATAGAGCATCATTATTGATTCAAGTAAACTTGATAGTTGTTTACAATGATAACCATTTGTCACTTAGTACCATTTGTTAAATATCTGCTCTATTCACTGTTTTGTCTAGGAGGTTAAAGAATAGGAAAAAAGAAAAAAAAGTCACTAAGTCCCTTATAGTATGAAACACACACATAGGATATAACATGTAATGCTATATATAGTTCTTTTTAGTTATATACATGATATAGGTGTTCTAACTCTTTAAGAAAGAGAGGAAAGAGAAAAAGCGAAAGAGAAAAAAATCTGTCTAGTGGTCTTGACATATATTTAAAGAAACTAAAAGGGATTATATTTGACTAGCTGAATAAATGGACATTGAACAAGCATTAATTGATTCTATCAAATATATATATTTTTAACACATACTGTGTTTCAGGCATTCATTCAGTACTAGGGATAAACATTAAGGGAACTGCAGATCTGGCTTTCTAAGAATGGACATTATATTAGAATTAATCAGGGCATAAACAAATATCCAGAAGTGATAATAAGTGTTAAGAACAACATTAAATGAGAAACGTGATACAGAGCAGTGTTATAGAAGGGTGTCATTTTTTAAAAGGGTAATAACAGTGATATGAAAGAAAAGAAGGGAATGAGCCATTTAGACATTTTGGGAAAAATCTGAGGAATAGCAAAAAATCAAGTATGGTTAGGGCAGCATGGGCATGGGAAGAATGATAAATCTTTAGTTAAGAGAATTAGCCAGGAGTAGAACTTGTACAGTCATTTAGGCAATAATAAGGATTTGCATGGAGCCAAGTGAAGATAAATTGGACAGTTTTGAGTAAAGAAGTGACATAAGTTGATCTGTGCCTAAGAGGGCCATGGTGGCAACTATGTGTAGAATAAGACGTGTAGGGGGGGCAAAGATGGAACTTGGGGGCCAGTTATGACACACAAATACAGATGAGAGTGATTCTTAGTTTGGACTAGGAGGGTAAGTAAGTGAAAAGTAATCAGATTTTTGATATCTGTCTCAGGAAAAGCTGATAGGAATGTTGATGGATTTTGTGTGGATGAACATAGAAAAAAGATATCAAAAATAGATATTGTGACATTTATTAAATAGCCACTAGAAATGTAGAATAGGCAATCTGGATATATGTCTTGTGTGTAAAGGTGAAGTAACTATTAGAAATATAAAATGAGGTATTCATAACATAAGACTGTATTAAAATCCAGGAGACTGTATGAGGTCTCTTAGGAAGTGAGGGAAGATAATGAAAAGTGTAGGGCTAAGAACTGAGCGCTGGCACTTTCTAAGATATTGGGTTGGTCAAATTCAGAAAACCATAAAATATTAAGGAAAAGTGCCTGTGAGACATGAGAAGTAGGGAGAATGTTTTCTAAGTACTATCAGAGTCTTTTTTTTTTTTTTTTAAATTTTATTCTTATGTTAATCCCCATACATTACATCATTAGTTTTAGATGAAGTGTTCCATGATTCACTGTTTGTGCACAACACCCAGTGCTCCATGCAGAATGTGCCCTCCTCAATACCCACCACCAGGCTAACCCATCCTCCCACCCCCCTCCCCTCTAGAACCCTCAGTTTGTTTTTCAGAGTCTATCGTCTCTCATGGTTCGTCTACCCCTCCGATTTCCCCTGCTTCATTCTTCCCCTCCCGCTACCTTCTTCTTCTTCTTTTTTTTTTTCTTAACATATATTGCATTATTTGTTTCAGAGGTACAGATCTGAGATTCAACAGTCTTGCACAATTCACAGTGCTTACCAGAGCACACACCCTCCCCAGTGTCCATCACCCAGTTACCCCATCCCTCCCACCCCACCCCCCACTCCAACAACACTCAGTTTGTTTCCTGCGATTAAGAATTCCTCATATCAGTGAGATCATATGATACATGTCTTTCTCTGTTTGACTTATTTCACTCAACATAATACCCTCCAGTTCCATCCACGTTGTTGCAAATGGCAAGATCTCATTCCTTTTGATGGCTGCATAATATTCCATTGTATATATATACCACCTCTTCTTTATCCATTCATCTGTCGATGGACATCTTGGCTCTTTCCACAGTTTGGCTATTGTGGACATTGCTGCTATAAACATCGGGGTGCACGTAGCCCTTCGGATCCCTACTTTTGTATCTTTGGGGTAAATACCCAGTAGTGCAATTGCTGGATCATATGGTAGCTCTATTTTCAACTTTTTGAGGAACCTTCATACAGTTTTCCAGAGTGGCTGCACCAGCTTGCATTCCCACCAACAGTGCAGGAGGGTTCCCCTTTCTCCGCATCCCCGCCAACATCTGTCGTTTCCTGACTTGTTAATTTTAACCATTCTGACTGGTGTGAGGTGGTATCTCATTAAGGTTTTGATTTGGATTTCCCTGATGCTGAGCGATATTGAGCACTTTTTCATGTGTCTGTTGGCCATTTGGATGTCTTCTTTGGAAAAATGTCTGTTCATGTCTTCTGCCCATTTCTTGATTGGATTCTTTGTTCTTTGGGTGTTGAGTTTGATGAGTTCTTTATAGATTTTGGATATTAGCCCTTTATCTGATATGTCATTTGCAAATATCTTCTCTCATTCTGTCGGTTGTCTTTTGGTTTTGTTGACTGTTTCCTTTGCTTTGCAAAAGCTTTTTATCTTGATGAAGTCCCAATAGTTCATTTTTGCCCTTGCTTCCCTTACCTTTGGCGATGTTTCTAGGAAGAAGTTGCTTCGGCTGAGGTCAAAGAGGTTGCTGCCTGTGTTCTCCTTTAGGATTTTGATGGACTCCTGTCTCACATTGAGGTCTTTCAACCATTTGGAGTCTATTTTTGTGTGTGGTGTAAGGAAATGGTCCAGTTTCATTCTTCTGCATGTGGCTATCCAATTTTCCCAACACCATTTGTTGAAGAGACTGTCTTTGTTCCATTGGACATTCTTTCCTGCTTTGTCGAAGATTAGTTGACCATAGAGTTGAGGGTCCATTTCTGGGCTCTCTATTCTGTTCCATTGATCTATGTGTCTGTTTTTGTGCCAGTACCATGCTGTCTTGATGATGACAGCTTTGTAATAGAGCTTGAAGTCCGGAATTGTGATGCCGCCGGCTTTGCTTTTCTTTTTCAATATTCCTCTGGCTATGCGGGGTCTTTTCTGGTTCCATACAAATTTTAGGATGATTTGTTCCATTTCTTTGAAAAAAGTGGATGGTATTTTGATGGGGATTGCTTTGAATGTGTAGATTGCTCTAGGTAGCATTGACATCTTCACAATATTTGTTCTTCCAATCCATGAGCATGGGATGTTTTTCCATTTCTTTGTGTCTTCCTCAATTTCTTTCATGAGTATTTTATAGTTTTCTGAGTACAGATCCTTTGTCTCTTTGGTTAGATTTATTCCTAGGTATCTTATGGTTTTGGGTGCAATTGTAAATGGGATCGACTCCTTAATTTCTCTTTCTTCTGTCTTGTTGTTGGTGTATAGGAATGCCACTGACTTCTGTGCATTGATTTTATATCCTGCCACTTGACTGAATTCCTGTATGAGTTCTAGCAGTTTTGGGGTGGAGTCTTTTGGGTTTTCCACATAAAGTATCATATCATCTGCAAAGAGTGAGAGTTTGACTTCTTCTTTGCCAATTTGGATGCCTTTGATTTCTTTTTGTTGTCTGATTGCTGTGGCTAGGACTTCCAATACTATGTTGAATAGCAGTGGTGATAGTGGATATCCCTGCCGCGTTCCTGACCTTAGGGGGAAAGCTCTCAGTTTTTCCCCATTGAGAATAATATTTGCTGTAGGTTTTTCATAGATGGCTTTTATGATATTGAGGTATGTACCATCTATCCCTATACTCTGAAGAGTTTTGATCAAGAAAGGATGCTGTACTTTGTCAAAAGCTTTTTCTGCATCTATTGAGAGGATCATATGATTCTTGTTCTTTCTTTTGTTCATGTATTGTATCACATTGATTGAATTGCGGATGTTGAATCAAACTTGCAGCCCAGGGATAAATCCCACTTGGTCATGGTGAATAATCCTTTTAATGTACTGTTGGATCCTATTGGCTAGTATTTTGGTGAGAATTTTTGCATCCATGTTCATCAGGGATATTGGTCTGTAATTCTCCTTTTTGATGGGGTCTTTGTCTGGTTTGGGGATCATGGTGATGCTGGCCTCATAAAATGAGTTTGAAAGTTTTCCTTCCATTTCTATTTTTTGGAACAGTTTCAGAAGAATAGGTATTAATTCTTCTTGAAATGTTTGGTAGAATTCCCCTGGGAAGCCATCTGGCCCTGGGCTTTTGTTTGTTGGGAGATTTTTGATGACTGCTTCAATTTCCTTAGTGGTTATAGGTCTGTTCAGGTTTTCTATTTCATCCTGGTTCAGTTCTGGTAGTTGATACATCTCTAGGAATGCATCCATTTCTTCCAGGTTATCTAATTTGCTGGCATAGAGTTGCTCATAATATGTTCTTATAATTGTTTGTATTTCTTTGGTGTTGGTTGTGATCTCTCCTCTTTCATTCATGATTTTGTTGATTTGGGTCATTTCTCTTTTCTTTTCATAAGTCTGGCCAGGGGTTTATCAATCTTGTTAATTCTTTCAAAGAACCAGCTCCTAGTTTCGTTGATCTGTTCTATTGTTCTTTTAGTTTCTATTTCATTGATTTCTGCTCTGATCTTTATTATTTCTCCTCTCCTGCTGGGTTTAGGCTTTTTTTGCTGTCCTTTCTCCAGCTCCTTTAGGTGTAGGGTTAGGTTGTGTACTTGAGACCTTTGTTGTTTCTTGAGAAAGGCTTGTATTGCTATATACTTTCCTCTTAGGAATGCCTTTGCTGCATCCCAAAGATTTTCAACGGTTGTGTTTTCATTTTCATCGGTTTCCATGTATTTTTTTAATTCTTCTTTAATTTCCTGGTTGACCCATTCATTCTTCAGTAGGATGCTCTTTAGCCTCCATGTATTTCAGTTCTTTCCAACTTTCCTCTTGTGATTGAGTTCTAGTTTCAAAGCATTGTGATCTGAAAATAGGCAGGGAATGATCCCAATCTTTTGGTACCGGTTGAGACCTGATTTATGACCTAGGATGTGATCTATTCTGGAGAACGTTCCATGGGCACTAGAGAAGAATGTGTATTCCGTTGCTTTGGGGTGGAATGTTCTGAATATGTCTGTGAAGTCCATTTGGTCCAGTGTGTCATTTAAAGTCTTTATTTCCTTGTTGATCTTTTGCTTAGACGATCTGTCCATTTCAGTGAGGGGGGTGTTAAAGTCCCCCACTATTATTGTATTGTTGTTGATGTGTTTCTTTGCTTTTGTTATTAATTGCCTTATATAACTGGCTGCTCCCATGTTAGGTGCATAGATATTTACAATTGTTAAATCTTGTTGTTGGATAGATCCTTTAAGTATGATATAGTGTCCTTCCTCATCTCTTATTACAGTCTTTGGTTTAAAATCTAATTTGTCTGATATAAGGATTGCCACCCCAGCTTTCTTTTGGTGTCCATTAGCATGGTAAATGGTTTTCCACCCCCTCACTTTCAATCTGGGGGTGTCTTTGGGTCTAAAATGAGTCTCTTACAGACAGCATATTGATGGGTCTTGTTTTTTAATCCAGTCTGTTAACCTGTGTCTTTTGATTGGGGCATTTAGCCCATTTACATTCAGGGTAACTATTGAAAGATAGGAATTTAGTGCCATTGTATTGCCTGTAAGGTGACTGTTATCGTATATTGTCTGTGTTCCTTTCTTGTCTATGTTGCTTTTAGGCTCTCTCTTTGCTTAGAGGACCCCTTTCAAGATTTCCTGTAGGGCTGGTTTTGTGTTTGCAAATTCCTTTAGTTTTTGTTTGTCCTGGAAGCTTTTTATCTCTCCTTCAATTTTCAATGACAGCCTAGCTGGATATAGTATTCTTGGCTGCATATTTTTCTCATTTAGTGCTCTGAATATATCCTGCCAGTCCTTTCTGGCCTGCCAGGTCTCTGTGGATAGGTCTGTTGCCAATCTAATGTTTCTACCCTTGTAGGTTACATATTTCTTTTCCCGAGCTGCTTTCAGGATTTTCTCTTTGTCTCTGAGACTCGTAAGTTTTACTATTAGATGTCGGGGAGTTGACCTATTTTTATTGATTTTGAGAGGGGTTCTCTGTGCTTCCTGGATTTTCATGCCTGTTTCTTTCCCCAAATTAGGGAAGTTCTCTGCTATAATTTGCTCCATTATACCTTCTGGCCCTCTCTCTCTTTCTTCTTCTTCTGGGATCCCAATTATTCTAATGTTGTTTCGTCTTATGGTATCGCTTATCTCTCGAATTCTGCCCTCGTGATCCAGTAGTTGTTTATCTCTCTTTTTCTCAGCTTCTTTATTTTCCATCATTTCATCTTCTATATTACGGATTCTCTCTTCTGCCTCATTTATTCTAGCATTTAGCGCCCCCATTTTTGATTGCACCTCATTAATAGCCTTTTTGATTTCTCCTTGGTTGGATTTTAGCTCTTTTACTTCTCCAGAAAGGGTTTCTCTAATAACTTCCATATTTTTTTCAAGCCCAGCTAGTATCTTTAAATTGATGATTCTGAACTCTAGATCTGACATCGTACTAATGTCCATATTGAGTAGGTCCCTGGCAGTCGGTACTACCTCTTGTTCTTTTTGTTGAGGTGATTTTTTCCGTCTTGTCATTTTGTGCAGAGGAGAATAGATTAATGAGAGAATAAAATGGTAGCACAGTAACCACATCCCCAGAAAATATACTTTAAACAAATCAGAAAAGACCTGAAGCAGTGGGATAAAAAAGGGAAAGAGAGAAAAAAGAAAAAGAAAAAAAAGAAAAAGATAAAGATAAAAACAAAAACAAACAAAACAAAACAACAACAACAAAAGAAAAACCAGAATGTGATCAAATATGATCTATATGGTATATAGATCAGTGCCACACACTAGATTTGGGGTGTATTTTGGTCTTTTAGAAGAAAGTGCCTCCCAAAATTTTAAAGAAAGAAAAACTTATAATGTACATAAATAAGGGTTGATATGATGAAGGGATGGAATATGACTGTAAAAATGGAAATTATAAAAAATTTTATAAAAGGAATTGATAAGAAGTTGTTTGAAAAAAGAAAGAAGAGGATTTAAAAAAAGAAAAAAGAAAAAGAGAAGAAAAAAAAAAGGGAGAGGATGTGATCAGGCAAGGGAATAGAAAACACCATATACTAGAGATTTAGGGTATATTTTAATCTGTTAGCGGAAACTATCTCAAAATTTTAAAGAGAGAACAACTTATATATATAAGCTACAAATATGGGTAACTACTATGAAGGGATAGAATATGACTCTAAAAATGAAAAATAAAAATGTTTTTTTTTTTTAAAAAACGGGATTGATAAGATGTTGGTTGAAAAAGGGAAAAAGAAAAATTCAAAAAGAAATAAAAAGACAAAAAAGACAGTTAAAAAAAAATTAACTTTAAAAGACTAAAGAATCATGGTAAAAAAGCCATGAATTCTATGTGCAGTAGTCCCCTAGCGCTGGAGTTCTGCCATTCTCATTGATGGGTAAACTTGGTCTTGGCTGGCTGTTCTGGCTGATCTTCTGGGGAGGGGCCTGTTGCCGTGGTTTCCAAATGTCTTTGCCGGAGGCGGAATTGCCCCGCCCTTGCCCCCTCCCGGCTAAGTAATCTGCTCGGGTTTGCTCTCCGGGGCTTTTGTTCCCTGCGAACTTTCCGTACAGCTTTGGAGGCGGAGAGTGAAGATGGCGGCCTCCCAATCTCCGCTCCGGAGGAGCCGAGAACTGGGGCCCCGCTCCTCAGTGAGCCCCCAGAGAAAAGCCGTCAGTCACTCCCGTCTCCCCGGTCTCCGGCCACACCCAGTGCTCGCCCGGCCTGTGACCGCGCGCCTCTGTCTCTGGCACCCGACCCGGCGTGCAGTCTCCAAACCCAGCAGAACCCTGCGGTGCACTCCCGCGCGGCTCCTCCCGGGGGAGGAAGGTGAGTCTCCCCGGATCTGCTGCTTGTTGGGTCCCTGCTGGAGGAGCAGGGGCCCGACTGTGCTGCGGATCATGGTTTATGGCCACCCCGAGCTGAGAGCCCGCGCCTGGGCTCCGCCACTGCAGCCGGCTTCCCTGCTCCGATACCTGGGAGCTCTGCCACACTCAGGCACCCCCGGTCTTTCTGTGACCCCGAGTGTCCTGAGACCACACTGTCCCGGAGGGTTCCACCCCCCACTTAGCCACCAGAGTGACGTCCCTCGGCGGAGCAGACTTTTAAAAGTTCCGGTTTTGTGCTCCGCGGCTCTATCACTTGCCAGAAGTGGCAGACGGAGGCCCCTTCCCCCGCCGTCTATCCTCCCGAATATCGCCTCAGATTCACTTCTCCGCACGTCCTACCTTCCAGAAAGTGGTCACTTTTCTGATGAGAGAGTTCTTGCTCTTCTTTTCTTTGATCTCCTGTTGAGTTTGTAGGTGTTCAGAATGGTTTGATCCCTATCCAGCTGAATTCCTGAGAGGAGACGAAATCCAGGTCTCCTACTCCTCTGCCATCTTGCTCCGCCCCAGTACTATCAGAGTCTTAGCAGAAACTGGTTAAATAATGTCATTGGTTCTTCTAAGATGAGATAGAATTGACAAGCGCAGGTGGTGATGTGAAGATGAAAATGACCTTGATAAGGTAGTCCATGCTGTTCAGGTGCACTACTACTTTATCAGGCAATTCTTCATCTCCTAGGCTTCCTTCACCCCAACCGCCATCAGTGAGAGTCATATAAATGTGAAGTTACTACATAGTTAAGTGTTACCACCACCCAACTCACCAACAGTCATGCTGCCCATGTTGTTGTGTGCAGTGGAGTGATTCACTTCCAGCATCTTACCTGAAGAGCTACTTTCAAGGGTTACACTGGTACCACTGTCTTAGCCTGAGGTCCACCTCAAAAATTGGAGAATGACATAAGGGTTTACTTTGGAACAGTGATGCCAGGGAACAGGAGTGAATGATCAGTGAGACTGAAGCAAAGCAAGGAGAAGATAAACCCAATTCAGAGATGTATTGTATAGCTGCTCACTGCTTTGAAAACAAGCCTTTCTTCCCTCCTTACCAGGGGCATGGACTCAGGATTATCTATTTCTGAAATAGTGGAAGGAGCACTGGTTGATGGTTTTTTGCATTAACTCTCAGACTTCTAGGTTATGCTTATGTGACAGCAGAGTATCTCCAGCAGCATCTCCCATTGTGTCTTCAGGGAAGTGAATGTTTTAGGATAAATGTAGTCAAAATTTGGATGGAAGTAAAGCAAAGATAATGTGAGTGGGTGGCCAAGAGATCTCTGGTATTTTCTCTGAGAGACTGATGGTTTAAATGAGATATGAACAACATTAAAGAGTTAACTTCCAGGAGTGCAATGGTGGACGAATGTGTGCGCAAGCCCCTGCACACATGTATGTGTATTTGGATTCATGAGTAGAAAATTAGAATGCCAGGTAGATGGAAAGGACGTGTGTGAAGACCATGAAATAGGAGGGCCTATGCAGTATGTGAGGACTTGAAGGAAAGCCAGAGTGGTTAGGATACACAAAGAAGGGGGAAAAATAAAACTGGAAGAGGCTAGAAATATAGGAAGAGAATAATTCCACAGAGCCTTCTGGGTCATGTTAATGATTTTGGTCTTCGTCTGAAGAACAATGGATTTTACAAAGGAAGAATGTATATATATATATATATATATTTACATTTGCTTTTGGAAGGTAGCTCTAGCAGCAATGTGGGAATATAATAAAGGGGGGGGTAAGACCAAATGCAGTAAAACACATAAGATATTTTTAGTAATTTCAGCTAGAAATGACGGTAGTTTATATTGCATTTCGTGGCTAAGGAATGAAGGGAAATAAATAGATTCAAGAGATATTTCAGAGCAAAAATGAGAGAACTTGGTTATAGGTGGGAAATGTGGAGTGAAAAAGAGAGACATTAAAGATATCTCCTAAAAAGATGTACATGCCATTTACTGACTAGGAAGCAGTAGGGGGAGGCTCAGTCCAGGTTGGGATATGTGGTTCATTGGGTTAGCTTTCAATATGTTGAATCTGTTTAACCTTGCAACATTTGAGTAGAAATGTAAAAACACGTTGCATGTGAGAAACTGAAGATTATTTAGCTTTAGATAATTGCTTTCTAAATCATTTTCCAAGCTTTGTATGGTTAATGAACTGCCAATGGCACTATTTATTTATTTATTTTAAAAAGGACTGCTAACCTTTCTGAATTTAACAGGTCAAAATACACCTATTGTAGATGCTGTGGGTACCCCTCACATTCTTTTCTCACCCTTTTTTTTAAAGATTTTTATTTATTTATTGACAGAGAGAGAGAGACAGCGAGAGAGGGAACACAAGCAGGGGGAGTGGGAGAGGGAGAAGCAGCCTTCCCTGCTGAGCAAGGAGCCCGATGCGGGGCTCAATGCGGTGCTCGATCCCAGGACCCTGGGATCATGACCTGAGCCGAAGGCAGACGCTAAATGGCTGAGCCACCCAGGTGCCCCTCTCACCCTTTAACAGGTAGTGAATATTGGCCCTTTATCATGTATAGCTCCACTGTTCTCCTGATAATTGACCAGGCCATACTCCCCACACCTCACCCCTAAAACACATTATTGAGCTCCTGGCTGAGGCTAGACTTCTGGCTTGTACTGGCTGAGGCTAGACTTCTTCATTAAAAGGATGTCTTTGTTGAACTTTTTGCACCATCCTGTCCTGCTTTTCTTACTTGTTTACAGAACAGGAATCCCCACATCAAGTTCTGATTCTAGGGAATTAGACCTAAGATACTTTCGAGTAGTTTTTTTTTTTTCCTGAAAAAGATGTAAGCAAATTCAAAGCCCCCTATTTATTTATTTATTTATTTATTTATTTATTTATTAATTAACTAAGTTCTTCCTAACAGAACCCTGTGGTTCGATTTTCGGCAAAAAACAAATTGACCTCCCATTCAGGTTAAAATCCGGTTCTTAATTTCCCTAGCAAGTGTCCAGTTTCTGTCTCATATATACCTTGTATAAAGCTTCTTAATCAATGTGCAAAACAATGAACTGATGGGCACCCATCAGAGAAAACAACTATGAAATGACAACCAGTCATAATGGTCTAATTTTCTAGTTGACTTACTTAGAAACATGCCGGTTATCAATCCTGCCATACCAGAAAATTACAAAACCTGTTCTCTGCAATATTATTTAAAGAATACATCATTTGTGTAAAGCATGTTACATGAAAAATGAGTTTTATGGTTAAATAATTTAAAAAGTACAAAGTTTACAGATATAACCAGATTTGTTTGTGACAGGACTTCTCATAGGTATTAATATGTTAATATAAATTATGAAAATTTAGAGGAGCAGACAGTATGGGAAGACTCCCAACATTATTTAAGTAAGAAACACTTGTATCTATCACAGAGCATCTTAGTGACAGCAAGTAATCTTGGGAAACCATTCTAGAACTTCCTAACTAGAACTCTCTAATGTTCTATTTACTAACAACACCAAAAATTTATATATCGAGTCTAACACCTCACTGCTCCCAATGCCTTCAGGGTTTATAATTAAATGTCATTTTTTCAGTATTTATCAGTGTTGATATAAGTTATATCATTTAGAAAGTGCTTTTATTTCTGCTGCAAACTCTGTTGAAAATATCATCTATTACATTACTCATATCTTCTTATATCAAGATGCATGCAGCAATTTCTTCTCAACATAGATATTAGAAACATGTTTATGCTTATAAGATGAGCTCCTTTTTGGCTTTGCTTTGAGTGAATTCAGTGCTAAGTGCAACGTGAAATTGTTCTTACAAGCTCATTTTAGGTGTTTCATAACATTGCAATATTGAATTATTTTTGCCCTTTTGTGATGTTCTCCTGGCCTGTTTCATACTGTATTTGAAAAACCTACTTCTTTAAAAACAAAAGAAATAGTCTTCATTAATTTTAAAGGAGTGGTAATAAAAGAGTATAAACCTTAAAAAAAGTAACTATTTCTTAAATATATAAGTTGAACAATGAAATGATACAATAGAAAGATCTGGTCATTTTATTGGGTGCTGCAGAATATTACATAAACAAAACCATTTTTTATTTTTTAGTCTGAGCAATATGAAGAACATTTTTATTGAGACCCAACTGTTCTTTAGCTTCCTTACCTTTGAGGGAAAACAAATCCGAGATGAGTTTCCATTAGACAAATGGTTATTAAAATGCAAAATATGGTTTGCTATGACTGCGGGGACATGATTCATTGTGTTTTCCTAGTTTGAATTCACAGGGGAATGTTGAACATCTCTGAATATAAACATGGAAAACTTCCATAACATCTGCTACTAATTTCTGCCAGCTGAAAAGTGATAATGATGATGAATATTTTTGTTGATGGTGTGGATACATTGGTCTAACTAAATTAACTTGCAGACTATGGTGTCTAATTGGAAACACATGATTTGTAATATCACCTGGTTGGCTTTATGTGTAGTTACATTTTAAATTGTTCCAATATGTTTAAACTTTATGATTTGTACTTTTTAAAGTTAATAAAACACTGCAAATGGGAAATATGTTAGAGTGTCTTATGCAGTTACATTCATTTATTAATTAACCACCATATATTATAGAAGCACAGTTTGACTGATAGATGCACATTTATGGCATGAAGCAGCAGCTATTGAAGATGGGAAAAAAGATTAAAAGTCATTCAACTAACACACCTTAAAATGCTGTTCTACAATTCACTCTTTTATTAGGAACAGATTAACATATCTTGAGAGTAGGTGTGCATAAGTAAAGTCTTAAAGGGGCTAAAATTAAAAGCCTTCATAAAATAAATTGAATATATTTAAATATGTAATTTTTATTTATAGGATTTCTATAACACAATAAACTCAGTAGCTTAGTGTGTCTAGTCTGATAAGTGAACCTTTACTCTTTGGAATTTAGTGTAACAAACACTGTAACAATTTATGCTTGGTTTTGAACCAGTAAACTGCAGAAAAGAAGGGTTGCCTCCTCACGTACCTTTGTATTTGAGAAACCTGGCAAAACTTTTATAATTTTTTAACTAGAATAAATTGGATGATGGTGTGTTTGCCTAATGGGTTTCTACGAATCCTCACGCCTGGAATAGTAATCCATTTTAATGGGTCATTATGTACTTGCCTGGTAAAAGGCTTTGATTCAAGTCCTTATGATTTATTATTTAACCAACATGTGATTCTTATTAAATCTCAATTAACTGCATATTTGGGTTTATTTTACAGTTTGGCTGACAAACTGAGACAGGCACTATTATCCACAACAAATGCTTTATGTCTAATTTTGCAAAATTAATATAAATGAAGAGGTATTCACGACAGAGTGACCGATGGAAAATGGTAAACCTTGAAAGGTGATGATTCTGTTTTTTAACAAACTTCTTTCAAAGGCTCCGTGAAAGCTCAGAATAAAATTCCTTAGCTAATTATTGAAGTGGAAGCAAAACGATTTTCTATTCTCTCTGATTTATTTTGAATATGAAACCTGCATAGTTCTTTTTTTACTATTTGTCAATAGAAAAGTAACATAAAAAGATGACAATATTATGTACACTTGAAGAGAGTCCTTCTGCCAGTGATCCTTTACTTAATGATGTACTATATGTTGGCTAATTTAACTTAAATTAAAATAAATAAATAAATAAAAGTAAATGGAAAAAAAAAGAAACGATATAGCCTGTGATCTGTTGCTCTGCAAGTTTGTAAGTGGTGAGAGCTGTTTCTGCATCATCTCCAATTATTTCCCAGCACACACCCTTCTTGTTGATTGAGGGAATCTTTGGATACTTCCAAATACAAACTGCTGGTGACACCTTGATGACTTTCCTCATGTATGTATTACCGCATCAGTACTTCTCAGCGTTATGTGTTCAGTACTTTCTTTCTGACATGCTCTGGACCTGAGTAATTTCACGAGCAGGTATGTGTTGAGTAGCTTCGTTAATTTTTCACTATTTTCTTCTGATCACCCTCCCTTAGTCTCTTTGTACTTATTTGTTTAGCTATATGCTGTTATTTCATACTTATTCATAGGTTAGGTAGTCTCTCATCCCTCATTTTTATATGTAGGTGTCCAGTTAAAGCTCCTCAGAAGATCATCTATTTTGTTTGGGATCAGTCAGATGGGTTTAAATCTTAAATCAAGAGTGGATTTGCTATGAGACCTTGTTTAATTTATGTAACTTCTATGAAACTAAGAATTCTTGTCTGTAATTGAGATTCTGGTTGCTATCTCCCAACTTTTCTCTATTCTTTGCCCACACATTTGCAAATAACTCCTGTAATAAAACCTCTCTGAATAACTCTAATTTCATTATGCCATTTTTGTGTGTTTGTGTGCTGAGATTGATCTTTACCCTCTCCTGCATAATTCAGAGCATCAGTACTCAAAGTATGGTCTATGGACCTGGGTCTTCAAATTGGTCACTAACTAATCTATAAAAGCAGAAGTAAAAAAGAGGCAGTATTTAGAAACTTTTATAGCAATTTTTCATTGTCACGACACTCGAACATGTTATTCTTCTAATAATTCTTTTTTCGTTGTATCAATCCATGATAGTTAAAAAATTATAAAAAATAAAGCGAAACTGGTTCTCCTACAGGTAATTTGAGAAGTATGAACGTTGTGAGTTCACCATTATTGAAGTGACCAGTGAATTCTGTAACATCTTATGTTGCAATGGGGTTGCTCACCTACCTGGGACAAACATGTCAAGAGCCCAAGTGTAGTGGAGACACCCCAAGAAAGCAAACTGGTGCTACATCACAAGCATACAGTTGATGAAAACAGGCTTTTAGAAAGCCAGGGTTTGGTCATTTGTATAGTACTCTTAAAGAAATAAGACAGAGAAAGGAGAAAGCCCTGAATAGAAATCCAAGCTCATAAGTATTCATTTTATAACTTCATTTTTGAAACTTTTCCACATCTATCTGTAAGTACTAATTTTCTTTTATTTATTTAATTTTAATTTTTTTTTATTTTTTAAAGATTTTATTTATTCATTTGGCAGAGAGAGAGAGGGAGAAGGAACACAAGCCAGGGGAGTGACAGGCAGAGAGGCAGAGGGAGAGGCAGGGAGTTTGATGTGGGGCCCAATTCCAGGACCCTGGGATCATGACCTGAGCAGAAGGCAGATGCTTAACTGACTGAGCCACCCAAGTACCCCCCACCCCCTTTTAAAAGATTTTGTTTTATACGTACTAATTTTAAATTGCTTTATTCGACAAACGTTTATTGATTCAGTAAAATATTCAAGACGCTATGCTAAACCATGGTACTCTAGTAGTAAGTATGATGACAGAGTTTGTGTGTGAACTTGCCTGGCCATGGGGTACCCAGATTAAACACTCTATCTGGGTGTGTCTGTGAAGTGTTTCCGGATGAGATTATCATTTGGATTGATGAATTTAGTTAAGAATATTGCCTTTCCCAATGTGCATATCAGTGAATTCATTGAAGGCTTGAGCAGAACAACAAGCAGGGTAAAGGAAAAATTTGCCCCATTTTGCTTCCTGCCTGCCTGGTTGAGTGGGGACATGTCATGTCATCTTCTCTGGCCCTTAGACTGGGATTTAAACCATTGGCTCCCCTGGTTTTCATGCCTTTGGACTCAGACTAAATTACGTGACTGGTTTTCCTGGGTCTCTAGCTTGCAGAGGGAATATAGAGAAAATTCTCAACCTCCATAATCATGTGAAACTCTGTCTAATACAATAAGGTAAAGTCATATTCTTCTCCAGTAGTTTTAATGGTTGACCACAAAGTGAGTGATAATTTAACAAGTCATTATTTTGCAGGATGTGTGTATAAGTATCAGGAAAGAGAAAGGGAGGGGGAAGAGAGAGAGGAAGTACTCTAACAGTCAGATCCTAGAAAGAGATATTTTTCTGTACTAATATTCTAACAAGATAATTCAAAATCTTCAAAATATCCAAATGATATTTTTCCTCCTCACCAGGATTTTTCTCCACTTAATATTTGGTTACAGGGAAAAAAAAAAAGATGCAGTAATAAACTATTGCCAATAACTTACCCCTGAACATATGTGTGCATTTCTAGATTTTTCCATGTAGTATATAGTAAGGATGGAATTCCTGGGTCATAGGTCTTTTTGTGTGTTTGTCTTTAAGATGTAATCCCAGCAGTGGAGGAGAGTAGTACTTGCTCAAACCTTGAGTTTTCTCTTTCCTTTTAATCAATCTGGTGAGAGGTGTAGAAGCATATCATTGAAGTTTTACTTTTTCTCTAGTAACTAAAGATGGTGGACACCTTTTTATACCTTATTGGCCATTTAGGTATCTTTTTCGGTTGTGTGTCTCTCTAAAATTTTGTTCATTTTTCTAGGTTATCTTATTGATCAGTAACATTTCTTGGAGTATTCCCAATACACTTTCTTTGTCTAATATCAGTATTACAAAGAACTTCTAATATCATTATTACAAAGAAGTTGGCTTGCATTTTAACTTTGTTAATTGTATTTTTGATGAAAACATTTTTAATTTGGATTGAGACTGCCTTATCGACTTTTTCTTTATAGTTGCTACATTTAAGTCCCATTTAAATAATCATTGCCTATCCCATAGTCATTAATACATTTTCAGATATTTTTACCAGGAAGCTTTATTGCTTTATACTGCACACATTGCTCACATTCCATCTTGCATTGGTTTTTATATGAGGTTTGAGGCAGGTGATTAAGTTAATTTGGATAATATTGGTATTTATTATATCATTAACCTGTTCGCATTACAAATCCTTTTTTCTTTTTTTTTTTAGATTTATTTATTTATTTATTTATTTATTTATTTATTTATTTGAGAGAGAGAGAATGAGAGACAGAGAGCATGAGAGGGAGGAGGGTCAGAGGGAGAAGCAGACTCCCCACCGAGCAGGGAGCCCGATGCGGGACTCGATCCCGGGACTCCAGGGTCATGACCTGAGCCGAAGGCAGTCGCCCAACCAACTGAGCCACCCAGACACCCACAAATCCTTTTTTCTTTAAAGATTAGTTCAGTTTGTCTGGTTTGGTACCTGTCTTTTATTGTTTTGTTCTCTTATAATTCATAATTGCATAATGTTTAAAAGTGATAATTATAATTTACTTGTCAGTTCAATCTGTAGTGGAGTAAGAGCAGTAGTAAGATATGGTACATGATTTAAGTTTTGATTTCTTGGTGATGTCTTTTCAGGGTGGTTTTTACCTACTTAGCAGCTATTGGAGACACTCTCCTGATTCTGCTGTTCAATTTCCACACTAATTGCTTAACCTCTGGGTTAATGACAGTTTTAGTTATTGCTTAGCACAAATCCAGGAGAGAGAGAGGTCAACCAGTTTGTTTTTTCCAAATGGGCCCTCTGCCACTTTTTGTATGAATTGGGCTAGGCTTCTAGCTTGCTTAAATGCTAAGAAGTTTATCCTCAATGCATTTTATCTTCAATGCATTTGTTCCATTCTACCTTCAATTTTTTTTTAAATATCTGAATATCTGATCCTATTTCCTTTCTAGCTTTGGCTATTTTTTAATGATACTGTTTTATGTTTTCCTGTGCTGCTTTAAATGTATTTGTTTTCTTCACATTTAATTTGTAATTTCATGAAATTTTAGGTGGTAGTTACCATGGCAATGTTGCTTGATCTCTACTTATCCCAATCTTCTGTGATAATTTATCCTTGCATTTTTTTAATCCTTGCATTTTTATGTTCTTTATTTGAATGCACACATATGTATAAGCATATGCACATACAACACACAAATTTTTCTAAATATATACATATATATTGTGTGTATGTACATTTATACACACAGGCATACATATGGGTATAAACAGATATGGTTAAATTGACATTTAGAAAACTATTTGGTTAGTTTAGTTAGGTTAATTTATTTTGCGGACACATTTTTCAAATAAAATGTTTTTCAAATAGACTACTTAATTTTGAACTCTCTAAGTGTTTTGAAATAGTAATAACTGACTGAGTGAATATTTGCCATTCCATCACTAATTGGGTGAGCAAATTCTTAATTCAACACAAACTGAAATTGATTTAGGATCAGAAAAAACGTGAAGAGCAGTACATTGGCTAATCTATATATACCCATTCTGCAGTCCTTGGCTATTTCTAATAATTGGCATGATTGATATGAACATGTTATTAATGAGACCGATGTTAGCTTAGATATAATTAATTCATAATATATAATGTCTGTTATAGGTGTAGGTTGTCTCTGCTACTTTGGCTAATTATTTTTAAAAATGGTGTGGCAAAGACTGGCTGCTATTAGGACAGCTGAAGCTATTTCCTTAGTGTGAGATATAATTATTCAAAACATTCTCAGCAGGTCAGTAGTGTCATCGTTCACCTAACCAGTTATTTTTAGGACAATTCACACCATTATAACAGTGACAATTAAAAAAAAAATCTCTTTTCAAATAGCATAATTCAAAGTAATGATGTGCTGCATGCTAAAATTGTCATGATTTATATATCCAGTGATGTGTAACTGGGACTCAGCAGATACATTATTTTTAATTTGTCTAATTTGTTATTAGTGCAATTAACAGGGAAGCAACTTATTGAATATTGAATATGCAAGCAGTTTTATTAAAAACTGTAATTTAAGTGTCTATTAACAAATAGAATCTTTTCTACCTCTCTGTTCTTATTTATCATTCATCACATTTCTCATAATGTGATGCATTTTTAAATTGACTATATAGAACATAATGCTACTGTTAAAATAAATATATTTACTATTAATATCTAATGACATAATATGTTTAGTTGAAATAAATAAGTAGACTTGAAGGCACTATTCATACTATGGCATCGGTCTTCATCTTATAACACTAACACACAGATGGGTACAAAGCCAAATACAATATGGTTATGGAAAAGCAATGGTGTTATAGAGTTCATATATAATATTCTTTTTAGTGTACTATATTTTTAGGATATAAAGGACAGTTTGAATGGGATATATATCTGATACAAATGTATTAACTGTATTTCATCTGTGCATTAAATGAATTCTAGAGCATCTGGTAAATTTAATTAACAAATCAAATCATTTAATACAGTAACATAATTATGGAGGCCTGTAACTGGTGAAGGGAAGCAAAGAGATCATATGTATTGAATTAAAGTACTGACCAAAATGATTAATGGAATAATGTTCCAAAATTTTTATGGAATAAATTAATTTGAGATATTGAAGTGATTTCAAAAAATATTTACATGACAGAGACTGGTTAGAAGCACTGAATTCACTTCCTGTTGCAGTATACACCAAATAAATGAAATGTCCTACCCCATTGCCATATTGATTAGTCCTTTTCAATGGGAAGTGGGCAAGCGTGATACATCATTTTCTAGCCAACGTAGTTAAAAGCTTAAAGAGGCCTTATTTATTCTTTCTCTCTCCCTCTTCCTCCTCCCCTCTTCTCTTTCTCTGTCTCCTCTCTTCTGCTTGCTGTCTCAATACAAATAATCCACAGAAGCCACTAAACAGAAAGTGTCTGTGTCACTGAGTGACTAAATACAGCAGAGGTCCTCAACCACCACCGACATGTTTAGGTTCATTGTCATCAGCAGTGGGCTTGTCTTAACTCATGCAATTTGAATTCACCTTATATATTAAGCACCAATCCTTTTGAAATATCCCCAATTAATTCTTATTCAGTTTCTGTTCTTGGATAGGAAATTTACAAGTTTTATTTATATCTTACCAGGATCTGATACACTTTGTTATTACTGGCTTTTGAAATAATTTTATCCTCTGAATTTCAGGCTTTTCAGACTTCTTTGCTGATATCCCCCCCTTTCTTAAATATTAGAGTACTCTAGGGATAGTCCCTAGCTTTCCTTTTGGTCTCTATTTCAGCCCTGGATGATTTGTTTCTGGCCTGTGGCTTTAACCTACATTTCCGATCCCTATGTCTTGTTCCCTTCTGTGTCCAATTCTTAACATCTCTACTTGATTCTTAGGACATTATAAATGTAACATAACGAAATGGAATTCTTTATTTCTCCCTAAAAAATGTTTCTGTCTTCTGAACTTCAGTTTATGGCATTAGCAGTAATCCAGTTATTTAGTACAAAACTCAAGGCATTAGCTTTGAGTTCTCTCTTTCCTTCGTTTCTTACTTCTGATCCATTTGGATCTTTCTCTAAAATATACCCCGTCACCTCTCACCCTCTCCACAACTGCCTGTAATAACATCATCTCTTATCTGGATTTAAGAATTCTACGCAGGGACATTGCATCCTCTGATTTATAATTTTGGAAGGCAATAATTTTCTCACTAGTCTTTCTTTTCTGCTCTGGACTCTTTTAGACAATAACAAGTATGACTTTTTAAAGCAGATATCAAATCATGTAAATCACATGCTTAAAAATCTCCAGGTTATTCTCACTATGTTTTTGTAAAATCTAAATTCATACCATGGCATCGGTCTTCATCTTTTAACACTAACACACAGATGGGTACAAAGCTATGAAACACTGTCAGAACCGGTAGATGAAATCATTAAGTTTTAATATGCCTTCAAAATCTAAAATAATGGCTCAGAGTTTATCAACTAGATGGAATTTAGCAAAAAAAAAAAAAATCTGAGTTAAATAATGAACCAACTTATAGTTCTGTTTTCTAGATTGCTATAGCTTGTAAATTTGATAAATATTTTTTCTGCATTCACAGTGATGAAGTTTTTTACTTCCATCTTAGTTCTTGTTTCATTATGCTTTGTAATCGGCTTATCATTTCTCCCTGGATTATGGCAATAATCTCCTACCTGTGGTCCTTGCTTCCACTCTTGGTTTATAATCCTTTTTCTGCACAGAAACCACAGTGACCATTCAAAATTCTAAAACAGATCATGTCACTTCCTTGCTTGGAACTATAAAGGTCTTTTTGTTGCCATTGAGGAAAGACAAAATAAAACAAATAAAAGATCTCTACTGTAGCTTAAAGACACTACTTGATTTGATTTCTGGTTACTTTGCTGACGTCTTTTCACATCAGTCCCTTTTGCTCTTGTTCAATAGACTCCATCTGTATCATCCTCAATGTTTGTGGGCCATGCCAGGCTCTTTTCTGGGTTATATTTTATGAGGGTATTTTTACTGCTTAAAAAACATTTCCTCATATATCCATACAGCTAACTTCTTTTTCTCATTCTTGTTGCTGTTCAGATAGGACCTTTACGAGAAGCTTTTCTCAGTACCCCATGAAAAATAATCCTCTATCCAGTCAGTCTTCATTATATTATCTATGTAACTTATCAGAATCTGAAATCACTGTATCTACACTCGTTTACTTGCTCATTTTATCCATTTGGGTTAATCTACTGGAATTTAAGTTCTTATTCATTGTGGTGCCTCCTAGCTCCTGGTAGAAGACCTCAAATATAGTGATCAATCAATACATACATGTTGGCTGGTTGCTTGGTTGCATGTCTAACTTTTCTCTTTATTAAAATCTCCATGGAGTCAAGGAATTAGTTTGACTCATCTTATTCTCACATATGACACTCAACACAGCTATCTAGAGCATACATTTAGTAAATACTTTGTTACACTATACACAAATCAATAGTAAGAAAAAAAAAATCAACACCAAGGGCCACATTGAAATTAATTCACTAAATCACACTCCTCTAGTGTTGAATCTATTGTGAAATCCCCTTATTATTTTTATTTTTTATTTTTTTTATTTTTATTTTTTTTAAAGATTTTATTTATTTATTTGAGACAGAGAGAATGAGAGACAGAGAGCATGAGAGGGAGGAGAGTCAGAGGGAGAAGCAGACTCCCTGCAGAGCAGGGAGCCCGATGCGGGACTCGATTCCGGGACTCCAGGATCATGACCTGAGCCCAAGGCAGTCGCTTAACCAACTGAGCCACCCAGGCGCCCCTCCCCTTATTATTTTTAATCAGGCCATATAGTTCTCCAAATATGAGCAGTTTTCAAAATTCTTACTCAAATAGAGAGTTCTTATGTCTGTGGCAAAATATTTCTAAACCGAGGTAGCATATTAGAATCATCTGAAGAACTGTAAAATATACTAATATTTAGACCCTACTCCAGACCAGTGATGTACAAATACTTGAAGTTGGGGCATGGGCACTGGTAGTTAAAAAAAAAAAAAGATCTAAGTATATTGAATATAATCAGAATTGTAAGCCACTGGCTGTAGCCAGTTGTGATATTTTTCTTTTATCATGGATTCAATGTGTATTAATCATTACATCTTCTCTAAGTGTTCAATAAAAATGTTTGAATATTATTTTCTTTTATTAACTCTGAATCTACATATTTACTCATCTCTTTGTTTATATTTTTTTCTTCCCTTTCCTAATAGAATCCTTAATGCATGCAAAAAAGATTTTCCCAAGCTTTTATTATAAGATTCTTATGAATAGGAAATCTTATTGTTAGGAATACTACATTGCATCAAAAGAGCAAGTCGAATATCTGTTTTTTTTTTATTATCTGCATTTATAAAATTACAAGGCATATTTGCAATTGATTTACTAAGACTAATCTTTCAAATCTGTGAAAAGAAAAAAGTGCCTAGCTTGTGTAGATGGTTCACCAAGATGGGCTTTCTGGATGCCCCTCATAGAAATAAATTAGTGGAAATATATATATTAAGTATGCATACTAACTTTTACATTTTACAGTATATCTTATCTATGATTATATATCAGTTGCATTTGTGCAGCTTACTTAAAATGTAAAGCCTAGGGTTTACCCAAGGTCTACTACTGAGTCAGCACATCTAGAAGTGGGCCTAGGCATATTTGCTATGTTTAACCTTTTATTATGGAGAATTTTGAATATACTTAAAAGTAGTGAAACTAGAAAATGCATCCTAATATACTCATTACCTATCCCCCAGCAATCACCAGACCATCGTCCATTCTGCCTTATCTATAACCTCACTCCTTTCCCCCTTCCTGGAAGATTTTGAAGCAACCCCAAACATCACATTGTTTCTTCCACAAATATTTTGGTATGTATCTCTAAAAAATACATTATCATACCTAAAACAAATAAAAAATAATTAATATTACCAAATATAAATGTTAAAATTTCCAGTGATCTCTCCCCCCCCACTTTTTATAAAGTTTGTATAACTCAGGGTTAAAGTAAGAAAGGTCTATAGTCTTTTATGTTTGTTTTAATATATGTTTCCCTCTATGTTTTTCTTTCAATTTATCTGTTGATGAATAGACTGATTGTCCCATAGAGTTTCCACTCTCTTGATTTTGCTGATTCTTTATGGGGTGAAAAAATATGTTTTTGTTTTCCTCATATATGAAGAACATGGGAGATGTTGTATTCTTCCATCAGGAGTAATAAAATGACTGCTATTATTTCTTTTTTTTCTAATGTTAATATGTGTTGACAATTGATTTTCTAGACAAGTATAATTAGAAAAGTGATTCTACTGTATGTCTCTAATTAAGAAATATTTCAAGGAAGATGTAAAATGTCTTAAGTAGTGGAGATGGCATTAACAACAAAGGGAAGAGGTTAGTTGAGTATGTTTTATATGTGGCGTATCATTGGTAATTTAAAAAAAAAGTAAGAAAGGGAGAAAAAGAGAGAAAGAGATTCCTGTGTGTGGTCAAGGAGTAGGAGGATCAATTTTTTTATTTGGTACTTGAAATTTTATTTCAGTTCAAACACCTTAACGTTTGAATTTTATAGTTATAAACTTTCACTGACATGAAGGATATAAGTCAATATTTTCCAAACTTGTCTGATCATTAGAAAGATATATATGCCTTGACTAAAAGATTCCTGGAATACCCTGTAGTAATAGTTACTCATAATATCTGGGAAAGGGACTGGAAATCTACATTTGAAACAATTTTCTCAGAGGATTTTTATGAAGAGGTAAAATTAAAAAACAATGGGATATACTTTTTTTTAAAGCCCAGCATTTATTGATTAATAAAAATAGACAATGTGCTTGCTTTAGGTTTTATAATGACTATTTCCACTTCTATATCATTGCAGAATATTTTAAAAAATATGTGGGAGCTCCTGGGCAGCTCAGTCGGTTAGATGTCAGACTCTTGATCTCAGCTCAGGTCTTGATCTGAGGGTCGTGAGATTGAGCCATGTGTTGGGCTCCATGCTGGGTATGGAGCCTACTTAAAAAAAAAAAAAAAATACGTGTAGTAGGAGATGATTATTGCAACCATGTTTATAATGAGGAAGCTACATTTTAGAGAGGTGAATTGATTCCTTCAATGGAGGCATTCAGTCTCAAATCCAGTTCCTCCGGATTCAGCAAATTCAATAACTGAAGCTATAGAAAGCTTTCCTACATTTAGTTTGCCCTAGGTAATAGTACCAATTCTTCTGAAATCCAATTCTGAAATGCATTAATTTTATAATTGTATCTATAACTAATTAAAATGTTAAGGTAATTACTAACAATTAGAGTGACTTTCATGATGGAGAAATGCTTACTACCAAGCACTCCCCTTATAATATTCCTTATTCCAATTAAATGCTGGATGTGTATCAGTCTTCAAGCAGCTGATGCTACATTTATAACCACATTGTCTCATTGTGGCTGGTATTTAGATGTAGTGTCTTGTCAGATGTGAAGGATTCATTTCGTATTTTTCTAAGAAAATTAATATTTCAAGTGAACTGCCTTAAAATGATAGTAAAAGAAATATATGTGAGATAACATTATCTGTTTTAAGAGCCAACTTAATTTTTAGTAGAACATGGTGGTTCCTGATTTCAGGAAATAGAGCAGTTTATTTCTTGGAAAGGCAAAACCATGGTGTGATTGTTTTGACATGAAGAGCTTACTTTGATCACGTCTAGATTCAGAGCTGCAGATGGTTCTCTTAATTAAAAGAGACTGGACCTTAAAGAAAAACGTTCTACACTTTTCATTCTCATGAAATTAAATATTGAAGGTCTCACTAATTACCAATGCCATTTTTTAGTCCTCTTTAAAAGTTGAATAAATTTTAGTGATTTCCCAAATTCCAAAAATGCAAACCAAATTAATGGAAACTGATAATGAGATTACTTATAATTCTAGCTTGCCCTTTAAATTTCTAGGTAGTGTGTTGATGAAACCACATGCATATATGTTCCAAAAGCTTTTCATTAATGTTTAATACTGATTATTATGACAATGTCAAAATACTTATGGAAATATAACCAAATGGATTTTATATCTAGAATGAGAGTGATTTGAGTTGGTCTTAAGGCAATACAGAGCAGGAGAATAAGTTATGATTGAAGTGTTAAATATAGAAGTTATCAAAATTAAGTTTAGGGCAATTATATTGTTTGCTTTTAAAAGTTTTACTTTCATTTCTTATTTCCTGTGTTTTATTTTTGCTCCCAAGCTGTACTACAATCATATCTGTTGTCGAAACTAAAAAAAAAAAAATTGCATGTTCAATTCTTAAATGAGATTATTAAAATTCTCTTGGAAAAATGATTTCTGATAAGTAGATTTATCATACTTTTTACTGCATATTTTTGAAAAAGGATACTATGTTAAATAATCAGAAATTGGGCGCCTGGGTGGCTCAGTTGGTTAAGCGACTGCCTTCGGCTCAGGTCATGATCCTGGAGTCCCGGGATTGAGTCCCCCATCGGGCTCCCTGCTCGGCAGGGAGTCTGCTTCTCCCGCTCCCACTCCCTGTTTGTGTTTCCTCTCTCGCTGTGTCTTTCTCTGTCAAATAAATAAATAAAATCTTAAAAAAAAAAAAATAAATAATCAGAAATTATTTCTGAACTACCAGGAAGTTATTTATTTGTTAATGTTTAGTGAGGACTTGAAAAATATTGCCACGCCATTTACTAAATAGTCTATCCTCTCTCCCTTTCTGATTATGTTATATTAAATTATGCCAGGGGTCAGCAAAATACAGCCCATCACCTGTTTTTGTAAATAAAGTATTATTGGAACACAGCAGTGCTTATTTGTTTATAGAAAGTGTCTGGATGTTTTTGTGCAAGTCAGAATTAGGTAGTTTTGAAAAAGACTATATGTGTTTATAAAGACTAAAATATTTACTATTTTCTCTTTCCTGACACCTGAATAATATGCATGGAGCAAAAGAAAGCAGGCCATAGTGGGGCGCCTGGGTGGCTCAGCTGGTTAGGCGACTGACTTCAGCTCAGGTCATGATCCTGGAGTCCTGGGATCAAGTCCCACATCAGGCTACCTGCTCGGTGGGGAGTCTGCTTCTCCCTCTGACCCTCCCCCCTCTCATGTGCTCTCTCTCTCTCTGTCTCTCATTCTCGCTCTTTCAAATAAATAAATAAATAAATAAAATCTTAATAAAAAAAGAAAGCAGGCAGTAGAAAGGGAGTGGGGAAGGAATAAATAGGTATGATATTGAGGTCAGAAAATATATGCACATGCCCATATTTGTATGAATCATTTCTCATCATCTATTCTGTTTCTTTCATCTAGAATATGTTTTGAAATGTATTGGCAAGTCTTATTTGCTTATTTGTAGCATGGTTACATGTTACATTAGCATGGTTAATATTTTACATGGTTATGTATTACATTATTCATATATTGTATTATTTTCTGAATTATTAATTTATATACTTTCCAAAATTTTCTTTCCTATTTATTCTCTCATTTGTTCCTCCATTAGTGTTAATTTTACTTCAGATAACACAATGCAAAATCAAAGGCTAAAGAAACCATGGCCTTACAAATTATGGAAGCAACCCAAATGTCCATCAATAAATGAATTTATAAAGATGTGGTGCATATGTACAATAGAATGTTGCTCAGCCATAAAAAAAGAATAAAATCTTGTTATTTGCAACAACATGGATGGATCTAGAGGGTATAGTGCTAAGGGAAATAAGTTGGTCAGAGAAAGACAAATACCATATGATTTCACTCATATGTTGAACTTAAACAAAATAAATGAACAAATTAAAAAGGGGGCAAACCAAAAAACCAGACTCTTAAGAGAACTGATGGTTACCAGAGAGGAGGTGGATGGGGGGCTGGGCAAAATAGACGAAAGGGATTAGGAATACACTCTTCTTGATGAGCACTGAGCAATGTATAGATTTGTTGTATCAGGGGCGCATGGGTGGCTCAGTCCTTTAAGTGTCTGCCTTCAGCTCAGGTCATGATCCCAGGGTCCTGGGATTGAGCTCTGTGTCAGCCACCCTGCTCAGTGGGGAGTCTGCTTCTTCTTCCTCTGCCCCTCCCCTCCACTTGTGCTCTCACTATCTCTCTGTCTCTCTCAAATGAATAAATAAAAATATCTTTTTAAAAAAGGATGGTTGAATCACTATACTGTACACCTGAAACTAATAGAACACTGTATATTAACTATACTGAAATTAAAATTAAATATATATATATCAGGAAAAAAAAGAAAACATGGCTTTAGGCTGAGGTAGAAATATTTGCAGAACTAGTTTCTCCATTCCTCAAACCAGAGAACAGAAGATTGAAGTAAGGAGGAAGATATAGAGAGGAAAATTGTCCATTTAGGAGAGGGAAGAAAAGCCCCCAGTACAGAGAGAGGAATCTCAACTTCTAGCTCTTCTAATATGTTACGTCCACCGGAAAGACTAATCTAGTCTGTGAGTTTGGTTCAACTGACTGACTGTCCTGGATGCTTGTATATAGGGAAGCCCACTGAACAGGGCATGTAGAATTTAGACCCCTTGAATGAAGATGTAGACATTGAGAGAAAATCCCTCTCCCAATCAGGAATCCTGAACAGAAACTTCAAGAGTATTTCCCAATATGCTAGTATACCACTGGGCACATTGAAAGAATAACAAATATTTTGATTATATCTTCATGTAATTTAAAGTATATTTAAACTTTATTTGATATTTGTATTTATACAATAATTTAATTAAGTATAATTAAATTGTGTTTAGTTATAATAAAATTATAATTTTAAATTTATAATAATTAAATTTAAAATAATTTAAAAAATACTTAGCTCGTACTTCATGAAAACTTATATGAAACCTTCAAAAATTTTTTTAAGACTGTGAATATAAGCTTCTCTCCAGAAAAGTATATCATGTGGTTATTTATCATTTTCTCTCAGGATTCTCAAAATTCATGTGCATCATAATCATCTGTGGAGCTTGTCATCATCCCCAGAGAGTCTTGGTCAATAGTTCTGATTTTAGGGGGTAAGTAAATAATAGCCCTTTCTTTCCTCATAAGTTCAAACATGTAGGAGATACATGTAAGAGTTAAGCAGATGGGGATGAAAATATTTTTAGCTGATAGTAGTACTGAAAATGCAGCTTTTGTTTTATAGCTAAGTGAGTTTACTCATACTCCATTCCTGAATTGGACAGTCAATCCTAGGCAGTCACTGCAGTGTGGACAATCCCAGGGCTCTCCTGGAGACGGAGCCTCTCATCCTGATTCATACTTCTTACAAACAGGCTGGCTGGTGAGCTAATTGGGACCAGTCCCTCCTCCCAAACCAACGAATCATATAAATCTAATTTCCTCCCAAGAAGAAGAATAAATAAGATGTTAGGAGAAACCAGTAATGTTACCTTTTTTCTTATATACTTCCATGTGCAAAGATTAGGATGTAGGAGGAGAAAACACCTCCATTGCCACAATATTCTTTGGTGTGTTTTATACCTACTCTGAAACTGGAATCAGAAGTCTCTGATATAAAAAAAAGCTGCCCATACCAGCTTATATATTCAGATTTACCTATAAAAATGTTGATTTATATTCCTGTGATTAATGAAAGATTTGACCTTGACAATTAATTATTGGGCTCAAGCAACGTGCATTTTTGTTTAACCTGAATGAGTGAAACTATAACGGGTTGTTTTTATATTGAGTGCTTTGTTTGTTTGTAATCTCTAAATTCCTTCAAACAGAAAATATTAAGCATCGTATTTTTAATTTTTTAAAATTTTTTAATTTTTAATTTAATTTTTAATTTATTATAATTTTTATTTTTTTAAGGCATCATATTTTTTAATAAGAAAAGAAAGCATGAAAAAAATCAGGGCAAAAATTATTTTTAGAAAGGAATTTATTATTATCAAATAAACAGAACTTCAAAAAGTATATTATGAGTTCATTTGAATTCCCCTAGATGTAGACACTGAGACAAGGAATCTAGTGCAAATAGCTTATTAAGGAAGCGAGAAAAGGAAGAAAAGGGAAGATAGCCAATAAGGGATGCAAACGACTGTTGTGGGCTACTGGAACTTTTTCACAGGAAAGATGCTCTAAGAGGCAGTATAGGACATGCAACTTGCAGTTATCCATGCAAGAGCCGGGTGCTTATGGTGAGATAAGTGTGCACCAACACCTATCAGCCATGGGGAAAGGCACTCCGGGAGCCTATTTATCCCCTAGAACATCTGGCCTGCCACAGGGGCAACAAAGCTGGCCCCCGCAGCAGGAGAAAACCCTTAGGCAACAGAATGCTGATGTTGGAAATGGAAAATCAAGCTGATTTTTCTGACCTGGTAAGATGCCAGAATTTTAAAAGAAAACTTTCTGTTTCACCATGGGGTGTTTGCTGTATAGTTTGTGAAAATATGCCTTATCAGATCAAGGTAAATCCTTTCTATTCCTAGTTTTGTGTTATTACAAGAGGATGTTGAATTTTATCAACCACTGCATTTGTATCTACTGAAAAAAATATGATTTTTTTCTTTAACCTTCTGATAGGACAAATTATAATTTTTGAGTATTAAACGAAACACATAGTCCTTGAATAAACTGAACATGCTGTCCATTTATTATTCATTCAATATCCTCTTGAAGTTAGGATTTTTGCTTCGATATCCACTAAGAGAGAGACTAGTAATTTTCTGTTCTTTTTACACTCTATTTGGCATAAAGGTTATGCTGGATTCATGATACAAGTAAATCGTTCTTCCCAATTTGTCAATTCTTTGAAAAATTTTCTTTAAGATTGACTGTAATTCTTTCTTAAATAATTGGTATAATTCTTCAGTAAAGCATTTGGAAAACTGAAATATGTATTCAATATTCAAAATAATGTACAATACTCAGGAATTCTTCCTTCTCATATCATATGTAATAGGTTGTATTTTTCTAGGTAGTCTTCCATTCAATCCGAAGTTTCTAAACATACTGGCATATTTTTATAATTCTATTTTATTTTTTTGTATTATCTGTAGAATCTGTTGAAATGCCCTATTTTTCCTTGACATTGATATTCACCATTTAAGACTTTTCTCATGTTTGATTCATCAGTCTTACTAGAAACTAATCAATTTGATTAGATTTTTCAAAAATAATTTGTCTTTTTTATTCTCTTTATTGCGTGCTTCTATTTTATATTATTAATTTCTGATCTGTATCATTTTTTTCTTTTTTTTTAAGATTTTATTTATTTATTTGAGAGAGAGAGAGAGAGAGCACATGAGAGGGGGGAGGGTCAGAGGGAGAAGCAGGCTCCCTGCTGAGCAGGGATCCCGATGCGGGACTTGATCCTGGGACTCCAGGATCATGACCTGAGCCGAAGGCAGTCGCTTAACCAACTGAGCCACCCAGGCACCCTGATCTATATCATTTTCACTCCTTGTATTTTCTTTGGAGTTTATTTGCTGTTCTTTTTCTAAGTTTTAATATGGACATTCTTTACATAATGCTTTCTTTTGTTATATATAAACTTTAGGCTATATTATTTCCTCTGGTACTGCTTTGACTGCTTCTCATACATTTTTTAAAGTTTTAAAATATGATTTTAAAAAAGTTTTAAATATATATAAAGTAGGGAAAATAGCAAAATTATACCATCCCCCCATGTATGGAAATTCCAGCATAAATTACTATCAATGATTGTGACCAATCTTCTTGTTTTACATCTATCCTCTTTCCTCTATCATTTAATATTTTAGGAAGATTTATTTTTATTTTTATGCTATGTCTATGCTATATTTTTTTGTCTATGCTATATTATATATTATATATGTTAGCAATCTTATTCTATAGTCGTTATGAACTACATGTTTATATCTCCCCCAAATTTATGTGTTGAAACCCTCACCCCTAATGTGATGATATTTAAAGGTGGGACCTTTAGGAGGTAATTCAGTTTAGATGAGGTTATGATGGTGTAGCCCCTATGATAGGATTAGTGTCTTTATAAGAAGAGAAAGCAAAGCCAGAGCTTGCTCTCCCCACCATGTAATCACTCAATGAGAAGACAGGTATCTGCAAACCAGAGAGAGGGCTCTTATCAGGACCTGACCTTATCGTATTCTGATCTCAAACTGGCCTCGGCCTCCAGAATCATTAAAATAGATTTCTATGGTTTAAGCTACCCAGTCCATGGTAACAAATAAAATTGGTTACACATTGCATTTTGTGTCTAGCTGGCTTGTCTTGTTCTTCCAAAGAGTCTTCCATATGCATCTTTATCATATGAGAGCTATGTGATCTTTGAAAAGTTATTTTCCAAGTGTCACTTTTCTTATTTATATACTAAAAATGAGAGCAGTAACTATTTTATATACAGATGTTAGGAGTAGAGATCATGTATTTAAAGTGTTAAATGAGATAATGCATGGGAAAAAAGCTAGCATAGCACTTGATAAATAGAAGTATTTGGTAAATGATATTGCTGAGCTTTTTGTGTTGCTACTCTTTTGTTATATCTGGAGTTCAAAAGAACATTTAAGATTATTCCTCTGTAATTAAAAATTACCAGGTAAGTACTACCTAGAGCAACATTAAACCATATTTTTTGCTGTTAAACCAGAAGTTACATTATCGTTCCTGACATGTATAGAGAATGTAAATTTCTAAGGACTTTTGTTGCTGCTTACTATAACCTGTATCCTACCTTTTAGATATTGACTAATGCTATTATTCACAGAATAAACTTAAACAAACAGGGCCCACAATAATTAATTTTTTACAAGGAGAATTTAGATACTATGAAGGCTATTGAATAATTCATCTTTGTAAGGAAACTTGGTCTGTAAAGTTTAAACAATTTTTTTCTGTTGGTTATTCATTTGTGTGTTTCAATTATGAACAGTATTTATGTTTTGAGTAAAGGCAATTTTGAATGAATAGTATATGATGTAAAAAAAACAAGATAACAGTCAAGTAAACAAAATAAATGGTAAAACTGAGAATTTAAGTATCTCTGGAAAAAAAGAAATAACTTCAGATTAACTAAACTGCTTATTTTTGAGTGATTCAGAATATAATCTATTTGAAATTTATGTATTTGAAATTGTGCTGAATTTATCGGAGTTTATTATCAAGGTACACTGTCAATAATAACATTATTTTTCATTATTTTTTGCACTCTCCTGAAAATTTTGATTATGATATTTTAAATAGTGTGTCACTGCTGGAAGCTTCACTGATGGAAGTTGAAATTTCCTGCCTTATTTACATATTGAAGTAACTCAAAGCCAATGTAGAAAGAAGAGAAAATGAGCAAATGCTAAATAATTTCTTACTTCTGCTTCTTTATCAATACATTTTTTTCAGAGAATTTCTCTGCAACTGATGATGATTCATTCAGCTTTCTCCAGTGTGTTTCATTGTTATTTTATTATCACACCCTCTTTCTATAACCAAATATTAAGTAGAGAAAATTTGTATATTAAAGGAAAAGTTTACTTGAATTTTGGGGGATCTTTGGTTATCCTAGTTTTAAAATGTCACAGATAATTGTCTCCTTTTTTGTGAACCAGTTGTTAGAAAGAGCTCTAAAATTCTGCACCCAATGCCAACATGGAGGGGGACGGTGTTCCACACCACCACCAATTCGATTTAATTCAATTTTGACACTATTCTGACCTGGAGGTAGTGTCAGTTTCTACAGGTTAAGGGTTCAGTCCAACAAGACTGTCCTCTATCTCCCACTTCTGAGACTAGTGGCAAGTTCACATTGTCACTTATGTTTTTGACTGACTAGCTATATATTGGAGATTCCAATGACGTCCTCCCTTTTTCAATTCACTTAATTTGCTACAGTGGCTCACGGAACTCAAAGAAACATTTTAGTTACTAGATTACTCGTTATTATTAAAGGGTATAACTAAGAAACAATCAGATGGAAGAGATTTATAGGGCAAGGTATGAGGAAAGGGTGCAAAACTTCCATGCCCTCCCTTGATGCCACTCCTCCATGTGTTAACCAATCATGTTAACGGAATCCATCCTTTGGGTTTTTATGGAGGCTTTATTATTTGGCATGATTTATTAAATCATTGGCTATTGGCGACTGAACTCAATCTCTAGCCCTTCTCCCCTCCCCAGAGGTTGAGGGGTGGGGCTGAAAGTTCCAATCCTCCAATCACATGATTGACTCCACTGGCAATCAGCCCCCATCCTAAGGTGCTTTCCAAAAGTCAACTCAGTTGCATAATAAAAACACCTTTATCACTCGCCTTACTTAGAAAATTCCAAGGTTTGTGTGTGTGTGTGTGTGTGTGTGTGTGTGTGTGTGTGTGGCTTTTTTTTTCTTTCTAATGTATTTTATTTTATTTTTTAAATATTTTTTATTGTTATGTTAATCACCATACATTACATCATTAGGTTTTGTTGTAGTGTTCCGTGATTCATTGTTTGTGCATACCACCCAGTGCTCCATGCAGAACGTGCCCTCTTTAATACCCATCACCAGGCTAACCCATCCTCCTACCCCCCTACCCTCTAGAACCCTCAGTTTGTTTTTCAGAGTCCATCGTCTCTCATGGTTCGTCTCCCCCTCCGATTTCCCCCCTTTCAAAAATTCCAAGGTTTTTGGGAGTTCTGTGTCAGAAGAGGAGTTGTAGACCAAATATATACTTCTTATTATAAGTCACAATATTACAAGCTATTTGTATATCTATGAACTCTCACAGACACATGAAGTTCAAAATGATGACTTGTTAATATATTCATTGTTTATTTTGTGGTTAATCACAGAAGGTGCTAGAGGATTATATAAATTTTGTCTTACTGCTATGTCACAATGAAGTGTCACAATGGCTATTATTTATGAATAAAACCATGGATGAATAAGAGAAAATGAATAGATGAGAAAATTTGCACATCAGATGTTATAAAATGGATACTCGATTTAGTTCAGGTGGCTCAGTAAAATTTCCTTTCCCTTACTGTCATGTTACTCTACAATGGGATTTCTCAATCAGCACTATTGACAATTTGAGCTGAATAATTCTTTGTTGGGTGATGGTGGCCTTTCCTGGGCATTGTAGAATATTTAGAAGCATCCTTGACCTCTACCCACAAAATGCCAGTAGTGGCAAAAAAAATGTCTCCAAATATTGCCAAATTCTCCTGGGATGCAAAATTGCCCTGCTTGAGAACCATGGTTCTAAAAAGGAAGCCAAAAATGATTCATTAGGCATTTGAATTTCTGCAGTCTACCACTAACACCTAGAAGCTTGCCCATACTCAGTTACATCCTTGTATGTATGAGGTAGCATTCTTTCATTGCGTTCTTGGTCATTTGATGCCCTTAATGAGTTTGTTCCCAGTGAGGTCAACAAATATACTGAAAGATAAGATATAGAAATATCAAATGATCACTTTCAGAGCTGTGGACTGACTCATTATGTAAATGATTCTCAAGCTCTCTGTGGTGAAGGACCTTTTTCTTTTTCTTTTATACAATCTATAGTCAGTTGACATCCATAAAACATACTAAAAAGTGAATTAAAAAAAAGATCTCATAGTGGATGTGCTTCCCTTTGCAACAGGGTCAGATTCCTATTAAAAAATGAATAATTTGGGGGCGCCTGGGTGGCTCAGATGGTTAAGCGTCTGCCTTCAGCTCAGGTCAGGATCCCAGGGTCCTGGGATCGAGCCCCGCATTGGGTTCCCTGCTCTGCAGGGAGCCTGCTTCTCCCTCTCCCTCTACTGTTCCCCCTGCTTGTGCTCTCTCGCTCTCTCTGTCAAATAAATAAATAAAATCTTTAAAAAAAAATGAATAATTTGGTTTAAGTCAACTTGGAAAAGATTTTTTTAAAGATTTCTTATTGTTTGTTTGTTTTTGTAATATTCAGTGAAAAGAATAAAAGCAGTGATAAAAAGCTTGTGTTCTTGTCCTTTGAAGAAAGCATACGCAAGTCTTTTTTCCCTCCCAGTTTCAGTGAAGTATAATTAACAACAACAACAACAAAAAATATATATTTAAAATGTACAAGGTGATAATTTGATATACATATACACTATGAAATATTTATTACAATTAAGTTAATTAACACATCCATAACCTCACATAGTTATCTTTTGTGTGTGAGTGTGGTTAGAATGCTTACATCTACTCTCTTAACTAATTTTAAGTATGCAACACATGTTATTAACTATAGTCACCATGCTGTATATGAGATCCTCAGAAGGTAATCATCTAATAACGAAGTTTTTACCATTTCATTAATATCTTCCCATTTCTCATTTGCCCAATCTTCCAGTCTCTGGCAACTTCCATTCTACTATCCATTTCTATGAACTCAACTTCTAAAAAAATTCCGTTTATATGTGATATCATACAGTATCTGTCTAGCATATTTTACTTACCACAATTACTCCTGGTTCATCCATGTTGTTGCAAATGTCAGGATTCCCTTATTTTTTAATGACTAAATAATATTGTATTGTATACACACACACACACACACACACACACACACACACATATATATATATATATATATATATACATCCATTCATGGATACATAGGTTGTTTCCATATCTTGTCTATTGTGAAGGATGCCACAATGAACATGGGAGTACAGAATCTCTTTGGGGTACTGTATCATTTCCTTTAGATATATACCTATTTCCTTTAGATATAGAAGTGGGATTGTTGGATCATAAGGTAGTTCTATTTTTAACTTTTTTGAGGAAACTCTATAGTATTTTCCATTATTACTATAGTAATTTGCATTCTCACCAACAACGTACAAGAGTTTCCTTTTCTGTATTCTTGTCAGCTTATGTTATCTCTTCTCTTTTTGATAATAGCCATCTATCCTAACAGACATGAGGTAATAGCTCATTGTAATTTTGATTTGATATTTTCCTGATGATTAGTGATGCTAAACACCTTTAAATATAGCTGCTGGCCATTTGTAAGCCTGTTTAGAAAAATATCTTTTCAGGTCCTCTGCCTGTTTTCCTAATTGAATATTTGATTTTTGTTATTGAGTTGTATGAGTTCCTTATATATTGTAGATATTAACCTCTTATCAGATACATGGTTTACAAATATTTTCTCCTATTCTATAGATTGCCTTTTTATTTAATTGTTTCCTTTGCTGATGTAGTTTTTTTTAGTTTGATGTAGTCCCACTTATTAATTTTTGACTGTGCTTTTGGTGTCATATCCAAAAAACATCATTGCCAAAACTAATGTGAAAGAAATTTTCCCTAGGGTTTTCTCTAAGAGTTTTATAGTTTCAAGTCTTATTGTTAAGTCTTTAATACATTTCGAGGTAATTTTTGTGAGTAGTGTAAGATAGGAATCCAGTTTCATTCTTTTGCATGGGGATATTTAGTTTTTCCAACACCATTTCTTGAAGAGACTGTCTTTTATGTGTTATTGTGCTTTTGACACACTTGTTGAAGATCAGCTGACTACAAATATGCGGATTTATTTCTAGGCTCTCTACTTTCTTCTATTGGTCTTTATGTTTGTTTTTATGCCAGTATCATAATGTTTTGATTATTATAGCTTCATAATATAGCTTGAAGTCAGGAAGTATGATCCTCTAGCTCTGTTCTTTCTCAAGATTATTTTGGCTATTTGAGATTTTTGTAATTCTAGATAAATTTTAGGATTTTTTTCTATTTCTATTTCTATGACATTGGAATTTTGAAAGGAATTGCATTAAATCTGTAAATCATTTTGGGTAGTATGGATATTTTAACTATATTAATTCTTCCAATCCATGAGTGAGATTATCATTCCATTGATTGTGCTTTCTTCAATTTCTTTCATTAATGTCTTATAGTTACCTCTTTGGTTAAATTTATTCCTTTTTTGTTTGTTTGTTTTGATGCTATTGTAAATGAGATTTTCTTAATTTCTTGTTCAGATAGCTCATTATTAGTGTGAAATGTGGCTGATTCTTGTATGTTGATTGTGTATCCTGCAACTTCACTGAAAGTGTTCAGTAATTCTAAGAGTAGGCATTTAAACATAGGTATCATCTCTCTAAACTTCCATGTTAGAATTGCTTTCACTGCATTTCATAACTTTCAGTCAATTGTTTTTCCATTTTTGTTCATCTCCAGACTTTTTTTAAATTTCTATTTCGATTTCTTCTTTGACACGTTGTTGTTTTAAGACTGTTTTGTTTATTTCCTGTTAATCATTTGTAGTTTCACACCATTGTGGTCACAAAAGGTATGTGATATGATTTCAATCTATTTAAAATTAAGAATTTACACCCTACCTTCCTTTTTGTCAGGGAGTGAGAAAAGGATACACGGTCAAATTGGTGGAATGATGTTAGCAAGCTGGCAGAATAGGAGTTCTGTACTATCATCCTCTCACAGAACAGCAATTTTGGCAGTTGTTATGTATGACAATACCCAGGTTGGAGCCTGGGAGGTTTCTGTTTTTTTTTAAGATTTTACATATTTGTCATAGAGAATGAGAGTGAGAGAGCACAAGCAGGGGGAGTGGCAGACAGAAGGAAAAGCAGGCTCCCTTTTGAACAAGGAACCCAGTGCAGGACTCGATCCCAGAACCCTGGGATCATGACCTGAGTCGAAGTCAGACATTTAACGACTAAGCCACCCTGGCATCCTGGGAGTCTGGGAGTTTAGGGAAGAAGTTCCAGTATTCTGTTGAAGCAAATAAAATCCAAGAATAAATGCACTGAAAAGGGTGAGAGTAGCTGTTTTACTTTACTCACTTAAAGGTTGCATGGTGCCAGGAAAGACCCCCAGGGCCTGCAATTTATCTCATGGGGGAAAGTGAGGTAGTGGAAGTGCCCATCCAGTTTCCTCTGCTATGCAGTATGTTGGCAAAATATCCACTTCTTTCTTGTCTCACCCAGATTACCAAGTTGGTCTGTAAGTTTGAGGGTTTGCGAATGGCTGGGAAAATAGCAGCCAAGTCTTAGACCCTATTAAAAGGATACTATTAGTCACTTCTCAGTCCTTCCTACTAACCAGTTCATGGACTCCAGCAGAAAGTTGCCCACAAGCCAATGGAAAAGTCTCACCCGTGGATCCTTTCTGCTGGTCCCTAGGAAACCCAACTGTTTTCCATGCTTCAAATCTCCCCTATGTTCCCTGTGGCCAGCTCTCAATATGCTCCCACAGATAGTGAGAACAAGCCTTAGCAGTCAGTTAGTGGGCAAGCACAGAAAGCTAGCCTGGTTATGCAAGATTGAGAGAAGGCTCACACACTTAAACATTTCAGGGCACTTCTTTTGGGAAAACAAAAGGCTCTCAGTACCTGAGTTGGCTTTGTGGGATCAAGTGAAATAATAAAATCTTAAGAATTCCCTCCCAGAAGAGAAAAAGAAATATGGAGTGGATGTATCTATTGAAAAGATTTGAGAGAACCTCAAAATCCTTAGCCAGATGGACAGGTAAAGGTATCTATTTCTCATAGCCAGTCAGTAAAGACTGGAGGAGATAACTGCTTCTTCAAATGATGAAACAGTCATTCAAAAGTTCAAGGAAACTGAAAAATCAAGGAAACATGGCAGTTCAAGGGAATATAGTAATTTCCCAGTAACTGACCCTAAAGAAATAGAGCTCTATGTCTGCTTGACAAAGAATTCCAAATAATTGTCCTAAGGAAGCTCAATGACTTACAAAGGAAGATATATGAACAACCAAATATAATCAGGGAATTAATATATAAACAAAATGAGAGATTCAATAGAGACACAGAAATCATTTTTAAAAATTAAGCATATTCTAGAATGAATGAAATGACAAAAAAATGCAATAAACAGCATCAACAGCATACTTGATCAAGAAGAATCTCAACTGGAAGACAAGTCATCTGAAATTATACAATCAAAGGAGAAAAGAGAGTCAAGAAACCTTATGTGAATTATGAGACACCATCAACTGAAACAAAATTCACATTATGGAAGTCCCAGAAGGAGAAGAAAGATGGACATAGGCAGAAAGCTTCTTTAAAGAAATAATGGCTGAAAATTTCTCAAATCTGGGCAGAGATATAAACATGAAGCTCATAGGTTAGATTCAACCCAAAGAGGACTTCACTGAGACACATTTTAATAAAACTGTCAAACATCAAAAACAAATAATTTTAAAGCAACAAGAGAGGAGAAACCTATTTAATTCAAAGTTAACTCCATAAGGCTGTAAGTCGATTTCTCAGCAGAAACCTTGCAGGCCAGGAGAGAGTAAGATGATATATTCAAAGTGCTGAAAGGAAGAAAAACAAATTCTGTCACCAAGAATATTTTAATCAGCAAAATTGTTCTTCAGAAATGAAGAAGAGATCAAGGTTTCCTCAAACAAAAGCTGAAGGAATTCATCACCGCTAGACATTTTATATAAGAAGTGTTGAAAGAATTCCTCAAGCTCAAATGAAAGGATGTGAACTATAGCAACAAGAAAACATATCAAAGGATGAAGCTCAGTGACAAAGGTAAGTATATAGTCAAATTCAGAGTATCTTAATACTGTAATGGTGGCATGTAAATCACTTAACTTTAGTATATAGGTTAAGAAACAAGTGTTTAAAATGACTAGCTAAAATAATTACTTAATAGATACACAATATAAAAATGTAAAATGTAAAGTCAAAAACATGAAATATGAGGGGAGGATGTAAAAAGATTGTTTTGTATGCAATAGAAGTTAAATTGTTATCAGCTTAGAATAGATTGTTATAAGATAGGTGTTTTATGTAAGTTTTATTATAACCACAAAGCAAAAATCTATAGTAAATACACAAAAACTAGAGAAGGAATCAAAGCATACCACTATAGAAAATCATCAAAACTCACAAAGGAAGACAAGACAGGAAGAAAGGAACAAGGAAACTACAAAACAGCCAGAACAATTAACAAAATAGTGAAAGTACATCCTTACCTATCAATAGTTACTTTAAATGTAAAGAGATTAATTCTCCAATCAAAAGACATAAAGTAACTGAATGGAAAAAATAATATGATTTAACTACATGCTGCCTACAAGAGGCTCACTTCAGTTTTATGGACACACAAAAGCTAAAGTGAAAGGATAAAAAAAGGTATTTTATGCAAATGGAAATCAAAAGACGTTTGGATTTCCCTGATGCTGAGTGATGTTGAGCACTTTTTCATGTTTCTGTTGGCCATTTGGATGTCTTCTTTGGAAAAATGTCTGTTCAGGGAAACCCAAATCAAAACCTCAATGAGATACCACCTCACACCAGTCAGAATGGTTAAAATTAACAAATCAGGAAACGACAGATGCTGGTGGGGATGCGGAGAAAGGGGAGCCCTCCTACACTGTTGTTGGGAATGCAAGCTGGTGCAGCCACCCTGGAAAACAGTATGGAGTTTCCTCAAAAAGTTGAAAATAGAGCTACCATATGACCCAGCAATTGCACTACTGGGTATTTACCCCAAAGATACAAATGTAGGGATCCAAAAGGGTACGTGCACCCCAATATTTATAGCAGCAATGTCCACAATAGCCAAACTATGTAAAGAGCCAAGATGTCCATTGACAGATGAATGGATAAAGAAGTGGTGATATATATATAATGGAATATTATGCAGCCATCAAAAGGAATGAAATCTTGCTATTTGCAACGATGTGGATGGAACTGGAGGGTATAATGCTGAGCGACATAAGTCAATCAGAGAAAGACATGTATCATATGATCTCACTGATATAAGGAATTTTTAATCTAGGAAACAAACTGAGGGTTGCTGGAGTGGTGGGGGGTGGGAGGGATGGGGTGGCTGGGTGATAGACATTGGGGAGGGTATGTGCTATGGTGAGCGCTGTGAATTGTGTAAGACTTTTGAATCACAGACCTGTACCTCTGAAACAAATAATACATCATATGTTAAAAAAAAAAAAAGAAGATAGCAGGAAGGGAAAAATGCAGGGGGGGTAATCAGAGGGGGAGACGAACTATGAGAGACTATGGGCTCTGAGAAACAAACTGAGGGTTCTAGAAGGGAGAGGGATGGGGGATGGGTTAGCCTGGTGATAGATATTAAAGAGGGCACGAACTGAATGGAGGACTGGGTGTTATACACAAACAATGAATCATGGAACACTACATCAAAAACTAATGATGTAATGTATGGTGATTAACATAACATAATAAAAAAAACCAAAAGACAGCAGGGATAGCTATGCTTATGTCAGACAAAATAGAATTTAAATCAAAAACTGTAACAAAAAAGGTCATTATATAATGATAAATGTGTGAATTTATCAAAAGAACATAATAATTATAAATTTATTTGTATTTGTAGCATCTAAATATATTAAGCAAATATTAACAGATCTGAAGGCTGAAATACCTGGAGTCTTCAATACCCCACTTTCAACAATGGATAGATCATCCAGACGGAAAATCAAAAAGGAAATAAGGGACTTGAACTATACTTTTGAACAAATGGACCTAACACACATGTTGACTATTCCATCAGACAGCAACAGAATATACATTCTTCTCAAATGCACAGGGAACATTCTTCATGATAGATTATGATAGGTCATTAAGCAAGGTCTTAACACAAACATGAAATAATATATTTATATTATCTCTACAAAGTGCTGTCATTTTGGTGTACCTTTTATAGGTAAGAAATTGTGTTGCAGAAATTTAAGAAATTTTGCCAAAATCATTAGAAGTGTTAATTTATAAAGTCAGGATGCTGAATCAGGTCTGAAACCACAAATTTAATAACTTGTATATTGTCTCTATGAAGACAGGTTGTTTTGTGTGTTTCACAGCTAAGTGTTTCTCAAGTGTCTAAAATAGTGCTTTGGTACCTCATAGGTGAGGAAAGAAGGAAGATGGGGAGAGGTAGAGAAGAAGGGAAGGAAGGAAGGAGCATTATACTACATATTTTTAGTGGCATTTTTACTTCATTCCCAATGTTGTGTAGTAGAAGTGTTCTGTTACAGAACTTACTATACTAAATGTTGAAATCCTTGAATAATCATTTCATGTCCTGGGTCTCTATGACCTCCTATTTTCTCCTCAATAACATCCCACAGGGTCGTGTTCTTGGTTATCCAATTAAAAAAAAGTCTTCTGGTGACTAGTGAAAGATTATTGTGATGTTTCCATTGTCAATAGTGGAATATTTTTAGTGGATATTTTCCAGTTCTGTCCTCTGTGCAAGCAAATCATATTTAGATACTTAAAAGAGCTTGTTTTTATTTGCTATTGCCAGATGTTTTCTATTTCAGTGACAAGAGTCTTTTTTCCATGCATATTACAAATCACATTGATTTTGAGCCATAATAGAGATGAAAATGAATATGTAAAACAAATAAAATATGCATCATCTCTATATTGCAAATCCTTTTTATTCTGATTATACATTTAGCACATACCCATTGTGAAAAATGTGGAGAAGTAAGGATAATAAAAAATAACTGTTCTTATCATTCTACAATATTTTATTTTGGCATATCTTGATAAATGTCATGAATAGATTACTATAGAGTAAACATATAGAATAGCTTCTTATTCCAAAGAATATTAATTCTATGAGGTAGTAGATGACCAATGTTATGATTGTCCTGAACCCCCTTGAGTCCACAGAATTCTGGTCTTTAGATATTATTGTGTATGTATAAAATTGTTGAAATTTTCTTATCTCAACTTTAAAGATCAAAAGGGGGAATATTTATTTGGGTACATTGACTTTTAAAGAGTGACTTTGTAGGTCTCGAACAAAAGTTAACAAGAGTTTCTGTCAATCTTACTCTGCTGATTCCCCAGAAGACACTGGCCATGGCTCCCACTGTGATTTAGCATTAACTGTAAAATTAGTGTAATAGTACACCATAGCATGGTTGTGAGGATTAAAGTGATTTCTACATAAAGTGCTAAGGAAAATATGTTGTATTTTTTTTTTTTTAAGATGAAAACTAAGAACTTAAATAGCATTCATTACAAGTCTCCAAAAAGAAACATTACCTCAATTGGTATAAATGGCTTATGATTCAATAAATGTTGAGTTGCTATATATACAAATGCACAATGATCAGACCATATATAACAATAAAGCTCCGACCTACATCTTCTGCAACAACTAGCCTGGGAATCTGGGCCAGAATTTCTAAGCAACCAGCCTAGGAAGCTCAAACATCCCCTCTGCAGCAATTGGCCTAGAATTGTCAGAACTTGGCCAGCTTCCCCACGTCTAACTCAAGAACCTGAGAAAGGCAAATATATTCTCCAAATTAATCACCTAAGAGACCCCATTTCTAGTTACCTCACCTCCAGCTTCTTCATGCCAACAAAATCCAGTCAAAGCATACCTGATATGATAGTTTATTGTTGATAGATAATGATTGATGATGATAGTTTCCTTTCTCATTTGGGTGGTTTTTACTTATTTATTTCAAGAATGCTAAAAAATCAACATGAAAACATTAAAATTCCATCAGCTACTTTATCATAGTCATGGGATCAATCACATATGATTCATATAAACAACAAACAACAAATTAGGAGAAGATTCTCATATAATATTTTATAAAGAACACTAGTGGCTATTCCTAATATGATTGGAGCTGGATTGATACATTATGTATTATGTTTAATACATAATACTTGGGGGCACCTGAGTAGCTCAGTTGGTTAGGTGTCCACTCCTGATTTTGGCTCAGGTCATGATCTCAGTGTTGTAAGATCGAGTCCTGCATTGGGCTCCATGCTCTGGGCAGAATCTGTTTGAGATTTTCTCTCTCCTTCTCCTTCTGCCCCTCTCCCTGCTCTCTCTCTCTTTCTCTCTAAAATAAATTAATAAAAGTAAATAAATAAAATCTTTAAAAAATACATAACACTTGAACATCCATTATTACATTTTAGATTTACTTGACAGAACAGTAATTCCTATATAAAAAGTAAGTTTCATTATTTAGTTATTATTTTATTTTATTTTAATTCCAGTATATTTAACATACTATGTTATATTAGTATTAGGTGTACAATATAGTGATTCAACAATTCTATATATTACTCAGTGCTCATCATGATAAGAGTACTTTGAATTCCCTTCACCTATTTCACCCATCTTCACTCACCTCTCCTCTTGTTTCTTCTCTCTAGTTAAGAGTCTGTTTTTTGGTTTGCCTCTTGTTTCTCCTTAGATCATTTGTTTTGTTTTTTAAATTCCACCTAAGAGTGAAATCAGATAGTATTTGTCTTTCTCTGACTGACTTATTTTGCTTATCATTATACTCTCTAGCTCCACCCATGTTGTTGCAAGGGGCAAGATTTCATTATTTATTATGGCTGAGTAATAGTCCATTGTGTAGATATGCCACCCCTTCTTTATCCATTCATCCACCAATGGACACTTGGGCTGTTTACATAATTTGGCTATTATAGATAATGCTCCAATAAACATAGGGATACATATATCCTTTTGAATTAGTGCTTTGGTATTCTTTGGGTAAATACCCAGTAGTGAAGATTACTGTATTGTAGGGTAGTTCTATTTTTAATTTTTAAGGAACCTTCATACTGTTTTCCACAGTGGCTGAACCAGTTTGCATTCCCTCCAAGAGTGCATGAGGGTTCCTTTTCTCCACATCTTTGCTAATATTTGTTGTTTCTTGTTTTTTTTTTTTTTTTTTAATTTTAGCCATTCTAACAGTTGTGAATGAGTAAGTTTCACTTTTAAGAAAATCTCTAGAAAGAGAATGGCCTTCAACATTGGGACCATGAGCTTGAAAATATTGCCATCTAGAGCTTAACAGTAGAGATGCTTTCTTCTAAAAGGAAGTACTTGAATGTGGTTAGACAAGAGTTCAATAATTGAGGTAAATATATTTTAAGAGGGAATAACAAACTACATATCTTACTGTAGAAATGTATTTACAACATATTTTTCCTGAGTATGAAATTAAGTATATCATGAAAAAAAAAGTTTTTGTTTTGATTCTTATGCAATGTTAAATAAAACTGATATAAATTTGAGGCCACACCATTATATGGTTCTTTACATCTAGATTTTTAATTTCATTGTAAGGTGTTTACACTTTACTCTTCAGTGGCTGGAAGTACCTACAGTGTTTGAGGACTAAGGTGCTTGTTTCATGAAAATTGCGCTGAAATTATTGCAAAATATGAATGTGAAGATGCATGCCAAGACAGTCCTTGATAATAGTACATATTTTTTGGCTGACTCAATTGTTTTCTAGCATTACCTGATTTACCAGAGTGCCTAGGTTTCATTGACTTTAGTTAGCTACCTCAGGGTGACAGCTTATGGTGTTACTGATTCGCTCTATGATGAAAACGTCGACATTTTGATTGTGTTATACTATTGTCTCTCTTTAAACATTCTCATGAGAAAAAGTGGAATTTTGTCTCTAATTTGTAGAATATTCTGCATCGTTGGTATTTCTTCCATGGGGTTTTAGAAATAAGTTCGCAATGTGAGTCCTGAAATACAGCCACTGGCTCCTCTTCTTATTGGCCTCTCTTGCATCCCTATGGAGTTAGTCAGAAACATGCACATGCAGCCTTCAGTGTTCTATCAAGTTTAGGGGGTATTAGTTGCTGATTTAAGGCAAATTTCAGACTGAATAGGAAATTTGCCTCTAGACTGCCTAGGGATTCACAGAAACGTCAATTCTGTTTGACAAATAGCTACTCTGATCTCCTAAGTTGTGCAAAGAATGACCATAATATTCTAAAAATTTGTCCTTAGAAGAATCTATTTCAGTGAAAGTGCCATTCTGAAAAATGGCTGCCAATAATGCTAGAGAAACTCCACCTTTGTGTGGAATGTGCGCATTACTTCTTTTAGAAAAAAATGAAGTGGGGTGGGTGTTGAATGTGTAATATGAGGTTTCCAGGAAATGGAAATTCAACATGAACTTTGTCTGCAGGCTGCATAGGAATATCTCCCTGGAATGTATATTACAGGCTTCACAATTCTGAGAAGCTCATGGAAGAAGAGAGAGTGTAGTTACTAGTGGGGGGAAACCTGTTAAATTTTTATTCTAAGAAATCTAGTAATTGATAATATGTTTAAATGCCAGTGGAAGTTTAAACACATGAAGTTTATGTATTTACCAAATAAGTAAACTGTTTTTGTTGTCTGACCATGATAATTAAAAAGCCTATTGGGGCACCTGGGTGGCTCATTTGGTTAAGGATCTGCCTTTGGTTTAGGTCATGATCTCTTGGGGTCCTGGGATCAAGTCCCTTGCTGGCTCCCTGCTCAGTGGGGAGTCTGCTTCTCTCTCTTCCTCTCCCTCCACGCCTCCCCGCCGCTCATGCACACTCTATCAAATAAATACATAAATAAAATTATTTTTAAAAGCCTATTAGTTAAAGAAATATAATTTATATGTGTGGCCTTTCTCTCTCTCTCTCTGTTTTGTCTCTCTGTCACCGTTTCTATGTCTCTCTCTATATGTGTGTGCTTTTTCTCTAATTTCTTTCTTTTTTGGCGGGAGGCAGAAAACAAAAAGATTTAAAGACTATCAACTCAGAAATTGTCACTAGTTTAAATATTTCCTTTCCTTTATATCCTTTTCTCTCTGTTTCTGCATAATTATACATACATGGAGAGAATTCTATAGTACAGTGTATCTTTATCACTTCACCTATCATCAACATTTAAGGAGGTTATGCTATCTGTCCAGCACTATTCTAAATATTTTGCATGTACTAACTTATAATCAAAATAATCATTGACAGTAGGGCTATTATTACCTTGTTCCAACAATGAAGAAACTAAATGTACAGATGCTTAAATAACAAAGATAGAAGTGATAAATTGTAATTTAAACCAGGGAGTCTGATTCTAGAACATAAACTCTTGACTAATATATTTTGCTTTTCAATTCTGTGCTCTGTATTTTTCTGCATAATAAAATATACTTTGCTATTAGCTACTGGTAATGGTTGCCTAATATTTTATGACGTGATATTATTTCTACATGTGAGTGGAGGTAAATTTAGCATTACTTCCTATTAATTTGCATAAGGCTTTTGACTTTCTCTTTTTTAATAGGAAAAAACGGTGGAATTAAATTTTTTTTTTCTTTCACAATGAATTTGCATTTTTAGAAATGGTCACTAAGAGTGTTTTTTTTTTTTTTTTTCATTATTAAGTTCACCTTACAAATTAAGAAAAAAAAATTCTACTGTAAATATTCCTTGATGAACTAAGGACATACTGCCTTCAAGTTTTTGTTGCCTTTTCATTATAGAAGGCAGCTATCAACTTGGAATGGCCTTATCTGTGAGGAGAAGTGCAGATTCCAAAACTGCAGTTGTTTTAATGGCAAATCTCAAGTGAATCTGCTATTGAAGTCACTGTCTTTGCACATAAAGAATACAAGATATTTCTGAGATGAGAAAATTCTGTTTTCTTACCTTGAGAAAATTCTCTTTGTTGTTTTCATATTCAATACTCATAAGTTCTGCTTAGCAAAAAATAAAAAATAAATAATTTTTTAAAAAAATCACACATATATCACAAGCTTAAAATGTTTACTTCAATTATTTCATCAACTATAAGATCTTACATTCATACTAACAATTTCCATTTTTGATCACAATTCTCATTTAGATGATCTCAGTTTGCTTAAATAGACACTTTGAAACTTTCATTTCACAAACTGTTTTTTTTTTTTCCTTTGCTATGGCAAAAATCCATCAGGTGTTTCTGTAAGAAAGAAACATACATGCCTAAATGTGATATGTATACTTATCCGTCTGCTTGTGTCTTTATATATACAGGCTGCATGTTTGTGTCTTCCCCAAAATTTATGTTGAAAACTAACCCTCAATGTGATTGTTTTAGAAAGTGAGGCATTTGGGAGGCGATTAGGTCATGAGGGTGGAGCGCTAATGAATGAGATGAATACATTTATAAAAGAGTCTACAGAGTTCCCTTGCCCCTTACACCTTGTGAAGTTATAGTGAGAAGACATTGTCTATGAATCAGGAAGCAGGCCCTCACCAGATACCAAATCTTGGATTTTCCAGGCTTCAGAACTGTGAGAAATAAATGTTTGTTGTTTGAACCACCCAGTCTATTGCATTTTGTTAAAGTAAGCTCAGACAAAGAAAATATCAATATCCACTTATACCCATATCCATAACTATATCTGTAATTCTATATTCTATCTATATTTGTACAGATAGGTAGATAGATCGATTGATCGATGGATAGATAGTTGGTAATTGAATAAATCAGAAATCACCAGGATTTTTTATCATAATACAGCTAGACCAAAGAACAAATTTATAGCACTGTAATGACATTTTCTACAGCATAGATCATTTGATATATATTTTTTTTGCCTTTTTAAAACAGAGACTATTGTATTGGAAAAGGAAAGTGATATAGACAACTAGACTTAATCATCAGAATCCATTCCACTGCCACATAAGAGAAATTCAACTCAAATTGATTTACATAAATAATGGAATATATTGGCTATATACTAAAGACTTATTTATTTATTTTAGAGAAAGAGAGAGAGAATGTGCGAGTGAAAGTGGGGGGGAGGGACAGACTGAGAGAGAGAGGAAGGGAGAGAACCTCCAAGAGATTCCATGCTAAGCAGGGAGCTGGATGCAGGCCCCAATCCCACCACTATGAGATCATGACCTTAGTTGAAATCTAGAGTTGGTCGTTTAACTGACAACCACCCAGGCACCCCTTGGCTTATATAAATGAAAAATCCAAGGGTAGGTTTGATTCCAGGAGTGGCCAGATTATCATTATTACCATATGTTGTAAGGATTTAGCCCATTCCCATCTCCCCACCTGCATCTCTTGTCTATGCCTTCATTTAGGTTAGCTTCACTGTCAAACAGCAATTCTCCAAACTTAGTGGCCCCTGACAGGTCCTTACAGGCTTTATAGCTAGTGATTATACTAAAAAAAGAGATTTCCCTTCCAAGAACTTCCAATAAATACTGGGAATGAGTCTCATTCATTCTCTGGAGTCATTTTCAAATCCCTGAAACAGATAAATGGAATTCACTCATTGGCTAGGCCCAAGTTACTAAAGCTGACATGGGGTTGCCCCCATGGATGGAGATGAGGAAAGAGTATTTTCAAAGAAAAACTGATTTGAAGAAAGTAGAACAAAAGCCTTGCAAGCAAAATTAGGTACACTTGGCATAACATATAAAAAGGATAAATAGCTTTCTGGTAGAAGAAGAATACCTTGAGCATGAGGTTTGACTGAAATTTCGAACAAACTTGTGTGTTGAAAATGGTAGAATCTGTAAAACTATTATTTAGAAATAGCAAGCAGATTAATATCTACCAACATGTTCTACAGTTTGAGACCTAAGGGATCATTTAGTGGGATTATGATTAGGAAGGAAAAAAATTCGAGGACCTTGATAGGCTCTGAGGAAAGTAATGCTCAGGTTGATAATATACCTAGTTTTCCATATTAAAGGACTCTCTACAAGGCTACTTTTAGAATGTTTTGTTTTATTTATATCTCAAGAAAGAAATTGGTTTATCATTTTCCTGCCAAGGTTTATGCTTACTAATGCATATGACTGTGTGTAGTCTTTGCTAGATGCTTTTTATACAAGATAAAGGAGATTTTTAATGAAAGACTATGGAAGTTTTATGGCAAATGGTGACACCTTGGGGTCTTTATGACAAAGTGTACCCCAGTGGGTAAGAGGAACTTCCTCAATTTTGCATGTAACTCAGAACTGGTGAAGAATCTCAATGTCTGGTGGATCTTAGAGCAATAATCCAGAACACATCACTTGTGGACCAGACAATGAACATCATCATCAGGGAAACATGAGGAAACTTCATTTGGCTCAGGGAAAAGCAGAATATAGAAGAAGCTGCTTGGTGATTACATTGACAGGTTTATGAATACATGAAGGTCCTCTGAAAGACTTATGAGAAGACTGGATTATGTTTCAGTAAATGAAAGATCATATGGCCAAAGATGAAAGTGAGAATAAGAACATGGGAGAATCAACATGGCATTACTTCATTGATTAGAACTCACTGGGGGTGTTTGGTAATATTTATAATAATGTATAATATCAATTTTAAAAAGATATTTGTTGGCATCTTGGCCATATACAATCAAATTTTCCTACAAATACAATTCCCCCAAAAAATCACTTTCAAATTATGACTGTATTTACTTGTTGTATAAAGATAGTAAGATCTAGAAGTATCTGTTTAGTTTTTTGAGTATGGAGCTTCCTCAAAAAACTAAAAATAGGATTACCCTATAAGCCAGCATGTGCACTACTAGGTATTTACTCAAAGGATAAAAATAAATAATGATTTGAAAGGGAACATGCACTCTAATGTTTATAGCAGCAATAATCAAATAATAGAAAGAGTCCAAATGTCCATCAACTGACGAATGGATAAAGAAGATATGATGTATAGATATACAAAGGAATATTACTCAGCCATAAAAAATAATTAAATCTTGCCATTTGCAATGATGTGGAGGGAGTGAGAAAGTATAATGCTAAGGGAAATAAGTCAGTCAGGGAAAAACAAATACCATATGATTTCTCTTATATGTGGAATTTAAGAACGTAAACAGATGAACATAGGGGAAGGAAGAAAAAAAAAAGTGAGAGAGAGGGAGGCAAACCATAAAAGACTCTTAACTATAGAGAACAAATAGAGTTATTAGAGGAAAGGTGGGTGAGTGGATGGGCTAAGTGGGTGATGGGTGTTGAGGGCATTTGTGAAGAGCATAGTGTGTTATATGTATGTGATGAATCACTAAATTCTACTCCTGAAACCAATATTACAATATTGTTAACTAACTAGAATTTAAATAAAGACTTGGAACATAAAAACCCAAAAGAACTTAGTAAAAAAAAACTTAAAAAAAAAAAGGAAAATTGTTTTATACTAAAGAGTTGTATTCCCTTTTTATATTTGTACAAGTACTTATGTGAGTATAAAATATAAAAATTCTAAAAGTAAGGGAAAAATTGAAAAATTTATATAATTGTTTAAACTGTGAGATTTTTCTATTACAATAATTTTGAAAATTTTATTGAATATATACTTTAAATTTTATTTAGTTGAATATTTAGTAACACCTCATTTGGGGTTATAAAATTATTTTCAAAATAAATAATAAAACCTTCCTCTTTCTTAAAATTACCCAGTTTATTTCAATATTTAATACATTTCTTTACATCTTTGATGGGCGGTGATAAATTTTTATGCTATTTACAAATAAGAGCTTTGAGGTTTGTAATTATTACTGAATTGTAGAATAGAGTTGGTACTTTAGAGTTACATAAATTTTAGAACAACCAAATTCCAACAGTACTCCCAGTGTTCATTAAATCACAATTTTTGCTGTTAGGTAATTTGGTCAGGCGCATGGGCCATCTGTTGAATTGAGTACAAGCTATGCAATCTGCTTGGATCATCTTTTTGTTGTATATAGTTTATCTCACTTATTTAATTACTACATGCTTCCAGATTTTTGTGGTTTGCAATATGCTCCTTCAATGAAGTTCTGTCCATATTGCATCCCTTATTCATTGAAAAGCAACTAGCATTTCTTGTTGATTAACAGTCTGCTTTGCTTATCATTTAGTGGTAGAATGATAACACTGGATTATTTCTCTTTTTACAAACTTTATTATGTGTTTATTGTTGACAAGAAATGTATGTATTTCATTAAAATTGTTCAATATTTCCTTTCTTCCCCTGCTCAGAAATTTTGAGCATCCTATGGATATTAACATAGCTTTCTTCACTTCTTTTCTCATCTTCTGAGATATTTTAAAATTAGAAGTGTTGGAAAATGTGGAATTCTCTCCCTCTCTCTCTCAGAAAAAGTTACGACCACCCTGATATTCAACAACTACTACAAATTATACAAATTTAATCTCTTGTAGATTATTATTATAGCCATCATCTAGAGATCTTTCAGATGATCCTTCTAATCCATATTGATTCCTATTTTCTAGTTTTCCATGAAGAGCTGAGATTGTATCTGCTTGCTTTTCTCACGTGAATGCATTTATGTAATGTGGAAAATGGACCATCATAATTTCTATTATATGGTATCAGCACATTATTTTCTAAAAGTTCTGTAAGTTAAAACATTTTGCATTTTATGCACTTAGATGACTTTAAAAAATACCCAATTCAACTATTTACTTGTTTGGTTGTCCTATTATGTATTGTATAATAACGTGTTCTTTATCTTTTTTAAGTTCTTCTGAAACCATTAAAATCTCTGTACTGCTTTCCATGTATAGAAGCACTTTTTAGGCATCATAGAATCCCTCTAGTTTACTGTACTAAATTCCTTAAATTTGAATATGTGTTTAAACTATTTAGAACTGGATAATGGGGATTTCACATTATCCCCCATGGCAAACCAAGCTACTGGTTATTCCCCCCCTCCTTTTTTGGTTTGCTTTTCTATAATTGATTGTCATAATTCTACCATGTTAGGAATTCATTTGATCTCATGTCTTTAAATTTGGATCATGTTGGCTTTCAATTCTTAAAACATCAAGAGATTTCTATTGTTGCAGAACAACACTTCCACAAGCACAACCATGAAGTTGAATAACAGCTGTTTGAGGTATTTGGGAGCAACCTCATGGCACAAAAGCCATGAGGTTTCAAGATCACAGAGAGAAAAAAGGCACATGCACATTAGGGTGAGCCAGAGATTTTCTGCTGACTTTCCCATGCAGGCTTGTCCTAATTCCCAAGCCACACTTGGCAAGAGTTATGTCTATGCAATTTGTATGTTTTTTTCTTTATGTATATTGCCTTCAATAGAAAAATAAATATATTAATCACATTACTCACTCATCTGAGTAAATTATGTGCTGAGACTAATCATATTTAACTTTATTATTCTTTTGGCTTTTCATCTCTATGACACCATATGTGATAGGTGGTTTTTGAAACTCAACAGTTTCTGAACATGGTCTTGATTCATTTGATGTCAAAGGCTTATTTTAGTGTGTTTTTTGAAAAACAAACTGTCTACTGGATACTGTCTACTTTTATAAGTCTTTGCACCACCTTTTATTAACTGATAAGCACAGTTTAGAGAGACCAGGGCTTAAATTATAGCTATTTCATTTTTTCCAAAAGAAAGAGAAAGAAAGAAAGAAGAAAGAAGAAAGAAAGAAAGAAAGAAAGAAAGAAAGAAAGAAAGAAAGAAAGAAAGAAAGAAAGAAAGAGAGAAAAGGTAGGGGGAATTAATGATAGTTCAGCTTCCTGAGTGTTGTCATTGAGGCTGAGGAAATTCTTCACCTGCTCTACCCTTCCCCTGGTCCTGGGTAACAGCACCTCATCTGAGAATTTAATAAAATGGGGCAGGCAGGATTTAATCATACTTGGATGTGAAATGTGCTGTCATAATGGAATAATGTTATATGCATTATATTAGCATTGACATTGCTTTGATATTAATTCAGAAAATAAACCAAAAAGATAATGAAATTGAGTAATTTGGCTAATCACCTTATATATAGTTTTCTGTGTTCTTTAGGTTGATAACTGCATCTAACTTCTGGTTTAAATTGAGCATGCTTGAATTCTGGCTTAGAAGTGGCTATTAATTCTGATTACATAAGTATAATATATTTCTAAAAGAATTTTTCCATGTTGAGGTATTCAGAGATGAGCTCTGCAAAGACTGAAAGGCTCTTGCACACTCGCTGTCCCATCAAAAAGCCAACAATTGATTATTAACAAAAGGAGCATGAAAAGGAGCATGTTTCTCAAAGTTAAAATGACTGCCACTAGAAGCGTAGTATCTAATCACTTTTCCCCAATCAGCTGTTTCAGTTTGGATTGATCATGTTCACAGATGATGATGGTTTATTTTCTAGCTCAGAATGAAGAATGTTCAGGTCTGAGAACTGAAGCCATTATTATTCACATACTTTTGATCTAGGAAATTCTTGCCCAAAAAGGTAAAAATAAGGCTATAACCTTCACTGTAGTGCATTATTTTACGAAAGTGATGAAACTAATTTATCTAACCAAATTGTTCGTTTATCTGAGCAATTAGATATTAATCCAGCAATTTACTTACTAAGAATTACTTCAAGTCCTCTGTCTTACTGTGTTCAATAATAATACTAAACCATTATATCACAAACTTTACCCAATTTCAATAAATAATCTCTTTAAAGGACAACTTGAGCTCAGATTCCAAAACCATATAAACATTCATCCATAATTTCCCCCTGTAAGCCTCTCTTAAAGTAGTGTTCTCCTTTACTGTGTCATGGTCAATAAACTTTGCATTGGTAACACATTAGTACACTGGTCTTTCGAGAGAGATTTTTTTTTTAAGATTTTATTTATTTATTTGACAGAGAGAGACACAGTGAGAGAAGGAACACAAGTAGGGGGAGTGGGAGAGGGAGAAGCAAGCTTCCTGCTGAGCAGAGAGCCCAATGCAGGGCTCGATCCCAGGACCCTGTGACCATGACCTGAGCAAAAGGCAGACGCTTAACGACTGAGCCACCCAGGCGCCCTCGAGAGAGATTTTAACGGGGATTTCTTTCACCAAGTCACCAGGCTGGTTATAAAGTTGGAGTTCAAACATACCTGAAATACAAGCCACAAGTTTAATTTTCCTGACAAGTATTTTTCAATTCCTGGGGAACCATGGTAGAGAAGTGGAGCTAGTCATCTTTGATTACAGAGATAGTTTACTGGATCTGTTAACAGTGGGTCTTAGTTTCAGCTCCCCACCTTTAGTATTCTTCAAGATTCTTTAAGATAAGAATGTAGTGTGATCATTCAGCTCTTGTCCATATCTTCTGGAAATGTTAAGCATTTACTACTCTAGATCTGATATCAGAAAGACATGTTTTATTCACGTCTATGGAAAGCCTACACTGTGCCTGATGATACATTGTTGCACTCTGTAATACTTGTTGAATTAATGAAAATATTAACTGATTAATGGCTTTTAGAATTTCCTTCACTTCTGGCAACCTGTGGATTTAATTCAATTTCTTCCAGAAGTAAACATCCCATCAATATAAACTAAATTATATGTATTATTTTTTTTTAAATATTTCATTTATTTATTTGACAGAGAAAGAGAGCACAAGCAGGGGAAACAGCAGGTAGAGGGAGAAGGAGAAGCAGGCTCCCTGCTGAGCAGGGTTCCATCCCAGGACCCTGAGACCAAGACCTGAGCTGAAGGCAGATGCTTAACAACTGAGCCACCCAAGTGCCCCACTAAATTATATGTATTATTTTATCCACCATGTCTAGGTGTTTATAGGGTGAGAGTTTCTGTTTCAATCTCATTGGTCTTCTCATAATATCGAATACTAGTTCATTCAGTGCATTAAGGTCAAAATCTGGAAAAGAAGCTGGTAAGAGAGCACAGTCTGAAAGAATGATTGAAACCTGAAAGAACTGTTTAAATTTCTGAATGGTATGAAATTTTAGCCTTGATTTTAATAAATTTAGTTACTCTATTTGTTCCCAAGCAGATGGTGAAGCTTATGAAGAAAATAAAATAAGCTCTAGAGAAATAAGAGCTACATTTTATTTGTACATCTGATTATAGCATTAAATTAGTGACCCAATATTAAAGGTCTTATTCAGAGACTTTCTCAGATTCATTTTTGTGCATCAGAAATCTTGTTATAAAATAAATACTAAGTATTCATTTTATATGTTCAGTGATTAAGGATAATCTTTCTGTTTTTCTTATCCTCTTCATTCCTTCTTCCTATTAGAGAATAATTTTCTATTGAAAGAGTATATCAGTTTAAGTCTACGATAGAAGGACAGTATTGTTAGGAGATGTCTTATTTATCTTATAAATATTGCACTTTGAAAAATATGAACAAATTAATTGTACTAGCTTAGGAGGGCCTTGACCATAAAGATCCATTGCCTTTCCTCTAATTAGCTTCCCCCTAGCCTTGATCATTGAAAGGGGAAAAGACAAGGGGAGGGATTCTAAGAAGAATAGTTTATTGATTATATCTAAAGTTCACCTGAAAGATAAAAACTATTTCTTATTATTTCCTTTTGTGCTGTAAATACAGGCTTGATAATCTACAATTACACTGCAATTATACTGCACCTACCCATTGTTTGAGATGTTGGAGTTGTATTCAAAGTTTGGGAACCTGCTGTGTATTTAGTATGACATTGATTTCCATTTCCATCTTTTCTGTTACACACAGCCTTTCAAAATTTTTACTTCATGATTCACTTATTATCTGGGTTCAACAGTGGAAGCTCTACTTCTGCTACAATACATGTGGCAGACTGTTTTATTTCACCTGTTAGGCTTAACTGACAACAATATAGAGGAACAGCTAGAGAATGTTGAATGTATGGGACAGGACAATAAAATTATTTATACAAATGATGCAAAGGAATGGAGAGAGAGGATTATGTGAAAAGGGGGCTTGAGTAAGATAGTAAGAATGACCAAATCCATATCCATTAGTTAGGTACATTTTGATATAAACTTTTATGCCTCAAACAAAATAAGTCTTAATATTGATTATCTTTTTATTTCTGGAATATTTGGTATTATAAATAAAAACTATAAGGCAGTGATTATTTTTTGAAAAAAATATTATAACTAATTTCAGTTATTATAGTCCAAATATGCCAGTATTCTTACACTTTCTTGTAATCCTGAAAGGAAATTTAAGTGTTTAGTTACCCATAACTTATACACAGTTTAATTAATTTATAAATCTAACTCCTGATTTTTAGCAGTAAAGCCAATATACAACATATCCAATCAAGTTATTTTTATAGCACTGAATTATAAAAAATGCCATTATTTATCCAACAACCAAATTAAGAGCCAACAAAAAGTTTGGTGGCCTCCTCTAATAATTTAAATTATCTATGATACATATATAGCAATAAAAAAAGAAACCTGAGGTTCACTATGACACACCACTATTTCTTTAATGTATTGATATAACACCATTTTAAACAATTATAGCTTCAATTTATACTTTGAAAGAAACCAGAAACCATTCAATGTGAGTGACTTTCTGCCTCATGCTGAGTATGTTTTTTTTTAGTAAAGATTTTACTTATTTATTTTGAGAGAGAGAGAGCACAGGCAGAAGGGGCAGAGGGAGAAAGAGAATCTCAAGCAGACTCTATGCTGAGTGCAGAGTCCCACATGGGGCTCGATCTCACAACCCTGAGATCATGACCTGAGCCAAAAGCAAGATTCCCACACTTAACTCACTGTGCCACCCAGGTGCCCACTGAGTATGACTTTTTAAAATTTCTTTAAAGTACCTTCAAATGGCAAGAAAAAATTCTATCCACCGAATCTCTCTCCATGTCTGTCTAGTCCCTTGACAAGTAGCCAGCCCAACGGATGGTTTGGGAAACTGCACATCCTCCCCATGATCTCCATAAACTACTTATGTCAAAGTTGTTTCAAGTTAATTATCTAGCTAGGTTGCACCTAAGCATCACCAAAACAGAAATTCTTGCAGTTCTACTTTGCTTTATTATTAGATATCTTCCACTAATTCACATACTAGTGTCTAAAATTAATTTATACCTATTGAGTAACATATGTACAAACTGTTCTCTGTTTTCTAATATAAAATCAGAATGTGAAGTGTCATACCTTTTGGCAACACTGATGTATATAATGTTCATTGGATTCCAGTCTTCATCCAAGTTATGATTTCTTTCATTCTTTCACTATTCAAATACTCTGAAGTCAAATTTTCCCCATAACTATGGACACATTCCATTAATACCATTGATGTTTGAAATGAAAAACATTAAAAATAAATCCTTTATTTGGAAATAAAATTAGGCTGATGATTACCAACTTTTATGTCTTAATCATTGAGCAAAATGATTTTCTCAGTGTTTGTGTCCTTTAAGGCTTAAGAAAGCAATTGACAAGAAATAGGCACATTAAAAGGCCTTATGTTAAAAGTTACTGATATAAATTATGATACCCTATTTACATTTTGTCAGGAGGATAATTAATCATTAATTTCCAGCCCTCATTTCAATATAATGGTATAGAGATCAATTTATATCAAGATGAGTTAGTTATAAAGGCAATTATCTAAAACCATTTAGATAATATAGAGTCCAAATATTTATACTAATTAACATTGCTACTACAAAAATCACTATTAACAAAATTACTGATCACTTGAATATTCTAACTGAGACCTAATTATTAGGTAGTTTTCAATAATAATGGTGAATAAGACATAATAAAAACTCTCTTTCTCTGGAAAATAAATTAATAAATTATTAAGATAAAAAAGAATGAATAGAGACTCTTGAAATCAAAAAAGTTTCAGGGAGAGAGAAGCAGTCAATGAAAGCTGATACCATGTAGTCCATAATAGGATTATTCTGTTTCCTCAATCTTGGATTTGTTTTCATGCCTGTACAATACTGTTTTGATTCCCATACCTTTAGAATATAGTTTAAAATAAGAATGTGTGATTGGCCAGCTTTGTTCTTTCTCAGGATTGTTTTGGCTATTCAGGGTATTTTGTGGTTCCATACAGATTTCAGGATTGCCTTTTCTATTTCTGTAAAGAATGTAATTGGAATTTTGGTAGAGAGTATATTAAATTTGTAGGTAGCTTTGAGTAGTATGGAAAGTTTGACAAGCTTGTCCCTTGGAGAAACTTGCGACTTTTTTGTTGTTATTGAGTGGGCTGGATGGAAAAGGAGCTGTTGACAAGATTTCCCAATCTCTAGGGAAGATTTCAGCAGGCCCTAGTTGTGTGGAAAATTAGAACTTTGACCATTAGGCAGCAGCCATTAAAGTACAGAGATAAAACCCTTTCAGAGAAAGACTTGGAGATGGGCATTTTGCCTGTTCCCTATGTGCTGAGCCCTGGGTGGATAGCTATTTGAGAACTGCTTCTTTATTTGCTATAGTCTTGTAGAATTCATGAATGGAAGTCCTGTAGGCTATCAGACCTGATGATCTGAAGACCAATCTCTTATGCAATAGCCATAAAAGCTTGGGGTACAGACATGTGTACAAGCTATTTCCAGGGAGATATTGGTGACTTGAAGTGGGTTGGAGGAAGAAGTCAGTGGAGGTGAAAGGCTTTCCCAGTCTCTGGGAAACATTGTAGCCAGCCCCTAGTTATAGATGAAATTAGAAGCCTGGTTCTCAGGCAGCAACTTTTAAAGTATGCATAAAAACCCTTTCAAGGAAACACTGAGAGATGAGTCTTTTTACCTGCCCCCTTTGACTGAAACCTGGGGCGATAGCTATATTTAGTTCTTGCTTGTCTGTTTTATTTTATTTTATTTTATTTTATTTTATTTATTTTATTTTATTTTATTATGTTATGTTAATCACCTTACATTACATCATTAGTTTTTGATGTAGTGTTCCATGATTCATTGTTTGCGTATAATACCCAGTGTTTCATGCAGAATGTGTCCTCTTTAATACCCATCACCAGGCTAACCCATTCCCCCACTCCCCTCCCCTCTAGAACCCTGTTTTTTCTCAGAGTCCATAGGAGGGGGAGATGAACCATGAGAGACTATGGACTCTTGCTTGCCTGTTAAGAAAGACTTTGTTTTTGTGGGTCTCATGGATGCAAGTCTCACTGGCTTTCGGAGCGTGGTGTTCTGAGGGCCTGCCTTTCAGGTGGTAGTGTCTAAAATTGGGGCACTAGATGTGAAATAGAGAGTCCAGAAGTAAACCCACATATATACATATGGTCAGTTAATTTATTAAAAAGGAGCCCAGAATACACAATATGAAAATGATAGTTTCTTCAAAAAATAGTGTTGGGAAGAATGGACAGCGTATGCAAAACAGTGAAATCAGATCTTCTATTATAAATAAAATCAACTCAAAATGGATTAAGACTTGAACATAACACCTGAAACTTCAAAATTGCTAGAGGGAAACATAGAAGGTAAGCTCCTTGACATTGGTCTTTGCAATAAGTTTTTGGAGTTGACACAAAAGCAAAAAACAAAACAAAACAAAAAACAAACAACCCCCCCACACAAAAACACAACAAACAAACAACCCCCCCACACAAAAACACAAAAAACAAGAACAAAAATAAACAAATGGGAATACATTAAACTAAAAAGCATCTGTACTGCAAAGGAAACATAAATAAAATGACAAGTCAACATACGGAATGGAAGAAAATATTTGCAAACTACATATCCATTATGGGGTCAATATCCAAAATATAAAAGAACTTACACGACTCAGTACCAAAGAAGCAAACAATCCAATTTTAAGAAGGGAAAAAACCTGAATAGACATTTCTTAAAAGAAGACATGCAAATCAACATCACTAATCATCAGGGAATTACAAATGAAAACCACCGTGAGATATTTGCTCACACGTGTTAGGATGGTTATTAGCAAAAAGACAAGAGATAAGAAATGATGATGATGTGGAGAGAAGGAAATTCTTACACACTGTCTGTGGGAATGTGAACTGGTAGAGCCACTATGGAAAACAGTATGAAGGTTATTTAAAAAATTAAAAATAAATCTACCATAGGATCCAAATATCCCATTTCTGGTTTTATATCCAAAAGAAACAAAATCATTATCTCAAAGAAGTGTCTCATGTTTATTGCAGCATTATTTATAATAACCAAAGTATGGCTCTGTGTCCATTGACGGATGAATGGATAAAAAGATTGTGGTGTGTGAGTGTGTGTGTGTGTGAGTGTATATATATGTATGTATACGCATGTGTGTATATGTATATAAATACAGCATGTGTATATATGTACATATGTATATACGTATGTGTGTTTGTGTATACACGCACAAAAACCGAGTTTATTAACCTGCTAGGCAAGGGAGTACATACCAGTAAAGAATTCGTGCTATGAAATATTATTCAGCCTTAAAACAAGTGAAATCCTTCCTTTTTGTGTGTGTGACTACTTGGATGAAACTGGCATTTGGAGGGCATTTTACTAAGCAAAAGAGGCCAGACAAAGAAAAAAAAAAATACTGCATGATACCACTTATATGTGGAATCTGGAAAAAAAAAATGTAAAGCTGACATACAAATAGGGAAACAGAGAGTAGAATGGTGGTTGCCAGGGCTTGGGGGTAGAGAAAATAGGGAAATGTTGGTAAAAGGTACAAACTTAGTTATAACTTGAATAAGGTCTGAGGATCTAATGTACAAGATGGTACAAGACTGGCAACACTGGGGCGCCTGGGTGGCTCAGATGGTTAAGCGTCTGCCTTCGGCTCAGGTCACGATCCCAGAGTCCTGGGATCGAGTCCCGCATAGGGCTCCCTGCTCCTTGGGAGCCTGCTTCTCCCTCTGCTTCTCTCTCTCTGTCTCTCATGAATAAATAAATAAAATCTTAAAAAAAAAAAGACTGGCAACACTGTATTGCATAATTGAAATTTGCAAGGGAATAGAACCTAAATGTTCTCACCAAAAAAAAAAAAAAAAAAAGCAAAAAACAAGGTAAATATGTGATGGATGTGTTAATCAACTCAGTGAAGGGGGTCATCTCACAATGAATATTTCGAATCATCGCATTGTACACTTCAAATATCTTACAATTTTCTTTTCTTTTTGTCTTTTTCTTTTCTTTTTTTTTTTTTTAAGATTTTATTTGACAGAGAGAGAGAGACAGCGAGAGAGAGAACACAAGCAGGGGAGTGGGAGAGTGAGAAGCAGGCTTCCTGCAGGGCAGGGAGCTCGATGTGGGGCTGGATCCCAGGACCCTGGGATCATGACCTGAACTGAAGGCAGATGCTTAATGACTGAGCCACCCAGGTGCCCCTACAATTTTATTTTCAATTATACTTCAAAAAAGTTGAAAAGAAGTTATCAATATTGGCTCATCAATTGTGATGAATATACCACACTAGTGCAAAGTGTTAATAGTAGGATCAACTGTGAACTGTGTGCAAGGAGTGGGGTTGATAAATATGGGGATTCTCTCTCCCTGCCACTCAATTTTCCCATAAACCAAAACTTGCTCTGTAAAAATGAAATATATTAAAGACAATCAATATGAAAAATGATGGATAAATAATTATGGTGTAAAAATTTTTTTGAAGCTGTTATTTTAAGATAGTAGGAAAGCTGTTGAGATTTTGAGAAAGAGAAAGCAGATGGTAGAAATAGGGTAGAGGATACACAAATCTAAGACAACAGCCACAGTACGCAGCTTCCTGAGGGAGTCACCAGAGAAGCTCAAATCTGGCAAAAACTATACAAAGATCAAAGATGGATGTGGGTAGTGAGAACCATATTTGTAAATTGCTGCAGGTGCAATCCTCTCACTTTTCTTCACAAAACTAACAGCTGGCGATTGTGGCCTCTGCTTTTAGGTAAAGTCTGGAAAACATTTTAGAAGAAGTTGCACTCTACCTGAGAAATCTAAGAAAGGATATTAATTCCTGTGAAAAGAGACAGAGAAAAACCTTAGAGACCAAGCGTCTTATGGAGATGTGGAGAGGGAAGAAGGAGAGAGAATAAGTCATTCTCCTAAAGTGAAATGAGCTAACATATTCCTTCAATGTTTTACCAGAGCAGTTTTGGGGATTTTAGTTGTCTGCTTCTGTCTGCTGTCTGATCCACACTCCCTCCAGGGTAGCTGGGCTATCAACACTTATATTTAGGAGAGAAGCCTGTTAGAGAAATACACTTGTCACAACTACAGCAATAGGTTGCATTAGGCGTCTGTACTAACGAAGGGGATCATACTTTCAAAAATCTGGATGGAAAAGCAATAAAAAATACATATTTGAAGAAAACCAACCACATGAACAAAAACGACTGAGCTGAACAAACAGAAAACTTACTTTCAAATAAATCATTAGAGGGTTGGAAAATAACCTTTAAAATTTATATTAGGTATTCACAGAAATTGAGAAAAAATGTTCTATACATGAAATACAAAGAGGCTACAATAAAAATAAGCAAAGTAAAAGGAACGTTTTTGGAAATTAGACTATGACTACTGATATGAAAAATTCACAGGATAAAATGAATAATAAAATGTTTTAAGATGAATATGAAATGAGTCATGTGGGGAAAATTGAAAATAGATCTGAAGGTACATAGAAAACCAGTTGATATGTGATCAACTAATATTTGGCAGGGGAGCTGGGAATACTCAATGGACAAAAGACAGTCTCTTCAATAAATGGTGCTGAGAAAACTAAATGAATCTAGACCCCTATCTTATATGACTCACAAAAACTAACTTGAAATAAATTAAAGACATAAATGTAAGACCTGAAGTTATAAAAACCCTAGAAGAAAACAGGGACAGAACTTCTTAACATGGGTCTTGACAATGATTTTTTGGATATGACACCTAAAGCACAAGAAACAAAATAAGGATTACATCAAACTCAAAAGCTTCTGCACAATGAAAGAAATGATCAACACAATAAAAAGGCAACCTACATAATGGGAGGAAATATTGTAAAGCATACATCTGATAAGGGGTTAATGTTCAAAATATATAAGGAACTCATACAACTCAACAGTAAAATATCAAATATCCAAAATAAATAGACATTTTCCCAAAGAAGATACTCAAATGGCCGAAAAGGTATGTGAAAAGGTGTTCAACATCACTAATGGTTAGGGAAATGCAAATCAAAATCATGATGAGATATACCTCACATCTGTTAGAATGGCTATCATCAAAAAGATAAGGGATAACAAATACTGGTGAGAATGTAAAGAAAAAGGGAATGCTTGTGCACTGTTGGTGGGAAGGTAAATGGGTACAGCCACTAAAGAAGACAGTCTGGACATTCCTTAAAAAATTAAAAATAGGACTATCATATGATCCAGCAGTTCCACTGCTGAGTATATATACAAATGAAATAAAATCATTATCCTGAAGAGATACGTACACTACCATGTTTACTGCAGCATTATTTAAAATACCCAACACATGGAAACAACCTGTGTCCACCAGTGGATGGATGAATAAAGAAAAAAATGTGTGTATGTATACACACACACACACACACATACACACAGGAGTATCATTCAGCTACAAAAATGTAGGAACTCCTGCTATTTGTGACAACATGGTGAATCTTGAGGGTACTATGCTAAGTGAAATAAGCCAGAAAAAAGAAATATTGCGTGATCTCAGTTACTTGTGGAATCTAAAAAAAACCCCAAACTCATAGACATCAGATTTATGGTTGCCAGATTTATGGGAGGGGGAAGGGGGAATTGGGTGAAGGTGGTCAAAGGGTACAACTTCCAGTTTAAGATAAATAAGCTCTAAAAATTAATGTGCAATATGACTATAGTTAACAATATTGTATTGTAAATTTGAAATTGGCTAAAAGAGTAAATCTAAAAGTACTTATCACAAGGAAAAAAATATACCAATGAGAGGTAATGGTGTTAAGTAAATTTATTGTGGTAATTGTTTTTCAGTATACATATATCAAATCATTATGTTCTACATCTTAAATTTGTAAGATGTTATGTGTCAATTATAGCTCAATAAAACTGGGGGAAAAAGAAAATCAGTTTGTTATTTACTGGAAAAGAATCAAAGAAAAATCCATAAAGCACTATACTAATATATCAAGACTTCCTTAAAGAAAGATACTGTGTTTGATTCAAAGTATAAAACCATATGATAAATTAAAAAAACCCACCTAGAATATCAACTTTGTAAAATTTCAGAAACAAAATAAAAAAATAAAATACTAAAAATATTAGTACATAGATTTTTTTAACATTTATATTTTGAGTTATAGATGTATAAACCCAACAAATACAAAGTTTAAATGGTTAACATTTGACAAATATAACAATCACACCTGGCATAAAATTTGTATTATTTATTTATTTTTTATTTTTAGTTTTTGGAGAGCAGGGAGAGGGAGAGGGAGAGAGAGAATCTTAAGCAGGCTCCAAGCCCAGCATAGATCCTGAAGCAGGGCTCGATCTCACAACCCTGAGATCATGACCTGAGTGGAAATCAAGAGTAAGATGCTCAACCAACTGAACCACCCACATGCCCCTCTATTATTTTAAAAAACCTAATATAAAAGTCAAATGCACGTGATGCTACCATTTTCTTTACTGTATTTTTTTCTTTTTATGTATTTGAGTTGCCTTTAAAAACTGTGCATGAGTCAAACTCACATTTTTCACTGAAATCATATGGGGTAACGTTTATAGCCAATTCCATTTCCAGCCCATATCCTAACCCATGCTCCTGAGGACTTCTAGCACCAAGCTCTCTGGACCCAGGAGCTTTTTCTGGAACCCATGGAGGAGTGCTAAACGTCAGGCTTTTATTGTGAATTAACACCTCCTGGTAGCAGCCCTCTAAATGATTCTCGAGAATCAGTGTTTACCAAAGGTATGATAATTCCAGTGTATATGTTTAATAACATTCCCAAAGTTTTCAATTGGGATAAACTCCAGTTGCCTATGGTGACAGCAGGCTTAATAATGCACCCTCACTGGCTGCCTTCTCTTTCAGGTACCACTCCCTGGTTCCCCTCCTTGAGCCTCCTATATAAACTAGGACTATTCAAATCTCTGCCTCCGGGTCTTTTGGAAAAACTCAAATTTAGATGGGATTTGTTTTCAGAAGACTTGAAAAAATATAGTGATACACCACTGTGTGTTTTGATGAACATCTAAAGTAATGGATCCCTTCTTACAATGAAAGAACGTTATAAGTGTCAGTAAAGTCCCTGACTAGAGTTTTAATGAAAGACCAAATATATATGATTTCAAATCCTTAAAGATGACACAAGCAGAAGACACTGGCTTAAGAATTAGATTGTATGCTGTTACCACGCTTCAAGAAGTCCTTCTAGAGAAAGGCCTCTGAATTTTTCTTGGACTCTTTAAAAATTTTTAAAACTTATTTTCATTGGGGGCATCTGGGTGGCTCAATCAGTTAAGCCTCTGACTCGACTCTTGATTTTGGCTCAGGTCATAATCTCAGGGTCCTGAGATTGAGCTCCTAGTTGGGCCCTGTGCTCAGCAGTCTATTGTCTATCTCCCTCCCCTCTACCCCTAGCCCCGCTCCCACTCATGCTCTCTCTCTAAAATAAATAAAATCTTTTTTTTAAAGATTTTATTTACTTATTTGACAGAGAGAAAGAGAGAGTGAGAGAGCACAAGCAAGGGGGGCGAAGAGGGAGAGGGAGAAGCAGGCCTCCCGCGGAGCAGGGAGCCTAATGCAGGGCTAGATCCCAGGACCCTGAGACCATGACCTGAGCCAACGGGAGACAACTTAACTGACTGAGCCACCCAGACACCCCTAAAATAAATAAAATCTTTAAAAAAATAAAACATCATTGCTAACGGGGCAGTATTGATAGTTAAGTAGTTCATTGAAATAACTTCTAAATTTTGCTCAAGAGATGTGCCATTAATTTGAATCTTCTTTGTTTTTGCTGGCAAGTTATTAATTATGGTCAAATTTTCCTTGCAGAAATAGAATGTAAGTCATGAACATTTAAACATATGTTATATTTTAGTCACTTTTACTTAAATTATATATATGCTTGAGTTTGAAATCCTAAGTTTTCATAACAGAACTAATAAAATGCCCCAGTTGAATAATTTTCTATCAAAATAATGATATATTCAGTTATGTTTCTGATCAGGTAAATGTATGCTAAATTCAAAAGACGTATCAGTCATGAATAACTTGGTTTGTGTTTGTTTTGGTTATAAACAGAAAACTACATAATTACATATAAATTTCCCAAAATATTTAACAGTAAATTTTTGACATGCATATCATTTCCCTGATATTTTAACACTTAAAAGTCATCACTATTTAACACATTTTAATTTCTGTCATTAAGACTGATTGCATTCCTGTAAATTGCCTTTCTCCATAATTATTTATTTATTTATTTATTTATTTATTTATTTATTTATTTAGACTTTCTCCATAATTTTAAAGGACTCAATTTATTCATAAGTATGTTAAACAGTGTGTAATATTTAAGTTTGAGGAAAAAAAGACTCATTTATCAGAAAAAAATATGAAGATGACTTAACCTAGATATCTAAAGTTGCTGGTAGAGGATTTCTTTTTTTCAAGACAGTCATCTGGCCATGTGTTTAGATGTTTTTCTCTTATTATTTCTTCCTGGTACTTAAGGAGCTATTTTAATAAAAACAATCAGGGGGCGCCTGGGTGGCTCAGTCCTTAAGCCTCTGCCTTCGGCTTAGGTCATGATCCCAGGGTCGAGCCCACATTGGGCTCCCTGCTCAGCGGGAAGCCTGCTTCTCCCTCCCCCACTCCCCCTGCTTGTGTTCCCTCTCTCACTGTGTCTCTCTCTGTCAAATAAATAAATTAAAAATCTTTAAAAAAATAAATAAAACAATCAGGTTTTTCTCCATTTAAAGAAAAAATATATATTTTACTTCTGAATGTTGTTACCTATTTAATTTTTTCTGGTTTTCATGGAAATATGTATAAAACTTTAATGACAAATTAAAAAGATAATTGTACATGGGGAAAAAGGAAGTGTACACCCCTGGATGAGTAGTCATTTTTTCTATGTATTTCTGACTCCTAGTCAGAAATTTCATAGGATTGTGAAGCAATACGAAAAATATTTGAGTAATTTGGAGAGATTATATGTCTGAGAATATCCAGGAAAATACTTGGAGAAAGCATTGCTTAGCACATACTTGTTCAGTCAGATGATAATATATATGTATTATAAGGGTACTTGATTTTATATATATATATAGCCTTTCTCTCTCTCTCTCTCCTGTCTCCCCCTCCTTTTTTTCTCTCTCTCTCTTCCTCCCTCTCTCAATTCCCCTTAATTTGTGGCAGTTATGTTCTTTAAAGTTGCTGCAGACACTGAATTAATGAATATCAAACCGTTGTTTCTAGGAAAAATACAGGATTAGGTTCCTGTTGAGTCCCTGGTTATATTTTTGTCAACCAATCAAAACTTAACCTTATTTTATGTGTCTTTCTGTTTAAAGACGCCATATTTAATATACATTATTGATTCATTAAAACTAGGGGCGCCTGGGTGGCTCAGTCTAAGCATCTGCCTTCCGCTCAGGTCCTGATCCCAGGGTTGTGGGGTCGAGCCCCATATTGGGCTCCCTGCTCTGCAGGAAGCCTGCTTCTCCCTCTCCGGCTCCCCCTGCTTGTGTTCCTTCTCTCGCTGTGTCTCTCTCTGTCAAATAAAGAAATAAAATCTTTTAAAAAAAAACAAAAAACTGAACTCACAGCCAAACAGCATATAACTCCTCACACATGAACAAAACTTATCTAACACATCTTTTCTCTATAAGAGACATCAGAATTTCTTGTGCTTAGGAACACTAGACAGCCTTTAGTGTTATGGTTGGGGGCCATTTTAAACAGCAAAATCACTGACAAAAAAGTAAAAAATGTAAAATGCGTGCCACAAAGTAAACCATGAAAAGGACACTTGTTTTCAGAGATGAAACAAGGAGGTAGAGGGTCTCCTTGTTTGAACTAAGCTGGGCATATGCATGAAGCGCAATTCAAAATTTGCATCACCTGTGCCTGTCTGCAAGTGTTGATTTTCGAGAGTAGGCAAATTTACAAATATGGAATCTGTGTATAATGAAAATCACCTGTATGTGTGTATAACTAGGTATAATTTCATTTTTTCTAAAACATTTTTTCTATAATATACATACTGTCTTAAAATGCAAATTTTCTGTGTCTGTGTAAGTCAAAACCAGTGGAACAACAGGCAAGTTTATATGGTTCTTACAAATATTTGCCTTTTTATTTTTGCAAAATGAAGAATACAACCACAAAATTAATTCAAAAAGAAAAGTTTTATTTTTTTTTAAAGATTTTATTTATTTATTTGACAGAGAGAGAGATAGCGAGAGCAGGAACACAAGCAGGGGGAGTGGGAGAAGCAGGCTCTCCGCCAAGCAGGGAGCCCGATGTGGGACTCCATCCCAGGACCCTGGGATCATGACCTGAGCCGAAGGCAGACGCTTAACGACTGAGTCACCCAGGCGCCCCAAAAAGAGAAGTTTTAGTTGTCAAAAAATTCACTCACAAATACAGTAGAATAAACATTGTATTTTTTCTTATTATATCTATCTTAATAATAGTGATACATGATCATAGAAATACATATTTGAATTCAATAGAGGTAATTCAATATTAAAAATAGCCCTACTTACTTTTACACCTACATCCTACTAAAAGTCCAATTTTGAGCTCCTTTTTTATTTTTGTTCACAAAAAACAATATGCATTTTGGAATGTTTTTGATTAAATAAAATTTAACTGCTTTCAATTCTGAAATGAACATCAAACTACATAAAGTATGCATTCTAATTTAGCAAATAAATTATAACTATTTCCTTGTGGATAGTTTTTTGGGGGTATCTTATTTGAAACACATGTACTTTTCCAATGTGTTCATAGGCTTTATGTATATCTACTCCCAAAGTCAAAGATAAGATATATGGTAGGTATGTAGTAACATCTCCTTGTGTTTTCATTTTATGTACATTTTTTAGTTACAAATGAGCCTCGCAATCTTGTTTTCTCTATTTTCATTGGGTTTTGTAAAGTGTCTATTTAGTCTTTTTCTCATTTTTCTATTCCTTATTTATTCTGAGAAATTTTTTATACATTCTGGATTCTGGGCATTTTATCAGTTTTGTGAGTTTTACCTATCTTTTCGCATTTGTTCTCATTATGAAGTCATTTGAGGAAAAGAAGTTCTCATTTTAATATAATTGAATTTGTTAATTATTTTTTGTAAACAATGTTTTTGGTATCTTATTTAAGACATATACCCTCCTGAGTTCATGATGTTTCTATAATATTTTCTGGAAATGTATTTATTAATTTACCTATCACAATGGTCTATTATTTGCTGAAAATTGAATTTTGCTATGTTATTTTATGAGAGAGAGATTCAAATTAATTTTTTTTCTGTATGGAAGCACAATTTTTCAAGCACCAATTATGAAAAGAACATTTTTTTCTCAATTTTCCTGGGAAGGTATTTTTTACATAAATCTGATACTTCTGTACAAGTGGATCTGTTTTTGAAATCTCTAAGTTTTCATCTTTCTATTTGTATAATACTTCATTATTACCACAATGCTTATCAAGTTTAGATTTCTTTTTTTTTTATTTTTTATTTATTTATTCATGAGAGACAGAGAGTGAGAGAGGGGCAGAGGGAGAAGCAGGCCCCAAGGAGCAGGGAGCCCGATGCGGGACTCGATCCCAGGACCCTGAGATCATGACCTGAGCCGAAGGCAGTCGCTTAACCAACTGAGCCACCCAGGCGCCCAAGTTTAGATTTCTAATAAGTCTAGATAATTGTTTGGGCAAATTCTCCACTGTGTGCTTCTATTAGCTTTTCTTTAATAGGTTTTTATTTAAATTCTTTTGCTATTCTTTTTTTTTTTTTTAAGATTTTATTTATTTATTTGAGGGAGAAACAATGAGACAGAGAGAGAGCATGAGAGGGGAGAGGGTCAGAGGGAGACGCAGACTCCCTGCTGAGCAGGGAGCCTGATGCGGGATCTTTTGCTATTCTTAGCCATATGCTATCCATTTAACTTTAGAATTGATGTATCAAGTCATATAATAATTTACTAAGCAGTACATTTGTTTTTTGTGTCTGTTTTATTTTACAATATATTTTAAAAAGAAAGTAACTTTGAATAAATAAAACAAGGTTGCACAACACCTTTACAGGAAAAATTTTAAAACTTTAGCGAGATACATTAAATGAATGAAGATATACAAGTTGTTAGTGGATTGAAATTATTAAATTATTTTAAAGTTGTAATTATTGTAAGGCAAATACACTTGCAACAACCATCTTCATCAAGAAACAGAACTATGCCACCAAGTCCAGAAGTCCCTTATGTGTCCAAATCCAATCCCAGTCACCTCTTTTCCATCTATCCAAGGTAAACACTCTTTTATTATGGTAAAAACTAAGTGTTTTTTTGATAGTTTTGTCATACAAATGACATTACTAGTCAAATAATTTAGTCTTTCTCACTTTTTAACTTTTTTTTTTTTTTAAGATATTTATTTTCCAGAGAGAGACAGATACAGAGCATAAACAGGGGGAGTGGCAGGCAAAGGGAGAAACAGACTCCCGTGCTGAGCAAGGAGCCTGATGTGGGACTTGATCCCAGAACCCTGGGATCATTCCCTGAGCTGAAGGCAGATGCTTAACCAACTGAGCCACCCAGGCTTCTCCTTAACTTTTTTTTAATGCCTTTCAAATCTCTTTCAATTTACAACCCCCTCCCCATCCCTTTCTTTATTATAAGTTGTGCATGTTGAAGAACCTGTTCTTACCTGTAACATATGATTTCCCACAGTCTGGATTTTGCTTATTGCATATTCATGGTGAAATTCAACATGTTCCTCAGTCCCTTCTATTCAGTGCAGACTGTATGCTGGATACAGACGGTTGATCAGACTTGAATTTGTTCCCTTTGGCAAAATTATCTCATTGCTCTGTTTTCACATGGAGAGTCATGAAGATGTAAACACTGCTGCCCTGGCTTTCATCATCTTCCCATAATCTTATTCTAACGTGCATTCGATGCTATTTTAGAAGACACACTTCCATTTATTTTTTTAAATTTCTGAGTATAGTTGACATGCAATGTTACATTAGTTTCAGGTGTACAACAAGTATAGCTACCATCTGTCACCATACAATGCTATTACAATACTATTAACTATATTCTCTATGCTGTGCCTTTTATTCCTGTGTCTTAGTCATTCCATAACTCGAAGCTTATATCTCCTGCTCCCCTTCAACGATTTTGCCCATCCCTCCACCTAGAAGATACACCTTTGATTTCTCTTTCTGCTTCTAATTTTTTTCACACATATAAAAATACTATTACAAATACCCATACTAAATTTGTATTAATTCAAATAAATCTTATGATTTAATTTTTTTCTCCATACATAATATTATATCATCTGTAAATTAACAGTTTTATTTTTACCATTCCAGATATTTTTCCTTCTATTTATTTTTCTTACCTTATTACATTGGTTAGACTTCTTGTATGATATAGAATAGAATGGGGACATGGGATATTCTTGCTTTTTTCCTATATCAAAGCACAGCTTTCAATATTTCACCATAAAATACAATAGTTTCCATAGATCTTATGCAGACACATTATATTAGATCACAGAAATTTCTTTCTATTCCTAATGTGCTCAGAAACCTCTTTGGTCTTTCAAATAGATGTTTAATGTTATCAGGTAAGTATTCCAATCTTTCAGGTAATTACATGATTTCACTCATTTATCTGCTGATACTCATTATATTGATTTTCAAATGTTAAAACAACTTAACATTCATGAGTTAAGCCCAGCTTGATCATGATATACTGTTTATGGACTGGTGTATTAATGTTGCTAGTAATTTGTTTAGGATTTTTGTATATATGTCCATAAGACAGATTAATTTGCTTTCTGTGATGGCAAAACAGGTATCATGTAGAAATTTCTTTTCACTACATTATTGGATTCCTAGTTTTCCTCAATCTTTGATGAATTTTTAAATATATGTATGCTCAACTTTAGGTAGTAATTTAAATGTGTATTTCCCCATCTCACTTAAATAATTTAACTGGAATTAAAATTCTAGATTTGAAAGAATTTTTCTTCAGAACTTGAAGGATTGTTTTTTTTGTTTGTTTGTTTGTTTTGTCTTTTAGCTTTTAATGTTGCTTCTGAGATATTTGCTGCAAATTTTGGTATTTGTTGGGATCTGAGATATTCAAGAAAGTAGGACAGTATTTACACTTTTACCTAGAGGTAATATTTTACCAAATTGAAACATCACATTTGTTTTCAGGACTTGGTTTCCTTTAGAGTGGGACAGGGTTGTTTTTGGAAAGCATGACACAGAGACTTTCAAATATATCTGTAATTACTTATTTCACAGACAAAGAAAAATATTTGAAACAAAAATAAGAACAAGTTAAAATATGTGAAATATAGTTTGTATTATTCTCTATACTCTCCTGTATGTGGAACAAACACAAATACATAAAATTTGTGTGCATGTGTCAACATCCTTGATGACAGAAAAACACATACATTTCTTTGTATTTATTTTTTGACACAATTATTTCACTTTACAGTTGTTTTTTTTTTTTTTTTTTTTCAAGTTTAGTTTAATTACAGGAAGGCACATTCACAAAGTAAATATTTTCAGGAGACAATACCAAACAGTGAATGAATGTGTTGATGAGACAAGAGAAATTTAATAAATTTGAAGAGGAGCTAGGAATGGCAGAAGCCTAACATGCAGAAATATGTTTGTATGCCATCAATTTTACTAGAATTTATTAAAATTTAAAGTCTTACTGCTAACTTATTAATTTTTTAATTTTTAAGGTTACAATATAGAATTTTATTTAATTTTTTAATTTAAATTCAATTAACATATAATGTATTACTGGTTTCAGAGTTAGAGGTCAGTAATTCATCAATCTTTTTTTTCAAAGAATTTATTTATTTATTTGAGAGAGAGAGCGGGAGAGAGAGCATGCATCAGTGGAGGGGAGAGGCAGAGGGAGAGGGAGAAGCAGGCTCCTTATGGGGAGCCTGACGTGGGGCTTGATCCCAGGGATCTGGGATCATGACATGGGCCAAAGGCTGACACTTAACTGACTGAACCACTCTGGTGCCCTCATCAGTCTTATATAACACCCAGTAATCATTACATCAGGTACCCTCCTTAATGACCATTACCCAGTTACCCCATCCCCCCACCCCTCTCCTCTCCAGCAACCCTCAGTTTGTTTCCTATAATTAAGAGTCTCTTATGGTTTGTCTCCCTCTCTGATTTTGTCTTTTTTTTCCCTCTCTTCCCCTATGATCCTCTGTTTTGTTCTTAAATTCCACATATCATCGGGGCGCCTGGGTGGCTCAGTTGTTAAGCGTCTGCCTTCGGCTCAGGTCATGATCCCAGAGTCCTGGGATCGAGCCCCACATTGGGCTCCCTGCTCAGTGGGAAGCCTGCGTCTCCCTCTCCCACTCCCCCTGCTTGTGTTCCCTCTCTCACTGTGTCTCTATCAAATAAATAAATAAAATCTTAAAAAAAAAATCCACATATCATCAAGATCATATGATAATTGTCTTTCTCTGATTGACTTATTTCACTTAGCCTAATACCCTCTAGTTCCATCCATGTCACTGCAATGGCAAGATTTCATTTTTGATGCCTGTATTGTAGTATTGTAGTATTCCATTGTGTGTGTGTGTGTCTGTGTGTGTGTGTGTATACATATATATATATACTTCTTTATCTGTTCATCTGTCGATGGACATCTAGGTTCTTTCCATAGTTTGACCCTTGTGGACACTGCTGCTACAAACATTGGGGTGTAGGTGCCCCATTGGATCACTACATTTGTATCTTTGTGGTAAATCCCTAGTAGCACAATTGCTGGGTCATAGGGTAGCTCTATTTTCAACCCTTTCAGGAAACTCCATGTTGTTTTCTAGAGTGGCTGCACCAGCTTGCATTCCCACCAACAATGTAAAAGGGTTCCCCTTCCTCCTCATCCTGGCCAACATCTGTCATTTCCTGAGTGGTTAATTTTAGCCATTCTGACTGGTGTGAAGTGGTATCTCACTGAGGTTTTGATTTGGATTTCCCTGATGCTGAGTGATGTTGAGCACTTTCTCATGGGTCTGTTGGCCATTTGGATGTCTTCTTTGGAGAAATGTCTGTTCATGTCTTCTGCCCATTTCCTGATTGAATTATTTGTTCTTTGGGTGTTGAGTTTGATAAGGTCTTTATAGATTTTGGATACTAGCCCTTTATCTGATATGTCACTTGCAAATATCTTCTCCCATTTTGTCAATTGTCTTTTGGTTTTCTCAATTGTTTCCTTTGCTATGCAAAAGCTTTTTATCCTGAGGAAGTCCCAATAGTTCATTTTTGCCTTTGTTTCCCTTGCCTTTAGGTGTGTCTAACAAGAATTTATTAAATGTAAAAATTTGTCTGTTTTGTGAATACATTTGGTAGGATAAATTTTCACTAGTGATATGTTCCCTGGATTTTTCTCTTTTAGTACCATAGATAAATGACAGAGAAATAAAAAAATGCATAATCATGAATGGACTGGAAAAGCTTCTTTTATTATTTATATTTTGGTTTATCAACTGTTGTATCTTGGTGCAGCTACAAAACTTCCAAATTTAAACTATTCTTCTTGAACATGTTATGCAAAGAGTAATCTACTCTTCACATGAAATATAACAACAAGGATTTGTGCCACAGTATTCATTAGATGTTTTGGGAAATTGTTCAATTTAGCAAGTGGTCAAGTTTTCTAGTGATTATTTTTCCATTAAAAATACATTAATCTGTTGTTTTGTATTTATAATGATGTATATGGATTTTCCATAAGTTCTGCTATTTGATGAATCCATACAATCTTGCTGCTTTTTTGTCACTTAGAGTTAACAATTACTAGTCCTATCTTCACAATCCTACTTTAGGGCTATTTCTCAGTCTTCTACGTTGCCTTGTCTTTGAAAGATGTGACCAGTGGTCATCAACCTTTTATCTTTCTTTTTTTTTTTAAGTTTTTTTAAATTTTTGTTTAATTATTATTATTATTAGTTTTTTAAAGATTTTATTTATTTATTTGAGAGAGAGAGAATGAGAGACAGAGAGCATGAGAGGGAGGAGGGTCAGAGGGAGAAGCAGACTCCCTGCTGAGCAGGGAGCCCAATGCAGGACTCGATCCGGGGACTCCAGGATCATGACCTGAGCCGTAGGCAGTCGCTTAACCAACTGAGCCACCCAGCACCCCATTTGTTTAATTATTTTGATAACATTTACATTAGTAAACATCATTAGTACATTAGTAAACACAACATTTATATCAGTAAAATACACTATATGAATACAACTAAATGGCATTAATACTGGGCAAAGATAAAACCACCACTAATGCAGCCTGCTGAGAGAGAAATGACAATGGTGTTCTTTGTAAATCCTATTAACAGAAACTTAGATTCTTTGATATGACATTAGAAACTCTAAAAATCCCCACAGGTCCAGTTTTAGTTATTCTCATTACAATGCTAGTGTGGTCTTTACAAGACTTTACTATGTACATTTCACAAGTACCCATTAACATCAGTATAATTTTAGCAAACAATGAAGTAGTTTATGCAGTGACAAGATGAAAAGCGGTTTAATGACAACCAATATTGAACTCATGAATAGATAAGTGTGTTTAAGAGAATGATGTGAAGTCTTTACTATAAGTTATTTACCATTTATTAGTTTTTTTCCTCCTACACATTAAGACATATTCATTTGCAGCATGCACATCTTGCCATAGTGTTAATGGTGGCATCATTAAAGATACAATAAATGCATGCATTTGAAGAAACTGAAAAAACAAATGTTCTGAAAGTTATTTGATTCAGAAAGATATCACTGCAGCTACAAGCCTATCAATCAACTAGATGAGAAATTAAAATGAAAGCATGAAGAAAATGAATAATAGAGTACTTACTACTTTCTCATTCTAAAACGTAATTAATATACAATGACCCAATGACGTAAAGAAAGGCATAATTGCTTAGAGAGAAAAAAAGAAGTATATCATGATTTCTTAAATACAAGAACCAAAATATATATGTTAAAACATTCTTCTAACTTGGTTTATTTTTCGTGGTTTTAAGTTTATTTTAGAATTAATGCATGCTATCTGATTAAAACAACATGTTTTGGGCATAGGTAATCTTTGGAAAATGGTGACAATAAATATTTTTTATCAAGGATTTAATTAACGTTAATGCATTCTCTTCCTTTTGAAGTATATATACTTCATTATATACACACGTATGGATTATTGAAAGGTTTGAACTCCAAGGGATTATAAAATGAAGATGGCTTTATTTTACAAAAAGTCACTGCCTTTAACCAGAGTAATGCCCAGTAATACAGAATCTTTATCTCTTTTTTTAAACTAGATTACCAGTTTATTATAAAAGGGTATAACTCAGGAACAGCCAGATGGAAGAGATGCATAGGGCAAGGACTAGGGAGGAGGCATGGAGTTTCCATGCTCTTCCTGAGCATGCAACTCTCCCCCAATCTCCCTGTGTTCACCAACCTAGAAGCTCTCTACACCCTATCCTTAGAGGTTTTTTTTAATGTTATGTTAATCACCATACATTACGTCATTAGGTTTTTTTTTTTTAATTTTTTTATTCTTATGTTAATCCCCATACATTACATCATTAGGTTTTGATGTAGTGTTCCATGATTCATTGTTTGTGTATAACACCCAGTGCTCCATTCAGTACGTGCCCTCTTTGATACCCATCACCAGGCTAACCCATCCCCCCACACGCCTCTTGAGTGGATGATTTAGTAAAAAAGAAGTAGAAGGAGGGGAAGACTCAGTACATTTATAAAGAAAAAAATTGGCTGTAAGTTGTCAATACACAGTGAGCATTAAAGAAATTTGAGTTTCTCTTCTCATAGATACTAAAACAACTATCAAACTGATAAAGTATTTCTTAGTATTGAAACACTTTTTATAAGATTATTATAATTTTAGGCTTTGGGATAAAACTGAACTGCTTCCTAGGTATGTAATATTATTTTGTATAGAGCTAACTAACTTGAGATCTCAGTTTTCTCATTTTAAACATGTATCATGAAAAGTCCTGTCAAAAACATGCTGTGAGAAGTAAATGCAATTATTAATATTTACAATTATCACATCATTACTCCTTAAATTTCCGATTTAATTTTTAACTGATTTTAACTGAAAAAAATATAGATCTGTCCTTAAAATACTGCTTTACTTTTTTTTTTTAATTTTATTATGTTATGTTAGTCACCATACAATACATCATTAGTTTTTGATGTGGTGATCCACGATCCATTGTTTTTGTAAAACACCCAGTGCTCCATGCAGTACATGCCCTCCTTAATACCCATCACTGGTCTAGCCCATCTCCCCACCCCCTCCCCTCTAGAACCCTCAGTTTGTTTCTCAGAGTCCATAGTCTCTCATGGTTCATCTCTCCCTCCGATTCCCCCCCCTTCATTTTTCCCTTCCTTCTCCTAATGTCCTCCACGCTATTCCTTATGTTCCACAAATAAGTGAAACCATATGATAATTGACTTTCTCTGCTTGATTTATTTCACTTAGCATAATCTCCTCCAGTCCCATCCATGTTGATGTAAAAGTTGGGTATTCATCCTTTCTGATGGCTGAGTAATACAGATAATCAAGTCAAAAAAATGGGCAGAAGACGTGAAAAGACGCTTCTCTGAAGAAGACATACAAATGGCTAACAGACACATGAAAAAATGTTCATCATCATTAGCCATCAGGGAAATTCAAATCAAAACCACATTGAGATACCACCTTACACCAGTTAGAATGGCAAAAATGGACAGGGAAAGAAACAACAAATGTTGGAGAGGTTGTGGAGAAAGGGGAACCCTCTTATACTGTTGGTGGAAATGCAAGTTGGTATAGCCACTTTGGAAAACAGTGTGGAGGTTCCTCAAAAAATTAAAAATAGAGCTACCCTATGACCCAGCAATTGCACTCCTGGGTATTTACCCCAAAGACACAGATGTAGTGAAAAGAAGGGCCATATGCACCCCAGTGTTCATAGCAGCAATGTCCACAATAGCCAAACTGTGGAAAGAGCCGAGATGCCCTTCAACAGATAAATGGATAAAGAAGATGTGGTATATATATACAATAAAATACTGCTTTACTTATGACGTCCTCAAGAGACAATTCTTTTTATTTTGCAACCTCTATTTGAAACTTGAAGCATTGGATGACTTTTGTTTTATTCTCCCATATACTTTTATATAATACTTTGTGCTTTTACTTTTTTTTTTATTTTCTACTCCTACAAAATATATATCATCTTTGACTAATACCTTATTTTCTTTCTTGTTGTCATACTATACCTACATCCATATTTCTTGTAGGCCTGGAATTTAGGTTATGATTGTACAATCTCTGATGTGTCCTAAATGAATATATACCTCTTACACCATTGGAGTTTATTGATAGATCTAATCTACTTTAGTAGCCCATATTGGTTATCTCATTTTTGCTCTTGCCCTCATGAATTATTTCACTTCTAAAATCTTAAGCATAAAATCCTACATTGTGTACCAAATTTCCTTTGTCCTTCTTCTTCATAGTCTCTCTCAGTATACCTATTCTCAAATGCATTATGACTTCTAATCAAGGAATAAAAATATTTTATCAATATTCTACCAATTAATAGTGGCTGATTGGAGCACTGTACCTAGGATTCTGAGCCTGAGGTCAGGGCTCAGCAGGAAAGACTTGTGATCAATTACCTGTGTTTAAAATAAAGCATGGGTGGGGCGCCTGGGTGGCTCAGATGGTTAAGCATCTGCCTTCGGCTCAGGTCATGATCCCGGGGTCCTGGGATCGAGCCCCACATCGGGCTTCTGGCTCGGCCGGGAGTCTGCTTCTCCCTCTCCCTCTGCCTCTCCCACTGCTCATGCTCTCTCTCTCTCTCTCTCTGTATCTCTGTGTCTCAAATGAATAAATAAAATCTTTAAAAAAAAATAAAAATAAATAATAAAATAAAGCATGGTTGCATGTGTGCCAGATACTTATAAGTCCTCCAACATTTCCTTTTTTTTTTTTTTTTTTTTTTTTTAAAGATTTTATTTATTTATTTATTTATTTGAGAGAAAGAGAGAATGAGAGAGAGGGAGAGAGAGAGCATGAGAGGGGGGAGGGTCAGAGGGAGAAGCAGACTCCCTGCCGAGCAGGGAGCCCGATGCGGGACTCGATCCAGAGACTCCAGGATCATGACCTGAGCCGAAGGCAGTCACTTAACCAACTGAGCCACCCAGGCGCCCCGTCCTCCAACATTTCCTATTTGGTTAAACTATCATTCTTTGAATGCACCTTCTCATTACATAGTATGTAAGTAAGAAGATCTTATCTATCAATGCTATTATTTTACAAGTTCCATCTGCTACCCTACCCCTTGGCCTTTTGTTCTCCCCACCAAATGGTCAATTTTCTATTTGCAAGCTTATAAGCTTTGTGATATAAATTTCAAAGTGTATATATTGGTTATATTATACACTTCCACTTGAACCTAAACAAGCTTGTGACTGTTTTGATTGATCATGTACCGTAAAAGTCACATTGTTATGTGACTTCTGGATCAGATCATAAAATGCAAGACTTATTTCACCTACTTTCTCTCTCTCTTGCTCTCTCACGCTCTCTCTCTCTCTCTTTCCATCCCCCACCATCTCTCTCTGTGCTTGTCCGTGAAACCAACCATCATGTTATTAGAAGTCCACAGAGGGAAAAGAAACTTCTAAGTGTTCTAGCTGATAGTCTAAGCTAAGATGTTAGTGTTATAGATGGCATCAATCACTAGATATGTATGTGAGTAAGCAGTTAAAGTTGTGGTGTGTGGCTTATTGAGTGGCTTGAAATGTGACTATTTCAAATTGAGATGTGCTTTAAGTGCCAAATACACATTCAGGTTTAAAGATTTAGTAAGACAAAAAGGGAAAGTATTTAATTAATATTTTAATATTGATTACATGATGAAATAGCATTTTGAATATATTGGGTTAAATAAAATATTATTACATTAATTTTACCTATATCTTTTTTTTTTCTTTTAAAGATGTATTTATTTATTTGAGAGAGAGAGAGAGGGCATACATGTGCAGAAGGGCAGAGCGGGAGGGAGAAGAAGAGGGAAAGAATCCCAAGCAGACTCTGCACTGAGCCCACATCCCTACCCTGGGGCTTGATCTCACAACCCTGAGATCACGACCTGAGCCTAAACCAAGAGTCAGACATTCAACCTACTGAGCCACCCAGGCACTTCAAATTTTATATGTTTCTTTTTACTTTTTCTTTAGTGTAGAAACTAAAAAAATTAAGATTACATATGTGGATTGCTATATATTTCTCTTAGACAACACTGCTTTAGATGATTCCACCTCTCAGCCTTTGAGATGTCCGAGCTGAGGCTGTTACTCTGCTGAGCCCTGCCCAAACTGCAGATTTGTGAGTAAAATAAATGTTTTCATACATTTTACTCATAAGTCTGCAACACACTTCCTTCTTCTTCTTCAGGAATGAGTGTCTTAGCTGTCTTTCAACATTTGCATTTCTCTATGTTTTTGAATGAGTTTGTTATTTTAAACGTCCCCCCCTAAATTTTTCAGAACTTAGCTTAATTTTTATTTTCCTAAGACCTTTGAGGAAATAGTTGCTCTCACTGAAGCCAGTAATCACAGCTCCAAGTAGAAAAATTTAGTTTTAGTGTTTTGGTTATGTGATACAAAAAATATTTTCAGTTATGTTTTGTGTGTTTAACAAGAAGGTAGATAAGATCATTGTTATGTATAGGATTTTTTGATTAAATTAAGAATGTTTTTAAAGACCCTATGTGCTTATTTAAATCAAACCATTAATTTACCTGGAATAAGATATATTTTAATTTTTGCTGATAATTTTAAAAAAACTTTCAGATTATTGTATTGGGGAATTTTAAATGCCAGTTAATACAGTATAATATTAGTTCAGATTTTAACACAGGGTAGGGTATCTGAATTGCAGAATAGAGATAAAAGCTTAAAGAAAGACTAAAGGGCTTTTTTTTAATATAGAGGCAAAACCAAGAATTGTATGGTGAGTGTCTAGTTTGCAATTAGAAGATCTAATTAAAATGTACAGTCAAGGGGCGCCTGGGTGGCTCAGTTGGTTAAGCGACTGCCTTCGGCTCAGGTCATGATCCTGGAGTCCCGGGATCGAGTTCCGCATCGGGGTCCCTGCTCGGCGGGGAGTCTGCTTCATCCTCTGACCCTATCCCCTCTCGTGTGTTCTCTCTCTCTCATTCTCTCTCTCTCAAGTAAATAAAATCTTAAAAAAAAAAAATGTACAGTCAATATTCTTTGAAACATTTAGGAAGATAATTTTCTCTTTTATCAATTTTCTTAGGCTTGAGATTTAAATACAGATATCAAATTTGTATGCCCAGAGGTAGACAATGCATCTTTATAAATCAAAAGTAAATTTTGACAGTTAATCCTATTAACATTTGGGTTATTGATTAAAATGATCCTTTAACTTAGGGGTTACTTTGGGATTGCATCCAGGTCTTTTAATATTTTATGAGTAAAATGTCAACATAAATTGCCCTCTTAAATATGGAAATACATGATGATAGATAATAAATATACCCTAAGCAGATAGATTAACCTCATTAGGAGACCAGTACTAAATTGAAGATTCTTACTTTAATAAAGTTGGCTGAAAATATTTTTTGCAAAAAATGGCCATTGGAAAAGTTTGCTTTAGTAATATTTGAACTCAGCATAAAATTGACTTATTTGGTAGTTTTTAGAGTAAACTTAAATAAGTGGTATAGCTCTCAAAAAGATACCATGTTGTTCTTTCACTTTGAAAATGTAAGCAATTAATAAATATTACAATTTATAACTAAGTTTGCAACATTTCACATTTTAATAACGAAATAATTTTAAATGTCCAAATTAGTGCAGTTAAAAATAAAACTATAGTAAACTATCCAAGAAAAATAAAAGTATACATATTTTTTCCTATTCATTTCTCAATCCCAGTACTGATAATATTGTATTTGGAGTCTTAGGGGCACATGGCTGTAAACCTTGTTGTCCCTTAAAGCTCAGTAACAGTGACTCATGAGCCACAATGGGAGATTTCAAAACATCATGTGTTCAAAAACAAAGAGTACCTAGACCAAGGACAAGGAAACACATAAAGAATCAGAATAAAATAATATGCCTTATCTATAAGTATATATAGAATTATAGAATTATAACAGCAATGTCCACAATAGCCAAAATATGGAAAGAGCCCAAATGTCCATCGGCAGATGAATGGATAAAGAAGATGTGGTATATATCTACAAAGGAATATTCCTCAGCCATTAAAAAGAATGAAATCCTTCTCTCAAATAAATAAATAAAATCTTTAAAAAAAAATGAAATCTTGCCACTTGCAACTATGTGGATGGAACGAGAGTGTATTATGCTAAGTGAAATAAGTCATCCAGAAAAAGACAAATATCATATAATTTCACTCATAAGAGGAATTTAAGAAACAAAACAGATGAACATAGGGGAAGGGAGGGAAAAATAAAATAAGATGAAAATTGATAGGGAAGCAAACCATAAGAGATGGTGAACTCAACCCCCAACCTGAGGGTTGCTGTAGGGGAGGGGGTGGGGGAATGAGGTACTGGGTGAGGGACATTAGGGAGGGCATGTGATGTAATGAGTACCGGGTGTTATATGCAACTGATGAATAACTAAATTCTACCTCTGAAACTAATAAAAAAAGAATTATATATATTAAATAATTATGTATATTAAAATTTCCAGGGGTGCTTGAGTGGCTCAGTCAGTTAAGCATTTGACTTCAGTTCAGGTCATAATCTCAGTTTCCTGGGATTGAGCACTGTGTCAGCCCTGTGTCAGCTTCTGTGCTCAGCCTGGGCTTAGCTCCGCTTCTCCCTCTCCTTCTCCTTCTGCCTTTCCCCTGCTTGTGCTCTCTCTCTAATATAAATAAAATCTTCAAAATAAAAATAAAATAAAATAAAATTCCAAAAATGGCAATGAGATAAAAAATACCCATTTTTTTGGTTTGATTTTTGTTTTTAAGTTTTTATTTAAATTCCAGTTAGTATACAGTGTGATGTTAGTTTCAGGTGTACAATTTAGTGATTCAACACTTTCATACAACACCAGGTGCTCATCACAAGTGCACTCTTTAATCCCCATCACTTATTTAAACCATCCTTCTGCCCATCTCCCTTCTGATAACCATCAGTTCTCTATAGTTAAGAGTCTGTTTCTTGGTTTGCCTCTCTCTTTTTCCCCTTGTCCATTTGTTTGGTCTCTTAAATTCCAAATTAGAGTGAAATCATGGTATTTATCTTTCTCTGACTCATTTCACTTAGCATAATACTCTCTAGTTCTATCCATGTAATTGCAAATGGCAAGATTTCATTTTTTACAGCTGAATAATATTCCATTTTATATATATTCCCCCTCTTCTTTATCCATTCCTCAGTCAATGGGCACCTGGGCTATTTACATAATTTGGCTATTGTGGATAATACTGCTATAAACATTAGGGTGCATGTATACCTTTGAATTAATATTTTTGTATTTTGAGGGGAATACCTAATAGTGTAATAGCTGGATCATAGGGTAGTTCTATTTTTAACTTTTTGAAGAACCTCCATACTGTTTTACATAGTGGCTACACCAGTTTGCATTCCCACCAACAATGCATGAAGTTTCTTTTCTTTCCACATCCTTGACAACACCTATTGCTTTTGGTGTTGTGATTTTAGGCATTCTGATAGGTGTGAGGTGATATCTCATTGTAGTTTTGATTTGCATTTCCCTAATGATCAGTGATGTTGAGCATCTTTTCATGTGTCTGTATGTCTTCTTTGGGAAAATGTCTATTCATGTTTTCTACCCATTTTTAATTGAATTATTTTGGGGGTGTTGAGTTTGATAAGTTCTTTATATATTTTGGATACTAAGACTTTATCAGATATATATATATATTTTTTGCATTCCATAGGTTGCCTTTTAGTTTTGCTGATCATTTCCTTTGGTGTGCAGAAGCTTTTTATTTTCATAAAGTCCCAATAGTTTATTTTTGTTTATGTTTCCTTTATGTCTATGGTCAGGAACAAGACAGGGTTGTCCACTCTCACCACTGTTATTTAACATGGTACTGGAAGTCTTAGCCACAGCAATCACAAAACAAAAAGAAATAAAAGGCACCCAAATCAGCAAAGAAGTCAAACTTTCACTATTTGCAGATGACATGATAATTTATATTAAAAACCCAAAGACTTCACCAAAAAATGGCTAAGACTGACACACAAATTCAGTAAAGTCATAGGATACAAAATCAGTATACAAAAATCTGTTGCATTTCTATACACCAATAATGAAGCAGCAGAAAGAGAAATGAAGGAATCAATCCCATTTACAATTGCACCAAAAACTGTAAGATACCTAGGAATAAACCTAACCAAAGAGGTGAAAGACCTGTACTCTGAAAACTATAAAACACTGATGAAAAAAATTGAAGATGACACAAAGAAATGGAAAGACATTCCATACTCATGGGTTGGAAGAACAAATATTGTTTTTTTTGTTTTGTTTTGTTTTATTTAAATTCAATTAGCCAACTTATAGTAATCATTAGTTTTTGATGTAGTGTTCAATGATTCATTAGTTGCATATAACACCCAGTGTTCATCACATCACAAATATTGTTAAAATATCTATATTACCCAAAGCAATCTACACATTTAATGCAATCCCTATCACAATACCAACAGCATTTTTTTTCACAGAGCTAGCGCAAAGAATCCTGAAATTTGTATGGGACCACAAAACACCCTGAATAGCCAAAGCAACCTTGGAAAAGCAAAGCAAAGCAGGAGGTATCAAAATTCTGGACTTCAAGTTGTATTACAAGGCTGTAGTGATCAAAACAGTATGGTACTGGCACAAAGATGGACACATAGATCAATGGAAAAATGCCCACCATTTTTAAATATTCATGAAGTAGTCACAAAGATTGATGACATCTTGGCTATCAAATTTTTTTTAAAATCTTAATAAATTTTCCAAATGAGGAAATCATGTACACTATTCTAATTATAATTTACTAAAATTTAAAAAACAAGAATAAAAAATAAGTGAAATAACTAGTGACTTTGAGAGTATTTATCTAATGATAAATAATACTATATCATGAAGAATCAAAACCTTCCTAAATTGGCCTGTGTAATACTATTAAGAAACTGTATCAATTTAAATTAGTTATTATAAAACAGGTAGAAAACAAATAATCTCCTAACACAGGTAAATGTGCATCATCTAAGCTTTTAAAAATGTGAGGAAAGACAGAATAAAGCAGAAACAAATGAACTTTAAGATAAGCAATTATATGTGATGATATGTATTTTAATAAATTCATATAATATATAATACTTTGGAATACAAACTTCATTTGAAACATAGATTATGTTTACATTCCATATATTTATTTATATTATACATTATATATTATTTCTCTCTATATACTTATATATAAAACATACATTATAAATAAATACATTTATTCATAATTCTATATTTTGTTACATGTATACAAATATTTATATATGAACTATAATTACAGAAAAGTACATTTTAAGGGTTATAAGTTGAAGATTGGTATAATTATATATTAATAAATTTGAGATACCAACATAAAGTTGTTGATTTTTTTTTGGTAAAATATCAACCTATAAGAGACTTTATAAAGTTAAAAAGATAGAAAAGTAAGTAAAATATCTATTACAAAAATGATGGCAAGTCCATGAAGTTTTATGGGCAAATATATTAAATAATTTAATATATATTTATTGAGCACCAATTATGTTCTCAAGGATACTCTGGATGCTAGATGTGTAAAGAAGAGAGGGGGATAAATATTGTCTGGTCTGATGGAGCTTACAGTCTATTGTAGGAGTGAAATATTTGAAAGAATAATCACAATAATCAGTGTGTAATTTCTAACAGCATTAGTGATTTTGGAAGGAAAAAAAAAAAGAAATGAGATCCCTCATAAACCTCTAAGAAATGTATCTGGCTTAGAATTATGATGGAAGCGTTTTGAAGTCTTCCCTGAAATGTGAGATTAGAACTGAGATGTATAGGATGAACAGGAGTTCATAAGTATATATGAAGATCAAGTATATAAACAAGATACATAGATGATAGATAGAGAGGGAGAGACAAAGGTAGAGAACTTTAACATACCTGGTGTATGGTGAGTGCACATACATATTAGTTACTGCTATTATTAGGTAATTTATGCCAGTTATACTTAAAATATATTTGTTTTTTACATACATATAGTTTTTGGGTAAATACTTGTTTAATTCTGGAATAATCATTTTATGAGGCAGGGAGGGAAATGAATTTTCTGGGTTAATAATCAAATGGCAATGTGGCAATATACTTAATTTCAGTTTAATAAAAAAAAAAAAAACAACCTAAGCTTTGTATGTAATAACTGTGCTTAAGGCAGGATCAGATATGAAGTGAGATATATTTTTGGTACATCATGTTAACTTCTATTTTTCAAATCTATTTTCAGTAATCCATACTTTGAGTATTAGGGAAAATTCTTTCTTGCTTTCAATGGTGTATTGGTAGCAAAATTTTCAGAAAACCTGATTTTAATATGAAAATTATACTTCACCTTTCATTTACAATTTGTTTTGTTTTAATGTTGTTTTTTTTTTTGCTATGTATCTAGTTATAAGAGGAACTAATCAAATCAAAGTATTAAGAGGAATTTCTTTTTAAATTAGGTTTTAGAAGTTCCCACCAAAGCATAGACAAATATTCCAGGAAAGGAAAGGCAGTGTGAAATAAGAACAAATGAAAACTGCCTGTGTCTTTGTTTTTGAGTGAGCTTAAGAAAAATGGAGGCATATTGACAGAAGACAAATTACTTCATAATTGCGTCTAGAAATAGCTTCTTTTAATGTAGTAAACAAATGTCATTCTGCTAGACACATCAGAAAATAGTCTCAAATAGAATGAATAAAATAAAAACAAAGGAGTTGACGAGCTTGAGAGATGATTGAGCCTTTCTCTGAAATAATTTTTAAAAAGAAGTGAAAATAAGGCAACTGGAATTTCACATCTTAGGAGGAAAGTCTTGGTGCTGCTCAAGATGGAACAGCCCATTCTGCCTTTCAACAAATCCTTTCCAGATATTAACTTGGAGTTATGATTTACAAAATAACATTACAAATGATTTATGCTACAACTGAAGCTAGTTGTATATTTTTAACTAGAGCGTCATTCTATTTTACTCAAGTGGAAGTAATTTCAATTTCCCGTTATTATCTTAGGCTATGATGCATGCCATAATTAGTGCCTATGGCCCATGCACATATTTCAGAGGAGAAAGATATTTAGAACCACTACTTTTGTCCCACCCTTGGACAGAGATAGGGGATGGGCTAGGGAATCCATTAAAGCCAGAAACATTAAAAAATGCTTTCCTTGGGGCACCTGATTCAGTCGGTTAAGTGCTGATTTTGGCTCTGGTCCTGACCTCAGGGTTGTGAGATCAGAACCCCGCATTAAGTTCCGTACTGGGCATGAAGCCTACTTAAGATTCTCTCTCTCCCTCTCCCTCTGCCCCTTTTCCCTCACTCATGCAGCACACACACACTCTCTGTCTCTTGCTCAAAAAAAAAACCTTTCCTAATAAGTTCACCTAGACTAATGAAGTAAACTTATGTCTTCTTCTATAGTCTTTTTCATGTACAGTTGAAAATTAATCTTCATGGAGAATTTTTTATTACAACCTTGACTGTGCTCAAAATTCTCTATAACACTAATTGTATATGGGCTAAAATCGGGATAGTTTTGTTTGGTGAACTTTCTACGTCATGCACCAAAGTAGAAAAAGTTGGACTGGCAGTAATGAGACCAAAAGTGTGGGAATTCACAATGCCTGGCTAACTAAGATATAATAAACACAGTTCTCCTTGGGAGAGGCTGGTTGAAAAGCAAAGAAGGAGTGACCAGAAAACTGGGCCTTCTTTTAGGTTTCTGGGCTGAAAACAGATCCTAATTGTGGCTCAACGTTATCTCCCAGGGGACTTAACTTAGGTTAGTCATAAATCCTTAACAGTCACCTACCCCTGCCTGCAAGTCACGAACATAGATAGTTCTAATCACACAATGCCCATAAATGTCACGTCCCTAGTTATGGAAACTATATTCCTTTCTAATCTTGATTCTTTGATGTAACCATAACATGCATAATAAAAATGGAGGTAGAGCTTGACTCGGGGCCTTTCACAACTAGAGTGTCTGGTCCACAGGCCATCTCCTTTCTCCTACTTAGGTGTCTGGAGTAATCTTTTCTTTTTTTTTTTTTTTTTTTTAAGATTTTATTTATTTATTTGAGAGAGAGAAAGAGAGAGAGCATGAGAGGGAAGAGGGTCAGAGGGAGAAGCAGACTCCCCGCTGAGCAGGGAGCCCGATGCGGGACTCGATCCAGGGACTCCAGGATCATGACCTGAGCCAAAGGCAGTCGCTTAACCAACTGAGCCACCCAGGTGCCCCTGGAGTAATCTTTTCATTTGCCATCTCAGGGTTTGCCCAACACAAAAGCAAATAAAACAAGACAAAACAAAAACAAAGTGAGAACCTGAAATTGTAAATCCATGAAGATCCATGGAGGTAAGAATATTTATTTAAGAGTATGGTTAGCATTCAGTCCTTGATGGTGAAGCAGAAATGGAAATAGAGGCAGGAATAAGGTTAGATACCAACTACTGCAGTAAGAAATGCCAGACTTCAGATGAAAACAAACAAACAAACAAACAACAAAACAAATTTGCTGGATCAGTATACAGTCAAGGCCAAGGGGAGAAAATAAAAAAAATAAAGGTGGGAAACAAAGAGAATATGGCTGACCTGAATTAATAACATGGGTGGCAGTTCTTGCAGATGGTACATTAGAAGGACTGAGACTCTGATCCTTTGGACTTCTCATCTTCTGTCTTAAAGGAGTTGCTATCTAAATCCTGCATCCCAGAGCCATCATTAAAGAAGGTTCTTAATCTATCTTTATTTATTTTATTTTATTTTTAAAGATTTTATTTATTTATTTGACAGAGAGAGATATAGCGAGAGAGGGAACACAAGCAGGGGGAGTAGGAGAGGGAGAAGCAGGCTTCCTACGGAGTAGGGATCCCGATGCAAGGCTCGATCCCAGGACCCTGGGATCATGACCTGAGCAGACGCTTAATGCCTGAGCCACCCAGGTGCCGCAATCTATATTTTTTAGATATAATTGATACATATCATTATAATAGTTCAGGTGTACAACATAATAATTCAATATTGTATATATTATGAAATGATCACCACAGTAAGTCTTATTATCATCCATCAGCATACATAGTCATAGCATTTTCTTTTCTTGTGATGAGAACTTTTAAGCTCTACTCTTTTAGCAACTTTCAAATATGCAATATCATTATTAACTGTAGTCACTATGTTGAACAATAGATCCCCATGGCTTATTTATTTTATAACTGGAAGTTTGTATTTTTTTTTTTTTTTTTTTGACAGAGAGAGAACACAGGCAGTGGGAGTGGCAGGCAGAGGGAGAGGGAGAAGCAGGCTCCTCACTGAGCAGGTAGCCTGACACGGGGCTCAATTCCACGACCCTGGGTTCATTACCTGAGGTGAAGGCAGATGCTTAACTGACTGAGCCACCAGGTGCTCCAGAAGTTTGTAGCTTTTGACCCCCTTCACTTCTATTCCTCATTTGATTATCAAGTCTCACCATCTACTACTTCCTATGTGAAATTCTGCATTGCCGAACCTGTCTGCTCTGCACACACGGAATATACTTTGTAATTCTCTGTTTTCTTCTTTTTTTGTTCACACTAAATTTCACTTTGATTTTTCTTTCTCCTGTGTCTTCTTAGTTTATCCTATGGATCTTTTGACTCTCAGCTTAAATCCTACCTCATTTGTGATACCTTCCTGAAACTAGATCAATCACACAGTTTCCTCCATTTCTAAAACTAAAGAGCTCATCATCTATACTATTCACTGGACAGAAAACTGTGTATGCTTCATATTGCTTGCATTATTTATGTTATTTAACTTGTCTTTTTTGTCTAATCTTACTATAGGCATTTGGAAGGCAGAAGACATGATTTTGCTGGATAGCACCCAACGCATTAGCAAAGGCTAAGTCAAAAATCAAAATCAGGGGGCGCCTGGGTGTCTCAGTCAGTTAAGTGTCTGCCTTCAGTTCAGGTCATTATCTCAGGGTCTCGGGCTCCCTGATCATCAGGAAGTCTGCTTCTCCCTCTGTCTTTCCCCCAACTCGTACCCTCTCTCAAATAAATAAAAAATCTTAAAGAAAGAAATCAAAGTTGGGCAGTTAATATATGCCAGGCTCTATGCTATGTACTGTTGTTAAAACAAGAGATGAAATCTGTGGATGCTTTAAAGAAGCTTGATGATTTTTCTGGAAGAAGAAAAGATTTGTATTAATATTTTAGAGAGGAGAACATGAAGTAGGGCTTATGGGGTTGGTGTTGGGGGAAAGGGGATTTCCTAGATAAAATTAGGTCTACATTAAGACTTTAGTAGGCATTAGCAAAAGAAAAAATAAAGGACGAGTGTTCTAGCAGAAGATTGCTGTGAGAAAAAGTCTAGTGGTTAGTCAGGATGAAATTCATTCATTCACAGGATTTACACCGTTTGTTCTGAAAAACATACTCAGCTGGTGGTTATTGATGAGAGTGATGAGCTGATTTGCTTTCAGGATGTTAGTCCATTAATCAAGACCAAGGAATGACTTTTAATTTTTTGTCATAAAACCTAAATTCTGACATCTGATATTCAGGTCCTTCCATAGACTGACTTCAAAATTATCACTTATCCACTATAATCCACAATGGTTTCTTTTATTTCAGCTAGGAAAATATACTCACTGTCTCCAGATTTGTTGCATATTTTTATCCTCTCTACTTTTCTACAGTAAATAACTACAAAGGAAGGTAGATCATGATAAATATATAAAAGTATTATAAATTTGCTGCTTTGAGAGTTCTGAGGAAGTAGACATTTTTGCAGTCTTGAAGGGATAGCAAAGACTTGATAGGAATTACAGTGCTTTGTATGGTCCTTAAAAATCAGTCTTGTGTGTGACTTTTTAAAACGAATATTAAAAATGTGTTTACACATGCATTTAATTACTCTGGGCCATAAACACTGATGATTTTTTAAAATGTTTTTTGTCTTTGTTCTCCTAAAAAGGGATATTTCTCATGCCTTTGACTTTATTTCTGAGAGTCTAGTGTTGGTCATAAAGTAGTAGATGAATAAACATTTGCTAATTGGTTTACCAGATTTAGAAAAATAAATATTGAAAAGAAGAAAGCACAGTTGTGATGAACCATACCACATAACCTTTAAAATTAGCATTATTCTTCAGTTAATTGGGCTATTGAGATAAGTTACACTGTCTCTTCAGCCATACTAAACATTACCAATTTAATAATTTGATAAAGAGTAATGTCATCTGGGGAGTGCAGGATTTAAAAATGGTGACACTGCAAACGAGAAAATAATAGATATTTTGTACAAATTTGTAATTTTGTTTCTGCCTATTGTAGAATAAAAGAAAAATAGTAGGAAAGTTTAATGGAGCCTACACTATTCACTCTTATTTTACTTGCAATTGGTTTTTGTTTGTTTGTTTTTCTGGGGTTGGTGCTAGCAGGGAAAGAGAAACAACAGCTTAATATGTCTGTGAAAGTTAGTGTAAATGGAAATCGTGAGTTCCCACCTATTACAATGCAAGTAGATCTACTTGGGATTGAAATAACAACATAAAGTTTCAATCCCTTGGGAAAAATTACACCAGGCAGACTGATTGAGTGGAAACTATCCAATAAACTGTTCATGGACTTTATAATCAGTGAACTATATAAAAGAGACTCATTTTCTGAATTGCATGTCAAGAACTAAATTTACATGATGTAGCCACTTGAAGTAAACACAACTAAGCATGCTGGTACATGAACCCCTCGGGGAGAAATTGAGCATCACTAAGCAACTGCCTGACCTCCCAGCCAGAGTATTTTATGCGACTGAGTGAATATTACTGCTTAGTGGGGGAAAAAATGTAATGGTGCTTACATAATTATTGTCTTTCTTTAACAAAAATATAATAGTTCCACTATTGCTAGCTGCACAAATTTGAACAATAAAAGTTCCTAGAAAACAGATATAACAGTCTTCCAGTAATGTCAGACTAAGTAAATTAGATCAACTCTGCCTTAGAGAACAACTAGAAAAGCCAGATAAGATATACCCATATATCAATTGAAAAGCAGTGGGGTACTAATAAATTCACAAAGAATTACCAAGTGTGGTAGATTACTTGTGATATTTGTACCATTTACAAGGTGACTCTTTGGTTCTTCCCATCAGAATGTAGAGTCTTTTTCCCACCCCTTATCTGTGCTGGTCTTTGGACTTGCTTTGGCCAAAGTAATTTGGCAGATGTGGCAGCATGCCAGTTCTGAATCTAAATTTCAAAAGAGATTTCAAGCTTCTATTCTCTCTCTTGGAACTCTGCCACCATGGACTATAGCAAGGCCAGGCTATCCTGCCAGAGGATGAGATAACACATGGAACAGAGCTGAGCCTGCCCAGGCAAGGACATCCTAGACCATCCTAGACCAACCAGCCCTCTGTCACCCATCCATAATCCACAGGTTTGCCCAGCCAAGAATAGCCACATCTGGCCCAGATAAGAACCATTCAAGGAATCCATTTGTTGAGAGAAATAATACATAAGAATTGTTGTAACCACTAAGGGACTTGAAATGCTGCTATACTTACCTTACACACCAGGCCAGAAACTAAATTTCATGATATTCAGAGAGGTGAGCTCAATATTTGGGGACAATTTTCCTTTTTCCTTGTTTACTAGTTCCTGTTTCAAAAGCTTAAACAACAGTAACAATGACACCAAACTGTTGACTTGGAATTTCACAGGGAAAAAACATCTCCAAAGATAAGGAAACTAAAGATACTATATATATAGTGTGTGTGTGTGTGTGTGTGTGTGAGATCTATATCTATATCTATATCTATATCTATATCTATATCTATATCTATATCTATATCTATATATATCAGCAGATAGCAGAAAAGGGAGTACTAATGGATGTTCTCCTAGCAGAAGAAAAAACTCCCAGTTGAATGTTGGAAATGCAAGAGGAATAATCAGGAGGGCATAAAGGGAACTTTATTTTTCTAAGGTCCTTGCATATTTTTGTAGAAGATGTAAAAAAGTTGATTGATATTTAGACCTTGATAAATTAAGGATCATTTTGAAATCTCCATGGGAATCATTAATGATAGTAATCAATGAAAGAGTAGGTAAAAAATGAGAGAAACAAGAACAGATAGAGTTCTTAAAAAAATAAAACATCAAAAAGTAATTGATTTATCTCAAATATACTGATCTAAGAACAAATGTAAATGGATCAGAGTCCAGTCGTAAGTCGGATTATCTCACTTTAAAAAAAACAAAACTTTGCTTTTTATAAGAAACATATCTAAAATAAAAGATATAAAAAGTTTACAAATGACCACATATATAACAAAAATATCAATATGCCGAAAGTTGGTGTACTTATACTGCTAAATCAGACTTTTAGGCAAAAAGGGTTAATAAATTTAAAAAGGGGTATTTTATAATGTAAAGTTTTAATCCACCTGGAAAACATATTAATTATACATTCATGAGCACCTAATAATGTAGCTTCAGTATATATACAGCAAAATACAGATCTTGTGTGTGTGTATGTGTGTATATATATCACTATATCTAAAAACTGCATAATATACACTCTTAAGCAAACAAGGAATATATCCAACAATTCACCATAATATATAAAAACAAAAAGAGATAAAACAGATGAAATTGTTTCTGATATCATTTCAATACACTGCCCCCTTCCCACGGAAATCAACACTCCAACCCCCAGCTCCAGATTCCTATTATATTGAAATGTACAGATTTTATATATCTTAAAAAAATAAATTACCTTTATTCATAAATGCATGGTTATTGTAGAAAATTTGGAAAATATAGAAAAAATACTTAAAACTCATGAAAGTTATCTGTAATCCCTCACTCTCACTCATCCTGATCTTGGTGTAAGGGAATGAGTATGGGTGTTAAAGTCAGACCTGAGTCCAAAAAATGTCTGTGATCTCCAATAGTTGTATGACTTTGAGAAAAGGTACTTAACTTCCCTCAGCCTCAATTTCCTCAGGGAATTAGAATAATTATACTAGTTAAGACTATGTTGGTTATAAATAAATCATTTCAATTTCACAGGAGCACATTCAGAAATTAATTATAGCTATACAAATAGGGTGTCTCATAATATCAGATTTGGAAATATAGTGGGACCTCAAAAAGAAAAAAGTAGGATTGAAGGGAATCTCAAAATACAGGAATAAACATCAACCATCTCCCACTTCTAGTTTTCTTGTCATGTATACCTTCATTTTTCTTTCTCTAGTTCTTAGATCAGATGAGAAATAACCATGAAAGTTATCCTGGTTGACTCAAGTTTGGGCCAGTGCTCAGCCAAAGTCTAATTCACTGTAAAGAAGGAAATGGGGTGGCATTTTACAAAATACTTGCTCAATTGCAGCTGCTCTAGGGGTGGTGAGGCTAATGGAGGATGTCTGTATAAGCAGAGCATTCATGACTTTTCAGTGCTACTGTGAACATTAAATGTATTTAAATCTTTTGGTGATCATTGATAGTTATTATGTTGATTATCAGAAACATTCAGATTCAACTATTGATTCTATTTTCATAGCTTACTTTAAATCACTTTACTTCTTTTATACAAGTGCATGTACACACATACATATCACTTTTTTATACTTACACACCTATACATACAAAAATATTTAGAAGAAATGATGCAATAAGTAAAAACATAAATTTAAACTATGCACTTTTTAGTAATCATTATATTGTAACCCTCTTTATGGATTATTTCAAACTCTTTATAAACAACTTTTTTGATTGTCTGTGGTTTTATTGTTAATATACAATCCTATAATTAACTGACTTACCTAAACAAACCTTCATCTTTAAAGTGAATTGGAAATGATCGGCAAGATGGTGGAGGAGTAGGAGACCTAAATTTCATCTGGTCCCAGGAATTCAGGTAGATAAGGATCAAAACATTCTGAACACCTACAAACTCAAAAGGAGATCAAAGAAAAGAATAGCAGCAACTCTCTGAACAGAAAAGCGACCACTTCCTGGAAGATAGGACGTGCAGAGAAGTGAATCTGAGGTGACATTCGGGAAGATGGATGGCAGGGTAGGGGGCCTCCATCAGCCGCTACCAGCAAGTGATAAGCAGCAGAGCACAAAATCGGAACTTTTAGAAGTCGGCTCCACCGAGGGATGTTGCTCCAGTGGCTAAGCGGGGGATGGAACCCTCGCTGGGACAGTGTGGTCTCAGGACCCTCAGGATCACAGGAAGATCAGGGGTGCCTGAGTGTGGCACAGCTCCCAGGTATCAGAGCAGGGAAGCCAGCTGCAGAGACGGAGCTGAGGAGAGGGCTCTCAGCATGTGGTTACCATAAACCATGATCCACGGCACAGTCGGGCCACTGCTCCTCCACAGGGACCCAACAAGCCACAGATCCAGGGAGACTGTCCTTCCTCCCCTGGAAGGAGTGGTGCACCACAGGACTCTGCTGGATTTGCAGACTCCACATGGGGTCGTGTGCCAGAGATAGAAAATGCAGGGTCACAGGCCAGGTGAGCATGGACTGCGGCTGGAGACTGGAGAGACAGGAGTGATCAACTGCTTTTCTCTGGGGCCTCACTGAGGAGTGGGGCTCTGAGTTCTCAGCTACTCACAGCGGAGATTGGGAGGTCGCCATTTTTACTCTCATCATCCAAAGCTGTACAGAAAGCTTGCAGGGAACAAAAGCTCCCGAGAGCAAACCCAAGCAGATTACTTACCCTGGATCTGTCTCAAAGACATTTGAGAACCACTGCAACAGGCCCCTCCCTGAGAAGATCAGCAAGAACAGCCAGCCAAGACCGAGTTTACCGATCAATGAGAATGGTAGAACTCTAGCACTAGAGGAATAATGCACATGGAATTCATGTTTTTTTTTCCCATAATTATTTAGTCTTTCAAAGATAATTTTTTAAATTTTCTTTTTTCTTTTTCTTTTTTTTGAATTTTTCTTTTTCCCCTTTTCACCAACATCTTATCAATCCCTTTAAAAAAAAAAAAACTTTTATTTTTCATTTTTAGAGTCATATTCTATATCTTCCTAGTAGTTAACTTTATTTTTGGTATATATATATAAGTTGTTCTCTCTTTAAAATTTTGGGATAAGTTTCTTCTAACAGACCAAAATATACCCTAAATCTCTAGTGTATGGCTTTATTCTAGTCTGCCTGATCACATTCTCACCCTTTTTTTTTTTTTTAAGATTTTATTTATTTGACAGAGAGAGACACAGCGAGAGAGGGAACACAAGCAGGGGGAGGGGGAGAGGGAGAAGCAGGCATCCCGCCGAGCAGAGAGCCTGATGCGGGGCTCAATCCCAGGACCCTGGGATCAGGACCTGAGCTGAAGGCAGATGCTTAACCAACTGAGCCACCCAGGCGCCCCTCTCACCCTTTTTTTATTTTAAATCCTGTTCCTTCTTTTTCAACCAACTTCTTATCTTATCAATTCCTTTTATAAAATCCTTTATAATTTTCATCTTTATAGTCATATTCCATCCCTTCAGTGTATTTACAATTATCTTTGTACACATATAAGCTTTTCTTTCTTTAAAATTTTAGGAGGCACTTTCTTCTAACAGACCAAAAAATGCCCAAAATCTAGTGTGTGGCACTGATCTATGCACCAGCCTGATCATATTTGATCATATTCTGTTTTTTTTGTTGTTTGTTTGTTTGTTTTTATCTTTTTCCTTTTTTCTTTTTTCTTTTCTTCACTTTCTTTTCCCTTGGTTTCAGGTCTCTTCTGATTTGTTTAGTGTATATTTTTCTGAGGTAGTTGTTACCCTGTTAGCATTTATTCTCTCATTCATCTATTCTCCTCTGGACAAAAGACAATACGGAAAAAATCACCTCAAAAATGAAAACAAGAGGCAGCACCGACTGCCAGGGACATAATCAATATGGACATTAGTATGATGTCGGAACTAGAGTTCAGAATGACAATTTTAAAGATACTAGCTGGGCTTGAAAAAAGCATGGAAGTATTAGAGAAACCCTTTCTGGAGAAATAAAAGAACTAAAATCTAATCAAGTTGAAATAAAAAAGGCTATTATTGAGGTGCAATAAAAAATGGAGGCTCTAACTGCTAGGATAAATGAGGCAGAAGAGAGAATTAGTGTTGTAGAAGATCAAATGATGGAAAATGAAAAAGCTGAGAAAAAGAGAAATAAACAACTATTGGATCACGAGGGCAGAATTCAAGAGATAAGTGATACCATAAGATGAAACAACATTAGAATAATTGGGATCCCAAAAGAAGAAGAGAGAGAGTGGAGGCAGAAGATATATTGGAGCAAATTATAGCAGAGAATCTCCCTAATTTGGGGAAGGAAACAGGCATCAAAATTCAGGAGGCACAGAGAACCCCCCTCAAAATCAATAAGAAAGGGTAAATACCCCAACATCTAGTAGTAAAACTTACAAGTCTTAGAGACAAAGAGAAAATCCTGAAAGCAGCTCAGGACAAGAGATCTGTAACCTACAATGGTAGAAACATTAGATTAGCAACAGACCTATCCACAGAGACCTGGCAGGCCAGAAAGGACTGGCACGATCTATTCAGAGCACTAAATGAGAAAAATATGCAGCCAAGAAGACTATATCCAGCTAGGCTGTCATTGAAAATAGAAGGAGAGATAAAAAGCTTCCAGGACAAACAAAAATTAAAGGAATTTGCAAATACGAAATCAGCCCTACAAGAAATATTGAAAGGGGCCCTCTAAGCAAAGAGAGAGACTAAAAGTAACATAGAACGGAAAGGAACACAGACAATACACAGTAACAGTCACCTTATAGGCAATACAATGGCACTAAATTAATATGTTTCAATAGTTACCCTGAATGTAAATGGGCTAAATGCCCCAATCAAAAGACACAGGCTATCAGATTGGATAAAAAAACAAGACCCATCGATATGCTGCCTGCAATAGACTCATTTTAGACCCAAAGACACACACAAATTGAAAGTGAGGGGGTGGAAAATAATTTAACATGCTAATGGACACCAAAAGAAAGCTGGGGTGTCATTTCTTATATCAGACAAATTAGATTTTAAACCAAAGACTATAATAAGAGATGAGGAAGGACACTATATCCTACTTAAAGGGTCTATCCAACAAGAAGATCTAACAACTGTAAATATCTATGCCCCTAACATGGGAGCAGACAATTATATAAGCCAATTAATAACAAAAGCAAAGAAACACATCAACAACAATACAATAATAGTGGGGGACTTTAACATCCCCCTCACTGAAATGGACAGATCATCTAAGCAAAAGATCAACAAGGAAATAAAGACTAAATGACACACTGGACCAAATGGACTTCACAGATATATTCAGAACATTTCATCCCAAAGCAATAGAATACACATTCTTCTCTAGTGCCCATGGAATATTCTCCAGAATAGATCACATCCTAGGTCACAAATCAGGTCTCAACAAAATAATAATCAGCAAAGAAGAAGTCAAACTCTCACTCTTTGCAGATGATATGACACTTATGTGGAAAACCCAAAAGACTCCACCCCCAAAACTGTTAGAACTCATACAGGAATTCAGTAAAGTGGCAGGATATAAAATCAATGCACAGAAATCAGTGGCATTACTATACACCAACAACAAGACAGAAGAAAGAGAAATTAAGGAGTCCATCACATTTACAATTGCACTCAAAACCATAAGATACCTAGGAATAAATCTCACCAAAGAGACAAAGAATCTGTACTCAGAAAAGTATAAAATACTCATGAAAGAAATGGAGGAAACACAAAGAAATGGAAAAACATCCCATGCTCATGGATTGGAAGAAGAACTACTGTGAAGATGTCAATGGCTACCTAGAGCAATCTACACATTCAATGCAATCCCTATCAACATACCTTCCACTTTTTTCAAAGAAATGGAATAAATAATCCTAAAATTTGTATGGAACCAGAAAATACCCTGAATAGCCAGAGGAATATTGAAAAAGAAATGCAAAGCTGGTGGCATCACAATTCCGGACTTCAAGCTCTATTACAAAGCTGTCATCATCAAGACAGCATGGTACTGGCACAAAAACAGACACATAGATCAATGGAACAGAATAGAGAGCCCACAGGCACTGAAGTGGCTGCCTTCATCTCAGGTCATGATCCCGGGGTCCTGGGATAGAGCCCCACATCAGGCTCCCTGCTTGGCGGGAGGCCTGCTTCTCCCCCTCCCCCTCCCCCTGCTTGTGTCCCTTCTCTCACTGTGTCTCACTTTGTCAAATAAATAAGTAAAATTAAAAAAAAAAAAAAAGAATAGAGAGCCCAGAAGTGGACCCTCAACTCTGTGGTCAATTAATCTTTGACAAAGCAGTAAAGAATGTCCAGTGGAAAAAAGACAGTCTCTTCAACAAATGGTGTTGGGAAAATTGGACAGCCACATGTAGAAGAATGAAACTGGACCATTTCCTTACACCACACACAGAAATAGACTCAAAATGGTTGAAAGACCTAAATGTGAGACAGGAGACCATCAAAATCCTAAAGGAGAACACAGGCAGCAACTTCTACGACCTCAGCCGCAGCAACTTCTTCCTAGAAACATCACCAAGGACAAGGGAAGCAAGGGCAAAAATGAACTATTGGGACTTCATCAAGATAAAAAGCTTTTGCACAGCAAAGGAAACAGTCAACAAAACCAAAAGACAACCGACAGCATGGGAAAAGATATTTGCAAATGACATATCAGTTAAAGGGCTAGTATCCAAAATCTATAAAGAACTTATCAAAGTCAGCACCCAAAGAACAAATGATCCAATCAAGAAATGGGCAGAAGGCATGAACAGACATTTCTTCAAGGAAGACATCCAAATGGCCAACAGACACATGAAAAAGTGTTCGACATCACTTGGCATCAGGGAAATCCAAATCAAAACCTCAATGAGATACTACCTCACACCAGTCAGAATGGCTAAAATTAACAAGTTAGGAAATGACAGATGTTGGCGGGGATGCAGAGAAAGGGGAACCCTCCTACACTGTTGGTGGGAATGCAAGCTGGTGCAGCCACTCTGGAAAACAGTATGCAGGTTCCTCAAAACGTTGAAAATAGAGCTACCATATGGCCCAGCAATTGCACTACTGGGTATTTACCCCAAATATACAAATGTAGTGATCTGAAGGGGTATGTGCACCCCGATATTTATAGCAGCAATATCCACAGTAGTCAAGCTATGGAAAGAGCCAAGATGTCCATTGCCATATGAATGGATAAAGAAGATGTGGTATATATATATTGTATATATATTGTATATGTATATGTATATATATATATATATATATATATATATACACACACAATGGAATATTATGCAGCCATCAAAAGGAATGATATCATGCCATTTTCAGCAACATGGTTGGAACTGGAGGGTATAATGCTGAGTGAAATAAGTCAATCAGAGAAAGACATGTATCATATGATCTCGCTGATATGAGGAATTCTTAATCTCAGGAAACAAACTGAGGGTTACTGGAGTGATGGGGGGTAGGAGGAATGGGTGGCTGGGTGATAGACATTGGGGAAGGTGTGTGCTATGGTGAGCACTGTGAATTGTGTAAGACTGTTGACTCATAGACCTGTACCTCTGAAACAAATAATACATTATATGTTAAAAAAAAAAAAAAAAGAAGAGGAAGATAGCAAGAATGGAAAAATGAAGGGGGGGAAATTGGAGGGGGAGATGAACCATGAGAGACTATGGACTCTGAGAAACAAACTGAGGGTTCTAGAGGGGACTGGGATGGGGGGATGTGTTAGCCTGGTGATGGGTATTAAAGAGGGCACGTACCAAATGGAGCACTAGGTGTTACACACAAACAATGAATCATGGAACACTACGTCAAAAACTAATGATGTAATGTATAGTGATTAACATAATAAAATTAAAATAAAAAAAATTTAATGTTCATTACATATCTAACCTCATATCATTACTTTCTTTTTGTTGTATGAAAAATAATAAACGTGCCTTTCCTGCTTAAAGAAAATAAATAAATAAATAAATAAAAATAAAGTGAATTGGAGACTTATCCTGAACAGATTGAGAATGCAGGCAGCAATATTCTGAAATGGTAATGTATGCAATTTGTTCCATTTACACACAATTCTATCTCATTGATCATATTTTTTTGATGTGAGATAAAATGCACAAAAGAGAATTAATAGATATGAATATGAGCATATCCTTCATAAACACAATATGCCAAATTTCAAATTCTGTTAATGCTAATTATTAGTAACATAATTTGGCAACTAATCTAGCCTTGTGACATTTATTTGTTTTGTGATATTTCTTGTATTTTACTGTTATTTTTTGGGAGGCAGATTCTTAATAAAAGGAAAATAAACAAATTTTTAAGAGTCTTTGTTTATTTATTTCCTGGTTCAGTATAGGGATTTGGAGTGAAATTGGCTCTGGTAGATATAGCTTGCTTATATTCTTTGAGATTAGATGTTATTTTCAATGTTCATAAACATGAGAAAATCTAATCCCTAAGATTATTGTTTTAATTTACTTATCACAAAGACATTATGAGCTTCCATTATGGAACAGGGGTTTGAGTATTTGCAAAAATATATGTTTTCTGTTGTTGCTTTGATGTTAAGGGTAATTACATTGTAAACTCCCTGATGGCAAGAAGTGCGTATTCTTGGAACAATTTTATGGTAATTTTTATAGATAGTAGTTATCACTAAAAAGTTGTAAATAAGTTAATTTGAGTCTTTCAGATATTGAAAGGTATTAGTTTTTTTTCTGAAAACAAAAATCTTTATTAGAGTAGCAATCTTATAAAAAATATACTGTCAAACATGGGAGACATTCTATTTTAGGAACATAGATAATAAGCATGACTAATGATATACAAAAATAAATAAAATAGACTACTTAGTGTAAGTATTCTAATGTATAAACATACATTTTTTGAAAAGATTTTATTTATTCATTTATTTATTTGAGAGAGAGAGAATACAACTGGGGAAGGGAGCAGAGGGAGAGGGACAAGCAGACTCACGCTGAGCTTAGAGCCTGACTCGGGGCTAGGTTTCATAACCTGAGATCATGACCTGAGCTGAAATCAAGAGTCAGACGTTCAACCAACTGAGACACTCAGGTGCCTCTAAACATACATTTTATTATATGTTTAAATAAGAATGCTAAAATAGTATGAATACTTGTCACAGCACTACATCTGGAGAGTAGTGATTGGTAATTCATACCAGAGGTTTTTAACATTACTGCCAAGGCATGTTGGATAGGTGTGTGAGAGAAGGATGGAAATAAAATGCACTGAGAGTGTGCCTAGTTTGCGGACTGACTGACGTTACAGCTCGTGGCAATATAGTCTTACTGACAGGAATGTATTTTGAATGGGCATGGCACATGTTGATAAAAAGAAATAGAAATCACAGAGGGTGTGGATCATCATCGGTGAGTTACTTTTGGAAGATATCAAAAAAAAAAAATGGCACTTCCACTGCGTTTTATAATCCACAAAAGACTAGATGTGTAGATGAAAAGAATTAATTAATGATGTTTCCTGTCAATTCATAGATGCAAGATGATTAAAAAGCTTGTAGATCTTTTCAAAAGAATCAGAGAACTCATGCAAGTAAATTAAGGTACACCTTGGAAGGTTTTTTGAGACTTAATTATGGAAGGCTTGGGATTTCAAACCAAGCAGTTTGGTTTTTTGTATTTTTTTTTTTATTATTATTATTATGTTAGTCACCATACAGTACTTCATTAGTTTTTGATGTAGTGTTCCATGATTCATTGTTTGCGTATAACACCCAGTGCTCCATGCAGTATGTGCTCTCCTTAATACTCATCACCAGGGGAACCCATCCCCCCACCCCTCTCCCCTCTAAAACCCTCAGATTGTTTCTCAGAGTCCATAAACTCTCATGGTTCATCTCTCCCTCTGATTCCCCCCCTTCATTTTTCCCTTCCTTCTCCTAATGTCCTCCATGCTATTCCTTATGTTCCACATGTAAGTGAAACCATATGACAATTGTCTTTCTCTGCTTGACTTATTTCACTTAGCATAATCCCCTCCAGTCCCATCCATGTTGATGTAAAAGTCGGGTATTCATCCTTTCTGATGGCTGAGTAATATTCCATTGTATATATGGACCACATCTTCTTTATCCATTCATCTGTTGAAAGATGTCTCAGCTCCTTCCACAGTTTGGCTATTGTGGACATTGCTGCTATGAACATTGGGGTGCATGTGCCCCTTTGGATCACTACATCTGTATCTTTGGGGTAAATACCCAGTAGTGCAATTGCTGGGTCATAGGGTAGCTCTATTTTTAAATTTTTGAGGAACCTCCACACTGTTTTCCAAAGTGGCTGTACTAACTTGCATTCCCATCAACAGTGTAAGAGGGTTCCCCTTTCTCCATATCCTCTCCAACATTTGTTGTTTCTTGCCTTGTCAATTTTTGCCATTCTAACTGGTGTAAGGTGGTATCTCAGTGTGGTTTTGATTTGAATTTCCCTGATGGCTAATGATATTGAATATTTTTTCATGTGTCTGTTAGCCATTTTTATGTCTTCTTTGGAGAAGTGTCTGTTCATGTCTTCTGCCCACTTTTTGACTTGATTATTTGTTTTTTGGGTGTTGAGTTTGAGAAGTTCTTTATAGATCTTGGATACCAGCCCTTTATCTGTAGTGTCATTTGCAAATATCTTCTCCCATTCTGTGGGTTGCCTCTTTGTTTTGTTGACTGTTTCCTTTGCTGTGCAGAAGTTTTTTATCTTGATGAAGTCCCAAAAGTTCATTTTTGCTTTTGTTTCACTTCCTTTGGAGATGTATCTTGAAAGAAGTTGCTGTGGCCAATGTCAAATTACTGCCTATGTTCTCCCCTGGGATTTTGATGGATTCCTGTCTCACATTGAGGTCTTTCATCCATTTTGAGTTTATCTTTGTGTATGGTGTTAGAGAATGGTCGAGTTTCATTCTTCTGCATGTGGCTGTCCAATTTTCCCAGCACCATTTATTGAAGAGACTGTCTTTCTTCCATTGCGTATTTTTTCCTGCTTTGTTGAAGGTTATTTGACCATAGAGTTTGTGATGTCTCTATATCTATATTATCTACATTCTAAATAATTATAGTCACAGATATAACTTTGTCTGAAATTTTAACAACTTTTACAATACATTGTATATCATTGATATTTCACCTGTAATGTTCAACATTTTTAAAAGATTTAGCTTTTGCATTTTGGATGTAATGAAGTATCATTGTGCAGTATTTCATTATTCAAGAACAGATCAAATGAAACTTCAAATGAAAAGGGAAATGAAAGGAAGACTGCTAAAGATTTTGAAATAAGCTGAGATTGAAAATCAAGTATTGAACTTACAAAATATTTTAAAAAATATTTAAAAAATATTGTCAAGTTAGTACGCAGAAAAGAAATGTAAATGTTATGAAGCAGATATAAATCAGTAATGTAATCTAGTAGTGAAATTTGGGTCATTTAATTCTGGAAGCAAAATTAATTTTCCTTGAAGGTACCTCTGAGTTTCTAAAATTTACAATGATGTGAGATTAGAAATACTGAATGTTGATATATAATAATTTGGAGTTTGGAAAGTCTTTCTTGAGATTGACTTAAATAACATCTTTTAGTATTACATATACTCTGTTATTGCTCATGCTGTTCCCTTATCTGACATTTTCTTCTACTTTTCTCTATTATCAAACTCTGGTCTATACTTCTAGCACTCTGAAAAAACTGCAACTCTGAAACCACCTCTGATGCCACAATAATACTTAATGTCTTCTTTTAAAAAAGTATTTCCTAACATTTCATGATAGGGTTTATTTCCTTCTACCTGATACCTGTGTAGTAATGATGATAGGCTTTTTATGTTTTTTACTACTCAATAAGTGTTGGATAAATTGAATTAGATGGATCAGCACATCCAGTTAGGCAGACTGAGAATCTGGGCTCTAGACACACTAACCTGGAAGCTTTCCATGATTCTCCTAATACATGCTTAACTACAGCAAGGCTTTAATGGTGTCCCCAAACGCAGAATCAAATTCTATCATTAATGTGTATATGATCAGATGATCTAAAAGGGTTACTTAAGCTCTCTTGTATCACCTTCTGCTTTACACTGACGTGCAAATATAAGTGATCAGAGGAGCCCCTGTACATGTTAGTATAGGAATCCTGGAAGGAAAAGTTGGGACACATTTGTTCACTTATTTCTGGAGGTATGTGAGGGATACACACACACACACACTTATAAATATATATATCAAGTATATATATTAAATATAAACATGTAATATAAATAAATATATAGTAATATGTAATAAATAAAAAATATATAAATTATGCCCTCATATAAATTAAGGCATAAATAGGTGGTTCTAAGTTCATATGAGTCCAATCAAAGATGTCCTAAAAAGGTATCTGAATCCAAAAAGTACACTTATCAATTGACTAATGGATTAACATATTTTATCTGTTTTACTGCTGGTAAAAGATCAACAGAGGAACATACGAGTATATGTGTGTATACATGTGAAAAACTGTATAATGCAACATTTATTAAAATATTTTTAAAAATATTTTTCCTTTCCTCCCTGTGTGAGATGACTTAATTTTCTAAAGTCCAGTTTCATCTTTTTGTATATGAAGAGATATTTTTGTGTTTCCATCTTTTCTCCCTTAACTATAGGAAGCAAAACACTATTGATTACTAATCCATATAAGTTGTACAATCATTTTTCCTAAAAAGTTTTTGTCAGTGAACTACTCATTTTAAAATATTTAACTTTTTTCCCTTTAAATGTAATACAGAGTTGGTTTGAGAGGCGGTTAACTGAGTTTGTTTTGCCACTAGTTTTGGTGTAACATATGTTGGGTTGTTACTTCAGGTGTTTCCTTTTATAGCTCATTCTCAGAACTCCTGTTCTCTCCTTACCTATGAATTTCAGTGGCTGCACTTGCTAGATTGTCCCTGTTTGAGGTGTGGAACAGTGGTCAAGCCAACTCAGTGTCTCCATCAGATTTTCTCATCAGATTTTATAACCTTGGTGGCTGGAATTACTTTATGATTCTATGCCCAAAAGCTCTGGGGATTTGGAAGGGGCGAGAGGAGAGCACGAAAACGTGATGTCTCTCTATATTAGTTTCCATAGTAACAGTAGAATTGTTCTTATTAAGGTATGACTTGGCTCAAACTGATTCTTGAGACTGTGCTTTTTCTTGAGAAATGTGAAGTAAGCTACATTACATGGAGCTGTGTGTACCTGATTATCTCATCGTTTTTTTTTTTTCCTGGGAGAAGAGTTCTTTTATTCATTTTTGCTTTGCCATATTGGTTGACAAGACCTCTATTTAACTGGAGATTCATTTTGTGGATGGCAAAGAAAAATCCACCTGGCAAACACCATTCCAGGCTCCATTGTCTTGTTTTGGAATAAATAATTTGGGTATATTATTAATAATAACAACACAGAAACCTGGTATTAATTAAAAGGAAACACTTTTCCTCTTTAATGCTCTGGCCCAGAAGTGACACTTCTGCTTATTACTTGTTCAAGAAGACTAATCACATGGCTTTGCCTAACTTCAAAATGCAGATAAATGAAAGATATACACAAAATATTTGGTGAGCATTACTATATTTATTTAAAAATACTAAATCTATTTTGAGGAATTATGTAGGGTTACTTGTTTTGCCAGATGTTGAGACTTAGGAAACTATAGTACAACTGATTAGTACTATAGTAATATAATAGAAAATTCCAAAAATATTAGGAACATGAACATATGGAGTAAAAGACATTAAAATCTAATATGGTAAAGATGATGTTGCAGGGCAGTGGGGAAAGAATTATGTTTTCAATAAGTGGTGTTGGATACATTGAATATTCATACTGAAAAAAAAAAGAAAAAAAAACTATGATCTCTACCTCACACAGCACAATGAGGTCAACTTTAGGTACCTTCAGGATTAACATGTGTAGGTAATATAGTAAATCTTTTAAAAGAAAACATAGGGAAATCACCTCAAGAATTTGGACTGTTCAAAAGTTTCTCAAAAAGGACATTTCCAAACATTCAAGAAAAAAATGAATAAATTACATTAAAATTAACAACTTCACTTTTTTAAGACATAATTTAGGGAGTGAAAAGGCAAACCACAGTGTATGAAAAAAAACTATTTTGCAATAAACATATCTACAAATGTCTCACATATTTTACATATTTATAGATTTCTACAACAGAGAAAAGGAAGACAACCCAATAAGGAAACAGAAAAAAAGACTTATTTGAATAGGCACTTTGTGAAGGAAGATAACCAAATGGCCAATAAACATATCAAAAGATGCTCAACTTAGTTAGTAAGGAAATTGAAATCAAAAATTACATGAGACACTCCTACACACCCAGCAAAATGGCCAAAATGAAGAAGATATGCCAAGACTTAGCCCAGAAACAGATGTAGATTAATGGGAACACTAATGTAAACTGGTAAACTCATTAAAAAAAACAAAAACAAAAACTCTTTACCAATATCATTTGAAAGTAACCATATTCAGATCCACTGAACTAGGATTCTAGTCCTTGATGTAAACTCTTTAGAAATAAGTCTATATACTTACCAAAATACATTTTCAATACTGCTCATAGGCAGGACTACACTTAAAAGCTCCAAGCTAGGCGCACCTGAGTGGCTCAGTTGTTTAAACATCTGACTTCGGCTCAAGTCATGATCTCAGGGTCCTGGGATCCAGCCCCACTTGGGCTCCACACTCAGCAAGGAGTCTGCTTCTCTCCCTCTCCCTTTGCTCCTCCCCCTGCTCATACTCTCTCTCTATCTCAAATAAATAAGTAAAAAATTAAAAAAAAAAAAAAGCTCTAAGCTAGAAACAAACTAAATGTTGATTACATGTAGCATAGATCAGGGGTCAGTAATTTTTTTCTTGTGGAAGGCCAGAGAGTAAATTATTTAGGACATATGCGGGACATGTGGTCTCTGTCACAACTTCTCAAGTTCTCTGTAGTGCAAAAGTAACCACAGAAAATACATAAATGGGTATGCCTGTGTTTCAGTAAAACTTTAGTGACAAAGTGGCAGGCCAGATTTGGCCTATGGGGCACAGTTTCCCTACCTGTGGCCTATATAAATAACTTCTGGTGCATTTAAACAATGGAATGTTACAGACCATTGTTACAGACCAATGATAATGACACACTGCCACTACATGCATCAACATGGATGAAGCTTAGGTTTTTTTGAGTAACAGAAGCCCACCACACATATATACAAATTGTAGAATTCTACTTATAAATTGACCATCTGTGGTGTTAAAAGTCAAAAGAGTGGTTACCTTTGTTTGGAAGTGGGGGGTGGGCAGATGTGGCATAGTGACTGAAGGAAAGTATAAACACGGGAGATGAGAAGGAGCTCTGGAGAGCTAATGTGTTCTGTTTGAATTGGCTTCTGGTTAAATGTGCATATTAACTTTGAGAAATTCATTGAGCTATGTATTTGTGATCAGTACATGCTGCTTCATCTACATTATACTTCAATAAATACTATTTTATCAATTCCATAGGAAAAAGATGGTCTTAGGAAAATTATCACATCTCCTTAATCAAGCACTGGTAGGCTTTTGTGTTTCTCATGTGCTAACTTAAATCTGTTTTATATGTTAGAGAAATGACAGGGGATTAAATTATATTTAAGTGGAGACCATAAAACTAATTTCTGTAAAAAATTAAAGAATAATATTAAGTCACATGTGCATAGATTTCTTAATATTAAAATAAGTATTGTATTAAAATATGATGCATCCTAATACCCCAAAATAGTAAATTGGTTAAGTAAATGATACGATTCCATTTGAATAAATATGATAGAAACATTAAATTAAGGTTTGGAAATTTAAAAATAAAACACAAATATTTAGGAAAGTTAGATTTAAAAAAGGCAAATCGATGTAATTTTTTTTTTTATAATTTACGATCATAAAAAGAACAGTAAAACAAACCTGCTAAGGAAATAGTTTGGAGTTAAAAAAATTATTTGTGGCTTATGAAACCATTTATTTTTCCTTCTACTCTTTGGAATTTTTTCAGTCTTCTATAATGATTGTGCATTATCTTTATAACTTTAAAATAAACTATTAAATATATATTCCCTCATTCTCTTCATTTTATTTTTTTATCTCTATTTAGAAATCAAATAGTTTTTATCACAGCTGCATTATGTAGGAGAATTCAAACCAGTAAATATTTATTAAACACCTCTGTGTTACTGCAACATGTAATACAAAGTACCTAATACAAATATGCACGCTCAGAGAATGCTTTACTTAGTAGTTCAAGTAAGTTAAAAGTTAAATGAAGGGTTTGAAGAAAATGTCAGAAAATTTATTTTATGTTTTACCAAGCATAGTGTGAAATATAGATTTTGTTTCCTTTTCATATAAATCTTGATCTGTAATTTAATCATAAAATTATTTTAAGAAAATAGTTTGAAAGATAATTTTTTCTGCATGATTATGTCAACTTCCACATGTATTAGTAGTGATAGTTAACATTAGGTGGCACTGTTTTCCTTTTGCAAAGAAAAAAAAAAAAAACCAAAAAAAACAATTTTTTTGTTCCATGCCAGCCTATAATGGAATCTTAAAGATTTATAAAGAAAGACATTTAATTAAAATGCCGCAGATGTTTTAGAAATGTTTTGTCCACCAAAAATTTTACATACTAGTGTTCTATTCCCAGTAGTATTTGTTATATAAAGAGGAATATGAAACCATGTAACAGGTTATGAATCAAGCATCCAATGAATATACTTCAAATTGTATTTCTGTATGTTCATTCTGGTTTGCCTTCACAAGGTTTATACATTTCACAAAATTTTACCTTGTAATCTGAAGTCCTTCTAGTGATGAGGGAGAAAATTGTCTTCTCAATAGAGGTATAAGATTTAAGTTAGAATGGCATTTTTATATTCTTATCTATGTTAGTAATTACTGTGTTTGCTTCAGTATCTAAAATCAACATTTTTTGCTCACTTTCTTACTATTGTTCTATGAAAGTAGTTATTATGCTTTTTCAAAGTTAACTTAGAAATTATATGTGTTATAAATGCAGTATAAATGACTAACATTTGATATGCTCGAATACTGTTCTAAGATCTTAAATGTGTGAGCAGCAAATAATTGGGGAAACACACACACACCATCACATCATTAACCAGTTAAGCACACACAAAAGCAAAGCTAAGTTTTTGCTATTCTCTCAATGTTTGTCATCTTTCACCAGTATCATTGTAGTCACTTTTTAAATGATTGTCTTTTCAAATCAGCCTTTACTCTAAATGCCATCGTGTTTCTTCTAAAACACAAATCTTCAAAGGCTCTTCACCACTTAGAACACTTAATTACTTCTTTTGTCATTTGTCCCCAACTATCATTCATCAGATTTCCAAGTGCATTCCCATCATTTTCTTTGTTACATCATGATAATTATAGTTCTTAGTAGCTTTCTGACTCTTCAATCTTACTTTTTGCACATTCTGAGCATTCTCTACTTCAAATAATTTATTCCTCTTTTTCATTCTGTACATCAAAACATCACCTAAATTGTCAACCAGTACACGTAAGTTAAGGTACTTCCCTTTCTGTCCTATGGTTGTATTTCTTTAGTGCACATACCGCATTGCTCTGGAATTGTCATGTATCTTCTCTCTAGTAGATTCCAAGGGACTTGAAAGCAGGGACCAGGGACCCAGGAGGTTCAACACAGAAAGGAGCCATACAATATAACTGTGAAGAGTTTTTGGCATCAGATGCCTGCTTTTATTATTTTTATTTATTTATTTATTTTTTTAAAGATTTTATTTATTTATTTGACAGAGAGAGAGAGAGCACAGGTAGGCAGAACAGCAGGCAGAGGGAAAGGGAGAAGCAGACTCCCCGCTGAGCAAGGATCCCAATGCGGGGCTCGATCCCAGGACCCCGGGATCATGACCTGAGCCGAAGGCAGACGCTTAACGACTGAGCCACCCAGGTGCCCCAAGATGCCTGCTTTTAAATCGCAGTTCAGCAGTTATAACTGTGGGACTTCAGCCAAATAATTTAACTTTTTGGAGTACACATTTTTATCTGTACAATGGGAATAATAATAAGATCTAACTAATAGAATTGGTGTATAAATGAGTTAATATTTAGGCCTGGAACATTGTAAAGTTTCCATAAATATTGATGGTTACTGTTACAGTAGATACCAAAATAGTACTGATAGCATGGATAAATTAATATTGAGGTCACACTGCCTTGTAATCACAAACATTGTGAGAGACATTAGTATACATGTTGTGAAATGGCTCCTCCCATGATGGATCTTTGACTTGAAACGTGTTGTTTGGCCATCGTTGAGTTAGTTTTCAATATTTTACATTGGGTGAGTTTACATTAACATCAGGATTTTCTGATTTTTTTTTCTTTTAAGTCTTGGAAAATTTGGCAACTTTTAACCCTATTCCCAATTGACAAAAATAAGCTTGAACAGAATTACATTAAGTTCCCTTTACGTTGAAGATCTATTCCTTGCTTTGCTGCCATCTGAGTCTTCCCAGCCCTGGGGCCATCATTTGTCATACTTAGCACTTGAATATTATTTTTAAAAAGCTTTATCAATATATAATTCATGTACTAAACAATTCACCCATTTAAAGCATACACTTCAATCCTTTTAATATCTTCATAGAGTAATGCACTCATCATCACAATCAACTTTAGAACATTTTCATTACCTTCTCAAAAAGCTCGCATACCTTACTTGTCAATCCCAGTCCACCTATCTCCCAGCCCTAGACAACCACTAATGTACTTCCTGTCCCCATGAATCTGCCTATTCTAGATGTTTGATATAAATGGACTTACATGTGGTTCTTCATGAGTGGCTTCCTTCACTTAGCATAGTGCTTTCAAGGTTCATTCATGTTATAGCATGTATCAGTACTCAATTTTCTTGTATTATTGAATACTATTTCACTGTATGAACATACCAAATTTTATTTATTTTTTTGTCAGTTGATGGGCATTTGGGTTGTTTCCATTTTTTGATAATGCTATTATGGAAATAAATGTAAAGTTTTTGTGTGGACATATGTCTTCATTTCTCTTAGATATATACCTAGGAGTGAAATTGCTGGGTCACATGGTAACTCTATGATTAAACATTTGAAGAATCACTAAATTATTTTTCCAAGTGGTCACATCATTTCACACTCCAACCACCTGCATAAGGGTTCCAATTTCTCCACATCTTGGCCGAAACTTGTTATTATCTGTCTTTTTTATTCTATTCAACATGGTGGTTGTGAAGTTGTATTTCATTGTGGTTTTGAAGTGCATGTGCCTAATGGCTAATGATAATGTGCATCACTTCAAGTGTTTATTAGCCATTTATATATCTTCTATGAAGAAGTGTCTATTCAGATCCTTTGTTCATTTTTAATTGGGTTTTTTATCTCTTTATTATGAAGTTGTAATGGCTGTTTATGTACTCTGGATACAAATCTTTTATAAGATACACGATTTTTAAAAATATTCACCCACTCTGTGAATTATCCTTTGACTTTATTGATGATTTTATTAGAAGAAAAAAAGTTTTCCTTTTGAAACTTTTGAAAGGGTTTCTTCCGGACACTCAATCTTATTCCATTGATCTTTATGCTTATCCTGACCTATATTCCACACTGTTTGATTACTGTAGCTTTGTGGTAAGTTTTGTAGTAAGAAATGTTTGTTTTTCTCCTTTGTCCTTTTTCAAGGTTGTTTAGGCTATTCTGGATCTCTTGACTTTTCCTATGAGTTTTAGCATTAGCTTGTCAATTTCTACAAAGAAATCAGCTGGGATTTTCATGAGGATTGCACTGAATCTGTATATCAATTGTGGAGTATTGCTATTTCATAATATTGTCTTCTACTCAATGAATATGATTTACATTTCTAAGTATCCTTTAATTTCTTTCCACAGTATTGTATAGTTTTCAAAGTGTAAGTTTTGCATGCCTTTTGTTTAATTTATTTCTAAGTATTTTATTTTTTGATTCTATTGTAAAGGAAATCTTAATTTCCTTTTCAGTTTGCTTATTGATAGTAGATATAAACAATTGATTTTTGTATATTAAACATGTATTCTGCAACCTTGCTGAACTCATTTATTATGTCTACTAATTTTTGTGGATTCCTTAGAATTATCTGTTCACAAGATTATGTCATCTGCAAATACGATTTTATTTCTTCTTTTCCAATATGGATGCCTTTTATTTTATTTCTTGCCTGATCATTCTGACTGAAACTTTTAGGGTAATGATGAATAGAAGTAGTAAGAGGGGACATCCTTGTCTTATTCCTAATTTTAGGAGGAAAGTATTCAGTCTTTCACCATTAAATATGTTTGGTGTGGGTTTTTTTTTTTTTAATAGATGTTCTTTATCACATTGATGAAGTCTCCTATTCCTAGCTTATTGAGTGTTTTTATTATGAAGAAGTGTTAAATTTTATCAATTTTTTTTCTGACTATTGAGATGTTCATGTAACTTTTGTCTTTTATTCTACTGATGTGGTTTATTATATTAATTGATTTTGACTGTCATTTTTTATAAAATGTTCAGAGGGAAGTAAAATATTTATTATATCATAGCTCAATCAAAGTAGGAAAAATGTTTCCCAAGTAGAAACATATTTATAAGGAAATGAAAATAAATTATAAAAATGTGACACATCTAATTTTAAAGTCAATGATCTTAATCCTTTGATGGAGAGCTAGTGAGAATTCACAATGAACACTTCATTTCAGACATCGCTTTCCTTAAGATATGTTTGGAATTCATAAACAGGATTAAAGGTATGAATCACATGTCTGGATTTCAGCAACACATAGGTCAGGTTACTATACTATACTTTTAAACAAAGGAGAATTTAGACAAGAGGCCTCTGACTTCATTAGGAATATTATCAATATATGAGGCCGTGTCGATAGAGTTCCAATAAAATGAACAAATCTTGAAGGATTCTTTAAGATTATGTCTTCTGCCCAAACATTCCCAAATTTTTAACAATAACTTAGATTGTATTACTACACATCTTTCTGCTATGCTGATAATTGTGGCAGCACCTTAGTATACAATGAAATATTATTCAGCCACAAAAAAAGTTGTAATTCTACCATTTGCAGCAACATGGGTGAAACCGGAGGACTTGTGCTAAGTGAAACTAACCCGGCAGAAAAAGACAAATACTATATTATATCACTTATATATGGAATCTAAAAAAAAAAAAAAATTGAACTCAAAGAAATAGCAGAATGTAGAATGGTGGTTACTAGTCCAGAAGGTGGAGATGATGGGGAGATGCTGGACCAAAAAAAATGTATGTCTCATGTATATGATGAATAAGTTAATCAAATGTACAGTAAGGTGACTATAGTTAATAACACTGAATTGTATACTTGAAATGTGCTAAGAAATGAACCTGAAATGTTCTCACTACCAAAAAGGGAGAGGTAACTGTATGAGGTGTGGGTGTGTTAATTAACCTGATGTGGTAATGATTTCACAAAGTATGTGTATATCAAATTATCGCATTATACACTTTAAATATATATATACATATATATATAATTTTATTTGTCAATTATACTCAAAAAAAGTTGGAGTGAAAAAAGAAATCTATACACAAGACTTAATTAGTATAAATGGGTTTTATAAGTAATTTTGTCACTGGTGAAATGAGTTTTCAGAGTATGAGGTTGATGAACCATTACTGTTTTGGATAAACACAGTTTCAGAAAAGATTAGGTCCCAGAGTCTGATATCTTCTTTTTTTTTAAGTTTTTATTTAAATTTTGGTTAGTTAACATACAGTGTAATATTAGTTCTAGGTATACAATTTAGTGGGATTCAACACTTCCATACAAGACCTGGTCCTCATCACAACACATGCACTGTGTAATCCCCATCACCTATTTAACCCATCCCCCACCCATCTCCCCTCTGGTAACCCTCAGTTTCTTATCTATAGTTAAGAGTCTGTTTCTTAGTTTACCTTTCTCTCTCTCTTTTTTTCCTAATGATTGTTTGTTCTGTTTCTTAAATTCCACATATGAGTGAAATCATATGGTATTTATCTTTCTCTGACTGACTTGTTTTGCTTAGCATAATACTCTCTACCACATCTTCTTTATCCATTCAACAGTTGATGGATATTTGGGCTGTTTCCATAATTTGGCTACTGTAGATAATGCTGCTATAAATACCAGGATGCATGTATCCCTTTGAATTAGCATTTTTGTATTCTTTGGGTAAATACCTAGTAGTGCAGTTGCTGGATCATAGGGTAGTTCTGTTTTTAACTTTTTGAGAAAACTCCATACTGTTTTACAGAGTGGCTGCTCCAATTTGCATTACCACCAATAGTGCATGAGGGTTCCTTTCTCTACATCCTTACCAAGACCTGTTGTTTCTTATGTTGTTGATTTTAGCCATTCTGATAGGTGTGAGGTGATATAGTTTTGATTCGCATTTCCCTGATGATGAGTGACGTTGAGCATCTTTTCATGTGTCTGTTGGAAATCTGTATATTTTGGGGAAAAAATGTCTATTCAGGTCTTCTGCCAATTTTTTAACTGGATTATTTGTTTTTTGAGTGTTGAGGTTTTTTTTTTCCTTTTTCAAATATATATATATATATATATATATATATATATAGTAAATATTTTCTCCCACTCTGTGGCTTGCCCTTTCATTTTCTTAATGATATTTTTAGAAGAACAGGAGTTTAATTATTATTATTATTATTATTATTATTATTATTATTATTATTATTTTTGCTAAGTGAATTTTTAAGATTTTATTTTCACATGTTCTTTCTTTTTAATTTAATTTAATTTTATTATGTTATGTTAGTCACCATACAATACATCATTAGTTTTTGATGTAGTGATCCACAATTCATTGTTTTCATATAACACCCAGTGCTCCATGCAGTACATGCCCTCCTTAATACCCATCACCGGGCTAACACATCCCCCACCTCCCTCCCCTCTAGAACCCTCAGTTTGTTTCTCAGAGTCCATAGTCTCTCATGTTTCTCCTTCCAGTTTCTCCCCCTTCATTTTTCCCTTCCTTCTCCTTTGCAGCTATCTTCTCCCATTCCAAAGATTGCCTTTAGTTTTGTTGATTGTATCCTTCACTGTGCAGAAGTTTTGATTTTGATGAAGTCCCAATAGTTTCTTCTTGCTTTTGTTTCCCTTGCCTGAGGAGATATATTCAGTAAGAAGTTGCTATGGCCGATGTCAAGAGGTTACTGCCTGTGTTCTTCTCTAGGATTTTAATGGTTTCCTGTCTCACATTTAGATCTTTAATCCATTTTGAGTTTATTTTTGTGTATGCTGTAATAAAGAGGTCCAGCTTCATTTCTTTCTATGTTGTCATCCAGTTTTCCCAACACCATTTGTTGAGGCTGTATTTTTCCCATTGGATATTCTTTCTTGCTTTGTCAAAGGTTAATTGAGCATGTAGTTGTCCATTCATTTCTGGGTTTTCTATTCTGTTCCATTGATCTATGTGTCTTTGTGCCAGTACCATACTGTTTTGATCACTATAGCTTTGTAACATAACTTGAAGTCTGGAATTGTGATGCCTCCAGCTTTGCTTTCCTTTTTCAAGGTTGCTTTTCTTATTTGGGGTATTTTGTGGTTCCATACAAATTTTAGTATTGCTTGTTCTAGTCTGTGAAAAATTCTCTTGGGTATTTTGATAGAGATTGCATTAAATTTGTAGATTGTTTTGGGTAATATAGACATTTTAACAATATTTGTTCTTCCAATTCATGAGTGTGGAATATCTTTACATTTCTTTGTGTCTTCTTCAATTTCTTTCATCAGTGTTTTATAGTTTTCAGAATACATGTCTTTCACCTCTTTGGCTAGGTTTATTCCTAGGTATTTTATGGGTTTTGGTGCAATTGTAAATGTAGTTAATTCTTTGGTTTTTCTGTCTGCTGCTTTATTATTGATGTATAGAAATGTAACAGATTTCTGTACATTGACTTAGTATCCTGTGACTTTACTGAATTTGTGTATCATTTCTAGTCATTTTTTGGTTGGGTGTTTTGGGTTTTCAAGTTGCCTGCAAATAGTGAATTTTTTATTTCTTCCTTGTTGATTTGAATGTATTTTATTTCTTTTTCTTGTGTGATTGTTGTGGCTAGGACTTCCTAGCCATGTTAAATAACAGTGGTGAGAGTGGACATACCTGTCTTTCTCCTGACCAGAAAAGAAAAGCTCTCAATTCTTACAAGCAGCACTGCATGTCTCCAGTCCGCAGGATTCAGTTCTACCACTTCATGGGTGTTTCTTTTGCCTAACCCCCATGTAGGGCTGGCTGGTCCTGCAGTCAAAATATTACTCTAAATGCCTGGTGTGAGTCATTCATACAAGAAACCATCGGTGTCTCCTGATGACAGAGAGAACTACCCCAGGTTTATGACAATAGTGTGATGATTTATTCCTATTTGGTAATAAATGCACTTTGTCCAAACAAAACAAAACAAAACAAAAAAACAAAACAAAACAAAACAAAACAAAAAACAAAAACTTGCAGAAACTTTATGTTCTCATTTATTATCATTTCATTAGATTTACTTTTAATCATGTATTATTTGTTCTTTAGGTCTAACATGACTATAATAATCACATACTTTGCTCTGCAGATCTTATTGCTTATATTTTAGGCAGATTCCATGGGGATTCCATTGATTCTAGGTGAACAGCTCATCATTGTAAAATATCCTATTCATTTATATTTTCATTTAGTACCTTATTCTGTAGGTAATTATCATTTAATAACTACCACAAAACTAGCAGAAAGGAGAAGCTGTCCCAATACTTTCTAGTTGTGTGAGGATGGCAAAATCACTCTCAACTTTTTTGATATATTACTTTTACAGTGATATTATTCAGACCTGAACTTCCAACTTTTTTAGTCTATTTAGATGTCCCACAGTTACCTTGAATACAACATCTCTGGTATTGACCTCCTTTTCCTTTCTTAATATGTAGCTAATATTCCTTTACCTATAATTGCTAATATCACCAACATATATTCCATATGCTGAAGCCTAGAATCAGAAAAGAAATTCTAATATTATCCTCCACTCTCTAACTCCATATCATCACATAAATCAAAAACCCTCATAGTTTTTGCCTTGAAGGACTTAATAAATCTATTCTTCTTTGTCATCTTTCTTGATACAGATATTACTTTATATATAAATGCATTTTATGTATGATTATTTTATATATAATTGGTATATCGATGCTTATATGTGTATATATTCCATATGTTCATATAATTGCTCCTCAATGAATTGTTTATAGTCACAATAATGCTAGGTATTCCATTTAACTTAGTGTCACCTAATGTTTATATCTTCTTTAGCCATAGTGCAATTATTAAAACTAAGAAACTAACATTGGTACAATTCCACTAACCTACAGACTTACTTGGATTTTATAAGTTTTTCCATTAATGTCCTTTTCTTTTCTTGGATTCAATCTAGGATTTCACATTGTATTTAGTTGTCATGTTTTCTTAGTATCCTCCAATCTGTGACAGTTCTTCAGTATCTATCTTTCATGACTTTGACACTTTTCAAGTGTACGTGTCAGTTATTTTGTAGAATGTCCTTCTATTTGGATTTGCCTGTTTTTTCATGTAGACTGAGGTTTTGCATTTTTAAGCAAGTACACCACACAAGTGATGTGCCCTTAGTGTAACTATATTGAGGTTATATGACATGATGATGTCTTGTTACTAATCATGTGAACCCCAGTAATTGGTTAAGATGGCCTTTGCAGGTTTCTTCACTATATAGTTACTATTTTATTTATTGTGATTAATATATATATCTTAGGGGAGATACTTTGTGTCCATGAGGATATTCTATTTCTCTTAAAATTTTGACAACTAAAAAAAAAAAAAATTGACAACTAAAGTTTGCATTTTGAGTGAATCTTGCCTGCAACAGTTGTTACTGTGGTTTTCTTAGGATAAATTTTCATCTCCCTCATTCATTCCACATTCAATAATTAAAATTCTTCAGTAGGGAAGAGTTGTCCCTCCTTCACCATTTATTTATTTTATTACTTATTTATACCAGTATGGGTTCATGACTATTATTATGGGTTATAAATAAACACTATCATTATTTTGTTGTTTGTGACAAATTGTTTCAAATTTGTCCATTGGAAGTGGTTCAGACTGGCTATCGTGCACTTCCTTATTTTGGCATCACAATATTCTTAAGGATCATTGTGAACTTTTCTTCTCTGAACCCTGGGATTAATTGCTTCTCCAAGGAGTCATTGCTCATTTTATTTGAGAAGGTCATTTAGAAACCAATATCCAGAATGCCATTATACAAAACCCTCTGAGAAGACATGTTTTTGTATAGTCTTCTTTGTCTTTTGTGTTATATTATCTATTAAAATGTTGTTTTCCAATGTAACTTGGGTTGCATCCACCTTTTCTGGTGTAGTTATAATTATAAAATTACAAAATAGTTATTTGTTATATATTTTTTCCCTCTTGTCGCATTCTTTTTTTTTTAATTATTAGCTGTTTTTTTTTATTCTTATGTTAATCCCCATACTATTTGTTATATTTTTATATTTCATTTCAGTTTTCTCCACTATCCTACATGGTTATTTTTTTAAAAATTACATACAGTAAAATTCTATCTCTATGGTCTATAAATCTGTAAATTTTGCCATATGAAGAGTCATAAATCCACCAAACAATCATGATACAAATCAGTTCCGTTACCTCAACAAATCTCTTTGTCTATTGTCTCTTCTTTGTGGTCAACATTTCCTCCAATGACCAATCTCTGGAAACCATTAATTTCTTTTCCATCCCTATAGTTTTGTCTTTTCCAGAATTTCTTATAAATAGAACTATATGGTATTTTGCCTTTTGTGCTTAGCTTCTTAATTATTATTATTATTTTTATTTAAGTATAGTTGACACCCAAGGTTACATTAGTTTCATGTGCACAACATAGTGATTCAACAAGTTGATGCCTTATGCCATGTTCACAAGTGTAGCTCCCATCTATCTCCATACATCACTATTAAAATATCATTGACTGTATTCCTTATGCTGTGCCTTTTATTCCCATGACTTATTCATTCTATAACTGGAAGGCTTCTTTTACTTAGCAAAATGCATTGGGAATTTTTGTTTTGTGGCATTTCAACAAGTGTGTAGTTGTAGCTACTTTGATTTTAATATATAATTTTTCTAATGATTATTTATGTTGAGCATATTTTCTTATATTTCTCTGTCATCATATATCTTTTTTGAAAATGTGTTTGTTTAGATCTTTTACCTAGTTTACTATCTCTTATCATTTATTTTTGAGTGTACTTACAAGTCTTTTCAGAAATGTGATTTATAATATTTTATCCCTGTCTGTGGCTTTTAATTGCATTCTCTTAATAGCATCTTTCACAGAGCAAAAGAGTTGAATAGTTAAAAGTACAATGTGTTATTTTTTTTTTATAGTTTAGCTTTTATTGTCATATCTCCAAAGTCTTTGTCTAACTCAAGGTCACAAATATTTTTCCAGTGTTTTCTTTGAGAAGATTTATAGTTTTAAGTGTATATTTAAGCAATCTACAGTACTTCAAAAATACCTATGCCTAAAGTATGGATGATACAGAGAAACTAGTGTGTTGTGCAAGCTGGAGTGCCCTCATTGAGTGGAAGAATGGGTGAATCACTATCCCTCACATTGTTGCCATGGAAATACTATTCTGGAATGATGACATAATTTTATTTTGTGGGCTTGTGGGGTCCTGCAAAGATGACTTAAAGATTTTCCCAAATGTAGTAGAAATAAACTGAAGTATAAAAAGATGGGAATATTAATGTCTTCACATTGAGTTTGTAGATTGAGCTTCATACTTGTTCTAATTGTCCAATGCACTTAATGCAGTGCATTATAAATTGCATGTTGTCTATTGTCTCCCTCCCTATATCACCTCCCCCAAAGTTGTTTTTCCTTGAAGAATTACCTATGATTTATCAACTTTTTATTTAACATCTAGAAATTCACCTTGCTTATGTTAGACTCTATCTGAAATAATAATAGTTGATGAATGAATTAATGGTGTTTATGAAAGTCCTTCTAAACTAAAACTGCTAAATGTCAGTATTTTAACATTTGAGAAAAACTATTATTTCATAGGTAATCACATTCTGATCAATAGTTTAGGCTAATTTGCTTTTGGTTTCAAATGGACAGAGTTAGAGATCAGTTTTTGAAAATAGATATCTTTTATAGAAATATTTCCTAAGAAACAAGCTTTAATGCTTGAAAGGATTTATGGGCTGTTCAATAGTGAAAAACAAATTGTCCTTCCCATAGTTATCCAAGGTAAAGTTGCTAATATATTGCTAATATATTATTATGACAAAATCTTTGCCTTTGCTCTCCCACAATATGAAACCAAATTTGATCTACCTATTGTATGGGCTTGATGACTCTTCTTTTCACTTTCCACTCAATACATAAATTTGTGATTGTGAGGCCTCCTCTTTTCCTGAGAAAGAAAAGCAACTAAAATATTATTATACCTTGTATTATGCAATAGAGAATGTCTAATGCAATAGAGAATACCTAATAAATTGCATGTAAATTAATCTTGATGAGCTAAATTATATTTTCCTCTGAAAAAGTATTTACTATGAAAAGTATAATTTTTTATTGAAGTATAGTTGACATACAATATTATATTAGTGTCAGGTGTATAATATAGTGATTTGACAATTATATACATTGTGAAATGCTCAACATGATAAGTACAGTTACTATCTGTCACCATACACATTATTATAATATTATTGACTATATTCCTTATGCTGTAAAAAGCACAATTTTTTGAAAAAACACTGTCTGAAATCATGATAAAATTTACAATAGAAAAAATAACAGGAGTGCCTGGATGGCAAAGTCAGTTGAGTGGCCGACTTGGCTTCAGCTCAGGTCATGATCTTGGGGTTGTGGGATTGAGCCCCAAGTCAGGCTCTGCACTCAGTGGGGAGTCTACTTGAGATTATTTCTCCCCCTCTCCCTCTGCCCCTCTCCCCTACTCTCTCTCAAATATATAAATAAATCTTAAAAAGAAAAAATAACAAAATATACTATTCTGTATTTTTAAATATTCCTAAAATAAAATTAAAATAAAACCTAAAGCAATAGCAGGAAGGGAAAAATGAAGGGGGGGAAATTGGAGGGGGAGAGGAATCATGAGAGACTATGGACTCTGAGAAAAAAACTGAGGGTTCTAGAGGGGAGGGGGGTGGGGAGATGGGCTAGCCTGGTTATGGGTATTAAAGAGGGCATGTACTGAATGGAGCACTGGGTGTTATATGCAAACAATGAATCATGGAACACTACATCAAAAACTAATGATGTGATGTATGGTGATTAACATAACATAATAAAAAAAAAGATAGCCATGGAGTTTTAAAATAACTTTAAAGTAATGGCACATGCTAGTTTTTCAGTAAAGATTGGCTCCTGAAAACAACAACAACAACAACAACAACAACTAAAAACCTAAAGCAATAAAGTACCCAAAGAATATATGATTAAGTATTTTAATATAACTGAAATAGATATCCTTTCAAAGGATGATACATGTTAAGACAGTAACAGATTTGACTATGTATACATTAGAAGTTTTCATTCAGCAATAAAAAGTATCTTACATTAAAATGAAATACAAATGATGTCAGAAATTCTACAAAAGTGGTACTACTTATGAATTATGGATACTGAAAGATATATTCTTTCTTTTCTATATTTTGTCCACATCTGATTGCCTAGATACCAATTTAAGAAAGTCATTTGAAGGCAGAAGATCTTGTTTATTTCTCCATTTATTCTATGATCTTTATTGCAGTTGAATAATAATATGTGTAGAAGAATTTTTTCTGCTATTTTTATTTATAAAGAATAAATGATTTCTAATTAGTGAGGGCTTCTTAAATGCTGGGCAATGAAGCAGGTGAATTTATTTATTTAAGTTTCTGCTTTCCAAATAGAGAGCTACCTTTAGAAAAATAATGGATAAATACTTTGGGAGGAACAGTCATGATTGGGCTAAAGCTGCTATGGCAAAGTTAAACGGACAAATTTGGCCATTTGGGAAACTGAGATTAAGTAGGTTAAATAATCTGTGCAAGGTCACACAGATTGTAATTAGAAGGCCTGGGATTTGTCTTCAAGTTTTTCTTTAAAGCTGAAATTCTCATCGTTATGGCAACTTTGGACACACAATATTGAGCATTTAGTGGTCCCTGACACTTCAGTGAACTGAGAAAAGTACCCTTGAACAATTCTATCCTCAGCAATATAGTAAACTTGGATCAAATTGCCAAACCCACAACTTCTTTTAATCAAAACCTGTCCCTGTAATTTCTGAATTCAACTAGCTTAAGTGCTCATGCTTCACTCAGAAAGTGGGGCTTGGCTGATTGGTCATACTCCTTGTTATCAGGTCCTGTTGATCCAGGTCCAAAGCTGGATAGGATCTTCAAAATAAAATAATGACGTCTGTTCAGAATTTGAGAATTGTCAAGTTTATGGAAGACTTGGAGATTTGGAGATTACTGAAGATTTCAGAGTAAAGTGTATATCCTGAACTGCATAGCTTTCTGCCAACTCATCCTTTCTTTTCCTTGCTCTTGCACAAATTTCTCCTCATAGTGGCTTTAGCCATACCTAGGGCCCTGGAACATATAAGCAACCCCTCCCACCACACACACACACACACACACACACACACACACTCACAGAAAAAATAAATAAATAATTTCTGTGAAAAGCAACAATGTGAATATAACAATTCTCAGTCCAATATCACAATCATTCCTCTGCGTGTCCTCACCCTGAAACCTAATGTTCTCCAGGTTCTAACATATTTTTCCTTGAGCATGGGAACAGATGTGAGGCATGGGAGTTGTAGTGGACATTTCTTATTTGCTATTTTTCCCACTCATTAGCAACACCCTGACTTGTTGCTTATTTGCTTTCCAAAAACTGTCCTTGTTTTACTCTAATTGCTTTAGGAAAGGCATTCCCACATTGGGGCTGGTCTAAGCACGGATGTGCAAATGACCCAATTCAGACTGGTCAGAGCCAAAAAGACCAAAGATAAGATGTTTCTGCTCTTAGGGAAGCATGTTGTCTCTTTTCTGCTAGATTTGATCCTAGAACAGTATGCCTTTGAGATTTTTGCAGCCCTCTGAAAATGATTTGTAGAGAGAAATCTGATAATGGAGACATGACAGCAGACAGTAGACCCAAGAGAGAAAAAAATATGTTCTAGGATGTCACTGACACCTTTATCAAGCTACACCTGAGGCTGCCTGCTGATCCTTGGGCTTTTCAATTAAAGGAGACTTTGAATCTATTATTGGAATAAGCCAATTTTAGATAGATTTTCTGTTACTTGCTTAGAAACATACAAAACTATTTAGGAGAGAGGGTGGTATGAAATACTAGCCTGAAAATATTTTAAGCAAGCAAAATATAATCTCTGATTAGACATTGCAAAATATTGAAATGGTAAATTATTTTAACTTATATCTTTTTATATTTAATGATACAGATAATATAAATTAAACTGAAAATGGTAGAAATTATGATATATTGCATAGATGATAACCTGCTAAAAAAAGTGACAAAATATATTGGGCTACAATGTTTAATAAGCTGATTTTTTACTGAGCAAGCATTATGTGTACTATTCTCTTTAAATTTCCCCAGTCATGCAGATTAATCTTTGCTCTTTTCTCTACCATCCCTTATGTCATTCCATGAAAACAGGCAAATTTGGTGAGGCCATTTATGGTTTTAAGTGTATTCAACCATGGCCTGCTCTAATATTTTGAGAAAGAAGATTGGGCATGTTAATGTCACAAACAATAAATACATATTGCCAATGCCCTTGAGTTGTCCTTGAATCTATTTTGTATTTGAAAATTCTAACAGGCTAAGCAGTCAGAGAAGATATAATATCATATATAGCAAGCTGGAATCGATGCTTACCATTGTTCTCTACCACACTTGAATTACCCTTCTAGTTTTATACTTTCTGTATATCCACTAACCTTAAATCATCTCTCCCTCATCTCAGATTCCGAGCTGATATTCATATTATATCTGTAGGCACCTTACATGAACTAGACAAGAGTTTGGTAAAGATTTGGTAGACACTGGGTTTCACTTAGAAATGTTACTGTTCACCTATTTATGAATATATATTTTTCTAGGGGGTTTCTTGATGTTGTACACAATGTATTGGCTCATCTCTCTCTAATGCATCCTCTTAATTCCTTTTAATTTCCCTAAGATTTCCTCAGAAGCTTGTAGGACCAGTTTCAGGTTTAGATTTAATTACGGAAATGGTGAAAAAAAAGAGAGATCTCCTTAGACTATTGAAACACTGTTTCAACAGAAAGCTGATTAATATGAAGTATTTTTTAAAAAGTGTTTTCCAAAACCTGTAAGAGTGATTATTATATGTGTACAGATATAGTGATATATGAATAATGCTTATATATAATATATTTAACAAATTAAATAACTTTGCCTTCTATTAAAAATAAACAAAAAGAGAGCAAGCTTGTTAAAACATTACAGACATGTTTTCTTCTTTAAAATATATCTCCCCAATTAACAATGAGCTTAAAATTTCCTTTGCAATCTGGTTTGAAGATGTCATGCAGAGTTAGAAATCTAAATATCATGAGGACAAAATTCAAATGTGGCAGAATGTATTAATAATGTCTATCAGCTATTTGTGATTAGTTCTTCTATTAGTCAAGAGGTGGTAGCATTTTTCAACCGTTAACTCCCTTCAGTCACAAGTTTTTAACTACTATGGTGAAAAATAATACCTATAAGATGCCTGGAACGGAAATCAGATCCTTAACAGACTTTGAATACGTTAGAGACTGATAAAAATCTTGCAGCATGCTCTGGCACTGTGGGGGAGCTACTCAACTGGAAGGCTTTAAATTAGTGATGGCCAAACTACTCCTATAAAATATTTCTTGGAAGATATGGCTTCCAGCTCTGAAAGCAGCCAAGCTAAATGAAAGCACATTCTATGGACAGTCCTCTGCGTCTAAAGTATGCCAAGCTCAGTTTAATTAATAAATCTGATTTATAGACATTAAATATAAAGTTTATTCACAGCTGAGTAACGGATGTTTTGCGGAGACCATCTTTACATGCACAATACTTCATTTTTTTCAGTGAGAAGAGTGAGTTCTTCATGGAAAGTGAAAAGAGATGTTTTATTTGATATGTGTTTTTCTGCCTTTTTCATTCTTGAGCCTGAAATACCATTTTTCTTCATTATATATTGCTGCATTAAGTGAAGAGAAAGATGTTGAAATAAAATGGCGGGGGCATATTTGTCAGCTCCGCGAGAATTTCATTGCGAGTTTAAGAATCATCATATTACACATAAGTATTTGTAGATTATAATCATATAATTACACACTATATTTATATATAAAATCACGTACGTAAGTATACAGAGATGAGGGTATGACACACATATGCACATACACATCACACACATGCACACTAAAATGTTTTTTTTCCAACTAGCATCTGAAACTTTAGTGTTTTTCTTTATTATTAAATATTTGATGAATTCAAAATAAATTTTAAAATATACACAAGGTATGAAAAGTATTATAATAACCTCTATACCTACTACCCAAAATAAGAAATAGGACATTATGAAATCCTGCATATCTTTCTATAAAAACCTTTCCTTTCTCTACCCCAATAAGTACCTATCATTATGAAATTTTATTATTTCTTTGTATGTGAGGTGTGTTTGTGTGTGTGTGTATGGTTTTAGTACATGTGTATCTAAACACAATATGTTGTTTTATAATCTGCTGCTTTTAAAATTATTATGCATGCATATATAAACACATGTTTATAAATTTAATTAGATATTTTTCTTATCAGTTCTTTTTATAATATGTTTCTAAGAGTCACTATGTTGGATGCAGCTGTAATCCATTCATTTCTACTACTGTATAACATTCCACTTTGTGAATATACCCAAAAGTTAATCCATTAAAAAAAGTTAATCGGGCGCCTGGGTGGCTCAGATGGTTAAGCATCTGCCTTCGGCTCAGGTCATGATCCCAGGGTCCTGGGATCGAGTCCCACATCGGGCTCCCTGCTCCTTGGGAGCCTGTTTCTCCCTCTGCTTCTCTCTCTCTCTGTCTCTGTCTCTCGTGAATAAATAAATAAAATCTTAAAAAAAAAAAAAGAAAAAAAGTTAATCTATTTTTCTTTGTGCAATAATGAACACTACTGTTTTTAGAATTATTGTACATGTATCTAGTGTTAGTTTCTGGGTCTTTGGGTGTATGAATGTTCATCTTTACTAGATAATATCAAATATTTTCCAAAATATGTTTATAAATGTATACTTCCACCAGCCCTGAATGATAAAATTGTGCCTTTGGTTGTGCTTCAATTGCTTGGTATTGTCAGACTTTACTTTTTGACACTGTATGAAATGGAGAATATATTAATTTCTCTGTTTTATAAGATTGGTCTTCCATGCTACCAGACCATTTGTGCTTCTTCTTTTAAATGCCTATTTATACTTCCCTCTTTTTTTATATTTTTAAGTTTGTCTTTTTCTCATTGATTTGTAGGAATTGCTTTTATTCTTTATACTAACAAAAATGTCCATTTTACAGCTGCCAATCTCTTCTCCCAGTTTATGGTCCGTATTTTTCATTTAGTTTATGATGTTCTTTGACCCTCTTAGCTCTAGGTCCTATAGGGGTCCCGGCAAGACTAGACTAAGATCCTACTGACGCCGCCTAAACGGTGGAGTGGAGACAGGGATTGAGCAGGACAAGATATAATCTCGTATCTGCATGCCCTTCAATCTCCTCTTGGCACCTCTCATTGGTTACAGCCAATGGGACAACAGAGGACAAGGGAAACTGGGTGCTGACATTCACAGGATTAGACCTTGACAATGGAAAACAGAGAGTGAATCTGGAGTGAAGCATATGAGAATAACAGTACAGATTAGTATAATTTATTTCTACCAAGTAAATTGTAATAGTTTCAAGTTTAATTTTCCTGTTTTATTTTGCAAAATGAAAGTTTTCTGTGGAAATAAAATTATAAAAACAGAAGTGATATTATTTTTTTCAGGTGTAGGATCTAGTGATTCATCAGTTACAAATGACATACAGTACTCATCACAAGTGCACTCCTTACTACCCAAGAAGTGATATATTTATCCATTAAATGATCCACTGTAAATAGTAAAAAAAAAAAAAAGTAGAGAAAATATTAGATCAGGAACTAATGAATATCAGTGTAAAACAATTCATAATTAGTTTAATTATGATTTTTGTGCTATATTATTTTTTAAAACCCTCCTATAATTTTTTCCAAAAAATTCAAAATGAAAAATGAAGAACAGACATAAAGTGAAATAATAAGCTGGATATATATTATTTATATTTTTTATACATTTCAAAGCCAAATTCTGAGCAAGAACTCTTTTCCTGCACTTATCCTGATGCAATCACCACAGTCCAGGAATTTGACCTCTTAGTTTTCTTTTTTAATATCTCCATTCTACTCTACCTATTTCAAAATTCTACCAGCCTTTCTATATTACTTAAAATAACCTCATGATATACATCTAGTCTCTAGAAACACTTCTTTCAATATTTCTTCAGCTGAAGTCAGAATAATCTCTTTTACAATCAAATATGGTGTCTTTTTATGTGTAAAATCCCTTTTTTACTGTAAATGCATTTTTGAAAGCTCAGGCACTTTAAAATATTTAACTCTTCCAGTGTGGTATAGCTTCTGCTTATATATAATTTTAACCTTATCCATTCTCTCATAATTTTTATCTGTTTATTTCCCAATCTATTTTCAGTTCTTGGTTTAACATAGTTTTATTGGAAAATCTTCCCTGATCTTTTAAAGCTGAGTGATCCCAGAATATTGTATATTTTTTCTAGTATAATATTTATAACTTTTTATTATCATTACTTATCTTTCGTTCTGTAGTCTAACACTGTACTTTGTGAAAGTAGAGTAAAATTCTCTTTTTATCACTTTATATCCAACATCTTGTACATGTGCAAGATAAATTAGGTATAGTATACACAGTATATAATACATATAGTATACAGCCAATAAATATTTATTGCTTTGATTCCAGTCTGGAGTGGCCTGATGAAGGGCCCACTCCATACCTATAGTCTTACTGCCTGCATATTCCTACTATTTCCACTGCTGTCCCTGCTGCCATCAATGGCACTTGTACTTTGGTTGGCATAAATGTATAGAAGTTTCATTTGTCTGAAAAATGTCTCATAAAGGCTAAACGAGCAACACAAAATCACAGGACCGTTGGCACCCATGAGAAGAATTTGGATTTGTCCAACATGAGAAAAACAATGGGAGAAAATTAGCAGATAAACTGATTGACTTCCCTACTCACAGTGGATCATTCCAAGATACACCACTTTCATGTGCCTTCTCTGAAGGTAACCCACCAAGACTAAGCAAGCAGCTATATTGGTTGTGGAGACTGGACTAACTCGATAACATCCCCCTTAGTATTAGCTGTGCCCCCATCCATTGTTGTCTCCTCCCCTATCCTTGTAGAGTGTTAGCATGTCACTTTTTCTTGAGGCTTTTTTTTTTTTTCTAGGAAAAATACAGACTAGGACCTAGAGTACCTTTGGTACCCCCCCAAAAAAACCTCTCAGGACTTGATTTTGGAGTTGATTTTCCCACCTGAGAAATTGGTGTGTAGGTGAAAATAAGTAACTATAATTTAAATAACAACTTGAAAGAAAAAAATAGTAGGGCTGAAAAAGAAACTAAACATGCAGTTTCAAAAGGTCTCCCATTTCAAATCCCTGAGAGAGAAAGCATACCTAAATTAAGTATGGGGATATTTGAGTTAACAAGCCTGAGAATATTTAGCCCTCTAAAACCACTTCTAGATAGTGGAAGCAAAAATAGAACTTCCTCTCTAGCCCCTGAAACTTACCCTAACTTACTAGAAACTTTATAGGACCATTATTTTTCTTAAGATCTGGCCTCACTAACATTCATGGCTTTCAGACAAAAAAACAAAACAAAACAAACAAACAAAAATAGAGTCAAGTCTTAAAATAGTTATACTATTCAAGCTGTGTTCCAAGAAGAAATGGCCTACAAGCCAAGCAGTTGCTGGACTAGACAAGAGGTGGCGGAACATAAATGTGTGTGGGTTTTTAGGGGATTAGGCCAAAGGAAACAAAATATAGGAGTGTTTACAGGAGAATACATTGATATGGAAATGCCCATTGTAACAAAGAACTCAATATTATGTCAGGAGCACTTAGAATTTGTCCTTTTAGTTTGTTGGAATGTCTCCTTGAAACTCGCACATGAACATGATATACAGAAAATTACATGATGCGTTGGAACGTCACTGAATTAATATATAAGAAGAATATCAGGACACTCAGAAAGATGTCTACATTAGAATTAATTTACTATGTAAGTGGCAGTATCCAGCATCTGATTGCGCTCTTCCTGATGGTAAGAGAAGGGAACATCTTTACCAGAGGTAATGTAGAATGCACAGGAAGGAAACACTGGCATGTTTGTGAAGCCCAGTGGTGACTATTTCATGCATGCCATGATCAATAGCTTGGATGCTACCATAAGTGGTGATTTTGTGATTCTGGAATAACAGAGGCCAGGTGGCAGCATATTCACAAGATGAAAGATGGACATAATTATTGTAATGGGCAGATAACATGGTCATTCGGAAACCTTGATACACAGAAGTTGTGACCTCCATCGTGTTGCCACTCAATTCACTTTTCTGGCCTTTGCAAAAACCAGATGGATAATGGTGAAATTACGATCAACTAACATAAACTTAACAATCATAGATTGTCCTGTTAAAGTCTTTTATCTTTATTGGAGCAAAGCAACACAGTCTCTGGCACTTGATAAGTGGCTATGGATTTTCCAAAGCCTTTTCTCAACACCCATCAGTAGGGTAGATCCTAAGGAATTCACTTTTACCTATAAAATTTAGCACTGTACTTTCACTATCTTGTCTCCAGGCTATGTTAACTCTCCTGAGTTCTGTCATAATGTGGTGGAATGCATCTAAATTCTGATGCACTTATAAATCCTTTAGAGATGTTAAAATGCAGATTCTGATTCACTAGTACTGGGGTGGGATCTGAGATTTTCAATTTCTAACAACTTCCCTGATAATAGCAATGTTAACTTAGCTAAGATATAGATAGGGATCTCGATCATCTTGACAACTGGGAGTATATCATGCTGGGCTTCTAGATTAGTTATATTATGCCGATTGAACCTGCTGAGCAAAAGCTCTCAAGTAACCCAGATGAGCTATAAGATAAGTGCATTCCAAAATGTGGAAAATAAACCTTGTGGAAAGTTAGAGTCCTAACAACCCAAAGTGTTTGGGTTTCAGTGGTTCTAAGGATTTTAATAGCTTCTCTAAGGACAGACAGATCTTTTGGGCAAGGAGGTTATTGCAATGAGCTCATGACCACAGGATTCACTAGCTTTGCTCATTTGGTTAGTTGGTTTGCTTTAGTTTTTAATGATTTAATCCATCAAATGTGAGACAGCCATTGTAGCATAAAAGTAGAATAACTCATTAACTTCTCGGCTAAGATGCCAGCTCCATACACACATCCTGAGAGATTCGTGTACTATGTTCCAAATTAAAAAAGGCATATGAACATAACCAATGCCTGATATATGGGCTATGTACAAACAGCTGGAATATATTTGTCTGGGAAGCTATGTATTCATGCAGAGTTCTCCCCTATCACCAAAACAGCTATTGACCTATGCGTAGCGTTTGTTTTTTCCATCTCTAGCATCTTAGATTCTACGGTGTTGGAGGCATTGGTTCTCACAGTTGTAATGTTTTGGCCTATGCTATATTTTTGAGACTTCAAAACATAGTGTATAAATTTGACTATTTTAACCAGCAATTTGAATATTTGAATATTTTATCTTTATTATACTTTCTTGATTGTGTTAAATGACAATTTGATGTTAATCATTCATATATTTATAGAAATTAGAGGACATATTTTTGTTATGCTAGTTATTAAATAAATGCACCCTAGGACAGGTACCATCTAATACAATAAAATGTACAAAGTCTTATTAACTATGGATGATTAATACCAGAACGTGAAATAAGGCCTAACTGAGAGTACAGTGTACATGACATAAATTCAGTTGAAGAGAAATTAAATCTGCACTAAAAAGGTGAGAGAAAAGTATAGAACAGTTGGGAAGGTGGGACAAATGAAGAATATTTCAGATGGATAAAGAGAAAAGACAGAAAATACTTTTCCCATTGCTTGTGCTCAAGCTTTGTCAGATATACAGATGATGGATTTTACAAATAGAATTTCAATCTCTATGTGTTAACCAAGTTTTCTGTACAAATCCTTTACAATATTCTACCCTGATATGAAATTAATATCAAATAGAGTATCATTTATGGAGTAACAATGGATCCAACACAGTTTTTCTCTCCTCTAAATAGTCTGCAAGCTTAAGCATCTCTATTATAATGCAAATAAGATTATTATAGTAATTTTGGATGAATATTTTCAAAAGCAGTTATGGCCTGTCAATAATGTTTATGATTACCCTAAATGCTTTAATGGCTCTCTTGAGATGCCAAAATGCAAGGACAAATAAACAGCTTTTAGAATAGACATTAGTGAAAGCAAATAAAATCCTGTTAGTAGCTTGCATTGTATAAGCTCTTCAGCGTTTTAGGGATTCTTCAGGATCAAGAAAAGCAGTAAATATTTACCAACGTTATTTAAAAATTCCTTCCATCTTTTTCTTTGATCTTGATATATTTGGGGAAGAGGGTTATTAAATCTATTTCAGGGCAGTACTTTGAGTAGGAATTAGAAAACTTGTTAGTAGTTACTACTGATAATATTAATTGATAATATCATTACCAATACAAATGAGAAAATCTACATGATATGCTTGCATAATTTACTGTGGATTTCCAAAATATTTGTAAAAAAATAAAATAGAAATGAAATTTAATGGTTATTGGCAGTTTAAAGAAAATATATAACATTTTAATTTTTAAGTTAAATATAATAGACACAAAATACGATTAGTGTTCTTATAAAAATGTTTATGAAACATTGTTTATTGCAACATGTTTTCATTTACAATCACGCTAAAAAAATCCTTTATGCATTAGTAAACTATTCTAAGAATGTGTTATTTAGCCCATTAGACAAATCATAGAGGAAGTAAAACTAAAAATTATTTATATGCATAGTGTTTTATATATTTGAAAATAGTTTATGTACTGGATACAACTGTACTCTTAATAAACCTACGAGATTGCATTTTCAATTAACTTAAGCAAAATATGTTAATATGATTTTTTAAATCAGTTTTTGTTTTCCTAAAAAGTGTGATCTTATTTCCATTTCATGTTTTCTTTCTCTCTTTTTTTGATATTTTATTTATTTATTTATGTATGTATGTATGTATGTATGTTAGAGAGAGGGGGAGAGAGAGAGCGCATGCGAGGGGTAGTGGAGGGTCAATGGGGGAAGGAGAGGGACAAGCAGACTCCTTGCTCAGTGCTCAGTGCAGAGCCCATTATGGGGTTTAATCTCATGACCCTGAGATCATGACCTTAGCTGAAACCAAGACTCCAGTGCTTAGCCAGCTGAGCCACCCAGGCACCCCTCATGCTTTTTTTTTAAACATTTCTCAATGTGACTCTTTGTCTGTACATTTTCTGTGTTGGATTCTCAAATTTATGTATTAATATAAACTACCTAGATTTTTGTTTTTTATGGGTTAAATTGTTGCAGTCATTGTAAATAAAGGCATTAATCCAATATTCAGTAACTGATGCAAAAAATAAGCATACCTTAAAATAATCACATTGAAAATTCTTATATTAAAAATATTACAGATCAAACATCAATATCTTACTAACTAGAATTTATAAGGTACATATCTAAAACAAAGATGTGGCAAATAAATATAAATACTGAGGCCAAGAATCATTGTCTTAAACTGACATTTTATAATGAAAAAGGATAAAATGTACACATCTGTTATAATTTCAAAACTTTATAGCAATAATTATTTTAACATTAAGATGAATAGAGTAAAAGTTCTAAATATACAGAATTGGGGAAAATACTCTTTTTTATTTAGTGTATTAGTTATATTTTTAATCACTCAGTGAAGTAAAAATATGAATGATATTAAATATAAATCTTAACATCAGTTTAGATTCTTAAACAATATCAACCAGACTTATTAGCCTATCACACATATACATTTTTAAATAACATAGGCTATTTAAAAAAATAATTCCATATAGGATCACAAAGAAAAAAATCTGGGTGTTCTAAAAAAATAAATTCTATGTGAATTAATCTCTGACAACAATAAAAATTGAGGGATAGTTACAAATATTAATAAAAAATTAAAAATAAACTTAAAGATAAAACCTAAAGAGACAAAAATCCACAAAGAATGAACATATATTTGAGTCCTATTTTTCTTGGAAAAGGAGAGGATCAAACTAGATATCTGCTTCCAACACTGGGAAGAATTATATAAGGTGAGGGAAGCTGATTAGAACGAATTGATATGATTGGGCATTCTTGCCGAGATATTGCTGTTATTGCGCACATACAAATAAAAGAGCACAGAGAGGGACAGTGTGGTCTTACGGGTGATGGCAATTACAGCATTGCAATTGGTATATGTTGCATTGGTCCTGCAATGAGTTTAGAGAGCTATACTTGAGACACAAACATAAGCACAGACCTTGGATGAGACTAACATGGTTCCAGTTTGGTGGAAGCTATCGTGTATTCTATCAGAAATATTAGGAAATTGTTCATTTCTGAGTGTCTTTACTGAGAATTCTACAGATTCAGATAAAATAACTCTTCCATATCAAAGATCGCCAGGCAGAATTGATGGTAAGCTGCCTTCTGTTAGACTTTTATAGAAATGAAAACTATAGATTTAGATCCCAAAGTACTATGCATGTGTGAATGATCAGAGACAGATTATTAAACAACCATGTTAAAAATGTGTAAAGAATTTTTTTGTCATCTCATAGATGAGCAAATAATGATAAAATATAATTAATGAAAAAATATATATTTTAAAGATTTTATTTATTTATTTGACAGAGAGCACAAGCAGGGGGAGCAGGGGCAGAGGGAGAGGGAGAAGCAGACTCCCCGCTGAGCAGGGAGCCCAATGAGGGGCTGGATCCCAGGACCCCGGGATCATGACCTGAGCCGAAGGCAGATGCTTAACCACTGAGCCACCCAGACGCCCCTGAAAAGAAATTTAATATGCAACTGCATGAGGCTTCTTGAAAGTAGAAATGTTTGTTGAAATTAAAAAAAAAAATGTATTAAGTAGAGATTAGACTCAGCTAAAGACAGAATTAATAAACTAAAAGATAGATCACAGCAATGTCCCTAGAAAACATTACAGAAAGACAAGAATATTCACTAATTATGTGCAAAACTATGGTCTTATAAATTCAGTGGATTTATAATTGATATTAACAACTGATGGGGCAAAACTTTTTTTCTTGTCTTTTGTCAGAGTATTCTTGGATTATTTTCAATTTTTTTAAAGATTTATTTATTTATTTATTTGAGAGAAAGAGAGAGCACAAGTAGGGTGAGGGGCCGAGGGAGAAGCAGGCTCTCCGCTGAGCAGGGAGCCAGATGTGGGGCTCAATCCCAGGACTCCGGGATCATGATCTGAGCCAAAGCAGATGCCCAACTGACTGAGCCACTCAGGCATCCCTCTTTTCAATTTTTTTTCATATTAATTAACATGTAATTTTCAAGTTTTATTTAAAAATATTTACATTATGTTGATTGAGAAAATGAAAAATTCGTAGATTAATTTAAAGGAAACTGACATCTTTACAATATTAAATTATTGGCAACTTTAGTTCTGATAAATTTGTACAATGTTTTCCTTTAGGTGTTATTAGATTTTTTTACTAATATTACATTTTAATTGTATTTTTACTAATAACTATACTTTTATTTTGGATAAAGTAAAATTTTAACAATTACATTCTGTAACTGCTTGCTGCTGAAATGGAGACAATTAATGGATTTTCTTTTTTTATCATTTATCTTATATCTGGCCACCAACTTAACAGGCTCTTTGATTTTAAATAAGCAGAGCTTTTCTTCTCTGACCTTTAGTGAGAAGGCAAAATTCATTTTTTCTTATACATTTCAAATATTATTTATTTGGAAATGCTTTACATCCAGAAAAGGAAAATAATGTATAATTACATATCATATCATAGATTTTCAAAGTATTTTTGCTATTATTATATCATTCCCAAGTTATATATACATACATATATGTATATATTTCTAGTATTTTGACCTTTTGATAATTAACAATTACTACTAATATTGAGTGACACACACTCATTTGTTGTCAAAATAATTCAGTTTTGCAGATAATAAAGCTGAGTCAGAGAGTCAAGTAAATTGTGCAAAGTCACATTTAGGAAGTAATGAAACCAGAATTCTAACTCCACAGCTTTTATATTCAAGAGCTAGAACTCTTAACTACTATAAAAAAACTTAAAGTTAACTACTATAATAAATTAATAACTACTATATAAAATATGCTTAACCAAAATTTTACTATAATATTCTTAGGTAATAAAATACATCAAGGCCAGTCTTCTAAAGTGGGTTTTTGACTTTTCATTTAGGTTATACTAAACACTACATGCTTTCCTTAACTTTAGTAATTCTATGTAAGATTCATGTGTTAATCCATTGGTGCTGCTCAAAGTCCTATGATTTTTTTCCCACTAGCTTTATTAAACTGATGTCAGAAATTGAACAAAGGTCTAGTTGGGTTTGTCTTCAACCTGTAGAGTGTCAGAGTCAGTTTCCTTAAAACTAACATAACATAATAAAAAAACACTTTTAAAAGATTAAAGTATTAATCTTTAGAGGATATATGTCCATAACGAATATTTTCTTTTTAGTTAGCAGTTTATTTACTTTCAGAAATTTCTAAGGTTCTTATTTGGTAGATCACTTGAAGTTATACTTCTATCCTGTGATGATACAATAGGCATCCTTCCCTCCCTCCCTCCCTTCCTTCCTTCCTTCCTTCCTTCCTTCCTTCCTTCCTTCCTTCCTTCCTTCCTTCCTTCCTTCCCCCTTCACACAATCTCAAAACCTCTTAGGAGTCTCTTACAAGAGTAAAAGAAGAGGTGAGGTAAATAATAGTTATGGAATGCTAATAATTTCAAGTCATTTTCAAAACAACTTAGCAAAATGTATGCTTTAAGTCTCAAAAAGTTTAAAAAAATGGAATTAAAAACAAAAACCAAGAGTAACTATCAAGCTAGGGATTTTATTTTATGTTTCCCAATGCCATTCTCTTCCACCATTCTATTCCACCTCCTTAGGGGAGAGAAAAACAGAAAAGGGGTTAGGAACCAGCTACACCATTCACCACCACTGACTTAGGAGAATTCTCAGAGGAAATCTTTCCCGTGGAAAAATTGGACAGAGACAGAGCATTGGCACAAGAGTCTTAACGTGTTCATCACCCAGTGGCTTGTTGCCCTGTGGTATTGCATGATTGCAACTTATACTTACGTTTAAATGTAAATTTTCTCTTCTGTTTGTAGCCATGGCAGATGTGCTCAGGGTGTTTTTATATAATCAGAATATTATTAGCTCTCCTCTCCAGCGATAGAATTTCAAAGTAGGGAAATTTTATTTTCCAGCCACCACTCTTCTTGGTCACATTTTTCCTCATCTCTCTGTCTCCTTTCAATATTTCTATGACCTCAACAGAAAAAAACAATTAACTAATTCATAAATGATAATTGTGAGTCAGGAAAAGATTTTAGGATTACATGAATTCTGTGTGTGTGTGCAAAGATCATGTAAAGCATGGATATAGCTCCACACTGCACTTTAATTGTTTAAAAACATTAAACAATGTTGCCCACCATGCCTAGATCATATGGTTCCTGCTCATCTTTCTAAATGCATCATTTCTCATAAATTTTACCCCTACATCTGTTACTACCTGTTCTACAAATTTTCTATAGTTCCTAGTAAATATTACAGTCCTTTCCCTTCCCAAGTTTTGATTAATGACTCCTTATTACTTATCAGACCTTAATTTAAATATCACCATTGTGAGGCCAATCACAACCATCCAATCTAAAGTTCTTCCTACTAGTCTCAATGCCAGTGTCCTGTTTTTCTTTCTTCGTTTTCCATTGGAGAATTCTGTATAGTCTCTAATATGTTTATATTTGCTTTTACTTGGCTTCCTTCCCAGTAAGGCAAGTGCCATTATGACACAGACCTTGTCCATCTTGGCTACAACTGTAAGCTGGGCACATGACATTATGCCTAATGCTTAGTGGTTCCTAATGAGGATGTGTTGTATTAATAAATTAAAACAGAAGACATGGAATTTTAAAGCATTGTGGTAAAGACACTATTTAGTTGCATACTCATTTATCCTAACTCTACAATTTACACTACAAAAGTAACTATTTGAAAAAGGCTTTCTGGAGAATTTTTTGCCATAATTTTAAAGTTTTCATTCCTACTGTAAATTTTAATTGACTTAGGATAGCATTCTAACTGGAGATTTCAGAAGCAAAACAATCAATTTAGAATATCCCTAAAAATGCCACCTGTCCCATACATATCTGAAACTACAAGGTCATGCTACTAGTTCTGACTATATAGGTCATATGAACATAGACATTTGTCATTTAGTATAGACCACATTATCTAACTGAACCGATGAGGCTGCAAATATAGATAATTGAAGTTTTAATTACAGTGTTGTGGTACTTAAACAGAATTAACTGTAACCTAGGAAACCATTGACATTTAGGTAAGAGAGAGAATAAACTCTACACTGTAAGAAATAATGGAGTAAAATTTATTTTCAGAAGAAAAACAGAAGCAGGAAGATATAAATAGAAATTACAAATTGAATATAAACATAAGCAACCTTTGGTTCAGTGTGGGGGAGAAAGGGTGGTTTTAAAAAATAAATTTCTGAAGAAATCTATACATATTATGGATTTTTAAACTATAGTTTGTATTTTGCCCAACTCTTCTTTCTTGGTTAGGAAAGGAAGAAGCTACAGTACATGTCTAAAACAGACCAGTGATTTGGGCTTTATTCTCAACTTGATCTCTTCTAGTTCTGGTACCTTGAGGATGTGGTTAAATATTTTAAATATCAGTTTTCTTCTATACAAAATATGGATAACAATCCATATTTATAAAGGTTTCTGGGAAGATTATAGGGGAAGTAGTTTTAGAAGTTCTTGCACACATTTTGTTTCAAAGGATGATAGCTATTAAAACATTCTAGCACAATTACAGTGTTTATTTTTATTAATGTTCACAAACTTCTTTCTGAAAGATTTCTGGTGTGTACATACATATTTTTGTCATCTTGGCCAAGACAGATTCTTGCATTGTGTACATTAGGGACTGTTGGAAAACCTCTTGTTGATTTCCTCATCTCAGTTCTAGGATTTGTTTTTTGCTTTCCACCCATGCCTTTTTTTGTATGACCCTGTGATTCTTTTTTTTTTTTGATCCCTAGATTGCTAAACAGAATTCTTATTGTATATTTCTAGTTAAATTTTCTATTCTGACAAGGTAAACTTAAAAAAATTTTTCAGTGTCATCTTTATGTTTACAACTTATTTTAAAAAGAATAAAAAATGGAACAAAATATAAAATGGAATGATGGATAGATAGTGGCTATATGGACATGTGGCTAGAAGCAAGTATAGTAAAATGTTAATTATGAAATATGCACAGCAGGTATATAGATCTTCATTGCAAATTTTTAAAATTTTGTCTGTATATTTTAAAATTTTCATAATAAAATGTTAGGTAAAAAATTCACCTTTTAATCCTTCCTATAATTCATGAATTTACCCCATGTATATGTCCAAAAAAACTATTTCCTCAGACATGTTATTTTGTTTTGTTTTTTTCTCTTGCAGTTGAAAAGGAAAGAGAATGGTTATAACTATGGAAAGATAGAGAACCATCATAATTCCTATCACTGTGTACTTCCTTGTCCCTATATTAAACTATGTTCAATTCACATAATAACCCAGCTGCTTGCTCTAGGAAATACCTGCCCTGAAAGATAAAACTGCAAGTAAGCTAAATATATTACTTTTCAAGATTAAAACTTGCTAATAAGGACTTGCAAAGACCTTTGACTTTCCCTGCCTACAAATTCAAAGCTATTATTGTCATAAACTCCTTCCAATCCCAACCAATTTACTACCTTATAAAATCTGCCTTAAAATCCCTTCACCCATATCCTAAAATTCTATAAATCCTTTCTTTATATCTCCACATTGAGGCACTACCTAAGACTCTGTCAAGGTGGTTTTCTCCCTTACTGCAATAAATCTAAGAAACTAAGTTTTGCATGATCAGTAGGTTTGTTTGTTTGTTTGTTTGTTTTAGACAACTAGAAAAACTCTAGACAACAGAGTTAGGTAATGTGTTCAGGGAAATTATTATATTATTAAATTTACCTTATTTTGAACATTTATTCAGTAATGCGCTTGAAACTATCAAGTTCAACAAGCTGATAGAAGCTCTAGAAAATATGTTGATATTTTATTTATGAACTCTAGAATTAAGATTATATTTTGGAAATAACCACGTCTGGGTGCAAGTCTAGGCTTTAGCAAACACTAGAAATAATCTTGGGTAATTCCATAATCTCTCTAGGACATAGAAATAATAATGCCTACTGCATTAAGGCTGTTATAAATTCAGATACTATCTTAATCTCTTTCTCCACGCACACACACACACATATATATAAAAGACTTGATGTATATGGTGTGTTTATGTGCATATATGTATATATGATTCAAAGTAGATGCTCAATAAAGGGTAACTTTCATGATCTGTAATTCTTATATGTGTGTCAATAAAAATATGTATATATTTAATGGCAAAAATACTAATATGAGTTCACTGAAGGCTAAAACTTTATCTCTTCATCATTACCTTTTTATAGTCAGGTAAATATATTTAATGATGATGACTATAGAAAACGTACATTTTGAGGCTGAATATTGGGTGTCAGAATCACATTTTATTCAAACAATTAGTAATATGTAGTACCATTAACTTTTTAAAAAAACTAAAATCTTTTGTTTATTCAAATTTATTTAATTTCCACATAATATCTTCTTTTCCAGGATTCTATCCAGGATAGCACATTGTATTCAGTTGTTAGGTCTCCTTCAGCTCCTCTTGGGTGACCGATGTTCATGACATGAACGTCCTTTGTTTTTTTTGTGATCTTGATATTTGTGTGGTATTCTGGTCACTCATTTTGAAGGATGGCTCTCTATTGAAATTGGTCTGATGTTTCCTTATGATTAGATTGGGATTATAGAGTTTCAGGAGCAAGACCACAGAGCTAAGGTGTCATTTTCATTACTTTATATCAAGCATACCTACTATTGACATGAAATATTACTGTTGATATTGACCTTGATCATCTGGATGGTGTACTTTTGTCAGATTTCTACACTTTAAAGAGACTCTTTTTTCCCCTTTCCTATGCTCTTTGGAAGGAAGTAATTATTCACAGCTCACATTTAAGTTTTAGGGAGCTATGCTACTCTTCCTTGAGAGTAGAGTAACAATTTAAATTATTTGTGTATACTAACATATGTATAGATATTTCTATATGAAGCATCTTTACCTACATTAACCTAAATAGAAGTTTATATTTATGTCATCAATTTTAATCCATTACCACATGGATCATGCTAGATTCCTTCCCTTGTTTATGGAAACTACCTTGCTAACAAGCGCCCACCACCCATTATCTATTTACTTAATTGTATAATTCCAGTATACATGTAGAGTGGTATCAAAATTGTTAAACTCATACTTCCATAGGAAAAAATAAACTTTATCAACTTTACAAAGTTTATGTGCAGTGTCTTTACCTTTAAAGATTCCACTATTATGGAAATTACTTGGTCAGCACCTTTTATCCCCACCTCCATCACTGAAGATATTTCATGCTTTTGTTATATAGTCAGATTGTCTTGTTATGGTCTGTGTTCCTTCCTGGAATTCCTCAAACTCCTAAATCTTTTTTTTTTTTAATTTTTATACATTAAGGTTGATTCTTTGTGCTGTAAAATTCTATAAGCCTTGCCAAAAGTAGAATGCTATGTATGCACCATTTCACTGTCATAAAGATTAGTTTCATGCCCCCCCAAGTTCCTGTGACACATCTATTCAACTTTCCCACTACTCTGGCAACCACTGTCTCTTTTACTATCTTCATAGTTTTGTCTTTTTCCAGATTGTTGTATAATTGAAATCATATAGCCTTTTCAGACTGCCTTCCTTCATTCTATGGCACTATAATAAATGGTATTGTACTTTTAATTCCAAATGCCAATTGTTCATTGCTGCTATGCAGGAAAGCATTTCACTTTTGTATATTAACCTCATATTCTGAAAACTACTGTGAATTCTTTGGAATTTTCCACACAAATAATCATGTCATCTGCAAACAAAGACAGTTTTATTTCTTCCCTCCCAACCTGTGCATCTTTATTTCTTTTTATTGCCTTAATGCAATAGCTAGGACTTTTTCATTACAATGTTGAATAAGAGTGATGGAAGGGGACATCCATGATTTGCTCTCTATTTCAGGAAGAAAGCATCTAGTTCTTCAACATTGAGTATGAGAGTAGCCACAGGGTTTTTTGTAGATTTTGTAGATAACTTTATCAAGTTGAGTAAGTTTTTCCACTATTACGTGTTTGCTGTGTGTCTTATCATGAACAGGGGTTGGATTAATAAAAAAAAAAATTATCTGTACCAATTGATAAGATCATATGATTTTTCTTTTTTTGCCTAGTGGTCTGGAGGGTTACATTAGTTGATTTTCAAATGTTGTACCAGCCTTACATAGCTGGAATAGATCTCAAGTGGCCACAGTGAATATTTATTTTTATACATTGTTGTGCTTTATTTACTAACACTTGAAGATATTTACCTTTATTTTTATGAGAGATATTGATCTATCATTTTATTTAGCATCTTTATCTGGTTTTGGTAATAAGGTAATGCTGACCTCATAGAATTAGTTATGAAGTATTCCCTTTGCTTGAATTCTCTGGAAGAAATTTTGAAAAATTCATATTATTTCTTCTGAAGGTTATTAATTATTGACTCAATTTTTTGATGGATATAGGCCTATTCATATTATCTACTTCTTTTTTGAGTTTGGATAGTTTGTGTCAAGCAACTGTTCCATAGATGGATAGAACGTTAAAATATGCTAACATATATGTTTTGCATGTGAAATATATTGATTTAGAACCATCTACAATTATCTGTGAATCTCATAAAGTTTAGAATATAAATAGAGCTGGTGACCCTCTGGGGAATTTAATACTTGTTTGTTTAATTATTTAGAGACTTAGTGCTAATGAGATAATAATAAGTCCTTGGTTGAAATGTCGCAATTATCAACCAGTTTTGCATGAAAGAAAAATAAAATAAACCCATAGGCATAAGATGTCATCATAACTTTTTCCAACCACTATATTACAACAGGGAGAATAGAACTGCAGGAGTGTAGTTAGTGATACAAACCAATTATCTACATAATAGAGGTCATTAAAATGATTATATGCTGACAGTGGTGAGAATTATCACAAACATATGTGCAGGTAAATCTATTTCATTCATGAATTTACAGAAGACTGTGTAAGTGGTAGGTAATGGTCAGCATCCAGGTATCTCTGCCAGGGAAGCACGTCTTTGTTTTTCTTCCTTTCCCTTTTCATTATGTAGGCATTTCTTTGTGAATACATACAAATTAATTGGAAGAGTAAGTAGAATGTAAGGCCAAGCTATACATTACACAACTTCTTTTGTGAGTATCCAATATTTAGTGTCTGTGTGTGTGTATATATATACACACATATATATTATATATAATATTAATATATATTATATTATTATTATTTTAAAATGTGGCCTACCTGGATAGTTTAGGGAGTGATTGTAAAGTGCTCATCATGGGAGGGGAGGCAGATTTAAGACATATTTAGCTGATAAAATTGTCTAATTGAATGAATGAAGACGATAGGACAAGGAAGAGTCAAGATTATTGGGACCATAATAATTCCATGAATTCTGATAAAAAATAAATGAGAAAGGGGCTGATTTGGGGGAAAGGGAAATAAGTTCAGAATTAGATATGACAAGATCAAAGCTCCTATGGGAGTTGAACTGTGTCTATTCAGCAGAATTTTACTTATATAACTCTGAAGGTCAAGGAAAAGGTCAGTGCTTTAAAGGAAAACTGTACGTTGTTTAGATCACACCTTTTCTGATTATCTCATGCTGATTCTATGGAGGTTCTGCATCTTGGATTGTGTGTTAGTTTCCTTGGACTGAAATAACAAAATACTTATTTTATCCCAGTTCTGAAGGCAAGAAGTCCAAGATTAAGGTTCCAGTTGATTTAATTTCTGATAAGAGCTCTCTTTCTGGCTTGCAGGCAGCTTCCTTCTTGCTATATCTTCACATGGTCTTTTTGCAGTACATGCATGTAGAGAAAGAAAGCAAGAGAGAGAGAGAAGGATGGGACTCTAGTGTTGCTTCTTATAAGGACACTTATCCTATCAGATCAGGGACCCACCTTTATGATGTCATTTAACCTTCACCAGGTATCTTTTTTTGTTTGTTTGTTTTAAAGTAATCTCTATACCCAATATGGGGCTCAAACTCACAACCCAGAGATCAAGAGTCACATGCTCTTGGTGGAGGGCAGGCACCCCTCCACTGGTTTTTGATATCATGGTGTATTTATATTCTTTACTGCTTAAATTTAATTAAAATATATTAATATGAATATAGAAAGTTAAGCAGGTATGAATATTTGATATTTTTTTTATTTGAAAGTTGAGGACAGACACTGACAATTCCTGACCTACGGTGTTTCAGAACACTCTCCAGCTAAGTGAAATTTATCTGCATAGAAAACAGTAGCTTATTAAGGCATATTAAATAGCCTCAGGGTGCATGCATCTGAAGCTAAAGCACAAGGCATTGTTCATCCCTCATGTTTTAGCAGTTGTTTAATGAGAAGTGCCAGCTCAGTGGGTAGTTAATCTATCTAATAATTAATACAACAGCAGCCTGGGACTAGTGTAGAAATAACTCCAAAGTCCTTGTTCATTTGCAAATTAATACAGAGACTTGCACTTGTAACCAGTTTGTTACTTGGGAAGGAGAAGGAGATACTTAAAATTCTTAATTTCAAGGCTTCTATTTGATCACATTTCATTTGAATACATCACATAAGACATAATTTAAAAGGGATAGTGCGTAAGAGTGTAACATAGAAAATTAATCTCCTTATGATTATTAAAAAACACGTGTAGCCCTCAAGGCTAAAGGAAGGCTAGTGTGTTTTCCATGCACAAAAAAAGCCAATTTGAGAGCAAAGCTCTTTCTAATGTCCTTAATAATACAAACACTCTTAATTTATCTGTGTCTATAATTCAGTCAAAATTTATCTAATGCCTGAAAAATATGTCAAATTGACTGCTTGATGTTTTTAAAATAATAATTTACAAATTCTAACCAATTAGTTTCTTGGTTATAAATAGTGTAAGACTCTGAGGTGTTTCTTAGAAGTCAATAATTGGAAGGAAATATTGACCCCCCCTCAAAAAAAACATAAAAGAATGAAAATTGTGAGCAATAAGTTGGTTTGAGCCAAAAAATATATTTTTTAAACATTTTATTTATTTATTTGACAGAGAGGGACACAGCGAGAGAGGGAACACAAGCAGGGGGCAGTGAGAAAGGGAGAAGCAGGCTTCCTGCAGAACAGGGAGCCCGATGCAGGACTCGATCCCAGAGCCCTGGGGTCATGACCTGAGCCGAGGGCAGATGCTTAACGACTGAGCCAGCCAGACGCCCCAAGCCAAAAAATATTTTAAGGTTATAATCGCAGTTATGACTAATGAACAAAAGTGTTGATGGGAATAAATCTGAGTAAGTCCAAATCCCTGTACTCAAGGACACCCCCTTTTAAATAATTAATTTATTAATTATATAATTGTAGTTTATATGATCGTTCTTGTAATAATATATTGTATCTGTGAGAAGAGTTTATTCCTCCAAATGTCAGAGATGTCATATGAAACAGGAAGTCCATTCCCAGAAGAAATGAAGATATATGTTCACATAACATCTTGTACACAAATGTTCATAGTCAAACTATTCACAATAGCCCCAAAGTGGAAATAACCCAAATGTCCATCAACTGATACATGAATAAATACAATGCAATATTTTTCAGCAATAAAAAGGAATGAAGTACTGAAACATGCTACCTTGAAATTTTATGCTAAGTGAAAGTGATTGGTGGTTGCCTAGGGGTGTAGAGGGAGTTTGGAGGGCGAGGAACAGGAATAGGGAGGTAGTGTTACTGGGTATACACACTGCTTTTTAGGATGATGACAATATTCTAAAATTAAGATTGTGTCAGTGGTTGCACAACTCTGGACTGTACTGAAAGTCACTGAATTGTATAGTTTAAATGGCATGTGAATTTATCTCAATAAACCTGTCAAAAATTGGACATTGAGCTAACCTGGATAATTCCATTCATATAATGCTCCTATATACAAATCTTAAGTGCTCTCCACTTCTCCTAAAAGGAGGAGAATATTGTTGTTTTTGACAATAATAACTTCCTAGAGTAATATTTAAGTTTCAAAATTCAAATCTAAATATACTTAAGGATGTTTTTAAAAATATCATAAGCAAAGTTTTTATAAGAAATAACATTTTTTTCCTCATTTTTATTAGCTTTAAAACAAATAATTTCAGTAATAAAACGTAATAAACACAACCTAGTCACATAGGCAGAAATGAAATTTCCCATACACGCACACCAGATTTAGGAAGCAGGCAATAAAGTCTTGGAAAATGTGTTCTGAGTAAGTCAGCCAAACATCTCTAGGAGGTGGCTAGAGGAAAGAAATGTCTATATTCAAAGAGATAGACAATAATGATTGATGTGAAAACCTACTTACAATCTAATTCTAGTCCTGAAATAAATATAGGGAAAATGTGCAATGGCATTATGTTACACCAATGACAGGAGATTACTAAGGTTTTCTTGAACATACACACAAAAACCATTTGAATAGACCTGATATTGCCTTCCTGCAGGTATATATGAAATCTTTTTTATTAAAGAAATACACTAAAATGAAATCCCATAATTCTTTTAGTTCTTTAGTTTTATTTTACTTCTCTCAATTTTTATTTTTAAAATTTCCAAATTTATATCAACTCTGTAAGAATAATTCAATAAACACCCTATATGTTACTAACATTTTACCATAATTGATTCAAATACCTCTTTTTTTCTGAACTGTTTCAGAGTTTGTTCTCCTAGGAACAAAGGAATTCTCCCACATAAGTATAATAAAATATGACACTCCAGGAAATTTAACTTTCATTAAACTTACTATTATTAAATATGTAATCTTAATTCAAATTTCCACAGTTGCTCCCATAATGTGATGCTTATGCATAAAATAGTATGAATTCTATTGAAAAAACATAAGTCTAGCCCTTCAATTTATCTCTGGTTCAAAATTAATTTTTCTGGCAGTTTTTTGTTGTAGTAGCCAATCATCTACTATGTGGCATTAAGTAGAATGAGATATAAATTATACTTTAAATATATTGATTAAATCTTAGATAAAACATTTGTTTAAATTCTTTGACATAATATTTATAAACTATGGACATTAATAATGAATTAATTGTAGTTTCTGAAAGAATAAAAAGATGTCTGTAAATGCAAATTATCCATTGTGTATTAAAACAAAGGCTGAACTACAACTGTATCTCTAAGCAGTAGTCAAATAATTCATTTTGGGGAAGGAAATATGTGAGGAAAAAGAAGGAATGAAACAAATTAAGTACAATTGTCTGACCAACAAAAACTTACCAACTGCTTCATAATACGAATTCTGTTTTCTTGATAGTCTTCCTCATGCAAATTACATTCCAGTTAGTCTTAAAAACATATTATACAATACATTGTCTCCATGATTTGACCTATGTCCTTTTTCCCTATCTTTGTATTCTTATGGGAATGATCAATGGGAAAGGAAAAATTAATAATGTAGGAGAGAAGGAGGATAGAATAGTAAACATGAGTAAATGAGAAGATATATTTTCCATTTTAAAAGTGGCTTTAGACAACAGTAAGACAGTTTATTTATAGCAATGGGAAGGAAGGCCCAGTATGAATGCAGTTAGGTCAGTAAAATGTTAGGATCATTTGGACATTCTCTAGATTGTGTCTATTTTCTGTTAGAAACAGGAACTCAAGTCACCAGCTGAGAATGTGGAGGGTGGAAGCTACATCAAGGTTTGAGGTAAGATTGGAAATTTTGGCATAGGATTCTAATTTCTCTCTAATATGAGAAAGTTATTGGACTATGGGAAAGCAGTAAGATTGACAGATAGCATTCAGGGTTCACCTAAAGTTAGGAATGATTGATTTAATTGAGGCCAGTTGAATAAGTTGTGAGTTTTTCTTCAATCTTCAACTGAAAAAGCACAACTGTGAAGTAGAAAGTGTTGGGTTTAACTAGGCCTGAGGTTTTGTCTGTTGAGTACAGAGAAGAGACAGAAAAGCAAAGGGTGAGAAGCATGAACGGAAGTGATTATCCTAATTATCACAATGGACCATGGATCTAAACTGGATAAGGAAGGAGGTGAGAGTGGTAAGGAAAAGATCAATGAATCTCAAATGCCAGTTAGCTGGAAAACTTGTTGGAATCTGGCCATCACAGAACAAGCTAGAAAAATAGGGACTGGTAATCAGTGAGTTGGAAACTTAAAAATGAGATTATGTTGACACTGATGGTCACCAGAAGGGAGGTTGATGAGGGGATGGGTTGAATAGGTGATGGGGATTAAGGAGTACATTGATGATGAGCGTGGGGTGATGTCTAGAAGTGTTGAATCACTATACTATATGCCTGAAACTATTATTATACTGTAAGTTAATTAACTGGAATTTAAATAAAAACTGGGTTATGTTAGAAGTGTAATTATGAGTACTGTCTTGCTAAAGTGGGGAGAATATCTTGCTAAAGTGGGGAGATCAAAATCATTGAATGAGTCAAAGAAGTGAGAGACTGGATCAAGTCTGGGTATGTTGAAGTGACTAAGAAATATGATAAATATAGACAGACTGGGAAAAATGGAATGGGTCAAAAGCTAAATATTCTAGGAATCAAGGCAATAGTTCTGGGAACTCTAGCTCATGGCTTGAGCTTATAAACTATTTTTTGTTGTAGTTTTGTTTTATTTTGTATATTAATAGAGGATAGAGAGAAATGGTCTGGAGTATAATAAAGGGAACAGAAGTACTAACCAACTCCCAGATCCAGGGCTATTCCTAGGTGTGAGAGGAAATGAGCTACCACTTGATAGGAAATAGGAAACAACTTTTGTGGGAGTACTATATGTCGGTTTGAGTTAAGAGGTTAAAGAAATATACAGAAGAATTTGAGGATATAGGGGATTTTGCTGACTTAGAAACTTGTTTTAGAGGATACAGTGGAAAAGCTCTAGTAGAGTGTGTGTGTGTGCATGTGTGTGTGTGCATATTTTTATCTTGGCTAAACTTTGGTATATTGAATTTTGAAAAAACAAAACAAACATATTACCTTTTTTTAAAAAAAAATATTTTATTTATTTATTTGAGACAGAGAGAATGAGAGAGAGAGAGCACATGAGAGGGGGGAGGGTCAGAGGGAGAAGCAGGCTCCCTGCCGAGCAGGGAGCCTGATGCAGGACTCGATCCAGGGACTCGATCCAGGGACTCCGGGATCATGACCTGAGCCGAAGGCAGTCGCTTAACCAACTGAGCCACCCAGGCGCCCCAAACATATTACCTTTAAATATCCTGAATGCCTCCTGAAAAAGGAGGGAACAGGCCATAATTAGTCTTTGCTATATAAATATGTGGAACTTTTAAATTAGAAAATTCTTTTTTTTAAAGATTTTATTTGTTTATTTATTTATTTATTTGAGAGAGAGAGAGAGAGAACATGAGCACAAAAGCACGTGAGGGGGCAGAGGAAGAGGGAGAAGCAGACTCTCCGCTGAGCAAGGGAACCACACACAGAGCTGGAATCTAGGACCCTGGTATCATGACCTGAGCTGAAGGCAGATGCTTAACCAACTGAGCCACCCAAGCACCTCTAAAATAGAAAATTCTTGATACTAAATCAAGACAACCAAAAGATGAGGCATATGGTACATTTGAAGTAACAGGTATGTAGAAATGTATGTGTTTCATTAGGGAGGAATCTAGTTAGAAATTGTGTGTTATCTCACATTAGAACATAGCCTTTTAAAATTTGTCTCTAATTTTGACACATTGTTAGTGATTGTAATGCTGATTGAGAAATGCTGATTGAGATATTAAATAGCCAGATGTAATGTCTGTTTTTAGGTTACTTAGGGCTAATATTGAACTGAATTACTTAAATATAGAAGAATAGCAAACCTTGAGAAAAAAATCAAGTAATGAGAAAAAATATATTTTTGTTATTTTTGGTAAAATAGTTGATAGTAAATCATTTCAAGAGGTTAACTAAAAAGCGGAGTTTTAACTGTGTTTTTGTCATCTTGCTAACTTTTGAATTGTTTCAATGTCTGGAACAAGCTCTATTCTGTAATAAGAAACTTGAAGTTGATAGACTTGTTCACATTTCATAGCTTTCTTTCATTTAGACTCATAACCAAACTGCTTGCACATGGTTGCACATACACTACAATGATCAAAATGAATAAACTAAGGATATGAATGCTAAATACCTATCTACTGTATTATAATTGTATGTAGATTGTTAGGAGTTTAAGTTGATAATAGCTGAAGACTAATTCCTTCTCATATTTATATCAATTAAGTGATAAATTTCATTAAATGCTATTTCTTAATAAGCTTAAGGTATTTTGTTTTACATAGTGAGTTTTTAAAAAGAGTTTTAAAATAATTGCTTAATTAGAATATGATTCATAGATATGGGGATATTTTAAGTAGCCAAATACGATTTCAGGTTTAGCTAAACAAAAAGGAATATAATTGTTTAAATTACATTTGTCATAGAGAACATATGCATATGAATTTTATTACTAACACATGTCTACACTGTTAATGCATGAATCAGGTACAATCCTATATATGATGGAAAACAGAAATATAGAGACAAAAATTATTTTACATTTTATTTCTATAGTGTGATTCATACCTTCTACTCTTCAATTACTTTTTTTTTGTTTTTCTTATTATGTTATGTTAATCACCATACATTACATCATTAGTTTTTGATGTAGTGTTCCATGATTCATTGTTTGAGTATAACACCCAGTGCTCCATTCAGTACGTGCCGTCTTTAATACCCATCACCAGGCTAACCCATCCCCCCATCCCAGTCCCCTCTAGAACCCTCAGTTTGTTTCTCAGAGTCCATAGTCTTTCATGGTTCGTCTCCCCCTCTGATTTTCCCCCCTTCATTTTTCCCTTCCTACTATCTTCTTCTTCTTTTTTTAACATATAATGTATTATTTGTTTCAGAGGTACAAGTCTATGATTCATCAGTCTTACACAATTCACAGCACTCACCATAGCACATACCTTCCCCAATGTCTATCACCGAGCCACCCCATCTCTCCTAACCCCCACCACTCCAGCAACCCTCAGTTTGTTCCTGAGATTAAGAATTCCTCATATCAGTGAGATCATATGATACATGTCTTTCTCTGATTGACTTATTTCGCTCAGCATAATACCCTCCAGTTCCATCCACATCATTGCAAATGGAAAGATTTCATTCCTTTTGATGGCTGCATAATATTCCATTGTGTGTCTGTGTGTTTGTGTGTGTGTGTGTGCGTGTGTGTGTATACCACATTTTCTTTATCCATTCATCTGTTGATGGACAGCTTGACTCTTTCCATAGTTTGACTATTGTGGACATTGCTGCTATAAACATCGGGGTGCATGTACCCCTTCGGATCCCTACATTTGTATCTTTGGGGTAAATACCCAGTAGTGCAACTGATGAGCTCGAACCTGGGTCTCCAGAATCATGACTTGAGCCAAAGGCAGTCACTCAACTGACTGAGCCACCCACGTGCTCCTTCCCATTGTATCTTTTGAAATTCATGTATTCTAATTGTTCTCTAGTAAATGTTACATGCAGTAAAAATAAATCATGGATCACATTTTTTTTTTCTTTTAAAGAGGATTTGCATGTTTCCTATATGCCATTTGAGCTTGTTAACATTGAAGTCCATACATATGATCCTGAATTAAAAATACAATCAGGGTGAAGATAGAGCTGAATACTATTAGGATATTGTTTTCATTCACTCTAAAGTTCTTATTTAAAAACAAACAAACATGTGTCTGTTGGCCATTTGTATGTCTTCTTTGGGAAAAGGTCTGTTCATGTCTTCTGCCCATTTCTTGATTGGATCATTTGTTCTTTGGGTGTTGAGTTTAAGAAGTTCTTTATACATTTTGGATACTAGCCCTTTATCTGATATGTCATCTGCAAATATCTTCTCCCATTCTGTCAGTTGTCTTTTGGTTTTGTTGACTGTTTCTTTTGTTGTGCAAAAGCTTTTTATCTTGATGAGGTCCCAATAGTTCATTTTTGCCCTTGTTTCCCTTGCTTTGGTGAGGTTTCTAGGCCTCAGTTTGTTTTTCGGAGTCCATAGTCTCTCATGGTTCATCTCCCCCTCCCATTTCCCCCCATTCATTCTTCCCCTCCTGCTATCTTCTTCTTCTTCTTCTTTTTTTTTTTTTTTAAGATATAATGTATTATTTGTTTCAGAGGTACAGATCTATGATTCAACAGTCTTGCACAATTCACAGTACTCACCATAGCACATACCCTCCCCAATATCTATCACCCAGCCACCCCATCCCTTCCACCCCCCACCACTCCAGCAACCCTCAGTTTGTTTCCTGACATTAAGAATTCCTCATATCAGTGAGGTCATATGGTACATGTCTTTCTCTGATTGACTTATTTCACTCAGCATAACACTTTCCATTTCCATCCACGTCATTGCAAATGGCAAGATTTCATTCCTTTTGATGGCTGCATAATATTCCATTGTATATATATATACCACTTCTTTATCCATTTATCTGTTGATGGACATCTTGGCTCTTTCCACAGGTTGGCTGTTGTGGACATTGCTGCTATAAACATCAGGGTGCGTGTACCCCTTCACATCCCTACATTTGTATCTTTGGGGTAAATACCCAGTAGTGCAATTGCTGGATCATATGGAAGCTCTATTTTCAACTTTTTGAAGAACCTCCATACTGTTTTCCAGAGTGGCTGCACCAGCTTGCCTTCCTACCAATAGTGTAGGAGGGTTCCCCTTTCTCCGCATCCTTGCCAACATCTGTCATTTCCTGACTTGTTAATTTTAGCCATTCTGACTGGTGTGAGGTGATACCTCATTGAAGTTTTGATTTGGATTTCCCTGATGCCGAGCGATGTTGAGAGGGGAGGGGGGTGGGAGGATGGGTTAGCCTGGTGATGGGTATTAAAGAGGGCATGTTCTGCATGGAGCACTGGGTGTTATATGCAAACAATGCATCATGGAACTCTACATCAAAAACTAATGATTTAATGTATGCTGATTAACATAATAATAAAAAAATAAAAAAATAAAAACAAACAAAAACACACCTTTTTAATCATGAAACACTGCAAAAGCATGCAAAAATACATAAAACCATATAATAGAGACCTATGTACTCATGACCCAGATTTAACAAATGATGACATTTTGCCATATTTGCTCCATGAAATTTGTTTTAAAGAAAATGAAATCAGATAGAGCCACCCTCCTTTATCTTTTCCATTCCTCCTCAGGAAGAAAACCAAAACCAAAAGCAAAAATAAAATTAATACATGATGATCTGATCTTTACATATAGATTTTATACTTTTGTTAACTATGTCTAACCAAGTAGGAATTTTTTTTTAAGATTTATTTATTTTAGAGAGAGCATGAGTGGGAGGTGCAGAGGAAGAGAGAACCTCAGGCCGACTTTGCTGAGCACACAGCCAGGTGCAGGACTTGATCTTGCAGGGCTGAGATCACAACCTGAGCGGAAAGCAAGAGGTGGATGCCTAACCAACTGGGCCCCGAGGCACCCCCCAAGTAGGTGTATTTTGTATGTGTTTTTCAATGAACACCAATAGTTTTTGCTGCCTAAAAACTTTTCTTTTACTATTACAAATTAGATTTTTGAGATTTATCCATATTGTTAAATGCAGTTAAGTTCACTCCCATTAACTGCTGAATTCCATTGTGTATCTAAACTATATTTCATTATTTCTTCCCTAAAACCCAGGAGCCTCTCGGCCACCCCTCAGGCCAAGGAGATCATTATCTCAGCAGGTCTGTAATCTATTTAAAGCATACTGGTTGGGAAACTCATTGCAAAGTATGTAAGTAGTAGTGAAAGTGTTGTGTTGTGCGGTATTTTACCAAATATATTTTACCAGTTGGTATTTCTCTTTATCCTCTTAGAAACTTGATATTTTCACTATTTTTCTTTTTCTACTGCCATGTGTGAAATAGTAAAGCATTATGATTTAAATCCACATTTCCTTATGTACTAGTGATACTGAGCATTAATTTATTAGTTTTTTTTTTTCCTTCAAAGATTTTGTTTATTTATTTGACAGAGAGAGACATAGCGAGAGCAGGAACACAGGCAGGGGGAGTGGGAGAGGGAGAAGCAGGCTCCCTGGGAGCCCAATGTGGGGCTTGATCCCAGGACCCTGGGATCATGACCTGAGCCGAAGGCAGACACTTAACCACTGAGCCACCCAGGCACCTAATTTATTACTGTTTTTTTGAAATTGAAATTCCATATTCTCTGAATTTAATGTTTATAATTTGGCCCATTTTTTTAAATTGAGTTCTCCCCCTCTTTTTTTTAAATGGAGACACATATTTTGTTTACTGTTTTGTCAGTTATATGTATTTATAATATATAGCTCTCCTTTTATGACTTGAGTTTTCACCTAGTTTAAGATGGATTGTCACTTACAGAAATGTGTTAGTATGGCCTTATTTACCTTGAAGAAGCATTTTAGTGAGGCTGATAAGACTGTCAGGTTTGAACCACTCTGCTTATTAGCAACATAACTTTATCCATATATCTTAACCCAGCTATGCCTCAGTTTCCTCATTTATAAAATGTATGATAATAATGACTTACATCATAGAGTTGTTAGGTTACCAAAGTAATATATTTATACTAATGGACAGTGGACACAATAAAATTTTGTTGTTGCTATGTTTTCTATTTTCCTCTTGACTTGTGGTTTCCATGACATTTTGCTTCTGCTCGGCCACTAAAAGATAATTTTTTGTGTATGAATTTCCTGGTTTGTAAATTTGTTTGTTGCTGCACCTGCGTGAATTGCAAAATTTGCTTTTATTTTATATATAAATGTAATTATTTTATATGTATGCAAATATATAAAATATATATTTATTAGATCTATAGCCATATCTCTTTCTATCTGTTTATCTTTACATATTTAATTTTATCTAAAATGTGGGGCAGATACCAGCTTTCTTTTGGCTTCTCTGGCCCAGGGGTGGAGTTCTGTATGTGCTCTTCTCTGAGGAAGCCCCAGGTTCCACTCTGTGTAGCAGCCTCTTTCTCCACTTCCTGCACTGCAGGGACCCAGAGCTGTGTCTCTGGTTCCAAAACACCAGCCTTCAATCTATAGGGCATGCTGCACTTGTTCCATGTCCTCCTTTATTTCTGGCACTTGGAGTTTCCTTTCTTTCTTTATGGCTTCTTTATATATTTAATGTTCTTAAATAATTTGATTTCATTCAGCATTTTAGCTTTAGTAATGGAGGACAGAGGAATAAAAGAAGGCCTATTACCTTAGTCCACCATGTTTCTAAAACCAGACCTCTCTCCTTTTTTTTTTTCCCCTTTGCTTTTTCTTACTTTCTCCAGTATACTCAAAAGTATTTTTTTTCCTAAAATAAAAGTTAATTGTATTCTGTTGGAAACATAGATCAGACACCTTAATAAATGAATTAATTTTATAGCACGTAAATCATTATGGGTTAGATTCAACTGAACTTTACGAAATTATCATTTTTTTAAGTCAAAAACAGTTGAATAGCAACAATTTCATAGGACTCACCATAATATTATTAGTATATCATTCATTAAGAACTTTTTTTGGTGATTATTTTTCATCAGCATAAATTTGATAGAAATCATTTAGCTAATTATGAGTTGCTGGTAATCTATGTAGCTGACTGCATTTTTCTACTACTCCACTCAGTTAAGGGAGTTTTCTGTGAGTCATCCAGACTCCACATGTCACACTAAGGGAATTTCCTAAAGAAAAATCTGACCCACTCACTCACTCACTCATCAGCAATTTTTGAAGAATATCTATGCGAACAAAGTGTAGTCTAAATTCCTCATAATGGTGTCCCAATCTCTGCAATCTTTGTCAAATCAAGTCTATTCTTAAATCTCATTCTTTCTCAAACATGTTTCGGGCTTTAAAAAGTACTCAGAGGGCCTTGAGTCACTAGTCATTTCCTACTTTCCTAACATTTGTTCAAACCAGTACTTCATAATATGCGTATCTTCCCCTGTGCCCTGTGAAACCACTTCCCAAACCTTTGAGGCTCAGCTCAGATGCACTTCTTCTGAGAAGCTTTCTTTATTTCCTTGAGCATCAGTAACTTTTTCTTCTGTGTTCCCACAGCTTATTGCTTATTAAAAAAATCATTTTCACACTGTCTTCTTGCATATTTATTTGTGATAATTAGTACCTTAGCTTCTTGAAGGCAAGGATCATGCTTTTCTTCATACCTCTGCACACAATAAGCACTTAACAAATGTTGCAGAATTGATTAATGGAGAAGCATATTTTATAAATCTGTTAATCATCTTTGAGGAAGTATTAAAAGGTTTTGCAATTATAAAATTGAAAAACCAGTTAACTTGTTAAAATATAACCTTGATTATTTTTTGAAAAATAAACAAGTAAAATGATGGAGCCAACTAATCCAAATAATATTTTATTTTTCCTCCTTTTATCGTATCTTCTGCATTTTAATATTTTAAGAAAACTTGAAGCTCTTTTGAAAGTTGATTCTTTTTTTTCCCTCAAATAAGATTTACACAAAACCATTGGTTATTTAGCAAAGCCATTTATTGCTTTTTGACCATCTATCCAATCCCGTATTTTGTAAATAATTGCTTATACTCACTTGATTTCTTGACTTTCATAAAGCAGGGCATTGAAAATAAATTGTTAATTTTAATTGAATAGCTACAAAGGATCAAAATAACTCGGCATCTACAAAGCCTTATATTTTTCATACTTCTCTGAGTTTATATTGCATTCTCAAAGAATACACAGTGGTTACCTGGCATTTCTTAACTAATCTCTAATTATGGAATTATAAGAACATTAAAAGCCTAGGTGAAACATATCCCTTTTTTTTTTATAACAATAGGAAGCAGATTATATTTTCTTATATCACCTTTGTAAGCCCAGCAGAGCTGCTCTTGCTGACTCTAGCCTTTAAACACACACCTTGTTGTCACAGGTCTTTTCATGGCATATTTGCACCTCTGATTTTAGAAGCTGATTTCATGTTTTGGCCTTTCTTTGTAATGAAATTCTGAATATGTTCACTGCAGAGTAATCCACTATTTTTTATTCTCAGGAAAAAATCCAAATGCCAGTATGTTAGTTCTCTGTGTAATGTTTGAAAAACTGTACGTTAGGAGAGAGCTCTGCACTCCCCTGGCTCCAAGTTTTATGCTAATATTTCTTTTGTGAATTACACTCCTTAGGCTGTGAACTCTTGGATTAGTTTTGGTTTCTAGCATTTTCCCCTTCTTTTCTGTAAAGTAGATGTTGGCAATATAAAAACCTAAATGATTTATTGTAAAATCCACTTTTTGTGAAAGCATTTTTTTTGACAATAGGGTGCATTTTCTTTTGTACTAATTTTTTTTTCATTAGCTATTACCGTCTTGCTCTTTTTGCCACTGACAACTCTTCAATGTCATTCATTCAATCTTGACAATATAACATTTGCATAACCTACAGAATAATGCAGGCCAAAAATATATGATGAATCCATAAACTACGTGTCTAGAGCTGGGTTAGACATCCTGAGAATTAGGAAAGCCCTCTTTATGCTAAGTCATGCTGGTTGGTTAGTTTGTTTTTGTTTGTTTATTTAATAGGTGACTGTGAGCATGCTTAAGATGGACGGTCTTATTCTCTACTCCTCTCATCTACCCATCTAGGTTCAACCAGATGGCAATATCTCTTGGAAACTTTTTTGCAAACCCTACGTCTAGGCTGTATTAACTTTTTTTCTTTTATTGTTCTCTCATAATACTTTATGATCTACTAGAGATCTAAAGTTGCAGCATCTAAGTGTTTTATGAAACTGAACTTTTTAAGACTCTGTCTTCATCTTAATTATCTTAGTTTCTCTGATTGTGGTGCAGTATTGAGTGATTGCAAAATAGATAAATTCCTGCAAAACCTTGCATTCTGCAGAATCATGGACTAAAATAACAGAGCTAATGGGAGAGAATGATGGGCGAGTAGGCTACTCAACATCAATGTGAGTTTGTAATCAAAACATCAACAGATAACAAAATTGTATGGATCTGTAAGGATCTGGTGATTGTTTTACTTCTAAACACGTAAAAAATAACAAAATTCTTGGTGTATAGAATACACCATAATAAAGAAGGAACTTTAAAAATAAAAGCTAAATTTAGCCAAAATTAGCTCGATAGAGGGAACTTAAGGTAGTTTTAATGCTTCTGTTATGAAGGCGGGAGAAAAATCACAAAAAGCATGGGAAATAGTATGGGCCAATAAATACTTCTAAGACTGAGCACCTGGCCAGATACCGCAAAGATGAAAAATATGGGGTGAATTTTCATTTTGCACGAGATTGTATTTCTCCATTCAATACTCAACTGTGTTAACATGCTTATTAGTATTCATATGGATTCTTGGTAGTGAGGTGAACCATTCTGACTGGTGAATTATACTGACATCATCCTTCTATATATCAATCGTGGATAAACTAGCTTGTGCTACAGAAATATACTTCATAGTATATTTGACAAAGAAAACACAATACAGTGATTCCACTAAAAAAAAAAACAAAAAAAACCCAAACCTCTCAATCTCCTTAATTTTGAAGTTTCCTGTAATATGATAAAATTGATTTTTCAAGAACCATGGAAGATTTGCTCACTAAATCCACTGAAATTTCTGAAGTATTCATCTTGGCTGCTATGCACTCTTCCTGAGATTAATTAAAGTTTGGAACTGTTGTTTAGGAAATGCTATACATTACTTTTGGAAAATCAGATACAAGAAGTATTGCAGGAATAATCCTTGAATAATCTAGTGCAGTTTGATAGTGTTTGGCCCACTATTCTAATTGCAATACCTATGGATATGTTGGGAATCTTTAATTTTGTGGGAACGTTTTACTTAGTGAAGCTAAGATGAGAATTATTTTTATGTTGTATATACTAATTTATTTGAGTTGGTGGAATTTTTTTCCTTTCATGCTTTTGAGCCATTTCATTTTTCATTGGCTCAGAAATAAGTTCAGTGGATAGGACAGGCATCCACCCAATGGTTAGGAACTTGCACAGCTATCAGAACATATGACACAATCATAAATCTGACAGCTGGTCGGTACCCTGACAGCTCACATTTAGGCAATTTCATTCAACAAGCATACTTTGCATGCTTAAGATGCCAGGCACCATATGGAATACTCAGAAGAAAGACGATGAGTAAGATAGAACCTCTGTCCTTAAAGATCTCACAAGGTAAGTGACTTAACAGAGGTCCCAGTCCAAGCTTTTTATTAATTGTATGTATGGATTTGGTTCTTCTCTTAAAAAGAGAAAATTGAAAATTTTTCAGAATGCTGAATGAAAATAAATGCCCAGATGTTTTTAGTATATATTCTATATTTGCTCTCACATCCCTGGGAATACAGCCAGGTAGAGTTAAACTTGTTTGAGCAAAGGGACTCACGTCACAGTCTCTGATGGAGGACTGCCTATGTCTTTGATTTCAGACAATTCACATCTCTTTTATTTATTTATTTTTTTTAAGATTTTATTTATTTGAGAGAGAGAGAATGAGAGACAGAGAGCATGAGAAGGAGGAAGGTCAGAGGGAGAAGCAGACTCCCTGCCGAGCAGGGAGCCCAATGCGGGACTCGATCCCGGGACTCCAGGATCATGACCTGAGCCGAAGGCAGTCGCTTTAACCAACTGAGCCACCCAGGCGCCCAGTTTGCATCTCTTTTAAATCCATCCTTTTCTCATTTTGTAAAGTAAACACTTGGGCCAGGTTACTACTATGTTTCTTTTCAGTATAAGATGCTAGGCCTCTGTTAATTGCATTAAAGATACAATTTGTATCCGTGTCTGGAAATTAAACGCCATTAGATCACAGGTTTTCAATCTGGCAGCATTTTGAAAATGAGCAGTTGTGTCAAAGGCCTGAGACTACAGAAAGACGGATTACAATCTCAGCAAGTGGGGATATATTTTTATAATACAGACATTAGGATGCAATGTGCTAAGGCTGTGTACATGGCTATGTCCCAGCTGGGTTTCATATGGGCTGCCTATTTGTTATAATAAGCATGTTATAGGTACACAATTTCAGTACTTAAATCCATACCCTGAAGCTTTTTTTAGTTTCTAAGCCAGCATTGTATCTATTTAAAGGACTTAATTACATCCTGTGAAATAATCACAACTATTTAACCTTTGTTCTCGAACTTCAGGAAAAAGAAAAAGCAACAACAATAAAGCAATTACTCCCCAAGTTGATGAGGCCCTTCAGATGCTTTTAACACCAAAGTACTGCCCTCAGTTATTTTTAACAATGTCAGCTGTCACAAACAAATAGATTCTATAATGGTCACACTAACTTATTTCTTGTTGCATTTTTTTTTTTTTAAACCAGAAAAGGATAAAATTTAGGCTGTATTAACTGTGGATTAAATGGATGCACATTGCTATATTTATAAATATATTATAACGCCGAGCTCGGCTATGGAGTCACATGTAAGCCTGAAGTCCAAGAATTTCAATTTGTGAAACATAAATTAAAAAAAAAAAATGTTTCAATGATCTCACCATTTTTTGAGGATTTAAGTTTTTTTACCACCATTGTGAGTCCATGTGTGTAGTTACAAATATGGGTACACAAAATATAAGCATGTACTTATTTTCTTCCACACATTGAAGTACTTTACTTTGAGTTTATTTTATATTCACAACCAATTTATGGTAATTGTTATTATGATTACATTTATAAAAGCCCATTTGCCAGGTGAGAGCATTGAACATTAAAGAATATAAAGCAACTTGCCTAAATTCATAGAGAGCTTGGATTGGAGCCCAGGCAGTCTAAATCCAATTGACTTACACAAAGTCTCTGACACAGGGTAGGACATCAGATGGCAGCTATTACTCACTGGTATTCATCTAGTATTCCATGAAACTTGCTGAGATTGGAACCATCTCTGATAATTTGAGATGGAATAACTGTGTAGACAGTTTAGTATCTACTATTTAGGTTAAGACTATGAAGTCAGGTGGGGCATCCTCAGGCTGTAGATGGTTTAACATTGAGTACTAGAAAAAAACAGACCATGGACGGCATCACTTATGAGTATGTATGGAAGCCTGAAGGAATCTGTAGACTTAAGTGATTATAAATTCAGTTTTGATCAGTGGCAGAAATTCTCAAGCAGTCTTAACTGACTACCCTCTATGTGTATAAAAAGCTGACTTGGGATGCACTGAAGACCCAAAGAGCAAAAGCTCTCAAGCTAAGAATAAAAACAGATATCACTGTGGAAAACCATTACTGTGGGAAAATATAGATATGTGAAAAATGGAAAAAATTAAAGTCTAAGCCAATAAAAAGGGCAGTATTACAATACAGTTCACAAGTAATTATCTGTTTAACTGTACAATTAGAGAATCTCAAAGTAGGGACAGATTACCTTGGTATGGTGCTCAGGAAAAACTCAGACATGTGGTAGAATTAAGTCTGGGTTGGATTTGTAGGGAAAGGAAGAAGGAAAAGTATTCTAGGCATAACTAACATTTCTACACCGAATACAGTAACATTGCATTTTCAATGTTCAAATCCTTACCATAAATAGAATATAAATTATTTTAAAACAATGAATATAATGACATAATTAGTTGTTTTACTGAAATGAAGGCACAGACAGATTTTATGGTATAAGTGTATACCATATGCTTTATACATTCTTGTTTCTCATCTCAGCTTTGCTGGCCATTGATGTGCAAGGACAAATTCAATCATCTTTGATTTTTTACTAACTTTGAGTCAGTTTTTGTTTTTGATTATTACTAAGGTATATTCTGAAAGAAAAGAAAATAGATATTTTACTTAAACCTTTCTTAGTTGATTTAAAATATGTAATATATGAATGTTTTATGCTAAGTGAAATAAGTCGGGCACAGAAAGACAAATACCATATGATTTCACTCATATGTATAATTTAAGAAACAAAACAGATGAACATAGGGGAAGGGAAGGAAAAAAAAAAAAAAGATAAAAACAGAGAGGGAAGCAAACCATAAGAGACTTTTAACCATAAATAACAAACAGGTTTGCTGGAAGGGAGGTAAGTGAGTGGATGGGCTAAATGGGTGATAGGTATTAAGGAGGGCACTTGATATGATGAGCACTGAGTGTTATATGCAAGCGATGAATCTCTAAATTCTACCCCTGAAATTAACACTACACTCTATGTTAACTAGAATTTAAATAAAATCTTCAAAAATAAAATAAAATAAAATAATAAAATAAAATAAAATAAAATAAAATATGGTATGTGACCACCATCTGTTGTTCTCTTGCTTTGCACCCTTCAAATATTAGGGGTTATCCATTATCATTGTATTACCATTTTCCTATGCTTACTGAGGTGTCTGGAGATCCTTTTGCCTTATGACAAAGGAAATTATTTTATGGTAGTTTGTCAGGGCAGTAAGTGAATAGTTGGCAAAATGAATCCTTTTCACAAGTTCTTTTTAAGACCTACACATTTCTGTCTTTTCAAGTCTAAGATTTAAAGCAAAATTTTTCAATTTATGGAGCCATGGTTCTTTGTCTTCAAAGGTCTTACAAGAGATGTAGGTATTAGAGTATTTCTCACTCTCTCCTGGATGATCCTTTTCTTCTACCTTCTAAGTATGAGAACGTGCAAAAGCTACCAAAAAAAAAAAAAAAAAAAAGGAATCCTCTGGCAAAAGCCATGTGTATACTAAAGAATGCCATAAATATTTACCTCTTTATGTTCTGATCTACTCTGTCCTTACTGTGCTCTCTACTTACCTCAGGGGGAAGTCTCATTCAAACTGCATTTTGAAAGCATCTTTGTCATTAGGATCCTTGTTCACTCTCTTTTTTGTCTACTGCATTGGACTAGATTTGTTCAGTACAGGATATGATACAAATATTCAGGGTAGGAGGATAGGAGAAGCCCTGATTCTTCTTTCCCTCAGCTTCTGTAAGACCTCGGTGACTCTAGCCCTTACCGGGCAGGCTCTCCCACCATGTTCCCAGCCCCCAGCTCACAGCATTTGTTTTAGCTCCCACTCCTGGACTCAGGTGAGAACACTGGTCTCTGTGAGAACCTCTGTGTCTCCCACTGTGTGAGGGTTTGCTGCTTCCCACTCTGGCTAATTCTTCAGTAGTTGGAATTATTAAATTTCTCTATCAAACTACTCAATATAGGCTTTCATTTTCAGGTTAGGTCCTGATGTAGGTATCCAGATCCACTTCTTTAATGGCTTCCTCTTCAGGAAGCAGAGACAACAATATAAATTGCTATAATTCTAAGTGCTAATAAATAATAATAACTAAAATTAAAAGAGATAATACACTTTTGGAGCATCTCATAGACTAAATTGCTGGGAAATTAAAAGTTGCTCAGGAAATCATTTTAAGTTAATGAATTAGATATTAAATGGCTCTTAATTTGAGACTTGTTATGATAAATTTTATAGGAAACTAGATATAGTTCACTTCAGATCTTTGCTGAATAATAAGATATAAACACAGTAGAAAGAGAACCAATGGAGTGAGGATGTACCAAAGATAATTTCTTTAGGAAAGTTAATAATTCCTCTTGGAATGATATCTAAAACTAACTGTTTATCTGTAATTATTGCAGGAAAACCATTGTAAATGGAAAATTTCAAGTAAAATTACTGGATTCATAATCTCCTTCTCCTCCCCTCTTTTTCTCTGAAGTAATTACCATTATATAATTCAATAAAATCCTAGACTGAGAAGGTAAATTATAGTAAAGTTGATAATTAGACTTTTTCCCTTTCTCTTGAGGTATTTATAACATGATTTATGTATTTAGTGTGGATAAAAAGTTTCCAAGAAATACCAGTCAGTACAATCCATCCTCTCACACACGCATAACTTTCATTTTTAAATTAGTGATGGATTTAAAGATACAGAATGTACCTGAATCAAAGCAGACTTTTGTCACTGAATCTGTTGTTTCATGAAGAACTTGTTCACTAAGTCTTTGTGTTAGATTTTATTATTTTTCTAAGCCTATACTGCTCCATATTTGAAGATGGATATAAACTCCCACCCTGTCAATCTCAGGAGTAACCATGTTACCTGCTTTGGACACTATATGTAAGTGGGAATGACATTTTGAGCAGGAACTTTAAAAATCACCTTTACTGTTATATGCCACTGAGAATTTAGATTGTTTGTTTGTATAGCACATCCTACACTACCCTGATTGATATAGTACTTCACACAAAATGATTGAGTATGAGTCAGAAAACTATCTTTAGGCTTAAATCAGACCCTAAGTTTATTCAGTGAAATTAGACAATTTACTTGGCATTCCTATCTCAAATGCAGTAGAGCTGGTTCTTAGGACTGATTATCTCTGAAGTTCTTTCATTTCTGAAATCATATGATTCTATCCCTACTGAGAATCTGTGAAGAGACTTATTATGCATAAAATTAAAGAAAAATTTTCCCAACAGCTGTGCTTAAGAAATTATCTTTAAAATTTTTTTTAGCAGAAGTCTTATTATTATTATTATGATCGACATTAGTTTTAGGTTTGTCTTTATGAGCAGCCCAAGTCATTGTAATAGTATGATCAATGACTTAAAATTTTTTCTCTTTTGGCTCAACATATATTTCAGAGGGACTGTTTTGACTTCTAGTGGGTAGGAAGGATTCCAATTGTTTAGAAAGTGTGCATTCAATAAAATGACTTGTTATCTATGTGTATTATGTACCCCACTCAGCAGTATTGTTTCTAAAATTCATATGCGTTCTGTATTAAATAAAATTTATATATGTTTAAATATTAAGCTTTATACATAATTAATATGGAGCTAGACTATAATATCTCTGGTGCTGGTCTTCTTTTTACGATTCTTGACATACAGTGGATACATTAAAAATATGTTGATGAAAGACATTATGAGGCCATTTTATGAAATAAAAATAACCATCTCTGATTTTGTGCATAATTATGTTGCTTTGAGTCTAGAAAAATTCAAATATTATACAACTTCAGGGATAATGAGTTAAAATGACATCTTTGCTCGGCTAGCATTAATCTATTAATTGATTTATTCATTATTTCACTTAACTGATACTTTTTGAGCCTTCTATTGATAGGCAATTCATTAAGCACTGTGGATACAAAAAATAATAATAATAAATTGGAAAACAAAGTTACATTTGAAAAGGACTCATTGAAAATTATGAAGTATTATTTAGAAAATGATTATTTTTATGAAAAGCATTACATAAACAAAATACTGATAGTTATATACATTTGTTTTGACTTGCCTTCTTAATATTGCTTCACATGAAATGATTAAGTGATCTCAAACTCTGTATAGGAATTATTTCATGAAAAATGTTGTTGCCTAAGGCATAAGGAATCACTTATTTCATTACTAGCACATACTTTCTACAGCTGCCATAATGTGAGCTCCTATAATGCTTTCTCCTTGTATCCCAAGACTCAAGATCATATGAGTATATATGGAGTTCCATCTTTTTTGCTGATGGAGAAGAGATGTAGATCATGTGTAAAAAATAATCATTTGTAAAATAAAGGGCAAGTAACAGAAACTGATCCAAAATAGAAGTGAATGGTAGGATTTTAAGAAATATTTTAGACTAGATTTGTAATTTTTGATGTACATTTATTAATCTATGTATATACATACATAAATATACTGACTTGATAGTACTGTAATTCTTTAAGTTAATATTTTAATTATAATAACTCCATTATAAATTAAATAATCATGATAAACACAAACCAGACTCTTTGCACCCTCCTTTCTTACTCTATTCTGCATCTGCTTTTTCTCTAGTTTGAACAATCCTCTACAAATCCCTTTGTCTCATGAATTCTAACTAAATCCTGTACAGTTAAATTGACTTGCTACCTCCTTTGTGTGCCCTCTTTGACTATTTTCTTCTATTTCCACCTAGGCAAAAAATAAATATTTCTTCTTTTCTACTTAAAATTGCATATATTTTCCAAATATCATATTACATCTAGTTGTACATATTTGTGACTTTTCTGTATCTCCTACTCTATTAATCTTTTATAGAAAGACATATTTCTTGGTTATGCTTATGTACACAGAAAACAAAACAATGGTAGATGGTAGATTGCCAAATGTTTGTTCTATGGGGAAAAAAAAAAACCTGAATATTTAAAGCCAAAGACCATGTTTTGATAATTATTAAAATGAATAGCTTCCATTTCTATAACCCTAGTCAAGAATCCACATTCCCTGATGTCTTCTAAAAAATATCCACCTTAGTACCTCAAATACAACATGGAACAGTTACAAGTTCTTTCTCTCATGAATTGAATTTCTGTGGATATTCCTTATTTTTCTTTATGACACTACTGACATCCTGATTTTTAATTAAATGGTGTGGGTTTTCCTCAGCTTCTCAATATTTTCTCTCAAATAAGTTGAATATATATGTTAAACAAGGTGATTTTTAATTCTATCATTTCTGTAATTTCTCATCCTACATATAGCTACTGGCTTAAAGAACTTTCTTTTAATGTCCAACTTGGTTTTTGAAGTAGTCTTCAAAATGGTTTTTCTGTCACTACATTTCTTCAATTTTCCCTAATATGAAATATTCTTACCTTAAAACAAAAAATAATTGTATTACTCTTTTACATTAAACCTGTCTTTTATTCTTCTTGTTTATAGAATAGAGGATGAGTGACTTTGCCAACATATGACTTTTACTTCCAACAACAACTCCAAACTCATCCAACACCCATGAATTCACCGAGTGTTTCAGACATCGCTATTGTTCAGGATTCCTGAAGGGTTTATGCTATGACGTGACAACATACTGTGAATTTTTTCTGCAGTTATGCCACTCTTAAGGTGGATGTACACTTTTATTATAATACACATCATGAGTATTTGTTTCTACTTCTATCTTGTAAAGGAGATTGAGCTTGTTGAATATAGGGACTCTGTTTGTTTTGTTTTGTTTTGTTTTGTTTATCCCTAATACCTAAAATAGGGTCTGATAAGTGCTAGGCACAAAACCATTGACTAGCTCAATCGGTATCTCTCTATATATATCTATTCAATTTCTATTACATATATATATAGTATTTCTATATACATATATATAATACACTTAATAACTGATCGAATGAATGCATTATTATGTTTTTGTGTATTTATATTGTTAGTTTTTTAAATAGTAAGCAAAAAACTGTTTTTCCTCAAAGGTAAGAAAAGTGAGTTTTCAAGCAGTCTACTAGAGAATTGAATAAAAGGTATGTATCAAAAGACAGTAAGTTACAAAATATAGTTACCCAATTATTTTTTTCTGAGATTTAAACTGACTCTTGCAGGGGAAACTTTTCAAAGAAATTTGGCAATATAATTAATCCACATTTCTTTTATCTACTTCTGACATTTGTGAATTTTCTCATCTCTAATGAAATCCTCGGGTGCAGAGTGCACTTAATACCATGCATTTGCATATTGATTGGTAATGACATTATCAAATACACCAAACCCTTTAGAGAATACATATTTGAATAACTATCTACAATAAAAGAGGTCATCAATATGTAACCTCATTAAAGTACTTTTGATTTCATTAATAACTGATTAGATTTCATCAACCTTTCACACAGGATCTTCTAATATACCTACAGATATGGTAAATTACTCCCATGCATTTTTATTTCTCTTGGTTGTTACTATTCTAGAAGAGGGATGAAAAGATACACAGTGTAAAGAAATACTAGAGAACTCCATTTGTCCTCTTTCTCACTTATCACAGTTGAAATATTTGGAAATAAAAAGTTCCATTCAATCAATATCAACTTATCTTGCAAAAAAAGATGTTCTTGTTTATTGTCTTTGTCTTTTTAAATATTAAGATTTTGAAATGGTTTTCAGTGAATAGCAATGTAAACTAGAAGTTCTTTTTTTAAAAAAAGATTTATTTATTTTAGAGAGAAGTGAGAGAGCGTGCATGAGTTGGGGGAGGGGCAGAGGGAAAGAATCTTTAAGCAGACTCCCTGCTAAGCATGGAGCCCAATACAGGGCTGGCTCCCATGATCCATGAGATCATGACCTTAGCCGAAACCAAGAGTCGGTCACTCAACTGACTGAGTCACCCAGGTGCCCCTAAACTAGAAGTTCTTATTTGGAGATCATGGACCATTAGGGTTTCTTGAGTCCGGTTAAATTATCAGAACAATTTTATGTATATATGATGAAAGGACTCATAAATAGCCTTTTAAATATTAAAGGAGCCTATGACTTGAAGTTTAACAACCACTGATTTATGCTGATAAATTAGACGATTACTTTCTTGACTTTATAAAGTTTCAACTTTAACTTTAGTAGAACTCAGTGGTTATTCAATTGTTTTATGGGGCTTTGGGTGTACTATTTAAATGTCCTTTACTTCATTCATAGATTTTTATGTATTCTCTATTTATTTGAGAAAAAGTCATTACCAAGAAAACTTGGGGATGAGATTGTTGGTGAGTAGAAATGACAGAATTTGTTTTCAGCACTTTCTATTGGTCAAGTATTTATATAAGTACTTTACATATGCTACTATATGTATGTAGTATACATACAAAATCCGACAGTAAAGTGGTAAGAACAGGTTTTATTCAGTAATACAACTGCAATAGGAAAAAGACTCTAGTGTGAACTGAACTTAATTTTGCTGAAACCAAAGGTTGGAGACTGTTTAAAGGCTGGGGTATGCTAAGGGAAGAGCACTGAAAGCTGTTAAGGAGGTTAGTTCATGTGACTAGGGCACTTGGTTTGTGAGTTGGAGCTTATCTAGAGGAGAAATAAACTTATCCTTTCTCTTTTTCTTTTTTTAATTAACATATAATGTAGTATTTGTTTCAGGGCTACAGGTCTGTGATTCATCAGTCTTACACAATTCACAGTTCTCACCATAGCACATACCCTCCCCCAATGTTATCACCCAGCCACCCCATCCCTCCCACCCACCTCCACTCCAACAACCCTCAGTTTGTTTCCTGAGATTAAGAGTCTCTTATGGCTTGTCTCCCTCTCTGGTTTCATCTTGCTTCATTTTCCCCTCCTTACCCCTATGATCCTCCGTCTTGTTTCTCTGTGTTTTTCTTATCCTTTCTGGGAAGCAGTGGAGCAAGTTAAAGAAGGCATCCCTGGCAGTTAGGCCCTTATCCTCCCACAGGGAGAGAGTTATCTCCTAAATGTTTGCATTTCAAAGAGATAGTGGGCTTGTAGTTTTATATCTCAAATGGCAGAGAAGGGATTTATAATTTCAAGCTTCCTAAAGTCAACTCTAAAATAAACAAACAAACAAAGTAATTAAGAGAGAGTTCTGGAGCTTATCTGCCTATCACCAAGTTTTGGCTGAAACAAATAGGATATACTTCTGGCAACCTTGAGTTTTCTCACGCAGGCATTTTAGGCATTTTAAGGAGGGGCTGGGGTCATTCTAGGGACACAAGCCATGCTAAGGCTTGGTCATCTCTTGGTTCAGAGGTTTGGACTAAGTTGTTATGTGCCAAGAATTTTGAAGTTCTCAATTCACGCAAGTCTTTAGAGAACTAAAGCCAAGAGAATATTCTCTCTGAAGCTTTGCTGTTAGAAGTGCTGCAAGTTGTCAAGTGGAAATCAAACCTAAGTATGTCCCAGTTCTAAAACCTGTGCATTCTTTCTACTATACCCATTGCTTCCATTTAAAGTTAAAATCAATTTTTTTCTCCAAATCCAGGATTGAAACAGAGAGCTTTAGGGTAGTTGTACCAAATGTAGGTCTAATGCACATATACAAATCTTAAAAATAGTAAGAATTGAACATCCAAGCGTTCATCATATACGTTAAGAAACAGAATCTTATTTTTATTTATTTATTTTTTTTCTTAAAGATTTTATTTATTTATTTGACAGAGATATAGAAAGAGCACAAGAAGGGGGAGCGCAGGCAGAGGGAGAGGGAAAAGCAGGCTCCCTGCTGAGTAATGAGCCAGGCGCGGGGCTCGATCCCAGGACCCTGGGATCATGACCAGAGCCGAGGGCAGCCACTTAACTGATGGAGCCACCCAGGCCCCCCAAGAAACAGAATTTTATTAGCACCTTAGAAGATCAATGGGCTTCCCTCCCTTACCAAAGCCCTGTCCCTGTACACCAAAGATAACCATACCATGATTACTTATTATTCATTCTTTAAGTTTTCTTAGTTTGTCATATATGTGTGTGTGTGTGTATCCCTAAACCATATATATAATATGTATCTATAAACCATGTATTTTTTTCTTTTAAAGATTTACATAAATTGTATCTTATGTACATAGAGATCTATGATTGCTTCTGTCAACATTAGGGTTTTTTTAGTCTTATGTATGTTTTAATTATAGATCATTCTTTTTTATTGCACACAATATCTATTATCTTGTCAATATATATTTGTGTTTTCAGGTGATTTCTATTACAGAGCTACTATAAATATTCTTTTATGTTTCTTGGTAAACATATATAAGATTATCTATAGAGTATATAACTATAGGTATCATTTTTGGATTTTTAAGAAGTACATATCTTCAATCTCAGTAAGTAAATGAAAAATAGATCTCATGAACTTACACATTAACCTCAAGTTGATGAGAATTTACAAAACTTTACAACCTCTGCAACACTAGATATTATCAGGCTATTTGTATTTGTTATTAAGCTAGTCAAATAGTACGATGATACTTCAGTGTGAAGTAAGGAAGTAATTTGCATTTTCCTAAATAAGCCTTGGACATCTTTTCACCTTTATGTGTTATTCTATGAAACACTGCCCATAGCCCTTTTCTTTCTAATGGATTATTTGTCTTTTTCAAACTAACTTTTAGGATTTCTTTTTTATATTCTGGATACTAATGCTTTGTTTAATGTGTGTTGCAAACAAATTCTGATTTTGGCTTATCTTTTTCATTTTATAATATCTTTTGGTTAATAGAAAACTAATTTCAATGTAGTTGAGTCTATTAATCTTTCTTGTAAGTTTTACACAAACTGAGTCTTGTTTAAGAAATCTTCATCCATAAATCATACAGCTTTTTTTAAAATGACTTTTGCCTTTCAAATTTAAATTTAAAATCCATGTAAAGTTGACATTTTATAACTCGAGGTAAGCATTCTTTTCTATGTACAGAAATACTGAGTTCAGTACCAATTATTGAATGGCCCATGTTTTTCGAATTATTTTGCAATACTTAGATAAAACATTAATTAACTATTATATACATAAATCAAGCTATACTGTTCCTTCTGTCTATTCATCTCTTTCTGGATCATTTATTAAGTGGTATAGCCATTTTCCCAAATTGTTATTCCAGAGTTATTGACTATTCTTGGACTTTATATCCCAAATAAGTTTTAGAGTCAGTTTGTTAAAACAGGGCCTTTTTTTCCTTTTATTCTGAACAGATGACTTTGTGATTATTTTGGTCATGGTGAGTCATTTTACTTCCCATTCTATCAGTTTTCTTTTCCGTAAAATTGCATATACACCTTACTTACTTCATAAGACTTATGTGAAAATTAAGTAAAGTCATGTATGTGAAAACCCAATGTATATAACTTATAAAGCACCTTGAATACTGTTGCTGCAAGAATAGCATATTCATTTTTTATTTGTGAGTTATAAGTGTATATACCTCTCATACTCCTAATCTTATCCAACTGTTCCTGACCTGTAATACAATTATCGCTATTTTAATCAATGGACGGAAGGCATACTAGAGTTCATTTGTACCTGTACAAATTTACCAGAATTTTCTCTATTTGTTTAATAAGAAGCTATCCTTATCCATAGAGTTACACTAATATTCAAATTTTAAAAATAGTCTGAAGAAGTCTTTATGTTATCAATTTAAGGGTCAATAGAGAACAACGGAGGGTCTTTAGGAATGAAGACTTTAATTAGCATGGAGATTTGGTAAGGACACAAGACTTAAATTCAAACTTGATGGATTAACTACCTAACTTTGGCTAATTTGTTTAAAGTTTTTGAGTGTCAGTTTCTTAATATATAAGAGAAGGATTGTAATAATATTGACCTCATGCTTTCATTGTGAGAAGTACATGAGATGTGAAAAAAGTGTTTAGGTTTGTGCTATTTAAATCATACTTGTGATTATAAAATTGTAGATGTAAACTTACCACACCATGGAAGTCAAAACAAATTTTAAGTGTCTCGTGACAATTTGCTTTTGAAAGAAATCTGGCAAGTCTCTTTACAGTCATTTTGTAATCCAAATAAATCCGTACAATTTGACTATATAAACTGAAATTCTTGAATAACAATTTTCTTATGATGATTCACTTATTTAATTATTCTAAACCAGTTTAGTCTACATAAGTGGGAAACATTTCAGTTTCTGTGTATAAGAGGGAAAAAAATGAAAAGTCAATTGAAACATTGAGTCTCCTGAGACCATGGAACGAACAAATAATTAGGTACTCATCTATAAAACCACTCATGTGTTATGAGTATTAGGATTTGTTGTACTTTGATTTAGAAGCTGCATTTTGCCCTTTCATTGGAGGTTAACTGATCACAATGTATATTTCTTTAGTTTAAGAGGCAAGAAAGGGCATTGCTTAAAACAGCAAATGTACAAATCAATATGTATTTTCTGTTTAATATAAGAATACATGAACTGGAGAAGAGATGAGAGAGAGTATAAAAAGTGTAAATTTCCCCCATCTTGCATAACAGAAATTCAATCAATATTGCCTAAAATTAAAATATGGATTTTAAAATGACTTCAACTTAGTGTTTTTCATAATCATTGTTACTTAAACTAGAGGAACTGGTTAGGAAATAATATTTCTTTTTTTTTTTTTAAGATTTTATTTATTTGACAGAGAGAGACAGTGAGAGAGGGAACACAAGCAGGGAGTGGGAGAGGGAGAAGCAGGCTTCCCATTGAGCAGGAGCCTGATGCGGGGTTTTGATCCCAGGACCCTGGGATCATGACCCGAGCTGAAGGCAGACGCTTAACGACTGAGCCACCCAGGCGCCCCAGGAAATAATATTTCTTACAGTAAAGGCTGTCTGAAAATTTGTTCATTTTATTTTTTTAAAGATTTTATTTATTATTTTAGAGAGAGAGCACGAGTTGGGGGGTGGGCAGAGGGAGAGGGAGAAGCAGGCTCCCGCTGAGTAGGGAGCCCAATAGAGGGCTAAATGCCAGGACCCTGGGATCATGAACTGAGCTGAAGGCAGATGCCTAACCGAATGAGTGGCCCAGGCACCCCGAAAATTTGTGAATTTTAAGCATACTTTTGTTTCTGATTTTCAAGTTATTAAACACTATTTTGAAGTTTAATAAAATGTACACATTTAAAGAGAGCACAGATTTAATTTTTTGACATTAATAATATCTAGCTGTAAAGTGAATTCATTCACAGTTAACAATAGAAACATTAGAAATTTTTCTTGAAATTCTGGAATTCTTCTATAGAGAGAGTAAGAGAAACAAGATTAATTTGGTATTCTAAGACTTTTTGGAAAACTCCATGCTCTAGTGTAGCCAAATTATACTGTGACTATCGTATTTCTAATTACTTTGACTGCTAAGTGACTAATGACTTAAAACTTGTATAGCACAGTGCTTGGGATTGAGTAAAGGGCTGAATGAACATTTGCTACTATTATTATTACATTTAGATCACAGTATAATTTCTAAGTAGACTTTTCTTTCTTTTGTAAAATACCTAGAAAAGCCAGGACAAAAGTAAGGATAGTTCATGAAAAAATAACCCTGTTTTCTTCTGATTTAGTGGCTCAATATCCTTATAGGTAGAGTATTTGAGAATGTAAATCATAAAGAGAAGCTATTTTTTTTTAATTGAGATACAGTTGACACACAACGTTACATTAATTTCAGGTGTACACTATAGTGATTCAACAAGCTTATATGTTATGCTATGCTCACCACAAGTATTGTTACCAGGTGTCACTATGCATGGCTTTTACAATACCATTGACTATATTCACTGTGCTGTATCTTTTATCCCCAGGACTTATTCATTCCATAACTGGAAGCCTTAAATCCCACTCCCCTTTACCCATTTTGCCCATTCCCTCACACTTCACCCATCTTGGCAACCATCAGTTTGTTCTCTTTATTTATGGGTCTGTTTCTGCTTTTCTTTCTTTCTTTCTTTCTTTCTTTCTTTCTTTCTTTCTTTCTTTCTTTCTTTCTTTCTTTCTTTCTCTTTCTTTCTTTCTTTCTTTCTTTCTTTCTTTCTTTCTCTCTCTCTCTCTCTTTCTTTCTTTCTTTCTTTCTTTTTTCTTTCTCTTTCTTTTTAAAGATTTTACTTATTTATTTATTTGAGGGGGAGAGGGGTAGTGGGGGAGGGAGAGGGACAAAAACAAGCAGACGCCATGCTGAGTACAGAGCTTGACACAGGGCTGATCCCAGGATCCTGAGATCACTACCTGAGCTGAAACCAAGAGTCGGATGCTTAACCAGGTGCCCCTGTTTCTGCTTTTTGTGATTGTTTATTCATTTGTTTTGTTTTTTAGATTCGACATATCAGTGAAATCATGTGACATTTGTCTTTGTCTGACTTATTTTACTTAGCATAATACCTTTGGGTCCATCCATGTTGTTGTAAATGGCAAGATCTTATTTTTTTTAATTTTTAAAATTTTAATTATGTTAGTTAGCCAACATATAGTACATCATTAGTTTTTGATGTAGAGTTCAATGATTCATTAGTTGCATATAACACCGAGTGCTCATTACAACATGTGCCCTCCTTAATACCCATCACCTGGCTACCCCATCCCCCACCCCTTCCCTTCTGCAACCCTCAGTTTGTTTCCCAGAGTCCAGAGTCTCTCATGGTTTGTCCCCTCTCTGATTTCTTCCCATTCAGTTTTCTGTCCCTTCCCCTGTGGTCCTCTGCTCTATTCCTTATGTTCCACATATGAGTGAAACCATATGGTAATTGTCTTTCTCTGCTTGACTTATTTCACTTAGCATAATCCCTCCAGTTCCATCCATGTCGATGTAAATGGTGGGTATTCATCCTTTCTGATGGCTGAGTAATATTCCATTGTATATATGTACCACATCTTTATCCATTCATTTGTTTAAGGGCATTTTTGTTCCTTCCACAGTTTGGCTATTGTGGACATTGCTGCTATGAACATTGGGGTACATATGACCCTTCTTTTCACTACATCTGTATCTCTGGGGAAAATACCTAGTAGTGCAATGCTGGGTTGTAGGGTAACTCTATTTTTAATGTCTTGAGGAACCTCTGCACTGTTTTCCAGAATGGCTGCACCAGCTTGCATTCCCACCAACAGTGCAAGAAGGTTCCTCCTTCTCCACAACCTCACCAACACTTGTTGTTTCTTGTCTTGTTAATTTTGGCCATTCTAGCTGGTGTGAGGTGGTGTCTCATTGTGGTTTTGATTTGTATTTCCCTGATGGCTAGTGATGTTGAACATTTTTTCATGTGTCTGTTGGCCATTTGTGTTTTTTTTTTTTTTTTAAAGATTTTATTTATTTATTTGACAGAGAGAGACACAGCGAGAGAGGGAACACAAGCAGGGGGAGTGGGAGAGGGAGAAGCAGGCTCCCCCCAGAGCAGGGAGCCCGATGCGGGACTCGATCCCAGGACCCTGGGATCATGACCTGAGCTGAAGGCAGTCGCTTAACCAACTGAGCCACCCAGGCGCCCTCTGTTGGCCATTTGTATGTCTTCTTTGGAGAAGTGTCTGTTCATGTCTTCTGCCCATTTCTTGACTGGATTATTTGTCTTTGGGTGTTGAGTTTGATAAGTTCTTTATCCAATAGAAAAAGACAGTCTCTTCAATAAATGGTGCTGGGAAAACTGGACAGCCACATGCAGAAGAATGAAACTAGACCATTCTCTTACACCATCTTTATAAAGATAAACTCAAAATGGATGAAAGACCTCAATGTGAGACAAGAATCCATCAAAATCCTAGAGGAGAACATAGGCAGTATGTTTGACATTGGACACAGCAACTTCTTTCAAGACATGTCTCTAAAGGCAAGGGAAACAAAAGAAAAATGAACTTTTGGGACTTCATCAAGATAAAAAGCTTCTGCACAGCAAAGGAAACAGTCAGCAAAACTAAAAGCAACCCACGGAATGGGAGAAGATATTTGCAAATGACATTTCAGATAAAGGGCTGATATCCAAAATTTATCTTTTTTTTATGGCTGAGTTATGTATATATATGTATATATTTATGTGTATATTTAACTTTTTTATCTGTTCATCTATCAATGGATATTTAAATTGCTTCCATATCTTGGCTATTGTAAATAATGCCGCTATAAACATAGAGGTGCATATATCTTTTCAAATTAGTGTTTTTGTTTTCTTTGGGTAAATATGCAGTGGTGGAATTATTGGATCATAACATATTTCTATTTTTAATTTTTTGAGGAACCTCTATACTGTATTCCATAGTGGCTTCACTAATTTGCATTTCTACCAACAATGCATGAGGTTCCTTATTCCCCACATCCTTGCTGACGCTTGTTATTTCTTGTCTTTTTTGTTCTAACCATTCTGATAGTTGTAAAGTGATATCTCATTGTGGTTTTGATTTGCATTTCCCTGATGTTGAGTGATGTTGAGCATCTTTTCATGTGTCTGTTGGTCATCTCTAGGTCTTTAGAAAAATGTCTATTTAGGTCCTCAGCCCATTTTTAATTGGATTATTTGGGTTTTTTTTGGCATTGAGTTGTATAAATTCTTTATATATTTTGGATATTAATCCCTTATAGGATATATCATTGCAAAGATCTTATCCCATTCAGTAGGTTGCCTTGTTTTGTTGATGGTTTCTTTCACTGTGCAAATGCTTTTTATTTTGGTGTAGTCCCAATAGTTTAATTTTGCTTTTGTTTTTCTTTTTTGAAGAGACATATCTAGAAAAAAATGTTACTAAGGCTGATGTCAAAGAAATTACTGCCCATATTTTATTCTAGGAGTTTTATGGTTTCAGGTCTCACATTTAGGTCTTTAATCCATTTTGAGGTCCTTTTTATACATGGTATAAGAAAGTGGCCCAGATTTGTTCTTTTATACATAGCTGCCCAGTTTTCCCAGAACCATTTATTGAAGAGACTATCTTTTTTTTAAATTGTATATTCTTGACTCCTTTGTCATAGATGAATTGACCATGTAAGTATGGATTTATTTCTGGACTCTCTATTCTGTTTCATTGATATATATGTCTGTTTTGTGCCAATACTGTACTGTTTTGATTACTACAATTTTTGTAGTATATCTTGAAGCCTGGGATTGTGATACCTCCAGCTTCATTCTTCTTTCTCAAGATTGCTTTTGGCTGTTTGGAGTCTTTTGTGGTTCTATGCAAATTTCAGTATTATTTGTTTTATTTCTGTGAAAATTTGTTTTATTTCTGTTGCAAATCACTTAAGCTTATAGGCTGTCTGTTTCTGAATTCTTTTCTCTGTTCCATTGATCTATATGTTTTTCTTATGCCAATATATCCCTGTCATCAATACCAAAGACTTAAGATAAATCTGAAATCAGATGCTATAAATTCCTTTACTTTTTTTGTTTCCAAAATTATTTTAGATATTTTAACTTATTTGCATCTTGCTGTATTTTAGAATTACCTTGACATGTTGTACAAAAGTGCCTGCTGGGATGTTCATTGGGATTGCCGTAAGTCGGTAGATGCAAGTTTTGGAAAGTTGACTGTTGACATCTTGATAATGTCTCATGCATAAACATCTCATCTTCCCATTTACTTAGGTTTCTTTAACTTCCCTCAGCAATAGTTCCCTATAATAGTTCCCTATACATAGGTTCTGTGTATATTTTGATAAATGCATCACTATTTTGAATGTTATTTTAAGTGGTATAACCAACTTCAAAACCATTCATTTTTGGTATATAAAAATGCATAGCTTTATTTTATAGTGGTATCTTACAATTTTGCTAATGTGACTTGTTAATGCTAATAGCTTTTTTCATAGATTATCTAGGATTTCCTACAAATACATTTTTATGTGAATAAGAAAGTTTCACTGATTTTCCACTGTGTATAATTTTACTCCTTTAATTATATTATGGCTTGGATCAAGATTTCCTTTACAATAAAAAAGTGAGGTGCTTATTCCAAATCTTAGTCAGAAAGCATTTAGTATTTTACCGTTAATTACAATACTTATAGTAGGTTTATCATAGATGCTTCTGTTGGGTTGAGAAATTCCCTTCCTGTTAATAGTTTGCTGTGCTTTTTATTTTGAGATTTATGCTGAGTTTTGTTATATGTTCTTTCTGCATCTATTGAGATCATCACATTTTTTTCTTTAGTTCTGTTAATATGGTGGGTTGAATTGATTGATTTTGAAAATGTTAAAGCAACTGTGCATTCCTGTCATAAATACAACTTAATGATATATTATCATATTATGTGTTGCTGATTTTGATTTAAAATATTTTGTTAAATATTTGGTTGATATTTATGAGATATCATGTATAATTTTCTTTTTTTGGAATGTCTTTATCTAGTTTTTGGTACGAATCTAATACTGACTACAAAAATATGAGCTAGAAGTAAGTCATTCTTCCATAATATTTGAATGAGTTTACTTAAGGATGGTGTTATGTTTCCTTAAAGATTTGAAAGAGTTCAATGGTAAAACATTTTGATTTGACAATTTTATACATTATTCAAGGCACACCATGGTAATTGTAATCACCATCTGTCACCATACAGTTATAACAATATTACTAATTATTTTCCTTATGCTGTACTTTTCATTTATGACTTATTTTGTAACTACAAATTTGAACCTCTTAATTAAAAAAAATATTTTTTTATTTTTACCCATATATTTACCAGTTTGTCATTTCTAGAGTTCCCTATTTTATTTATTTATTTATTTATTATGTTATGTTAATCACCATATATAACACCATTAGATTTTGATGTAATATTATATGATTCATTGTTTGCATATAACACCCAGTGCTCCATGCAACACATGGCTTCTTTAATACCCATCATCAGGCTAAGCCATCCCCCACCACACTCCCCTCTAGAACCCTCAGTTTGTTTTTCAGAGTCCATCGTCTCTCATGGTTGGTCTCTCTCTCGGATTTCCCCCCCTTCATTCTTCCCTTCCTGCTATCTTCTTTTTTTTTTTTTTTTTTTTTTTTTTTTTAACATATAATGCATTATTTGTTTCAGAGGTACAGGTCTATGATTCAACAGTCTTACACAATTCACAACGCTCACCATAGCACATACCCACCCCAATGTCTATCATTCAGCCACCCCATCCCTCCCACCCCCACCACTCCAGCAACCCTCAGTTTGTTTCCTGAGATTAAGAATTCCTCATATCACTGAGGTCATATGATACATGTTTTTCTCTGATTGACTTATTTTGTTCAGCATAATACCCTCCAGTTCCATTCTGGTCATTGCAAATGGCAAGATCACATTCCTTTTGATGGCTGCATAATATTCCATTGTATATATATATACCACATCTTCTTTATCCATTCATCTGTCGATGGACATCTTGGCTCTTTCCACAGCTTGGCTATTGTGGACATTGCTGCTATAAACATCGGAGTGCACATACCCCTTCACATCCCTACATTTGTATCTTTGGGGTAAATACCCAGTAGTGCAATTGCTGGGTCATAGGGTAGCTCTATTTTCAACTTTTTGAGGAACCTCCATACTGTTTTCCAGAGTGGCTGCACCAGCTTGCATTCCCACCAACAGTGTAGGAGAGTTCCCCTTTCTCTGCATCCCCGCCAACATCTGTCATTTCCTGACTTGTTAATTTTAGCCATTCTGACTGGTGTGAGGTGGTATTTCATTGAGGTTTTGATTTGGATTTCCCTGATACTGAGAGATGTTGAGCACTTTTCATGTGTCTGTTGGCCATTTGGATGTCTTCTTTGGAAAAATGTCTGTTCATGTCTTCTGCCCATTTCTCGATTGGATCATTTGTTCTTTGGGTGTTGACTTTGCTAAGATCTTTATAGATTTTGGATACTAGCCCTTTATCTGATATGTCACTTGCAAATATCTTCTCCCATTCTGTTGGTTGTCTTTTGGTTTTGTTGACTGTTTCTTTTGCTTTGCAAAAGCTTTTTATCTTGATGAAGTCCCAATAGTTCATTTTTGCCCTTGCTTCCCTTGCCTTTGGTGATGTTTCTAGGAAGAAGTTGCTGCAGCTGAGGTCGAAGAGGTTGCTGCCTGTGTTCTCCTTTAGGATTTTGATGGACTCCTGTCTCACATTTAGGTCTTTCAACCATTTGGAGTCTATTTTTGTGTGTGGTGTAAGGAAATGGTCCAGTTTCATTCTTCTGCATGTGGCGGTCCAATTTTCCTAACACCATCTGTTGAAGAGACTGTCTTTTTTCCATTGGACATTCCTTCTTGCTTTGTCAAATATGAGTTGACCATAGTGTTGAGGGTCCATTTCTGGGTTCTCCATTCTGTTCCATTTGCCAATTCGGATGTCTTTGATTTCTTTTATGATATTGAGGTATGGACCCTCTATCCCTATACTCTGAGGAGTTTTGATCAAGAAAGGATGCTGTACTTTGTCAAATGCTTTTTCTGCATCTCTTGACAGGATCATATGGTTCTTGTTCTTTCTTTTATTAACGTATTGTATCACATTGATTGATTTGTGGATGTTGAACCAACATTGCAGCCCAGGGATAGATCCCACTTGGTCGCGGTTAATAATCCTTTTAATGTACTGTTGGATCCTATTGGCTAGTATTTTGGTGAGAATTTTTGCATCCATGTTCATTAAGGATATTGGTCTGTAATTCTCCTTTTTGATGAGGTCTTTGTCTGGTTTGGGGATCAAAGTAATGGTGGCCTCATAAAATGAGTTTGGAAGTTTTCCTTCCATTTCTATTTTTTGGAACAGTTTCAGAAGAATAGGTACTAATTCTTCTTTAAATGTTTGGTAGAATCTCCCTGGGAAGCCATCTGGCCCTGGGCTTTTGTTTGTTGGGAGATTTTTGATGACTGCTTCAATTTCCTTAGTGGTTATAGGTCTATTCAGGTTTTCTATTTCTTCCTGGTTCAGTTTTAGTAGTTGATACATCTCTAGGAATGCATCCATTTCTTCCAGGTTATCTAATTTGCTGGCATAGAGTTGCGCATAATATCTTCTTATAGTTGTTTATATTTCTTTGGTGTTGGCTGTGATCTCTCCACTTTCATTCATGATTTTATTTATTTGGGTCATTTCTCTTTTCTTTTCATAAGTCTGGCCAGGGGTTTATCAATCTTGTTAATTCTTTCAAAGAACCACTCCTAGAGTCATTGATCTGTTCTACTGTTCCTTTGTTTTCTATTTCATTGATTTCTGCTCTGATCTTTATTATTTCTCTTCTCCTTTTGAGTTTAGACTTTATTTGCTGTTCTTTCTCTAGCTCCTTTATGTGTAGGGTTAGGTTGTGTATTTGAGACCTTTCTTATTTCTTGAGAAAGGCTTGTATTGCTATGTACTTTCCTCTTAGGACTGCTGTGGCTGCATCCCAAAGATTTTGAACAGTTGTGTTTTCATTTTCATTAGTTTCCATGAATTTTTTAAATTCTTCTTTAATTTCCTGGTTGACCCATTCATTCTTCAGTAGGATGTTCTTTAGCCTCCATGTATTTGAGTTCTTTCTGACTTTCCTCTTGTGATTGAGTTCTAGTTTCAAAGCATTGTCCAAAAATATGCAGGGAATGACCCCAATCTTTTGGTACTGGTTGAGACCTGATTTGTGACCTAGGTTTTGATCTATTCTGGAGAATGTTCCATGGGCACTAGAAAAGAATGTGTGTTCTGTTGCTTTGGGATGGAATGTTCTGAATATATCTGTGAAGTCCATTTGGTCCACTGTGTCATTTAAAGTCTTTATTTCCTTGTTGATGTTTTGCTTAGATGATCTGTCCATTTCGGTGAGGGGGTGTTAAAGTCCCCCACTATTACTGTATTGTTGTCAGTTTGTTTCTTTGCTTTTGTTATTAATTGGCTTATATAAGTGGCTACTTCTATGTTAGAGGCATAGATATTTACAATTGTTAGATCTTCTTGTTGGATAGACCCTTTAAGTAGGATATAGTGTCTTTCCTCAACTCTTATTACAGTCTTTGGTTAAAATCTAATTTGTCTGATATAAGGATTGCCACCCCAGCTTTCTTTTGGTGTCCATTAGCAAGGTCAATGGTTTTCCACCCCTTCACTTTCAATCTGGGGGTGTCTTTGTGTCTAAAATGAGTCTCTTGCAGACAACATATCAATGGGTCTTGTTTTTTTACCCAGTCTGATAGCCTGTGTCTTTGGATTGGGGCATTTAGACCATTTACATTCAGGGCAACTACTGAAAGATATGAATTTAGTGCCCTGTATTGCCTGTAAGGTGATTGTCTGTGTTCCTTTCTGGTCTATGTTGCTTTTAGGCTCCTTCTTTGCTTAGAGGACCCCTTTCAAGTTTTCATGTAGGGCTGGTTTTGTGTTTGCAAATTCCTTTAGTTTTTGTTTGTCCTGGAAGCTTTTTATCTCTCCTTCTATTTTTAATGACAACCTAGCTGGATATAGTATTCTTGGCTGCACATTTTTCTCCTTTAGTGCTCTGAATATATCCTTCCAGTCCTTTCTGGCCTGCCAGGTCTCTGTGGATAGGTCTGTTGCCAGTCTTATGTTTTTACCATTGTAGGTTACATATCTGTTCTCCCGAGCTGCTTTCAGGATTTTCTCTTTGTCTCTGAGACTCATTAGTTTTACTATTAGATGTTGGGGTGTTGACTTATTTTTATTGACTATGAGTGGTGTTCTCTGTGCCTCCTGGATTTTGATGCCTGTTTCCTTCCCCAGATTAGGGAAGTTCCCTGCTATAATTTGCTCCAATATACCTTCTGTGCCTCTCTATCTTTCTTCTTCTTCTGGGATCCCAATTATTCTAATATTGTTTCATGTTATGGTATCACTTATCTCTAGAATTCTTCCCTCGTGGCACAGTAGTTGTTTATCTCTCTTTTTCTCAGCTTCTTTATTTCCATCATTTGGTTTTCTATTTCACTAATTCTCTCTCCTGCCTCATTTATCCTAGCCATTAGAGCCTCCATTTTTTATTTCACCTCATTAATAGCCTTTTTGATTTTGACTTGGTTAGATTTTAGTTCTTTTATTTCTCCAGAAAGGGTTTCTCTAAGAACTTCCATGCTTTTTTCAAGCCCAGCTAGTATCTTTAAAATCATCATTCTTAACTCTAGTTCCGACATCTTACTAATGTTCATATTGATTATGTCCCTGGCAGTTGGTACTGCCTCTTGTTCTTTGTTTTTAGGTATTTTTTTCTGTCTTGTCATTTTGTCCAGAGGAGAATAGATGAATGAGAGAACAAAATGCTAACAGGGTAACAAGTCCCCAGAACATATACACTAAACACATCAGAAAAGACCTGAAAGAAAGAAAAAAGATGAAAAAAAATAAAGAAAAAGATAAAAACAAACAAACAAAATCAAAACAAAACAAAAGAGAATATGACCAATATGACCAGGCTGGTGCATAGATCAGTGCCACACACTAGATTTTAGATGTATTTTGGTCTGTTAGAAGAAAGTGCTTCCCAAAATTTTAAAGAAAGAAAAACTTATATATGTACAAAAATAAGGGTTAATATGATGACCAGATGAAATATGACTGTAAAGATGAAAATTATAAAAGATTTTATAAAAGTAATTAATAAGAAATTTGTTGAAAAAAGAAAGAAGAGGATTAAAAAAAAAAGGAGATAATGTGATCAGACAGGAGACTAGAACAAAGCCATACACTAGAGATTTAGGGTATATTTTGGTCTTTTAGAAGAAACTGTATCCCAAAATTTTTAAGAGAGAACAACTTATATATATATATATATATATATGAAAAATAAGGGTAACTACTATGAAGGGATAGAGTATGACTCTAAAAATGAAAAATAAAAAAGATTTTTTAAAAAAGGGATTGATAAGATATTGGTTGAAAAAGGGAAAAAGAAAAATTCAAAAAAAAAAAGAAAAAGAAAGTGCAAAAAAAAATTAACTTTGAAAGACTAAAGAATCATGGTAAAAAAGCCATGAATTCTATGTGTAGTATTCCCCTAGCGCTGGAGTTCTACCATTCTCATTGATTGGTAAACATGGTCTTGGCTGGCTGTTCTTGCTGATCTTCTGGGGGAGGGGCCTGTTGCAGCGGTTCCCAAATGTCTTTGCTGGAGGTGGAATTGTCCCACCCTTGCCATCTGGGCTAAGTAATCTGCTCAGGTGTGCTCTTGGGAGCTTTTGTTCCCTGCAAGCTTTCCATACAGATTTGCAGGATGAGAGTGAAATGGCGGCCTCCCAGTCTCCACCCAGAGGAGCCGAGAACTTGGGGCCCTATTCCTCAGTGTGCCCCCAGAGAAAAGCAGTCAATCACTCCCATCTTCCCGGTCTCCGGCCCCAGTCCATGCTCACCCATCCTGTGACCGAGCATTTCTATCTCTTGCACACGACCCCGTGTGGAGTCTCCAAACCCATAAGATCCTTGTGGTGCACTCCTGCGGTGCTCCTCCCAGGGGAGGAAGGGAATCTCCCCTGATCTGACACTGGGTCCCTGCTGGAGGAGCAGTGGCCCTACTGTGCCGCGGATCATGGTTTACGGCAACCCCGAGCTTAGGGCCCGCTCCTCAGCTCCGTCTCTGCAGCCGGCTTCCCCGCTCCAATACCTGGGAGCTCTGCTGCACTCATGCCCCCCCCCAATCTTTGTGACCCCAAGGGTCCTGAGACCACACTGTCCCAGCGAGTGTTCCACCACCCATTTAGTCACTGGAGTGACATCCTTCAGTGGAGCTGACTTCTAAAATTTCCAATTTTGTGTTCTGCTGCTCTATCACTTGCCATAGCAGCTGATGCAGGCCCCATCCCCTGCTGTCTATCTTCCCAAATATTACCTGGGATTCACTTCTCTGCCCATCCTACCTTCCAAAGTGGTCGCTTTTTTGTTCATAGAGTTGCTGCTATTCTTTTCTTCAATCTCCTGGTGAGTTCGTACGTGTTCAGAAAGGTTTGACCTCTATCTAGTTGAATTCCTGGGACCAGATGAAATTTATGCCTCCTACTCCTCCACCATCTTGCTCTTCCTTCTCTCCATTTATATTTAAAGATCTAAGATTATTATTTTTTTAATGCCTGAGGTACTTCTTTAACCTTTTTTTTTTTTTTTTTTAAAGATTTTATTTATTTATGTGACAGAGAGAGACAGTGAGATAGGGAACACAAGCTGGGGGAGCTGGTGAGGGAGAAGCAGTCAGCAAGTCAGGAGAAGCAGTTGGAAACTTGATCCCAGGGCACTGGGGTCATGACCTGAGTCGAAAACAGATGCTTAAGGACTGAGCCACCCAGGTGCCCCTAACCTTTTTTTTTTTTTTTTTAACCGCAAGTCTGCTGACAATAGATCCTCGCAATTTTTGTTGTCTGAAAAAGCTTATATTTTGTCTTAATTTTGAAAAAATATTTTGTTGATTTTAAAATTATTTCTGTTTTTTTCTCAATATGTGGTATTAAGACATTGTTTCATTGTCTTCTAGACTATATAGGTTCGGATGACTCTTTTGCATTATTATCTTTGTTCTTCTGAAAATAATGTGCTTTTGACCTTTGTTGCTCTTAAGATTTTTTTTTAGACATTGGTTTTCAGGAATTTGATTTTGTTATGCTTGTGTAATTTTCTTTGGCTCTCATGGTTGAGAATACTTTGAGCTTCTTGGATTATGGGCTTATAGTTTTCATCATATTTGAAAATTTTTGATCTATTATTTCTTTAAAAAAATTTTTACTGTGTCATCTCTCTTTTTTTTCATTGCATGTATGTTACATTGCTTAGTAGTATACTATAAATCTTTGGTCTCTATTCCTTCTATTTATGTATTTTATCTTTCTTCAATTAAAAAAATATTTTGTTAAAAGGTATCTTATTTGATCATTTTTACTGATTTGTTGTTCTTTAGTCACCAATACACTGTTAATCTAGTTCAGGGAAATGTTTATTTCAAATATCATATTTTTTATCTTTAAGAGTTGTAGCTGGTGGTTTTTTATATCTTCCATTGCTATATTTATTACATTAATGTTCATTTTGAAATACTTGAGCATTGAGCATATTTATAACACTTTTGTCTATGAACTTTATCATCTTTCATTTTTGTTTATGCTTTTATTGATTGATTTTTCTCCTGGTTGTGGGTAATACTTTCCTATTTCTTCACAAAACTATTATACTTTTTATTGGAGGCTGGCAATTATAAATTTCATATTTTTTTACTGCTTTTCTGTGTTCCTTTTATACATTAGGTTTTATCTTGAAGAGTTATTATTGGATCAGTGTGTTTTCTTTTTTTCTTCTTTTTTTTTAATCTATCATTTGAGGCTTGATTTGTATGGTCCTTTTTGAGAGAAAAGGGGGTGGGTCCAGAGCAGTTTCTATCCTAGGGCTAGTTTAGGCTGATTAGTAAGGTATGGTGCTTCTGGGAGAGATATTAAAAGACCTTTGCATTTATCATGGCTGCTTTACTCTGTGTGGTGGGAATTTGAATTATTCCCTGCCATTTGTGTGTTTAGTGAATATTTTAGGTTGCAGGATCCAGTGATTTTCTTTCTTTCCTTAAAGTTCACCTTTGCTAGGATTTGTGGATTTTTACTATATCTGTGCTTGTGTTGGTATTCAGCCAAAGATTTATGGTGTCCCCTATGCCAGTTTCTACAGTTTATTGTTTTCTCTGTATAGCTCTACATCTCTGTTATTCTGCTCTACCTACTCTAGGTGTCTTTGCTTTTCCAAACTCAAACGTGTTCTACTTTGGCTTCCTCATTCCTGTGTTATAGTTTAGAATTGCCTCATGTAGAAGTGAGAGTGAAGGTAGGGCTCATCTTGCTTGTTTTTGTGTTCTTACATTCTCAGTCCTATACTAGCTGATGTTCAAAACAGGAACACAGTGTTTCACATATATATTTTCAAATTGATCCCTGTTATTCCTTCTTAGTCAGGGGCAGTGTGCTTTTTGTATTTTAGATGAGTACACAAAGATCTATCCAGATGAGACATAGACACTAGGAAACAGATCCCAACTATTGGGCAACGGAGCTTTTAAAGTGAATAATTAGAGAAGTACCAGGCTTCTTCTGCCTCATTGCCTTTATGAGTCCAGAATGCATAACATGTTAGAGTCTGGGTTCCACTCCCATCTTTCCAGCTTAGTTATAAGGAACAGCTGTCTTCTATAGTCAGAGGGAGGCCAGAGATATGCAATTCTAGTTCATATTGTGACAAGTCAGTGTCTGGAATGACCACATCAGCATTTATTCTGGTGAAGCAATAACTCTCCCCTGTTATGATGAGGGGCTTCATTTTAAGGATTGTGACTGACTGAGAATCAATTGCCTTAAACACTGGGTTTTAGCTATTTTCCCTGGAGCTTTGAAAGAGACTACCTTTTCATCTAAAAGGCAAGTCTATAGAGGATTAGCTTTGGACAAATGACCTTGCAATACATGAATTTTGTAACTTATTCAGAACTAGACTGAATTTCCAGAATCCTAACATAGGCTGTATCTATCCTGGAGGATAAAAATATCCTATATGTTAAAAAGAAGAAGAAGAAGAAGAAGATAGCAGAAAGGGAAAAATGAAGGGGGGGAATTGGAGGGGGAGATGAACCGTGAGAGACTATGGACTCTGAGAAACAATCTGAAGGTTCTAGAGGGGAGGGGGTTGGAGGGATGGGTTAGCCTGGTGATGGGCACGTACTGAATGGAGCACTGGGTGTTATACGCAAACAATGAATCATGGAACACTACATCAAAAACTAATGATGTAATGTATGGTGATTAACATAACATAATAAAAATAAATAAATAAAAGGTCAGTTGACTAGGAACAGGCAAAGTGGGTGATGGGAATATTCTATATTTGAGGAGGAAATATACGGCATATACATATGTCAATATTGAGATGTACAATTGATTTTGGCACATTTTCCTGTATGCAAACTATTCCTCATAAAAGTAAAACATTAAATGCTCAATAGATGTTAGTTATATTAAAATGTATTTACATCATTTGATAAAAATCTATTTTTATCTATTGCACCAATTATTTATTATACCATGCTGTATAATTTCTAAAGAAATTTTGTTTTGTTTGTTTCTGAATTCCCATTTTATTATTATTTATTGCTGCATAACATTTCAATCCCAAAATTAATAGCTTAAAACAACAAAATTTTGCTATCTGACAGTTTCTGAGGGTAGGAAATCCCAAAACACTTAGTTCAGTGGTTCTGGCTCAGGATTTTTCATGAGGTTGAAGTCAAACTGTTGGCTGGAGTTTCAATCACTTGAGGGTTTGACTCATGGTTGTAAGCAGCAGATTTCAGCTCCCTATCACCTGGGTTTGATTATGAGATGGTAAACACCCATCCTCTCACTATGTCTTCACTTAGTGAAAGAGAGCTCTCTGGGATGTCTTTTATAAGGCCACTAATCCCATTCATAAGGGCTCCTCCCTCATGACTTAATGACCTCCCCTAAAGGCCCCATCTCCAAATACCATCACACTGTGGATTAGTTTTCATATGAATTTTGGGAGGAAATATTCAGTCTATGGTATTCCATCCTTGGCCCTCCCAAAATTCAGCCCTTTTTGCATTTGTTCATTTGTTTCATCCCAATAGACCCAGAAGTCTTAACTCGTTCCAGCATTAACTTTAAAGTGTAAGTCCAAAGTCTCATGTAAATATCATCTAAATCAGATTTGGGTCAGACTCAAGGTATGAGTCATTCTGAGGCCGACTCTTCTCTAGCCATGAACCTATGAGACCAAACGTGTTATGTGTTTCTATAAAATACAGTGCTGAAACAGGCATAGGGTAGACATTCCATTTCAAAAGGGAAACATCATAGAGAGGAAAGTAGGGACAGCTCCCAAATAAATCCAAAACCTAATGGAGAAAATTCTCTTAGACCTTAAGTATGAGAATATTCCTCTTGCCTTCACATTCTGTTTTCCAGGCCCAGGGGGTAGTAAGTCACTCCCGTGGCTCTGTGGGACAACTTACTACAGCTCTAGTGAGGCCCCACACATGCTATCATTCTCAGCAAGCATCTGTGGCTCTCCCAGGTTGTGGCACTACACCTGGGCCCTGCCATGCATCCCTATCCTTTAAAACCTCTGTGGACCAAGAATTCTGGCCCTGTGATGGGAGTGGCAGTTCTGATCTCTGAACCATTTCTGGGTCCTTCTTCCATTATAGTTGTTCATCCATTATCCATTTGTCCATTATCTTGAACAATAGCTCCTAGTTTCTGTTTAGATGGCTGAATCATATTAATCTTAATAAATGGTCACATGGCATCACCTTTAGTGCCCTCACATTTTGCAATATGGATAGGCTGAGAATTTTCTAAATCTTTAAGTTCTGCCTCCTTAATGCTTAATAATTCCATCTATAAGTAATTTCTGTCATCTCACACTTCAATATAATCAGTCAGAAAAAGCCAAGCTACATCTTTACTTTTCTTAGAAATTTCATGCAAATACTGCATATGTGGAATCTAAATTAATCAGACTCAGAAACAAAAACTAGAATGGATAAAGATGTGGTATACACACACACACACACACACACACAGGATTACTACTCAGCCATCAAAAAGAATGAGATCTTGCCATTTGCAGCAATATAGTTGGAGCTAGGGAGTATTATGCTAAGCAAAATAAGTTGGTCAGAGAAAGACAAATACCATTTGATTTCACTCATATGTGAAATTTAAGAAACAAAACAAACAATCATAAGGGAAAAAAAGAGAGAGACAAACCAAACTATAGAGGACAAACTGATGGTTACCAGAGGGGAGGGGTGGGGGGATGGATGAAATAGGTGATGGGGATTAAGGAGGCTACTTGTTGTGATGAGCACCAGGTGTTGTATGGAAGTGTTGAATCACTAAATTGTACACCTGAAACTAATATTACACTGTATATTAACTGTAATTTATATAAAAACTTAAAAAAGAATGGTGCTTGGGAAGAGCAAGGGGAACTGGGGAGTTGCTATTCAATGGGTGTAGAGTTTGTTATGCAGGATTGGATGCAATATTGCATTTATTGTTAACTATGTATCATGTTATGTGTTTTTTTTAACCACATTTTTCTTTTTTTTACAAAAGAAAAAGATGTTTAGTAGATTGAACAAGGTAATATGTGATGGGACTAGGATTTACCAATGTGATTTTTGATTCCAAGATTGATTCTTTCAATGTAATTATTGCTGCTTCCCATGACATTGTGCCTAATACTAATGACTTATTACTACAAAATAGTAAGTTTTCAAAATAAACACTATTATCTTCTCACAAGAATATCAACATATTAAAATAAGACTAAAAAAGATATGGAGAGAAACAAGCACCATTTTATGCTAGCAGAGGTATTAAAATGAAAAGTAGCAATTAGACTCAATTTTAGTATTTTTAGTATTTTGTCTTAAAATAATCATCAAAGGCACATACTTGCTTAGGTGCAGTTTGGAAACTAAATATGCCTGCCATGCAGAAAATTATGATAAGAAGGCAAAAATTGTTTGACTATTCCTTACACATACTACAAAGTTATATAATTATACCAGAGATGGGTACATTGAAAAGATTGAATGAAGATGAAATTTAAAGGTGTTGGTGAAGATTTAAAAATATAATTTGCTAATAGAACAATCTAAGTTTAATTAGATTGTGTGTTTCTACTATAGCAACCCAGAATATAACAACAATAAGAAAATGATTTAAGATCTGATTTTATACCAAAAAGGCAAAGAGAAGAGTTATGGAATGTAAACACCCAAAGTCAGTGACTCAATTTTTGTACTCATTTAGATCAAAATGATTTATTATTTATTTTATACAGTTTGCCTCATGTGTGAATGTTGTGTGTGTGCGTGTGCGCGCGCACGCACACATGCATGTGCACATATGCGTACCTCTTAATAATATTGCTATCTTTTGCTAATTGACTTTCTTACACAGGTACATTTAAGATTGAGTATGAAATATGGAATCAAGAGCCACCGGGTGAAAGATAATATCCTGGATATTAACTAAGTATGGTAATTTAGATTTCTTTCTCAGAGTTTTGTTAGGTAAAGACAGAACATTGAAAATACATTTTTTGTTTTTCACTTTTGTGAGGACCTATAATAGTTTTTGGTATATTAATAGGTTCTTAATAAATATATTTAAATGAATGAGTAAGTCTTGTCTTAGCTCAGGCTGCCATAACAAAATACCATAGACTGGATGACTTAAACAACAGAAATTTGTTTGTTACCATTCTGGAGGCTGGAAATCCAAGATTAAAGTGGTTGGACTCTGGAGAAAACCTTCTTCCTGACTTGCAGAGGGCTACTTTCTCACTCTATGCTCTCATTGAATAGAGAGAAAGAGCTCATTTCTTCTTTTTCTTATAAGGACACTAATCTCATTATGGAGTTCTTTCTTCATAACTTCATCTAAACCCCACTACCTCCCAAAGGCTCCATCTCTAAATACCATCACAGTAGGGTTAAGGGTTTCAGCATGAGATTTTGAAGGGACACCCAACATTCAGTCCATAACATTCCACCTGTGACCCCCCCCCCAAAATACATGTCCTTGTCTCGTTCAAAATGAATTCATTCCATCCCAACAGACTTAAAAGTCTTAACTCATTACAGCATCAACTCCAAAGTCTAAACTCCAAAATTTCATCTAAATATGATCCAAATCAGGTATGGGTGAGATTAGAGGTATGATTCGTCCTGAGTCAAATTATTTTCTAGTTATGAACTTGTGAAACTAGATGAATTATGTGCTTCAAAAATGCACTGGGGGGGCTAGGCATAAGGTATCTAGTCCCATCCACATTTTACATGATTACTGTGAAATTTGTTGATGTTGTTGAATGTATCAGCAATTTGTTCTTTCTCATTGCTGTGCAGTATTCCACTGGGTGGGTATGTATGTCAGAGTTTATTAGTCCTATCAACTTTTAAGGTTATATGGAGTTTTTCCAAATTGGAATTATTGTAAATAATGTTTCTGTAGATATGTTTGTACAAGTCTTTCATGAACATATGTTGCCATCTATATAGAGTATATGCCCAAGAATTAAATTGCTAGGTATAGGGTTAGGTATGAGGTCAACAGATATTGCCAAACAGAATTCCAGAGTGCTTGTACCAATTTACATTCCCACTAGCAATGCAGGAGAAGCTCGATTGTCCACATGTTCATCATAACATTGTTATGTCATGAGATTAACTAAAGGTATTCTGATGGCTGTGAAGTGGAAGGACATTGTGGTTTTAATTTTAATTTGTCTTCTGTTTTTTGTTATTTTGTATGTTCTATTGCGAAGTGACTATCAAGATTTTTGTTCCATTAATGTTTTATCTGTTCTCTTATTAATTTTATAGAATTCTTTATATTACATATGAGTGCTATTTTCTTATGTATGTCTGACCAGTATTTCTTCCCAAGCTTTGACTTGCATTTTTTTGTGAACAGAAGTTTTTAATTTTAATAAAAATCAATTTATCATCTTTTGAAAAAAAGTTTGTTTCATTTTGTGCCCTATTTGAGAAGTCTTTGCTTATTCCAAGGGCATAAAGATATTCTTCTCTCTTTTCTTCTAAGAGCTCTTTTATTTTACATTCTACAACTGAATATATACATCATATCAAATTACTTTTTTATGTAAACTTTAAGGAAGGGTCTAAACATACTGTTTTGTTATACATGTCCAACTGCTCTGACATCATTTACTGAAAAGGTTATCCTTTCCCCAACTAAATGACAGTGGGGATTTTTGTTGTTGGTGGTTTGTTTTTAATAAATCATATGGACTGGTTATGTGAGGGGGGCTATTTCTGGCCTCTCTGGTACTGATCTATAATGTCCATCATTATACCAATACTTATTATTTTATATACAATATATTTTTCATGAATCAAACAGCAACTATTATCTAGAATTCAAATAATGAAAGTTATGTAACACTCATGCAATGAAACCTACAAAACATCCCTGAGAGAAATTAAGACATAAATAAACAGAAGGGTATACTATGATTATACTTCACAAGAGCAAGTATTACTAAGACATCAAGGCTTCTAAAATTGTTGTATAGATTTAGTGTAATTCCAATCAAAATCCCCAAGAACTTTTTGTTGAAGTTAGCAATCTCTTCCTAGAACTTATGGAATTAAAGGCAATATTGAGAAGTAAAGCTGGAGAATTTATACTATTTAACAAGATTCATTAAAAATATATTGCTCTGTTCCTCATTTCAGAGGAAAAGTATTTAAAACATCAACATTACGTGGGCACCTGGGTGGCTCAGTCGGTTAAGAGTCTGCCTTCGACTCAGGTCATGATCCCAGGGTACTAGGATGGAGCCCCACATCCACTGGGCTCCATGTTCAGTGGAGAGCCTGTTTCTCCCTCTCCCTCTGCTGCTCCCCCTGCTTGTGCTTTCTTGCTCTCTCTCTCAATAAATAAATAAAATCTTAAAAAAAAATCAACATTATGTTTGATGTTAACTGGAGGGTTTTGATGCCCTTACACCAAGAAAATTAAGAAAGTTTATTTCTTTTCTGAAGTTTCTTGGAAATTTTAAAAATAAGAGTGGTTTCAATTTCAAAAATTTACTTTTGTATATCCTAAAATGATCATTTGAATTTTCCACTTTATTTTATTAATGTTGTGGGATTAACTCTTTCTTTTTTGTTTGATTCTATTTTGTTTCCATTCTTGTTTTCCTTTTTTGTGCTTCACTCTGATATTTTTTAGTGCTTTCTCTTTGAATTAGATCAAATTATCCTTTTTGTGTATGTCCAGTCTGCTGTTAAACTCATCCAATTAATTCTGAATATAAAAAACTTTATAGATTTTAAATATCTTTTGGAATTCTCCATCTTTTTATCCATTTTTAATCTTCTATTCCCTTTAACATATTAATGAAAGCTATTTTAATGTTACGTTTGCTTCCTCTTTGCATGTGTACTACTAAGTTCAAATTATATGCCATGTTTTATGTATTTAGGAACTATAAAGATCCTGGATGATTTTATCTTCAACACATAATGTTCTTTTTTTACTTGGATAAGCAGATAGAGGAAGAGGCTGATTACATAAATTCAATGAGGAATTGGGCCAGTTGAGGGATGTGTTACAGGTTTGATGAGATTCTGCCTGCCTCTGTTCATTGAGCATATGTCACCTGGGCTTTACCCTGAGAGCCTGGCATCCCTCTCTTTCTCCTTAGCCTAATCAATACTTCAGAGATTTGGACCTTTATTCATTGGTCTCCCACTTCACTATACTTCCAACTTTGGTAAATATCTTTAGGAAAAGACCATGACACATTTGCCATAGAGGATTTAAAAAAAAAATGCACCCTGGGGAAATAGGGCACCCATCTAGAGATTTCTTTTTTTTTTTTTTTTTAAGATTTTATTTATTTATTTGACAGAAAGGAGAGAGCACAAACAGGGTGAAAGGAAGAGGGAGAAGTAGCCTCTCTGCTCAGCAGGGAGCCCAATGTGGGACTTGATCCCAGGACCCTGGGATCATGACCTGAACTGAAGGCAGACGCTAAACCAACTGAGCCACCCAGGCACCCCTGTTTAGAATTTTTTAAATTTCCAAGCTGTGCCAGCTCACATGTTTCTCTCTGTGGGCCACACCCACATTTGGAATTAGGAAATAACCCCAAGAAAGAAAACAGCTATTGACAGTTTGCTTACATAGGAAAAATTACTCTTTCTGTGATATTTTGGTTCATGTAACCCTGTTTTTCTCCACAGCTCTATTCAATGTCTTTAAATATATGATTTGCATGTCTTATCAGATGAAGGGCTAGTATCCAAAATCTATAAAGAACTTATCAAACTCAACACCCAAAGAACAAATAATCCAATCATGAAATGGGCAGAAGATATGAACAGATATTTTTCCAAAGAAGACATACAAATGGCCAACAGACACATGAAAAAATGCTCCACATCACTCGGCATCAGGGAAATACAAACCAAACCACAATGAGATACCACCTCACATGGATCAGAATGACTAAAATCAACAAGTCAGGAAACGATAGATGCTGGTGAGGATGCAGAGAAAGGAGAACCCTCTTAAACTGTTGGTGGGAATGAAAGCTGGGGCAGCCAATCTGGAAAACAGTATAGAGGTTCCTCAAAGGTTTGAAAATGGAACTACCTTATGACCCAGCAATTGCACTACTAGGGATTTACCCCAAAGATACAAATGTAGTGATCTGAAGGGACAGCTGCACCCCAATGTTTATAGCAGCAATGTCCACAATAGTCAAACTATGGAAAGAGCTCAGATATCCATTGGCAGATGAATGGATAAAGAAGATGTGATATATATATACAATGGAATACTACTCAGCCATCAAAAAAATGAAATCTTGCCATTTGCAATGATGTAGATAGAACTAGAGGGTATTATGCTAAGAGAAATAAGTTTATCAGAGAAAGACAATTATCATATGATCTCATATGTGGAATTTAAGAAACAAGGCAGAGGATCATAGGGGTAGAGACAAAAAAATGAAGACAAAATCAGGGAAGAAGACAAACCATAAGAGACTTAAGCAAAGGAAACAAACGAGGGTTGCTGGAGGGGAGGGGGGCGAGGGGATGGCGTGGCTGGGTGATGGACATTAAGGAGGACACATGATGGACTGAACACTGGGTATTATATAAGAGTGATGAATGACTGAACTCTATCTCTGAAACTAATAATACACTATATGATAATTAATTGAATTTAAATTTTAAAAAATTGAAGGGAAAAATATGCTTTGCAATATCTGTGGATTGTTTTAGATGATGCAGTAAGAGAACGGTCTCTCACTACTTATCACATTATAATTAGAACCAGATTCTCTTTTGATAATGTAATCTAATACACTGGTTATATTTAAATATGTATAGTAATAGATATTATTTTGGTGTTAATATGGATCCTGCATTAAGGAGTCTGACATGATTCTATTTAATTCATTTTATCATTGTTTCAAAATAAAATAACATTTTCTCAACATAATAATGTGTGAGGATACTGATACAAAAATGTAGGCTGGTTGATTTTGAAATCATCTGCTCTTACAGCCGTAGCAGCTATTTTGAGCACAATATCTATCCATATTTTAGTGTACAATTTTAGTTCAAAACTTACAAGGAGTATTGGAATTATTAATGCCTATTTTTTTTCCTTACAGAGAAAAATCGGTCTAGCAACAATATGAACACATGCATCCTCCAAAATGATCAAAATCTCCAAATTGAAAGAACCCAACATATTCTAAGGCTATAGGAGATTAAACTCAACATATGCAATAAAGTTATTGTTTATTTAGCCATGTAATAGTTAAATGTCAAGAAAGATATGTTAGGAAAAAAATATATAAAATGTTGAAGTAAGTGAAAATCGGACTAGATAAGTTAACTTGCCAGTAAAGGAACAATTAGACATAAATTTTATATGGAAAGTGTACAGTTTACTGAAATGTGAAAAGAAAGAATTAGATAACATGACAAATAGTCCCCTTTAACTTTCCTTTTTCTAAGGCAAGTAAAATATTCTTTTAAAAATAGACATATGATTTAAACAAATTTTTGTGTGGGATTGGTTACAATGAATAGAGATAAAGGTAAATCCTTATCTGTGGGTTTAAAGTCAAGGACAACAACAATGTCCTTTCACATCAAATCTTCATCTCTATCAGATAATATATTTGTCAATAGTAAGTGGGATAGAAATTTTTTCTGTTCATTGGGGTGAATTTACTTCTTAGCCCAAGAGTTTCTCTATTCTTAGGAAACATTCAGCAAAAACTGGAAATTAAATAGAAAGTTATTTTCTTATTTTTCCTTACCATGTTTCACTTTCCTAATCAGTTCATCTATTTATTTCACATTTTCCTTGTATGCTATAGATCCTCCCATTATTTCAGTGAGTGTTTTTATGGAAATAGGACTTTCTCTGATCTTTTGTATTAGCAGGGACTTCTAGAATTCAATCATTCAGAACAAAAAGTTAAAGTATTGTTAAAAACACATATTACTGAGAAATGAAAACATTTGGCAAATTAGATAATAAATTCAAACTGTGTAAAAAGCATTATTTTCAACTAATTCAATATTTGTCAGGTGTTTAGATTTAGTAATTAGTTTATCAAGGGACAAAAACTCATCCTTACCCTTTATAAAGGTGCTTTATGATGAAAGCAGCTTAAAATTATCTAAACGAATTTCAGATAATTCCTTCCTTATAAAGAGCTTTCCTGAATAACAGTAAGTTGTAATAGGAAAACATTTTCAGCATTTCTTACCTCAAATATTGAACTATCATGTGCCAAGTCCTCTTCTAGGCATCTAGTAGTTATCAGTATTTATCAAAAACTATCAGACAATTGTTTATGCCCTCATAGACCTTATTTGCTCTTATGCTAAAGCAATTACTTTTAAGAAATAGTATTTTCTATAAAAATCTGTTTTTCTTCATTAATTATTGTGTAATATAAAGCTGATTTTTCTTCATTAATTGTGTCATAGGAGGTTGATTCTGCTCTCATGCTCTACAATCATAAACTCTTGAATAACATTACACCAAGTGATAAACTATCTCCTTTATTCACTTAGTAATATGCATTTAAGGTTTTTCCATGTCTTTTTATGGCTTGACAGCTCATTTCATTTTAGTGATGAAATATATTCCATTGTGTGGATGTACCACAATTTATCCATTTACCTATTGAAAGACATCTTTGTTGCTTCCAAATTTTGACAATTTAGAATAAATTACTAAAACCATTTTTGCAGGCATTTTTGTGTGTGTGAACTTAAGCATTGGTAAATAGCAAGGTGTACAATTGCTGAATTGTATGAAAGAATATGTTTAGTTTTGTAAGAAACCTCTGTTTGGTTGTACCATTTTGCTTTGGCCATTCTAATAGGTATGTAGTGGTATCTCATTGTTGTTTTAATTTGCATTTCCATGATGTCATATGATGTGGAACATTTTTTCATATACCTATTTACCATCTGTACATCTTCTTTGATGAGGCTCTGTTAAAATCTTTGGCTCATTTTTAAATTGGGTTGCTTTTTTTATTGTTAAGCTTTCCAGAGTTCTTTGCATAATTTGGATAATAGTATTTTATCAGATATGTCTCTTACAAATATTTTCACTCAATCTGTGGCTCGACTTTTCATTCTCTTGACATTGTGTTTCACAGGGTGAAAGTTTTTAATTTTAATGAAGTCTAACTTATCAATTATTTCTTTCATGGATCTAGTCTTTGGTGTTGCATCTAAAAAAACATTATAATGCCCAAAACCTATGTTTTTCTGCTATATTACCTTCTAGAAATTTTATAGCTTTGTGTTTTACATTTAAGTCATGATTCATTTTGAGTTAGTTTTGGTGAAGATTGTAAAGATCTGTGACTAGCAAGTTTCATTATTTTGCATATGGATGTCCACTTTTTCCAGAAATCATTTGTTGAAGAAACCTGCTTTGCTCCATTGAATTGCCTTTGTTCCTTTGTCAGAGAGCAATTGATTATATTTATGGGGGTTTATTTCTGGATTCTCTACTCTGTTTCATTGATCTGTTTGTTCTGCAAATATGGTATTGTCTTGATTACTGTAATTTGAAAATTATATACCAACATGTAAGGTGTTTTTAATGAATTTTTATTTTTTAATTTTTTTTAAAGATTTTATTTATTTGACAGAGAGAGCACAAGCAGGGGAGAAGCAGACCCTCTGCTGAGCAGGGAGCCCGATGTGACTCGAGGACTCTGGGATCATGACCTGAGCTGAAGGCAGACACCTAACTGACTGAGCCATCCTGGCATCCCATAATGAACTTTAAAATGAATTTCTGGTAACGTAGGGAAGGGGTCATGGGAAAGGCCTGGATGGATGGCCTGGGCTGAGGGCCTGAGATGCTGAGAGAGGTCAAGCAGTTGAATCTTAGGTCACCCAGTGAAAACACCGGATGACTCAGTTCTGTTTGAATATCAGATAAACAACAAATAAGCATTTTTTTACAACATTTTTCTTTTTGCCACTTATCTTGCTTTATATTCTCAGAATTTCCTGGTTCTGTGGTTTAGTGTCTGGCATTAATTTATGGAAATTCTCAATTATTGTTGTTTCAAATATTTCTTCTGTTATTTTCTCTCTTGCTTATCCTTCTGGTAGTTGCATTGGTTATCATATATGATACTTTCTGTAGTTATCCCACAGTCCATGGATATTCTGCTTTTTTTTTTTTTTTTTTTTTTTTTAGTCTTTTCTCATTCTCTCTATTTTGTATTGTTTTGTTTTCAGGTATTCTATTGTTATTTCATCTGCAGCTCAGAATGTATTTCCTCATCTGTGTCCAGTCTACTAATAAGTACATCAAAGGCATTTTTCATTTATGTTTCAGTGTTTTTTATCTCTAGCATTTCTTTTTGGTTCTTTCTTAGAATTTCTATCTGTGTGTATCTCATTTATCTGTTCTTGCATGCTGTCTAGAGCCCTTAGCCTATTAATTATAGTCTTTTTAAATTCCAAGTCTGATAAGTCTAACATCCCTGCCATATTTGGTTCTGATGCTTGTATTTTCTATTTAAGTTGTGTTTTTTTTGTTTTCTTGTTTTTTTGCTCTTTGGTGTGTTGTACAAGGAAGGGGCAGCTGTAAGGAAGCCTTAGTAATGTGATGGTGAGGTGTGAGAGGAGGAAAGTGTTTTATAGTCTTATGATTGGCTCTCAGTGTTTTAGTGAGCCTATACCTCTGGACTGTGAACTTCACAACTAATTGTCAGTTCTTTTCTTCCTTTTTATGTGAGACAGGATAGCTAGAGTGGGCTGGAGTTGGATATATCATTTCCCCAGGCTCTGATAATATCCCAGTAGGTTAGGCCCTGGGTAAAAACTTTCCCCTGAGGGCTGGCCATGTTAAGAACATAGTGCTCTGGCATATTTCAAAATGGTTCCTTCCCTCTCCCCTTGCCAGAAGTCCAAGGGTATTTTTCTTTGATAGTTACTATTGGAACCTGGTCAAGCTCCTGGAAGTGTCCTTTGACTTGGTCCCTTGCAACGAGTTTGCAATTTATCAATTACAGTTCCATCTATATCACTCCAGTGCTGATTCCTGTAATTATTTCCATTCATGATTCTCTGCTCCCATAAACTGTGACTCCTTGTAGTGACCTGTCTCTCCAGTCTCAATGACAGCAATTTTCCCTGTGAACTCCCCTCTCTTCTGAATCCAAGAAGAGTTGTTCATTATTCAGTCTGTTCAACATTTTACTGGTTAGGACAAAGTGGTAACTTCCAAGCTCCTACATGCAGAACCAGAAGCCCAAGAGTACTTTTAAAGGAGAATTTAATGTAATGTGAAACAATATATTTGTAAAGAAAACCAAAATAGGTTCTATTATGTGGTACTTCATTGCATGAAAAGTGCCTGAAATTCAAATATATTCTTGTATATATGGGGAAATCCATTAACTTGCAGTACAGTCAATAAATGAAACCCTTCATGAGGTCAGACTCTCTTATCCTCAAGAGAAGCATCTGAGTATGACTTTATTTATGCAGTCATTTCAATAATTTAGTTAGTCCAGTTAGATCTTCATTCTTCTGAGTGCTTTTTTTAAAAAAAAGTTTTTTAAAGATTTATTTATTTATTTATTTATTCATTTGAGAGAGAGAGAGAGAGAGAGAGGGTGTGCACACAAGCAGGGGGAGGGGCAGAGGGAGAGAGAGAAGCAGGCTCCCCACTGGGCAGGGAGCCCAACATGGCCAATCCAGTCCCTGGTATCATGAACCAAGCTGAAGGCAGACGTGTAACTGACTGAGCCACCCAGGCACCCCCTTCTGAGTGCTTTTTAAGAAATTTCTTATTCATATAATATAATTATATATTTTGATTTTTTAGTTCAATTACAGACCTAAACTGAATGATTAAAAAGAGATGTAAATGCCAACAATTATATGTCTCTCATGTTGTGAGTGTGAACTTAGTTATAATTTCTTTGACTGATTTCTAAGAAAAATGCATTTCTTTGTAAAAATAAATAGAGAGGACTTCTTAAAGGCCCAGCTTGAAAACAACTGCTAATCCTAAAATTATTAATGATATAACGAATTAAGTATAAAATAAGCAAGAACCAATTTTACTACCAACAGTTAGAAAGCATGCCATATACAAACAAAAATTACAAGACATTTCTCTAAGAAATAATACAGATGAGGACAGATTGATGATAGTGCAAAGGGTTGACTCAATCCCACAGAAAGGACAACATTATGAGCAAATAGATACAGACTACTTTGGCAGATTCCCACTAATATTCCCTACAACTTAGAGCTAGGAGGGAAAACCAAAATTTATATAATTAAAGATCATACTTTGTAGTACTTGCTTTCTTCAATATGGATTTCCTATACTTCCACATTTCATCAATTCTTTAAAAAAAATGTTTTTTGTTTTTTTTTTTGAGAGAGAGTGTGCATGTTCATGAGTTGGGGGGAGGGGCAGAGAGAGAGGGAGACACAGACTCCCCACTGAGCAGGGAGGTGCAGGCTCAGTTTCAGGACTCTGAGATCATGACCTGAGCTGAAGGCAGATGTTTAACCCACTGAGCCACCCAGGTGCCCTGATCAGTTCTTTTAAGTTGTCCAGGATCTCCACTGGAACATCCATTTATGAGACCAAAAAAAATGTGTATAAATATATATATATATACTTTTGTCTTCCTTTTGTCCCCTCTTATCTGGATTAGGAGAGTTTAGAGAGTGGCATGCAGCACTCAGACACAAATTTTACAATCTATAAGCCAATAGTAGTCAACAAGATCACTTACAAAGATCATCTTTATAAGAATAAATACTCTTGCAAACATTTTTAGAATTTTTTTAAATGCTATAAAACAAAAGAAGAAAAATGTTCATATAAAGCAAAGGAAGAAACAGTGCAGGGACTCCCAGAACGATTTTTACTTATATTCTTAATAAAAATAAAGCTATTTGAATGTCATGCCTAAGGGTTCAGATGTTATCATAAAAATAGAATCATCTGCCTGATGACCTTGAGCATGGCAATGGCTTTTTAGATACTGCAATGGCTTTTTAGATACTGCACCAAAAGCATGGTCCATGGGATAATTGATAAGCTCAACTTCATTAAAGTTAAAAATGTCTGTAAAAAAGACAATGTCAAGAGAATGAGAAGAAGGGGAGCAGCAAGATGGCAGAAGAGTAGGAGACCTAAATTTCGTCTGGTCCCAGGAATTCAGCTAGATAGGGATCAAACCATTCTGAACACCTACAAACTCAACAGGGGATCGAAGCAAAGAATAGCAGTGATTCTGAACAGAAAAGCGACCACTTTCTGGAAGGTAGGACATGCAGAGAAGTGAATCCGAGGTGATATTCAGGAAGATAGATGGAGGGGGGAGGGAGACTCCGTCAGCTGCTACTGGCAAGTGATAGAGCAGTGGAGCACAAAATCGGAACTTTTAGAAGTCGGCTCTGCTGAGGGACATCACTCCAGTGGCTAAGCAGGGGGTAGAACCCTCTCTGGGACAGTGTGATCTCAGGACCTTCAAGGTCACAGGAAGACTGGAGATGCCTGAGTGTGGCAGAGCTCCCAGATATTGGAGCAAGGAAGCTGGCTGCACAGACGGAGCTGAGGAGTGGGCTCTCAGGTTGGGGTTGCCATAAACTGTGATCTGCGGCACAGTCGGGCCACTGCTCTTCCAGCAGGGACCCCACAAGTGGCAGATCTAGGGAGACTCCACTTCTTCCCCTGGGAGGAGTGGCACAGAAGCGCACCCCAGGAATCTGCGGGGTTTGGAGACTCCACCTGGCGTCGGGTGCCAGAGATAGAAACCCTCAGTCATAGGTTGGGTGAGCACAGAGTGCGGCTGGAGAAGAGGGAGACAGGAGTGATTGACTGCTTTTCTCTGGGGGATTACTAAGGAGTGGAGCACCGAGTTCTTGGATCCTCCGGGGCAGAGATTGGGAGGCTGCCATTTTCACTCTCGTCCTCCAAAGCTGTACGGAAATCTTGCAGGGAATAAAAGCTCCTGAGAGCAAACCAGAGCAGCTTATTAGCCCGGCCCCAGCAAGGGCAGGGCAATTCTGACTCTGGCAAAGACATTTAGGAACCACGGGAACAGGCCCCTCCCCCAGAAGATCAGCAAGAACAGCCAGCCAAGACCAAGTTTACCAATCAATGAGAACGGCAGAATGCCAGCATTAGGGGAATACAGCACATAGAATTCAAGGCTTTTCCCCCCTGATTCTTTAGTCTTTCAAAGTTAATTTTTTTTTATTTTCTTTTTTTTCTATTTTTTTTTTTAAATTTTTCTTTTTCCCTTTTTCAACCATCTTACCAATCCCTTTTTTAAAAATCTTTTTTGTTTTTCATTTTTAGAGTCATATTCTATCCCTTCATTTTAGTTAACCTTATTTTTGGTATATATATGAGTTGTTCTCTCTTTAAAATTTTGGGATACAGTTTCTTCTACCAGACCAAAATATACCATAAATCTCTAGTGTATAGCTTTGTTCTAGTCTCCTGCCTGATCGTATTGTCTCCACCCCTTTTTTTATTCCTCTTCTTTTTTTTTAACCAACTTCTTGTCTTATTAATTCCTTTTATAAAATCTTTTATAATTTTCATTTACAGTCATATTCCATCTCTTCATCGTATTTACCCTTATTTTTGTACATATATAAGTTTTTCTTTCTTTAAAATTTTGGGAGTCAGTTTCTTCTAACAGACCAATATACACCAAAAATCTAATGTGTGGCACTGATCTATTCACCAGCCTGATCATATTTGATCATATTCCTTTTTATCTTTTATCTTTTTCTTTTTTCTTTCTTTCCCTTTCTCTTTCCCCAGTTTCAGGTCTTTTCTGATTTGTTTAGTGTATATTTTTCTGGGGTCCTTGTTACCCTGTTAGCATTTTGTTCTCTCATTCATAGAGAGAGACAAAATGACAAGACGGAAAAAATCACCTCAAAAAAAAGAACAAGAGACAGTATGGACAGCAGGTGACCTGAACAATATGGACATTAGTAAGATGTCGAAACCAGAGTTCAGAATGATGGTTATAAAGATACTAGCTGGGCTTGGAAAAAGCACAGAAGATATTAGAGAAACCCTTACTGGAGAAATAAAAGAACTCAAATCTAACCAAGTTGAAATAAAAAAGGCTATTAATGAGGTGCAATGTAAAATGGAGGCTCCGGGGGAGGAGCAAGATGGAGGAGGAGTAGGAGACCTGGATTTCGTCTCCTCTCAGGAATTCAGCTGGATAGGGATCAAACCATTCTGAACACCTACAAACTCAACAGGAGATCAAAGAAAAGAATAGTAACAACTCTCTGAACAGAAAAGCGACCACTTTCTGGAAGGTAGGATGTGCGGAGAAGTGAATCCGAGGTGATATTCGGGAGGATAGATGGTGGGGGAGAGGCCTCCGTCAGCTGCTTCTGGCAAGTGATAGATCTGCGGAGCACAAAATCGGAACATTTAGAAGTCTGCTCCGCTGAGGGAGGTCACTCTGGTGGCTAAGTGGGGGGTGGAACCCTCGTGGGACAGTGTGGTCTCAGGACCCTCGGGGTCACAGAAAGACCAGGGGTGCTTGAGTGCAGCAGAGCTCCCAGGTATTGGAGGGGGGAAGCCGGCTGCAGAGACGGAGCCAAGGCGCAGGCTCTCAGCTCAGGGTTGCCATAAACCGTGATCCGCGGCACAGTCGGGCCACTGCTCCTCCAGCAGGGACCTAACAAGCGGCAGATCCGGGGAGACTCACCTTCCTCCCCCGGGAGGAGCGGCGCGGGAGTGCACCACAGGGATCTGCTTGGTTTGGAGACTCCACCGGGGGTCGTGTGCCAGAGATAGAAAATGCAGGGTCAAAGGCCAGGTGAGCATGGAGTGCGGCCGGAGACCAGGGAGACGGGAGTGACTGACGGCTTTTCTCTGGGGGCTCACTGAGGAGCGGGGCCCAAGTTCTCGGTTCCTCTGGGGCGGAGATTGGGAGGCCGCGATTTTCACTCTCCACCTCCAAAGCTGTACAGAAAGCTTGCAGGGAACAAAAGCTCCCAAGAGCAACCCCGAGCAGATTACTTAGCCCGGACCGGGCAAGGGCAGGGCAATTCCGCCTCCAGCAAAGACATTTGAAAACCACGGCAACAGGCCCCTCCCCTAGAACCACCAGCCAAGACCAAGTTTACCGATCAATGAGAACGGCAGAACTCCAGCGCTAGGGGAATACTGCACATAGAATTCATGGCTTTTTTACCATGATTCTTTAGTCTTTCAAAGTTAATTTTTTTTTAACTGTCTTTATTTATTTTTTTTTTTTAATTTTTCTTTTTCCCTTTTTCAACAACATCTTATCAATCCCTTTTTTAAAAAACATTTTTATTTTTCATTTTTAGAGTCATATTCTATCCCTTCATAGTAGCTACCTGTATTTTTGGCATTATATATAAGTTGTTCTCTCTTTAAAATTTTGAGATAGTTTCTTCTAACAGATCAAAATATACCCTAAATCCCGGGTGTATGGTTTTTTTCTACTCCCCTGCCTGATCACATTCTCTCCCTTTTTTTTTTCTTTTTTTTTTTTTTTAAATCCTCTTCTTTCTTTTTTCAAACAACTTCTTATCAATTCCTTTTATAAATTTTTTTATAATTTCCATCTTTACAGTCATATTCCATCCCTTCATTATATCAATCCTTATTTTTGTACATATATAAGTTTTTCTTTCTTTAAAATTTTGGGAGGCACGTTCTTCTAACAGACCAAAATACACCCAAAATCTAGTGTGTGGCACTGATCTATATACCAGCCTGATCATATTTGATCACATTCTGTTTTTTTGTTTTGTTTTGTTTTGTTCTGTTTTTGTTTGTTTTTATCATTATCTTTATCTTTTTCTTTTTTCTCTCTTTCCCTTTCTTTTCCCACTGCTTCAGGTCTTTTCTGATTTGTTTAGAGTATATTTTCTGAGGCTGTTGTTACCCTGTTAGCATTTTGTTCTCTCATTAACCTATTCTCCTCTGGGCAAAATGACAAGACAGAAAAGATCAACTCAACAAAAAGAACAAGAGGTAGTACCAACTGCCAGGGACCTACTCAATACGGACATTAGTACAATGTCAGATCTAGAGTTCAGAATCATCACTTTAAAGATACTAGCTGGGCTTGAAAAAAGCATGGAAGTTCTTAGAGAAATCCTTTCTGGAGAAGTAAAAGAATTAAAATCTAACCAGGTAGAAATCAAAAAGGCTATTAATGAGGTGCAATCAAATATGGGGGTGCTAACTGCTAGGATAAATGAAGCAGAAGAGAGAATCAGTGATATAGAAGACCAAATGATGGAAAATAAAGAAGCTGAGAAAAAGAGAGATAAACAACTACTGGATCATGAGGGCAGAATTTGAGAGATAAGCAATACCATAAGATGAAACATTAGAGTAATTGGGATCCCAGAAGAAGAAGAAAGAGAGAGAGGGGCAGAAGGTATAATGGAGCAAATTATAGCAGAGAACTTCCCTAATTTGGGGAAGGAAACAGGCATCAAAATCCAGGAAGCACAGAGAACCCCTCTCAAAATCAATAAATATAGGTCAACATCCCGACATCTAATAGTAAAACTTACGAGTCTCAGAGACAAAGAGAAAATCCTGAAAGCAGCTCGGGAGAAGAGATATGTAACATACAATGGTAGAAACATTAGATTGGCAACAGACCTATCCACAGAGACCTGGCAGGCCAGAAAGGACTGGCAGGATATATTTAGAGCACTAAATGAGAAAAATGTGCAGCCAAGAATAATATATCCAGCTAGGCTGTCATTGAAAATAGAAGGAGAGATAAAAAGCTTCCAGGACAAACAAAAACTAAAGGAATTTGCAAACATGAAACCAGCCCTACAAGAAATATTGAAAGGGGTCCTCTAAGCAAAGAGACAGCCTAAAAGCAACATAGACCAGAAAGGAACACAGACAATATACGGTAACAGTCACCTTACAGGCAATACAATGGCACTAAATTCCTATCTTTCAATAGTTACACTGAATGTAAATGGGCTAAATGCCCCAATCAAAGGACACAGGCTATCAGATTGGATTAAAAAACAAGACACATTGATATGCTGTCTGCAAGTGACTCATTTTAGATCCAAAGACACCCCCAGATTGAAAGTGAAGGGGTGGAAAACTATTTACCATGCTAATGGACACCAAAAGAAAGCTGGGGTGGCAATCCTTATATCAGAACAATTAGATTTAAACCAAAGACTGTAATAAGAGATGGGGAAGGACACTATATTCTACTTAAAGTGTCTATCCAACAAGAAGATAAAACAATTGTAAATATCTATGCCCCTAACATGGGAGCAGCCAATTATATAAGCCAATTAATAACAAAAGCAAAGAAACACATTGACAACAGTACAATAATAGTGGGGGACTTTAACACCCCCCTCACTGAAATGGACAGGTCGTCTAAGCAAAACATCAACAAGGAAATAAAGACTTTAAATGACACACTGGACCAAATGGACTTCACAGACATATTCAGAACATTCCATCCCAAAGCAACAGAATACACATTCTTCTCTAGTACCCATGGAACATTCTCCAGAATAGATCCCATCCTAGGTCATAAATCAGGTCTCAACCGGTACCAAAAATTGGTATCATTCCCTGCCTATTTTCAGACCACAATGCTTAGAAACTAGAACTCAATCACAAGAGGAAAGTCAGAAAGAACTCAAATCCATGGAGGCTATAGAGCATCCTACTGAAGAATGAATGGGTCAACAAGGAAATTAAAGAAGAATTAAAAAAATTCATGGAAACCAATGAAAATGAAAACACAACTATTCAAAATCTTTGGGATGCAGCCAAGGCAGTCCTAAGAGGAAAGTATATAGCAATACAAGCCTTTCTCAAGAAACAAGAAAGGTCTCAAGTACACAACCTAACCCTACACCTAAAGGACCTGGAGAAAGAACAGCAAATAAAGCCTAAACCCAGCAGGAGAAGAGAAATAATAAAGATCAGAGCATAAATCAATGAAATAGAAACTAAAAGAACAGTAGAACAGATCAATGAAACTAGGAGCTGGTTCTTTGAAAGAATTAACAAGATTGATAAACCCCTCGCCAGACTTATCAAAAAGAAAAGAGAAAGGACCCAAATCAACAAAATCATGAATGAAAGAGGAGAGATCACAACCAACACCAAAGAAATACAAACAATTATAAGAAGATATTATGAATAACTCTATGCCAGCAAATTAGATAACCTGGAAGAAATGGATGCATTCCTAGAGATGTATCAACTACTAAAACTGAACCAGGAAGAAATAGAAAACCTGAACAGACCTATAACCACTAAGGAAATTGAAGCAGTCATCAAAAATCTCGCAACAAACAAAAGCCCAGGGCCAGATGGCTCCCCAGGGAAATTCTACCAAACATTTAAAGAAGAATTAATACCTATTCTTCTGAAACTGTTCAAAAAATAGAAATGGAAGGAAAACTTCCAAACTCCTTTTAGGAGGCCACCATTACCTTGATCCCAAAACCAGACAAAGACCCCATCAAAAAGGAGAATTACAGACCATTATCCCTGATGAACATGGATGCAAAAATTCTCACCAAAATACTAGCCAATGGGATCCAACAGTACATTAAAAGGATTATTCACCATGACCAAGTGGGATTTATCCCTGGGCTGCAAGGTTGGCTCAACATCTGCAAATCAATCAATGTGATACAATACATTAACAAAAGAAAGAACACGAATCATATGATCCTCTCAATAGATGCAGAAAAAGCATTTGACAAAGTACAGCATCCTTTCTTGATCAAAACTCTTCAGAGTATAGGGATAGAGGGTACATTCCTCAATATCATAAAAGCCATCTATGGAAAATCCACAGCAAATATCATTCTCAATGGGGAAAAACTGAGAGCTTTCCCCCTAAGGTCAGGAATGCGGCAGGGATGTCCACTATCACCACTGCTATTCAACATAGTAGTGGAAGTCCTAGCCACAACAATCAGACAACAAAAAGAAATAAAAGGCATCCAAATTGGCAAAGAAGAAGTCAAACTCTCACTCTGCAGATGATATGATACTTTATGTGGAAAACCCAAAAGACTCCATCCCAAAACTCCTAGCACTCATTCAGGAATTCAATAAAGTGGCAGGACATAAAATCAATTCACAGAAATCAGTGGCATTCCTATACACCAACAAGACAGAAGGAAAAGAAATTAAGGAGTCAATCATATTTAGAATTGCACCCAAAGCCTTAAGATACCTAGGAATAAATCTAACCAAAGAGGCAAAGGATCTGTACTCAGAAAACTATAAAACATTCATGAAAGAAATTGAGGAAGACACAAAGAAATGGAAAAACGTTCTATGCTCATGGATTGGAAGAACAAATATTGTGAAGATGTCAATGCTACCTAGAGCAATCTACACATTCAATGCAATCCCTATCAAAATACCATCCACTTTTTTCAAAGAAATGGAACAAATAATCCTAAAATTTATATGGAACCAGAAAAGACCCCACATAGCCAGAGGAATGTTGGAAAAGAAAAGCAAAGCTGGCAGCATCACAATTCTGGAATTCAAGCTCTATTACAAAGCTGTCATCATCAAGGCAGTATGGTACTGGCACAAAAACAGACACATAGATCAATGGAACAGAATAGAGAGCCCAGAAGTGGACCCTCAACTCTATGGTCAACTCATCTTTGACAAAGCCAGAAAGAATGCCTAATGGAAAAAAGACAGTCTCTTCAACAAATGGTGTTGGGAAAATTAGCCACATGCAGAAGAATGAAACTGGACCATTTCCTTACACCACACACAAAAATAGGCTCAAAATGGTTGAAAGACCTCAATATGAGACAGGAGTCCCTGAAAATCCTAGGGGACAACACAGACAGGAACCTCTTCGACCTCAGCTGCAGCAATTTCTTCCTAGAAACATCACCAAAGACAAGGGAAGCAAGGGCAAAAATGAACTCTTGGGACTTCATTAAGATAAGAAGCTTTTGCACAGCAAAAGAAAAAGTCAACAATACCAAAAGAGAACCAACAGAATGGGAGAAGTTATTTGCAAATGACATATCAGATAAAGGGCTAGTATAAAAAATCTATAAATTTCTTAAACTCAACACCCAAAGAACAAATGATCCAATCAAGAAATGGGCAGAAGACAGGAACAGACATTTTTCCAAAAAAGACATCCAAATGGCCAACAGACACATGAAAAAGTGCTCAACATCGCTCGGCATCAGGGAAATCCAAATCAAAACCTCAATGAGATACCACCTCACACCAGTCAGAATGGCTAAAATTAACAAGTCAGGAAATGACAGATTTTGGCAGGGATGCAGAGAAAGGGGAACCTTCTTAAAGTGTTGGTGGGAATGCAAGCTGGTGCAGCCTCTCTGGAAAACAGTGTGGAGGTTCCTCAAAAAGTTGAAAATAGAGCTACCATACAACCCAGCAATTGCAGTACTGGGTTTTTACCACAAAGATGCAAATGTAGTGATCCGAAGGGGTACGTGCACCCCGACGTTTATAGCAGCAATATCCACAATAGCCAAAGTATGGAAAGAGCCAAGATTTCCATCGACAGATGAATGGATAAAGAAGAAGTGGTATATATATACAACAGAATATTATGCAGCCATCAAAAGGTATATGAAATCTTGCCTTTTGCAATGACGTGGATGGAACTGGAGGGTATTATGCTGAGCGAAACAAGTCAATCAGAGAAAGACATGTACCTTATGATTTCACTGATATGAGGAATTCTTAATGTCAGGAAACAAATTGAGGGTTGCCGGAGTGGTGGGGGGTGGTAGGGATGGGGTGGCTGGTTGATAGACATTGCGTAGGATATGTGCTATGGTGAGTGCTGTGAATTGTGTAAGACTGTTGAGTCACAGACCTGTACCTCTGAAACAAATAATACATTATATGTTAAAAAAAAGAAGAAGATAGTAGGAAACTTACAATGAAGGCAGGGAAATTGGAGGGGGAGATGAACCATGAGAGACTATGGACTCTGAGAAACAAATTGAGTGTTCTAGAGGGGGGAGGGAGCTTGGGTAGTCTCATGATGGGTATTAAAGAGGGCAGGTATTGAATGGAACATGCAAACAATGGGTGTTATATGCAAACGATGAATCATGGAATAGTACATCAAAAACTAATGATGTGATGTATGGTGATTAACTGAACATAGTAAAATTGAAAAAAAAGAAACAAATCAAGAGAATGAGATAACAAGCTACACACTGGAAGAATATTTGCTAAAGACACATCTGATCAAGGATAGTATAAAAAATATATAAAGAACCCTTAAAAGTCAACAATAAGAAACAAACAACCTAATTAAAAAATAGAGCAAAGACCTTAACAGACCTTCCCTAGCAAAGATATACACATGGCGAATTAGCATATAAAAATGTTCCAAATTATATGGAATCCATAAAATGCACATGAAAACAATAAAATACCACTATACACCTATTAGAATTGCCAAAATCTGGAACAGTGACAACACCAAATACCAGTGAGGATGTGGAGCAAATGGAACTCTCATACAGTTCTGGTGGGAATGCAAAATGGTACTGCCACTTTGAAAGACTGTTTGGTGACTTCTTACAAATCTAAACTAACTCTAATTGGAGTAATACAGCAATCATACTCCTTGCTATTTACATAAATAATTTGAATACTTAATTCCACACAAAACCTGCACACAAGTATGTTAATAGCAGTGTTATCCAAAACTGCCAGAACTTGGAAGCAACCAGGATGTCCTTCAGCAGGAGAATGTATAAATAAACTGTGGTACATTCAGACAGTGGATTATTATTCAGCATTAAAATGAAATGAGTTATCAAACCATCTAAAGACATGGGGAAACCCTAAATACATATTAGTAAGTGAAATAATGCAATGTGAAAAAGTTGCATACTGTATCATTCCAACTATATGACTTTTTGAAGAAGGCAAAACTATGGAGACAAGTAAAAAGATCAGTGATTGCCAGGGATTTGTGGATTAGGACAGATGAATAGGCACAAGTACAGAGGTTTTTTATCATGTGCATATAATATTCATATCAGTGTAAGAAAGTTTTCTATAAGTGAAATTTTTTAAAATCATATATGGAAATTTAAAAAAAAGTTAGAATGAAGTGAGAACAGAAAAAAATAATAAATTGAGAAATAGTTGTCCCCACAGTATTGTAAATAATCAAGAAGTATTATTCTAATATTCTAAATATGGTTGTACACAGATTCTTTCTTAGTGATATAGTTCACAACCTCCTTCCCGAAAGAAATTGGCATTCATGATAAAATGCTTAGCAGCTTTAATATAAAATATGAAGAAATTAAGACCTCTGGGAAACAAACTTTTGCAATTCTCAGATATTCCAGTGCAAAAATAGATCCCATTAGAGACAGCATAAAGTGCTTGGAATGAAGAGCCAATGATAAAGAAAAAGCACAAAAACATAGCTTCATCCTAGGGTATAAGAAGAGAGAATACTTAATCCTTATGGAAATAGAAACATTCTATAAAAGGGATGCATTACTTATAATGATACATTATATAAAAGATAATACATTACTTATCTAAATGACAGTTAAAAGTCTGATAATCTCCATTCTGCCTTCTTTTTGTTTATATTCAGCTTTAAAATGATTATATAACAATTCTTTCTTGATATAAAAACTCCCTATTACAAAAGAAATTCTTTGACATGCTAGAGATTTCTTTTTTACAACACTAAAAATAAAATTTGAAAGTCAAGATATGGTGAAAACTAATTCTAGGAAAACTTTTTAACTCAATGAAACAGTAATTGCAATTTATTAGATGGGTTATCTTCTCCGTAGTAAAGACAGAGATTCCAAAATTAGATTTATTAATATAAATGACTTATCCCACAAAATTATTTTGAGGAATAAGTGAAAAACATCACAAATTTATTTATACTGTTGTTCATTCATACTTAATATCTTCTAATTACTAGCATCTATGTTACCTTAGACTATTCAGTACATGTATGTGGAATATATATATATATATGTTATATATACATATATACATATTGTATATACAAATATATATTTACACCATATATTATAAATATGATATATAATATAAAAATATATTTATAACATATTATAATAAATTATATATTTATATTACATATAACATGTTATATATTATAGTAAGTATATTATAATAATCTATTTTATATGTTACATAATATTTATATTATTTGATGCATATATGTGGAATATATATACATATACATATATACACACATAAACATATTTGAATATATATATTTTAATGTATCATATATTATCAACATACATATTTTTTTTCCTTGCATTTAGTCTTGTAAATTCAGCTCATCATTCCAGCTGAAAAAGACAGGTTGTTTCCTACCTCAGACACTTAACTTATTACTTCTCTTTACAGTTTTGTATAATATGCAAATTTGGTGAACATTACAGCAATGCCATTTGTGATGATATTGAACTAGGTAGGAATAAAAAGAGTATGCCACTAGAGATTACCTCCAGTCAATACCATAATACATTAACTTAAATCCATTTAACTAAATGTTGCTCTATTCGCTGTGAACTGTGTAAGACTGTTGAATCACAGACCTGTACCTCTGAAACAAATAATACATTATATGTTAAAAAAAAAAGAAAATAGTAGGAAGGGAAAAATGAAGGGGGGGACTCAGAGGAGGAGACGAACCATGAGAGACTATGGACTCTGAGAAACAAACTGAGGGTTCTAGAGGGGAGGGGGGTGGAGGGATGGGTTAGCATGGTGATGGGTATTAAAGAGGGCACGTATTGAATGGAGCACTGGGTGTTATATGCAAACAATGAATCATGTAACACCACATCAAAAGCTAATGATGTAATGTATGGGGATTAACATAATAAAATAAAATAAAATAAAATAAAATAAAATAAAATAAAATAAAATAAAATAAAATAAAACAACAAAAAAACCCCAAATAAATGTTGCTCTATTAATCTGATGGATGGGTATCTAAGTGTTTCTGCAACGAAAGTTGGAGGACTTGAAAAGGAAAGAATTCAAGGCTTTTTTTCTTTTTTTTAAACCATATTTCCCCGTGATAGACAAAGTGTTTCTTGACTAACTCTTCTTTAGGTCAGTGTTCATACAGTACAGTTCAGGCTGAAAGCTGCTTAGAGGTATGCAGAGGACAGCAACAGAGATGTAATTTTGTAAAAGTTTTTTTTTTTTTTTTTTGCTTTTTTGTAAGTGCAGAGCATCTAATGCTTCTAGTGTCATCCCATGCAATTTAAAAGAAGGATCTAACATTTGACTTGCTCATTTTACCTGAGCAATCCTAAGTGAGAAATTGGTTCTCATTTCATATAAATAAGTGATGCCATCACAAATGTCAATACTGGGAAAGTTTCTACCTGTCGAGTGCTGAGAAACTTTGACTACAGCCTAGGGCAACAAGAGAGAAGTTCAGGAGTAACACTGCTGGGAATTTCCATCCAGCAATTTGTTGTCAAACGCATTGATGTGAGGCCCCAAATGACTCAGAAACTGCTTGCTCCAATGACAAGAGCAACAAAGCGCTCATTTCCAATTATCAAGGGGTTTTAAAGTGTAAACTTTATTCCTCCTCTGTCAGCTGCTCAGAAACCTGGAAAGGGAAATCAGCAACACTTCAACACTAAATTGTCCAACGATGTTGCGTGTATTTATGTAGCATTCTGGACAGTGTACATTTGGTGAACAAAATGTTAATGTAGCATGTTTGAAATACTGTTGTTCTCTGTGTGATGGATTTTGCTTACAATATTAAAATTGTCTTTTTCTGAAATCAGACATTGCATTTAGAGAAATTATTCAAGTGTTATGTAAGCAAGACTTTCCCAACATATTTTTAAAATTGTGATAAAGGCACTTTTAATATAAATCTTGTATCTAGAGAGGAAGCAAATTATTATACTTATAAATCACATGTAGAAAAATGACACACCTAGAACACACTTTAATTTGGTAGCCCAAGAGTTAATTCTGATCTCAAAGTTTTATTTTTAATGTTTTTACTTATTTATTTATTTACTTTATGGGATGATATAACACAAGTGTGATTAGAAAGAGTTGACAGTATTAAAAAAGTTTCTATTTTATATGAGGGCACTTGATAACCCACTTTCTCTGGATAATTTCCATACATACTTCCATCTGCTCCCCAGGTCCCTATGGCTCACCATTTCCTACTCATTTCATATGAAAAAATTTCTCACCTACTAACTCATTTAAAGTATTTGCCTAATCTCTATAAGATTTAAATCAGTAACACTAATACAGTGCTCTTTAACTCTTCAAACAAAATTTTGAATTTTTATTCATCCTAACAGATGTCAAAGTATAAAGAAGAAATAATATCATGACTCTCATACTAATAGAAAATAAACACATGTCAAAATTTTATTTACCTCATTAATTAATGACGAGAGTGTCACCAGGAAGTCGCTAACAAGCCACAGTAACCCAGTTTTATAGCCCTGGCTTACAGGTGCTGCTTGCCATCAGAAACTAAGGCCAGATGTCCAAACAAGCCCCTATGACCCAGTCTTCACAGGTTTGGTCCAGTTCAGACACCCTGCTAACCCTGGATCATTATCATCTAATTGTAATAATAAAAAACATACCTACCAGTGCCATAACAGATCCAACTGTGCCCATTTAAGGGAATAAAAGAGGTGGCACTCTAAATTGGATAAGTCATCTCCCCCTTCCACAAAAAAACCCAAGGTCAGCTTGCTTACCAGCCCCTTCATTACTCTAACCCTGTAAAACCCATACCATGGGACCTAATCAAGGAGACGGTGCCTTTAGCGCTCCCCTTCTCCATTCTCTTGTCATTGAATAAATTACCTGCTTGCCATCAAATACTATTTTGTTATTTGGGTATTTGGCAAATGGTATGAGTAAGGAATGAACTTACTACTCCAGTAACAAAAGCAGTAAGTGTGATGACCAGAAGTGTGATGACCAGAAAACATTTATATTTATATATTTATATAAATCATTGCAGGATTTCATATAGAGGTGCTAATGTCCACCTGGGACATAAAGTGATATGTCCACCGAACAGCAATCATTCGCATCTCTAACAGGCAAAATCAAATTTAGCATGCAATTTTACTAAGTGTGGGATCTTTAATTAAGAGTTAACATTTTCATTTGTTTTGAGATATTTTCTGATTTCCATTTTAATTCCTTCTTTGACCCATTGGTCATGTTAGGGGCTGAGAGGTGGGAGAATTAAGGAGATGTTGGCCAAAGGGTACAAACTTCCAATTAGAATATGAAAACATTCTGGGGATCTAATGCACAATATTGTGATTATAGTTAATAGTACTGCACTGTATACTTGAAAATTACTAAGAGAGTAAATCTTAAGTGTTCTCACCATAAAAAAGAAATGGTAATTATGTGATGATGGAGGTGTTAACTAGGTCATGGTGGTAATCACATTGCAATAGATAAGAGTATCAAATCAACACACTGTTCACCTTAAAGGTACACAGAGTTATATGTCAGTTATATCTTAGTAAGGCTGGGAAAAATAGAGTTGACAGTGAACTTTACTAAAAACATACATCTAGAATTATACATAACCTTGAGTGGGTGTATCCCTTATATAACATCAAAAGAACAGAGCAAGGAAATATATGTGCCCATATAAGATTTTCAGTTTTTTTGGACACAAATAAGGAAAGTGATTTTCGGAGAAGTCTTGAATAATGAGACAAAGCACTGTAATTAGAATCTGTATTTATTGGCTTGAATTTCTGTGACCTTGCCAGTACACAGAATTGAATGCTAAGTGACTTCTTGGTGGAAAATAAGGGTTTGAGTAATTTTTCCAAGTAGAGGAGAAATGTTTGCAAATTAATTTCTTTTTTTAAAGATTTATTTATTTAATAGAGAGAGAGCGAGAGATGGGGAGGGGCAAAAGGAGAGGGAGAGAGAGAATCTCAAGCAGACTCCACAACCAGGGCGGAGCCCAATGCAGGGCTCAATCTCACAACCAGGGATCATGACCAGAGCCAAAATCAAGAGTCAGATGCTTAACTGACTGAGCCACCTAGCTGCCTGTGCAAATTAATTTCTTAAAAATTATAGTCCTTTCTGTTATAACTATCATTCCTTTATGAAATGATTTTTATCTTTGATCCAATTCCAGGATGTTTTCTAGGACACCACATTACATTTAGTAGTGGTGTTACCTTAGGCTCTTAGTTTCTCAGGCTTCCCTGATTTCGATGACCTTGACAGTTTTCAGGAGTCCCGGTTAAGTATTTTGTAGAATGTCCTTCTATTAAGATTTATTTCATGGTTTTCTCATGGTTAGCCTGGGGTTTATGGGATTTGGGGAGGAACATCACAGAGTTAAAGGCCATTGTCATCAAACCATATCAAAGGTATATGCAGGCAACATCCCTATCACTGTTGCTGCTAATCTTGATCATCTGGCTGAGGTAGTTCTCAGCAGGTTTCACTTTAAAGTTACACCTCCCCTCCCCATTTTCCATATGGTATTCTTTGGAAAGAAGTCACTATTCTCAGCCAACACTTAACGAGTGGGTAGTGATGTTCTACCTCCTTGAGCAGAGTATCTAGATAATATATTTGGAATTATTTTACATGGGAGATCTGCCTATTGTCTCACATTTGTTTATCTATTCAGTAATTTTTCAGTAATTTATATCAGCATAGACTTAATGCATATTTATTTTGTACTTTGGTTATATTCTCATACTCATTTATTTTGTTGCATAAATTGTTCCAGTTTTGGCCATTGAGAGCTCTTTCAGTTGGCTTCTCTATCCCTTTTCCACACCCTTACCAATGTTTGTTTGTCTGTTTGAGCATGTCCTTACTTGGCATTACAAGGTGCTCCACACTCAACTTACATACTTCTTGCTCAGATGTGGATTTATTGGAGAATGCTATTAGAAACCAAGATCCTGCTTGTTGCTGCTGGGGTTATATTCTTAGTTAACAGAGCAAGGAAATGTATGTGTGCTTATGAATCCTTTTATAGACATTTCTACAAATATTTTTATATGTAGCCATCTGTATCTATAGTAAGCTAAACATGAGTTTATATCAGTGTCTTTACTAATCCATCATTGCAGGGATCATTCTACCTTCTTCACTTTTTTTATTGGTAAATTCCCAGACAACAATGATAAATTTGACCCTTACCCTTTGCCACACATTTACTTATTTGTTCAATTCCAGTACACGTGAAGAACAGTATCAGAATTGTAATCCATACCTCTTTGGGATTCAACTTTCCTCAACTACAGTGCCGTCAGTGCTTAGGGGCAGCTATGCTTTTGTTCCTTTAGTCTTACAGATTCTACTCATTTCCAAAATTACCATTTCTCTTCCATTCCCTCCAGTGAAGATGTTTCATACATTTGTAAAACAGATTCTTTTGTCACAAGCTGTAATCCATCCTGAGATTCTCTAATCCTCTAAATGATTTTTTTAATTTGTATATTTTAGAGCTCACTTTTTGTGAAGCAAAGTTCAATGGGTTCTAATGAATAGTGACATGTTTCACCTTTACATTTTCATATAGAAGAGTTTATCATCTTAAAAATTCCATGTGTTTCATTTCTTTATCCCCATTCCCAATCCCCTAGCAATCACTTATCTGTTTACTATCTTAATAGGTTTGGCTTTTTTCAGAATGTCATGTAATTGAAATCATGCAGTATGCACCCTCTACAGACTGGCTTCTTTTGTTTAGTAACATGCATCTAAGAACAATTTATGTCTTTTTGTGGCATGATACCTCTTTTTTTCCATCATTGAATAATAGTTGATTATATGGATGTACCACAATTTGAGTAATACAAACTGAGTGTGAAAATTAACGGTAATATAAGTAGGAGTTAGGCTATGTTTAATGTTTTCTGTACCTAAAGTTTACAAAGGTTAACAATTTGTCCAGTCTCCTTGTTTTTCTCTCCCATGTTGGCTTTGGGATAACCTAAGAACTCCCTCAGAAAGAGTCTACATCTTGCATCTCTTTCAGCTGTCATCCACTGTTCACTATGACATTGTAGCCCTGTTGGTGTGGTGGTAAGGTGTATGGCATGAAGAAACAATTCTTTAATTTTTCAATTTAATTTCAGATTTTTTGTGGGCTTTTGTTTTAGGCTTATGACCTTCAAAAGTGTTACTCTAGTGCTCTTTTTCCTCCTACCCTTACCCCCATCCCTTCCTGCAGTAGTCACCATCTGTTTTCTCTTCCTGCCTCCTGACAACTATGTAGATGGAAAGACTAAATGAACTGGAGTAGAGGAAGGCTCTCTCACCTAGGTTAAGGCTCTGCAGCATTGCTTCCTCTGGAGAGTAGGCTTCCATTCTGGGGAAGTCTCTGGGTATATTTCACTGTGATCACTCTTCCCCTCTATCAGAGCCACAAGGGGATCCTTCTCAGATTTTCACTGAACATGTTCAGGATCCTAAAGATAAATTTTACTAATAAGTGGGGGGCTCTGTAAGACTTCAACCTCACTGGGGTTCTCACTCTCATGCAAGTCCACATTCAATCTCTAGCAAGTCATCAAAATGACCATTCAAGTGTTCCTACCTGCTTATAGTCCCAGAGGTTTCTGCTTCAGGTAAGCCAATCTTAGCTGTATTTCTGTATTCACCTGTCTCCAGATTTCTGGGTGGTAGTTTGTCCCACAATTTCTCTTCTTTGATGGATCCCAGAAAGGTAATTAGTTTTTAGTTTTCTCAGTGTAAGATTGGGAGTTCTGACTTTTAAACTCTTTATATTTTAATGTTAAAACTGGGTATTAAAGAGGGAACATACTAAATGGAGCACTGGGTGCTATACACAAACAATGAATCATGGAACAGTACATCAAAAACTAAGATGTACTGTATGGTGATTAAAATAACATATTAAATAAAAAAAGAAAGAAAAACTGAATATCCTACATGTTCTCTTTTCTAATTTTTAAAAAATGTATTATTGAAGTATAGTTGACATACAATGTTATATCAGTTTCAGGTGGACAACATAGTGATTTGACAATTTTATACATTATTCAATGTTTACAATGATAAGTATAGTTTCCATCTGTCACCATGCAATAACAATAATATTGGGGTGCCTGGGTGGCACAGTCGGTTAAGTGTTCAACTCTTGATCTCAGGATCTTGAGACCAAGCCCTGCATCAGGCTCTGTGCTCAGTGTGGAGCCTGCCTAAGATTCTCTCTCTCTCCTTCTGCCCCTTATCCACCAGCCCCCCAAGGCACAAACACTCTCTCTCTCTCAAAAAAATATTGATTATATTCCCTATTCTGGGCTTTTAATCTTCAAAATAAATAAGTCTATTTATTTTGTAACTGGAATTTTGTACCTTTTAATCCCCTTCCCCTAGTTCACCCATCCCCTCACTCACCTCCCCTCTGGCAACCACCAATTTGTTCTGTATTTAGGAGTCTCTGTTTCTTGTTTATTTCTTCATTTGTTTTATTTGATAGCATCTTCTCTCTCTCTTTTTTTAAATATTACCTGAAAACTAACATATTCTCTTTTCCTCTTTTTTCTGTTTTTCCATATTCTCATTTCTCCTTTCACCACTTGCTCTTCCCCACTTTAAAGGAAAATGCCATACCTATCATTAGTCCTGACTTACTATAATACATTGCTCCAGATATGAAACAAAACAAAACAAACAAACAAAAACAGGCACTGAAAACAAAGAGCTAAACATGAATATTAATGTCAGCAATGTTGTCTTCCATCCAGGCCTCATAATGCCTTCCTTCCACCTTAATCCATCTGTTGAAGAAGTACAATTACAATGAACTACATTTTAGGGTTAAATATAATTTTTGAAAATTTATAAAACACATCTTTTCTGAATTGAAACAACTTAAATCAAAGGGAATTTAACATTTAGAGTTTTATAGGTATAAGAAATTCTTAAAATACAATTTTTAATAGGGGCACCTGGGTGTCTCAGTCGGTTAAGCAGCTGCCTTTGACTCAGGTCATGCTCCCGGGGTTCTGGGATCAAGCCCCACTTTGGGCTCCCTGCTGGATGGGCAGCCTGCTTCTCCCTCTCTACTGCTTGTGCTCTCTCACTCTCTTGCTCTAAATAAATAAATAAAATCCTTAAAAAAAAATTTTAAAAATACACATTTGTATACAGTGGAGTAGGCTAGATGATCAAGTAAAGACATTGCATAACATATAATACATTGAGATAAAATTCCATAGGAAACGTAGGATTGAAGTTATTTCAATGAGAAACACAGACAAGGAAAATTTTTTCAACTGTTAGAGATTATTAATTTATTTTAATTACTACAGGCCTCAAATTACTATGGCATTTATGTTCTGTTAGATACTCCTAAAAGAGCAATGTAACATTTTATGCAAAATTACCACCATTTAGAATTGCCCAGACACTGTGTCATGTGCAACCATATAATCTTATGACAAATTTTTTAATGTCTATTTAAAAATATTAAGAAGATAGTATTTCAAATATGTTTTATGAGTTATAGGTAAAAGAAAGGGCAAAAGATTATGGATGTCATTAGAATTTGTTAAGGTTAGAATTAGTCAAAGTTCTTCATGTATTTTGGATATTAGCCACTTATTGGATATACCATTTGCAAATATCTTCTACCATTCATTTGGTTGCCTTGTCATTTTGTTGATGGTTTCCTCGACTGTGAAAAAGCTTTTTATTTTGGTGTAGTCCTAATAGTTTAATTTTGCTTTTGTTTTTCTTGCCTGAGGAGTTTTTCTTGCCTAACAATTTCTATAATTAGAAAAATGTTTCTACAATCAATGCCAAAGAAATTACTGCTTATGTTTTATTCTAGGAGTTTTATGGTCTCAGGTCTCACTTTAAAGTTTTTAAATTCATTTTGAGTTTATTTTTTATTTGGTGTAAAAAAGTGGTCTGGTTTCTTTCAATGTAGCTGTTCAGATTTCCCAACACCATTTGTTGAATAGACTGTCTTTTCCCCATTTTATATTCTTGCCTCCTTTGTCATAGATTAATTGACCATGTGAGTGTTGGTTTATTTCTGAGCTCTATATTCTGTTCCATTGATCTTTGTGTCTATTTTTGTGCTGATACCATACTCTTTTGATTATTATAGTTTTGCAGTATATCTGGAAATCTGGGATTGTGATACCTCCAGCTTTGTTCTTTCTTGCTTGTTCTGGCTATTCACAATATATAAAGAACTTAAATAACTCAACACCAAAAAGGCAAATAATGCAATGAAAAATGGGCAGAGAACCTAAAGAGACATTTTTCCAAAGAAGACACACAGGTGGCCAACAGACTCATGAAAAGATGCTTAACATCACTCATCATTAGGGAAATGCAAATCAAAACCACAATGAGATATCACCTTATACCTGTCAGAATGGCTAGGATCAAAGAAAATAGAAAAACAGGTGTTGGTGAGGATGTGGAGAAAAAGGAACCCTCATGCACCATTGGTAGGAATGTAAACTGTTGCAGCCACTGTGAAAAACAGTGTGGAGCTTTCTCAAAAAATTGAAAATAGAAATAACCATATGATCCACTAATTCCACTACTGGGTATTTACTCAAAGGAAATGAAGACACTAATTTGAAAAATATACAAGCACCCCTATGTGTATGGCAGCTTTATTTACAATAGCCAAGATATGGAAGCCATCCAAGTGCCCATTGATAGATGAATGGAAAAAGATGTGGTATAATGGAATATTAACTCAGTCATAAAAAAAGAATGAGATCTTGCCATTTGCAAGAACATGGGTGGATGTAGAGGGTATAATGCTAAGTGAAATAAGTCCATCAGAGAAAGACAAATACCATATGATTTCATATATATGTAGAATCTAAAACAAAGTAAACAGACAGAAAACAGACTTAAATACAGAGAACAAATGGGTCATTGCCGGAGAGGAGATGGGTGGGGGGAATGGATGAAACAGATAAAGGGGATGAAGAACATACTATTTTGGTGAGCACTGAGTAATGTATAGAAATGTTGAATCATTATATTGTACACCTAAAACTCATATAACACTGTGTGTTAATTATACTTCAATTAAAAAAATGACAAAAAGAAAAAAAAGAATCAGAGTCCAAATCTTAGATTGCTAATCTCATGCTTTTGGAGATCAACTCCAAGATATTTATAGAAAATTCAGCAAGCAATCTTCTGTTGATGATAACACTAATGGGACAGAAATATTAAGAAATAAATAGTAAGTTGATGCAATGCTGGGCTGGCAACAGATGGTTTGATATATTTGAGTGGTACATATCCTCTAGATGCCAGGCCCTTGCTACTTCCATTCATTCTCTAATCCTTGCAACTCCATGTGTAGTCTATAGACCACATGAATTAGTATTGCTCAGAAGCATGTGAAAGCCTCGGGTCCCAATCCAGGTGATGTGTACACACAATAAAGTTTGAAATAGAGGCATTAATTCCCTCCCTCCCTCTTTCTATCCTTCCTTCCTTCCTTCCTTCCTCCCTCCCTCCCTCCCTCCCTTTCTCCATCTCTTTCTCTCTCCTTTCTTTCTCTCTCTCTCTCCACTCAAATATAAAATTCATGTGGGCAAATGTTCTGTCTGCTTTATTCACTGTTCCATCCACTCCAGGGAATAAGACAGTGTCTGCTACATGGTAGGTGTTCTATAATGATTTGTTAGAATAGATAATTTCATAAAAAGAAGTCCAAATGTAGGCAGTTATGCTTTGGCAAAGTCAGCAGCCCCGCAGTGGATTCAGATATATTTTTTTCCCCATCTTGTTGCTTTGCCATTCCCAACAAACTGCCTTTCTCATAAATCTTATTTCCTTGGGATTATAAATTGACCTCAGGATCACCTAACATCCTCCTACATTATTATTCAAACACTTAAAATGTAACCTGCTACCTATTTTTGTATAGCTTGCAAGTGAAGAATGGTTTTAACAATTTAAATAGTTGAAAAAAGTTTTACTATTTCATAACATATGAAAATTATAGACATTCAGATTTGAATATAGGTTGTGTGTTGAACTGTATCCCTCAAAGCTGTTAAAGCCTCAATCCCTGTAGTATGAACGTGTCCTTATTTGGAAACAGTGTCTTCACAGATGTAATTAGTTAAGATGAGATCATATTGAATTAGGGTGGGTCCCAAATTTGAGGACTCATCTTGTAAGAAGAGGGAGATTTGGAGACACAGACACACACGGAGGGGAGAGAGGAATGTGAAGATGGAGGCAGAAATTGGAGCGAAGGAGGCACAGTGCAAACACCAAGGATTGCAAGGCAACCACAAGAAGCTAAGAGACAGCCAAGACAGGACTCTTCCATAGAGCTTTCTGAAGGAGCAGGAACTTTGCTGGCACTCCAGAACTGAGAGAGAATAAATTTATGTTGCTTTAAGGCACCCAGTTTATGATAATCTGCTGAGGCAGCCCCAGAAAATGAATGCAGTATCCATAAATAAAGTCTTACTGGAACCCAGCCATGTTCACTCACTCACCTATTGTACATGGTTACTTTCACATGGCAACGACAGATTTGACTAATAACAGAGGAAGTCTGACCTGTAAAGGCTGAAATATTTACTTCTTGACCCTTTCCAGAAAAAGGATGAAGGTCCCCGGTTTAGAGTTTAGCATCATGATTCATCCCTCAGCTGTGGGGCCACCTTTCCTGAAGCACATGATACCTCAAAGGGGAAGAACAAATTCTGTATTGTTTTGGGTATGAGAGCAGCTTGAGGGTTGGTGTGCATGCAAATAGCAGAGTATTTCCTCACAAATAACAAGCGTGATATGCATTTCTACTGCTACAAAATTACCTCTCCATCAGGAAATTGTATATTTTCTCAGAATTCTTTCTACTTTTACAGTTATAAATTAATTTTTAATAGCATCACCACACACACACACACACACACACACACGATTCCCTTTGACCCATGTTGGATATGGGCAAGCAGGAAATTTAAATAATGTTGATTAAAAGTGATTGCAGAAGCACAAACAACATAAACCTCTTTCGAGTTATACAGAAGGTCCAAAATCCTGCTTCTTGACTCACGTCACTGCTAATCAATTCACAGAGACCTGGAAGCCACAGCACAGACCCTGAAATATTGTATCAATTACCTGAAGAATGAAATACCAAACGTGAGGTATTTGCCTCCGGCGCTTGTTCTAGAACTGACCAACAATTGAGAATGTAATAGAGATGGGCAGAATGCCAAGCCTGGGAATCACCTCAAGCTTTCCCAAAAAGCTGGATGTTCAGAGTGATTATCCTCTCCCAATTATAGATGTGACATGGAGCAGAGTTTTCAGGTTCTGTTTCTGCCATTAATTGCCTTCAATTAAAACAACTAGCAAATGCGGTAAAATTGTATTTATAAATTTATCCATTAGTTTTAAAAGAAATCATGTTCTTGAAAGGCAGCAATAGTGGAAAGTAAAAAAAGGGCCTCCAATTGGACCATTATCACTCAATTGGAACTGAATTGTGAGTCGATTCTCCAAGAATCTGTGGCATTACTACATGTCCAAGTATTAAAAGACAGGTGCTCTTGATATATTTTCAGGAAAATTTGTGGAGACATACAAGCTCTGGAGAGATAAGAATAGGGAAATCTTCTTAAGAAAAAGTGTGTACATTCCTGGATACATTAAGATAAAGGCAGTGACTTCCTCTAGAGAGATTTAGAGACATCCCTTCCTGAAGATATTCCATGATGCTAAAAATTACCTCTCTTTCTGTGGAAAAGAGGATGGGCAGGTATGGACAGGTTTGTCAGTAGCCCATAAAGAGGGTCAGAGATTACAAAACTTGGGTTTCCTCTCCTATGACTCATCCTCACTGTGACTCACTGTGGAAACTGGGATTCGGGGAGCCAGCCTTGCTGTGCCAGTCTGGCTGCTCCTTTCACTACAAGTAATAAACTTTGTGTCTGACTCAGAAGTCTCCTCTGTTTTATGTGTAAGTACACAGCTTGTGGTAGGCTGACTTAGCTTGAAGATAGAGTACAAGTTTAGGCTTTTCACAATACCTGACTTTATTTTTTAAATTGCATTTTCTGATTAAGAGCGTAATATGTGTTCACATGTTTACTGAAGAAAATTTGGAAAATTAAATATATACAAATGTACAATATAAAATGATTACAAACCTTTTTTCTTCCATCTTTTCTTTGTTATAGCATTTTTTTATTTGCTATGGTTTATAAAATATACATTTTTTTCCTAAGTTCCACAACAGCTTTTTTTTTTTTTTAAGATTTTATTTATTTATTTGACAGAGAGAGAGACAGCAAGAGAGGGAACACAAGCAGGGGGAGTGGGAGCGGGAGAAGCAGGCTTCCCGCTGAGCAGGGAGCCTGATGCAGGGCTTGATCCCAGGACCCTGGGATCATGACCTGAGCCGATGGCAGATGCTTAACAACTGAGCAACCCAGGCGTCCCTAAGATTTTATTTATTTATTTATTTGACAGAGAGAGAGAGAGAGAGCACAAGCAGGGAGAGCGGGAGATGGAGAAGCAAGCTTCTCGCCGAGCAGGGAGCCCAATGTGGGGCTCCATCCCAGGATCCTGGGATTGTAACCCAAGCTGAAGGCACATGCTTAATGACTGAGGCCCCAGGCGCCCCGTTCCACAACAGCTTAACATGGAGTCCCTTATGTAAATAGATTTGTTGGTCACCAAACATACTCTTACTTATTTTTTAATTATTATTTTCATGTATTATTGTTTCTTGTTTATTCATTTCTCACTTGTCTGGAAATAATTTTTAGAGGAATGTTCATTGATTTGAAAATATCTTCTTTATTTTCTCCAACGTCATACGCAGTCTATTGTATCCTAGACCATATTTTACATTGCAGTCATGGTTTTAATGTCTCTTGAAGTAAAATGTAGGGCAGAAGTATAAAGTCAGCCTGATTTTTTTCTCTTTTGTCTAGATGACAAAGGATTATTTTTTTTTTCCTTTGTCCTCCAGGATTTTAACTAGAATAGATCTCATTGTTGCTAATTCTATCCATTTATTCATAGACACCATGCAACTTTTCAATATTTTGGTTCTTTTTTTCTAAAGGTTTTTGTATAATTCCCTTTTTCCATTTTTCCATTCTCTTTATCAGAAACACTAATTAAGGGGTTCCTGGTGGCTTGGTCAGTTAACCATTGACTCTTGATTTTGGGTCAGGTCCTGTTCTCAGAGTTCTGCGATTGAGCCCCCCCTCTCAGGCTCCACACCCAGCCTCTCTCTCTCCCTTTCCCTCTGCGCCTCCTGTCCCCCCCACAAAAAAAAAGAAAAAAAAAGAAACACTAATTAAGAAATATGGGGCTCAAACATCACATTTCATAGCTATTATTTTCTCTATAAACCTAACAATGTAATCATTCCTAAAATATTTGCTCACTTTATAAAATCCGATTTTTCTACCTTTGTTATTGTTTTCAGCATTGTTTCCTTTCTTTAAGCTGCTTTGCATGTGGAGCACTTGTGTGATGATTTATCTTTGTCCTTCACTCTTTCCTTGAATGCTGTCAGTTCTTGTTTCACTTCTTTATGTTGTCTTGTGCTCTTTTCCACCATTGTGAAATATGTGTCTCTTTATTGAGTTGCTTAATGCATAGTAATGTGTTTAGTCACACTTTTTATTTGCTTACCTAGTTGCAGGTTTTGGGGGGGAGGGGGGAGGGAAGTTGTTGAGTATTCTTTATCTGACTTATTTTTTCCTGATTCTTTCACCTTTGTTTTTTTAGCATATTATTCCAGGATACCAAGTGTTGTTCAGGTAAGTCCCATCACCAGCTGGAGCTGCTGTTCTTTTGGTTTCCAAAAGAAATGGTTGGACTTATTTTTTAGGTTACATCACCTAATTTTAAATTTATTTTTTTATTTTAAATTTTTATATTTTTAAGTTTTTATTTAAATTCCAGTTAGTTAAAATACAGTGTAATATTAGTTTCATGTGTACAATATAGTAATTCAAAAGTTCCATACATCACCTGGTGCTCATCCCAACACATGCACTCCTTAATCTCCATCACCTGTTTCACCCATCCTCCCACCCACCTCCCCTCTGGTTACTATTTGTTTGTTCTTGCTAGTGAAGAGTCTGTTTTTTTTGGTTTGCCTCTTTTGAAAAATTGACCTACAAATTATCTTTGAATTCCATAGTAAACAGTATTCATTCTTCATGTCTTCCCACTTCAACACTTCATATAAATTGCATTTGACAATATTTATAATTTAGGATTATTGATGATATTTGTATTCTTATTTATTATTATTGTTTAGAGGTAATTGTCAGGAAGGAAGAAAATTAAATCTCTTTCTGTTACCTTAGAACCATTTATTTTATAAATGGCTATCCAGAAGTGCTCTTCTTCATAGTCTAATGATTTTCCATTGATTACCTTTAGTTTTCCCAGTAGATAATCATCCCAAAATAAAACATGTGTTATCCCTTTTACAAAGTTATACTACATAGTATGTCTAAAATGCATGCAAACAAATATTTTATCTTCAATTCATGATGCAGTTTCCAGGAATTCTTAGTAACTAAAATCATGGTCTGTCTATAAGTATACTTATACATCAAAGTTTCTGTGTTATTAATCCAATGGAACTTTCAATTTGTATTTATGTTTATTCTTGTCTAGAAAATATATCTTCCCCACAAAGAGTCCACTTTATATTTATATATGTTCAATCATTGGAATTAGAGGTGAACCATTAATAATTCATGCTTTGTGTAGAATTAGTATAATAGGATTCTGACATTTACTGTCTAAACCTATTATGCTTGAAAATGTCTTGCATACTGTGCACCATGACCCAATGATTTCACCATAAGAAAAAAAAAAAAAGATAAAAGCTTTTAGTTTTTAAGCTCTGGCTACATAAATGGATAGAGAGCTTGAATATATGACACAGCAATGTTAGAATATTCTAGGGATTCTGAGATCCTTCATAAATTAAAAATGCTGTATGTGACTTATGGTACTTTCATTTGATTGCAGAAGGATACACTAACCCACTTAACATGATATAGTAGAGTTATATATTGTATAAAAGTCACTCCATTATCAAGGCTGTTAAAACATCCATTGGCAGTGGTGATTTAGTTGTTTGAATAAAGTGAATTTGGTTCAATCAATCATTTTTTTTTTCTTAATGAGGTCTGAGTTTTTATGTATTTGCTTTTTATTTATATATCTCTCACTGTGTTTATATTATCTATTAAATATAGTATTCCCAGCTAATGTGAGTTGTAAATACACCTTTTGTTTCCAATAAATTATTTTATCATGAAGAAATTTAAATTAGCCAATCTAAAATTTTCTTTCTATTTCTTGGAATAATTCCACCGAAGACACTCTGAATCTCCAACTTTCCAGCAAGATAAATCTAGTATCTATCCTCTTAAAATATCCCTCTTGAAAAGTGTTTGTATTTAGGTGCCTGCATTTTATGATAGTACATAATTTTATATTTTGTGAATTTAAATATTGGGGTAAATATCCACCAGAATTCTTACTCCTCCCACATAATGTATTTTCTGCCACAGATGCAGCTAAAGTCTAATAAAAGGTATCACAGTGTAAGGTCTTGATATCTTCAAGTGATTATTTAGGGGGGATAATCCTTAGAAAAAAATTAATTCAAGTTATTTTACAGATTAGAAGATCCTTTGGTTTTGGAGTGATAAGAAATGTAAAATTATCAGAAAATAATTATTAGAACATATATTATATATATATATATATATATATATATATATATATATATATATATATATATATATATATATATATAAATTAAGCCCTCATATCCATCCATCCAAAATTTTTAAAAATCCACAAAATGGAAAGAATTTTATACTAAAAACCCATATACCTACAGGTTTACTTTAAGAGCATATAAAGATGCATTGATAAATGAATAAAGGGATAGATAGATGATAAAACAAGTATAATAAATACTAATTACAGAATCTAGTTGTGATTACAGCATAGGAAATATAGTCAATTATGTACAGCATAGGAAATATAGTCAGTGATATTGTAATAATATGTGGCAAAGGGTAGTGATTACATTTACTGTGGTGAGAATTGGTAATATATAGAATTCTCAAATCAATATGTAGTATATACCTGAAACTAATATAAAATTGTATGGAAACTATACTTCAATAATAAATAAAAAATAAAGCTACAGGCATTAGTAAATTTCCACTAAAATATGTCTGCATGCATATATCATTAACTAGTGTTGTACATTTGTTTAAGATTCCTTTTCTTGAGGTAAAGTTTATATACAATGAAATATTTAAATCTTAAGTGTATAATTTGAAAAGTTCTGGAAAAATGCATATACCTGCACAACATCAGTATCTATGAAGATACAGAAACTTACCCCCAGGGATCCCTCACAACCCTTTTCATTAAATTCCTGCCTTTAGCTCCCAAAGACAACCTGTTTAGATTTTTTCAACCATTTTAATTTTGTCTATTCTAGAAATACATATAAATGGAATCATATGAAATATAAAATATTCTGTAAGCTGGTATTTAGCACAATATTTTTGAGAGTTGTCTATGTTTTCTTCACATCTTGTACTTGATTAGTAGTATTGCATTGTATACCAAAGTCCTTTAACTACTTACGATTTGGTAGGCATTTGGGTTCTTTCCAGTTTGGGTTATTAAATATAAAGTTGTTATAGAAGTTGCTCAAGTTTTTTTTTTTTTTTTTTGAGATTTATTTATTTTTATTTGAGAGAGAGAGTGGGGAGGGGCAGAGGGAGAAGGAGAGAGAATTTCGAGCAGAATCCCTGCTGAGCTTGGAGCCCAATGCAGGGCTCAGTCTCATGACCCAGAGATCATGACCTGAGCTGAAATTAAGAGTAAAATGTTCAACTGACTGGGCCACCCAGGCACCCCTTGTTCAAGTATTTTTGGTCATCTTGTAAAATTACATTTGTATTGAAGTTTTATAAATATCTAGGAGTGTTTTATAAAAACCTATCAGAAATTTACCAAAGTTATTGTATAATTTCTCATCTTATATATGATGTATAAGGATTTTAGTTGCCGCAATATTGATATATGGTTATCTAAATTTAAATTGATTGAAATTACATAAGGTTTAGTTCTGCAATAATACTAAACATTTTTCAAGTGCTGAGTGGCCACATGTGGCTAGTGTCTACTCTGTTAGGAAGTATGTACATACATATTTTCATCATTATAGAAAGCACTCTTGGGCAACACCATTCCATATACTTGTCAACATTTGGTATTGTAATGTTTTACTACAAGTTGTTGTAGTGTATATGTAATAGCATTTCATTGTAGTTGTCATCTTCTGTTCCCTGATGAGATAATATTGAATACATTTTCATGTGATTTTGGCAATTATGTAACTTCCTCTGTGAGGTTTTTTGTTCAGTTCCTTCAATTCCTCTCTTTCTATTGGATGGTTTAATTTTTCATTATCAAATTGAGTTCTTTTTATATCCCAGACACAATTCTTTTGGTAGATATATGTACTGCCAATATTTCCTCTTGTTCTATGTGGTATCTTTATTAATTTTATTAATGTTATATCTTAATAAACAATTTAAAATTTTGATTAAATGTAATGAAACATTATAAAATTTTATTGTTATTGCTTTCTAAAACTTACTAAAGAAAATGATGCCTGTCACAAAGACATTTATCAAATTTTTTCTAGAAGCTTTATAGTTTCAACTTTCATGATTTAGGCTAATGTATCTCAAATTGTTGTGTGTGTGTGTATGGTATGAAACATACAGCAAGTTTATTTTTGTACATATACATACTCAGTTTTTCCAGTATCATTAGTTGAAATATTTTCTTTGCTCATAGATTTGCCATTGGATCCATTAAAATATATATACAAAAAAACCCACAAAAAACTGTTGTGAATGACCCTATATTTGGGCTCTATATTCTCTCTCATCTTTCCAACTTTATTTTGTGAAATACTTTGTAGGTATCTATTTTGATGAGCATATTTCCTCTTCATTCATTAATATAGTGAATTTTATTAATTGATTTTTGAATGATAAACCAATCTCACATTACTGGTTTCTACATCGCTTGGCTATAATATATTACCATGTATATATTGATGCATTTGATTTGCTTATATTTGATCAAGAAATCTATTTTAAATAAGGGTATTAGACTTTAATATTCCATTCCTTTCTTTTTTTCATTTTATTATGTTATGTTAATCACCATACATTACATCATTAGTTTTTGATGTAGTATTCCCTGATTCATTGTTTGCATATAACAGCCAGTGCTCCATTCAATAGGTGCCCTCTTTAATACCCATCACCAGGCTACCCATCCCCCCATACCCTTCCCCTCTAGAACTGTCAGTTTGTTTCTCAGAGTCCATAGTCTCTCATGGTTTGTCTTCCCCTCCAATTTCCCCCACTTCATTTTTCCTTTCCTACTAGCTTCTTTTTTTTTTAACATATAATATATTATTTGTTTCAGAGGTACAGGTCTATGAGTCAATAGTCTTAAATAATTCACAGCACTCACCATAGCACATACCCTCCCCAATATCTATCACCCAGCCACCCCATCCCTCCTACCCCCCAACACTCCAGCAAACATCAGTTTGTTTCTGAGATTAAGAATTCCTCATATCAGTGAAATCATATGATACTTGTCTTTCTCTGATTGACTTATTTCGCTCAGCATAATACCCTCCAGTTCCATCCATGTCATTGCAAATGGCAAGATTCCATTCCTTTTGATGGCTGCATAATATTCCATTGTATATATATACCACCTCTTCTTTATCCATTCATCTGTCGATGGACAGCTTGGCTCTTTCCATAGTTTGGCTATTGTGGACATTGCTGCTATAAACATCGGAGTGCACATACCCCTTTGGAGCCCTACATTTCTTTATTTGGGGTAAATACCCAGTAGTGCAATTGCTGGGTCATAGGGTAGCTCTATTCTCAACTTTTTGAGGAACCTCCACACTGTTTTCCAGAGTGGCTGCACCAGCTTGCATTCCCACCAACAGTGTAGGAGGGTTCCCCTTTCTCCGCATCCGCCCCAACATCTGTCGTTTCCTAACTTGTTAATTTTAGCCATTCTGACTGGTGTGAGGTGGTATCTCATTGAGGTTTTGATTTGGATTTCCCCGATGCCAAGCGATGTTGAGCACTTTTTCATGTGTCTGTTGGCCATTTGGATGTCTTCTTTGGAAAAATGTCTGTTCATGTCTTCTGCCCATTTCTTGATTGGATTCTTTTCTTTGGGTGTTGAGTTTGATGAGTTTTTTATAGATTTTGGATACTAGCCCTTTATCTGATATGTCATTTGCAGATACCTTCTCCCATTCTGTCGGTTGTCTTTTGGCTTTGGTTACTGTTTCTTTTGCTGTGCAAAAGCTTCTTATCTTGATGAAGTCCCAATAGATCATTTTTGCCCTTGCTTCCCTTGCTGTGCTGAGGTCGAAGAGGTTGCCACCTGTGTTCTCCTTTAGGATGTTCATGGACTCCTGTCTCACATTTAGGTCTTTCAACCATTTGGAGTCTATTTTTGTGTGTGGTGTAAGGAAGTGGTCCGGTTTCATTCTTCTGCATGTGGCTGTCCTATTTTCCCAACACCATTTGTTGAAGAGACTGTCTTTTTTCCATTGGGCATTCTTTCCTGCTTTGTCGAAGATTAGTTGACCATAGAGTTGAGGGTCCATTTCTGGGCTCTCTATTCTGTTCCATTGATCGATGTGTCTGTTTTTGTGCCAGTACCATACTGTCTTGATGATGACAGCTTTGTAATAGAGCTTGAAGTCCAGAACTGTGATGCTGCCAGCTTTGCTTTGCTTTTCCAACATTCCTCTGGCTATTCAGGGTCTTTTCTGGTTCCATACAAATTTTAGGATGATTTGTTCCATTTCTTTGAAAAAAGTGGATGGTATTTTGATAGGGATTGCATTAAATGTGTAGATTGCTCTAGGTAGCATTGATATCTTCACAATAGTTGATCTTCCAATCCATGGGCATGGAACATTTTTCCATTTTTTTGTGTCTTCCTCAATTTCTTTCATGAGTATTTTATAGTTTTCTGAATACAGATGCTTTGCCTCTTTGGTTAGATTTATTCCTAGGTATCTTAAGGTTTTGGGTGCAACTGTAAATGGGATGGACTCCTTAATTTCTCTTTCTTCTGTCTTGTTGTTGGTGTATAGGAATGCCACTGATTTCTGTGCATTGATTTTATATCCTGCCACTTTACAGAATTCCTGTATGAGTTCTAGCAGTTTTGCAGTGGAGTCTTTGGGGTTTTCCACATAAAGGACCATATCATCTGCAAAGAGTGAGAGTTTGACTTCTTCTTTGCCAATTTGGACGCCTTTTATTTCTTTTTGTTGTCTGATTGCTGTGGCTAGGACTTCTAGTACTATGTTGAATAGCAGTGGTGATAGTGGACATCCCTGCCATATTCCTGACCTTAGGGGGAAGCTCTCAGTTTTTCCCCATTGAGAGTGATTTTGGTTGTGGGTTTTTCATAGATGGTTTTTATGATATTGAGGTATGTTCCCTCTATCCCTATACTCTGAAGAGTTTTGATTTTGTACTTTGTCAAGTGCTTTTTCTGTATCTATTGAGAGGATCATATCGTTCTTGTTCTTTTTTTACTTATGTATTGTATCACATTGATTGATTTGTGGATGTTGAACCAAACTGCAGCCCAGGGATAAATCCAACTTGGTCGTGGTGAATAATCCTTTTAAAGTACTGTTGGATCCTACTGGCTAGTATTTTGGTGAGAATTTTTGCAACCATGTTCATTAGGGTTATTGTTCTATAATTCTCCTTTTTGATGGGGTCTTTGTCTGGTTTGGGGATCAAGGTAATGGTAGCTCCATAAAATGAGTTTGGAAGTTTTCCTTCCGTTTCTATTTTTTGGAACAGTTTCAGAAGAATAGGTACTAATTCTTCTTGAAATGTTTGGTAGAATTCCCCTGGAAAACCATCTGGCCCTGGGCTTTTGTTTGTTGGGAGATTTTTGATGACTGCTTCAATTTCCTTAGTGGTTATAGGTCTGTTCAGGTGTTCTATTTCTTTCTGCTTCAGTTTTGGTAGTTTATACATCTCTGGGAATGCATCCATTTCTCCCAGATTATCTAATTTGCTGGCATATAGTTGCTCATAATATGTTCTTATAATTGTTTGTATTTCTTTGGTGTTGGTTGTGATCTCTCTCTTTCATTCATGATTTTAGTTATTTGTGTTGTTTCTCTTTTCTTTTTGATAAGTCTGGCCAGGCGTTTATCAATCTATTAATTCTTACAAAGAAACAGCTCCTAGTTTCATTGATCTGTTCTACTGTTCTTTTGGTTTCTATTTCATTGATTATTTATTATTTATTATTTCTCTTCTCTTGCTGGGTTTAGGCTTTATTTGCTGTTCTTTCTCCAGCTCCTTTAGGTGTAGGGTTAGGTTGTGTGTTTGAGACTTTTCTTGTTTCTTGAGAAAGGCTTGTATTGCTATATCCTTTCCTCTTAGGGCTGCCTTGGCTGCATCCCAAAGATTTTGAATAGTTGTGTTTTCATTTTCATTGGTTTCCATGAATTTTTTTAATTCTTCTTTAATTTCCTGGTTGACCCATTCATTCTTTAGTAGGATGCTCTTTAGCCTCCATGTATTTGAGTTCTTTCTGACTTTCCTCTTGTGACTGAGTTCTAGTTTCAAAGCATTGTGGTCTGAAAATATGCAGGGAATGATCCCAATTTTTGGTACCGGTTGAGACCTGATTTAGGACCTAGGATGGGATCTATTCTGGAGAATGTTCAATGGGCACTAGAGAAGAATGTGTATTCTGTTGCTTTGGGATGGAATGTTTTGAATATATCTGTGAAGTCCATTTGGTCCAGTGTGTCATTTAAAGTCTTTATTTCCTTGTTGATGTTTTGCTTAAATGATCTGTCCATTTCAGTGAGGGGGGTGTTAAGGTTCCCCACTATTATTGTATTGTTGTTGATGTGTTTCTTTGCTTTTGTTATTAATTGGCTTATATAATTGGCTGCTCCCATGTTAGGGGCATAGATATTTACAATTGTTTTATCTTCTTGTTGGATAGACCCTTTAAGTAGGATATAGTGTCCTTCCTCATCTCTTATTAGAGTCTTGGGTTTAAAATCTAATTTGTCTGATATAAGGATTGCCACCCCAGCTTTCTTTTGGTGTCCATTAGCATGGTTAGCATGTCCAAAGCAATAGTTTTCCACCCCTTCACTTTCAATCTGGGGGTGTCTTTGGATCTAAAATGAGTCGCTTGCAGACAGCATATCTATGGGTCTTGTTTTTTAATCCAATCTGATAGCCTCTGTCTTTTGTTTGTGGCTTTTAGCCCATTTACATTCAGGGTAACTACTCAAAGATATGAATTTAGTGTCATTGTATTGCCTGTAAGATGACTGTTACTGTATATTGTCTGTGTTCCTTTCTGGTCTATGTTGCTTTTAGGCTGTCTGTTTGCTTAGAGGACCCCTTTCAATATTTCTTGTAGGGCTGGTTTTGTGTTTGCAAATTCCTTTAGTTTTTGTTTGTCCTGGAAGTTTTTATCTCTCCTTCTATTTTCAATGACAGCCTAGCTGGATATAATATTCTTGGCTGCATATTTATCTCATCTAGTGCTCTGAATACATCATGCCCTCCTTTCTGGCCTTCCAGGTCTCTGTGGATAGGTCTGTTGCCAATCTAATGTTTCTACCATTGTAAGTTACAGATCTCTTGTCCTGAGCTGCTTTCAGGATTTTCTCTTTGTCTCTGAGACTCATAAGTTTTACTATTAGATGTTGGGTTGTTGACCTATTTTTATTGATTTTGAAGGGGGTTCTCTATGCCTCCTGGATTTTGATGCCTGTTTCCTTCCCCAAATTAGGGAAGTTCTCTGCTATAATTTGCTCCATATACCTTCTGCCCCTCTCTCTCTTTCTTCTTCTTCTGGGATCCCAATTATTCTAATATTGTTTTGTCTTATGGTATCACTTATCTCTCAAATCTGCCCTCGTGACCCAGTAGTTTTTTATCTCTTTCTCAGTTTCTTGATTTTCCATCATTTGGTCTTCTATAACACTAATTCTCTCTTCTGCCTCATTTATCCTAGCAGTTAGCGCCCCCATTTTTGATTGCACCTCATTAATAGCCTTTTTGATTTCGACTTGGTTAGGTTTTATTTCTTTTATTTCTCCAGCAAAGGTTTCTCTAATATCTTCCATGCTTTTTTCAAACCCAGCTAGTATCTTTAAATTCGTCTTTCTGAACTCTATTTCTGACATCTTACTAATGTCCTTATTGATTAGGTCCCTGGCAGTCGGTACTGATTCTTGTTCTTTTTTTTTTGAGGTGATTTTTTCCACCTTGTCATTTTGTCCAGAGGAGAATATATGAATGAGAGAACAAAATGCTAACAGTGTAACAACGACCCCAGAAAAATATACACTAAACAAATCAGAAGAGCCCTGAAACCAGGGGAAAAGAAAGGGAAAGATAGATAAAAGACTAAATGGAAAAGAAAAAGATAAAAGAAAAAAAAAACAATATGATCAATTATGATCAGCCTGGTGAATAGATCAGTTCCACACATTAGATTTTGGGTGTATTTTGGTCTGTTAGAAGAAAGTGCCTCCCGACATTTTAAAGAAAGAAAAGCTTATATATGTACAAAAATAAGCATAAATATGATGAAGAGATGGAATATAACTGTCAAGAGGAAAATTATGAAGATTTTATAAAAGGAATTAATAAGAAGTTGTTGAAAAAAGAAAGAAGAGAAATTAAAAAAAAAAAAAGGGAGAGAATGTGATCAGGCAGGAGACTAGAACAAAGCCATATACTAGAGAGTTATGGTATATTTTGGTCTGTAACAAGAAAATGTATCCAAAATTTTAAAGTAAGAACAACTTATATATATATATACCAAAAATAAGGTTAACTACTATGAAGGGATAGAATAAGACTCTTCCAGAAAGTGGTCGCTTTTTTGTTCACAGAGTTGCTGCTATTCTTTTCTTCGATCTCCTGTTGAGTTCGTAGGTGTTCAGAATGGTTTGATCCATATCTAGCTGAATTCCTGGGACCAGATGAAATCTAGGTCACCTACTCCTCTGCCATCTTGCTCCTCCTTATTCTTTTCTTTAATTTTAGCATTTTGTATGTTTTTGGTGTTATGGTTATGTTGGCCTCATAAAACAAATTAGGACATATTTTCTGTCTCTGTTTTCTTGAAGAGTTTACTTCAGGTTGGTGCTATTTCTTTTTTAATTCATGACAGATTTTACAAATAAAATTATCTGCACCTGAAATTTTCATTTTTGGGAGTTTTTAAAAAAATAATAAATTCATTTTTCTCAATACATATAAGGGTGTTGCATCTTGAGTTCTCTGGAAGCAAACTCTTAGATTTACTGGGTAGGACATTTATTTGTAATGGCCCTTAGTAGCAATCCCTCTGGAAGGGAACAGAAATAAACAAAAAACAAACAAACAAAGAAAACAAAAAAAAGTTTGTGTAGAGAAAAAGCCGAGACCAGACCTCAACCTCATTTTACACATAGAAATTTCTGTTGTTCAAATAGATTATTAGAGTTATTCCACTTTAGGCTAAAATGGTGGAGCCATTTCACACTGCCTTCTACCTCAATAATTAATCACTGGATGGCAGCCTCTGGGGAAGAGTTCATCCTTGTGGAGGATGACTCTCTGAAGCTGAAACAACTGTAGAAGGTTGACAGATGAAGGCTGTCTGATGATAGCACTTTTAGCAGCTGCAACTGGAAAAAAAAAATCAATTATTTACTGTTTATATCACAAAGTCTATTTAGATTTTCTATTTCATCTTGTTTCAGTTTAGGTAATATTTTTAAGGAACTTATCCATCTTATTTAAGATATTGGACTTAATACTTCTAACAAATATTCAGTGACTATAGGAAATTAATTTAATTTAATGACTAACAAAATCCATATCTGACATTGATAATTTATGTTCTTTCACTTTCTTGTTATTTAACACAGTGCAATATCTAAGAAAATACTAGAATAGTTGTAAAATTTGAAATGTATATGACCAATATCAAATTTGCTAATGATATGAATATACAGAACCCAGAAGAAAAATACAATTGGCCAATAAATGTTTGATATGTCTCTATACCTCAAAATGATAAAGGCAACATGAATTAAAATAGTTAACAATATCATATTTTATTTACTATATTGGCACAAATTAGTTATACCAAGTGTTGGTGAGTACAGGAAGAAAATGAACACTTTTATAGTCTCGGTGGTATTAAAAATATGTGAACCTTTCTTGGGGAATTTGGCTACATCTACAAAACTTTAAAGTTTTGATCTATGCCTTTTTTGGAAGAAGAGAAAAATGAGGGGTGCCATAAGGTTTAGTTAATTGTCTCCAACAATTACTGTGTTTTTTTCCCTTTCATATATTATAGTGAATCTAGACCTTCTGAGACCTTTAATATATTAGCATGTTCTGAACTAAATTAGTAAACTATTCAATCAGTGCTTTCATTTGCTCTTAACTCTACTTTCACTTTGTGATTTCCCTTATAGAGTAAATAAAATATAAAATGTCTCCATTAAATATTGATTAAAAAGCAAGCCTTCTGATACTTTATAACCCTTTTTTTTAAAAAAATGACTAATACCATCTTTAACTATCAATAGCAAATTGTTATCTCTCACCATTTATTCTGTGGAGTAAAACTACCAAAAGTTCATATCCATTCATAACTGTTGATGCAGATTTTTTCCCTCACTAACATCTCCCCTTCCCAAGATTTTTTTTTAAAGATTTTTTATTTATTCATTTTGACAGAGAGAGAGAGACAGCGAGAGAGAGGGAACACAAGCGGGTGGAGTGGGAGAGGGAGAAGCAGGCTTCCCCCTGAGCAAGGAGCCCTGCACGGGGCTGGATCCCAGGACCCTGGGATCATGACCTGAGCCAAAGGCAGACGCTCAATGACTGAACCACCCAGGCGCCCCTCCCCTTCCCAAGATTATTGCCAAGTTTCTATTATTTAGGATCACTAATCACATAACATATATGTGTGTGTTAATTTCAAAATCAAATTTTGGCTGCCAGAGGTATTATCTAATAGCTAACATAATTCCACAGTAGCAGAAGAACCATCAGTGACATTTTTAAAATATCGAGACTGAATTAGTTTCTAAACTTAAAATATTTGTTCAAATCTCTCCCTTTGGGCTCAAGTACCCAAGCCTGTTGAAGCAACTCATCCATGTCTGACAAGTACAAATTTCTAAGTTAGAATAAAATGTATAATTAATGTATTGTATGTTGGGCTTCAATTGATCATATCTGAAATTGTTAATAGAATGATTGTCAGTAGTTCATCCAATTTATTTTAGACTTCTTCATGGGGTTTCAGGTGAATCATTAAATGTTGTCTTATAATTCTGTATCTTATATTTTGACATTCTACGAAAAGACTTTTTGGTTTTCCTTCCTCCAGGATTGTTCATTATCAAAGATGTGGGAAGTGAGTCAATTTATCTTTTCTGTTTTTATATCAAAGGTAAATTTTAGGATCTAACTGACCAAATTGTTAGCTTCTTGTGTTCTTTCTGGAAAATCCAACTTAAACAATATTCTTAACAATATTAGCTCTTAACATGAAATAAACTATTCTATATATTTCCTGCTTTTAGGACAACAGCACCTTAAAAAAGACTTGGAAAGCATCGTAAATGGGCAATCTAATGAAAAATGGAAAATTTCAGAAATATTAACTGCTGAATATCTAAAAGATCTCTTCTTTTCTAAGGTCTTTTCTTGACTAATTGAATTGGGAAGAGAAAAATCATTGAAAAGTATCTCCAGTATCTGGGCTGGGGGTGGGAATTGGAAACTGACAACACTGGAAAGTTTGTAATATCTGTAAGAATAGATGGGGTGCCTGGGTGGCTCAGTCATTAGGCATCTGCCTTTGGCTCAGGTCATGATCCCAGGGTCCTGGGATCAAGCCCAGCATTGGGCTCCCTGCTCAGCAGGAAGCCTGCTTCTCCCTCTCCCACGCCCCCTGCTTGTGCTCCTGCTCTCGCTATCTCTCTCTCTGTCAAATAAATAAATAAAATGTTTTTTAAAAGTATGCACTATTTATATTAAAAAAAAAAAAAGAAGCAGGAACAAGTAGCCTGTTTTTCTCCATATGGATTTCTAAGGTGAAATTCAATAATTTTTTTTTTATTTTATTCATAAAAATGCACCTGGATTTAACAACCATTCACAAGGGGCAGTGTTGCATAGTGGTTCACATTTTGGTGTGAAATAGACCTTGATATAAGTCTACAGTGCCACTCATCTGGCTATTAAATTTAATTCTTGTAAGCTACTTTGTCTAAACCTTAGTTTTCTCATCTGTAAAATTGCAATCATAATATATACTTCATGGGTTGATAAGATGATCATGTGCCTGGAACATAATAACACTGTAGAAATTTAAGTCAAAAGACGAGAGTCAGTGCACAAATTCTATAGCTGGACATTTGTTCAGTAAAACAGACTGTCCTATGCAGGTGGGTTCTAATCAGACTCAAGAGAATAAACAGAGACAGTCACCATCTGGGACAAAAATGTAGCCTCCAGAATTACAACACTAAATTTTGATGAAGCATTTTACAATGTAAACTATTTAATTAAGATTTCTTTCTGGACTTCCTCCACATTATCTCTTAGCTGAAATGATCTGTACTTCCTATGCTGTGTGTCTGTTATTACAGAGATGAAAATAGAAAATCTAGATATAGATTAGAAAAAAAATCTTAAAATCAGACTGAATTCCGCTTACATTTTTTAATTCATGTCTATTGATTACATCATTATTTATAATAGCATAAGAAAAAAAAAGATATGCTTTGGTAAGGTCAAGACAAACTAAATTTATATCAGACAACTCTACATTATTATATTATCACATATCTTATTCAGGTAAGTAAATGATAGCCTCTGTCCACACTTCAAGAATGGTAAAACAAACAACAACAATAAAAGCACATTTCATTCACCAGATAATTTTATAGTCCAATTAAGTTCATTGTTACCGACTAGGATGATGTAATCAACTACCCCATCTGAGATTCTCTCTCTGCCAATTAAACTTTCTCAGTATTCCAGCAATTAAAGCATAGTATTAGCTAATCACATGTGCTAGAGAAGTGAAACTGTATCTTTATTTTTGTGTACAGTGCTTAGCTCAATTTTTTTTCAGAAATTTTAACATCTAATATGTGTTACTCAGTTAGATCTACTAGTCAGTTCCTAAAAATGTACACTGCAATTGTTTTATTCAAATATATTCAGAGATTGCCTGACAAAGAAAATGGAACACAAAATCAGGATAAATATTTTCAGCAGACTGGGAATAAAGCACATGACTAGTATACATTTTGTCAAGTGCATTTTTGGCCAGTAATGAGGAAATTAAATATTGCTGTGGTTGTTTACTCCTTCAGTCTAACACAATTGTGAGGTTTCCTGTGTTGAGTCAAAATAAGTTGCAAGCTCCAATCCTGTTGGTGCCCTTTTATCAATTCCTTTAAGTTTCAGCTTTGCAACAATACTCCCCTGAATCCAAAGACTTTGGCTTTCCTGAACCTGCCCAGAGGGTCATGGAAATAATGCCACTGTATCACTAGTCACCATCATTTTATGGTCAGAATTACCATGGTATCTGATTGTCCTCAAAACTCTTTCATTCTTGATTAATTAAACCAATCTTGGCAAATGCTTTTGCTCTGGTCCATCTTGCACTGGTCCCAAGAATTTCATTCCCAGTGATGGAATCCAAATGCCCCTGTCTGTCCCTCTTAGTCATGGCCTCAGTTCAATAGACCAACAAATAGAGCCATGGTCCTATTCCATTCCTTTTAGCTGTATTATCCAGCTGGCTCTGGACTGCTTACATGAATTGACTTCCAAATATTGAGCCAACCAGAGATCTCTGAGGTAAGCCAGACATTTATTTTTAACTATGTCTTGTACTTAGTAATGTAATGTATTGGTCACCTTCCAGAGCCTTAAAAATGTTGTATTTTACTTCTTTTTTTTTTACAATTTTTCCTGGTTTCCAGGAAATTAGTCCAATCAAGCTACTCTGTGACTAAATGCCAAACCATCAGTAGACTTAATTTTACTTAAAGTACAGTGAAAAACTATTGAAAGACATTTAGTAATGACATGATGTGTTATCATACTGCTATTTAAAAGTAATAGAGATGTTAGAAAAAAGCCCCTAATATTCCAAATTTATGCTTTAATAAATTTTAAATAATATTCAAAAGGTACAATAGCAAATCCTTTTTTAGTTTTATTTTTTAACAATAGCAAATCTTTAAAATCTTCAAAGTATGAATAAACTAAAAAAATACATGTCTTTGATTTTATGTAATTGTTCAAATTATAAGTATGTATAAATTAACTGTATTATCTTAATAACTTCAACAAAGTGAAAATCTTTTTTTTTTTTTAAAGATTTTATTTATTTATTTGACAGAGAGAGAGGCAGCGAGAGAGGGAACACAAGCAAGGGGAGTGTGAGAGGGAGAAGCCGCAGGCTTCCCACGGAGCAGGGAGCCTGACGCGGGGCTCGATCCCAGGACCCTGGGATCACGACCTGAGCCGAAGGCAGACGCTTAATGACTGAGCCACCCAGGCGCCCCCCCCCCTTTTTTTTTTTAAGATTTTATTTATTTATTTGACAGAGAGAGAGGCAGCGAGAGAGGGAACACAAGCAAGGGGAGTGTGAGAGGGAGAAGCAGGCTTCCCGCGGAGCAGGGAGCCCGAACAAAGTGAAAATCTTAACTCTTGCTGTTTTCAATTCTTGTGTTCCCTTTTGAGTTTTAAGATATTTATTGTATTCCACTTATAAAAAATTGTGTTCAGTACTAATAGTGTTCTCACTGATTGGAATTTTCATATACAAAAATCAACAGAAAGTACTTATTTTAGTTTAGTTTATAAAGAAAGAGAAAAAAAAAAAAATCCCCTAACCATAGGGCCCTAAAATTTTTTGCACCAAACACACCAAAACAGTTTTTATTGCTTCCAGAGTACATTCTTATATATTTCTATGAGCTTAGATGTTATTTTATTGTTCTCAGATTTAGGAGTTAAGGTAATCTATATATATATATTTTTTAAAGATTTTATTTATTTATTTGAGAGAGAGAGAATGAGAGACAGAGAGCACGAGAGGGAAGAGGGCAGAGGGAGAAGCAGACCCCTTGCTGAGCAGGGAGCCCGATGTGGGACTCGATCCCGGGACTCCAGGATCATGACCTGAGCCGAAGGCAGTCGCTTAACCAACTGAGCCACCCAGGCTCCCGGTAATCTATATTTTGAATAGTACACTATAAAGTAGGCTAAAGAATAGGATTCAATATAAAAAAATAAATGCATTTTGTTATGAAATAACAAAATTCTTTTGAACATAAATTCTCATTATCTGCAATTGTATAATCTTCCTTATTCAAAATATACCACATATTATGGAGCACCTGGGTAGCTCAGTCAGTTAAGCATCTGCTGTTGGCTCAGGTCATGATCTCAGGGTCCTGGGATCAAGTCCTACATCTGGCTCCCTGCTCAGCAGAGAGTCTGCTTCTCCCTCTGCCATTCCCCCTGCTCATGCTCTCCTTCTCTCAAATGAATAAAATCTTTAAAAAACAAAACAAAATGTGCCACATATTAGAAATCATTTCAAGTGATAGCAACGTAGTACTATCATTTCTTATAAAATTCATTTTAAATTCATTATAAATATATGTAGAAAAAAGGACAGTCTTTTTAACAAATAATGTTGGGAAAACTGGATATCCATACACCCACACACACACACAAATGAAGTTGGACTCTTATGCCATGTACAAGAATATATTTAACTAAAAAATAGGTTAACTCAAAATAGATCAAACTTAAATGTGAGAACTAAACCTGTAAAGTTCTTGGAAGTAAACCTAGGAGGAAAGCTTCATGAATTGGCAATGATTTCTTAGGACACCAAAAGCACAGACATCAGAAGAAAAATTAGTCAATTGGACTAATAAAAATTTGAAACTTTTGTGCATCAAAAGATACTATCACTAAATGAAAAGGCAACCCACAAAATGGGAGAAAACATTTGCAAATCATATATTTGATAAGGGAGTTAATATACCAAATATATAAGGAACACCTATAAAGCAACAAAATGAAAGCAAGAAACTTAATTAAAAAAATAGGAAAAGAACTTGCATAAATATTTCTCCAAAGATACACAAATGAGCCATGAGTGCATGTAAAGTACTCAACATCACTAATCATTAGGGAAATGGAAATCAAATTCCTAGTGAGATACCACTTCACATCCATTAGAATTGCCATTAAACCTAAGAATAAATCCCACATGGTGAATAATCCTTTTAATGTACTCTTGTATCCTATTAGCTAGTTTCTTGGTAAGAATTTTAGCATCCATGTTCATTAAAGATATTGGTCTGTAATTCTCCTATTTGGTGGGGACTTTGTCTGGTTTTAGGATCAAGGTAATGTGGGCCTCATAGAAAGAGTTTGGAAGCCTTCCTTCCATTTCTGTTTTTTGAAACAGCTTCAGAAGAATAGGTATTAATTCTTCTTTAAATGTTTGGTAGAATTCCCCTGGGAAGCCATCCAGCCCTGGACTCTTGTTTGTTGGGAGATTTTTTATTACTGCTTCAATTTCCTTGCTTATTATGGGTCTTTTCAGGTTTTCTATTTCTTCCTGTTTCAGTTTTGGTAGTTTTTTTTTTTTTAATATTTGATTTATTTGAGAGAGAGAGATCATGAGTGGGGGGGGAGGGTAGAGGAAGAAGCAGACTCCCCACTGAGCAGGGAGCTTGATCCAGGACTCGATCTCAGGACCCTGGGATCATGACCTGAGATGAAGGCAGACATTTAACTGACTGAGCCACCCAGGCACCCTCAGTTTTGGTAGTTTATAAGTTTCTAGGAGTGAATCCATTTCTTCCATGTTGTCTAATTTGTTGGCATATAGTTTCTCATAACATGTTCTAATTTTTTTTGTATTTCCTTGGTGTTGGTCATGATCTCTCCTCTTTCACTCATTATTTTATTAATTTGGGTCCTTTCTTTCTTCTTTTTGATAAGTCTGATTAGGGGTTTATTGATCTTACTAATTCTTTCAAAGAACTAGCTTCTAGTTTCATTGATCTGTTCTACTGTTGGCTTCAGTACATTAAAAGGATTATTCACTATGACCAAATAGGATTTATTCCTGGGCTGCAAGTGTGGTTCAACATCTGCAAATCAAATAACATGATACATCACATTAATAAAAGAAAAGCCAATAAACATATGATCCTCTCAATTGAAGCAGAAAAAGCATTTGGCAAAATACAGCATCCTTTCTTGATTAAAAGTCTCCATAGTATAGGGATAGAGGGAACATACATCAATATCATAAAAGCCATCTATGAAAAGCCCACAGCGAATATCGTTCTCAATGGGGAAAAACCGAGAGCTTTTCCCCTAAGGTCAGGAACATGACAGGAATGCCCAATCTCACCATGCTTGTTCAACATAGTACTAGAAGCCCTAGCCTCAACAATTAGACAACAAAAAGAAATAAAAGGCATTCAAATTGGCAAAGAAGTCAAATTCTCAGCTCTTTTCAGGTGACATGATACCACATGGAAAACCCAAAAGACTCCACCCCAAAATTGCTAGGCTGCATACAGGAATTCAGCTACATGACAGGATATAAAATCAATGCACAGAAATCAGTTGCATTGCTGTACTCTAACAATGAGACAGAAAAAAATAGAATTAAGGAATCTAACACATTTACAATTGCACACACATACACACACACACACAAAAGTAAGATACCTAGGAATAAACCTAACCAAAGAGGTAAAGGATCTGTACTTTAAAAACTACAGACCACTTATGAAAGAAATTGAGGAAGACACAAAGAAATGGAAAAATGTTCCATGCTCATGGATTGGAAGGACAAATATTGCTAAAATATCTATGCTACCCAGAACAATCTACACATTCAATGCAATCCCTATCAAAATAACACCATTATTTTTCACAGAACTGGAACAAATAATCCTAAAATTTGTATTGAACCAGAAAAGACCCTGAATAGCCAGAGGAATGTTGAAAAACAAAACGAATACTGGTGGCATCACATTGACAGATTGAAGCTATATTATAAAGCTTAATCATCAAGGCAGTATGGTGTACTGACATAAAAACAGACACATAGATCAATGGAACAGAATAGAAAATCCAGAATTGGGGCCTCAACTCTATTGTCAACAAATCTTCAACAAAGCAGGAAAGAATGTCCAATGGAAGAAGGAGAGTCTCTTCAACAAATGGTGCTGGAAAAATTGGACAACCACATGTAGAAGAATGAAACTGGACTATTTTCTTACACCATACACAAAGATAAACTCAAAATATATGAAAGACCTAAATGTGAGACAGGAATTCATCAAAATCCCAGAGGAGAACACAGACAGCAACCTCTTTGACCTTGACCACAGCAACTTCTTGCTAGACACATCACCAAAGGCAAGGGAAGCAAGGGCAAAAATGAACTATTGGGACTTCATCAAGATAAAGGCATTTGCACAGCAAAGGAAACAGTCAACAAACTAAAAGGCAGCCTGTGGAATGGGAGAAGATATTTGCAAATGTCTTATCAGATAAAGGGCTAGTATCCAAGATCTATAAAGAACTTATTAAACTCAACACCCAAAGAACAAATAATCCAAACATGAAATGGGCAGAAGACATAAACAGACATTTCTCCAAAGAAGACATATAAATGACCAACAGACACATGAAAAAATATTCCACATCCCTTGGCATCAGTGAAATATCATTCAAAACCAATGAGATACCACCTCACATCAGTCAGAATGACTAAAATTAACAAGTGAGGAAAAACAAATGCTGGCAAGGATGCAGAGAAAGGAGAGCCCTCTTACATTTTTGGTGAGAATGCAAGCTGGTACAGCCACTCTGGAAAACAATATGGAGGTTCTTCAAGAAGTTAAAAATAGAGCTACCCTACAACTTAGCAATTGTACTACTAGGTATTTACCCCAAAGATACAAATGTAATGATCTGAAGGGACACATGCACCCCAAGGTCTATGACAGCAATGTCCATAATAGCCAAACTGTGGAAGGAGCTGAGATGTCCTTCAACAGATGAACGGATAAAGAAGTTATGGTACATATATATAATGGAATATTACTCAGCCATCAGAAACGATGAATACTTACCATTTACATCGACATGGATAGAACTGGAGGGTATTATGCTGAGCAAAATAAGTCAATCAGAGAAAAATAATTATCATATGGTTTCCCTCATAAGTGGAATATAAGAAACAAAACAGAGGATCATAGGGGAAGGGAGGGAAAATTGAATGGGAAGTAATCAGTGAGGGAGACAAACCATGACAAACCATAAGAGACTCTTTTTTTTTTAAATTTTATTTTATTGTTATGTTAATCACCATACATCATTAATTTTTGATGTAGTGTCCCATGATTCATTGTTTGTGTATAACACCCAGTGCTCCATTCAATACATGCCCTCTTTAATACCCATCACCAGGTTAACCCATTCCCCCACCCCTCTCCCCTCTAGAACCCTCAGTTTGTTTCTCAGAGTCCATAGTCTCTCATGGTTCATCTCCCCCTCCAATTCCCCCCCTCATTTTAAACTATAGGAAACAAACTGAGGGTTGCTGGAGGGGAGGGGGGTGGGGGATGGGGTAATTGGGTGATAGCCATTAAGGAGGGTACATGATGTGATAAGCACTGGGTGTGGTATGCAACTGATGAATTATTGAACTCTACATCTGAAACTGATGATGTAATATATGTTGGCTAATTGAATTTAGATATAAAAAAAGGATTGCCATTGTAAAACAAGCAAACAAACAAAAAACAAATCAAAATAACAAGTGTGAGTAAGGTGTGGAGAAATTGGAACCCTTGTACATTGCTGATGGGAATAATGGGACAACCACTATGGAAAACTGGCAGTTTCTGAAAAAGTTAAAAATAGAACTACTGGGGCGTCTGGGTGGCTCAGTCAGTTAAGTGTCTTACTCTTGATTTCAGCTCAGGTCATGATCTGGGGATCATGGGATTGAGCTCTGTGTTGGGCTCCACACTGGGTGTGAAGCCTACTTGAGATTCTCTAGTTTTCCCTCTCTGCTCCTCCCCCACCCCCACTTGTTCTCTCTAAAAATACAAAAATACAAAATATATTGTATATATGTTATATATATATATATATATATATATATATATATCTGCCATATGATCCAATAATTCCACTTTGTGGTATATACCCAAAATTATTAAAAGGAGAAAGTCAAACAGATATTTGTAAATCCATGTTTATAGCAGCATTATTCATAATAGCCAAAAGGTGGAAATAACCAGTGTCCATTGACATGTAAATGGATAAACAAGGTGTGGTATATACAATATAATATTATTCAGCCTTAAAAGGAAAGGAAATTCTGACATACACTAAAAAATGGATGGACATTGTGGACATTATGCCGAGTGACATAAGCCAGTCACAAAAGGCCAAATTCTGTATGATTCCACTTATATGAAGTGCAGAGTAATCAGATCCATAGAGACAGAGTAGAATGGTGGTTGCCAGGGACTGGGAGGAGGAAGTAATAGGGAGTTATTGTTTAATGGGTATGAAGTTTCAATTTGGGAAGATAAAAATTTCTAAAGATGGATGTGGTTATAGCTGCACAATAATATGAACTTATTTTATATTGATGAACTGTACACTTAAAAACAGTTACAATGTTATTTTTATGTTATATGTACTTTACCACAATTAAAAAATACATGTAGAAATATTAAATGAGCAAAATCCCAGATATCATTCAGCCCCAACAACATTCTTTTTTTTAATTTTTTTTTTAATTTTTTTTTTTTTTTTTAAGATTTTATCCACTTATTTGAGACAGAGAGAATGAGAGAGACAGAGAGCACATGAGAGGGGGGAGGGTCAGAGGGAGAAGCAGGCTTCCTGCCGAGCAGGGAGCCCGATGCGGGACTCGATCCAGGGACTCCAGGATCATGACCTGAGCCGAAGGCAGTCGCTTAACCAACTGAGCCACCCAGGCGCCCCAGCCCCAACAACATTCTTAAACACTTCTCACACACACACACACACAATTTTAAAAGGATAAAATCAGTCTAAATCTCTATTTCAATATGAAAATCAAGGATGGTAATTGTGAGAGGATAAATACCCAGTAATCTAAGATTAAATTTTTACAAGCCTTTATCAGCCATTAAGCTTGCTAAAAAGAAGTGAGCTGTCAAACCATGAAAAGACATGGAGAAACCTTAAATTCATGTTACCACATGAAAGAAGCCAATCTGAAAAGACTGCATACTGTATGATTCCAACTGTATGACATTCTGGAAAAGCCAAACTATGGAAACAATAAAAAGATCAGTTGGTTGTTAGCCAGAGTTGGGGGTTGGGGTTGGGGAAGAAGGATTTTTAGGGCATTGACAATATGATACCATAATAATGAATATATATCATTATACATTTGTCCAAATCCATAGAATATACAATATCAAGAGTGAACTGTAATGTAAATTTGGACTTTTGCTGATTATAAGGTGTCATATACATTAGTTAAATGTAACAAATGTATCACTCCGGTAAAGAATGTTCATAATGGGGTAAGCTTACCTGAATGGGGGGCTATATAGGAAATCTCTTTAACTTCCTCTCAATTTTGCTATAAACCTGAAACTTCTCCAAAAATAAAAAATCTTAAAAAAATATTTTTTAAAAGCCTCTACTTCAGAGATAAGGCTTTCTGTTTTTTTCTGTAAAATCTACCTGAATACAGATGGGAGAGACATTGAACATAAACAATACAATTCTTTGAGCATGGATAATCAAATAAAATAATAAATAAAAATTGATGGGACACATATATAAATCCCAGCTTTAGAAATCCAAAGGAAATTTTTAAAGTAAATTGGAATATTTTCTAGACTTGATTCTCACTACTGAAAAAGCTCTCTATAATTTTAATTGACTACTTTGCCATTATTTTTTATTAAATTAAAATGTGTGCCACAAAGTATGTTTTTGTTGAAGAATGTGGCAAGGAAGACTGTGATGTTGAGAAATCAACTAACATGTTTCTGGAATAAGAGTCATTTAATTAGCTTTGAGGAACCCACCTGAAGCCCCAAGATCAGCAGGACAATGGGAACAACAATAATATTATGTTGATGGTCGCTTAGTACTTGCATTTTTGATGATGATGAATAAAATAAAATCCAGAGTACTCTATTAAGCAATTTGGCCAGATTTTCTTCATTGTAATTGCCTATAAACTATTTCATATTTGAACAAACACCGCTGGATATTTCTGCATCTTCTTTTTAGACATAAATACCACATGTTCTGAAAAATATAAAATTGTCAGTATATTTCACTGCCAGCTGTATTTTCTCTCTGCCAATTATGTAATAAAATCAATTGAAGTTACTGGTTTGCTAACTTGGCTTTTATAATATGCTTGCTGGTTCAATATAGTGAATGTCAATTTGTCTATTCAGGTATTTATACATCTTATGTTTGGGTTTTATTAATTTCTTAGTGAAAGAAACCCTCCCAAATCCTAGGTTAATAAAACCCACTATTCATCAGCCAGAAAATAAAATAAAATGTATAACAAAATATTATCCTGAGTAATAGGAAAAGTCAAGATTTTAGAAAAAAAAATTGAGTACAACTAGAAATATTTACATTTGAACATTTCAAACACTGTTTTTCTTTATAAAAGATGAAAGCTTAAATTTACTTTTTAGGAAAGTATTACTTGATTCTTGGAAAAATGTTATTCGTATATATATTTCTTTCAGTCATGCTAATGTAGAACAAGTGCCTAAACATTCTTGGGGTAGATTCACGTGCAATAAAATATCTTGAATAATGTTTGACATAATACGGGATCCTTGCAAATGTAAATTGGATGGTATTTATTTAAACTGAAATTTCCATATATTTTGTGGATTTTTTTGAGAAGAAATGCTACATTTCTCATTGGATCTAGATTACCAGATATATTACTGTACTGGATAAATTGTGTCTTGTTCTTATTTGAGGAGAGATTTTAAATTTGTTCCCTTTCTTCATTTTCCTCTCCTTGATTTGTGTCTGTGGGTGTTTCTTTTATCTTTGTATTGTGTTTATTATTCAGAATACATTAATTAGAAATGGTGAAAAGTGCCAGATAAAAATATGAGCTTCTTTGTATGAGGCCATGGACAGGAATCAGACCTCACCATTCAGGGTGGCATGACTCATTCTCAGAGAGGCCCCATTTGTCCACTCTATTTTAATTAGGTCTCTTCTACTATTGTTTATGTCTCAAAACCTTTTTTGTTTTGTTTTTCCCCCAAAATTAATCCTTATATATTTTTACATTAATTACCTGAGAGCATTAGAATATAATTATTAAATTTACATGTGCAAATCACCAAGGAGTTTTATTTTATTCCTGTAACTGTCCTCCTTGTACTCTTGAGATTCCATCTTTAAAAAAAAAAAAGATTTATTTATTTGAGAGAGAGAGCAGAGAGAGAGAGTTCGATCCCAGGACCCTGAAATCATGACCTGAGCCCAAAGCAGACACTTAACCAACTGAACCACCCAGGCGCCCTGAGATTCCATCTTTTTGAAAGGAACTTAAAAATGTCAATTAATAATAGCCTGGTTTCAAACTTTCTGTTTCACATAAACTCAGTGTCATATACATAAGAAATAGGTCATTAAGGCTTTGCTTCCTTTCCCTTGACAGATGGTACAATCACTAGAGCTAGGCTACTAGTTTTCTAAACGTGGTGATACATGAAACTAATTGCTCTCCGTACTGTTTTCTATAGTGGCTGAACCAATTTAATTCCCACCAACAGTGCATGAGCTATCCTTTTTCTCCGCAACCTTGTCAACACTTAGTATTTCTTGTCTTTTCTTTTTTCCCTATCTTTTTGAATCTAGCCATGCTGACGGGTGTGAGGTGATATCTCATAATGGTTTTTATTTGCATTTCCCTGATGATTAGTGATGTTGAGCGTTTTTTCATGGTTATCTCTATGTCTTTTTTGGGAAAATATCTATTCATGTCCTCTGTCCATTTTCTTTTTAAAGATTTATTTATTTATTTTATTTTTTATTTTTTTAAAATTTCTTATTAACCTAATGTATTATTTGTTTCAGGGGTACAGGTCTGTGATTCATCAGTCTTACACAATTTATTTATTTTAGAAGGAGAGAGAGAGAGCACAAGCAGGGGTGGGGAGAGGGGAGATGAAGGAGAGGGAGAGAAAGAAGCAGATCCCATGCCCAGCACAGAGCCTGATGCAGGGCTCGATCTCATCACCCTGAGATCATGACCTGAGCTGAAATCAAGAGTCGGAGGCTTAAATGACTAAGCCACACAAGCACCCCTGTCATTTTTAATCAGATATTGTTTGGTATTGAGTTGTATAAGTTTTTTTTTTTTATTTCACATATTTTGCATATTGACCTCTTATTTATCATTTGCATATATCTTCTCCCATTTAGTAAGTTGCCTTTTCATTTTATGGTTTCCTTTACTGTGCAAAAGCTTTTTATTTTTTTGGAGTCCCAATAATTTATTTTTGTTTGTGTTTCCCTTGTCTTAGGAGACCTACCTATAATGAATATATTTTAAATCAATAAGCTAAATTAGCTAGAATATGCTTTCCTGAAGAAATTCTTATCACTAAAACTTTATCAGACCTGGATTAATCAATATGTTCAATCATTTCTTAGCTTTTTTTTTTTTTTTTTGAGAATTGTACATGTGCTGACAATTCTAAATCCTGAGATAGAGTGAATCAGAGTAGCATTTTTTATTTTTATTTTTATTTCAAAAACCTTACAGTCTAGTGGCACAGACATACAAATAAAATCATGAAGTATCTATGATATAGGATATTTAACACTGTGTAATACGGAGTAGGATATTCTACACATAGTAGAAGGGAATGACAATATCCACCATGCAATGATACACCATTGTTCAATTTTTTAAAAAATATTTTATTTATTTATTTATTTGAGAGAGAGAGAATGAGTGGAGGGAGGGGCAGAGGGAGAAGCAGATTCCCTGAGGATCAGGGAGCTTGACACAGGACAGGATCTTAGGACTCTGGGATCATGACCTGAGCCAAAGGCAGACGCTTAACTGACTGAGCTACCAAGGCAACTTCCCATTGCTCAATTTTTTAATAAAAATAAGAATAAGCCAGGAAAGAATGCAGAGCATCCAAAGTATATTCTGGTTACAAGGAAAGGAAGAAGATGAGTTTATAGTTGTTTGGTTTCTCAAAATTATATTGTGGCTGACATAGAATATATAAAACAAAATGCTGGCTGGAGAGGTAGGCAAGGACCATGCCACAGAAGAACATATACACCAGGCTTAAGAGCTAGGAGTTCATTCTAGTGGCTAATGTAAAGAGTTTTAGGGAAGTTCATTGCACCAAGTTTTTACCAAGATACATGTTTTTACCAAGAAATTTCTGAAAATTTAAACAGTATTTATTGCATGCTCCTACTAGCCCAGCACAGATTTCAACATGGCAGTTGGGTTGCCTTCTCTACCTTTAGTTTATCAATATCCTGATTAAATTTATCTTTAAAAATAGTGAAATGGAAAATAAATGGTATTAAATACTAGGCTAGAGAGGCTTCCTACCCTCGGGTAGTTCCAAGGAATAGAACTGTGGTTTTTAATACAAGAACCACTCAATGTAATTCACCATATCAAGAGATTTTGAAGAAAAACCGTATAGCCATCTTTGGTGATGAACTAAATCTTTTCTCCTAATTTCAGGAATATAGATGCCAAGAGTAGGCAAGCCTAATGTTTCACTTTGGCATATAGATTATTTTAAAGAAAAATTACTTAAGAAACAGCCAGTGCAAAAAGAATACTCTGACAGAAAGCAAGAAATAAATCTTCCATGTGAAAGGTATCCATCTTGTACCAGGAGATAAAGAGATCCTTATCATCAGAATAAGGAAGTTCCTTAGAGTTCTTTTGTTTAGAGATCCTTATTAATCGAAACTCCCAAACATAAGTTTTCTTTGTTCCTGTCACTTCTTCACAAATTCATTGTTTCTTTGCTTAAAATTCATAAAAACTGCCTGCCTTGGTGATTTCTTTAGGGTCTCAATTTCATTATTTGGCCTCTGTGTGTATGTAATTAAACTTGTTTTTTTTCTCTTATAAATCTGTTTCATGTCAATTTAATTCTTAGACCAGCTAGAAGCATCTCAAAGGGTAGAAAAATTCTTCCTTCTTAACAGAAACAAGGTATGTAAGCTACTTTTATGGACCCTATGAAACATGGCAATGGAGGTCTTAGTTTGTGAATTAATTCAAGTAAAAAAAATAGTGTGTATAAAATCCATGGTTGTACGCATTAAAAAATAAAAAAAATAATCCACAAAAATTGCTATTGGAACTAATGGGCATATGTAGGATGCTTCAGGGTACTAGGGCAACATACAAAAATACATTTTCAATTCAGTTGGAAACTAAAGCTAAAACCAAACCAAACCAAACAGCAACAACAACGAAATAAGAACAGAACAAGTTTATTTTCCATAAGCAATGAAAAGCCTGAAATACCAATATAAATAAATCAAACAGGTATGTAGGTAACTTTTACTCTTAAAATTATAAAATAGTAATGAAAGACATCAAAGAAGGTCTAAATAAGTGGACGGATATTCCATGTTCATGTATTGGAAGGCTAATGTTGTTAAGATACTAATTGTCTCTCAAAATTGATCTGTACATTAAACAGAGTCTCAATAAAAATAATTTACAGATTTTGGGTTTTTAAGAAATGATGAAATTACTCTAAATTGTAAATAGAAAAGCAAAAGGACTAGAAACTACAAAACTAATTAAAAAATAAAGTTGAAGGACTTACACTAACTGCTTTTTAAGACAAAACTTGCAGATATCAGGAAAGTGTAGGAATCATGAAAAGATAGACATGTAAGCTATACAACAGAATAGAAAACCCAACAATAGACCTATGTATATTTGGTCAATTGATTTTCAATGAAAATACAAAAGCAATTCAAAAGAAAAATAATACATTTTTTAACAAATGATGCTGAAACAGTTGGATATTTATATTCAAAAAGAGAAAAAAAATAGATACCTGTGGAACTATAATAAAAGATCTAACTTTAAGTCATTAGAATTCTGGAGAGGAAAAAGAGGTCAGAACTGAGGAAGTAGTAGAAGTAATAATAGCTAAAACTTCCCAAATTTGGCAAGAGACATAAACCTGCAGTTTCAAGAAGATAAGAAAATCTCAAAAAGGATAAACCCAATGAAATTCACACCAAAATACATCATAAATAATTAAACATCTGAAAGGTAAAAACACGTGAAAAAGGACTCTTGAAAACATCCAGAGAAAAATGACACTTTATCTATAAGGGAAAATCAATTCAAATAACAGTGGATTTCTTATCAGAAATCATGTAGGTCAGAAAGAAATAGGAGACTATCTTTCAAGTGATGAAAGAAAAAGGATTAATTCCTTAAATTGGAAAGTCACAGAGTTTGAGGCAAAGGAAGGAAGGGAGGAAAGAAGAGAAAAAGGAAGAAAGAAGGAAGGAAGGGAAGAAAGAAGAAATAGGAATGTTTAGTATCAATTATTGACTTTTTTTCTATTAGAGTCCAGTAATTTTATTAACCCATTTTTAATTTTTACAGGATCTCAACAGTCTTAGAATAAGTTTATCTAAGACTTAGGGCTTCCAGATTGCCATGCTTCTAAATGCCTGGGACACTTTAGATGTGTATTTAATTTAGATTTTATTTTATCATAGTATATTCATATACAAAATTAACATTTATATCCATATAATTCTAAAATATATTACAAAAACACCAATTTCATCCTCATCTCATCTACCTGCAACCAAACTCTGTTTAGTTCTTCAGAACTATTTTCAACTTTCTTTCCAGGTTCTATTGATATTAGTTTTAATATGTAAATAAACTGCTTATATTACCACCTTATTATTTTTTTTCTAAGTTTCAGATTGTTGAGGATTTAACTTTTTTTTTTTTTCAAGCTCCTTCGTTTTATACACACATACACCTCCAATTCCCCTTGGTTAGGTCAATATTAACTGCTTCCATTATCATTATGACACAATCCCACTATTTACACTAAGTCAGGCTGTATACTATTATGACTTGAATTGTGTTCTCCCAAAGGATACGTTGAAGTCCTAACCCCCAGTACCTTGGAACATAAACTTATTTGGAAATACAGTTTTTGCAGATGTGGTTAAGTTAAGATGAAGTCATTAGAGTGAGCCTTAAATCAATATGACTGTTGTCCATATAAAAAGCAAATATTTGAACACAGGTAGAAATGCACATAGAGAAGACAAATACGAAGAGACACAGGGAGACAATGGTCATCTACAAGCCAAAATTAAGGAAGAGGCATGGAACAGATTCTTCTCTATTTTCTTCATTTGGAGCTGGACTTGCATGTACCTTGATTTCTGATTTCTATCTCCCAGAACTATGAATAAATTTCTGTTGTTCTAAATTATCCAGTTTGTAGTACTTTGTTACTGAAGCCCTAGGATACATAATGCATACCTTACAATTATATTTCCTTTCTACAAAATATTTATTTTTCTGGAGTCTCTAATTATCCTGTCTCATTTACATTTTTTTCTCTTCCTTCATTTTTCTAAATACAAATCACTAAAACAACCCTAAACACAGGTAATGCATTTTTTTATAAAGTTCAGACTCAGAATTTAAAATTAGAACTCGTATTTAATAAAAACTGCATTTAGATTGGAAAAGGCAGAGTAGCCACCAGCCAGTAGCAGTGCAACCATCTCAATTTATTTCCATTCACATGGGTACAACCCTAGACCACCAAAATTTGATTTAGATATAGTAACTAAGGAGCTTCTTACCGACAGTCAGGTTGGAGGAAGGAGACCTGATATCTTACAGAAAAGAGGGCTGGGGGGGATAGTGCTTACAGTCATTTCAGAAAACTATACAAATGAGGTATAGATGATATCCTTGAAATCCCCTGGTTAGCATAGGCTAAAAAAGATATTTTAGTAATTTCCCAGAAATGCCTATAATTCCACAGATACATATTTCTTTGAGATACCAAATATTGCTATGGAAAGTCACCAGACTGGAAAACTGACCTGGGGATAATGTGTTGTTCTTATGAGACCCACATTTATGTTTACAACACATTTATGGATTTTGTTGAGAGTTTAAATTTGTCTACTACACTATAACCTTATCTGAATTTGAAGAAGCTAATTTTTTCATAATATCTGACCTGAAGGTTTACAGACAAAATTTATGTAACGTAACTAATCAAATGTGTGAAAATGTGTGGGGATGATCTTTAAAATTGGTTTATAGAGGAGACGACAAAAGGACAACCCTTATGTATTAATTAAGATAGGCAAAAACTTAAATTTAAGTATGCAATCTAGAGTGGACAATACTATATATATATCCATTTTTGCAATATAGCACCAAAACATATCTGATTAAAAAATGGACAGAAGACTTGAATAGACATTTTCCCAAAAAAGACATAGAGATGGCCAACAAACATATGAAAAGTTGTTCAACATCACTAATCAGGGAAATGTATATCAAAACTATAATGAGATATCACTTTACACTTGTCAGCGTGGCTAGATTCAAAAAGACAAGAAATAACAAGTGTTGGCAAGGATGTGGAGAAAAAGGAACCCTTATGCACTATTGGTGGGAATTACATTGGCTCGGCCACTATGAAAAACATTAAGGAGATTCCTCAGAAAATTAAAAATGGAAATGCCATATGATCCAGTGATTCCACTACTGAGTATTTACCTAAAGAAAATGTAACCAATAATTTGAAAAGATATATGTACTCCTATGTTTTTTGTGGCATTTTTTACAATAGCCAAATATGGAAGCAACTTGGGTGTCCATGGATAGATGAATGGATAAAGAAGATGTGGTATGTGTGTGTGTGTGTATAGTATATATTCACAGAATATCAAAGAAGTCTCTGCTCTCCCATATTCATTACAGCATTATTCACAATAGCCAACATATGAAAACACCCCAAATGTCCATCAATAGATCGATGGGTGAAGAAATGTAATAAATCTTATTTAGCCACGAGAAAGAACAGAATCCTGCCATTTACAACAATAATAGAAGTTGAGGACTTTATGTTAAGTGAAGTAAGCTAGACAAAAAATGATGAATACTGTATGATGTTACTTATTTGTGGAACCTAAAAGAGCTGAACATGTAGTAATAGAGAGTGGAATGGTAGTTATCAAGGAGTTAGGAAAGGGGGAAAATAGGGAGAGGTTGGTAAGAAAAAGTAGAAACTTTCAGCTATAAGATAAATGAGGTCTGAGGATTTAATGTATAAGGCACTGCAGGACACAGAGGTGGATAAAGAAAAGTCACTGTACTTACACAGTTTGAATTCTAGTTGGTAATATTGCAGCAATGATGTTCAAATTATTTTTGCAGCATAAAAACTAAATACATAAGAAACATAAAAATAATCTAATTTAAGTTTACTTCTTTTAAGGATTATAATCCTTAAAAGACACACTTTAATATTAGATGGTGGATGGGTTAAATAGACATCTTGTGTTTTTTTTTTTAATCAATAGAATCAGACTTCTTTTTTTCTAAATTTATAGAACCAAGATAGAAAAAGCAGATGCTTTAGGTACAATCTTAATATCTTGTTGAGGAAAGGGTTTTTCTTACTTTTGATAACCTTTTACAATTAAATAGCTTTAAAATTAATAAAGCATAGGGTAATATGACCACTAAAGTAAATGACATGCTTCATATCCTGTACGAACTAAGCATTAAGGAAGAGGGCACAATTTTTCCCTTTATTTTAAAATTATCTGCTTCATTGGGTAAGTGAACAAAATTATTGATCGGATTTCTCAGATGAGCATTTTTACACATGCAAAAATAAATGTAATAAAATATATTCACTTCTATTTTACCATATGCAATTATTTTAAATATTATGGGTTTTAGAACTGCATGTTAAAACCATACATATATTAGCTTATGTAATAGCCATGAAAAGAAATTCAAGACCAGAGGCCTCACAGGTATATGAAATAAATGGAGCAGGAAGCTCTAATATACAGTAAAGGTTTAGGCAATTGGTAATGTTGATAAAGAGGTTGAAAGGAGACATGAAAGGATTTCTCTGGTTTATCAACCTGTGCGGCAATAGCACTGTGTCTACTTATATTGTTCAAATAATAGTTGTAGGGGGCTAGCAAATAGAGATGAGAGAAGGTGTAAATCTTGCCTGCATCCACCAATCTCTCAGACCAGGCAACACCTTTCTATATATAAAATCCTGGGCTTGTGTCTAACTGTAGAGCATTTCTAAACTCTGCGGGTTGTTTTCATCATGGTCCCCAAGCAAGACTGAAAAATACAGTCTTTCTTTGTACCTGGTCCATGTTCATTATGTCTTTCAAGTGTAGACAAGAGTTCAGGTTTCTTTTTACTTTTTTTCTATTAAAAAATAATAAGATAAGCCAATCACAAATGGGCCAATAAAAGCATGCTTATTTTCTAGAGGAGATATTTACAGAACCATGTTCACTGCAGCATTATTCAAAATAGCCAAGAAATGGAAGCAACCCAAATGTCAACCAACAGATGAATGGATAAAGAAAATGTGAATATACATACATTGGAATATTATGCAGCATTTAGAATGAAGGAATTTCTGTCACATGCTACAATATGGATTAACCTCAGGGACATTGTGCTAAGCAAATTAAGCCAGTCACAAAAGGACAAATACTGTATGAATCCATTCATAAGGTATATAGGAAGCAGTCAAAATGTAGAAACAGAAAGTAGAAAAAGGGCTGGGGGGGAGGGGAAATGGTAATATACTATTCAATAAGTAGAGAGTGTAGTTTTGCAAGATGAAGTTCTAGAGATCTGTTGTACAATGATGTAAATATTCTTAACACTACTGAACTGTGTAATTAAAAATAGTTAAGATTGTAAATTTAACGTTATTTTTACCACATTAAAAGATGCTTACTTTCTGTAAGAGTAATTATTCTATGATTAATTTAATTACTTCAAAAATTATGTTTTCCAGGTTTATTATATTTTTCAGTGATAACCAAAATTGGCAGCCAGAATTCTGTGTATGTCTAGTTTATCTTGTTGTCTGTCCCAAGTTTGCTTTAACAGCTACTATAACAATGAGAATAGAGGGGTTTTACATTTCTGAAACTTCACGCCTGATTCTTAGCCCAACTTATTAAACTTCTTTTCTTTTTTTTAGGGGGGAGGGGTAGAGGTAGAGGGGAGAGAGAATCTTAGGCAGGCTCCACACCCACTGTGGAGCCCAGTAGGGAACTCCATCTGATGACCCTGAGATCATGACCTGAGCCAAACTCGAGTCAGAGGCTTAATCAACGGAACCACTCAGGCACCCCTCAACTTATTCGACTTCTAATATTATTACCTTGTGCCTGCATTCATGCAACTCCAAGATTGCATTTCACTAAAAATAAATGCTCTCAAAATGATAGGTGCTGCTTTAGCACACAAGTAAAACAAACTATTTTAATTGAAAATTTTTAAATTGTTTAATGAAATCATGAGAAATAATAACATTAACTTGGTAATAAAGAATTTAGCCTCTAGCGCCATCCCAAATCGCTTTCTGCAATCTGTGAACCTATAAAGTTATTCTCCCAAATATAGATATTGTCTTTTAGAAAGTGGCATAAAAATAAATACAGAAAAATGAGCCAAATGCTTTTTATTCCCAGACAGCTACATCAATATGCTGGAGACAGTATCTGACTTTGAAGAAGAGAATTTCTGGAATGCATAAATAGTTATATTTTAAAGAGTAGTGCTTACATTTCCTCTTGGTAAAGGATTAATAAGGAAATCTTAAATGTGTATTGATGGACTAATACTTGATTTTCAGGATATTGGTAAAAGAAAATGTTAAATATTTTGCACACACGATTTCCTTTTCTTAGATTAAATGAAAATAGTGTTCTTATTAAAAACATTATACATGTATTTTTGTAGTACACAATATGCACTTAGATGATAAGTGCACTTATCATGAACTTAAAAAAAGAAAAAAAATCTTGAAATTTGTATCTCTGAACTCTGCATCTGTAAGTGACAAAAACTCAAAATAAATTTGTTAGGCCAAAATAAAACTGAAAGAGAATTTTCCAGCTTCAGTGGGAGATATGCATCTGGCTTCAGGCATAAATGATATAAGGAGGGGCGCCTGGGTGGCTCAGTCGTTAAGCGTCTGCCTTTGGCTCAGGTCATGATCCCAGGGTCCTGGGATCGAGCACCGCATCAGGCTCTCTGCTCGGCGGGAAGCCTGCTTCTCCCTCTCCCTCTGCCCCTGCTTGTGTTCCCTCTTTCGCTGTGTCTCTCTCTGTCGAAAAAATAAATAAAATCTTTAAAAAAAAAAAAAAAAGATATAAGGAGCTCAAATGGTGTTTACCTATCATCTAACCATCTATCTCTGGTTGAAAAAATATTTGCATTCCCATGTTCAATGCAGCATTATTCACAATAATCAAGATATGAAAACAACCTAAGTGTCCTTCAACACATGAATGAATAAAGAAAATTTGTTGTACAATATACAATGGAATATTATTCACCCAAAAAGAAAAAGAAAAAGAGAGAGAGAGAGAAGGAAAACATCCTTCAGTGACAATATAGGCAGAACTTAAGGGTATTATTGCTAACTGAAATAAGTAGGACAGAGAAAGATAAATAATGAAGATTTCACTTATATGTAGAAACTTAAAAAATAGCCAAAGGCATAGAAGCAGAGAGGGGAGCCTGGGTGGCTCAGTCGTTAAGTGTCTGCCTTCGGCTCAGGTCATGACCTGGGATCGAGCCCTGCGTCGGGCTCCCTCCTCAACAGGAAGCCTGCTTCTCCCTCTCCCACCCCCCCCCGCTTGTGTTCCCTCTCTCACTGTGTCTCTCTCTAACAAATAAATAAACAAATTCGTTAAAAAAAAAAAAAAAAGTGGTTGCCAGGGGCTAGGGGATAGGGTAATTGGGGAGATGTTGGTCAAAGGGTACAAACTTTCAGGTCGAAGATAAATAAGTTCTGGGCATCTAAAATATAGCATGATGATTCAGTTAGTTAACAATAGTGTATTGTAATCATGAAATTGCTAAGAGCATAGATCATAAATGCTCTCACTACAAAAAATCTAGTACTTATGTGAGGTGATGAATGTGTTCATTAACCTTATTGTGGTAATCACTTTACAATATATGCATGTCAAATCATCACCGTGTCTATCTTAAACTTACACATGTAATGTGTCACTTATATCTCATAAAACTGAAGGTAGAAATGAATAAATAAAAAAGAAATAAGGAAGACCTAAATACATGGAGAAATATACCCACTTAATGCTTTGAAATACTTAACATATTTTTTTATTATGTTCAGTTAGCCACGGTATAGTACATAATTAAAATAGCAATTTTCTCCAATTTGATATGTAGCTTCAAAATGTTCCCATTTGAAATTCCAGTGGTTTTCTTTTTATATAAATTAATAAAACTATATAGAATGTACATTGAAATGTAAATGACCTAAATTATCTAAAACAATTTTGGAAAAAAAACACACAATTGGAGGATTTATACAACCTGGTTTCAAGGCTTACTTTAATGCTACACTATCAAACCATTGTGGTAGAAGTAAAATTTATGTGATTAAAAAGTGACCAATATCAGGAATGAAAAAAGGTATATCATTGCAGATTCTAAAACTAATAAAAGAATAATAAATAAAAATTATGAACAACTTTATGGCTAAAACAACTGATAACATATAATATTGAAAAATTGTTTGAAAGGTAAATTATCAAAACTTATACTGGAAGGAATAAAGAACTGAATAGTCTATATCTTTGTAAAATATTCAATGTGTAGTAAATACATTTCCACAAAGTATACTCCAAACCAAGGTAGTTTCTGTGGGAAATTCAATTAAACATTTAAGGAAGAAAAAAATAACACTTTTACACACTTTCAGAAAATACAGAAAGGGTTGATACTTTCCAAGTCATTTTATAGTGCCACATAATCTCAATACCCAAACAACAAAAAAGAAAAGAAAATTAATAATAATAAAAAAATTAAGACAAACAAAACAAAAACTCCACTAGAGGTAGACAGTTAAAAAAAAAAATATATGTCTGCATTCCCCAAAAGTCACAAGCCATAAATGTAATCATGATATTGTAAATTATTAAATAAAACTTAGTGGAGAAAGATTAAAAAAAATTATGGAATAATATCTCTCAGGAACATATATGCAAATTCCTTAAAATAATTTAGATACTTGAATCCAGTGATATGCAAAAAAAAAAAAAAAAATGTATCATGACCAAGTAGTATTTATCACAGGATTTCATGTTTATTTTAAAATGGGAAAATACGACAATATTATTCATTGAATTAAGATAATTAAAGGAGAAAAATCATATGATCATCTCAATAGAAGCAGAAAAAGGCGTTTAAAAATTGTGATAAAAGTCATCATAAATCTTAGAAGAAAATATTTTCAATCTCACAAATAGAAAAAAAATAAAATACAGATAACATTTTATTCTAACGGTGCAATTTTAGACACTTTCTCTTGAGAATGGGAACAAGGCAAAAATATCTGCCCTCATCACTTCTGTTCAACATTTCATTGGAGGCCTTAGCAAGTGCAATAAAGCAAAATTATAAGTAAAAGGTATAATGATTAAAAAGAAAGATATAAAACTGGATTTACAGACTCAATGATTTCATATATAGGAAATCTGAAGAAATCTAGATATCTACTCAGATTATGAGTTAAAATTTTAGGGGGCGCCTAGGTGGCTCAGTCGTTAAGCGTCTGCCTTCGGCTCAGGTCATGATCCCAGGGTCCTGGGATCGAGTCCCACATCGGGCTCCCTGCTCAGCGGGAAGCCTGCTTCTCCCTCTCCCACTCCCCCTGCTTGTGTTCCCTCTTTCGCTGTCTCTCTCTCTGTCAAATAAATAAAATCTTAAAAAAAAAAAAAAATTAGGGTTGCAGAATATAAAGTCAATGTATATAACTATTTTGTTTTTCTATAATCTAACAAGGAATAATTGGAAATTAAAAATTTTATATGTCATTTATATTTCACCAAAGAAAAAAATGTGTGAAGTATATTTGAGGAAAGGTATGCTAGACAGCAACATTACAAATTACAGAACATGACTGATAGGGATTAATAATAATCTAAAAAAATGGAGAAAAATACCATGATTTTGCATTAAGAAAGGTTTATTTATATTTTTTTAGCTGAGCTTTACACCGAATGTGGGGCTTGAACTCACAACCCTGAGATCAAGAGTCGCATGCTATACTAAGTGAGCTAACTAGGTGCCCCCTATTAAGGTAGATTTAATATAAATCAAATCTCTGCTTCCTTTTTTTTTTTTTTTTTTGGTAGAAACTGACAAGTTGTTTATAGCATTGATATAGAAATATAAAATACTTAAAAAGGCAAAATAACTTCATAAAGAGAACAAAATGGTAGTATTTATTTTGTCTAATTTCAAAAGTTAATGTGAGTGTTGGCATAAGAATAGATAAATTGATCTCTGAAACAGAATAGAGTACATAAATAGATCAAAGGCATCTAAGGAATTTAATGAGGAAAGAAAGTCTTTTCAACAAACGATACCAGAAAGCTGGATATCTCTATAAGAACAGCTAACAAAAATCTTTGATTCCTACCTCACACTACAATTTAAGGTGAATCATAGCCTTATAAACATTAAAAATATGAAATTTCTTTTTTTTAAGATTTTATTTATTTATATGACAGAGAGAGACACAGCGGGAGAGGGAACACAAGCAGGGGGAGTGGGAGAGGAAGAAGCAGGCTTCCCGCTGAGCAGGGAGTCCTGACCCAGGACCCTGGGATGATGACCTGAGCTGAAGGCAGACGCTTAATGACTGAGCCACCCAGGTGCCCCAAAAATATGAAATTTCTAAAATTAAACTAAGGGAAATATTTTTGTACTGTTAGTGTAGGCAAATACATTCCAGGACACAAAATTAATGAAAAACAGAATGGGAACATCACAGTTTAGGAAATATGTATGTATATGATACAGAACTCATCTGTACTATATAAAAACCTCCTACAACATAATAATGGGAAGGCAGTCCACTAAAGATGGGTGAAATACTTGCACAGATATTTCACTATGGAAAATATATGAAGAGCCAGTAAGGACATGAAACATGTTCAACATACTTAATCATCAGCATATACATAGTGAAAACAAAATCATGTACCACTGTGTACCCAATAGAATAGCTAAAATTTAAGTCTGACAACATCAAATAATAGTTATGTTGTGGATCAACCAATACTCTCATGTATAACTGGTGGGAGTATAAGACAGTAGAACCACTTTTGAATACTGTTTATCAGTTTCTTATAAAAGTAAACATACTAGAAGAAACTCCACTTCTAGTACTTAACCAAAAGAAATAAAAATGTATACACACACACCCTTTAAATTTTTTTTAATTTAAATTCAATTAATTAACATACAGTGTATTATTAGTTTCAGAGATAGAGTTCAGTGATTCATCAGTCTTAAATAACACACAGTGTTCATTACATCACATGCCCTCCTTAATGTCCATCACCCAGTTACCCCATCCACCCACCTCCCTCTGCTCCATCAACACTCTTTCCTATGATTAAGAGTCTCTTATGGTTTGTCTCCCTCTCTGATTTTGTCTTATTTTTTTCCCCTCCCTTTCCCTATGATCCTATGTTTTGTTTCTTAAATTCCACATATGAGTGAGATCATATGATAATTATCTTTCTCTGATTGACTTATTTCACTTAGCATAATACATTCTAGTTCCATCCATGTCATTGTAAATGGCAAGATTTCATTTTTTGTTGGCTGAGTAGTATTCCATTGTGTGTGTATGTGTGTGTGTGTGTGTGTGTACATATTACATCTTCTTTATTCATTCCTCTGTCGATGGACATTTCAGCTCTTTCCATAGTTTGGCTATTATGTACATTGCTGCTATAAAAATTGTGGCGCAGGTGCCCCTTTGGATCACGATGTTCGTATCTTTGGGGTAAATACCTAGTAGTGCAATTGCTGGGTCATAGGGTAGCTCTATTTTCAACTTGTTGAGGAAACTTCATACTGTTTTCCAGAGTGGCTGTACCAGCTTGCATTCCCACCAACAGTCTAAGAGGGCTCCCCTTTCTCTGAATCCTCGCCAACATCTATTGTTTACTGAGTTACTAATTTTAGTAATTCTGACTGGGGTGAGATTGTATCTCATTGTGGCTTTGATTTGTATTTCCCTGATGCCAGATGATGTTGAGCATTTTTTCTTGTGTCTATTGGCCATTTGTATGTCTTCTTTGGAAAAATGTCTGTTCATGTCTTCTGCCCATTTCTTGATTAGATCATTTGTTCTTTGGGTGTTGAGTTTGATAAGTTCTTTATAGATTTTGGATACTAGCCCTTTATCTGATATGTCATTTGCAGATACCTTCTCCCATTCTGTCGGTTGTCTTTTGGCTTTGTTTACTGTTTCTTTGCTGTGCAAAAGCTTTTTATCTTGATGAAGTCCCAATAGTTCATTTTTGCCTCCTTTCCCTTGCCTTTGGAGACATGTCTAGCAAGTAGTTGCTGCAGCTGAGGTTGAAGAGGTTGCTGCCTGTGTTCTCCTGTAGGATTTTTTTCATTTTTTAAAATTTTATTTTATTATGTTATGTTAATCACCATACCTTAAATCATTAGTTTTTGATGTAGTGTTCCATGATTCATTGTTTGCGTATAACACCCAGTGCTCCATTCAATACGTGCCCTCTTTAATACCCATCACCAGGCTAACCCATCCCCCAACCCCCTCCCCTCAGTTTGTTTCTCAGAGTCCATAGTCTCTCATGGTTCCTCTCCCCCTGGATTCCTATCTCACATTTAGGTTTTTCATCCATTTTGAGTCTATTTTTGAACACACACAAGAAAGATCATATCAGTATTATTCATACTAGATCCAATGGAAAAACCATCCAGATATTCTTCGACAGGTGAAGAGGTAAAGAAATCATGGCCTTTTTGTAGGATGAAAAAGTGCTCAACATTAAAGAAGAACAAACTATTGAGTCTCTCTCTCTCTTTTTTTAAAGATTTTATTTATTTGAGAGAGAGAAGGAGAGAAAGAGAGAGAGCATGAGCGGAGGAAGGGCAGAGGGATTAGCAGACTCCCCACTGAGTGGGGAGCTCTATGGGGGGGGGCTTGATCCCAGGATCCTGAGCTCATGACATGAGCCGAAGTCAGATGCTTAACCAGCTGACCCACCGAGGTGCCCCTACTGAGTCTTGAAACATGGATCAATTTCCAAAACATTATGCTGGGTGAAAAAACTAGACACACAAAAACACTAAATGATTCAATTTATGTGAAGTTCCAGTGGATGATACTGAGCTAATTTGATAGAATTCAGAAGAGTGGTCACCTGGGACCAGGGTTGTGATTGGTGGTGATGGGTAGTGAGTAAGGGTAGCTGGAATACAAAAAAAGTGCAAGAGAACTTTGTGAGGTAATGGAAATAGCCCATATGTTGATTGTGATAGTGGTTACACAAGTTTGTATATTTGTCAAAATTCATTGAATATTCCACTTATAATCTGTGCATTTCACTATATGTAAATAATATCTCAAAAATATGAATAGAAATTTAACATTTTTGAATATAACATATATTCTGTATACCTGTAATGTCTGCCCTTAAATGTTTCAATGGATGAAAGTCTAGTAAGTTGTAGTCAATTAAAATAGTATATGACAGTCATATCCTTAAAAAAATTTTACTTTACTTTCTTTTCCCTGTTGATGAATTTAAATAGTCACTATATAAGATAGTGGTTATTTATAATCAGTGACATTCTTTTCATCTCTAAACCTATGAGATTTACATTGATTAATGTTCAAAGATATTTGAATGACTTTGGGCCGACTCTAGCCTATCAGTGGTGATATCCAGTGATCAGCATGATTTCTCAGCCTGTAATCCATCACCTTGAAAAACATAGTACGTGATGCAAAGCTGATTTACTGTCACAGCCACTTCAGCACTTCTCTACCATCCGCTAAGTGAAACTTCTGGAAGATTGATAGAATAATATATGTTGAAGCATATGCAAAGCTGAATCTCACAAAACAATTATTTTTAAAAAGAGAAAGTAACTAAATTTTCCATTTTTAAATAAAAATGCCTAATTGAAATTTTTTGGAAATCATCTTAATTTGTTGATACATTGAACTTATTGACATTTTCTCATTGAATATTGACAGTATTCATTTCTCATTGACATTATTCATTTTTTTCTTCTCTGCCTCTATGCATTCATGAAAAAAGTAAAAATGGATAGCTCTACTGTCCTGAGGATAAACCAATAAAAATGTATAAACATTTTCTTACACAAAACTTACGTGTGAAGGCAGCATAACATAGTGATTAAAGCACAGCATGTAGAATAGGATTGCCCAGCCATGCCACTTTATGATACATATGATATTAGTGAACTTACTTAACTTTCTAAACCTAATTTCCATCACACTGAAGAGGTGATAAATGTCTACTTCATAGGGTTGTTGTAAAGAATAAATGAGAAAATGCATACATACTACATCCAGTGTCTAAAAGATTTTTTTAGCAATTCTTTTTTTAATATGTTAATCACCATACATTACATCATTAATTTTTGATGTAGTGTTCCATGATTCATTGTTTGCATATAACACCCAGTGCTCCATTCAGTACATGCCCTCTTTAAAAGATTTTAAGCACATAACAAATGTTAATGTTTATTATTTTCTGTATCTTTTGTTTGTTTGTTTTTAGGTTTTCAAGAGGTTCCTCTGGTATGTAGCAACACCAGGCAGAATCACAGGCTTCCTGAAAATGTTGATGTTAGATTAGATTCTTCACACATAAAGTAGATTAAAAGTTATTTTTCCTAAGACAGGCAAAGGCTTGAAAGATACTCCATAGAATGAGTAATTGTCATAAATTGCCTGGCCCACAACAGTCACTTTTGTTTTGCTCACTGGTGATTCTCCAGTGTCATTACAGAGCAATTACTGTAATATAGAAATTTCAATGTCTATACATTGCAATAAGTATTTTTGAATAAGTAGATTATGATTTGGGGGCTCTGGAATTTGTCTACACTAGTCACAGTTAACATATTTTACTACAAAAGGTTTCAAGTATTTTTAACAGTGAAATGAATTTATTGTAAAAGTATACTAAAATTATTTTATTTCTGAGCTTTCAAAACCTGGATCTTTGATTAAAAATTGTATAATTTTTAACCTGATTGCTATGAATATAATGTTAGACTAAAATCATTTCCCTTTTTAGAAGAAACAGTCAATTTGATCAGAATACTATCAATATAGGGTAACAAGAATTCATTAAGGCATTTTACAGAGACCCTCACAAAAGCATCATGTAGTGCAAAAGGAAAAGGATTTGCTAAATTCCAAACTCATATCACTGTTCCATACTTTTGTTTCCCACAATGCCTCTCCACTTGCATATATATGCCAAAAGTACATAAAATCCAATATGACAAAACCTGAATTCTTTTCTGTTGAGATGGTCATCAAGAGGACATAACCCCCAGTTGACCAGCAAGCTGAACCTAGGTAGTTGGAGGCTCATTATTCCTACCCCTATCCTTGGAATGTATACCCCGCCTATTATTACCATACTAGCAGCCATTTTTTAAGGACATAACCTTGAGAAAATAATGTGTTATTGATACCATCTGGATGATATACGTGACTGAACCCAGTTAAGGCTTTTATATAAACTTTTGAGATAAAGTGGGCAGGTGTGGAGATCTACTGCCCAAGTCAAGACAAGACAAACTTCATATGTAAATTCCCTTGCTTATTAAGGCTGCCACCTACTAATCTGGAGTGATCTACCTCTTTCTTGGGTCTTTCCTTGCCCTCTGCATAGCCAGTTTATGAACCAACCCTTTCCTTAACAAAACTTATCGTCCACTTTTCTCTTACTCAGCTAACTATCTATCCAGTTACCCAGATGGGAAACTTGATATTTATCTTAGATAACCTTCTCTTTTTCATCCCAATCATAGTGTAACTCCAGGCAATTTTGCTTTTGTAGAGCCTCTAGAGTTTCCCATCCTTCTTCCCCTTCCATCACCCTAGTTTCAGCCCTCACGTTTCTTGCCCAGATCATCATAAAATAGTTGGATAGTATTTAGTGCAGATGTATACTCAACTACAAATGAAAAGATTTAACAATGTAATTAAAATGTGTAAAAATTAAAAAAAATAAGACATATAATTTATGCTACTGTTTGTATAAAAAGTAATAGTAAAATATTAAATTATGTATAAAATTATTAAAATGTATAAAAATATGCCTGCACAAATGTGTGTGTGTGCACATTGGAAATGTCTAAAATGATTTATATCAAACTGATGACAATGGTTACTTGTGAGAACAGAAATCCTGATATGAGGAAAGTTGAAGAAATATTTTGAGCAGGACTTTTTGTTGTATGATAATTTTTACTGTAAGAATCTAGAGTCCAGTCTCTTAACCAACCTCCAATTAAACAGTTCACTGAATTAACTGATGTCTTTTTCCAACAATCACACTGAGCTATGGTCATTACTCACTGAGTCCTCTCTTCTAGCAGGTCATTCTCTATTGTGTTTAGGTAATTCTAGTCCCATGTGTTGAGTCATTTCCTTATTTGCAGTTACCTGTTTTGCCAGTAATGTTTATTGTAATTGTATAACTCAGTTACATATTATGTTAAAAGATAAAATATGGCTGCAAAAAGAGTTCTTTCCATGAAAAATAAGTTGAATATTTTGAAAAAACTCAATGCAAATAGTTAAAATATTTCTTTCAAATTTGATATGGGTGGTTCAACTATTCGGAAATTTTATGAACATCTAGGAAGAAGTTTCAATCTTAGCTGTAGATGGCTCAGATAAAAGAAAATGAAACAAAAATCACAGACTATCATGGACATGGCTTATGCAGATAGTCAAAAGCAGCTCCACACATAGAAAAGGCCTTGGAGGCACTCCTAAGTTTGAGGAATTCATGTGCATTTATTTTTTAACTTTAGACAAAATGTTTATTGCACATGCTTTTTTGATTTATGATGTCCTTCTAGTGATTGCTTCAGCTAATTAGCAGACCTCCAATCCAAACTATGTTAGATAAACCAGTTATAGGATATATATTATCTCAACATTTGAAATCAATTTTAAAAATATATTGATTGATAGCATATGTTCAGTTTATGATTTAAAGTGCTGTACAACCCTTATTTTTAATAAATTCATACAAATATATTTATTTGCAATCAATGGAAGTTTCAATGGTAGAATGTCAAAATATTGAGGAAAAGGTATGAGGTTGAAAAATATATTTGGCACATATTAAACTATATCATTTTTCATCCCTGATTTTATTGATTGAAGCATATGGAATACACTTATATAATTTACCTCTATAATCAATATAAACATAGGTGATTCGGGGGGAAAGAATAAAAGCAGAAGATTTAGAATCTATACTTTTGCTGATTTTATTTTTTATTTTTCTTCTATTTTGAAATAATTTTAGATTTATAGAAGAGTTGCAAAGATAGTCCAGAGATTTTCCATATCCCTTTCACCTAGCTTCACCCAATGTTAGAAACTTACATAATCATGACACATATATATATGACACTAAGAGTTCACATTGCTAAAATCCTATTAATTAAACTACATGCTTTATTTATATTTCATCAGTTTTTCCACTAACGCCCTCTTTCTTTGGTCCAAGGATCCAATCCAGGATATATTGCATTTGGTCTTCAAGTCTTTTTAGTGCCCTGGTATCTGTGACAGTTTCTTGCCTTTTCCATGTGTAGACTGGGATTATAGTTTCTGGGAAAAACTCCCTAAAGGTAAAGTGTCCTCTTCATCACATCATCTCAGGAGGTGCAGGATATCAACATGATGTTTACTTTGATCACTTGGTTAATGACAACTCCAGGTTTCTGAACTGTAACATTACTATTCTGACTTTTCATACCCTTTGTGTGAAAATGAGTCACCAAGTGCAGTCACGTTCCAGGAAAGGGGAATTATGCTCCCTCCACATAATTATTGGAAGAAGTACTGCAGTATCTGTGGACAGGTGTTAAAACCACCACAAAAATTAAGAAGCTTTTAAAAAAAGATACTTAGATGGTAGGCAGCCATGTTTTTATTAAAGTGCTTTGTCCATTAATTTTAACATTCATCAATGGAACTTGCCTGCAACATTTATTTCTGTGGTATTCTAATGGTGATTTTCTTTTTAAAGATTTTATTTATTTATTTGACAGAGAGAGACACAGTGAGAGAGGGAACACAAGCAGGGGTTGTGGGAGAGGAAGAAGCAGGCTCTCGCTGAGCAAGGAGCCTGATGCGGGGCTCAATCCCAGGACCCTGGGATCATGACCTGAGCAGAAGGCAGATGCTTAATGACTGAGCCACCCAGGAGCCCCTAATAGTGATTTTTTATGTTCCTCATCCTTCTCTGTTTATATTTTAGAATTTTTTTGTAAGGAAAAGTTATCTCTTCTACTCCACTTATTTACTCAGTCACTCATTTATATCAGTGTAGCCTCATGGATATTTTATTTTATCATCAGGTCATAATCCAATCTATGTTATTTATTTTGTTGTTAAAACTTATCTAGTTTGTTCCATTAGGATCTTTTTCAGATTGTCTCATGCATCTTTCAACATATTCCTGTCTTTTTTTTTTTTTTTTTTTTTTTTAATTTTCTTTCTTTTCTTCTTCTTCTTTTTAAAGCACTTTCTGGCACTATAAGATGCCCCAGACTCATCCTATGGTTCCCCTTGGTCCATTCTACCTAAAACTCCTCTAGAACCCTCAGTTTGTTTCTCAGAATCCATAGTCTCTCATGGTTTGTCTCCCTCTCAGATCCCCCCCCCCTTCATTTTTTCCCTTCCTACTAGCTTCCTTTTTTTTTTTTTTTTTTTTTTAACATATAATGTATTATTTGTTTCAGAGACAGGTCTGTGATTCAACAGTCCTACACAATTCAAAGTGCTCACCATAGCACATACCTTCCCCAATGTCTATCACCCAGCCACCCATCCCTCCCACCCCCCACCACTCCAGCAACCCTCAGTTTGTTTCCTGAGATTAAGAATTCCTCATATCAGTGAGATCATATGATACATGTCTTTCTCTGATTGGCTTATTTCGCTTAGCATAATACCCTCTAACATGCAGAAGAATGAAACTGGACCATTTCCTTACACCACACACAAAAATAGACTCAAAATGGTTGAAAGACCTAAATGTGAGACAGGAATCCATCAAAATCCTGGAGGAGTACACAGGAAGAAACCTCTTTGACCTCAGCACAGCAACTTCTTCCTAGAAACATCACCAAAGGGAGGGGAACAAGGGCAAAAATAGACTATTGGGACTTCATCACGACAAAAAGCTTTGCACAGCAAAAGAAAAAGTCAACAAAACCAAAAGACAACCAACAGAATGGGAGAAGATATTTGCAAATGACATATCAGATAAAGGGCTAGCATCCAAAATCTATAAAGAACTTCTTAAACTCAACACCCAAAGAACAAATGATCCAATCAAGAAATGGGCAGAAGACATGAACAGATATTTTTCCAAAGAAGACATCCAAATGGCCAACAGACACATGAAAAAGTGCTCAGCCTAAAATTTTCTTATGCATCATCTTTATACAAACATCTCTCTCCTTCTTAAATGCCTGACAACTAGTGATCTTTTTTACTGTCTCTAGAGTTGTGCCTTTTATAGAATGCCATATAAATAGGATTTTTAAATATATGGCTTTGGGGGTCTGGCTTTTTTACCTACCAAAAAGTATTTCAAGAGTGATCCATTTCATTGTCTGAATCAATATTGCTGACTATATTCCATTCCGTTTTATGGATGCACTCTTTTGCCTATCTACACACCTGTTCAAGGACATCTGGGCTGCTTCCAGATATGAATGCATGAACAAAGCTGTATAAACATTCACATAGGTCTTTTTAAACAGATATATTAAGATGTAATTCACACATTAAGAATTTGCTCACTTACAGTTTACAATTTAATAGTTTTTAGTATATCCAGAGTTGTTCAACAGTCACCACAATCAATTTAAGAACATTTTGGTCATGACAAAAAGAAGATCTGTACCTATTAGCAGTCACTCCCATTTACTCTCAATGCCCCTGCCCTCAGCAACCACTAATCTACTTCTATCTCTCTATATTTGTCAATTCTGGACATTTCATGTTGTATATGGTCTTTTATCTGGCTTCTTTCACTTGGTATACTATTTTCAAGATCATCCATATTGTAGCATATATCTGTACTTCATTCTTCTTTATTGCTGAATACTGTCCATTTTATGGTTATAACACATTTTATTTATCCATTCAATTGATGAGCATTGTGTTGTTTCCACTTTTTGCCTATTTTGAAAAATGCTGTTATAAACTTTCATGTACAAGTTTTTTTGTACAGACCAGAAGTTCTTATTTGAATATAAAACTAGGAGTTGAGTTGCTGGGTCATATGTGAACTTCATGTTTAATATTTTAAAAAAGAAACTGATGAACTGTTTCCAGTGTAGCTGCACCATTTTACATTCTCATCAGCAATATATGAATTATATTGTTCAATATTGTTGATATATCAATTATTCTTAATTTAATATAACAGTTCCATACAATACCAATCAAAATTCTGGCAAGTTTTTTGTAGTCTGAGTATAAAACCCATATAGAACTGCAAATAAACTAGAATAGTCAAAACAATATTGAAAAAGAAGAGCAAAGTTGAAGAACTTACCCTACATGATTTTAAGGCTAACTGCAAAGCTATAATAATCAAGAAATTGTGGTATTGTTAAAAGGAGAGGCACATAAGTCAGTGGAATAGAATAGAGAGCCAAGAAATAGACTCACATGAATATAGCCAACTGATTTTTAAGAAATGTGTACTGAAAATTCAGTGCAGACTTGTCATTTCAACAAATGATGATGAAAAAATTGTGTGTTCATATGCAAAAAAATAAAAAGGGAAATTCAACCCATACCTTACATCTTTTTTCTTTTCCCCCACATTCACATGTGATTTCTTCTTTTTTATTTTTAATTTAGATTTTAGTTAGTGAACATACAGTGCAATACTGGTTTCTGGAGTAGAATTCGGTGATTCATCACTTACATACACCCAATGCTCATTACAAGTGCCCTCCTTAATTCCCATCACCTATCTAACCCATCCCCCATCCACCTGCCTCCATCAACCCTCAGTTTGTTCTCTATCCTTAAGAGTCTCTTATGGTTTGTTTCCTTCTGTCCTGTTTTTCTTTTCCCCTTCCCATATGTTCATCTATTTTCTGTCTTAAATTCCACATAATTGTGAGATCATATGGTATTTTTCTTTCTATAACTAATTTCATTTAGCATAATACACTCTACCTCCATCTACATTGTTGCAAATGGCAAGATTTCACCTTTTGATGGCTGACTAATATTTCATCATATATGTTTATATAAATATGTATTATTTATATATTATATATTTCATTATATATATATATTACATCTTCTTTATCCATTCATCAGCTGATGGATATTTTGGCTATGTATCTATATAAGTATTTCAATTCTTTTTATTTCTGAGTAGTGTTACATTGTATGGATATAGGATATTATGTCTAACTATTCATTACTACTATGAGCTTTCAGTATATAAACCTAGGATTTTGTTTGCTAAATTTATTCTTAGTATTTGATACTTTTGTAAATAAAGTGTTTTCTTAATTTTATTTCTAGATTATTATTGGTAATATATAGAGACACAATTTATTTTTTCTGTTCTGTAATTATATTTTTAAATATATACCTTATATCTTATTACCTAATATATTAATTATAATAATTTTATCTTGGATTCCTTAGAATTTCTACATAGAAAATCATGTCACTGGTAAATAAAATCAATTTTACTTCTTTTTAACTTTGGATGCCAGTTTTGTTTTTTTTTAACCTATTGCATTTTCTAGAACTTTTGGTGCATTATTGAACAGAAATGGTAAATGCAGACATCCTTAGCTTGTTCCACATATTAGGGATAAAGCATTTAGTGTTTTGTAATTAATTATGAATCTAGTGGTAGGTTTCTATACATGTCCTTTCTCAGGCTGTGAAAGTTCCCTTCTATTCCTAGGATACTGAGAACTTTAAGCATGAATTGAATTAATTCTCAACTATTGAATTGCTTCTATAAGCATCATTTTGAAACTATTTAAAATGTATGTATGACTTATTGTTTGCTTATGAACTGGATTACTCCAATATGCTACATTTTTCAAGTTCTTAAATATGCCTATATAATTTTATGCTTGTTCTTTTTTAAATTTTAAAATAATCACAAACTTACAAAATAGCTGAGGTATAGTACAAAGAAAAAGGGATTTTTTTGTTGTTGTTGTTTTAATAAACCAAATTAAAACAAATTGCCACTTTGATGCCCCATCATCCCAAAATGTTTTAGCATGTATTTCCTATAAACCAGGACGTTTCTTAATATAATCTTTCACATCAGAAAACTAGAAAATTAACACAATATATCATTGCCTAATCCTCAGGCACAATTCAAGTTGTGGTAGTTTCCTCAATAATGTGTTTTATAGCAAAACATCCAGTTCAGTCATGCTTTGCATAAAGCTCTCATGTCTCATTACCATGTTTTGTCTGGAAAATCTTCTTTCTTTGACTTTCATGGTAGTGACACTTTTGAAAATTATAAGCCAATTATTTTATAAATCGTCCTTCAATTCATGTGTGTTTGATGTTTCTTCAGCAGGAGTATCACAGAATGAAAGATTTTCTTCATGAAACTTTTTATGGATTACAGCATATTTTGGAAATCACTTATATTTGGACAAAAAGATTCCCCAGAGTGCTGGAAATTATCATGATGCCTTAATTATAATCGCTGTTTATTTCTCTTTTGCTATCACCAATTAGGTTTCCATTTTTTCATCAATAGATATAAAAACCTCTGAATCAACTATTAATTAGATATTTCTTAAATTTTTTTTGTTTCATGTCACAGATATACTCATATATTAACCAATATCAGACTACTGCAGAATCAGGTAAAAATTACATTTTGAATAGTAATTGAATAAAATCAATCATATAACATACATAGTTATTTTTGTTGTTATGGAAGTTGTTTTAATGTTTTGTTGTTGTTACATGCTCTCACAGAAAACCTTTATTTCTGGAAATGAATCATAGTCTTGATGTTATCTCTGCTGGAGCTGTTTTAATGAAGTGTCAAACATACATTTTAGCTTTCCAATAGATTCATCTTAGAAAGTGTGGGAATGCTGAACAACAGTCCCAAAAAGAATTTCTGAATAGTTGCTGTTCTCTAACCAACAGCAGGGATATTCCTAGACAAGAATTATGCAAAAAAGAAACCCATTGTTATTGTTTAGACTTACAAAAAGCATTTTGTTCATTTGACATATTTTCGGCATGATTTTATGTAGTAAATATGTTAGTAAAAAATAACACCATGTAAATGAAGTTTTGCAGAGTTTATTTTATCCATGTAAAAGGGAAATTAAAAAAAAATTCAAACTACAAATTTACAAGTCAGAATTTATAAATAAATTAGAAATGGTCTCTGATTTAAAAGTTAGATATTCCTAATTAATTCAGGAAACAAAATTTCCTAAGAGTTCAAAGTTACCTTGTTTTTATAAAAAAACATACATATCTACACATACTTATATGCATATTTACATATATTATATATGGAACAGAGGCACATACATACACTTACTCAGTAAAGATACATTCAGGCAATAATTTATACATTCCAAGTGGCTTAGTGTGAGTGTGCATATGTGTTCACTCACATGTACTAGCCCACATGTATGTGTGATTGAATGTAGAGCTTGGAAAATATAATTATTTAGATAAACGTTTTACATTTACACAATTAAGGCAATAAATTATAAGCTAATATATAATTTTTTTTCTAAAAACATGGAGTTGTGCCTGAAATTATGTTAAATGTCCACATGGAAACAAAATTCAGGCAATTTCAATGAACTGTTCTTTCCACAAAATTTCAAACATTTAGATTTGTTTTACCAAGATATAGCCAGATAGTAATATTATTAAAGATACCCAAAAAATTGTTAATCTAAGCTCACCCTAATGTAAAAATTTAAATTTTTTTTAAGATTTTATTTATTTGTGAGAGAGAGAATGAGAGACAGAGAGCATGAGAGGGAGGAGGGTCAGAGGGAGAAGCAGACTCCCTGCTGAGCAGGGAGCCTGATGTGGGACTCGATCCCCGGACTCCAGGATCATGACCTAAGCTGAAGGCAGTCGCTTAACCAACTGAGCCACCCAGGCACCCCCTAATGTAAAAATTTAGCCGTTTTTTTTCCCCCATTTGTTAAGTGGAGAGATATAGTGCCTATAAAAATAATCTATTCACATTTAGCATATTTGTTTTTATGAGAAAATCTGTGTTGCATTTGTTGGGTGTTTTGGTTTTCTCCGTCTGGTAGGCTTCAGCTCTTTCAGATTTCTGGAAAAGTATCTTCCTTATAGATAACCTAATGGCATGTTAGTTGCTTCACATTGCTGAAAATAGTTTGCTTGCCTAAAGGATTTAGCTAATACATTCAAATTCATCTCCTATCACATCTATAATCCTTTGGCACTTATCCTTTCTATTACCATTTTAGTAGTCAGCAATCTTTGGCCAATTATTGCTTTAAAAAAAACATTTTAGCTCTCTTCAACTCTACAGAAATATTCTTTAAGGCAGACTATATCTGTCAACCCTTTATATTCAGAAGGCTCAACAAGGTTAAAGATGGGTGACATTGCCAGTGTCCCTTTCTCAGGGGCAGCCACTAACCTCCATACTGTTAGAAACAATGCATGTGCAAACACAACAAAAACACATGATGAGAGATGCAACATCAAAATCTTTACTTCTTATATGATTATATAAAATGAGCTTCCTCAGATTTTCTCAGCTCTATCTCTGTCCCAGACATGAGATAGACATGCTTGGTCCATCTCAACCACTGCTCTGGACCCCTTGTTCTCAGCACTCTTTCTCCAGAGGCCAACATCAGGGAGTCCAGGGTCTCTCCTGCTACCATCATTTTGGTGGTGGTGGTGGGGGGTGTCTGCCCAGTAACCACCAAACAGGCCAGGTAAGTCATTCTGAAAATTCCATAAATATCCATGCGGCAAATTTTGACTAAGGGGAAATAAGAAATAGGGAGTAGAGTTACGGGAGTATAAATTATCTATCTATCCTCCCACAGTGACCTTGCAGCTTGTCTTGAAATTGTAGCTACTCTGACAATGAGTCACCTTCTTGGCTTCAGTATTTTCCTCACTCACGCAAACCTTGAAAAGTTGTACCACCTGGTAAAGCATTAGTGCTCATACCTTTTTTTTAAGACTCTGTTTCTTAGGAAAGGTAAAATAAGTTTTAAGGGCTGTTTATGTGCTTTTTGAAATTGTATTATAAGCTCAGGATCTGTCTGCAGATATGAATGATCTACCGTTTTGACTAGATGTTTAATTATTAATGTACATGAATATTTTAGTATACTAATATTCATCCAACATATTCACTCAAATAAGCAAATAGTAATCGAATCATTATTCAATTATCATTTTTCCTGATTGAAGATATAACTCAATGACAAAGAAACAAATGTGAATGTCTGATTCATCAGGCACACATAGATGTGTCTTGTGCTAGCAACAGGATACCTTGGCTCTTGATTCAGAAAGTAATAATGGTTGCCTTTGGAAAAAAATTATAATAATTGAGACCAGTGGCTTTTGAAAGAAGGTTTGTGTTTTGTGACTACAAGTTTCTTCCTTCTATATTTGAGATGTGAAAGATGGTAACATTATTTATATTGCAGAAGTTAGTTTTTCTTATAATCTTAGGAGGTAATTTCAGTAAAGAAAAGAGGCAGAATAGCAAATAGTCTATAATTCAGTTGTCATTTTAAGACCTTTGTAGGTCCTACACATTTTTAAAGCTTTCATTTTACATCATAGAAAATATATTAAAAATTAGCTTCCTAAATATATTTTTGCTAGAGAAGATGAAATTATTTTTACAACTTGTTCTTTAAAAATATTTTAGTGTGTTTGACTGAGTTTTTAATTCTTTATATGCAAAGAAATTCTTCATAAGCAAACCCCCCCAATTTTTGACAACTATGGTAACATATTTATGAATTCCAGTAATTAATGAAGTTGACATAATATTAAAATTATTGAAATTAATTTATTTATTAAGTGAGGTTTTTTTTTAGTAATCTGGAGTAAATATATGTTTTATGTCAATTATTTAATTAAGCCCCTGAAAATGTCACTGGCTTTACCCAGCATTCTTATATAGTGCCAAATAGATGTTAATCATTGCCTGATATTTATGATGAATAAAAGTTATGAATAGAGGGTAGATTTTAGTATTTAGATTGTAATTTGAACAGATTTTACTCCTGTATAATATGAAGGATTGTGTCCCTTTATATCTTTGAGGATTTGCATAAAGGATGAGAAAGACCAGGTTCATACATTCCAGAGTACAATTAAGGGGAGAATAATCGAACATGTTTTTATTTACTTTCATAGACTATTGTAACTTGGCATTTTCTGTCAAAGTGCTCATGAAAATAAGACTTTGACGATACAGCATAGCTGTTCCAGATGATTCCTACAACATCTGACAGTATTAAAGGTTGGTAACACATGAAAATCTGAAATGCTATATTGTAAATTTTATGTTTTTTGGTGGAAAATATTTACGATGTTGTAAGCCTTTGAAAGAAAAGCAGCCAAATCCACGGCTAATTGTTCTCACTTTGTCACTTTGCACTAGCATGTCCTTCACTCAGGTGCTCTGATGTGAGTCCCATATGTTATATACAGGCATAGCCTGACTCCATGTGCTGAGGCCATTCTGATCAGTCAGCTCCACTACCAGCAGGTAGTGTTAAAATATGACCCATTTCTGGGGGGAAAAATATGTGAAGTAAATGGAAACAGTTTAAGGTTTCTCAGTTTTTGCACTAAGTGACATTTTAGGTTAGATAATTCTCTGTGTGGGGGACTGCCCTGTGCATTGTAGGATAGTTCAGCAGTCTCTACCCAGTAGATGCCAGTAACACCATCCTTTCAAGTTGTGACAACCAAATATGTCTTCAAACACTGTCAGATGTTCCCAGGGGTGGGGGGGAATCTGAACTGAATGACAACCACAGAATTAGCAACATCATGTGGTGCAGGGCTATGGGCCAACCTGTCATTCAAGGGAGTTTGTGGTCCCCTCCCCCTTGATTTTATGTACTTAGCACTTCAGCTTCCCACTGGGACTATAGCTGCCTAAGAACTCCTTGACTCTGGTTCTAGAATAGTATCTGCTGGAGCAGTAAAAGCTATGAGTTTTGAACTCCAAGAGATTTAAACTTGTTCTGGAAACTCCACTAACTATTTTATGATGTTATGGACTGAATTATGTCCCCACCCCAACAATTCATGTGTTGAAGCCCTAGCTGTTAGTATTACTGTATTTGGAGAAAGGATCTTTTAAAAGTAATTAAGATTAAATAAGATTATAAGGGTGAGCCTTAATTCCAATATAATTAGTATATTTTTTAAAGATTTATTTATTTATTCGACAGAGAGAGTATGCACTGAGGGAGGGAGGAGGAAAGAGAGAGGAAGAAAGAATCTTAAGCAGACACTATGCTGAGCATGGAGCCCCACTCTGGGCTCGATCTCATGACCCTGAGATCACGACCTGAACCAAAACCAAGAGTCAGACACTTAATCGACTGCACCACTCAGGCGCCTCTAGTATACTATACAAGAGGACTACAGACCAGAGCTCAAGCTCTGTCCCTCCTCTCTCTCCCTCCCTCTCCCACTGCCATGTGAGGACACAAAGAGAAGGTATCCATTCAGAAGCCCAAAAGGGAGCTTTCACCAGAAATTGATCATGCTGGCACCTTGATCTCAGACTTTTAGCCTCAGAACTGTGGAATAACTTTTTGTTGTTTAAACCACCCAGGCTATGGTATTTTGTTATGACAGCCCAAGCTGACTAAGTCAATGTCTTTGGACAAATTACTTATCTCTCTAGTTTCAGTGTCTTCCCCAGTTAAATGGAGGAAAATAATAAAATATTCCTCATGTGATTATTATAGTGATTAAATGAGACAAATACAGATAAGAGCATAGCATAGTTTCTGTGCAGAGTTTGCACTCAATAAGTACCTTGGTCTCTTCCTCAGAATCAAGATTATATTTTAAAATTATTATCAATAGGATTTATTGAGTTTAGTTAATGCAAATCTATGTTTCATATGTTTTCCTTTCAGTGTCAGGGTGACTTGATCTTGACCAACTATACCAACAATGATGCTGGCTGGAGTTAATTTCTTTGAATGAGATGATTATCCAGAACTAAGATGATGACAAAGACATCTCATTTCAAGGATTTCCTTCTTTCCATACCTATTCCTGTTTGTTTTTTTAAAAATTTTATTTATTTATTTGACAGAGAGAGAGATAGCGAGAGCAGGAACACAAGCAGGGGGAGTGGGAGAGGGAGAAGCAGGCTTCCTGCCAAGCAGGGAGCCCAATGTGGGACTCAATCCCAGGACCCTGGGATCACGACCTGAGCCGAAGGCAGACGCTTAACGACTGAGCCACCCAGGTGCCCACCTATTCCTGTTCTTTAACTCACCCCTTGGGTTAGACATTTTTCCTTAATAACTCCCTGAACCATATTCGAGTTTGCTAACTAAATGTGTACCCTGTGTTGTACACACAGAGCTGCCCTCATGGGTAAGTCAACAACAACACCTGCTTCTGTAAATCAGTGTGTCAATGGACTCACCCACATTCCTGAGGCCCCAGAATGTTTCATGCACATGCTTAATTTGTATAACTAGTTTTGAAATGTAATGCACCAGAATGTGTGTTTTGACCATTAGAACAGTGTTCCGCGAATCTGCTTCTCAGATTCATAATATTGTTTTAAAATGCATAAAACCTAATACAGATTGGAAGGAAACCAAATTTTAGTTATTATTATATTTTAATAAATTTAATATGTTCATATCCTTGCTCCTTTATTAACTCATTAAAAAACAGGATCTCATTGAGAGTCTAATTTACTCCTGCAATTACCCCAGAATAATTCAAAATATTTGCAACATGCTTTGGAAATATCTGTGATTGTGGCTGGTGGAAATTAACAGACATTGTTAACACTGTGTTGGGTTGTTGCCAACATTCATAATTGAAGCAAATGTGAACTTTACCTAGATGTTAGTGAAAAAAATAAACTATTTTTAAAATACAAACCCACCTAGAACTCTACATTTGTTGTGAATTCAGCCCATGGATTCTTTGGGCCCCAGGGTATGATCTGTTGCACTAACACAATTTGACATTGCTTCACAGAGCACTTAGGTAGAAGGCATATATTCCGAATGGAAAGTCATCTCTTTACTCCCAGATCATTTAGAAGTAGAGCTGTTCTCAAACATTTCAGTCAGGTTTATTCAATCCTTACAGTTTAGATGCAAGTTTCATTTATTCCCATTTCAACTCTCAATAAATAAAACTAATGCAGATTGGGGTTTTCAGTTGCAGACCCATTTATTCTCTCTTTAGCTGAGCACTCCTGATAGGAACGATTTCCTCTCTCTGTGGAGTGAGTCTGTTTGCTTGGTTGATTGATATCTCTACAGACAGACTTCCTTTGAAGTATCGCCTGCCCTATAGCCAGTACTAAAAAGCTGGAAATAAAGTCCAGCAGGAGTTATCCCAGCTTGTTTCTAGCAAAACCATACTAAGAGATAGAACATCAAAAGTGAAAATGGGAACAAAGGAGAAGGAGGAAAAAGGTAGTCCACAGCCTTTTATCTATTGATGGGAATGGCCATTGTGTATTGGAGGTTTGACTCCAAATGTTTGAAACGGTAACATTGAATACTTTCCAAATTCAGTCCTTAAAGTCTTAACTTTTACCTCTGGAACTGTGTTCTTATTAGTCTTCCCTCCACTTGGCAGTAAATTAGTAGTTCCCAGAAGTCTGAGCTGAGATTTAAAGTACTTAATCTTTGTTTTGCCTTCAAACCTGTGCGACTTCGGAAAAGTTTGGAAAACTTAAGGTTTTGGAGCCTCTGATGCTGATGCAGAACATGAGGGATGGAGGCAGGTAAGCCTTGGATTTGTTGGAGCTCTGAGACTCAAGTTAAATTACCAGTAGACCTGATTGCCTCCTAAGAATGGAAGCAAAACTTAAGTCTCTCAAACAATGGAAGAAAAGCACTGAGGATGTTAGGGACACATAAGGAGAAAGGTCTAAAGTAATAGATGGCAAACATGCACATGAGGTAGCGAAGTATGTTTTAAAAGGTGTAAGTGTTAGGCTTGAGTAAAAAAATGTGCTCTCCAGACACAGAGAAAATACTTGATTACAGGTCAGTTTAGGATTCTTGGCTAGTTTTCCTTCTTACAAGGAATTCTATGCTTTCTTTTTATTATTATTATTATTATGTAATGTTAATCGCCATACATTACATCATTAGTTTTTGAGGTAGTGTTCCATGATTCAGTGTTTGCGTATAACACCCAGTGCTCCATGCAGAGCGTGCCCTCCTTAACACCCATCACCATGCTAACCCATCACCCCACTCCCCTCCCCTCTAGAACCCTCAGTTTGTTTTTCAGAGTTCATAGTCTCTCATGGTTTGTCTCCCCTCCGATTTTCCCCCCTTCATTCTTCCCCTCCTGCTATCTTCTTCTTCTTCTTTTTTTTTAATCATACAATGTATTATTTGTTTCAGAGGTACAGATCTGTGATTCAACAGTCTTAAACAATTCACAGTGCTCACCATAGCACATACCCTCCCGAATGTCTATCACCCAACCACCCCATCTCTCCAGCAATCCTAAGTTTCTTTCCTGAGATTAAGAATTCCTCATATCAGTAAAATCATATGATACATGTATTTCTCTGATTGACTTATTTTGCTCAGCATAATACCGTCCAGTTCCAGCCACATCGTTGCAAATGGCAAGATTTCATTCCTTTTGATGGATACATAATATTCCATTGTATATATATATCACATCTTCTTTATCCATTCATCTGTTGGTGGACATCTTGGCCTTTTCATAGTTTGGCTATTGTGGACATTGCTGCTATAAACATCGGGGTGCACGTACCCCTTCAGAGCCCTACATTTGTATATTTGGGGTAAATATCCAGTAGTGCAATGGCTGGGTCATATGGTAGCTCTATTTTCAACTTTTTGAGGAACCTCCATACTGTTTTCCAGAGTGGCTGCACCAGCTTGCATTCCCACCAACAGGTTCCCCTTTCTCCACATCCCTGCCAACATCTGTCATTTCCTGACTTGTTAATTTTAGCCATTCTGACTGGTGTGAGGTGGTATCTCACTGAGGTTTTGATTTGGATTTCCCTGGTGCCAAGCGATGTTGAGCACTTTTTCATGTGTTTGTTGGCCATTTGGATGTCTTCTTTGGAAAAATGTCTGTTCATGTCTTCTGCCCATTTCTTGATTGGATCATTTATTCTTTGGGTGTTGAGTTTCATAAGTTTTTTATAGATTTTGGATACTAGCCCTTTATCTGATATGTCACTTGCAAATATCTTCTCCCATTCTGTCGGTTGTCTTTTCGCTTTGTTGACTGTTTCTTTTGCTGTGCAAAAGCTTTTTATCTTGATGAAGTCCCAATAGTTCATTTTTGCCCTTGCTTCCTTTGCCTTTGGTGATGTTTCTAGGAAGAAGTTGCTGCAGCTGAGGTCAAAGAGATTGTTGCCTGTGTTCTCCTTTAAGATTTTGATGGACTCCTGTCTCACACGGGTGGAATTGCCCCGCCCTTGCCAGTTCGGGCTAATTAATCTGCTCAGGTGTGCTCTCGGGAGGTTTTGTTCCCTGCAAGCTTTCGGTACAGATTTGGAGGAGGAGAGTGAAAATGGCGGCCTCCCAATCTCTGCCTGGAGGAGCTGAGAACTCGGGGCTCTGCTCCTCAGTGAGCCCCCAGATAAAAGCCGTCAGTCACTCCCGTCTCCCCAGTCTCCGCCGGTACTGCGTGCTCACCTGGCCAGTGATGGAGCGGTTCTATCCCTGGCCCACGAGCCCGTGTGGAGTCTCCAAACCCAGCAGATCCTTGTGGTGGGCTCCCGCACTGCTCCTTCCAGGGGAGGAAGGGGAGTCTCCCCGGATCTGCTGCTTGTTGGGTCCCTGCTGGAGGAGCAGTGGCCCGACTTTGCTGCAGATTATGGTTTATGGCAACCCCGAGCTGAGAGCCCGCGCCTTGGCTCCCTCTCTGCAGCCGGCTTCCCTGCTCCGATACCTGGGAGCTCTGCTGCACTCAGACACCCCCGGTCTTCCTGTGACCCCGAGGGTCCTGAGACCACCCTGTCCCACGAGGGTTCCACCTCCCGCTTAGCCACTGGAGCAACGTCCCTAAGAGGAGCTGACTTCTAAAAGTCCCGATTTTGTGCTCCATGGCTCTATCACTTGCCAGAAGCGCCCACAGAGGCCCCCTCCCCCACCATCTATCCTCCCTAATATCACCTCAGATTCACTTCTTTGCACATCCTACCTTCCAGAAAGTGGTCACTTTTCTGTGCAGAGAGTTGTTGCTATTCTTTTCTTTGATCTCCTGTTGAGATTGTAGGTGTTCAGAATGGTTTGATCCCTATCCAGCTGAATTCCTCGGACCAGACGAAATCCAGGTCTCCTATCCTCCACCATATTGCTCCTCCCCCCCATGCTTTCTTTATTATTGTATCCATGCTTGGGTTTTCCTGTCCTAGCTCCTTGAAGAAAGTAATTACGTCTTATTCATTTTTGCCTCCTTAACCTTACACATCATCTGGCATATTGTGGGAGTTTAGATACATATTTGTTGAATTAAACTGAAAAACTGTATTTTGATCTCCTATTAATGTAAATGCACTATACTAAATGCTGCAAATTACTAATTCCAATTCTCAAAAATGTTTACTATTCCTCTGTATCATTTTGACATTCCTTTCAAAAACTTGCATGACTTAATAAGTATAAAACACCACTATGTGATAAGAATGCACTCAAAAACTAATGGAAACTCATGGATTGGAAGAACAAATATTGTGAAAATGTCAATGCTACCTAGAGCAATCTACACATTCAATGCAATCCCTATCAAAATACCATCCACTTTTTTCAAAGAAATGGAACAAATCATCCTAAAATTTGTATGGAACCAGAAAAGACTCTGAATAGCCAGAGGAATGTTGAAAAAAAAAAAAGCAAAGCTGGCGGCATCACAATTCCAGACTTCAAGCTCTATTACAAAGCTGTCATCATCAAGACAGTATGGTATTGGCACAAAAACAGACACATAGATCAATGGAACAGAATAGAGATTCCAGAAATGGACCCTCAACTCTATGGTCAACTCATCTTCGACAAAGTAGGAAAGAATGTCCAATGGCAAAAAGACAGTCTCTTCAACAAATGGTGTTGGGAAAATCGGACAGCCACATGAAGAAGAATGAAACTGGACCATTTCCTTACACCACACACAAAAATAGACTCAAAATGGTTGAAAGACCTAAATGTGAAACAGGAGTCCATCAAAATCCTGGAGGAGAACACTGGCAGCAAACTCTTCGACCTCAGTTGCAGCAACTTCTTCCTAGAAACATCACCAAAGGCAAAGGAAGCAAGGGCAAAAATGAACTATTGGGACTTCATCAAGATAAAAAGCTTTTGCACAGCAAAAGAAACAGTCAACAAAGCGAAAAGACAACCGACAGAATGGGAGAAGATATTTGCAAGTGACATATTAGATAAAGGGCTAGTATCCAAAATCTATAAAAAACTCATCAAACTCAACACCCAAAGAAAAGAATCCAATCAAGAAATGGGCAGAAGACATGAACAGACATTTTTCCAAAGAAGACATCCAAATGGCCAACAGACACATGAAAAAGTGCTCAACATTGCTTGGCATCAGGGAAATCCAAATCAAAACCTCAGTGAGATACCACCTCACACCAGTCAGAATGGCTAAAATTAACAAGTCAGGAAATGACAGATGTTGGTGGGGATGTGGAGAAAGGGGAACCCTCCTACACTGTTGGTGGGAATGCAAGCTGGTGCAGCCATTCTGGAAAACAGTATGGAGGTTCCTCAAAAAGTTGAAAATAGAGCTACCATATGACCCAGCCATTGCACTACTGGGTATTTACCCCAAATATACAAATGTAGGGCTCTGAAGGGGTTTGTGCACCCCAATGTTTGTAGCAGCAATGTCCACAATAGCCAAACTATGGAAAGAGCCAAGATGTCCATCGACAGATGAATGGATAAAGAAGATGTGGCATATATATACAATGGAATATTATTCAGTCATCAAAAGGAATGAAATCTTGCCATTTTCAATGACGTGGATGGAACTGGAGGATATTATGCTGAGCCAAATAAGTCAATCAGAGAAAGACATGTATCATATGATCTCACTGATATGAGGAATTCTTTTTTTTTTATTCTTATGTTAATCCCCATACATTACATCATTAGTTTTAGATGAAGTGTTCCATGATTCATTGTTTGTGCATAACACCCAGTGCTCCATGAAGAATGTGCCCTCCTCAATACCCACCACCAGGCTAACCCATCCTCTCACCCTCCTCCCCTCCAGAACCCTGTTTGTTTTTCAGAGTCCATCATCTCTCATGGTTCGTCTACCCCTCCGATTTCCCCCGCTTCATTCTTCCCCTCCTGCTACCTTCTTCTTCTTCTTTTTTTTTTCTTAACATATATTGCATTATTTGTTTCAGAGGTACAGATCTGAGACTCAACAGTCTTGCACAATTCACAGTGCTTACCAGAGCACATACCCTCCCCAGTGTCTATCACCCAGTCACCCCATCCCTCCCACCCCACCCCCCACTCCAGCAACCCTCAGTTTGTTTTGATATGAGGAATTCTTAATCTCAGGAAACAAACTGAGGGTTGCTGGAGTGTTGGGGGTAGGAGGGATGGGGTGGCTGGGTGATAAACATTGGGGAGGGTGTGTGCTATGGTGAGTGCTGTCAATTGTGTAAGACTGTTGAATCACAGACCTCTACCTCTGAAACAAATAATACATTATATGTTAAAAAAAAGAAGAAGATAGTAGGAAGGGAAAAATGAAGGGGGGGATATTGGAGGAGGAGACGAACCATGAGAGACTATGGACTCTGAGAAACAAACTGAGGGTTCTAGAGGGGAAAGGTATGGGGGGATGGGTTAGCCTAGTGATGGGTATTAAAGAGGGCATTTATTAATTACACTCCTGGGTATTTACCCCAAAGATACAAATGTACTGATCCAAAGGGGTACATGCACCCCGATGTTTACAGCAGCAATGTCCACAATAGCCAAACCGTAGAAAGAGCCAAGATGTCCGTCAACAGATGAATGGATAAAGAAGAAGTGGTATATATATATACAATGGAATATTATAAAGCCATCAAAAGGAATGAAATCTTGCCATTTGCAATGACGTGGATGGAACTGGAGGGTGTTATGCTGAGCCAAATAAGTCAATCAGAGAAAGACATGTATCATATGACCTCACTGATATGAGGAATTCTTAATCTCAGGAAACAAACTGAGGGTGCTGGAGTGGGGGGGGGAGGGATGGGGTGGCTGGGTGATAGACACTGGGGAGGGTATGTGCTATGGTGAGCACTGTGAATTGTGCAAGACTGTTGAATCACAGATCTGTACCTCTGAAACAAATAATGCAATATATGTTAAGAAAAAAAATAAAAAGAAGATAGCAGGAGGGGAAGAATGAAGGGGGGAAATCGAAGGGGCAGATGAACTCGAGAGATGATGGTCTCTGAAACAAACTGTGGGTTCTAGGGGGGTGGGTGGGAGGACGGGTTAGCCTGGTGATGGGTATTAAAGAGGGCACGTTCTTCATGGAGCACTGGGTGTTATGCACAAACAATGAATCATGGAACACTACATCAAAAACTAATGATATATTGTGTGGTGATTAACATAACAATAAAAAAATTTAAAAAAGAGGGCATGTATTGAATGGTGCACTGGGTGTTATATGCAAACAATGAATCATGGAACACTACATCAAAAACTAATTATGTAATATATGGTGACTAACATAACATAATAAAAAAATAAAAAAAAACGAATGGAAAAAGAATAGAACATATATTGTCCCTATATTCCTGTATAATGTTTACATCATATTCATTGCTTAGCATATAATTTGTGGGTTTTGAAATGTTCATAATGCAAGCAATAACAGACAAGTTTCTTCAAAACAAAAGTCAACTTATTTTATTAGTTGTTTCAAGAGTCATAATTCAAAAATTCATGTCTGTTTTCAAGGGCATCAATTTTACTTAGAAATAGCAGAGAGAGTGCCCAGGTTCTGAGTCCAAGATAGAAAGCTGATTTATTGCTGTAGCTTCATTGTCTGTAGACTTTCTTCTCTCCTGTATGACAGTGTGAGCATTTAATTTGAAATGAATTCCTTAATCGATAGGGTCATCTTTAAGAATGTCAATCAAGGTAGATAGAACAGGGTTGCCCAGTGTAATCTTAGAAGGAATATACTGGAGGACTACCTGCTTATTTTCACTCTGAACTTTGGCCCCAAATTTCTTTGAGCTGGAAGCATTTATGCACTGTCTTCTATATGTCTCCACTTTTTACCCATTGTGTGCAGAAGGTGCTATGTTTTGATAAATAAATGATCTTTACTGGAATACATTTTTAAGGAGGCAAAAACTTAATTCAATGAGCCTTTCAAGTTCCTATATGCCAAACTTATCAGTCTGTACATTCCGTATTAAAGCAATAAATTATATTTTTTTCTTCTGGCTTATAGTCAACATTACAATTTATCAATTGTTAAAGTATACACTATTTTTTATTGGTCTCGGGCACTTTTCTTTGCTAAGCATTCTTGGATTCTTTATTTCCCTACATATGGCCCTGTTGACACCTTACTTGACACCAGTTCTTTAAATTACCTGGATTGTCATGTAGCATTTTCTGCTAATAAGGAGTTCCAGTTGTGAATTCTGACTACTCCTGCTATCCACTGTGGTCTCTCTGCTCAGCCCTGTTCAGTCGTTGTGTCTGTACACTCAGGAGTTTCCTCCTGACAGTACTGATTTTTAGATGACCCGTTATACTAACTCTCATCTAAACAGGACTTTTACAGCAGGGAGCACTGGGTGTTATATGCAAACAATGAATCATGGAACATTACAGCAAAAACTAATGATGTAATGTATGGTGATTAACATAACATAATAAAACAAATAAAATAAACAGGGCTTTATCTGATTTATTTTGGAGCAATAAATTTGCTCCGTTCCTTAGCATGTTAGCTTCTGTGCCAGTACAAGGACAAATACTTCTGGGGATTATATTCTTAGGGTATAGTAAATTTAAAAAGAAGATTGATACATTAAATACATTATCTATCTACAAAGTATACATTTATTAATACACAGATTACATTTGTATATAGATATTTACATTTATGTATTTATATCTCCTTGTTAATTTATTTTAAATTTGTGAATAAACTCCTTTTTTTCATAGTCATAAAGAGCAGGAATGCATGAATCAAGTTTATGGATATAACCAAACAAAGAAGCTTTGTATGTTTTAAATATTTAAGCATATTTTTTATTCCATTAGAGCTTCTAATGAAGTGAGGTTTAGTGGATATAATGAAAAGGTACATAATATGGGGAAAATATTTTCAGTATTAAAATAAATTACATATATATAGGAAATCTATTGATGTGAAAGGGAAAGCTTATTAAAATGAAGTCTACATATGCCAATTAAGATTATTTATGTGATTAATTTTACCTACACACACATACATATATCTAATATATATAATCGTAGTGAACTCTCTGGAAATGTTTGCACTCACTTGTCATCTATGGAAATTGTAATTACAGAGAATTTTCAGTGTCCACTATGCATATCTGCATTTTTAAATGTTTTGTAAAGTACATACACTATTTTAAAAAATTAAGAGCAAAAGCTATAAATCGGCTGATTTCACTAAGTAATCTCAAAGCACTTATATCAAAAGATCTAGAATGTCTTTAAAAACTTCAAAAAACTACTTCCTAGAAAATCAGTTTAGTTTGGCTTGTGGTAACTAAAATATTCCCTAAAACCACACAGTAGAATACACTGAGCATTCTTTCTGAGACTCCATTCAATAGGTTGTCTGGATGAGACAAAAAGGAACTAAGGTGTAATAATGCTTACTGTGAAACTAAGGATCAAATATTCAGTGTAATGACCTAATAAAGATAACAATAGAGAATAGACCTTAAACCTGAAGCCCAGAAAGAGCTTCCTCCCTCATCACCCTTGAACTGAAGATAGTTGTCGGTACCAACTTGACTTACCCACTGAATCCCAAACAGAAAAGACCATAGGCCTGGGTGTGGGCATATTCAAAATACAAGATATTCAAGATACATTGCCAAGTGAATTAACCACTTTTACTTCAGTGAGAAATAATGGCTGGAAAGAAAAAAATAATATTTCTAGTATTTGTTCCAAGAGTATCTTGGAGATGTATAATGATGTTTGCATGTTATAGGCTATGAAAAAGCCCTCACAGAAAATCCAACCAAAACCAAATAGGACTCTATTTCAGTGTCCTCCCACTTGTTTGGCCTACAGAACATCTAATATATATATATATATCTTATTAACTTTTGTATTGGAGAGACATTTAGTGAGAATAAGGTCTAAAAACATTTTTTTAAAAAATAACTTTAACGAAACCCCTATTTTGCAATAAAGAGTAAACACTATTATTAATGAGGTTTATGGTATCCAGAGGGTTGAATGCAAATTTTAGGGAGTCAATGTTATTGAGAAGAGTAAAAACATTTTAACTGTTTTCAAAATAGACTTCAAGAATTCCCTGAATTTTTGTGAAAGGGCTACTCTTTTGCTCACCCATGAGTATCTCTTGAATTCCTAACACAGGCTTACCACATTAACTTCTCATTCTCTGGGGTGGGGGGAAGATAGCAATGATATCCTTGTTAAGAAGTTCTAGAGAGAGGGTGTGGACACATACAGGCAGGCACAAAAATGTAATCCCTTCTGCCAACTGTGAATCTAAATGCTACTGAAAGTACTTAAGACTTTTGTCAACAGAAGCTTTCTACACATGATATATTTAATTGGAAAACAAAAATAACAAAACATGTGACAATCTGTTTTGTCTATAGCTAAGGTGATACATACATCAGCAAGCTACTGCACTGTTTAATAGTACACTCTTGAACTTTATCTTCAGATTTTATTTTGCTTAAGGAACCAGGCAGAAACTATTCTATGCCTAGTTGTAACAGGTTATTTGAAAATGGAGAGACTCCAAAGTCCCCAGTGTACCCTCTCTGGCCTGCCAATGTATCTGAAAACCATGATTTCCTGTTTTGTTTGAAGCATTATCTCTAGAAAGCTGCTATTAAAATAATATATAACCTTGTATTGAGTTGAGGTTATCCATTATATGTAATCAGGGTATTTGCAAGCATGAAGCCATCTATATTAGTGGTACTCAATCCTTAGTATACATTAGAATTAGCCATGGAACTTAAAAAAAAAATGTTACATCCCATGCTGGACCAACTGAATCTGAATCTTTGGGTTTGAACCCAGGCATTTCTTTAAAAAGTCTCTCTTCAGGTGATTCTGACTCATATTGAAGGTTGAGAACTGCTAAAATGAACAAATTCCATGTGCTTCCAAAATACTAGCACTGCTCTTTTCTCAAGGACAGCTACATAATTTGTAGGGCCAACTGCAAAACGAAAATGCAGGGCCTCTCTTCAAAAAGTAGAAAAAATGCAATTAAAGATACTAAAATATACAGCTTCTGTTCTGTCTTTTGACTTGTGATGTTTTGTGTTCTGCTATTTAATGCTGTTCTAAGTAAAAAGAAAAAAATAATTAGCATGAATTTTGCTATTTATCTGTATATTTTGCAATGCCTGTTTTAAATACAAGTATGAGAGCATACAGAATCACCAACATTGCACAATTCATATTTTGTATTTTGTACATGCATATGTTATACTGTCTTACCAAAACAGTGGAATCGATACAAAAAAAACCAGCTTAAATGTTTTTATCTTACTTCTTGATACACTCACATTCTACAGATATGCTCTACCTTCAGTTTATCAATAAGCAAGGGAGGAGTTTCCTTTTCTTCTATGTCATCATCTTCAGTGTAGGCGTTTAGCTGAATATAGGGAGGTGACATGAGTAAGAAAGATTATGATGGGGTTCCTTGGTCATTCTTGCTTCTTGGAGAGCCAGAACATTGCCTTCTTTTTGTGTTCAAAACAAACTTTGGTTCGAATGGCCAAGTGTGGGGAATCTTAGAGCTCAGGGCCCTGCTTTTTCAGCCACAGCTGTGATACTACATGCTCTGAATCTTGCTGTCCTACCACTGATTGTGGGTCCACTGGGATTCTGTGCTCATGAGGCATCATGAATATTATAGGCAAATGTGCAAGCAAGAAATTGTAGAAGCTATGCATATTGTCCATGTCACTTCTGCTCATGCATGCTCCACTGGCCTATCAGACTTCACTTCAAAACAAGAGTTCCAAGATAAAATGATAAAGTGTCCCAAGATGGCAATAACAGAGCATTAGACCAGGGATGGGGCCTTTTGAGCATGAGCTCTGTACACCTGCACATGTGGTAGATACGTGAAGCAGCCCTGCCCTCACTCTCCAGAGTGGATTCCCCACAGATCAAGGGTCTGGTACAGTGAAAGCTGTGCACTGGACTTGAGTGAAGCTCTAATTATAATGACTTTGCTTAAGTATCTTAAATTCCTAGAGCCTCAGTGCTTTTTTTTTTTTTTAATGTTATGTTAATCCCCATACATTACATCATTAGTTTTTGATGTAGTGTTCCATGATTCATTGTTTGTGTATAACACCCAATGCTCCATGCAGAACGTGCCCTCCTCAATACCCACCACCAGGCTAACCCATCCCCCCACCCCCTCCCCTCTAGAACCCTCAGTTTGTTTCTCAGAGTCCATAGTCTCTCATGGTTCATCTCCCCCTCCGATTTCCCCCCCTTCATTCTTCCCCTCCTGCTATCTTCTTCTTTTTTTTTTTTTTCAACATATAATGTATTATTTGCTTCGGAGGTACACAGAGCCTCAGTTTTTAACAAGAAAATAATATAATCTTATGAATAGGTATAGAGGAATAAATCATTTCCTAAAGAAACCCAACTTTGCTTTTATTTTGCCAACTTGCGTTTTCTAACCACCTGGGCTATGGTAATTGACAGTGCCTTTGCTTAGACTGAATTTGAAGATCCTAATACTCTCAGGTTTTGGGCCCATCATCTTTTTCTGCTTTGGTGCCTGGATGTATTTTTATTACTCTGCTCTCAAACTACTAAGGGTAAAAGCAAAGCTTCTGAGCAAAGGGGTACTCTGAAGATTCTTTTTTTTTTTTTTTTAACATATAGTGTATTATTTGTTTCAGAGGTACAGGTCTGTGATTCAACAGTCTTACACAATTCACAGCCCTCACCATAGCACATACCCTCCCCTCCCCAATGTCTATCACCCAGCCACCCCATCCCTCCCACCCCCCACCTCTCCAGCAACCCTCAGTTTGTTTCCTGAGATTAAGAATTCCTCATATCAGTGAAATCATATGATACATGTCTTTCTCTGATTGACTTATTTTGCTCAACATAATACCCTCCAGTTCCATCCATGTCATTGCAAATGGCAAGATTTCATTCCTTTTGATGGCTGCATAATATTCCATTGTATATCTATGCCACATCTTTTTTCTTTTTTTTTTTCTTTTTTAAAGATTTTATTTATTTATTTGAGAGAGAGAGAATGAGAGAGCACATGAGAGAGGGGAGAGTCAGAGGGAGAAGCAGACTCCCTGCCGAGCAGGAAGCCCGATGTGGGACTCGATCCAGGGACTCCAGGATCATGACCTGAGCCAAAGGCAGTCACTTAACCAACTGAGCCACCCAGGCACCCTGCCACATCTTCTTTATCCATTCATCTGTCGATGGACATCTTGGCTCTTTCCATAGTTTGGCTATTGTGGACATTGCTGCTATAAACATCGGGGTGCACATACCCCTTCAGAGCCCTACATTTGTATCTTTGGGGTAAATACCCAGTAGTGCAATGGCTGGGTTGTATGGTAGCTCTATTTTCAACTTTTTGAGGAACCTCCATACTGTTTTCCAGAGTGGCTGCACCAGCTTGCATTCCCACCAACAGTGTAGGAGGGTTCCCCTTTCTCCGCATCCCCGCCAACATCTGTTGTTTCCTGACTTGTTAATTTTAGCCATTCTGACTGGTGTGAGGTGATATCTCATTGCAGTTCTGATTTGGATTTCCCTGATGCCAAGCGATGTTGAGCACATTTTAATGTGTCTGTTGGCCATTTGGATGTCTTCTTTGGAAAAATATCTGTTCATGTCTTCTATCCAAGTCTTTCTTTCCATTTAGAAACATCCTCTGTTATCAAAATCAAAATATGCATATATATGCATATTTATACATATATATTATATGCACGCAGACAAAGGCTCATATATTCATATGCGCTGGTCATGCATTTGTTTTCAAAACCATTTTTCACCCTTCCTCTGGTCTGCTCTAAATCCCTGGGGCTGAATTTTGCCATTTTGTTTCCTCAGCCTCCTTGCTGGGTTCAGCCAACAGGAGGAGGTGGTGTATTCAGTGTTCTATTTTTCTGCGTTGAGTAATATTATCAGCAGTGGATGCACCTCTCCCTCTCTCTGTGTGGCCAGTTCCAGCTCCCCTCAGGCAGATCCACTGAGCTTTCTGTTCCTCCCCAGTGGCCTGGCTCCTAGGCTCCAACAACTCTGCTTGCTCCTTTTGTTCTTCTAGCTCTGAGGGTAGAGACGATGTACTACCACTGATGACGCCTCACCTTCACTTTTTTGTTCTCTCAGCGATTCCAAATACCTTTGTAACTAAACTCCCATATAAAATTCCCTTGATTGAATTATCTAGTATAAGTTTTGTTTTCCTGGTCAACACTAGTGTACTAGTCAGGGTTCTCCGGAGAAACAGAACTGGTAAGAGTCTACCTATCTAGGGAAATTTATTATAAGGAATTCATTCACGTTATTATGGAAAGTTTCAAGTTCTGCAGTCCGAAGGCCTGAGGAACAGAAGAGTTGATGGTGTAAGTTTCAGTCCCAGCCTAAAGGCAGGAGAGGACCAATTGATGTCTCTTCTCAAAGACCATCAAGCAGGGTGCCTGGGTGGCTCAGTTGGTTAAGCTACTGCCTTTGGCTCAGGTCATGATCCTAGAGTCCCGGGATTGAGTCCCTCATCGGGCTCCCTGCTCAGCAGGGAGTCTACTTCTCCCTCTGACCCTCCCCACTCTCATGCTCTATTTCATTCTCTCTCTCAAATAAATACATAAAATCTTAAAAAAAAAAAAAAAAAGGACCATCAGGCAGAAACAGTGAAGTGTCTCTCCATCAGCCTTTATTTATTTATTTTTCTATTTAAGCCTTCAAAGGATTAGATGAGCCTCACTCACCACATTGGGGAAGGCAAGTCTGCTTTACTCAGTCTACCTACTCAACCTCTACTCTCATCCAGACACACCCAGAATAATGTTTAACCGAATATCTGTGCACCCATGATCCGGACAAGTTAACACATAAAATTAACCAGCAACCTGGCATTGAATCCCAGTGCCCTCAGTCTCACCTGGCAAAAATCAAAGGGGAGAGATGCCAAGAGAGGAACTCAGTTGACTGCCAACAACAACTGTTGTTCGTACTTCATTATTAAAACCTGGAATTGAGAATCCAATAGCAGCCCCTAGTCACACCAGTCATCAGGGAAGGCCGCAAAATGCAGCGCCTTAAATAAAACACTTTTCTTTTGCTCTAGGTGGTTTTTAAAATTGTTTCAGTCTCTCTCTTCTCCCCCGCCCCCCGCCCCCCGCAATCAGTTCATTTGTCTTTAGTTTTCCTTGGTTTGTAAAGCAAGTTTAAGGGAGAGAACAATCTTGGGGTAATTTTCATGTTCAAAAAAATACTAGGTATTTCAAAGTATCTTGCTGAGACAACTTGACCACTAAGATTTGTTCTCTCTTGTTCTCATAAATTGCTAATGACACATATATTTCTTGCTGTCACTACTCATCTTTTATTCCAATTCCAATTCTTTACTTTGTCTTTTGTACCTTGTAGATTCAGGTGAGACTGAATTAGTCTCATACTAAAGATATATTTAATAATTAGATTGGATATAATAAAATTTTACCAAATCAATCTTATTAGGATTCTCAAATTTAATAGCATTGTAAAAAATATAATTGTATCATAATATAAACATGAAATATATAAACATGAAACTCTCCAAACTTTATTATAAATAAAATTTGCAAATCATCAGATTTAGAACATACTAACAACATATACATACTGAATGAATTTTTACCTAAAATTATAAAATAGAACTATAATAACATCAATTTTTTAAGCCATTAAACCTTTTCCACAAAAAAAAAAAAAATTAACAGAGAAGTGATGGCTTTAGATAGTATCACATTCCCCTCAATCTCATCATTTTATTAACATTATCTTTGTTTTAGAAATCAACCATACAATATTTTAGATCGACCAGTAAAGGCATTTGCTTTGCCCTCAACACATTGGTGTCCAGATTCTTTTCTTATTAATCATAATAAGTTTAAGTACTGGATCCCAAATGAATCTATGACATATGGAAATCAAGGGAATAAAGCACATGATAGTATCTGACTTTAAGGTGTTCACTGGAAAATCCAGAATGAACTTGTTTTACATTAGATTATCACCCAAATAAAATCCAAAGTTCCCTTTGTGGTGTGTTTATAATGTGGGTTTAGTCTGACCCACAGAGCATCCATTAATTTTCTACAACAAACTTGCTGAAATATTTGGAAAAACTTATGTTCTACTATTATTATTACCAGGAGCTTTGCATTCTCTCATTGCTGGCATGTTCATGCCAGTTAACAATAGGACTTTCCTGATTCTGGGTTTCATTCCTGAGCAGCCACAGACATACTTTTCTGAGGAAGGGGATATGTACTTGTTTTTATAGAAACCTGAAAAATTATTTTTTTCTTTATATCTAAAACAGAATATTTGTCCCCTGGAAAGAAATAACAGAATAACATGAAATACCAAGCAACCAAGAAATTACTTCTGGCATGTTCTGCTTCTTGGGAAGAAGAGTCAGTTGGTTTCCACACTGAAGTGTCCCAGGCCACACTTTCAAGGCAGGAGTCAAAGACCTTTACATCAAAAGTAGTAAGTGGCCCTAGCAGTGAACGGAAGCAATAGAGACTGAAAGAAATACTTCCTTAGGCAAGGACTGATAATTCTATCAGTCCACCAATTCATGTTTTTTAAGATTTATTTATTTATTTTAGTGAGAGAGAGGAGGAGGGGAGGGCCAGAGGGAGAGAGAGAGAGAGACTCTAAGCGAACTCAGCTCTGAGTGCAGAGCCTGATGCAGGGCTCCATCTCATGACCCTGAGATCAGGACCTGAACCAAAACCAAAAGTCAGATGCTTAACCTACTGTGCCAACCTGGCGCCCTCAGTCCACCAGTTCTTAAGCATGTCCCTGTATGTAGGTCTAGGTTTCACAAGGAACACCATACTTCGTAGTGTTACTCCTTGCTATTCAACCGGGACTGAAATTCTCAGCCTAGGTGCTACTTATTCAAACACACCTGTCTATTGACATGTTGTCGATCTCGTAACAAAACTATATTAAGGGTTAAAATTCCACATGACTTGGAGCACTGTACTGTAGCCCGTTCAACTTTGATTTCAGACCAAACTACTTTCAGCCATGTAATTTTCTTAAATTTAACTTAATTCGTTTTAATTGATTTAGTTAAATTAAAACTTAAATTTCTGAGTTGTAACTTCTTTAGATTCTTACAGAATAGTAGCACAATTATCCAATAACTATTCACTATATACTGGACATATTAATTACTTTCTATGATGTATCTCACTGTTTTTCCTCACAGCCTTGTTAGCTCCTGGTATAGGAGAGAAAATTAGAGGAACAGAAAGGTAGTGACTTACCAAAAAGGTAAATAGAATATAGACTCTACGAATAAGAGTTTTGTAATCAGAGTACCTAGATGCAAAATCAGTTCAACAACAAAAAGACCATGTACATTTGACCATGTTCATAATCTTTCTGTGCCTCACTTTATTTTTCTGGGTTTTTTTTAAGATTTATTTATTTATTTTAGAGAAAGAGAGAGAGAGAGAGAAAGCATGCCAACAGGGGAGGGGCAGAGGGAGAGAGAGAATCCTCAAGCAGATTCCCCACTGAGCACAGAGGCCCCCTCGGGGCTTGATCCCAGGACCTTGAGATCATGACCTGAGCCAAAATCAAAAATCAGCAGCTGAACTGACAGAGCCATCCAGGCTCCCCTGTGCCTCACTTTTCTTATCAATAGAGTGGTTTGAAAATAATAATGCTTACTTCACTGATTTGAAATTAAATGAGTCAGTACATGTGAAGGACTTATAAGAATATCAGGCAGAGGGGTGCCTGGGTGGCTCAGTTGTTAAGCGTCTGCCTTCGGCTCAGGTCATGATCCCAGGGTCTGGGGATCGAGCCCCGCATCGGGCTCCCTGCTCAGCGGGGAGCCTGCTTCTCCCTCTCCCTCTGCCTGCCTCTCTGCCTACTTGTGCTCTCTCTCTATCTCTCTGTCAAATAAATAAAATCTTAAAAAAAAAAGAATATCAGGCATATATTAAACACACAGGAAATATGACTCATTATTATTATCCAAGATCATATAGCTAAATAGTGACAGAGTGAGGAGTTAAATCTCAGTCTGACTGAGACAAGGAAGGGGGTAGGTGTCATCTCATTTAGGGACATGTGAATAGCACTTTGTCTCTTCTAACTCCCAAGTGATCAAAAGAACAAAATATGTCCAAGTTTTATAAATTGCGAAGTCCTTTGCACACATAACATGATATGCTTAAATAAATGTGTATAAATGTGGAAGATCATCTTTCTGATTAAATGTTGCTATTTAACTATTTATTATTATCATTATTTTAAACTTTCCTCTGACTGCTTTTAATGGGCCTGTGGCAGGATGTAAACTGTTTCCTGTTTGGATATGAACAATTCAACTTTTTTGTCATTTCCTTTGCTCATTTTTTGAGCGAGAGACCTTCCCCAGCATGGAGTTCAGTATCACTATCTCTTCCTGGCCACTGTGCTCTTTGGGGGATGTCTACGTTTCATCCAGGAGTGGTTTGGGTTCTAGTGTATGTGGTACTTCCAAAAGGGCCAAGAAGGTTATTTGGGAGGTGGAGAATGATAGGACTGTCATGAGGCACATAAAGGAAGGACAGAAAAAAACCAAGGAAACTGAGAAGCAAAGCAGAGGGAGGGCAGCCCAGATGCCAGAAGCCCCAAACAGCCAGCCCCTCACAGGCATTTTCATAGAATCTACTCTGCATGGCCTGCTACCTTCTCTTCCTCTTTCCTCTGCCCTGAGACAGCTCTTCCCAGATAAGTCCTGAGGCCGTGGAGCCGCACTGGTCCACAGCTGAGGAAGTCCCCCCTTGCCGTGTGGTTTCCATCAGTGCAGTCACCCCTGGGCCCTTTGCAGCCAAGGAAGAAGGAAGGGGACCGTGGAGGGAGAATTTCCTGCTCTTGTTCTTGAGAATAAAGCCAATTTAGAGAATAAATAGATAGAATCATTCAATTTCAGGAAATTGACAAAAATGTGCATGTAATTGACTTTTTCTCATTTCAAATACAGTCATTTGAATTTTTCACCTGGAGAATCAAAAATTATATTAAGAACTAAATATATTTTTAAAGAAAATCCTGTATTACATTCAGTTATTGTCTTTAATTTTTACACTTTAGTTCATTTTTCCCCAAACTAAAATCTAATACCAAACTCCTCTTGTTTTCCTCATTATTAATAATGATTATAATAGGGTCCTTATTGAGCATTTATAAGATTCAGATAGTATATTGGGCATGTTGTGTATTTTCTTTTATCTTAGTTTTGTTTTTTGTGGGTTTTTTTGGTAAAGTTTATCCTTGTTTTTTTCCAGTTTTAAAGTCTTCCCATTGAGCATTCTCCTCATTCTAACTCATCTTTGAAATAAATTTTGGATGCATTAAATTCATTTTTTAGAAAGATTTTATTTTATTTATTTATCTGGGAGAGAGAGAGAGAGGAGGGACAGAGGGAGAGGCAGAGAATCTCAAGCAGACTACACGCTGAGCACTGAGCCTGAGCAGGGCTGACCACAAACCCAAGATCATGACCCCAGGCAAAACCAAGAGTCACTTGCTCAACGGACTGAGCCACCCAGGTGCCCCACATTAAATTCATTTTTGTCTGTTTTTAACTTTTATTAATTGTATGTGCTTTCCCCAAAGGAATACTACTTATTATTTACTTTGCTCATCATTAACTACATTTTCTCCTTTATAAAAGAATCTTAATATCTTATTCTCTTTTAACTATTTTACTTGTGTCTCTATGCTATTGAACATAACCATTTTATGTGTAACATCATTATGACATTGTTTACTGTAACTTTGATTCTACCTTTTTCTACTGGGAGTTATTATTTTATAATGAGTTTGAACACAAACAAGTAACGTGTTCAAACTTGTAGTCTCCTTTTATTTTTCAAAATAATTGAAATTATTGTCCTCTAAATTTCCATCTTCATTGTTTTCATGTTACTCATACATCACTTTATGCCTCATATTAGTATTCATATTAGAAGTCGCCCATTTTCTCCCTTTTAGCACCTTTTTATCATATCATCTTTGTAAACTGTCCCAACTTATTTACTCTTATTAACCCTTTTCCAAGAAAACCTAATTTTGAGTAACTTTTATCTTGTGTTGGCCCTTAGTCTCATTGCCTTTATTTAAAACCCTTGTTCACTCTGAAAAACAAACTGAGGGTTCTAGAGGGGAGGGGGGTGGGAGGATGGGTTAGCCTGGTGATGGGTATTAAAGAGGGCACATTCTGCATGGAGCACTGGGTGTTATACGCAAACAATGAATCATGGAACACTACATCAAAAACTAATGATATAATGTATGGGGATTAACATAACATAATAAAAAAAATTAAAATTAAAAAAAAATAAAACCCTTGTTCACCTTCTCTTTCTGTTATAACTACATTGTATTGTTATTTGTTTATATTTATAGTGCTGTTATTGAGATGATACTGCTGTTTAAATCTCTGCATTCAATTTTGTTCAATTTTGAAATATGCACAAGCATGTATAGATTACAGATATGTGAATATAAAATCATACTAGATTGAAAGTGTAATTAGGATGCACATGCATACATATGCATATATATAATTTCCACTTGGGAAACATCTCTTTGAAAAGATCCTTCCTATTTAGCTATCTTTGGTGTATCTTTAATACACTCCCATGAGCAGACACTGTGTATCCAGATTTTACATATCAAAATAAATTCAGTGACTATATTTATTATAGAAGACATCTGGCTAGCCATTTATCATGATCAAAGATGCATAAAATATATCCACTATTCATAAGGATCTTTAAATACATTTGAGATTTTCAGATATGTGTGATGGATTAATTTACATCATCAATCATTCATTGGGAATCCCCAGATGAGTGTTAATGAGATATTTTTTCTTCTACAGTCACAGAAAGGTTAGAACTCTCTGCTCAGGAGGTGGCCAAGACAAATTTCACTGAGTCTCTACAATATAAAAGATGTGGAAAGGCTAGGGCAAAGTTCACAAACTCAAAGTCTTTCAGAAACCAGGCAGGTAATATAAATGCACGGGATGCAAGAGGTTTAAGGAAACTAGTGTTGTGCTGTTTGCATTTGCACTGAGCCAAAAACATGTCATGACACACTGCTGTTGCAATTTTCTTATTGTAAAATAAAAACCAGACCCATAAAATCACACAGAAGAGACTATATTTAATGAATTTTTAACCACAAACATATAAAAAATACAACAATGTCAACCAACCCCCTCCATGTGCCCTGTCACAACAAAGACCCTTCTTCCCTCCAGAAGTAACTACCATATTGATTTTCAAAAGGCAACCTCCTTGGTATATTTATAATTTTATTATCCAAGTGTAGATTCCCAAGCACTATAATTTAGTCTTGCTCATTTTTAAAACTTGATATACCTTTTATATCTCTTTAATCTATTGGTTCTCCCTCCAACTCTGTTATCTTTATAATTTATCTGTTGAAGACCCAGAGCTTTGTGACTTATATATTTTCCCAGTCTGAATTTTACTGTTTACATATTCATCCTCTGTGTTTCCTACAAACAGACAGCTGGATCAAAAGGTTGATCAGAATCAGATTTAATCATGTTGGAGAGATTATAGGTGATTTGTTCTTTCATCAGGGGCTTCTGATGTCTGGTTCATACTTCTAAAAACATTTATTAGAAACCATTGATCCTTAAAATCTAAGTCCATTAATTCATTTGAGAGCTGTAAGATGATGATATCTAACTCTAACATTAAATTTAAATTCGTATTTGGCACAATTTCACAAGGAGACAATTTTCTCCGTGTAAAACTGAGTCACCCAGTCATAGTATTTGTAGAGGAAGTGCAGAATAAATGATCCTTCACTTTATTTATCCAGTTTTCAAGATAATTTCTTGGTTCCATCATACTCAGAAGAGGACCAATTAGTTTAATTTATTTTCTGTCATTATGATCTCATGGATTTAAAAACATTTGGCGGTTTCAACAAATTTCAATTGTTAGCTCATTGAAGCCCAAGTTCCCTCATCTTGCTGAATGGGACTTTCTTCAGTTTGACTCATTTGTTTTTTTTTTATATTATCCTAGTAAACCTGGGAGCATTCTCTCCTATTTGGTATATCACTATGTCCCAGAATCATCTTGTCTATCTCCTAACACAGAAATGGAACTGGTCATTTCTCAAAGAAACTTTAGGCTTTTCTTCCTCCTCCCTTCCTTCTTCCTTCCTTTTTTTTTTTTAATAAGATTTTATTTATTTATTTTCTTTGAGAGAGAGAGAGAGCGAGCATGTGTGCACATGAGTGGGGGGAAGGTCAGGGAGAGGGAGAGAATCTCAAGCAGACTCCATGCTGAGTGCAAAACAGGGGGCTCTATCTCACGACCCTGCGATCACGACTTAAGCCCAAATCAATCCTACCCTTATTGCTTAACCGACTGAGCCACCCAAGTGCCCCTCCCTTCCTTCTTTCTAATGGAAAATGTCACTTGAAGATGTCAATCCGAGTGCTAGAATGCTGTGGATGCTCGTTTCTACAGGATTAGTCATTATTTCTTGGCCTTTTTAGTGCTACAGTTGTGAAATACATAGTTTATTCTGATATTTTCAGTTCAAATTCAGGTCTACAGACTTTTTACTTAACCACTTTTGTATTACATCTGTGTCTTCTCTGGTCTGTATCAACATCTCATATTAAACATAAACAATCTCATTTAATGATATTACCACCAGTAATTATGATTACTAAAAACAGGATTACTAAAAACTTTAGTTTTGTTATGTGAATATATTGCCTTCATTTTCCCCCTTTTATACATCTCCATATAAATATTATATACATACCCTTTCCCTTTAACCCTTATTTAGTGTAAATTTTAGATGTAACTATATGTTCTCATTACAGGGCTCATGTTGAGGTCTTTCTAGTTATTTTATTGCCTGCAGCTAATTACTTAGTAGATTCCTTAAGAAAGGCTCATGGAATCAAAACTCTCTGAGATCTTCCATGTTGTTAACTGCTTGTACCCTTTATACTTAAGGCTCAATTTTGCTGGATATAAAATGATTGTTTTACATTTTCTCTATTTGAGTACTTAAAATATTTTCTTCATTTTTTTTCTGGCATAAACCATTTCTGTTGAAAAATCTAATGAGACATTATTGTACTCCTGCATAGCTTTTGAATCATGTATGCTTTTGTGAAATACCCAGGGGATCTTTCTTTTTCTTTCTTTCTTTCTTTCTCCTTTCTTTCTCTTTTCTTTCTTTCTTTCTTTCTTTCTTTCTTTCTTTCTTTCTTTCTTTCTTTCTTTCTTTCTTTCTTTCTTTTCTTTCTTCTTTCTTTCTTTCTTCTTTCTCTTTCTTTCTCTTTCTTTCTTTCTTTCTTTCTTTCTTTCTTTCTTTCTTTCTTTCTTTCTTTCTTCTTCCTTCCTTCCTTCCTTCCTTCCTTCCTTCCTTCCTTCCTTCCTTCCTTCCTTCCTTCCTTTCTTTTCAATTTATTTTATTTAAGGGGGGTGGGCAGAGGGAAAGGAAGAGAATCTGGAGCAGACTCCTCACTGAGCACAGAACCTAATGCGGGGCACAATCTCAGGACCCTGAGATCATGACCTGAGCCAAAATCAAGTCGGATGCTTAACTGACTGAGTCACCCAGGCGCCCTTTTTTCTCTTTCAAGTTCAATAATTTTACTAAAATATGTCTTAGTCTTGGTTACTGGTGAATGATATTCCCAGATTCATGTAGTGCTCTTTAAAGCATAGCTTAGATATTAATCATTATAATACTTTAGGGAAAGTTTTCTTGAATTATCGATTTTAATCGATAATTAATCAATAATCGATAATGTGCTCTAATCCCTTGTTTTTTTATATTAGAGATTCTTGTCATCTCTTTGTTCAATGTTTATCTTCATTAATTGTTACTCTCTTGACTCTTTTAAAAAATATCTTCTTTTATTTTTATTTTTAAAAATTTTCTTTATCTCACTTTGTATTTATTTTGAGGTATTAAACATTATGATTATTCAATTCTGAGTTCTTTTTAATTTATTCTTCATATCTGAAATGACTTTTGCTTTTATTTCTAATTCTTTTATGAGTTTTGTCACCTCACTTTTAAGTTTTCTTTTCAGAAAAACTTCAGGTTTTGAACATATTTTTCTTTCATATTTTCTTTGTGTGTATACATGCTATCCTTTTTCCTTCCCACCTTTTTTTTTCTTACACCAACTTTTTATGGGGTTGGACTACAATAATTCTTTATAATTTTTACATGAATTTTTCATGAATCCAGTTTTCCTGGATTTTTAGGAGGAGACATTGTTCAATTTTTTTTTTCTAATTTAGAAAACTCTCTCTTACATTGTTTTATATAATGCTTGAAAAAATTGTAACTCTCATTCTATTCTTCCTCTTTGCTTCTCTTTATTTCCTGAATAATTTAACCCAACATTTTTCCAGTGAGGTCAAAAAGTGTCAGTGGAAAAGTTGGGAAAAGTCTCATATTTTATCCTCTGCAGCTTAAAATATTTACCCAGTTGTTCATAACTACATAACTTACAGTTGTTTCTGGTTGGATCATTACTTTACAGTATGTTACACATTTATTTTAAGTTCTGGTAACCTTAGACCAAGAGGAACATTTGTCTTCACAGCCAGTATTCATTGTAGATACTCTTGTTCAAAGCAAAATAATTTTTGCATTAAAATGATTTCTAGATTATGCACTTTACACTATATTTTTATAACAGTTTCCCTATATTAGCATATGTAGAGATTGGAAATTACATAAAAACTGACTTTTTAAATGAGTAATTATAGTGATAGCTCACTGAACAATTTTTGTACTTATAAGCAGAACTGAGATTTTAAGACATGATTTTACTCACTTCTTGCCTATTTCCTTTCACTTTGTATGCATTTATTAATAAGACTTTAATAGAGTAAAATTTCATGAAGTCACATGTCAGATTTGTATAATGTAGTAGACAATTCAGTCATAATGTTTGAAAAAATGCAGAACAGTTCTTCAAATGAACACTGTTCTTTATTGACTGTTAGGTTATAATGTATAAAATGAAATCATTACTGATGAACAGATTTCTGTGGGAAGATGATATAGTTTAAGCACTTTCCAATTCAGTTCTGTAACTTAAAACAAAAAAATAAGATGGAGATCACAGGAGAATAAAATATTAATGTGGAACTCAGTCTCTCAGATCCCAGATGTTTGAAGATAACCTTGGTGAAAGAAGTATTCAGGGCGCCTGGGTGGCTCAGTTGGTTAAGCAAATGCCTTCTGCTCAGGTCATGATCCTGGAGTCCCTGGATCGAGTCCCGCAT